>NC_141690.1:267956627-270485324 GCF_964263255.1 Lissotriton vulgaris | reverse complement strand
ATGATGCACTGGGCCAGGGACAGACTGATTTGCATATAGCCAGGTTCTGAGCTGGGATGGGGCAGTGAGATAAATAACGGTGATGGATCAAGCCCTGATCTTTGGACTGGGTAAGAGTGGTCTGCTCAATTCAGACACTCTGTTCATCGACCACCCCCCCTTTTGTAAATCGATTTTGGCCACTATAGGTGTGGCAGGGTATACTCAGACATGAGTCCCTTTCTCACTGCTCCATCAGGATTCAAGCAAGCCGGGCCGAAGAGGCTGAAATGCCAGAAACCGGTCCCCGGTAGCTTGTCTCCTTTCTGGTAAAGAATTGGCTTGGTAGTTTAGTCTGCCCTGTTCCCATGATGCACTGGGCCAGGGACAGACTGATTTGCATATAGCCAGGTTCTGAGCTGGGATGGGGCAGTGAGATAAATAACGGTGATGGATCAAGCCCTGATCTTTGGACTGGGTAAGAGTGGTCTGCTCAATTCAGACACTCTGTTCATCACCACCCCCTTTTGTAAATCGATTTTGGCCACTATAGGTGTGGCAGGGTATACTCAGACATGAGTCCCTTTCTCACTGCTCCATCAGGATTCAAGCAAGCCGGGCCGAAGAGGCTGAAATGCCAGAAACCGGTCCCCGGTAGCTTGTCTCCTTTCTGGTAAAGAATTGGCTTGGTAGTTTAGTCTGCCCTGTTCCCATGATGCACTGGGCCAGGGACAGACTGATTTGCATATAGCCAGGTTCTGAGCTGGGATGGGGCAGTGAGATAAATAACGGTGATGGATCAAGCCCTGATCTTTGGACTGGGTAAGAGTGGTCTGCTCAATTCAGACACTCTGTTCATCACCACCCCCTTTTGTAAATCGATTTTGGCCACTATAGGTGTGGCAGGGTATACTCAGACATGAGTCCCTTTCTCACTGCTCCATCAGGATTCAAGCAAGCCGGGCCGAAGAGGCTGAAATGCCAGAAACCGGTCCCCGGTAGCTTGTCTCCTTTCTGGTAAAGAATTGGCTTTGTAGTTTAGTCTGCCCTGTTCCCATGATGCACTGGGCCAGGGACAGACTGATTTGCATATAGCCAGGTTCTGAGCTGGGATGGGGCAGTGAGATAAATAACGGTGATGGATCAAGCCCTGATCTTTGGACTGGGTAAGAGTGGTCTGCTCAATTCAGACACTCTGTTCATCACCACCCCCCTTTTGTAAATCGATTTTGGCCACTATAGGTGTGGCAGGGTATACTCAGACATGAGTCCCTTTCTCACTGCTCCATCAGGATTCAAGCAAGCCGGGCCGAAGAGGCTGAAATGCCAGAAACCGGTCCCCGGTAGCTTGTCTCCTTTCTGGTAAAGAATTGGCTTGGTAGTTTAGTCTGCCCTGTTCCCATGATGCACTGGGCCAGGGACAGACTGATTTGCATATAGCCAGGTTCTGAGCTGGGATGGGGCAGTGAGATAAATAACGGTGATGGATCAAGCCCTGATCTTTGGACTGGGTAAGAGTGGTCTGCTCAATTCAGACACTCTGTTCATCACCACCCCCCTTTTGTAAATCGATTTTGGCCACTATAGGTGTGGCAGGGTATACTCAGACATGAGTCCCTTTCTCACTGCTCCATCAGGATTCAAGCAAGCCGGGCCGAAGAGGCTGAAATGCCAGAAACCGGTCCCCGGTAGCTTGTCTCCTTTCTGGTAAAGAATTGGCTTGGTAGTTTAGTCTGCCCTGTTCCCATGATGCACTGGGCCAGGGACAGACTGATTTGCATATAGCCAGGTTCTGAGCTGGGATGGGGCAGTGAGATAAATAACGGTGATGGATCAAGCCCTGATCTTTGGACTGGGTAAGAGTGGTCTGCTCAATTCAGACACTCTGTTCATCACCACCCCCTTTTGTAAATCGATTTTGGCCACTATAGGTGTGGCAGGGTATACTCAGACATGAGTCCCTTTCTCACTGCTCCATCAGGATTCAAGCAAGCCGGGCCGAAGAGGCTGAAATGCCAGAAACCGGTCCCCGGTAGCTTGTCTCCTTTCTGGTAAAGAATTGGCTTGGTAGTTTAGTCTGCCCTGTTCCCATGATGCACTGGGCCAGGGACAGACTGATTTGCATATAGCCAGGTTCTGAGCTGGGATGGGGCAGTGAGATAAATAACGGTGATGGATCAAGCCCTGATCTTTGGACTGGGTAAGAGTGGTCTGCTCAATTCAGACACTCTGTTCATCACCACCCCCTTTTGTAAATCGATTTTGGCCACTATAGGTGTGGCAGGGTATACTCAGACATGAGTCCCTTTCTCACTGCTCCATCAGGATTCAAGCAAGCCGGGCCGAAGAGGCTGAAATGCCAGAAACCGGTCCCCGGTAGCTTGTCTCCTTTCTGGTAAAGAATTGGCTTGGTAGTTTAGTCTGCCCTGTTCCCATGATGCACTGGGCCAGGGACAGACTGATTTGCATATAGCCAGGTTCTGAGCTGGGATGGGGCAGTGAGATAAATAACGGTGATGGATCAAGCCCTGATCTTTGGACTGGGTAAGAGTGGTCTGCTCAATTCAGACACTCTGTTCATCACCACCCCCCTTTTGTAAATCGATTTTGGCCACTATAGGTGTGGCAGGGTATACTCAGACATGAGTCCCTTTCTCACTGCTCCATCAGGATTCAAGCAAGCCGGGCCGAAGAGGCTGAAATGCCAGAAACCGGTCCCCGGTAGCTTGTCTCCTTTCTGGTAAAGAATTGGCTTGGTAGTTTAGTCTGCCCTGTTCCCATGATGCACTGGGCCAGGGACAGACTGATTTGCATATAGCCAGGTTCTGAGCTGGGATGGGGCAGTGAGATAAATAACGGTGATGGATCAAGCCCTGATCTTTGGACTGGGTAAGAGTGGTCTGCTCAATTCAGACACTCTGTTCATCACCACCCCCTTTTGTAAATCGATTTTGGCCACTATAGGTGTGGCAGGGTATACTCAGACATGAGTCCCTTTCTCACTGCTCCATCAGGATTCAAGCAAGCCGGGCCGAAGAGGCTGAAATGCCAGAAACCGGTCCCCGGTAGCTTGTCTCCTTTCTGGTAAAGAATTGGCTTGGTAGTTTAGTCTGCCCTGTTCCCATGATGCACTGGGCCAGGGACAGACTGATTTGCATATAGCCAGGTTCTGAGCTGGGATGGGGCAGTGAGATAAATAACGGTGATGGATCAAGCCCTGATCTTTGGACTGGGTAAGAGTGGTCTGCTCAATTCAGACACTCTGTTCATCACCACCCCCTTTTGTAAATCGATTTTGGCCACTATAGGTGTGGCAGGGTATACTCAGACATGAGTCCCTTTCTCACTGCTCCATCAGGATTCAAGCAAGCCGGGCCGAAGAGGCTGAAATGCCAGAAACCGGTCCCCGGTAGCTTGTCTCCTTTCTGGTAAAGAATTGGCTTGGTAGTTTAGTCTGCCCTGTTCCCATGATGCACTGGGCCAGGGACAGACTGATTTGCATATAGCCAGGTTCTGAGCTGGGATGGGGCAGTGAGATAAATAACGGTGATGGATCAAGCCCTGATCTTTGGACTGGGTAAGAGTGGTCTGCTCAATTCAGACACTCTGTTCATCACCACCCCCTTTTGTAAATCGATTTTGGCCACTATAGGTGTGGCAGGGTATACTCAGACATGAGTCCCTTTCTCACTGCTCCATCAGGATTCAAGCAAGCCGGGCCGAAGAGGCTGAAATGCCAGAAACCGGTCCCCGGTAGCTTGTCTCCTTTCTGGTAAAGAATTGGCTTGGTAGTTTAGTCTGCCCTGTTCCCATGATGCACTGGGCCAGGGACAGACTGATTTGCATATAGCCAGGTTCTGAGCTGGGATGGGGCAGTGAGATAAATAACGGTGATGGATCAAGCCCTGATCTTTGGACTGGGTAAGAGTGGTCTGCTCAATTCAGACACTCTGTTCATCACCACCCCCTTTTGTAAATCGATTTTGGCCACTATAGGTGTGGCAGGGTATACTCAGACATGAGTCCCTTTCTCACTGCTCCATCAGGATTCAAGCAAGCCGGGCCGAAGAGGCTGAAATGCCAGAAACCGGTCCCCGGTAGCTTGGCTCCTTTCTGGTAAAGAATTGGCTTGGTAGTTTAGTCTGCCCTGTTCCCATGATGCACTGGGCCAGGGACAGACTGATTTGCATATAGCCAGGTTCTGAGCTGGGATGGGGCAGTGAGATAAATAACGGTGATGGATCAAGCCCTGATCTTTGGACTGGGTAAGAGTGGTCTGCTCAATTCAGACACTCTGTTCATCACCACCCCCCTTTTGTAAATCGATTTTGGCCACTATAGGTGTGGCAGGGTATACTCAGACATGAGTCCCTTTCTCACTGCTCCATCAGGATTCAAGCAAGCCGGGCCGAAGAGGCTGAAATGCCAGAAACCGGTCCCCGGTAGCTTGGCTCCTTTCTGGTAAAGAATTGGCTTGGTAGTTTAGTCTGCCCTGTTCCCATGATGCACTGGGCCAGGGACAGACTGATTTGCATATAGCCAGGTTCTGAGCTGGGATGGGGCAGTGAGATAAATAACGGTGATGGATCAAGCCCTGATCTTTGGACTGGGTAAGAGTGGTCTGCTCAATTCAGACACTCTGTTCATCACCACCCCCCTTTTGTAAATCGATTTTGGCCACTATAGGTGTGGCAGGGTATACTCAGACATGAGTCCCTTTCTCACTGCTCCATCAGGATTCAAGCAAGCCGGGCCGAAGAGGCTGAAATGCCAGAAACCGGTCCCCGGTAGCTTGGCTCCTTTCTGGTAAAGAATTGGCTTGGTAGTTTAGTCTGCCCTGTTCCCATGATGCACTGGGCCAGGGACAGACTGATTTGCATATAGCCAGGTTCTGAGCTGGGATGGGGCAGTGAGATAAATAACGGTGATGGATCAAGCCCTGATCTTTGGACTGGGTAAGAGTGGTCTGCTCAATTCAGACACTCTGTTCATCACCACCCCCCTTTTGTAAATCGATTTTGGCCACTATAGGTGTGGCAGGGTATACTCAGACATGAGTCCCTTTCTCACTGCTCCATCAGGATTCAAGCAAGCCGGGCCGAAGAGGCTGAAATGCCAGAAACCGGTCCCCGGTAGCTTGGCTCCTTTCTGGTAAAGAATTGGCTTGGTAGTTTAGTCTGCCCTGTTCCCATGATGCACTGGGCCAGGGACAGACTGATTTGCATATAGCCAGGTTCTGAGCTGGGATGGGGCAGTGAGATAAATAACGGTGATGGATCAAGCCCTGATCTTTGGACTGGGTAAGAGTGGTCTGCTCAATTCAGACACTCTGTTCATCACCACCCCCCTTTTGTAAATCGATTTTGGCCACTATAGGTGTGGCAGGGTATACTCAGACATGAGTCCCTTTCTCACTGCTCCATCAGGATTCAAGCAAGCCGGGCCGAAGAGGCTGAAATGCCAGAAACCGGTCCCCGGTAGCTTGGCTCCTTTCTGGTAAAGAATTGGCTTGGTAGTTTAGTCTGCCCTGTTCCCATGATGCACTGGGCCAGGGACAGACTGATTTGCATATAGCCAGGTTCTGAGCTGGGATGGGGCAGTGAGATAAATAACGGTGATGGATCAAGCCCTGATCTTTGGACTGGGTAAGAGTGGTCTGCTCAATTCAGACACTCTGTTCATCACCACCCCCCTTTTGTAAATCGATTTTGGCCACTATAGGTGTGGCAGGGTATACTCAGACATGAGTCCCTTTCTCACTGCTCCATCAGGATTCAAGCAAGCCGGGCCGAAGAGGCTGAAATGCCAGAAACCGGTCCCCGGTAGCTTGGCTCCTTTCTGGTAAAGAATTGGCTTGGTAGTTTAGTCTGCCCTGTTCCCATGATGCACTGGGCCAGGGACAGACTGATTTGCATATAGCCAGGTTCTGAGCTGGGATGGGGCAGTGAGATAAATAACGGTGATGGATCAAGCCCTGATCTTTGGACTGGGTAAGAGTGGTCTGCTCAATTCAGACACTCTGTTCATCACCACCCCCCTTTTGTAAATCGATTTTGGCCACTATAGGTGTGGCAGGGTATACTCAGACATGAGTCCCTTTCTCACTGCTCCATCAGGATTCAAGCAAGCCGGGCCGAAGAGGCTGAAATGCCAGAAACCGGTCCCCGGTAGCTTGGCTCCTTTCTGGTAAAGAATTGGCTTGGTAGTTTAGTCTGCCCTGTTCCCATGATGCACTGGGCCAGGGACAGACTGATTTGCATATAGCCAGGTTCTGAGCTGGGATGGGGCAGTGAGATAAATAACGGTGATGGATCAAGCCCTGATCTTTGGACTGGGTAAGAGTGGTCTGCTCAATTCAGACACTCTGTTCATCACCACCCCCCTTTTGTAAATCGATTTTGGCCACTATAGGTGTGGCAGGGTATACTCAGACATGAGTCCCTTTCTCACTGCTCCATCAGGATTCAAGCAAGCCGGGCCGAAGAGGCTGAAATGCCAGAAACCGGTCCCCGGTAGCTTGGCTCCTTTCTGGTAAAGAATTGGCTTGGTAGTTTAGTCTGCCCTGTTCCCATGATGCACTGGGCCAGGGACAGACTGATTTGCATATAGCCAGGTTCTGAGCTGGGATGGGGCAGTGAGATAAATAACGGTGATGGATCAAGCCCTGATCTTTGGACTGGGTAAGAGTGGTCTGCTCAATTCAGACACTCTGTTCATCACCACCCCCCTTTTGTAAATCGATTTTGGCCACTATAGGTGTGGCAGGGTATACTCAGACATGAGTCCCTTTCTCACTGCTCCATCAGGATTCAAGCAAGCCGGGCCGAAGAGGCTGAAATGCCAGAAACCGGTCCCCGGTAGCTTGGCTCCTTTCTGGTAAAGAATTGGCTTGGTAGTTTAGTCTGCCCTGTTCCCATGATGCACTGGGCCAGGGACAGACTGATTTGCATATAGCCAGGTTCTGAGCTGGGATGGGGCAGTGAGATAAATAACGGTGATGGATCAAGCCCTGATCTTTGGACTGGGTAAGAGTGGTCTGCTCAATTCAGACACTCTGTTCATCACCACCCCCCTTTTGTAAATCGATTTTGGCCACTATAGGTGTGGCAGGGTATACTCAGACATGAGTCCCTTTCTCACTGCTCCATCAGGATTCAAGCAAGCCGGGCCGAAGAGGCTGAAATGCCAGAAACCGGTCCCCGGTAGCTTGGCTCCTTTCTGGTAAAGAATTGGCTTGGTAGTTTAGTCTGCCCTGTTCCCATGATGCACTGGGCCAGGGACAGACTGATTTGCATATAGCCAGGTTCTGAGCTGGGATGGGGCAGTGAGATAAATAACGGTGATGGATCAAGCCCTGATCTTTGGACTGGGTAAGAGTGGTCTGCTCAATTCAGACACTCTGTTCATCACCACCCCCCTTTTGTAAATCGATTTTGGCCACTATAGGTGTGGCAGGGTATACTCAGACATGAGTCCCTTTCTCACTGCTCCATCAGGATTCAAGCAAGCCGGGCCGAAGAGGCTGAAATGCCAGAAACCGGTCCCCGGTAGCTTGGCTCCTTTCTGGTAAAGAATTGGCTTGGTAGTTTAGTCTGCCCTGTTCCCATGATGCACTGGGCCAGGGACAGACTGATTTGCATATAGCCAGGTTCTGAGCTGGGATGGGGCAGTGAGATAAATAACGGTGATGGATCAAGCCCTGATCTTTGGACTGGGTAAGAGTGGTCTGCTCAATTCAGACACTCTGTTCATCACCACCCCCCCTTTTGTAAATCGATTTTGGCCACTATAGGTGTGGCAGGGTATACTCAGACATGAGTCCCTTTCTCACTGCTCCATCAGGATTCAAGCAAGCCGGGCCGAAGAGGCTGAAATGCCAGAAACCGGTCCCCGGTAGCTTGGCTCCTTTCTGGTAAAGAATTGGCTTGGTAGTTTAGTCTGCCCTGTTCCCATGATGCACTGGGCCAGGGACAGACTGATTTGCATATAGCCAGGTTCTGAGCTGGGATGGGGCAGTGAGATAAATAACGGTGATGGATCAAGCCCTGATCTTTGGACTGGGTAAGAGTGGTCTGCTCAATTCAGACACTCTGTTCATCACCACCCCCCTTTTGTAAATCGATTTTGGCCACTATAGGTGTGGCAGGGTATACTCAGACATGAGTCCCTTTCTCACTGCTCCATCAGGATTCAAGCAAGCCGGGCCGAAGAGGCTGAAATGCCAGAAACCGGTCCCTGGTAGCTTGGCTCCTTTCTGGTAAAGAATTGGCTTGGTAGTTTAGTCTGCCCTGTTCCCATGATGCACTGGGCCAGGGACAGACTGATTTGCATATAGCCAGGTTCTGAGCTGGGATGGGGCAGTGAGATAAATAACGGTGATGGATCAAGCCCTGATCTTTGGACTGGGTAAGAGTGGTCTGCTCAATTCAGACACTCTGTTCATCACCACCCCCCTTTTGTAAATCGATTTTGGCCACTATAGGTGTGGCAGGGTATACTCAGACATGAGTCCCTTTCTCACTGCTCCATCAGGATTCAAGCAAGCCGGGCCGAAGAGGCTGAAATGCCAGAAACCGGTCCCCGGTAGCTTGGCTCCTTTCTGGTAAAGAATTGGCTTGGTAGTTTAGTCTGCCCTGTTCCCATGATGCACTGGGCCAGGGACAGACTGATTTGCATATAGCCAGGTTCTGAGCTGGGATGGGGCAGTGAGATAAATAACGGTGATGGATCAAGCCCTGATCTTTGGACTGGGTAAGAGTGGTCTGCTCAATTCAGACACTCTGTTCATCACCACCCCCCTTTTGTAAATCGATTTTGGCCACTATAGGTGTGGCAGGGTATACTCAGACATGAGTCCCTTTCTCACTGCTCCATCAGGATTCAAGCAAGCCGGGCCGAAGAGGCTGAAATGCCAGAAACCGGTCCCCGGTAGCTTGGCTCCTTTCTGGTAAAGAATTGGCTTGGTAGTTTAGTCTGCCCTGTTCCCATGATGCACTGGGCCAGGGACAGACTGATTTGCATATAGCCAGGTTCTGAGCTGGGATGGGGCAGTGAGATAAATAACGGTGATGGATCAAGCCCTGATCTTTGGACTGGGTAAGAGTGGTCTGCTCAATTCAGACACTCTGTTCATCACCACCCCCCTTTTGTAAATCGATTTTGGCCACTATAGGTGTGGCAGGGTATACTCAGACATGAGTCCCTTTCTCACTGCTCCATCAGGATTCAAGCAAGCCGGGCCGAAGAGGCTGAAATGCCAGAAACCGGTCCCCGGTAGCTTGGCTCCTTTCTGGTAAAGAATTGGCTTGGTAGTTTAGTCTGCCCTGTTCCCATGATGCACTGGGCCAGGGACAGACTGATTTGCATATAGCCAGGTTCTGAGCTGGGATGGGGCAGTGAGATAAATAACGGTGATGGATCAAGCCCTGATCTTTGGACTGGGTAAGAGTGGTCTGCTCAATTCAGACACTCTGTTCATCACCACCCCCCTTTTGTAAATCGATTTTGGCCACTATAGGTGTGGCAGGGTATACTCAGACATGAGTCCCTTTCTCACTGCTCCATCAGGATTCAAGCAAGCCGGGCCGAAGAGGCTGAAATGCCAGAAACCGGTCCCCGGTAGCTTGGCTCCTTTCTGGTAAAGAATTGGCTTGGTAGTTTAGTCTGCCCTGTTCCCATGATGCACTGGGCCAGGGACAGACTGATTTGCATATAGCCAGGTTCTGAGCTGGGATGGGGCAGTGAGATAAATAACGGTGATGGATCAAGCCCTGATCTTTGGACTGGGTAAGAGTGGTCTGCTCAATTCAGACACTCTGTTCATCACCACCCCCCTTTTGTAAATCGATTTTGGCCACTATAGGTGTGGCAGGGTATACTCAGACATGAGTCCCTTTCTCACTGCTCCATCAGGATTCAAGCAAGCCGGGCCGAAGAGGCTGAAATGCCAGAAACCGGTCCCCGGTAGCTTGGCTCCTTTCTGGTAAAGAATTGGCTTGGTAGTTTAGTCTGCCCTGTTCCCATGATGCACTGGGCCAGGGACAGACTGATTTGCATATAGCCAGGTTCTGAGCTGGGATGGGGCAGTGAGATAAATAACGGTGATGGATCAAGCCCTGATCTTTGGACTGGGTAAGAGTGGTCTGCTCAATTCAGACACTCTGTTCATCACCACCCCCCTTTTGTAAATCAACTTGATAGTGAGTCTATAGACGAGTTTGTTGCAAGACTGCGCAAACTTTCTGTTGAATGTCGGTTTGGGGTAACGACTGATGAGTTGATTCATGATCAGTTGATTGTTCAGTGTCGTGAAAGGAAGATCCAAGAAAGATTGTGGGCTGCAAAAGACCTCTCCTTGAAAGAAACTGTGGAAATGGCCAAAGTATTTGAAGACTCTCAGAAGTGTGTCAAGGAGCTGGGGAGGGATAGAAGAATGAACGGTGTAGCTATCCTTGATCCTAGCATTAAAGATGAGGTTACAGAAGTTCATGCTATTTCAAAAAAAAGTGCCAAGAGTACTTAATCTTTTAGCACTTTTCCAAAAAATAAACAGAGAGAATTTGAGGTTTGGGAGTCAATACCACTTAACTGATTCTAAGAGGTATTTTGCTGTTGACCAAGTATGCAAGAAATGTGGTCGGAAAAGACATTATGCACGAGTACGCAGACAAGGTGAGGTGGCTGACGGATACAAACCCAAAGTCAATGTGCTACAATTGAGTTCTAATGTTAACGAAAGTACAGACAGAATATTAGTAGTTGAAGAAACTTGTGGGACCTCTATTTCAGAAGTATGCGAGTATCTGAAGAGATTGACCAGGCATAAAGCTCAGTTTGATGTTTGGGGTCAACAAGTTAGTTTGATGGTTGATTCAGGATTAATGTTCACGATTATTCTTGAATCTTTATTTAAGTCATTGTGGGCAAATATTAAGTTGAATGTTAAAGACATCAACCCGGTGGGGTATCAAGGACAAATATCAACATTTTAGGATACATGTTTGGTGTCATCTGGTTTTACACCAGGAGTACTGAGGGCAAAGTTTTTGTTTTTACTAGGGAAGGACGTCCCATCCTTGGAAGCATCTGCTGCTTCTATTTTTCAGAGATTAGTGCAGAACTTGTTGAGTGCGGTGAAAGGTGTATTAGTCTTTCAAGATGTTTTCTTGATCTATGCTAAGGATATCCAATCCCATGATGCTAATCTGCATAAAGTTCTGGACATTTTGGAAAAATATGGAGTAGTTCTCAAGACCGTGAAATGTAAATTCTTGTGTGAGGAAGTAGAGTATCCCGGTCATTTAATTTCGCAGGAGGGAATCAGACCTAGACATTGGCCTAATTTAAGCTATTTTTGGTGCTGCCACTCCCTGTGACAAAATTGGTGTTAAATCTTTATTGGGTCTTTGTGAATACTACTAGCAGTATATTCCTGATTTTGCCATAATGGTGTGGGCCATAAGCAATTTACTAAAAAAGTGGGTAAGGTACGAGTGGTCTAGTGAGTTTGTCTCCGCTTTTGAGCAAGTAAAGTCTAGTTTAGATAAGAGCAAAGCTCTGAAGCCTTGTGATACTGAGCTATCCTGCTGCATGACTGTTGATGCCAGCCAGGTAGGTTTGGGTGCCATCTTGACACAGGGTTCTGGAGATAAAGAAAGTACTGTGGCATTTGCATCAAGAGTACTTAGGGATTCAGTACTGCAGTACTCCATTATTAAGAAGGAGTTGCTAGCATGCCTGTGGGAAATAGAGAAGTTTTGTTCATGCGCATTGGAAGGGCAGATCAGTGTATGGTTGGATCGAAAAGCCTCTAGTCAACATTCTTGGCGCTGGTGCCAGCAAGTGTTGTACTCCTAAGATCACGAGAATGGTCTGTAGGCTGATGCAGTATCAGTTTGATGTGTCACATATTTCATGTAGAAAGAATGGAACGGCTTATTTTCTTTCCCTTTTTCCTCAGCAAAATGATGAAAGTGAAGAGTTAGAGTTTTGTGAACTGTGTGAGGAAGATTCTGAGGATTGCTTTGTGGCTGCATTGGAAATACTGGCACTAAGTGTTTGCTTGGAGGAAGACTGAATGAATGCTTTGAGGAATGATAACTTGCTGCTGCAAGTTTGTCAATTGGTCAGGAAGGGTTGGCTCAGAAAGGTGTTATCCTCTCTTTTACAACTGTATTGCAAAGTTGAAAGTGAGAGTTCCCTGGAAGATGGAATGTTGTTGCGTTCTGACAAACAAATCCCTCCCCATTCTATCAGGCAAATCATCATCAGTAAGTCCCAGGATGGTCATTTGGAGTGATGCTCAAAAAAGTCACATTCATGAAGCATTTTGGTGGCCTACCATGGATACTAAGCGCAATGAGGTAGTTGAGAATTCTTTGGTGTGTGGGTCTGCCTGAATGTAGCAACACTTCGTCTCCTTCCTATTGAGTCTACTTCTGGCCCATGGGTCAAATTGGGACATAATTTAATCAGGCCTATTAATTCTCTGCCTGTGAATCTAGGTATATTTTAGTCCTTGTGGATTATGCGTCAAAGTGGCCAGAAATCAAGACAGTCAAGGAACCAAATGCGTAGAGTGTAGGGTTGTTTTTGAGAGAAATATGCATGAAGGAGGGGTTCCCAGAGATACTTGTCTCTAATAATGGAACTCAGTTTGTGAGTAGAGACTTGCAGACATTTCTCCTGTATCACCCACAAACTAATGCTTTGGTAGAGAGGAAGAATAGGGTTGTAGAGGAGTGCATAAGGTGGGCTAAGTCACGAAACCATAACATTGGCAAGTCTTTGGACATCATGTTGTGGTTCTATAGGACTAGGCTGCACTCTGCTACCAAAGTCACTCTTTTTGAGCTATTGATGGGAAGGAGAGCAAACACTAGATTTAGGCCTGGGCGAATGAGTAAGTGGCTTAAGTAAGATTCGGATCTGTTGAATCTTATGGACATTGTGAAGGAGAACAGGTCACAGACTCCAACTAAACAAAAATGCTGACATGTTTGCAAAAAAGTGTTAAAACTGTTCCCCTGGTAGTGGGTGATGTGGTTCAGATTAAGTCACCCATTCATGTGAAGAAAGGAAAGGACAAAGCAAATATGGTGCACCAACCACGTTGGTAAAGGTGGGCAGCAATGCTGTCCAGGTGGAAATGGGAATTGATGGAATCTTAGTAATATTGTCAAGGTGAAAGTCAGGATGGATGGTGAGGGTCATCAAGGTATGTCTGGCTCTGGCTTGTCATTGTAAGGGAGGCAAAGAGTGTGGAATAACCAAAGGGGATTTTCTCAGGAGAAGCTCCAGGACCAAGGTCACTCCCATTAGGTTTCGTGAGTGCAGTAGTTTTGGGTATTATTTTGGATTTTATGTAAAAAAAATGTTTTTGTTTTAGGAGAAGGGAGGTTGTGTAGGTAGTACTTGGCGTAGAATGAGTTTGTTTGCTCTTATCTTTCCCTCCACTGGATTCCTATGTTACTGTGTGGTGATATCAATATTTAGAATGTGCCTGGTTTAAGCATAGATTGCTGTGTCCGGCATTCAGTAGTGGAGTGGGTACTGAAGGTACTTGTCTATCATGTAGCCTCTTCAATAAAGTACTTGAACTTACCTCTGTTCCTGCATACTTACTACAGAGTTTTCCCATAGTTTATTGTGTGATAGTGTTGAGTATTTTAGCCAATCATGGTACAACTTCCCAATACTTTATGATGTCACCACCCTGTATGTTCTGATTGTAAATAATGCTGATCAGGCCTATTGATCTAGAACACTTTGGCATTACCCAGGAATCTGAACTGACATCCATTACTGTCTATAGCCAAACCAACCATCCCTTCCAATTATGGTCTCTTGAACTCTAAGGGCCATTAGGTAGTATGGCACCTAGTGTATTTTCACTGTATCAAGTGTAATGTTATCTTTGGAAAAAATAAGAACTATAGCAAACACTCAATTAATAAGTGCCTAATCTCTCCTCAAAAAGTGAACAAAAATGCGACTATAAATTACATATATGGAATCAGAGTTATGTTGTGTATAAAAACATTTTTATTTGATACTGATATTTTGTTTTAAATTACTTTCATAGACATATTTTCTTTTTTTGTTTTTTACTCATTATCCCAAAAATGTTTTTGTTCAAAATCATGTATAGAAAAATACATATATGTACAACACAAACATAAACAGATCACACTAAACTGGTCAATTTTCTTTTAAAGTAGGCAAAGCGGTGATTTTTGACTACACGCGTTTCGGAAATCTGCCTTCATCAGGTGACCGTCATTCACACATACAAATAACAAAATATACACTAAAGGAAAAAATACATAAAAAGATATATAAATATATATATATACATATAATATATACATTGGTCGCATTACATTATATATACATTTATGGGATGCAGAATATATTTACAAAAACTCTGGGAGAGAATAGGTCAATATTTACATAAAAATACATAACACATACTGTTATTTACATACGCAGCTCATGTGTCATATTCACTTTGACTCCCTAATTCATAGATTGTAGCCACATTCTTGTTGACCTTTTTAGCCATTGTTCTTCATATAACACATACTTTAGTTCATTCTACTTGGATCAAGTGAAATGTTGCCACTTCTCAAGATGTATGAATATGGGAATGCGTGGTGTGTTCAAATCCTTCATCTTGGCTATTCAATAACAGGAAATTTGTTGCACAGTTTTGGTCAAAAAATCATTTGATATAATACTCCTGCTCTAAACAAAGCATTGGTTCCCTGCACCTACCAGTCCTTTCCCCCCCAAACAAAATTTGCATCTATTGTGTCCTTTCAAAATTCGAAACACTATACAGACAGTTGGGAAAGAAAAAAAGTAGAGTATAAAAGCTTGGAGTTTCTTAGCATATTTTTCTTTGCAGGTGTAGGTGCAAGCCTATAATAATAAGAGGCTGGGTCTGATGTACAAAAAACAGAAAAATAGGAAAACATTTGTGCAAATGTTTTTGGATTACCTTTCAGTGGTGTTGGACAGTGTTCCCATTGGGTGTAATTATAAACAGCACGTGGGATACTTGCTTTATGCAGAAAATGGTGACCATAGTGTTGATAACAGACCATAACACTGGAATTAGGTTTTACCATCCTACAATTTATCAGAAGAAAACACAGTTGACTGCTCTAGATCTTCTAGGATATGTTGTACTGTGTCAATGTCGCAATCATCAGAAATAATACAAGAGGTGATGATATAATTTAAAGACATTTTAAACAAATATTGTATTTGTAAAAAGTCAGTTGGGCCATACACATCATATAGTACCCTGTCGCACACTATTCCGTCCGTAACTGGAACTGCTGTAATGTTCACAAGGGACAGGTCCCTTTGTTCTTGGAGTGATGATTCATATGGTTTCAATTCCAAGTTCACAAGTTGTACTGCAGAGCGTTCTGGGAGATAATGTCCATTCAGAAGCATGTAAAAGACAGTCAACAAACCAATGCAGAGGACCAGGAAATGTAACCCAAATGTACTCCAAAGGTGTAACCTAGAAGTAATAAAGTATGTCCTTTTCAGTCAAAGACAGAGAGCACGCCCTTGTAGCTTGAAAGGGAGAGGTGGCAATGGTGGCTCAGGTTCAGTTGAATCCTATGAGAAATTGTCGTAGTCCAGGAAGTATCCAGACACCGTCCTGCCCATTTTTGGCAGCTCAACAGGTTTTGCAGAACCAGCAGCTGACCCAATCTTTGGTATATTGACATAGACCTTATTTTCTCAAATTGAAATGTGTGTCGCTGTACTAGTTCATTACACAGTTGCTGTTGTTTCAACAGGGAGAAGAAATACTTAATTTTTGTTTACTGTTTCTTGCTGGAGAGGGGAATCTTTTTTAGTTATTAAAGCTTCCATCTTCTTGTACGGTAGCGTTAACTTCACCGCACAGTCTTGAGAGGAGAGCGGTGGCTATCCAGGATGCCAAGTCACCTACTTTTGAGAATCAGCTATACAAAGTGGTTTGATCAGATCAGGTGTGTATCGATGCATGCAGTATTGACTGCCACCATGATGTCTCTGTATATTCTCGTGCTAGAACGAGTGATTGCGTCAAATGCTGCAGTGGAAACTTTTGCCTTAGTGGCTTCATCAGCCATAATCATATCGATCTGGAGGCAGTATTTCATTCAGCAGAGAATATTCTTATACAAACTACAAAAACACTTGTGTCTGTAGTGTAAAGTCGAATCTGTAATCAATGTCTGTTGCAGTGAGAGAGTTAACCCATTGTATCCATCATGGATGCAGAGCTTCGGCATTTGAAATGCTTGCTTTTGCGACAGGCTCTAAAGTGGGTACCGTGGATACGACAATTATGCTTTACCCTGAGCAAGTTCTCTTTCTCACACTACTGCAGTCTGTACCGCGGTGAGAATTTTCTCAGTGGGTGCAAAACTCCTTTCAGCATTCGCGACTATGAGATCCCCAGGTTGGTGCTGTTTACAGGTGTGTGTAAATGTCTAGAATCGACTTTAAAGGCTGTCACCAAAGCAAGCAGTTAAAATGCCAAAGCTTTGCATTAACCTCGTAGGTTTTCAGGGGACCCTATGAGGTATCTCCTGTGTGCATTTATTATTAAATCCCACATTGGCACCAGTGAGGCCTTATTAAGACAGGATGTTTGGTACCAAACACCTTAGGGTACAGTAAAGCCATCATGGTGCTGGGGAACGCGTGCTGAAAAGTATCCAGCCCATGTACTCTCTATGGCTTCCCTGTGCACTTCAAATCACAGTAGCGCTGTTCCAGTAGGGAACAGCGTCCTCATTCGGCACTCAATATAATAAAGTTCCTTAGAGATTATTCCTTTCAGTATGTTTTGATTCCAGTAATATCATCATTATTAAATCATATAATTCATCAATAAGATCATCATTTTTCATTTAACAAACTCAAAAACGCCCAATGCATTTCGGGCCAAGTGCCCTTCTTCAGGGGCATATCATTCTGTTGAGGAAAAAACACAACTATGAAGAATTTTGTTTGAAAATGTTCTCAGTACAATTCAATTCGAAGAGCTCTTTTTTGAAACCTTATATCCCATCATATGAATGTATAAACACAGTATCTTTATCTCCGTGTGTAAAAGCATTCAAAAGCATACAAAAACATTGTGATAGACCCAGTCATGAAGCGTGTCAAGTCTTATTACAAGTGGACGGTGTCTAAAAAATTTGTACCTGAATGGTAACGCCCACAGAAATTGTGAATTTGGTCGGTAAAGGCAAACATGCAATTGTGACCTGAAATATATATGTTGTACACGTGTTTCAACATGACAGTAGTTTAGTTGTTGACATTGTCATAAACGTAAGTGAGAGACTTACATACCAGCAGAAAAATGCTGCCCGCGGCTTGCAATGTGTGTTTACCAGTAATTCAAGATATTTTCCTGAAACAAAACAGGAAGCGCGTTTAAACGTAAGCGTGTGAAGGAATATTTCACCTTCACCAAATGTCGATTACGCAATTAGTTGAAAAACACTTACCGAGAAACGGGAACAGTTTGTCAAGATAGTGTCGCCGGTGTCCCTACTGGAACAGCGCTACAGTGATTTGATATATTGGGCTCCCACGACCCAGAAGGGAGATCTCATTGAGCACCAATAGACTTTGCAAAACAGATTTGAATTTCTGAACAATCACAAGTGCGAGGATTCTGACACATTCAAGTTCTACTTTCCCTGTGCACTTACAATTTTCGAGAATGAATTAAGATATTATAGGTTGAAAAAGGTCTATAGCCAAGTATTCGAATCTCATAAAAACAATATGATATTTATTATGGTGAGTTTCCAGTGTTTAAGTGAAAAAGTCACCCAACAAAACCAATTTAGAAACAAATTATTTCATTTATTTATAGTTGAAGTTAGTTTCAGAAATATATATATCTTTTTTTGTAGTGTTTTTGTTATTTATAAAATTCTTTTTTTCTCTTATTTTTGTATAACAATTAATTATATCTTTGATAAATCATATACATTCATTCTTCAAACAGTTATAAACAGACAGTGAATGGAAAGAGACAAAAGATGTTAGCAATACGGCAAGGTGATCCACCTTGCCGTATTGCTAACATCTTTTGTGATCCACCTTGCCGTATTGCTAACATCTTTTGTCTCTTTCCATTCACTGTCTGTTTATAACTGTTTGAAGAATGAATGTATATGATTTATCAAAGATATAATAAATTGTTATACAAAAAATAAGAGAAAAAAAGAATTTTATAAATAACAAAAACACTACAAAAAAAGATATATATATTTCTGAAACTAACTTCAACAATAAATAAATGAAATAATTTGTTTCTAAATTGGTTTTGTTGGGTGACTTTTTCACTTAAACACTGGAAACTCACCATAATAAATATCATATTGTTTTTATGAGATTCGAATACTTGGCTATAGACCTTTTTCAACCTGAGTTACTTCCCTATGTATAGCAAGTATATTTTTACTAATATATAGGGGTCCCCTACTTTCAAAAATAATTAAGATATTATAGGGTCATACCTGGGCATGCAGATATCGCCACACATGGGATATAGTGCACCCTGCCTTAGGGCTAAAAGGCCTGAAGTAGGGGTGACTTACCTGCACGTCATGCAGTATAGGGGGGCATGGACATAACTCTTTGGTTTTCTCTTCACCAAGACACACAGCCTGCAATGACAGTTTGCAGAGTCTTGCTGAGGGGTCTCTAGGGTGGCACAATTTGTGCTGCAGTCCAAGTTGACCTTCTTCAGTCCCAATGCCCTAGGTACCAGGGTTACCATTTACTACGGACTTACAGGGGTGTCTGAAGTTGTGCCAGTCATGGTACAGTTTTAGAAAAGAGAAACTATGACATTTTAGAAGGATAAGGCCAAGTAAGTGGCCTTTCATTCTTAGTATTTGAGCAAGAATGGTCTGCGTTAACATGGGTTAGTTTTGAGTGTTGACAAGCAATGGGAAACCTGTCATATAGAGATTGCAAATGCAAATATATGGCTAAAATATGAAAATATTTAATATTAAGGCAAACCATCTGGCTCTTTTAAAGCTAGCATGTATATAGGCAGGGAGTCTGGTGTTTTGTATTTATACACATTGTGAGGTACTGTTGATTGGATGTAGTATAAATAATTTAATGTATGTATACATAAGACATAAAGGCTTATTTATGTTTTTAAATTTTACAGCCTGAATGAAATCCTCATGGACGAAACACATTAGCTGGGCTTATGTACATATGTAATAAACTTCAATAAGCGGATTTGAAATCAATGAACAAGATGCCCCGATGAATATCATTGGATGTGATTGATTGCTGTGTCTTATTGTACTTGGAATCAAATGGTATATATGTAGAAATAAAATGCTCCTTTTAACTTTAGTTCATCAGTGTTTGGATTATCTGTTACTGCTAAGTAGTGCGGTCACGAAAAGTATAGCATAGACAATAAATGCATTGACAAGAAATTTATACTAGGTCGACATTAAATGGCCCACACTAGTAATATTTGTATTTTGGTTGCCTAAGTTGGGGTCATTTTATCACAGTATAGTCCTACTGTTGATTAATATTTTGGATTAGTGTTCAATGGAGGATTTGGAGGATGCTCGTGAAAAATTGGCAGCAGATTTATTTAAACAAAGTAAAAGTATAGTAACAGAAAACATTAAAAAATCCGCTTGAAGACAATTTTAAATACAAATTTCTTAAACTTGAATAATTGAAAAAAGTGGAACTTTAACCCTTAAAAACTGCATTGAAAATAAATGCATCCCAAGAGGTTTACGGATCTTGATTTTTCCATTTTTCAACTCAAAGAATGGAAGGAAAATCGGTATTCAGCCTCCTTTTATATGATGCCTATTCTAATTAGAAACTGAAAGAACAGTGGCAAAAATTAAGAAATCAAATAATTGAGTTAGAGAAAGACATTAAAGAAATCAAATTGCACGATCTCACAAAAAAAACGATGCAATTTTAAAGTATGTCATTAACAAAAACCAGTTGCAAAACAAGGAGAGGAAACTTAATAAAATCAGAAGAATTGAGAGAGAATATAACACAGGATGTACTTTTACATTTGAAAAAAGTTTTGATGAAATGAATAAACCAAAACTGTTACAGACATTAGATCAGGGTGCAGAATTAAGTTCAGTCCACTACAGTGATTCTGACTTATCCTACGTTGATAAACCTAGTCATAGTAATATAGAGGGTTCTAAACCATCACAATGCTCCTCTTTTACTAAGGAAATCCAGCGTATGAAGCTAGGGAGAAGAAAGAACATGGTAAAACAAGGAGGGGGAGGAGAAAATACAAGGATGGGTCACTGGAGTCAGAACAGGAACAAAATCTAAATCTAAATGAAGGTTTCCTTCAAGTGGGAACCAAAAATCATGTAATTTTGCAAGCGATTTATTTGTCTGGTAGAATCTTGAATAAGATGGATCTTAATGTAATACAACGTGGACTCTCTTTTTGTACTGATAAAAGCTGTGATTTTGCAGATCTTGAATATTGATCTTTATAAATTTGCTAGAAGATTACAACTGAAGCGTTTTTTACCATGAATGATAAACATTGTGTACTTGACCATGGACAAATTAAAAGATCTGAATTGCCAATCTCCGATGTCCATGATGTACATTTGTTGTTATCATTATCAGATGAAGTTGAGGTTAAGATGATTTACCTGACATTCTGGATGTTCAACTGGATTACAGTTGCACGAGTGGTTCAGCACAGGGTAGTCAATACACAGCTGTTGATCTTTTTGTTGAAACAACCATGGATGAGATATGTCGATTGGAAGACAAGAAACCTAAAAAAGACCTATATTCCACAAAACAGTCAAGTTTGACCTTATTAGAACAACGTGATTCATAGATTTGGGCTCTGACAATTCCATCAAAAATTGAGAGGCAGATAAAGGGGGAAATATTGTGATCTTGTAGAGAGAGGATTATGATAATGAAATAAGAAGACAGTTGAGTTGCGTTAAAAGTTACAAAAAAATATCAACTCACCCAATGATGCAGGCAACTAGATTTGTTGCAGGTAAATTATTGTCATGGAAAGAAACAGGACTGATTGATGACAATTAATTTAGATACCTCATTGTTCAAAATCCTAGATTTCCTTTTGTGTATATCCTACCAAAAATACACAAGTCCAATTTAAACCCCCCAGAAAGGCCAATTATTTCCGACATAGGAAGTCTAACAGAACATCTGTTAGAATATGTTTACTCCTTCCTCAAACCCTTAGTAATCTGCCGTCGTACATTTGTGATACTATGGATGTGCATTAACAAATTACAGGATGTGGAATGGGATTCAAATTCACGGTTTGCTGCTCTGGATATTGTAGGAAAATATATCTGTGTTAGACTTGGCATCTTTTGGCGTGTTTCCCCTGAGTTTTTGCTTTCTGCCCTCCCGGTTTTGACTTTGTTTTTGCTGGCTTAGTGTTTCTGCGCACTTTTCTCACTGCTGATCAGTGGTAAAGTGCAAGTGCTCCTGTGGTAAAGTGTGTTATGGATTGGTGTTTCCATGATTGGATATTTGATTTACTCGTTAGTCCCTAGTAAAGCGCACTGTGTGTGCCGAGGCCTGTAAATAAATTGCTACCAGTGGGCCTGCAGCACTGATTGTGCCACCCACACGAGTAGTCCTAAAAAGGCAACTCAGACCTGCCATTGCAGAGTCTGAACGCAGTTGGTAACTGCTGTGTCGACTTGGCAAGTGCACCCACTTGCCAGGCCCTATCCCTTCCCTTTTTTACATGTTAGTCACCCCTAAGGTAGGCCCAACGTACCCCTGTGGGCAGGGTGCAGTGTATGTGAAAGGTAGGATATGCCCTGGTCTGTGTGGCATGTCCTGATAGTGAATAACAGCCCATTTTGTTTTTAACTATTGCAAGGCTACCTATTCCCCATAGGACAGAATGGGAAGTTTGTTTTTAACATCTTATAAACATAACTGGCCCTAGGAACTAGGTAGGGATTTTTTTTTTAGTATGCCTGAACTCTGATTCTAAAGACGCATCTTTTAGTGAAGGTGATTTTTACGTTCTGGGTTTGAAAATACCACTTAGAATGTAGGTATTTTCTTGCTCAGTCATCCTGTGTTCCTCTGCTGGAATGTGGATTGCCTGTCTGAGTTTTGGATGACAGAAGGCTGGGGGAGCAGAAGTGGCTCCAGATAGTCAAGGAGGGTCAGGTAAGGGCTGAAGAGACCTTGGCTGCGATGGGGGAAGAGAGAGGAGATTTCCTTGTACCTCAAAGGGCCTGGTCTGCCTCTGACAATGCCGTCTCCACCTCCTGCCAGGAAATCACCCCAGAGAAGGCCGATATGGTTTGGGCTGGGCACAGACACTCTCTGCCTAAGAGAACAAAGGATTTTGGGATATAAATATTGTGGCCAGACCCCTGAACTTTAGAACTCTTTTGGATCAAGAAGACTGCCAAGAAGAGCTGGAGAAGCTGTGAGGAGGACCTACCACTTTGCTGGGTGCTTTGCTGTGTTGGGCTGCAGTGGCTGCTTCTGTCTTGAACTTTCTGCAATCTGCTTTTGGAGTTTCTCCGAGGGATTAAGGTAAAGCTTGCCCCCTGTTCACAAAGTCTCAGAAATAACAAAGTCTTCAAGCTCTTCTGCCCGCAGCACTGGGGACTGTGCGATTTGTGCAGCAACAGAGGAAACGCAACTTTACGATGCCTACGACGCCGCTTCTGAGTCCATGTCCTGACAGCAACGCAGAGGGCACCGCCGCAACTCCACACTGTGACCTTTGCCTCACCGACGTTGCCTGCTGAAACCGCCACTGAGCCCCTGCTCGCACCGCGACCTGTGGGCACCTCACTCCACACTGCCTCGCTTCACGACAATCCCTTGGCACCGCAGAGGGCACCGCTGCAACGCCACATTGTGACCCTGGTCTCACCGACGACACCAAATGATGCTGCCACCGAGCCATTGCACGCACCGCAACCTGTGGGCACCACACTCCGCACTGCCTCGCTTCACAACGATGCCTTGGTATCCCCAACAATGCTCCTCCACGCCAGAATCGACGCCGCTGCTCGCACCTTGGTTCGAGGGCACCTCTTGTAAAGTTACATGACGCACAGGCCTCATTCCACACCGCAGCTCTGGCCTACCGATGCCGGTGCCATCGACTCCAGTTCGTCAGCAGACAACCGCACTTCAGCAACGACGCCGCTGCTGCTTGCACCATGACCTGCCAGCACCATGACGAGCACCGCCTTTATCTCGCACCGCGACCCTGGTCTCACCGATGACGCCATCCGCCACCGAGTTGCTGCTCGCACTGCGACCTGGGGGCACCGCATGCCGCAATGCTGGACATCGCTCCGCAGCACACAATGCTTGCCAACACCAGTGCTCCTGATCCCATCAGGGAGGAGGTCGACCTGCAAAGCGTGTGACTTCGAGGTCCCCAATGGCTCCTGCACCGACCTCCGGAACCAATGCCTGTGGACGCCGTGTTTTCAGAAGCTCAACGAGAGGTCGCTGACGCACTGCATTTCTAAAAGGTACTGTTTGCGGGTCTTCCTCACACCGTAGCTGGCCCGCGACACCGTGGTCAGCCAGGACTGTTCGGATTTTTTTGCTCACAATGCCATGATAGCCCTGGATGGAACTATCAACATCAAGGAACTGTTTTTAAAGCTTATTTTGACAACTGTTGAATTTTATGTACTGTATTGTGGATTTTTATTGGTTTTGGTCATGTCTTAAAGTATATAAAAATATTGGCTATTTTCTAAACTGTTGTGGTGTCCTTTTGTAGTGCTTACACTGTATAACTGTTGGTTACGTGAAATGCTTTACACACTGCCTCTAAGCCTGGCTGCTCGTGCCAAGCTACCAAGGGGGTGAGCAGGGGTTATTTTAGGAGTGTAACTCCCTTATCCTGACTAGGAAGAAGGGTCCCTATTTGGACAAAGGTGCAAGCCCTTACCAACTAGAGACCCCCATTTCTAATAATCTGCATTAAAAATGAATTTGGACAAAAAGCATGCAGATATTTTTTTTATTTAAAAAATGCCAGTCTCATGGAGCAATCTAATATGATTCTTGAAATGATTGATTTGATACTTGTGTATGAGGGTCAATGGTTTTATCAGATTTGAGGTACAGCCATGGGTTCACAATTTGCTTCCTCTAATGCCAAACTCTTCATGGGGTGGTTTGAGAGGGAGTATGCCTGGTCTTCCGGAGCTGGTGTTTTGATGGAAAATATAATATTCTGGGTTCGTTCTATCGACGACTTCCGAATAATCTGGTCAAGTACTGGTAAGAGTCTGATTGAGTATGCTAATTACCTGAATGACAATACTTTGAATGTAAATTTTACTATGTGTCATAACAGGAACCAAGCTGACTTTGCAGATATACAGTTGTTCTGTCTTTGAGAATAAAATACATTGCAAATTTTTGGGGAAAGAGACTGCTATTAATAAAATACTTAGAGCAGATAGTGCACATCTAAATTTGGTTATCACTAGCATTCCATATGAGGAAATGATAAGAATTTGGAGAAACTGTAGCAAGGATAAGGATTTTTCAGAATGCTTCGATGACTTTACGAACAGACTCCATGGTCGCGCATATCCTGAAAATGTCTTAAAAAAGCAGAAAGAAGAATCAAAAATATGAATAGAGCTGAAACTTTAGTACAAAAAACCCAAAAGGGAATAAAAACTAAAGACAGATTGGCCTTGGTTACAACATACAACCGAGATCACAGTCAATTGTATAAAATCTTTCATAAGAATTGGGACTTGTTAAAGGGTGTGCCAGGACTAACAAATGTTATTTCTGATAGACTTTTGGTAACATACAGGAGTCCCAACCATTAGAAATAAAATAATGAAAAATTATTTGAAACCACTGAGAAGTAAAAATACAGGTTCAAACTGGTTGTCTCAACATTCAAAAGGCGTTTACACATCTGGTTCTTGTATCATATGCAGCAACGGACAAAACAAACTCAAAGAATTTCAGTACAATACACAGAAGAAACATCATATAAATCAATGTATTCATTGCAACAGTGTCTATGTAATCTGTGCCATTATCATTATCTGTAATTGTAAAAAGGTGTATGTAGGCAGCACAAAAATGGCATTAAAATTAAGGATCCAGGGGCACCGGAGAGCCATAGTCAAAAGGAATGGGAGGTCTCCCTTAGCGCAACACATTCACACCCATCATCCTAACAAAATGGATTTCAAATCCAATTGTATTCAAAAAATAGAAAAATATCTAAGGGGGGACATGGAACTCAAATTAAGACAGGAAGAAGCTAAATGAATAAATAATTTGAGGATTGTACAAATAGGTCTTAATTGGGAAAATGAGTTTCATTACTTCCTATGATGGAGAAATACATGATTACATTGAGGGGCAATGGTTGTTATTGGATCACCCCTGATAGAATATGGCCTGGCACAAAGTAGAATATCATGCTAATAATTATTGTGCTTATGTGTTGAAACTGAGATCGTTACAGGCTTATTTTACTTGATACATAGTTTTAAGATAGCATGTGATCGTTTAAAGTACAATGAACAAAATATTGATACATCCTTTATATATATATATATATATATTGTGATACTACATCCGGTGTACTACTGACAGGTTTCTGGTTGGTAGGCACTCCTAATTACCTGATGTATTCTATAAAAATGTAGTAACCTCTCACACACTTTCATGGACACTAGTTTTTTCGTGATACAAGCTGGTGCCCTAGTATTGTATTCAAAACAAGATGATATTGCTGTTCTCTCATTGGTCAACAGATAGTGAGGACCTGATCAGAAAGGATAAGATTTGATGTAATGGATATGGGCATGTAACAGGTTAACACAACCTGTGATTGGTGGTTGGGAAATCCAATCTAAGAGGAAACCTCGGCAAGAGCCCATGAGAAACAAGTAGTTGGACGACTGTGAGTAGAATATGATATTGTATTATTCATGGGCTAAGGACTATTAATTAATTCAATTCCCTCTTGGCAGATAGAGGTTCGGATGGTAATGATCAAAGTATTGATAATATAATTTTTTGGTACAAAGTTGTGCCCGAGCATTGTATTTGAAACTAGACGATAATGCTATCTTCTCATTCGTTGACAGATTGTGAGGACCAGAGGGAGAACTGAACAGTAAGGATAAAATTTGATGTAATAGACTATGGGCGTGTATCAGGTTAACACGGGTTGTTATAGGTGTTTGGAGAATCAGATCAAAGAGGGACCCATGGTAGGAGATCATAAGGAACAAATGGTTAGATGACTGAGTTGAATATGAGATTGGAATATTTATGGGTCTGATAAGCTGACTATGTATTATCTATAGAACAGGTTATATTTGTTATGGTTAGAATGATGAATCGTAAGATTTATAAGATTTTAACATGATAGGAAATACATATCAGTGCCGCAGGACACGTTACACAAACCATAGGGTATTGGAAGCCACTGGTTTGTCTGAGTAAGTAATGGACCAAAGAGAGAGTCGCCTTGAAGGATCTGCAATTTTTAAATTATAGGTTTAGGGATTTGCTAACCAAAATGGGATTGGTTGATGAATGGTTTAAATTGTAAGAACCATGAAGGGCAAAAGAATACAGATTGTTTGCTTGAGACTTTCAACTCTGACTTGGACGAGGAGGGTGAATGTATGGCAGAGCTCTTGTCATTCTTGGGATTACTAATTTCAGGCTCAAATTATGGTATAGTTGGATTAAATTGCCATAGTGAGGTTCCATAATAAACAAAAAATGTTTCAGGTGTTTGATTAATGGACAATTTAGTTGATTGTCTGGGTAGAAGGGTTTGAAAATAAGAAAAAGAAGCCTACTCAAAACTTCATAAGGTGGTATTATGGAAGATGTGGACCCTTGAGCACAGGACTGATGGTCAATAATGACTCTGGCTTTTTGATACAGTCATGGGGGTTGATAACCTGAGCTGAATAAATTAACCATTGGCGTTTTGGCCGACATCATTTTAATTGTTTGGGGTAACCACTTGAGATCGGTCAACACACTGAAACTATATTAAGTTTCAAACAGTGGGAGGAGTGTCTGGTGGTGGGCGTAAGGCATTTTTTAATAACACATGTGTGTATTTTACATTCCACAAGTGGAATACATCTGATATTTGCATATTAGTGATTTTGAGTGCTCCATATTGTAGATCATACTAGATGGTACTACACCATTCTACACATTGGAATTGGAACTTTTGTGGGACACCGTTCATCTTATATTTATCCTACATGAAGACACTATGCTTTTTTGAAGGATAAATCCAAGTGAGTGGCCTTTAATTCTTAGTATCTGAGCAAGAACGATCTGTGTTAACATCAGTTAATTTTGATTTGGACAAGCAATTACATGGCTAAAATATAAATATATTTAAAATGAAGACAAACCAGCTGGTTCTTTTAAAACTAGAATGTATATAGGTGGGGGTATCGTGTTTTGTGTTTATCAACATTTTGAGGCACTGTTGATTGGGTGTAGTGTAAATAATGTAATGTGTGCATATGTAAGACATAAAAGCTTATTTGTATTTTTCAATTTTGCAGCCCTGATTAAGTCCTCTTGGACGAAATAAATGGATTTGAAATAGAAGAACAAGACTCCCCAATGAATATCATTGGATGCTCCTTTTCACCTTTGTTCCTACAGTTTTAGGAAAGAGATATGGCACTGGGAGTCTGGTTAGCAGGGACCCAGTGCACTTTCACTTCGAAAACACCAGGCAAAAAGTGGGGGCTAACCATACCTTTCCTAGATATATTAAAAGTTTAGTTCCATGTTGGACATGGCATTCTTAGGGGAATTTACCCCAAAACATTTAGCTTTTTCTTCCTAGTCTTTGCTGACTCTCCTCATAAGCATAGGAATCTGGGCTCCTTCCCACTGTACTGCAGAGGGAAGGTGCATGCGCCCACCTCACCCGCATTGGGCAGGGTGTGCATACGCGATGGGTTTAGGTGCTGCGCATCCTGTAAACAGGTACACCACATACCCGGGGCAGGTACAGCACTGGCTAGTAAGAAAGACAATACGGTCCAGGAATCCCAACACTGGATATGAATACCAAATCAGTTTTACTTGGGGGAAAATTGGCTCAAGGCTCTGGACCTCCCCAGCCTCTAAAGAACAAAGGTAAACAGAAGTTTGTGAGCGTTTTATTCCTCCTTTCCAATATTTTCATTCGTTCCCATCAATGGGCAAATTTTCATTAATTGTTAGAGATGCCACAGTACCAATTGATTTTTGTAAACAAAGTTCTTTTTATTAGTGTTATAACACTGTTTCATCCATTTTTGCTCAATTCTTATTTGTCCAATATGCAGTTAGATCTTACAACAAGGAACAGAACAGCCGACACATGTTTCGCCCTGTTTGGCTGGTCAAGCCAGGGCTTCTCAAGGCTGTTGATTTAAGAAAGAAAAGCAAATATATGTGTTTGATCAGCCAAACGAAGGCCGGACATTTCAGAACAAAAAAGAAAATAGGTGAAAAGTAGGCCCAAATACCAAGGCTAGTGCTTTTAAAAGCAGTTAAGAAAAAAATCCAGCTTTCTAATATTCAGTGCAATATTGTAAAAATTGTGATGTTGAGAGCCTGAGTTGAGTGTTAGAACCATAGAAACCGAGTGAAATCATTTAAAAAGTCTCTTATGGAAACTGCAGGATGAAATGTAACCTAAGAGGAAGGCTCATGCAGTGCATATTAAAGTGAGACGAAAAATAGAGAAAGGGGAACGATAGCGTGCTGGCAAGTATCAATGTGTTTTTTAAATTTTTTATTAGTATTTGTGACGTAAAGGTAAAACGTGCTAAGTGCACGTTTGACTTAGATATAAAGCATACGCATGCATAGTAGTTATCTGAGCATGCAATGACATGCCATTCCTTGTGTATAGAACAGTAAGGATCAAAGTTTACCTATTTTACAGTCTTTACACTGGTTTACCAGGCAGCGAAGTTTCATGAGCATTCATAATCACATATTGATGTACAGATCCTCAGTATTCTTTATAGTAATCTACCAACATAAATACATTATATCAGCCGGTTACACATACCATTTTCAAACAACATTCTCAATACTGTTCTGTGTAATCAGGGTCTTAGAAGTTTTCATATGTCATTCAAGAAACATATACAGAGTCCAACACAGGTTGAGCGTACATTTTGTAAACATTCACAAAATTATATTTCATCTGTTCTATTATTCATAGATAAAACCCAGTTAGTATCAAGCAATGGCCCAATGCCTCATATTTATCTTCTTGTGCATATCTTTTAGGCGCACTAAAAATCGCAAGTTGTCAAAGGAGAAGGAAAACAGGGCTATACATCTGACAGAATTGCATACAGCGAACCTATGTCAGGCGTAGTATTATATCGTTTTGCTATATTACTACCACTAAGCGCATTTCATCGCTTTGGCAGGTTTCGCATGCGTGATGATATTTAGACACCAGGAATGATCTCTTAAAAAAGAGACAAATTGTCGCAGAAGAGGGGGAGGAGAAAAACGACCGATGCAGGCTACCGCTGTAATTTAAGAGACATGCCCTCATTAGCAAGTAATCAGCCATGTGTGTTAAAGCTGAATGTGATGGCAATGTCACTTACTTGTCAAGAGCAGTGTGAGTCCGGTCAGGGGTCTGGTACACAGTCAAAATATCGAATCTTTAATTTCGACTTACACTTATATCGAGTTGCTAATATCGAAGGGACAGAATATAGATGTCCAGAATATCGATGGCCAGAATATCGACCCTAAGGTAAGTAATATCGAAATTACTTATATCGATAGCATATATATCGATGTAAGTAATATCGACATTACTTATATCGATAGCATATATATCGATGTAAGTAATTTCGATTCACTAATATGTGTTAGAAATTTTAGTTAAGTATTTAAATTAATTGTTATAACATGTGTTTAATATTTTTTATAAATAAAAAATATATAAAAGTAAATTATATGTTTTACTACCAGAGCGGGTTGTGGGTTTTTAGGGGAATAGGGTGGGAAGTAATTTATTTGTAATTAATTAATTATTTTTTAATGATTAATTTATTGCAATTAAATATTAATTGGCAATTAATTATTTTAATTGATTAATTGATTAATTAATTGATAATTTATGTATATTTATAAGTAAATTATTTGTTTTACTACTGGAGCGGTTTGTGGGTTTATAGGGGAATAGGGTGGGAAGTAATTTAATTGTAATTAATTAAATAATTTTTATGCATATTTTAATTTGTAATTAATTATTAATTGGAAATGATTTATATTAATTGATAAATTAATTATTTTATTGGTAATTAATTTTTTTAATTGATAAATTAATTATTTAAATGTAATTAATGTTTTTAAATGATAAAGTAATTATGTAATTGGTAATTAATGTAATTTTCAATTAAATGTTATGTGTTACTACTGGAGCGGGTTGTGGGTTTATAGGGGAATAGGGTGGGAAGTAATTTAATTGTAATTCATTAAATAATTTTTAAGCATATTTTAATTTGTAATTAATTATTAATTGGTAATGAATTATATTAATTGATAAATTAATTATTTTATTGATATATAATTTTCTAATTGATAAATTAATTATTTATTTGGTAATTAATATTTTTAATTGATAAAGTAATTATGTAATTGGTAATTAATGTAATTTTAAATTAAATGTTATGTGTTACTACTGGAGCGGGTTGTGGGTTTATAGGGGAATAGGGTGGGAAGTAATTTAATTGTAATTCATTAAATAATTTTTAAGCATATTTTAATTTGTAATCAATTATTAATTGGTAATGAATTATATTAATTGATAAATTAATTATTTTATTGATATATAATTTTTCTAATTGATAAATTAATTATTTATTTGGTAATTAATATTTTTAATTGATAAAGTAATTATGTAATTGGTAATTAATGTAATTTTAAATTAAATGTTATGTGTTACTACTGGAGCGGGTTGTCGGTTTATAGAGGAATAGGGTGGGAACTGATTTAATTACAAATAATTTATTATATTTTTATGTATAATTTAATTTTTAATAAAAAAATTATTTGCAATTAATTAATTCAATTGATTAAGTAATTATTTAATTGATAATTAATTTTCAATTAAATGTTATGTGATAGTACTGGAGTGTGTTGTGTGTTTATAGGGGAATAGGGTGGGGTGGGAATAGTAATATTTACCCTTACGCTATCCAACACTTTCCCTACTGTTGCACTCTCTGGAGTGGGAATAGTAATTTTTTACCCCTACGCTATCCAACACTTTCCCTACTGTTGCACCCTTTGGAGTGAGAATAGTAATTTTTACCCACACGCTATCCAACGCTTTCCCTACTGTTGCACCCTCTTGAGTGGGAATAGTAATTTTTACCCCTACGCTATCCAACACTTTCCCTACTGTTGCACCCTCTGGAGTGAGAATAGTAATTTTAACCCACCCGCTATCCAACGCTTTCCCTACTGTTGCACCCTCTGGAGTGGGAATAGTAATTTTTACCCCTACGCTATCCAAAACTTTCCCTACAGTTGCACCCTCTGGAGTGAGAATAGTAATTTTTACCCACCCGCTATCCAACGCTTTCCCTACTGTTGCACCCTCTGGAGTGGGAATAGTAATTTTTACCCCTACGCTTTCCAAAAATTTCCCTACTGTTGCACCCTCTGGAGTGAGAATAGTAATTTTAACCCACCCGCTATCCAACGCTTTCCCTACTGTTGCACCCTCTGGAGTGGGAATAGTAATTTTTACCCCTACGCTATCCAACACTTTCCCTACTGTTGCACCCTCTGGAGTGAGAATAGTAATTTTTACCCACCCGCTATCCAACGCTTTCCCTACTGTTGCACCCTCTGGAGTTGGAATAGTAATTTTTACCCCTACGCTATCCAAAACTTTCCCTACTGTTGCACCCTCTGGAGTGAGAATAGTAATTTTTACCCACCCGCTATCCAACGCTTTCCCTACTGTTGCACCCTCTGGAGTGGGAATAGTAATTTATACCCCTACGCTATCCAACACTTTCTCTACTGTTGCACCCTCTGGAGTGAGAATAGTAATTTTTACCCTTTGTTATCCAACGCTTTCCCTACTGTTTCACCCTTTGGAGTGGGAATAGTAATTTTTACCCTTACGCTATCCAACATTTTCCCTACTGTTGCACCCTCTGGAGTGGGAATAGTAATTTTTACCCCTACGCTATCCAACACTTTCCCTACTGTTGCACCCTCTGGAGTGAGAATAGTAATTTTTACCCACCCGCTATCCAACGCTTTCCCTACTGTGGCACCCTCTGGAGTGGGAATAGTAATTTTTCCCCTACCCTATCCAACATTTTCCCTACTGTTGCACCCTCTGGAGTGAGAATAGAAATTTTTACCCATCCGCTATCCAACGCTTTCCCTACTGTGGCACCCTCTGGAGTGGGAATAGTAATTTTTACCCCTACGCTATCCCACACTTTCCCTATTGTTGCACCCTCTGGAGTGAGAATAGTAATTTTTACCACCCGCTATCCAACGCTTTCCCTACTGTTGCACCCTCTGGAGTGGGAATAGTAATTTATACTCCTACACTATCCAACACTTTCCCTACTGTTGTACCCTCTGGAGTGGGAATAGTAATTTTTACCCACCCGCTATCCAACGCTTTTCCTACTGTTGCACCCTCTTGAGTGGGAATAGTAATTTCTACCCTTACGCTATCCAACACTTTCCCTACTGTTGCACCCTCTGGAGTGGGAATAGTAATTATTGTTAAGTAAGTATATATTATATATGATTTGTTAATTTGTCTTTTTTTTTTTATTAAATATGTATTTTTTTTAACCATTATTAAATATAATTAAATATGTTTAAGTAATTTATAAGTATTATTTACAGTATTTTTCATGTTTTTTTAAACCCAAAAAAAACCCGATATTTTTAACATCGATATTTTTAACATCGATATTATTTTTTCGATATTTTGGTACTTACCATGTTGTACATAGGGCGTCGATATTCTTGCAATCGATATAATTACGCCGATATTTGTGTAGGTCAAAATTCTGTCTGTCGAAATTCTGTCATAGATCCCAGGGGTCTCCGGGTAAATCCGCTGTGTTTAGCATCTCCATTACAGGGTCATTTAAATGTTGTGCGACATGTTTTAACCCGGAAGTGAGTATGAGCACGTGATCGGGAAGTCTCCCCAAACGTCTTATACGAATGCATAAAGTTTCATATTATGCATGATGACATGTCCTATTTTAAGGTGTACAACAAATTCTATGTCAGTCCACGGAGGCTCAGATTATGCTTCTCTTCATTTTACTGACAAATACAGCAGCCAATAAAAACTTTAAACTGGCATGACCCCGGAAGGACAACCCCCTCCAACAGTCTGCACCAATCACTATCAACTCCAACATATAATTGTCCATGTTTAACCATACGACCTCCTCTTTCTTTGCTGCTGCAGCAGCGAGTTAAGTGCCCTTTACGTTACTACTTTGTTGTGGTTAATTGTTTTAAGGGCGGTGGTTGTTAATGGTGCGTGAGCGTGTCCTTGACTTATTGTTGATAATGTGTTATTTATGCCTTCGCATTTATTGACTGTAATTGCTCCCGTTGCGTTGTTTATGCCCCATACATTTATTTCATGAGGGCGCGAGTCGTCGGAGCGTGAGACTTGATCGGTAGGGGGTGGTGGAGCAGGAGGAGACAGATGCGAGCCTCTCGCGCTCAGAAGGCAGTCGAGTTCGGCCCCCACACGCGACGCGCATGCGTGAGGAGCCAACTTTCGTTTTTGCAGTACCGGCTCCTCGCACATCGCTCGTCTTTAGACTGCATAAATCCTGGTCTCAGCGAACGCTTACCGGAGCGTGTCCGGATTAGAGCTAGGCTCTAGGGGAGAATTTGTGTGCATAAAGGGGTCTCCTTCCACCTTGAACTTGGCCTCATTGAGGGTTGAACATTGGAAACTACAGTGTGTGTGTGTGTGTTAGAGGCACCCCAGGGCTACTCCCCCCCTAGAAGTTCCTCCAAACCTCCCTGCTCTAGAGCTATGGCGTACTACGCCGAGGAGGATAACCAATGGGCAGAATATAACGAATACGAAGAGTATGAGCCACAAGAAGAACAATTGGAGGAAAATTTGGTGGAGGCCCTGGATACCCATGTCCAAGGGTCGGTTAATAAAGCACTAATCAAGGCCCTCAAGCCTTTTACTAAACCCCTTCAGAAATATGGCAAGAGAAAGTTTAAGTCAGCCCGCAAGGGTGAAACCTCTACTCAATCCTCGGCCCAAGTATTGGCACAGATGGCCAGGAATGTCATGAAGGATCATGGCTCAATGGCGAACGATACATCTGGGGATTCTTCCCCGACCCCACCTGACACCTCTGATTCAGAGGTGGACTCAGTGGTTTCCAGAAAGAAATCTAAGAAGGAAAAACACACCGCCTACAAAGCAGATGATAGTCAGGTGCCAAAGAACCTTCTTTTTGATCCTAACAGTATTGTGCACCCTAGGTCCACAGAATGGGTGCCATGTCTGGAAGTGGCGCATTATGTGGGTAACAACCTGCAACAAGGTTTCAACAGTGGAGTGAGAGCCACACTGCAATCTGAGTGCCCCAGACCTTCCTTGACAGGGAAGGTAGCGGATACGCCGGACTTGGATCCCACAATGGCGGCGTTTATGAGGAAGTTTGTGAAGGATCCAAAAAAGGGGCTGGATAGAGCATGGCGGGGGTGTCAGGACAAAATGTTGGATGTCGCTGGACCCCTTACGAAGATTCTAGACGCGGCCGTTAAGGCAAAAGACAAAAATGTACCACTGGATTTATCTGAGGTTCTAGAATGGGCACAACGTGCCATGTGCTTCTTGGGGAATGCAAATGTGGCCCTATCTACGGAGCGGAGACATTCTTTTCTTATGAGAATCGATTCCCAACTGGCGGAAATGGCTCCTTCCGAACCAGGCTCCCTGGCTAATGCTATGCTTTTTGGGGACAAGTTTGTTAAGGAAATGGGCAAGTATGTTGCCACCTTCTCCGCACTGGACAAGGCACAATCAAACATCAAGAGAGTATTCCACACTGGTGTTTTTGATAGGGCCGGACGCCCACGAGGTCGAGGGTCCAGCCGAGGTTACGCACAGACCTCGCGTGGAGCAGATCAGAGAGGCAGAGGCAACTGATGCTTCAACTTCTACCCCTCCCGCGATAGAGGAGGTCGAGGCAAAGGCAGAGAGGACCCTATCGTGGACAGCAGAATAACTCAGGAGACAACTCCTATTCAGGTACGGCTTCTATGTCCATCAGAGCATATGGTGGGAGGCAGACTGTCTCTTTTTCTCCACAGGTGGCGAATGCTCACGAACGACCCTTGGGTGTTACAAACAGTACAGGGTTTTCACATAGAGTTCTATGCCTCCCCAGTACAGCGGCAGAGGCCGAATCCCCTTCATTTTTCCCAAACAGAGCAGAGTTTCATCGACGCGGAGATATGCTCCTTGCCCAGAAGGGAGCGATCATGGAATTCACCCCACACGATCTAGGCTACATAAGCACCGTCTTTGTGGTCCCCAAAAAGGACCAAGGGTATCGTCTGGTGTTGAACCTCAGGGAGTTCAATGGCTAGGTTGTGTATCGACACTTCAAAATGGAAGGTATACACCTCCTGCGCGACATTCTGTTGGCACAGGATTGGATGGTACGTCTGGACTTGAAAGACGCCTACCTGGCAGTGTCCATTTTTCCCCCACACCGGCGGTTCCCACAGTTTCAATGGCGCAACCGATGGTTCGAGTTTTCCGCCATGCCCTTTGGACTGTCCTCCGCCCCATGGTGTTTCACCAGGCTGATGAAACCCATCGTGCAGAGGTTGAGGGAAAGAGGCGTTCCCCTCATTATTTACCTCAACGACATATTGATTTTAGGACAGTCGCCAGAGGTGGTGTTACTCCATCTGTCATGGACGATCCAACTCCTTCAGGACTTGGGCTTCCTTCTGAATTTACAGAAGTCCATCTTGCGACCTTCTCAAGTGATGGAGTTCCTGGGGTTCCAGATCGACTCGGTGAAAGTTCAGTTGCTCTTGCCACTCAAGAAGAGAGTAGCGGTCAAGAAGGAGTTGAGGAGAGCCCTTGCCTCTCCGACAATCTCCTTGAGGACTTTGGCGCGCCTGGTAGGGCTTCTAGCTTCTTCGATCCAGGCGATTTTTCCGGGCCCTTTACATTTCAGGGCCCTGCAGCGGTTGAAAGCGTTGCACTTGCGCAGGGGTCTGACTTATGCCCAACAAATTTCCCTTTCGGCAGAGGCTCGTACGGAGATGAACTGGTGGTTAGAGCATATGGATGCGTGGAATGGCAGAGCCATTTTCGCGGCCACCCCAGAGGTGGTGATAGAGTCGGATGCCAGCCGCTGGGGCTGGGGAGCCCGTTGCGGCTAGGTGGAGACGGGAGGTCGTTGGTCCCGCGAATAGCTGAGTCTCCACATCAATTGTCTGGAACTCCTGGCGGGTTCCTTTGCGATTCGCACTCTGTCTCCTCAGAAAGTTTCATGCTGCATTCTACTACGCATGGACAATGTGTCCGCGGTGCGATATATAAATCACCTTGGAGGCACCAGGTCCCGTCTCCTGGCGGAGATAGCCAAGGACTTTTGGCATTATTGCCTGGCCCATCAAATTTCGGTGACGGCGGAGTATATACCGGGGTCCGCTAACGTAACAGCGGATTGGAACTCTCTGTACTTGAGGGATGCCAGCGATTGAAGGTTGCATCCCAGGATTTTCAGGGCATTGGACCACAAATGGGGTCCGTGTGTTATGGATCTGTTTGCCTCACGGCTCAACAGGCAGTTGCCCCAGTTTTACAGCTGGCGCCCAGATCCCTTGGCGATCAGTTCGGACGCCTTTCTTCAGTCATGGACGACGGGCATTCTATATGCGTTTCCTCCATTCATCATGATCCCGAGGGTTCTGGCTCAAGTTCGGAGGCAGAAGGCGGAGATGGTCTTGATCTCCCCATGTTGGAAGGCACAAGCGTGGTGGAGGGAAAGAGGCGTTCGCCTCATTATTTACCTCAACAACATATTGATTTTAGGACAGTCGCCAGAGGTGGTGTTACTCCATCTGTCATGGACGATCCAACTCCTTCAGGACTTGGGCTTCCTTCTGAATTTACAGAAGTCCATCTTGCGACCTTCTCAAGTGATGGAGTTCCTGGGGTTCCAGATCGACTCGGTGAAAGTTCAGTTGCTCTTGCCACTCAAGAAGAGAGTAGCGGTCAAGAAGGAGTTGAGGAGAGCCCTTGCCTCTCCGACAATCTCCTTGAGGACTTTGGCGCGCCTGGTAGGGCTTCTAGCTTCTTCGATCCAGGCGATTTTTCCGGGCCCTTTACATTTCAGGGCCCTGCAGCGGTTGAAAGCGTTGCACTTGCGCAGGGGTCTGACTTATGCCCAACAAATTTCCCTTTCGGCAGAGGCTCGTACGGAGATGAACTGGTGGTTAGAGCATATGGATGCGTGGAATGGCAGAGCCATTTTCGCGGCCACCCCAGAGGTGGTGATAGAGTCGGATGCCAGCCGCTGGGGAGCCCGTTGCGGCTAGGTGGAGACGGGAGGTCGTTGGTCCCGTGAATAGCTGAGTCTCCACATCAATTGTCTGGAACTCCTGGCGGGTTCCTTTGTGATTCGCACTCTGTCTCCTCAGAAAGTTTCATGCTGCATTCTACTACGCATGGACAATGTGTCCGCGGTGCGATATATAAATCGCCTTGGAGGCACCAGGTCCCGTCTCCTGGCGGAGATAGCCAAGGACTTTTGGCATTATTGCCTGGCCCATCAAATTTCGGTGACGGCGGAGTATATACCGGGGTCCGCTAACGTAACAGCGGATTGGAACTCTCTGTACTTGAGGGATGCCAGCGATTGGAGGTTGCATCCCAGGATTTTCAGGGCATTGGACCACAAATGGGGTCCGTGTGTTATGGATCTGTTTGCCTCACGGCTCAACAGGCAGTTGCCCCAGTTTTACAGCTGGCGCCCAGATCCCTTGGCGATCAGTTCGGACGCCTTTCTTCAGTCATGGACGACGGGCATTCTATAAGCGTTTCCTCCATTCATCATGATCCCGAGGGTTCTGGCTCAAGTTCGGAGGCAGAAGGCGGAGATGGTCTTGATCTCCCCATGTTGGAAGGCACAAGCGTGGTGGAGGGAAAGAGGCGTTCGCCTCATTATTTACCTCAACAACATATTGATTTTAGGACAGTCGCCAGAGGTGGTGTTACTCCATCTGTCATGGACGATCCAACTCCTTCAGGACTTGGGCTTCCTTCTGAATTTACAGAAGTCCATCTTGCGACCTTCTCAAGTGATGGAGTTCCTGGGGTTCCAGATCGACTCGGTGAAAGTTCAGTTGATCTTGCCCCTCAAGAAGAGAGTAGCGGTCAAGAAGGAGTTGAGGAGAGCCCTTGCCTCTCCGACAATCTCCTTGAGGACTTTGGCGCGCCTGGTAGGGCTTCTAGCTTCTTCGATCCAGGCGATTTTTCCGGGCCCTTTACATTTCAGGGCCCTGCAGCGGTTGAAAGCATTGCACTTGCGCAGGGGTCTGACTTATGCCCAACAAATTTCCCTTTCGGCAGAGGCTCGTACGGAGATGAACTGGTGGTTAGAGCATATGGATGCGTGGAATGGCAGAGCCATTTTCGCGGCCACCCCAGAGGTGGTGATAGAGTCGGATGCCAGCCGCTGGGGCTGGGGAGCCCGTTGCGGCTCGGTGGAGACGGGAGGTCGTTGGTCCCGCGAATAGCTGAGTCTCCACATCAATTGTCTGGAACTCCTGGCGGGTTCCTTTGCGATTCGCACTCTGTCTCCTCAGAAAGTTTCATGCTGCATTCTACTACGCATGGACAATGTGTCTGCGGTGCGATATATAAATCGCCTAGGAGGCACCAGGTCCCGTCTCCTGGCGGAGATAGCCAAGGACTTTTGGCATTATTGCCTGGCCCATCAAATTTCGGTGACGGCGGAGTATATACCGGGGTCCGCTAACGTAACGGCGGATTGGAACTCTCGGTACTTGAGGGATGCCAGCGATTGGAGGTTGCATCCCAGGATTTTCAGGGCATTGGACCACAAATGGGGTCTGTGTGTGATGGATCTGTTTGCCTCACGGCTCAACAGGCAGTTGCCCCAGTTTTACAGCTGGCGCCCAGATCCCTTGGCGATCAGTTTGGACGCCTTTCTTCAGTCATGGACGACGGGCATTCTATATGCGTTTCCTCCATTCATCATGATCCTGAGGGTTCTGGCTCAAGTTCGGAGGCAGAAGGCGGAGATGGTCTTGATCTCCCCATGTTGGAAGGCACAAGCGTGGTTCCCGGTAGCAATGAGTCTCACTTGTGCATTGCCGGTGCGGACCTCATCGTTTCCGGACCTTCTTACGGACCGGTGGGTCTTCGCCACCCGTTGGTCCTTCAGGATCAGTTGTCCCTCATGGCGTGGAGACTTTCCGGCGCCGTTGGCAGGTGCCGGGAGTTTCACAAGACGCTCTCTTTTTCTTATCACAGGCATGGGCACCTTCCACACACAAGCGTTATAAGTCAGCTTGGAGACGATGGGTTGGTTGGTGTAACGAACGACAGGGAGATCCGATGGGATCTGATATCACTGTGATTGTGAACTTTTTATCTGAATTGGCGCGGTCAGGAATGGCTTATAGATCGGTGAATAACTTCCGGTCAGCTATTTTGGCGGGACATCCGCATGTTGAGGGCAAACCTGTTGGGGTACACCCCCTGGTGTGTAAGGTAGTCAGGGGGATCTGTTTAGTGAACCCCCCTCAACCCAAGTACAACGAACTTTGGGACGTTTCAGTGATCTTGCGTTTTTTGGCGGCTTGGCCGGCTAATGAGGGTCTGTCTCGCAAACAGATCTCAGCAAAGCTTACGATTTTGCTCTGTTTGATCTCCTGCAGGCGAGTGTCGGATATTCGGGCCTTGGATTTGTCAGGTAGAGTATTCACTCCCACATGAGTTTCTTTTACGATCTCTAAGCGTACAAAAACACATACAACATGCATTGTTTATCCTGCATTTCCTCATCACAGTAAGTTATGTGTAGTTAAATGTCTGAAAGTATATGAGGATTGTACTAGAGAATTTAGAACTGGTTTTGGTCAATTGTTGATTTCATTGCAGAGACCTTTCCGCCCAGTCGCCAGTGCGACTCTGGCCAGGTGGGTTACCTGGTTGTTGAACCTGGCTGGTATTGATAACACTAAATTTGGGGCTCATTCTGTGAGGGGGGCTATGGCCTCAAAATCCTTTGGTGCCAGTTCTCGGCTTCAGGATATCATGACTGCGGCAGATTGGTCATCGGAATCCACTTTTAAGATATTTTATCATAAGCCTATTATGGATGTGGCCTCAGTGGTGGTGGAGAAACTTTAAACTAGCATAATCTGAGCCTCCGTGGACTGACATAGAATGAAAAATTGACTAGCAGACGCGACAAAGAGTTTTCAATTTTATTAAGGACACGGAGGCGAGGATTGTCCCACCCGGGCTTGCAGAACTGTGTTTTCGTGCATTATTGTATGATTATGTAAAGTATTGTACCAACCCGAATGATTGTTATGGCTTGATTGTATTTCCAAGTTTGGGAATGGCCATTACGACATATATTCTTGTTTCAGGTGATCAGCACAAGCAGACTTGAGATGAACAGCCTATGATCTGGGACTGTATGCAGTTGAGCAGGAGGTGACTTCCTCGACGATGGATGTGATAGTTGCCACGTTGGCCTCCGGTCTTGTTGGACTGATGGTGTATTCGCAAAGAAAGAGGAGGTCGTATGGTTAAACATGGACAATTATATGTTGGACTTGATAGTGATTGGTGCAGACTGTTGGAGGGGGTTGTCCTTCCGGGGTCATGCCAGTTTAAAGTTTAATAGAATTGAAAATTCTTTGTCGCGTCTGCTAGACAATTTTTTATTCTTCTCTAATTTAAATTTGCATTTGCTTAGAGTCAGAAATGTAACGGCGCCTAGACTATTGAAACCCAGAAGCAAACCATGCAGATCGACGCGATGTTACGTGCGGTTCGCAAAGGTGTGGAGTGAATGTTTAGCATATTCAAATCTGATTGGCCGAGTCACATCATCCAATATTTACGTCAGATTCCATGAAAGAAAACAAACCCATCTTTGGGCTGGACATATCTTTATGTAGGCAGGCAGTCACCGCTCTACCGCGTATACGAGACGCCGGATCCACAGGGGTTCGAGTCCTCACGAGGGCAGATAGATCGGTCCGCCTAAAATTGCCTGCACTATTGTAAAAATTAGTGTAAATTTATTTTAAGGACATTTTGTAGCCGAAAAGGTTTTGAAAAGACAACAGAATTAATTATAAAGGTATTTATTCAGTAGGATGCTCTTATATTAAAAAAAGTAAAAGCGCACTCTTAAAACATGGTCCCTAAATACTATCGTCAAGACATATATACCTCCAAAATAAGAATGCTCTATGGAATGTTTCAGAGGACAGTAACTAGTGCCCTGTATAATATATTAAGCCCCCAAAACTTAATGAGGGGATGTTCAAAAAACATCAAGTCCAGGATTACAGTGTGAATCCCCATATAGTAGATGTCATTGGTGTTAGGTGAAAGAGCACTCAATTCTAAACAGTTTTTCTAAGCAGGTAGGTGTCATAACTTAAATTATCCTATTACTTTTGATAGGCTTGCTCAAACATGTACATTCCAGAAATACTTTTGTCATGGTTCATGCAAAGCAAAAATACATAGAAATGTAATTAAGGCTATATCTTAGAGCCAGTGGTGCCATTCATGTTCGATATTAAGTCCTTCTTCCACTGTCTCATAACCTATAATTAATGCACTCTCTTCTTTTCGGAGGCGTGTTTCCAGATTACCACCTCGTTTATGTTGTTTACAAAGGTGAAATTCCGTTGATTCTCATTGTACCGTAAAAAAAATTCCACCATTGGTTGACGAGTGTCAGATTTGTGGATATTACGGTAATGTTCTTGTATGCGGATTTTTAAAGATCTTGTAGTGCTCCCAATGTAATGCAGATTACATGGACAGGAAACAGTTTATGAATTCCTTCATTTTATGCTTGTGATTGTTTATATCCATTTCCTTTGTCTTTGATTTTCCCAATTTGCATACCGAGCAATTTGAACAGGTATAAAAGCCCTGTGGTTGAGTCAAAAAGTTGTTTGGTTCAGATTTAATATCCAAAACAGATGGACAAAGGATGTCTCTTAAGTTTCTGCTTCTTGAGAAACTAAGTTGTGGTTTATCATTGAGTACTTCAGATATAGTTGGATTGTCTTTTAGAAAATGCCAATTTTTGTTTAATGTTTTCCGAATATATTGATGACCGTTGTTGTATTCTGTGCAGAACCGAACTACCGGCTTTCTTTCTCCAGAATGGTTGTTATGCAGTAATTGTTGTCGTTCGGTATCTGCATATCGTTTTTGAGTTGTTTTAAGGGCTTGTGTGTTGTAGCCACAAGTTTCCAAACGGTTAGTTATCTCATTTGATTTGACCATCTAGTCTTTGGTAGAGCTGCAGTTCAGTCGTGCTCGATGATATTCTCCTGTTGGAATATTATTGATGGTATGTTTGGGATGACTGCTTGAGGCATGAAGTATTGAATTGGCACTCGTCGGTTTTCTGTGTATTTTTGTTTGCAGTTTATTGTTTTCGATATAGATGGTGAGATCAAAAAATTCAATTTCAGTTGCAGAGATGGTATATGTTATTTCAATTCCCCATCTATTGGAAGTGAGTGAAACAATGAATTGTTTCAGAAGCCTTTTGGATCCTTGCCACACGAGCAGAATGTTGTCAATATATCTGCCCTACACTATGATGTTACTAGTGTAGTCAGACTTGGTTTCACCCCATAGCCAATTTCTCTCCACTTCTCCTATCAGGAGGCAGGCATATGTCGGTGCAAATTTGGCCCCTATTGCTGTTCCCTGGAGTTGTATATAGAACTCGCCATTGAAGAGAAAATAGTTTTTGTGGAGGCAAAACTCGAGTAGATCTCTTATCATGGTGTTCCTGGCTGTTAAGGGAATTGATCTTGTTTGCACTGGCTAGTATTAGGACTTTGCACTGAGAGTGTGACCCACCGGAAAGCCTGTCAACATTGTACAGGGGGTGTCATTGCAGACCTGTGTGCCCCTGCAATGCTGTCCTCCCTTACGCCTCACCCAACCCTGAGTGGGTCATCCTGTACTCTGAGGGCACCCCCCCCCAGCTCAGCCCTGACTGGAGTGGAGGGGGTTGTAGGCTGAAGGCCGGGCGGGTACACATGGATGTTCCCTGTCCAGATAGATAGGATCCCCCCAAGTGGAGCTTACCCTGCCTTGGAGTTGAGCTCTACTCATGAGATACCTTAGGTTGTTGCGGATTCTCTTGTGTGGTGTCAGGTCCCTGAGCAAGTCCTCATTGACAAGGCAGTGTGGAAGTGCATTAACTTTCCTACACAGGCTAGGTAGAGGCGCTGTTCTGAAACATGGGCCAGTCCTGGGAGTGCACACTTGTACCAGTGGAGTGTTAACTATGCACCCAGACTACCATTCCAGGTAGGGGTGTGCGCATCAGCCAGTACGCTGTTTTGAAAATGTGTCCAGTCTTCTGTGGCAGGCTTGAGGATGCCCCCTAGCAACTATGGCTTTGTTTAGGTGCCCTGTCTGCGATCTCAGATCGATGAGTGCGTACCTGCATCCCCGGTGATCTAGCACACGGGTCAGGCCTGCTGTTGTAGGCCATTGTCTGTACGCTTGCACCCATGGTGCTGGGGTCAAGGTGCCCAATCCACCGTTGCAGGCCGGGTGCACCCAATCGCACCTGTAAGGGAGTCGACCTGAGTATGGTTGGCCTGGGCAGGTAGGTGAGTGCACACTCGCACCTAAGGTGCCCATGGTCTGGTATACCACCATAAACCAGCCAGTATATGTGCATTGACAGCAATCATGATTAAACTCAGGAGCCGCCAGCTAGGGCAGGCTGCTGTATGTGGGCACCTTCACTTGTGGTGCCCGTGATTGCATGTGCGGTCTGCTGTTATTCTTAAACCTGTGTCTAGTCTGATGTTGCAGACTCAGGCAGGCGCTCTTGCAACCATGGTGCTGGAGACTAAGTGTCCAACATGCCATTGCAGGTCATGTGCGCACTAGGGCACGCACACCCAGGGAGAGAGAAATATCTGTGTGTGTTTTCATTGCCTATGAGGCTTGCTCTTCCCATAGGTGAACATGGGGAAGTGGTTGACATCACTAGGGCTGCAGTAGTGGATAGCAGTGGAGCAGTGTCATGATGTTTTTATCAATGGATTCTCCATAACAAACCCTTTCCATTGATAAAGGTGGTTTTAGCATAAGTCGCTTACAAATGCCACTTATAGCATATGGACATTTCTATGCTCTAAGAGTCTCATGTGCCATGGTGCCTGGCTTCAGTGGACAACAGGGTCACGGGAGCACATCTGTGCATTCCCCAAGTGGCAGTCATAAAACATGGGCATCGCACGAGAATGGCAGACTTCTGCCGTGTGTTATTATTGAAGGGCTCTCTTTCATGTATAACTTAGCATTTGCGCAACCATCTTGTAATCTGGACACAATTTTATATTGTAATCGAAACTGCTGCTTGGTTATTTTCAAGAAAACTGTCTCTGGTAAGTTTCGATTCCCACGGTTGAGTTTTTTCTTTCCTTTCCTGTAACTGCAAGCGTTCTCGTTAGTACATGCCTTTCTCGTTAGATAGAGTTCTTCTCCCACCTGCCTGGCGACAATGGGCAGTAGATAGCCTGTGCTTGGCTGCAGAATCAAAACTTATGTACTGAACCCCTATTGTATGATGACACCTGCTAGTACTTTTCCCTAGTAGGCGGGTCTTTGTGGACTCTGCAACGTACATAATGTAATTGTATGCTTAGTCCCTCGACAGCCATCCCAGGGGGCTGGTCAGACTGGGCTCTGCTGCAGTGTGATCAGTAAATAATCTGGTTTCTATTCTCTACTGTTTGGCAGACTATTCCATTTTAGGAAGGCAGAGAAGGTGGTCGTGAGTGACCCGGGTGACGCTTTTCAGGTCACTTCCTTCAGTTTGGTGCCCGAACTGGGACCCTATTGGCTGACCTTGTCCTCACCCAAGGACGGGTGAGGAGGACGGGACGTCGTTGGGTTGGATAGGCAGATCGGGGGACCCCTGCAAGATAGAGTTTTGTATTTACAGCTGCCCTGCCCATCTGATTGGGCGGTGCCTCGCCCGGTGATCTTCCCTACTGGGGTCCTGAAGGGTGAAACTATGGAGAATAAACTTGTTTGACCTGTGTGCACCAGGTGCTCTTGTTTGGTTCTTTGTCGTCATGATTTTTGTTTGGTGGGTACTTTGGTTGGTTTGGGAACAAGTTTTTGGACAAAGCGCTTGTGTTTGATTTTGCATATGGTACTATTTTGTTACTTTGTGATTGATGCAATCCGTGAAGGTAATTTTTGGTGAAAGCACAAATGCATTTTTGGTGTAATTGTGTGGTGAATGTGCTTCTTGGTGTGAAGAGAATGTCTTGTTGGAGTAAGTTGTGTTGTGTGAGTTGTTGTTGTTGTTCTGCTGATGCTCGATTGGAGGAAAGACAGTCTGAACCTGTGGATGGTACTCCGAATTATGATATGTACATTAGACACGGCCTTGGCCTTATATTTAGTACATATTGCACAAATACATGAGGGACAATGCTTAATTGCAGTGGCCTTCAACAGGCACCTTTGATGAGCAGAAATGTCATTATTTGGAAGAAAAATTGTTTGCTAAACGTAGCAGGCAGTCGATGTTTGATTATCTTCAGGTATGGTGAAGGAAAGCTAAACAGAGACGACTGAAGGCAGAAAGAGAGACAGGGAGGGAGAGCACACAGACATTGACTCAGGAAGCAGTGGCATATGGTAAAGAGAAAGTGGAAAAGGGTATAGAGTGTGCTGATAGGAGGTTTTGATTGCAATGTGATAAGTCCTATGCTGCTAGGGAAGAGGCAGACAATTGCGTAGAAGAATTATTGGAGGATAGACTGCCTCCCCCTTATGCCCCGCATAGAATATATCCTGTTGTCCTACAGCCCTTTCTATCTGCCTGTGCCCCCCCTACTCCCGTTGTTTCTGGTATCAAGTATTTTTGTTCCGACATCCCCAGTTTCTTCCTTGGCTCCGTCCCCCATAGCGCTGTGGCTGCTAGTTATTCAGCAACTCCTGTCATTACGACACCACTCTCTCCTCCACGGGTGTCTACTTCCCAGCCGATGTTGGCTTTTACGCCTCCTTCTTCGATTACTGTGTTCTCCCCTCTTCTCTCTTCTGCCCCCTTGTTCGGTGCTGAGACACCGGTGCGTGGCCAGGTCGATGGGGATTGGGCGGGTGCTGATTCGATCTGATGTGGGAGATATGGAGAACAGATGGTGGCCAATCAGGCTGCTCAATGGGCCAGTAGTCCTATTTATGGCAACTAAGATGCATGGAGTGTGTTAAAGGATTATGAGCCTTTTCTCCAGCAGCATGCCCTTAAGCATATGTCGGCTACTTTGATTGGCCTATTGGAACAGTGTTTTAAAAGTGTTGCGCCTCAGGCTGTTTATGATATTAGAGACCAAGTGTACGCCACGGGCATGGCTCCCAATGATGTTTTTGCTATTGTTACCACATTGATTGTATATTTAGGTAGATTGCATCAGAAATGTCTGACGACAATGTCTCAGTGCCTGATAAGGGAAGGTCACGCGATTTTTCATCCCAAGATACCGGAGATGCGTGATCAGCACGATCAGGTAACCAGTAGAGGCCCGTTTTTAAGAACAATGGGTTTATACTCCATGGAAGAGGAGTGAAGTCCTCGCAATTAAGGCTCAGTTGCCTGACCCCAGAAAATATCCTACTCCGTACTATAAGGAATTGACAGACTGCTGCGTCGACGGTAATGATGTTGGGATATATTGAATTTTTTTTGGGCTTGTTGGTGCCAGTGGATATCTGGCGCATGTGCATACTCAGGACCATGCCCTAGAATTTGGTAGTACCTGGGACGAGATTAGGGCATGGCATAATCAGAGGAAGCCTGGGGAAAAGCCTAAGGCTGAGATCTTGCCTTGCCAGTCAACATTATTACCTATATGCACGCTCATCCCACCTCGGAAGGTGGATGGGATAAGCTAGCTGCATGTCGTCAGAAGAAAGATGAAAATGTGTCTGATTTCTTTATGTGGCTCGAAGGTCTCTTCTTGGATTTTAGTGGCCAGGATTTGTCCTTGGAAGGGGGTATCCAGTTGTTTGTCGTCAGGTTTTCACAAATTTGCTACCAGAGATTGCAACACGGTTGCAGGCTGCTGAGAGTACGTGGACTACCTCTGCCCCTTCGGTGATATTGAGTATGGCTCAGTATTATGAGCCTAGAGAGAACGAGGAGAAGCAGAAGGTAGAGAAGAAGACTAAGGAGCTGAAGACAAAAGTATTGGTGCAACAGGCCTGCCGGGGGCAGGGATGGGGTTGTGGTATTGGACCATCCAGGCAGCTTTCTTGTACAAGCCAAAATGCTATGCCAGTGGGCCTGAATCAATGTGCGTATTGCAAGGAGGAGGGACGCTGGGGCAACGAGTGCCCAGTTTTGGTGCAAAAGGTTGCGGCTCCTGGGGAAGCGGAAAGAGAGGGTGAGGCGGAGGAGCATGCAGTCAGGATGGAGATCGGGCTACAGGGGCATCACTGGGCTGTCCCAATCAGAATTATTTAGATGACGTTCGGGGTCGACAGTATTATCATGATGATTGTGATTTGGATGAGGTGATAGGGATGACTTACAGCTAGGGCAGCCAGAGACAGGGTGAGGGACCAGTTCCGATACCTGTAGATCAGCATGGACTTTATATTAGTGTGGATTTGCAGGGCTCACGAAAATACATTTTTGGTGGATACAGGAGCAATGAATAGTTCTGTTTCAAGGTCACTGGTGTCAGGGGCAGCCCTGTCTGGCCATAGCAATGTTTTGGTTGTTTTTTCTGGTGTGCCGATGGTAAGCCCCATTTCCAAACCTCATGCTTTGACCATAGGCTCTTTCATCGTTGATTTACCTTTTTTATTAACATCCAATTGTGTAGAGAACTTGATGGGATTAGATTTGTTGAAGAAGTTACATGCTACTATTAACTGTTCCCGGATGGTGTCTATATGACAAAGGGTCAAAGTGTGGGTAGTACTATGCAATGTTTGTCTAAGAATGCTCCCCTTCCAGTGGAGTTTCAAGATGTCAAAAGATGTCCCATCTACGTTGTGGATGGATGTGGGACTTTTGCAGATACCTCCAGTTTCTATTAAGGTTAAAGAAAATGCAATTTGCCTCGTATTCCTCAGTATAAAATTTCACATGCAGGAGAACAGGCGTTGTTGCGAATCATACAGGATCTGATTCAGTCAGGAGTTGTAGAGGTGACGGCGGCAAATGTTTGTAATAGTCCCATACTACCTATTCATAAAAGGCCTCCTTCGGTTTCCTCTGAAAATGTTGGTGATGTTTATCGTTTTGTGATTGATTTGCGCAAAGTTAATAAAAATGTGGTCCCTCAGTTCCCAGTGGATCCTGACATTACTGCTCTTTTAACGATGGTTCCTTCTTCTGCTAAATTCTTTTTTGCTATTGATTTTAGCATCCCCGTTCACCCAGATAGTAGGTATCTTTTTAGATTTTCTTTGGCCGGTCGTAGCTTTAGATTGTGTCAGGTTCCTCAGGGGTCCCTCTGTTCCCAGTGGTTCCTGACATTACTGCTCTTTTAACGATGGTTCCTTCTTCTGCTAAATTCTTTTTTGCTATTGATTTTAGCATCCCCGTTCACCCAGATAGTAGGTATCTTTTTGGATTTTCTTTGGCCGGTCGTAGCTTTAGATTGTGTCAGGTTCCTCAGGGGTCCCTCTGTTCCCAGTGGTTCCTGACATTACTGCTCTTTTAACGATGGTTCCTTCTTCTGCTAAATTCTTTTTTGCTATTGATTTTAGCATCCCCGTTCACCCAGATAGTAGGTATCTTTTTAGATTTTCTTTGGCCGGTCGTAGCTTTAGATTGTGTCAGGTTCCTCAGGGGTCCCTCTGTTCCCAGTGGTTCCTGACATTACTGCTCTTTTAACGATGGTTCCTTCTTCTGCTAAATTCTTTTTTGCTATTGATTTTAGCATCCCCGTTCACCCAGATAGTAGGTATCTTTTTGGATTTTCTTTGGCCGGTCGTAGCTTTAGATTGTGTCAGGTTCCTCAGGGGTCCCTCTGTTCCCAGTGGTTCCTGACATTACTGCTCTTTTAACGATGGTTCCTTCTTCTGCTAAATTCTTTTTTGCTATTGATTTTAGCATCCCCGTTCACCCAGATAGTAGGTATCTTTTTGGATTTTCTTTGGCCGGTCGTAGCTTTAGATTGTGTCAGGTTCCTCAGGGGTCCCTCTGTTCCCAGTCGTTCCTGACATTACTGCTCTTTTAACGATGGTTCCTTCTTCGGCTAAATTCTTTTTTGCTATAGATTTTAGCATCCCCGTTCACCCAGATAGTAGGTATCTTTTTGGATTTTCTTTGGCTGGTCGTAGCTTTAGATTTTGTCAGGTTCCTCAGGGGTATACTGAGAGTCCTGGTATATATAGTCAGGTTTTGAAAGGTCAATTGGTTTCCCTCACCCTTCTCCCAGTTAATGTATTATTACAGTATGTGGGTGATCTTTTGATTGCGTCCGATACTGAGGAAGGATGTAAAAAAGATACAGTAAAATTGTTGCTGCATTTGGCTCAATATGGACACAAACCGCCCGATTCATGAAAGAAAATAGCGCTCGCAAAGGGCCAGATTCTCAGAATCTGGCCCTTTGCGAGAGCGATTTTTGCATTTGGGATTCAGCATCCCAAATGCAAAAATCGCTATTTGCTAATTCGCATATTTGCGAGGATTTACATTTAAGGAATCTCTATTTGAGATTCCTTAAATGTAATTCATCATCCATTTTACAATTGCGAAATCGCAATTTCGGGCCGCAATTTACCGCGAGGTCAAACCTCGTGGTAAATTGCGAACACTCAGAAAAATGCATTTAAATGCATTTTTCTGAGTTGCACGTTACACACACACATGTCCTTTGGACATGTGTGTGTGCAACACCTGTGTTAATTTCCATTGCAGGGGTGCTACAGGGTGTCCTTTGGACACCCCTGGCACCCTTGTACTCGCAATCTCATTTGCGATTAGCTAATTGCTAATCGCAAATGAGGAATGACTCCCCATGCATTCCTATGGGCCTTTTGGCCCATAGGAATGCATGGGGAGTTATTCCTTATTTGCGATTAGCAATTAGCTAATCGCAAATAAGGAATCAGTGGGAATCGCAATTAATATTGCGATTCCTACATGAATACCGTTTTGCGAGTCTCAAGTAGCGATTCCTTATGAATCGCTATTTGAGCCTCGCAAAACGGCCCGTTCATGAATCAGGCTGTAAGTGTCCCTTTCCAAATTTCACTATTGTCGACAGGAGGTCCCCTATCCAGGACAGATCACCCCCTCTACTCCGAGACACTGTGCCCAGGACAGATCACGCCCTCTTTCCTCAGACCCTCTGTGCCCAGGACAGATCACCCCCCCCCCTCTCCTCAGACCCTCTGTGCCTTGGTGAAACCACCCCCTCTCCTCAGACCTTCTGTGCCCAGGACAGATCCCCCCCCTCCTCAGACCCTCTGTGCCCAGGACAGAGCATCCTTCCTCCTCAGACCCTCTGTGCCCAGGACAGACCACCCCTCCTGCTAATCTAGGCGCTGCTGCCAGTCCCAGGGCACTCCTGGTGCCAGTCTGAAGGCTCTCCCGGTGCCAATCCTAGGGTACTCCTGGTGCCAGTCGCAGGGTTCTTCCAGTGCCAGACCCCGGGCTCTCAAGGTGCCCCGTCCGAGGGCCCTCCAGGAGCCAGTCCCAGGGCACTGCTGGTGCCCGTCCCAGGGCCATCCAGGTACCAGTCCCAAGGCTCTCCTGGTGCCCGTGCCAGGGCCCTCTGGTGCCAGTCTCAAGGCTCTCCCAGTGCCAGACGCTGGGCTCTCCTGGTGCCAGTCCCAAGGCTCTCCCGGTGCCCATGCCAGGGCCCTCTGGTGCCAGTCTCAAGGCTCTAACGGTGCCAGACCCCGGGCTCTCCTGGTGCCAGTCCGAAAGCTCTCCCGGTGCCCATGCCAGGGCCCTCTGGTGCCAGTCTCAAGGCTCTCCCGGTGCCAGACGCCGGGCTCTCCTGGTGCCAGACCCAAGGCTCTCCCGGTGCCCATGCCAGGGCCCTCTGGTGCCAGTCTCAAGGCTCTCCCGGTGCCCATGCCAGGGCCCTCTGGTGCCAGTCTCAAGGCTCTAACGGTGCCAGACCCCGGGCTCTCCTGGTGCCAGTCTCAAGGCTCTCCCGGTGCCCGTCCTGGGGCTCTCCTGGTGCCAGTCTCAAGGCTCTCCTGGTGCCCGTCCTGGGGCTCTCCTGGTGCCAGTCTCAAGGCTCTCCCGGTGCCCGTCCTGGGGCTCTCCTGGTGCCAGTCTCAAGGCTCTCCCGGTGCCCGTGCCAGGGCCCTCTGGTGCCAGTCTCAAGGCTCTCCCGGTGCCCGTCCCGGGGCTCTCCTGGTGCCAGTCTCAAGGCTCTCCCGGTGCCCGTCCCAGGGCCCTCTGGTGCCAGTCTCAAGGCTCTCCCGGTGCCCATGCCAGGGCCCTCTTGTGCCAGTCTCAAGGCTCTAATGGTGCCAGACCCCGGGCTCTCCTGGTGCCAGTCTCAAGGCTCTCCCGGTGCCCGTCCTGGGGCTCTCCTGGTGCCAGTCTCAAGGCTCTCCTGGTGCCCGTCCTGGGGCTCTCCTGGTGCCAGTCTCAAGGCTCTCCCGGTGCCCGTCCTGGGGCTCTCCTGGTGCCAGTCTCAAGGCTCTCCCGGGGCTCTCCTGGTGCCAGTCTCAAGGCTCTCCTGGTGCCCATGCCAGGGCCCTCTGGTGCCAGTCTCAAGGCTCTCCCGGTGCCCGTCCCGGGGCTCTCCTGGTGCCAGTCTCAAGGCTCTCCCGGTGCCCGTCCCAGGGCCCTCTGGTGCCAGTCTCAAGGCTCTCCCGGTGCCCATGCCAGGGCCCTCTGGTGCCAGTCTCAAGGCTCTAATGGTGCCAGACCCCGGGCTCTCCTGGTGCCAGTCTCAAGGCTCTCCCGGTGCCCGTCCTGGGGCTCTCCTGGTGCCAGTCTCAAGGCTCTCCTGGTGCCCGTCCTAGGGGCTCTCCTGGTGCCAGTCTCAAGGCTCTCCCGGTGCCCGTCCTGGGGCTCTCCTGGTGCCAGTCTCAAGGCTCTCCTGGTGCCCGTCCCGGGGCTCTCCTGGTGCCAGTCTCAAGGCTCTCCCGGTGCCTGTCCTGGGGCTCTCCTGGTGCCAGTCTCAAGGCTCTCCTGGTGCCCGTCCTGGGGCTCTCCTGGTGCCAGTCTCAAGGCTCTCCCGGTGCCCGTCCTGGGGCTCTCCTGGTGCCAGTCTCAAGGCTCTCCCGGGGCTCTCCTGGTGCCAGTCTCAAGGCTCTCCTGGTGCCCATGCCAGGGCCCTCTGGTGCCAGTCTCAAGGCTCTCCCGGTGCCCGTCCCGGGGCTCTCCTGGTGCCAGTCTCAAGGCTCTAATGGTGCCAGACCCCGGGCTCTCCTGGTGCCAGTCTCAAGGCTCTCCCGGTGCCCGTCCTGGGGCTCTCCTGGTGCCAGTCTCAAGGCTCTCCTGGTGCCCGTCCTGGGGCTCTCCTGGTGCCAGTCTCAAGGCTCTCCCGGTGCCCGTCCTGGGGCTCTCCTGGTGCCAGTCTCAAGGCTCTCCCGGTGCCCGTCCTGGGGCTCTCCTGGTGCCAGTCTCAAGGCTCTCCCGGGGCTCTCCTGGTGCCAGTCTCAAGGCTCTCCTGGTGCCAGTCTCAAGGCTCTCCCGGTGCCCGTCCTGGGGCTCTCCTGGTGCCAGTCTCAAGGCTCTCCCGGTGCCCGTGCCAGGGCCCTCTGGTGCCAGTCTCAAGGATCTCCCGTTGCCAGACGCCGGGCTCTCCTGGTGCCAGTCTCAAGGCTCTCCCGGGGCTCTCCTGGTGCCAGTCTCAAGGCTCTCCCGGTGCCCGTCCCGGGGCTCTCCTGGTGCCAGTCTCAAGGCTCTCCCGGTGCCCGTCCCAGGGCCCTCCCGGTGCCAGTCTCAAGGCTCTCCCGGGGCTCTCCTGGTGCCAGTCTCAAGGCTCTCCCGGTGCCCGTCCCGGGGCCCTCCCGGTGCCAGTCTCAAGGCTCTCCCGGGGCTCTCCTGGTGCCAGTCTCAAGGCTCTCCTGGTGCCAGTCTCAAGGCTCTCCCGGTGCCCGTCCTGGGGCTCTCCTGGTGCCAGTCTCAAGGCTCTCCCGGTGCCCGTGCCAGGGCCCTCTGGTGCCAGTCTCAAGGATCTCCCGTTGCCAGACGCCGGGCTCTCCTGGTGCCAGTCTCAAGGCTCTCCCGGGGCTCTCCTGGTGCCAGTCTCAAGGCTCTCCCGGTGCCCGTCCCGGGGCTCTCCTGGTGCCAGTCTCAAGGCTCTCCCGGTGCCCGTCCCAGGGCCCTCCCGGTGCCAGTCTCAAGGCTCTCCCGGGGCTCTCCTGGTGCCAGTCTCAAGGCTCTCCCGGTGCCCGTCCCGGGGCCCTCCCGGTGCCAGTCTCAAGGCTCTCCCGGGGCTCTCCTGGTGCCAGTCTCAAGGCTCTCCTGGTGCCAGTCTCAAGGCTCTCCCGGTGCCCGTCCTGGGGCTCTCCTGGTGCCAGTCTCAAGGCTCTCCCGGTGCCCGTGCCAGGGCCCTCTGGTGCCAGTCTCAAGGATCTCCCGTTGCCAGACGCCGGGCTCTCCTGGTGCCAGTCTCAAGGCTCTCCCGGGGCTCTCCTGGTGCCAGTCTCAAGGCTCTCCCGGTGCCCGTCCCGGGGCTCTCCTGGTGCCAGTCTCAAGGCTCTCCCGGTGCCCGTCCCAGGGCCCTCCCGGTGCCAGTCTCAAGGCTCTCCCGGGGCTCTCCTGGTGCCAGTCTCAAGGCTCTCCCGGTGCCCGTCCCGGGGCCCTCCCGGTGCCAGTCTCAAGGCTCTCCCGGGGCTCTCCTGGTGCCAGTCTCAAGGCTCTCCCGGTGCCCGTCCCGGGGCTCTCCTGGTGCCAGCCACACAGCCCCAGGCTCCGCGCGCCCTCCCCGGAGGCCGCCCTGCAGGGTTCGCTGCAGGCTGTTTTACTTCCCTCCACGGGGGTCTCTGAAGCCGGAGCCATCTCTCATCTTCGCTCTGATCGATGGTTGTCCCTCCCCTGCTTGAGGCACAAATACTCCCTTCGTGTCTGGCCCAGGCGTGCGCCCGTGGCTGTGCGGGAGCGCGCATGCAACAAGAAAGAAACTCTCCAGCCAGAGAAGTTTAAAAGCGTAAACAGAGAAGGAAATAACAAAATGAAAAATAGAAATAAGAAAAGACAGAGAAAGATCCATCTGGAGAGGTGAAGGAGCAAAAAAAAGAAACCCACAGGAAGGAACAGAACAAGAGTAAAGAAAGAGGAGAACAGAGGGGGCGAGGGGGGAGACCAAAAGAGGGACAGTGAGAGCTACAGAGAGCGGGGGGGAACGAAGAGAGCTCGGGCGCCACGAGGCGGGCACGTGGTAGTAGTTATAGCGCTGCCTGTCTGAAGGGGAGCAGAGACCGCCGTCTGCTCTGAGGCGGTAAAAACACCGCTCCGCGGTGGAGCGGAACACGGCTGACCACCGCACGTGAGGTAACACCGCCTCCCAGGTTAGGAGGCGGCGGTAATGTCACCGCGCCCTACAGTGAAAGTGTAACACCCCTTCAGCCGCACTTAGGTCCGGCCTCCTCGCCCCGTCAGGAGCGGTCATGGCGTTTTTCTATCATTTATTTTTAACGTGTGAGTCTATTTCAGACAAAATGTGTTTATGTTTCATGCAACATCCATATAAAAAGTTTATTTTAGTTCCACACAGGATCCCACATATGAGAAGTGTGTGTGTGTGTGTGTGGGGGGGGGGGGGGGGGGGGCTTTGATTAGGGGTCCCAGAGATTATTAGATTATTTGCAGTTATATTAGTGAGGTGCTGCTAACGTGTTACAATATTGGAATGACATCACTGTCTCTGAATATTAGACTTTTACCAAAGAGAGCTTGAAAGAGCTGGAACTGGATCATAACAACATCAAAGCTGTTCTGAACAGGGGCCCCAAAATTACATTTGGCCCAGGGCCCCCCCCGAATCCTGCAAACGTCCTTGGGGGGAGGGGCAGGGCGGGGCTTGTGCACACCCCTACGCACCATCATATACACGTGTAACGCGCCCACCGCGGGCGTCTGCTCTAACGCTCACTTGCACATTCACCATCATGGCCTCCACTGCTGAACATGCAACAAGCACAGGTACCTCCAACCCGACCCTTCGATCTGGAAACAAACACTTGTAAAACGTTCTCTCTCTCTTTTCTCTGCATGTAAAACACTACTTTCCAGCAGTGGGGTCGGGGTTCACCCGCGCACCCCGAGCCGCCCCGGGGCCGAGCTCTCGGGCCTCTCACGAACGAGAGGGCACTGGACAAGACCGGCACCGGGTCCGAGCAGCGCCTGTCACTCACAGCCTCTCCCGCCTCTGACGTCAGAAACAGGAGGGCACTGGAGGTGGGTGACGTCAGAAACAAGAAGGTACTAGGGCGGGTCAAAGGGGGGGGCAAGTGCCACTCTGACGTCAGAAACAAGAAGGCACTGAAGGTGGGTGACGTCAGAAACAAGAGGGTACTGGAGGTGGGTGACGTAAGAAACAAGAAGGCACTATGGCGGGTCGAAGGGGGGGGGGTGCCTCTCTGACGTCAGAAACAAGAAGGCAGGTGGTCCAGTGGGGGTCCTGCCGGGCTACGAGGTCAGAAACAAGAAGGCACCAGGGCGGGTCCTATGGGTCGTGGAAGCCAGGAAGGGGGGGGGGGGCGTTTATTGGGGTGAGTAGAGGGAGCGTTCGATTACCATTGGTATCAATATTGGTATTAATATTCTTCTTCTTCTACTTCTTCTTCGATTCAATGTTGTTATTATTCGGATGAAAATTGAATTGTTGTTGTTGTTATGTTATTGGTGTTAATATTTATTAGTATTATCACCATCATTATTATAATTATTATTATTATTATATTCATATCCATATTATTCGTATTGACTTTATTGTTCGTATTATTATTATTATTACATTTAATATTATCATTGCTAGGAGTATTATATTCCCTAATATAACTATTATTAGTACTAGTGTCACTGTATGTTTTATTATTATCATTTCTACTATTATATTTGTTCTTCTTCTTCTTGTTATGGTTGTATTTGTTATTCTTATCATTACTGCAAGTATTGTTATATTTGGTAATATTAATATTATTACTACTCGTATTATTACATGTGTGAATATTATTACTGCTGCTAGTATTACTATACTTGTTATAATTATTACCATTCTCATGACTATGTTTAATATTAATGTTACGCATTATTAACATGTTTTCAATGTTATTGCATAATCTAATATTATAAAACTAATACTACTCCTACTAATAACAGTATCAGAGATGACAGCAACACGGTGTTGTTATTATTATTAGTGGTATTAATACCAGCAGTGATAGTGATAATCATACCGCAAATAATGCTTTTGCTATTATTAACCTCGATACAGATAAACCTGTTCTCTGGCTGACGCTGATTCGTCGGCTCTTTCAGAGCCCGCCCCCCTCAGGCCGCGTCGTGACCGGACAGGGGTCCAATAAATGAGACATTTGTGATTGAAAGAAATGCACAGTGCAGAATTGGTCCTTAAAACTCTTGCAATGATCTCGTCCCTTTGAACGCACCGCGGGCCCTTCGCCGATTCTATTGGCTGCCTTTGCGTGATTTCTTTGCAGGTCAGGGGTGAGGGGGCTTTGGGGGCAAAGCTCGGTTCCTTCCATGCGTTTATTTACTTCGTTTTAGCCCTTTGAACAAGGACGTCCCCTTTAAGAAGCCTTGCCACGCCCACTGGGTGTGACCAGCTGCCAATCAAGGTCGAGGCTGGCCAACCAGAAGGAGGCAGCGAGCGTGCATGCAGCGCGAGCTCCGGCTCTTCTAAGATCTGATTCTAGGAAGAACCTGGCTGCTGCTGGGCACTGCGCGGGCTCTCTGGTGCCCATACATTAGGGGGCACCTGTGCTGGACCTGCAGAGGACAAGAGGCAAAGAGGGCCCTTCACCAATCACACCTGCAGAGGGAGAGGGCGACTGCTGCTGGGCACTGCGCGGGCTCTCTGGTGCCCATACATTAGGGGGCACCTGTGCTGCACCTGCAGAGGACAAGAGGCAAAGAGGACCCTTCACCAATCACACCTGCAGAGGGAGAGGGCGACTGCTGGTGGGCACGGCGCGGGCTCTCTGGTGCCCATACATTAGGGGGCACCTGTGCTGGACCTGCAGAGGACAAGAGGCAAAGAGGGCCCTTCACCAATCACACCTGCAGAGGGAGAGGGCGACTGCTGGTGGGCACGGCACGGGCTCTCTGGTGCCCATACATTAGGGGGCACCTGTGCTGGACCTGCAGAGGACAAGAGGCAAAGAGGGCCCTTCACCAATCACACCTGCAGAGGGAGAGGGCGACTGCTGGTGGGCACGGCGCGGGCTCTCTGGTGCCCATACATTAGGGGGCACCTGTGCTGCACCTGCAGAGGACAAGAGGCAGAAAGGGCCCTTCACCAATCACACCTACAGAGGGAGAGGGCGACTGCTGGTGGGCACGGCGCGGGCTCTCTGGTGCCCATACATTAGGGGGCACCTGTGCTGGACCTGCAGAGGACAAGAGGCAAAGAGGGCCCTTCACCAATCACACCTGCAGAGGGAGAGGGCGACTGCTGGTGGGCACGGCACGGGCTCTCTGGTGCCCATACATTAGAGGGCCCCTCCTGGGCTTGCAGAGGGAGAGGGAGGAAGAGACTGCCCTTCACCGGCCAGAGGGCGGCTTCGCTGCTAGATCTGTGGTCCTTTCCCTGGCAGGGACAATTTGTACCACCTGATGCCCAGGGCAGGAGCCCCCTTAACTTCCTGGACGTGTCGAGGGCTAGAGAGCTTTTTTGCCACCAGGACACAGAATTCACCACAGCTGCCCGCGGACCCAAGGGCAGTGGGAACACATTCCTTGGGGCCTGGGCTTTGCCTGTAGTGGGCCACAGGAAACTGGCTCGACTTACAGAGAGTAAGAGGGGCCCTTCGCTGGCTGGGCCTACAGAAGGTCAGGGGGCCCCTTCACTGGCTAGACCTGCAAAGAGTAAGAGGGGCCCTTCACTGGCTGGACCTCCTGGGGCAAGGACAGGAGGTCCCTCTCTAGCTGGATGTCCAGCTGCTCGTTCACCAGATGGGCACTGTGAGAGGCGGGGACCCTTTCTACAGGCGGTTCTACTGTGAGAGGATATCTTCAGCAGTGGGGGTCTAAAGCACTACTGACTGACCTTCCAAGGTGAGAGGACATCTTCAGCAGTGAGGGTCTGAAGCACCACAGACTGACCTTCCAAGGTGAGAGGACATCTTCAGCAGTGAGGGTCTAAAGCACTACTGACTGACCTTCCAAGGTGAGAGGACATCTTCAGCAGTGAGGGTCTGAAGCACCACAGACTGACCTTCCAAGGTGAGAGGACATCTTCAGCAGTGAGGGTCTAAAGCACCGCTGACTGACCTTCCATGGTGAGAGGACATCTTCAGCAGTGAGGGTCTGAAGCACCGCTGACTGACCTTCCATGGTGGGAGGACATCTTCAGCAGTGAGGGTGTAAAGCACCACTGACTGACCTTCCAAGGTGAGAGGACATCTTCAGCAGTGAGGGTCTGAAGCACCACAGACTGACCTTCCATGGTGAGAGGACATCTTCAGCGCTGAGGATCTGACAAACCACTGACTGACCTTCCATGGTGAGAGGACATCTTCAGCAGTGAGGGTCTGAAGCACCACAGACTGACCTTCCAAGGTGAGAGGACATCTTCAGCAGTGAGGGTCTAAAGCACCGCTGACTGACCTTCCATGGTGGGAGGACATCTTCAGCAGTGAGGGTCTAAAGCACCGCTGACTGACCTTCCAAGGTGACAGGACATCTTCAGCAGTGAGGGTCTGAAGCACTACTGACTGACCTTCCATGGTGAGAGGACATCTTCAGCAGTGAGGGTCTAAAGCACCACTGACTGACCTTCCAAGGTGAGAGGACATCTTCAGCAGTGAGGGTCTGAAGCACCACAGACTGACCTTCCAAGGTGCTAGGACATCTTCAGCAGTGAGGGTCTGAAGCACCGCTGACTGACCTTCCATGGTGAGAGGACATCTTCAGCGCTGAGGGTCTAAAGCACCGCAGACTGCCCTTCCAAGTTGAGAAGACATCTTCAGCAGTGAGGGTCTAAAGCACGCAGACTGACCTTCCAAGGTGAGAAGACATCTTCAGCAGTGAGGGTCTAAAGCACGCAGACTGACCTTCCAAGGTGAGAAGACATCTTCAGCAGCACAAGCAAGCATTGTTAGAGCCACTTGATCCTAGGTCAAGTTGTCTCCAGGGAGTGAGGTCTTCCTCCTTCTTTGTTGGATCTAAGAGGTCATTGAGCAAAGGTCAAGCTATCACCAAGGAAGAGGAGGGCCTTCCAGGGTCCATCTCTCCTTCGTCCCTTGATGGATCCTACGGTTCATCGGATTTCAGTCTAGTCTTCACCATTGGCGTGGTTGGTCTTCCAGGGTCCATCTCTCCTTCCTGCCTGGTTGGATCCTATGGTTCATCGGATCTCAGTCTAGCCTTCACCATTGACGTGGAGGGTCTTCCAGGGTCCATCTCTCCTTCCTTCCTGGTTGGGTCTTAGGGTTCATCGGATCTCAGTCTAGCCTTCACCATTGACGTGGAGGGTCTTCTAGGGTCCATCTCTCCTTCCTTCCTGGTTGGGTCTTAGGGTTCCTCGGATCACGGTCTCGCTTTCACCAAGGTAGGGGAGGGACTTCGAGGCTTCTGTAGATAAGGGGTCGCTGAGCCTCGGGGCGCTCCGTCCACCTGGAGAACCTTCCTTCTGTCGTGATGTGTTCGAAGGACCACCTTGGTTTCTAAGGACCCTTCTGGGTCAAGGAGACTTCCTCTGAAGGGATGGGACCCCTGAGGGAAAGAGGGCGCCTCTTTCTGGGGGGACGTGAAGTCTACAAGGTGAAGGCTGGGAGAGGTGCCAAACATATTTCCCATCGTGTTTTTTTATGGTTTATATCTTTTTTTTAACATATTCAGCTTTTAAGACATTGCACTGTCACTCTAAGGGGATGTAGAAAGCGCCAACGAGTCTTGCACGAGGTTTGGGGTCCCCCCGCCTCGCCTTATCTTTACATTGGATGTATATATTGTAGGAAGGTTACCAGGAGGTGGACCCTTGACCTACCTGAATCTCCTGAAACAGCACCTCGATGCCAGGGCGGGCTGGGCCGGACAGGGCACGCTCCTCTGTGGATTATTTGGGCGTTCGGCTGCAGCGCCCACCGCCAGTCCTCGATGGGAGGGGAGAGCAGTGCGCCCTCCGGTCACACTCACTCCTCGGATGACGCGCATAGCTCCTCGACGCCTTCTTGTCCTGGATTGCTTCCATAGCGCCTAGGAGTGTCCTCCGAGGAAGGCTGCAAAGGTATCCTATACCCCCAGACTGGATGTGTACAGATAATCGTGTGGCGGGGTCTCCAGGCAGGTGCGCCCCCCTTCACCCCCATCCGAGCCCCCCTCTGACCTGCCCCCATGGACCACCCCGGGATGGAGCCGGGGGGGCCGCCCCAGGCCCCCCACGAGCCCATCAGCTTTGGCATCGACCAAATCCTCAGCAGCTCCGAGCAGCACCCCAGCAGCTGCATGGTCTCAGGCAGCAGGGGCGTTGACCCCCCGGACTACCATGCGGCCACCAGCGTCTACACGGGGGGCTACAACAACGTCTACAACCCGGCCTGCTCCATGGCGACCCTCCCCGGCTCCTACAACCTCAACATGAGTATGAACCTCAGCATGAACGTCAACGTCAACCAGGGGGGGCCTGGCGGGGGGGTCATCCGGGTGCCAGCCCACCGGCCCGTGCCGCCGGCTCCCCAGCCGCAGGGCATGCCCCCCATGGGCAGCATGAACAGCCTGCCCAGCCTCACCTTCCCCTGGATGGAGAGCAGCCGGAGGTTCGCCAAAGACAGACTCACAGGTGAGCGGGGCTGGGGTGGGGAGGGGGGGGGGGGGTGATGGGCATGGGAGTGGCACCGGGAGACCCCGTAGCAGCCTCGGGTGCTCGCACCTCCTGAGCTCCAGGGCGTGAGGGGAGATTTGTATCTCCATGTACGTTGGCGTGTACTGTTTGCGAGCACCCGTGCAAAGTGCACCCTCGTGTGCACCGATGGCAAGTGTGAAACGGGGTATATGAGCAGTGTTCGTAAGCGTGCAGTGCTCCCATGTAAAGTGCTCCCATGTAAAGTGCTTTCATGTAAAGTGCGGGGTGCGGTGTACAGTACACTCATGAAAAGTGCGTTCATGTAAAGTGCGGGATGCGGTGTGCAGTACACTCATGAAAAGTGCGTTCATGTAAAGTGCGGGATGCGGTGTACAGTCCCCTCTTATAAAGTGCGTTATGCGGTGTACAGTCCACTCATATAAAGTGCTTTCATTTAAAGTGCGGACTGCGGTGCACGAGCAGCGCATGCACCGTGTAACGTGAGGAGAGGCGAGGTGTGAGAGGTGTGTGCCCCATCTAAAGTGTGGTATTTGGCATATGAGACCGGCCACTCAGGTACAATGTACCCACATAAAGTGCCTTTATGTAAAGTGCGGTACTTGGTTTACAAACAGGAGGAATTCTTTACAAGCCCCGCCAGTACATGACGCACTGGCGGCGCAAAGGGCTTGTAAATAGGCGGGGGGAGCAGATTTACAAGCCGCTTGCGCCACTTTTGTGTCACTTTTGTCCTTAAAAGTGATTCAAAAGTGGCGCAAGGAGCTTGTAAATCTGCCCTTAGGTGTTTTCCATGTAAAGTTTGATGCACTGTAAACCCAAAGGGGCATATTTACAATCAAATAGCGCAGTGCGCAAGCAATTTAGCTGCGCCGAGCTGCATCATTTAAAAACCACAGGGATGCGCCGCATTTTCAAGGTTACGGAGCACCCCTGTGCTCTCGCCAGCGCCCTAGAACCGCTGTAACTAACGCAGCCATGGTACAAGGGTGCCTGCGTTGCAGTGATGATTGTTGTTGTGCGTGAAGGGATAAGGTCCTCCAGAACTACAATCATGAGTGGCAATTTGCCCTTTTGCTGCAGAAAGAGTAAAAAATAAGTGATGGCCCGATGGCGCCGGGGGCTTATAAATGTGGCCCACAGTGCGTGCACTGTGTAAAGTGCGGGACTCGGTAATCACGCAGGAACATATTTACAAGCCCCTAGTGCCAACGGAGCGTCACTTTTTAAAACATTTTGACACTCCAGTGGCTCTGTGCACTGGCCCATATTTGTAAGGCCATGTAATGGCAACCTGCGTGGCTTTACACCCCCTTGTAAATATGGCCTTCTTCCACGCAGTACTGTGCCTCAGAAGGGCATGCCCTGGGTGGTGAACGAGGAGAAATACTTTTATTTCGCCTTGTTATTGCTCCTTCCAATACTGCACACATGGAAGGAGCAAAACGCCATTAATGATTGTTTTTGTGAAGGAGGTCGCCCTTCCTGCACAACAAAAATCATCCCATTAACGCACGCACCTGGCGCGCTCCGCTCTTATGAGCACAAGATGGCGGAGCGCTCCTGGGTGCTCTGACTGCTCCCCCCCTCCGACCCCACTTAATGAACTCTGCTCTCATGGGTTTTGGGTCCTGACCTGGGTGCATCGTGCCATCTTGAGATGGTTTCCATCGAGGCCCACGACCCAGGTCCGCCATTTTGTTGATTCTTGTCCTTTCCTTTGGTCCATTGGATTCCATCCTGCCGACCTTCAGTCATTTCTCTTACGCTGGACTGCCTTCACTCTTTCTCCCCCTCATGTCCCCCCTCTCTCCTCTCACCAACCTCTGCCTCCGACTCTTCTCCCCCACACACCGCTCTCTACCCTTTTTTTTTTATTTCCCGTTAACTCTGTAAATATGTGATATATACTAGTCCAGCCTAATCGCTAGTAAAATGGAATCCTGAGCAAATCTACTATTTGTATATAGATATATATATATATATATATATATATATATATATGTAGGTAACTCTAACCACTAGCAGACCTTTGTACTCACTACCATTCCTATGTGACTCTTAGAGTATATCCATTTGTATCCCTTCCTTGAGTGAATTTACAACTTGTACATTTGCAATTTTTTCTGTTTGTATTTTTTATGTAACTCATGTAATCCTAAATCCTTATGTATCGCAACTTGTGAAGCGCTCCCACACCTTCGGGTAATGTTCGCTCTATATAAAATCACATTAAATCAATAAATAAAGGGGAGCACTGCAATCATGTAAATATGGCGCATCCCTGCTTTTTAAAAATGATGCAGCTCGGCGCAGCTACATTTCTTACAGCACCCCGCTGTGCCAGTTTATTGTAAATATGCCCCAGACAGGGCTCGAGTCGGGGTACCACGCGGGTGGACGGCGTCCCCCCACTTATTTTACCAGGTTTTACCGGGTGGACGCCGTCCCCCCTGCCTGCTGCCATTTCTCCATTTCAAATGTGGTGGTGCGTGCTCAGTGTGCAGGCGCTAGCATATAGCAAAACAAGACCAGACAAGATAGCTACACCGGAACCCCAGGAGTGCACGTCTTCTGTACTCAGCAGGCTCTGTCCAATGTCTGTGCTGATTGTCATCCACTAAAATGCACGTTAAATTTGTCTCGGGGGAAACTCTCAATTCTGGGGCGAGATCGGAACCCATTTAGAACGCTGCTTACGCTGGCTTCTCTGATGCAGTCGCATATAATGGGTGAGAGAGGGGAGCCAATGAGTCTGATGGTGCAAGCCACCTTTCGTGACGTCACTTCCTGTTGTGACGTCACTTTCGGTAACACCACCTAACTTGGAGCGTCCCCCACTTATTTTTTTAGGACTTGTGCCCTGGCCCCAGAGTGTGTACACCGTGAACAGTGCGGTAGTTGGCATTTGAGCAGCGTTTCCATGATCTAAAGTGAGGTATTCACTATAAAAGCAGCGTTCACAACGCCTAATGTGTGATATTTGGTACACGTGCAGCGTCTACGTCATCTAGAGTGTGGTACATGCAGTTTGTACACCATGCAAAGTGCGGTATTCGGTAGCCAAACACTGTAACCATCTAAAGTGCGTATTCGGTATCCGAGCAGTGTGACCATCTAAAGTGCCGAAGCCGTACGTGAGAGCGTGTGCATCATATAAAGTGCATGTTCACTTTCCAAGCATGCACATGTGAACACCTTTTAAAGTGCAGAAGCCGGTGTTGGAGCAGCGTGTGCATCATATAAAGTGAGCGAGTATCGCCCTTCAGCGTGATAAGCACTTTCTCCGTCTACGTTTTTTGATTAGTTTTCGCTGTCATGACTTATGGGAGGGACGTTTTTTTAAATTGAATATTTATTACGCTGCACTAGTATTGATTGGATGTGCTGAAGTTTATTTTGCAAATGCACCCAAATTGACTAAGTATTGGTGATCGGCGGCCGATAAGAGACTCTCCAACCTTCCGCATTGATAAGCACTTTCTCTCTTCTACATTTTTTTGCACAGCATTAACTGACGGGACTTCAAGGGGGGGGGGGGGTAACGTTCACTCCTTACGCCTCACTTGTTGGGACTGGCTCTGTTGACGTTTATCCTTAACTTGGAGTGGGGCGCAGTCCAACGCAGCCAGCGTACGGCTTGGTGCTCGGACATTGGTGTTAAATTGTACTTTACCTTCGAGCTACGAAAACATTTTGCCCTTGATGTGCGCTTTATAATTCTTGTTTTTTTCAGCAAAATGATTGTAAAACATGTCCGGACGAATCGAGAAGTACTTGACGTCCTTTGTTATTATTTCATAATGCAATCGTTTTAACCGCCCAATAAAAAGGTGAGCTTAAGGCTTAACGAGTAAGTAAATAAACACATGCATAAGTGATACGTACATATATAAATGTAAGGCGCCGTTGTCAGTATTTGAGACGCGTGCACAACATCTGACGTGAGGTATTCGGTGTTACAAGCAGCGCGTGCACCGTCTAAGCATGGTGCACGAGCACCAGCATGGTGCGCGAGCAGCGTCTACTACAGCATGGTGCACGAGCAGCGTGAGCTCCAGGTGTGCTCGGGATAGACACACCTGCGCACAGTACACCCGTGCTCGTGCACACGGCCGCGCCAGTGCTCACCAGGCACACACAGTTTCATGAGCGCACTGACTTTGCTCAATGCCACGTGCGTCCCAAGAGGTGTTTCTCCACAGCTCCTGTCACTCTGCTCACTCGGCCTTTTAAACATGAACCCTAGGATGGCCAATCGTGCTGGAATCCGACCCCCTCCCCCACCCTCAAAACTGCAACTTTCTCCACAGGCTCAGCCTTTCTCTCAATGCCTTTCTACTGCTGGGTTTTCACAATGTCTTTACATTTTTTTATCGCCACCTCTCCCAAGTTTGCAGTTTCTTTTACGCTTTAATCACCTTCAACTCAGAATAAATGTCTCTATTTTTACCAGTTTTCCTTTATTTTTCCTCCATCATTGTTCTGTATTTTATCAGTACCTCTCTTTTTCGTTTTCAGATCTTCTTTGTCTCGTTCATACTTTTCCACTCCCCCCCCTCGGATTAGTTTCCTGTCCTATTATGGTTTAATTTGCCAATTTGCGGGTAATTTCCTCTTTTTTTGTTTATTTCAATTAATGAATCAATAAAAACGTTATTAAAAAATTGTATTTCTCTTGTTTCCACTGCCTCGTTTCTGTTTTCTTTCCTCTTCCCTACCGCTCATTTCTCGCTCCCCTCTTTACTTCATTTTTAATTATTATCTTCCCACTGCGGGTTTACTCTTTCCTCCTTTGTGTTTCTTGTATTTAGTGGCCTTTTGTTAATTTTCTCCTGTCTTCTGTTTATTTTAATGTTGTCTTTTTTCTACTCTTATATTATTCTGCCCTTTTTTTTGCTTATTTTACATTCCATTCTCTGCCTTTATTGTCACACTTTCTCTTCTATATCTTTTGTTTACTTTGTTTTGCTTCCGTTTATTTCTTCTTCTTTATTTTCTTTTTATGTCCTGTCCGCTCCCTTTTTTTATTCTTTTCAATTCTCCCTAATTTTATTATTTGTCTTAGATTTCCTCTTCCCTCTGTTAATAACTTTTCTGTTTGATTTACTCCTCTCGCATCTGTGTATTCACACTTCCTCTAGTTATTGCTCTTTATTCCCTCTTCCTTCTTTGGCTCTCCGTCGTCTTCATTTCTGCCTTTCTCCTCTCTTCGCCTCTTCTATTAATTTCCCTCCCTTTGATTTCTTTTCAGCTTCTACATATTTTCGATTCCTCTATTTCTTTCTTTTCTAATTCCTCTTTCATTCTGTGTATTTCCTCTCCTCTTCTTTTATTACTTTCTCTTCTCTTTCCTTCTGTTTGAATGACCCCATTTTGTCTATTCCCTTCTTCCATTCTGTTTATCTTTCTTTCTATTACAATTTGGCTCTTCTCTTCCACTCTGTTCGTTTGCTCCCGTCTTTTTATTTTCGCTCCGTTTCACAAGAGCACGCTTCCGTTGTTTGACCATGGCAGGAGTCCACCTCTTTGTGAATTTCTTGAAATGCAGCCATTAAAGCTCCCCCCCCCCCCTCCCCGCCCGCTCTGCGCTGCAGTGCGCGCGCACCTGGCACCGCCTGGCGCACCCTGTGTGCTGTGACCAGCCAGCGCCGCGGACGCGCTTTGGCCTCCATTCCGTGCGGTTCAATAGTGAAACACTCGTATTGGTGCCCACGCGTTCACACTCATGCTGTGGGGGTGGGTGGGGTGCTACTTGTAAAGCGCTCACCTACAAGTTGCAGAAGGAAATTAAACATTTTAAAACAAACCGCCCCATACGTTATTTATACTCCTCCAATGATCAGTTGTCGGCCTGTTTTGCCAAGTTGTGGTCGGGAATGAATCTCGGTAAATGGTGTTTTATATGGAACACGGCGACCCTCGTAAACCCCCTTCAGTGCCAATTTATATCAATGCGTGAGCATTGATATAAATAATTATAAACTTGCGCTTTACGCTTTCTTTAAAACCTTCAGCAGGTAATTCCAGATTTTAGCGCCTCGATCTACCATCCGATTCGTGCTACGAAAACGCAAGTCCGGCAAAGAAATTGAAAGTGGGTAATCTGTTCTTTTATCCAAATTCAGGGAGTTTAATTACGAGGAGTGGACGTTGCCACTTCAGGGACAGGAAGGGACACAGAGAAGTGAGAGTAAAACTGCTCGCCAAGCGCCAAGAGCCCCTTCGTGTCGATTTGTGAGCTACATTCGCGGTTATTGTTATTTTCAATATTATCAAGCGGGGGGGGGGGGGCGCGGGGGCGCACGGAAAGGCTTCACAGGGCGACAGGACTACGGCTTATTCGAAGGCAAGACAATTTGCTAAAATAAAAATTTGAATACTAATATTCATGTATGTATAGACGGGCACGCGTGTCTCATATATGTATAGACGGGCACGTGTGTCTCATATACGTATAGACGGGCACGTGTGTCTCATATATGTATAGACGGGCACGCGTGTCTCATGTATGTATAGACGGGCACGTGTGTCTCATATACGTATAGACGGGCACGTGTGTCTCATATATGTATAGACGGGCACGCGTGTCTCATATATGTATAGACGGGCACGTGTGTCTCATATACGTATAGACGGGCACGTGTGTCTCAAATATGTATAGACGGGCACGCGTGTCTCATGTATGTATAGACGGGCACGCTTGTCTTGATATTCGAGGCCTCCTCGCAGGATCGCAAACACCTTCCCCCGTGTGATCTTGCGCCTCTCCGCTCCGGGCATCAGGCAGCGCTTTGAAAGTGAGACCCCCACCGCTGCCTTCGGGCTCACCTTTGTCCCTGTTCGCATTTTCTTTTCTTTTTCTGTCTATATTTCTTGAGTTTATTCCGTTATTTCCTCTCCCTGCAAGCCAGTTGTGGAATTTTCCGTAAATTTTATTTTTCGTTCATTTACCTCTATTTTAAATATATTCCAAAGGGACAGCTCAGTGACCTGGGCAGTGGCTGCAGTGACTTGCATAGAAGCTGCCTGTCGAGCTACTCGTCCCGTCTTGGCCGGGCCAGCCCAGCCGTTTATCCTTCTACGGTTGAGTGCCTGAGTCCCCTTGGTTCTATTATTCATAACATTGACAGTTAAGTGTTTAGAGGCAACTCGTTTGAAAGCACCGAGCGCTTCGCTTCGGGAACGTTATTATGCGTTTTTAGCAGCAGATTTTGAAAAAAGGTAACATGTAAAATGCTTGTTCTGTTGAAAATCACATGTTCACGCTTTCATTTGCCAATGTGCGGTTTATTTCCTTTTTTTGTTTATTTCTTCTTCCTGTTTCCACTGCCTCATTTTTGTTTTATTTTCTCTTCCCTAATGCTTACTTCTCCCTCCCCTCTTTACTTCACTTTTAATTATTATCTTCCCACTGCGTGTTTACTCTTTCCTCCGTTGTGTTTCTTGTATTTAGTGGCCTTTTGTTAATGTTCCGCTGTCTTCTGTTTATTATAATTTCTCTTTTTTCTTCTCTTGTATTTATCCTGCCCTTTTTTGCTTATTTTACATTCTCGGCTGTACTTTTATTGTCACGCTTACTCTTCTATTTCTTTTTTCGTTTGTTTATTTTCCACACATATTTATATTTAATATAAACTCACGGGGCTTTTATTTTCCACACATATTTATATTTAATATAAACTCACGGGGCCTCATTCACAAAAAAATGGCGTAGGGCAACGCCGCAAGTCTTCTTGCGGCGCTGCCCCACGCCAATTCAAAAGCGCAGGAATGCACCGTATTTACAAGATACAGTGCATTACTGTCCTTTCAGCCTGCACCGGGGCATGAGGAAGGGTCAGTCACCTTCCTGCACAAAAACAATCCATGGAGGATGAGGCACTTATGGAAAGAGGAGAAAACAAGGAGAAATGAAAAATGTTCTTCTCGTTACGCCTACTCTGGGGAGGCGTATGGTTTTAGCACTGCACTAGGTTTACGTGACATTGTAAATCTGAGGCAACATGAAAATCCATGGGTGTTGTAACACCCACATCAAAGCCCGATGGAACACCTCCTTGACGCAGAGGCAGGCGACGCACCACACAGGGGCTCGCCTTCGCCTCATAGGTATGATCGAGAGGCCAGCGCCACCGCAGCGTAAAAAAAAAGTGATGCTCTGGCGGCACAGGCCTCTTGTAAATAAGCCCCATGGTGTGCCTCCGAGCACAGATCGTATATGGGACAGCTTGAACCACGTCCTTTGGCCGCAGCACTTTACAGACACATTGTGTAATCCTGGGTATATTATGCCTGTCCAGATACGTGTGTTTGCTCCACGCAGCCAGGGTGCTTGTGCGGTGCAGTTGCTCCAGGAGACCATTTTAATAATAAATAGTTTGTCCTCATGCTTTGCGCCTCTTTGCACCAGGGGTACATCCATCCCAAATCGCAGATCAGTATTATGTAAAAATGTCCAAACAAACCCCGCAGAGTGCTGTTAAGTGTGGGTCCAGTCCCCAGTGACTCGTGCTCCCCCCATCACCCCTGGTTCTCTGATCCAGTCTCAGCTGGTTTCCGGGCCCCCACGGCTCTGTGTCTAGCTTCCGGTGATTAATAGGCTCCTCCTACAAAAAAAATATGCTCTGTAAAGTGTCGTGCTGCTCCGAAAGCTGCACTACGTCTAAGAAAGGATTACATTATAAATTCCTTTAGGCAGACCCCCCAGGATATAGCGGCATGGATTCGCAAATTTAGCGGCACACATATGGAAATTTAGCTGCACAAATATGGAAATTTAGCGGCATTTTAGCGGCACTTTATTTTACTCATAAGCATTCATTTTCAGCCTTAAATCAATGGAAACTGTTTTAGCAGAGTATTCCACTTTGATTAGGCAATCTGGAATATGGAATAGAGGAAGCAGCCAATGGGTTAAGGCTGTTATCCCTTGGAATTGCATCTGCCAGTTGGGCTAAACAGAAGTGTGAGGTCTAAAATTTTGTGTAACATTTTGTGATGTCAATTCCTGTGAAGTCATGGGTCTTGATGCCACTTCCTGTGATGCGATGTGCCATGTCGCGCTCAATGATGTCACTCAATGTGATGTCACGCGCTAAGCTGCCTAACTTGGTTAGATCCCCCACTTCTGTTTTTTAGGACCTGCTAAATTATACATTTCCTTCCTTCCAGAAACTGATGAGGAACTTCTGATTTCTCTAGGATCCCTTTCACTGATGAATATGTGAGGTAGTGTTCCAGTAGTACTGATTCTCGTAATCTTAGACATCTTTGTTAATCTGACCTACTGTGTTATTTTTATTTTTATTTTTCCAAAGATGGCACTGAGCTGGTACGGGTTATCACTCCGCCACTCTTGAGTAGTGCCAGACTGGGAACTTAAAACAGCCCAGGCAATAATGATAAATTCAGCTGCCATGTGCAGTGAGTGTGCGTTAGCCCTGCTGGCCAGTCCAGCCATGCTCTTCAGTGCTACCAATGGAGTCAGACCTCCTGACTCTGGCCAAGATGCAGACACCTAATACCGCAATCATCCTTAACTGAAACTGACCTCGTGTTTTTTACAGCAAGAGCTTACAGGCATTTCAGTACGGCTTACACATTTAAAGAAGCATTGTTTCTGCAACACTTTTTATTAGACAGACCCACATTGAAACCAATACTGTGGCTGTAGGATTATCTCTTTTTCTTCTGTGGAAGACTGATTCATTTGCATGTACTAGGAACCAAATGAGCTGTTTAGTGACTTAACTTCGGTTCTCATTATAATTTGACCTCTGAATGATTTAGAACGACAATCCAAAGTCTGATGTGAACAAAATGGAAATTGTTTTTGGTCGTGATGCAGTTTTTCGATTTCTATTTTAAGCAGTTCACTAAAGGGGACAGATTCCTTCACGATGCACTGTGCAGCCCACAACGAGGCGCTTCACAGGTCGTAACCAGGGGGCCCAGCCTGGAAAGGATAAAAAGAATGCCCCCCCCCCACTTCCAGCCATAAAAGTCTCATTAACAAGTGAAAGGTCTTTTAATGACCTATGAAGTACTCTCGGCTGGCACCTGTGTGGGAGGCTGCTGACACACACGAGTGGGGGGGGGGGAGGGGTGGCGCACAGCCAATAAAAGGCATAATATCGCGGCCAATATAGTTATTATCGCGGCCATCGCGGCAATCTCCCGATTTCGCGATTTTTTCGTGATCGCGAAATCACAATAAACTGGAGGGTCTGTTTAGGGGTTCTGTGAGTTGGAATGGGGCATGACGCGGTAATGCAGCACATTTTTCCCCATTCCAACCACGCGCCAAAACTTGAAATCCAGAACAGTGCCCTTGGTGCACATTCACCAGGTATTAGCGCCAACATTTTTAGCAGGAAAAAATCGTCAGGTGGAACATTTGTGCTCGTCTTTTTGTCCCAATCCCTGCAAGGACCCCCGTCTTTTCCTGATCCCTGTGAGGACCCCCCGTCTGTTCCTGATCCCAACAAGGACCACTGTGTGCTCCAGAAGTTGGATCCTGATCCCGCAAGGACCCCATTTGCTCTCAATCCCTGCAAGGATTTACATGTGCTCCTGATCCCCGTCAGGACTCACTCGTGCTCCAGAAGTGGAATCCTCAACCCCGCCAGGACTCCATTGTGCTCCAGAAGTGGGATCTCGATCCCCGTCAGGACTCACGCGTGCACCAGAAGTGGGATCCCGATCCCTGCCAGAACTCCCGCGTACACCAGAAGTGGGATCTCGATCCCCGCCAGGACTCCAGTGTGCTCCAGAAGTGGGATCCGATCCCCAGCAGGACACGCGGGTTCTCCAAAAGTGGGATCCTGATCCCTACCAGGACTCCAGTGTGCTCCAGAAGTGGGATCCGAGCCCCAGCAGGACACCCATGTGTTATGTTATGTTATGTTAAATAGGTCTTTTATAGCGCGCGGCTACTCCGAAAGGAGTGTCCCGGCGCTTTATATTACATGACCTAGAAAGAAAAAGACAAACATAACAGTATAGATTGAGAAGGAAGGCTCACAAAGTTCAGAAACAGAACAGGAAATCGCTAGCGGGCAAAGAGCCATGTCTTTAGGCCCGTCCTGAACGCAAGCAGATTAGATGTAGAGCGCAGGGTCAAAGGTAGGGAGCTCCACAGCTGCGGAGCTTGCAGCCTGAATGAACGCCCTCCAATGCGGGCTTTTTTCACTCGGGGCACCACAGCCAGGAAGAGGGACTCAGATCTCAAGAATCGTGCCGGATGGTAAAAGGCCAGCCTCCTTGGCAAATATTGAGCTCCCGAGGCCTGGAAAGCCTCGTGGGCCAATGTCATGGCCTTGAATGCTATCCGCTTCCGGATAGGTAGCCAATGTAGTGATTGCAATAGGCTAGAGGCACTGGCCCGCCTGTGGAGGCCGAAGATGGCTCATGCAGCCGCGTTCTGGGCCACCTGCAGGCGTTGTAAGAGGTACTCCGGTAGGCCAAGATATAGGATATTCGCGTAATCCAATCTTGATCCAATTAAGGCCTGAACTGTTGTCCTCCTTTGTTCCTCAGAGAGTAAGGGGAAGAACTTCCGGAGCATCCTGAGGATGCCAAAGCACGTTCCTGTAAGAGCCAGAACCTGGGATTTAAGCGTCAGCCCGTTGTCGATTTTAATTCCTAAGTTCTTGGCTGACTGGGACGAATGAGCTGGGGGGACCATATCGGCGGGCCACCACCCACGCCAATCCGGATAAGATGGACATCCGAAGAAGAGTATCTCAGATTTATCTGAGTTGCACTTGAGGCTGTTTAGCTGGAACCATTTAAAAACAGCCCCAAGGCACTCACGGATACTCTCTCCATCGAAATCCTCTCCCTTCCGGCAGGTGAAGAGAAGCTGGGTATCATCGGCATAGGATACGATCTGGGGCCCGAAAGACTCCACCAGTGTCGCCAATGGGGTCATAAAGATGTTAAATAGAGTCGGGCTCAACACGGAGCCCTGGGGAACTCCGACTCCCAGTGGCGACATCTCGGCGGAGCCAGGGGAGGCCCAGACCGTTTGTCGGCGGTCGGCTCGAAATGAACGAAACCAGTTGAACACCGTCCCCCTCAGACCGATTTTATGGAGTCTTGCGAGGAGACCCTCATGGGGGACGGTGTCAAAGGCCGCCGACAAGTCAAGCATGACCAGCATAGCCCTGCCTCCTGAATCCAGCGCCTCCTTGATGGCCTCCGATACCTCCAATAGCGCCGTCTCGGTGCTTAAATTGGGGCGGAAGCCAGATTGAGAGGCATGTAATAGCTCGTGAGACTCCAAAAAATTGGAGAGCACACCATGTACATGCTTCTCAAGGATCTTAGCCAATGTAGGAAGAAGCGAGATGGGCCTGTAATTGGCAGGGACTTCTGGAGCAAGGCTCGGTTTCTTAAGAAGGGGGATGACCATAGCCTGCTTCCATGTCTGCGGAATTACCCCCTGACTCAGAGAAAGGTTCAAAAGTGGGTTAGCCAGAGGATTGACAATAGCTGCCATTTTATCTAGGAATTTGGCCGGGCAAGGATCAAGGGGTGAGCCAGATTTGAGATTCGTCATGAGTGTCAGCGACGAAGGTATCGAGAGTGGCGGGAAAACTGTCAGGACTGGGCCTGATGTAATAGGATGGACTGACCCCTCCAGGAGGCTCGGATAACCATCAACCGGCCTAGTAGGAAAGGAGTCCTGTATCAACCTGATTTTAGTGGTGAAAAAGTTGGCAAGGGTGGCAGCCCATGTCTCAGAGGGAGCAGTCTGAGCTGAGTTAGGGCGCAAGGTCGCAAATTCCCTAACAATCGAGAAAATCTCCTTACAAGAGTTTGCTGCATCCTCGATTCTCTTAGCAAAATAGCATTTTTTTTCCTGGAGAACTTCCCGATGGTAGGCTTTGATCATTGATCTATAGGTAAGCCTTGCCTCGGCATCGTACTGAGACCGCCACGCCCTTTCGGCAACTTTAGACTGCCTACGGGAGTGCGCCAGCACTTCGGTGAACCAAGGGGCAGAGACCCGTTTCAAGGTGGTACGGGGGGGAGTCACAGGGGCTAGATCATTCAACCTATCTACAAACCACATCTGCAGGGTTTCAAGATCTTTATCCAGATCACCGGTAAAAGAGACAGGATGGTCCTGTAAGGCCTGGGCCAGCATCTCCGGGGTCACCCGATGATACACCCTTGAAGCTGTTCCCTGATGTCTCAAGGCAGTGGTTGCTGGTTTCTTTTGGCCTAGTATATAAAAGTGGGCTAGCCGATGGTCGGACCATAAAACCGGCAGCACTGCTGTCACCTCGACCGGGGATGTAGAGAAAACCCGATCAAGAGTGTGGCCTTTATCGTGGGTTGGTCCAGAAAGATAGGGGAACAGGCCTAGAGAGGCAGTGATATCGATCATTTTGGAAGTATCCGGGTCAGAGCTGTCTTCCATATGGAAATTAAAATCTCCGGCCAGTACACAGTGCTCCGCTCTTAAGGTCAACGTCGAAATTAACGACTGAAGTTCCTCAAAGAAGGATCCTGCCGGGCCTGGAGGCCTATAGACTACAAGCCCCTTTAAAGATTGTTGGGATGACAGGGATATGGAGAAAGCAAGGGATTTAGCTCCCGTGATGGCCTCCGTGTGGATGATGGAACACGTGAAGGCTTTGTGCTCCAGAAGTGGGATCCCGATCCCCACCAGAACTCCTATGTGATCCAGAAATGGGATCCCGATCCCCACCAGGACTCCATTGTGCTCCAGAAGTGGGATCCTGATCCCTGTCAGGACTCCAGTGTGCTCCAGAAGTGGGATCCCAATCCCCGCCAGGACTCCATTGTGATCCAGAAATGGGATCCTGATCCTCATCAGGACTCCCGTGTGCTCCAGAAGTGGGATCCTGATCCCCACCAGAACTCCTATGTGATCCATAAATGGGCTCCTGATTCCCACCAGGACTACCGTGTGCTTCAGAAGAGGGATCCCGATCCCCGCCAGGACTCCCGTCTGCTCCAGAAGTGGGATCTCGATCCCCGTCAGGACTCACGCGTGCACCAGAAGTGGGATCCCGATCCCCGCCAGAACTCCTGCATACACCAGAAGTGGGATCTCGATCCCCGCCAGGACTCCAGTGTGCTCCAGAAGTGGGATCCGATACCCAGTAGGACACGCGTGTGCTCCAAAAGTGGGATCCCGATCCCCACCAGAACTTCTATGTGATCCAGAAATGGGATCCCGATCCCCGCCAGGACTCCATTGTGCTCCAGAAGTGGGATCCCGATCCCCGCCAGGACTCCATTGTTATCCAGAAATGGGATCCTGATCCTCATCAGGACTCACGCGTGCACCAGAAGTGGGATCTTGATCCCCACCAGAACTCCTATGTGATCCAGAAATTTGATCCCGATCCCCGCCAGGACTCACGCGTGCACCAGAAGTGGGATCTTGATCCCCACCGGAACTCCATTGTGATCCAGAAATTGGATAATGATCCTCATCAGGACTCCCGTGTGCTCCAGAAGTGGGATCCCGATCCCCGCCATGACTCCCGTGTGCTTCAGAAGAGGGATCCCGATCCCCGCCAGGACTCCAGTGTGCTCCAAAAGAGGGTTCCCGATCCCCGCCAGGACTCACACGTGCACCAGAAGTGGGATCCTGATCCCCGCCAGGACTCACGTGTGCACCAGAAGTGAGATCTTGATCCCCACCAGAACTCCTATGTGATCCAGATATGTGATCCCGATCCCCACCAGGACTCACACGTGAACCAGAAGTAGGATCCTGATCCCCGCCAGGACTCACGCGTGCACCAGAAGTGGGATCCCGATCCCCGCCAGGACTCACGCGTGCACCAGAAGTGGGATCCCGATCCCCACCAGAACTCCATTGTGATCCAGAAATGGGATCCTGATCCTCATCAGGACTCCCGTGTGCTCCAGAAGTGGGATCCAGATCCCCGCCAGGACTCCCATGCTCTTCAGAAGAGGGATCCAGATCCCCGCCAGGACTCCCATGCTCTTCAGAAGAGGGATCCCGATCCCCACCAGGACTCCCGTGTGCTTCAGAAGAGGGATCCCGATCCCCGCCAGGACTCCAGTGTGCTCCAGAAGTGGGATCCTGATCCTCATCAGGACTCCTGTGTGCTCCAGAAGTGGGATCCTGATCCCCACCAGAACTCCTATGTGATCCAGAAATGGGATCCTGATCCCCACCAGGACTCCCGTGTGCTTCAGAAGAGGGATCCCGATCCCCGCCAGGACTCCCGTCTGCTCCAGAAGTGGGATCTTGATCCCCGTCAGGACTCACGGGTGCACCAGAAGTGGGATCCCGATCCCCGCCAGAACTCCCGGGTACACCAGAAGTGGGATCTCGATCCCCGCCAGGACTCCAGTGTGCTCCAGAAGTGGGATCCGATCCCCAGCAGGACACCCGTGTGCTCCAGAAGTGGGATCCGATCCCCAGCAGGACACCCGAGTGCTCCAGAAGTGGGATCCCGATCCCCACCAGAACTCCTATGGGATCCAGAAATGGGATCCTGATCCCCGCCAGGACTCCATTGTGCTCCAGAAGTGGGATCCTGATCCCTGCCAGGACTCCATTGTGGTCCAGAAGTGGGATCCCGATCCCCGCCAGGACTCCATTCTGCTCCAGAAGTGGGATCCTGGTCCCTGCCAGGACTCCCGTGTGCTCCAGAAGTGGGATCTAGATCCCCACCTGGACTCCTGTGTGCTCCAGAAGGGGGATCCTGGTCCCCGCCAGGACTCCCGTGCTCTTCAGAAGAGGGATCCCGATCCCCGCCAGGACTCCCGTGTGCTTCAGAAGAGGGATCCCAATCCCCGCCAGGACTCCCGTCTGCTCCAGAAGTGGGATCTCGATCCCCGCCAGGACTCCCGTGTTTCCCAGAAGTGGGATCCTGGTCCCCGACAGGACTCCTGTGCGCTCCAGAAGTGGGATCCCGATCCCCGCCAGGACTCCCGTGTGCTCCAGAAGTGGGATCCCGATCCCCGCCAGGACTCCATTGTGCTGCAGAAGTGGTATCCTGGTCCCGGCCAGGACTCCCGTGTGCTCCAGAAGTGGGATCCTGATCCCCGCCAGGACTCTATTGTGCTCCAGAAGTGGGATCCCGATCCCCGCCAGGACTCCCGTGTGCTCCAGAAGTGGGTTCCCGATCCCCGCCAGGACTCTATTGTGCTCCAGAAGTGGGATTCAGATCCCCGCCAAGACTCCATTGTGCATCAGAAGTGGGATCTAGATCCCCACATGGATTCCCGTGCGCTTCAGAAGTGGGATTGCCAGTTTGCTTCATTCCTTCCTCATCTGTAAAACCAAATGAACACTGCACGCCGACACTCTTCACAGGTCACATCAAGTGAAGGCAATACAATTTGCAAAGTATGTATTAAAAAAAACAACATATGCACGTTTGAACAACTTGGTGAGATTTAAAAAAAAGTTCTCCTGAAAAGCTGATCCACGTTGACAAAGACCCGGCGAGGCAGTCATTGGACTTGTTCAGTTTCTATTCTGTCTTCAACACCAGGACCTTAATGATGTTTTGTTAAATACTTTTTGTGATTACTTAACACTGCCCCAATTCTGTATTTTCTATACTTTCTTTACTTTATCCTATTAAGACTGTTCTGTCCCATATGAATCCCCACATGTACTTCGAGTGGATCACTGACAGAATTTCGACCTCATAAATATCGACCTACAAGAATATCGAGTCAATAATATCGAGGGCAAAAATATCGACATCCTATCTACAACATGGTAAGTACTAAAATATCGAAAAAATAATATAGATGTAAAAAATATCGACGTTAAAAATATCGATTTTCTTTCTTTTAATATATAAATGTAAAATTAAGTATATAACACTAATAAATAAAATATACATATTTAAAAGTATCTAATAATGTTTAACATTAATAAATAATACATATATATTAATAAAACATTAATTAAATATATACACTAAATATATAATATATATGTACTGAACAATAAGTATTAATAATTATTTTACTAATTTATAAATTAATAAAATATATTCTAATTTACTAATACATTTACAAACATAAAACAATAACATAAATAAAATGTAAGTAATATAAAAAATAAAATAAACATTTAATTTTTTTACAATTAATTATATAAAACGTTGGATAGCGTAAGGGTAAAAATTACTATTCCCACTCCAGAGAGTGCAACAGTAGGGAAAGCGTTGGATTGCGTAGGGGTACAAATTACTATTCCCACTCCAGAGAGTGCAACAGTAGCGAAAGCGTTGGATAGTGTACGGGTAAAAATTACTATTCCTACTCCAGAGAGTGCAACAGTTGGGAAAGCGTTTGATAGCGTAGGGGTACAAATTACTATTCCCACTCCAGAGAGTGCAACAGTAGGGAAAGCGTTGGATAGCGTAGGAGTAAAAATTACTATTCCCACTCCAGAGAGTGCAACAGTAGGGAAAGCGTTGGATAGCGTAGGGGTAAAAATTACTATTCCCACTCCAGAGAGTGCAACAGTAGGGAAAGCGTTGGATTGTGTAGGGGTACAAATTACTATTCCCACTCCAGAGAGTGCAACAGTAGGGAAAGCGTTGGATAGCGTACAGGTAAAAATTACTATTCCCACTCCAGAGAGTGCAACAGTAGGGAAAGCGTTGGATTGCGTAGGGGTACAAATTACTATTCCCACTCCAGAGAGTGCAACAGTAGGGAAAGCGTTGGATAGCGTACGGGTAAAAATTACTATTCCCACTCCAGAGAGTGCAACAGTAGGGAAAGCGTTGGATAGCGTAGAAGTAAAAATTACTATTCCCACTCCAGAGAGTGCAACAGTAGGGAAAGCATTGGATAGCGTAGGGGTAAAAATTACTATTCCCACTCCAGAGAGTGCAACAGTAGGGAAAGCGTTGGATAGCGTAGGGGTAAAAATTACTATTCCCACTCCAGAGAGTGCAACAGTAGGGAAAGCATTGGATAGCGTAGAGGTAAAAATTACTATTCCAACTCCAGAGAGTGCAACAGTAGGGAAAGTGTTGGATAGTATAAGGGTTAAAATAACATACTTATAAATAAACGACTTTTGTAATTATAAATAAATTAACTATTAAAGAAATATAAACCATATACAATACCTATACTTAATTATAAAACACATGCTTAGCAAAATATATTTTACCTAAAATTAATGTAAAATAATACCATTTAATAATATTTAATTACCAATTAATAATTAATTAAAAATTATATTATTAACAATACAATTAGTTTTAATACATTATTAATTAATTAAATTTACTTTACTTCCCACCATATTTCCCTATAAAACCACTACCCATAATATAACACATTTATCCAATAATGAATTAATGAAAAATAATTAGCAAATAATTAAAATTAATTAACTATTAATTAACATGAATTACCAATTAATATAATTTGTTTTATAATTCCTACTAATTATTAAATAATTAACCTTAATTAAATTACTCCCCACCCTATTCCCCTATAAACCCACATCCCGCTACAGAACATATATATCAATTAATAAATTAAATTTAAAAAAAATCCTATTATTTTCAAATAATTACCAATTAATTATAATTTATTAATTATTCCTACTAATTAATAATCAATTTACCATAATTAAATTACTTCCCACCCTATTCCCCTATGAACCCACAACCCGCTCCGGTACTAAAACATACAATTTTCTTATAAATTAATTTATTATTATATAAAATTAATACACATATAATAGTAATTATTTTAAATACTTAAATTAAACATATAACACATACATAATAAAAAACTATAAAATAATACAAATATCGATATTAGTGTCATCGAAATTAGTAACATCGACATATATGCTATCGATATTACTAACTTTGATATTACTTACATCGATATTAAGAATTTCAATATTACTTACCTTGGGTCGATATTCTGTCCTACGATATTCTTGACTTCGATATTATGCTCCTTCGATATTTCAGACTCGATATTATGGTAGGTCGATATTTCCAACTCGATATTTTGACTGTGTACCACTTCGAGTAAAAGTACTCACATAATAGGAAAAGTGCTCGGATACCGTTGGGTCTAGTCAGTGCCTCATAAAACAAAAGGAAAAGAACATTTGAAAATGTAAGCTTTTGTTGCGCAATCCACACCAAAATATTGTTCAAAGACTAAATTTTGCACAAGCACTCACTTCGTGGATATTTCCCATCAAACAAACATTCCTGAAAGTGACACATTTTGCTTCCTTCAACGTTAACTATGTAAACATTTTTGAGAGACATCATAATTTGGTATACCTCTGGTCTCACGTCATCAATGACGTTTTGCCCCAGTTAAGTCTGAATATCACTGAATGTCTTAAAATGTCTGTTGTGAGCCTGAGTGGGGGGTGGGGACACCCTGAGTCCTCTGAGGGGTATCAGAAATCTAAGTCAGGCAGTAAAAACTCAGCCCCCAACATTATCCCCTGACAGATTTTGGTAGGTCAAGTCGTTCAAAATTTACCAAGGAAAAATCTGGGTTTGGAAAATACTACGTGCAAAATTCAATGCAATAAATACCAATTCTGCACGCGATACCTCTTCTTCCATGAGAGAACTCGGAGGAGGTCTTCACTGTGTACGGTAATACTGGGTTATGTGTTAATATTGGGGTTTATTATGCAGATTTGTAGAGCGCGCTATCACCCGGGAGAGTATCCTGGAACGAGGAGGTGAGACGAAACTAGGGCCTAGGGGGACTACTCGAGATGCCAGGTCTTCAGCTTCTTGCCGAGTTCAAGAAGTGAGTAGGAGGCTCTGATGTGTCGAGACCGGTCATTCTGCGCTTGAAGAGCGATGTAGGAGACGGCTCGGCCACCACATCTGGTTACCGTCTGCATCGTATCTGTGCAAGTAGGAGTCCAGACGAGCAAAGGTGTCTGGAAAGTTTGTGAAAGCAGATGCGATGGTTGAGGTGTGCTGGTCCAGGGTTATGTAGTGCCTTGAAAGTGTATGTGAGAAATTGGAATTGTGCTCGTCTGTGAATGGGGAGCCAATGGAGCTCCTTCGCTTGTGGTGTGATGTGAGTGTGTTGTGGGAGGAAAAGAGCGATTCTGGCCTCCGAGCTCTGAATGGTCTGTAGTCTTCTGGTGAGTGTTTTGATTTCGTGGTATGGGGGTGTTTATCAGGTGAAATGAATATATTCAGGTTACAAAGGCACTCTATTGGCTCCACAAGGAAAGGATTTTTCCAGGAGCGCACCACTCCTTAGGAGGGTAGGGGAATAAAATTAGGCTTGGGGTGGACAGGGTCTCTCCCCACTGCATTGCGACAATGCTTTGGACAAAATGGTTGTCAGGATCTTACCTCCAGGAATACCAGTGAATTAGGGTCAGTTGCTTCGGCCCGCATCACTTCTGGCATGGATAACCCAAACTTCATGACAGTGTGATGTCATCACTGTGCCAGAACATGCAATATGGCCCCTTTTGTAAGGTGAAGTCGTCATGATCTCAACCTTTTAAGTTTGGGTTTTTGAGGCTGCTTTTGCTGTCTCGTCAGAGTATTGTTTTTCCTAAAAAACTAGACACGGGCGAGCCACTGAAAGCTCGAGACTGCAGTGGCGGGCGCCACAAACATAGGGTAGTCGGGCTAGTGGAGGGAATGCAGCAGGGGGAGTGCAGGGGGGTCATGCTGGGGGGGCTGGATGTGTGTTAGTAATAATATATATAAAAAACAGAATGTACCTGAAGCCGCTGGCCGTCTCCAGTGTTGTGTCAAGCCTCCAGTCCTCACCCTGGTCCCAGCACCGCCTGGGGCAAACTCCCTTCCACCCTATTCTGCAGAGTAGTGTGGGGATTGGCCTGAGCAGGCTGGAAAGACTCTCCGCTCAGACCAGGGAGTCTGAGGTGTTTCTCTAGCTCGGCTGTTCAATGCAGCTGGGCTGGAGAAACCTAAGTGCGCATGTTTGTTTTGGCCTGCCTGAGACGTCGAGCCAAACACACATGAGCACTTAGGGAGTGCACACAGCACACCTCTTCCCCCCTCCCATGCCTCAGCCTTCCGATGTCACGGTGGGAGTGTGCCGGGATCACTGAAATAATATCGACGGACAAAATATCGACTTGCCAAAATATCGTGGACAAAATATCGACAGTCAAAATATCGAGTTTGTATCTACAAACAGGTAAGTACAAAAATATCGAGTACAAAATATCGTTAACAATAATATAGATGTAAAAAATATCGACTTTATTAAAAACAGTGTTAAATTAAATTAATATTAAATTTAAATTACTAAAATATACTTAAAACTACTTAAATTAAATTATAATAATTAAATAATAAATGAAAATAATAAAAATAATTTTTTCCAATCTTATTAGTTGACCCTGAACCCTAAAAATACCCCTTTACCCAAAAACCCCAAACTGACCCTGAACCCTAAAAATACCCCTTTACCCAAAAACCCAAAACTGACCCTGAACCCTAAAAATACCCCTTTACCCAAAAACTGAAAACTGACCCTGAACCCTAAAAATGCCCCTTTACCCAAAAACTGAAAACTGACCCTGAACCCTAAAAATACCCCTTTACCCATGAACTGAAAACTGACCCTGAACCCTAAAAATACCCCTTTACCCAAGAACTGAAAACTGACCCTGAACCCCAAAAATACCCCTTTACCCATGAACTGAAAACTGACCCTGAACCCTAAAAATACCCCTTTACCCATGAACTGAAAACTGACCCTGAACCCTAAAAATGCCCCTTTACCCAAAAACTGAAAACTGACCCTGAACCCCAAAAATACCCCTTTACCCTAAAACTGAAAACTGACCCTGAACCCTAAAAATGCTCCTTTACCCAAAATGTATCAATATTATTTAATTACCAATTAATTATTAATTAACAATAACAATAAAGTAAATATATTAGAACATTAGCTGTAATTATTTTAATAATTAATATTATTTTTTCCAAATTAATTACTTAAAAATAACACAAAATTAAATATATTAAAAATTTACTCTAAGTAATGTAATTAACTAATTACAAATAATTAATTAACAATTAATTACTAATACAAAATATGTTCAAAATTATATTAATTAATTAACGAATTAATATTAATTAATTATCAATTAATTATTAATTAAAAATATTAACAAACATATATTAATTAATTAATTATTATTAAATTACTTCCCACCCTATTCCCCTATAAACCCACAACCCGCTACAGAATTACATTACGCAATTATTATAAAAACAAAATTCATTTAATAAAATATTTTATAACATTAATATACACTATTCACACATATTATTACATAAAAATACACTATAAAATATTATATATTATTAAAAATTCGATATTTTTGCTATCTATATTTTATACAGTCGATATTACTTCACTTACCTGAAAAACGATATTTTTGTAGTCGATATTATGTCCAGTCGATATTTTGTCCAGTCTATATTTAAAACTCGATATTATGTCCAGTCGATATTTTGGAGTCAATATTTTGTCTGTACACCGTGTGCAGAGGACGGCCGCCGTCCGTCCGAACTGCGCATGCGTAATTTTTTTCTGCACTACTACGGAATGTCCACCGCGGCGAAGAGGTTAACATCACAGAGACTAAAACAATGGCTTGTAAGAGAAGAAAACACTGCCGCTCATTCAGCTGGCATATAGGTGAAACACCATTGGAAATGGGAAAACCCTACACGTATTTAACTAAAAGTGTTCACACAAAATCATGATATTAAACTCCATTATGCACAAATAAGGCGATGGGGCATGCGGTGTCTTAAACCAATTTTAGAAATCCTCAGACAGGAGACATTTTAAACATTTATTTGAAATACATACACCAAAAATCGCTCCGACCTTTCTATATGCTTAGAATAAACACCTATAAAGCAATGATCATTTTTGGATCGATGTAAGGGAAGATTCTCCGCAAATTGGCCTCAGTAAGTCAATCAGTCCCCGTTCAGGCACTGTGACTTGAATTTGTAATAGCTGCATTGTAAAGGTAGTGCGAAGTAATGACTGCGTTGTAATGGTTGTTTCCCACTGCGAATTGAATTTGACCTTTCAAGCTGATCTGCCGCTGTAATGGTAAATATAGTCCGCTGGCTTTATAGCTTAAGTCACGCAACAGGAGGCACACCCGGAGACATCTTGAGGCAGGAAACTATTATAACACCAGGAAAGACAACACTTTCAATGAAAGTGTAAAATCCCTTTAAACAAGCTTGAATGTAAGGTGGGACATTTATCTGCCTGGATGCCGGCACATTTTAAGCTCTTTTTTTAAAACTCTATCCCGAGATTAAGTCACGTAAGCGACATTAATAATTGTATGAAGAAAGTTTAAATGATATAAAACCCTGAAATGCTATAAACCCTTCCTGGTTGCTCGGGAGGATACATACCTACATAAGTGTCTATCGCTCAATTTAACCCCTTTGACGCTCATGACGAGCTCAACTCGTCATGAGTTACACCTGTCGTACGCTCATGACGAGCTGAGCTTGTCATGTAACGCAGGGTTTTTTTAAAACTCAGCGCACAGCGGGAAAACGGCCCGCGCGCATGAGGTTAAATCATGGAGCTAGGCGTTTTATGTTGTCACTTAGGGTAGGGCTGCTTCCACTAAGGCCCTCATTTATGGGGTGCTCGCGTAGAGCAGCAAGGCCCCTTGCATCGCTGCGCTACGTCAAAGTGAAAGGTCAGGAATGCTCTGTATTTATCCAATACGGTGCACTCATGTCCTTTCCCCTGCACTGGCGGGTGCTGTTTCTGCTGCCAAGCTCCCATGCAGGCCCCATTGCACCATGGGGGACGGGTGCCTGTGTTGTCGGCAGCATTGTTTTTGTGCAGGGATACACACATGCACAAAAACGATCCTGGGAGCCTTTTTCCTCTTTCTATGTATGTACAACAAAGCACACATGGAACGAGGAACAAACAAGGGTAAATAAAGTCATCCCCCGGTTTACATGGTGTTGTAAATCTAGTGCTGTGCCAACATCCATGCGTGTTGGGGGGAAAACCCACTGCAACGCCCATGGAACGCATCTTTGGTGCAGAGTAAAACAACGCAGAGATTTGCACTGCCTTTATTTTACCCTTTTCTATGAGGCCACTAAAATCCACACAAAGTGGCTTTGCGTGACCTTATAGATATGATTTCAAGGTTTGTGAGTGTCAGAAAAAGTGATGCCCGGCAACGCAGGGGGCTTATAAATATGCCCGGTACAATTCCTCAGGATTGTGTGACCTGTGGCGGGGGGGTGGAGGGGAAGGCGCAGGGGGACATAAGTCATATACTCACTATTTGTCCAGCAGTCTCAGCAGCGCGCCGCCGATATATAGCGCTGTTATAGTTTACGTTCAGTATAACAAGTAAAGATGGAATGTTACTTTTCATATGGTCTCCACCAGATGAATTTGTTTTTATAATGTTTCTAACTTTTTCAAATCTTTTCTGAAGCTGTTTTTAATAACCTTTGCATGTGTTCAATTTGTTTTAGAGTATAAACCCGGAAATGTTATTCCATATTGTAGATTCCTGCTGGGGCCGTAATCATTAAAACACTTGACTTGACATAGAGGAGGTTTCGGTCAGAACGGTTTATCCGTCTGCTTTTTATTAGTTTTTAGGTTTCGCCTGGCGTTACTGCGCAAGCAGTTCGCGCAGGCGAAATCTAATGTTTACAGTATGGGATATAGGAACGCCCCCCGGCTCCCATTGGCTAGCTCCATAAATGGAGGCTAGCCATTGGAAGCCGGATCTGTCCATCAAGGCCGGACCAGATTCGGGGGCGTTCCCGTGATTTCTTCCCTCTGCATCGTCATCGCGGCGGTGGGCGGGGTTTATTTTTTTTTTGGTGTCCTGGTTTGTTTTGGCCATTCCGTCAATGGAGGAGGCCTTCCCGACCCCCCTCCCACTGTCCGGTTCCGCCCCCCCCCTGTCTGTGTGCTTCCGCTCCGTGCTGGGCCTCCGTTGTTCCCCAGGTGAGTGCTTGTTTATTTTTGGTGCCTCATTGCCTCATTGCCTAAATGCCCGCTCCGTGCTGGGCCTCCTTTGTTCCCCGATTGCGCCCTGGGCCCCGCCTCTGCATCGACGCTGGTCAAAGTTCAGTGCAGCATTCCCACTCCCGCACAGCGCTACGCTGGCTTCATGCTGGGCCTTCGCTTCCTGCTACCATGTACACCTACGCAGATAAAGGCCCCCTCCCCTGGATGCTCCGGTCGACAGGTCGCCGCCACTCTGTATGCCCCCCGGCAGTTTGTTGCATCTCCGATCCGCCGGACACTGTGGTGAAGGGACAAAGAGACCCCGGCCTTTTATCTCCTTTGTTCTAGGACGGTCGCCAGCACCTTGGATGACACCCCTCCAACCTTCCTGGACTCCTGACGATGCCCCCTTCCATCCTCAACCTACGAACCAGAAGTCGACTCCCTCCCGAGGTGCCACGCGGCGCTGCAGCCGGGTGATGTTAAGTCGGGCTCGCAGGCAAGCAAATTGCCTCCCAGAGCTGCAAGCCCGTCCCCGCTGCTCTCCCGCTGTCCATGTGCCGTTAACCCGTCCCCCCTCCCGCTGTCCGTTTGCCCGTTGACCGCCGCCCCACCCCCCTCCCGCTGTCCGTGTGCCGTTAACCCGTCCCCTCCCGCTGTCCGTTTGCCCGTTGACCGCACCCCCACCCCCCTCCCGCTGTCTGTTTGCCCGTTGACCCGCACCCCCTCCTGCTGTCCGTTTACCCATTGACCGCCCCTCCACCCCCTTCCCCCCTCCCACTGTCGGTTTGCCCGTTGACCGCCCACCCCCCTCCCGCTGTCCGTGTGCCCGTGCTTAATGCGTGTTTCATTCTGTGCTGAGTGACGCCCAGAACGGGTGGACCATTCACCTTCCCAGAGAAAAGGTATGTTTGATTCCACAGAGTCATCTCGGGTTCTACTAGATTTGCAAAGGGACTTGCTTTATGGCACACACCTTACTGTGCACAGAGTTAGTTACCCGAACTCTTTTACTGCAATAATCTAAATCCGAACAAACTCCTATTATTGTCAGGCATGATGCATCGAGCAGTGAACCAGGCGCCTCTTGTACTCGGGCGGCGGGTGCGGTGCGTTGGGATAGTCAGAGCATATGTTGTGGTCTTACTCTAAAACTGCCACATGCCATCTACAGGAGTCTCAAGTAAGCATGAGCTCACATTAATAAAGGTTGATACACATTATTGCACGAAAGTGTATTTCAGATGTAAACGATTGTCAGTTGTACACATGGCAGTCTAAACCATATAACCTAGCATAGTGGCATAATACACCTCTTGTGTGTTGGCCTGAAATTATCTTATGCAAATGTGGCACTAAGCGTGTCTGGGGCAGAACAAGTGCTTTTGATTTCTTGTATATCTGTGGTTTCCCTCCAGACTTTGGCAAACACGTTTTGATAACATTCATAAAGGGTTCTTTATGGCTGAGAGAGGGACGGTAATTTCCTGTTTGTTTTTCGGGCCTCCCCCTTGTGTTTTCCACTTTCGCACAGCTTCGCTGCTTGAGGATTACTTGCTCCCCAAAGGCTGCTTCCTGTCGCGTGGATCAAAGTTACGCACATGAACACCCGCCCAAAATGCCCACGGTTCCCCCTGAAAACGAAGCATGCAGTGTTTGCTGGCCCGGTGATTGGGCCACTTTGAATGCTGATAGCAATCAGTATGAACTTCCCTATTGCTGATGTAATGATGAAGAATGCCGTGACACTGCTGCTTCAGGCAGCTCTTCCCTGAGGATCAAAGAACGTGTTAACACGCACTTCGATTGATGTTTTTCACCTGCTCCTTTCCAAATGTGTCTATCACATGTGCTCCTTGCCCTCTCTCTCCTGTCTTCTCTCACACTCTTGGCTTCACTCTCCACCTACCTCCCCATTTTCTCCTCACTCTCTATCCTTCTCTCTTTATCTTTCCTTTTTGCACACCCTCTCGCTCCTGCCCTCCTTCCTGCTCTCTTCTTCTTTCCTGTCTTCCCTATCCCTTCTGCCTTCTCTCACTCTATTCCCTCTGCCCTCCTTCTTGCTCTATCTCTTCTACCATCCCTCTCTTTTCTGCCTTCTTACTCCCTCTTGCCCTCCCTTTCCACCTCTCTCTTCTGCTCTCTTTCACCTTCTTGTCCTCCATCTCTCTCTTGTTCTCTCTCCTTCCTGTCCTCTCATCCTCTAGCCATCCTTCTCCTACCTGCCCTCCCTCTCCTTTCTACCCTCTCTCACACACTCCTACCTTCCCTACTGCCCTCCCACTCCTTCTTGCCCTCCCTCTCCTTTTTGCCTCTTTTCCTTCCTGCCCTCCCTCTCTCTCCTGCCCTCTCTTCCTTTTGACCTCTCTTCCTTCTTCCTTCTTACTCCTACTCTACTTAACTTCTATATCTATCACTTCTTCTCTTGCACTTAGTCTCCATCTCTCTCCTTCTTGCCCTCTCTCTCCTGTCTTCTCTCACACTCCTGGCTTCACTAACATGCTTTAGGAAATAACGTGTATTCTAATTCACTGTGCATCTGCAACTAATTGCATTATAAATGCAATCCATATTTCTGTGTAAAGTAAAACACATCAACGTTTTACACATAATTCAAAGAAGTTAGAAAAGAACATTTATCAAAAGCAATACCAAAAGCTCAAACTTTAACAAAGGCGAAACCATTGCATTGTAAATGCTTGTTTAAAATTAACCTTAAAATCTGGACGCTTACCTTCCTTCCTCCATCTCCGGAGCCCTGTGTGATGGTGATTTCTTCTCTGTCGCTTGTTTAAAGTAATACATTATTTTAGTAACATTGCAGATGCCCGCTGTTTGGATTCATGATTAGGTGTTGATGCTTTCTTTTCTCCACCTTAAATAAGAGTAATTATAATAAAATGCAAATCACTGTTGAAATGCCTCTTATTTCAAAATCATCACGAATAAATCGGTCACCCCCGTGAATGTTTTTTTTTAAAATTGAAAACAATTACCGCTGGCATCTGGCATCCCCTTTTTGGCGGCTCCATTTTTTTAAACATTTGTGTGTCATATGCTTGCGATAACAAAAAAAATGCTGAGTTTGCCCAGACCTGATCTATTAGCTTTACCAGTGCTTGTTTCCTGGCTGTGACCCAGCTGTGAACTGACGCCACCCATGAGACTTTCTTTGCTGAATTCCCTCCAACTCTTACTTTTTCATCCGTGCAACGGCATAAAATGGTCCCATTCTCACAATATAGGGTTGAGGACCTAGAAACAGGTTGTAATCATTCATACCAGTGGGCGTGGCGTCATTCATACCAGGGGGCGTGGCGTCATTCATACCAGGGGGCGTGGCGTCATTCATACCAGGGGGCGTGGCGTCATTCATACCAGGGGGCGTGGCGTCATTCATACCAGGGGGCGTGGCGTCATTCATACCAGGGGGCGTGGCGTGAAAGGGCTCTGCGGTCCCTCACTGAACCAAAGAAGGTGCACGAAATGAATATATGAGGCACTGAATGTCTCTTGGGGCTGTTTTCAATCTGTGTTGTAAATTTCCCCTCTGCTTGGGTCAAACGGTTGAGACATTCTGAAGGGCCCAGGACTCCTCTGTATTTTTATTTAATTGGTATTTTTGGTGTTTTATATAGCGCGGACATGACCCAAGGCTATCAGAGCGCTGTACGATTAAATGAATGAAATACATAAGCAAAGAGCTGAAAACATAAAAGAGAACCCCTAACAAAATCAGAGAGCACGATTTACAAACGCCAGTAATATATGGTATGCTGTAGCAAAGGTATTGTTAAATACCTCTGTACCTGGGAATGCAGAGGGGGAGGGGAGGAGCAGGGGAAGGAGGTGCGGCATCACCCGCTCAGTGGACAGGCCGATGGTTTCGTCTTTGCGAGTAGATCGAATGGAATTGTGGGACTGAACCTCAGTGGCTATAACCGACCCCCACCGATGTGCTGCTAACCTCAATCATTTTGCCATAGGGCTTTGAATGTCATTTTGCGATGCAGGGCGCGCTACCAAATTCGTTTTATTAATTACATTGTTTACTTACCTTCAATTATCCATACTCCAGGTTTTAGCACCCCCCACCCTGCCCCTCCCTGCTCCGCCCTGCCTCTCCGCGTCACCGAAACTCCCTCCACGGCCGTGGCTGGTGGGGCGCCTGTGACGTAGCTGTGGGTGTTGGATTTGTGTTCTGGATAGGAAGGTGACGGGTGACTCTGCGGGAATGATATGTCTTCGAGCTGCCTCTAGGGGGCGCACTGCAGTGGGGTGCTGCTCCGGTGACCCCAGTGCCTAGAAAAGCGCACGACTGAGGAGCGCTTCATTAGGGCCCAGCCTCCCGGATCCTCGCCACGCCCCCACACTTCAGCCTGGTCAGCCCGATTGGCGACTGGCCGCGGCAAGTACTTCCGGGGCAGCGGCGATGTGTTTCCCATGCAGGAGGGGGTAGAGACATAGGCGTATTTAGGCCACAGGGCCACCAAGCACAGTCTCTCTTTCTCCTGCGACGGACCACAGGACTGTCCTCATCTCGGAATCTCCCACCCACCCGTCCCTCTAAGTAGTGGTTTGAGGGGAGGTTTGGAGGAGGGAGTGTTAGCGGAAAAGAGGCCACAAACATTGACACATTGACTCGCAGGGTTAACAGGAGTCCTCCTTACGTACTCCCGAGGCCAGCACTGAGGGGAGAGACGGTAGACTCTCCGCAGGGAGAATGGGGTCACCGGCTGAGGAGGCAAGGACGGCAGGTCACGAACTAGGGCACAGGGCAGCGGCCCCTAGTTATTCCCTATGAGCCTCCTTGGCAGCCTGGCGGTAGAGGGGTGGGCCCCGAATATGGCGGACAAGGACCAGGCTGGGGCCCATCGCTCAAGGACGCAGGTGGGTTGCGCCTTGCGTGGGTTCTCAGATTAGGAGATGCGAGCAAGATGGCCCCTTGGTGCTGGAGCAAATTAATTTTCCATAACTGACGTTTATGATATGTAATGATAAATTTCGATATTAAAAGCAAAATATTAATACCATAAATGTATAATATGTAAATGTTTTGACATGTTTATGATTGTTAATAAAATTAAACGTGGCCAATTTATACTCACTTTCTTGAAGTAGTAGTATTGATTGTGGGATTGATCACTTGGGGGCAGGGCGGGGGATCATCCAGGGGGGTCCGGGTCCTAAGTTCTGAGGTGTAGCCCACTGTGGGGCCTCAGACCCGCACTGCACGACGTGGAGCTGCACTACCCCGGTGCTTGTGGCAGGCGTGGAAGGGAAGGGGTAAGGTGTCCCAGTTCTTGCAATGAATACATAGATAGGTGTGTAGGTACTCGCTATCCTACTGAGAAGTGCCGTACAAACACTGCACCCCGCTCAGAAGTGCAGGTACACGCTATCCTGCCGAGAAGTGCCGTACAAACACTGCACCCTGCTCAGAAGTGCAGGTACTCACTATCCTACCGAGTAGTGCCGTACAACACTGTGCCCTTGCTCAGAAGTGAAGGTCTCCATTGATTAGGATTACACACCTCCTGAGAAGTGCAGATACTCTCCACTCATGAGGACTGCACACCCGAGGAGAAGTGCAGGTACGCACTATCCTACCGATCAGTAACTTACAAACAATGCACCCCCGTTAAGAAGTGCAGGTCTCTGTTGATTAGGATTACACACCTGCTGAGAAGTGCAGGTACTCTCCCCTCATGAGGACTGCACATACGAGGAGAAGTGCAGGTACTCGCTATCCTACAGAGAAGTAACTTACAAACAATGCACCCCCGCTAAGAAGTGCAGGTCTCCGTTGATTAGGATTACACACCTGCTCAGAAGTGCAGGTACCCTCCACTTATGAGGCCTGCTCACCTGCTGAGAAGAGCTGGTTCTCTCCCATAATAAGGATTGAATCCCTGAGGAGAAGTGCAGGTAGCGCTATCCTCCTGAGAAGTGCCTTACCAGCACTGCATCCCTGCTGAACAGTGCAGACCTTCCATGATTAGCATTACTCACCTACTGTGAAGTGCAGGTACTCACTATCCTGCTGAGAAGAGCCTTACAAACACTGTACCCCGCTGAGAAGTGCTGGTCGCCCAAGATTCGGATTACACACCTGCTGAGAAGTGCTGGTCTCTCCGATAACAAGGATTGCATCCCGGACGAGAAGAGCAGGTTCTTGCCTCTTACAAGGATAGCAACCTTGCAGCAAAGTGCAGGTACTCGATAACCTACGAAAAAGTGCCTCACAAATACTGCATCCCCACTGAGAAGAGCAGGTACTCTCCGGTTATGAGGACCGCAACCCTGCTTAGAAGTGCAGGAACTCTCCCCTTATGGGGAATGAACATCCGCTGGAAAGTGCAGACACTCTCCACTCATGAGGACTGCACATCTGAGGAGAAGTGCAGGTACTCACTATCCTACCGAGAAATGCCACCCCGCTGAGAATTGATGATTTGCTCCCATAACAAGGATTGCACCCCTGAGGAGAAGTGTAGGTCTCCGATGAGGATTACCCATCTGCTGAGAAGTGCAGGCACTCACTATTCTACTGATAAGTATCTTTCAAACACTGCATCCCAGCTGAGAAGTGCAGGTACTCTACACTTATGAGGACTGCACAACCCCTGAGATATGCAGGTTCTCTACCCCTTTGAGGACTGCACATCCGCTTAGAAGTGCAGGTACTCTCCATTTATGAGGGCTGCACACCTGAGGAGAAGTGCAGGTACTCACTATTCTACTGAGAAGTGTCTTTCAAACACTGCATCCCTTCTGAGAAGTGCAGGTACTCTCCAGTTATGGAGGCTGCACACCCCCTGAGAAGTGCAGGTAGTGGTACTCTTCCATTGCAAGGCTTTTACCCCAGTTGAGAAGTGCAAATACTCAGTCCTCATATGGACTGCCCCCTGCTGAGAACAGCAGTGCTCGTCAGTCCATGAGTGGGGATATTTGTCAAACACTGAAAAGTTTGATCATGGCAGTGATCAATAGCAATTAATCTTTATTGTTTAAGTTAATTAAAACCCTAACAATATTTCAATCAAACCGGACATGTTGTAACATATATAATGTACATGTACATGTTAAAAGCAGTGGTCACCAGTAGTATATTTACAGACGAGAGAGACAATATTTGAACAACTCGTCACAAACACAGTATACATGTTAAAATCTGATAATCAGCAATGAGACATTTGCAGACACACAAGGCGATATTTGAACAAATATGCCAAAGATTTATTCCTCTTTTTTTGTTTTTTTTGTTGAGATAAAATGCTATTGTGCGAGTTGAGATACTTGTTCAAGTTGGTTTCTCACATAAAAGTAAAAATTTTACCAAGTCGCAGTTAAGTTGCGGGTCGTTCGGATCAAGGCACTTTAGTTTGGCAGATCTGCAGGTGCAATGCCCCTAGCGTAACATTTTTTTAGCAATAAAAGTCGATTTGATTTTAAAACGGGACATATGCAGATTAAATGAACAAAGTCCTGCTTTGATGCACCACATAGGGTGCAAGATGGCGGCGCATTATATTTCCAGGCTTGTTGATCAGCATTAGTCGGTAGTGACCAAAGACGTGTTGCTAGCAGCTTTCTTTTTAATTGTATGGAGCACGTTATACTCAAATATGCTGCGGGTTGTAAAATCGAATACGATTGCAGGACCATCCACGCGTGAGAGGCTTACTGAAGATGATTGTATCTTCCAATATCAAGTGCCTTTTTTCTACTTTATTCAGTGTTTGTCGAAATGTTGTGTACGGTCAGTTCACTTGCCAAGGATCTGCCACCTTCACTGAGTTTATTGATAACCGCAGGTACTTGTTATAAGATGATCGAGAAACATCCTCCTGAGCCTTCCAGATGGCACTATTAGGCAGGTTCTGGCGGTTTGACCAGATTTTGTACCATAGTTTTATTGTCGCGCGCCTTCTTGCTAGACGTTGCTGCAGTAGTCCAAATTCCTGGCGGATCTGTGCGGGGGAGGGGTTCAGCAGTAATCCAAATACTGTTTTGTCTGTCTTTATTATATAATACACGAGTGGACTAAATTAGGATGAAATATAGATTCGTCATGAATGTTTAGTAAGTAAGGTTTCTTTTTGCCACCAAGATGTATTTAAATGGAGCCAATAAAGTGGAGAACTTGGGTGCCACTATGCGATATATTTACGCATGCTCTTTAACTTGCAGATTATGTATTCAAAATTCTAGTGAAGACAAGTAGGAACAGTGCTTGCCAGAACTTTAAGGGTGCTTTTGAAAGTTATCACAACAGGGTGTCCTTATAATACTGGAGGTATGTAGTGAGAGCAGATCATTTATATAACAAAACTTTTCACCCCTGGGGTCAGAATTAAGATGGACGCTTGATTGTTTTACCAATGAATAATATCATTGGGCATGGGTTAAGGTGTGATCCATTAGCAGAATATTTTAAAATTGAAGAATTGATCATTACTGTATTGCCAATAATTATGATAATATTATTCCATTATATGAAAATAAGACACTTACTAAATGAACAGTGTTAAAACAAGTTTACACAAAAAAAATGTATTTTAAGGAAGCATTATATTTGTACAAAATGATTTTCTTTCCCATCTTGATATAGGAACAAATTAGAATGGATATAGGCACAGGCATGGGCGGTATGGGCAGCTGCCCAGGGCCTCGCGCTCAGGGGGCCCCCTGCCGGCCCCGCAGAGTAGGGAAAAGCGCACTCGCACAGGCAGTAAGGCACTTAGAGGGGCCTCACATCTTCCCTTTCGCCCGGGGCCTCAGAAGGCCTCAGAAGGCCTAGGACCGGCTATTAGGCAGGTGATATCCCTCCCCCAAGATGTGAGTGTTTAATGAAAAGAAAAGTTCGGATTTCTTGTGATGACGAAGATGTAATGGAATCACTGGTTGATATGTTTTCTTTTTTCTTTTTATTATTTCAGCCCTGATGATGTCCTCTTAGGAAGAAACGCGTTGGCGGATTTAAATTGTGGAACTAAGCTGCGAGTTCAACAGTTAGAAATTAAATTAACTTTTGTTGATCTGTAATAAAGAAGAAGAACTTCTTATTGAATCATCTGCCTGAGGACTTATCATTTTGAATGACTTCAATAATTGATTGGCAAACATATTGAGAATTGTGGCGCTCCTTCTCCTCATAGTTTAGTTTTCTGTAAGTGTGGTTGACGTGCGGTGGACCATGAGGAGTGAGCACCAAAACGTATTGAACATTTCTTTTCCTAAACTTAGTAATCGACTAGTGCACTGATGTGCGAAGCACTCATCGCTGGTACTTTATGAATTGTGATTAGCATTAAAAAGGAGTTTGGACCAAAAGTTATCTGTTTGCATTTTCTTGTCCTCCCAGAATTTCTTTTTGTACTGTTTTTTGAGGCATTAAATTTTTTCCCAGGTGCTTTTAGAGGTGGCTGTAACCTTTATGGATCTAACTAGGGCTCTTGATTTTTTCATTATACTCCAGGCTTTTTCCCAATCGTTTGAGCTGCGTCTGCCGTGGCCTTGCGGAGTAGTTTATTGTAGGGGCGTAATTTAGCAGATATCTTAGACAAGTTTCCCAGGGGGCTTTCTGGGAGCCCTCTGTGGGATGGTGCTTTATTATCAGTTCCTTTGCTTTAATGACTATTTCAGGAAGAGTGGCGGTCGACCATCTTACATGCTTTGGGTTAATTGCTGATATTTGTGCTACCTCTGGAGGGGCTAATATGAGCCTTGGTGGGGAGGCAAATAGTTCAAGACGCTGGTGTGAGTGATCACTTTTGGTGGTGTATTTAACGGAAAAGTCCTTTACTAGAGCGAGCAGCGGTAGAGGGAGCATTGTGTGATCTATATTGGGCCGCGCCTTCGCACGATAGTATGTGAAGTTCGGAGGTGTGTCCCATTGGGTTTTCCATTTATTACTCTCATGCCAAGGTACACTAGATCTGTCACTAATTTCCGTCCTGTTAAATCCTTTCGTTTGAGCCGTGGGGGTGCTTGAGTTTGCACGGCCCATATAGCGTTTTCCGTGGTTGAGTGATCATTTTCCTCTGGTGTTTATATTTGGTTAGCATTAAAACCACCTGTAATTATTATTTCCCACTTTGGGTTCTCAAACCATATTTCCATTATTATATTGATCAATTCGTTAAATAGGGCATTTTTTCTCTCACTTCTTGGATGTGCATATAGGTTTCCAAAAATTATTGTATTTGGTACTTTGCAATTCCCCAGATTACTGTTAATCAATTGCATATCAGAGGTTGTTGCTAGCATTTGCGCAGACGTGATATTTAGTGCTGTGGAGATGTAGACAGCCAGGCCACCCTTTGGCTTACCACGTCGTTAGCATCTTTTTGCCTTTACATGGTGTAGGGTGCAGCCCGCTACTTGAACTGGAGTGATCAGCCATGTTTCTTGAAGGGCAATTAGGTAATCATTTTTCCGGTCGGCTGGTGCTGAGCTATGCTTTGCTCCTGCAACGTTCCATGATAGGAGTTTAAATGACGACCGGTACCCCTTGTTTCTATCTTTGTCAAGTCATTCCCTTTGCGGACTGTCCAGGGGCCGCCATATTCAACCTGAGTTTGTCTTTGTGTTTTTAATTCTGACTCAGTGCCTCTCGAGTCGCCACTTGCAGTCTTTAATATGGATTATACTGAGGTTGTACTATGTGCATATGATCGATTGTTTGGTGGTCGTAACAGGGGTAGGGGGTAACATCGCATAGTGGGCTTAGAAAGTGTTGTACCCCATTCTTTGAACTGTTGGACTGCATTTAAGCTTATTGAGACAGTCTCTGGTGACTTCCAAGTGGAAAGAGTTAGTTTATTTTGATTCGTGCTTCCCGGGTTAATAATCTCAATAAACAGTAAGCTAGTCGTGTTGAGATGGTTTGCTGATGGTATTTCTGCCATTAAACTTAGGCCATTTCCTCTATTCAGGTAATCCAGAGGGCCTTGTGATATTTATTGTGGTGTTAGTACAATCTGATTATTTACTTTTTGTACTTGCTCCTCGGTTTTTGGCTGAGGTAGAGGATACCTACAGGGCTCCATCTTCAGTGATTGTTGTCTTAAGGATTGTTGCATCGTGTTGACGTGGGGTGGATTGATACTTATTAGTATCCGTTCATTTTGGCCATTGCTTGATTGGGGGTCTTTCTGTAAGACCACTTCTCGCTGATTTATTTTAGATTAATTGTTTTTCTTGTGGATTTGGCCTATACCTAGTCTTTTGCGGTTGTCCTTTCCTTCATTTGTCGTGCGCAACGTTTCTCTAATGATTACAGCTGAACCTACATGGATTTTAATCCTATTACCTCCTTCAGTGTTCGCTGCCCTTCTAGATAATAATCCCACCTGCTCCTAGAAGTTTTCCGGTGATTCATATACACTTTTTGACCCCGTGCTTTCTCTTTTTGATAAATCCATTAGGGAGGGGATCACCGGGTGTGTTTCTGATCCACAATAGGGAAGAGGTGTGGTGCAGCAGCTGGGGCGACTGACTTCGGAACCAGGGGGCTAAAGGTACGATCCCCGGCGCCGGCGGCAGTCATGCCCAGCAACATGTGACTCTGGGCATTAGCTTGCTTAATCTTCCCTACGGCCCCCAGCGCATTGACAGCCTCGAGTAATTGTTTGCGCTTTACAAATACTGCACATCTTCCTCAGGTTCTTGGTTCACTAGCAGCCTTATTCATCAAGGCCGAATCGGCTCGCAAAGGGCCAGATTCTGAGAATCTGGGGGCATATTACCAACAACTAGCGATAATTTTTGTCTCTAACTTGTTTAGAGACAAAATTATCGCCGCACATTGGCGATTTTTATCGCAGATAAACCTTGCTATTAACAAGGTTTATCGCAAATGCGATAAAAAACGGCCGAAATGCATGAATATCGCTGAAAAGTCAGCGATATTCATGCATTATCGAGCAAATGCTCTTAGCCATGTTATCCACCTCCCATTGGATAACATGGCTAAGAACTGCTCAGGGCAGGTGTTAGCTTTTGGAGATATTCCCGCTTAGCGCGAATATCTCCAAAAGTTGGTAATAGGAGATAGCGATGTTAGCGACTGTTTTCAGTCTCTAACATCTTGGCACGCCCACTTTGCATCTCATTAGTGATAAATATCACTGACATGCAAAGTGGGGCCCAAGATGGTCGCTATCTCCTACTAGCTGTCGCTAACTGGTGTTAGCGACAGCTTGGTAATAGGGAGATAATTTTATCTCCGCTTTCTTGGCCTTTAAAGCCAAAAAAGCGGAGATAAACCCCCTTGATAATATGCCCCCTGGCCCTTTGCGAGTGCGATTTTTGCATTTGGGATTCAACATCCCAAATGCAAAAATCGCTATCTGCTAATTCGCATATTTGCGAGGATTTACATTTAAGGAATCTCTATTTGAGATTCCTTAAATGTAATTCATCATCCATTTTACATTTGCGAAATCGCAATTTCGGGCCGCAATTTACCGCGAGGTCAAACCTCGCGGTAAATTGCGAAAACTCAGAAAAATGCATTTAAATGCATTTTTCTGAGTTGCACGTTACACACACACTTGTCCTTTGGACATGTGTGTGTGCAACACCTGTGTTCATTTCCATGCAGGGGTGCTACAGGGTGTCCTTTGGACACCCCTGGCACCCTTGTACTCGCTATCTCATTTGCGATTAGCTAATTGCTAATCGCAAATGAGGAATGACTCCCCATGCATTCCTATGGGCCTTTTGGCCCATAGGAATGCATGGGGAGTTATTCCTTATTTGCGATTAGCAATTAGCTAATCGCAAATAAGGAATCAGTGGGAATCGCAATTACTATTGCGATTCCTACATGAATACTCTTTTGCGAGTCTCAAATAGCGATTCCTTATGATTCGCTATTTGAGCCTCGCAAAACGGCCCGTTCATGAATCAGGCTGTAAGTCTTGCTCCTTGGCTACTGCAAGAAATATTGGGTACAGTCTGTTCCCCGGTTGGCCAGCCTTTCCTCTATGTTGTAGGACTTCTCTGGCCTTCCTAGCGCGCTTCTTCCGCCTTTTTATTTGGTGAGAACTCAAAGGTTTGTTGTGGGCATCTTGCTGTTTGATTGATTTCTCAGTTAATTCTGTTTTGCTATTAACTGATATATTTGATGTTGGTAAAGAGTTTTCTAGTTTACGTGCTTTCCCATCATTTTCTCCGGGTTTATCCGATAAACTGATGTTCCCTGGCTTGGGTTTCTTTGTTAATGTGTGTGTTTCCCGTGGCATGGTTGTTTTGCTCCCGCTTGATGAATCCTGCTTCTGGTGCAGAGGTCTGGTTCCTCTGTTTGTTTTCTTTCAGTATGCTCATCAGGATGGCTGGTACTGTACTTAATTTGTCCACTATTGGCCCACATGCACAACAGACTTCTGTTGTGATCGCAGCAACTTTGTTCTTTTGTGTTATAAAGTCCAACAGCATTTCAAGTTTTGAGTTTATACCAGCAAAAGTTGCTGCTTTCGTGTCCATTAAGTTGATTTGGATATCCAATGTATCCGACTGCATATTAAGGACACTGACTGAGGTCTGCAAGGAGCCTATTAGTAATGTATGTATGTTTTTATTTCCGTCTTATCCTCTTTAATCTCTTTCACCTGTGTCATTGTTGTAATGATCACTTCCTTTCTAGGTCGAGCATCAGCACGCATGCGCGGTCTGCAAGACGTTTTGTAGTCAATAAAACCACTTTATTCCCGCCTGCTACTTGCCATTGGCTCCCTCCTCTGTTGCTCTGCTTTCCTACCTCCTAAGTCGTTCACACAGCCATATATCACTTCCAGTCAAGGTTAAGGAGCATCGGCTAAGCACAGTCCCCTTACCCTCAGTTTCTTCATCTCTTGTTTTACAGATTTTTTTTTTTACGTCCGCCCTCCAAAGCGCATAGCCCAGGAGTTAGGATTGATAGGCATCTATGAGTCAGGCAAACACCAATAGTGGTGTTTTATACACAAAGCCCTTTCTCGTTTTATACATATTCACATTGTAACAATAAAATCCTTGTTTTCAGTATTTAACGCAGCAAAAGTCATTGCAATAAATACCAGAGCAGCACATCAACAGGTACCCGTCAAGATAGCAACGGAGGGTGAAGTCAATAGATAAGATCCTGTAGGAAGGTGGATACCTGACTATGGTTACCCCAGATTTTTTGCCTTGTGTTTAGCTGGCTTTTGACTTAGTTGGCCTGGGACCCTGCTAATCAGCGCCCCAGGCTATCTGCTCTCTCTGTAAAATGGACTCCATGTACCCTAGGTACATCTCCAATTGGGTATTGAGTCACCTTATCAGCCGCTGTACAGTGTACCATAGGTACCCAGGGCATAGGTGCATCCATGGCCTACCAGGGGCTGCAGCATATCTTTTGCCACCCCTGGCTGGCTATCCAAACTGACACAACTGGCTGATCACTCAGCTGGAGCAAGGTCGTGTGAGCACCCCTTGCTTAGATAGTATACCTATATCTAAACCTATATCTGGACACTTATACACCTATAAGTCACTCCTATGGCAGGCCTTATCAATCCTGGAGGCAGAGTGCTTGGTTTTATGTGAGATGGTGCTCTAGCATGAGCTGAGCCTGTCTGCAGCTCTCGGGACCAACTCCCTTAGCTCTTCTGGGATATTGCTATACCATATACTCTTAAGTGCATTATAATGGTTAAGCTTTGGTTTTGGCTTCATCAAAACATGTCGTGTAAGTTGTCATACGCTTTGGAATACTACCCTCTCGCCAGTTCTGGTGACGGGGGTAGCATTCCACCCTTCTAGAGGGAGAAGACATGTTACTTTGCTTAAACGCGGTAAAATCTAACTAGAGCCCCAGCATCACAAAATGGATGCTGCTGCCACAGACACAAGTCTGGCCTCCTGCTGCTGACCGACACTCTGGCAGGGGAGGCCTGGACAAATGGTATCCTGTAACAGGGAGGTGTTACACCACCCCAGACAGGAGATAGTGGATTGTAGCAGGGAGGGTTGAATGAAACTAGACACTGCCTGGGGCGCACAAGGCGACCCATGCATAGCCCAGTTCAAACCGGTGCTGGGGCACTCCAGCCCCAGCTCTGGCGCGAAACTGGACAAAGGGAGAGGGGTGTAACCACCCCCTTCCTGGGTCCCACCCATAGGAAGGACCTAGCAGGTGATCCAGCCCCTGGATTTGGAATAAAGGTAGGTGCTGTGCCAATGCAATTTAGATCATCCTGACTGAAACTTTGAAACAAAACTCTGGACCCTTCGACATCCTACTCAACGTAGAAGACTGAAGAATCTCTCTTGTGGTCAAGGAGTGGCCACCCTGTGCAAGCAGGCACCATCAGCGCGACAAGACTTTCTTTGCCGTTGCTCCCGCCGGAGCTCGAACAACAGAGACCGACAAGACCTGGACTCCCAGACTTCCAACAGCCCGATCCACAGTCCCAGCAAAGCTTAGACCCGTGGAGGTGACGAGAGACGTTGGACCGGCCATCTTGAAAGTCGACGAAGTGCTTTGGAGTTTGAGAAGCCCCAGCTCCGAGCAGCCTGTGCTCCAAAGATCACCTCTCCACACTCTCCGAGTGCTGCGTGGGGCCCTTTTGCACTTTTCCTGCTCGAGGCGTTGTCCGGTCGCTTGCCCGTTGGCTAGTGGCCTCTGTGACGACGAAACCTCAAAACTACACTGCTGGTCTGGTTGCTCCAGACTGGCCCCAGCTCCCCTGAAAAGGAGCCATCGATCTGACCCTACTGGTCCGATCAAGAAGACATCTTCGAGTCCTGCGTGGGTTGCCTTTGCCAAGGCTTGGTGACTCCAAATCGAGTACCGACACCGCCGACAGCAAGAGCCTTTGTGGGACAGCTCTTGTTCACCAGCTGGTCATCATCGATCCTTCCTGATCCACGTGGCAGTGGAGACAAACACCTCGACATCACCTGATTGCAACCCGACATCGCCTGGTTCCTTCCTGGTTCCTCGCTGGTCACTGGCTAGTGACTTGAACATTGTCCCCTCTGCTTTCAGGTACTCTACATCTTTGATCCACCATTGGATCCAACCGGACTCTTCTCTCCTGGCCGCCTGCAGCATCTTCATCTCCAGTCTCCATGGAACTTCACAACGAAACCCGACACACTTTGGCACCTACACACCCGCTTCCTGTGGGTGAGGTAACGATCTAACTCCGGTGCTCCTATAGTGGATTACACCTCTAGTGTCCTAGTCTTAAGTGGCTAAGTTCTAGTCCAGTCGGAAGTCTCCGAAACCTATAACTTTCTGATTTTTACGCACCATTGACTTGTATGGTAAACGCCGTTGCCTATAGACTCTGCACCCGTATGCTGTGGGCCTCTCCCGACCTAACCTTTGTTAGTCCAGTGTATGCCCAGCGATTCCCCAGTCCCTAGGCCTGTTCATTGTTTGTGACGTGGTACTTATACCAGTTTCTTAATATATGGTTTGAGTGGCCACCTGGCCTATCCCTAACTGTGCAGCTTATTGTATGTTATACTGTGTTCTTTGTTTAACGCTTGTGCTCCTGTGCTCATAAAGAGTTAAGGGGATTATTCTAGAAATAAATACATATATTTTGTAATATATAACTTGTGTGGTGTCCTTTCATTTGGTATTTTAAGGGATTGCATATGGTAAAACAGCTGGCTTGTTAAACAAAGAGGGGGGGACCAAGGAGCTATAAAGGTCCAGTGTCCATGCGCCTAATATAAATCTATTTATCAAAAGGAGGACAAAGTTCCTAGATCAGGGTGCAAAAGTCACCCATGTATCAAAGTGCAAAAAGTCACCAACAAGGGTGCAAAGGTCACCCATGTATCGGGGTGCTAACAGTCACCCCTATTTTAGAACAAAGAGAAATTAAGAAAGAAGGTAGACTAAAGTAATCCTAGGTGTAAAAATGTCCTAATGTGAGAGGGAAAATAATTCTACCTCCTCTGCTGCCCTCACACACCCCGGGGGGTGTCATGCTTCTTCATCGGGCGTTTGCTCCTCGTAGGGCAGACGTTGCAATTCCCTACGGGTCCCCCGAAGGGTCACTTTATCGGAGATCTTTTTTTAGGATTGCCGGATGTTGCATGCGGGTGTGTGGGGATTGGGTAAAAGGAGGGTAAATCAATTTATGTGCACGTGATAGTGTAAAAAATGACTGACCCTAAAAGGGCCCATTCGGCCAAGGTGTCAAAAGTCAAGGCCAACATGTTTCGCGCCTCTGTTGCCCGTAGGTCATTGGCGCTTCTTCAGGGCCACAATAATAAACAGTGTAGTGCATGTGCTATAATAAGTAAAAATTAAAATGAGAACCCTCTTAACTCAGCCAGGGCGGGTCTGTGTACCCTCAAAGTGGTTACAGCTGCTACATGGAAGCCGCTCCTGGGTAACACATTTAATCTGATTTTCAGCACTGTGCAGCTTTTCAGAGTCAGAGAAGCCTTGGTAACCAGCCCGTCCTTCAAGCTCTGCATCGCCCAAACCTGGAACTGATTTTGATTTGGTGAAGACCCAGCTTTGAACTTTGCCCTCAGGAGCATGCTCTTCATCTTCAGTTTTGTCAGAGAGGGGATCAGGAGTGGTACCGCAACGCAGAACAGAGCCAGCTGAGGAGGTACCGAGGCACCCGAGGAAGGCTTCTTCTTTTGCCCGAAAAGGAACTTCAGCTTACCTTGGAACTGCATGGTTAGGAACCCTGAAGAACTGTCTAACAGACACCGCACGCGACAGATGAAACATCGGTTCAGGAAGGGCGAGTACTCGGCCGGCGTGCTGTCAGACTCCTGTGCGCTGAAAAGCTTGTTAAGCATGTATTCTTCACCTGCTTCAGCTTGTGGTTCATGCCCAGGCTCCAACTGCTGTGGCCTCATGGCCCAGTGAAGCTGTTTGCAGAACTCCTGTCGATCATCCACATGAATGTAGTCATATACATTTTGGTGCATCACATCAGTCTGATGAAAGCCAAGGTACTCAACAATTGTTGAAGATACATAAAATATCATCCCTTCTGCACTCACCACCAACACGAAACCATTGAGGGATTCTTGCAGCAGGTCTCCTTCTGGCATGGCGTCCCCAGCGGACATGGCGAGGTCTGGGATCGCGTGACCGGCGGGCTGACAGAGCTGCTTCCTGGCGCACTTCTCGTGCAAGGCTTGAAAGAAACTCTTCACCCTGAGGTAGCTGACGCTCAGATGCAGCACGGATAGCTTATCCAGCTTTGAAATGCTCTCCGGTGGTAGGGGAAGAAGGCTGGCCAAGTGATCTAACTCCATGTTGAGGCGATCTTGGTGGCGTTTCGAAGGATTGGACTTTCCGTTCCCAACTGATGGCCTTTGTTTCTGCACCGGCTTCCGTCGCTTCCGGCCAGTGTACATGCCCTCTCCCTGAGGTATCATTGTGTGGAAACCTGGAAAGCAGAAGCAACAGGTGCGCGTCAGGCATTGCAGCTTATTGTATGTTATACTGTGTTCTTTGTTTAACGCTTGTGCTCCTGTGCTCATAAAGAGTTAAGGGGATTATTCTAGAAATAAATACATATATTTTGTAATATATAACTTGTGTGGTGTCTTTTCATTTGGTATTTTAAGGGATTGCATATGGTAAAACAGCTGGCTTCACACGCCCTCTTGAGTTTAGCCTAAGACTGCTTTGTCCATGCTACCACTAGGATAGCTGGTCTATAAGGTTGACTTACAACCAATCACCATAAGGGTCGTTTGGACTGGTGCAAGGTGCTCACTAGAATAGTGAACACCATATACCAGGCCAACTTCTCACAGATCCCGACATGCATTTCATCTACCAGGAAACTGAATACAAATTAACAACGATGAGGGAAATACTCAGTATGCACTGGTGAGATATTTAATGGTAGTCCAATTAAATCTTTCATAGTTGCGGCGCTCCACTTCCTATGGTCCACCGTTAAGACCAATGACGTAACAACAATGAAAAATGGAAATGGAAGGAGCGTCTGTATTCAAAATTAATAAATCAGATGTTGAAGTCCATATCAGTTTCTTTCTTATTTCTTCTTCAATTTTTTTTATTTTTAATGTTCCAATACAAAAAAGTTTCAGGAGGTCAAAGTTCAAATTCCAACCAGAAAGTTCTTTGATACTTGAATCCAATCAATGTAACAGTTATTTCATTCAGATCATTTGTTCCACAAAAACAATTAGTCAAAGTATTGTTAATTACCGAATTCAATGGTTCCAAATCGAAATATTTCTCTGCCCAAATTCCATGTCTTATGATCCTGAGCACCAAAGCTCAATATTTATCTTCAGATCTCAATCTACCTACTGGCTCGAATCCCAGTCGTCTTCGTCAACGGGTCCTGATAAATCAGCTGCCTGAATTCTGTCTTCTGTTTGAAAGAATTTCCTGTCTAAAGGACTGAAATTTGTTGTTGGTGACGAATAAGCAACGAGTATTGATGAATAGGATACAACACCAACATTCTAAAGTTATAATTTAATGAGCCCTAATGATGTCCTAAGGAGGACGAAACGCCTTGGCTGCGTATAACAAAAGTTGTTTTTCTGGAACAAATGATCTGAATGGAATAACTGTTACATCGAGTGGATTCAAGTATCGAAGAACTTTCTTGTTAGAATTTGAACTTTAACCTCCTGAAACTTTTTTGTATTGGAACATTTTAAATTTTAAAAAAATTGAAGAAGAAATAAGAAAGAAACTCATATGGACTTCAACACTTGATTTATTAATTTTAAATACAGGCGCTCCTTCCATTTCCATTTTTCACCAGGAAACTGAGCTTAAACGTTTTGCTTCCTTTGAGCACTTTGTCCACGCCTCTTTTGTGTGCGGGGATGTAGTTTCAAGACACCTTCATTGTGTTCTTTTGTTTTAGATGCGCAGGTTGTGTTTGTGTCATCATGGCTCGTCTCGACAAATTGCTCCAAACAATGATACTTCTCTCAACTGTTTCCTTTGCATTCACTGTGATGTTCAGCACCCTGGCTGCCCCTCAACAGATACCAGGTAAACAGAGTTTATTCCAATATTATGTGGCAGAGCAGCTTAATGTTGGTTTAGCTTAGTTCAGCAGGGTCTGGTGGAAGAGTGAACTGGTAGAAAATGTGAGCTGCAGTAGAAGCAAGAAACTATCAACTGGAGGAACAGGGGTCTCGCACCAAGTTCTTCACAATTGTCATCAGTTAATTAACCTACAGGCAGGGCCAATGGAATTGTGTGATTCTGCAGCTGTGGCATTTTTCCGAATCAAAATGGATTTGCCGCATTTACCACGTAATCCATCATCTGCTGCATAATCTGCAAAGTTTAACAAAGAAAAAATAAATCTAGCGCCAGCAGATTTAAAGGTAATAAAAATGTAGTGATGCATGTTCCTGCGCAGTGGAAGGCTCTTCGGAAAGGGTGAGAGATACCTCAGCGATAAGCCTGTAATATAATCCATGTTTAGTCACAATCTTTAATTAACGATGGATTATGTGAAATGTATGTACTTTTATGGATAACACATCCGAATAAAGATCATGATTGATTGATTGGGTGACTGGTCATATTTCAGTTGTTTATTGCTGTATTTGATTGTTGAATTTGTACTAATGAGGTACAATCTTTGCCTAGACAGTTTTCCAGTTCAAATGGCAAAATATTTAAGCAACATCATCACAACATATTCCACATTAAGCCGCATAATTTTCCTACTCTTACTGCATCATTTGGTTGTACCCTGCCACATAATTCCAGTGACCCCTACAGGTCTATAGTCCAAGGCTGGCTACGTGCCCATTGTCAATACAGGAGTATGCCTGTGGCATGGGGCATCATTCACCACCCTTCAGCGACAGCAGGCTAGTGCAAGGTGTGCCAATCAGCGTCGGATTGGTAATGAGGGCGCTCGGGCAATGCCTGAGGGGCCGGTATCTGAGTTCCAGTTGTGGGCTGCTTTTTTGATCAGCCTGGGGGCCAATTCGGGCAGTTTCTGTGTTGTTTGATACAGCCAGCGGCCCAGTAGGTGTCTGAGTGGCCTTTCTATAGGTAGATGGGTGTCCATTACCTCCCTTTTATCAACGGCAGAGATATTAATATTTGTATTTTGCATTTAAAAAGCGCGTTATCACCGTCTGGTCTCTAAGTACTGTCAAGAGAGACAAGCACGTCCTGGCCTGTGGATGTAAAGAATTAGATTTCGGTAGAGCCCCAAGCTTCTGAAAAGAGAACTGTTTTTAACTTCTTCCTAAAGTGCAGTTTCTCCAACAATTTGTTCCAGAGTGGTGGGATAGAGGTAGTAAAAGCTCTCTCCCCTTTAGAGGTAAGGCTGAAACGAGGACACACCAGTAGGCAGGCCTCTGAGGATCGTACCACCATGTTGAGGGTGTAGAGGTTTAGACGATCTTTGATATAGGTGGGGGCTTGTCCGTAAATGGCCTTGTGCACAATGCAGGGCCCTTAAACTTAGTTCTCAACTTGACTGGGAGCCAGTGAAGTTGTTGTAGGAGAGGGGTGGCATGGGCCCTTCTAGGCAGTCTGAATAGTAGCCTGGCTGCGTCATTCATGGTGACCTTAAGTCTAGCTAGTAGCTTTTCCGGGAGGCCAATGTACAGGGCGTTTCCGTAGTCAATACGTCACACTATCATGGCCGCCACAGCCAGTCTGAGAGTGGCAAAAGACAGGAGAGGGGCAAGCTTCCGTAGGTGTCTCATCAGGCCGGCACATGTTCCCGCTACTGCAGACACCTGCTGGGTCATAGATAATTTAGCGTCAACTTTGATGCCTAGGCTCTTAACGACCACGGACCGCTTCCGGGTCGGTGCCCAATTCCTGATGCTGGAAGAGGTTGCTCCAGGAATTAGAGTCGGTGGTAATAGCCAAAACCTTGGTTTTGTCGGGGTTGATTTTGAGGGAATTGGCCGTCATCCAGTTGGCGATAAATTTGAGGATGTTTTGTGTTCTTGCGTGGGAGGCTGGGGAGCTGTTGATCTGGATGATGAGTTGAGTATCATCGGCGTAGTTGTAGAACTGACACTCTAAGGTATTTAATGCGGCTATCAGGGGCTATAGGTAGGCATTAAAGAGGAGGGGAGATAGCACAGAGCCCTGTGGGACGCCACAGGAGAGATTACCTGGGTCGGACGCCCGGTCCTTCAGCTGTACTCTCTGGAATCGACTACTGAGGAAGGATGTGAGCCACCTGAGGGCTGTGCCCTGGATTCCTAGGTTATGTATCCGCGACAAAAGTAGGTTGTGTTTGACCGTATCGAATGCCGCGGACAGGTCCAATAAAACCAGGGCACACAGCTTTTTCTTGTCGGCCCGAAGCCTGAGATCATCTGGCACTGCTAGCATGACCATTTCCGTGCTGTGATGGGCCCTGAACCCTGCCTGGTTGTGCTGCAGAAGGTTGTTTGCTTGTAGATGGTGGGAAAGGGATTTAAACACATGCTGTTCCAACACTTTTCGATACAGAAAAGGGGGTACAGAAAAGGGGGTGGTGATGAACAGAGTGTCTGAATTAAGCAGACCACTCTTACCCAGTCCAAAGATCAGGGCTTGATCCATCACCGTTCTTTATCTCACTGCACCATCCCAGCTCAGAACCTGGCTATATGCAAATTAGTCTGTCCCTGGCCCAGTGCATCATGGGAACAGGGCAGACTAAACTACCAAGCCAATTCTTCACCAGAAAGGAGACAAGCTACCGGGGACCGGTTTCTGGCATTTCAGCCGTCTTCGGCCCGGCTTGCTTGAATCCTGATGATGCAGTGAGAAAGGGACTCATGTCTGAGTATACCCTGCCACACCTATAGTGGCCAAAAGCGATACAGAAAAGGGGGTGGTGATGAACAGAGTGTCTGAATTAAGCAGACCACTCTTACCCAGTCCAAAGATCAGGGCTTGATCCATCACCGTTCTTTATCTCACTGCACCATCCCAGCTCAGAACCTGGCTATATGCAAATTAGTCTGTCCCTGGCCCAGTGCATCATGGGAACAGGGCAGACTAAACTACCAAGCCAATTCTTCACCAGAAAGGAGACAAGCTACCGGGGACCGGTTTCTGGCATTTCAGCCGTCTTCGGCCCGGCTTGCTTGAATCCTGATGACGCAGTGAGAAAGGGACTCATGTCTGAGTATACCCTGCCACACCTATAGTGGCCAAAAGCGATACAGAAAAGGGGGTGGTGATGAACAGAGTGTCTGAATTAAGCAGACCACTCTTACCCAGTCCAAAGATCAGGGCTTGATCCATCACCGTTCTTTATCTCACTGCACCATCCCAGCTCAGAACCTGGCTATATGCAAATTAGTCTGTCCCTGGCCCAGTGCATCATGGGAACAGGGCAGACTAAACTTCCAAGCCAATTCTTCACCAGAAAGGAGACAAGCTACCGGGGACCGGTTTCTGGCATTTCAGCCGTCTTCGGCCCGGCTTGCTTGAATCCTGATGATGCAGTGAGAAAGGGACTCATGTCTGAGTATACCCTGCCACACCTATAGTGGCCAAAAGCGATACAGAAAAGGGGGTGGTGATGAACAGAGTGTCTGAATTAAGCAGACCACTCTTACCCAGTCCAAAGATCAGGGCTTGATCCATCACCGTTCTTTATCTCACTGCACCATCCCAGCTCAGAACCTGGCTATATGCAAATTAGTCTGTCCCTGGCCCAGTGCATCATGGGAACAGGGCAGACTAAACTACCAAGCCAATTCTTCACCAGAAAGGAGACAAGCTACCGGGGACCGGTTTCTGGCATTTCAGCCGTCTTCGGCCCGGCTTGCTTGAATCCTGATGATGCAGTGAGAAAGGGACTCATGCCTGAGTATACCCTGCCACACCTATAGTGGCCAAAAGCGATACGGAAAAGGGGGTGGTGATGAACAGAGTGTCTGAATTAAGCAGACCACTCTTACCCAGTCTAAAGATCAGGGCTTGATCCATCACCGTTCTTTATCTCACTGCACCATCCCAGCTCAGAACCTGGCTATATGCAAATTAGTCTGTCCCTGGCCCAGTGCATCATGGGAACAGGGCAGACTAAACTACCAAGCCAATTCTTCACCAGAAAGGAGACAAGCTACCGGGGACCGGTTTCTGGCATTTCAGCCGTCTTCGGCCCGGCTTGCTTGAATCCTGATGATGCAGTGAGAAAGGGACTCATGTCTGAGTATACCCTGCCACACCTATAGTGGCCAAAAGCGATACAGAAAAGGGGGTGGTGATGAACAGAGTGTCTGAATTAAGCAGACCACTCTTACCCAGTCCAAAGATCAGGGCTTGATCCATCACCGTTCTTTATCTCACTGCACCATCCCAGCACAGAACCTGGCTATATGCAAATTAGTCTGTCCCTGGCCCAGTGCATCATGGGAACAGGGCAGACTAAACTACCAAGCCAATTCTTCACCAGAAAGGAGACAAGCTACCGGGGACCGGTTTCTGGCATTTCAGCCGTCTTCGGCCCGGCTTGCTTGAATCCTGATGATGCAGTGAGAAAGGGACTCATGTCTGAGTATACCCTGCCACACCTATAGTGGCCAAAAGCGATACAGAAAAGGGGGTGGTGATGAACAGAGTGTCTGAATTAAGCAGACCACTCTTACCCAGTCCAAAGATCAGGGCTTGATCCATCACCGTTCTTTATCTCACTGCACCATCCCAGCTCAGAACCTGGCTATATGCAAATTAGTCTGTCCCTGGCCCAGTGCATCATGGGAACAGGGCAGACTAAACTACCAAGCCAATTCTTCACCAGAAAGGAGACAAGCTACGGGGACCGGTTTCTGGCATTTCAGCCGTCTTCGGCCCGGCTTGCTTGAATCCTGATGATGCAGTGAGAAAGGGACTCATGTCTGAGTATACCCTGCCACACCTATAGTGGCCAAAAGCGATACAGAAAAGGGGGTGGTGATGAACAGAGTGTCTGAATTAAGCAGACCACTCTTACCCAGTCTAAAGATCAGGGCTTGATCCATCACCGTTCTTTATCTCACTGCACCATCCCAGCTCAGAACCTGGCTATATGCAAATTAGTCTGTCCCTGGCCCAGTGCATCATGGGAACAGGGCAGACTAAACTACCAAGCCAATTCTTCACCAGAAAGGAGACAAGCTACCGGGAACCAGTTTCTGGCATTTCAGCCGTCTTCGGCCCGGCTTGCTTGAATCCTGATGATGCAGTGAGAAAGGGACTCATGTCTGAGTATACCCTGCCACACCTATAGTGGCCAAAAGCGATACAGAAAAGGGGGTGGTGATGAACAGAGTGTCTGAATTAAGCAGACCACTCTTACCCAGTCCAAAGATCAGGGCTTGATCCATCACCGTTCTTTATCTCACTGCACCATCCCAGCTCAAAACCTGGGTATATGCAAATTAGTCTGTCCCTGGCCCAGTGCATCATGGGAACAGGGCAGACTAAACTACCAAGCCAATTCTTCACCAGAAAGGAGACAAGCTACCGGGGACCGGTTTCTGGCATTTCAGCCGTCTTCGGCCCGGCTTGCTTGAATCCTGATGATGCAGTGAGAAAGGGACTCATGTCTGAGTATACCCTGCCACACCTATAGTGGCCAAAAGCGATACAGAAAAGGGGGTGGTGATGAACAGAGTGTCTGAATTAAGCAGACCACTCTTACCCAGTCCAAAGATCAGGGCTTGATCCATCACCGTTCTTTATCTCACTGCACCATCCCAGCTCAGAACCTGGCTATATGCAAATTAGTCTGTCCCTGGCCCAGTGCATCATGGGAACAGGGCAGACTAAACTACCAAGCCAATTCTTCACCAGAAAGGAGACAAGCTACCGGGGACCGGTTTCTGGCATTTCAGCCGTCTTCGACCCGGCTTGCTTGAATCCTGATGATGCAGTGAGAAAGGGACTCATGTCTGAGTATACCCTGCCACACCTATAGTGGCCAAAAGCGATACAGAAAAGGGGGTGGTGATGAACAGACTGTCTGAATTAAGCAGACCACTCTTACCCAGTCCAAAGATCAGGGCTTGATCCATCACCGTTCTTTATCTCACTGCACCATCCCAGCTCAGAACCTGGCTATATGCAAATTAGTCTGTCCCTGGCCCAGTGCATCATGGGAACAGGGCAGACTAAACTACCAAGCCAATTCTTCACCAGAAAGGAGACAAGCTACCGGGGACCGGTTTCTGGCATTTCAGCCATCTTCGGCCCGGCTTGCTTGAATCCTGATGATGCAGTGAGAAAGGGACTCATGTCTGAGTATACCCTGCCACACCTATAGTGGCCAAAAGCGATACAGAAAAGGGGCCGACGATGGCTGAAATGCCAGAAACCGGTCCCCGGTAGCTTGTTTCCTTCCCAGTATAAGAATTGGCTTGGTAGTTTGGTTTGCCTTGTTCCCATCATGCACTGGGACAGGAACAGACTAATTTGCATATAGCCAGGTTCTGAGCTGGGATGGTGCAGTGAGCTAAAAAACGGTGATGGATCAAGCCCTGATTTTTGGACTGGGTAAGAGTGGTCTGCTTAATTCAGACACTCTGTTCAACACCACCCCCTTTTCTGTTCCAACACTTTTGCCAGTAAGGGTAGTTGTGAGATAGGCCTGAAGTTTTTTTAGGTTCTTCCCATTCGCTCCTGTTTTTTTTAGAAGTGGGATGATACGTGCTTCATTGAAGTTAGCGGGGTCGATGCCGAGTACAAAGGATTGATTGAGAAGTGAAAGTACCTCGCTTTCGATCCCTGGTAGTGCCATCTTAAAAATTGTCGGTGGACAAGGGTTCGCTGGTGAACCTGACTTGACCCGCACCATTGGAGGAGGCAGAGAGTCAGTGGTCAATGTGGGGAAGACGGTGAGCGGTGTAGCGTACGAGGGGACCGGAGGATCAGGTGACAGTAGGCAGGGGATGATGAGAGTGACAGAGATCTCCTTCAATAGGTCTTTAACGTTCTCTAGAAAGAAGGTTTGAAACTTGTTGCAGTCATCCGGACTAGGGGTGGGCTTCAGTACCTGTGTTTGTCTCAGCTCTGATAGTACACGAAAGGTTTCCTTTTGTGTTTCCTTTGCTGTGGTGATCCTGAGTTCGTAGAATTCGGCTTTCCTTGCTAGGATGGCTTTTTTGTAAGCTCCGAACGTGGAGAGGTACACTGAGCGGGAGTCTGCATCATAGGCTTTACGCCATGCTCTCTCCCGCTGGCGGAGGGTTTGTTTCAAGTCTCTTAGGGAGTCATTGAACCACAGGGCCCCTTTACCTTTATCCCTGATTCTAACTCTACGCATGGGAGCTACTGAGTCTATGGCATGCTTCAGCCTGGTAGACAGGGAGATGCTTGCTGTGTCAGTGTGAGAAGTTGGCCTGATATGTGATGTCCACTATTCTAGTGGGCACCCTGTATCAGTCCAAACAACCCTCATGGTGATGGTTGTAAAGTCAACCTTATAGACCAGCTATCCTAGTGGTAGCATGGACAAAGCAGTCTTAGGCTAATACTTCAGAGAGCATGTGAAGCCAATTGTTTTACCAATAATAACCCCTTGAATACCAGATGAAAGGACACCACACCAGGTATATATAAAATATATTAGGCGGCCAATCAAGCCAAGGCAAATTAGGCGGCCAATCACTTGGGAATAGCCTCTTGGACAACGCAGAGGTGTTCCACTTTAATGTGAATAAATTAGCGCGCTCACTGAGAGCAAAACCTCGCTTCTAAAAAAAATCCCCGTTTTGTCCGTTTTATGTTAGTTTAATTTTACCACTGTACCCTGTTTTTAAAATTGAATCCGACCGCATACCTGCACTCGAATTTACCACAGTACCGCGCTTAGAGCGGATCATTGTTCTTGGGAAGGGCACCACACCGCCAGAACGGCGGACATCTTTGGTGAGGGACAAGGATTGGCTGGTCTAGTCGTCAGAAGGACGCTAGACCAGTACTTAAGGCAGCCATGTTGACGCGCAGCGGGCACGCGCGGCGGGCTCGCCGGAGCGTCGCCGGAGTCGTGCCAGAGTCCAGCCCATCTGCGCCCGTCCGCGTGCGGACGGGCTCGGGGGCAGGGACTTCTGGGCAAATGCGCTCCTACACCTCGGAGGACTTGCGCAACCTGGATAAGGGTGAGGCACGCCTGGATAACGATACCCTGCTGAAACTAAAAACACATGCGATCTATAGACCATTGAATATTACACCTTTAGATGCATACTCCACTCTGAAAATAGCGAGCTTAAATACCAGATCACTTCACTGCCACCACATTGAGGTCTATAACCTGTTGCAAAATAACGACACAGATATATTGACCTTAACAGAGACCTGGATGAGCGAGAGCTCAATGCCAGACATCTTGGCCGCTCTTCCTAGCGGCTATGATGCTCTATGGCAAAATCGCCCAGGGAACACACGGGGAGGAGGGGTAGCTGTGATTTTTAAAAAGGCTCTGTCAGTGGAAATTCTACTATCAGAGACAGTCGACCTGGCTGATTTACTTGGAGTGAAAGTTACAGTAAACAGCTCATGTTGGGTGGTGTTAGCGGTTTACCGCCCTCCCAATGCAACTCCAACATTTCAGGACCTATTTGACCCCATTATATCTGATCTCTGTACCCGCTACTCGAAAATTTTAGTCACAGGAGACTTCAATTTGCACTGGGATAAACCCCACTGGGACGTACCTATGCGTCACTTGGACACCCTGATGTCAGCGTTAAATTTTACACAAATAGTGAAGGTCCCCACGCATACCAAAGGTCACACCCTTGACCTGGTGTGGACTACAGACGCCTCCCTAACACTGAAAGAGGTCGCCCCTTGCATCTGGTCTGATCATTATTTAATATCCTGCGAGATACGTATTAAGGGCCAAATAATTAAGCCAACATCGGAGGTCAGAAAAACCCGCAAATGGGCAGAGGTCGACTTGAGGACCCTGACCAAGGTTTTTCTGCCTAGAGACTGCCCTCCGAGCTTAGATCATAGTCTGGATCAGCAATACGCGGATTTAACGCGTTGTCTGACACAAGCTATTGACCAGATAGCACCAATGAAAATGAAGGTGATAAAAGGTCCGGGTAAGGATGCCCCATGGTTCACGCCAGCACTGAGGGACCACAAAAAGAAACTTAGAGCCCTAGAAAGAGGCTGGAGGAAAACTAAACAGGACTCAGCCAGGAGCCTCTCCCGAACCTCTTTGAACGCATATAAAAAACATATCACTCTCGCCAAAGCCGAGTACTACGAATCTCCTATAAGTAATGCAGCCAACGTGCAGAAAGAGACTTTTAAGATCCTGTCGGAGTTGACTAAAAAACCAGACAGTGTTCAGTCCCCCATAAACTGCAATTCCTTTCAGGGATATTTCCTGGAGAAAGTAAGAACCATCATCCAGGAGTGGGATGCCTAACGGGATGGCCATACCTATAGGCCCTCGTAAACAAACTGACTGTTCTATCACACTGTTTCCAGAGATTGACACCCTGAGTCTGCAGCAGTTGATGGATAGAATCAAGTCTGGATCCCCAGCGGACCCTTGTCCACCTAAAGTCTTTCAGGCAGCCCGTCCCCTATTGGAGGAGCATGTCATTTCCCTCCTAAATAGGTCTTTGAAAACAGGACAATTACCAGCAGAATTCAAGGAAGCGCGTGTAAGACCGCTGTTAAAAAAACCAGGTGCAGACCCCGCAATACAAAAAAATTACAGGCCGATCTCTCAGTTATCATTCCTCTCTAAAGTACTGGAACAACATGTACTAAAATCCCTGTCCGTGTACTTGGAGTCCCATTCCCTACTTCACGAACGACAAGCAGGGTTCCGAGCACATCACAGCACCGAGTTGGTGATGCTCTCGGTGCTGGATGAATTGAGAGGCCTGGCTGACGGTAAAAAACCGAGCGCCCTGATTCTGTTAGACCTTTCAGCGGCGTTCGATACCGTCAGCCATGCGTTGTTGCTGGAAAGACTGAGTGATTTTGGCATTAAAGGCCTGGCCTTTAGTTGGTTGCAGTCATTTCTGTCAGGAAGGACACAAAGAATACAACTGGGAGAAGAAGCCTCCGCAGTGGGAAAGCTAGAATGTGGGGTGTCTCAGGGCTCGGCCCTATCCCCACTGCTGTTTAACCTATACCTGCAGCCTCTGATTGCCTCCCTGGCGAGTATGGGCTGCACAGTATACAATTATGCGGATGACACGCAGCTGTTGCTGAGTGTCGACAATACTAGTGCCGCTCAACTCCATACTCAGAATATCTTGAGATATACGGTCCAGTGGATGACAGGAAACCTCCTAAAAATCAACCCAGATAAGACTGAGGTCCTGGTGATCCCATCCGCCACCTCACCATGGTGTGACCTCTACTGGCCCGCTGAGCTAGGCCCGGCGCCAAAACCGAGCCTGAACGTGAAGAGCCTGGGGATCAAATTGGACTGTGACCTCTCTATGGTCAACCAAATCTCCTCAGTAGTGGGCAGTTGCACTAACATTATCCGACAGTTACGGAAATTAGTACCTATCATTTCCCAATCTATGCTGTGTTCCATTGTTGCAGCCACCGTGATCTCAAGAATAGATTACGGAAACGCCCTCTACCTTGGCCTACCAAAAACCCTGACAAATAGGCTACAGGTGGTGATGAATGATGCTGCTCGTCTTATTTTCAGACTGCCAAGACGTACTAAAGCATCCCCCCTGTTACAGAGTCTCCATTGGCTCCCCATCAAGGAACGAGTGGAATTTAAAAGCTTGTGTATAGCCCACAAAGCCATCTATGGTATGGCGCCCGCATACATTAAAGATCGTCTGGCAGTGTATAGCCCAAAGAGAGTTCTCAGATCTTCAGACTCTCAACTATTGGTCTGCCCTCGGTACAAACTTGCCACCAAGGGCGGAAGAGCCTTTTCGGTGCTGGTTCCTCAGCTATGGAACACACTACCTGAACCACTGCGCAGGGAAGAGAACCTCCTACGCTTTAGAAGGGGGTTGAAAACCCTGCTGTTTAGGAGGTCCGTGTGAGCCATTTAGGCTAGTGGAAGCCTTTCTGTATTGTCAAAGTTGTTGTTTTTACCATCGATTCCCAAGCGCTTAGAGGCCTGTAGGTGATTGAGCGCGCTATAAATCAAAAATAACAATAACAATAACAATATGTATTTATTACTAACACAACCCCTCTGCACTCTTTATGAGGTCAGAGTTCGAGATATAGCACAAGTTACTCAATAAGCATACTATAAGTTGCACAAATACAATTCTGCCCTAGGGGCCTCACGAACCATATACTAAGTAAGTGGTATAAGAACCACTTCAGAACAGGTGAATAGGCCTAGGGCCTAGGGAATTGCTGGGACTACCCTGAACAACCACAGGTTAGGAAGTAGGAGTCTCACAGGATGCGTGTGCAGTGTCTAAACACACGCACGAGTTCTCATAGACTTTCAATGGGAACGTAAAAGTTAGAAACTAGTGGATTTCGGGCAGTCCGGGTGGACTTGCGGGGAAACCCAGTTAAAACAGGACACTTGGATAGTTATTACCCACGGGAGCACTGGAGTACTCGAGTTACCTCACCCAGGGAAGCCGGGTGCATAGGTGTGAAGTCGTGTCGGGTTTCATCGTCGATTCCTATGGAGAGCTGCAAGAAGATGCTGGAGGCGACCAGGAGGAAGATGTCCGTATGGATCCAAGGGTGCAACGGAGAAGTGAAGAACCTGAAAGCAGAAGGGACAGAGTCTGGGTCACTAGCCAGTGACCAGGAAGGAACCAGGCGATGTTGAGCTGCATACAGGTGAAGAAGTGAAGCTTGTCTCTTTAGCCACGTGGACCAGGAGGCATCAACGACATCCAGGCGCTGGATACGGACTGTCCCACAAAGGTTCTCACTGTTGGCGGTGTCGGCTTCCGGATTGGAGTCAACCAGCCTTGGCAAAGGCAACCCACGCAGGAAGTAAAGATCAGCTTTTTGTACAGACCAGCAAGGTCTGTGGAGCTTCCCCTTTACAGGAAAGCAAGAGCAAGCCCAGAGCAACCAGGCAAGCAGCGTTGTTTCAAAATGGAGTCTTTAAGATGGCCACTAGCCAGCGGGCTAGAAACCGCAAAGACGCGTCAAGAGGAAATGCAAGAGCAGGCCCCACGCGGCACTCGTGGAGTGTGGAGGGCTGAGCTTCGATGCACTTGCGACTCAGGGTTGGGGCTTCTCAATTCCCAATGCACAACTTCGAGGATGCCTCAGAAGCTGCACAATTTAGCAAAGAGCAAAATGGCCAGGTGTCCGGTTCCACGTCTCTCGTGTCCGCCACGGGTCTCAGCTTTGCTGGAGTTGTGGGTCGGGTCGGAGAAGTCTGGAAGTCCAGTCCTGTGATGCAGGGTTGTCAGGATCTTTCAGGAGCATCGACCAAGCAAACTGGCAATTCGCTAGGTGGTGCCTGTTTGAACAGGGTGGTCACTCCTTGACTACAAGGGAGATTCTTCAGTCTTCTAGTTCCAGTAGAATGTCGAAGGTCCAGAGTTTTGTTTCAGAGTTTCAGTTCAGGGTAATCTAAAGTCTCTAGACTCAGCTACTAGCTTTATACGAATTAAAGGGGCTGGATTACCTGCTAGGTCCCTGCTATGAGGGGGACCAGGGAAGGGGGTGGTTACACCCCTTTCCCTATTTCCAGTTTCGTGCAAAAGCATGGGGCTGGATTGCCCTAGCAACTGGTTTGAACCGGACTATGCATGGAGCACTTTGTGTGCCCCAGGCAGTGTCTCATTTCATTCAACCCACCCTGCCCCAATACACTATAGCCTGTCTGGGGAGGTGCTAGCACCTCCCAAGGCAGGAAATCTATTGTCCAGGCCTCCCTCGCTGGAAGGGCTCCCAGCTGTAGGAGGTCAGACTTGTGTCTGTGGCAGCAGCATCCATTTTGTGATGCTGAGGCTCTGTTTAACTTTAACCGGGTAAAGCTACAACTACATGTCTTCTCCCTCTAGAAGGGTGGAATGCTACCCCCGTCGCCAGAACTGGCGAGGGGGTAGTATTCCCAAGCGTATGACACCATACACGACATGTTTCGATAAAGCCAAACCAAAGTTAGCATTAACCGCGAGGATTATAATGGACTTAAGAGTATATGGTGTGGCTATATCATAGAACAGCTATAAGGACATGGTTCCGAAAGCTGCAGACAGGCTCAACTCAGGCTAGAGCACCATCTCACATAAAACCAAGCACTCTGCCTTAAGGATTGTTAAGGCCTGTCATAGGAGTGACTTATAGGTGCATATGTGTCTATATATAAGATGAGATATAGGAATACTATATCTAAGCAAGGGGTGATTACACGACCTTGCCCCAGCTGAGTGATCAGCCAGTTGTGTCAGTTTGGATGGCCAGCTAGGGGTGGCATAATACATGCTGCAGCCCCTGGTAGGCCTTGGATGCACCTATGCCCTGGGTACCTATGGTACACTATACAGGGGCTCACAAAGGTGACCCAATACCCAATTGGATATGTATCTAAAGTACATGGAGTCCATTTTACAGTGAGAGCAGATAGCCTGGGGCCCTGATTAGCAGGATCCCAGGCCAACTAAGTCGAAAACCAGCTAAACACTAGGCAAAAAGTTGGGGTAACCATATAGTCAGATATCCACCTTCCTACAGTCTGGTTTTCCCCAAGTTGGTTTTGGGGCAGATGGCAGTGTAGTTTGGGGGCAAGGTGGCTACTACTTCCGGAGTTGAGGACTCCTCGAGCCAGGTTTCTGAGACACCAAGGATGTCCAGGGTGTTATCTTGGCGGAGGGAGAAAACCTCTAGATTATGTTTCTGTAAGGAGCGGGTGTTGAGGTCGGCCACCCTTAGTCCACAACGAGCAAGGGGTCATGGTGGCTTTGGGGGATTGATGAGAGGTTATGTGTGACTGTTCCCATATGGGCCCTTACTAGCTTTTCTGACCTGAGTACGTCACTAGCTGAATCATTGAGTGGCATTATGCTTTGCTGTAGCCGGCATTTATGTCAGCCGGGTGCCTAGGCCCCTCCTCGTGGTCACGTGATCTGGACCCGGGAGCAGGGCGGAAGTGGCTGAGGCGCTCTAGTAATCAGAGCGAGCCTCAGGTGAGATGCGCTGGCGGCAGTAATTTAAATTTTAAAAGCACAGAGTAAAGGTGACAGTTTTAAAAACGCAAGGTTCAAATTTTTTTAAAAAGCAAAGAATTGTGCGACTTTAGCGCGCGATAAGGTGCAGTGGACGGGCGACCTATAGTCTTGAGGTGTCACTCCCTTTCTCTCGCTGGGCCGGCCCATTAATATATGCCTATTGAGCGGGGCAGGGGGCCTGAGCAAAAGTGGCCTCACTTGTTTTCAGGTGTATGTCACCAGTGTAGACTAATCCGTACATTTTTTACCCCCCCCCTCTTTTTTTGTATAAAATTTCCTTGAAGCAGGGTTTTGCGGACAGGCAATATGCAAATGTGAGCTACTTTTTTTAGCGCGCCCGGGCCGATTTTGAATCCCAATCCAACCCTGGTGCCAATGCTCGAATAAACGTTACCAACTTTCCAGTTATTGACAACTGACTTCCTAATTAGGGTGACAGCTCTAGTAACGGATAGGGTTTGGTAAAGCATGAAAAAATTCCCAAATCCATTCTTTTCTAAGTCCACGGGCAGAGCGGAATTTCGTTTAATGCATGTCAAGATATGCTCAGCAGGCAGAGAAGATAGAAAGGTATCTTTTATTCATAAGCACAGAAAAAAACCTGTGTGCAGGATGGCCACATACCTCACCAACAACAAAATGTGATCCAGGGAGACACAGACTACTCACAGTCAACATGACTGGCTGTCGGTAGCAAGCAAGCCTACTTCTGTAGTAGCCTAAACTTATCCTCAGAATAGGTGTATTTGCCTCAAGATTTATTTCCGTTTGCTTTCGACTGGAGAAAAATAAATGCCCAGCCCTTGCAACAAGAGAATGGCTCATTATGTGTTTTCGGTGGTGCCAGTGCGCATAACAGGTTTGCATTGATATTTTGAATAAATCACTTTTCCACACAGCCACTGACTTGCTCAAGGTATGTTTCTTGTGACTGCTAGTTAAATAAAGAGTTTTAAAAAAATGACTTTAGGCCTGAGTTAGAATTAGTTAGGGCAGAAAATCCTTTGATTTATGAGAAAAATGGTGTAGGAGAGTAGGATCTGCTTCTTAAAGTTACCCCCACGTTTTGCTGATGTTTCACTGTTTTCGACTTAGACTGGCCGGGATCCTCTAAATAGATTGCATGTACTTTAGGTACACTCCAGATTGGATTCTGGGGTACCCTCTTAAGTCCCTAGTATATGGTATACTGTATACCCAGGGCATAGGTACCCCAGAGACCTCTCAGGGGCTGCAGCATGTATTGTGCCACCCCTGAGAGACCACTCAAACTGACACCACAGGTCTGCTACTGCAACCTGTGTAAGGTGGTGCATGCACCCCTTACTTCTACAAAGGTTCACTATATCTATCCTATATCACTGCACATATAAACCTATCAGTCACCACTATAGCTGGCCTTATCAATCCTGAAGGTAGGGTGCTGGGTTTTATGTGAGAGGGTGCTCCTGCATGAGCAGAGCCCCTCTGCATCTCTCAGAATATATTTTCCGGGGTTGTTTGTGATGCAGCCACCCATATATAGTTTAGTGCATTATAACCTCTCGGTAAATGTTAACTTTAAAACGGCTGCATGAAAACATGTCGTGTTTGGTGTCAAACACCTTGGAATCATGCCCCCACATCAGTAACTGGTGTGGGAGGTATGATTCCACCCTCCTAGAGGGAGAAATATGACAGCACCAGTACATCCGGTACCAGCTTTACGGACCCTGGCATCACAAAATGGATGCTGCCAGCCACAGACACGAGTCTGCCCTCCTGCTGCTGGACGAAACTCCGGCAGGGGAGACTGGACAATAGGCTTCCTGTCACACGGAGGTGGGATCATCCTCCCAGTCAGGCTTTAGTGTACTGGGACTGGGTGGGCAGATTTGGTGTCCCTGTGCATAGTTCAGCTCAAACCTGTTGCAGGAGCCATTTGCTCCTGTTCTGGTGCAAAACTGGACTAAGGGCATGGGTGTAGCCACCTCTCTGACCTGACCCTCCCAGAGGTGGGTCCCCAGAGTTTGTCCCACTAGGATAGCTTTCAATAAAGGTTGTTTTAAACCTATTATCCATAAGGGGCGTTTGGACTGGAGCAAGGAGCCCACTTTAATTAGTGGACAGCATATACCAGGCCAACTTCTCACAAATGGTAAATCAGTCGGTGAATCCAACTGTACTTTCTCCGCTATACCCACCATAGGAATTAGTACGCTAAATAAAATTCTACCGGCAGAGTGTTCTCTGATGTATCACTTAATTCATTAATTGGATAATTTTCTGTTAACACCTACTGCTGTTCACCCGCTGCTGAAGCGTGACCCGCAAATTGGTACGCCTTAGGGTGGGGCACACATTCAACTGTTCACTCGCAAGCCCTTGCTGAAGTCAATGCTTCCCATTTGGTACTTGCTGCTTCTTAGCTGCTCCTGCAGCTTTTCTGTTAGAACGGATGTTGCTGGATAGACTGTGTGTGGATTCAGGTGACAAACAGCGTGTAGTAAAGATGAGGCCAACACGATCACTACACAGCACTCGCTATATGTCACCCGAGCCAACATGCAAGCCTAATTCCAGTACCAGGACCCATTTTGGAATAGAGGTCCGTTTACAACACCACAGGGACACCTAGTAACAGTCTGTGGTACTGCGCCCTTTCCTTTCTCTGTGGATTTTGTTTCAAAACATATGTTACTGCTGGGATATTATTTCACCCCCCAAAAAATTATCATTAGGCCTGGGCGGTAAATTCCGTTCCACTCACGGAATTTTTGCAATTTGGCTAATTTCGCACTCAGCGGAGAATGCGGAATTGCCACAAATTCCGCGAACCGTGGCTTTGTGGATTTTTTTTCTTGTTCGTGCTTTCAAAATGCGTGTTCGCGAGATATTTCCCCTGAGCACGCAAACAGCGTTCATGAACAGAAAAAAAGCATTGCAAACGGGTGGAACAAGCAATTCCGCATGCTCACGGAACTCTGCGTGCTCGCAGAGATTTTTTACTGTTTCGCTGAGCCAAAATGCGTAGCTTGACTACGCAAATTCTGCCCACCCCTAATTATCATTTGAAATACCAATAGCTCTAAACGTTACTAATGTGAGAACTATGGCATTGCAAATGCTTGTTTCTTCCTATCACTTTTGGTGACCTTGTTCTGTCTGGTGAACCGGCACTGCTATACATTTCGGCAAGATTTATTTGTTGACCGTTTTTGTTTGATGTTTATGAGGTGGATTCAAATCACCACTGATTGCTTGTTCTAGTAAGCTTGATATCTAGATTATTGCTTGTTATTGATTTGCATTTGTTCTTTGGAACCTGTTGCTAGTTTGATTAGCACCGGGGATCTTTGTTGAAACCATGACTGCACGTAACATAAGCTAGACTGAACATAGCACAATATATCTCCTTCTCCAAGAACCCTTTATTCACAATGTGTTCTCTAAACCTAAAACGGGCATAATACAGATTTTTATAACAATATACAGTATTCATATAAATCAGTATCATAATGAATCCCGCATAATAAAACATACTCCTTCAAATATTCAGGTATCTTCTTGTTTCTCCTCACACCGATGATTCCTCCATTTTATCCTCATTTACCCCTCGGTTCTGACAGGCGGTCATCTTCCGACCGCCTGTCGCAGCAGCCGCATAGCCCAGCATTGCAGCGCTGTCGGGATTATGATATCCCTTTTCGCCGGTCGTTTCGCGGTGGTCAACCTGCCACGAAACAGCAGGCAGAAACGGATTTCGGGGTCAGTAGCGGGCCCTCCTTCATCCCTGGGCCTGGGGCAGGAGCCCTGGGGGGCACCTATGGCGCCCCCTACATATCCCTGCACCATGTGGCAGGCACCATATGGTGCCTGCCACGTAATGCAGGGAAATGTTAAGAGTGCATTTTTAGGTCTCGAGCTAAAGCATTGCTTTAGCAATGCATGTTTGTCGAGATTTCTAGTAGGTGGCTTGAAAAGTCTGCCAAAACGGCGATTAGCCACAGTTCATGTGACCTATGCGCGTGCACAAACCAGGCACGTCACAAACCACCATTTGCCTGTGCCTCGCATCAGACTTCAAAGGAATTCGCTCCCGCCCGCCCCCACCACAGCAATGACGAGAGCTTGTTTGTTTAATCCTCCTTGTGATAAGACCAGCCGCTGCCGCTTCACTAATCCCCACCTCTCGGTCTTGTCTGTCTCACCTACTTCCAGCGAGCTGTCTCCTTCACTAATCAATTACGGTGTCAAATGCCTATACTGTGCCTCGCATCAGACTTCAAAGGCTGCCGCCCCCCCATCAGACTTCAAAGGAATGCGCTCCTGCCCCGCCCCCGCCACAGCAATGCCGAGAGTTTGTTTTCTAGTGAGATCAGTAAGTAACTCTTATTAAATATATATAGCATTGTACTATTTCTCCTGCTTCGTGCAGTGCAGCACTGCAGATTTTCATGCAGCACTGCGATGCATGCGTTAGAAAATCTGGTCCTCATTCTCTTTCCACGGGCAGAAACATCATTCTGCCCCTTCCGCCATTCATTCCTGTGCCGAAAATATACTACTTAACTGTTTTTGTTTTTCCACCGTACTCGAGGTTTCATCCACACAGGCTCTCCTTGCATAAATAATTACCTGATGCTCACTTTCATCGCTTCACATATGTGTGGAATTACCCTCTACGTCTTCCCTGCTCTTTTTAGCATTTAAGAACTGTGTAAAGTGCTGTTGTAAAGGAATTAATGGAACCCGCTAGTGCCTCGTTCAACAAAAATCATTTCAATGCGCCCAAACACAAGGTCTTTCTATAGCCCTCACTGTTGCTTTATTTTTTAGTTTCATTCAGTAAAAAAAAAAAAGTACAGATACGGGAAGTCAGGCTTTTTTATCATGTACTGTCTTACTAAATGAAACTTCAGATGTTGAGCATATTTACATGCCTACTTTGTAAATGGCCACAAACAAACGTTCAGCAAAAGCACGTCAACTCCACCCTCCAACTCCAACTCCACCCTCCAACTCCACCCTCCAACTCCAACTCCAACTCCACCCTCCAACTCCAACCTCCAACTCCACCCTCCAACTCCACCCTCCAACTCCACCTCCACACTCCAACTCCACCCTCCAACTCCTCCCTCCAACTCCACCCTCCAACTCCACCCTCCAACTCAAACTCCACCCTCCAACTCCAACTCCACCCTCCAACTCCAACTCCACCCTCCAACTCCACCCTTCAACTCCACCCTCCAACTCCATCCTCCAACTCCAACTCTACTGTCCAACTCCATCCTCCAACTCCAACGCCCCCCTGCAACTCCATCCTCCAACTCCACCCTCCAACTCAATCTGCACCCTCCAACTGCACCCTCCAACTCCACCCTCCAACTCCAACCTCTGACTCCAACTCCACACTCCAACTCCACCTTCCAACTCCAACTCCACCCTCCAACTCCACCCTCCAGCTCCACCCTCCAACTCCAACTCCACCCTCCAACTCCACACTCCAACTCCACCCTCAAACTCCAACTCCACCCTCCAACTCCACCCTCCACCCTCCAACTCCACCCTCCAACTCCAACTCCACCCTCCAACTCCAACTCCACCCACCAACTCCAACTCCACCCTCCAACTCCACCCTCCAACTCCACCCTCCAACTCCACCTCCACCCTCCAACTCCACCCTCCAACTCCAACTCCGCCCTCCAACTCCACCCTTCAACTCCACCCTCCAACTCCACCCACTAACTCCAACTGCACCCTTCAACTGCACCCTCCAACTCCACCCTCCAACTCCATCCTCCAACTCCACCCTCCAACTCCACCCTTCAACTCCACCCTCCAACTCCACCCTCCAACTCCACCCTCCAACTCAAACTCCTCCCGTCTGCTCCACCCTCCAACTCCAATTCCACCCTCCAACTCCACTCTCCAACTCCAACTCCACCCTCCAAATCCAACTCCACCCTCCAACTTACACTCCACCCTCCAACTCCACCATCCAACTCCACCCTCCACCCTCCAACTCCACCTTCCAACTCCACCCTCCTACTCCACCCTCCAACTGCAACTCCACCCTCCAACTCCAACTCTACCCGCCAACTCCACCCTCCAACTCCACCCTCCACCCTCCAACTCCACCCTCCAACTACAATTCCACCCTCCAACTCCAACTCCACCCTCCAACTCCACCCTCCAACTCCACCTCCACCCTCCAACTCTACCCTAAAACTCCAACTCCACCCTACAACTCCACCCTCCAACTACAACTCCACCCTCCAACTCCAACTACACCCTCCAACTACACCCTCTAACTCCACTCTCCAACTCCACTCTCCAACTCTACCCTCCAACTCCACCCTCCAACTCCAACTCCAACTCCACCCTCCAACTCCACCCTCCAACTCCATCCTCTTACTCCCCCCTCCAACTCCACCCTCCAACTCCACCCTCCAACTTCAACTCCACCCTCCAACTCCACCCTCCAACTCCAACTCCACCCTCCAACTCCATCCTCCACCTCCATCTTACAACTCCATCCTCCAGCTCCACCCTCCAACTCCAACTCCACCCTCCAACTCCAACTCCACCCTCCAACTCCACCCTCAAACTCCAACTCCACCCTCCAACTCCAACTCCACCCTCCAACTCTACCCTCCAACTCCAACTCCACCCTCCAACTCCAACTCCAACTCCAACTCCACCCTCCAACTCCACCCTCCAACTCCACCCCCAACTCCACCCTCCAACTCCACCCTCCAACTCCACTCTCTAACTCCACCCTCTAACTCCACTCTCCAATTCCACTCTCCAACTCTACCCTCCAACTCCACCCTCCAACTCCAACTCCAACTCCACCCTCCAACTCCACCCTCCAACTCCACCCTCCAACTCCAACTCCACCCTCTAACTCCACCCTTCAACTCCACCCTCCAACTCCATCCTCCAACTCTACTGTCCAACTCCATCCTCCAACTCCAACGCCCCCTGCAACTCCATCCTCCAACTCCACCCTCCAACTCTAACTGCACCCTCCAACTGCACACTCCAACTCCACCCTCCAAATCCAACCTCTGACTCCAACTCCACACTCTAACTCCACCTTCCAACTCCAACTCCACCCTCCAACTCCACCTCCACACTCCAACTCCACCCTCAAACTCCAACTCCACCCTCCAACTCCACCCTCCACCCTCCAACTCCACCCTCCATCTCCAACTCCACCCTCCAACTCCAACTCCACCCACCAACTCCAACTCCACCCTCCAACTCCACCCTCCAACTCCACCTCCACCCTCCAACTCCACCCTCCAACTCCAACTCCAACTCCACCCTACAACTCCACCCTTCAACTCCACCCTCCAACTCCAACTCCACCCACTAACTCCAACTCCACCCTTCAACTGCACCCTCCAACTCCACCCTCCAACTCCATCCTCCAACTCCACCCTCCAACTCCACCCTTCAACTCCACCCTCCCACTCCACCCTCCAACTCCACCCTCCAAATCAACTCCTCCCGTCTGCTCCACCCTCCAACTCCAATTCCACCCTCCAACTCCACTCTCCAACTCCAACTCCACCCTCCAAATCCAACTCCACCCTCCAACTTACACTCCACCCTCCAACTCCACCATCCAACTCCACCCTCCACCCTACAACTCCACCTTCCAACTCCACCCTCCTACTCCACCCTCCAACTCCACCCTCCACCCTCCAACTCCACCCTCCAACTCCAATTCCACCCTCCAACTCCAACTCCACCCTCCAACTCCACCCTCCAACTCCACCTCCACCCTCCAATTCCACCCTAAAACTCCAACTCCACCCTACAACTCCACCCTCCAACTCCAACTCCACCCTCCAACTCCAACTCCACCCTCCAACTCCACCCTCCAACTCCACCCTCTAACTCCACTCTCCAACTCCACTCTCCAACTCCACCCTCCAACTCCACCCTCCAACTCCAACTCCAACTCCACCCTCCAACTCCACCCTCCAACTCCACCCTCCAACTCCAACTCCACCCTCCAACTCCATCCTCCAACTCCATCTTACAACTCCATCCTCCAGCTCCACCCTCCAACTCACCTCCACCCTCCAATTCCACCCTCCAACTCCACCCTCCAACTCCACCCTCCAACTCCAACTCCACCCTCCAACTCCACCCTTCAACTCCACCCTCCAACTCCAACTCCACCCTCCAACTCCAACTCCACCCTCCAAATCCACCCTCATACTCCAACTCCACCCTCCAACTCCAACTCCACCCTCCAACTCTACCCTCCAACTCCAACTCCACTCTCCAACTCCAACTCCACCCTCAAACTCCACCCTCCAACTCCACCCCCAACTCCACCCTCCAACTCCACCCTCCAACTCCACTCTCTAACTCCACGCTCTAACTCCACCCTCCAACTCCACCCTCCAACTCCACCCTCCAACTTCAACTTCAACTCCAACTCCACCCTCCAACTCCACCCTCCAACTCCACCCTCCAACTCCAACTCCACCCTCTAACTCCACCCTCCAACTCCACCCTCCAACTCCACCCTCCAACTCCACTCTCCAACTCCACCCTCCAACTCCAACTCCACCCTCCAACTCGATCCTCCAACTACACCCTCCAACTCCACCCTCCAACTCCACCTCCACCCTCCAACTCCACCCTCCAACTCATCCCTCCAACTCCACCTCCACCCTCCAACTCCACCCTCCAACTCCATTCTTCAACTCCACCCTCCAACTCCAACTCCTACCTCCAACTCCAACTCCACCCTCCAACTCCACCCTCCAACTACAACTCCACCCTCCAACTCCAACCTCTGACTCCAACTCCACCCTCCAACTCCATACTCCAACTCAACCCTCCAACTCCAACTCCACCCTCCAACTCCACCTCCACCCTCTAACTCCACCCTCCAACTCCAACTCCACCCTCCAACTCCACACTCCAACTCCACCCTCAAACTCCAACTCCACCCTCCAACTCCACCCTCCAACTCCACCCTCTAACTCCACCCTCCAACTCCAACTCCACCCTCCAACTCCACCCACCAACTCCAACTCCACCCTCAAACTTCACCCTCCAACTCCACCCTCCAACCTCCAACTCCACCCTCCAACTCCACCCTCCAAATCCACCTCCACCCTCCAACTCCGCCCTCCAACTCCAACTCCAACTCCACCCACCAACTCCACCCACCAACTCCAACTCCACCCTCCAACTCCACCCTCCAACTCCATCCTCCAACCTCCAACTCCACCCTCCAAATCCACCTCCACCCTCCAACTCCACCCTCCAACTCCACCATCCAACTCCACCCTCCAACTCCACCCTCCAACTCCACCCTCCAACTCCAACTCCACCCTCCAACTCCAACTCCACCCTCCAACTCAAACTCCACCCTCCAACTCCACCCTTCAACTCCAACTCCACCCACCAACTCCACCCTTCAACTCCATCCTTCAACTCCACCCTGCAACACCACCCTCCAACTCCACCATCCAACTCCACCCTCCAACTCCACCCTCCAACTCCAACTCCACCCTCCAAATCCAACTCCACCCTCCAACTCCACCCTCCAACTCCACCCTTCAACTCCAACTCCACCCACCAACTCCAACTCCACCCTCCAACTCCACCCTCCAACTCCACCCTTCAACTCGATCCTTTAACTCCACCCTCCAACTCCACCCTCCAACTCCACCCTCCCACTCCAACTCCAACCTTCTACTCCACCCTCCAAATCTGTCCTCCAACCCCACCCTCCAACTCCAACTCCACCCTCCAACTCCACCCTCCAACTCCACCCTCCAACTCCACGCTCCAGCTCCACTCTCCAACTCCACCCTCCAACTCCACCCTCCAACTCCACCCTCCAACTCCAACTCCACCCTCCAACTCTACCCTCCAACTCCACCCTCCAACTCCAACTCCACCCTCTAACTCGACCCTCCAACTCCACCCTTCAACTCCCTCCTTCAACTCCGCCCTCCAATTCCACCCTCCAACTCCACCCTCCAACTCCAACTCTACCCTCCAACTCCACCCTCCAACTCCACCCTCCAACTCCACCCTGCAACACCATCCTGCAACTCCACCCTCCCACTCCAACTCCACCCTCCAACTCCACCCTTCAACTCCAACTCCACCCTCCAACTCCACCTTCTAACTCCACCCTCCAACTCCACCCTCCAACTGCAATTCCACCCTCCAACTCCAACTCCACCCTCCAACTGCACCTCCAACTCCACCCTCCAACTCCAACTCCACCCTCCAACTCCAACTCCACCCTCCAACTCCACCCTCCAACTCCAATTCCACCCTCCAACTCCAACTCCATCCTCCAACTCCACCCTCCAGCTCCACCCTCCAACTCACCTTCACCCTCCAACTCCACCCTCCAACTCCATCCTCCAACTCCACCCTCCAACTCCACCCACCAACTCCAACGCCACCCTCCAACTCCAACTCCACCCTCCAACTCCAACTCCACCCTCCAACTCCACCCTTCAACTCGGCCCTCCAACTCCAACTCCACCTCCAACTCCAACTCCACCCTCCAACTCCACCCTCCAACTCCAACTCCACCCTCCAACTCCAACTCCACCCTCCAACTCCAACTCCACCCTCCAACTCCAACTCCAACTCCACCCTCCTACTCCAACTCCACCCTCCAACTCCACCCTCCAACTCCACCCTCCAACTCCACTCTCTAACTCCACCCTCCAACTCCACCCTCCAACTCCACCCTCCAACTCCAACTCCACCCTCCAACTCCAACTCCACCCTCCAACTCCAACTCCACCCTCCTACTCCAACTCCACCCTCCAACTCCACCCTCCAACTCCACCCTCCAACTCCACCCTCCAACTCCAACACCACCCTTTAACTCCACCCTCCAACTCCACCCTCCAACTCCACCCTCCAAGTCCACCCTCCAACTCCAACTCCAACTCCACCCTCCAACACGATCCTCCAACTCCACCCTCCAACTCCACCCTCCAACTCATCCCCCCAACTCCAACTCCACCCTTCAACTCCACCCTCCAACTCTAACTCCTACCGCCAACTCCAACTCCACCCTCCAACTCCACCCTCCAACTCCAACTCCACCCTCCAACTCCAACTCCACCCTCCAACTCCAACCTCTGACTCCAACTCCACCCTCCAACTCCACACTCCAACTCCACACTCCAACTCCAACTCCACCCTCCAACTCCACCTCCACATTCCAACTCTACCCTCCAACTCCACCCTCCAACTCCACACTCCATCTCCACCCTCAAACTCCAACTCCACCCTCCAACTCCACCCTCCAACTCCACCCTCTAACTCCACCCTCCAACTCCAACTCCACCCTCCAACTCCACCGTCCAACTCCTACCGCCAACTCCAACTCCACCCTCCAACTCCACCCTCCAACTCCAACTCCACCCTCCAACTCCAACTCCACCCTCCAACTCCAACCTCTGACTCCAACTCCACCCTCCAACTCCACACTCCAACTCCACACTCCAACTCCAACTCCACCCTCCAACTCCACCTCCACATTCCAACTCTACCCTCCAACTCCACCCTCCAACTCCACACTCCATCTCCACCCTCAAACTCCAACTCCACCCTCCAACTCCACCCTCCAACTCCACCCTCTAACTCCACCCTCCAACTCCAACTCCACCCTCCAACTCCACCGTCCAACTCCACCCTCCAACTCCAACTCCCCCTCCAACTCCATCCTCCAACTCCACCCTCCAACTCCACCCTCCAACTCCACCCTCCAACTCCACCTCCACTCTCCAACTCCACCAGCCAACTCCACCATCCAACTCCACCCTCCGACTCCACCCTCCAACTCCAACTCCACCCTCCAACTCCACCTCCACCCTCCAACTCCACCCTCCAACTCCACCCTCCAACTCCACACTCCAACTCCACCCTCAAACTCCAACTCCACCCTCCAACTCCAGCCTCCAACTCCAACTCCACCCTCCAACTTGAACTCCACCCTCCAACTCCAACTCCACCCACCAACTCCAACTCCACCCTCCAACTCCAACATCATCAGGGGCACCACCACATTACTCTAATACACCACCACATCACTCTGGGACACCACCACATCACTCTGGGACACCACCACCCCACTCTGGGACACCACCACATCACTCTGGGACACCACCACATCACTCAGGGACAGCACCACATCAATCTGGGACACCACCACATCACTCAGCTCAACCACATCACTCACTCAGCCGAACCACATCATCACTCAGCACCACAACAGCACTGTCCTTGCTTGCTACCAACAAGCATTGCCATAGCCAAGAGGACTCGCATTAGGCAAGTGTAAGCTATTGGCTTTGTGAATAACAATGCTATTAATTTATATATTTTCAAAGCCAACACATATTTAAAAAATGTGCCATTTATAATACCAATAGCTCATACTTTCCTAATGCGAGACCTATTGCATTGCAAATGCTTGTTAGCATTGCGGCGGGTGCTGCATCCAGCAGCCGAAAGGGTGAAAAAACAACAAAGCTCCTTTAACAAGTTAATGGTATTTTAAAGACCTGTGAAGAACTCGGGTGCGTCTGTGTGTGTAACCAGGAAGCTGTCTTAGCCCGGGCTGACACACACTACGGGGGGCTGACGCCCTTTGAGGCCAATGGGCATTGTGCACCTGGGGTGTAGAGAGGCTGGGGGTGTATAGAGGCTGATTGAGTCGGTAGAGGCTGGGTATGTGTAGAGGCTGGGGTGTGTAGAGTCTGAGTGAGTGTGTAGAGTCTGGGTGCGTGTAGAGGCTGGTGTGTGTAGAGGTTGGGTGCGTGTAGAGGCTGGTGTGTGTAGAGGCTGGTGTGTGTAGAGGCTTGCGTGTGTAGTTCACTCTCCCCCGTGATGTAGGTGTAAATTAAGGGACATGGTAGGGCAGTTATCCTCATCTAGGAGATATGTTTCAGGAGGGGCTGAGGGCGCTTTTTTGGGAGCAGGAGAGAAAATAATATTGTGCTCAATATGTGTTCATTTTTAGTTCAAATCAAAACACAAAGACCTGGAGCACTGCCCCTTTTATATAGCGCTGTGCTACTCTGACTTACCTCTAGGCACAAACGTGAAGTACAGTGATGTCACCGTTAATCTCTCAAAACTCTTGTTTTGTAAAGAAATGTACTTTTTTTTAGGAATTACAGGAACCAGATGAGCAGTAATTATGGACATCGAACGCGAGGTGCATTCTGCGATGAGTATGTTTTGAACACACAGACTGCTGATACCTGGATTATTATTCCTATAGTGAATCTAACCAGCAGACATCAGATAACTAATAGAAGTCACAGAAAGGTTGCATTTATCTGCCCTCTCTCCCTCGCATCAGCAGCTATCCGGTGACGTCATCGACATTGCCTCTTACCAAGAAGCTGTGATGGATGCCAGCAGCAGCCAGCGGGTGAAACTGCTCTCAGATGCCCCAGCAGTGTTGATAATGGCTACGGTTACATTATTTATCTGTGATTAATAATACACGCCTGCTGAGCAGTAATGGCTGTGGGTGCACCACGAACAGCCTGTAGAAAACCGCAGAGAAATGCAATCTTTGTAGAAAGAGTCTCGGGGGCGCGGTGAGGTATTGCTGGGAAGCACTTAACTCTACAGTGAAGTTTTCTCTGAAAAGTCCTCCGGGGGGAGGGGGGACTGGGTGTGGCAGTGCCCTTTAACAACACCAAAACTTACAATCGCCCCAAATACAGCCCGGTGAACTTAAAAATATCAGTTTATGAGGGGAAGGCGGGGATTCATGCCAGCAGTCAGGGGCGGTGGGTGACATTTGAAAGTGTTGGGGCGCAAAGTGATTTGCATACAGCACCGTAGCGATTGAACGCAGCGAGCGTGCCCGAACCCCAAAAGGGGGGTTTGGGGGAGTTACCCCCAAGAAAATTTTGAAAAAAAAGAAGAAAAATCGTGCATTTTTAATCAAATGAATTGATAGGCGTGCGGACAAAATTTCAAGCCATGGGCCCTTTACTGGCAGCAGTCTTTCTTCACTTGTAAACATCAGAACTTAAGTCTGTAACACATAAGCACATGGAATGCATAGCTCTCCCATGACTCTAGGTGAGGGCTTGCTGATTAATTGCTGGTTGCTGCTCACAACTAATCTCGTAAAATTCACTGAGATATTTTAATACCATCCCTTCAACATTTCCATTACACTGACAATCAAATCACACTATGAATTAGGAAATATATGATGCCATATAGGTAAAAAAAAGAATACATAATCTCTTCCAACATCCACAAACATGTCTGCTTTGCTTGACAACCTCTGTTCGTTCAACATGCACAAAAAAACAACTCTGCTAAGAAGCAATGCAATATTCAAGAAGATTAGTGTCAACTCTCACTTGTGACACACTACAGTGCAAGTCACCCAGGCCACCATGACTACCCCATAAAGAAACACTCGTGCACAAGCAGACTAACTTTGTTCAAAAGCTCTACATTATCAGCCCAGGTTAGTGCAGACACTCACCTCAGGCTCAAAACCACCCAGCAATCATGATGGTCCCATACACAAACCCGGTAGGTACAGAAATGTGACTATCTACTTCTACAACCATGATGATTCAGGGCAATGATCACTATCTGCTGACCTTCAATTATATTTTTCGAAGCCTAAAAAAAGTGAATACTAACCACAGTGAAAATCCCCTCAGCCCAAAAAAAACTGCCACCCCCAGATGACACCCACCCTGTACGATTTATTCCCCTCAAGTCACTAGACCCCAAACCCCACAATCGGGGTTGTGTCACTTTCGCATATTCTATATGCCTCTCCTCTCGACAATAAACAGAGGGATCTACACATGGGGGCAATCCATTTGGACCTCGGTTGCGCATAGGGGGTGCAAAAAAACAACAAGTGTTCATCACTTTCGGAGGGGGTTTGGCAGAACGGACAACACTCTCAGAGTCCTGGTTCGAATGAGTAGATTCTTTGAGTTTTAGACAGAGCTGGTGGAATTATGAGGAAACAGAGGACAAAAAATGTGTCAGAGGTGGACAAATTATCCATCCATGGAAGCCAAACTATACAGCCTTACGCAACATATTCTGTGGTCTGTTATGGCACTAATTTGACATTTTAAGACACGAGAGTACAAAATGTTTCATATTGCTATACTTGAACTCTTGAAGGAGCATTTCTTCTTTCCCGATTAGTTTTACACGTACTGAGACTATTCCTCTACGTGGTCACCAGCCCTGCCGGGTCGGAACTATCACCGGTGGAACGACTTATTGGACAGACTTACTGTATCGCAGCCCTGAGGAGTCGCGCATACACTGTTCCCACGCGACGAAACACTTGCCGGCTGGCTGTGGAACCATTAAACCTCTTTCACAACACTTCTGTGTCAAGAATTGTACTCGTTATATTGCTGACTTTGGCTTTTCTCTTTGTGTGTGCCATAAATGTACACGACTGTGAAATACTTCTGTCCATGTGTGCATAGGCATTACTGTTGCAAGTTTTGGTAGGTTAGTTCCCATTAACTTACTATTGAGCGGTTAGGGGATCTTCTCCGCTCGCCTGTTGCACCTTATTTACTCCACTTCACTCAGCTACCTGCAGCGTCCACATCTGGTAGAGCGCCCTAGGACATTCTGATGCACTAAAAACCCTTGTCCTCTGTATTTACGAGTGTCAGGAGCTGACCGAGTGACGGGAGCTGACCGTGTGATGGGAGCTGACCGCGTGAAGGGAGCTGTCCGTGTGACGGGATCCTACCGTGTGATGGGAGCTGACCGTGTGACGGGAGCTGACCATGTGACGGGAGCTGACCATGTGGTGGGAGCTGACCACGTGACTGAAGCTGACCGTGTGACAGGGTCTGACCGCGTGACGGGAGCTGACTTTCTGACGGGAGCTGTCCGTGTGACGGGAGCTGACAGAGTGACGGAAGCTGATAGAGTGACGGGAGCTGACCGAGTGATGGAAGCTGACCGTGTGATGGGGCTGACACTGTGACGGGAGCTGACCGAGTGACGGGAGCTGACTCTGTGACCGGGGCTGACCCGTGATGGGAGCTGACCGAGTGACGGGAGCTGACCGCGTGATGGCAGCTGACCATGTGACGGGGGCTGACAGAGTGACGGGAGCTGACTGAGTGATGGGAGCTGACCACGTGACAGGGGCTGACCATGGTATGGGGTCTGACCGAGTGACGGGAGCTGACTCCGTGACAGGGGCTGACCCGTGATGGGAGCTGACAGTGTGACGGGGGCTGGCCGAGTGACGTGAGCTGACAGCGTGACGGGAGCTGACTGAGTGACGGGAGCTGACTGAGTGACGGGAGCTGACTGAGTGATGGAAGCTGACCACGTGACAGGGGCTGACCATGTTATGGAGGCTGTCCGAGTGACGGGAGCTGACTCCGTGACAGGGGCTGACTGAGAGACAGGAGCTGACCAAGTGACGGGAGCTGACAGTAGCTGGCCGTGTGATGTAAGCTGACCACGTGACGGGAGCTGACCATGTGAAGGGAGCTGACCGCGTGACAGGAGCTGACAGCATGATGGGAGCTGACCGAGTGACGGGAGCTGACCTAGTGATAGGGGCTGACCCGTGATGGGAGCTGACCGAGTGATGGGAGCTGATCGCGTGATGGCAGCTGACCGTGTGACTGGGGCTGCCCGTGTGACAGAAGCTGCCCGAGTGACGGGAGCTGACTGAGTGATGGGAGCTAACCACGTGACAGGGGCTGACCATGTTATGGGGGCTGACCGAGTGACGAGAGCTGACTCTGTGACAGAGGCTGACCCGTGAAGGGAGCTGACCTTGTGACGGGGGCTGACCGAGTGATGGGAGCTGACAGCGTGACGGGAGCTGACGAGTGACGGGAGCTGACCGAGTGACAGGAGCTGACTGAGTGATGGGAGCTGACCATGTGACAGGGGCTGACCACGTGATGGAGGCTGACCACGTGAAGGGAGCTGACCATGTGAGGGGAGCTGACCATGTTAAGGGAGCTGACCATCTGACGGGAGCTGACCATGTGACAGGAGCTGATGGGAGCTGACCGCGTGACGGGAGCTGATGGGAGCTGACCGCGTGACGGGAGCTGATGGGAGCTGAAACGCTTGATGGGGGCTTACCGCGTGAAGGGAGCTGACCATGTGAAGGGAGCTGACCGTGTGACTGGAGCTGACCATGTGATGGGAGCTGACCATGTGAAGGGAGCTGACCATGTGACTGGAGCTGACCGAGTGATGGGAGCTGACCATGTAAAGGGAGCTGACCGTGTGATGGGGGCTGACCATGTGATCAATCAATCAATCAAAGACATTTATAAAGCCCACTACATACCTGTAGGGTCTCAAGGCGCTGGGGGTGGGGGGGGTGCCGCTACTGCTCGAACAGCCAGGTCTTCAGCTTCTTCCTGAAGGAGAGGTGGTCTTGGGTCAGGCGCAGGTCGGTCGGGAGGGAGTTCCAGGTCTCGGCGGCCAGGTAGGAGAAGGACCTTTCTCCTGTAGTCGCTCTTCGGATGCGGGGGACGGCGGCGAGGGCGTGGTTGGCTGATCGGAGGTGGCGTTTGGGAGCGTAGAAGTTGATTCGGCTGTTGAGGTAGCTCGGGCCTTGGTCGTGTAGGGCTTTGTGTGCGTGGGTGAGGAGGCGGAAGGTGATTCTTTTGTTGACGGGGAGCCAGTGAAGGTCTTTCAGGTGTCCGGAGATGTGGCTGGTTCGTGGGATGTCGAGGATGAGTCTGGCTGAGGCGTTCTGGATCCGCTGGAGTCTCTTCTGGAGCTTGGCGGTGGTACCGGCGTAGAGGGCGTTGCCGTAGTCCAGTCGGCTAGTGACGAGGGCCTGGGTGACGGAATTCCTGGTCTCGGTGGGGATCCACCAGAAGATCTTCCGTAGCATGCGTAGGATGTTGAAGCACGCCGAGGAAACGTTGTTGACTTAACTGGTCATGGAGAGGGAGGAGTCCAGGATGAAGCCCAGGTTGCGTGCATGGTCTGTCGGTTTGGGTGCGGTGCCCAGGGCGGGAGGCCACCAGGAGTCGTCCCAGGCGGAGGGTGAGGGGCCCAGGATGAGGACCTCCGTCTTGTCCGAGTTCAGTTTCAGGCGGCTGGTCGTCATCCACTCGGCTACCTCTTTCATCCCTTCGTGCAGGTTGGCTCTGGCGGTGGCGGGGTCGTTGGTCAGGGAGAGGATCAGCTGGGTGTCGTCGGCGTAGGAGATTATGTTGAGGTGGTGTTGGCGTGCGATGGCCGCGAGGGGGCTCATGTAGACGTTGAAGAGGGTGGGACTCAGAGAGGATCCTTGAGGGACGCCGCAGATGACTTCGGTGGCTTCTGACTTGTACGGTGGTAGGCGGACTCTCTGTGTTCTTCCGTCGAGGAAGGAGATGACCCATTCCAGCGCCTTGTCCTGGATTCCGACGTTGCTGAGGCGCTGTACTAGGGTGCGGTGGCAGACCGTGTCGAATGCCGCGGAGAGGTCTAGGAGGATGAGGGCCGCTGTTTCTCCGTTGTCCATCAGGCCTCGGATGTCATAGGTGGCGGCGATGAGGGCGGTCTCGGTGCTGTGATTGGCTCGGAAGCCGGACTGTGAGGGGTCGAGGGATCCATTCGACTCGAGGAAGGCGGCCATCTGCTTGTTGACGGTCTTCTCGATGACTTTGGCTGGAAACGGGAGGAGCGAGATGGGGCGGTAATTCTTGAGTTCGGTGGGGTCCGCTGTGGGTTTCTTGAGTAGAGCGCTGAGTTCGGCGTGCTTCCAGCTCTCGGGGAAAATGGCGGTGTCGAAGGATGTGTTGATGATGTCTCGCAGGTGGGGTGCGATGACAGTGTCAGCCTTGTTGAAGACGTGGTGAGGGCAGGGGTCGGTCGGTGATCCGGAGTGGATGGAGTTCATCGTGCGGATGGTGTCTTCGGTGCTGATCGGGGTCCAGGCGTGGAGGGTGGTGGTGGGGGGTGGTTGTTCGGTCTTGGTGTGCGTTGGTTGGTTGTTGAAGCTGTTGTGTATGTCCGCGATCTTGTTGTGGAAGTATGAAGCGAGGGAGTTGCAGAGGTCTTGCGATGGGGTGATGTCGTTGTTTCCTGCGCTGGGGTTGGATAGCTCTTTCACGATGTTGAAGAGTTCCTTGCAGTTGTGTGCGTTGTTGTCCAGCCGGTCCTTGAATGCAGTTTTCTTGGCGGCGCGGATGAGCTGGTGGTGCTTCCGGGTGGCCAGCTTGAAGGTGGTCCTGTTGTCCGGTGTAGGTTCCCTTCTCCAGACTTTCTCGAGGGCTCGCCAGTTCTTCTTGGAGCTCTTGAGTTCGTCGGTGAACCACGGGGCTTTCTTGCTGCCGGGTCTGTTGGGCGGGGTCCTCAGCGGGGCGAGTTCGTCCGCGCAGTTGCTGATCCACTTTGTGAGGTTGTCGGCGGCCTGGCTGGGGTTCACTGAGCTGGCAGGAGGGTGCTGGCTCAGGGAGGTGGCGAGCTGACCATGTGATGGGAGCTGACGATGTAAAAGGGAGCTGACCGTGTGATGGGGGCTGACCATGTGATCAATCAATCAATCAAAGACATTTATAAAGCCCACTACATACCCGTAGGGTCTCAAGGCGCTGGGGGTGGGGGGGGTGCCGCTACTGCTCGAACAGCCAGGTCTTCAGCTTCTTCCTGAAGGAGAGGTGGTCTTGGGTCAGGCGCAGGTCGGTCGGGAGGGAGTTCCAGGTCTCGGCGGCCAGGTAGGAGAAGGACCTTTCTCCTGTAGTCGCTCTTCGGATGCGGGGGACGGCGGCGAGGGCGTGGTTGGCTGATCGGAGGTGGCGTTTGGGAGCGTAGAAGTTGATTCGGCTGTTGAGGTAGCTCGGGCCTTGGTCCTGTAGGGCTTTGTGTGCGTGGGTGAGGAGGCGGAAGGTGATTCTTTTGTTGACGGGGAGCCAGTGAAGGTCTTTCAGGTGTCCGGAGATGTGGCTGGTTCGTGGGATGTCGAGGATGAGTCTGGCTGAGGCGTTCTGGATCCGCTGGAGTCTCTTCTGGAGCTTGGCGGTGGTACCGGCGTAGAGGGCGTTGCCGTAGTCCAGTCGGCTAGTGACGAGGGCCTGGGTGACGGAATTCCTGGTCTCGGTGGGGATCCACCAGAAGATCTTCCGTAGCATGCGTAGGATGTTGAAGCACGCCGAGGAAACGTTGTTGACTTAACTGGTCATGGAGAGGGAGGAGTCCAGGATGAAGCCCAGGTTGCGTGCATGGTCTGTCGGTTTGGGTGCGGTGCCCAGGGCGGGAGGCCACCAGGAGTCGTCCCAGGCGGAGGGTGAGGGGCCCAGGATGAGGACCTCCGTCTTGTCCGAGTTCAGTTTCAGGCGGCTGGTCGTCATCCACTCGGCTACCTCTTTCATCCCTTCGTGCAGGTTGGCTCTGGCGGTGGCGGGGTCGTTGGTCAGGGAGAGGATCAGCTGGGTGTCGTCGGCGTAGGAGATTATGTTGAGGTGGTGTTGGCGTGCGATGGCCGCGAGGGGGCTCATGTAGACGTTGAAGAGGGTGGGACTCAGAGAGGATCCTTGAGGGACGCCGCAGATGACTTCGGTGGCTTCTGACTTGTACGGTGGTAGGCGGACTCTCTGTGTTCTTCCGTCGAGGAAGGAGATGACCCATTCCAGCGCCTTGTCCTGGATTCCGACGTTGCTGAGGCGCTGTACTAGGGTGCGGTGGCAGACCGTGTTGAATGCCGCGGAGAGGTCTAGGAGGATGAGGGCCGCTGTTTCTCCGTTGTCCATCAGGGCTCGGATGTCATAGGTGGCGGCGATGAGGGCGGTCTCGGTGCTGTGATTGGCTCGGAAGCCGGACTGTGAGGGGTCGAGGGATCCATTCGACTCGAGGAAGGCGGCCATCTGCTTGTTGACGGTCTTCTCGATGACTTTGGCTGGAAACGGGAGGAGCGAGATGGGGCGGTAATTCTTGAGTTCGGTGGGGTCCGCTGTGGGTTTCTTGAGTAGAGCGCTGAGTTCGGCGTGCTTCCAGCTCTCGGGGAAAATGGCGGTGTCGAAGGATGTGTTGATGATGTCTCGCAGGTGGGGTGCGATGACAGTGTCAGCCTTGTTGAAGACGTGGTGAGGGCAGGGGTCGGTCGGTGATCCGGAGTGGATGGAGTTCATCGTGCGGATGGTGTCTTCGGTGCTGATCGGGGTCCAGGCGTGGAGGGTGGTGGTGGGGGGTGGTTGTTCGGTCTTGGTGTGCGTTGGTTGGTTGTTGAAGCTGTTGTGTATGTCCGCGATCTTGTTGTGGAAGTATGAAGCGAGGGAGTTGCAGAGGTCTTGCGATGGGGTGATGTCGTTGTTTCCTGCGCTGGGGTTGGAAAGCTCTTTCACGATGTTGAAGAGTTCCTTGCAGTTGTGTGCGTTGTTGTCCAGCCGGTCCTTGAATGCAGTTTTCTTGGCGGCGCGGATGAGCTGGTGGTGCTTCCGGGTGGCCAGCTTGAAGGTGGTCCTGTTGTCCGGTGTAGGTTCCCTTCTCCAGACTTTCTCGAGGGCTCGCCAGTTCTTCTTGGAGCTCTTGAGTTCGTCGGTAACCCACGGGGCTTTCTTGCTGCCGGGTCTGTTGGGCGGGGTCCTCAGCGGGGCGAGTTCGTCCTCGCAGTTGCTGATCCACTTTGTGAGGTTGTCGGCGGCCTGGCTGGGGTTCGCTGAGCTGGCAGGAGGGTGCTGGCTCAGGGAGGTGGCGAGCTGACCATGTGATGGGAGCTGACGATGTAAAAGGGAGCTGACCGTGTGATGGGGGCTGACCATGTGACGGGGACCAAATGCGTGATGGGAGCTGACCGCTTGACGGGAGCTGACAGTGTGACGGGAGCTGATACCACAGTGTGGAATGGTGTGAGGTGGGAGTAATACATTTTCTTCTCAAGAACTCCACTCACACAATATTTGGAGAAGGTGTGATTTTGGGTACACCACACGGTTCTCGGCATCAAGTGCTCTGTGCCACCTCCTGAGAGGAGGTACACGTCCCATAACTCTCTATTGTGTCATCACTCCACCTTTTCTAACTCTGGTTTGATGTCTAATGTTAAAACCAGAACAAGGACAGCTGCCATCTTGACGCAGGACAGCAGAGGAACACTGCTAGGAGCTGCTCAGGAGAACTGTTACTTCAAGGAGTTACCTGCCAGCCAACTGGCAGATCCTCACTGGCCCTTCAGAAGAAGAGCCACAGGTGGAAGGCATCTTCCGCCCATGGAAAGAACCTGTCAGAGCCTCACGGACCTTTCAGAAGACCCACGGGTGGAAGGCGTCTTCCATCCATGGAAACAGCAGCTGCCAGATCCTCACAGACCCTTCAGAAGAGCCACGGGTGGAAGGCGTCTTCCATCCATGGAAACAGCAGCTGCCAGATCCTCACGGACCCTTCAGAAGAGCCACGGGTGGAAGGCGTCTTCCACCCATGGAAACAGCACCTGACAGATCCTCACGGACACTTCAGAAGAAGATCCAGGGGTGGGTGGTGTCTTCCACCCATGGAAACAGGGTTCATCATTAGCCAACTTATTGCTACTCGTTTTAACAACCATGGAAGTATGAGAGGCTGAGTTGACTCACCCGGATTCAAACCTGTGACCATTAGGGCAAACAGACTTCTACACCAGATGCCTCAATCTGCTGAACCCTCAGGTGTAGGAGAACAGGCTCTGGCCTACAGTGAATGGCAACTGTGATTCCATGTTTACGAGGCCTGCTGTATGGGGGTATGGCATAGAAACTACGCCCATTTCTCGCCCATCTTTTCAATTGGCTCCTTCCTTTCAAAATCGTTGCTTTTCATTTATGAATAGGCTTAGTAGTCCCTCCTCGGTACCGCCTTGTCTGCATTTATAGCCTTGCATAATGACTGGACTTTTTGCTTGTGATGTTACACGTCTGATTTATAGAACCGTTGAGCACTATTTTCTTTAATGATCTTCCCTATTCCACCCACAATGTCGCAGATGCCGCCTGCTTTTATATTGTTATTAGTCATGTATTTCTTTCTTTTCCAGCATGATCCGCTTTAACTACAGCGGCCGTGCTTATTTAATTGTTTCATTTACAGCGCGGTCCCCTTTCACTTTAGCGGCCACACTTATTTAATTAACAGTGTGACCGCTTTTAGCAGCTGCGCTAGCTTTCTTTCTTTCTTTAACTCAAGGCTGAAACTAAACGGCTCTAAAACCGAGCTCATGCTGCTGGGACATCAAATGTCATCCCTTCCCATCGCTATGTGGCCGTCATGCTTAGGAACCCTTCCGCAACCCAAGACGGAACTCAAAAGTCTGGGTTTCTGGTTGGAACAAGACCTTTCTCTGAAAACGCAGGCTAAAAAAACAGCTGGTACCTGTGTGGGCCTACTTCGTTCGGCCAGGAAGATTCTCCCACTTTTCCCAGCACAATCACAAAAAATGCTTATTCAAGGTCTAATCTTATCAAGATTAGACTATAGCAACGCCCTCTTCTTGGCGGCCCCAGAATCCACTATCAATGTTCTTCAGAGAACACAAAATGCTGCTGCAAGGCTTCTGACAGGTACCCCCCGGAGAGCATCAGCCAAACCAGCCCTAAAGGCACTCCATTGGCTGCCGGTCCGTGAAAGGGTCAAATTCAAGGCCCTATGCACTACCCACAGAGCTTTGCAAAACCAAGGGCCCCCAAAGCTTAAGACCATGCTCTACCCATATAAACCTAACAGGTCCCTTCGTTCCTCCCAAGGTAACCTGGCCACTGTCCACAGAGTCAAGAAAGCCCGCACTGGAGGGCGTCGCTTTTCGGTGACAGCTGCAACTCTATGGAACGCCTTGCCAACCCAGCTACGCGCCGAACCTAACCACATGAAATTCCGGAAACTACTTAAGACTCACCTTTTCCCGTAATAACCCTGACCCCTCTTCTACCCCTCTGTTTCTCCCCTCAGTTGTCAATGCAATCTAAGCGCTGGGACGCTCCCGGGCAGCCATGCGCTATAGAAATCCTGTTTCATTTCATTTCATTCATTTCATTTTATTTCATTTTTACATTTTGTGTAAAAGTGCCCCATACACACTTTCACTTTAATGTTGGCCATGCCCCTTTCTTTAGATGCTGCTCACTGTAACCTGTAACCTGAATACGGGATCCGCATCTGAAGAAAGTGGCGTGGACACTCTGAAAGTGGTCTCGCATTTGCAAGAGTTAGAGCTATTAGCATTAGAAATAACAATGCATTTTATATGTGTGTTGCTTTGAAAAACATGTAAGTAAAAGGCATTGGGCTAGATGTAGGTAAAAAGTATTTACCGATTCGTAAGCACCGAATTTTACCGATTCGGTATTTACAAATGGGTAAATGCTATGTAGGTATTTTTACTGAATTATTTACCGAATCTTTAAAATACGGTAATTACCGATTCGGTAATTGCCATTGATTCCTATGGGCCTTGAAGCCCATGGGAATCAATGGCAAATACCGATTCGGTAATTACCGAATCGGTAAAATTACCGAATAGCCAAGGAGGACAGGGTGTCACTTTGACACCCTGTTGCACCCCTGTTTCTGGCTTGTGTGCCATGTGGCACACATACATGCCCTTAGGACATGTATGTGTGCCACATGGCACAGGTGTAAATGCACATATTTGCATTTACATGGAAATTTGGTATTTATCACCAACTGATCGTTGGTGATAAATACCGAATCCTTGAAGCCCTGTAGCACTGGTTAGAGTGCTACCTACATCACAAATGATGATTCAGTATTTTTACTGATTCTGTAATTTTACTGAATCAGTAATTTTACCGATTCCGTAAAATGACAGAATCAGTAAAAATATGCCTCCTACATAGGGAAAGCTTTACAAAAGGGGGCAGAGTGGGCGAAAGAACAGTGATGGATTAAACCCAGATCTTTTGACTGGGTGTGAGTGTTTGATTGATTCAGATGCTCGGTCCATCACCACCCCCTTTTGTACCACTTTTGGCCGCCATAAGTGTGGCAGGGTATGCTCAGACGTGAGTCCCTTGCTCACTTTGCCACTGGTTTCAAGCAAGCCGGGCTGAAAACGGCTGGAATGCCAGAAACCGGTCCTCGGAAGCTTGTTTCCGGTCCAGGGAAGACATGGCTTGGCAGTTCGGGCTGGACTGTTCCCATGAGGCACAGGGTCAGACTGATTTGCATATAGCCATGTCTGAACTGGGGTGGCAGAGTGGGCTAAAGAACGGTGATGGATTAAACCCAGATTTTTTGACTGGGTGTGAGTGTTTGATTGATTCAGATGCTCCGTCCATCACCACCCCCTTTTGTACCGTCCTACACAGGGAAAGGCTTTTACCGGTCGGTAACGCCCGATTTCGGCCGTTACCGACCGGTAAAAGCCCACCTACATCTAGCCCATTATCATTTACAAATCTGATAGCTTAAAATATCGCAATTGCGAGACCTATTGCATTGAAAATGCTTGTTAAAGAAATGTAATACAAATGGTTTTTTTCTAGCAACAAAGATTTCTCCCTTCATGAGGTTTCCCTTTTTTCTTTGGGAATAGCGAGGCAATTTTCCCTCTGCTTACTGAGCCTTTCTGTGCGGCGTTATCTTTTAGGATTGTATTGCGTTATGCGGTAATTACATTTACGTGGCAGGCGTTCTGCTCTTAGCGTGACCGCTGCTGAGTCACAAGCACAGCAGGATGGAGTAACAAAGTCTGGTACCTTTCAGGCTTCATTAGCCACAAATCTAATGTAATCAACCTAAATAGAGTGTTCATGAGTACTTCAGAGAGGGCCTTTGGCCCCGCCCATATTTTGGTGGACAGCAGTACATTGCTTCATTGGGCTTCATCCCTATGCCAACTTGATTTTATCGTTTATTTATTCATCTGCCTGAGCTAGCATACGGATGGATTTTTAACACGCACACACACACACGTGTGCGAGCGCACACACACACACATCTTCACACTCTCTCTCTCTTTCTCTTTCTCTCTCTCATTGTTCATTTGCAAAGTATTGTGTGCATTGTGTTTGTCTCCGGGTAGGAGATGTCTAAACGTGTTTGAGAATATTATATAATAAATACATCTTTTTATAAATACCTTGTGTGGTTCTTTTTCACATAATCTATGCATATCAGATTGCATTCAGGTAAAACAAGCTGCTTCACACTCCTTCTGGATTAAGTCTGAAGGCTGCTCTCCACAGCTACCCCTGAAAAATAGTAATATTTCCTTTGGAAGGCCAATATTTTCTTGAAAGTGCTAGTTGGGACTGGAATTGTGTGTGCCTTTTTCTTGTAAGTCACCATTTCCTTCTCATCCTTGGATACTGTGCGGCTTACACTTATTTTGATATGGAGTTGAACCTCTTAGTTTGAAATTCATGGTCTATTCTTAGTGTGGGCATTCTGGTGGTACGGGTTCCAGGGTGAGCTGCCAGATTGTACTTGTATATGTGAAGGTGGTTTAGATATAGTTATACCAACAATAAGTTCATCAGAGATGTCTGCTGCTAAATGTGGAGGTGACATTTTTGGGTCAGTGTGTAACTTGTAAAAACATAAATGCAGAGCCTTAAACTTTTTCTTAGGGTCCTATTGCTGAATGTCAAGGTTGCCATAACCTTTTTCCTTCACTACAATAAACTTGATTATTCTTGCAGGTTCTTTTTTTTTAGCCCCTTTTCTGCCTTTCATCATTATTGTCTTATCTCTCTCCTTTCTTCCCTCTCTGTCTTTCTCTCTTGCTTTGGGTCATGGGTCATGGTCTTTTGGCATAAAATGAGCCCCAGTCTCCTAAAATGGGTGCAGGTTGGTAAGGCTGAGTAAGCACACTTCGCATAGCAGAGGGTCTCACCTCTGGAGAGTGCCGGCAGCTCAAGCAATCACATCTACATGGAAATGTGCTGCATATAGAATATTATGCCTGGTTGAGAAGGCTGGCGGTAGAGTTAGTTTGTTCAATCCTGGATAAGGGAAGCTTCACGCTGACAAAAGACACCATTATTTTATCTGTAGCTTAACAAAGTGTGAATCGTCTGCCTAAGTCAGGGGAGTTTGCATGTATACTCGAATTGCGCGCAAATGTACTCATGATAAACCTGCTAAACATGTACGTGAGGGCTTAAGATCTGATGTAACTTCAATCAATCAATCAATAAATCAGTACATTTATAGAGCGCGCTACTCACCCAAGAGGATCTCAAGGCGCTGGAGGGAGGGGGGGTGTCGCTACTGCTCGAAAAGCCAGGTCTTGAGGTGTTTCCTGAAGGTGAGATGGTCTTCGGTCACTAGTAGGTGTGCGGGGAGGGAGTTCCATGTTTTGGCTGCCAGGTAGGAGAACGATCTTCCTCCGGTGGTGGTTCTGCGGATCCGTGGGACGGTGGCGAGGGTGAGGCTGGCAGAGCGTAGCTGGCGGGTGGTGGTGTAGAATGAGAGGCGATTGTTGAGGTATTCGGGGTCATTGTCGTGGAGTGCTTTGTGTGCGTGGGTGAGGAGCCTGAACGTGATCCTCTTGCTGACGGGGAGCCAGTGCAGGTTTCTCAGGTGGGCGGATATGTGGCTGTGGCAGGGGTTGTCGAGGATGGGTCGTGCGGAGGCGTTCTGTATGCGCCGGAGTCGTTTCTGAAGTTTGGCTGTGGTTCCTGCGTATAGGGCGTTTCCGTAGTCCAGTCAGCTGGTGACAAGGGCCTGGGTGACGGTCTTTCTGGTTTCGGTGGGGATCCATCGGAAGATCTTACGGAGAATGCGCAGGGTGTTGAAGCAAGATGACGAGACGGCGTTGACTTGCTTGGTCATTGTGAGGGAGGAGTCCAGGATGAATCCCAGGTTGCGTGCGTGGTCTGTGGGTTTTGGTGTGGAGCCCAGCGCTGTGGGCCCCCAGGAGTCGTCCCAGGCGGAAGGGGATTGTCCGAGGATGAGGACCTCCGTCTTGTCTGAGTTCAACTTCAGGCGACTGCGTTTTATCCATTCTGCGACATCTTTCATTCCTTCCTGGAGGTTGGTTTTGGCGGTGGCAGGGTCTTTGATGAGGGAGAGTATCAGTTGGGTGTCGTCGGCGTAGGAGATGATGTTGATGTTGTGTTTGCGTGCGATGGCGGCAAGGGGGCTCATGTAGATATTGAAGAGGGTTGGGCTGTGCGAGAAGCCTTGAGGTACGCCGCAGATGATCTCAGTGGCTGCTGATCGGAAAGGAGGTAGGCGGACTCTCTGGATTCTGTCGGAGAGGAACAAGGTGATCCAGTCCAGGGCCTTTCCTTGGATCCCTGTGCTGAAGAGGCAGGTTATCAGGGTGCTGTGGCATACGGTGTCGAAGGCAGCCGAGAGGTCTAGGAGGATGAGAGCGGTTGTTTCTCCGTTTTCCATCAGGGTCCTGATGTCGTCGGTGGCTGCGATGAGGGCGGTCTTGGTGCTGTGGTTGGCTCGAAATCCAGACTGGGACGGGTCGAGCGAGTTGTTTGCCTCGAGGAAAGCAGTCAGCTGTTTATTGATGGTCTTCTCGATGACTTTAGCCAGGAAGGGAAGAAGAGAGATGGGGCGGAAGTTCTTGAGGTCTTTGGGGTCTGCTGTGGGTTTCTTCAGAAGGGCGTTGATTTATGCGTGCTTCCAGCTCTCAGGGAAGGTGGCTGACGTGAAGGAGTTGTTTATGATGTTCCGGAGGTGGGGTGCGATGATGATGTCGGCTCTGTGATGCCACTTCCTGTAAAGTCGTGGCTTGTGATGCCACTTCCTATGATGTCAATCCCTGTGATGCCATGTGTGATGTCATGTGCTGTGATGTCATTCTCCATTATGTCATGCACCGTAATGTAAAGCGCAGAGATTTTAGGCATTGTGATGCCACATATTGTGATGTCATTTACATACTGCCTAACTAGGTTAGTCTCCCCACTTCTCCCTGGACTGTAGGTTTGATTGGAGGGCAGGGACATGTCATGCCAGATGCCATGGCTTGTTTACTATGAAAGGTTATGCCAAAGGCAGTAGGCCTGGTGTATTTATTGTGAAGAGCATATAGTAAAGCCAATAGGCCTCTAATAGTGGGTTGTTATCTCATTATGTTACAGGCCATAGAAAGCTACTTGATTACATGAAATCTCATAGTTTACCAGGTGTGACCTGCCAAAATGTCAGGGGCCATCAGTTTTGGTGCAATAAATATCTGACAACTTCGAATTCTGATTCCTGCAATAAGTTATGTCTGTACAGGCATGGACATGTAGCCCCTAGTTTATAATCCAAGCCCAGGACTAGGTTGGCCGCCATGTACGTAAGTGCTAAAATAGTCATGAAATTGCAGACGTTTTTTGGATGGGGAAATTTCCAGAATTCTTGGTGTGTACTGTAACATGAGGATTTTGTTTCTTTAAAAACTCATGAAAGGCGAACTCTTTTGTGTTGGTTTTGATAAGATTCAATAATTACTGCCTCTGGTAATGGGCAGCTCATAGTGGAGGCCACAATACCCTCTCAGATGGTGATAGAAGATACCACCAAAATGTTTGTGATTTCACTTGACCTTTCAGGTTTGTTTCTGAACTTTGCTTGATTCGGATCCTAATATTGGACACCCAACTCCACCCTGCCCAGGGGTCTTTATGGCAGCAATGCAAACAGGGTCTGTTGGCAATTGTGGGGAATTAGAAATGCTACACACCCTAGTTAGCATAGGGATAGTCCATTAGATAGCTCAGCAGGTTGCATGACTGCTACAGAGGTCTCTGAGTAACTTGACAACCAGTGAGGTCAAATCGTGATAGATGATTGTGAGAACAAGTCATGAGCGTAGGAGATAGTAAATACATGAATCGACTGGATGAATACATACATGCATCATTACATGCATCCTAACCTCATCTGTGGGGTACCACAAGGATCCTCGCACACGTTCACTCTGTTCAACGCCTACATGATCTCACCCCCAGCATCCCCCGTACACACGTCATCTGTATCATTTCATACGCTGATGACACCTAGCTCAAACTATCCCTCTCTGACAAGACAATAGAGATCCAGGCAGGAACCTTTGCACCATGGTGCAAGGGTGCCTGCATTGGTGCTAAGCAGCATATTGTGTGCCAGCGCTGGGAAATTACAAGAATTCAGTGTTTATTGTTAACCCCTTGGCCGCGGTGGTAATTCCGCCACGGTGCTGGGGAGCAGGGGTGTCCGCGCGGTGCCGCCATGCTCGTGACAGAACCACTCCGTCACGAGTCACGGGCGTGCTGTGCTTGTGACGGAGTGGTTCCGACATGGCCCAGCCCGCTCAATAGAACGCCCGCGCAGCTGCGGAATTCCTGCAGCATGGGCGGGGCGACCGCGCCGTGATGGAACCACTCCGTCACCGGCACAGCACGTCCATGGCTCATGACGGAGTGGTTCCGTCACAAGCACGGAAGAGGTTAAGTACAGTGCATTCCTGCCCTTTCACTATGACGTAGCACAGTAAGGTGACTTACTGTGCGCCGTGATTTGTTGATAAAGTTGCCCATTGAAGTACTACATCCAGGTGGGTAGATCGCATGTGGAGGAGGCTGTAGATAGTTTGTTCACGTGACAGCCAGCAAGAATATTGTGAAGGTTGGTCCCGGGACGTAAGGCGGCATTCCCTGGAGGAGAGGGTGGGGTAAACCTGCGAAACACTCCAGGGGAATGAGCATAGTGTAGAATGGCGCTTCTCAGCAGAGAGAAACTTGGCAAACACAACATGTGGTGTTACTTGAGACCTCGGAGCCCCCACACCGCTCACCCACCCCAAAGTACCTAAAGCCTCCCTCCCCATGAAAGCACAGTACCGTCGCGCATGAGAGTTATCAGCGTGTCTGGAGTTGTACTCTGATCATCCCACTTCTGTGTGTGTGGAAGGCTGTCTTAGTATATGGTGCACACTTATTTAAGTGAAGCACCTTGCACTAATCCAGACAACCATTATGGTGATTTTAGTGGTCTCAGACAACCATGGAGAGCTATCTAAGTTGTGGAGAGCAGCCTTCAGGCTTTGTCGAGAAGGAGTGTTACGCAGCTTACTCAAAAGGAAGAGGGAGAAAGAGGGAAAGATGGCTAGGCTCACTCTCCAAAAGTTATGTAGACCTGCAAATCCCTGAATCTAGGGATTAAGAACCTAGCCCTTGGATGACTGGTATTCACAACACTCGCTCGAGTTGGAATAGTTAAGTGTCAGAAAGAAAAAGTTTTCTTTCTTGAGACCCCTCACTCACCAGGGTTTCCCCACGGTGACATGCTTCATCATTGGGGCCATTCCAGTCCTCTACGGACTGAGGCGTGCAACGGAATTACGTAGGAGCACTGAAGTGATGGACTATGTGTAGTGCAGTCAGTGTAGTGAAGTGGAGTGGGTTTAGAAGTGAGTTAAAACTACTTATCTAGTGGGCGACAATGATTTATTCTTGCTCCTAGAAGATATTATTAAAAAACGGGGTAGTGTCTGAAAGCTGGTTCTGGGGTGGGGTCTGAAATCGGGTTCTTGGTGGCTGGGCCCAGGAGGGCAGTGTCTAGGCCTGGGGTGGTGTTGAGGGCTGGGGTGGTGTCTGAAAGTGGGTTCGGGGCAGGCCGAGCTGTGAGGAGGACAGTGTCAGGGGCTGGGGTGGTGAAATTCTGGTTCCGGGGAGGTTGAATAACATTTCGTAATACAGACACGTGACATCGAACCAGGTAGCAGGTGTCCATGAACCCCACTCCAGACTTTGCCCTTTCTTTGCTTGTCCATGGATGCCCCTGTGGGGCTTCTAGAGCTGAGAACTGGAACCCATTCCCACTTTGTATCCTGACCCCGCATTAAACCTGTCTCTGAGCTGTCATTCCAGACTCTTAGCTGAGCTAGGAGTCCGGTGCACAATGAGAGCAATGCATCACCTGTCAGGGAGGAGTAATGCTTATTTAATTAAAGTTTGAGGCTATTCTATCCCATAAAGGACTTAGGAACGCAGCGCTAACAAAGCCACACAGTGGCGACGAGGATCGGCGGAGGCGCAGGCCAGGGCTAAGGTGAGATGGTGCATATTCTGGTGAAAAAGTCAATGGTAACTGTGGTAAGTGCCACTGACGTCATTTTGCTTCATGGTGGTGAGGTTTAGATCTATCGATTCTGATACCTGCATGCCAATCTCTCCCAGTATGACGGACGCCAGGCTGCAGACACCTGTCTTTCCGTCTCCTGCTGTCCCTCAGGACTGACCTCAACCTGGGTGACTCATTCAACAGTCCAATAAGGCCTTAATCACTCAGATAACTGACCAATGTTCTTTGTAGGACAGCAAAAAAATTATTAAAGCTCACAGAAGCGTCTTCATTAGGTCTCGCCTTGTGTTACAGCGCATGCGCTGCCCGCTTTTCGAGGCATGCTGTATTAGGGTATTTTTTAGAAGTGGTGTGGAAGCCCCGCCCATATTTTTCATTGGCTGGCGTCATCGTCCATGGTAAATGCTTTCTTCTGATTGATAATGAAGTTTCTTAGTCCCTCCTTGTTACTGCCCTGTCTCCTTTTGGGACCGCCCATCAGGACTGGATTGTTTACTTGTATGTATGTTTTGCTGATGTGCTCAGATGTTTTGCTGGTATTAGCTGCTCAGGGCACTGCGCCATGGCCAATCCGTGCCATAGTGCACGTGCTCCAATGTAAAGTGTACCTGTAATGGATTTCCATGATTGGCTCATTGGATTTACTGTCAGTCTCCAGTAAAGTGCACCAGGAGTGCCAGGGCTTGTAAATACCAATACTGCTAGTGGGCCTGCAGCACTGGTTGTGCCACCCACAGAAGCAGCCTTTTAAAATGTGTCTAAGATCTGCCATTGCAGAGCCTGCATGCAGTCTGGTACTGTCATGCTGGCTGGGCAAATGCACACACTTGCCAGCCTCTAAACCTTCCCTTTACTTCATGTGAGTCACCCCTATGGTAGGCCCAAGGGCAGGGTGCATTGTCAGCCTAAGGTAGGACAAGCCCTGATGTGTGTGGCATGTCCTAATAGTGAATTACAGCCATTTTCGTTTTTTCACTATTGTAAGGATACCTGTTCTCATAGGCCAGAATGGGCTGCTGGAATTATTACACTCTATAATCGCAGCAGGCTCAGGGAACATGGTAGAAGGTCAAGTTTAGTATGCCTGAACTCAGAATATCCTGTGTTTGCAAATGCTACTTTTAGAAAGTTAGCCTTTGCTTGCCTAATCATTTCAGTCCGCCTCTGCCAGGATGTGTATCTGCTGTCTGGGTTTTGTGAGTGACAGGGCTGGGGATGACAGGTGGTGAATGGAGGGATTACACCAGAGTGGGTGTTTGGAGTGCCCCTTGACTCTGAAATTGGACTGTGCTCTGATAACACAATGCTGGCTCCACCTCCTGGGGAGCAACTGACGACTCTGCCCTGCACCTAGCCCAGGAAGAGGGAAGACTGTCAACAGAGTGCTCCTGACTGAACTCGTTATCAAAATGCCGGCTCCACCTCCTGCGGAGCGTCTGCTGTCCTTGCCCCACACACTGAAAGAAGAAGCCAGGGGCTGCACAACAAAGTGCTTCAGAGCTGAATGGAACTATGCAAAGGCCCCCTTTCCTGGGAAGACAAAAGAAACTGGGTATAAGAAGAGGAGCTCTGCTCCTAACAAACTAGATCCTGCTTGCGAACCAAGACAACCCTCTGCCTGAGGAGAAGGAACCAAGAAAACTGAAGGAAGAAGACTGTCCCTATCCTGGGGGACTGGCCAACAGTGGGAACCTTGCTGTCAAAGGAGAGGAAGAAACTCTGCTGAAAGACTTTGCGTTTATTTTTACTTGCTACAAAAACTTGTGCTTCCAAGCTGATCTCCAAGGACCTGGAAGTGAGCTGGTCCCCTGAACTGAGCCCCAGGACCATTGGGGTCTCTCTCCCCCCATCGAACCGAGCTGCTGGGCTTATATAGTTCCTATCCCGCTGAAAGCCGTCACAAAGTGCGCTCTGTGAATCCTGTCCGCCTTGAGGCGCTTCGAGCCATGCTGTGGCCGCCCCGGCACCGCGTGTCCCCGCTGTGCGAAGCAGTCACCACACAGTGTCCCCCTGAGGCCGCCCGGCACCCTGCTCCAACCCCCCCTCAAGGCTGAAGCCGCACCGCCCGCCAGATAGCTGCTGTTAACTCGCTGGGTCCGTTTTTGCCAAGCAGTTCGGGGCGTACCTCTGGAGTGCATTACTTCGCACCGTACACTCCCGCTGAGGCCGCGCCGCACCAGCCGAGCCGCCGCTAGGTGCAGCCGCGCCGTCACCCCGTTTTGCCTGCTTCGCTCCGGACTAGCCTCCTGATCTTTCCCCCAGCAAGGTACGGTGCGTACATTCAAGGCGTACAGCACCGCACCAGGAGATATCTACGAGGCCGCACCGCACCGGAGCCGTCCTGTACGTGGAGTACAGACCGCCTGGTGCCAAACTGTGAGAGCCGCTCCACTTCGAAGGAAATCCGCCCCGCTGGACTGTGCCCGCACTGGTGACTCCTCCCCACTGCCTCTGGAAGTTCCGCCACAACGACCCGCATCGTGGCGCTGGTGAGGGCCGAACTGAATCCCCCTGAGGCTGCCGACATCCGTCCCCGTCTTTGTCCGCACCAATCCAGCAACTTGCAGGTACTGTTCCTCCTCGCACAGTCTAAGGGTGCGCACCTCGGGCCGGCGAGCCCATGATTATTACCAAAGAGTTATTTCCTTTGAGTGGCACCCTCCCAAAATCACCCCAGGCCAAATGAGCAGTGCCTACCGGAAAGTAAACCAAGAACAAAGATAACCTTGTTTTCCACACCAGGATTGGGTATCATTTTGAAACATAATTAATGATCTAGAGACACTTTTCAAGAAACCGTACCCATCCTAGCCTAAAAGTATTGTGGGCATTTTAAACCAAAGTAATTAGTGATCTAAAGACACTTGCTGAAGGAAAGCCTATATCCTTAATCTAAAGAAAGTATTGTGTGCATCCCAAATCGAATGTTATTTATGGTCTTGTGATAATCCTGCTAATCTACTATTTTTATACAAACTACAGCCTGGTGTCCATTTGTTGTGGGTCATTATTCTTGCTGTGTATAAATGCTTAACTAACTTAGCGCTCTGGAGATTAGCCTTGACTGCTCGCGCCACGCAACCTAAAGGGTGAGCAGGGGTTATTCTTTAGGGGTGATTCCCTTGCCCTGACTAGAGGAGAGGGTCCCTGTTTGTCAAAAGTGCATACCTGTGTCAACCAGAGACACCCAATTCTAACACCTCCCATCACCCACTTGTGTAGCTTTCCCTTCTCAACCAAGTGCCCTAAAGAAGCGGTGCTTCGCTACTCACAGCGTCTTTCAGTCATGGCAGAGGGGTTGGCAGAGTTCTGCAATCAGGTGTGGGCCTTTCACAAACCCATACCGCCTCTGTGCTGCCTGAAACCCACAGTAAAGCATGGGTCAGAATTTGATTCTATCGAGTCGACGCCAGAGGGGTGATGGCTTTGAGAAAACCATAGGGCTCTCGGCTCATGTGAGAAACTAGCCTCTCAGTAGTGCACAGAGGAGTTCAGCAATTTGTATTTTAAATGTACTTGATTTCTTCCTACACGACATGTACTTAAAATCTGCTAGTGGTGGCTGATATTGACTCTTAACGTTGAACCCTTTCAGTCCAGCTCATCTTTCCTTCAGGACGTATGTCTATCTCACACTTTCCTGTGCAGATTCTGCCGCCTTTTTCTTTCTCTTACCTTGCTTCTTTTCATTCAACTTCACTTTCATGTGGCCCTTGTTCAAATCCTCGGTGCTGTGCATTTTCACTCAATGCTCGGTTCCTCCAGGCACATTATTCTTCCATATGCTCTTTTAATGTTGAGGGATGTCAACCTCCCCATACTCTCCGGCCCTATGCTCTTTAAATGGGTAGTTGGCCTGTCCTCCATTGGCTTAGTTTTTCTTTTATTCTCCTCTTTTTAGGTCTTGCCTGAGACAGCGCATGTGCTGCCGCTTGCAAGACATTTTGTTAGCTTAAAGGTGGCTTAGAACCCATCAATTGCTTACAATTGGTTGGCTTATTCATCACTGTTTTTCTTCTTTCCCTGGTTTGTGATTACGGCATGCTGGTTTTATTTCCTCCTATTTCCTTCTGTTTGTCCATCTGGGGCGCAAGACAAAAGGGCTGTTTTCGTTGTTAATGTGCGTGTTCATGATATTTTTCCTAATGTTGTTTATGTTGTGTGACAGGCATGTCTATCAGTTTTGGCTTTGCACACTCCCTCTCACACTCTTTCCCCCTGTCTGTGTTGCCTTTGCCTCGCTCATTCCCACCCTCCGTCCTAGTGGCTTTTGATCCTTTTCACACATCTCTACCTTTGTTACTGCTTCAAACATGCTACACATAGTTGAGAAAGTTTGTTTTCGGAGTACGCATGTGAGGCATGCTGTATTCAGGTATGACCTTGAAGCTCTGCTCACTCTCCGCCCATATTTTTCATTGGCTTGTGTCATTGTCCTTTGCATATGTTGGCTTCTGATTTGCTGATAGACGTATTAGTCCCTCCTTAGTACCTCCCTGTCTTCTGTTGTTACCTCCCATTAGGACTGGCCTTTTACTTGTGTCCTAACTCAGGAGCTTTCATTAGAAGTTTGGAGAACTATTTACCAATGGCAGGTGCTCATATGTATTAGTGCAAAAAACAATTGATGGACAGAATGCAGAACAATGTCATACATTCACCCCAGTACAGAGATCTGGGCTTAAATCCATTGTTTTTTTGCTCACAATGCCATCCCAGTTTGAACCCAGCCATATGCAAATCAGTCTTGACCCTGTGCCCCATGGGAACTGTCCAGCCCGAACTGCCAGGCCAGGTCCTCTCTGGACTGGAATCAAGCATCCTAGGACCGGTTTCGGGCTTTCAGCCCTCATCAGCCAGGATAGCTTGATTCCAGTGGCATGGAGAGCATGGGACTCAAGTCTGGGCATACCCGTCCCACTCGGGGTGACAAATGCAAAAAGAACAATTGATGGTTAGAATGCAGAACAATGTCATACATTCGCCCCAGTACAGAGATCTGGGCCTAAATCCATCGTTTTTTAGGTCTCGCGACCTATCTCAATGCGCATGCGCATTGAGTGAGCGGAGCGAGATATAAAGGGGCTTAAACAGAGCTTACCGAGATCGGGCGATTCCATGAAGTGCCCGTGAAAAGCTCTCTCAATACGCATGTGCATTGCCATAAAAAGCACGTGCACAGACACCAGCCTCCCTCCCACAGTCATCCCCCAGCGTGCGCTGTGCCAACAAGCCTTTGAAGTGAAGCTTAGCTTCACTTCAAAGGTATCCGCTCCCCCCGCCCCCTGCTTCACACGTCTCACGGCCGGCAGGCCGGCTCGTATTTCTCCTCCCTCCCTCCCTCAGCACTGACGACGCGAAAGATTTACCTCCAGCAGAACGTGTCTCATCGAAATCACATTTGAAAGAAGCCTGGAGGGCCAGGCAGAGATACCTGAATCGTGCACCAACACAAGCAAACGTCCAACAATTAGCTGCCATTTTTTTCTGTTAAGTGAGGCGAGTTTCACGTGACCGACACCGAGCCACCGTGAAATCTGCTGGACAGGAAGTTCCAGTTTTAAATCCACGGCCGCTTCAGGGGCGTGCACCACTCTCTGTACACAATAACAGAAGCACGCATGCACTGCGGGTCGCGCGCCTCTCCACGCCTGACTGCGAGGCCTGTTTACCTGCATCCTCTTACCTGCGCTCACCCCGTCTCGTGGCGCTTTGTTTTTCTGCCCATCTGGTGCCTTCCTGTCCAAGTACTTTGTGATGTGCTGGGGCAATCCCTTCATAGGGGCGACAGGTGGAACCAGAATGAAGATTGAGCGTTGTCTGATTGCGCTTAACCCATCTCATCACGGGAAGGTGTTTTTGACGCTATTTTTTTATAGGCTTTTACAGACTTCCCGTTCAAATCCTCAAGTTACAATACATTATGTGGAGGTTAAATATGAACTGCTACGGTCTAATTTGAAAAGGTATATTTTTAATATTGGTTATTCGATTCTTAATTTATGAATAGTTCTACCAAATGCTTTGATACCTACGTGCACCCAGGGCTATCATAATGTGTGTCCTTCATTTATATGTGCAGTTTGCATCCCATGAGCTGCAGCATTTGATGCCCTAATGGTTAATTTTGGAGCACAAACTTTGTTTGGTTAACAAATCCCAAGGCTCCCCAGTCTTGATTCCACAGCTTGTATCTTTGAATGAGTGTTGCTGAACAGTCCTCAGATCGGCATGTTGTGGTTCCTGCTGTAATTGTAGTTACGCATCCACCATGACATCCACCGCCACATCCACCACCACATCCACCACATCCACCACCACCACATCCACCACCGCCACATCCACCATCACCACCACAACCACCATCACCACCACATCCACCATCACATCCACCACCACATCCACCACCACATCCACCATCCCCTCCACATCCACCATGACATCCACCACAACCACCACCCCATCCTCCACCACCACATCCACAACCACATCCACCACCACCACATCCACCGCATCCACCACCACCACATCCACCATCACCACCACATCCACCATCACATCCACCACCACCACCACATCCACCACCACATCCACCATCACCTCCACATCCACCATCACCTCCACATCCACCATGACATCCACCGCCACATCCACCACCATCACCGCCACATCCACCACCGCCACATCCACCACCATATCCATCATCACCACCACATCCACCACCACCACCACATCCACCATCACCTCCACATCCACCATGACATCCACCACAACCACCACCCCATCCACCACCACCACCGCATCCTCCACCACCACATCCACCGCATCCACCACCACCGCATCCACAGCATCCACCACCACATCCACCATCACCACCACATCCACCATCACATCCACCACCATCACCACATCCACCACCTCATCCACCACCGCATCCACCACCACCACATCCACCACACCCACCACCATCACTTCCAACACCACATCCACCACCACCACATCCACCACCACTTTCACCACATCCACAACCACCACAACCACCACATCCACCACATCACCACCACATCCACCACCTCCACCACCACCACATCCACCACCACCACCACATCCACCCCCTCAACCACCACCATCACCACCACATCCACCATCACCACCACCACCACATCCACCACCACCATATCCCCCAGATCCACCACTACCACATCTATATGTGTGTGTGTGTGGCTCTGTGTGTGTGTAGGTGCAAATGCAATGTTCTTGGATTTTCGTCACAATAAAATACACTGAACATAATCTTCGCAAAAGTTATTTACAAACGTTTAAGCTATTGCCATTATAAATTACAATAACTTTTATTTAATTATTAATTATTTACAAAATTAAAAGCCATTGTTATTTGTAATATCAAGACATCTAAGTCACGTAAATACAACACACATTACAATACAAATGCTATAGGTGTCACATTTGCAAAAGTTAAAACTATTGACATTGTAACTGACAAAGCTATTAATTTTGCTACTTTCAAAACCAACACATAAATAAAAAAGTGTCATTTACAAGACCAATAGCTCAAACTTTGCTAATGCGAGACCTATTGCATTTCCAATGCTTGTTTGCTCACCATGCCATTCCAGTTTGAACCCAGCCATATGCAAAACAGTCTTGACCTTGCACCCAATGGAAACGGTCCAGCCCGAACTGCCAGGCCAGGTCCCCATGGACTGGAAAAGAAGCATCCTAGGACCGGTTTCGGGGTTTCACCCTTCTTCAGCCAGGCTAGCTTTACTCCAGAGGCATGGAGAGCATGTATTAGCAGTGCATCATGATCGTTTTATCTGTGGCTGCCCCCCACAACCCAGCACTTGTAGGATGCTGGCAACTGCAGGCGCTTCTATATTGTAACAGCGTGGCATGCACGCTTTCACTGTGGCTGCCCCAGAAGCACTCGCAGTATTCCGGCAATGGCGGCCGCTTCTATGTATTACTAGCGTGCAATGCACAATTTTACTGTGGCAATGCAAAAGGTCCCACATTTGTTAGATTTTGAGCTATTAGCATTTCAAATGACAATGCCTTTTATTTGTGTGTTGGTTTTTTAAAACATAAATAAAAGGCATAGTCATTTACAATTCCAAACGCTTAAACTCTCACAAATGCGAGACCTATTGCATTGAAAATGCTTGTTTTTACTTTGACTGGATGGCAACTGAAAACAATCTTGGGTGATTAGAAAACCACTGCACAGTAGACAGGGAAAACAATGTGAAGCACACATGTACAATACCAAAAAGGTAAAAGGCCACTCAAACATGTTATGGACGAACCATGGAGGGTGTCTGAATGTGTCCAGCTAATCTAATCTAGACAAAGAGTGCTTTTCTAATTGTCTATGGAGTCCATATCGTTTCAACCTCTCTGCGTTATTAAAGGGTCGTCATCAGGACAGAGCAAAGTCATGAGCACTCGAGCAAATTTCTATCAAGAAATGAAACAAAAATTGTGGGCAACTGTATCAGCAAAAGGAATAACTTATTTAGGGGCATATTAACAAGCGGCAGCGATAATTATCGCTGACCGCTGTTAGCGTGAGGAAATATATCGCCGGCTATCGCAGGCGATGACCTCAATGTTAGCGTTGTATTAACAACGCTAAACGCCATGGATATAAAAATACCAGCGATAGTGGGGATTTTCGCCGTTTTCAATGGAATATCGCTGGTTTCCAGCAATATTCCATTGAAAATGGCGATAGCCTTGTTGATAGGGCCTGTGGTTTTAGCCACATAATCCACCCCCCATTACAGGTATGCCTAAATAAGGAATTTAGCAGACGTTAAATTCCTGAGTTAAGCCCCTGTTAGCGATATAAATCACAACGCTAACGCTGACGGGGCCTCGTTGTTAATTTCACGAAGCCCCGTCAGCGATAGATTTCCCTGAAGTATTCACAGACACGCCTACCACATGCCTACCTTGCATCTCATTAGCGATGCGAGGCTAGGCGGTAATAAATCTGGTTGTTAGGCGTTGAAAACCAACAGTAAGTGGCCTTGGTGATACGGCAATATTGTATTTATCGCCACCTTGTTATTATGCCCCATGGTGTGAGGAGAGGGGGGCTGTACGCGTATTTTGAATTGCGCAGGCAACACTTCAGTAATCGGATACATGCAGTGGGCCAGCCATCCAGCGAAATTGCAAAAATCAAGGGACATATTAGCAACAAATAGGGATATTTATCACATTTTTTTTATCGCCGGATATTATCGCAGAGATAATGTGCTATTAGCAACGTTTATCTCTAATGCGATCAAATATCCGGTGATAGCTGCTCAATGCGTGAATATCGCTGGAAATCCAGCGATATTCCGGCATTTACGCTAATGGGGACTTAACCTGAATATCCACCTCCCATTGGATATACAGGTTAAGAAGTGGTCTGAGCAGGCATTAAGTTCTAGCAATAATCGCGCTTAGCGTGACTTTTTTTATTGCTTCGCCTGCGTTGATAATAGGTGATAGCGATGTTAGCGACTGCTTTCAGTCACTAACAGGTTGGGCACGCCCACTTTGCATGTCATTAGCGAAAAATATCGCTTACATGCAAAGTGGGCCCCAAACCGGTCGCTTTCGCCTAAAAACTGTCGCTAACTGCTGTTAGCGACAGCTTGCTAATAGGGTGATAAAATTATCGCCGCTTTAGCTGGAAAAAGTCCCGCTGAAGCGGCGATAATGCCCTTGCTAATATGCCCCCAAAAGTGTAAACATATTTAAATTTAAGCAGGTCATTCAGTAGAAAAATAACACTTGGTTTAGGTAAAAACAATTAAAAATGACTTCTTTTTACTTTTCATCAAGGAAGGGACTTTGGTGCGTAGTAAACTGCTTTCATCGAGACCCGTGTCTCAACTTCAAAGCTTCAACCCGAGGGACGCAGGCTGGGTTCTGCCACCCGGACACAACCCACCGAGCTGCCGCGTGCATCGCATTTCATCCTGAGCCCTGAGCGCTGCTTTTCAGCAGCGGCGTCGGGCTGCACAGGCAGTGTGCAATTAAGGCAAACACTTGGGGAAATGCCAAGGGCAAAGGTCAGATGACAGCTTTAATGAAAATACAGAAGACAGTCCCGGCTGCTGGGTCCTGCGAGCCTTGTCAGCTGCAAGCTGGGGCTCGGGGAGGGTGTGGGGGTGTGGAGGGGGACAGGGCTAGCTGCAGATTCAGCCAGGGTGCTCTCTGCAGCTAGCCAAACTGCCTCGCAACCAATACGTAGATACCCTGGCGCAGTATTATTGCCCCTCATAATATATTCCCTTGTTTTCAGTTGTATAAGGTCTTTGCATCAGATCACACAAAGCAACAGCAAATACGGCGCACAGCAAGCCCAGGATCGTTATCTTCAAGGCATGCACGCATTGTTGGGAAAGAGGCGCAAGTGTTCCTCTTACCATGTCCATATGCACCCTCGTTCACCCTTCTCTCCTTCTTTATTTCAACTCAGTGCTTACTTTGTAAAATAAATAAATAGATAAATAAATAAATACATACATAAATAAGTACCAGGGCCTGCGCCAGGAGCCCAGTCAGGGCACGAGTCCTAAAAAGAGAAGTGGGGGGGGGATGTCGAGTCCTAGGCTAGCAGCGCTGCGCAGGTGACTGGGCGCGCAATCAAGGACTCAGGACACGCTCTGGATCTCCGCGTGGTCCGGACTAACTCCGTGGCCCCGCCTTTCTTTATTTAAAGCATGCGCGGCCGTGACGTATCACGGCCGCGTAGACGCACTAGTGCATACGTGACAACTCGCCTGTACCCAGGCTGCTTCTCGAACATTACATCCCTTTCAACCTTTATTGAAATTCAAATTCAAAACAACACCACCAGCAACGGCTCAGTGTAATAGTCTTGGCAGTTCAAACATAGTTCTTAATAACAACCCCAGGCATGAATAAACAAAAGTCAAAAACGGCCGGCAGGCCTGTTACCAGTCTGTGTTGCAGGTACCGCCATCTCAGCCCACAGCAAAGTCAGCCAGTTGCGAGGAGGGTGCAGGTTTCTTCTCAGCCCATAGCCCGCAGCCTCTCCCCTGAACAGGACTCGTTGGGGTACACTCGAGGGAGCCGAGACTGACGGTGAAACCTCTCCGGGAGTCGGATGGCTGGGGGTCCTCTCGATCTCTGGACTCGGAGGACTTGTCTCGGTTCGCTCCATCAAGTCTCTTGGCACCACCGATGACGCTGGCGAGCTGGGGGTGGAAGGATTGGGCCTTGGAGAGTCCGGCTCCTGACGCTCTCTGGTGGGGACGCCTGCTCGCTTGAAGAATGAAATGTTCCGGGTGACGCTTTCGCCATCTCTCTGGGCTGTAATCATCGTGCCTGACCGACGAGTGACGGTCCACGGTTGAGGCTCAAAGGGGAGTCGGAACTTGCTCCCTGGGAATCGGTCCCGCACGTAGACCCTATCTCGTTCCTCGATTGGGGAGTCTCTACCCCGGCGCTTGATGCTGGCATAATCGTTTGAGCGCTTCCGGTTGGCCTGGGCTAGATGTCGGTCTGCTCTCGTGGGAGTCCATGTGCGGTGGTGAGGAATGGTATCTCGGACTATCCGGCCCATGGTGGAGGGTCCTGGGGCCGCGGTGGTGGTGCGGTGAGGCGTGAGTCTGTATTCTTGCAGAAAAGTATACAGGGCCCTCTCGACTGATGTTTCTTCTGCTTGGGCAATCCGTATTACTTTATTTAGGGTCCTCATAAATCGTTCCACTTCACCGTTGGCCTGCGGCCATCTAGGGGTGACTTTCCGGTGGTGGATTCCCCACTCATGGAGGTAGTCCGCAAATTCCTGGCTCTGGAATGGGGGCCCGTTGTCCGTCTTCATTTGTTTGAAGATTCCGTGGGTGGCAATTATTTTTTCTAGCTTGGTGGCCACTTCTTTGGCAGTCAGCGACGATATGATTTCAACCTCCGGGTATCTCGTGAAGTCGTCAATAACGACGAGCATGTGGCGACCGTCGGGGAGGTGGCCAAAGCCAACTCTCACTCGCTCCCAGGGTTCTGTCGGTTCGTCTTCGGTGATGACTGGTGCCGGGGTATCCGCTGGGCCTGCTGCCTGGCACCAGTGGCACGCTCTCACCCACTGCTCCACTTTATCGTCCATTCCGGGGAACCATCCTTCGCTCGGAGCCTGCTCTTCGTTTTCACGATCCCCTGATGGCCCCGATGGGTGATTCTACAGCCTGTTGGGATAGGCTTGCTGGCATGAAGATCCTGGGTCCCCTGAGGAGACACCCCTGGGAATCTACGGACAGTTCGTCCTTCACTCGGAGGATGGCCTCGAGGGTTTCTCGTGCCTCCGGAGTTCGTCGACTCAGCGAGCTGGCGAGGGACTTCCAGCCATTGCTTCTAGTTGCTTCGATGGCCAGTTGGAGGGGCTCGTCGCTGCGGGTCGCGGCCACTATCTGATCGAGGCTAATGGGCAATGGCCTAGACCGTTCCAGAATGTTCCTGACGTATTCTTCCGTGTCTTCGGCGTCTTCTCTTTCTTGGGTGGTGGCTGCCCTCGGATGCCGGGATAAGTAGTCCGCCGGGTTGTTCACTCCGGGCTTGAATTCTAGCCGGTAGTCATATTCCTGGAGCTGCAGGATCCATTTTTCGATCCTCGGGGGAGGTTTGGATACTGAGCCTCTGAACAGGGGAAGTAGGGGTTTATGGTCCGTGAATACGATAAAAGGATGGCCGTGTACGTACACATGAAAATGTCGGCACGCCCAATGAATCGCGATGGCCTCTCTCTCGATTTGCGAGTACCTCTGTTCAGTTTCGGTGAGGGAGCGGCTCGCGTAGGCTATCGGCACCCAGTCTTCCCCATTCCGACTCTGGGTCAGTACAGCTCCGAGTCCATGAGGGCTGGCGTCTACGGCAATGTTCGTTGACTTCGTTGGGTCGAAGTAGGACAGAGTGGTGTCTGCGGACAGGGCGACTTTGGTGTTCTGGAACGCCTGCTCTTGTTCCTCTCCCCAGTGCCAAGGAGTGGTGGTCTTCGTGAGTTCTCTTAGCGGTCTGGTGATGTTGGAGAGATCGGGGATGAACCTCCCACAGAAATTCACCATCCCCAGGAAGCTTCGTACCTCTGACACGTTAGTGGGGGCCGGTGCGGCCTGCACATCCTTCACCTTCTCGGGGTCTGGTGCCACGCCTCGGTCAGAGAAGGTGTAACCAAAGAAACTGATGGTGTTTCTCAGGAACTGGCACTTTTCACGATGGAGGGTGAGCCCTGAGTCTCGGATTCTCTGTAAAACACTCCTGAGTCTTCGGTGGTGCTCCTCGATGGTGTCAGCGTAGATCAGGAGGTCGTCACTGACGTTGAGAACCCCGGTTATCCCGCTCAGCACTTCTCGGATGGTGTTTTGAAACACTTCTGCCGCACTCGAAATCCCAATATTGAGTCGCCGGTATCGTCTCAGCCCAACATGAGTGGAGAACGTCGTGATGTACCTGGAGTCGGGGTGTAGGGGCAGTTGGTGATAGCCCGATCTCAAGTCGACTTTAGAAAACCATTTCGCCCCATTCAGTTCTCCTAGTATATCATGTATTGTGGGCGTCAGATGTCTTTCTCGTTTTACAGCAGCGTTGGGTAGACGCATGTCTACGCAGATGCGTACTTGGCCTGGTTGCTTGGGTTTTCGCGCCACTACGATCGGCGACACCCAGGGGGTGGGGCCACTGACCTTCTCGATGATTCCTTGCTTTTCGAGGCTCTCCAGCTCCTGTTCAACTTTCTTCCGGAGGTGAAAAGCAATTCTCCGGTGCCGAAGTGCTACTGGCTGTACGGATTTGTCGATATGTAGCGACACCTCCTTCCCCTTGAGGCACCCGATATCTTTGAAGACATTGTTGAACTACTCGATGATGTTTTCGAGTTCTTCCTCTAGGACCGCCATGGCGAAGGAAATAAGATGGAATTCTTCCGCTGCTTGGCCACTCAGCAGCATTCCGCTACCTTCCTTGGTGACATAGATCGTGGACGACGCTTTCCTGTCCTTATGGTGAATGTCTGACTGGAAACATCCTACCAGTGGGATGGGGTCCTTTTGGCCATAGGCGAAAACCCTGATTTTCGCAGGTTGTAGGCACGGTTTGTCCCGCAGTTGCGTGTAGACATTGGCCGCCATGAGTTCGATCGATGCACCAGTATCGATGGTCGCTCGCACCTCTTGATTCAGAATGTTTATTCTGCATTTCGGTAGCCGTCGGTTCTTTTTGTTTGGATAGCTGATCGCGAGCACATAGTGGACTGGGTAGCTCGAGTTGTCCTCGTCCATGTCCTCATCTTCTGGCCTTTCTTGCACCGTGTGGGCCGTCTCCGATTTGAGTTTGGATGACCTGCACACCGAGGCAAAATGGTTCATGCGTCCGCATGATCCGCACTTTCTCCCACGTGCCGGGCAGTCTTGTGCTCTATGGGGTACGCCACCGCAGTATCCACAGTCTTTCGGGCGGTCTTGAGGCCTACTTTTCCCTGTGGGACGTTGTTTGGGCCGCACTGCGTTGACGTGTTCAGCCACGTGCACCTGTTCCGTTTTCGCGGGCCTGTGTAGAGCTGCCTCCATGTGGGACGCCCTCGCTTGTGAAAGTTCCTTGGAGCGTCCCAGCTTGAGGATATCCACTAGCGGTTTGCCATCCTCCTGGAGAATTTTCACCCTTAATTCTGACGAGTAGCATCCCTGAATGATCTGTCCCCGGATCTCCTCTTGCTCATCTCTGAATCCGCACGTGCTCGCCAGTTCTTTGAGGCCGCCATGGAAGGCATCGAGGGATTCCTCCGCTTCCTGTCGTGCTTGCCGAAAGATGAAACGCTCATAGTCCTTGCTTTGCATCTGCTCAAAGTGGGCATTGAGCGCGTTGAGGAGAGTGATGTAGGTGTGAGGGGTGGCCTCCGTCAGAGTCTTGTAGATCCGGTGGATATCCTTCCCACCGAGGTGCAAGAGTAGCGCCCTGCGCCTCTCCCTGGCTGTGCCAGCGCCCTCGAAGTAGAAGTGTAGCCTTTCGACCCAGTCCTTCCACCGCGGGGCAAGGGCCGCTGGAGCACCGTCAACCGAGAAGGGCTCGATGGGCGGAATGGACGTCATGGTGGTTGAAGGCAATGCGAAGATTTACACTCCGGAAGGGTGTAGGATGCCGGGCCGTCGTCAAGGACGAGGTGTGGCGCGCGGCACCGCGTGAGTTCTTCAGACCCTCGTCGCTATTGTCGAGTCCTAGGCAAGCAGCGCTGCGCAGGTGACTGGGCGCGCAATCAAGGACTCAGGACACGCTCTGGATCTCCGCGTGGTCCGGACTAACTCCGTGGCCCGCCTTTCTTTATTTAAAGCATGCGCGGCCGTGACGTATCACGGCCGCGTAGACGCACTAGTGTGTACGTGACAACTCGCCTGTACCCAGGCTGCTTCTCGAACATTAAAGGGGAGACGCTGTCACCACTGGAGTCAAGCTATCCTGGCTGAAGACGGCTGATAGCCAGAAAACGGTCCTAGGATGCTTGATTCCGGTCCAGGGAAGACATGGCTTGGCAGTTCGGGCGGGACTGTTCCCATGAGGCACAGGGTCAAGTCTGATTTGCATATGGCCATGTCTGAACTGGGGTGGTGTGGAGTGCAAAAAAACGATGGATTTAGGCCCAGATCTCTGTACTGGGGTGAATGTATGACATTGTTCTGCATTCTGTCCATCAATTGTTATTTTTGCATTTGTCACCGGAAGTGACGTCACAACAGGAAGTGACATCACGAAAGGTGCGCTCCGATCTCGTCCCAGAGAGGCCAAAGAGTGAAGTCCAGCTGTTTGGCAGGGGGGACGGCGTTGACCCGGTAAAATAAGTGGGGGGACGTCGTTCAACCGCGTGGTACCCCAACTTGAGCCCTGAGCCCAGTACACCTCACACTACCATTGCCCCTGCCAGTGCTGCCAATACCAGCACCAACACAACTAGAAACCATCACACTTCTACAAGTGTGACCATACGGACTATTCCTGGCGCCCTCGATGCTATCAGAATTTCTTTTGCGGCAGGCATCAGTCATTTTTGGTGTTACATGGTGTGGTTGTGCGACCTCACCACGTCTTACACTCACAAAAGCGTCTTGGGCCAGTCAGGCTCACTCGTAAAGCTTAGAAAAAACTCCAACGCATCCAAAACGCCTCAGACAGACTCATATTGGACTTCTCTCGGCAAGCTCACATTTCCGGCCACCTGAAAGACCTCCATTGGCTCCCCGTCAACAAGAGAATAACGTTCCCTCTCCTCACCCACGCACACAAAGCCCTCTACGACCTAGGACCAGAATGCCTCAACACGCGAATGTCCTTCTACAACCCCTCCCGCCAACTACGATCGTCCAATCAAGCCCTCGCCGCAATTCCACGCATACATAGATCCACCATGGGGGGAAGACCTTCTCCTACTTAGCGGCCAAAACCTGGAATTCTCTCCCCACCCACCTCCGCCTTTCACAGAACCACCTCTCATTCAGAAAGCAACTAAAAACTTGGATATTCGATAAGTAAAGCACCCCCCTCCCTCAAGCGCCTTGAGACCCTCTGGGTGAGTAGTGCGCTATACAAATTTTGAACTTGAACTTGAACTTTTTGTTCAACCCTCGGTAGCTGTGGCTTCGAGCAGCAAGGCTAAAACAAAGGAGCTAGCATTAATTATTTAGAAGCACCAAACAACGGAATCAGAAAGCCACACAAAATTAAACAAATCTGACAGCAATTTCTAAAAATAGATCATATATTTTATGATTTTTTTAGACCCAAGATGATCAAAATCCACTAGAGGTTTCCAGAGATGTAGATTTTTAAATAAAGCGTAAATCTCCTTTTTTAGTTCAAAGCGCAGACAAGCATTGGTGACTGTAAAGTTATTCCGGACTGGTTACTGGGAAACCATTTCCAACAGGAAGAAGGTTAAGGAGGCCGATAAGGATTGTTTGGGCAGTTACCTGGTCACCATAGCAGTCGCAAGTCCAGTTCCAAATTTTACATCAAAGCCTCTATAGACGTCAATTTAGTGGTCCTGCTGCTGAATATACAGGAAGATGAAGGATGCTCTTAATGCTGTGTGGTCGACTGGGGTCTCCTTGCAGTGAATCCTCGTCAATGGGTAAGGTGGGGTGTCTTTGACCACAGGGGTTGGTGTCCCTCAAGGTCCGCTTTGGTTCAGAAGACCAGCAGCGGCTGGCTGCAGATCTCTGTTCATGGTGGCCCAGCAGTTTCATCTGGTGAGGCTTAGTATCCTTCTTTGGGGACCAGTCGACTCTCTGGTGACCCTCCTGGGTCCAGCAGACATAGGCGCAACTTTTAAGTCTGGAGGGGGGGAGGGGTCTTCTTAGCTGCATATCTGCAGAAGCAGCACTTCCTTGCCAGTGGCTACTGACTCGCCTAGAAGAGCTACTCCAACTTTTATGGCCCTGGTGCTGAAACAGGGGTCAGCCGACTGACCCTTGGAGCCTGCCTTTTTGGTTAGGGGCTTTGGAACGACTTTCCTTGAGCCAGGCACCACAGGCGTTGTCCTCTCTTCACTAGTCCAAAGAGCAGCAGATGCAGTCTTCTCTTTCCAGGTCCAGGGGTCAGCAGGAAAGTCCTTCTTCGGTCCTTTCTCCAGTCCAGATGTGAACTGAGGTTCAGGGTGCCATATTTATGCCCCGAAAGTGCTCTGGGCAGATGATGGGGTCACTAGTCAATAGGCAACCAAGATCCCTCCCACCTCCGGCTATGTGTGGCATCCAGCAATTCTGCCTGCTCTCAAAACGTCTGAACCCTTCCTTGGTTGCTAGGAGCTTGGTAGCCCACCCTAGAGGAGTGGGTACCTGTGGCTACACACCACAGAAAAAACTATTTGACAACTGGTTTCCCCTCTCTGTTCCCGCTGCCAGCCCTTCTACCGGAACAAAGGGGCAGCCCTACTCAAGTGTGATCAGCCTTTGCTTGCCAACAGCAGCTTCTCCTTTCAAGCTCCTTTTGGGCCAACACCCTGTGTAGCCCTCTGGGCCTCTATCGTTCCTAAACCTGGGAGTTGTTTATACTACTCCACAGGAGGGCAGGAGGCTGTCTGGTCGCCAGCAACTGCAAAAGCCACTGGGTAAACTTGGCACCAGGGTGGCAACTTTGTAAAAGTGGGTTTTACTTAAAAATGACAATAAATTTGTTTTGGGCATGAAGTCGGGTATAATGCCACAGCTAATTTGATCATCAATTTTCCCATTTTATTAGTCTCTATCAGAAGTTAGCAGGACTTAAATGTCAGCCTGTAACTCTGTACTAGCCAATAGGCCTACTAGCTTTTTCACAGTAAAAATGACATTTTTGAAGTTTTTACCGTTAGGACATATTAGAGTACATGTCCCACTGAATAACATACAGCCCCCTGCCTTGGGGCCTGACGGGCCTTCCTTAGTGGAGACTTATAGGCATTGTTAGGGAAGGGGAGGGGTACCACTGGTTTATCACAATGTCCAGCACTCTATAGCAATGTAGGAGCGATCTATTTCTATGTAGTGTGGTAACAAAAAACAATATTCTTTTTGGATGTACACCATAAAGTAACAATACTTCATTCAATCAATCCCGATAAGTTAGGAGTCTTCCTGGTTTAAATGGCAAACTCAAGCTAGCAGTTTCAACCTGCTCCTCCAGGCTGCAGTGGCGGGCTGGGAGCCGTTTTGTATTCACTCACATGCAGCGTGGCACAATCTCTGCTGTAGGCACTCAAACTTATATGCCCTGGGTACCCTTCAGTACCATATATGTGAGACTTATAAGTAAGTCTGCTTATGCCAATTGAGGGTCGCCAATTCAACATACGCTGTGACTGAGGTCTGGTTAGGAGGCCTCAGTGCAGTCTGACCGGCAGCGTCTGTCCAAACCTTTGTGGATGATCATGAAAAAGAGGCGATTACGTACAGACAATAGTTTGAATGCTGCTTGGAAAGTGATCTCTGCAAGGTAAAGATCTTAAACAAAGACAGAGATCAGTTAATCTAAGAGTCTGGGTAAACACCCAGCACCTCTAACTGGAAGAAGAGCCCTGGGTGAGGGCCCGTGCCAGAGCCCTCACTCAGAGTACTGCGTCCAGATGGGCAGAGCGCCTTTGGAGAAGGCCCTCGAAAGGTTAAAGTCTGTTCATGTGGCAGCTGCCAGAAACAGGTAAAACGTAGGTCCTGATTTAGATCTCGGCGGGCGAGTTACTCCATCACAACAGTGACGGCTATCCCGTCTGCCGAAATATAAATCCCGGTATATCCTAAGGGACTAAAATGTTGGTGGACGTTGGGGCGGAGTAACCCCTCCACCAAGATCAAACCAGGACCTTAGTAGCCAAAACAGGAAAATGAAAACAAATAATAAGGGAAACCAAAACACGCAGAATCAAAGAGCAGGTCTGGAAGGAATTGGCCACGTGAATGGAAAAAATGGGGACCCCTACATTCTATTCAGTTTGCTATTCGTAGGGAAAACATAAACACATTTAGGAAAAAGACAATATATAGCAAACCAATGATAATTATATCGCCCTTATATCGACTTCATTTCAAATGCTGTGTAGTGAATGATAATAATTCGCTGAGACAGTAATGTATCAAAATTATTTGATTATTTTATTTCTATTTGTTTACTTTTTGTATTTTTTTGGGAGAACTCTTTATCATTTTTATCTCACTTAATTTATAAAAAATATATGTAATTCGTATAAGTTAACATTCAATAACATATAATACACATACTGACAAAAACAAAGCAATATCAACAAAAGTGCAAAAAAACGTGCTATACGATATGTTCAGTCGGTGGAAAATTTTGAAGAAGGCAATGCGGTAGAATGGAACACAACGCGTTTCGGCCAAAGGGCCTTCGTCAGGTGACCGTCCTTCGTATATTACATATAGACTGGTGTACAACATAAACCTGATATTCTTTCTTTTAGTGCACCCTGTTGTCTGTAGATGTGCACATAATTGGTTTAAGGGGAGTGAAGGTCATAGAAAATTCAGTACATATTCTTCTCAGGTATGCATCCACGTGCTGACCTCAGTTCAAGTGCCGGAAAACAAGTCTTTTGCGCAATGAATCTATCGTCCTTTGTTAGCCCTTTTTATTTAAGACTTTTATTTTACATCGTCATTTGGGGGGATCCATGTATTTCTTTTAATTCCTTTCATCTAGTAGAGAAAGTCGTGGCCTTTCTTGTTAATCTGGCATGAATATAGAGTCTTCAATCCGATGTCGATTCTTCGTATTATGGGGTCTGCTGGTTTACACCTCCACGGGTGCCGCCGCAAAAAAGTTACAATGACTTGCTTTAGGGGGCGCTGGATTTTGGAATAGTATAATTTACTATTCCAACTCCAGTCTGTGCAGCAGTAGGGACGGTGCTGGAAGATATATCTAACACCTTCTGCCCCTACAGCAAGTCGTAACAACTTGAGTTGTAATGGTATGTGATGTAACAACGCGGTCATTGTAATGACCGCGTTGTATTGGCATGCCTTGTATCGCATGTATTATAAACAATTTCACATGGAGGCAGAGCAGCAGGGCCGCGTCGGGTCACAAAAATCAAGGACTGCGGAGAGCGCCTGCATAAGGAGGTCATCAGGAAGAAATAGGTGGAAGCTCAGGGGAGGAGCACAGGTGCAGAGAGAGAAAGTAAAGTGCTAAGAAACAGAGCCCACCGATGAAGGTTTGGAAAAGAAAAGATGGTAAAACTGGAAGGCCCAAGAAGGGAGACAGGAAAGGCTGCAGCAGAGTGTGGGTCAGAGCTGAAAGAGATAAAAGTTTACAATGAATGTATAAAAGGGACGGAATAGCTGCATGATCCCGAAACCAACATAAGGAATGAAACCCTTCAACAGGACCTGATCAAGGCCGGCTTAGGCTACAAAGGGAACTACTAGGACCAGGATGCATCTGGAGAGTGAACCAGAAACCTAGAGTAGGGTGTGATGGAGCCAAAAATGCAAGGTGTTGGAAAAGTGTTCTGTCATAAACTGGTGTAAAGGCTGGACCGCACCGGGCCCTCGTGAGCACCACCTCGGTTCTGTATGGTGGAATCAGGAAAATGTGCACTTTATATACAGCAATACCTCCATTACAGAGGAGGAGATATACAGGAATAATGAAAGATGTCTTGTCAAAAGCACATGGAAATGAAGTGAGCGTAAGAATAAGCATGGGCGAATTTTGCGAATCTGGCGTTCGCAAATTTTGCGAATTTGCGAACTCGCAATCCGCAAAATCCACGAATTCTCGCGAATTTGCGGATTTTTTTGTGTTTGCAAGGATTTCTGCCAGTTCGCAAGGTTTTCTGCCAGTTCGCGAGGGTTTTGTACCAGTTCGCAATTGTGAACTTACATGTCGGCTCGCAACGGTCACGATTATGTTGTTTCTACGTCTGGTTCATCATCACAGGTTCCCAGAACCCTCTGTTTCACCCCTGCCTTCCTCTGTTTCACCCATGCCATCCTCTCGTGCATCAATGCCACCCTCTGGTTCATCATCACCGTAGATTATGGGGGCGGAAAAGCAAGCACACCTGCCTGCTTCAACTGACATGAATTAATTTGGGGTTGATTTATTAATGTGTCACTGTTTTAAAATTCCAGTCTGGCACCTGCTTCCTTATCTGTAATTTGCTTTCTGTTGCAGTGCAATTTTTTTTTCCAGGACCTTTGTGGACTACTTGTAGCTATTCTATGAGCCTGCTGTGAGGGTCAGAGCAGGGTCATATAATTGTTGCAACTAGCAACTGAACTGTGGAGGGGCCTTGTCAGGAAGCACTACAGGGAATGGTTACTAATGATGAGTTTGAACTTTTGAACCTGCTGAATGCTTTTTTTGTGTTCGCAAGGATTTCTGCCAGTTCGCAAGGATTTCTGCCATTTCGCAAGGGTTTTGTACCAGTTCGCAATTGCGAACTTACATGTCGGCTCGCAACGGTCACGATTATGTTGTTTCTACGTCTGGTTCATCATCACAGGTTCCCAGAACCCTCTGTTTCACCCCTGCCTTCCTCTGTTTCACCCATGCCATCCTCTGGTGCATCAATGCCACCCTCTGGTTCATCATCACTGTAGATTATGGGGGGGGGGGGGGAAGCAAGCACACCTGCCTGCTTCAACTGACATGAATTAATTTGGGGTTGATTTATTAATGTGTCACTGTTTTAAAATTCCAGTCTGGCACCTGCTTCCTTATCTGTAATTTGCTTTCTGTTGCAGTGCAATTTTTTTTCCAGGACCTTTGTGGCCTACTTGTAGCTATTCTATGAGCCTGCTGTGAGGGTCAGAGCAGGGTCATATAATTGTTGCAACTAGCAACTGAACTCTGGAGGGGCCCTTGTCAGGAAGCACTACAGGGAATGGTTACTAATGATGAGTCTGAACTTTTGAACCTGCTGAATGCTTTTTTTGTGTTCGCAAGCATTTCTGCCAGTTCGCAAGGATTTCTGCCAGTTCGCGAGGGTTTTGTACCAGTTCGCAATTGCAAACTTACACCGCACGCAGCAAAATTGTATCACCAAGAAAAAAAAATCCGCTGCGTGCGAATTTGCGGATTTTGCGGGAAATTCGCTGATCTCGCGGATTGCGAATTTACCAAAAATCCGCAAAATCCGCGAGCGTATCGGATTTTCCGCCCATGCTTACGTAAGACAGATATCTGGCAACGTGATAAACAATATGAAAGATAAAGTAAAGAAAAAATGTGAAATCAAGGAGTACTTTGAATATTTATTAGTGGCGTGCGCAATTCACGTAAATTGCTTTCACCTAATTATGCATTTTTTTTAAAAATGACACAAAATTCTGCATAATTACACAAAATGCAAATCTGTCATTTAGTGTTATGTTTCAGCGCGGAGGGTAAAGGACGCATTTCGCAGTTAGATGAGGGTGAAAAACGGAACTTGACCAACCATCTAATTAAAATCTTGCAGCTGCACTTCAGCAGTGTTTCAGCACAGCTCCCTGTCAAGCCTTGTGAGGGTATTTACACGGCTGTGCACACTCGTGCATGCCCCCTTCACATTTACAGACTACATATACATGCAGCAGTTTAGCACTTTCTCTTCACCACCCAAAGGTCCGTTCTTTTCCACTGCTCAGTTAAGGTTCTTTCTGTGGTGTAGTGATTGATTCTTACCTGATTGGACTGGACTTCGAGGCATTCTTTCTGTCAATATGTGAAGTTTAGTGTTTTATAATGTAGTAAATATGCGTGTAATAAACATGTTAGGCGATGATTAATTGGGGGACCCAGTGGGGTTTGAGTAACTCTTTCTTCAGTTACACTACATACAGTTTCTAGGTAAGAGATATCCCATAGTTTTCTCAACGCATCTTTTGCCATGGCAGACATCCCAAAACACAACAGGGTCACAGCACTGGGAACTTCCACCTACAGCAGATGTCACAAACACCAGCAGTGGGCGCTGAGGCCCAGCTGACAAACAGCAGACACCCACAAGTGCAGACGAGTAATAAACAAACGACAGACGCAAGGACATAGTAATAAAGCTCGCTGACAGCGATGGCTCAGAGGCAAGGAGAGACCATCGATGGCTCAGAGGCAAGGAGAGACGCGCTTTATTACCAGGAGCACAGGGGAGAGCCTACATCAGAAAAAAGAAAAGCCTGCAATATAAACCGAAACCGACGGCTAACACCAGACAACCGACCAGCAGGGACTCACAACCTTGGAGGGAAGTGTTTATATTACATTGTAATATACATGCACTTGTAGAAATGCTCTGTTTCACTGTCTGTAATTGGCGAGGGGTCACATGCATAATGAATGTCTGACCAGAGCACCACGAGAAGCCACCAGATGGCCTCTCAGAAGGGGAGGGAGCAGGTTTAAGTCCTGCTGCCTAAACGTGTGAGGCACCACAAGTGGTGATGCCCCCAGCAACCGGAACTCACACTCTGTCACCCGTGCTCTTGCAGTGACTCACACTCCGGTACTTTAGCAGTGACCTGTACTCTGTCTCCTTGGGTCTTACAGTGACCTGCACTCTGTCACTTAAAGTGACCCCCAATCTGTCACCAGTGGCGGCTCCCATAGGGCATACTGCGGGGCGGTGCGACTTGGTGGAGGAGAGGCAGGGTGGTGGGGTAGTAAACTCGGACATACATGGAACGGAGGAACGTAATAATTACATTCCTCTGTTCCGTCGTATGTCCGTGTTTACTACCCCCCCCCCCCCCACCCTGCCCCTCTGCAGCCCCACTGCCCTGCAGCACGCCCTATGCGAGCTGCCACTGTGTCACCCTGGCTTTCGCAGTGACCTGCACTCTGTCACCCTGGCTCTTGCAGTGACCCGCACACTATCGCCCTGGCTCTTGCAGTGACCTGCACTCTGTCCCCCTGGCTCTTGCAGTGACCTGCACTCTGTCACCCTGGCTCTTGCAGTGACCCGCACTCTGTCATCCTGGTTCTTGCAGTGACCTGCACTCTGTCACCCTGGCTCATGCAGTGACCTGCACTCTGTCACCCTGGCTCTTGCAGTGACCGGCACTCTGTCACCCTGACTCTTGCAGTTACCCGCACTCTGTCACCCAGGCTCTTGCAGTGACCTGCACTCTGTCACCCTGGCTCTTGCAGTGACCCGCACTCTGTCACCCAGGCTCTTGCAGTTACCCGCACTCTGTCCCCCTGGCTCTTGCAGGGACCCGCAGTACACCCTGGCTCTTGCAGTGACCTGCACTCTGTCACCCAGGCTTTTGCAGGGACCTGCATTCTGTCACCCTGGCTCTTGCACTGGTCTGTTCTCCCGATCCATACCTCACAGAAACATAACTTTTGCCGCAGATTAGGATTTTTAGGTCTGTTTTTGAAGCAGCTTGAGCTGTTTCACCAGGTTATTCTTTTTACGGAAATATGTAAATTACACATATACCTACATGTTTTTCATAATACTTATATTTACAGAGGCATTTCGAAAAGTTTACTTTGTAGATAAAAAATCGTCAGTTTTCACTGTCACTGCCTGGTTGTCAATGACTTAGTTGGTGTTGCTTCTGTGGCGTTAGCTTCTGAATGATGAAAGGCAGAGTCGGCTTTACACAATACTTACTTTGAAAACAATAAGCGCAAAGGCCAGAGCCCGCTGCTGGCACTGCCAAGCCTTGCGGGCACTGATGCCAAGGCTCAGGCTGGTGAACACCGACGCTGTCTGGTCTTGGGCCCGCCGTGCGCCTCTTTCTTCGACCGCATCATGATGGCGTTGTCTGTGCTGCACCAGCGTAGAGGGGTCTGTGCGCTTCTTTTTAGCGTCTCCAGTGTATATATTAACTGCGAGGTAATGCCTTTTTAGCTGACAGCAAAGTTCAGACACAAAAAGGCAATTACTGGCTGTGTTTCAAAGCTCTGCTGTCAGCAAAACATGCATTAACCCGCAGCTATTTAGAGTTAATATATGCACTTTCTACAACAAAAATAAGTGCACACATCGCCTTCTGGACGGATGCAACGCAGAAAGAGGCCTCATCGTAAGACCCTTCCTTGTCTCTTTATCTCACCTTGCAGGTCAAGGGTTTCATCCCAGCTTTCCCTGGAGCAGTGTGTTATGTTGTGTTACTTTGTGTTGTGTTATGTGAATTTGGGATGTATGACGTTACAACGCATACTTTTACAACGCATACCTTTACAACACATTTTTTACAACGCAACATCCATTACAACGCATTCCACTACAACGCATGCCATTACCACAAATTTTTAAAAACTACCCTTACAACGCATTCCAATACATCGCATACTACTTTACAACGCATACCATTACAAAGCATAACATTACATTGCATGTAAGGTAAGTGTTGGATAGTGTAGGAGTAAAAATTACTATTCTAACTCCAGGGGTTGCAATAGTAGGGTAAGTGTTGGATAGTGTAGGGGTAAAAATTACTATTCTAACTCAAGGTGGTGCAATAGTAGGGTAAGTGTTGGATAGTGTAGAGGTAAAAATTACTATTCTAACTCCAGGGGGTGCAACAGTAGGGAAAGTGTTGGATAGTGTAAGGGTACTATGTGTTGTAATGGTATGCGTTGTAATGACTGCGTTGTAATGACTGCATTGTAGTGGTATGTGTTGTAGTGTCATGCGTTGTAATGGTTGCGTTGTAATGGCATGCGTTGTAATAGATGTTGCGTTGTAAAAGTTTCATTGTAATGGAAGTGCGTTGTAAAAGTTGCGTTGTAAAGGTTGCACTAGCACCCATGAGTGTATCCAGGCGCTGAGCCGGTGTCTGTGCCCAGCCTGCCTACAGTAGGTTGGGTAATTACAAAGCCAGGGGGCTTACTTAGAAGCCCCTTGCTCCACTTTAGCGTCATTTTCAACATGAGAAAAGTGATGCAAAAGTGGTGCAAGGGGCTTGTAAATCTGACCCCAGGTCTTCAGCTAGTTGCGCAGCTCAGGAAGAGAGGAGGCGGCTCTGACGTGGCGTGGCAGGCCGTTTCACACGTTAGGAGTGATGCAAGCGAGCACCCATCCTCCTGTTCTGGTTCGGCGTGAGTGGGGTGTGTGAGTAGGAGTCCTGGGGAGCGGAGGTGGATGGGGAAAGGAGACACAACTGTTCAGGTGTGTGTTGCCTAAGTTGTGTCGTGCCTTGAATGTGTGTATGAGGAGTATGAAACAAGCATGTTTGTGTATCGGAGCCAGGGGAGCTCCCGAAGGGGTGGTGTGATGTGACTTCTGTGTGGGACGTTGAGGATGAGTCCGGCTGCCGAGTTTTGGATGGTTTGTGCTCTTCTGGTGAGTTGCTTGGTGAACCCGATGTAGAGGCTGACAGCTAGCTATTTGAGTTAGGCGCCTTGACGCCCAATGGGCATAGTTGCGCATTACAAATGCCATTTCATTCATTCATTCATTCAGGCTGCTTGATGGCAACTAGGACTTTATTTTTTTATTTAAAGTTTTGTATAGCGCGAACATGACCCCAGAGGGTATCAGAGAGCTTTACATACAAGTTGCGGAAGACATAGGTAGATAGCTGTGGGAGAAAAGTAGAGATATATACAACAAATACACAATGACATATTCGCAGGCGACATTGAGGCCATAGCTGTTGTCAGGTAGCAGTTTTTTCAGCTAAACAAGATAGGAGACAAAAGGTGAAACACTTTTAATTCAGAGCAGTGTTTATCAGAAGGGCTTTCACTTCCCTTTTGAGGTCAAAAGTTGAGGGAATCAGTCTTGTTACAACAGGTAGGGATGTCCAGATTCTCGGGGCAATACCAGAGAATGTACGATTGTAGGTTTTCATGTTTGTTTTAATTTCTTCGGCTTGAGCAGCAGTGTGCTGGTGCTCCTAGAGGGCCGGGAGCCTCCCGATAGTTTGGGCTTATTTGCCAGTTAAAGATGAGTGTTGTAGTTGAGTGCTCTACGAGTCATGCATGCAATTTTTGAGCCAATGAAGCCAGTTGAGCGATTTCAGGTCTGAAGAGATGTGGTTGGTTTTCTTGGAACCAGTGATGAGTCTGGTCGCTGCATTAAGTGTAGCTCTGAGGGGGGCTAAGCTGAGTTTCGGAAGCCCGCATAGAGTAGCACTGATGTATTCTAGTCTCAAGATGACTAGTGCTGGCACAGCAGATTTGAAGTCATCATGGGGAAGGAGGGGTTTGAGTTTTCTTGGGCTGCTCAGATGGAAGTTCACTTCTTTGGTAGATGTTCTGATGTGATCTCGCATGTTTAGGTTCTTGTCTAGCACAATTCCCAGTGATTTCTTGGAATCAATGATGTGTGGTGTGCAGTTGAGAGCCACAAGTTTTTCAGATATTTCTCAACAATGTAAATGTAAATGTAAATGTACATGTATTTATATAGCGCAAATTACCCACATCACAGGCATCTAAGCGCTTGCTTAGGGAACCCGTCCTGGTATTCCCCTGTGAGATAACCCCGGCAGGGTATCCACAAGGTGAAAGCCAGGCATCCCGCCGCGAGGGGCCGTTGTGGAGATTAAGCAAGCTATTGCCCAGAGTCGCAGAGTGTGAGCCCGTGAGTCGAGAAGGCACCGGAGCGAGAATTATCGAGTCCATGGAATTATTGAGCCCAAGCCCCGTCGAGGCGGGGAATTGAACCCTGGTCCAGGGCCGATCTCAGCTTCCGGGTCTGCCGCCTCTAACCCCTGAGCCACACTTCTCCACATGGTGGTTTGCCTAGTGGGTGAAATGAGGAGGAATTTTTAAAGTGTTTAGTTTGAGCTGGTTGGAGTTTAGCCAATTTAGGGATTTGTGCAGGGTTCCGTTGAGTGTCTTCATATCATCCGGAGAAGAGATTTTCATGCACACTTGGGTGTCCTCCGCATACATGCGATATTGGATGTAAGATGCTTTAGAGACTATTTGTCCAGTGTTGCTTGATAGCCGTTTGAATGTCTTCCTCAGCATCTTCAGGGTGTGTTAGCAGGGTGCAGTGATGGTGTTGAGGATAGGAGTTCGTGCTTCGTTGAGCAGTAGAAGTCCTATGATGAAGGCATGGCGGGTGCAAGGGTCGTTGGATGGTTTTTATGATGGCATTGGTTTAGATGGTGGTGATGGCAGGCCACAAGGGCAGGATTTGATCTTTGGCCGTGATTGTTCCTGGAGGGTTCAGGAGGCACAGTGAAATCTTTGCTGATGATGAAGTTTCCTTTGCACTGTTGGACAGTTGTGTGCTTGGTATTCCTTCTCTGCAGATAGCAGCGTCTTAAGGTTGTTTAAAAGAAAGCAATTTAATTTACACACCAAGGCTGGGTTTAAATGTTGAATTTAATTTAGCCTCTAAGTGCCTCGTCTGTGTTGATGAGCAGTATAATGAAATTATTCTGTCTGGATGTAAAATTCTAGTCCTTCTTCCATGTTTGGTAAATTTCCTGGTTTTTGGTTGTCAGGTCCAGCTCTCCCTGTGCCGCTGCACTGTCCTGCATCCTCAACGTTTTTTCTGAGTGCCGTCTCCTGTCTTTCCCTATCTTTCTTTTTTTATTTCTTTCTACTTCCTTCCTCAATGTTTCTGAGTGCTTTCTCCTGCTTTTGGCTTGTTTTGACATCTTCACCCCGCTTTTCGGATTTTTCTGTTTCTTCTTCCACACCCCCTTTTTTTCTGAGTGTTTTCTCCTGCGTTTGGCTCATTTTTCACTGCTTTCTCCGTGAAGCAGCAAGCAACTCCAGCACCCTGAGACCCTCATGGGTGATTTGAAGTGCTTTAGAAATCCTGATTGATTGATTGATTGACAATATGGCCACCCTAAGCACCGGTCTCCTATATCAGAGCTCCTAAGTGCTTCTGAGAAGTGTTGGTACTCGCTAAATAAAAGAATAGCCCCCCTGCTGGGAAGTGTTGCTACTCTACAATTAAAGTATTGCACCCCTGTTGGGAAATGCCGGTACTCTCCAATTAAAAGTATTGCACCCCTGCTGAGAAGTGCCGGTACTCTCCAGTTGAAAGTATTGCACTCCTGCTGGGAAGTGCCGGTACTCTCCAATTAAAAGTATTGCACCTCTGCTGGAAAGTGCCGGTACTCTCCAGTTGAAAGTATTGCACCCCTGCTGAGAAGTGCCGGTACTCTCCAGTTGAAAGTATTGCACCCCTGCTGAGAAGTGCCGGTACTCTCCAGTTGAAAGTATTGCACCCCTGCTGAGAAGTGCCGGTACTCTCCAGTTGAAAGTATTGCACCCCTGCTGGAAAGTGCCGGTACTCTCCAATTAAAAGTATTTCACCCCTGCTGGGAAGTGCCTGTACTCTCCAATTAAAAGTATTGCACCCCTGCTGGAAAGTGCCGGTACTCTCCAATTAAAAGTATTTCACCCCTGCTGGGAAGTGCCAGTACTCTCCAGTTCAAAGTATTGTAACCCTGCTGAGAACCGCCAGTACTCTCCCTCTGAAGAAATAGTGCAGGCGCTCAGTAGCAGACAGTTCTGTCCATTTAAAGCACTGCATGTAGCACACAGGTGCTAGCCTCCCAGCTGGAGAATGTGATCCTAATAGGATGGAGCCCTGCTGGGAGGGACGGAGCCTTAACTAGGAAAGGAGGCAGGGTAAGCTCCTGATGAGGAGCACAAGGCAAGCATAAGTGATGAGGATGATAACCAGGTGTGCAAGTGTCTCCAGGACTGACAGTAATGAGGATGAAGGCCGGGCGTGGGCAGTGGGCACTGTTACTGTCAAAGAGCACTCTCTGCCCGAACAAGAGTATGTGCCCTGCACATGAACCATCCACAGCACAATGAGACAAAGGGACATCTTCCTACACAAAACAATCACAAGGTGTTTCCCTCGTTCTATGTGTGCTGCAGAATGCAGCACACGGTGAAAGAGAAAAAGACGAGAAATTAAAACATTTCTCCTCGTTACGCCTACTCAGGGAGGCGTAAGGTTTTGACGCTGCCCCAGGTTTACATAAATAAGTAAAACGGAGACAGGGTCAAAATCCCTGGGTGTTGAATGGGGAAACCCACAGCAACGACCATGGAACGCTTCCTTGAAGCAGAGTAAGGAAACACAGCAACTTACGCTGCTTTGTCTTACTCCATATCTGCGCGGCCGTGCAGGGTAGCTATGCGTTGCCTCATAGATATGATTGAGAGGCCTGCGTCACAGGAACGTAAAAAAAGGTGAAGCTCTGGGGGCGCACGCCTCTTGTAATGGGGCGCTGATGGAGAGGAGCCAAGAGGGCTTTATGTAACCAGCAGAGCAGTGAAGATAACCAGCATTGGTTACCACAAATGAGTACTTTCACGAATGCATCAAGACCACCTAAGTTTGTAAATGCAAGTTCCATTTTCTGTAGTAAAGAAAAATGTTTAATTGAATGGAATGGATCTGTGCTGTGTTCTTTCGGCCGCGCATACCTGTTACCACATCTTGCATGTCGTCTCTGCTCAACCTCGTGTTTCTATCGTCCTTTAACTCTTCCAACTGATCCCCTGTTTTATATCCTAGAGTAGTGCATCAGAGCAGAGACGTTAGTAGAGTAGTGCTAACCGCTCCAGACCCACACTGCCCCATTGTTAGAATTGGAGGGCTCTAACTGGCACAGGTATGCATCTTTGTCCAGGAAGGGACCCTTGCTTCTAGTCATGGTAAGGGAGTTACGCACTTTAGATAACCTCTGCTCACCCCCTCGGGAGCTGGGTACAAGCAGACAGGCATGTCCCAAAGGTAATGCGTGAAGTATTTGTACCCACACACACAGTAACACAGTGAAAACACCACAAATAAGCAGCACACCAGTTTAGAAAAATAAAGTATCTTTTTCTAAGCCAAACAAGACCAAAACAACAAAAATCCAACATGCATGTATCAAGATATGAATTTTTATGTGGTTACTTGTAAAAAATAGCCCTTGTAGAAACAAAATAGCTCCACTTAGGGAGATTATGACGTCATAATAGGTATAAATCCAAAATACGGCGCCGACCGTGAGATGCGCGGCATTAGGCATGGAGTCACACGGACCCCCAAACAACAATACCTTGGAAACAAAGACTGTGGATGATGCACAGCGTCGTGGAGGTGAGGCACGGGGCAGAGGTGAAGCTGGTTTCCTTGTTACCACGTTGGAGAAGAGGACTCGAGTCCGTGAGGAAGTGAGCAGCCACGGCCCGTGGAGGGAGTTTCGGTGGGGCAGAGAGGCAGGGCGGGGGAGGGGCAGGATGGGGGATGCTAAAAACCGGAATATGGACAATTGAAGGTAAGTAAATAGTTTAATAAATAAAACGAATTTCGTAGCGCGCCCAGCATCGCATTTTAAGATGCAGGGCGCGCTACGAAATTCAATTTATTAATTTTTTTAGCAACCCCCCCGCCCCACCCCCGCCTCTCTGCCCCACCGAAACTCCCTCCACGGGCCGCAGCTGGAAGTGAGGCATTGAATCCAGGACAGTGAAAGTTAGGCAGCGTTGACGGTGAGGCTTATGATTCCGGTGAGGCGATGTGAAGTCGAAGGGTTTGTGAAGTCACCCACATCGGTTATCGGCTCCGCGGTAACAGGATGTTGGTGCTGGCGATGACAGCATCCGTGCAAGTGCTGGCTTTGGGAAGGGCGATAACTGCAGGCATCGAAGGGCATCGCAGCTGCTGTGCATGGGGGCGGTGCGACGTGCATATCACAAGCGGTGTCCCAGTCTTGGTGCAGATTGCGGAATCACTGATTGAATCAGAGTTGTTCCTTTTGCTTTGCAGCACCAACCACACAATTTTCAGGGCCCAGGAACTGGAATTGGCACTTTTTGGAATACAGGAGTAACCCTGGGTGTAGTGGGCATGGTGAGGCTACGCGGTGAGCCACGGAGGTTAAAACAATCTCCGCACACTCTGCAAAGCTCCGCTGCGCTCCACCCGCCTCTCACCCGCCATATCAACAATAGTTATAGAAGCTTAAAAACAATATAAAATATTCTAAAAGCCTTACCTGAGCTGCGGCGTCCCCGGGCGGCCCTCTTCCTCCATTGCGACTTCTTGATGACAACTGTGCATGCGCGAGTACTCGCGCATGCGCATTTCTAGTGAGAAATGTCCTTTGCAAGAGGAGCTTTGTAAGTCATGTTCTTTGGAAGAGCAGGGTTTTCTAAGGGAAGGTTTGTAACTTGATGCCTGTGGATAAGGCGCTCTGTAGCACAAGCGCTTCGTTATAAAGAGGTTACGGCACAAGAACATTCACATAAGGAGGTTTAGGCACAAGTCCTTCCATTTCAGGGGGTTTACAGCACAAGTCTTTCCACTTCAGTAGGTTTACAGGGAGGTTTACAGCACAAGTCCTTCCATTAAAGAAGGTTTACAGCTCAAGTCGTTCCATTTAGGAGGGTTTACAGCACAAGTCCTTTCATTTCAGTATGTTTATACAGGGTTCACGGCACAAGTCCTTCCATTTAAGGAAGTTTACAGCACAAGTCTTTCAATTTTAGGGGTTAAAACACAGGCCCTTCCTTTTAATGGGGTTACAGCACACCCCCTTCCATTTAATGGGGTTTACTGCTCAAGTCCTTCCATTTAAGGGGATTTACAGGGGGTTTAGAGTACATGCATTTCTAGTGAGAAATGTGCATGTGTAAGCACTCGCGCATGCGCAGTTGTCATCAAAATGTCGCGATGGAGGAAGAAGGCAGCCCTGGGACGCCTCAGCTCAGGTAAGACTTTTTTTAATACTTTAAATTGTTTTTTAAGCTTCTATAACTCTTGTTTATAGGGCGGGTGGAAGGCAGGGGCTGGTGTAAACTCCGCTCCACCACGAAGTGTGTGGGGTGCTGCCTACTCCGCCTATTCCCGAAGTGCTGAGTAGGCAACACTCCGTGGGTGGAGTGGAGCTCTCTGCCCACCCTTATACAGGAGTTTACATAGGAGTCCAGGTGCTGGTCATTGCAGTTGAAGTCTTTGTATCCCTGAGACTTCAGAACAGGAGGCCAGCACACACAGGCCCTTGGAGATTCTTCTTCAAGCAGGTTTACAGCAAAGTTCCAGTCTTTGTTCTCTCCTTGGCAGAAGCAGCAACTGCCGGCCAACCCAACAAAAAACACACAGCAAAGGGACAGCACTCCTCCTTAAAGTTCTCCAGCTCTTCTCCTTGGCAGAGGTTCCTCTTGAGTCAAGAAGTGATCTAATTCTCTGGGGTTTAAGGTCCAATACGTACACCCCACTTTCTCTTTGTTCACTTTCTGGCAAGGGTCTCCCAGTCCAGTCCAAACCAGTCTGTCCTCTCTTGTGCAGCATGACCATAGGACGTGGAGACAGCATTGTGTAATAAAAGGAGACATGGCCTATTCAGGTGGAAGTGAAACTCCTCCCACTACTCTAAATGCAGCCAATGTCTATTCAGACCAATTATGAGTCACCCAGGAAAGGCAAGACACACCTCCCCTTGTGGCTGTCTACAGTGAATACACATCCCCAACTCCTGTCACTCCAAAACCAGATAGTCAATACACAAAACAGCAGGAGAACACAGAAGGGGTAAACAAGAAAATGCCTACTTTCTAAAAATGGCATTTTCAACCATATTTAGCAAATCATTCTCCTAAAAATATGTGTTGTTAAATTCTGAGTTCAGAGAGCCTACACTTTAGTTCTCCATCTTGTCCCAATGGAAAGTTATACTTGTAATATGTTAGAAAGCAACTCCCATGTTAGCCTATGGGGCAGATAGCCTTTCAATAGTGAAAAACAAAATTGGCACTGGCAGCATTTCACCATCAGGATAGGTGACGCACACCAGTGCATGTCCTACCTTTCACATACACTGCACCCTGCCCTTGGGGGCACCTTGGGCCTACATTAAGGGTGCTTTGCATGTTCAAAAAGGGAAAGTTTGGGCCAGGCAAGTGGGTGCACTTGCCAGGGCAACATGACAGTTTAAAACTGCACGCCCAGACACTGCAGTGGCAGGTCTGAGATACATTTGTGGGTGGCACTGCCAGTGCTACAGGCCCACTAGTATCATTTGATTTACAGGCTCTGGCACACTCAGTGCACCTTACTAGGGACTTACCAGTAAATCAAACATGTCAATCATGGATAACCAATTATAATCTTTACAGAGAGCAAATGTACTTTTGCACTGATTAGCAGTGATAATGTGCCCAGAGTCCTAACACCCAAAAAAACTGGTCAGGAAAAAAAGGGCGAAGAAACAAAAAGTGTTGGTATAACCCTGCAAAAAGGGCCATTTACAACACCATACTTAAGATGTTTAGAAATGGATAACAACAAACATTTTATCAGTGTTTCCCACTAGACTCATTCCAGAAAGTAGCTCTAGTGTGTCTAGAAATATAGAAAGTCAGTGCTTAATTTGAGCAAGTGGTTTCCAGTGCTCGACACCAGCACTTGATCACCAACACCAGCACTTATAAGAGTCTGCCACAGGGTGGCACTGTCTATCTAATTGAGAGATTAGCACAACAATAGCTGTTCATTCAATATGCATTAAAATGACTGATAACTGCCACCCACGCAATTCTCACAGCTTTGGGGGCCTGGAATAGTCTCAGTTGTCACACTTTTGGAGTGGGATGGCAGTAGTTGTATTAGTATTGTCATTGGCAGCACAGCCGGGGCAATGGATGGGTCAAGCTGCTGTGGCCTCCTGACGAGGGCCCTGGCACATATTTGTTTACAAATTAAGTACTGTAAAAAACGGTATTTAACCGGGATAAAACTGCTGTTCTTGGAAGAGCAGGGTTTCTAAGGGGAGGTTTGTAACTTGATACCTGTGGATAAGGCGCTCTGTAGCACAAGCGCTTCGTTATAAAGAGGTTATGGCACAAGAACATTCACATAAGGAGGTTTAGGCACAAGTCCTTCCATTTCAGGGCAGTTACAGCACAAGTCTTTCCACTTAAGGGGTTTACAGCACAAGTCCTTTTATTTCAGGCTGTTTACATCGGGTTTACAGCACAAGCCCTTGGATGTATGACGGTACAACACGGTATAAAAAACCGCAGACCATCACAACGCAGGTTTTACAATGCAAGTTGTTACCACGACTTGCGCTGTAGGTGCTGGACTTAGGAATAGTAAGATTTACTATTGCAACACCAGCCTACGTACAGTAGGGAAGGTGCTGGAATAGTAAATCTACTATTCCTTAGCCTAGAGCGCCCTCCAGCGCAAGTCGTGGTAACGACTTGCGTTGTGAAACCCGCGTTGTAATGGCACTGCAGTGTCATTACAGCGTTGTATTCAATCTTTATAATGTTTTGGAACTCCTTAGAGGTCCACATAAGAAAAGAGTACAATACCAAAATACCATTCACAGTGAGGGTAGACAAATCATAGCAATTACTAAAACACAAAGTGACACATTGATAGGCATGCCAATATTCAAAAATTTTCTAAAAAACATGTAAAAAAATTATAAATATAGAAGCAAAATCTCTCATTAGGGGGACTATGTAAGGCACTCATAAAAGAATTCACATTTACAATGCCCATTTGCAGACATATTTGTCTTAACCATTTGCTGCTATAAGGACGACAGCGTTGTAAAGGATGTTCCCCCAAGCCCTTTTATTTCAGGGGGTGTACAGCACAAGCCCTTCTATTTCAGGGGGTTTACGGCCCAAGCCCTTCCATTTAAGGAAGTTTACAGCACAAGTCTTTCAATTTTAGGGGTTAAAACACAGGCCCTTCCTTTTAATGGGGTTACAGCACACCCCCTTCCATTTAATGGGGTTTACTGCTCAAGTCCTTCCATTTAAGGGGATTTACAGGGGGTTTAGAGTACATGCATTTCTAGTGAGAAATGTGCATGTGTAAGCACTCGCGCATGCGCAGTTGTCATCAAAAAGTTGCGATGGAGGAAGAAGGCAGCCCTGGGACGCCTCAGCTCAGGTAAGACTTTTTTAATACTTTAAATTGTTTTTTAAGCTTCTATAACTCTTGTTTATAGGGCGGGTGGAAGGCAGGGGCTGGTGTCAACTCCGCTCCACCACGAAGTGTGTGGGGTGCTGCCTACTCCGCCTATTCCCGAAGTGCTGAGTAGGCAACACTCCGTGGGCGGAGTGGAGCTCTCTGCCCACCCTTATACAGGAGTTTACATAGGAGTCCAGGTGCTGGTCATTGTAGTTGAAGTCTTTGTATCCCTGAGACTTCAGAACAGGAGGCCAGCACACACAGGCCCTTGGAGATTCTTCTTCAAGCAGGTTTACAGCAATGTTCCAGTCTTTGTTCTCTCCTTGGCAGAAGCAGCAACTGCCGGCCAACCCAACAAAAAACACACAGCAAAGGGACAGCACTCCTCCTTAAAGTTCTCCAGCTCTTCTCCTTGGCAGAGGTTCCTCTTGAGTCAAGAAGTGATCTAATTCTCTGGGGTTTAAGGTCCAATACGTACACCCCACTTTCTCTTTGTTCACTTTCTGGCAAGGGTCTCCCAGTCCAGTCCAAACCAGTCTGTCCTCTCTTGTGCAGCATGACCATAGGACGTGGAGACAGCATTGTGTAATAAAAGGAGACATGGCCTATTCAGGTGGAAGTGAAACTCCTCCCACTACTCTAAATGCAGCCAATGTCTATTCAGACCAATTATGAGTCACCCAGGAAAGGCAAGACACACCTCCCCTTGTGGCTGTCTACAGTGAATGCACATCCCCAACTCCTGTCACTCCAAAACCAGATAGTCAATACACAAAACAGCAGGAGAACACAGAAGGGGTAAACAAGAAAATGCCTACTTTCTAAAAATGGCATTTTCAACCATATTTAGCAAATCATTCTCCTAAAAATATGTGTAGTTAAATTCTGAGTTCAGAGAGCCTACACTTTAGTTCTCCATCTTGTCCCAATGGAAAGTTATACTTGTAATATGTTAGAAAGCAACTCCCATGTTAGCCTATGGGGCAGATAGCCTTTCAATAGTGAAAAACAAAATTGGCAGCATTTCACCATCACGATAGGTGACGCACACCAGTGCATGTCCTACCTTTCACATACACTGCACCCTGCCCTTGGGGGCACCTTGGGCCTACATTAAGGGTGCTTTGCATGTTCAAAAAGGGAAAGTTTGGGCCAGGCAAGTGGGTGCACTTGCCAGGGCAACATGACAGTTTAAAACTGCACGCCCAGACACTGCAGTGGCAGGTCTGAGATACATTTGTGGGTGGCACTGCCAGTGCTACAGGCCCACTAGTATCATTTGATTTACAGGCTCTGGCACACTCAGTGCACTTTACTAGGGACTTACCAGTAAATCAAACATGTCAATAATGGATAACCAATTATAATCTTTACAGAGAGCAAATGTACTTTTGCACTGATTAGCAGTGATAATGTGCCCAGAGTCCTAACACCCAAAAAAACTGGTCAGGAAAAAAAGGGCGAAGAAACAAAAAGTGTTGGTATAACCCTGCAAAAAGGGCCATTTACAACACCATACTTAAGATGTTTAGAAATGGATAACAACAAACCTTTTATCAGTGTTTTCCACTAGACTCATTCCAGAAAGTAGCTCTAGTGTGTCTAGAAATATAGAAAGTCAGTGCTTAATTTGAGTAAGTGGTTTCCAGTGCTCGACACCAGCACTTGATTACCAACACCAGCACTTATAAGAGTCTGCCACAGGGTGGCACTGTCTATCTAATTGAGAGATTAGCACAACAATAGCTGTTCATTCAATATGCATTAAAATGACTGATAACTGCCACCCAAGCCATTCTTACAGCTTTGGGGGCCTGGAATAGTCTCAGTTGTCACACTTTTGGAGTGGGATGGCAGTAGTTGTATTAGTATTGTCATTGGCAGCACAGCCGGGGCAATGGATGGGTCAAGCTGCTGTGGCCTCCTGACGAGGGCCCTGGCACATATTTGTTTACAAATTAAGTACTGTAAAAAACGGTATTTAACCGGGATAAAACTGCTGTTCTTGGAAGAGCAGGGTTTCTAAGGGGAGGTTTGTAACTTGATACCTGTGGATAAGGCGCTCTGTAGCACAAGCGCTTCGTTATAAAGAGGTTATGGCACAAGAACATTCACATAAGGAGGTTTAGGCACAAGTCCTTCCATTTCAGGGCAGTTACAGCACAAGTCTTTCCACTTAAGGGGTTTACAGCACAAGTCCTTTTATTTCAGGCTGTTTACATCGGGTTTACAGCACAAGCCCTTGGATGTATGACGGTACAACGCGGTATAAAAAACCGCAGACCATCACAACGCAGGTTTTACAATGCAAGTTGTTACCACGACTTGCGCTGTAGGTGCTGGACTTAGGAATAGTAAGATTTACTATTGCAACACCAGCCTACGTACAGTAGGGAAGGTGCTGGAATAGTAAATCTACTATTCCTTAGCCTAGAGCGCCCTCCAGCGCAAGTCGTGGTAACGACTTGCGTTGTGAAACCCGCGTTGTAATGGCACTGCAGTGTCATTACAGCGTTGTATTCAATCTTTATTATGTTTTGGAACTCCTTAGAGGTCCACATAAGAAAAGAGTACAATACCAAAATACCATTCACAGTGAGGGTAGACAAATCATAGCAATTACTAAAACACAAAGTGACACATTGATAGGCATGCCAATATTCAAAAAATTTCTAAAAAACATTTAAAAAAATTATAAATATAGAAGCAAAATCTCTCATTAGGGGGACTATGTAAGGCACTCATAAAAGAATTCACATTTACAATGCCCATTTGCAGACATATTTGTCTTAACCATTTGCTGCGATAAGGACGACAGCGTTGTAAAGGATGTTCCCCCAAGCCCTTCTATTTCAGGGGGTGTACAGCACAAGCCCTTCTATTTCAGGGGGTTTACGGCCCAAGTCCTTCCATTTAAAGGGGTTTTACAGCACACGTCCTTCCACTTCAGTAGGTTTACACAGGGTTTACGGCACACATCCTTCCATTTAAGGAGGTTTACAGCACAAGGTCTTCCATTTCTGGGGGTTTACAGCACACATCTTTCCATTAAAGAAGTTTTAAAGCACAAGTCCTTCCATTTAACCAGGTTTACAGAACAAGTCTTTCAATTGTAGGTGGTTTATAGCAGAGGTCCTTCCAATGAATGGGGTTTACAGGACGTCTTTTGGAAGTTGAGTTTTGTAGCATAAACCCTTCCATTTAAGGAGGCGTAGAGCACATCCTTCCTTTTAAGGGTATTTACGGCATGGTCCTTTGGTAGACGAGGCTCGAAGCAGAAATTCTTCCGTATAAGGAGGTTTATAGCACGAATCCTTTCGTATGAGGGGTTTAAGGCACATGTCCTTTGGAAGATGAGGTTTGTGGCCCAAATGGAAACGTTTGTGGCCTAAGCATGAGCAGGTTTGTGGCTCAATTACTTTGAAATATGAGGTTTGTAGCACAAATTATTTTGTGACACAAGCCTTTCAGAAGAGGAGGGTTGCAGAGCAACTTTAAATAGGAGCTTTGGAAGTCACATTTTGAACAATGCACCAATTCATCACAGCTTCATTTATCAAGCTCTGAAAGTAGACAAGACAATTTGAAGCCGGGCAAAGCTGTGATACCTGAAGCAGGGTTTGAAGAGAGCCTGTGTGACTACACGGTCCAAGTTTCACTGAGCCCTTGCTATACGGGGTGCCTGCGCCCCCTTATTTTGGACTTAGTTTCGCAACAAAATGGTGCTTCCAAAATATAGATTTTAGTAATACGCAGACTGTAAATACAGTTTGTTTTACATAACTCTCCCTCAACACCTTTTTAGAGGTAGCAAGCGCTATGCAAATATAATTACAATTAAAAGCACACACTTTGCAGCTCAGTTGTTAACTATTTGCATTACCGCCCAAAAAGAATAACTCTTTGTCATCACAAAGCTTCAAGTGATTCGATAGATTAAAGCCAGTATCAGTTTTTTAGCTGTCTGCCCTGCTTTGGTTTCACAGCACAGGAGACTTACTGAAAGACACTTCAACTGAAACTTTAAAACTATCGTAATTCACCATCCGGGTACATTGATCTTGAGACGCTATGTGATTCTGCTATGCAGTCTCTTCCTAGTCTAGACCCCAATATAGATGTCAACAATCTCACTCCCCTTTGCCTCTCAATCCTCGCAGTCGAAATCGACAAGGTTGCTCCACTCCAAAGGAAAAGACCCACCCCATCAGCTCCTTGGTTCAACAAAGCTCTCTATGACAAAAGAAAAAACCCCAGTATCTTGGAGAAGCACTGGAGACATTCTCCATCCACCCCCAACCTCTCTCTTTTACGCTCAGCAAGATCCAAATAGCACAAACACATCTTCCAGGAAAAAACATCACACTTCAGATCCCTCCTCGATTCAGCTAAAAACAGACCCAAAAAACTCATCAAAACCCAAATTGTTCTCCCCAAACCATCAAGCCTGAGGATGCATCAAAGAAAGCAACTGAGTTCGCTATATTCTTCGATCAAAAGGTAAAATTTCTGGTGGGACAGTTCACCCCCCCCCCCCCCCCCCCCCATCGAGGAACGAAAATCCTTAGTCACTTGGCAGAACTTTGCCACCATCTCAGAGGTTGATCTCCTCAAATGCATCCGCGAAACCAAACCCTCCAACCGTTCCTCTGACCCCATTCCCAGTGGCATCGCCATTGATTTGTATACTAACACTCTCTCCTTCTGGACCAGGCTAGTCAATCTCTTCCTCAGTCAAGGATCCCTCCCAAGTGTCCTCAAAACAGGACAGGTTACCCCCCTTCTAAAAAAACCCTCTGCAGATGCAAATTACCTCAATAACTTCCGCCCCATCACCAATCTCCCTTTTCTTTCAAAGATCACAGAAAAATGTGTTGCAAAACAACTGTCCCAACACATTATGGACAATAATCTCCGCAACATGTTCCAGTCGGGCTTTATATAAAACTGCAGCACTGAAACAACCCTGCTGCAAATGATCGATGATGCGCTGCAAATTCTCGATTTAGGGGAATCGCGCCTTCTGATTCTTCTTGACCTCTCTGCAGCTTTTGACACTGTTAATCACAACACCCTCCTTAACATTCTTCATCAGAGAATGGGTGGAAGGCACAGTACTCAAATGGTTTGCCTCTTTCCTCACAGACAGATCCCAAATGATCAAGATTGCAAAGAGTCTCTCGTCTCCACTGGTGGTTGGTCAAGGCGTCCCTCAAGGTTCTATCCTTGCTCCCACTCTGTTCAATCTCTATCTGGAACCATTAGGGAACCTCCTAAGCAAATCTGGAATCCTCTACCATCTCTATGCGGATGACACCCAAATCTACCTCAAGGTGTCTTCCCCTCATGATCTCTCACTACTCAGCTCTACTCTCAACACTATTCACAACTGGATGCTAGTTCACCAACTCATTCTCAATCCCTCCAAAACAGAATTCCTCCTCATAGCAAGCTCTCTCTCTCCGCCTCCTGTTCAAGCCTGAATGGATCAATCAAATCTACTCAACAGTAAACCCGTCATTGTGGACTGCGCTAAATCCTTAGGTGTCATACTTGACAAAAGACTCAACCTAATCTCACACATCAACTCCATGGCCAAGAGCGCACGTTATCAACTGTGACTTTTATGGGGGATTCGTCGGTTCTTCCCGGAGAATGACCTAAAAACCTTGGTCCAATCGCTAGTTCTCTCTAGACTTGACTATTGTAATTCTCTTCTGACTGGCCTTCCCAAATCTCACCTTTCCCCCCTCAAATTCTCCTCAATTCAGCAGCTTGCTTCGTTTCAGGGTCCAAACGAAGTGACCACATCACTCCTATCCTGTCTTCTCTCCGATGGCTTCCCATCGAGGCTAGAGCTATCTACAAAACAGCGTGCATCACCCACAAAGCTTTGCACTCTTCCTCCCCTCGCTATCTGGCAAATAAACTCAAACTGTCTGGAGGCTCAAGACCTTCTCAGAATGCGGAAAAGTTCCTTCTTGAACCCCCCTCCTTCAAAAGAGAAAAACTGTTGGCACAATCGTTCTCAGGTAATGCGGTGAGAACCTGGAACTCGCTTCCTCCTTCGCTCCGTGCCATCACCTCCATCCAGATCTTCAAAGCAGACCTCAAATCTCTTTTATTCCAAAGACACTTTCAGAACTAATTCCCTCCTTCTCAGACCCTGCCAGGAAGTTCTTTAGTCATTGTAAATTTGTCACATATGTTTATATATTTGCTTATAAATCCTGTGCTTGCTGTGTTTGATATTGTGTTCCTTTTGCCTGCGTTGTTTTGATTCTATGGCCTGCTATTGTTCGCCAGGAAGTTCTCTAGTCATTGTGAAATTTGTCATAATTATTCTTACTTTTGCTTGTACAGTCTGTTCATGCTATTTTTGTTTTTTTCTATTCCTGCAACAGTTCTCTCATGTAACGTAACTGGTTCTATTGTACAGTGCTCTGACACCTTCGGGTATAGTCTGCGCTTTATAAAAATGCATTAAATAAATAAATAAAATAAATAAAATTGAAGACCTCTGCGTTTTTTAAGAGGCCACAGTGCCACATGTGTCTGCTGAGATGCCTGCGGCCCCTTTAAATTTGTAATCTACGGAGGACGAGGGTCGCGCTCTTAAAGTGGACTTTCCATCTCAATCGCGTGCAGAAGAACCGATTTAGAGGTAAGAGGGTTATCCCGTGACATAATTGAATAAAAAACTAATGTAACGGCCATTTTTGATTGGAGCTAATGCTAAGCGATTATTGGTGGAGCTTGATAAGACGTCTTTAGCGTGACTCAAGGCAGCACTGGCATTCATAGGATGTGTGGTCTTAATGAAACTGGATAAATTAATGGCCCGTATCAGCTGAAGGACCGGATATACCTGGGGATGGCAACCAAATTAATTAATTAATTAATTAATTGTATCCAAACCAGCCATCTCCAGCCCCCTCTCCAGTTCTGCACAATACAATTATGCACTTAAACCCCATTTCAGTCAAATCTACCAGACACGGCATTGTTCTTGCCCGTCTCCTGGGACTGCAGTCGAGAGGATCGGTCTACGTTCTGAGATTTCACTCCAGTCCAACAATTTGATTTCATCAAGATTTTCTCATCCCTCGAAGAAGTAGCTCTACCTATCGACATCTACCTCCATTCTGTTTTATTTTATTCATCAGAAAGAGCATATTTGTACAATAAACGTAATCTGGACATTAAAATAATCTTGAACATCAGGCAGGAAATCATAATAAAATAAAATAAAAATATACAAAAATGTAAAGAATGTAAAAATATAGATACCTTGAACAAAATAGAGCACCATAATGTGTACAGAGAAGTTTTAGGGAAGGCATCTTATTACATTTTAGACAAGTCTACCAACAATATTCCATGCAAAGCCAATGGTCCCCATAGTGCCTCTAACTTAACTAGTGATCTGATTCCCCTTGCCTTTGCTAAGACTGCTTCTAAACCATAGATATCCCTAATAATCACCTCCATTCTGTATGTAGTCTGTCCTGTTCCCATGTGGTCTTACTCCAGTATCACTACCTCATCAATGCCTCCTTGGCCGTTGGTGATGTGTATCCAAATCATTCCCAGTTACAGACCCAAATGGGGCCCTTTCCTGCATCGCCAATGTTTGGTCACCTACTCCTCCACTCTCGTGGACCTTCGCTATAGAATGACCTGTCGCCGCGAGGCTGAATACGAGGAAGATCTCTTGAAGAACCAGAGAGTCTTGGAGATCCAACCTCTTCACTCAACCTTCAAAAAAGGTCTTACCATTATGGCAGTGGTCTTGAAACCCTCTCCAACACATTATTATTATTATTATTATTAATATAATTAAGAAAGCTTGTTTTAGTGCAAACAGCTTCCCAAAATGTGGTTTCCCTGCACCTAGAGACAGACAGGGTGCAGTCAGAGCCCGCTAACTCAGACCAGCCAGGTCTTCAGCAGTTTCCAAAAAGAAGTCCTAGAGGTACGGCATCTCAAGGGCTGCGGAAGGTTGTCCCGAAGCTTAGAGCCCTGGTAAGCAGAGGACCGCCCTCCTATACGAGTTTGACTCATGGAACCGCGCGTAAGGAGAGGTCACTGGAAGCATCAAACATCATCGTTAGTCAGGTGCATGAGGCCGGACTCGCCGCTCAGCCCAACCAAGGCTAGTGCAAGTCAGCGCTGGTCGCCTCAAGCGCTTCCTTCACAGTCATAGTCGTGGTATGGTGAACCACACCCGCGGTTACTGTTTATCCTCAAGAACTACCTCTGCGACAAGAGTGTGATAGAAGTCGGCTCAGTAATGGGCTCCACCTAGGAGGGTCCTGGAATCCCCGCTTCAAGTGGGGAGAGAGGGAGAGAGAAGTCCATTCGGTAAGAGGCTCCACCTACGAGAGTCTACTCTTTTTGGGAACAGGAAGAGGAGGGGCTATTTCTTAATGGAGCTGCATTAAGGCTGGCGTAACTTTTTCTTAAATCTACAGAGATATCGAATCAGTAGTAATTTTTCCTTTTCTGTGTCTTCTGTCAGTATGCATTCATCAAAAATGGAGCAACAGGTGGTATTTCAGAGAAATTTAGACCCCCTACGAGAATGTCGGATCTGTACCACAGCCAGTTACAATAGTCTTTACAAAGATCAATATTCTCATTGGTTCAATGGTAGGCAATCATATTGATGATGAACAGTAATCTGTTGCCTGCTGGTAGCTAGCCAGAATAAACATAGACATCCTTGCCCTCTGGACAATGTATGGTAGCGGGAGGCAGCCTCACACTTGGCAGCCTTACCTATTTAGGCGGCAGGCTGCCCTTTATTAATGACTCTTACTGGACACAACTCATTACACAGCCTTATGATGCCTACTTAAAAGAGATCAGGTGGCAGTGTCTTCCGAGCATGTGATGTGAACTCTTTTCTGCTGGAAAAACAGACTTTAACTTAAAGAAGTTTTCTTTCTTGCCATATTAAAAGGAGGGCTTTAATTTCTGCTTCTGAAAGTTTCCCTTATGTTTAGTTCTAACATCTGGGCCAGAAGCTTCAGGATAATTCCCTGCTGTCTAGATCTGATGTCATGTGATGTTGTTGAACAATGCTCCAGTGATGTCATTTCCAATGATGTCATTAATATGCCGAGTACCAGGTCTGACACCTGAACACTCGATTTATTTTCGGTCACAAAGTGTTTGCAAGTTTGTAGCCTGAAAACATGCGATTTTCTGTGTTTGCCACAAAATGTGATCTCTTTTTTTCAGGACCTAAATTTTGGCACTTTTAAAAACCAAGGGGCATATTATCAAGCCTGTGCGCTAAACATATCGCCTCTTTATCGGCGATAATGGGCTTGATAATATGCTCTGTGGGATTCCAATCGAAGCCCATGTTAGATGTCTTCACATCTAACATGTGCTTCGATTGGAATTCGATAGAGCATATTATCAAGCCCATTATCGCCGCTTTATCGGCCGTTTTCGGCCGATAAAGAGGCGATAATTTTAGCGCACAGGCTTGATAATATGCCCCCAAATTCTGGTTTGCAGACGAGTTACTCTAATTTGATGGCACCACAGATATAGAGTCTTGACCCTAAATCCATTTGAGGTATTTTGATTCCGAGGAGTGTCACCAGCTCCACAAACTCCAGCAAAGTGGTGTGGTACCTGACCTTATTGCCATGAAAGGAAATCTCCGTACTCCGGCTTTTACGTGCTGTTCAGGTCTTGCCTATATAGTGCATGCACTGTCTCAAAGAGACGTGTTGTGTTCAATCTTTGGGCTAAAGCCCGCCCATAGGTCTACAATTTACTTGCTCCATCGCCAGTCTCAAATCCTTTGTCCCCATTTGTCCCTGGCATTCATGCATCCTGCCTCTTCTTGTTTTGAGCCCTCCCCCAGAGCATGGACCAAGTACTTGTGTCCATCCATTGCTCCCGTTTTAGGAGCTGCTTTTTTCATTGTGTTAGACCACTCCACACAAGCTCTCGTGTTTGTACAAGCTCTGTCTCCTACCACCCGGGCTTCTTTTCAAACTGCTCCAGTTTTTTTTCTCTTTGTATTCTTTCTTAAACAAAGGATGGATTTCACTATTTCAAACAATAGTAAAAGGATCATTGCTATTTTAACAATATTGGGAGATGCATCATGTTGTAATGCCCTGCGCCACATGTAGGCGTCCCTGGGCAGGGGGGGGGGGGGGCGTTCCTGCGCAGGAACGCCTCCTAAAAGTGGCTGAGTGACATCTACAAGATTTCACTCAGTCACTTTTAGGCCCATGCTGCGTCAAAACCCTGCGCCTGCATGAAGCAGGCGTAAGGATTGACGCAACATTAACTAGATAGGGCCCCCAGACCATTGCTGGAGCTGCGTCGCGCTTGTGACGCAACTCCAGCAATGCGTCACTTTTACGGCACAGATGCGTCACGCACCTGTGCCATTTTTGCACCATGGTGCGCCGCATTATAAATGCGGCGCATCCATGATGGCGAAGCTGTGACGCACAATAACTGGCGCATCCCTGCTGATTTGCAGGGATGCGCCAGTTATTGTAAATATGCCCCTAAGTACTCCTGCACCATGGAGCAGGATTTGCGACGCCGCTGCGTCACAAAAGTGGCGCAACGGCGGCATAAATGAGGCGCAAGGTGCTTGTAAATCTGCCCCACAATATTTTGTAAAATTAACAAAAAAAGGACTTTCAAAACAAATATGAGAGTGCGTATGTGGTTTTTTGTCAGTGTGTGGGCAAGAATCCCTGGTGAAATCCAACAAACATGTCACCATTCCCTACTGAAAGCACCTGTACCCCACTATTCATCAGACGCTACATTTATTAGTGGGGTGTAACAGCTCAAACACCCCTCTGCAGCTACACTCCTGCATAGGGCAGCACAGCAGGGTGCCTCACTGACCTGCCCTATGCCAAAATCCCACCCATGAGGACCCTGGAGTAAATCCAGTTTGGAATTCGCTGAAGAAATGGCCTCAATAGAAGGTGTAAATCACACGAGGAAGTCAAAACACATGGATTTAGACTTGGAAAAAGATTTACCTACACACATACATGTTCTTCCAGGGACTGGATGATCCATGTCGGGAAGTTTAGGGATGATTGGGCACACCTACTTAAGCATAAGACCTTAGGGTGGGGAAGTTGTAGTGTCTATCCCCGGATTGCCCGGAGGGGAAACCACCGTTACAACGCAACTATTACAACGCACACCGTTACAACGCACACCATTACAACGCAGGATCCTTTACAACGCATGCCTTTACAACGGTGTGCAACGGTTACCACGCATTTTTTACAACGCGGTACCGTTAGCACGCTACTTTTACCACGCAGGTCACTACAACGAAATGCGCTAGGGGGCGCTCCAGGATAGTAAATACTTTAATTTACTATCCAACTTCTTTCCCTAGAGTCCACGGGGACTGGAGTTGGAATAGTAAATTAAATAATTTACTATCCAGCGCCCCTCCACGCAAGTCGTTGTAACGACTTGCGTGGTAAAAGTAGCGTTGTAACGGTACGCGTTGTAGTAGAACGCGTGGTACCGTCATATATCCCTTTACAACGCATGATATTACATAGCAGATGCTATTACAAAGCATGCCTTTACAACGTAAGTATTGGTAAGTATATCATTTTATTTAACCTTTTTTTAATTTCAAAAATATTAAAAATAATTAAAATAAATTAATTAAAGTAATTTTATATATATAGTTTGGGTTTTGGGATACAGGGGTTTTTTAGGGTTCAGGGTTGGGTTTGGATTTTGGGGTACAGGGGTATTTTTAGGTTTCAGGGTTGGGTTTGGGTTTTGGGGTACAGGGGTATTTTTAGGGTTCAGGGTTGGGTTTGGGTTTTGGGGTACAGGGGTATTTTTAGGTTTCAGGGCTGGGTTTGGGTTTTGGGGTACAGGGGTATTTTTAGGTTTCAGGGTTGGGTTTGGGTTTTGGGGTACATGGGTATTTTTAGGGTTCAGAGTTGGGTTTGGTTTTTGGGGTACAGGGGTATTTTTAGGATTCAGGGTTGGGTTTGGGTTTTGGGGTACAGGGGTATTTTTAGGGTTCAGGGTTGGGTTTGGGTTTTGGGGTACAGGGGTATTTTTAGGTTTCAGGGCCGGGTTTGGGTTTTGGGGTACAGGGGTATTTTTAGGTTTCAGGGTTGGGTTTGGGTTTTGGGGTACAGGGGTATTTTTAGGGTTCAGGGTTGGGTTTGGTTTTTGGGGTACAGGGGTTTTTTTAGGTTTATGGGCTGGGTTTGGGTTTTGGGGTACAGGGGTATTTTTAGGGTTCAGGGTTGGGTTTGGGTTTTGGGGTACAGGGGTATTTTGAGGGTTCAGGGCTGGGTTTGGGTTTTGGGGTACAGGGGTATTTTTAGGTTTCAGGGTTGGGTTTGGGTTTTGGGGTACAGGGGTATTTTTAGGGTTCAGGGTTGGGTTTGTGTTTTGGGGTACAGGGGTATTTTTAGGTTTTAGGGTTGGGTTTGGGTTTTGAGGGAACAGGGGTAATTTTAGGTTTCAGAGTTGGGTTTGGGTTTTGGGGTACAGGGTTTTTTTAGGGTTTAGGATTGGGTTTGGGTTTTGGGGTACAGGGGTATTTTTAGGGTTTTGGGGAACTGGGGTAGTTTTAGGGTTCAGGGTTGGGTTTGTGTTTTGGGGTACAGGGGTATTTTTAGGTTTCAGGTTTGGGTTTGGGTTTTGGGGTACAGGGGTATTTGTAGGTTTCAGGGTTGGGTTTGGGTTTTGGGGTACAGGGGTATTTTTAGGGTTTAGGGTTGGGTTTGGGTTTTGGGGTACATGGGTATTTGTAGGTTTCAGGGTTGGGTTTGGGTTTTGAGTACAGGGGTATTTTTAGGGTTCAGGGTTGGGTTTGGATTTTGGGGTACAGGGGTATTTTTAGGGTTTTGGGGAACTGGGGTATTTTTTGGGTTCAGTTTTAAAATAAATAATTTAGATTAATTAAAAAAAATAATTTTAATAATTTTATAATTTTTTAATAATAGTTCTTTATTAATAATAGTTCAAAATATATATATATATATGTACAAAATAATTATTTAAAAATAATTTAATTTATTTAATTAATTAAATTTTAATTATTTACATTTTTAATAAAATAATATACTTACCTATACTTACGTTGTAAAGGCATGCGTTGTAATAGCATCTGCTATGTAATGTCATGCGCTGTAAAGGAATGCGTTGTAAATGAATCTGCGTTGTAAAAAATGCGTTGTAACGGTGTGCGTTGTAAAAGTTTGCGATGTAACGTCATACATCCGCCCGGAGGATACTGGACCTTGCAGTAAAACCCTGTGTGAGTAGTTTGTAGTGCAAGCTCCTGGGTGAACAGGTTTGTTCACGAGCCTTTAGGATGATAGGGATGGTATGGCAGGCCCAAAAGGAGAACAGGTTTCTGGGACAGACTGCATTACACCTTCAGAGGGTGTTGCAGATTTATTATAACACAAGTTGTTTGGGGTGAGCCCTTTGTAGTACAAATCCTTACAATGACGGCCTGGTAAGGGTAAACAGATTTGTTGCACGAGCTCTTCTCATGGAAATAGGTGTAATTCAAGTTCACGATGCGTTTTAGATTATTTTTTCAAATTGATGTTCTGCTCGTTATGTTGTGTTCGATTGTCCTCTTGTGGCAGTTTTAGGTATTACGTGAATTACATTTTTGCCATTTGGAAATAAATGAGGTGAGACCGATGTGTTAAAAGTCAGGTCGATAAACAGGTGCTGTTTTCTCATAATTCTATGACGAACCTGATCCTTTTTGTGCACTGTAACGGCTCTGGTAATAATCTGCATCGAAACACAGCTATTCAAAAGTATTTGCAGAAATCCTGCCTCATGTATATTAATGAGACAGAATCCCTTCATAGAATACTTCCTCGCGGGGGCAAATTGAATTGTATTGTATTGCAGCATTTATATAGCGCTTACTGCCCATATGTAGGGAGTTGATGTGCTTGCATACATGGGTAGCACACTATACTGTGTAGGGTGTGTTGCTTCAAACATTTTGTCTTTTCTCTGATCCAGTGTGAGAAGCATTTCCATGTTGTGTGTGATGACCACCAAATTGTTGCTTATTGTGGTAAAGGATGCAGCATGTGTGCAATATGGTGGATAACAAGGTGTGAGAGACGCAGTTCATGGTTTTCATGTATTGTCGTGCAGTTTCCCCAATCAGTAGGAACTGCTCGTTTGCGGATGGCATAAACTTACCACGGTGCAGACTGATTCCGTGCTACCCCGCAGGATATGTTGTCCCTTGGACCAGCTAGATCACATTGCCACCATAAGCCCCTCTAAACTAAACAAGAAGTGAACAATTCTGGCAACCACTGAACAGGACAACACTGTTCCCTCAGGAATCGGGGTGATATTCTTCAAACTTCCGCTCAGTCACTCATGCTTTCTTTTGCTTGGAGAAATATACAAAGATTACACAGAGGGGCGTTTTCAATGTTTATTGAACCAGGTTGATTCATGTATTGAAGATATGGCTGCGATGATTAATAGACAGAAGCTAATAAATGTTATAATATGTGTCAACACAGAGAATAAAACAGAGAGCTCTACCATTTTGTTGAGACAAGTTATATATGCATACATATAAAAGATTATAACAGTTGAGCGTATCCCTACGAGGCTAACCCTAACCTATGTGTCTAGGGTGTGAATGTATGGTCTGCCAAGAAAACCCCGCCTGGTGGATCAAACCTCTTTACCTGCTGGATAAGAGTCTACTACCCCAACTTGGTCAGTCAGCTACTAGGGAAAGCTTCAGCATCCAGGACTCCCTCGAGTTCAGCAGAAGTGTCTCCTCTGATTATGTTAGGACGCAAAAGGCTATAAATATAAAATGGCACCGTTGCCTTGGGCCGAGATTGTGTTCGGACAATCACTGCTTGTGCTCTACAGATAGCTATGTTGCCATATGTATGTAATAACAAACACATTTGTAGTATGCACGTGAGAGGCCTTGCACTAATGCCAAGGCAGTATGATAGTATTCTTCGAGTTACTGTTATGTTCTATTTCTGAGTTGGCATAAATCAAGATATCGTCTTGGAAGACCTGAACATTTTTAAGGCCTTCCATAATTTGTTGCATTATTCTTTGGAAAACCCCAGCAGCAAAAGCTAGACCAAAAGGCATTCTATGATACCTATATGCGCCAAAAGGAGTTATAAATTGATGCAGATGATTCTTTGTGGAGCTCAAGTTAATGGTATGCCTGTGAAAGGTCAATTACGCTAAAATAACTGGATTTACCCTTCATGCACACTTTTTTTTATATTCTAGGAAGAGTGAAACAAGCTACCCAAATGCTTGAGTTAATGTCACTGAGGTCCACACATAATCTGATCCCTTTACCCCCAGCCTTATTGGTAACTACGATAGGTGTTAGTCACTCTGAGTATTCAATTTTCTCTATCACCCCTTGACCTTCCAATTTCTTGAGTTATTTTTTTAAGATTCCTTCCATGAGATGAGGAATGGCCCTTACTTTGTGTACCACTGGGCATGCCTTATTTTTTAGTTTAACCCCTTCCGTGCGGGTCTGTTTCCCCCGCTGTGCTGAGGGGCGGGGGTGGGGGGGGGCATACAGCGCCCCGTTGCTCATGACGAGGTCAGCTCGTCATGAGGTACAGCACTCCGGTGCTCATGATGAGCTGAGCTCGTCATGGCCACACCCGTTTCAATGGAGCGTTCAGCACAGCAGGGGAATCAGCCCAGCGTGCGTGCGTTCCACCGAACAGGCGCGGTCATGACGAGCTCAGCTCGTCATGAACACCGGAGCGCCGTAGCTCATGATGAGCTAACCTCGTCATGAGCACCCAAGGTGTTAATCTTGGATTCGTAGTTTTTTAAGCAACCCAATTTGTTTTTAAACAATTCCTGGAATTCTTTGCAAATGTCATTACCAGTGTATGACCTCCCACATAGGAGTATTTGGGCAGGGTCATTTGAGTCTACCTTTAAACTCAGAGTGAATAGATGCTGTGCCTTTCAGCGTAATATGCTCTACTTCAATGCCTTTCCTGTGCCACACAAGCTCCTCATTGCCTGCGCTATCACTGTGTTAGTGCAGTACCTGTCACATTTAACATACAGTGATGTGCCCTCAGCATGACAGGCTTCCCCAAAGCTCGGCACACGAGCATGGCAGCAGTCTATGGCCGTACGTGGCCAACCAGCCACAGCTCAGCCATGCCATTTAAGAAACGTGTATTAAGGCAGCGCCCGGATCAGCGCTGTGACTATCAGTGTGACAGGCTATCACATCCCTGCCAAAAACACCCATTGCCAACACTTTCAGTTACCCCAGAAAATGCCAGAACAGCACAAACTGAAAAGTCACTCCATCCGGGGGTCTAATCATATGCTGATGGAAGACTGTATGCGGCCACTACACTCCAGTTATCAACAACGGAATTGGCCATTATTAGTATGCACCGGTTTCCGGGTCAGAGCAGCTTGAAACATGTAAATGTAAATTGATACTTGTATAGCACACTACTCACCCGCAAGGGTCTCAAGGCACTTGTACGAATACCGCTGTGGAACCCATCCTGGCTTTCCCTGTGAGGCGTCCACTCCTGGGCACCCCCAAGGTGGAGGCCAGGCAACCTTAGCAATGTGGGGGCCGTTGTGGAGATTAAGCAAGCTGTTGCCCAGAGTTGCAGAGTGGGACTCCATGATTGGAATAGGCACCGAGGCGAGAATTATCAGGTCCGTGGAATTTTGAGCCCAAGACCCGCTGAGGCGGGGAATTGAACCCTGGTCCCGATCTCTGCACCAGGGTCTGCCGCTCTAACCATTGAGCCACACTTCTCATAGATTCCTATACAGCTACATTGCACACACAAGGAACCAACGTGAAGTGAAGGCTCAATAGAGGCAGAAATTCGTTTCGTGAGTGACCTTACACACAGGAGTTGAGGTGTGGAGCTGTCCCCCACACAGCAATCATCTCCTCCACGTTGCCAGTGATGTAATCAAAGTCGGAAGCCGTTAAAGTTAAAGACGAAGATTTATTGTCCGCAGTCACCTTCAAGTCACTTCACAGCAATCACAGCATTCTGTCCCCAACATTCTAGGGCAGACACCTGGGCAGGACATTATGGATACAGCACAGGGGTGAACTGAGAAAGGCAAGGATAGGGAAAGACCAAATGGTTGAGAAATAAGAATAAGCCAATTGGCAAGTAGGTATTAGTAGAGAGTTACATTTATGGAGGACACATTATATAACTGAGCAAATACAACACAGTCTTAGTATTATTGTGAGCTATAACATTTGTGTACCCATGTGCTTATCTATATAATGCCACGACAAACCATAGTTGGGCACCTCTTAGCTCCCTGCATATTGAAAATAGTTTACTGGTTGAGTTTGCAGTTCGTGCATTGTGAGCTGAGGATTGCATCTGAGGGTGCATCTGTTTTCTGGGCTCTGTAGCAGGGAAATGGGGTGGTGCACTTATTTAGGAAATAGCATATTTCACCATAATGCTGGCTGGTAGTGAGATTCAGAGGTTGGCAGCCTGTACTAAGAAAGCATTGCCCCCTGTGGATTTCTTATGGTAAGGTGGTATAATGATAAGTGCTGCCAGCCTGGAGCGCAGTGTTCTGTTTGGTTTTGGATTGCTTTAATTTAACTTGTAGGTATGGCAATCCTTTTCTTTGGGAGGGTCTGCAGACAATGCAGAGCGCATCGAACATTGACCTTCTAGCTGCAGGTACCCAGTGGAGCGATTGTAAGGCAGGAGGCATACATTCTTGTGGGTGAATGCAGAGAGGAAGCCATGCAGCAGCACTTTGGATGGGTTGTGCGTTGGGTATGAGGAAAGCGGGTGCACCAGGGTGTAAGTTGTTGACATAGTCAAGCTTGGAGATTACTAGTGTGAGGATGGCTTGCAGTTTATGCTGGTGTGCAAGGTATGGGAAGATGTGACGTAGTGTTTTCATTGTGTAGAAGCCACTCATTGTAACATTTTTCGCACGCACTATCAAGGATAGGTCTGAATTCATGGTCACTCCTAGGTTTCAAACTTTTCTTGATGTTATTGGAGGGTTCTCAAGCTCCTAAGGTTATACAGTGCAAGGTTGTTGTTTTTTGCCATGTCCGCAGGTCATAATCTCTGTGTTTGCGGTATTAAGATGTAGGTGGTTATTCATCATCCATATGTTTATGGCATGAAGGCAGCCATTGAGTTGTGAATTGTAGATGTCTTTGGGTATCCGTTTTTAAATGATTTGGTGTCATCTGCGCAGTTGTAAAAGGTGGGGCTGTATGATTTCATCAGATTTGATTGGAGGGTTAGGTAAATGTTGAATAACAGAGGATGCGATGAACAAAAAAATTATCATTGCGCCTTGAAAAATGCCAAAACAAAGTACTACACAAAACGGATTGAAGATAATGGAAGTTCATCCAAAGAAGTCTACAAAGTAATTCAGGAACTTTGTAAGCCTACGTCACTGTCTCAATCTATGGCACCCACATCTGACAATTGTGAGCTACTTAACAAGGGCCATATTATCTAGAACAGCGAAAACATTATCTCTGCTTTAGCGGCAGGAATCTGCCGCTAAAGAGGCGATAATGGGCTTGATAATATGCCCTTGTGAATTCCCATAGAAGCCCAGGTCCTGGTGTGAACTTGGGCTTCTATGGGAATTCACAAAGGCATATTATCAAGCCCCTTATCGCCGCTTGCATCCTTTAAAATTTCCAATAACAATGAGATTATGGTCTGGGAAAACTTAGCACCCCATCCCGCAGCACATGCTCACCTCGACACTCTGGCGTCTTTCTCAGAAGAACAAGTGGCTAAAGCTATGACAGTGCTCCAGGCAGGATCGCCACTAGACCCCTGCCCGCATTCCATTTTCTCCCGACTGGTGTCAGTATTTTGCTCCGAGGTCACCAATGCTCTCAACCAATCCCTAGAGCTTGCATCTTTTCCAGATATAAGAAAAAGACTGTGGTCTTTCCCCTACTAAAGAAACCAGGCCTTGAAATTTACGAACCAGCAAACTATAGGCCTATCGCTCCATTACCATACCTGTCCAAAGTTCTGGAGAGATTGATCAATAGACAACTTGCCACTTTCATTGAGACTAACAATTTACTAGATCCCTCACAAACTGGATTTAGGGCCAATAACAGCATCGAGGCCACTTTGCTTGCAGTGTCTGACAATATTCGATCACTGGTCGACCAGGGTAGAGCTGCAGCACTGATCCTTTTGGACCTTGCTGCGGCTTTTGACACCATATCTCACAATAAACTATTACAAATCCTCCATGAAAAACGGCTCTGCTCAAAAGCCCTAGCATGGTTTGCGTCTTTCCTTAAAAATCGAACCCAAATAATCCAAATGGGTTCCTTCTCCTCCACCGTAAAAATAATTGACTATGGAGTTCCACAGGGAGCTTCTCTGAGCCCCACTCTTTTTAGTATAAATGTCTCTTACCTGGCAGACATCAGCAGGAAGTGGGGTTTTGACATATGCTTATATGATGACGACACACAATTGATGATTTCCCTGTTTGACAGGCTGACTAAAGCTGACACTAAAAGCAATCTCATCCACTGCTTTACGGAAATAGTAGGCTGGATGTCCGGGCATTATTTAAAACGAAATGCCGGAAAATCCGAGATCTTGCTTTTAGGTGGCACACATGCAATTTGGGACATTAGCTGGTGGCCCCAGGTGTTGGGCACCGCCCCTGAACCAACGCAGGCTGCAAAGAATCTGTGTATCATCTTTGATGATGGCTTATCTATGCAGGATCAAGTACGCACATTGTGCGGAAAAGGCTTCTTCACATTAAAACTCTTTAGAATACTTTTTCCTTGGATCCCTTTGAATTGTAGGAAAATGGTGACAGACAGTTCTTTTGAGCAGGCTGGACTATGGCAATGCACTGTATGTGGGTATGACCGACTATCTCTTCACCAGACTCCAGGTGGTTCAAAACTGATCTGTAATAAAAGTAGATACAGCTCAGCATCTCTCTGCATGAAGGAGTTACACTGGCTGCCAGTACGCCAAAGAGCCAGCTTTAAGCTCATGTGCTATGCACATAGATCTTTACTTAAGAAAAGCCCACATATGTTGCAAAGCAAATTTGATTTTCATGTACCCTCGCACAATCTGAGATCGTGCCATCAGGCATTGGCAACAGTCAAACGTACGACTAAAGTCAGGATGGGCAACCGATCTTTCTCAAAATCAGCAGCGGTCCTCTGGAACAAACTTCCACACGACCCGCGACTGACTGACGACTATTTGATATTCAGGAAAAAGCTGAAAACCTTTTTGTTCCCTAGATACTGACCTTCCAAACAGTACTCTTACAATTACCTGCACCGCATTCTGCTCAGTCTCAGTGCCGTGATGTCCCTTTGGGCTGAATTTCGCACTATACAAATACCTATAAATACAAAATACAAATACACCTCAGGGACGCCGTAGAGATATGTGTGAGGAGGTGATGTGAAAGGTGCTAGGCAGACTACTCTTTGTCTGTGAGGGTTCACTGATAGAATATCGAACACACAAATATTGTGTGGACAGAAAATTGTGTCAAATATATTGAGGACAAGAATATCGAGTAGGTGAGTGCCAATAAATAGGTATAAATTTACTATTCTTAACTCCAGATGTACGTACTTGAAGATAAATATATATATCCTCAAAGTACATATATGTAGAGTTATATATAGTAAAACGTTACTTACCCATAAGAAATGTCCTTCACGGTATTCTTCTCCTCAATATTTTTGACACAATATTCTTTCCCACGATATTTGTGTTTTCGATATTTTGTGCACGCGCAAAATGAGATGAGTGAAATGCGATTCAATCCATTTTAGAGCCTTTTTACAGATTCTGAGATCATGTTAGAAAGTTGAGCAAACACTGCTCTCTCAAAAACATTCTGTAAGAATGATCAATTTGACACAGGCCAGATATTGAAATTGATGTAATGATATTTTCTCATTTTACTTTCACATGTTTAATTTGTCAATTCAATTTCTATATTGTTTATTAGACTTTTTTGTCAATAAACAACACAATGCTATTACTCACACAAAGGTTAAAATGTAGTACAGAACATTTCATGCTAATAGAAATATATATAGAAAGAATAAAAACTTATAAAAAATGTTCCTATCAGAGTAAAACTTGAGGGCGTTTTTCATCTCAGAAAGAACAAATTCGAAAAAAGTGATTGAGAAAAAAATGTAATGACGTATTCGGATTTTAATTTAAGCGTGATGAAAACACTTTAGGAGGAATAACCAGCCTCTTTTCGGTCAACAATAGCATCATGATTGAGTGGGTGAATGGAGAACATTTACATAGGAGTGTCCTATAGACCGTCTCAAGGGTCTAAGCAATGATCATTGACTTGAAAAACTATTCATTAGCAACTCCATCATGTTCATAGAAATAATGTCCATTTATGAGCTAACAAAGCAAAGATTAGGGTACTTTTGGACGAGTGAAGGGCAAAACAGCCACAACTTGGAGTGCATGGCGTCTGCTCTCTTAGACTCAAAGGGGCAGATTTATAGGCCCCTTACGACACTTTTACGCCGCCATTGCGTCACTTTTGTGATGCAGCGGCGGCGTAAACCATGCGCCACGTTGTGACTTATTTACAACGTGACGCATCGAGGCAGATGCGTCACATTGTAAAGCACTGCGCAACATGAAACCTGCGTAAGGTTTCATGTGGGTGTTCTGATGCAGTGTGGGGGCTCCGACGGAGGAAAGCCTTGGAAAAGTGACGCAGTGAAATATACTAGATTTCACTCAGTCACTTTTCAGACGCCGCTGCGTCGAAACCTTGAGCCTGCTTGAAGCAGGCGTAAGGCGACATGCAGCATGTTGGAGATAGGCCGGGTTGGAACTGTGCTGTAGTTGCGTCACACCCGTGACACGACTCTCGCACTGCGCCAACCTTACGCCGGCAGATACGGCACGCATCTGCCTATCCGTGTGCCATGGCGCGCCGTATTGTAAATGCTGCGCCTCTATGGTGGTGCATGGGTAGTTTTGAGTGACGGATCTTTCTTGGCACATCCCTGCTGATTGTTTGCTCAGGTTGTGTGGTTTGAAAACATTTTCAGCAGCTCTCTCTACATACAGTTCCAGCACCACTTTTTGTGCAAGCCTCAAGCGTATGTCAGCCATTCGAGCTCTGAAGGCTGATGATGTTGTCACATCAACTCCACTCCCAGTTGTAGGTTAAAATTCCAGTCATGGCCAAAAGAGTTGAGCGAGCCCTGGCAAGCTATACCCTTGCTCAAGCCACATGCGACATGCCTGGCTCTGTATCAGCTCGGGGACCTTCTAGACCCTCGAGCCCAAAACGAGCCCAGCCTGGCCCCTCCCGCAGCGACCCTTCATCCCCTAGAATCTGCAGCTGTACGTCTCCGCGAGGTCTAATGTAGGAGGTTTTTAGCTCAGGTAAGAATGAACCTCGATCTAGGGACTTGTTGAGCCGGAATTTGGCTACTGCCCCTGCACAGGTTGCGTGATGGATATCTTTAAAGATTTTTGGCAGTGCTGGGTCTGAAGGTGATCCAGTTAATCTGGCTGCAATTATTGAAATCTTATTGTGAGCGAGTATTGAAAGTATGCATTGATGGATGATTATTGTTGTCACCTTCTGTGGTGGTTAGGTCATGTGTTGTTGGGGTGTTGTCCGTGCTCTTCTGAAGGTAATTTTCATTTCTTTTAATATTTGAGATCCATTCATTGGAGATTTTGTCACAGACGTCTGTGATCGAGGTGTGTCTGTGTTTTGGCGCTCAGGACTGCGACATTCTCAAAGAACTGTATGGAGTTCTTTAGAGGGGCGGTCTGCTTCTCTTATGCGCGTGAAGCAATGGTGTCTTTTTGTGGTTCTGATGCCTGTTCTGGTTGCTCTGTTATAGTCCCGCACTGTGCTTTGGTCTGTTTGTCTCTTGATTTTTTCCATTTGTGTTATAGTGTGTTGGGTTGTGTTTTCATTCTTTTGCTGTTTTCATTCAACCATGTTGTGTTCTTTTTGTGGTCAATCCTGGATGTGGTTTTTGTTGTTATCTTTGCATTGCAGCGGGGGTCCGGCTTTAAAAGGTGTGAATGTCGTTCAGATGAATCGTTATTGGGGTTCATTCAGGGTCGATGTTGCGTTGGTGAATGTCCAGTTTTTCTATTGTCTGGATGACCATTTTCTGGTGTTGAATTTTAGTGTCTTTAAAGGGTTGTCACTGATAAATGTGTTGATCTTGAAAGTGATGATGTTGTGGTCACTCCAGCTTACAGGGGAGTTACCTGTAACTGTAGCTTGTCCTAAGGGTGCAAATATGGCATCTAGAGTGTGTCCTATGCAGTGAGTTGAGCCAGAAACGATTTGTTTGAGGTAGGAGGCTCACAAATGCGGGAACTTTTTTTTTAGGGGATACAGCGTTAAAAAGGACAGAAATGAGGCAAAGTGACATCCCCTGGACTGCTGCATGTACCACCTGATACTAGATATGAGGGTCACAAGGCAGAAGAGCCCCCTCACAGGCACATTTCACTCTTTAAATGGAAAGGACCTCCTTACAGGTGTCAGTATCCAAGCAATACTTTACTGCCATAGTAACGGTAGCAATCACGCCAATCTATGTGAGTCGTAAGGAATGCAGGTTCACCCCTTCCACTTCACCACTTCCTTGCAAATACAAATTGTTTGCAATGTCTCTAGTACATTACAAGTGTGATTTTGCATGAACAATGCCTGTCATATAGAGCACGCAAGGGTTTGTGTCTGCAACCTAAGGTTTGGAATCAAGTTCGTTTGAATCATATCTGCGTTGCATGTCCCTCGCACATGTTGGGAAAGCCCCTGCATGCTGTCCTTCTTGAAGTCAATTCACTGTCATTTTACAGACAAACACAAAATAAAGAGAACATTGGCGAACTCAGATAACAAATGTTGTAAAAAAGGTACTACACTGATGTTATATGGTTTATAAGTATAGATTTGGTGTGGCAATGTCCATACAGCCAACACGTGTTTCGTCCTGAAGGACTTTTTCAAGGCTGCATCTGAATATAACAGAAAAAGTTACCAATTTTTTTTTTTTTTTCACGTGGAAACTCAACAGACACACAAATTGCCTCAGTACTAAATGTACCTACCTCCTCATTTGTCCCTGCGACAAATTTTATATAGGAATGACCATGAGACAGGTGAAGCTCAGAATAACGGAGCACAAAAGCATCATACGGTGCTCTAAGACCCACACGAGATTGTATGAACACTACCAATTACACAATCACTCTGCAGACAGCATCCAATGGTTAGTACTCGAGTCCCAACCAGCCATGACCAAACAGGCACTGTTCAGGCTAGAACAGAGATGGGTACATCGCCTTCAGCTTGATATAGTAGGACTCAATGATGCCATTCCCTGGGCTACCGTCTCCAGATAACAGCACCTTTGCCTAGTTATAATCACACACATCCTAGCTCGGCACAGGTCTTCCCACTACTGAGGGTCAATGGCATGTCTTAGGGCTTTACGATACAATTGCCTGGGCCAGCGTCTCCAAACAACATTGCCTAGCTAGCCCACGTACCTAGATATCGTTTGAATCACTCACATCCCAGCTCGTCATAATTCTTCCCACTGCAGAGGGTTAATGGCAGATAATTCCGATGATGACTCAGTAATGAGGGATCCCAACCTTAGGGCCCCTAAGCACCTGACTGACCCTTGTCATCTCCTATACGAGCCTTTCAATCTGGCCAATAGAAGGGCGCATTTTGAAATTCCCGGGGCTTTAAACTGGTGATAGCCCCCTCTCGCCAACAACGGTATAGCACTCAGCCCTTCTCAAATTCCAACACCACTGCCTAAAGCAACGCAGCAGCACTACCCCACCCCCCCCCCACCCCCTCCCCCCCAATAACACTCGCCCTGCGGGCCAGTATATCATGAGGGTTTTCTATAACAATACCTGATTGAGAGTCTGTCTTCGGTAGACACCCGTTGTGCCATCATTCCTAGCAGACCTCATTCACGGCATCCGCGACCCCTCCAACATGGCCGCTATGCTTTGCCCTCATTGCCCTGATGCAGGTTGTTGGACAGGCCTCGTGGCATGTCCGACCCCTCCCCGCATGGCGGGTCGTGGACCCCTGCTACCCCTGTTCCCCGGACAAGAACAACCCCTGCAACCCGCCGGGTCAACCCACGGCCCTTCCCCGACAGAACCTTGGCTCATGAACACAACAGTCTCGGCTGGCCCGGGTCCCTTCCCGAACCACTGTCCCCGGCCCAGCCGCCATTTTGGACACTCCACGACCAGGCCTCGTGGCCTCGGGTCGACCTCGGCCTCGGGCCGAGCCAGGCCCCGACATCGAGGTACCACCATCCACCCAGGGGGTAGAGAGACCACTTGGCAAGTCAATGGGCGAAGGAGTGTCGATGGCTCCCCTCCGCCTGGTTTCGATCACCCTCGGCCTCCCTGGGCGCTGGCTCCACCCCCCTGCTGGGTGTCTGGACTCCCTCATCCCGGACCTCCCGACCTCCAAGTGCGAGGGTCCGGACATCAAAGTGCGCCAGACCTATAACTGGGGCAGCTCCAGAGCAGGAAGGCAGTTGTATCCTGGAGTCGAGAGACACAGAGACAAACTCATCCTTGGAGGCCTGCTGGCGCTGCCGCAGCTCCTCTTCGTGAACCACCTTTGAAGGCCTGTTGGCGCTGCCGCGGCTCATCCTCGTCATAAACCATCTTGAAGGCCTGCTGGCGCTGCCGCGGCTCATCCTCGTCATGACCAATCCTCAAGGCCCGCTGGCGCTGCCGCAGCTCATCCTCGTCGTGAACCATTGTGAAGGCCTGCTAGCGTTGCCGCGGCTCATCCTCTTTGTGAACCATCCTGAAGGCCTGCTGGCGCTGCCGCGGCCCATCCTCGTCGTGAACCATCTTGAAGGCCTGCTGGCGCTGCCGCGGCCCCTCCTTGCAAACCCTCCAGCTCGAGGATTGTGAGCTCCACCCCTGCTACCCTCGTACCGGACCGGTACTCAGACTGTCCCACTACCCCTTCCCCCAAAGAGACTAGAATTGACGGGATCCTCGAATCCTGGTCCCCACTGTATCGTCAAGTCAACCTGCTTAAGAATACCTATAAAAGTATACGTAACCTATCTTGGTGTGGTGTCCATCTGTGGGGGGGAAGTTACTCATCTGTACGATTACTGGAGGGGGCCCTCGCCAGGAGGCCTCTCCCCCATTGCTCGGCCGACACTCCGGGTCCCCGTCTAACACAGGTCTAGTTACTGCGCTGCTCACACGCATGCCCATTACGCGCGACAGGCGCGAAGTTACCGACGGTGCCTTTGCGGACATCACATCGACCTACTTAATGGCGGACCCCCCCCCCCCCCCCCGGGATCCATCACCAGTTGCTCCGCATCCTGACCAGGTGCCGTGAGCGTGAGGGGTAGGTGTCCCACCTTTCCAGGGCCTGATCTAAGGTAAGCCTTGTTTCTATCCCCCAACCCCCCGAGGCTCGTCTTAATGTTGGTAGCCCAGTTCTACTATCAGTAACGGGAACTGTTCCCTGTCCCGAATTGGACCCGCGCCAATCAGTTTAAACAAAAAAGCGACCTGATGCCCTTTACCACCCTTGCAGTCCAATGGCACTGGCGGTAACTTAGACTGCACCCAGTCCCACTATTGACCCACGCCACTCTTGTATAGTGCGGCCAGTAGTCAAGCGGAATGTGGGGAGGGACGGCCCCCGCCCCCCCGCTCCCTCTCTTCGCCCCCCATTTTTCCCCCCCTGCCCCCGACTAAACTTACTCGATTCAACCCCCATTTTGAAGGTTGTAATCAGTGCGGCGCCCGCAGTATCACGGCGCCAGTTCCAACAATGCCCTAGGCTTGTAAGCATGGAGAATCGCATGGGTGCCGACCTCACATACTGGGCTCAGTCCTAGGGGCCCCCCTTACCTCCATGCACAAAGTGGTCGTTCCTCCTCCTACCTCTTGATTCTTTACAGGGGCTACTGCCTTATCCCTGGAGGTCAATTGTCACACTAGCCTCCACCATCAGACACTCACATAAATCCTCCCTTGTGTGTGACACACTATCAAACTCTCTATTACATACCCTACAGGTTCATCCACCAGACAGCGCTGGCCTCACGGGAGCATGCTGCGAGGCCTGTGTTACTCTCCCTTAGGGTAAGAACCTTCCTGCTATTCTGTAAGAAATGGGTGTCACCTTGAAAGATTCGGCTATACACTTCATATTAGTGTTTGATTTGCACTCTGGTTCCTCTAATGAGAGATAATAATCGCGCCATCACCAGACCGATTATGAAGGGAAATTCCACCCAGTGTCCGGTATGTTCGGTTTCCCTACACGCCCCCCTTCACCCCTCACAGTGTGGAGAGCATTCACTGAAGTCACTCATTATCTTCTGATTGTACAGTCACATAACTAAGAGATGACTTGACTCGCTCTCTTTTAATCAATTTTCCCCCTACCTCTAGGTCACCTAATTAGAGCAGGACCCCTTGGCCCTCCTTGTACCCGACCCAGAGAGGTTGTATTTGCTTTTTACTGCGTGAATGAGCATTTAATCATTTGTCTTCTTGTGTAGTACTTTGTTTAGGTCCTAACGAATTGCCGGTTGGCGAGAAACATGTTGACCACACCAGGGGGTTGAGTTAGTTTTCTGTACACCCTCACAGCTTCTAGCTCCCCTCTCACCCCTTATAATTAGGGAATCAGCCACGTCAATAAAACCCATTGTGGACTGACTACCCTTTTTAATATTCACTCACTTTACACCGACTACACTATCTCTCTTCCTCACTCACACTCACCATCGGCAAGGAACAAAAGAACTCCGCCAAAAGAGTGCCTTTGGGCACTCCATCAGACATTGCAGTGCCGGTCTGACGAGGAGCAGTGAGCCGATGATGATACTGGACATCCTTCAGTTAGGGTGTGTTTCACACCAAACGCTCTGGGTGTGTGAGGCTCTCTAGTTCCGACAAGGGAACTGTCTTGACAGGGTTTTTGGCTCTATTTAGCAGTAGTATAGACTTTAATCTTGCTCACATCTAGGATATGTATTCCTAGCTTATGTTGGCTCTTTTAAGCCTTTTTCCCAGACCTAGAAGAGGATAGCTGCTTAATATGATGATAGATCCCTTATTCTTGACTCTAATCTGTCTATTGCCTATTGGCTTTGACATACTTGCTTATAGTAGAGGGTGGATCCTGTGGTCCTGACTTTATATTACACATTGGTATGGTTTATGTAGGTACTCTGACAGAGCTAAGGGGTATTTCATCCTTCTCAGGCGTACAGGCCCAGAACTAGAGGGACTCCATCTTGATGGAGCTGAGAGGCTTCAAGGGTAAAGGTAAAGTTTATAGTTAAAGCTGTTGTTCGCTTGGAGAGAACCGGCTCAGGCTGGCCCTTATCGAAGGAATGTATTTTTCTCCACTCCGAAGACACAACTTCAGGCAGGCCAGCTGGGAACGTGTCCTTGGTACGGGGAGGTACAAGAATTTGGTGGGCGGCAGGTTACTGGCCGTAACTTTCCATGAAAGGACAAGCTTCCATATTAGCGAGCTACAGGAGAGGAGGAGTGTTCAGTCCAGCTTGTGTGCAGCTCAGCTTGGAGGTCAGTTCAGCTTGGAGTCAGAGCAGAGTGGTTCTTGCAGAGGAGAGAACAGGATGTCTGCTGGAGCTGCAGAATAGAGTGCAGTTCTGGAATGGAGAAAGAAGGCAGACGATTGCTGAAGATGAGGAGAGAGAGAGCAGTGCAGAGAGCATCAAAGAAGGCTGTCAGCTGGAGCAATTGAACCAGAGGCATGGTGATGTGGTGACGGAGGGAGAGACAGAGAGAGCCCTGATCCCACCAGAGTCAGAGAGAAATCTTCCTTCTAATAGGTGAGGTAGTCTGAACTAATTCCCTTCACACTTACATCTTAATCTTGTCTTTATTCCCTAGGCTTTTGTATTGCTAATCTTTTCTCTTTCAGCGGTGTGTTAAAAGTTCCTGTTACCCCGCAGATAAATTGTATGTCTAATCCTTTTCCTTGCAGCGGTGTGTTCTATCTATAGTCTTTGTCAGTTACATGTGGATGTGTCCATTATAATACAGATCTGTGTATGTGTCTATATCATTGTCAAAATAAAAGTGACCCCATTTAATTAATGAACTAGTGTGCATGAGTTTGTTTATGATAAAGCTAGCCTGTCTTCAGAAGGGAGTAGGAGCGCTTAAATCAAGGAATAACTCAATCACATAGTGTGTATATCTTTGTCCCCACACAGTGAAGGTAATCCCATTTCCTAGTCAGGTATTACTGTTTGAACAGATGCTACCCCTGATCAGGTAAGTAATAGTGAATAATTAGGGAGATAGGAGACCTGCAACTAAGGGATAAAGTTAGTACACCATCCCATAATAATATTGTAGTAGCAAGCCCTTAGTGAATAGTGAGAGAGACTTCCTAACATATAGAGAGAAAACCATAGGTGTCGATAGGAAAGTGGTCGTCATTGGTAAGTGGCGTTAATGAGAACACCAGGGAGGACACTGGTGTGTAATGAGATCGCCTCTAGGGAAAGTGGCGTTAATGAGAACACCAGGGAGGACACTGGTGTGTAATGAGATCGCCTCTAGGGAAAGTGGCGTTAATGAGAACACCAGGGAGGACACTGGTGTGTAATGAGATCGCCTCTAGGGAAAGTGGCGTTAATGAGAACACCAGGGAGGATACTGGTGTGTAATGAGATCGCCTCTAGGGAAAGTGGCGTTAATGAGAACACCAGGGAGGATACTGGTGTGTAATGAGATCGCCTCTAGGGAAAGTGGCGTTAATGAGAGCACTGGGGCTGCAGACCCATGTGTGTAGACATGCTGGATTGCGTGTCGAGTGAGCACTGGTGATCAGTGTGTAATGGTAGATAATCAGAACTGCCCCAGGGTAGAGTAGTCTGGACCCATGTGGTCGCGAGACTATAAGGTATGAGTGTGGTGTAGGGCATGGATGTCCTTAGTAATCAGTGAGTATTCTTAGTATCCCTATAGATTTAGTGGTGTTTCTGATAATATGAGCTTGTATATTGCGAGTTCCCCATCCTCAGGTAGGTACCCAGGTGCCTGGATAGATGGTCCTGAGGAGGGATGTGGTTACGTTCTGGCTGGGTTAGAGGGGCCCCTAGGGGCTGATCCCATCTAAGCAGAAAATCCGGCCATTACAGGAACCCTTCCAGTTCCTTGACCCTTTACATCTACTCCCTTCTCCACACTGTAGCACCCTCCCCGGGGAACTTTGTATTCTTCTGTGTGCTCTAGAAAAAGTTACTAAAACATTGTACATATAAATACCATTGTGCATTGTACTCCTGTTAACACACAAACAATCAATCAATCAATCATTGACACTTATAAAGCGCGCTACATACCCGTAGGGTCTCAAGGCGCTGGGGGGGGAGGGGGGGGGGGTGCCGCTACTGCTCGAACAGCCAGGTCTTCAGCTTCTTCCTGAAGGAGAGGTGGTCTTGGGTCAGGCGCAGGTCGGGAGGGAGGGAGTTCCAGGTCTTGGCGGCCAGGTAGGAGAAGGACCTTCCTCCTGTAGTCGCTCTTCGGATGCGGGGGACGGCGGCGAGGGCGTGGTTGGCTGATCGGAGGTGGCGTTTGGGAGCGTAGAAGTTGACTTGGCTGTTGAGGTAGCTCGGGCCTTGGTCGTGTAGGGCTTTGTGTGCGTGGGTGAGGAGGCGGACGGTGATTCTTTTGTTGACGGGGAGCCAGTGAAGGTCTCTCAGATGTCCGGAGATGTGGCTGGTTCGTGGGATGTCGAGGATGAGTCTGGCTGAGGCGTTCTGGATCCGCTGGAGTCTCTTCTGGAGCTTGGCGGTGGTACCGGCGTAGAGGGCGTTGCCGTAGTCCAGTCGGCTGGTGACGAGGGCCTGGGTGACGGTCTTCCTGGTCTCGGTGGGGATCCACCAGAAGATCTTCCGTAGCATGCGTAGGATGTTGAAGCACGTCGAGGAGACGTTGTTGACTTGCCTGGGCATGGAGAGGGAGGAGTCCAGGATGAAGCCCAGGTTGCGTGCATGGTCTGTCGGTTTGGGTGCGGTGCCCAGGGCGGGAGGCCACCAGGAGTCGTCCCAGGCGGAGGGTGAGGAGCCCAGGATGAGGACCTCCGTCTTGTCCGAGTTCAGTTTCAGGCGGCTGGTCGTCATCCACTCGGCTACCTCTTTCATCCCTTCGTGCAAAACCTAGTAGGCCACATTCCATGCATCGAAAAGATGACCAAAACAAAAACCAAATCTTCATGTTGATGGAAGAGGATAATACATCGAAACCAAAAGGTGGAGTACTTAGACACCGGCGGTGGAAGGAATAACCCAGTCACCCAACTAGTATCCACAACTTCTCGTAAGACATGCCGAAAGGCAAACAACTAAGAAAGCAAAGTCATCACAACTAACAGGCACATGCATCAATGTTAAAGATTGCGATTGCTTATTTGCGATCTGTAAGGAATCGCAAATAAAGAATCACAAAACGAGGTGCTACAAAAAAATTGCGATAAATTAAAGAATCACTAGAAAATTGCTAATATAATAGCGATTTCGGTAATTGCAAACTTGCTATTTGCGATTTCGCTATTTGCAAAATCGCAATTACCAAAGTTGCTTTTTCATGCATCTTGATGTCATCAGAACCAGGAAGTGAGCAGCACAAGCCTCATTTTCAGTACACAGTCTCAGGGAGAGGAGGGAGCTGGCTCTGGGAGCTGAACAGGAATGGGATAGAGACATTGGAAACACCTGGAATTTCAACAAAATGGAAGCTTCACAAACAGCAGAGGACAGCCAAACAGGCAGGAAGAGGAAAATTAAGTTTTCTGAAAAAGAAATTGAGCCAAACAGGCAGGAAGAGGAAAATTGCGTTTTCTGAAAAATAAATTGACACCCTCATTGAGGGAGTAGTCCACAGCCATGATAAGCTGTTTGGCAAATTATCATTAAAAGTGGCAGAGCAGGAGAAAAAAAAAATATGGATCCGGATCCAGAACAGGGTGAATGCCATTGGGGTGACACACCGCACCATCGAAGAGTTGAAAAAACGATGGTACGACTTGCGCAGTCGGGCTAAGGTGTGCATTGCTGACCGGCTCAAGGAGGCAATGAAGACAGGAGGGGGAACACCGACAGACACTGGGAACACTCCCATGGAGGACTTGGTTGAATCCGCAATCCAGACTGAAGCTGTTGTTGGTGTGACACGTCAGGAACAGCAAACACATCTGAAGGTAAGATGAATGCATGTTACCATTGTCCTAAATTATAAAGGTAGAACATGACTTCAGTACAGCACAAGTGCACACTTTGAACATCCAGTACACAATGTATTCATAAAGGGAGGTGCATTATGGGAGATGTAGGCAGGTTAAGCAGTTACAATGACAAACACAAATATGAGATAAACAACTCAAAGTAGTGTAATATATTTTCAATTTAATAACAAAGCAAAAAATAGATTACTGTGACATGACATCACAGATATTAATTAATGTTGTTTTGCACTGTTTAACCTCACAGATGCAGAATGTGTAGAAGCCGAGGATAGTGATTTCCAGGACATGCAGGACACCAGCGCAGTTGAACATATGGACACACCGGTTTTGGCAACAAATCCATCACGTGCCCCAAACTCACGCAGAGCAACTGTCCCACCACTGGTCACCATGGATTCTAATGATGAGGCTAATGCAACACCGGAGGCTAGCCATGGCCAAGCCACTCTCATCCCAATTTTACAAACACAGGTCCGCAGAAGCAATGTCAGAGTCCAGAGTAGAAGAGCTAGATCACTCAGAACACAGCAGGAGGACCACCCAAATGATGTCTGGGGTGGTCTTGAGGGACAGATGCTCCGTATGCAGCGCCTGCAGACCAAGAACACACGTTCTGTACAGGTACAAATTGGGAAGATGGCAGCCAACATTGCAGTACTGTCGGATAGTGTGCAGCAACTGACCAAGGTTATGCAGGAGGGACATGTATCCCAGAAAAGACACCATTGTGAACTAATACAGCACCTCAAAATATATGCTAAATCAAACAATAGGCTGGCCACAACAACTGCACTGATGGCACGTAGGTCTGTGACCATGCAAACAGAAATGTGCCCTTGGAGCCGGGATGTGGCTAAAGCACTGGACCAGGTGACCAATGCAGTGGAATTGATGAATGCTTCCACAATTGCGGGCAACATGTCCACGCAGGAAGAGGGCAGTGAGGGTGCCTCAAGCATAAGTAGTATAGCTATGCCAGTCTCCACTGCAGGAAGATGCCACACACACGCAGCAGTCCCCCCTCCGCTTTCAACATGAGGGATGAAGATGCTGGCTCTGACAGGCGTCTGGGTGTTCGTGGGAGAAAGCGCTAGACTGCCATGTACAATAACATTCCAATATGGTGGCGTAACTATTGTTGTAATCTGACCTTTTGACTGACTTACAAGTCATTATTCATTTTCAATCCACCTGTGTCCATTACTTAGAATCCTGTGTCACTGGTCACTTTAAAAGTGTGCTTCAACACTCTTCTGCTGCACTTGCCCCTTGTGCTGCACGGTGGCGTGGCAATTGCTGGTTCCATCCTCTGAGTCGCTTTCAGACACCTCGATTTCCATTCCTCCCTTTGTCGCAATATTGTGCAGCAAGGCACATGCTGCTACTATCTTGCAGCATTGTTCAGGGTTGTATTGAAAAGCTCCACCGGTCTTATGGAGACATCTGAATCGACTCTTCGGCAGCCCAAATGTGCGCTCTATGATGTTCCTTGTTGAAATATGTGCTGCATTGTACCTCTGTTGATTGGCAGATGTGGGATTGAGGTAAGGCTTCATAAGGTAATTACGCAAGGCGTATGCGCTGTCACCTACATGTAAGTAAACAAAGGGTCAGTGGCAGTTTGACATTGACATACGTACAATGACTGTGAGAATCAATCACACATATTTACCAAGCAGATGTCCCTCTCCAAATTCTTCCCCGACAAGACGGGCGTGTATTCCACTTTGCCTGAATATATAAGAATCATGTGCACTCCCTGGAAATTGCGCAACAATGTCTGTTATTATGTTTTTGGCATTGCAAACAACCTGCATGTTGAGGGAATGGTAACATTTACTATTTCTAAATAAATATTCCTGTGCTGCAAGGGGACATATTGCCACGTGGGTACAATCAATACATTACAACCCAAAACATGTGGGAAGCGAGCTATCTGGTAAAACGCCTGTTTCATTTTCGCAAGGTCATGCCCGGTGGTAGGGAAATTGATGTGTGACCCGATCCGGGCCATCATGGCATCAAGGAATGCTTTGAATATTCTTGAAAGTGTGCTTTGCGACACACCTCCCGCTACAGCAATGACCCCCTGAAAACTGCCTGACACCAGTAGGTGTATGCAACATAGGACCTGCACATGCTTTGGGATAGCATTGGTGCTACGTGTCTGTTGTTGCAGAATGGGAACCAATTCATTGATTAGATCATGGATCATTGCTGCATTGAGCCTATACTTATCGTATATCTCATCCTCTTGCTGTCCTAGCAAAGTTGTGCAAACTCTGAAAATGCACTAATTTATTTGCCTACCTCTGTGTCCATCAGACTGCAGCCTCATCCTCCTCGCCATCAGGTAAATCCCTGCCATTGTGAAATGTGCTAGTTCATTCTGGGTGTGTTTAAATAGGTTTAAGTTGATTTTCAGCTGTATCTGATTTGCACTCATGATTACCACCTGGTTGTGATCCTTCTTTTTAGCTCTTGCAAAATTGTGATTTTCTGTGAAATGGCAATTTGCGAGTTTTCATGCATATATTTTGCGAATCTTTATTTGAGATTTGCAATTTGGGAAACGCAAATACAGAATCGCAATAAAATTCGCAGAATGTTTAGCGATTCTTTATATTTGCAAAAACGTGTGTTTTCGCAAATATACAGTTGATGCATTGCTGCACGGTATTTTGTGATCGCTAAAGCCATTTTTTAGCAATTCGCAAATGTTGCGAATTTTTAAACGCTTGATTCATGTGCTTGAAAATCCCTTTTTTGTGCCTTCAAAGAGGATGTTCCTCCCTGCACATAAACAATCTCAAATGGTGATATGTAACTTCTATGTGCGCTGCTTTGTGCAGCACACATAGAAGTTGCAAAATTTCCTTTTTTAATAATTGTTTATGTGTAGGAAAGGATTCAGAAAAGGGGGTGGTGATGAACAGAGTGTCTGAATTAAGCAGACCACTCTTACCCAGTCCAAAGATCAGGGCTTGATCCATCACCGTTATTTATCTCACTGCACCATCCCAGCTCAGAACCTGGCTATATGCAAATCAGTCTGTCCCTGGCCCAGTGCATCATGGGAACAGGGCAGACTAAACTACCAAGCCAATTCTTCACCAGAAAGGAGACAAGCTACCGGGGACCGGTTTCTGGCATTTCAGCCTTCTTCGGCCCGGCTTGCTTGAATCCTGATGATGCAGTGAGAAAGGGACTCATGTCTGAGTATACCCTGCCACACCGAGTCCCTTGCTCACTGCACCATCAGGATTCAAGCAAGCCGGGCCGAAGACGGCTGTAATGCCAGAAACCGGTCCCCGGAAGATTGTTTCCTTTCCAGTATAAGAATTGGCTTGGTAGTTTGGTCTGCCCTGTTCCCATGATGTACTGGGCCAGGGACAGACTAATTTGCATGTAGCCAGGTTCTGAGCTGGGATGGTGCAGTGAGCTAAAAAACGGTGATGGATCAAGCCCTGATCTTTGGACTGGGTAGGAGTGGTCTGCTTAAGTCAGACCCTCTGTCCATCTCCACCCCCTTTTCTGAATCGTTTTGTCCACCATAAGCGTGGAAGGGTATACTCAGATGTGAGTCCCTTGCTCACTGCACCATCAGGATTCAAGCAAGCCGGCCGAAGACGGCTGTAATGCCAGAAACCGGTCCCCGGAAGCTTGTTTCCTTTCCAGTATAAGAATTGGCTTGGTAGTTTGGTCTGCCCTGTTCCCATGATGTACTGGGCCAGGGACAGACTAATTTGCATGTAGCCAGGTTCTGAGCTGGGATGGTGCAGTGAGCTAAAAAAACGGTGATGGATCAAGCCCTGATCTTTGGACTGGGTAGGAGTGGTCTGCTTAAGTCAGACCCTCTGTCCATCTCCACCCCCTTTTCTGAATCGTTTTGTCCACCATAAGCGTGGAAGGGTATACTCAGATGTGAGTCCCTTGCTCACTGCACCATCAGGATTCAAGCAAGCCGGGCCGAAGACGGATGTAATGCCAGAAACCGGTCCCCGGAAGCTTGTTTCCTTTCCAGTATAAGAATTGGCTTGGTAGTTTGGTCTGCCTTGTTCCCATGATGTACTGGGCCAGGGACAGACTAATTTGCATGTAGCCAGGTTCTGAGCTGGGATGGTGCAGTGAGCTAAAAAACGGTGATGGATCAAGCCCTGATCTTTGGACTGGGTAGGAGTGGTCTGCTTAAGTCAGACCCTCTGTCCATCTCCACCCCCTTTTCTGAATCGTTTTGTCCACCATAAGCGTGGAAGGGTATACTCAGATGTGAGTCCCTTGCTCACTGCACCATCAGGATTCAAGCATGCCGGGCCGAAGACGGCTGTAATGCCAGAAACCGGTCCCCGGAAGCTTGTTTCCTTTCCAGTATAAGAATTGGCTTGGTAGTTTGGTCTGCCTTGTTCCCATGATGTACTGGGCCAGGGACAGACCAATTTGCATGTAGCCAGGTTCTGAGCTGGGATGGTGCAGTGAGCTAAAAAACGGTGATGGATCAAGCCCTGATCTTTGGACTGGGTAGGAGTGGTCTGCTTAAGTCAGACCCTCTGTCCATCTCCACCCCCTTTTCTGAATCGTTTTGTCCACCATAAGCGTGGAAGGGTATACTCAGATGTGAGTCCCTTGCTCACTGCACCATCAGGATTCAAGCAAGCTGGGCCGAAGACGGCTGTAATGCCAGAAACCGGTCCCCGGAAGCTTGTTTCCTTTCCAGTATAAGAATTGGCTTGGTAGTTTGGTCTGCCCTGTTCCCATGATGTACTGGGCCAGGGACAGACTAATTTGCATGTAGCCAGGTTCTGAGCTGGGATGGTGCAGTGAGCTAAAAAACGGTGATGGATCAAGCCCTGATCTTTGGACTGGGTAGGAGTGGTCTGCTTAAGTCAGACCCTCTGTCCATCTCCACCCCCTTTTCTGAATCGTTTTGTCCACCATAAGCGTGGAAGGGTATACTCAGATGTGATCCCTTGCTCACTGCACCATCAGGATTCAAGCAAGCCGGGCCGAAGACGGCTGTAATGCCAGAAACCGGTCCCCGGAAGCTTGTTTCCTTTCCAGTATAAGAATTGGCTTGGTAGTTTGGTCTGCCCTGTTTCCATGATGTACTGGGCCAGGGACAGACTAATTTGCATGTAGCCAGGTTCTAAGCTGGGATGGTGCAGTGAGCTAAAAAACGGTGATGGATCAAGCCCTGATCTTTGGACTGGGTAGGAGTGGTCTGCTTAAGTCAGACCCTCTGTCCATCTCCACCCCCTTTTCTGAATCGTTTTGTCCACCATAAGCGTGGAAGGGTATACTCAGATGTGAGTCCCTTGCTCACTGCACCATCAGGATTCAAGCAAGCCGGGCCGAAGACGGCTGTAATGCCAGAAACCGGTCCCCGGAAGCTTGTTTACTTTCCAGTATAAGAATTGGCTTGGTTGTTTGGTCTGCCCTGTTCCCATGATGTACTGGGCCAGGGACAGACTAATTTGCATGTAGCCAGGTTCTGAGCTGGGATGGTGCAGTGAGCTAAAAAACGGTGATGGATCAAGCCCTGATCTTTGGACTGGGTAGGAGTGGTCTGCTTAAGTCAGACCCTCTGTCCATCTCCACCCCCTTTTCTGAATTGTTTTGTCCACCATAAGCGTGGAAGGGTATACTCAGATGTGAGTCCCTTGCTCACTGCACCATCAGGATTCAAGCAAGCCAGGCCGAAGACGGCTGTAATGCCAGAAACCGGTCCCCAGAAGCTTGTTTCCTTTCCAGTATAAGAATTGGCTTGGTAGTTTGGTCTGCCCTGTTCCCATGATGTACTGGGCCAGGGACAGACTAATTTGCATGTAGCCAGGTTCTGAGCTGGGATGGTGCAGTGAGCTAAAAAACGGTGATGGATCAAGCCCTGATCTTTGGACTGGGTAGGAGTGGTCTGCTTAAGTCAGACCCTCTGTCCATCTCCACCCCCTTTTCTGAATCATATGTGTAGGAAAGGACACTTTACTGCACATGAACAATCACTAACGGCGATTTGCTGTTTCTATGTGTGCTGCAGAATACATCACACATAGAAACAGCAAAAACGAGGCGAAGTTATTAAATTGTCCTTGCTGTGCCTGTTTTTTTGGGCTGCCCCATACTTACGCCACCCTCGCACATAGGGGGTAGCATCAGAAAGCAATGGGTGTTGTGGTGGAACTCCCACAGCAACACCCATTTCCCGCCCTTTTGCTGCAGCGGACTGCTGCTTTCAAGAGGCATATTTACAAGGTGGCGTTAAGCCAGGTTAAGTTAAGACTGACGTTCCTGTGGTGCAACGCCCTTGTAAATATGTCCTGATAGATGTGAACAAATTTGCCTTTTACAGACCCTTCACGATGATCGCACTGCAAATTGTGGTACCAGCAATAGTGAAAGAAGACTTTCTGGCAATACTGAACTTACAGGATGCTTATTTCCTTGTACCAATCCCCCCAAAAATTAATTGTTATCTTCGATTTGCAGTGAGAGAGGAGCATTTTCAAGTTCAGGCTCTACCTTTCCGTCTTTCATCCTTACTAAGAGTCTTTACAAGGGTCCTAGCTCCTGTTCTTGTGTAGGGATTTCCTTTCTGAGCCCACTTTGTTTCTCCCTTACTTTTGCGTTTTTAGAGGTTTGTGGCTGCCTCTGCTCTGCATAGCCGCACACAATACGTTTGTTTTTGAGAAATTGTTTTAGGAATTCTCCGTACATGTTGTTTTGATTCAGAGACGCTTCCAGGGTTTTTGTCTGCTCTTCCCATACTAGGTTGGGAGTAATACATAACAACACAGTGTACCGTTTTCTTTGCTCGTTCAGCAAAAGCTTCTAACGTCTTGACATAACACTGTCAAACAGCTGCATCTTTTAACACAATAGTTTTATGATATAAACTGTGTCTCGTCCTTTTGGGACACATAGTAAATTCCAGCAGAGAGGACTGTTATGGAACAAACGTGGTGCCTGACATGCAGTCTTTCGTAACTGGGTTTACACTCATGATGCCGACCATCTAACTACATACTCCAGGTATAGGGTCAGTTGCCAATCGCAGCGATCATATGTATCTCCATGTGCTCACACAGTAAGGTTAGATGTAGATAGATATAATTTGCCATGATTGGGATGTTCATTCTTTACACCCTGTTAGTAATGCTAACTTTGTTGTTTATCTGCATCTGCATAATGATCGCCGCACATTTGCTTCATAATAAACTACAATATTTTCAATGAGGGTATTGCAAACTTTCTTTGCATCTGTCTTATGTTACTATGGCATGCATGAGTGAGTGAGTAACGAAAGCGCAGGATCTGTTGCCACGGTTCTGTTGGGTACTAGAGAAGTCATGTTTGAGGTTGCTACCATCGCCTGTTACTCTGGGAAGGTTAACAGTTCAGGAGAGGCAGTGTGTACTAACCAGGATTGGGCTGACAGGTATTAATGTCTTGGGAAGACTCAGTCCCTACATTCCGTCATCCTTACCCACAGTTTTGCTTTCCCAGCAGAATCCGTGCAGCAGTTGCAGCCTTATAGATGGTAGGGTTTCCTTATAGATGGTTGGGTTTCCTTATAGACGGTAGGGTTTCCTTATAGATGGTAGGGTTTCCTTATAGATGGTAGGGTTTCCTTATAGATGGTAGGGTTTCCTTACAGATGGTAGGGTTTCCTTATAGATGGTAGGGTTTCCTTATAGATGGTAGGGTTTCAAATATTTCAGTACTTTGACTATTGGCTGATTTCTGTTTCTTCTTTTCTGAAGACAGAAGAACATGTGAAGAAGGCTTGCAAGTGTCTAAAAGATCTGCATTTTTTTAGTGTAGAAAACCATGAACTCCTTCCTGCTCAGCAGAGGTTGCTCATTGGTGTGGTCTTCGACACACAGACCGGCTGTGTTCACCTTTCAGACGCAAGGATCACAGCCCTACAAACTCATCTTTCAAATCTTCACCGAGGCATGGGGCCTGCAAGCAAGGCCACTGAATGCTCTGTCAATATCTTGGCTTCAGAAAAGATTACATGCGTTCCACCAATTTCCTTCCCCCTGAGGGCACTGCAAGATCCTGGAGAAAAGAGTGATAGGAAATCTTCCCTCCTGGCGCGTCATTCGTGATTCCCTCTGTTGAGACAATTAGCAAAGATTGGAGGAATGCTCTCATCTTCCCTTGAACCCTCCCCCTCTACAGTATCCACTGCTGTCTCGGACTCACCTGGCACAACTGCATCTCAAGGCGTGGTCATTGAACGGTTACGCCCCACAAAGGCTGGGGTGTTCAGGGGAGATGGCTCCCTAGAGAGAGAGAGATGGCCATGGGTTATCAAGCTTCCATGATCCTTCAACATTATCCTTCAATGAAAGAAAAATATTGGGGACATTTCTTGTAAATGTTGTCCAGGAAAAGAACTAAATCAAGCTTTGTGTATTCGCTTTCAGATTTTAGAATTTTTAATGGTTTCCTAAAACAATTGACTGCATCCACTTTGGCGTCTCAGTGGGTGGGTATTAGTATAGAGGGAGACCAGTGCTTACATTTCAAAAGTAACTGCTTTGGCATTTACTGGCACATGCAAGGAATTGCAATTAAGGACTCACAAAAGCCTATGCACGTAGGAATCACTATTAAAATAGCGATTCCTAAACAATCCTTAATTGCGACTCACAAATTGCAAGTCGTAATTAAGGAATTACATCCCATTCATTCCTATGGGAAATTGCATTCCCAATTTGCGAGTACCAATAGGTACTCACAAATTGCGCATGCAATTTCAAGGGTGCAAGGGTGTCAAAAGTACACCCTGTTGAACCCCTGAAATTGATATATGCACCCACGTTGCTCACACACATGCCCTTGGGGCATGTGTGTGTAACTTGGAACTTTGGAAAATGCAATTTAGTGTATTTTTCAAAGTATTCGCTAAATACCATAAGGGTTACATTTTCGGTATTTAGCGAAATCGCTACTTTAAATCAAATCTTGCTTTGCATTTACGACATCGCAATTTGCGATTCCTTAAATGCAATCGCGAATTGCGATTTTTGCATTTGGGATGATGCATCCCAAATTCAAAAATACCGGTCGCAAAGGGGCAGATTCTGAGAATCTGCCCGTTTGCGACTGGTTTTTGCCTTGATGCATGTGGCCCTCAGATTCCTGTAAAATTTCAGGCTCAAAAAGCTGATAGTGCCTAATCCGATGCCCACTTGGAACTTACCAATGGTACTTAGAGGCCTTCGGGAGAAACCATTGGAGCCTTTGGAAGCAGTGGAGATGCCCAAGTGGGATTTCCTAACTGCAATCACCTCATGACGTTAGGTGAGCTACGTGCGCTAGTGCTATCAGATCCATATATCTAGACAAGATGATGCTGTATCCGGATCCAGAATTGTCCGACTGTTTCAAACAACTGAAAATTCAAATAACATTTCCTTTATCACAGGAACTTGTTTTACCTGTACTTGAAGGAGCATTTGATGATTCTAAGCATTTGCTTCTTGATACTAAAAGAGCCTTGATGTTGTACTTAGAGGAAACAAAAAACTTTTGGTTATCAAATTCAGTATTTGTATCTCTGGTTCAGGCAGTTAGGGACAGATGTATATATTGTTACTTTTAGGGGGTTGGTTAGTCAGGCATATCCCAAGCTTATGGGTCAGTTGGGGAATGTGTTCCAGGAACTAAAGAGGGTCGTACACAGGCTCGCCCAACAAGGGCGGTTTCTAATGCCTGGGTTGAAGCCTGTGGTGTTTCACTACAGGAGATCTGTAGGGCAGCGACGTGGTTGACGCCACATACTTGTGTAAATCATCACAGATTGCATCACGATGACCCTGCTTGTCAAAATGTTGGTGCTCGGGGTCTTAAAATTGCGATGAAGTGATTGCTAGAACGCTAAGGGGCATATTATCAAGAACGGCGTTAAATATTATCGCCGGTTTAGCGACAGAAATCTGCAGCTACAGCGGCGATAATGGGCTTGTTAATATGCCCTTGAGAATTCCAATAGAAGTCCATGTTCTGGGCTTCTATGGGAATTCTCCAGGGCATATTATCAAGCCCATTATCACTGTTTTAGCGGCCGTTTTCTATTGCTAAACCAGCGATAATTTAAACGCCGTTCTTGATAATATGCCCCTTAATCTGGTATGAGCATGATTTGAATTGTTGGTGCAATTATTGTAAATTTTAGTAAGTCCTCAAGTAGTAAAGACCAGGATGAGGATGGACAAAGAGATAACAACGACATTACATACCAGTAATCTTCATTACCTGAGTCATAGTAGTCCAAGTCACAGCCCACGGCCTTCCTTCCCTGTTTGTCTTATCACCTCTAGTTAATGATGTCAGGTTGTTGCTAGCAGGCGGTTAAGGAAGGGAGGAGGAAACGTATATGCCATCTCTAGGACATAAAACAAGGAGAGACCACGCAATGCATCGCCTGAGTGTTCTGGAGGTGGGTAAAGAGCCGTCTCGGAGGTAGCCTCCCCTCAAGCATAGAGGACAATGACACAGTGTACTGCGGGGAGGCGGCCATTCATGACATCGGTCAACTGATTAAAAATCAGGGTCTGCAATATAATCAGTTTGCTCGCAAAGTTTTGTGAAGTGACAAACTTTGCAACTTAAGGAATTTGCAAAGTTTGTCGCAATCACTCAACTGTGATGAACATAAAAGAACCACAAAAGAACTTTTATGCAGACAAATCATTCAACAAATTCCATTGGTGCAGTTTGTTGAGTAGTGTATTTCTATGTAGTGTGTAGTTGTGTATGATACGGACCAGTAACGTGGACTGAAGCGTGTTGCTTCTGGCCTTTGTCTGGTGCTGTTTGTTGAATAGTGTCTTTCTATGAAGCGTGTACATTGTGTATGATATGGACCGGCATATTGGGCTCAAGCGAGTTTGCTTCTCGTCTTCGTCTGGTGCTGTGTGTTGAGTAGTGTCTTTCTATGTAGTGTGTAGTTGTGTATAACATGGGCCAGTATCTTGAGGATCAAGCATGTTGCTTCTTCTCATCGTCTGGTGCAGTGTGTTGAGTAGTGTTTTCTATGAAGTGTGTAGTTGTGTATGATATGGACCAGCATCTTGGGCTCAAGCGAGTTGCTTCTCGTCTTCGCCTGGTGCCGTTAGTTGAGCCGGTTCTGTCTATGAGTGTACAGTTGTGTAAATGGCCGAGGTGGTCTAACCCAGACAGTCCACCTTTAGTGATCTTGTAAAGTCTACATGATGATTGCATGGCAGGAGGGGTAATTTTTTACACGCGTACTTCTGACAAAAGTCCATCTTTGATTCTAAGAGGACCATGACGTGGGTTGTCCATCTTCTACCTGGTTTCCTGCCCTCAAAGTCCCATCACATACACTTAAACCCTCTTTGTCACCCTCTCTTGCAGCTGCCTTGTCACCCTTTTCTGTGACCCGTCGCATCGGCCACCCATACCAGAACCGGACGCCGCCGAAGAGGAAAAAGCCACGCACGTCCTTCAGCCGGGTGCAGATCTGCGAGCTGGAGAAGCGCTTCCACCGGCAGAAGTACCTGGCCTCGGCGGAGAGGGCCACCCTGGCCAAAGCCCTCAAGATGACCGATGCGCAGGTCAAGACCTGGTTCCAGAACCGCCGGACCAAGTGGAGGTAGGACCTTTGCATAGTGTAGGTCACTGCTGTGTTTTTCTTTGCATGGATTTAAACAAAGTTTTTGAGAGTGCATTTCTGTGCACATTTTATTTATCTACTTTTGCACTTGAGCAGTGAATGCTTTTAAAAACCTTATTCTTCTTTGAACACCGAGGTTTTGCCCCAGCAGGCAAGGCAGCCTGCTGTGCTCTTGCTACTAACCTCTAACACCTAACAGAGTCCACAAGTAGATTTAAGGCTGGTAGAGGGCCGGTGCTCACCCCCTGGGAAGTATTTACAGTATAGCGAGGAACTGGTGTTCAATGACCAGAAGCAATGTCTTCACCCATGTGGCACAGTTGCGGGGATTCTGCACATACACAGAACTTTGCGCAGAACAACAGGACCTCGTGCCAAGGGGTTTTACCTTCCTACCACCTTTGTACCCCAAACCAACTTGCTATAGTGTCTCATTGGTACTCCACGAAGCTACAAATGATTAGACAACCCAGAACACAACACTCCCGGCTCTCTCAGGAATAGCGGTAGCAAGACGTACCCTTTCACTCAATCACCCGTACTTGTCCACAATAAGAATTGTCAGAGTCACTGTATAGTTCAAAATGTTTATTTTAACTATTGTGCTCTACAATACAATATAGGAGCCACTACCAGCAGAACAACGCATAAACCTAAAACAGTTAGTATTATTACAACACCATGGAATATAAAGGGGGGATGTCATCATATACAGACAGTGGAAAAAGGACTATAAGGCCGAACCACCCTCCCCCTGGTAAGTTGTGGTTTATTATATAAAGGAAGATCTCTGGGCTTGCGGTGTGAGCAGCACTAGACACAGCGTATATGGAGATCTGCACAGGTACTAGACACAGTGTACTTGGCATTGTGCATATACACTAGACATAGTGTACTTGGCGGTGTGCATAGGCACTAGATAGTAAACTTGACGGCATGCATAGGCACTAGATACTGTGTACATGATGGTGCACACTTCCACTAGACACAGTGTACTTGGCAGTGTGCAAAGGCAGTAGACACAATATACTTAGTAGTGTGCATAGGTACAAGTCACAACGTACTTGGCGGTGTGCATAGGCACTAGATTTGGTGTACTTGGCAGTATGTCTAGACACAAGACAAAATGTACTTGGCGTTGTGCATTGGCATTAGACGCAGTAAACTTAGTAGCGTGCACAGCCCCTAGACACAATGTACTTGGATGATGTGCATTAAGTAAAGAAATAAATAAACAACTAAATAAAATCAGGTCAAGGTAATGTAACTTAATAATAATAAGCATTTATTAAGCGCCTGGCTGCACAATACTGTGTGTCCCCGCGCTGACTGCAAATGCAAAAACCACCTAAAGGAAGAGAACAGGAAAACGGGGATTAATTTTTTGGAAATAGGTGAGTTTTGAGTCTGGCTCTGAACCTTGTTTCAGATGGCTCCATACGTAGTTGAATTGGCAGGGCATTCCAAAGCTTAGTGGCCAAAAAGCGGAAGGATTTTCCTCCCATCTTCGCTTTGGTGATGCGTGGGATTTTAAACAGCATCGTGCCCGCTGATCTTAGATTTTTGATTGGCCTGTGGATGGTCAGGAGGCCTCTTAGATAGCTGGGGCCTTTGTTTTGGGCAATGCGATGTGTATAGCAGAGAGTTTTGAATATTATTCTTTCTTTAACAGGGAGCCAGTGAAGCTTGGCAAGTGCATTTTTTGCCGATGCTCTACGGGGGAGACCAAGCACCAGTCGCGCTGCGGAATTTTGTATGCATTGTAACTGGTGCAAGCTCTTTTGATTAAGACCCAGTAAAAGAACATTACCATAGTCTAGATGGGGAGATATTAGAGCATGGACTATAGTTTTTCTTGCTTCAATTGGGAGTAGGTCAAGTACTTTGCGCAGCACTTTAAGGGTGCTGTAGCATTTACCTGTCACTTTATTTACCTGGGCTCTACCTGAGAGATTTGGGTCAAGCATGACACCGAGGTTCTTCACCTTCTCTGCAGGCACAGGAAGTTCTCCCAATTCGCTAGGCCACCAGGCGTGTGACCAGATGGAAGGGTTCTTCCCTACAATCAGTACCTCCGTTTTATCTCCGTTCAGACGGAGACAGTTGGCGTTCATCCATGTCGCTATCCCTAGCATACAGTTTGAGAAGTTGGAGGCTAGGTCTCTACTGTCTGGTGTTATTTTGAACACCAACTGGGTGTCGTCAGCATAGCTGACAATGCCCACCCCAAATTCCTCTACAATGTGTGCCAGGGGTTCCATGTAGATGTTAAATAAGGTAGGGCTCAGACTTGAGCCCTGTGGAACCCCATGGCTAACACTGCGAGGAGATGACTTGAAGGGGGGGCAGTGAAGTTGGAAAGTTCTGTCAGAGAGGTATGACTGGAACCATTTGAGAGCAGAGTCTTTAACTCCCATGTCTGAGAGTCGAGACAGCAGCGTGGTGTGCAGCACGGTGTCAAATGCTGCACTTAGGTCCAATAGGACCAACGCTGCTGTCTCTCCCTCATCCACCAGTTTCCGGATCTGTTCGGTGGAGAACAGAACGGCAGATTCCGTTGAATGACCTGCTTTAAACCCTGATTGGGAGGGGTGGAGGAGAGATTCTTTCTCCAAAAACTCCATGAGTTGGAGATTGGCTACCTTTTCTATGATCTTAGCACAGAAAGGGAGAAGAGAGATTGGTCGCAGATTTTGAAGCTGGGTAATTGGGATGTTCGGTTTCTTTTTTAGTGGTATAACCTGGGCAGATTTCCAGTTACTCGGGACAATGCTCTCACGGAATGAGGTTGTGATCATGTTGCTTATATGATCCAGTAGTACGGTTTCCATGACCATTTTGTACTGTTCCGGAGGGCAGGCATCCATAGGGGAGCCAGAGCTAATGGTGTTTATAATATTCATCAGTTCCTGTTTGTTGGGGGTCCTGAAATTAGTAAACTGGGGTTTTTGAGGGCGGTCGTCTAGAGTCTCTGCCTTATTGTTATCTGACCTGGTGCTGCTGGTGAATGTGGCGTGAATATTTTCTACCTTTTTCACAAAAAAATCGGCTATTTGATCACATATCTCCGTGGAGTAGATGTCTTTAGTATCCAAGCGAGATAGTATGGTGATTTCTTTATAAATACCGAATAGTTCTTTGGTAGGGTTTTTAGCTTCCATGATTCTGCATTTGTAAAAGAGACTCTTCTCTACTCGTACCAATTTTTGGTATTTTTTCAGCTCAGTTCTATACTTTTCTTTGAGTTCTGGGGCGTAGTCTTTCCTCCACTTTCGTTCGATGAATTTGCATTGTGCTTTAGCCTTTTTCAATTTTTCGGAGAACCAGGGGGCACTTTTAGTTTGACGAGCGGGGGGCTTAGTCGTCCAGGGAGCAGTTTTGTCTAACGCTTTTGTTAGCCATGATTCAAAGTTGTCCCATACCTCCTGTATGGATGTGGCTGCAGTCGGGGGGTGATCAGAAAGTTCCTGCAGCAATATTTCAGGGGTGCATTTTTTAAAGTTACAGCGTCTGTAAGGGGGGTTTTTCGCATGTGACTTGGTGATAACGTTTTTAGCTATTCTGAATGGCACCATACTATGGTCAGACCATATCAGTGGAACAGGTGGGGAAATTTCAATACTCATGCAGTTCGTAAATATGGGATCTAATAAATGCCCTTGTTGATGCGTAGGTAGGATAGATAGGAGCTTCAGATCGATAGTATTAAGAGCATTCAGAAGGAGTTGCGCTTCCTTAGAGTGGCTATCTTCTAGGTGGATGTTAAGGTCGCCCAATATGATGATATTTTTATGTCTTACGGCTAGTTGGGTGGCCAGTTCAATAAGTTGGTTACAAAAGGACGTTGCAGCTCCAGGAGGTCTATATATTAGTAATCCTGTAATGGTATTGGTGGTGTCTAATTTGATAGTAAATCTTCCGCATTCCGTATCCGTGATTTTTTGTTCAATTAGAGTGCACTCAAGGTTATTTTTAAAAATCATTGCCAGTCCTCCCCCCCGTTGTTTCTGGCGGTCGATTCTTAGAAGACTATAATTACTCGGTATAGCCTCTAATATCTCTGGGGAGGAGGCTTCCTCTAACCATGTTTCAGTTAGAAACATGATGTCGAGGTTTCCATTAATCAGCAGGTCGTGAATTTCATTTTTATGCTTAGGCATAGATCTACAATTCAGTAGTATCATGTTTAGGTACTGAGTTTTGTTTAAGGTGGAGGTAGCGTTGGGAAGAGGTTGATGGCATATGCTGCATTGTGTGGGTAAGGATAGCGGATCTATAGCATGCATACAATGAGGTGATGAAGGCTTACCGAGATTCAGTAGGTGTGCTTTAGTGTACTGATATCGTAGACTTTGCTTGTTCTGAGGTAGCATAGGAGGTTGAGAGGTGGATCTATAGTGTCCTGCCCCGCGCCCCGTCCTGTCGCGGACGGGCGCAGACGGGCAGGACTCTGGCTTGACTCCGGCGCGCGACCGACGCGCCCGCAATGCGCGTCCGCTGCGCGGAGCCATGCACGTATGTTTTTATAACGTCGTCAGCGCGACGATTCTGAGCGAGCCCTCACAAATATGGCCGCTTTGGTTTTCACCTAGTTCCTGCAGATGACGGCTCTATTAATGGCCACACCCACCGGTGAAGTCCGAGCAAGTAGGCTGCTCGGGCTAGGGAAACGGGCGCTTTACTAAGTTATGAGCCTCTTTCCTCCCAAAAGTAAATATGGACGTAGCTATGTGGTAGTAGCTGGAATTTTAGAGTATCACAGGCAAAATCGTGTCTAGCACTTGCATTCTAACCAAACATAGAGAAGCTGGAAAATGTATGCAGAATCTTTCCTTATCCTGATCTTTACTAATCACAAAAGTATTGCACAGCTGGAAATCATTAACTGGCTGTGGTTTCAGTTTTTCAGTATTTATTTCCTTTGAATCGGAATCTACTGGTTCCACAGTTTTTTCAACTTTTGGCAGTCAGTTAATATCAGTTTTTATATTATAGTCCTAGAAAGTTTGTCAGAGACAGTGTTTTTCAACTGCTTACAAAGTAACATTTTTACTGTAACAGGACCAGCTCTAAGAGGGATTCTACATAGAGTTTTTCACGTGTTTATTTTTGATGGCATTATTCGAGGATAACAGACAACTAAAGCAGATATCTGCTGTTATGATGAGTTGAAGAACGGGAGACACATTAATAGCACTATTGTTTTTGGAGCTCATGCAGCGGCAGAGTGGGGCAGCAGGATACCCCTCTACAAAAGCGTGTTGTATATGGGTGATGGGGAGTGGGGGCACACTTACAGCAGGTGACATTATGCCCCACCACCAAACACCTATTGGTTCCTAATTGGCAGGCAAGCAGTGGGAACTGAGTCGCGTCATTAATCCAATTCACAAATAAAAGATTAGGCCTGCAGGCAAGGGTGAAGCTATTAAAGTACACCCCCCCACACTTTGAACCAAACCTCTCATAGCACCAAGCAAGCGAAGGAAGTGAGCCCAGATCTCCTTAGAAGAGCACCCTTGTCTCTTCGAGCCACGCATCTATCCATTCATGCTTTCTGATAGAATTGGGGGTCTCTGGTTGGCACAGGTAGGTACTTGTGACAAGCAGGGACCCTCTCCTCTAGTCAGGACAAGGGGATTACTCTCTCAAAATAACCCCTGCTTATCCTCTAGGCGGCGTGGCGCGAGCAGTCAAGGCTTTTTTCAAAGGCGTTGTAAGTTAAGCATTTGTGACCACATAGAGTAACCCAGTGACAACACTACAAATGGACAACACACAAGGTTTTATATCAAAAATAATTAATTATACTTTATATAGAGTTACCACAAGACCAATAAACAACAAAAAGAATCCACAGTACTATTAGATTTCAAAGGTTCTGGTTAAAAGACTTAATTCAAAGTTCTGTGCGAGTCGGTAGCCTTGTCCGGCTACAGCGTTGCTGAAAGAACACAAAGTCCAACAAATCCAGCGGTCCGGGCCCACTCAAATGTCGACAGACTCAGTCACAGGACCTTTTTCCTTGAGGCCGCCGGCACGGATGTGCGAGCTTGTCCTGGGGTTCGTCGCGGTGTAGAAAAGAAAGCGTTGCAGGTCACGGTATCTTTCCTGTCGCGGTGCAGGCTACGGCTCTCTGACGGCGTCCAGACGGAGTCGGTGAGCGCAGAGTTTGTGTTGTATGAGGCGGACGTTGCTCGTTGCGGTGCTTCCAGCTTACGGTGCGGCGACAGAGCCGGAGTTCGGGAGCTGGCATCGATCAGTCCAGATAGCGGTGCGAGACAGGCGGTGCGTCGCGTCCAACTCCGGTGCGTTCACAGGACTCGAAGTCAGCAGCAGTGACAGCGTCGGTCAGACCAGAACGAGCCAGTGTAGCGAGTCGTTGCACGTCGCGGTGTCCTCCCAGTTGCGGTGCAGGCTACGGCTCGTTGACGGCGTCGAGACGGAGTCGGTGAGCGCAGAGCTTGCGTTGTTCGAGGTGGACGTTGCTCAATGCGGTGCCTACAGGACACCAGGCCGGTTGTGAGAGTCGGTCACAGTTCCCTGCCTCTGTAGCCATTGAAATAACGTTTCCAGCAGCAATTCACAAAGGCTTGTGAAGTCCACTGGTCCTGGGACTTCAGTCAGGGGGCAAGCTCTCTTCCAAGCCCTTGGAGATCTTTGCACAAGTTGAAAGTGAAGTCCACAAAGTCCTTTCTCCTCTCTTTGGCAGTCAGGCAACCACTGCATGCCAATCCCCCAAGCAGCACTTCAGCTTGGGAAAAGTCTCTCCAAAGTTTCTTCAGGTTCCTTCTCCTCAGCAGAGGTTTCGTCTTGTAAGTCCAGAAGTGATCTAATTTCATAGGATCAGGGTCCCAATACTTATACCCCAAAATCCTTTGTTCTCTGAGGGGAGAGGGGCCTGTGCCCAGTCCAAACCAGTTCTGAAATACTCTGTTTACCAGACCTCTCCTTTCCTTTCACCATACAGGACAGGAACATCAGACGCCCCACAGGAGGTGGAGCCAGCATTGTGGAAGGCAAGTACAGTCCTGGAGCACTTTGTTGACAGTCTTCCTTCTCTTCTTTCAGTGTGCAGGGCAGAGACATCAGACACAGTGCAAACAGGCAGAAAGGGCATGGAGGAAGCACGACTCTGAGTCTGCTAGATCCCTCTTCAAACAAGCACTGCTGGACTATAAAGCCCAGATCAAGTGCGCTAAAGCAAAGTATCTAGAGGATATGCTGCTGTAGGCATCCAACATATCGCAGACCTTGTTTGCAATAGTTAATGACCTTTCCATGCCGACTTGTGCGGCAAACAACATCCCGGCCTCACAGTCCCTATGTGATACTTTGGCAGCTGCCTTTGAGGATAATATTGCCATTATCCTGAGTGGACTTTCTAATTCAGGTACTCCCTGTCCCCAGTCACTGGCTGCCCCTGCACCTACTCTCATCTTAGGTGAGTCAGAAGAACTGACAGGTCATCCACGGCTGGAGAGTTTTACTCCTCCCCCGTTCGATGATTTCTGTTCTCTAGCAAATGGTGTGTCCTCCGGCTCCCCCCTTGACCCACTACCCCATAAATTCTGGAAGCTTTTTCAGGAGGAACTCTTTCGCCCCCTCTATTCCATCTGTCATCAGTCTTTTAGTGCTGCCACGGTTCCGGAGTGTTGGAAGCTGGCAGTGGTGTCTCCCCTCTTGAAGAAACCCACACTCGACCCCACCTGTCTGGCGAATTATCGGCCAATCTCGCTGCTTCCCTTCCCGGTCAAGATCATGGAGAAACTCGTGACCCAGTCTCTGTCCAGCTTTCTGGAAAGTAACACCTGTTTGGATGTGGCCCAGTTCGGCTTCCGGCTGGCTCATGGTACGGAGTCGGCGCTGGTGGTCGTGCTGGATGCTCTTCGCTCGCGGGTCGACACTGGCCGGGCAGCCTTTTTAGTGCTGCTCGACATGTCGGCCGCGTTCGACACGGTCAGCAACTCCACTCTCATCAGCAGGCTGAAGGAGATTGGGGTAGCGGGACTGGCACGGGATTTGCTAGTCTCATATCTTCAGAATAGACACCAGGTGGTGGCTTTACCGCCTTTCAGGTCAGGCATCAGGAGAGTAGGGCAGGGTGTGCCCCAAGGGTCAGCGATTAGTCCCATTTTATTTAATCTGTACCTCCGTCACCTGATAAGTTTGATTAAGTCCTTCAGCATCTCTGTGATTAACTACGCTGACGACACCCAGCTTATCTTCTCCCTTGAAGGAGAAGACGCTGTGTCCAAGGAGACATTCCATCGATGCATGACTGCCATTGCAGACTGGTTGAGAAACAATTCTCTCCAGTTTAATGGCTCAAAGACCGAGGTACTGTATTGTTCATCTGACCGTATCCCGCGTCCTTTACCGGCAGATTTTTGGCCTTCATCCTCCTTGGGCACAGTGGTGGCGGCGGACTCTGCTCGCAACCTTGGAGTTATGTTCGGCCCTAATTTACAGCTCGATGGTTTTGTTAACAAAACCATTTCCACTTGCATGATGCTACTTCGCTCTCTACGTAAAATTCTTCCCCTGCTCCCGGCTCAGGCCAGGCAGAGGTGGTGCGTGGTATTATCCTTAGCAGGATTGATTACTGCAACGCACTGCTTCTGGGGGCACCCAGCACTTTGATTAGCAAGCTGCAGCATATTCAAAACATGGCAGTGAAGCTCGCTCTTTCCAGGCCGCGCGCAGCTTCCTCCTCCCTTGCGCTAATAGATCTTCACTGGTTACCAGTTCAGCAGCGAATCTGCTTTAAAGCATCCTGCCTGGTCTTTAAGGCTTTGCACGATCAAGGACCAGTCATGCTGCAGAACCTTTTTTCGTGGTACCATGCAGCGAGACCGCTATGCTCCTCCTCGGCATGTTTGGTGGTGGTCCCGAGAATCCAGAGGCTACGGATGGGTGGTCGCTCCTTTGGATACGCAGCCGCTAAACTTTGGAACTCCCTCTCCCTCTCTTTGAGGAGTCTAAGGGCATTTCCATCTTTTAAAAGGGGCCTAAAGACCTACCTCTTCCCTAGGACAGTGTAACGGTGTGATTGTGTATCTGTTTCAGTAGAGTCAAAGCACCAGGATACCCTTTGGGTGACAGCTTGCGCTATACAAATGTGCAATACATACATACATACATACACACCACAGGGGGTGGACCCGGCATTGTAGAGGGAAGACCCAGCCCTATTCAGGTCCCAGGTGCACTCCTCCCTCCCATCTGGATGCAGATCTCTCTATTCACCACCGGGCTGCCCAGCCTGTCTCCTGGAATCCCCCAGTCCTGTCACTCGCAAAACCAGACAAAGGAATACACAACCTAGCAGAGGCAGGCTCCAATGGTTAGGCAAGCAAATACCTACTTTCTAAAAGTGGTATATGCAAACACAGAATATTAAAATAAACTTCACTAAAAGATGTTATGTTATGTTATGTTATGTTATGTTATGTTATGTTATTTCTACCATGTTCTCTGAGTCTGGTAGGATTATAAACATGTAATAATGTAGCAGCCCAATCTGGCCTATGGAGAACAGGTAGCCTTGCAAAAGTGAAAAACGAAAATGGCTGTAATACACTATTAGGACATGCCACACACATCGGGGCTTGTCCTACCTTATATTTACCATGCACCCTGCCCTTGGGCCTACCATAGGGCTGTCTGATATGAAGAAATTACAGAACTAGACTGCACACAGGTTCTGCAATGGCAGACCTTAGACACATTTTACAAGGCTGCTTTTGTGGGTGGCACAACCAGTGCTGCAAGCCCACTAGCAGCATTTGGATGTACACGCCCTGGGCACACTCAGTGCACTGTACTAGGGTCTGACAAGTAAACCAAACATCCAATCATGGAACCACTAATCAATACATCAATTTACCATAGGGAGCACTTGCACTGTAGCACTTGACAGCAGTGGCACAGTGCCCAAAGCATCTAACACCAGCAAAAACACATGAGGCAACAGCAAAAATGGAAGGGAGACCCACGCCAATGGTGCCAGATCTAACAAGTGTCCCCTCCAGCTGAAATGTGGGGAGAACTACCCTACCTCCTGGGAGTTCTCCTCACTAAGGCGGAAAAATCTGGACAGACCATCAGCCTTGGTGTGTTCTGTACCAGGGCCGTGTTCCACCGTAAAGTCCATACCCTGTAGGTAAATGGACCACCTCAACAGCTTTGGATTCTCACCCCTCATCTGCATCAACCATCTGAGGGGAGGCCTGTGGTCTGTCTGAACCCGGAAGTGAGTCCCAAACAGGTATGGTCTCAGCTTCTTCAGTGCCCAGACCACAGCAAATGCCTCACGCTCAATAGCACTTCACCTCTGTTCCAGTGGAAGTAACCTCCTACTGATGAAGACTACAGGTTGATCTAGGCCCACTAAATTCATCTGTGACAAAGCATCCCCCACACCATGCTCTGAAGCGTCTGTTTGAACGATGAACTCTTTGGAGAAGTTGGGTGCCAAAAGCACAGGCGCCGTGCACATGGCAGCTTTTAGGGCCTCAAAAGCTTTATGACAGGTGTCAGTCCAAATCACTTTCTTTGGCTGCTTCTTGGAAGTCAGCTCTGTCAAGGGTGCAACCATGTTGCCATACCCCTTGACAAACCTCCTGTGGTACCCTGTGAGTCCGAAAAAGGCTCTCACCTCTGTCTGGGTTTTGGGGGGTTCCCAAGCCAGGATGGTTTCAATCTTGGGTTGTAGGGGCGCCACCTGGCCACTCCCAACTTGGTGTCCCAAGTACACCACAGAACCCTGCCCGATCTGGCACTTACTCGCCTTGATCGTGAGGCCTGCTTTCCGCAGTGCCTACAACACTTCCCAGAGGTGGTGCAGATGTTCCTCCCAAGTGACACTGAACACTGTGACGTCATCTAGGTATGCGGCACTGAACTCATCCAGTCCAACCAACACCTGGTTGACCAACCTCTGAAAGGTGGCAGGGGCATTCTTCATCCCAAAGGGCATAACACGGAACTGGAAATGCCCATCTGGTGTGGAGAATGCTGACCTCTCCTTTGCCCCATCAGTCAAGGCGATCTGCCAGTACCCAGGCGTCAAGTCAAACGTGCTGAGGTACCGTGCAGCCCCTAACCGATCAATGAGCTCATCAGCTCTGGGGATGGGGTGCGCGTCGGTCTTCGTGACCGAATTGAGCCCTCGTAGTCCACACAGAACCAGAGTTCGGGTGTGGCACCCGGCGCTGCAGCCTTTGGGACCAAGACCACTGGGCTGGCCCACGGACTGCTGGAGGACTCAGTCACCCCTTAGTGCAAGCATCTTTGAGACCTCTTCTTTGATGCAAGCTCTTACCCTGTTAGTTACCCTGTAAGACTTGTGCTTCACAGGTAAGCTGTCTCCTGTATCCACATCATCGACGCACCAATCTGTGATACTAGGAACAAGGGAGAACAGATCAGAACATTTTCCCAGCAACTGGCGGCAGTCATTCTGTTGCTCAGGGTGGAAGAGAGGTTAACACCATCCACTGACCCATCTTGCTCTGTGGCCACCAGGAGGTCAGGAAGAGACTCAGTCTCCTCTTCCATTCCAGCATCTGTCGCCAATAGCATGCCCACTTCAGACCTCTCTAAGTGGGGCTTAGGCGTAAGGGTGGGCGTAAAATCCGTTTCGCGGGCGAATTTGCGGATTTTCCCCGATTTCGCGATCCGCGAATCTCCCGAAATCGCGGTAAAATCTGCAAATCAGCGGGGACAAATTTTTAGCCAAGCAAGGGTTACAGCAGCAGGTGCAAAAGTTGAACCTAATTTCTTTGTAACCTTTTACAAAAGGGTTACAAACAAATTAACTTCAACTTGGACACCTGCTGCTAATTGCTTCCTGGCGCCTCGTTGCCTACTTGCAACTATTCTCTGACCCTGCTCTGACCCTCGAAGCAGGGTCAGAGAATAGTTACAAGTAGGCAATGAGGCACCTGTCCAAGGAATTAAACCTCATCAGGAAGCACTTACAGATATAAAAAACAGGAAGAAGGGAGAGGATGGCAAATACACCCATTTTGAGTTGTCAGGAGGGGTTAAACTAAAAGAGACCTTTACAGCACAATTTTCATATGCATTTTGCTAAAAATAAAAAGCTGTATGTTCTGTAGGTTCAACTCAGGAATCTGGCCCTTCAGAGATCCGGCCTCTCTTTCTTTCTCTCGTTCTCTCTCTCCCTTTCTCTTTCCCTCTCTACCTCTCTCCTTCTATCTATCTATCTATCTATCTATCTATCTATCTATCTATCTATCTATCTATCTATCTCTCTCTCCCTCTCCCATAAACAACTGCATGGGTAACTTCGCTATGCAAGCGGCTCGCGAAGACGCAAAAAGCCCCGCGAACACGCAAAAAACCCCGCGAACACGCAAAAAACCCTGCGACCACGCAAAAAAACAAAAATCCGCAAATTCGCACAAATTCGCGAATTTCGCGGATCGCAAATTCGCAAATCCGCAAATTCGCGGATCGCGAATTCGCAAAATTCGCCCATGCTTGCTTAGGCGGTTGACATGCAGGACCCTCAAGGGGTTCCTGGGAGACTGCAAGTCCACCAAGTAGGTAACTGGACTCTTGCGCTCCACAACCTCAAATGGTCCGGTCCACTTATCTTGGAGCACACAGGGCTCCACTGGGGCCATGACCCACACTTTCTGACCAGGTTGAAGCTCTATCAGAGTGGCACTCTGGTCATACTAGCGCTTCATCTCCTCCTGGCTGGCTTCCAGATACGCCTAGTCTGGTTCCTGGAGGCCAGCATGTAGCTATATACATCCTGAGGAGGTTTCCTGGGAGATTGCTCTCAGCCTTCCTTGACCAGACTCAGAGGTCCTCTGACCGGGTGCCCATAGAGAAGCTCAAAGAGACTGAACCCTAGAGATTTCTGTGGCACTTCTCGGTATGCAAATAGTAGGCATGGTAAGAGGACGTCCCACTTACGCCTCATGGGTTCCTCAAGACCCATAATCATGCTCTTTACGGTTCGGTTGAACCTTTCAATCAACCCATTTCCTAGGGGGTGGTAAGAAGTGGTGAACTTGTACGTTACCCCACACTCCTGCCACAGGGACTTCATATACTTGGAAATGAATTTGGTGCCCCGGTCAGACACAACCTCTCGAGGGGATCCTACTCGTGAGAAAATTCCCATCAGTGCTCTTCCTACCACGGGGGCCGTCACTGTCCTCAGAGGTATGGTTTACGGGTACCGGGTGGCATGGTCCACCAAGACCAGGATAAACCTGTTGCCCATGGCTGTCTTGGGGTCCAGTGGCCCCACAATGTCAATCCCCACTCGCTCAAAGGGGGTACTGACCACAGGGAATGGCTGGAGAGGAGCCTTGTGCTTCCTCCCACTCTTTCCACTTGCCTGGCAAGTCTGACAGGTCCTGCAGTGAGTGTCTGAACTCCTGCACATTTGGGGCCAATGAAAGTGGGTGACAAGCCTCTCAAAGGTCTTGTCCTGCCCCAAAATGTTCTGCCAATGGCACATCATGAGCCAGCCCCAGTAGGAAGGCTCTGAAGCTCTGGGGTACCACCAGCACACAGGCTGACCCAGGTTCAGCAACCTTAGGCTCACTATACAGGAGACCATTCTCCCAGTAGATCCAATGTGATCCTGACTGATCACCTGCTGCCTGGCTTGCAGCCTGTTGTCGTAAGCCCTCAAGAGAAGGGCATTCTCTCTGCTCCCTACAGAATTCTTCCCTGGAGGGGCCTCCTTCTTGCTGCCAATGGGTCAGCTCAGGCAGGTCCCCCAGTTCAGCTACCTGTTCCCCGGTAGGCTCCAGGGCATCCCCCTCAGGGTCTACCTCCTCCTGGGCTGTGGGAACTTTGGGGACCGGTTTCCCGCACCCCCTGCCTCTTCTCTCTATGGCAGGTTCCTGGGCCTCCCTCTCAGACTCCTGGTCCTCTTGAGCACCCCTACTGGCTGCCCTTGACCGTGTGGTCACGCAAGCCCAGTCAGGCAGACCCACCATCCTCGGGTGAGTACTCTTCTCCACCTTCTCCCAAGGTGAGCTCTCCAAATCGTTCCCCAACAAACAGTCAACAGGCATGGCGGGCCTCACAGCTACCTGAAGAGTACCAGAGACCCCCCGCTCAAAGGGAACCTGTGCCATTGGAGAATGACTCTCTGTGTTGACGTTAACAACTCGGCAGAATGCATGAAGGATAATCTGCTCTTGAGTCACCAGGTGACACCTGACAGCTGTCACACTGGCTCCTGTGTCTCTAAGAGCCTCTACCTTTTGGCCATTGATGGTCACCCACTGCCCATATTTCTTAGTGTTCCTGGGCAGTTTGTTTTCTTGGACCACCTCACAGTCTCCTAAAGAGACAAGGGACATCTCTGCGGGATCCCACCCACCTTGGACTTCCACCTCCTCCCCAAAGGCTACACTAGCCATCTGCTGGGGCGGAGCACCAGTGGGAGCTGGTTTACCAAAGAGGCGGCACCTGGCATCACTCGCCCTGTGACCCAGGTCCCCACATTTGTAACATCTCTGGGGTCCCTGTGGAACAGATTACCTGTCGGGACCACTGGCTTTCTCTCAGGGGGAGGCTGGGAACCTTTCCCTTGGTTCCCTTGGGAATTACTTTGTTGCCCTCTGCAGAACTCCCTCTGTTTACCCTTCTCCCCCCGCTCTTCTGCTGGGGACCCTGCCCACCCTTGGCTGAGTCTCCCACGTGACCCTTGTGGACCCTGGTACTGACCCAGCGGTCCGCCTCCTCAGCAAGCTTCCTAGGGTTAGTCAGCTTGCTATCAATCAGGTGCTGGCGCAGCTCTGGAAAACAATTATCAGACAAGTGCTCCCATGCAATCAAATCCAAGAGACCTTGAAAATCATTAACTTTGCTACCCTTCACCCAACCATCCAATGCTCTGCAAAAGAAAGTGACATACTCTACTCAGGTACTGTTTTCTATCTTCTTGCACTTCCTGAACCTCGGCCTATAAAGTTTAGGGGTTAAACCATACCTAGTCATGAGTGCCTCTTTCATGTGGCTATAGGAATTATGGACTTCAGAAGGCAAGTCCAACAGTGTGTCCCGCCTCTCACTAAGGAACCTTCCCCACAACTCCGCTCCCCAATCTCTCTCAGGAACCCTGTGGGAAGACATGTCTATCTCATAGGCTCTGAACCATTGCCCAATATCATCATTGTTAAAAAACTCCTTTACCACATCTTTGTGGATGTACACTCTACCTTCCCCAGGTGCTGGGTGTGAGAAGTTAGCCTGGCATATGATGTCCACTAGTTATAGTGGGCAGCTTGCACCAGTCTAATCAACCCTTATTGATGGTGGTTGTGAGGAAATCCAAAATCTCCATTCTCAGGGGTCTTCCTAATATCAATAAAGAACTTGGCACAGAAGCTGAAATATGAAAAGACATCTTTATTAAATTTAATAAATGAGGCCACGTCACACAGAAACCGTAGTAACTGAATGAGGTAGTCTGAGGAATACAGAGAACAGATGCCTTTTATATGTTAAGGGTTACATGACTTAGCACAAAAGTAAGGGGCAGTCCTAGCTTTTGCAAGCATGCAAAACACCCAACATTCCTTCTTACACAAGCTGGATAAACCCATAATAGAACACCACAACCCATATCGTAAACAGGTCATAAAAAGAAGGAACAGAAACAGATGAGAGGTAGGATAAGGGGTGTGTATGTGCATACCAAACTTTACAATCTCCTGTGCTCTGATCCTTAATCTTGATCAGCTACTGGGCAAGGAACTGGTCTAACAAGGTCAGCTTCAGGCAACAGGGCAGTTCACTCAGGTCATCCAGCAGTCAGATAAAGTCATCAGCCTATGTGAGGGCAACTACAAAATGGCTGCCATGCACAAAATGGAACCCATGGTTCAGAACGAAATCTTCAAATACACAGTGAATCCATCGTTGTAACATGATGAAAACACTCATACTTGCTCAACTCACTGTTTACGGTTCGCTGTTACCAAAATCGTAACAGAACCACGACCTTTATGACCCAGGTTCAGAATTCACGGAACCTCAGTTGTAAAGTTAACCTTATAGAAAGCTATCTTGGTGGTAGCATGCACAAGCAGTCATCAGGCTAAGACTTCAGAGAGCGCATTAAGCAAGTTGTTTTACCAATTATAATCCCTTGAATATCAAATGAAAGGATACCACACAAGGTATATATCAAATATATGTGTATTTATTCTAAACACAACCCCTCTGCACTCTTTATGGGGTCAGAGGTAAAAGCACAATACAAGTTACTTCCTTAGCATACGATAAGTTGCACAGTATACGTTTTGGCCTAGGGGCCTCACAAACCATATACTAAAATAGTGGTATAAGAACCACGTCTGGAATAGAAAGTAGACCTAAGGCCTAGGGAATCACTAGGGCTACTCTAAACAACCAAAAGTAAGGAAGTTGGAGGCCCACGGGAGACGCGTGCAGTGTCTAAACACAGCCGCAAGTTACCATTGACTTTCAATAGGAATGTACAAGTTACAAAGTTAAAGATTAAGGACACTTCTAGGTTAACTACAATGAAACCTTTTTAGACTAGGACCCTTGGAGGGCCAAGCACCTCGATGCTACCAGAGTACCAGTGTTACCTCACCCATGGAAGCCGGGTGCATAGGTATCTTTTGATGTCAGGTTTCGTTGTCGATTTCAATGGAGAGCTGCAAAGAAGTGCTGCAGGCGAACAGAGGAAGAGTGTTCGGGTGGATCCAAGGGTGGATCGAAGATCTGTAGATCCTGAAAGTAGAAGGAACAGAGTCTGGATCTCTAGCCAGTGACCAGGAAGGAACCAGGAAGGAACCAGGCGATGTTGCGTGATCTCAGGTGAAGAGGTGAAGCTTGCCTCCGCAGCCACAAGGTCCAGGAGGTGTCGATGACATCCAGGAGCTGTATTCGAGCAGTCCCATAAAGTATCTAGTTGACTGCGGTGTCAGTATCCGGATTGGACCCAACAAGCCTTGGTAAACACAATCAATGCAGGAGATGAAGTTTGGCTTTGGTGCAGACCAGCAAGGTCTGTGGCGCTTCTCCTTTGCAGGTAAGCTGGAGCAAGCCTGGAGCAACCAGGAAAGCAAGTTAGATGAAAAAGGAAGTCTTCAGGGGGCTCACTAGCCAACGGACTAGGAACCGGGAAGATGTGTCAAGCTGAAATGCAAGGACGGGCCCCAAGGGACACTTGTGGAGTGTTGAGGCCTGAGTTTTGGTACAAGTGGTGCTCGGGTCTTGTGCTTCTCGTACCCCCAGGGCTCGAGTCGGGGTTCCACGTGGGTGGACAGCGTCCCCCCACTTATTTTGCCAGGAGCTCGATTACTGGAGAAAATGGAGCCACACTTTCACTCTTTGGCCTCTCTTGGGAGAGATCAGAGCTCATTCAGAACGCTGCTCAGGTGCTGGCTTCTCTGATGCAATCTCATCTAAGGGGTGAGCGAGGGGAGGCAATTAGTCTAAATGTGCAATACATCTTTCGTGACGTCACTTCCTGTCGTGACGTCAGCGTCCCCCCACTTCTTTTTTTCGGACTTGTGCCCTGCGTACCCCAATGTACAACTGCGAGATACCTCAGGAGTTGATGCAATTAGCAAAATGCAGGATGTACAGGAGTTCCGGTCCCACGTCTCTCGTGTCCACCACGGGTCTCAGCTTTGCTGGGATCGTCGAGCAGTGTCAGAGATGTCTGGAAGTCCATGTCCTGTGTCGCAGAGTCTTTGAGTTCCGGCTGGAGTCTTGACAATGCAGACTGGCAAGTTACTGGTGGTGCCTGTTTGCACAGGGTGGTCACTCCTTGACCACAAGGGAGATGTCTTCCATCTTCCAGTCGAAATGGAACGTCGAAGGTCCAGGATATGTCTTTCAAAGATTCGTCCAGGGTAATCTAAAGTCCTAGGGACACAGCTCCTATACTAATACTCAGTTTAGGGGTTGGACTACCTGGCAGGTCCCTCCACTCTGGGTGAACCTGAGAAGGGGGTGGTTACACCCCTTTCCTTTTGTCCAGTTTTGCACCTGAGCTGGGGCAGAGTGCCTCAGCAACTGGTTTGAACCGGGCTATGCATGGAACACCTTGTGTACCCCAGGCAGTATCTGAAAAGCATTCACTGAATACAGCCCTCCCTACCCCAATACACATAAGCCTGTCTGGGGAGGTGCCAGCGGCCGCGCGGTGGTGACGGGAGCGACCCTTGACCCTGTCTTCAGGTAGGTCGCCCCCCCCCCAGCCGCCACACGGTCCTTCCTGTGACGCTGTCCCGCTGCCACTGTGCTGTTTTGAAGTGCTCTCCTATCTCCGTCTTTTCTCTTTCAGACTTGCTGCATTTTTTTTCTGTGACCTGCTGCCTTTTTACTTTACTTTATTCCACTGCCACTGTAGTTTAACTGTTGTGCCCTCTGTTGTACCCTTGTGCCCCCCGTCCCCCGTGGCCTTCTGTGTCACCCGCCTGCACTTTCCCGCCGCTGCGTCCCTGCGGCCCCGCCCCCTACTGTCCCATTCGCCGCCCCATTCCCGCCTCCCAGCTGCTCCTCCCTCCCACAGCCCCTCATATGGAGGCCGCGCGGTGGTGAAGGGAGCGACCCTTGACCCTGTCTTCAGGTAGGTCGCCCCCCTAGCCGCCACACGGTCCTCCCTGTGATGCTGTCCCACTGCCGCTGTGCTGTTTTGAAGTGCTCTCCTATCTCCGTCGTTTCTCTTTCAGACTTGCTGCATTTTTTTTCTGTGACCTGCTGCCTTTTTACTTTACTTTATTCCACTGCCACTGTAGTTTAACTGTTGTGCCCTCTGTTGTACCCTTGTGCCCCATCCCCCCTGTCCCCCGTTGCCTTCTGTGTCACCCGCCCGCGCTTTCCCTCCGCTGCGTCCCTGCGGCCCCGCCCCCTGCTGTCCCATTCGCCGCCACACTCCCGCCTCCCAGCTGCTCCTCCCTCCCACAGCCCCTCATATGGAGGCCGCGCGGTGGTGAGGGGAGCGACCCTTGACCCTGTCTTCAGGTAGGTCGCCCCCCCAGCCGCCACACGGTCCTCCCTGTGACGCTGTCCCGCTGCCGCTGTGCTGTTTTGAAGTGCTCTCCTATCTACGTCGTTTCTCTTTCAGACTTGCTGCATTTTTTTTCTGTGACCTGCTGCCTTTTTACTTTACTTTATTCCACTGCCACTGTAGTTTAACTGTTGTGCCCTCTGTTGTACCCTTGTGCCCCATCCCCCCTGTCCCCCGTTGCCTTCTGTGTCACCCGCCCGCGCTTTCCCTCCGCTGCGTCCCTGCGGCCCCGCCCCCTGCTGTCCCATTCGCCGCCCCACTCCCGCCTCCCAGCTGCTCCTCCCTCCCACAGCCCCTCATATGGAGGCCGCACGGTGGTGAAGGGAGCGACCCTTGACCCTGTCTTCAGGTAGGTCGCCCCCCCAGCCGCCACACGGTCCTCCCTGTGATGCTGTCCCACTGCCGCTGTGCTGTTTTGAAGTGCTCTCCTATCTACGTCGTTTCTCTTTCAGACTTGCTGCATTTTTTTCTGTGACCTGCTGCCTTTTTACTTTATTTTATTCCACTGCCACTGTAGTTTAACTGTTATGACCTCTGTTGTACCCTTTAGCCCCCTCCCCCCATCCCCCGTTGCCTTCTGTGTCACCCGCCCGCCGAAGGCAAGCCCGTCTGCGCCCATCTGCGCCCTTCCGCACCTGGACAGCGCCCAGCACTAGAACCCCTGACCCCCACCGAAGCCAGGAAACTCCCTCGACCCATCCCAGTCCGGATTTCGAGCCAACCATAGCACCGAGACTGCCCTCATCGCAGCCACCGACGACATAAGGACCCTGCATTATAACGGGGAAACAACCGCTCTCATCCTCCTAGACCTCTCAGCCGCCTTTGATACAATCTGCCACCGCACCCTAATAACCCACCTCCATGACACAGGGATCCAAGGAAAAGCCCTGGACTGGATCACCTCGTTCCTCTCCGACAGAACGCAGAGAGTCGGCCTCCCTCCCTTCTGCTCTGCGGCCACCGAGATCATCTACGGCGTACCCCAAGGCTCCTCGCTCAGCCCAACCCTTTTCAATATCTACATGAGCCCCCTAGCCGCTATCGCACGCAAACACAACCTCAACATCATCTCCTTCGCCGACGACACCCAGCTGATACTTTCCCTCACCAAGGACCCAGCCACCGCCAAAACCAACCAGGAATGAAAGACGTCGCGGAATGGATGAAGCTCAGTCGTCTGAAACTGAACTCAGACAAGACGGAGGTCCTCATCCTCGGACATTCCCCATCCGCCTGGGACGACTCCTGGTGGCCCACAGCATTGGGCACCGCACCGACACCCACGGACCACGCACGCAACCTAGGATTTATCCTGGACTCCTCACTCTCAATGACCAAACAAGTCAACGCCATCTCATCCTCATGCTTCAACACCCTGCGCATGCTCCGAAAAATCTTCAGGTGGATCCCAACAGAAACCAGAAAGACGGTCACCCAGGCCCTCGTCACCAGCCGACTGGACTACGAGAACGCCCTATATGCAGGAACCACAGCCAAACTTCATAAACGACTTCAGCGCATACAGAACTCTTCCGCACGACTCATCCTCGACATCCCTCACCACAGCCACATATCTGCCCACCTGAGAAACCTGCACTGGCTCCCCGTTGATTGATTGATTGATTGATTGATTGAAACCTAATGTCCAGGCCTCCCCTGCCGGAGTTTGGTCCAGCAGTAGGAGGCCAGACTAGAGTCTGTGGCAGCAGCATTCATTTTGTGATGCTGAGGCTCTGTTTAATTTTAACCGGGTGTACCAGTAACTACATGGCGCCTCATCTAATGTAGGGAGGTGAGTCACAGCACGACACTGCGCCTTCCCTCTTCCTAGATGGGAGTGATTGTTGGTCCCACGTGATTCTTTACATGCAGATAATGATATGTTTACATACTGATGTATGCATGATTGTCTGACCTTTCTTAAGATCACTTGACCACATATAGTATTTTGGTTCCAGAATTAGGACGGAGCATGAATCAGAGAGATTTTATTGATTTTAATGTTTGACTATGCACTATTGTACATTTGCATTTTCACTGTACTACAAACGCATTAGGAGGTTGCAGCCAGCATGGATGACTGTATGGATAGACTTAAGCAACAACTGAGATAGACTCATGCCTATTGTCTTTTTCTTTACACTTTTGTCTCCCTAAGTCCTCTTACAGACACTACACTGGCTTACATAAGTAGTGCCTCCTGGATGGTAGTTAGCTATTAGCAGCACCATTTAGTTTTAGATATTCACCTCGTTTTTAATTTTCACTTAATCACATTAATAGGTCCTGAAGAATTGCCACAGTATTTTATAACCAACAGGGCAAGAAACATGTCGACCCAGAGAGCAGAGCATAATGTCAAATGACTACCCCTCCATAAGGGAACTGCCACTCTAAAACCCTTTTAATAAGGTGGATTACCAGCCGGAATAAACTTTATTTGGAATATCCAACCTTTTTCAAATACGCACTCACTGCATCCCCACTATATCTACACCTTCACGGGCCACACACCCCCACTTCATGGAATGGCTAAGGAACAAAAGATCTCCGATAAAGAGCCCCTTCGTGGGTGCCTGTTGAGTATTGCAGCGCGGGCCCAACGAAGAGCAGGTCCAGATGATGAAACATGACACCTCGCTTACTGGGTGTGAGAGGACCCTAGTTCCGCAAAAGCGGGATCCCCTCATCCCTCTTCCTCCTAGTGCTAGTCCAACACCCCCTCCACCACCACTGACTTGCTGGTGGTTGGCTTCCAACCTTAGAGGAACAGCTTCCATCTCCTTGTTCAGTATAAATATAAATTGTAAGCTTTTCTCTGCTGAGTTGCAGACAGAAGAGACCCATAAGGGACTCCACCCCTCTTCCCCCCCTTGTACCTGCTGAAGTGGGGGTTCACAGCGTTCTTGCCTGCAGGTCCCTAAAGCTGGCAGGCTTAGCACAGGGTGAGCCTGTGGCAGCAGTGAGACCAGGGTGCTGGGGCTGTGAGGAGGTGTCTGGGTCAGGCTTACCAGAGGCCTGCTCCCATACTGATCACGTGACGCGTCAGGGACTTGTGACCTGCCTTCCACTCTTCTCTGCTAGTTCAGGCTGTTGTGCAGAACAATAACACAGGCAGCCATCAATGTGTGTGAGAAGCGGGCTACAGTAAGTCTTCTGCTGCTTGGCTTGTCTGTTCATCGGTCTCTGCTGCCACCCAGTGGCAAATTTTTGCAGTTCTTTTTGGTTTCACATTAGCTATCAGATTTCTAGGTTTAACCAGACTGAACGGCTCTCTAGCTGCGAATGACATATTGTGGGCTCACCAAGACGATAGAGGGGCTTGAAGCCCGCCCATTGCTTACCATTGGTGGGCTTTCCTGTCATTCTAGGTTGCCTGCTTCTTATCATCAGTCTTGTGTTTATCCTTCCCATAAAGCATAGCCGCTTTACTATTTCTTTTGATGGATTCTGTGCTTTTACTGCTTGCGTCTCAAGCACTTTTTTTTTCTTTTTCATTAAGCACTCCATGAGACTGGATGTGTTTTCCACCTATCTCCCTCATGTATGTGGCCTTACCTGCGCTCTGTGTTTCTCAGTGTCGCCCATGTGCTGGTCTCCGCTTCTCCTCATGTTGACCTCACTCTCATGTCGTCTGTAAAGAACCACCTGGGAGCGTCGACAGGGGTGCCCTGCTGAACAATGCAGCCAGAGGCTGGGAGACAAGTGTTTAAATAAGGGAACTTTGGGAAGCTCGTGGGCAAGTCCAAGGAGAGAGGTGTGTTAGTAATGCTGCTCATAAGCATCCTAGCCCTGGCTCAAGGGCCAACCTCCTGCATGTGCTTGTGCTGCTTGACCTCCCCCGTAACTGTGCGCTGTGGTGCTGGCCAGCTGAACCCACACCGTACATAGCCAGTGTGCAAGCAGAGTCTCTCCGCGCAGGTTCAACACTGCCAGAGAAGCGCCCCAACATCCAGTGGTCCAGCCTTTCACCTGTGAAATGAGAGGAGTGGCCAGGGGCGTAACGGATACCCCTCCGTCCCCCGCGGTGCCGGGGGCGGGCAGTCTTCTCTCTATAAAGGAGGCCCCCTCAGCTTGTCAGCTCAAGTGTAATAAGAATTGCCAGGGTGCCCCTCACTATCTCTTGCATGGGGACCCCCTAAGGGTTCCTTATGGCACTGGTAGTGGTACTCATACCCTGTGCTGGAGTGCGGCTTCAAAAGAAAGTAAAAGTACTCCTGACTATGTAGTTTCCAAGGAGGCCAAGAGCAACGACTTAATTCAAAATCATTGTGCCACCCAGCCGTGGGTCTCAAGTACAGAACATTCTCAGCTGTAGTGTGTGAATTACACCAGGTTGTGGCCTTCATGCACACCACTTAAGACATAAAGACTTTGTACTAAGGGCCAGATGTATGACTGTTTTTAGTGGCTGCAAATGGCTCCCTGCACTCAAGCCCACCTCCAAAGACTACAGCCCCCTGGGAAATGCCTGGTGGAAAAAGCGAGCTGTCTGGACCGGCCCAGGCTCAAATGCCAATGCTTCCACTCAGCCTTTTATCCTTCTATATATTTTAATTGTATTTATATATTTTTAGTTTTATACAGCGCAAACTTGCCCCGAAGGTATCACAGTGCTTTACACAGTTTGTTCAGCAACATTTACAGGGAATACAGAAGAGAACATACTGTGTACAACAATACAACAGATGGTGTGGTGGATGGGCGAAAGGGTTTGGAGGTATCGAAGGGTGGTTGTTACAGGGGTAAGATGAGTCCATTCGCAGTTACGTCCAGAAGCAGCGAATATCAACCTCATTGGGGGGTCGGGGAGACGTGTATCCAAGGACATTGGCTGTTTTAGGAGGTTGGGTTTAGGTATTAGTTGAGGAGAAGCAGTTTGAGGTTGTTCCTAAAATGTAGGAAAGATTGAGTGGTGTGAAGGTCCTGTGCCAGGGCATGCCAAGTTCTAGGTGGATTCCCAGAGAATGAACAGGTGTGTGATTTTTCTTTCTTGAATTTCGGTGAATTAGAGGTAGAGTGTTACAGCTTCGCAAAGGGTATTTTGGGCCAGGTTTTGATAGTTTGTGTGCAAAGTAGATGGGTTTTTCAGTGTAGAGAACTTCACCGGTTATGCAGGCTGTTTTGAATATACGCCTCGCTTCGATTGGTAGCCAGTTGAGGTTTTTAAGTGTGAGAATGATGTGGTCATTGCATCTATCCCCGGAGAGGAGTCTAGCCGCTGCATTGAGTGTGGATTTAATAGGGACAATGTAGATTTTTCTGTACCAGTGTTCTTTCATGCTCAGGTTTTTGTCTAGTGTAATCCCAAGAGATTTAACAGAGTTGGAGATAGAAAGTTTACAGAGTAAAGATTGTCTGTCTATAGTGCCACGAAACCCATATGGTAGTGAATGTGCACTTTACAATTGTGTCTGTTACATGCATATATTTAAAGCTGCTATCAAACGTCAGTAATGATCACAAGCTGGCAATGGGCCCTGCACAGCTTTACAAGTAATGAGTGATTTCAGAGGGTTCCACAGGCCATGAACCCCAGGGAGCCTCCTCAGATTGGCTGCCAGCCTTGTTTAAGATGGCTTCATGTATTTGCTGCATAAACTCCAACATATTTGGGCCCACTGTTCCTTCCTGGGGGGTTCTCAGTGTTCCATGCCTCAGCCAAAAGAGTTCTCTCTGTCAGAACCTTTTTGTGCGTGGACATTTTGAAATTCCCAGTTCCATTACCGGGGTAATTGTACTTGGTTGGGGAGGAGCCGACACTGGGTTTGGGGCTTGAGCCCACACTTGAGGGCTTTCCTGTGTCTCTGGGCTTAACTAGAGCTACACTACCTAAAACAGTCCATTTTGCTTCCGCACCCCCTGTGGCAAGAGCACCCTGACACTACACTACAGCCGCAGCGCCTTAGAAATCCATCAGGGGTTGTAATTCTGCCTGATTAACAGACATTCAATTGATTGGAAGGACCACCCCTCATGAAATGTTCTTCCACATGTTCTTGTGCAAGCTAGGGTAAGGTCAAATAGTATTTTAAAACTTTTTTAAATTTAAAACTTGTGTGGGTACCACACCTTTAATTTTTAATTTACAGCGATTGATCCAGGCAAAACATTCAGCTACTAAAATCTGCAAAGGATGCAGGAACCTTGTGGAAAGGCACTTCTCAGAGAGCCAACTATACAATATCAAAGCAGACTCTGCTTTATACAAATATCAAAAATGCATGTCAAAGTTGGACAAGTAATCCATTTGGAGTTAGTGTCACTCCAAATGAGTGACACTTGAGAGGCTTACACTTCCATTGAGAAACATGTAAAAATATAATAATTCCATTTGGGGAGAGCAATGAGAGATTCAGATGGAAATTCTCTGACCTCCATATGGTTTGTTTGGGGATGGCTGACAGGAGAACAGGCGTTCGCGAGCAGCTGTTCAGACTCAGCGCTAATGAGCCTATTTCGGGTGGAACACTGCGGCTTCGCTTGATAGGGAGCTAATGAGTCCACAAATGATTTCATTACAGTAACAGGATTAAAGCTATGAGGTCTTCGAACCTGAAAAATGTCAACTCCTAAACTGATTGTTAGTCGCTATGTCAAAGCTTAACGCCAGCCTCATTACCTTTACCCAGATGGGACCACATCAGGGTCACAAAAGGCCAGTGCATTCCAATCCCTAAACCTCTTCATCCATTGTTGGTGAGTCACTGTCCTTTAATGACAGAGACCACAGGCAATAAGTGAAATGTCCAGGAAGATATGGCCTTTCCATTTCAAAATCCTTAGTAGAAAATGCTAGCGGAAAAGCTAGTGGAAACTTCTGAAGGAGACAGACGGAATAGACATCACTGCGTAATTGTGAACACTGTGAAGAATATTTGATCGCAAAAGGAGGTCTGTTCCATCAATGGAGATCAGAATTGGGAATACTGTTGCAGGGATTCTGCTCAGGAATAGAACTATGCTATAAGTATAAGCTAAGGAGTGAGTCATCATACCACCTCAGTATCCATGAGCCCGAGTCTGACTAGCTATAGTGCCTAACTTGCCCTCCGAACTTTCCAGAAAGGCAAGTGAAGTGGCACCCCGGAACACAACACTCTTGACAGTCTCAGGGATCGCAGTAACAGGACACTCCCTTTCGCTCTCTCACTTGTACTCGTCCAAAATAAGATAAACAAGAGACACAAAGGAAGTTTGAAATGTTTATTTAAACTACCTTGCTCTGAGTTGCAATATTTGTGCCACAATGAGAAAACAAAAACATATCAACAATACCATCAGCAAAAACCATGAAAAGCCCTCTCATGTCATCTGAAAGACCTGCCTAACCCTTCCTGTACTACTGAAGCAAACTGCTTATATATTATGGATTGAGCGCCAAGAAACCGTTCGGTGAACGTGCGCGGTATAAGAATTTTTAACATAACATAACATAACATAACATCTCTGGGTTTTGTGGCGGACCCCGTACCTTAGCTTATATAGGTGGATATTCTACATCCCCGCTGACACTGCACTCTTCCCTCTGGACCTTCGGTCTGTGTGTGTTTTTTCAGAACTCCTTTCCTCTGTTATATGACAAGATATGTGTATTCAAAAATGGCAGCTGCATTCCTTTATGTCTCGGTGCGAGGGACAGATCAGAGACAATTACAAGGGGCGTCGTTGTTTGACCTTGTGTCGTCCCAGGATGAGGGGGATGATCCTAAGATGAGGACTTCTGTTTTGTCTGAGTTTAGTTTTAAACGGCTTCTTCTTTCATTCCATCGTGTAGATTGGTTTTGGCGGTGTTTGGGTCTTTGGTGAGGGAGAGGATCAACTGGGTGTCGTCTGCGTAGGAGATGATGTTGAGGTTGTGTTGTCGCGCGATGGATGCGAGGGGACTCATGTAGACGTTGAAGAGGGTGGGACTGAGTGATGATCCTTGTGGTACGCCGCAGATGACTTCGGTGGCCTCTGATTTGAATGGGGGGAGGCGGACTCTCTGGGTTCTTCCGGCGAGGAACGAGATGATCCAGCTATCCTGGCTGAAGACGGTTGATAGTCAGAAACCGGTCCTAGGATGCTTCATTCCGGTCCAGGAAAGACATGGCTTGGCAGTTCGGGCTGGACTGTTCCCATGAGGCACAGGGTCAAGGCTGATTTGCATATGGCCATGTCTGAACTGGGGTGGTGTGGAGTGCAAAAAAACGATGGATTTAGGCCCAGATCTCTGTACTGGGGTGAATGTATGACATAGTTCTGCATTCTGTCCATCAATTATTGTTTTTGCATATGTCACCCCGAGTGGGATGGGTATGCTCAGACGTGAGTCCCATGCTCTCCACACCACTGGAGTCAAGCTATCCTGGCTGAAGACGGCTGATAGCCAGAAACCGGTCCTAGGATGCTTGATTCCGGTCCAGGAAAGACATGGCTTGGCAGTTCGGACTGGACTGTTCCCATGAGGCACAGGTTCAAGGCTGATTTGCATATGGCCATGTCTGAACTGGGGTGGTGTGGAGTGCAAAAAAACGATTGATTTAGGCCCAGATCTCTGTACTGGGGTGAATGTATGACATAGTTCTGCATTCTGTCCATCAATTATTGATTTTGCACATGTCACCCCGAGTGGGATGGGTATGCTCAGACGTGAGTCCCATGCTCTCCACACCACTGGAGTCACGCTATCCTGGCTGAAGACGGCTGATAGCCAGAAACCAGTCCTAGGATGCTTGATTCTGGTCCAGGAAAGACATGGCTTGGCAGTTCGGGCTGGACTGTTCCCATGAGGCACAGGTTCAAGGCTGATTTGCATATGGCAATGTCTGAACTGGGGTGGTGTGAAGTGCAAAAAAACGATGGACTTAGGCCCAGATCTCTGTACTGGGGTGAATATATGACATTGTTCTGCATTCTGTCCATCAATTGTTGTTTTTGCATTTGTCACCCCGAGTGGTATGGGTATGCTCAGACGTGAGTCCCATGCTCTCCACACCACTGGAGTCAAGCTATCCTGGCTGAAGACGGCTGATAGCCAGAAACCGGTCCTAGGATGCTTGATTCCGGTCCAGGAAAGACATGGCTTGGCAGTTCGGGCTGGACTGTTCCCATGAGGCACAGGGTCAAGGCTGATTTGCATATGGCCATGTCTGAACTGGGGTGGTGTGGAGTGCAAAAAAACGATGGATTTAGGCCCAGATCTCTGTACTGGGGTGAATGTATGACATTGTTCTGCATTCTGTCCATCAATTGTTGTTTTTGCATCTGTGTAAATGTGGGCATAGGATAGGATAGGATAAAAAGTTTGAAAAGCGCTCGAATGCCGTGGCGTCTTGGTGCTGATGTATGTGAAAAGATCCAGAAACTGCAGTTTCAACAGCTTAGATGACAGAAAAAAGGAGCGTCTTCAAGGCATTGCCTCGTGCCAGATGATGAGGTGTTTATTTCAAGCAAAATGTTATTATTTTCCTGTAACAAAAAACAAAAGAAATTAGCTGCGAGGACTTAGTACATCAGAAGCAGACAATGATCTATGCACTAAGGTAGTACAGAGCAGCACATGTCCGGGACATGGCACCTCAGAAGCAGACAATGATCTATGCATAGAAGTACAGAGTAAAACAGGTTAAAAATGTGCGCATCTTTCAAACTCGTGCAGCCCGAGTGCATAGCATATTAAAGCATGCCATTTGACCTTTTCAGCTAGCAACTAACAAACAGCACCAAACGCCCCCACGATTAGTTACTCCTTACCAAGAAGTCTTATATAGTTCCATAATCCCCTGCCAAGTTGAGTTCACCTCTGTAGTTTCAAATCCCATCTAAAGCTTCCCCCCTAAAATCAGTTACTTCCACCCTCTGAGTCCTCGAGTGAAAGCTGGGAGCTGTCAGATGCAGGCACGGGCAGTTCCGGTAAGAGTGGCGGGGCTGGGGAAGTCGACAGATGATGGCATGGGCAAAATAAAATGCAAAAAGAAATAAAACTACTTACCTTGCGCTCACTGTTTCTCCGACTCAGCGATGCGGCAAGCGCAAGGTAACTGGTCTCTTTCATTTTTTTATTTTATTTTCCCCCGCCCACCACCGCTCTTACCTGAACCGGGCGTGTCTGGTCAGATGTATTTGAGTCAATGTAAGGAGCCCGCAGGCTATCTACTAAATGTCTTTATGCTCTAGCCCTATCAATTGTTCCCCGCCTTCACTTCAATTCATGCAACGATACAGCACTCTCAAGTCCTGCCCATTTAATCAGCTCACTTCCAATGCATTGTCATTTCTCGCTTTGCACGTATCAATGCCTGTTCAATTAATTTAGTAGGGGTTTTTATCAATTTTTAGGGACTGGGTAACCCCCAAGGAGATAGGCCGATGGTGACAAGGGATCACCCATTGTGTGATATCATTAACGCAAACTCTGGTGTCCTCCAAATCTGTAAGAAATAAAAGTTATTATGCATGTGCTCTGTGTAAATGTGTGCATCGCCTTGTGCCAGATGATGAGGTGTGTCTCTGTTTGCTACAGGAGACAGACAGCCGAGGAGCGGGAAGCCGAGCGTCAGCAGGCCAACCGACTCATGATCCACCTTCAGCAGGAAGCCTTCCAGAAGAGCCTCAACCAGCCGCTGCAGCAGGACCCGCTGTGCCTCCACAACTCGTCGCTCTACGCCCTGCAGAACCTACAGCCGTGGGCCGACGAGAGCAAAGTCTCCTCCGTCTCTGGGGTCGCAACGGTGGTCTGAGCGCCAGAGTCTTCTTCTGACTTGACCAAATGAGCTGGGGTATTGAGACGACAAATCGTAATATGCCCTCAAGTAGGCCAGCGAGGTCTATCATCCACAGAAAAAGCAGGGCAAAGTTAAGGTGTCCTTGATGTAGAGGCTCAAGGGTTGCATCAACTGTACTCACTATGAAGGGCGTTCAGGCCGCCCTAGAGTAGAGTGGGCTGCAGCCACATGGTCACCGGCTCAGCTCTACTGATGGCCAAGTGATGCCAACCCTGAGGGAACAACCTAGTGCAACAAGATGGAGCTTGTTACAGTTCAGATCAGGAGCAGAGACCATACTGAGAACACAACTGCTTTCCTCATCCCTGTTTCCAAACCTTTAATGAGTGTGTGCAGGAGAAAGAGGGGTGAACCACCAGCTTGGATCCAGAGGTTTATGGAAACTCTTTTTGGGGCACTTGATGTCACAGTGAACAGGATTCACATCTAAAAGAGGACAACGTGGTGTCCATGACCTGAAAATGTAGCCGCTGTCAATATTGTTGTGAAGGGAAAAAAGTCAACTTGTCGATAGAGATATAAATCTCAGTTGTGTAAATTAAAAAACAATGTTTTTGTCCAAAAGGGCCAAATTGTCATCATCTTTTGACAGAAAGGAAGCCAATGGCCATCTGCAACCCTTTAGAGCATGAGTGTCCAACACTCCTGAAGTCATCGTGTTTGGCCCAAGGACAGCATTACCTGAACCACATGTTGCCAGCACACACACTCAACATCCTCTTGGACAGGTAGAGACTTTTGACTCATGCTGTGTATGTGAGGGACTATGGGCTCATGCTGCCACGGCTTGCTGCTTTCTGGTAGGCCGTCCAACGCCACAAGTTACTACAGTGGTGCCCAGAGTAAACTATTTATTACCAGACTTGTATTTCCAATAAAGGATTCCAATGTGAAGAGATGTGGGGTGTCAGTGAATGAAGGCTGGGATGTGTCTGCAAGACTGGAGTTCCTTGGGCAGTGGGTGGGGTTGTCATGAGAAAACTGAACGGTGAGTGCTGCAGAGGGAGAAAGGCAAACATCACAGCTTCGTTAAATGGCACAAAAAGTGTAAAAGAGACCTCCCCCATCCAACATACAAGGACAGTACCTATGTTGAGAATGTGCCAACCACATGCTAATGCAGGCAGAACATTTGAGCCGAAAGTATAGACATAGCATGCGTATTTGTAAAGCGAACGTTCACACCGAAGGGTATCTTGATGTTGAATAACAGATGTTTATTGCTACTCATTGTAGTGGTACTCAGTTCACTCTCAGCTACACAAGGATGGGATGAAAGGCTGAGTGTGAACCTGCATTTGAACCTGTGACCATGAGATCGAACACAGGCCCCTACACAGGATGCATTAGTCCACTGACCCACCAAACACGGCTTTACTCACACACTGCAGCAACCTCCACTGGCGCAGCCATCCAAACTTTACAACTTACTCATTCATCGCATGTGACCAATCAATCAGAAAATCAATCAATCAGGGTCCTGTATCGCGCGGTTACTCACCCGAAAGGGTCTCAAGGCACTGAGGGGGAAAGTGGGCCTGCTGACGTGTCTGGGTGCGGGGGTTCAGTCAAAGAGCCAGGTCTGGAGATCCTTTCTGAATTGGATCAGCGACTGGGATTTCCTGAGGTGGAGGGGCACGGTGTTCCAGATCTTGGCTGCGAGGTAGGAGAAAGATCTTCCTCCAGTTCTGGTGTTGTGGGTCCATGGGAGGGTGGCCAGGTCCAGTTGGGCGGAGCGGAGGTGTCTGGTGGGTACGTGGAATGAGAGGTGGTGGTTCAGATATGCTGGTCCTGCGTCGTGGAGGGTTTTGTAGGCAAGTGTGAGGAGCTTGAAAGTCATTCTTTTGTTGGCTGGGAGCCAGTGGAGTTCTCAAAGGTGTTCGGTGATGTGGCTGCGGCGGGGGAGGTTGAGGACCAATATGGCTGTGGCATTTGGAACGTTTTGTAGTTTCCTGCGGAGTTTCTGGGTGACGCCGGCATAGAGTGCGTCGCCATAGTCAAGTTTGCTGCTGATGAGTGTGTGGGTGACCATGTATCTGGATCCGTTGGGTTCCATCTGAATGTCTTTCGAAGCAGGCAAAGCCCGTAGAAGCATGATGAGGATACAGCTTTGATCTGGCGGTTCATTGTGAGCGAGGCGTCCAGTATGATGCTGAGGTTTCGTGCATGGCCCGTAGGGTTGGGGGAGGGGGAGGTTCACAATGTGACAGGCCACCTGGAGTTGTCCCAAGCTGAGGGGGTGGGTCCCCAGATGAGGACTTTGGTCTTTTCCAAGTTGAGTTTGAGGCAACTGTCTTTCATCGAGGGGATGGCAGCCTTAATCCTGCTGTGGAAGTTGTTTCTGGCTGCTGTAGGTTCATTGTTGAGGGAGAGGATCAGCTGGGTGTCATCCACACAGGAGATGATTTTGAGTCTGTGGTTCCTGATGATGGCTGCGAGTGGGGCCATGTAGACGTTGAAATGGGTGGGTCTCAAGGAGGAGCCCTGAGGCACTCCACAGCTGATCTCTGTGGGTTCTGAAAGGAACAGAGGTAGTCTGACTCACTGTGTTTGACCTGTGAGGAAGGAGTGGATCCAGTCCAGGGCCTTGTTGTGGATGCCTACGGCATGGAGTCTCATGATTAGGGTGCGGTGGGAGACGGTGTCGAAGGCAGACAAGAGGTCCGGAAGGATGAGGGCTGCTGTTTCGCCCCGGTCGAGGAGGGAGCAGATGTCATTGGTGGCAGTGACGAGCATGGTCTCCGTGCTGTGGTTGCTTCAGGAGCCAGAATGGGAGATGTCCAGGATGTGGTTTTCTGCGAGGAACTCTGAGAGTTGGGCGCTGATGGCCTTCTCGATGACCTTGGCTGGGAAAGGGAGCAGGGAGATGGTTCTGAAGTTCTTGAGGTCTACCGGGTCGGCAGATGGTTTCTTCAGCAGGGTGTTGATCTCTGCGTGTTTCCAGTCATCGGGGAAGGAGGCAGTCTCGATGGAACAGTTGATGATGCGGCGTAGCTTGGGGGTGATGGAGGTGGCTGCTCCATGGAAGATGTGGTGCAGGCATGGGTCCGAGGGGGCTCTGGAGTGGATGCTCTTCCTAATCTTGAGTGTGTCATCTTTAGTGAGTTGAGCAGGATCTGTTGGGGTACAGCGGGGTTGGGAGTGGTGGTGGCGGGAGTGGTGAGAGTGTCTTGGGTGTCAAAGCTTTCATAGATCTGCTTGACATTGTGGTGGAAAGGTGCCCAAGTTTGTTCCAGAGGTCTTGGTAGGGTGGGACGTCTGTGATCTCACTGTTGGCCCTGGCAAACGTCTTGACGATGGCAAAGACTTCTTTGCTGTTGTGTGCATTGGTGTTGATTCCGTGTTGGTGGGCCGATTTGTTTGTGGTTTTGAGGAGGAGGTGGTGTGCAGTGATGGCAGCTTTGAAGGTTGCTTGGGCTTCCAGGGTTTTGTTGTTCCTTCAACTTTTCTTGAGTCATCTACAGGTGCATCTGTACTCGTGGAGGGCGGGAGTGAACCAGCTGGCTTTATTGGAGTGTTGCTTGCCGGGTACCTTCTTGAGGGGTGCCAGAGTGTCGGAGCAGCTGGAGATCCGTGGAGGATTCATGTTGAGGTATTAGCGTTGGTGGATGTCGGCAGTGTGGTAATGCTGAAAGAGGCAGAGAGATTTTCTTCGGTGACCTTGTTCCACCTACAGCGGGTGGCGGTGAGGGCTGTGGTGTACAGTGGTTTAGGTGAAGGCAGTGGTTGTCGGTCCAGAGGAGTGCCGAGGTGTGGCTGTAGGTGAAGTTTCTGCTGGCAGAGAAGAAGGGTTCAAGCATGTGTCCTGCAGCGTGGGTTAAAAAGGTGACTAGCTGCTTGAGTCTTACATTGGCAAGGTTCTCCAAAAGGTATGTGGTGTTCTGGTCATTAGGGTTGTCCAGGTGTAAGTTGAGGTCGCAGAGTAGGATGGACTTAGTGGATGCGAAAGCCTGGTGTGTGATGAAGTTGTTGATGGTGTTGTTGAAGAGCGGGCAGGGGCCAGGAGGTCTGAAGACAAGGGTGCCCCAGAGGGTGGTGTTGGGGTTAATCTGGAACTGGAAGTGGAAGTGGAGATGTTCCATAGTTGGCATTGGGTCGTACAAGTGGGTGGTCAAGTGGAGGGTGTTTTTGTGGACGATAGCGATGCCTCCTCCTGGTCGGTTGGTGAAGTCTTTGCGGATAACCTTGTAGCTCTCGGGGATGGCGATGGTGATGTACAGGCCAGAGCTGGGGTTTGGCTTGGTTTCCTTGAGGAAGGTGATTTCGGGAAAGATAGAGTCAAGGAGGTCCCAGATTTCTGTTGCGTGTTTGTGGAGGGAGTGCGTGTTGAGGAGGATGCAGCTGAGCTGGTTGAGTGCGCTGTCAGTCAGCTGGTTGGCAGGAGGAGGTGGAGTGCGGAGGTAGGCAAGCGTGCAGCTGCAGTTTCGGCAGGAGAAAGGTCCTTGGGTGTCCTTCGGTGACATGAGGTGGCAGGTGGCGTGGTGTCCGGTGTTGAGGGTGAAGAGGGTGCTGGCGTCGTATCGGTGTAAGGCATGCTCAGGGGTTAGAGGCGGCAGACCTGGAAGCTGAGATCGGCCCTGGACCAGGGTTCAATTCCCCGCCTCGGCGGGTCTTGGGCTCAAAAATTCCACGGACTCGATAATTCTCGCTCCGGTGCCTTCTCAACTCACGGGTTCACACTCTGCGACTCTGGGCAATAGCTTGCTTAATCTCCACAATGGCCCCTCGCGGCGGGATGCCTGGCTTTCACCTTGTGGATACCCTGCCGGGGTTATCTCACAGGGGAATACCAGGACGGGTTCCCTAAGCAAGCGCCGGGAAACCCTTTGTGGGTAGCTGTGCGCTATATAAGCTCAAATACATTTACATACATTTACATTTACACATGGTCAAGGCAAAGACAGGCACTGGCATGCTTGACAGTGGCCGGCCCGCTACACACGGTTGCAGAGCGGCCGCCATTAAGTAGTGTGTGGGGGGGCTGAACAATGGGGAGGCGGTAAACGTGGGGAGCGGTAAAGTGGCACTAGAGGGAGCTGGGGCCACGAGGGATCGTAGCGGCAGGGGCGAAAGGAGACCAAAGATGCAAAAGGAGAAAAAAGGAACAAGTGCAGAAAGTGTAAAAAAGACAGATTATATTCAGGGAAAAAGGCAGAAAAAGAGAGACACAGGGCATCCCAGCAGCAGAGCAGAGACGCTCTACCACAAGACCCCCAGGGATGAGGTGAAGGCGGTGCATGTGGGTGGAGGAGGCTTCGAGCCAATGACCCGAGGGTTAGATGGTCAGCAGAAGGACGTTTTGGGGCAGCATCTACCAGGCAGACCTGCGCAAAGAAGGGAGCAGGTCACTGATAAGGTCAACCCATTGTGAGATGCTCCCTGCCCATCCTCAGATCTTTTCACTCTCTCAGTGGCCCTCCTGCAAGGCCTCCTGGCATCCCAGCACCTCGCCACTCAATGCTCCAGCAAGAGCCATCCTGAGTAATGACATCAGCTTCTAGAAGATCAGTCACCTTCAGAGACCTTTTCAATGTATACAGTCCCTTAAACATAACATCAGAGTGCACAAAAGTAACCATCACCCCTGCTGCGAAACCTTGAAGGCACTCTGCTGCTGGTTTCCGTAACTGACCTAATCTTAAACCACCACCTCCTTTAAAAAAAAATGTTTTCATTGAATTTTCAAATCTATACAAGAATATTAATGAAGGGCCCGCGTGCAACCAAACTCCATCTCACATGTAATACAAATACAATTAGCGGGAAAATATTCCACAAACATTTCTCTTTTGCGAGATCTATCCCACATATTGTAATTGTATTTGTAAAGCACTTATTACCCCTGACGAGGCGTTGAAGTGGTTTTCAGCGAATAGCACGCTACTCCAGACTCCACAAAGCATTAATGGTGAATTAGTGAAGGGAAATATGAGTCGATTTGAGCTGGTAGCCGGATTGAAAAGGATAGTGGAGGGATAGAAGAGGGAAAGGTCTAGAAAGGGGTTATTGGGAGATCATAATAGTGAGCGGAGGTTAAGATGGGTCATCTGATTTACAGCTTTGCTCGTACACTACAGCTCCAATTCAAGGGGGTCTGTAATTGGGTGGATCCATCATTTTAGTAAACATTTCACCCCAAGTTATTAATTCCTCCACATCTCTTTCATCTCTTCAAGTGAGTGTCATGGGCTGCTCGTCTGCTATTGGCCAATCTATTAAATCCGCTTTCCAGGTTTTTATGTCCAGGACCCTAGAGGCCACCCGGGGTATTGCAACGCGCTGCCTCTCCAACGCCAAACTAAGCGCCTTCATTCAGTTTTCCATTTTAAAGCATTTCCGTAGTGTAGAGGCAACACACCCAACAAGCATATTTTGATAGAGCCCTCTAAATCTAGCCCACCATGCGTGACATCGCTCTCATCACTTCTGCCCTGAATTCTGCTAATGATGCAGAGAGGCGGGGGGCATGGCTAGCCGGGCTGCGATATGGCCGCTTTCTAGGCGAGCTCCGCCAGCTGAGGGAAACATCCTACAATAATCCTGCTTCATTCGTGGTCGTGAAGGACGGGCGACACAACATCAAGGTGCGGAACCTCGGGTGTTCACAGCGGTCAGCATTCCCCGGCTTGAGGAGACGGTCCGGCCCCCCTGTGCCAATGTCTGTAATGGCCGGTACGCTCCACCGCTGGTAGCCGGATGCTGAGAAGCTCTCCTCGGCTGGGCCTCTAACTCGAGGCCGGGGATGTGTGGGCCCATCTGCGCTGAAGCCGCGGTCCATAAGTAGACTCTGCTGGTGCGCTGGATCGCTCGCGGACAACATCCGCTGCATGCCGCGGGTGACACGGGAGCTGAGCTCGGAGGCCGCCACTACATTGAAGCCCAAGGTATGAGGGGGAGGATTTGAGGCCTAGTGGGGGACGCCATTTTAAAAGCACCTGCACCTGAACGCCGTGATCCCGGCTGGAGGCTGCGATGCAGCGGAAACATTACCCTGAGCTAATTAAGGGCATAGTGCACCACGTCCTGATTACAACTGCTCCCTGACCTGTTGGAGGACGCCACATAGATACGAGCAGCGGAGATATACCCACTATTAAACTGGGAGCTTGTTCCATGACCTCATTAATGGACTAATAGACAAAGGCAGAGTTACAGAGGAATAATAGGGTACTGCCTGTTGTTGTCGGGGGGTACCAGATTCAGCGGTGAGCTCAAAATCAAAGGCGGATAAAATCGCCATCTCACTTTCACAAGACACTGCAAACAGAGGGCCCCTCCTGGAGGCGGAGATTGCGGGCCGGGGTCCTTAATGCCTTACGAGCTGCCACAGAGGCTGGAAAACTTGGACCGCAAGATCTGCAGAGCGGACTGTGCAACTCTAAACCTTTTGCGCACTGGAGAATAACTCATACCACGTTGTGTATATTGCCCGTGCTGTGGTCAGCTTGCTGTTACTGTACGCGCATATACGGCTGGGGTGTGTGGAGGCGCTGCTTGCCTATATCCTAATCGTGCCGAATTTCACTGGTGGCAGTGTTCGGACTCCTAACTTCATCCACGAGCCTCGGCGTGGGCACAGCTCGTTCCCCCTAACATCAGGAGTGCTCCATTGGGCGGAGGTTTGACCGGAGAGCGGCGCCTGCGCGCAATAGCTTGTGCAGAATCATCTCCCAGCCAGAGGTCCCCTAGCACACCGGAATCATGGGCAAAAATTACACAAGACAGGCCAAAATAAACTTTGAAAACAAACGAGTCGTCAAACCCACCAGGCCTGACCCAGAGACCCAAGGAGCTACGGGCGGAAATGAAGAAGCGGAAAGCCAGGAAGGGGACCTACGTTCATTGATGCTGGAGATTCGCTCTATGTTGCGCAACATCGATGCAAAACTAGATAACCTGACCTCGCAGCTGGACTCGGTCAAGTCCCAAATGTCCACACACGAAACTAGACTGGATTGCTTGGAGAATAGACATACTGAATCTCATGAATTCCAGCAGGAAGCGAAAGAGCAGCTCCTCCACATGGACAAGTTGTTGACAGTTATAAGGGCGAAGAATGACGACTCAGAAGCGCGTTCGAGACGGAACAACCTCCGAGTCCTTGGAATTCCGGAAACAATGGCTGTTACCAAAATGGAGACTTATATAATGGACCTTCTACATGAGCTGTTTGATCCTCACCTCTCCCCGGTGTTCGTGGTCGAGCGGGCACACAGGGCACTGGGCCCGAAGCCAGCGGTAATTGCTGAATTATCAGGACAGAGACATCATCCTACGGTTGGCGAGAGAAAAGAGGTCCGATAACCCATAAGGGAAATTCTATCTCTTTTTACCCCAACTTCACCCCGACGGTACAGGCGGCGCGAAGGGAGTTTCATACTCGCTCTTGTACCCTGCAAAGCTTAAGGTGTCACATGATGGGTCGGCTCATTTCTTTACTGATGCCAAATCTGCTCTTAAATTTGCCAAGCATGTTTGTGGTCTGAAATCAAAAACAGTGAATGTGGGGCGTGAACAGAGGACTGACTACCTGAGTGATAACGACTGAACTGCCTCCTCACCTAGTTGAAATTCGCATTGTGATTATTGCAGGTGACGTGTGCATGCTCTGTTAAATATTATAACTGTATGCTTATCTCAGGTAGACTAAAAGATTGTACTGTAGATATTTCTGTTTAGAATGCTATATTGGGGATGTTCTTCTTTGCACCTTAGTCTAATCCGTCACTATAACTCGTTAGGTTCGCCTGTGCCATTGCGGCTTGCGATTCCAATCCCCTCAGCCACCCTGTGAAGACAGGGGAGTATGCCTGTGCTTCCTCGTCCTCCTGGGGTGCTTCCCTGAGTTCTGTTTTTTCCACCTCTTATGTGGATATGGGGGGGGGGGGGTTTGACACAACCTGATTGGGGGTTGGAGTGGATGGGGGGTGGATTGGGGTGGTTGGGTGTTTTACAGTATACCAATATCTGAGCTCCGAGTGGAATATTGAGTTGCATTGTTGGACTGTATGTGAATGGGTGGTGGGTATACATGTACTAGTGGGGGGACTCCCGTGGGAATGAATGCAGAAGTTATTAAAATCCTAACATGGAATGTAAGGGGACTAAATGACAGCAGGAAGGCACGTCTAATTCATGCATATTTAGCAAGGCACAACATTGACATCTGTTTCCTACAGGAAACGCACCTCAATTCGCAACCATCACCAAAGCTGAAGCACAGTAGGTGGGAGGGAACCCATTCGGCGATTTACTCAAACTACGCGAGAGGGGTAGCAGTCCTTGTTCGCAGATGGTTAGACTGGAATGCGAATAAGGTATATCTTGATCCAGAAGGGCGTTACATAGTGCTTCAAGGGCGCCTGGGAGGCAAATCGGTAGTACTGACTGCTGTATACGGACCAAATGTAGACTCACCTGAGTTCTTTAGAGAAGTCTGGGCACGCATATCCTCTATGGACTGTACTACTGCCATCTGGGGTGGAGATTTTTATGTAGTATTAAATGATACTCTAGACCGAAAAGGTGCATCACGTCAGTTACACCCACATGCCTGTAATGCCTTACATGATCTCATACTGGAGGGCAATCTGCTTGACATCTGGAGGATTAGACACCGTGCGCCCGGGAGGGCGCTTGTATATCGAGCCAACATGCAGCCTGGTCCAGGCTGGACTTTTGGCTAATCTCCTCTGATGTAGCCTCCTGGACAACGGAGGTATGTCATCTAGCTAGCTCACTATCGGACCACGCCCCGTGCTTACTCACATTATCACTCCCAGACGCGCCTACACGTCCCTTTAGCTGGAGTCTCCCCCCTCATGCGCTGTTGGACGATGCCTTTAAGGAGGAGATTAGGACTGACATCACTGATTACTTTGATTTGAACTCCGGATCGGTGGACACTGTGGCGACCTTATGGGAAGCCTTTAAAGTGGTGATACGGGGGAAAAGCATAGCCAGGCAAGCAGGAGTCCTGAAGGCCATAAGGGGTACAATAGCAACACTTGAGAAGCAGATTAAGGATCTTGAACGCCGATTCTGCCTTGATCCCCAGCCTGGGGTGGCGGCGGAGTTAAAAGGGAAATTACTGGAATTTTCAGAAGAGGCCCAAAGAGAACTCAAGTTTTTAGGCAAATCTGCTGAAGCAAGGAGATATGGGGAGGGGACAGGCTGGGGCGCACACTAGCGGGAATGATTCACAAAACCGGTTCCGCCAATTTCATACACACGATCACTAATCCAGATGGTCGCACCGTCACAGGACAGGTTGAGGTCTTGCGTGAGTTTAAAGTCTTTTACTCTGACCTATACACTGCCACTCAGCCGACAATCCCGGAGAACTTGCAAGAATTCCTAGATTCCATCGAATTGGTGGGGTTCAATGACACAGATCGCTGGTACATGGACCTGCCTATACCAATATCTGATAATATACGAGTGATAAGCGGGTTGCCTTTGAATAAGGCCCCAGGACCTGATGGCCTAACGACAGCATTTTATAAGGCTTATGCAGAAGAACTGGCCACGAGACTCCATGCGGTGTATGCGGAGGCATTGGAGACAGGAATATTACCGGCTTCAATGCGAGAGGCATTAATAATGACTTTATTAAAACCAGATAAGGTGGACACGGCATTGGATTCGTATAGACCATTGTCTCTAATAAATGTGGACGTCAAAATCTATGCCAAGCTCCTAGCAAACCGCCTCCAGCCTCTTCTTAGGATGTTAGGTCTCCCTGACCAATCGGGGTTTATTCCCGGCAGATCTACATCACATAACCTTCGCACGTTATTCTCGGCACTGCACTACCTCCACCCTAGGGTACATGCTGCTGTCGTTTTCTTAGATGCCACAAAGGCATTTGATTCCCTAGAGTGGCCATATTTATTTCGGATACTAACGCGCATGGGATTTAGCCCTTTGTTCGTGACCCAAATAAAGTTGCTTTACACTGAACCGCTGGCCAGGGTCAGAGTGAATGGCATGATTTTGGAGGCATTCAACGTGACTCGTGTCACCAGGCAAGGTTGTCCACTGTCACCTTTGCTCTTTGCTATTGCCATGGAGCCCCTTGCAGCCAGAATACGACAGCATCATACGGCCAGAGGGATAGGCTTCAGCACTCGGAGCTTGTTAATATCTCTTTATGCAGATGATGTGACTCTATATGTTCTGAATCCATCAGAGAACTTGGACCCCCTACTTCGTGAATTCATCAAATTTGGCGGCCTATCCGGTGTATCCATAAACTGGAAGAAATCTGTGATGTTCCCACTAACGGACAGTACTCCTGAGGTCAGATCGGAATTCCCATTACGCTGGGAAGCAGAGGAGGTTAAATACCTGGGAATCTGGCTTAGCCGTAATATGCAGGACATTTGGAACTTAAATTTTGGGCGAGCAGTGGACTGGCTGGAAGGCAAGGTAGCAATCTGGTCCAAATTACCACTCTCCATCAGGTGGCATTGTCAAAGATGGTGGTGCTACCCAAATTTCTGTATTTATTTACAAATGTGCCAATCCCCTTCACAAAGCATTTCTTCAACCATCTCCGCTCCCAGCTGTTGGCTCATGTTTGGGTGGGGGGCCAGGCCAGAGTGTTGTGGGCCCACCTCACTCTGCCACTGAGACAGGGAGGTCTGGGCGCCCCAGATATGCACCTATATGCACTATGTGCACAGGCCCAATTCCTACATTTTTGGATCTACCAAACTCCATATCAGCCCCATGTGGCAGTGGAACTGGACTCAGTGGCGCCGACACCACTGTCGGTGGCAGTCTATAAGAAATCCCCACGTCCTAGAGTGGATGTAGACACGGCGGACACCCTGAGGAGGGCATGGCGGGAACTGCAGAAACGTACTCACCTTACACTGCTATATGCGCCTGCTTTCACCTTGCGACACAACCCGCTGTTGGCTTGTCTGGAGGAGAGCGGCAGTGAGGTGATGTTGGGAGATACACGGCTGCATACATTTGCAAATCTATACCCAGATGGCTCATTTATACCCCCACCAGTGGAGGAGGAGGGACGAGAGGTCTCATTCTGAGGGAAATTTGTTCATCATAAATTGAAAGCTGCATGCGCTCTTTGTGGGAGGGGTTTCCGGAGGCTCCCCCCACACTCCACGCTTTACAGAATATTCTTGCTAGAGCTTCACCGCATAAGTTAGTGACTCGCCTCTATACCACTATGCAAGATCAAGCCCCGGTCATAGTGCCAAATTCCATGCAGGTCTGGAATGAGGAGCTGGATCCCCAATTGACGGACGAGCAGTGGTCCTTCTGTTGCAAGCAGTTGCTGGAACTGTCCCCGAATTATAGGCTGAGACTCATACACTTTAAGTTTCTTCACAGGTTTTACCGAACCCCTGTCAGCCTTCACCGAATGCCCTTGAGGGACGATGAAAAATGCTGGACATGTGGGTTTGAACCTGCCTCTTTTTTACACGTGGCCTGGAGCTGTCCTGAGTTGACTGATTTCTGGAGGGAGATATTTGAAGCTATCAATCAGATAGTTGGCCGGAGTGATCCCCCATCCCCACACTTGGGTCTACTGGGACTTGTGTGTGAAACTATGCCCCAAAGTAGGAACCTGCATGCCCTTCTACTACTCTATGCACGGAGGCAAATAGCTATCCGATGGGGTAGACCGAAAGTACCTAAATTTGATACATGGCTACCTTATGTTACATATGGGCACACACAGTTGGGTATTTACTGGGAGTTGATGCCCCCGGGCATCCAGGCCCCGTAACATCAGGGAACCATTTCTGCAGTGTGTTAGAGCCAGGGCAGGTTCCCCCACACTAGATATCACAGCGGAAACTCAGGTAACTGAATAGGCGGTGAATTCGCTGAAAATGGGCAGGGAGATGCTATGTTTTTGCGCAATTTCTGTTTGTTTGTGCAGATGTATGACACCTAATGTAAGAGGCGTCCAGCACTGTTGGTCCCGCACTTTATTAAGCTTGTTCCCGGGGGAGTGTCCCACAAAATTAGTTGCCATGCACTGTTAGCCCACTCACACCCGATATTCAGTGATATATGTAATGTTCAAATGCACCCATGACTTGAATGTCATTCTGTTAACTCTTGCTAAGCAAAGGAATGACACTGAGACAGATATCTGGTAGTTAATTTTGTTAACATTTGATTTCCGTTGTTTCTTTCTGGAATATTTTTATTGCAGATCCGCATATGATGATGCACCATGTGTAATGTTTTTTCTTTCTTTGTTGAAAATCTCAATAAACATTTTTTTTTTAAATGATGCAGAGAGGCGCAGAAGCAAGGTTGCGTATCCAACATACCGCGGGCCTCTGCGGTATAGCTTGCATGACATTATGTAGGTTCTATGCAACTAGTGAAACTGTATTAGCTCAAGGGACGCCTGCTTGACTTGATCACATGCTCTCTTCCAGTCTTGTGCCCTCAGTTCCTCTCTCTGGACAGTCAGCACTCCACTGAACTCTGTCTTGATCTTTCCTGCCTCCCTTGTCTGTCACCAAGGCCATATGCATCAAACATCTGCACCCCATCAGTCCCAGATGAGGTTTATCTGGAGAATAAGACATCCATCCCAGGGCAGTGTTTGCTAATCTAGAGGAATGTAGGAACTGTCCAGGCCCCACTCAAAACTGGTCCTGCACCTGTACGTACAAGAACAGTCTGTTACTGAGGTACAGGTCCCACGGTTTCACAGCCCCCCTCGAATCACCTAGCATAGGTCATAACTTTCTGTAGATTTCAAAAAGGTTTCAATGTTCATTGTGGCATGTCCTCTTCAACGGGGGCTCTTTAGAGCATTGTGCAGACCACTCTGTCCAATATCAGGCGAATGAGGTATAGGAAGTCATAAGGGATTTCCTTTCCCATCATGAATGTGAAAGGTGCTGGGGCGGTCTGTACCTGCCGAAAGAGATTTCTCTCAGTTCTCCCATCATCAAACCCACCTACTGCATGTTGGAGTTGAGTGGCCGCATAATCCAGAAACTGGTTCAGCAGTTCCAATCCCTTGGGGAGAGGATGTGGTCTAAGGGCTAGAGCTGTCGACTTTGGAGCCGGTGAACCTGGTTCGAGCTTCAGTATCGGCTTCAGCATCGGCTCAACATCCTGTGATCCTGGGCAAATCGCTTAATCTCCCTGTGCCTACCAAAAAATGAAGGTGTCCTTGTGTAACGCAACTGGTGCTCATGTAGAGTTTAGGTGTGCCCAACTGTATTTAGTTTTGTTTGCAAGACCACATGAGTGTGCACAATAGTTAGTTTAGCTGGTTGATTGTGACACTCAGGATAGATTTTCAACACATATAAGCAGCAGGCAGGAGCACCATCTTACCCAGAGATACAAGTCCAGTTCTAAAGAGCGGCAATGCAGTCCAGAACTCAGCAGAGCAGCTCAGGCCTCCAATAAAGAACCCTAGATTTAAATCATACTGCGCCAGGAAACAGGAAACTGTCAGTCTCCCCCTGTAACCTCAGCCCCTGAAGGAGGGCCTTACAAGGGTGTCTTAGTCCACCTAGGGGTACACCTATTGGTGTGTTAGCCCAATATCCCTTAGTTCCTCAAGCCGGAGGGGTGTCGTACGTACTGTATCTCACAAATTTACCAGGGTTTCATCTGGGTCAGTGACACCACATGGGATGTGTCTGCATGTTTATCACCCCATAACCATACCTTCTTTTAAACCTCAAAGCATTAGGATCCTCAATTCTATGAAGAGGGGTTAGAGGAGTTTATTCCATGGGATGGAAATATCTCTCAGATAGTGGAAGCCTTATTGAAAAAGGGGTGAGCTCTTCGGGAGGAAGCGGACTAGGTTGGCTGCTACACATACTGGGGCAGATTTTACATGCACCTTGTGTCAATTTTGCGACGCCGTTGCATCCCTTTTGTGATGCAGCGGCGGCGTAAAAGTTGCGGTCCATTTACAACGTAACACATCTAGGGAGATGCGTCACGTTGTAAAACCCTACAAATGCATACATTATAAGCATGGGCGGAAAATCCGTTCCGCTCGCGTATTTTGCGTATTTTCGGGAAATTCGCAATCCGCGAGATTCGCGAATCTCCCGCAAAATCCGCAAATCCGCGAGCAGCGGATTTTGCTCGCACTGTTCGCGTGTGTTCGCGTGAGTTCGCGCCCCGCGAATAAGTGCAAAATTGCAGAAATACGATTTTAGCAAAACTGAAAGTAACTACTTACCAGGTTCAAAAGTTCAGGCTCATCATTAGTAGCCATTTCCTGTAGTGCTTCCTGAGGGGCCCCTCCAGAGTTCAGTTGCCAGTTGAAACTATTATGTGACCCTGCTCTGAACCTCAGAATAGTTACACATATGCCACAAAGGTCCTGAATTACAGCTAAGGGAGACAAGCAGGAGCCAGGCTGGAAGTTAAAATCCATTAATCAGCCCCTAATTCATTATTGTCAGTTGGGGCAGGGCAGGTGTTGTAACTAATTTTGCAACAATGAAAGCACTTAGCAAGTGCAAAAGATCACTAATCAGGGCGCACTAAGGAAGCAGGTGCCAGCTAAAAAAATATTCTGTGACACATTAATCAGCCCCAAATTAATTCAGGTCACTTGAGGCAGGGAAGGTGTGCTTTGCTTTGCCGAAAATAATGTACACTGGACAACCAGAGGGTGTGGTGATGAAACAGAGGGTGGCATGGGTGGGCCAGAGGGTGGCATGAGTAGTCAGAGAGTGGCAGTGGTGACAGAGAGTGGCAGTGATGAAGAAGAGTGTCCCAAACAGGCTGGACACGTAGAAACAACAAGTTCGCAAAACTTGCGACCCGACAGGTAAGTTCGCAAATTGCGAAATTGTAAAAACCCTCGCGAACTGGCAGAAACACGGGCGAACACAAAAAAAAAAATCCGCAAATTCGCGGGAATTCGCGGATTTTGCGGATTGCGAATCCGCAAAATTCGCGAACGCGAGATCCGCAAAATTCGCCCATGCTTAATACATTATACCGGCGGGAGATATAATGTATGCAAGGTGGGCATTCCCATGCAAAAAGCCTCATAGAACTGGCGCAGTGAAGTTTACAAGATTTCACTGCGTCACTGTACACCTTCACTGCGTCAAAATCCCTACATCTGCTCAGACATGGCTTAAGGATTGACGCAGGGCATTTTACATGGGACCTACTTATGTATTCTGGTGCATTGCTGAACTTGCGTCAATTTTGTGACAAACTCCAACCATGCGTCACTTTTCCTCCAACAAATAAGTCAGAATTTCTGACGCATCTGTAATTCCTTGAGCCATGGTGCGCTGTATTGTAAATACAGCGCATCCATGGTGGCACAAGGACATTTGGAGGTGCAGATATGCAGATGCGTCAGTTCCTTATAAATCTGCCCCATTGAACCCGCCCCTGCAGGGAACGCTCTGGTTTCCCAAGGGAAGCAACTGAACCATGAAAGACAGAGGCAAACAGCAAGTGAAAGCAGAAGCAACCTGACAGGGGTGACGTCTGTGAAGGCTAGAGAATGCTTTTTTGGCCTAGTCTAAGTTCACACAAGGATAAATAGCAGCACATGAACCAGCCCCTATCTCTGTTGAAGAGGATGACACAGACAGTGAACGCTCACCCAAGGACTCAGACAATGGATATGACATCGGTAGACCATGGCAACCCAATACCGAGCCCAAACGTCAAAAACAAATGACCAAGGATGGCAGGTGAAGGTTCCTGCAGATATGCTTGAACGAGGAGACGTCTTCCATACTCGTTCATCAGAATGGTCGCCACCGAGAGGGTGGCAGAATATGTAGCCAGCAGGCAGGGGAAGCCTTTGTACAAGTACGTTACAAATCATCTGTGAGTAGAATGCACGCGCCCAACCCTGGAAGGAAAGATGGTGCGACTCCGAAGCTAGATGTTCGGAACCTTCCTCAGCAAGCTTTGAAGGATTCAAAAAATTGACAAGTCCTGGTCTGTATGCCAGGATACATTGCAGGACGTCACAGGAGCCCTCACAAAGATCCTGGATATGGCAGAGGAAGGAACGTTTTTGGAACACTTGGGCATATTATCAAGAAATGCGTTAAAGAAAACTGCAGATAAAGCGGCGATAATAGGCTTGATAATATGCCCTTGAGAATCCCAATAGAAGCCCATGTTCTGGTGTGAACCTGAGCTTCTATTGGAATACACAAGGGCATATTATCAAGCCCATTATCGCCGCTTTAGCTGCAGTTTTCTGCCTGATAAATTGGCGATAATTTTAACGCTGTTCTTGATAATATGCCCCACATTCCGCTTGAGCTCATATCGGGTTGGATGAAGAGAGCAATCATTTTCCTGGGCAATGCCAATGCCACGATATTGACAGAGAGGCGCAGATTAAAAAATGGCTCTAAACTGGATAATCTAGCCTCTTCAGAGGAAGGTACAGTGGGCCAGGGATACCTCTTCAGAAAACCTTCCTAAAGGAACCGGAGAAGTTCACATCTACTTTCACATTTGTGTACAAAGCCCAAGGTTCAATCAAGAAAATCTTCGGCCTGAGGTTTTAGAAGAGGCCTTGCGAGGAAGAGGATTCTCTGCCAGCCGTTCCCCATTCAATGTCCTCAGAAAACATAGAACAACAGGAGAGGACAGTGGTAGGATCATAACCGCAGTGGGGGCTTCTTCCACTTCTGTGATGCCAACAGAGGCCACAGATGCAAGGATTCCTGCAAGGGTATGTCAAATCCCTCTGGAGAATCTTTTGATAAGTCTCTTCCCTTCTTCCCATGTAAGAGTGGGAGGGAGATTGGCACTGTTCTCAGACAAAGGCCAAGAGCTGACCAATGAAGCTTTGGATCACAGAAGTAATGGCGGAGACCAAAACTGGTCCTATTCTTAGTCAAGACCCGAAGACTGGATGGGTCATCCAGAGCTGGAGAATGCGTATCTGATGGGTGCGATATTCCCTCAATATTAGTGGTTCCTGCAATTACACTGCAGACAGCAGGTGTTTAAGGTCCAAGCCCTTTCTTTTGTTCTGGTATCAACACCTTGGTCCTTCACGAAGGGACTGAGAGTACGGAGACTAGTGATGGTATTTCTCAGGACACGACGGGTAACACTAATCATCTACCTCGATGATATATTGTTCATGGACCAATGCTCTCTGTGACTCACTCAACCACAACTTAGAAATGTCAATTTCCCTCCTTCTGAACCTGGGATTCATCATCACTGTGGATATATCAGAACTATCAAAAGATACACATTTGATGGACGAAATGCAGCACAAATCAAAACATTCACCCAGTCAAGAGATCTGGGTTAAATCTATTGTTCTTTTGCTCACCTTGCCACACTGGTTTAGACCTGGCCATATGCAAATCAGTCTTGACCCTGTGCCTCATGGGAACAGTCCAGACCGAACTGCCAAGCCATGTCTTCTATGGACCAGAAACAAGCATCCTGGGACCGGTTTCTGGGTAACAGCCCTCATCAGCCAGGCTTGCTTGAATTCAGTGGCAAAGTGAGCAAGAGGCCCACGTCTGGGCATACCCTGCCAACTGAGGGCAAACAAAACAAACACAGGGAGAGGGCAGTTCGGGATGGACTGTTCCCATAGGGAACAGGGTCAAGACTGATTTGCATATGGCTGGGTCTAAACTGGAATGGCATGGGGAGCAAAAAAAGGATGGATTTATTTTTCTTCTTGCAGATATCCGAACTATCACCAACACAGAAGGCAATCTTCCTGGGGTTCATCACAGACTCGATGGCAGCCACTCTAAAACTATACAAAAGATCCTAAACATCAGGAAATAACTGAGGAAAGCTCTGGCAAAACCAAGGATCTCCCCACGTCAATGTTCTAAGGGTAGTCGGGCTTCTCACTTCATCAATTCAGGCCATTGCACCACAACCTCTGAAAGCTTCTCATCGGAGAAGGGGCCTGACATATTCAGAGCAGGTGGGTCTCACAGCTGAGGCCTGGAAGACGACCCGTTGGTGACTACAGTAGATAGGGGTCTGGAACAGGAGAGCCCTCTTCGGCCTGGCTCATCCAGCATGCAGAATCAGAGACCAGCAGCCGGCATTGGGAAGCCAGATGTGTGGACGTATCTACCAGAAGAACCTAGTCAGAGAACCCGTTGACCTCACATATCAGCTGCCTGGAACTTTACTCGGTCAGATAATGACAAAGGACAGGGAGAAGTGCTTTGGTTTGTCCTGTTAAAGATGGCCAAGTACCTGTGGTACGTTATATCAACCATCTGGGAGGAACAATATCAAAATCCCTTACACAACTAGTGAAAGATTTATGCTACAGCAGCTAAAAACGCATTTAGCGGTGACGGCAGAGTACCTTCTGTGATGTCCGAATGATACAACGGACACTTCCAGGATGTTTTGGGGACCCGTGCATAGTTGGGGTCCATATTAGAGAGATCTCTTTGCCTCAAGATTGGATCACCAGCTCCTAAAGTACTTTCGAGAGACCAGACCCGGAAGATCTAGGAGCAGATGCCCTCCTAAAGGACAGCAGCTATGCCTTTCCACCTTTTGCCACTATAACAAGGTTGACGGCACAAGTCAGGAGGCAGTCGGCGCTGCTGGTTCTCATCACCCCGATCTGGAGATCTCAAGTTTGGTTACCGGTTCCGATGAAACTTTACTGATCTGTACGCCCGCTGTCAGGCCATTATGAGCAACCCTCGAGGCTGTGTCAGCACTTGATGGAGGAAGGTTCACTCCACCTCATGGCATGGATGAGCACAGGCAATGCTGGTCAACACCAGGACATTTGGGGCACGCCGAGGAGCTCATCAAGAACGCTTGGGCAGATAGTACGATCAAGCTCTACAGGTCGGCGTGGAGGCGCCGGTCTGCTTGGTGTGTGGAATAAGTTTGGGATCTTTGGAGGTCTGACTATGTCCATGTCTTTAGTTGCTTTGGAATTAGCAGCAGAAGGCTGAGGGCCTGATTCACAGAAATAACTTAAGACAAAATCCTAAACGTACTTCTTTTGGTAGTCACAGAAGTTAGGATTTTGTCTTAAGTTTGTCTTAAGACAAACTTAAGACAGACTTAAGACAGACTTAAGACAAACTTAAGACAGACTTAAGACAAACTTAAGACAGACTTAAGACAGACTTTAGTTAGGATTTTGTCTTAAGTTTGTCTTAAGTCTGTCTTAAGACAAACTTAAGACAAAATCCTAACTTTTGTGAATACCAAAAGTACTAAGTTAAGGATTTTGTCTTAAGTTAGTTCTGTGAATCGGCCCCTGAGTTTATAGGTCAGTAAACTCATTTCAGATCTGTTGTCTTGGCAGGCCATGTTCTGAAAAGAGTTGCAAGGGGTCAGATCCTCTGTACCCATGAAGCTGAAGCAGTCTTGCTTGTGGAATGTAAGTAAAGGTCTGAACATTTTGTTCTCATGGCAGTGTGATGGCAATCTGACAAGGAAGGAACTAACAGGCGCGCCGGCCATGCAACTACGCTTAGGGCCTTGCAGAAAGATATCGGATGCTGGAGTTCTAGATTTATCAGATAGGAAGTTTACCCCAAATACCGTTACCTTAACAGTGCTGAGACGTAACAAGGGTAACACAGAGGTGATTTCTTATCCAGATTTCAAAGACTCACCAAAACTATGTGGGGTTCATGCATTAAGTATTAATCAGCAGATTTACAACCCCCCCGCACCACCAGTCCCTCACTTTTTGTGACGTACTGAAGGTGCATTTCACTCCATATTTACAAGGAGAGGAAAAGCCACCCTGCATGACTTTTTCTCTCCTTGTAAATACGGCCCTTTCACACGCAGCACTGTGAGTGGAAGGGGTGTTCCATGGGTGTTGCTGTCGGTGTCCCCATACAACATCCATGAAATTAGGCACATTTCCAGACTTACGAGCAATCATGAATCTGGAAATGCGTGTCAATGCTACGCCTCTCCAGGAGAGGTGCACCAAGAAGAATTTTTTTCATTTCTCCTCCTTTTTTCTCTTTCAATACGTGCTGCATTCTACAACATGCATTGCACAAGGAAAAAGCCTTGTGTGATTGTTTTTGTGCAGGAAGGTGCCCCTTCATGCACAGAAACACTCTCCCCATGACGCAGGCATCCTTGCACCATGGTGCAAGGGTACCAGCGCCGGCGCATGGCTGCAGTTTGTGCGCCAGCGCAGGGGAGAGCACAGGAATGTGACATATTATTGTAAATATGTTGCTTTCCAGTGCTTTGGAAGTGCCGCAGCGACCGTGGCGCAGTCGAAGGGCATGCGTTGCCGCGCTACGGCACTTCCTGGTAGATCTGCCCTTATGAGTCTATGACTGAAGAGATCAGAATCTGAGGGGTTCACACACTTCTAAATGCTTTGTAAAAGTTATTTTGCCTGTTTCTCGCCCACAATCACCAAACGGGTACAGTGGGTCATGCAGGAAGAAGTGGGCATTGATATGCCTAGGTTTTACGCACACTCAGCGTGAAGGTCAGTAGCTTCAAATCTTTTCTGTAGGTGCTCACCTAGAGATATTATGGGCCATATTATCAAGAACGGTGATAACATTATCCCCGTTTTAGCGGCAAGAAACTGCAAGAAACTGCATCTAAAGCAGCGATAAGGGACTTGATAATATGCCCTAGAGAATTCCAATGGAAGCCCAGGTTTGATGTCCTTCTCACCATTCTCTGTCAGTGTTATTTTTATCCATTTGAGAATAAAAGAATATTTGTATTGAAATCAGCAAATTTAGCAAACTCACTTCCTGAATTCAGAGAGCGGCTGGCGAGCCAGGAGACCCACTAGGCGTTAGTTGGCTAGACTCTCTCACCTGCTGAGCACAAGGATACCTTGCCAGGTGATAGCGCACTGTACAAATCAACATACCATAAGTAATGTGGCACGTGCAGTAATACATAATTATGCGGTAAACGTTGCAGCCAAAACATCACCTAAATTCGCTGACCCCTTTGTTTTGCCAACAGTTTAGTCAAGGAAGGTAAATGCCTAAATATTCTATTTCTAATTATTGCCAATCTTTAAAGAAAACACCCTTTTCAAGATCACTGCCACATTATAAACAAGTGACATGAAAATACAGAACAAGTGCCGTGTGTAATATGGCTCTGCACTGACATCTAGGGGTTCTTTTGAGATTTATAAACCATTTAGAATTCGGCATTGTGGTTTATGATATCAGAAGAACCACTTGATGGCAGTATTGAGCCATATTACACAGTTACCTGATCTGCTGCCCAACGTGTGCCCACCCCCGCCACAATTCACTCCAGACACCACTGATCATGCCACTGTTCAGCATTAGTTCAACTTCATATTTGTTTTCCTCGATAATTAAAGGATTCACAAAAACTCCCTGGTGAAAAACATAGCAAAATGTACTTTAAAATGAGTTCATGTTTGTGGGGGGTACCAGGAGCACGCTTGCAAGCCAGGCTTGGGGGTAACTGGGAAGGCCTATCTGGGTAGGGAGAAAAGAGTGACAACAATACACTGAATTGCTGGTATGGACCGGAAGCCACGAGCGACCCCGGTCCGTTTATTTAAGCCCTCTGGCCACGCCTGGCCAGAGAGTGCTACATTGTCAGGTGGTGCTTCCGGTGTCCTGCCCCGAGGCAGAAACACTAGACCATTACAATGCTCAAAGTTTGTTTTCATCAACAATATCCCTTTGAAGTGTTCACTATAGCGCCTTGGTACATTTAACCCCAGCTTCATTAGTTCAAAATTAGTTCAGGTTCAATTGATGTAAAAAGTCCACTTATCAGGTAACAAGCCTTGGCTGCAGCAACATTGTAGCGGGATGGCCCAGCAAGGATGCGGCCAACCAGGGCTTTAAGTGGGCCGGGTCTGTCCGGGTCTGAGCACCGGCAGTTATTTTTAGAGAGCCTCGAAACGGGTCTCTATCGGGCTCTATTTTCGGGCCAGAATACGTTTTTAAAATATATTTTAGGACTGCAAATAGAATAGTTATGGCATGTATAATGATAAATCAATTTTATACTACTGAAAATCGAATAGCGCCTAGAAACGTGCAGGGAATGTTGGTGCAGCAGTCAGTGCTCTCGAGGGGCAATCAGGAGAATGTGTCTGCAATGCACCGTGTCTCCGACTCAACAGCACAGCAAACCCTGTCCCCTCCTTCACGCTCTGGCTCTACAAAGGCCCGGAATTTCGCACATCATTTAGCAGTGCCGCCCACCCCCCAATACAATCAATCACGGCTGTGCCACACCTCGACGACGGGGCTTTTATCCCTGTTAATGACACAAGCACCGCCGCACCCACGCTGCCCGCAGAGTGCGGCTCCGGGACCTTTTATGCTCAAATATAATTTGTGTAAATATTCATTAATGCACATGAAAATGCTTATGCGCGACCTCCATGCAGGAATCGTTAGTGCTACAAAAAAGGAGATTCACAGCCTTTAATTTCCTTCCAGGCTTCTATCCCCTTAAGTGTCTCACACAGGGTTTGTGGGCTCAATTTCACTACTGTGTCCTTCTGCCTGGCTGGAAAGAGTGCCCTACACTGTGCTCCAGATGGAGGGCAGCGAAATCATGGGTCAGAGTGTAGACGTCATGCTAGGTGAGATGCCTTGTAGGAGGAAGTGAAATCCTTTGAAGAAAGCGCACTCTGTGAATATGGCGCTCTGCAACTCTCGCAGCACAGCGCTGCCTTCTGTGGCACCTCTCAGAATCTGGGTTCTAGTGTGAACTGCTTCTAATTCAAGGATGCTGTTATGTCGTTGAGTGTATACCAGGCTAAAAGAAAGCCAAAGCAGCCTGGTTTGCAGGCCTCCTGTTGAGTGGATAAGCAACATCATCCTAATTCATATAAACAATTGTGCAGTGTTATGGCAAGTTTGTGTGGTCTGCATGTGTGTGAGTGTGTGTGTGGGGGATTAATCAAGGAACTGCTCTGTTCAGAATGTTATATTCGCAAGCGCACAGCTTGGCACTCACTCCTTCATTCTCGCACACCCTCCCCCTCTTTCATGTCTTTTTCTTCATCTTGATTTCCTTTTTCACTGGTCTCTTCTCTCCTCTAGAAGAGTTGATGCCTTCACCAAGACGTCCCCTCTACTACTCTTCTTTTCCATTCCTGCTTAGCTGATGTCCAAGATATGAGACCTCCAGTCGGTTTTCTTTTTCTCAATTTTCTCAATCAGTGTTCCTAATATTTCATTTTTTATTGCACAAATACTTTAATTTCCTTGCAGGTTTCAATATTGCTCTAACTTTTTTAGGCTTTTTATTGCTGTACATACAGTGGCTGGTGCACTTTTTTGGAGAAAAAAGTCAATTTTTTTGTTTGGTTGCCAAGGCTAGACATCATGGCCCAGATTATGAAAAGACTCATGGAACGCAGCGCAGCAGCCAAAATGCAGCGCTGTGTTGCATGACAGGGAGGGAGCAGGAGAGCGCCATATGTACAGAGATATGGCTCCTCCCTCTCCCCAGCACCAGTGCTGATTTCAGCTCCTGTGCGCCATGCACACACCTTAACGCCATAGTGCCAGGACGCGTGCCTGAGTCTACCATACGTTTGGTACAGGGAGGGTCCCCTTCCTGTACACAATACTATGCTTAGACGCACATTAAAGCTTTTCCCACTTTGTGTGTGTGCTGCACAGTGGAGCACGCATGAAAAGTTGGAAAAGAAACGAGAAATTTAAATATTTCTCCTTTTAACGCCCGCTTTCAAATGTCGTTAACTATCGGCACTAAACCCTGTCTTCTATTGTTTGTAGCTACGGTTTTGTGCCAAAAGGAATGGGTGGCTGCATGGCAATGCCCATTTACCACCCAAATAACTCTCCCTTGGTGCTAAGTAAAGCAAAGCAGTGCTTCTTGTTGCTTTGCGTGACTTTTTGCGTACTTTCCAGCGCAAAAAAGTGAATCAGGAAAAAACATTTTGTGCTGGTTAGTGTGAGCACTAATTCTATTGGTGAGCCAGATACATGTGGGTGCACTGAAGGACAAGGAAGGGGCACAGCGTTCCACTGGACGACCAAGCACTGGACGTCAGAGGCGCAAATGGTAAATGATGCAGATACACTATTACCCTAAAGTTAAAGTAAAAACAGTTTTTTTGTTTAAACGTAAATAATATACCAGTTCAGGATCAATATGTTTTAAATTCACTTGTTCTTCATCTACAAATTGTGAATAGACAGAAAAAAATCTGTTTACTAATCAACACACTTTGGCCCCCATTAGGATGCCGGGCGGACTTTGCCCGCCCGCCATCCCCGTGCAAAATGGGACCGCCCACCATAGGAGCGGCGGTCCCGCCTTGGCCATTAGGATGCACCCGCCACACCGGCGGGTGCATCCTGTATTTTTACCATTGTGGCGGACGGTGCTGAAGGCGCCGTCCGCCGCAATGGTAAAAATGCACCTTGTGCATTTCAAAGCACAACATGACAGGCACCGCGCAGTGCCTGCCATGTTACACTTTGATATGCGGGGGGTACCATAGGTACCCCCCATGTGCACCCCCCCACCCCACTGAAGTCCCTGGGAGCCCGCAACGGGCCCCCGCAGGGATGCTCCGCAAAGGCATTCAAATTTGCCCATCACAATATGGCTGGCGGTGTCTGAGAGACACTGCCAGCATATTATACCTTTTCCGCCCCGGTCGCCTTCCGACCGGGTTGGAAAAGTGGCGGACGGTCTTACCGTCCGCCGCGGTCCCCCCCACCATCCTAATATGGTGGGGGTCTTTAGAGCAAGAATGGCGGGCTGATCGCCCCCGTCAGGCCGGCAATGGCTACCGCCAGCCTGGCGGGGGCGATCCGCCCGCCATCCTAATGGGCCCCTAAGTTTGGTCTTTAAATAGAAATTTGTGTCTGAAGTGTACTTCGAAAGTCATTGTGACGTCATCCCTGTATGGACGTCCTTCGGCAGCTCTTGCAGCATCATATTCTGGAGCTGGTACTTGAGGAGGACTTTCTCCATCTTCTTCATCATATGTATCCCCAGCAGTGTCGAATGGGAGTCTCTTATGGATTCCCTTATACCAGAAGTAACTATGATTTGGCAGCACATTGCTGGGTCAGACTCTGATATACGCCACCCCACTTATGTGCAGACATCTGAATCTGCTTTTAAGTAAACCAAATATCCATTCAATAATGCTACTTGTTTGATTATGAGCAGCACTGTACCCCCTTTGTCTCTTGGTTTGAGGATAGAAGTACCGAGTCAAGGTTCAGGGTCTTAATGCATGTGCACTGTCGTCTAAAATTGAACAAACTAATGGCTAGATGTATCAAGCTATTTTTTAGTCGCAAACACTGCGAATCGCTAAAAAACAGCGTTTGCGATTAGAAAATATGAAAATGGGATGTATGTAAGTATTCGCATCGCAAATTAAGTAATCGCTATTTTTGCGATTACTCATTTTGCGAAAGTAGATATTCTGCGAGTAATTCTGTGACTTCTTATTTTGCATGGTCCAACTTTTGCGAATTTCACAAACAAGAATTCGCAAAATAAGAAATCGCAAATAGATGTAAGAAAAATTAGCAAATTGCGAAAACATGAACATCGCAAATTAAGAAATCGCTATTATCACCAACTACATGCAGGTGGTAACCAGTTTGAAAGTATAAAAAGAAACCCACAATGCAATGTAACCTCTTAAAATGGCGGGACTATACCTGATAGCTAGGAGGCAGCGTATCCAAGCCCTTGCACAGAGGAGACAGAGGCAGGAGAGAATCTTCAGACTGCGCATTACGCTGTTCCAGCAGACAGAAGAGGACATCTTTGAAAAATACAGACTTGACCCACACACTATTTTTGGACCTCATTGATGAATTATAACTTTACTTGGAGCATCAAACAGCCAGGACACAATCAATCCCTACTCATGTGCAGGTATTGTGCTCACTGCACCTTTTGGCTTCAGGTTCATTTCAAAGGGTCATTGCAGAGGTTGGAGGGGTGTCTCAGAGTGCTCTGTCTCGCTTCTTTCATCTTTTTCTGAATGCAATGATGAACAGGCTACCACATCTCATCTACTTATCCTACTCCCAACAAGCCATACAAGAGACTAAACTGGATTTCTATCAAATTGCACAATTTCCACATGTGATTGGTTGCATAGATGGCACCCATGTTGCCATCTCTCCACCAGCAGCCACAGAATATGTGTACAGAAATAGGAAAAGTTTCCATTTGCTGAACATACAAATGGTGTGCAATGCAAAGTACATTATCACTGATATTGTGGCTAAGTACCCTGGGAGCACTCATGATTCCTTTATCTTTCGGCATAGTGGAATACATAGACGTCTGAGTGCTGGACAGTTCGGAGAGGGCGATCTACTAGGTAAAATAACATCTTTACAGTCATACATACAAAAATAATTCTTTGTTGTCACACACTCATTGTTTCTTTCTCATCATGCAGGTGACAGTGCCTATGCTGTGCATGATTTCATTCTGACGCCATATTTAAATCCATCAAATGTCCATGAAAGAAGATATAATAGGGCAAACCAGTCAACCCGTGGTGTAATTGAAAGGACATTTGGAATTTTAAAAAGCCATTTTTGCCGCATTCATAAAACCGGTGGTGCTTTACACTACAATCCAAGAACATGATGTCAAATAGTAAGTAACTGTGCTATGCTACATACCATGGCTATGAGAAAAGGCACTGAAATTGAAGTGAGTGACTCAGACACATCTGATGATGACATGCCTCCACCTAGAAGAGGTAATGCCGGAGTAGGAGCTGCTGCTGGCCGTCAAAGACGTACTGAGATAACACGCAATTACTTTTAGGTAAAGTAATGAATTCCAAAACATGTATTTGCTTTTAAACTTTTTGTTTTTATTTCAAAACATTGAGCCTACTGATTGTAGGGCACCATGACCTGTTAATGCACAGGCAAAACTGAATTTGTAATATTCTCCATTAACAAATGTCAAATGTGTAAGACCAAAATTAGGCTGTGCAAAATGTCACTTTTTGCGCTGGCGGGTTTGACCAGAGCGCTGCTCAGATTCCATGCTCCGGCATATTTACCACTCCTGCGCTGTCTAATCTTTGATGTAGGAGTGGGGTTGCGACTACTGCTACTGGAGCTTTCTTCACTGTCAGCTGCTTCAAATAGCGCACTGGCGCCAGAATTTGATGTCTGTAGTAGTTCAACAACAGATGTTACCTTGTCTAGGCCTTTCGCTATGTTCTTTGTGCAGTCGCTAACCTCTCTCTGCATAGTAATACTACGTCTAGTAAAATTGCTTGTCACAGTGCACAATCCGTTTATGGCTTTAGTGTAGCCATGCATTCTGACATGGGCTCTGTGGGCTGCCCTGTTGCGCGATTCCTCATTGCGTTCAAGAGCCAAGCACAGTCTGTTCATTGAAGAGGCCATTGCTCTCATCTCATGCTCTCATGATTATTATTTAATTTGCACAGCTGCCTATTGATGGAACGGAGGGCCTTGTGTTGTTGGCGCTACACATGTAGCATGTCTTGCTCCAACCCTGCAAAGACAGTTGTATCATCCACATGTCCACTACTGCTGCTCCTAGATCTTTCCAACGTATAAACACGTGACCTTCTTTGTGCATGTGCTTGCTTTTCAGACACTCGACTGACAACTGTGTCCTGAACACTCACTCCCTCACCACCTTCTTCAATTAGATCTTCTTCTAAAGGAGGCAGAGGGGCCACAGATCTGTGGTTTTTACTGGCAATAGGAGTTGTCACAGTGTCATCACTGCTACTGTCTTCTGCAGCACAAACATCTTGCAGAGGTGATAGATTACCATCACTTTCATCCCTGGAAGGACTTGCCTGTGCTGTGGATGTAGATAGAGACATATCAGTTTGTTGCATGGATTGCTTGATGAATTTAATACATTGTTTTTACTTTAAAAAACCTATTTGGTTTTACGTTTCAGTCTTCCTTTCAAAAACATAATGTTAATCTTTTTTTTAAAAATGATAAGATTAACATGTGATAGGGTAACTACAACTCCCATGATGCATTGCTCACTGTATGTGAATCTGTGTACCTGCACTTAAACATTCATACCACTCTGTACTTGTACTGATTATTAGCACATGTGTATTCCAAAAGTTCAGTAACATACACACATGCATCTTACCTTGTGCTGTTAGTGAAGGTTCAGAGCTGTCAATGTCAGCCACACCACTCACACTCTCAGGCAAGAGAGTGGCCTCCATCAGCTCCTCATGTGGAGTAGGCTGCTCTGCAGTAGATGTTCCACCTCCTGTTTTGTTGGCCTCCTTCAATCTTGCTGCAACCCTTTCCTTTGACCTCTGGTGCATATCGTACAATCTTTTGCGCAACTCCTCGATGGTACGGGTGGTCACTCCAACTGAATTTACCTTCTGCTGTATTTCCAGCCAAATTTTCCTTTTTCATGCCTCTGGCACTTTCAGTGCTTTCTTCCCAAACAGCAACTCATGGCTGCAAGCCATCTCTTCAATCAATATTTCCTGTTCTTTTTCAGAGAACTTGTGCTTCCTCTTCCTTTTCTCTCCTGCCATTTCCTCCTGTGATTTTTCAGACTCCAGTGACAAGGCAAACAGGTCTGCTCAGCTCCCAAACAGTCTTCCAACTGCCACTGGGTGTGGCTCAGGCAACCAGGTGCAGGTAATCAATCCCACTTCCTGACTGTGATGTCATCACCCTGTTCCAGCATTTGCAGATTCCTGTTTTTTGCGATTTCTTAATTTGCGAATTTCGCAATGTAAGAAATCGCAAATTATTCTGAGAATAATTTGCGAATTTTAAGGAATCGCAAATTATTCGCAAAAAACAACATACATTGCGTTTTGCGAATCTGATTTTGCGATTCGGTAAAAATCGCTAATAAAGATTCGCTAACCTCAATCTTGATACATCTAGCCTTTAATTAACATTTGTGCAAAACTTGAGGGAATGGAAAACGTAACTTACTGCGGATCGGTGGTACGTGAAAGACCCTTTGATGCACATTGGGGTGTGTGGAAAGCGTTCACTAGTGCAGCTTCAAGCGTATGGGAAAGGCATCTTGGTGCGGGTGGATGGTGACGGAGAAGCTCACTGGTGAGTATTAGAGGAAATGAAACTCATTTGTGGCCTCTGAGTAGGGATCAGCTTGGAACTGAAAGGGCTTTCTTTCCACTGCTAGGTGTATTTCTATATTTATGTAAATACGATATTATCCTATCTGTGGTTATCTTGCCCCTTAGCGAACAAATCAAGAAAGAATGGGTACCATTACTGTGGGACATAAAGCTTTGGGCATGGGTGACTTGTGCATGACATGTACATGAGCCACAGTGGATGCTCCCAGGGGGGACATTACGAAAAACAAACGCATAACTCTTGGAGTACAACAGCGTGGGTCCTAACTGTGCACCGTGGTACCCTATTTATTGGATCACAAAAAACGAAAGAGCCTCAAACAAATCAATCAATCAATCAATCAGGGTTTTTTTAAAGTGCCCTACTCTCCCGTGAGGGTTTCAAGGCACTGCGTTAACTTGACTTGAGTTTCCTTTTTGCTCCTGGTGCTTCAAGGAGATCCTTCTTGTGAAGTGCCGGAGGTTGGTTCGAGATGCTCACTGGTGTTGGAGAAGTGTTGAGTGTGGGGTGCTGTTCAGCAACACCAGCTCACTGAAGACTGAGGCCCATAACTATCTTTTTTCATGTAGCGCAACGAAGCAAGCCACCCTGCTGCACTACACTGCATGAAAGTGAAAGGGCAGTAATATGCCGTATTTAACACTAAACTGCACATTCTGTCCTTTCCTAGCGATGGCGCACTTATGGCTGCCTAGCACCAACGCAGGCACCCTTGCGTCATGGTGCAAGGGCCTGGCAAGGCCCTCTTGGTTCCACTTTGGTTCACCATTTTAGTTTTGTATTTTACACTTTTTATCAGACTCCATTTTTAGTTTGGTTATTTTTAACATATTTAGCTTACTCTACATTATTCTAAGAAATGCTGTACATGCTGCTTGTTTTTAGAAAGACTTTCCTGGGACGTATTCGATCATTTTGTTCAAGACTAAGGAGCCAAGTAAAATATACGGGAAACAACCTTTGCAACGCAGTCATTTTAATGCAACATCCTTTACATCGCATGCCATTACAACGCAGACATTACATCGCAAGTCACTACAAAGCATACCATTACAACATATAACAATACAACGCATAGGTTTTACCCTTACACTATCCAACGCTTTCCCTACTGTTGCCCTCACTGAAGTGGAAATAGTAGTTTTAACCCCTACGCTGTCCAACACTTACCTTAAATGCAATGTAATGGTATGCGTTGTAATGGTATAATGTGATAAAATTGGATGCGTTGTAAATGTAGTCTCTAAAAATGCGTTGTGGTGGCATGCAATGTAAAATCATGCATCGTAATGGATGTTGCGATGTAAAAACTGTGTTGTAAAGGGATGCGTTGTTAATGTTTGCGTTGCAAAATCAAACATTCAAAATATACTAATGCTTGCATTGTCCGCTCAGAGACAAACAGCTAGATACATTATCATATCAGAGTTTTACCTCTAACCCAGTAGTATTATTGTATAAACAGAGCACTGTCACTTATCAAGTCAGAGGGGGCACTCAAACCACAATGGTCCTGTAATGAATGCCTTGTTCAACATACAGCTCTTCTAAAGTTGATCTTCAAATTCTGATCCTGCAGAGAGGGATTGCCAATCCCACTCCAGACCAAGTCATCCAGGTATGGGGTCTAAGGCTAACCTAAGAGATCAGGCAGAGGGTACACCCATCACCCATCCAATCCTCATTTCTAATCACCATAGTGCGTGTGAGTCTCCGCTGGTGTAGACTGTGGCCCGTTTTAATTCGTTTTTAAAATCACGCTCCATATTGTTGTTACTGTCGTGCTCCACTTGTGGTTAAACTACGCCTGCTGAACTGATTGCCCGATTGGATGGCCTTCCCACATTAGATGTGAAGTCGGAAGTTGTGCCCCCAGGCCATTTCAGGCCGGTTTGCAACGTGGACCCACCGCTGGCAGGCCAAAGGCAACCCCGTCTGCGCCTACCCTTGCCTGGACGTTGCCGGCGGCAGGCCCTCTGCTCATTTGGACACCCACAGACAGGTATATTCCCCCAAGGAATTTCACTTACTGAGAGCCACTATGAATCCCTGCCTTAACCAGATCTGGGACCCAGTTGATCGCATGTTCTTTTGTGAACACAGAGATTACAAAATCAGAATTGATGGCCATGTTGCAATGCCCTCCTCCATACTTTTAAATTTCTTAGGGCCAGATTCATCAAACTAAAATCAGCTCGCAAAGGGGCAGATTCTCAGAATCTACCCCTTTGAGACCGGTATTTTTGCATTTGGGATGCATCATCCCAAATGCAAAAAAACCAAATAGAGAATTCGCTAAATTGCAATTTATTGCATTTAAGGAATCTCACATTGAGATTCCTTAAATGCAATGCATGAAAGTTTAAAAATTAGCGAATTCGCTATTAGGGCACGTAAATTACCATGAAGTACAACTTCATAGCAATTTGTAATAACTTTGAAAAATGCACTAAAGTGCATTTTTCAAAGTTTCATGTTGCGCACACACATGCCCCAAGGGCATGTGTGTGCATAACATATGTGCACAAATCAATTTCAGGGGTGCAACAGGGTGTCCTTTGGACACCCCTGCACCCTTGAAATCGCAATCTCAATTTGCGAATCGTTAATTGCGATTCGCAAATTGAGATTGTCTTCCCATTCATTCCTAGGGCCTCTAAGCCCATAGGAATGAATGGGGAGGTATTCCTTAATTGCGACTCGCAATTTGCGAGTCGCAATTAAGGAATATTAAGAAATCACTATTTTTTTAGTGATTTCTTGATGCATTCCAATTTGCAATTCCTTAATAGCGAATCGGTATTTTTCGCTATTAAAGAATCGCAAAATGTGTTCTTGATTAATCTGGGGGATAGTCTGAACTGTCGCTCTTTAGTAAAGCACCACGCAGATGTGTTTGACCTGATCCAGGGAAATGGATCTGAGGTCCTATTTCTCACAGAGACTTGGCTTACCTCGCACGGTGGCTGAGCCTCAGATGGCGTTACCTCAGGGATATTCTATAGAGATACTGAATAAAGAGGAGGACAGTGGGGGAGGTATAGCGATCATCTGTAAAACCAAGTATGCCTATTGCCTCTCTAATGAGACGATCACAGATTGTGAAGACGGACATTTTAAAATATCTCTCAACAACAATTTCACTCTGACGGGACTTATCTATCCCCCTCCTGGTCACTCTAAAAAGTTTAGGGAATCACGTACCAATTCCATTACCATCCTGGCAACTAAAAGCGCTAATTTTAATATCATGGGGGATATTACCTCCACCTGGAGGACTGCCAAGATGGTGAGATGACCAGCTTTCTGGCAGACGTTGAAGCCTGTCAAGTTTCAACTACTACAACATGTCCCCAGCTTAACACACTCTGATGGTCACCTTTTAGTTACAGTGTTTTCTAACATGCCTTCCTTTAAAGTTCTTTCAGCCCTCCCTATGGCATGGACAGACCACTATCTCATTTCCATGGCACTCCTTGGTGAAAATCCGCCCTTGCGCACTCACCCTAAGCTCATCTTAAAACACCCTCTGCATAAGTCAGACTCCAATCTCCTATTCGAAACTCTACGCTCCCAAACGCCCCAACTGTCTGGTGGTGTTGAAGCAACTAACAGCTGCTTCCATGAATGGCTCACACACCCCCTTGATAAACATATCCCTGCTAAACTTAAGCCTTGCCGCAGAACTCACACTAGTCCTTGGTTTAACGAGATCCTTACCCAGATTAGAAAAAATTGCAACATTCTAGAACGTGCCTGGAGATGGAAATATGCTTCAAATCTCAAGATACAATATCATTCAGCCATTAAGGCCTATCATAAATCTATATAGAAATCATGCTCTGGTTACTTTACAGAGAAAATCAACAAGCATTTACAATGCAATGGTCTCGGCATTATTAAAGGTAGAGAGATTGGCAATGCTCATGACATTTTATTTCATTAAAAAAAAACATAAATAAATGGTATTGTCATTTACAATGGCAATAGGTGAGCATTAGAGAGTAGTAGAGAGTATTCGCGGACACAGAGCCACACACACAGAAAGCCACACACACAGAGAGCCACACACACACACACAGAGCCACACACACACACACACACAGAGTGCCACACACACACACAGAGCCCCCCCCCCACACACAGAGCCCCCCACACACACACAGAGCCCCACACACACAACACCCCACACACACAACACCCCACACAGACAATGCCCCCCACATACAATGCCCCCACACACACACAACGCTCCCCACACCCACACACAACGCCCCCCCCACACACACACACACAACGTCCCCCAGACACACACACAACGCCCCCACAAACACAACGCCCCCCCACACACACACACAGAGCCACACACACAATGAGGAACGGGGGGGCGGAAAAGCGAGCACAATGAGGGAACGGGGCAGAAAAGCGAGCACAATGAGGCAACAGGGGGGTGGGCCGGCAGAAAAGCAAGTACAACGTGGAACAGGGGGATGGGAGGGCAGAAAAGGGAGCACAACGAGGCAACAGGGGGGTTGGGAGGGGAGAAAATCGAGCATGCGGCAACAGGGGGTGGGTGGTGGCGTTGCGCATGGGGGCCTCAGTGGCAACTAAGCGAGCACGAGGCAACAGGGGGGTGGGGGGCTGCTTTGTGCATGGGGGGCTAAGCGGCAGCTAAAAGCAGGCTCTTGGTGGCCCGATAGTCCCGTAGTCTGCCTCCGAACTGACCTGGTGAGCTCCGGAGCTTCCCTGTAGAAAATGGCGCCCGCCCGGGCGCTGAGCTGTTGGTGGTGGAGGAGCACGGAGCGACAAAACAGTCACTAGCTCTATATTAGCATTCCTGTTCGTACCAGAAGCCGAAATCTAAAGCACGAATGAGTAACAGTCTTATTGGGAACATAGGCAGCCACAAAAAGGGGAACAAACAAACATTCTCAACCTGCACAGTATGAACAGAATACCACGTGCACATAATTGCTTCCCAACTTAAGAAAGGGGCTTCAAACACATGCCTATCAGCCAACTACGCTTCTTTTTCCCTATACTCCCAATGCAACGGTCTCGCCTTTGCAAAAGTTAGAGCTATTGGCATTGTAAATGACACAATTTTTATTTATGTGTTAGTTTTGAAAACAGATAAATAAATGGCATTGTAATTTACAATGCCAATAGCTTAATCTCTCACAAATGCGAGACCTATTGCATTTGCACCCACACACACACAGAGAGCCACACACACACACAGAGAGAGCCACTCACACACACACAGAGCCACACACACACACACATATAGATGTGGTGGATGTGGTGGTTGTGGTGGTGGTGGTGGTGGTGGATCTGGTGGATGTGGTGTTGGATGTGGTGGTGGATGTGTTGGTGGTGGATGTGTTAGTGGTGGATGTGGTGGTGGTGGATGTGGTGGTGGTGGATGTGGTGGATGTGGCAGTGGTGGTGGTGGTGGATGTGGTGGTGGTGGATATGGTGGTGGTGGATGTGGTGGTGGAGGATGTGGTGGATGTGGTGGTGGTGGATGTGGTGGTGGAGGATGTGGTGGATGTGGTGGTGTTAATGTGTTGCACACCATTGTGAATATTGTGCAGCATGTTTAGAAGTTATACGTTATAATTAAGAAAGTGTTCTAACCATTTGTCACTTTATATATAACCTAGAAAACATTATACACATTTGACGTATCCTAATAAGAACCAGAATGGACACCAAAAATGTGGTCTAGTTTTGTTTTTTATGCAAGGAAGGGCGCAGTGGGGGGTGGGAGGGTGGAGGTATAGGGGGGGTGGGGCAGGAGTGGAGTGGAGGTGCAGGGAGAGAGAGGGTGGGGAGGGTAAAAAAAAGGGTGGAGTGCAGGTGGAGGGATGGGGTGAGTGAGGGAGGTGGATGGATTGAGGGGAAGTGAAGGTGGGAGATTGGAGGTTGAGGGAGGAGGGAGGGTGGTGGGAGTGGAAGTAGAAGGAGGGGGATAGGAGGTGCAGGGAGGGAGTGGAGGTGGGAGTAAAGGTGCAGAGAGGGAGTGGGAGTGGAGTTGGTGGTGGGAGTGGAGGAAAGGAAAACAGGAGTGGAGGTGGAGGGGGTAGAGGTCGGAGTGGAAGTGGAGGGAGGGGGAGAGGAGGTGTAGGGAGGAAGGAGGGAGTGGCAGTGGAGGTGGGAGTAAAGGTGCAGGGAGGAAGGGGTGAGTGGAGGTGGTGGTGAGAGCAGCGATGGAGAGGGGGGATTGGGCACTTTGACTAGCACATTACACGCTTATCTCTGAATTTGTTCCCTAAAACTTGTACACTACCCTGTCAGCACTACACCCTGGGAGTCCCTGGACATACACAGATCTCTGCAGCAGGTGCCTTAATCCAGTGTAACATCTTAAAAGTGCTACTAAATGTCTAGGCTGCGGTATGCAATTCTTGTGGGAAAGGAGTGTCACTTTCACACGTGCAGGGCTCAAACTACTGATTTTGTTTGAAGGAAAGGTCAGCCATGACTGGGATAAAACGGATGGGATGTCCCGGGACAGAAAAGGGAGATGCGAAATTTAATGAGACCTTTAAACAATCAGAAGTAGATACGGTCATGAAAGGTGCGTGTATCCTGGAGGGGTGCGTGTGTCTATGAGCAGTAGCGCAGCTTGGATTCCATGGGCCCTGGTATGAGCAAGGACAATGTTGCATTGGAATGACGCTTTCATCGTATTATCCAGCAATTATCAGAGATCAGCGGCCCCCTCTGGGTTCTGGTGCTACTGCACCTGCTGCACAAATGGCAGGAAGTCATGGGGTTTGAATTTCTGTAGGATCCGGGTGTTAAAGTATAAGCTTCCCATAAAGGGCGGTAAAGACATGGGACCACCTTTCTGCGGCAGTGGTGGTCAGGGGGGAGTGCTGGAGGGGGATTTACAGTGCGAGCTCTCTGCCATGAGCACCCCACAGCTGTGGCTGTGTTCTTGCAGGGTGCGGGAGGGCTCCAGGGGAAGGGGGGGAGTCACAAACAGGCAGACTCTCCTTTGAACCCCAGCCTCGCCTCTGAATTCCTGCCTGCCCTCGCACCCTCCTCCAGCGCCCCTCCCCCTTCATAACAGGGGCGTAGGAGACACTAAAATTCTGGGGGGACAGGGACAACCTTGTGGATGTTCCATTGACCCTATACAAAATCACCACCCGTTAAACAAATACATTTGCATAGTTTTGAAGTGAAATATTGAGAAAACAGGCATGTAGTCACAGTTTGCATGTATGCTTTATTGTTGTTTACATTCACATAGTAATCAGATCAAATGTTAAAAAAAAATGTATATGAATCTTGCATGTTCATGCACCAAGCAAAAAAGGATGCTGACTTCGGGTGAGGGCGTCATGGTTGTAAGTGCATTATGGCTTGAAAAGTACCTGCTGCTGCATTCCTGGTCTCTAGTAATTTTCAGGTAACAATAAAAATGTGAAGATAACTTCGGGGATTAATGATCTTTATTGAGAGAGATCAGATGTCTGAGTACTGGAAGTTTTGACTCATGGTAAGGTAGCCACAGTGGGGTAATAGGCCCGCTACAAAGATCGTGTACCACGCAGATCACAAAATGCATATAATATAAATAGGTCAGTGAGTAACTGCTTTTGTCTGAGAGATTCTTTTGCTATTTGCAGTTTATAAGTTAAAATCCTAACACTGAAAAGTGAGCTATTAACCGTCATCAAAGAGCTGCATGAAAACTGCAAGGTATAGATTAGAACGTTATGATTTTTACCCATCTTTCATTATCCTAAAGTTTAAAAATGGGTTCATTAGGATGGAAATCAATTCTGATTATTAAAGAGAACCCCCAACCATGGTGTTATGTTTTAAATTCTGGGTTTGTGCTTCTCTAGTGTTGCAAAGCCATCTGTGCCCTGGGCACTCCCCAACTTTTTGCTGACTGGTACTGGTGGTACCCGACTGACTGACCCTGGCCTCTGACTAACCAGGCCCAGGGCCAGTGCTATGTTGAAAGAGACACTTACAAATACAGTAAAAACACCTACATACACTAGGGTGCACTATGGGTTAGGGTACCTCCTTGATTGACATGACCTCTCCTATATGACCCTAATACATAATAGGGCATGGGGATTGAAACTAGCTTTAAGTCCCTAGTATATATTAGGGCATAGTGGTTCAGAGGCCAGCAGCCCTTCCTGCTCTTGCATGTGTGAACTGCTGTAGCCTGAGGTTAGTTTAAAAGCAGACCCGTGTTTGAGGACTGCTTTTAAAATGCAAATTGTGCCAATCTTGACTTTTGGGTTTAGGGCACTTACGCATTGATAAACTACAATGTTGGGGCATATTAAGTATCCCCAGGGGTTCCCCTAGGTGTCCTAGGGGTTAGAGGTCAGGTATCTACAAGGAGGGCCCTTATAAAATGAGTGTTGTATGCCCTGGGGTTAGTGAAATTACACATTGCACTGCCTACATTGTAGTATAGTGCTTCCCAAAATCGGTTTTTGTGCTAGAAGCACTGTGAAGTGAGGATCTGCAATATTTTTATATAATCAGAACCGATAAAGTCTTTCCTATGTATTCTAGGGGTGGGGTCCTGTAGGTATAAGGAGGATCCTTATACAGGCTCTGGTATTGGAGAAATTGGCCAGTTAATGTTTCCATTGCAGATCCCCAGCCCATAGGTTAACATTGCAAGAGGTTATTAATTAATAACTGGAGAAAGGAAAGCCGTACAGCTAGGATTAAAGGACTCAGAAGAATGTTAATGATAAATGCAACAATGTGGTATTGTTGAATTTATTCTAAAATGTACAGACTAGACGTTATACGATTTTCTTGTATGCAAGCCACAATTCATCCTTTAGTGCCCTGCCTTGATTTGTCAGAGGTAAATGGATTGGACTGGCTGTTTGAAGAGGTGATAAATGACCCCTGGAGTTAGGTGGCCTGTCTGAGAGTAGAGGTTGCTGGGCATAGGAACGCCAGAGCCAGGGGGAGTGGTTGTAAACAATGCTCTTCAAGAGAAGGAGACAAGCTGGAAAAATCACTTTCATGTACACCTCTCCCACAGCCGGATGGGGGGATTAAGGAGGAATTCCCAGATGTAAGGGGAGTGGACCTAGGTATATGAAGCCATCCTGTAGGCTGGTTGAGTTAGTTCTGCTCCCTCTGCTGGAAAATCAGCCATGATGAATTTTGGAGAAATTATGCTCTCTTTGGGAAAATAATGCCCACTTTAGAGGATGTGGTCATACCCTGGAGCATTGCCCTGCACCTCATTGGACAGGAGTGTCCTTCTTCTTGACCCAGAGAACTTGGAATAAGTATCTGAAAGGGACAAAGCCTCTCAGATGATGCTGCTTCAAACTTGGGAGAAGAAGGGTCCCTGCTGAGGAGTTTGATTTGAACCAACCAGTCTCTGGACGGAAGATTGTGCCTGTTGCACAATCTGGAATTACAGTCCTATGGACTACCTTGCTTCAAAAGGACTAAAGAGTGGACTCCCTGCAAGTTGAAGGTTAACTGAGCTAACCTGGCCAACTAAGAATCCCCAGCCCCGAGAACTACCAGTTAATTTGAAATGGTTTTGTCCAAGTGGATTGTGGTAACTGAAGTCCATTTCAAGGACCATCTTGGAGATTCCAGACCCGAGGAGTACGTTTTGGACACTTTGAGACCCTTTGAAAAACGTCAGGAAGAAGTTCCAGAGGTTTGGAGACGTTTGGAGCAACTTTGGTAAAAAGCTCTATCAGTGGACCGACTCACTCTGGCCAGCCAAGCCGACAACCATCAACCATGAGTTGGCCGGCCGCCCGGGTTCTTCCGACTGAAAAGCTCCAGGGGTCCGACTTCCAGAGTTTGATCGGGCATAGGTAGAAACCCAAGCTGGTGAACCCTCACCGAATCTGGCCTAATGAAAAGCATTGAGGGACCCTGCAAGAAAAAGCTCTGCAAACATTTCTAATTCTGAACTTAGAAAAGGTGACCGAGCCAACCATGAGAGCCAAGCCACCCACCATCAACTGTGTGCCAGCCTGCATCCCTAGCTCGTACCGCTGGAAAGCTCCGCAGGTTGGACTTTCATAAGTTTGACTGGGAGTTCGTTGCAAGACAAGCTGGCGAACCCTCACCGAATCAGGGGTGGCTGAGAGCTTCGATGGACCCTGTGGAGAAAAGCTCCAGAAAAGTTTCTAAGTCAGAAGGTAAAAACTTTGACCGAGACCTACCGCAAGGAGTAGCCCCTGCAGGGCTTCATCGTGGCCGGCCTGAAACTTTGACTTTGAGCAGGTCCAGCATGACCAGATGTACCAAAAGGGGATATACGTTTCTATGTGCTATATCGTGCATAAAATGTTAAGTCATATTCCCGTTTCCCTGCATTGGATTTTTTTCATTTTAAAGAAAAAAAAAATTAAAAATTTTATAAATTGGTGTTGGATTTTTATTGTGTTGTGTCTTAATTATTTACTGAATTGGTGTTTTTAAATGTTTTACGTACCTGCTAACAGCCAAGCTAGCAAGGGTTGAGCATGAGAATAATTTTCAAAGACTGGTATAGCTATATATTGAGGTAGTGTCCTTATTGCCGGGGACAGATAAACATTTGCCCCTACTATTAACCCACTTTCCAACATCCAGACCAAGCACTCTTAAACAATACTGTCTACAAGTATAGATGACATGTGACTCATACACCCTGTAGTTTTATTTAACATTTCCTATACACAGATTTACACACCTATGATTGACTGCCTCTGTGTAGTGTGAATGATGTAAAGTGTTGACACCCTGCACTGGTATGAGTGGCGCTATATAACTAATTGAATGCTTCTGAGAGAGTAGGTATTGAGACTTGGGCAGCACTATTAAAGGATGGTAGTGAGTGAATCTGTGTCGGAGCTGGGTTGTTGAATACCAAGGCTGTCTACCTGATTTCATCTCCTGCCTCCTTTATCCACCAACATACTCTCCCTCCACATTATCTCACTCTTCCAGGTTCTTTCCCATCTTTGCTTTCTCCTTATTTTCTGTTTTCCATATTTCCCTTCCTCCTTCTGCCAACAACTCTTGATGCCTTTCTCTTGTTCAGTTTTACAGTCTGATGGTTTAAATAATGTACCGGTCTCTAACAAAGAATACAGTTTGCCTCACCTGCAGACACCAACTTAAATTAAGCATCATTCGCTTGCAGCCCACAAAGGAAATGCCAGAGTGGCTATTCCGGCCCTTTCTGCATTGTATATCCTTACTGAAGAGCAGATACACCCTTTTCTCTCCTTTCTGCAAGACACAAGGATCCTAGCCTTCTGCCTTTCCTATAGAAGGGAGAAGTGTGCGTGGCGATCGGTCTCTCCGAGTGCCAGGGAACCGCCCGCCATTGGAATATGGCGGGCAGTAATACAGTCATCAATGGTGGTGAGACTGTCAACGATGCGGTGATGTGCCAATCCCACCACCATTATAATCACCCCCTGAGTTTAATGTGCATGCAAATCCAACATTACCAACCCCTGGTAAGTTGCACTACTAGTGCTGAAAAAGTCTAATGGAGGTACCAATGACAAGGTGGACTGGCTTCAAGGGTCTTGTGACCTCGGTGACAGAGTCACTGTCGCTCTAGTGTGCGCTTCTTTGTATGCCTGTTCGCAAAACTGGAGATGAACTGCATGGATTGTGGTGGACAGGCTTTCAAGGTTAACCCACACTTGCCACCGTTAGGGTCCACCTGCTGGTGCTAAGACACCAGGGCTTCTAAGGTCTATCGGGCCTTCTAAGGTGTAGCATCGGAAGGAGCTCTGTCAGAAGTGTGGACTGGTGGACTGGTCATGAAGGCTGAAAATGGTGCTCCAGTTCCAAATTTGGCAGCTCTGGCTAGAGTGCCACATCCTGTGCCCCACTGAACACCATACTGCCCCACTGGGATAAACTGGCACTGCCTTCAGCTACAACCCAATTGTGCTGAGACTCAATTCAAATTATGCATTGGACAAGAGTAAAATGCCTGAAAAAAAGTAACAACACCCTGTAAAAAGCAAACACTGAATGCAAGGATGAGCAAAGCATGTGAAATGTAAGCAGGAACAACAAGGCTACCTTAAATGTTTTACACTCAGTATTCAGGAATCAGTAAGTGATGTTGCCTGAAAAGTTTTGGACATGACTACAGCACTAGGAAGGGCTGTTTCAATGTCCATTGCTTATATCATTATAAAATATAAGCGGTTTGGTTTAAAAAAGACCAAATCCCTCAACACAGAGCTGTGGTACACATTTTATAGGCTAAAATAATTAAAACAGTTGGAAACGCTCATATTAAACGTTTTCCATTCCACCCCTCAACCAGGTATTGCAGTCCCTTTATGAATGGTGCACTTCCCCACCCAGGGAAAACAAGGTTGTTCAAAGAAAGAAGATAAAAAGAAAGTAGCGCTTCACTCGAAAACTCTGTAAAGCAGCACTAAGGTGCATGGGTGTAAATAACAATCTGGCCTGTCTGCTGGCCACTCTGTATTGCTTTATTTGGTTATTTAATATTTTTTCTTATTTTGATACTTTGTTCTCTCCGTCCCGAGGTTGTACTTTGGAATAGAACCCTGTCAGAAAAGGAGGACATTTCCAGCTAAAGTGTTCTGCTAATTTTTGGATCCATTTCACGGGGGAACAAATAAAGAAAATGAGAGGCAAGAGAGAGTATGTAACAGCTGTCTTTTGAAATCCGTACATAAAGATAAGTGAGACAGCGACAGAAAGAGATGGAGGAATAAGGAGAGAGTGTGTTCAACAATATACTGGACCCTGCGCAGAATGGTTTCAGACCTGGCCACAGCCCTGAATCAGCTCTGCTGGAAGTGACTGAACATCTGTGGAGCTCACATGATGATGGCCATGCCTCTGCCTTGATTCTTCTTGACATTAGCGCCGCCTTCGACACTATCACATAAAATTCTGGTGCAATGTTTACAAGAGACAGGTTTAGGAGACGCCACTCTTAACTGGTTTGTAACTGGTTTGTGTCTTTTCTATCAGGCAGATCCTTCCACGTCATCTCACCTTCTCATGGCTTTTAGGTGCAGTTCGCACATCATGGTGTTCCGCGGGGCTCGGCTCTGAGCCCAACATTATTTAAAATCTACGTCCAACCCCTGGCGGGAGTTGCAAAAAGTAGGGGCCTCTCCATGGTCTCATACACTGATGACACTCAGCTTGTAATTTCTCTATCTAACAACTCCGACTAATGCATCACCAAGTTGTGAAATGACATGATAGCCATCACGGAATGGATGTCAGCCAACTGTCTCCAGCTGAATGCTTGCAAATCCGAGATTCTCCTTCTAGGAAGGGACACGCATCTCTGGAGTGATCAATGGTGGCCTGCCGCGTTGGGAGTCCACCCTACCCCCAAGGAAACAGTTAAAAACCCGGACGTTTGGTTTGACTGTGCACTTACTTTTCAGGCACAGACAAAATCAGTGGCTGACAGCTGCTTCAGTCTCCTACGCGGACTGAAGCCTCGACTCAGATTTTTCGATGCTTAAACATGGGAAACAACCATCACAATGCAGTCATTACAACGCACTACCTTTACAACGCAGCTGTTACAACACAGCTGCCTTTACATTGCATGCCATTACAACGCATTATAAGGTAAGTAATAGGCATTTTTTTTCGTTTTATGGTGGGTATAGGTTCTGGGGTACATGGGGATAGTATTTTTACCCCTACACTATCCAACACTAAACTACTGTTGCACTCACTGGAGTGGGAATAGTAATTTGTACCCCTACACAATATAACACTTACCCCAATGTTTCCCCAAAAGTATTATGCATTGTAATGTTATGCGTTGTAATGGTATGAATTGTAATGGTAGGTTCTAAAAATGCGTTGTAATGGCATGTGTTGAAAAATCATGTGTTGTAATGGTAGTTGTTATGTAAAAAACACATTGTTATGGTATGTTACGTTACAGATACTTCTAAAGCGCACAATTACCCAAAGGTGTCTTGGCGCTGAATTCGGATGTTTACAGTGTCGAGGGAACAAATGCAGCAAGGCATTAAAAAGTCAGGTTTTAACAAGTTTCCTAAAGCTCAGTAACGTGGGAGCTGCTTTGATATTTATGGGTAGTTTGTTCCAAAGTGCTGCTGCTTCAGAGGAAAAACAACTTCCCTTCCATTTGAGAGCCTCATTTATGGAGGCCTTGCGCCACTGGTACGTCACTTTTACCCATTTTAAAAGCGACGCACCGGCGGCGTAAGACCTTCATAAATAAGGCACTGAGTCTCTTTCATCTAGGGCGTGAGCTCATTAAACTATTTTTAGACCTTAGATCTCGTTTAGGTATATACCAAGAGAGGGATTGTTCAAGGAAACTGGGACCGGAGTCATGTAAAGCTTTGTAAGTAAGGCACAGAGCCTTATATTTGATCCTGTTGGACACTGTAAGCCAGTGCAGCCCTTTAATACAAGCAGAGGCAGGGTGACATTTAGGAAAGTCTAGAATGAGCCTAGCTGCTGCGTTTTGGATACTCTGTAATTACATGATAAACTGTTTTGGGGTCTTAACGTACAGCAAAAAATCAAGTGGGGAATGGATCACTTGTCCTGCATAACTTGGGTTAGCAATTCGTCGTGTTCTGTATCCCAATAAAAAATCCTCACTCACGTGTAAAGGATGGATTATGGTTGTATATCTTGATTCTCCGCCTTTTACTCACGTGACAGCAACATCATAGGGTTAGTGATCGTGCTTTCTCCACCTGGAGATATGCCCCTGGTTAGTGCAGTAGTGATCAGTGATCTAGGGGTCATAGGTGAATTAAAAATACTTGTACAGCCAGTGGTAGATTTAAGTGCTCTGGATTCAAGATATTGGTAAGTAGTGCGTGTTGGGATTTGGTTATGGGTCTCCCGCACTTTAACAGTCCTTTTTAAAAAATGGTCGACATGTTTCAGCCCTTGTTACGCCTATGTAGGTCGGGTGGGCTTTCTTCAGGACCAGGGTGAAAAGTGTGGTGAGACAGAGGTGTCTCAAAGTGAATTGACCATAGAAAATACATTTTATTTTCAAGGAAATGTGGGAAAAAAGATATACTAATCAGTTTCCATGTAAGGTCCACGGGTACCTGTAATCAAAAAAAGGGGTGGGGGGAGAAGGAGGGGGGGACACAAATTTAAATATATACAAAGAGCTTTGTTAACCTCTAAAAGATGCTTCTTGTAAGTGTTGTGCTTAGAGGTTAACTGGTTAGCAACCAGAAAATGTCAATACTTAAACACAAGACCGCTACTTAAAATTATTGGCAAAATCTCTCTGCTAGTTCACCCTACAGTGCTGGATTGTGAAAATGCTACATGTAAAGAAATCATTCTATTATGGCAAAAATATCTCTGCTTATTCTGCCGTTATCTCGTTGTGAATGATCTGCCCCCTTTCCTTAGCGTGTTGCTAGCAGAGGCAAAGAACGAGTGTACTCTTTTACCGCCAATTGGGCATCTAGTTGTGAAAACTAGTACGTTCTTTCCATTACAATTTTATGAGTTGCGCTACGATATCAGAAGTGGCTCATCGAGTCTAAATAGAAAGTTATTGGAGTTGGGTATTATCAGCTGAAAGGTAATGATGCTGAGAGCGCGGTTTGTGTTGGGAACAGCGCATAGTCTCTAAAAATGTTTCAGGTGATTTCGCTCGCGAGTCTACTTGACGTGAGTCTCCCTGGCAGTAATCACGAAATGCTGGTAATGTGTAAATATCGTGAAAAAAGTCAGATGCGTGTGAATATAATATATCGTGATCCGCATGTGATCACGTGTGGCATGAGAACTGGGCTCGATATTCTGTTAGTTAAAACGTCGCAAAATACCCATGTCAACAGACACACACATACCTTTAGAGTTTTCCATTAGAACTTCAGTGGGCAGCCAGTGAGTCTTTTATCAGCCTACTGAGTAAAAGAATGGACCTAGTTAGGTAAATGATGATATACGTTACGGTTTCGTTGTTGGCTTAGCTTCACTCCATACCTACGTATCTCAAAGATACCAGAGATTTACTGAATAAATTGAAAGACCTGAACTATTCAGAAGTGACAATGATACTAGTGGGGCTTGAGGTAGAAAGTCTCTACACTAGCCTCCTCCAACAGAAGACCTTGGACTTGGAGGCTCGCTCCCGCCGGAGCAACCTCCCCCGTACGGGCCTGCCTGAATCCACCAATATATCTAAGATGGAAGACTTTGTGGAAAACCTCATCCGGGAGCTATTCGGGGACGTCCTCTCTCCTTTCTTTGTCGTGGAGCGAGCTCACCACTCTCTCGGCCCGTGGCCCCACCCTGGTATACCTCCACGTCCCATAGTGGCAAAAATATTGAACTTCCGCGACCGTGACGCCATCCTCCGGGCCGCAAGGGACAAGGGCACCATCACTCATCAGGGCAATTTCCTCTCATTTTACCCTGATTACACCATGACTGTTCAGGCTGCCAGAAGGGAGTTTCTACCTGCCAAGCGAATCCTTCAGAAGCACAAGGTGTCCTACTCCTGACCTATCCGGCAAAGCTACAGGTCCGCCAAGGTTCCAAGACGTTGGTCTTCCCCGATCCGAGGGAGGCACTCGCTTTCGCCAAGCGCCTAGACAAGAAACCCAGAAATTCCCCTTCCAGCTCTTCGCATGAAGCCACTAATCACTTAAGTGGCAATGATTGACTGGTCTGTTTATACACTGTTGCAATGCCCCGGTGATGGGAGGCAGGTTACGAACTTGGTGCACGCTTGGTTTATTCCCCTTTTCGTCATCTTTGGTGTGAGAAGTTGGCCTGATATATGATGTTCACTAGTTCTAGTGACCACCTTGTATCAGTCCAAACAACCCTTATGATGATGGTTGTAAGTCAACCTTATAGACCAGCTATCCTAGTGGTAGCGTGGATAAAGCAGTCTTAGGCTAAACTCTGTAAAAGCATGTGAAGCCAGCTGTTTTACCACATATAACCCCTTGAATACAAAATGAAAGGACACCACACAGGATATATATTGGAAATATATATATATTTATTTACTAAAAGTACCCCCTATACTCTTTATGAGCACAGAAGCAAATTCGTTAAAACAAGACAGTGTTCAAATATACAAAAGTTGCACAATATGGATAGTGGTATAAGAACTACTACTCTGAAAGGGAAAAGGCCTAGGGCCTAGGGAATCGCTGGGACTATAAGGAGCTAAAAACAGTTAGTGACCAGGAGGCCCACGGAATGCGTGTGCAGTGCTGAAAGTTACACGCGGGCGCCTATTGATTCAATGGGTGCATAAAAGTCACAAGGTTAAAGAAAAATTAACCTTCCGGATGACCTAGAACCTAGCAACTTGGAACTTAGACACAAGAGGTGTAATTCTACACAGGAGCAGCGGGATACAGAGTTACCTCACCCACAGGAAGCGGGTGCATATGTCTCAAAGTGTGTCGGGTTTTGTCGTGCTGTTCTATGGAGCCTGAAGATGAAGATGCTGCAGGCGGGTCGTCGAGAAGAGTTCCGGTGGATCCAAGGGTGGATCTGAAGAGGTGAAGACCCGAAAGCAGAGGGGACAATGTTCAAAGTCACTAGCCAGTGACCGGCGAGGAACCAGGAAGGAACCAGGCGTTGTTGGGTGCAAACAGGTGAAGAGGTGTATCTTCTCTCTGCAGCCACGTAGACAAGAAGAGGTCGAGGACGTCCAGGAGTCGATCATGAGCTGTCCCACGCAGGCTCTAGCTGATGGCGGTGTTGGCAACTTGATTTCAGCAAACAGGCCTTGGCTAATGCAAGCCACGCAGGAATTGAAGAAAGCTTTTTACTCGGACCAACAAGCTCAGAGGGGCTGCTCCTTTTCACAGGAGGAAGGGCCAGTCTGGAGCAACCAGACCAGTGTCGTTGATTGTAGATTTCGTTGCCAAGATGGCCACTAGCCAACGGGCCAGTAACCGGGATGACGCGTCGAGAGGAAAAATGCAAAAGGGCCCCACGCAGAACTCGTGGATGCTGGAGGGCTGATCTTTGATGCAGGTGCGGCTCTGTGGTGGGGCTTCTCAAACCCCAAAGCACAGCATTGAGGATGAATTGGGTGCTGCGCAGTCAGCTTCTCGTGGATCTTCCAAGATGGCCGGTCCCACGTCTCTCGGTGCCTCCCCGGGTCTCTTCTTTTCAGGGACTGTGGATCGAGCTCCGAGATGTCTGGGAATCCAGTTCTTGTTGGGCTCTGGGCTCGGGCTCCGGCGGGAGGCGGCGGCAAAGCAGTCGTCAAGTCGCTGGATGGTGCCTGTATTGACAGGGTGGTCACTCCTTGGCCACAAGGGAGATTCTCTTCAGTCTTCTGTGCAGCAGAACTTCGAAGTCCAGTTTATCTTCTTATTTCAAGGCAAGTTCAGGATGATCTAAAGTCTTAGGACACAGCTCCTACTCTTAACCCAATTCTAAGGGCCGGATCACCTGCTAGGTCCCTCCTCGGGGTGGGACCAGGAAGGGGGGTGGTTACACCCCCTTTCCTTTGTCCACTTTCGCGCCAGGACTGAGGCTGGAAAGCCCCAGCTCCGGTTTGAACTGGCATATGCACAGGGACACCTTGTGTGCCCCAGGCATGTCTCATTCTATTCAGCCCCCCCTAACCCACTACACAAAATCCTGTCTGTCTCGAAATTCCCCTGACAGGAAACCCTTTGTCCAAGCCTCCCAAGCTGGAAGGACTCCCAGCAGCAGGAGGTCAGACTTGTGTCTGTGGTGGCAGCATCCATTTTGTGATGCTGAGGCTCATGTTTAACTTTACCCGGGTTTCAGGTTAGGTACATGTCGTCTCCCTCTAGAAGGGTGGAATGCTACCCCCGTCACCAGAATCGGCGAGGGGGTAGTATTCCAAGTCGTATGACACCTTACTCGACATGTTTTGATAAAGCCAAACCAAAGATAGAATTTAACCGCGAGGTTCATAATGCACTTAAGAGTATATGGTATGGCAATATCATGAAACAGCTAAAGGATGTTTTTCCGAAAACTGCGGACAGCCTCAACTCATGCCAGAGCACCATCTCACATGAAACCAAGCGCTCTGCCTCCAGGATTGTCGAGGCCTGCCATAGGAGTGACTTATAGGTTACCAAGAGTCCATATATCTATACTACTATTATAAAGAGAGAACTGTGACCTTTGAGCCAGGTAAACTCGAAAACTACACCACCAATCCAAACACCCAATACATGTTTGAAAACGTCAGGACAAGCAGAAGGACATAGGCTATATAAAAAAAATATATATACCTTATTTAAAAAATGTACGATTAAAAAAAAAGTAGTTCCTTGGAAGTAGCGCCGGCCTGCCGAAGGTGCCTTCCTTGGTTTGTTAATACGTCATAAGTTCACCCAAGCACACCTTGATCCAGCACTGACCAATCAGACGCTTTATTTACTTTTAGACTTTTGGTGCCTTTGTCCAATAGCAGCAAGGTTGGGATAGGGTTAACGAACCAATGAGTGGACAGCAGTCATCCTGGAAGCTGACGCTAAAACATTCGAACGGGTGGCGGCAGTTGTTTGCTTATTTCCGAGCTGGGTTTGGTAAAACTGATGGACTCGGTTGTCCCGTAGAGCATAAGATGAAGACAACTGGAGCGTGGCAGAGTGTGGTGGGTGAGTGAATACGATGGGGAGATCGAGGGTGAGGGGCAGAGGGGGGATAGTTGATGGAACGTGGTGAAGAGCATGCCATAGAGCGGGTATACAAGCAAACACAGCCGAAGGGTGGATTGGGAGGGGTTAAAAATAAAGCCCATTCTAACAGTACTTGATTTTGCAGTGATATCTACACTGAGCATCTTCAGCCCCCACCAGGTCCGAGCCGCAGCCCCCGGACCCTCCGTTACTGCCCTTTCTGCACCACTCGTAATGCTTTTCCCCACCCGCTGTCCGTGCTCTCTCGCCCCTATCTACCCTGCACTCCTGCTGTTCTTCCCTTCTCAATGCGCAGGTACTGCCGTAGACAGGCCAGACACGAGCGCTGCTTGAGCCGCGTTCACCCCCACCCTCATCTCTACCCATTTCCACTCCTCAAGCATGAAAATGCAGGCAGACTTTGAAGCCTGGAATCCCGGAAGACTCCGTACGGCTTTTGTAATCATTTCATGCCATGCACCTAATTTCTCCCTGCGCCGTCGCTATCCACATAGCTGCAGCTGCGTGTACTTGTAAAGCCCATAGTGCTATAAGTGAACGAAGCAGAGCACGGTTCAGGCTGCTGTCACAGACTCTGCCTGCTGCCGGCTTCATTTACTATTCAAGTGACATGGAGTCCGGGAAACTTACAGCAACAATGTTTCATTTGCCTAATGCCGGTCGAGATGCCAAGCGCCCTAATTAAGGCGGGCCTCCTGCTTCACGTCAGGTATCACGATTTCCTACAGTTTCTGGCTGGAGTCAACTCGCCCCTACTCTCACTGCAGGTAGTATTTGGTGCGTGCCTGCAACCTTTCACAAGATGCCTCTCGAGTGAGTACCATCGCAGAGCCTGCCAGGCAGACTGAGTTTGGTGCTTGCAGCCTGTAATGATCATGCTGTGTGAGTCCGGACTGGACTCGGCTGCCAGAGAAATTTGGTGCCTGCTGCTTCTCATAACGCTGGCCCCGCCGGTCCCCCGCTCTGCCAGAGCCAGACATTCACAAGTCTCAACTTGGTAATTTTAAATGCTATTATATTCATTTTTAAGTGTCAGTCCTCACTGTGCTAAGCCAGTAAGTGCTTACTGCCTGGCTTTCTATTCTCTGTGATTCGATACAATACACCTGACTAGGCCCTGCTTCGGTGCACGATGCCCCACCAGAACAGTCCAGGCCAAGACTCCCAGGGAGAAAGGGAATCATCAGCCCTTCACCAGGCCTCGTCAGGATCAGAGCAAGGAGCTGTGGTGGTTGGGGAGGAATCTGACAGCCAGATCCCGCCCACCAAAAGCAAATCTGTTTAAAACATGATCTCTCATTAGAAGCTCCTGCACCAAAGTAACAAACTGATTAAACTGACTGCTAAGGCTGCCGGGCTGGGCAGTGCTCTGCGAGTCAGCTGACAGTCAGTGACATGTGATGATTTTCCGCAAACCAACATCCAGCATACCATCACTCCGCAGTTTTTATAACGCGGGACTATTACTCCGCAAAGACATCATTTCTAAAACTTTTACAACGCATATGACTTTATCACGCATGCCATTATAACGCAAATGCATGTGTGGTAAAGTTATATACATTGTAAAAGTATATTAAAACATCAAATATATGTTTGTATATATGTGTATATATATCTATATATATATATGTATATATATATATATTACCTACTGACGATAGCCAGTAGGTATATCTATACTACTATTATCTATACTACTATTATAAAGAGAGAACAGAAACCTTTTGGCAAGGTAAACTCTGGAACCACAGCGCCAATCCACACACCCAATACATTGTTGGAATTCTCAGGGTGTGTAGATGGACATAGGCGACATTAAATAAAAAAAAGAAACGTAAATTAAAATTTGTAAACAAAGTAGTCCCCTAAAACAAGCGCCGGCCGCGACGTAGCGCTGACCGCGACCCACACGTAATGACGATATGCGGGGAGGAGCGGTGATGTGCGGCGAGGAGTGGCGGTGGAGTCTGGAGTGGGCGGCGGCTCAGGTAAGGCAAAGAGCGGCGAGGAGTGGCGGTGAAGTCAGTTGCGGGCGGCTCAGGTAAGGCAAAGGCAGGCGGGAGGATCGAGGCGGGAGGCGGGCTGGGCAATGTCGGGGCGGGGGGCAGGCTGGGCAATGTCGGGGAGGGCGGCGGGAGGCGGGAGGGATGCGGTCTGGGCAATTGATTTTGATGTACTCTAGCCATCCCTCGCAGCTCGGGAAACACCAGCAACAGACCAACAAATGGCCAAAAAGCAATACTATTCATGTGATATTAATAAAAAACCACACATCACTCCGAACTGCAAAGACTGTCCCTATAATATTCCCCAGAGTCATCGCTGCTGCCCTCTTCCTTTGAAAAGAACCGCTTTAATGACTCAGAAGATGGTGAGGCGGCAATGCCTCCAACAGCGGGAAGGAACCATCTCATGCTCAACCATTAACTTGCACAGAACAAACAACGAGGCTCACTGGTGGCGGAAGGATACACAAAATAAACTATCCCTAACATAATAAAAGGATTAAATTTACACTCGGATGTGGTCTGGGCAATGCCGGTGCGAGCGGGAGTACACATAGCCTTAAAATGCTGCCCCCAGCCCCCTTCTGCCCGAGCAACGCCGGGGCGGGCTGCTAGTGTTAGATATAGATATACTTTATCTAAGTAAGAGGTGATTACACCAACTTACCCCAGCTGAGTGAACAGCCAGTTGTGCCAAATAGCTAGGCCAGGCCAGGGGTGGCACAATACGTGCTGCAGCCCCTGGTATGCCTTGGATACACCTATGCCCTGGGTACCTAAGGTACACTGTTACAGGGGTCTATAAGGTGAACCAGTTCTAATTGGTAATGCACCTAGAGTGCATTGGTATTAATTTAGAGAGAGAACAGAAGGCTGTGGGTCTGATTAGCAGGCCCACAGCCACGTTAAGTCAGAAACCAGTGAAGCAAAAAGCAAAAATTTGGGGTGACCATAGGATAGCAGACCCTACTCTCCTACATTTGGGGGCCTCAATTACTGGTTATTGTACATAACGTGACTGTGCTCTTTTCCTGTTCCTCACTAGTCTCCTTTTGTACTTTTCTTACTTCTCCACAGTTGGTCTCTGACACCGCTCATTTTCATGACTATTGGGCAGTCTGCGCATACTGTTTTTTAATTATTCCCTTTCCTTTTTTATGATGCTGCCATTTGATTGAGCTCGGCCACCCTGCTTTACCGCAGGGGTGTCTGCCGAGTCCTGCCATGCCCTACCTGGGATGATTCCCGTTTCTGTTGTTTGGTTGCCCTGTCCAAGTTCTGGGTTCCTGGGGTGGGGTGGGGGGTCCTCTCAGCCTGATTGGGGGGTTGGAGTGGGTGGGGGGGGTGGGTGAACACTGGGGGATGTTTTGCGCGGACCGCGGTCTGCGCTTTGTGGGGGGTGGGTGGGTGGTTCTGTTTCTCTAGCGAGGTGGTGGTTTTGTTGTGCTATATCTCTGTTGCTATCTTTTGACACTGCACGTTCCATTGCTAACACTGTGCTCTGCTTGCTATTATGTATTTTTAAGTTTATTTGCCCCCTTGAGTGTGTTTGTGCCCAGTTTCAGTTTCCCTACCTCCATTTGTTGTGCTCGTGGCCCGTGGCTCCTCCCCGCCTCCCAGCTGCCCCTGCCACCCACTAGCCGAGTTAGAGCACTCCTCCCCTGGCTCTCTATGACCAGCTGGACTCGCTCCTCGACGGTCGCTCCTTGCCTCACTTCCCTACCTGCCAGCACCCCTCCTGCTCACCCCTCCTGCTGATTTCAGACAGTGCTTCTTCACGCTGCGCCAGACATCGCCTGCAGTTCCAGCGCCTCGACGCTGTCTTGGCGCCCATTGCCTGTCCTGTGAGAGCGCCTGGTATCGTTTAGCCAAATTTGTCACTTTATGTAAATTGCGCTGCATTGAATTTAATGGTGTATGGCATTTGAGCTGCATTTATTTAAGTTTATTTGCCCCTTTGAGTGTGTTCGTGCCCAGTTTCAGTTTCCCTACCTCCATTTGTTGTGCTCGTGGCCCGTGGCTCCTCCCCACCTCCCAGCTGCCCCTCCCATGCTCCACCCCCCTGCACTCACCATTTAGGACAGATGAATCAACGTGCAGCGTCCATGCGCTGCGGCCGCGCCGAAGGTGCGCCAAAGGTAAGCCCGTCTACGCCCGTCCGCGCCTGGACCGCGCCCAGCGCCAGACCCCCTGGCCCCCGTACCACCCACCCCACCCGCACTACATACGACGCCTCCACCCTCTTAGCCCTAAACCCCGGCCGACTCCCCAACTGCGCCCAATCCGCTCCTGGACACACCCATGGACCCTTCACTTGCAACTCCTGCAAGTATGACGGCACCAAGACCAACTCCTCATCCACGAACACCAAACAGAGCTCCGACACTAACCACCTTAAATGCATCCTGCTCAACACCCGCTCGGTCCACAGACACGCCATCGACCTTTGGAATCTACTAGACACCATCTCTCCGGATGTCACCTTCCTAACAGAAACATGGATGAACGCCTCATCAGCCCCAGACATCACCATTGCCATCCCGGACGGCTACAAGATCATCCGTAAGGACCGCACCAAACAAACAGGAGGAGGCATCGCTATCGTCCACAAGAATTCCATCCGCATCTCAACCAGCTCAGACGTCAACCTCGCTAGCGCCGAACACCTTCACTTCCAGATCCACACCGACCCCAAGACCACACTCAGAGGCACCCTCCTCTACAGGCCTCCAGGACCCCGTGCACAATTCAGTGAAGACATCACTGACTTTATCACCCCACACGCCCTCCCCTCCGAGGACTACATTCTATTGGGAGACCTCAACTTTCACCTGGAAAAGAGCAACGACAGCAACGCCACCACCCTTCTGGACAATCTCGCCAACCTCGGACTCAAACAACTTGATAATACCCCCACTCACTACGCAGGCAACACACTCGACCCCATCTTCACCTCCAGCAAACCTATCTCCTTCAGTCACACCACAGTTCTCCATTGGACGGACGACAGCTGCGTTCACTTTTCCTACAAAAAGACCACAACCCACAACCATCCTCAACCTACTCTGCGAAGAAACTGGAACAAAATCACTATTGACCAGATCTCCTCATCGCTTCTTCAAAACCCCCCTGCCCACTCTTTGAACCCCAACCAAGCAGCCATTAACCTCACTCAATGGCTAACCAACAGCGCCGACAACCTAGCACCTTTGAAAAAACTTCAAATCAAACTAGGCAGCAAAAACGCTCCCTGGTTCAACGATGATCTTAAGAAATCCAAGAAACTCCGTCGCTCCCTTGAGAAGGCCTGGAAAAAAGACCCAGACACCAGCACCAGGGACGCCTTCAAAAACGCCACCCGCATACACCACCAACTGATTCGAACTGCCAAGAAAGCCGCATTCAAAGACCGACTAGACAACAACGCCCACAACAGCAAGGAACTATTCAACATCGTCAAAGAATTTACCAACCCCTCAGCCAACTCCAACGACATCACTCCCTCTCAAACCCTTTGCGACTCCCTAGCTTCGTTCTTCCACAACAAAATCGCAGACATCCACAACAGCTTCAACAACCAACCCGGAGACCAACCCACCCAACCTTCTGCCGTACCTTCACCCCCCTTGAACATCCTTTATGACTGGAACCCAATCTCCACTGAGTACACCATCTGCCTGATGAACTCCATCCACTCAGGATCCCCCACAGACCCATGCCCTCACCACATCTTCAACAAAGCAGACTCCATCATTGCACCACACCTCCGAGACGTCATCAACTGCTCCCTCAACTCCGCCACCTTCCCGGAAAGCTGGAAACACGCCGAACTCAGCGCCCTTCTGAAAAAACCCACTGCTGACCCCACCGAACTCAAAAACTACCGCCCCATCTCGCTCCTTCCTTTCCCGGCCAAAGTCATCGAGAAAGCTGTCAACAACCAGCTTGCCGCCTTTCTCGAAACCAACAAATCCCTCGACTCCTCACAGTCCGGATTCAGAGCAAAACACAGCACTGAGACAGCACTCATCGTAGCTACAGACGACATTCGAACCCTACTGGACAATGGAGACACAGTCGCCCTCATCCTCCTTGACCTCTCCGCCACCTTCGACACAGTCTGCCATAGCACCCTGCTACAACGCCTCAGAAACATCGGAATCCAAGGAAAAGCACTGGAATGGATCACCTCGTTCCTTACTGGAAGAACTCAGAGAGTCCGCCTTCCACCATTCAAATCAGAGGCCACAGAAGTCATTTGCGGCGTGCCACAAGGATCTTCACTCAGCCCCACCCTCTTCAACGTATACATGAGCCCCCTCGCGACCATCGCACGCCAACACAACCTCAACATCATCTCCTACGCTGATGATACTCAACTGATCCTCTCACTCACCAAAAACCCGAACACCGCCAAAACCAACCTACATGAAGGAATGAAAGAAATAGCCGAGTGGATGAAGCACAGCCGTCTGAAACTGAACTCAGACAAAACAGAAGTCCTTATCTTAGGTACCTCCCCCTCCGCCTGGGATGACTCTTGGTGGCCAGAGGCCCTTGGAAAAGCACCCATCCCGACGGACCACGCAAGGAACCTGGGCGTCATCCTGGACTCCTCACTCTCGATGAACAGACAAGTCAACGCTGTCTCATCATCTTGCTTCAACATTCTTCGCATGCTCAAAAAAACATTTCGCTGGATTCCCACCGAAACTAGAAAAACGGTCACCCACGCACTGGTCACGAGCCGCCTGGACTACGGAAACACCCTTTACGCCGGTACCACCGCAAAACTTCAGAAAAAACTCCAACGCATCCAGAACGCATCAGCCAGACTCCTACTAAACATCCCGCGTAAAGACCACATTTCTAGTCACCTGAAAAACCTCCACTGGCTCCCCGTTAATAAGAGGATAACATTCCGCCTCCTAACCCACGCTCACAAAGCACTCTACGAACTTGGACCCGAATGCCTCAACACACGACTTTCCTTCTACACCCCCTCCCGCCAGCTACGCTCCTCCAACCAAGCCCTTGCTGCTTTACCTCGCATCAACAAAACCACCATGGGAGGAAGATCCTTCTCCTACCTGGCAGCTAAAACCTGGAACTCACTTCCCACTCACCTCCGCCTCACTCAGAACCACCTAGCATTCAGAAAGCAACTTAAAACTTGGATATTCGACCAGTAATTCCCCATGAAATGAAATGAAATGAAATGAAAGAAAATTTATAACCCTCACCCTTCTCCAAGCGCCTTGAGACCCTCTGGGTATGTAGCGCGCTATATAAATTATCTGACTTGACTTGACTTGACTTGACTTGAGGTAAGGTGCTATGTTCCATGTCCAGTCCTTGGCTCGCTGCAGGGGCATCTTTCATTTAACAGGTCACCATTGGCGTCGCTCTGCCCTACAGGCGGCACCTTCAGTCTCCTCTATCTCCTTCGCGTACTGGCGTCCCCTCTGGGGAGGTTGCTCTTACCCAGGCTGTCTCCATACCTGCGCTCCTCAGTGGGTTTCTTGTCTTCTCTACTGTCAAAAGGGGCTGGTCCTGATTGCACTTCCCTGCTGTGTGTTTCATGTCGTGCTGGCCGCCTCCCCCTCTCCAATGGCTAATGTGGCCTGCTGGACTTGGAATATCCGTGGTGTGAATGACCACCGCAAAGCGCGTTTGACACATGCCCATCTCCAGTGCCATTGCGTAGTCTTTTACAGGAGACTCACTTGCTTCCCGACTCAACGTCTAGGCTCAACGCGCGCTACTGGGGGGGGAGTCCTACTCATCCACTTACTCATCTTATGCCAGGGGGGTCTCCATTCTGCTGCGCCGCAGCCTCCCTTGGCAGACCTTTCGAACCCTTATTGACCCGGATTGTAGGTATGTCGTCCTGCATGGCTCATTGCTTTCCTAGCCCGTCACCATTGCAGCAGTCTATGGCCCGAACTCTGATGACCCGGGGTTCTTCCACCACGTCTGGCACCTGATCTCCTCCTGTGGTCCTGCGGCTGTGATTTGGGGTGGGGATTTTAATGTTACCCTTTCCGCAGAACTGGACCGATCGGGTTCTTACCATTCCCACCCGCGTGCCGCAGATGCTCTCTCCTCTATTTTATCGGACAATTTGCTTTTTGATGTTTGGCGGCACCTCCGCCCTGGTGCCCGGGAGGGAACTTGTGTCACAGGTGCGAGGGGTTGCTGGTCAAGGATTGACCTATGGATAACTTTGCCAGACGTCTTGTCCTGGACCATCGATGCTACCCATATGGCCCGCAGTCTTTCCGACCACGCCCCGGTCCGCCTCCTTCTCTGTCCTCCCAACTCCAACCGTCGGGCTTTCTCCTGGCACCTATCACTCCTAACGCCCTTCGGGATTCTGTCTTTTGTGCCGAAATCCAGACCGCCATCACTAACTACTTGAGCTCATCGCGGGCTCCGTTGACTCTACCTCTACCCTTTGGGAAGGGTTTAAAGTATTTATCGGGGCTAATGCAACTCCAAGCAAGCCGGTGTTTTGCGTTCTATCCAGTTCACACTGGTGAAGTTGGAGGGGGAGATTTGAGACCTGGACGCCGCTCTTGCAAGTGGCGCCGGACCCGACGCGTTGGCGGGATTGTGACAAAAGCACTCAGAGTTTTCGGACGAGGCCGGCCATGAGCTGTCCTTCTTGGGGAGAGAGGCTCGGGCCGGCCGTTTTGGTGAGGGGGACCGCCCAAGGCATACCCTTGCTACCCTCCTGCATCCACCGCGCGCTGCCTCTTATATTACAGCCCTCAGTGATGGTGGGCCTGAATGCACCACGTCTTCGGTGAAAATCACTTCCCGCTTCCTTGCTTTCTACTCCTGACTCTATTCCGCTGGCCCACCTCCCTCTCAGGAGGATATCGACCAGTACTTTGACTACATTGCTCTTGTCTGGCTTGCCGACCACCACCGCAAATTTCTTGATGAATCGTTTTCAAAGGAGGAAATGTTAGCGGCAATAAGCAGCCTGCCGATTGAAAAGGCACCGGGCCTTGACGGTCTGCCGGCCTCCTTTTATAAAACTTTCGCCTCCACCCTTGTTCCACATCTAGCGGCCATGTTCAATGAATCATTCGACACAGGAGAGCTCCCAGCATCTCTTCGCGAAGCCTTGTTGACCCTACTTCTTAAACTAGACAAGCCTGCTGACCGATGTGATTCCTACCGCCCTCTTTCCCTCATTAACATAGATAATACATTTTTTGCCAAACTGATCGCTTCCCGTCTTCTTTTATTGATGCCCAACATTGCCCTCCCCGACCAATCTGGCTTTATCTCCGGTAGGGCAACCTCCCATTACCTTCGCACTATCTTTTCCGTGTTGCACCAAATTAATCCTGATCTTCCTGCCGTGGCCACCCTGCTCGATGCCACGAAGGCGTTTGATACGCTGGAGTGGCCCTTCCTTTTTTATATCCTGGCGCGCATGAGCTTCAGTGCTCACTGTTTGCGAAATATTAAACTCTTATACACCAGTCCCACTGCCCGGCTTTGCATCAATGGCCAATTAATGGACCCCATTAGCATCGCTCGCGGCACCAGGCAGGGGTGCCCATTGTCGCCCATGCTTTTTGCGATTGCCATGGAGCCCCCGGCCTCCTGGCTGCGACCCACAGGGGCATTGGTTTTTCATCCTGCTCCCTCCTGGTCTCCATGTATGCCGACGACGTCACCCTCAACGTTCGCCAACCCCAAGATAACCTCAGCCCCTTGGTGCGGGAGGTTATTCGTTTTGGTGGGCTTTCAGGCATTCAGGTTAATTGGAGTAAATCCGTGCTCTTCCCCTTGACTGACGCCATCCTCCCATTCGCATCAGATTTTGCTTTTGAGTGGGCGTCCAGCCCTACACGTTATCTGGGCGTTTGGTTGAGCAGGGACCCGGACGAACTCTGGAGGTCCAATTTTGGCCGTGCGGTGGACTGGTTTGAGTCTAAGATACCGCTGTCCCTGGCTGGCCGCATAGCCATTGCCAAAATGGTGGTCCTCCCTGAATTTCTCTACCTCTTCTCTAACATACCCATACCTCTCACCGCTTATTATTTTAGCAGGCTACGTTCTCTAGTCATGTCCTTGGTTCTGGGCGGGGCGGCAGCCCAGGATTGCTTATGACATCTTGCCCTTGCCCTTGTCGGCGGGCGGACTGGGCGTGCCGGACTTTTGACAATACGCACTTTGCGCTCAGGCTAGTTTTCTTCCTTTTTGGCTGCATCCCACACCCTATCAGCCTCATGTTGTTGTTGAGCTGGACGTTGCCTCCCCGGCACCTGTCTACGGCCTTATTTGCCCCTACGGTACGCCCCCGCACTGAGGTGAATACGGTGGAAACACTGCACTGGGCGTGGAAGTCACTGTGCCGTCTCGCTGGACTTTCCCTCTTATTTGCAAACACCATGGCCATTACTGACCACCCGGACTTCCCATCCCTTCAGTCTTCTAGTATGTCTCGAAATGCAGCGCTACGGGGCTTTCGGACTGTCGCTGATCTGTACCCCGAAAATTCCTTCTATTCCCTTCCAGAATCCCCTACCTTGATGGATACGCTCCTTTATTACCAGCTGCGCGCCACCTGCCAAAAGCTGCACCCGACCTTTCCGCACCCTCCACCCACCTTTCGGGCTCTGGATTTTGTGTACAATTCTGCGTCCCCACACAAGTTGGCCACTATATTATATGCTTCCGCCCTGCTATCCTCCCTTCTCTCAACGACGCGAGCTTGCGCGGCGTGGAGTGCCGTCCTCGGCGTGGATGTCTCAGATGCCGACTGGCTTTATTACTGTAACCAAACCACCAAACTTTCCCAGAACTACCGGCTTTGTTTGGTCCATTCCAAATTTCTGCACAGGTTCTACCGCACTCCATTGCATCTTCATCGCTTAGGGCTCACTCCTGAGGACTTGTGTGCACGATGTTCCGCGCCGGCTGCGGACTTCGCACATCTGGCCTGGCTCTGCCCGAGGGTGCAGGCATTCTGGCTGGAGGTCTGCTCCACCATTTCTGATATTACCGGCAGTGGATCCGGACCCCATTCTCTGCCTTTTCGGTTTTGTTAAACCATGCCCTGATGTTTCCCGCTGTCTTATTGCGATGTTGCTGGTCTTAGCCAGGCGTAGGGTGGCAATGTGCTGGGGCCGGAGGCCTGCCCCCACCGTGGCGAATTGGCTTGAGGACGCCTCCCGCTGTCAGACGTTGCTCTCTGAACCTGCTCGCCAATGTGGAGACGTCCCTGAGGGGTCCCGTTAGGCCAGGACATTGCAGTGTGGGCCTTTGGTTACTTCTAAATTGCCCATGGTACCTATTATGCCTATGTAAAAGTGTACATTACTATGTTGCTCTGTATTATTGCATGGAACTGTCTTTTTGTATGCTATTGATGTATTGCACCTACCTTCATAAAAATGTTATAAATAAAATATTTTTTAAAAAGGTGCGTATCTGACGGTTCCCATCTTCCCTCCTCACAGGAGATTTATCCAGTTCGCTTGAAAGGACCAGGTTTTCGAGTTTCGGGCTCTGCCTTTTGGACTCTCCTCAGCCCTGTGGTACTTTACGAAGCTGTTGCATCTGGTGGTGTAGATGCTCCGCGAGCGGGGAGTGAGAATGATCATCTACCTGGACGATATCCTTATCATGGATCAGTCTTTGACGCATCTCTCCCGCAACGTGAACATGACTATTGCATTACTACAAGACCTGGGTTTTGCCATTAACACACGGAAGTCGGAGCTACATCGAGAACAACAGATTATCTTCCTAGGGTTTCTTATAGATTCTGCCTCGGCATCCCTGGGCTTGACAGCGTCAAAGGTGAACAAGATACGGAAGGAAATCTTACAGGTTCTCCGGAGGGACAGAATTTTGCTGTGCACACTAGCCAGGATAGTGGGCCTTCTCTCCTCATTGATCCAGGTCATATTCCCGGGCCCATTACATTACAGGGCCCTTCAGCGATTGAAAGCTCAGCACCTACTTAGGGGTCTTACCTACTCAGAGGTCATCTCTCTGACGGAGGAGGCCAGGACGGAAATCCAGTGTGGGATCGATCACATGGCAGTGAGAATGGACGGGCAATATTCGAATCGACCCCAGATTTTGTGATAGAGTCGGACGCCAGCAGATTGGGCTGGGTAGCCCGATGTGGAGAGATCTCGATGGGGGGCAGATGGTCAGAGGAGGAGTTGCAGTTGCACATCAACTGTCTGGAGTTGCTGGCGGGATCCTTTGCGGTGAAATCCCTTACCAAGAACATGGTCTCTTGTTGCATCCTGCTGAGGATGGACAACATCTTGGCGATACAATACATCAATCGCCTGGGCGGCCCTCTATCACGGGTCTTACCCAAACCTGGCGAGGAATTTTTGGCACTATTGCCTCCAGAAACTGAGGAAATAGAAATTTTATATGGCCAATGTGTCCCCTACATGCACCCTATATATGTACATATACCCTATGTATGTCCATGTCACCATGCACTTCCCTCTCATGCCTGTAATAATAATGCCTCTGCATTTCCGTCCAATGTTAGCATGTCAGTTACCAAGCCCTCCATGAAAGAAACGTTAATTCTGCACTGAGGCCTATGTTGCCAATGTATTTGCATGGTGCACGTTTAAAAGTCGAGATGAACCCGTTTTGTGGCTCAGCCGAGCCAGGACCCGAATTCAGGCTCCATGCCTTTTGACACTCTGAGAGCTGCAGTTTAGCTTTGTATCCCTGACCTCTCACATACTTCCTGCTCAGCCGAGAGGTGCCCAGCCCGGCCTGCCAAGACAGTATTTTGCTTACAGTTATCTGCTCTGCTCCACAGAAATACATTCCTGCTTAATGAAGAAGGTACACATAATCCGCCTGCAGAAGATAGGGCCTAGCCTTTCTGTCTCCATTCAAGTGATTTACAGAACTCGCATCCATAGAAGGCCCATGGCCCCACGCAATGCACAAAGAAATATATGCATACACTAACATTTAGTGATGAGCAGCCTTTGCTCGAGCGACCTTTAACTCAGATAATACATCCTCCAAACTCAAGATATCAGATAATGCCAGAAGTGCAGGTCGTCCTGACATCCAAGGCTTCTCTACTAGCACGAAAGTCAGCTCCCCCCAGCTTCCCCCAGTTACACGTCAATTCCACGTCATGACCAAGTCGCGCACACAAGTAGGGTAAAGGTTCCTGCTGACCACGCAGACCCCCTCCATGTATCCACCCACCTATGACACATCTATGACTCCTCAAGTGAACACCCACGTGTACACCTTCTTACACGCCCTTTTCACGCCCATGTGCTCTTATCTCTCTCTCTTTGTTTTACTCCGCCTTCTCTATGCAAGTTAATGTATGTTTAAAGTATAAATAATGTACTCTGTGAATAAAGTTCAGATGACGATCCTTCCTGATCCTTAGTGGTGATGGAACCCGATTCTCCCTTAACTCGAGTTACTGAATTAAAGCCCTTTTGAATCGGACACCACGGACTCTGCCTCTCATTATATGCATGATACTTGTTAATGTATAGAAACTCCGACGGGGTAATATTTTTATTTACCACATAATCTGGCGCCCGAAAAGGGACCAGTCCCCTTCCCCACGCGCCGGAGATGTAGGTCCAGCCCCTGCCCCCTTCTACAGCAGTGACGGACTTCAAGTGTACACGACAGCGGGACTTCCTGCCTACTCCCTCAGGCCCACGGAGGAGACGGAGACTGCGACCAGGCATCCACACGAGGCGGTGAGGATTGCGGACCATCCCAACCAGAGCCCAAGCCGTGAGAGAGCAAGGTCCGAGGTATCCCGAGGCCCACCTGTTCCGAGGCGCATGCGCAGTAGCAGTCACAGCAGTAGCAGTCCAGTATTGAGTTTCCGAGGCCTTTAAGTTCTGCTTCCCGGTGAGTACCGTTATTGGGAACGCATAGAGACGGGTTCATTTATTTGAGCCCGGTAAAGACGTGTCTGGGTACACAGGCACGGTAAAGACGTGTCCCTTTCAGTGGGCACGGTAAAGACGTGTCTCTTTATGAGACCGGTATGGTTGTACTGTGTTGCAGTACATAAAGTCAACAGTTTTCAAGTTCATGTTTTTCCCCATGTATGTATGTATGTATGTATAGGCATTTATATAGCGCACTACTTACCCGGAGGGTCCCAAGGCGCTTCGACCGCTGCGAAACCCTTCCTGGCTTCCCTGAGAGATGGTCCCTTAATGGGTATCTCCAGGGTGAGACCAGGCATCCCCGGCGGTCTGGTGGGGCCGTTAGTGAGGATGAGGCAAGCTAATGCCCAGAGTTGCCGAGTGTGATCGCTGATCAAAGTGGGCACCGAGGCGAGAGAATTATCGAGTCCGCTGACCCTGGTCCAGAAACCTGCCGCGCCGGGAATCGAACCCTGGTCCCGGGCCGTCCTCTGCTCTCGGGTCTGCCGCCTCTAACCAGTGAGCCACACTACCTCACTTGTACTTGTTAGGATGTATCTGTTTTTAATGTTTTAGTGTTGTAGTGCGAATGGTTGTTTTCAGTCTATTTTTTGTGTATATTGTGTTTTTGTTAAGTTAGTTTCAACATGCCACTGTTTTCGAAATTACGTAAGATAGGGACCAGGAAAGGGATACTCGAAGAGTCAGTTCCCGTCCCGCCTAGAGACACACCTGGTCATTTTATGTATCAAAAGCACGGGTTAGATGCCATACTGTTTTTAGACTTATGGGTAGATTACACGAAGGATCTAGAAGAGAAGTATAGATGGCCTGCCTCAGGAACATGGGATGCGGAATGCATTATGAAAGTAGAGGAAGCACTATGGAAAAAGAAAGTTAGGCCGTCCCAGAAAGATGCCATCGAGTTATGGCGTAAAGAAGCGCATAGGAGAGCAGAGAAAGAATTCCACAAAGCAGAGAGAAGTAAGGAAGCAGCGGAAAAAGCCAGAGAAAAAGAGCTACAGGAAGAGGGGGAACGGGTCAAGGCAGAACAAGCAGATAGAGAAAGAAATGCCCTCATTTCAGGTATTTATCCCGTCCACACAGAAGGACTAGCTAAAGCGACCACCTCAGAAGTACCCAGTAAGTTGCCACCACCACTAATACCCATTAAAGTACGTAGACATAAGCAGACAGAAGCTGAGGCTTTTATTTCCTCCTATCTAGAAGAGCCCGCTCCGGACTATGTAAACGCAGAATTCCCTCCTCCTTTAATAAATAATACTTTCCCTCCGCCCCCAGCACAGGATCTGCTTCTACAAATGCGGCTTCCGCAGGCCGTGAAAGACGACGTAGGACAAGGGGCAGTGGGAGGGGGGCCACCAAATACGCCACGAACACCGCCAACAGCACGAGCACTGCTAGGGTCAGGACTACAACGAACGCCACAAATGACAGCAACCCCCTTTAAGCATAATGTAACGATTTCACATTGTATATATGATCCAGTACCAGGTGTGGGTGCAATGCTCGTGTACTCACTAAGATTAAGACATGCTGTAGACTATTTGATCACCTTAACAGGCATGAAGGAAAATTTAGATAAAATATACGATTTCATTAGAACTGGGGAGGGACCCGAGAGTATAGAAGAGGCCATGGAACAAAGAAAGGTGGAGGTTAAATGCATGATTTTACGTTTTTTGATTAACTGTCTGATCAGGGAACAAGACCAACCAGACAAAGGAGTAAACAAAGGTCTGACTGATTGGAGTGACAACATAGCTGCCGGTAAACATGATAAACAGGGACAGACAGAATGTATGTACAGGAAAATACGAAAAGAGATCTTAAACTTACACAGGAAAGAGTCTGACGAGAAAGATGAGTCACCATCAGAAGATGGAGAGCTCGGAATTGAGGAAGTGGATAAAATAAATTACGTAGGCAAAGCACGACAGTTTGAAAGGCCCAAGTGCCTCGACTACCGCTAACAGGGACCTCCTATAAAAGAAAGATATTCCCTCGAAAATCTATTTCAAGCTACTGAGAACGCACTGAAAAGACGGGTAGAGTGCGATAGACCCCACACCACACACGAACAGGAATTAGCCCGGTCAGCCGTTCAATGGGTGTCTAATTCTAACATATATAACAGTGATGTAGTGGCTCAGACCTTTTTGAGCCTTCCTCCGAACGAACAGCGTTTGGCTGGTATTTACATGGTTCAACATTTGATAACGTTGTACGAGAGTCAATATTCTGATCCCGGTCCCTTGTATAAATTACTGGACGGTATACTTCTAGAGAGATGGATAGACCTAGGTACTGAATTAATTAATGTCATTCTGGACCAACGACATAAGTACTTGACTTCTCTAACTACATGCATGATTCCTGCCCCACACCACGACAGAAAGAGCTTACACATAGACAGACAGAACCCCCTACGAGAGGTACACCCCGTCAAAAATGCAGCGGGTAACCTTCAGCGAGTATACGTTTACACACCCTTGACGAAACTAGAAATACTGGAAATGAAAAAGATGCTGCCCTGCCATGATAAAGACCCGGGGGGGTTCCATCGTGAATTAAAAGACATTCTCCGCATAGGGGATTACACGTACGCTGACATTATAAAATTATTGAAAGTACTGTTGCCTGCAGGTATTTACGAAAAGCTTAAAGAGAAAGACTGGGAGGTGGGAGAGAAAAAGTTAAGTTGGGCAGAATTGGAAGCCGAGGATAAAGACAGGCACCCTGGTGTTGGTCTAGGGGACAAAGCTAAAGTCCTACCTGAACTCCTGATACAGGTCCTGCCGAGATTATTGATTACTAAAAAGGAAGATTGGGATGCTATTTCAGCCTGTAAACAGAAACAAGACGAGGACACCAGTGATTTTTATTCTAGATTCGAGAAATGTTTTTCTATTAATAGTGGCCTTAAGCCAAGTAGTGAATCATCTCCACATCTTTTTGTGAGTAAACTAGTAGAGAATTCCTTACCCCCGATCAAGAATAGAGTACTGAAGGTTTAGAGTACCTGGCAAGCAAATAGCCCTTCCCAAATGTTGCAAATGTTACAATATCACCAGAACAGAATTAGAGAGGAACAGGATCATGAAAAGAGACGCATGAAAGATACGAAAATGAAAGTACTGGTTGCACAATCGGTACCAGCTAATGCGAACAAAAAGGGCACGACACCTGTTAAAGGGAACTGTAATTATTGCAAGCAACCAGGTCACTATGTAAATGAATGTGCTGTCCTGAAAGACAATATAGCTACAGGCAAGACAAAAGAATGACCGCATCCTCCTAGACAGAATAGCACCCCACAGAACACGCAACAGACAGTAGCGAATTTTCCACCCCCACCAGCAGCTGCCACTCAACAAGCCACACAACAAATGTACCAGTACACACAGTCGGACTATCCAGACTTCCAACAGTTCTCATGAAACAGCCTAAAGAGGGAGGTTGGCTTGCCCCTTATTGAGATTCCTGTAGATCAAGAAGGTCCTTATGTACATAGTCGTGTATTGGGAAAAGACAGAAAATTTTTGATTGACACAGGGGCGAGCAGAACTACCATCAGTCATGACGAGGTTCCAGGGGCACCCCTCTCAGGCTCACAGAATGTTTCCCTGGGATTTTCAGGAAAGCCTATTGTTAACGAAGTGTCAAAGCCAGTTTCCCTAGGGGTCGGTCCATTGTCCCGTACCACAGACTTGTTACTTACTAAGTCATGTCCAGAAAATTTGCTTGGTCTAAAGACATTGAAAGAACTGGGAGTAGTTATATGTTGTTCTCCGGAAGGAGTACGATTGTTCTTACGTGATTTTAAAGGACATTATGTGTTGAAAGATTTTGATCACAGACTCCAGAATGTACCACAGCATTTATGGGCACAAGGTCCAACTGATGTAGGTTACATGCACATTACGCCACACCGTGTCACTCTCAAAACAGGAGTAGTACTGCCACGCATCCGACAATACAAGTTACCACCTGATGCCGTAATAGCCTTACTGAAAATTGTTGACGAAGTTATTGCCCAAGGAGTGGTAGTAGAGACTGACTCGAATGTATGTAATTCACCTGTCATCCCTATTCTTAAACGAACAGACCCTAATGCACCACCAGTCTACAGACTAGTGATTGACCTTCGAGAACTGAACAAATGCATAATTCCACAATACCCAGTGGTCCCAGACATTTCTTCATTACTGACTGCAATTGATTCCGAGGCGACTTTCTTTACTGTAATTGACCTAAAGAACGCCTTCTTCAGTGTCCCAATTCATCCAGAGAGCCAGTACCTTTTCGGATTCAGTTTAAATGGACGCAGCTTTAAATTTACGAGAGCTCCTCAAGGTTTTACAGAAAGTCCTAGTATTTACAGTCAAGCATTAAAGAGACAACTAGACAGTATTCACATGCCTGCCAACACTGCACTGCTCCAATTTGTAGACGATATCCTGATCACAGCACAAACAGAACCAGACTGCGAACATCCATCACTGACAGTTTTACACTTCTTGGCAGACAAGTGGCACAAAGTGTCCCCTTCGAAGTTGCAATTCTGTGCACAGCAAGTGGTGTACCTTGGACACTTGCTGTCCAAGAGGGGTAGACAGCTGACACAAGAACATATTCAGTTAATTGCTAACCTTTCACAGCCCTAGACACAAAAGGAAGTACGGGCCTTCATTGGCCTCACTTCTTACTGCAGACAATGGATTCCCCAGTATGCCTATCTAGCCAAACCACTCATACAGCTGACAACACAGGAAGCAGCGTCTTCGACTGTCCTCCCTTGGACACAAGAACATACCCTGGCATTTGAAGAATTGAAAAAAGCCTTATGTCAAGCACCAGTTTTAGTGACTCCTTGTTACAGCAAGCCTTTTACGCTTTTTGTCACTGAACGAGATGGAACAGCATTATCTGTCCTTACACAAGATCAAGCAGGAAAACATAAGCCTTGTGCTTATTTTTCTAGTACATTGGATCCAGTGGCCCAGGCTCTGCCTGTGTGCCTGAAATCAGTTCCAGCAACAGCCCTAGCAATAAGACAGAGTGATTCCATAGTGTTAGGACACCCCTGACAGTACAAGTTCCACATGCAGTGGAAGTTCTCTTGAACAGGACACAGACACAACATCTGACTGTAGCAAGACTGACAGGATATGAACTGACGTTATTCCAGCCACACATAGAGATCAGACGATGCAACATTCTTAACCCTGCTACACTCTTGCCCTCAAGCACAGTGGACACTGCACCACATGACTGTGTGGAAGTAATTAATACAGTGACGAAACCAAGACAAGACCTGACAGACATTGCACTCACAGACCCTGACCTGACACTTTATGTAATAATAATAATAATAAACTTTATTCGGATTTTAAAGATCCATAAAAGCAGTACAGATAAAAAATCTTCAGTGAAATATAATTACAGATTACTTAAAAACAGCAAAAAGGAGTTTCGGTAATTTATACAGTACTATTATAATTAAAGGTTTTTCCTGTGTCCATATATACATTTCAGAAAGTTAAGAACATGGTAACATGTGGCTTCGGTATCCAAAAGCTGCAAGCTCAACATGGCTACTCGGCATTGTCTAAGACCCCAAGATTTTAAAAGAGTTAGTAACCAAAGTTTGCGGTGTTCCTGATAAAATTTGCAGAACAGAACAGTATGAAGGGTGGTTTGACCTGATATCCCATCGCATGGACATGGAAGTGGATTTGGGTCCCAAACGTTTGGCGTTGGGAAAGCTACCAGTTTGTGAAATATGTTCAGTCTGAATCTTATCAGGAGAAATCGTTCGAAGGTACCAATGTCAAGGTTTAAATAGGGCTGCATTAAAAGGGTAGATTGAACCATTATTGCGTGCTGCACCGACTGTTTCCCAGCTTCTATTTGTAGTCTTAGATTACCCAGATGGTCCAAGGCTCGTTTTTTTAAATTATTTTTTGAGAGTTCTCCAATTTTTCCGGGGTTTGAATAATATTTTTCTATTCCAAGGTCAAAGAGAAAGGTCCGGATATAGGCCAGCCATTTAATTTTTAAAACGTAGTCCAGAGACATTGCATCCGCCAGTATTGTTTTTGTAATGTCATTTTTATCTGACGCCCAGATACGTCGCCAAAGGAGGAGTGGTTGAATTTTGGCAAGATCTTCGATATATGGTGCCCCCAATTCTAAGTGGCAGGCGTAAGTCGAGGAACTTTTGGGGGCGGATAAGAGGAATCTGAAAAACTTGTTTTCTGCAATTTGCAGAGAGGTGACATCCGTATGGCCCCATAGTCCTGCTCCGTATAAAGCTGTAGATTGACATTTAGCTTTGTATATGGTTATCAATTCCCTGGGCGGACGTTTTCCTAGTTTTTGTGTAAATGACACCAATGCGGCTAATGCTCTTTTAAAACAATGTTTTCTGGCTTCTACTGCTGGTTTCCAGGAGAGTTTATTATCTATCATGACTCCCAGATAGCAGTATTCATTTGTAGAGTCTATTTTTTGGCTGCCAAGGTAGATGGAGTTTTGCTGTTTCCTCCCAACCCCAGCCTTCATTACGAAAGTCTTTTTTACGTTTATATGAAGGTCAAGGGTTCTCATGAACTGCGAATATCTATTAAGGGACCTTTGGAGTTCACGGGGGGTTTGTGCAAGGAGGACGGCGTCGTCCGCGTAGAGTAGAGCGGGGATCGGGCGATGTTTGGCCAGTGGAAGATCACGGGCACCCTTCAGGAGCTCGACCTCCAAGTTGTTGGTATAGAGGGAGAAAAGGAAGGGTGCCAGGACACATCCTTGTCTGACCCCACGCTCTACTCTAAAAGACGCCGTCAGTTCCCCCTTTGTCCCGTAGCGGACTCTTGCGGATGGATTGGAATAGAGTTCCCTTAAAAAGTTCAGGAGTGATGGATCTACCCCCATCTGTGCTAAGAGGGACCACAATTTTGTATGGGAGACGCAGTCGAAAGCCGCGGACAAATCTACGTAGGTCATGTAAAGTTTTGCTTTCTTTGCATGCACATATTTTCCAAAGATTATCGATAAATTTAGGGCTTGTTCCACAGTACCCAGTCCTTTTCTAAATCCGAATTGAAGGTCGGATAGGATGCCTCTCTCTTCCGCCCAGTCCTGAAGTCTTTCTAAAATCACTCTTCCTGCTATTTTTCCCAGTGAGTCCAGCAAAGAAATTGGGCGATAGCAGGCAGGGTCCATACGGTTACCTTTTTTAAATATCGGCACCATGATGGACCTTGTCCATGACTCCAGAATTCCTAATTTTGCCGTAGCGGTGCAGACCCTTGTTAAAATCGGTGCCCATAATTCTGTTTGGTGTTTAAAAAAGTCTGCCGGGACTCCGTCCGGCCCTGGAGCTTTTCCTTTTTTGGTTGAGTTCAATGCCACAAGAATCTCAGAGATTTCAAAATTTATGTCTATAGGGTATGGTAGGAATGTTTTTTCCTCCTCTTCCGTCTCTTGATCAGAGGTTGGTTTTTGGAAGATGCTGGTAAAGTGTGATACCCAAGTTGCAGCGTCTATAGCAGCTTCGATTTTTGGGCAAGTGTCGTCTGCCAAGAAAGGAGTTCTTATAATTCTCCAGAAGGCTTGAGAGTTTTTTTCTTGGGCACTGGTGTGGAGTTCATGCCACAGCGCTTGCTTCAGTTCCTCTTTCCTCTTTTTCCTAATTTTGTGATATTCGCTTCTGAGGGTGGCTATTGTGCGGGGATCCCTTTCGTTTTTGTTTAAGGCTAGCTTCAATTTTGTATGAGCCTTAGTGCACTCTTGGTTGAACCAGCCTTTGGGCCGGGATGGACCGGATTTTTGTGTTTTTGTGAGTAAAACCTTTAGTTTATCCATAATTTGGGCAAAGTTATTTAGAAGCTCCACGTCCTTAGTTGCTATGTCCAAACAAATTTTGATTTGGGGATAGACTGATCTTATTAACTCTTTGGTGAGTTCCTCTGGGTTTATCCTTCCCCATTTTATTGAGTACCCGTTTACTTTATCCATATTGATATTTTCCTGGGTCAATGCGTTGGCTATTATTGCTGGAGAACATTGTTGATAGTTTAGTGAGACTTCCAAGGTTAATATTGCATGGTCACTTTGAGGATTCGGTTTGACTTCAAAGTTTTTTATTCTTAGTTGTAAGGATGTTGATATAATTATGAAGTCTACCGTGGTTTTGTAGCCTCTTCCTATATAAGTAGGTGCAAGTGAGTTATCCCCATAGTCCAGAGTGTTTACTATCTGGAGATCCAGGTCGGATAGGAGATCATTCATTTGTCTACCCATTTTGTTATGCAAGAAATGGGTGAGTGAGAGGCCATCTTCTGTCACCATGCCAGGACATTTTCTTTTTGGTTGGGTACAGGCGTGAAGATTGAAGTCGCCTGCCCATATTATTGCGGCCGGGCCTCTTTCTCCTTGTTTCATTCTGAGAGTAGTTAATTTTTCGTGGAGGTGGGCCAGGACTCCCTCAAAGTCCAGTTCATCCAGGGGGGGGCGTGGCTTGGGCGCCGATGGCGATGGTCGCCTGAGAGCTCGGCTCCGGGACTGAGCCCGGGATTATCCTGTTAATCGGAGGCCGCGGGGCACCCTAGCCCCCGCAAATCGTAGCTCGGCCCAACTGGACCCCACTGAGACGACCGGCGCGGCCTGGACGGGTGGTGATCTGCCCGAAACACGAAGTTCGAGGTCCCGGGGAGAGCGACCCAATATGGCGCCCGGACCCCTTTGTCCCCTTGGACGGGGCCATTAGCCTGGATGAACGCCGCTGAGCATAACGTGCCCTTTTCTCATGTGTTTTCCAGGAGAGTGAGGAGTTGGACTCTGCCCTGCTGAGACCCTGGTATTGGTGAAGGCGCCTGGGCGATCGGAAGCTCCCACCATAGTAAACCCGGACGCCTGGAGGTCCCGGCGGTGGTGACGACCCCCGACGCGGCGCCTGGTTGCATCCCCCGATCGGCCTGATCCCATGGGAAGCATAACCCCCTGGTGCCACAAAGTCTCTGGAGGAGTGGGTGGCCCTCGTTCCGGATCCTCGTCAACCAGACGGCCCTACCCGGCCTGGCGCCGAGTGTCTCCGCCTCCTCCTCAGCGCTCTCAGACGACACGGTGGTGGCGTGAGCCGAACCTGTGGAGATCCACCTGGCCCTGGAGAAGAGGATCACCGGCCTTCATCCCGAGGGCCTCCATTCGGGAGAGTTGTAGTCGGAGCCCGCACTCGGGGGCACCTTTATCTGAGCCCACATTGTGCGCTACCCACGATATGGGGAAGCCGAGAGGGGCCAAGGGGCCCACCCCGGCCGCCTCTGACTCGGAGACCCCAGACAAGGAAGGCAGCGGCAACCCGGGGGACGCTGGTGGCACACCGCTGCAGCAACAATTTGATCGCGTCCTGGAAGCGATTGCGACCACACGCTCGGCCCTTCAGCAGGACATTGCCCAGGTGGCGACGAGTCTGGGCCTTCTCAGGGCGGATCATGGCAAGCTATCGGACAGGGTCAAAGAAGTGGAAGGCTCGGTGAAAACCTTGGAGCCGGCACAGCGCACCTTGGCCGCGGCAATGAAAGATGCTCTAACCCGGATTTCTGCCCTGGAACAGCGAGCGGAGGATGCGGAAGGCCGTAACAGGCGCAACAACATCCGAGTGGTAGGCCTGCCGGAGAAGATCGAGGATGACGACATGGTGGCCTACTTGGAGGCCTGGCTCCGAGACACGGTAGCCCCGGAAGGCCTATCCTCTTTCTACACACTTGAACGGGCTCATAGAGTCCCAGCACGGCCACCGCAACTGGGCCGGGCGCCACGCCCGGTGGTGGCGCGCCTCCTGCATTTTCGCGACAGGGACCTCATCCTCAATGCCGCTAGACATAATGGCCCTTTCAAGGTGGAGAACAGCCAGGTGAACATTTTCCCGGACTACACCTATGAAACCCAACGTAGGCGGTACTCATTCTTGGCGATTAAGCGCGAGCTCCGGAGCGAGGGCATTCAATACTCGCTCCTATTTCCTGCAAGGCTCCGCGTCATTGTGGATGACAAGACTCAATTTTTTGATACCCCGGAGGATGCCTGTAACTGGCTTGAACTGTATAGAGCTGGGAAGGATGGCTTCGCCCCCACATCTCAGACAACGGCGGAGCCGGGACAGCGACGGCGGTCCACGAGGGTGCGGAGTCGCCGGGGCCGTTCAGGCGGCCCTACTACTGCAGAGACATCGACGGAGCGGAAAGGTGTATTGGAGGTGTTGTCTGCCCTTTCTGGGTCAAGAGAGGATGCCATCGCAGAAGAAGAGAACCCTGGTGACGAGGGAGCGTCGACGGACTCAGAGAACTCGGTGACGGATAGTACCAGCACACCGGTGATTACACCGAAATCGGTTGAGGACCTTCTTGATGGACAGGGTTGACGGGGTGAGCTGTATCCTTTTGGGTGGGGGCCCGTACCGGGGGTGGAGGGAGCCGATGGTTCAACATGACCGCAGGAGAAGCGGGGGGTGGGGGGCCCTGCCTTTGCCCCGAGGGTTTCCATTACTGTTTAGGGCTTGCTTTAGTCCTGGCAGCCTGAGCATCGAGGGCCCACTGCCACCGCCCAGCCCGCACCTGGCCCCTAAGGCCTTCCTACGGTGACGACTGTAGGATTAGTTGGGGAAGAGGGGAATTTTGGAGGGCATGGTTTGGATGGGAACTAAATGGAGTTATTTGGGTCCTGTTCTGGGGAGGGTGGGCAGGGGTTTGGGTAACGTAAATTTTGTTGAGTTTTGGTTGAGGGAAATGGCCGCCATCAGTGTTGGGGGGATTGTTGTTCGCCTATTGCCGGGACCCAGATGGGGTGACTTTGCATGCACAGTATGGGACAATGGCTGACGTTGCTAATGTGAAGTGTATTACTTGGAACGTGCGGGGGCTTCATACCATGTCTAGGCGGCACAAAGTCCACGCTTATTTAGTGCGTAGGGGAATACAAATGGCGCTACTGCAGGAGACCCATCTGAACAAGGCGGAAGGGGCGGCGCTACAGCGTAGATGGAGGGGACAGGTCTTCTACACGTCGTACTCAGCGTATGCCAGGGGGGCGCTAATCTGGATCCGGGCTGGGGTTCCCTTCCAAGTCACAAACTCAGTGGTAGACCCCGAGGGGCGTTACGTGGCCATCTCTGGCACTCTGGGGGGGAGGGACCTGAACGTTTGCTGTGTTTACGCACCTAACATGGACCAGATTGCCTTCCTTTCTAGGTTGTCGGGCTCGTTAGCCCACTTTTTCACGGGGCCCCTCCTGCTCGGTGGGGACTTCAATTCAGTGGTGGATGTGGAGACTGATCGCTCGCACCCGCCCCTCCCTGATTCTCCGGTCCGCCGCGTGGCCAAGGGCCGTGGCGACTGGCAGACACGGTGGGGGTTGACGGATATTTGGAGAGCGCAACACCCCGACACTAGAGATTACTCCTATTTTTCGGGCCTCCACGAGTTGCACGTTCGGCTGGACGGGTTTCTTGGCTCGACTGAACTGGTTTCAGCGGCCGTCCGTTCCGAATACTTGACTAGGACCATCTCGGACCATAACCCCCTCCTACTGGCCCTTCGCTGGTTTCCGGGGGCGCCGGCGGTGCCCACCTGGAAGTTACGCCCTGAGATGCTCGAGGATATTGTCTTCAGAGCGGACTTAGGTGATAAGATCGAGGAGTATTTCGCGTCCAACGGGGGCTCTGCGAGCTCGAGAGCGCTGGAATGGGACGCTTTTAAGGTGGTGGTGAGGGGTTATTGCATCACCAAGAGGGTAGGTATGAGGCGGGTTATCCTCGATGACTTGGAGGTGGCCGATCGGAAGCTTCGGGAGTTGGAACTCTGCCGCCCCGGGCACCCTGAACTCCAGGGACGCACGGCGGAGGCGAAGGAAGCGGTGGCAGCTGAGGTCGAGCGGCTGCGCTGCTTCGACTACAAGGCCTATACGGTTCGGTCCCTTGCAGAAGGGGATAAAACGAGCGCATTGCTGGCTTGGCTGGCTAACCCTACGCGCCAGACCTCACTGACGACATCCATGCGTATGATGGACGGGACCATGGTGCATACTCAACCGGAGATTCTAGGTTGCTACCGGCACTACTACGATCAGTTGTACCGCAGTTGTGCTGTCAAAGACCCCGACCTTCTTGAGGACTATTTGGGATCCCTGGAGCTCCCGATGGTGGAGCCTGACGTGGCGAAAGCCCTGGGTTCCGATATCGAACTGGGGGAGATCCGCAGCGCCATCAAAAAGATGGCGCGGAACAAGACCCCGGGACTAGATGGTCTTCCGGTGGAATTTTATGCGACCTATGCCGACCTCCTGGCTCCGAGACTGGTGATTGTTTATAGAGAGGCGAGGAGGCTTGGCCGACTGCCTGGCTCGATGCGGGAGGCCTTGGTGGTTCCCCTCCTCAAGCCGGGGCGAGACTCGACCGATCCGGCATCCTACCGGCCCTTATCGATGCTGACGGTCGATTATAAGATTCTGAGCAGCATCCTGGCCTCGAAACTGGTTGGCCACATGGCCTCCCTGGTGCATGAGGACCAGGCCGGGTTCATCCCCAAGCGCAATACGACAATGAACATCCGCAGGTTGTTCCGCTTGCTGGGTGAACCGCTGATGGATGCTCCATGCCCAGTGGTCCTGTCGGTGGACCTTGAGAAGGCGTTTGATAGCCTGGAATGGGACTACCTACACACGGTGTTGCGACGGTTTGGCCTCGGGGAGGGCTTCATCAAATGGACCGCGGTCTTATACGCCTCCGTATCGGCCAGGGTTCGGGCGGGCCCATTAATTTCCTCACAGTACCCGGTAGAAAGGGGCACGAGACAGGGCTGTTCGTTATCCCCACTTCTCTTTGCGCTGGCGGTGGAGCCCCTCGCAGTGCTACTCCGGTCGGGGGCGCATTACAGTGGCTTCTGGACCCCTTCGGGCACACACCATGTTTCGTTATATGCCGACGACTTGTTACTCTTTCTGGAGGACCCAGTCGAGGCCCTACAGGGAGCTAAGACGGCGCTTTCGGCGTTCGGGGCGGTCTCGGGCCTACGGGTAAATTGGACCAAGACGTGCCTCTTCCCGGTCCGTAGAGGCACCCCTAGTCCAGTCCTTAATGGGGGACTTAGATGGGAACCTGACTGTTTCAGATACCTGGGGGTGTACATTTATCATAATCCATCTGACCTCCTGGACGGAAACATCGCCAGGTGCAGTCGAGCTCTACGGGGGAATATGGACTTCTGGGCTACACTGCCGCTTTCGCTGGCGGGGCGGGTCGCCCTCCTCAAAATGGTGGCTCTCCCCCGACTGCTATACTATTTCCGGGCGCTGCCAGTTTGGATCCCGCCGGCCACGTTTAGGCTTCTACGGTCGACGGTGACTGGATTCCTTTGGGGCTCGGGCCGCCGTAGAGTGGCCCTTAAGACCCTGATGAGGCCGAAAGCCGAGGGTGGACTTGCGGTGCCGGATTTCGAGAAATATTATTTGGCGGCGCAGCTCCAGACCTTCACCCAGGAGGTTGCCAGGGAATTCCGAGGCCCGTAGGACAGGAGAGGTACAGGGATGGCTAGGCATGTCCTATCTTTCATAGCTCTACGCCAACGTTTGACCTTACAGGACCTAACGTTGGAGGAAAAGACCATCCGACTGTGCTGGAACCGGGCTCACGCCAGGGGCCAACTCCGGATACCGTATGCGCCGGAAATACCATTGGGGATGCTGACGGCGTTGCCCCATGGCGGGGATTGGTCACGATTGGCAGACTGGGAGGACGCGGGGTTGCAGTTGGTGGGGGATCTTTATGAGGCCGGGGTACTTTTGCCTTTCCAGGAGCTCATTGATCGTTTCGAGATTCCCCCAGGGGACTTCCTGTTGCACTCGGCCCTGGTACGTGCGATCCAGGCGCATTGGAAAGGCGGACAGGAGGAACCTCCTACGTCTCCGGTGTGCCAATACGTCATGATGTCTGCGGGCACGGTGAAGGCGGTCACCTGCCTCTACGGTAGATTGGTCAATGAAGGGTTGACCCCCCTTACGACCCTCAAGGGCCGTTGGGAGGCAGACATAGGCAAGGAAATCCCGGAAGCGACCTGGTCTCAGCTCGTGCGGCGAGCGTGGAAGGGGACGCGTCACGCCCGTTTTCAGTTGGTCCACTATTATGTACTCCATCGAGCATACCTGACCCCGGCAAAAATCCAACAGTATTTCGCTACGGACTCGGCAGCTTGCCCCAGATGCCCGGCGCCAGAGGCAGACCTCCTCCACATGTTGTGGACCTGCCCGGGTCTGTCCTCCTACTGGGCGGAGGTGGAGAAGACCCTGACGGAGGTGACAGGGAGACCCCTATCGCTTGATGCGGCGGTGGGTCTGTTGCATTGGTTTCCACATACCCCCAAAAACAAAATTTCCAGTAAATTTATTGATTTAGGACTTCTCTTGGCCAAACGAGAGGTGACCAGGAACTGGAAGGCACGCGCTGGTCCGACTGGGGGCAGGTGGCATAGCGAACTATTGAAGTGGGCGGCGGGGGAAAGTACGCTGAGGTATCAACTGGCTGGGAGACAACGTAGCGAGCGAGCACAGGAGACAGCGCTGGAATGGGAGACACTAGTGCAGGCCCTCAGAGACTATTGCGCCCCCAGCGACTCTGATAGTGAGATAGAAGCGCGCCCTGAGTCCCGATAGGCGATGGTGTTTTCTGTTACTGATACGCTCATCTTGGGTCCTCTCACGAATCCTATTGCGGTTGCTACCATACACTGATGGCGGAGTTGGGTGGGGGAGGGATTTCTTTGCAAGTTAGTGTTTTGTGGGTGGGACTTTCTTTTGGGTTTGGGGGCTTGTTTAGAAAAGCAGATGACGGACGGTGGATTATCCGGACCAGCCTTTCGCTCCTGCTGAACCCCCACTGGATTTTATCGCCCTACTTTTGAACTGTGGGCTGGATGATGAGGTGTAAAAACGTGCTGCGGGGGGTGGTCGGGAGGCAGTCGATTGATTTCAGTGTATTTTGGATACTGGTCATATTTGTAACAGTTTACTGATTCCTGCAATAAAAATATATTTCAAAAAAAAAAAAAAAAAAAAAGTCCAGTTCATCCAGGTTGTTATAAAAATTGATGATAACCATTGACTCTTTTTTCTGGAGGAAAAGACCAAGGATCTGCAAATTAGATGCCAGTTCTATAACCTTTATTTTAGCGTTTTGGATAGTGTTGGCTACATAGATGCACAGACCTCCCTTTGGTCTACCTGTGTGTCCCGACTGCGCGAGAGAGGAGTACGTTTTGTACCCCTGCAGGTGATGTTCTTGTAATGACCATGTCTCCTGTATGCATATTATTTGGTGATTATGCATGTGGTGCATGATTGTCCCATCCTCTATTTTTGTCCTTAGTCCAGCGATGTTCCACGAGATCAGGCTCAGGATTGTTAGACTGTCCCTTGTGCTTTTTACTCTTTTTGATTCGTTAAAGATCTCTGGGGCTGGAGGAATCTCTGGGTCTGGAGGGACTAATGGGGAGACCGTGGGTTCCGATAGGTCTGTGTGGATTTGGGAGTGTTCTTGTGGTTGTGGTAGTCAATCGACGCACTCCAAGGCGCTATACCTGTTTGCTAATTGTATGCCATTCCAGCTATCCCAACGTGTGGGGTCACTGTACTTTCTCCAGTGTTCCTGTCCACTCCATTCGTCCCTATCTCTGCCTTGGTGATTAAGGCCTAGTGGGTTGAATGGGGGAAACCGTCCTTGCCGCGGCTGCTGCCATAGGTGAGTGTTGTGTTGCGTGGATTGCTGGGGTTGCCACCACTGTTGGGTGGTATGATATGGGTATTGAGGAGGATGAGCAGGTGGTTGGGTAGCAAGGTGTATAGGTTGAGGAAGTTGGGCGGGTGGTTGCCACTGGAAAACTGATTGTTGTGGAATTTGTGGGAATCGTGGCAAGTGTGGGTGCTGCTGGTATTGATACATATTGTATTCAGAGGAATTTATAGGCCCAGTGTTTAATGGGAGTACGGGAGAGGGAAAATTTTGCCTTGAAGATGGGGGTAGGAAATAGGACAAGGGAAGGGGATTTATTTGGGTGGCTGGTCCTCTGTTGGGTGAATTGCAGATATAATTTGATGCCCCTATCTCCCTAAATTTGATGCTGATGACATCTCCCGCTATTGCCTTCGTGCTTCTGCCAACCCAATCTCCTCTGCGTGCGGAGAAGATATCACCCCTGATGTGAGCGGGTAAGGGTTTGTGGAGTTGGAGCCACTGGGCGCATTTGTTCCTCAGCTCCGCGAAAGTTTCTCTTACACCCTCCTTCAGTGGGGGAACAGCTGTTAACACCACCACGAAGGGAGAAGCTTCCGGGGGTAAATTGATTATTTTGGGCCGAGACTGCTTGGTCTTCAGTTCTGGTGGTTTTTCTAGGGAGGGGGTCTCTGCTGGAATGGTGGTATTTCCTTTTGTTTGTCGGTTGTTTGTTTTAGTTTGACCTGCTGGACCTATTTGTGTAGCAGGGGGGAGATCTACCGCGACCGGAATGTCTTGGGGGGCATCTAGATTACTCCCTTTTTTAGCTAGGGGTTGTGTTACTGCCGCTTTTCTGGTTGGTGAAGTGTGAGGCTTGTTTGTTATACCTGTTATTTGTTTGAGACTAGATGGTTTTTTTGGGAGTATTTCCTTTGCCCCGTGCGTTGGAGCGGGACCGTTCCCGCTTGCCTTACAACTGCATTTCGTATTGATTAGTGACGTAAGTCTGTCCAACTTTGATATTAGGGGTTTGATCTGTGCTGTAATATTAGCTTCGAGGTCTGATTTTAGGTCCATGACCATGTTTTCCACCCAACAGGGGATACCTGCCGAGGAGTTTGGGGTGGGCGTGATCAGATTATGATTCTTTGTTTTTGTTTTAGGTTTTTCCTTGATAATTGGCATAGCCTTAGGGAGGGTGGAGGTGTTTTTCCTTGTTTTTGTTGGTTCTAAGGTCGTTACTGGATCAGGTAGTAAGGGATTACTAATGGCACTCTGGTCTAATTTTTCAGTCGGTGATTGGCAGGCTTCTAAGTCTGGGGTTGCTTCAAGGTCGACATATGATTGATCAGAGTCTGTTTGGGTTACGGATAAATCTACAGAATTTGGAACAGTCATCGTAGGAACGATAGTTAGTGGCAGTGGTAAAGAGCAATTATTAGCAACCTGGTGAGCAGGGGAATTTGCGGTGGCAAGTGAGCCGAGCGAGGATCGTTTGGCCTGCATGAGGTCCAAGGAGACTCTTTTCTCCAGTAGGATAATACTCTTATCAATGGTGTCGTTTACCCTGGATATGAAAAGGTCTATAGGACCGGTCACTTGTGTCACCAGTGTAGCTTTCTTAGACGTGCTTCTAGTTTTGGGACGCATCGTGGTTCTCAGTGATGTACGTCAGAAGTCGTGGGGGCCTGCGGGAACGAAGTAAAGTACAGGGTGACAGGGCCGGGGCCGTCCTCTGCCGTCCTCGAACGGCCTCAAACGGCCCTGTCTTTGCCCTGTCTTCGCCCGTGCTGCGTCCCGCGCTGCGGGAGTAAGATGTTATTAAGTAGGGGGCGTAAAGGGCAGGGGGCGGGCCAGCAGGGAGAGCGGACCGGAAGCTCTTCCTTGGTCTTGCAGGGACTTCTGGGAAATGAAGTCCCCGCACACTCGCAGCCCCGCTGGTTCCTCGCGCCCCTTACCGCCTTGCCGCCGGCGTCCTGCGTTGGTCCTTGAAGATGTTGCCTCTACCAGCGCCCACCAGCGAAGCGGCACCCGCGAAGCGGGTGCGGCGAGAGGTGGGCTGGGAGGCCGGTGCGCTGCTGGGCTGATAGGCTACAGCGTGAGTGATGCCTTCCGCTTCAAAAGTAAGTAAGTAGGTGTCCCACAGGGTAGAGGAAGAGGAGGGCTTTTAACTGGCTTTGATGGGCGGGGGGCGGGCCAGCAGGGAGAGCGGACCGGAAGCTCTTCCTTGGTCTTGCAGGGACTTCTGGGAAATGAAGTCCCCGCACACTCGCAGCCCCGCTGGTTCCTCGCGCCCCTTACCGCCTTGCCGCCGGCGTCCTGCGTTGGTCCTTGAAGATGTTGCCTCTACCAGCGCCCACCAGCGAAGCGGCACCCGCGAAGCGGGTGCGGCGAGAGGTGGGCTGGGAGGCCGGTGCGCTGCTGGGCTGATAGGCTACAGCGTGAGTGATGCCTTCCGCTTCAAAAGTAAGTAAGTAGGTGTCCCACAGGGTAGAGGAAGAGGAGGGCTTTTAACTGGCTTTGATGGGCGGGGGGCGGGCCAGCAGGGAGAGCGGACCGGAAGCTCTTCCTTGGTCTTGCAGGGACTTCTGGGAAATGAAGTCCCCGCACACTCGCAGCCCCGCTGGTTCCTCGCGCCCCTTACCGCCTTGCCGCCGGCGTCCTGCGTTGGTCCTTGAAGATGTTGCCTCTACCAGCGCCCACCAGCGAAGCGGCACCCGCGAAGCGGCACCCGCGAAGCGGGTGCGGCGAGAGGTGGGCTGGGAGGCCGGTGCGCTGCTGGGCTGATAGGCTACAGCGTGAGTGATGCCTTCCGCTTCAAAAGTAAGTAAGTAGGTGTCCCACAGGGAAGAGGAAGAGGAGGGCTTTTAACTGGCTTTGATGGGCGGGGGGCGGGCCAGCAGGGAGAGCGGACCGGAAGCTCTTCCTTGGTCTTGCAGGGACTTCTGGGAAATGAAGTCCCCGCACACTCGCAGCCCCGCTGGTTCCTCGCGCCCCTTACCGCCTTGCCGCCGGCGTCCTGCGTTGGTCCTTGAAGATGTTGCCTCTACCAGCGCCCACCAGCGAAGCGGCACCCGCAAAGCGGGTGCGGCGAGAGGTGGGCTGGGAGGCCGGTGCGCTGCTGGGCTGATAGGCTACAGCGTGAGTGATGCCTTCCGCTTCAAAAGTAAGTAAGTAGGTGTCCCACAGGGTAGAGGAAGAGGAGGGCTTTTAACTGGCTTTGATGGGCGGGGGGCGGGCCAGCAGGGAGAGCGGACCGGAAGCTCTTCCTTGGTCTTGCAGGGACTTCTGGGAAATGAAGTCCCCGCACACTCGCAGCCCCGCTGGTTCCTCGCGCCCCTTACCGCCTTGCCGCCGGCGTCCTGCGTTGGTCCTTGAAGATGTTGCCTCTACCAGCGCCCACCAGCGAAGCGGCACCCGCGAAGCGGGTGCGGCGAGAGGTGGGCTGGGAGGCCGGTGCGCTGCTGGGCTGATAGGCTACAGCGTGAGTGATGCCTTCCGCTTCAAAAGTAAGTAAGTAGGTGTCCCACAGGGTAGAGGAAGAGGAGGGCTTTTAACTGGCTTTGATGGGCGGGGGGCGGGCCAGCAGGGAGAGCGGACCGGAAGCTCTTCCTTGGTCTTGCAGGGACTTCTGGGAAATGAAGTCCCCGCACACTCGCAGCCCCGCTGGTTCCTCGCGCCCCTTACCGCCGGCGTCCTGCGTTGGTCCTTGAAGATGTTGCCTCTACCAGCGCCCACCAGCGAAGCGGCACCCGCGAAGCGGGTGCGGCGAGAGGTGGGCTGGGAGGCCGGTGCGCTGCTGGGCTGATAGGCTACAGCGTGAGTGATGCCTTCCGCTTCAAAAGTAAGTAAGTAGGTGTCCCACAGGGTAGAGGAAGAGGAGGGCTTTTAACTGGCTTTGATGGGCGGGGGGCGGGCCAGCAGGGAGAGCGGACCGGAAGCTCTTCCTTGGTCTTGCAGGGACTTCTGGGAAATGAAGTCCCCGCACACTCGCAGCCCCGCTGGTTCCTCGCGCCCCTTACCGCCTTGCCGCCGGCGTCCTGCGTTGGTCCTTGAAGATGTTGCCTCTACCAGCGCCCACCAGCGAAGCGGCACCCGCGAAGCGGCACCCGCGAAGCGGGTGCGGCGAGAGGTGGGCTGGGAGGCCGGTGCGCTGCTGGGCTGATAGGCTACAGCGTGAGTGATGCCTTCCGCTTCAAAAGTAAGTAAGTAGGTGACACTTTATGTAGATGGTTCATGCATGAGAACAAGCACAGGAGAGTTAGTGGCCGCATATGTCGTGACCACTGATACTGAAGTCATAGAGACGCAAAGAATAGACACACTGTCAGCACAAGCAGCAGAGCTCATCGCTCTGACACAAGCCTGCATACAAGCCAAGAACTTGAAAGTTAACATATATACAGATTCACAGTATGCCTTCGGGGTTGTTCATGACTTCGGAGTGTTATGGAAGGAGAGAGGTTTCCTGACCTCTCATGGGGCCAAAATTCAGCATGGTCCCCTTATTCAAGCTCTGTTAGAAGCAATACATTTGCCTACAGCCATAGCCATTCTAAAATGCAAAGCACACACGAAAGTTACAGACACCATTTCCCAGGGTAACGACCTGGCAGATCGAACAGCTAAACTTACAGCCCAGACACCAACAGACACGACAAAGACAAAAGTACCATCACTGACAAACAGCATGACAGTCAGGGACCCTTCACAAGATGTATTCGACATACAGACACATGCCACTCCAGACGAAATAAAGAAATGGACTGAACAAGGAGGGGTCCAGACTGACCGGGGTTGGATGACAAAAGGTAAAGCTACATGGTTTCTCCCAGACTCTATGGTACAAGTCATCATAAACACAGCACATAGTCCAGCACACTTAGGAGAAAAGGCAATGCTAGACAGTTTACAGAATATTTGGTTTAACAAGCACCTGCGTGCAGCAGCGAAACAGAAAGTACGCACCTGTATGATCTGTTGTCAGTTCAATCCAGGCAAAGGCATTCCGGTGGAACAAGGTGGATTTCATCCTCCTGACCACCCTTTTGAAGTCCTCCAGATGGATTATATCCAGATGGACAGATGTAGAGGATACAAATATGTCCTAGTAGTTGTATGTGCACTATCTAGTTGGACAGAAGCGTACCCAGTCCCAGATTATACTGCTGTGACCACTGCCAGGCAATTGGTATGAGAATTTTTCCCACGGTACGGATTGCCCCGTGTCGTATACTCATATAACGGTCAGCCATTCTCCTCTGAATTAATGAAACAAGTGTCCCTTCTGTTAGGATACCAGTGGAAATTTCATTGTGTACGACACCCAGAGGCAGCAGGACTTGTAGAGCGTCACAACCAGACTCTTAAGACGAAATTAGCGAAAGTCTGTGCAGAAAAAGGCGTGGATTGGATGGTAGCCTTGCCCGTTGCCTTCTTTTACATGCGTATGGTAGCTCATTCCAGAACAGGCCTGTCCCCTTATGAAGTAGTTTTTGGTAGACCACCGAATATGTGGGGTACGCCTATGCCAAAGAAAATTACTGATGTTGACAGTAACATGCTGACAGATTACCTGGCTTCTTTGATGTCTGCACTACTCTCTTGTCGTTCACAGGTTGCCGCCACCTTCCCCGACAACACCCAAGTTAAGGAACACACCATCGTCCCGGGGGATATGGTTTTGGTCAGGAACTTTGATCGTTCAAGCCCTCTTGAGCCCCGCTGGCGAACACCGAAGCTAGTACTGCTTACCACGAGGACTGCCGTCAAGGTCGAGGGACGAAAAGGCTGGATCCACGCCCAGCATATTAATTAATTCTTCGGAGATACTGGAACTTTGCTCAAGCCTAAAGACTGCCCCGATAATAATGACTCAAAGCCCCCTTTGCTAGAAAAGACTCCACAACCGGAGTATAGGTCTAAGTTACGGTCTAGTAAGTCAGACAGCGTTTAATTGTTTAAGTCCACTCGGTGGTGAATCGGTTAGACAGGTTCCTGACATGTATAAGATCGTAGACCAGAATAGCAAAAAGAGCAAGATGAGAGAGAAATACTGCAAGATTTTACGCAGTAGATGTATAGTAACTCTGATTTTTATGTTTCTTCTGAGCATCATTATAATATGTATCAGCTTGGCGCTACATGTTTTCTTTCCTCCTATTGCCTCGCATATACACTCTTCCTCTAATGACACTGTAGAGCACACATTCAGTGATCTGCCACCTCATGAACTGTCATATCGACTAGCACTGCACAACAATACTTTTATTTGAATGTTACACCATTCCCATCAGACCAGCAATGTAACGAATTGCTGGGTATGTGGCCGACTCCCACCTTATCAGAAGACGAAGGGAGTTCTGCCCCTTTTTCCTTTCCCGTTCTCGCACAATGGTTCGTGCGGAGCATGGTTTGCTTTGATGTCATCACAAGACAGAAAGTTCACAGTTTCCCAGGGCGATTGGATCTGGGGAGATTTAAATACAGTAATGAACAAAGCATGTTTCCCAGACGAAGACGGTCTTCCCCAGAGGAAAGGGACCGATCTAGAAAATGAAGTGTACGAACAAGGAAATGCTTCCCTTAACTTTATGATTCTGAATGTCCAGTCCGAGAAAAATACAGGTCCACCGTTCATATCAGTCTTACCAGAAAAAGGTAAACTGTGTGTTAGAAAGAAAGGGTCAGTGCATTTAGGACACAGTGATTGTAATACTGTAGTCGAGTTCAATGATAAAGGAAAGTCTACTTTCAAAGCTTCCCGCCATTCCTATTTCATTTGCGGTCAGACAGCCTATGTACGTCTGCCCTTAGACTGGGGTGGAACGTGTTATATAGCGTTCCTACTGCCACCCGTCTTTCTAGCCCCATCCCATTATCATCGAGATTCCCGACTAGTACATGTTAGAAATAAGAGGGAGACCGATTCCCCAGTGATTGATCAGACTGAGACAGCTTGGGAGCAATATACAGATTTCAATAGAGGATTCTTTTTCTTCATAGGTCCTATCCGAAACAGTAAACTAATACGCAGGTTAACAAGAACTCTAGAAGCAGTAGTAAATGAGACTGCATCTGCTCTGGCGAACTTGACGGAGGAGCAGTCTGCCATGAGACTTGTTGTTCTTCAGAACCGCCTTGTTCTTGACGTCATCCTGGCAGATAGGGGCGGGGCTTGTAGAGTGATCGGCTCCAGTTGTTGCGTGTTTATTCCTAATAACGCGCCATCCGTGTATGCAGCAATAACAAGACTCCACAAGATAGCTCACGAGATACACCAAAACCCAGGCACATGGACTTGGTCCGGTTGGCTCTGGAGTGTAATATCAGCATGGGGATGGAAAGTATTGTCGTTCCTAGGAGTGATACTGCTTGTTATATTCAGTTGCTGTCTCTGTCTGCAATGTGGCCCAGCGATTTGCGGCTTGTGTGCCACTGTCTGTATTCCCCATCCACGTATACAACAGAAAAAAGACGAACAAATGATGCTGTATGATCAGATACACGGTATCATGAATATAGATGTGTCCTGAAGGGCACAGTAGGGGACAGGGAGGGAATGAGGAAATAGAAATTTTATATGGCCAATGTGTCCCCTACATGCACCCTATATATGTACATATACCCTATGTATGTCCATGTCACCATGCACTTCCCTCTCATGCCTGTAATAATAATGCCTCTGCATTTCCGTCCAATGTTAGCATGTCAGTTACCAAGCCATCCATGAAAGAAACGTTAATTCTGCACTGAGGCCTATGTTGCCAATGTATTTGCATGGTGCACGTTTAAAAGTCGAGATGAACCCGTTTTGTGGCTCAGCCGAGCCAGGACCCGAATTCAGGCTCCATGCCTTTTGACACTCTGAGAGCTGCAGTTTAGCTATGTATCCCTGACCTCTCACATACTTCCTGCTCAGCCGAGAGGTGCCCAGCCCGGCCTGCCAAGACAGTATTTTGCTTACAGTTATCTGCTCTGCTCCACAGAAATACATTCCTGCTTAATGAAGAAGGTACACATAATCCGCCTGCAGAAGATAGGGCCTAGCCTTCCTGTCTCCATTCAAGTGATTTACAGTACTCGCATCCATAGAAGGCCCATGGCCCCACGCAATACACGAAGAAATATATGCATACACTAACATTTAGTGATGAGCAGCCTTTGCTCGAGCGACCTTTAACTCAGATAATACATCCTCCAAACTCAAGATATCAGATAATACCAGAAGTGCAGGTCGTCCTGACATCCAAGGCTTCTCTACTAGCACGAAAGTCAGCTCCCCCCAGCTTCCCCCAGTTACACGTCAATTCTACGTCATGACCAAGTCGCGCACACAAGTAGGGTAAAGGTTCCTGCTGACCACGCAGACCCCCTCCATGTATCCACCCACCTATGACACATCTATGACTCCTCAAGTGAACACCCACGTGTACGCCTTCTTACACGCCCTTTTCACGCCCATGTGCTCTTATCTCTCTCTCTTTGTTTTACTCCGCCTTCTCTATGCAAGTTAATGTATGTTTAAAGTATAAATAATGTACTCTGTGAATAAAGTTCAGATGACGATCCTTCCTGATCCTTAGTGGTGATGGAACCCGATTCTCCCTTAACTCGAGTTACTGAATTAAAGCCCTTTTGAATCGGACACCACGGACTCTGCCTCTCATTATATGCATGATACTTGTTAATGTATAGAAACTCCGACGGGGTAATATTTTTATTTACCACAAAACAAATCTCATTGACAGCGGAATATCTTCCCAGCATGCAAAAGACGGTAGCGAATTGGAATTCTAGGAACTTCTCCAACTACAGCGATTGGCAACTAGATCGGGCTGTCTTCCTAGTTTTGATGGACAGATGGGTACCCTGTAGCCTTGGCTTCTTTGCCTCACGACTGAACCATCAACTTCCGCGATTCGTGAACTGGAGACCGGATCCAGAAGCCATGATGGTGGACGTCTTTCTCAAAGACTGGTCGAGGAACACCCTTATACGTTTCCCCCTTTCATGATGTTTCCCAGAGTAGCGGCCCAAGTTTGACGTCAGGCAGCGTCCATAGTGTTGATCATGCTGATTTGGAGGGCTCAAGCCTGCTTCCCAACGTTGATGGAATTGTCGTGGGATTGTCCGATACAGTTGCACTCATGCCGTTCCATTCTCAAAGATCCCCAGGGTGACCTTCATCCTCTGGTGCTTCAGGGGCACCTGCAACTCATGGCATGGAGGATTTCAGAGGATGTTGGAAAGACGAACAACTTTCATCAGATGTTGCAAACCTCATCCAACAGGCATGAGCATCAGGTACAGTCAAGGGGTATCGCTCGGCTTGGAGACGATGACATTGTTGGTGTCTGGAGAGACACGTGGATCCCATGGGGGGAACGGTTACTCACATTTTGAATTTTTTTGCAGTTTTGTGCCATGATGGTCTTGCCTATCGAACAATGAACTCCTTTCGTTCAGCCATCTCTGAGGGGCATTGTGAGATTGGCGGCAAGCTTGCACGGAGCATCCCTGGGTTTGTAAGTTGATGCGAGGCATCTGACTGTCTAGATCTCCAGAGCCTAGATATTTGGGACTGTGGGATGTTAATCAAGTGCTGAGACTTCTTCTGAGTTGGCAGGATAACCAATATCTGTCCTGCAAGGAACTGTCGGCTAAACTGGCCATCATCCTATGCCTCATATCATGTAAATGAGTTTCAGATGTCAGAGCTCTGGACATTACGGCACAAATGTTACCCCGGAAGGGGTCACCTTTACCATATCACGAAGAACAATGACAAATACCAGGTCAGTATCTTATCCTTCTTTTCCGGAATGCTCTAACTTGTGCGTGGTGAGATGCATTAAGACATACGAGGAGATGACTTTGGAGCTTCGCCCTCCCGGAGAGAGGCAGTTACTTATCGCCATGCAGAAACCATTTAAGACGGTTTCCTCCCCTTTCATTGCCAGGTGGGTATGCTGGATCATGTCCCAGCAGGTGTGGATGAGAGTAAATTTGGTGCACATTCGACAAGAGGTGCTATGGCGTCAAAGGCCCTTCAGGTAGGTGGTAGGCTGGAAGATATTATGAATGCAGTTGATTGGTCATCTGATTCTACCGTTAAGAGGTTTTACTTCAAAACTATTTCAGAAGCGTTGTCTCTGGTTGTAAGTAGGCTTTGAAGTGAACATGCATAATCCCCACCTCCGTCCTGAGATAGAATGTAAAATTTCCTAGCTAACGAGAAGGGAAGCTTCAATTCTGTTAAGGACTAGGACGCGGGAATTATCCTTCCCTGAGATCCATTTCAATCTCTTCCTGCCCTGGAGTTCTTTCCTTATCAGTAAGTAATGGCTTCCAGGTTCACATTGTTGACTCAATGTTGATGTCATTGAACTTTGATTCTGTTGCTATCAATAAGTTATTGTTTCCAGGTTATTATTGTTAAGGAAATGGTTCATGGGATGTGTAGTCTGTAATATTACTGGTGTTTTGTTTTATGTTCTTTTAACCTGCTGTGAAAATAAAGTGAAGAAAGATATGCAAAATCCCTGCCTCCTAGTCCTTAATAGAATTGAAACTTGTTTGCTGGGAAATTTTACATTCTCTCTACCTGGGTGCTAATAAAGCGGGCATCCATTGTCTTCAGAAAGCGCAGAACATCGCAGCAGGGTCCCTCTTTGCCCTCTTGAAATCTTGCCTTACCTTCAAATTAATACGTAAGTTGTACTGGCTTCCGGTAGAAAGGAGCATTCACTTCAAGTCCCTGTGTATCTCTCATAGAATTTTCCATGCACAAGCCCCTGTGCTTTACAAATCCAAAACATAACACAACATGCCTTCAGAGTAGAGCTACTGCGAGGTAGGGACATAGAGACATGGTCATAAAGACTGCCACGGTTGTACTGTTCATTCTTTCCACCATATTCATAATGCTGGTTACTTTGTTTTATCTGCGTTATAATCGCAGCTGAAACTTTCTATCCAAAATTACTATTGTTTCAATAAATGTATTGAAAGCGTACTATGTATCTTCCTTACTTTTTCCGAGAGCATGCATGAGTAAACAACAAAAGGGTTAAGATCTGTTTCCACAATTCCCCTGGGGATCATGGTGTCAGGTTCGAGGTTTCCAAAATCACCTGCTACCCTGGAAATGTCAGGGGTCCATGGGTGGAAATGTGGGAACTACCACGCTCCAAATATGGAACGCCTCCCTGGGTCTGAGTCACTCAAGGCTGTGGTTTGCCCTGCCTTGAGTGACTTCTTAAAAAAGAGAGGGACCCTTTGACACCCAAAGGACTAGAGTTCAAACCAGAATTCAAAAGTAAGTGTCCTCTGGGATTAACAGTAAATCCTACCACAATCTTAAATCCCACATACGACTATCATGCAATTAACCAAGGAAGTATCCTTTACCATTCATTCAGAGCGGTCACTCTAAAAAACCAAAGACCTGAGTGTAGAAATAGCTTAGTTCCCTTTAGATGTAAAATGCAACACTTTGAGTTCAATGTACCTTTGGATGCGTAACACCATACAAAGAAAATGTTGCAGAGAAGGTGATGCGTAGCGGATGCATCGGTTCTTCTCCGCGTATGGAGGTGATGCGTCCGTTTCCTACTGCGCTTCTGTGGCGATACGACCAGCAGTGCCGTGATGAGATGAAGATCCAGTGCAACTAAACAAAATGGCGTCTTCTTCTTGGTGTGACAAAGATGCATGCATGCCCGACAGCTGTGCGGCGACTCAACGATTCTTCTGAGCAGCACCAGGCTCTGCGACATGCTTCTCCTGTGATGCGATGGCATCTGCTGCAATGGCAACACTCTGCTCCAGTGATGCGAGGTGCTTCGAGTGGTGCGATGGCGACAGCGGAGGCACGCTTCTTCGGTGATGCAACGGCATCTGCTGCGATGGCGACACTCTTCTCCGGTGATGCGCCGAGAACGGCTGCCGCAGCGACACGTTTCTTTGTCTTGAGTCGCGCTACCAGCTCCCAGCGATACGCATTCTCTCAGAAGGCCCAGCTCAACTGCAGGCACTTCAATTCCCAGCAAGGGAAGGTAGGGGAGCTGGTTGGTGAAGTCTGTTGTCTCTGAGACTTTAGCAGGAGGCAAGCTCTATCTCAAGCCTTTACAAGTTGATTTGAAAGAAGCAAAAAGTCATTTTTCCTTTCTTTGGCAGTCAGGCAACCACTGCAGGCCAACCCCCCAAACAGCACTCAGCTTAGGGGCAGTCTCCTCCTCAGTTTCTCTGGTTCCTATCCTCAGCAAAGGTTCTACTTGTTTCTCAAAAGTGATTTATAGTTCGGGGTCTGGGTCCCCATAGGGGCAACTAATGTGCAGAAAAGGGAAGGTTTAGGGATTGGCATGTGGGTGCACTTGCCCAGTCAACATGGCAGTACCAGACTGCACACAGGCTCTGCAATGGCAGACCTGAGATACACTTTACAGGCTGCTTCTGTGGGTAGCAAAACCAGTGCTGCAAGCCCACCAGCAGCATTTGATGTACAAGCCCTGGGCACACACAGCGCACTGTACTAGGGTCTGACAAGTAAACCAAACCAGCCAATCATAGAGTCACTAATCCATACATCAATTTACAATAAGGAGAGAATATGCACTTTAGCACTGATCAGCAGTGGTAAAGTGCCCAGAGTCATAAAACAGCCAACAACAGGTCAGAATAAAATAATGGAGGAAGGCAAAAAGTTTGGGGATGACCCTGCAAAAAGGGCCAAGTCCAACAGTAGATAATAGCACACATGGTAAATTTTGCTCCACAGGCGTGCCCGCTGGGTCTGATACTGCCTCCCCACATACTGTGAGTCTTAAAATGAGTCCCACTGGGTTTACAAGCTGAGGATATTTTGGGGAATATTTTGAAAATGTTTAATTTGTAAACCAAGGAGATTTTTATATTTTTAATACCTCAGCTTTTTCCTTTCAAACTCTCCTGTACTCAGGCAGAAATATCACTAGGGTCAAGTTACACAATGCCTTATATTTTTATACAGGATAAGGAAATACTATGGATATATTTACAAGGGAACAGCTCCACCAGAACGCACTTTAATCAACGTTCTGGTGGCCCTATGCCCTTCTCCATATTTACCAAACGGCACTAAGCCACTGCGAGTGGCTTAACACCGCCTTGTAAATACGGCCTCTTTATATGTCTCCCTTTGCATGAAAGGGGCATGCAGTGGGTGTTGCTGTGGGCATTCCATTGCAGCATCCATTGCTTTTTGACACTGCCCCAGATTCACAACGATGTGTAAATCCGAGGCAGCGCCAAAATGTAACGCCAAACAATAGCAGGTATTAGATTGGCACAACGAGGAGAAATACGTTTTGTTTATCCGCGTTTTTGATTTTTCTATGTGGGCTGCATTCTGCAGCACACATAGAAAGCGCAAAACACCATTAATAAGTGTTTATGTGCAGAAGGTGCCCCTTCCTGCACATAAACAGTCATTACATGATGACGATTTGCTGCTTCTTAGTGTGCTGCACAACGCAGCACACATAGAAGTAAATGTAAATGTATTGGCATTTATATAGCGCACTACTTACCCGTAGGGTCCCAAGGCGCTTGGACTGCTGCGAAACCCTTCCTGGCTTCCCTGAGAGATGGTCCCTTAATGGGTATCTCCAGGGTGAGATCAGGCATCCCCGGCGGTCTGGTGGGGCCGTTAGTGAAGATGAGGCAAGCTAATGCCCAGAGTTGCCGAGTGTGATCGCTGATCAGAGTGGGCACCGAGGCGAGAGAATTATCGAGTCCGCTGACCCTGGTCCAGAAACCTGCCGCGCCGGGAATCGAACCTAAGCATGGGCGGAAAATCCGTTTCGCTCGCGGATTTTGCGGATTTTCGGGAAATTCGCAATCCGCGAGATTCGCGAATCTCCTGCAAAATCCACAAATCCGCGAGCAGCGGATTTTGCTCGCACTGCTCGCACTGTTCGCGTGAGTTCGCGGCTTCCCAGTACAACTTCGCGCCCCGCGAATAAGTGCTAAATTGCAGAAATACGATCTTAGCAAAACTGAAACTACTTACCAGGTTCAAAAGTTCAGGCTCATCATTAGTAGCCATTTCCTGTAGTGCTTCCTGAGGGGCCCCTCCAGAGTTCAGTTGCCAGTTGCAACTATTATGTGACCCTGCTCTGAACCTCAGAATAGTTACACATATGCCACAAAGGTCCTGAATTACAGCTAAGGGAGACAAGCAGGAGCCAGGCTGGAAGTTAAAATCCATTAATCAGCCCCTAATTCATTATTGTCAGTTGGGGCAGGGCAGGTGTTGTAACTAATTTTGCAACAATGAAAGCACTTAGCAAGTGCAAAAGATCACTAATCAGGGCGCACTAAGGAAGCAGGTGCCAGCTAAAAAAATATTCTGTGACACATTAATCAGCCCCAAATTAATTCAGGTCACTTGAGGCAGGGAAGGTGTGCTTTGCTTTGCCGAAAATAATGTACACTGGACAACCAGAGGGTGTGGTGATGAAACAGAGGGTGGCATGGGTGGGCCAGAGGGTGGCATGAGTAGTCAGAGAGTGGCAGTGGTGACAGAGAGTGGCAGTGATGAAGAAGAGTGTCCCAAACAGGCTGGACACGTAGAAACAACAAGTTCGCAAAACTTGCGACCCGACAGGTAAGTTCGCAAATTGCGAAATTGTAAAAACCCTCGCGAACTGGCAGAAACACGGGCGAACACAAAAAAAAAAAATCCGCTAATTCGCGGGAATTCGCGGATTTTGCGGATTGCGAATTCGCAAATCCGCAAAATTCGCGAACGCGAGATTCGCAAAATTCGCCCATGCTTGATCGAACCCTGGTCCCGGGCCGTCCTCTGCTCTCGGGTCTGCCGCCTCTAACCAGTGAGCCACACTACTTCACTAGTAACACATCGCCATTATCGATTGTTTATGTGCATGAAGAGACACCTTCCTGCACATAAACAATCATTCTCTGCAATGCAGGCACTCCTGCACCATGGTGCAAGGGTGCCTGCGTTGGCCCTAGGCAGCTCATTTTAGCGTCAGAGTTAGGGAAAACACAGGGGTGCGCCGTATTGTTGCAAATGGGAGCAGCCCATCGTTTTGGAAATGTCGGAGTGCCGTGCTCCAACATTTCCTTGTAAATATGCCCTTATGTTAAGAGGATTATCAGCAGTCTGCCTTTGAAAATAACATTCCATGTTGCAATAAGGACATCCTAAATCTCTCATTTCAATTTTCAAAGTGTAATCCTTCCAGGTTATCTGTGGACACTGCAGCACCTCCAATGGACACATTAGGGGGCTTATTTACAAGAGGCCTGCGCTGCCGGAGCATTGCTTTCAACTCTCTGGTGGCGCAGGCCTCTCAATCATATCTATGAGGTGACGCAAAGCCACCCTGCATGCTACTGCATGGCCTCACAGATACGGAGGAAGGCAAGGAAGAGCAAGGCGCTGCCTTGTCTTACTCTTGGTCTGTGAGGCGTTCCATGGGCGCTGTCTTAGGTGTTCCCACGCAACACCCATGAATTTTGACTCTTCCACAGATTTACAAAATCACATAAACCGGGGGCAGGACCAAAACTATACGCTTCCCCAGAGTAGGCATAAGAAGGAGAAATGTTTTTATTTCTACTTGCTTTTCCCTCTTTTCATGTGTACTGTATACTGCAGCACACATAGAAAGAGGAAAATGCCTCTAATGATTGTTTTTCTGCAGGAAGGTGTTCCACCACGGCGCAAGGGTGCCTGCGTTGGTTCTAGGCCGCAGATTGCGCACCAGTGCAGGGAATAGGACAGGGACGCACCGTATTCCATAAATACAGTGCATTCCTGCCCTTTCACATTGGCGTAGGGCAATGCAGCAAGAGGACTTGCAGCGCTGAGCTGCATCAATTCCTCGTAAAGGAGGCTCTACTTGTTGTGTGTACTTTAAGGATCTTTCTGGGCAGGGGGATTAAAGGCTGAGTTGGATTTGCCAAGATTCACACTCATAATTTGTCGGTCACCCCAGCTATCAGCAGCAACTCATTGAACCGTCGTGCCAGGTGTCGTGATGGCGGGTAGCCTATGTAATCTAGGCAATGCCCTGTACCCTTCAATGATGGGTGGTCTATGCCAGTGCTTAGTTTGAGAAGGTGGTTGTTTGTGGAGAACAATGGCACTTATTTTTGGGGACAACACTTATTTTTCTGAATCAGACACTTACTGATCGCAAAAGATGGAAAACACACAAAGGGGAAAGAGAAACAGAAAAGCAGGCATAAAGGGGGCAAACAGGAAGCATCAAGACTGAGATGGCGAGCCAGGGAGGGTCTGGTAGTGGACTGCGAAGCCGGCACAGGGACATCATTGCAAGGGGGGGGCGTGGGGTTTTCGGTCTGCTCTGGGCGGCAGGAGTTTTGAGGGGCGGCAGCTACACCGTTGCAAAGTTGCAAACGCAGGAAATATCGCCAGCACCCCACCCCCGCTCTTCAGCGCGGCCGCGAGGCAGTAAAGGCAGGGACCGCCACAGGCGGCAAACTACCTGGCTACGCCACTGAGCCGGCATGAGGTGGAGCTAAGACTACATAGCCTCAGTATTCAGCGCGTGGTCACTCAATTTGCACCGGGATTCTAAGCAGAGTTTTGCGCACCAGCGCTCTTAAATTTACAAATTAATCACTGGTCCATTTTGTGAACAGACAACAGCACTTGGTTTAACCCCTTCCATGCTGATGACGGCCTGAAGAAAAGACATATCAATAAATGTGTATTTCTCATACGGTGCTCCTGACTGGTCATTATTAAGTTAAACCTGAACAGAAGGGGTTACCTCTCTGCTATGAAACATAGGGCCTGTTTACGATCTTGTTGGATAGGATACTGGTTACAACAGTGAGAGGAGGTGGCCTAACGGCTAGGGTGCTCGACCTCGGACCTGGGGTACCGGGTTTGAGTCTTGGTAATGACGCTGAAACATCCTGTGATTCTGGGCAAATCACTTAATCTCCCCGTGCCTAACACAAATGAATGTGTGTCCTCATGTAATATAACTGGTGCTATGTAAAGCGCTTTGATACCCGATTCGGGTCCAGAAGTTTGCCGTATATAAAACTCAGCAAAAAAAAAACTGTATTACAAGTACCATAGGATATAATGGAATTGTAATTTGGCGGACAGGATATCTGTCACAATTGAGCGCGTAACCGTGTCCGCCAAACTCATTACCCGGCCCATAATCTTTGCCCACAACGAGCCAATTATGTTCAAATATGCCCTGTACGCCGTTGACACATTTTTTATTACAGCTGCTGAGTCTGCGGTTTCTTTTTCAGGCCCCGAACTGCAGAATCCATCAGCATCGCCCGGGAGGGAAGTGCACGGTGCGCTATAATTGTGTGGTTTGACTATTGATTGCTGACGTGTCCCTTTCTTCCATCTTGGTTCCGTGTCAGCCACAGATTGACAGCCGAAGGGCAGGCACCTGCGGGCATTCAGGACTCAGTGGCCTCTGTACTGAACACAGATCAGAGGCTGGCCCCGTGGGCAGCAGGAGAAACAGAGATGCCAACAGTGAAAGAGGTGACCAGCAAAGAAATCACTTTTTAAATAAGAAATGACAAAGCCAATAGGCCTGTCTAGTGTGTAGGTGAATCTGCTTCTTGATTGATCGGTGATTTTGGGCATGTGTGCGTGTGTGGGTGTGTGTGCGTGTATGTGTGTGTGTGTGCGTGTGTGTGTGTGGGGGGGGGGGGTGCGTGTGCGTGTGCGTGTGTGTAAGTGAATTTAAGAATGTAACAAATTAGATGGATGAGTGAATTGATAGGCAAATGAATGAGTGAGCCACTGAGTGCATAATTGAGTGAATAAATAATGGACACGTCTGTAAAGGGATGTCGAAGTGGGTATGGTAGTGCATTGGTGGAGTGCTGAATGAATGTGCAAGTGAATGAATAGACAGGGGTATCTAGACCGGTTAAGACTTAGGGGGCAGAAGTGAAGCGACAGAAATGAAAAGAATTACTAATATTGTGCCAAAGTAGGCCTTACAGTGGGACTAGTCTACAAAATTGTACTACATAGTATTATGTTGCCGAGTATTGTGGTGTGTAGTATTTGCATTCCATTATATTATTGTGTTGTGCAGGACTGTGCAGTGTGCAGTACATTGTGCAGAATGGTACAGTATTGTGCAGTATAGTACAGTACTGTACGGCATATTTGCATAGAAATGCACATTATTGGAACGTACAGTATTTTTCTTTGTTCTACACTATCGTAATTGGATTATTCCATTGTTACACTTCAGAGTAGTACATAGTAGTTGTGTTGCATTGTGTAGTACTACTATACTCCACAGTGCAGAATCGCTGCTATGTATGGCATGGCTTTATTGCATTGTATAGAATCGTTGCCTTGAGCAGTATTATTGCATTGCATAGTATGTCCCTGCTGGCACCGCACTGCTCTGCTTTGAAACCCACATCCGGTTTGAAAAGCGCTTCCTTGTTTTATTTAGAATCTGCCCCAATGACCGGTCTCAATCTATAGCCACTTATAAGCCCAGACCGTAGATACTCTTGCATCTTATTATCAATAGAGAAACCAGAATTGCTCCACAGTCGGTGCACTGTACATCTCAAATCCATGGACAAGACTTTCAAGCGTGAATTGGAGGGGGCTCTGTCCTACATGTGGTGCCTTGTGGTATGAGTCCAAACCCCCTTTTAAAGTGCTTGTGTTGTTTGTGCCAACCCCTGTACCACCACCACCACCACTCCCACCCCCAAAAGCTTCTTTGCAGCTACATCTTTTATCTGTTGCCTGAAACAGGAAACCCTGAACACAGCAACACAACTGGGAATAATTTGCTGCCGTGTTCAGGTGAGCCTGAGAGATCCACGGCTCTTCTCCAGCTCCTGATTGCCGGATATGGAGGGGGCTTTAGTAAATGGAGGACGCAGTGGCTCAATCAATCAATCAGGGGTTTATAAAGCGCGGCTACTCACCCATGAGGGTCTCAAGGCGCTTAAGTGGCTCCAACCTTCTGTCTGACCATGGGTCAGCCAGGAGGAAGGGACGGTCACGGAATTAGCAGCCGAAGCCCTCCCAGACCAGTTACTTGTCGTACTGCATGATCGCCGGCTACTCTACGGCTTCCAGAGGGAGGTCGAAGTTTGGCGAGGTAGCTGAGTGGCGATAGGGTGCAGCGCTGTCTGGAAGTGGGTTGGATCCTGACAGGTGGGACAGCTGGTCATGGATAATGGCCGTGCTGTCCGGCTCTCTGGAGCTCCTCAACCGACTGACGCCAGTAGGGTAACTATCAGAAAAGAGAGTGTGGAGCTAATGCAGGCCTTATTGCTTTCTTACAGGGGAGCTGTTGCTGGGGCTTGATGCTCCAAGCCCCATTGACTCGCTCCTTCAGCTGTTATTTATGTATTGTAATTGTCAGCCCTGAAGAAGTTCATTTCTTAATGAACGAAACATGTTGGCTGGAACTTTGTATTGTCCAATGACATTGAAAATTAAAGATTTATTTGATACAACAAAACAAGTCAACATAATGTATTGAGAATATCTCCTGGGTAGTGCACCACTCCATCTTTTGGTGTACTTCAGAGATGCTGGGCTCTGGCTGACTCAGAAGCACTCGCTTCAACCCCCCGCCTGAGGCGTGACTCGACACAGCAAAAGGAACCATTGACACTGTGAGAGACAGAGCCAAGCACCATCATGCGCTATCTGTGATCGCAGGAATCTTCAAGGCGCTCTAGAGGCGCGCGGGGGCTGCATTCGCACTTAAGGCTCATCTCATTCCAAACCACTTCAGAAAATGCACCAGGATTCACATGCAAGGTGGAGAACAACAAGTCAGTGAGGAGAAACTGAGGAAGGACTAGCGGTTGCTAACTCTGGCTGCCATACTTTGAGGAATGATACATCAAAAAGTGTATGCGATTGTGGTGTTTAATGAGTAATGGTGGCGGGTGGGTGGAGGAGCAAGTTGTGGTTGGGGATTGGGCACTTTCTTGCCAATCATCTGTGATTGTAGAGGAGAGGGGTGGGGTGAACACTGTCGTGGGAGTACTCTTTTGGCAATCAGACTAAAAACACCACAAAAAACGGAATTTCTACTATTTGTCAAGAACAACAAGCAACAACTTTCACTCAATGGCAAGTCACTCACACTTATCTCACCTTCAAGACACACATTACCAAGAAAAGCCATATAGGCTTTCTCTACTGAAGAAAGTGAAACCATCCCTCCTATGAAGCGGCTCCTGGTATGAAGAAATATGACCAGTGCTTAATTTGAGCCAGTGCTCTCCGGTGCTCAGCACTGGTACTTAATTGGTTTCCAGTGCTCAGCACTGGCACCTTATTGTGAACACCATACTTAGAACAGTGTACCACATGGTGGCGCTGGTCACCTAATTTAGAGATGAGCAGAACAGCGGTTGTTTAGGAATATAATATGCATTACAAATTGCTAATCCCTGCCTCCCCAGCCATTCCTTTTGCTTTGGGAATAATCTGAACTGTCACATTTACATGCGAGAGAGATGGTTACTAGTTGTTTTGGAAGCGATGACAAGGGTGATGAGTGGTGCAAGCTGCAGTGGCCACCTGGTAAGAGCCCTGGCACTTAATATTTGACAAATTAAGCAGTGAATATGAGCACCTCATCTGCATCGTGATGGGACTCCGCTACCTCTGGGTACCAGCCCACAACGGCTTTAAAACCAGCCGCGTCATGGACAGAGCCATCACGACCAGCACCCGTCTATGAGGCTGACACAATCACTAACTCTGCACAGGGCAGCCAGGCCCCGTCAGACTGGTGATGAAGAAATGACACCACCAGGCCCTCTTTCTTGGACGACATCTTACTTGTTTGTTCCATCACTTCCATCCTTTAACCCCATCTACTCCTCCCTGTGGCAGGGTGGGGAGGGGCTGCTATCGAAGATGTAACTTAATGTGTCCAGGTTTACAGGTGCTCGCCTAGTTCACAGGTGCTCGCCTAGTTCACAGGTGCTCGCCTAGTTTACAGGTGCTCGCCTAGTTTGCACGGTGCTCGCCTAGTTTACAGGTGCTCGCCTAGCTTACAGGTGCTCGCCTAGCTTACAGGTGCTCGCCTAGTTTACAGGTGCTCGCCTAGTTTGCACGGTGGCTCGCATAGAAATGCCACAAACCCTACATTTGGCACGTTGCATGACTTTCCAAATGTTCCTGTGGCAGACCAGAGTCCGGCTCGTTTTTGGGGGGCGCGAGGCCTGTAGGGGAGTGTGTCAGGCTTCAGGAGTTGTGAGTTTGTTCCAGGAATGTTTGCACTTTCTGAGCACTGACACTTTTTCATGTGTATCTGAGAGTGCTGGGGAGCGGTGTTAGCATTTGAGGTGATACATCTATTGCTACAAAATTAAGAGCCCTTCGCAAAAGGGCACCAGCCCTCTCCATGCCCCTGTCTTCCTCCTGCACACTCCACATGTTCTCCCTTCTTTCTATTTTTGGTAAATCCACAATTCCTGCAGACAGATCTTTTTCCCTCAGTCTGAACCCCGGCACTGTCGCGCTACATTTTCAATCTACCAATATTACATATTAATATCACATTTCCATAACCTTCGTTCCATGTCGCCCATCACACCCGCCGCCTCTGGTGTGAGCTCTGACACTCCTCCCATCACACCTGCCAGCGCCGCCTCTCTCGTGTTTGCACTGTCACTCCTCCCATCACTCCTCCCGTCACACCCGCCGCCTCTCTCGTGTTTGCACTGTCACTCCTCCCGTCACACCCGCCACCTCTCTCGCGTTTGCACTGTCACACCTCCCATCACACCCGCCGCCTCTCTCGTGTTTGCACTGTCACTCCTCCCGTCACACCCGCCGCCTCCCTCGTGTTTGCACTGTCACTCCTCCCGTCACACCCGCCGCCTCTCTCGTGTTTGCACTGTCACTCCTCCCGTCACACTCGCCGCCTCTCTCGTGTTTGCACTGTCACTCCTCCCGTCACACCCGCCGCCTCTCTCGTGTTTGCGCTGTCACTCCTCCCGTCACACTCGCCGCCTCTCTCGTGTTTGCGCTGTCACTCCTCCCGTCACACTCGCCGCCTCTCTCGTGTTTGCGCTGTCACTCCTCCCGTCACACCCGCCGCCTTTCTCGTGTTTGCACTGTCACTCCTCCCGTCACACCCGCCGCCTCTCTCGTGTTTGCACTGTCACTCCTCCCGTCACACCCGCCACCTCTCTCGTGTTTGCACTGTCACTCCTCCCGTCACACCCGCCGCCTCTCTCGTGTTTGCACTGTCACTCCTCCCGTCACACCCGCCGCCTCTCTCGTGTTTGCACTGTCACTCCTCCCGTCACACCCGCCGCCTCTCTCGTGTTTGCACTGTCACTCCTCTGCGCACCGTGTCTTGCCCACGGACAGCGTTTCTTGCCCACTCCTCGCGCCGCCCCGTGGGTTCAGCTCCTTCTCTCTGGTTCCTCTGCGGGGCGAGTTTCTCCTCGCAGTTGGCTGGGAGCAAGCACTCTGACCTGTTTGTCCTTCTCTGTACCAGCGTCTGTCCAAATGTCCTAAACTTGCCCTTACGCTCCAGATAAGGAAAGGCTCCAGACCCAAAACGTCACCATCTTTTCAATGTCTTTGCAGTACTGAGGATTGGCCAGGAGGCGGCGCTAAGCACCAGCTCTCAGTCATTAGGAAGATGCTTCATTACAAGTCCCAGAAAGCGACCAGAGAGGAAGGGATGTTTCTCCATTATTTAAATGACATTTAAAAAATACATAAACCTTGAGGCAGATTTACAAGCCCCGTGCAACACTTTTGCTCCTGTTTTGCATTACTTTTGTGACACAGCAGCGGCGTAAACAATGCAGCAAATTGACAACGTGACGCATCTAGTGAGATGTGCCACCTTGTCACCCTGCGTCACATTATACCGGCGTCGTCTGTAATGTGTTCATGGTGGGCGTTCCCACGCAAGAGAGCCTCTTAGAAGTGACGCAGTGAAATCTAAAAAATTTCACTGCGCCACTTCTAGGACGCCACTGCGTCAAAACCCTACACCTGCTTGAAGCAGGCGTACGGAGTGACGCAGTGTATTGGGAATAGGCCTCCCTGTGCATTGCTAGAGTTGTGTCGTGCTTGAGACAGGAAGCTAGCAACGCGTGACTTTTGCGCCAACAGATGCGTCCAAATTTCGGACGCATCTGTCAATCCTTGCGCCATGGTGCGCCATATTGTAAATACGGTGCATCGATGGTGGCAAAGGGTTTCGCATTGAGGTGGAGGGAAACTGACACATCTGTACAGATGCGTCAGTTTCTTGTAAATCTGCCCCTAAGAGTTTTAAATGCAGTTCCACAGAGACACTAGTGCAATACAGCAATACTTCTTGCTGTGCTGAAGTACAGCAAAACGTGCATACTGCGCGCTTATAAGAACATAGTGTAGGCCGCCCAGCAGCCTACCGTCCCCCAGCACACCGTGGGGTTTCCAGTGCATAGAGGGGCCGGATTTAGCGCTGGTGGCGCCCAGAGCGACAATCTTTCTTGGCGCCCGTGCCCCCATAACCTCGTCCCAGTGCTTAATTTGTGAAAACAAATAAGTGCCCGGGCCCTCGTCAGGAGGCCTCTGCAGTTTGCACCACGCATTTCCACTGTACTTACACAACTACTGACAATCACACTGAAGTGTGACAATTCACACTGTTCGAAGCTGCCAATGCTTTAAGAATAGTCAGGGTGGCAGGTATTGGTTGTTATTAATGTATATTGAATTAACAAACAACTGTATCTGATTGAGATATCGGGGTCAGGCGGACAGAAGTCAGGTCAGGCCACAATCCCCCCTCCACCTCCAAACCTTCCTAGTTTGATTCTCCCAGATCATGGGCGTCTAGTTGGTGGCAGGATACGCGATCAACTCCACCACTGACGATCACCTCGGACAGGTGTGTTTTGCAGATAGTCTGAAGGGGCTACTCCCTCCTCTTCGAGTCTACCCCTCCCTCCATGCCTCCAAGACATGATCGGCTGATGGATGATCACCTTGCTTTGTTTCGAGAGGAAGTCAAGACTCTTGGTCAAAGGAGCTATAGAGTGTTCCAGGGCCAGAAATAGGCTGTGGTTGCTATTCCTGCTATGTTCTGGTTCCCAAAAAAGACAGAGGCCTTCATCTTTTTCTTGACCTCAGAGCCCTCAACTACTTCCTCATAAAAGAAAAAGGTTAAGATGCTCACTCTTGCTCAGGTTCTGTCTGTCCTGGACCCCGGAGACTGGATGGTAGTGTTGGGTTTGCAGGTCGCCTATTTCCATATCCCTGTCCTGCCTGCCCATCACTGCTACCTTCGGTTTACGGTGAACCACAAGCACTTTCAGTTTACTGTGCTCCCCTTCATCCTGCCCCTCTGGTGTTCACCAAGGTGATGGCGGTGGTTGCAGCACATCTGCGGAGATCTGGGATTCCAGTCTTCTTCTATCTCGACGGATCACTATCAATGTGCCGAAGTCACACCTGACTCCCTCTCAGGTGCACCCTTTCATCGGAGCCCTTCTGGAAAGCAGTGCAGTTTAGGTCTTATCCTCCTGAGGGGTGAGTCCAGGATATTCAGGCTGCGATACCGATGTTTCAGCCTCTATCCTGGATCTCAGCGACTCTGAAGCTACTGCGCCTCATGACTTCCTGCACCCTGATGGCGAATAATGCCAGATGTCATCCGGGACCAGGGGCCAGAACCCTGCCCCTTCTCCAAAGATTATTCCTCCTGCCAACGCCATCAACCGCGGATTCCTTGTACAGATATATGCCTGCATTCCATTTGTATAATAAATGGCTTCGCACCATGTACTTACTGTTCTTTAGGGTCCTGCAATGCTCTGTGGACACAGCTTAAAACAAAGACTCCTAGTGTATACAAAATATTTCTTCTCAATTGCAGGTCTCTACCTAAACACTCTTCCGAAATTAATATATTTCTTGACGGAGAACAACACGATGTTAGTTTCTTAACAGAAACATGGCTCCACAAGGAATCTGATCCCAACCTTGTGCTATCACTTCCTCCTAGTTACTATATGTTGAGGAAAGACAGGGAATTTGGGAAAGGGGGAGGCATTGACATCATTCTCAAGGACCACCTGAAGGGTCGTATTCAGCCTGACCTCATTCAAGACTGCGAAAATATGTTCTTCGCAATCTCTTTCTCTGCTACACTCACCCTATCAGGAATCCTTATCTATTGCCCCCAGAGGCCCCTGTGGACAATTCCTTAAATCTCTTACAGATAGTGCTGCTACGTTAGCAAGTACCACACCCAACATCACCTTACTAGGCGATTGTAACTTGCACATAGAGGACCCTTTCAAATCTGAAGCCTTGGATCTTACCCAAGACTTATTGGCTATCCAACTGATTCAAAAAGTCCCTAGCACTACACACTGTAAAGTTCACCTCTTGGATCCAATTTTTTCAAACGTTGAAAAGCTCTCAGTAGGCAATTCCATCCTTGTGCCTTGGTTGGACCATTTTTTACTCCCGATCCAATGGAACATCCCGCCACAGCCCACTTACTGACAATCGTCTGGTAGTTGGGAACGCCCCTGGGCAAAACTCTCATTAGAGTCAAGGACCACAGCCCTGACGAATAATAGACCTTTAATGGATCCCAACGTTATCATAGCCACTGATAGATTCAACCATTGGATTGAATCATCCTTGGACACTACCATACCACGCAAATTGAGCCATAAAAGGCCTAAAGAGAAAACGACACCTTGGTACTCACCCAAACTTTTGTAACTTAAACCAAATTGCAAAAGATTAGAAAGAGCTTGGAGAAAAGAGTACAACACCTCAAAAAACAGAATTATAGAGAGTCCATCAAAATTCAGCACTGTACTTTGAAGAAACAATTACCTCCAAAGCCAACGCTCCCAGTGAAATCTTTCAGATAGCTAAAAACCTTATGAAGTGTCCTCCGCCTGTGACACCACCTGACTCTAACCAATCTCACTGTAATGAACTTGCAGATTTTTTAATAAGAAAATTCTAGATATATACAATACCTTCCCTCAGGCTCTTTACCCCAATAACTCTGTCTCGGAAGTTAATACTCCACCTGGCAGCAAAAGACAACTGGAGGAACTTACAACTATTAATCTGGCCACCCTTTCTCAGCTCTGCCCAGGTCACATCTGGTTCTCCTCTCCATATGCTTCGTAAGGCAGAGGAAACCATACTCCCTGTCTAACTAGAAGTGTTAAATCTATTTATTTCCACTTGTCATGTTCCTTCGTCGTGGAAACATGCCATGATAAGAGCACTGCTAAAAAAAAACAATCTAAACCATGAGGTATGTGAAGGACCGGGTTTTAGAACCCAGCGGCGTCAGGGAAAACGCCTGACGCCTTTGAGTTCCCCTGCCTTGGCAAACAGAGACACGGGATACTTCTTGTTGATGTCAAAGACCAAAGTTTATTGGCTGCAATCAGGAACAGAGATCTACGAAGCACAACACGGGTGGTTCGCTAGAGACTGCACAAATTCAATGAGCGGAGCATGGTCTTTTATGCCAAAAATCAAGCCTCAGGCAACATTCCAAATTAGTATTGGGTTCATACAAACTGACCAATAGTAATGTGGCATTTTGAAAGTAACGTATGACGACAATCCCACTTTCGGTTGTCCAGCCCACCAGAAATGACCAAGCACATTCCAATATTCTTGTTCGCTCAGGCCGGACAGACCCATCATAAAACCCTCAACCCAAATCAGTGATATGTCGTAAAGGAAGGAACAGACACAGATTGGAACCAAGATAGAAAGGTAGGTGCAGTGTACCATAAACTCGGGCATGTCCTACTCTTTGATCTTTATCTGACCAGCTACTTAACAAGGAACTGGCTCAGCGAGGTCAGCCTTGGGCAAGGGGGTCAGTTCGGCCAGGTCATTCAGAAGTCAGCTAAGGTGTACGTGTCCCAAAGACTCGTTTGGCCGCAGTCATCGGCCTATGTGGGGGCAACCACACAAAATGGCTTCCATACACAAAATGGAACCCGAAGGTTCGAACGAAATCCTCGAATATGCAGTGTTCTCATTGATCGACTAATGCGAAAACACTCGTACACACTACACTCGTCATTTGCGGTCTACTGACACCAAAATCGTCTATTTCCGACGACCTTTATTGAACGGGTTTGGAACCACCGAACCTCACCCACAAACTACGGAACTACAGGCCATCCTTTTGCCCTTCCATAGGCAATAAACCCAAACCCATGTCAATCTGAATCTGGATCTATATTCATCAGATCATCGATATGTTGCTGTAGCATCATCCTATTACTTAGTACCTCTCTCTGGACAGGTCTTCTTGTACACAAAGTAGCACAGAGGCCACAAATAGCAGGAGCACACTGTACACAAAGACAGAACAGGAAAAGGATAGCTAAGACCATCCCAATGACCATCAAAATCTTCCAACCCCAAGTGGATATCAGTCCCCATAACCATCCCATCAACAACCAATCTCCTTTGTCCAAATGGACAGAATCGGAGATCTTATGTAACTTGGAAATGGCTTGGAAGACTGTTAGACCTGACACCTTGGCGTGAGTTTCCCTTCCACTTTTTGCTGTTGTGCCTCAGATGTTTTGCTGGTTTCCGCTACTCAGGGCACCGCGCCACGGCCAACCCGTGCCGCAGTGCAAGTGATCCCTACTGAAAATTGTACATGTGATTGATGTCCATGATTGGTTCATTGGATTTACTGTTAGTCCCTAGTAAAGTGCACCAGGAGTGCCAGGGCTTGTAAATGCCAACACTGCTAGTGGGCCTGCAGCGCTGGTTGCGCCACCCACAGAAGCAGCCTTAAAATGTGTCTAGGGTCTGCCATTGCAGAACCTGCGTGCAGTCTGGTACTGTCATGCTGGCTGGGCAAGTGCACCCACTTGCCAGCCCCTAAATCTTCCCTTAACTTCATATTAGTCACCCCTATGGTAGGCCTGAGGGCAGGGTGCATTGTAAGTGTAAGGTAGGACAAGCCCTGATGTGTATGGCATGTCCTAGTAGTGAATTACATCCAAATTCGTTTTTCACTATTGCAAGGCTACCTGCTCCCCTTAGGCCAGAATGGGCTGCTGGAATTATTACACTCTGTAATCCCAGCAGGCTCAGGGAACATGGTAGAGAGTCATATTTAGTATGCCTGAACTCAGAATAATAAAATACTTCTTTTAGTAAAGTTTATTTTAATATCCTGGGTTTGCAAATGCTACTTTTAGAAAGTTAGCATTTGCTTGTCTAACCATTTCAGCCCGCCTCTGCTCTTGTGTGTATCTGACTGTCTGGGTGTGTGAGTGACAGGGCTGGGAGTTGACAGGTGGTGAATAGCAGGATGACACCTTAGTGGGTGGTGGGAGTTTCCCCTGAGTGATGCATCAGGATGTGCTCTGCCACCACAATGCTGGCTCCGCCCCCCTGGGGAGCGACTGATGACTCAGCCTGCACCTGGCCCAGGAAAGACCGAAGCTTGTCAACAACGTGCTCAAGCTGCCCCTGTCTTCACAATGCCGGCTCCGCCCCCCTGGGGAGCGGCTGATGTGCCTGCCCTCACACTGAATGCAGAAGCAGAAGTATCCACCACAAGTGCTCAGGGACTGAGAACAGTTATGCAAAGGCCCCCCTGGCCTGTAAGAACAAAAGAAACTGGGTATAAAAGTAGGAGCCCTGCTCCTTGTAAATGAGATCCTGTTTGTGCTACAGAAGAAACTCTGCCCGAAGAGAAGGACCTGGAAGGACAAGGAGGAGTGCTGACTCTGGCCTGTGTCTGGTGCCTTGCTGCAGAAGGAGAGGGAAAGAAAAGACTACAAGAAGACTTTTGCTTTGTAAAACTTTGTGCCAAACTTTGCTGAGAGATCTCCAAGGGCTTGCCTGTGAACTTGCCTCCTGACCAGCGCCCCAGGAACAGTGGGCGCTACCCCCTGACAGAGGAACCACTACAAGACGCTGTCTTCCCTCTGCAAGCCTCGCCAGGAAAAGCGGAGCGCGCTGTGACCATCGCGCTCTTCAGCAACGCTCTGGGAGCTGCCCTCCTTCTAAACAAAGTGACTGCCGCCTGCCTGGTCCAGAAGCATCGTAAAGATCAGCCCAGCTGATCCGAGCACAGTGACTGACCCCGAGCTGCAGCTCGCAACGTGAAGAGAAGGGGCGGCCGGTGCCTGCTTGCCCCCTTCGTGTCTTGTGCCCCTGAACGCGCCGCCGCTGTCCGAGAAACAGCTGTTGCGTGGGGTGCCTGAACGTCGCCTGGATCAATAGAGGCCTGCGCCGAGGAGTGCTGTCCCCTGAGTGCGCCCTCCTGATCAGGAAACCCCGAGGCGCTGGCTCCGTGCAACCCGGCCCGCACAGCAACGTCGACCCACGAGCCAGAGCTGAGCCGCCGCTCGCTCCAAGCACCGGACGGAAGACAACGCGTCGCGGACTGCCGCATTGACCTGCGCCTCACCAAATCTCCCACAAGGTACTGTGTTCTTTGTCCTCCCGGTGCGAGCGTCCTGCGACCTGAGCTCGCACCGCGCTGCCTGTTCCTCAACGCGAGCCGCCTCTGAAACCGAGGCTCGCACTGCTCCTGGTCCTCGAGGCCCACGCGGGAAGCGTGAGCTTTGGCCGGCCGGGCCCGATCTCCTCTCTGAAGCGAGCGGAGACAGCGGAACGCGCATTGAGGCGCTACGAGACACTGAACCTTGTTGAACCTGGGCAGAAGGCCCAAAAGATTGCCTAATTGCTAGAAAGAACTGTGGCAACTTGAAACTAAGTAAACTGGAACCACTATTGAAAGTTTGACAACTGTATTTACAAGCCTGCTTGAAATTATATAAAGAATATATATTTTTACAAATACAGTTTGGTGTCATTGTGTGGTGGGTTGGTTGTGACGGTGTAATATTGCAAATGTTTAACCCTATGTACCCCAGAGATTAGCCTAAGACTGCTTAAGCCACACTACCTAGAGGGTAAGCAGGGGTTGTCTTGAAGGTAACCCTCAGCCCTGACGAGGAAGAGAGAGTCCCTGCTTGTCGCCAGTGCTGCACTGCGCCAACTAGAGCCTCCCCCTTCCTACAAAGACTGACAGAGCGTTGTCAGGAATGAAAACGCAGCAGCTCGATTGAATCAATTTACATACTCAACCTCGATCTGCTAGTATGACATCAAGGGCAACTCTATTTTGGAGTGTCATAAGCCTATCCGACTGGAGCTCAGCAGTCAAGTTACTAAGGGCACCAGCAGTTTCGACTATGGTGGACTCAACCACTCTCGTCAACTGACGAATATTCCTGCTATTAGTCATCGGTCCCCAGAACGGCAGAAAACCCTTGAAGAAATCTCCCAACTCTTGCCCTGCAGTGTCTTCTTGACTAAAGACACCTCTAGCAACTCTCGTCTTATGGTAATCTGCAGCAGTTGTAAAAGTGGGAGGCAACAGGAAAGAAACAAAACATGTGCCCGAACAATCAGGGGGCAACCATGTATATGCTTTGTCATAACAAACAAAGTAGGTACCCTTAGCGGCTAAAAATGCTGGGGAAGACTGAGACGTAAATACATAGGTGTCAGTACAAACGCTCTTCCCTAGCTGAGCTCTCGGATTCTTGCCATTACCCTGCAGACAATAGCGACCCTGATGGGGCAATATCCAAATCGGTGGAGAACTTTTCGCTCGCTGGTTAACACTCAGACTAACTCCATATCCAGTAATATCCCAACCACTATATGGTTGTCTCTCATCCATCGGAATAGTTTCAATGGCATTAGTCCCTTTAACCATGTCGACTATGCCTCTAGCAACAGCACTAATCTTCGGATTGTCCTTCGGTGAACGTAGGGGATAAACACTATGGGCATAGATAAACATCGTTCTGTAAGCCCAAATCGAACCATTTAAACTAAAAGGCAAAACTAAGTACGGAATACCCTTATCAGTCGTATGGGGCATTAAACCACAGATCCAACAGTTTGTCGTGTTCATCACTAACTGGTGTTGGTGCAAAAGTTGAATAAAGGAATTATTGGCAAATTCCAGTCGTCTAACTACCTCGTGTTCAGGCAAAGGATGAAAAGAATGAGAAGAAATAGTAGGTGGAGGTGTAGGTTGCACAGTGGGAACAAACGTCACTTTAAAAGAGAATGTCACATAACCAATTATGAATATCATTAAACTCAATAGCAAAAATAAACTTGGTATTTAAAAACCTTTCTTTGACATCAATTTGCATATCTTCTTTCTAAAAATCATTGTCCTTGCAGGTCTCTCCAACTCGAAGAAATCCATCCTAGCTAAAAATGCTGCTCGCGATGGTAGGGTGTTCTATGCTAAAGAATGCCTCTGTCAACCCAGGGCAACTCCCTTAGGCCAACCAGAACCTTCGACCTAGTGTCTCAGGCTTGCACTCCAAAGACTTTCAGCAACCGCGACCTTACAGCTGAACCCGGATGGCGGTTCGAAAAACAAAAATGAGTAGATCCTCGGTGGAGAGTTAACCTGCAAACAGAAAAATCATAAAAACTTTATTTGTGCTTTATTTGTCCATGACTCTCAGTCGCAAATTATAGCGGCTTCTTCCAGGCAGTTCTTGATCTTTAAACAACAAATCAGGCTTAATAGTGTTCAATCGATTCGAATGAGGCACAGCTTCTTGTAAAAGATCGTCACTTTCTCTTTCAAAGTTCGTACCAATCAAACGAGCATCGCTGAATGGCAAAAATCGTGGAGCAGTTTCAGTTTCAGAGTCTGGAAGTCCCTCCTGGACCCACTGATCGTACGGTAAGGGCAAATGTGCTCGCTTACAGTGTACGCCGTGGATCCAGTTTTTCTTGCCTTGTACTCGAACTGCAGAACGTGTAGACAGGAGAACTTGATAGGGTCCCGTCCAACGGGGCTGATCGTTCTTGGTCCGCTGGAAATTTTTGATGAAGATCCAACTGCCAGGTTCAATAGCCAGAAACCGGTCCCCGGGAGCTTGTTTCCTTCCCAGTGTAAGAATTGGCTTTTGTAGTTTGGTTTGCCCTGTTCCCATCATGCACTGGGACAGGAACAGACTAATTTGCATACAGCCAGGTTCTGAAACTGGGATGGTGCAGTGAGCTAAAAAACGGTGTTGGATCTAGCCCTGATCTCTTGACTGGGTGAGAGCTTTCTGCTTAATTCAGAGACTCTGTCCCTCACCACCCCTTGTTGTAAATATTTTTGTCCACCCTAAGCGTGGAAGGGTATTCTCAGATGTGAGACCCTTGCTCATTGCACCATCAGGATTCAAGCAAACTGGGCCGAAGACGGCTGTAATGCCAGAAACCGGTCCCCGGGAGCTTGTTTCCTTCCCAGTGTAAGAATTGGCTTTTGTAGTTTGGTTTGCCCTGTTCCCATCATGCACTGGGACAGGAACAGACTAATTTGCATACAGCCAGGTTCTGAAACTGGGATGGTGCAGTGAGCTAAAAAACGGTGTTGGATCTAGCCCTGATCTCTTGACTGGGTGAGAGCTTTCTGCTTAATTCAGAGACCCTCACCACCCCTTGTTGTAAATAGGTTCAATAGCGTGGCCTGGATCCTCAGAAGCTTGTGGTAGGCTGTCATGCACCTGTTGGTGTAAAACACGCAATTTAGTCGTCAGTTCGCGCAAGTAGTCAAGCAACACAGGATACTCGATTTCACTAAACCTGGGTGGCCTTGGTACGCCCCAAATATTCGCAGGGCGGCCAAAGACAACTTCGTACGGACTCAAACCCATTCGCGAATGCACAGTCATTCTTGTGGACAGGAGCGCTAAAGGCAAAGCATCTGGCCACTGTAAACCAGTGCTCGCTTGGATTTTAGCTAACTTTAACTTAAGAGTGCCGTTATAGCACTCGACTAAACCAGCTGATTAGGGATGATTTGCAGCATGAAATTTCTGCCGGATCCCTAGTCCCTCACACACTCTCTTCATGACTTGACCCACAAATTCACTCCCATTGTCACTCCAGATAATTCTCGGCATTCCAAGCCGCGGGAAAAATTCTTTTATCAGGACTTTCGCTGTAGACAAGGCCGTATTGTCCTTAAGGGGATAAGCTTCTACCCATCTAGAAAAGGAGCAAACAACCACTAAAACATATTTCAAGTTGTTGCATCTCTCCATGTGGATAAAATCTAGCTGCAAAGCCTCGAACGGATACGTAGGAGGAGCAAAATGACCAGCTGGTGTTGGAGTTCCCTTACCAGGATTGTACATCAAACACACCATACAATTCTTAACCAAGTTCTCTGCACATTTTGGAATTCCCGCATTATGCCAAACCGGAGCCAACAACTTGCACATCCCTTTCACATTGATATGTGCCATTCCATGAGCCATTGTAACAACCGGAAGCACATACGCGTCAGGCAACAACCATCTCTGATGCTCGGACAAATCAATCCAACAACCATTCAAATCCAATCTACCCTTACTTTCTCTCCATTCGTTCAACTCTTTCTCTGTAGCCTCAGCTTGAATGGACTTCACACTCTCAATCGTATCTTCACACATATTCTTCTCTGGAACCCATCTCGTTAGACCCGCAACATACATTCGACTCATCACATTGCTCGCAGTTTCTTTCGCAACTTCATCCGCAAACGTATTTCCGCGACCAACTTCATCCGTAACTTTCCTATGGGCACTGCATTTCACAATCGCTACTTGCAATGGCAAAGTAAGTGATTCAAGAATTTCATTCACCAACTGCCCATGCTGTATCTTTGTACCATGCGAAGTCAAAAACCCACGTTCACGCCACAAACGCCCAAAGCTATGAGCCATGCCAAAGGCATATTGGCTGTCAGTATACACATTCACTCGTTTATCTTTCGCCAACACACATGCTCTCGTTAATGCAATCAACTCCGCTGCTTGTGCTGAATTATGTGGAATACGTGCAGCTTCTACAATTGTATGCAAAGTCATAACAGCATATGCCACAGTCGTATCACCATTCGGCAACTTAAAGCACGAACTATCAACCCACAAAGTACCATCACACTCTGGAAGAGGAGTATCTTGCAAATCTACTCTCCCTTTCGTTTCTTCTTCAGTTCTCAGAAAACAGTCATGCTGTTCTTCACTATCTACCTCAATTGAAATTGGCAACAACGTGGCTGGATTCAACGTGTTGCATCGTTTAATGGGCACATGATTCGCGAACAGCGTCAACTCGTAACCCGACAACTGAGCACTTGTTAAATGCTGTGTCTTGGTACGGTTCAATAAGGTATCCACTGCATGTGGAACCATTACTACTAGCGTATTGTCCATAACCAAACCAGCAGACTGTCGAATTAAAACAGCCGCTGCCGCTGTGGCTCTCAAGCAACTCGGCAACGCTCTAGCTACCCGATCTAAAGTCGATGAAAAGTAAGCACATGGACGCTGCTTATCGCTAAACTGCTGAGTCAAGACTGACAATGCACATCCCTCTCTCTCGTGAACATACAATGTGAAAGGCTTACTGTAGTCGGGAGTACCCAACACAGGAGCCGAACACAACGCATTGCGTAATTCAGAAAAGCTCTTTTGACATTCGTCAGTCCAAGGAATAGGATTTGGAGTATCCTTAACAGTAAGAGCTATCAAATGCTTCACTAACAAAGAAAAAATAGGGATCCACGTAAGAGCTATCAAAGGCTTCGCTAACAAAGAAAAATTAGGGATCTGATGGACAGGCCTCGTGGCCGGCCCGTCCCCTCCCCGCATGGCGGGTCGCGGACACCTGCTCCTCCTGTTCCCCGGACAAGAACCACCCCTGCAACCCGCCGGGGCAACCCCCGGCCCTTCCCCGACGGAACCATGGCTCCTGAACACCACCGTATCGGCTGGCCCGGGTCCCTTCCAGAACCCCTGTCTCCGGCCCAGCCGCCATTTTGGACACTACACGACCAGGCCTCGTGGCCTCGGGTTGACCTCGGCCTCGGGCCCAGCCAGGCCTCGACATCGAGGCACCACCATCCGCCCAGGGGGTGAAGAGACCACTTGGCAGGTCAATGGGAGAAGGAGTGTCGATGGCTCCCCTCCGCCAGGTGTCGATCGCCCCCCGCCTCCCTGGCTCCACCCCCCGGCTGGGTGTCTGGACTCCCTCATCCCGGACCTCCCGACCCCCAAGTGCGAGGGTCCGGACATCAAAGGGCGCCAGACCTATAACTGGGGCAGCTCCAGAGCAGGAAGGCAGTTGTATCCTGGAGTCGAGAGACACAGAGACGAACTCATCCTTGGAGGCCTGCTGGCGCTGCCGCGGCTCCTCTTCGTGAACCACCTTTGAAGGCCTGCTGGCGCTGCCGCGGCTCATCCTCGTCGTGAATCATCTTCAAGGCCTGCTGGCGCTGCCGCGGCCCTCCTCGTCGTGAACCATCTTCAAAGCCTGCTGGCGCTGCCGCGGCCCTCCTCATCGTGAACCATCTTCAAGGCCTGCTGGCGCTGCCGCGGCCCTCCTCGTCGTGAACCATCCTCAAGGCCTGCTGGCGCTGCCGCGGCCCTCCTCGTCGTGAACCATCTTCAAGGCCTGCTGCCGCTGCCGCGGCCCTCCTCGTCGTGAACCATCCTCAAGGCCTGCTGGCGCTGCCGCGGCCCTCCTCGTCGTGAACCATCTACAAGGCCTGCTGGTGCTGCCGCGGCCCCTCCTTGCGAACCCTCCAGCTCGAGGATTGTGAGCTCCACCTCTGCTGCTTCTGTACCTGACCGGTACTCAGACTGTCCCGCTACCCTTTTCCCCCAAAAAGACTAGAATTGACGGGATCCTCGTATCCTGGTCCTGCTGTATCGCCCATCACCTTGCCTAAAGATCTATATAAAAGTGTGCAGAACTCATCTCTGTGTGGTGTCTATCTGTGGGGGGGAAGTTACTTGTCTGTACGATTACCGGAGAGGGCCCTCACCGGAGGCCTCTCCCCCTGTACTCGGCCGACCCTCCGGGTCCCCGTCTAACATTGGTGGCCAGCGGCGCGATCCGAGCCGACGCATAATCGTACAGAGAGTAACTCACCCCACGACACACAGCCACCATGACGACAAAGGAGAGTGGAACAACAGAAAAATTTCAGATGGAAAAGCTGGAAGAGTACAGCCACAAAGAACTAAAGCAATTCTGCATAGAGCTGGGCATTGCTACCACGGGACTGAGCACGAAAGATGACCTCAAGCACGCCTTAGAATCTTGGGTGGAGACGGAAGCATCCCCACCCCAAAATCAAAGCCTCGAGACCACTGAAGCAAGTACCACCCCTGTGGACGAACGAAGATCGGGCCTCTCGTCCGAAGAGGCCCGAGAACGGGAGAAAAGCCGGCTCCACGAATTGGAGCTGGCTCGACTCCGCTTAGATGGAGAACTCAAATTGGCAGAACAAAAAATAACCCTCGAACACTTACGGCTCAGGGAAGAACGAGAAGAGAAAAAGAGCCAGAGGGAGCTGGAAGAAAAAAGACTAGCATACGAGCACGAGCGCAACTTGAAGGAGCTAGAAATTCGATGGCAGAACAAAGACCTCGGCGTCTCCGGGCACCAGAGCCCCACTGCCCCTACGGACCCTAAGGTCCACATCCCCAAGGACGTCGTCAGGGAATACTACCGGAACGATGATATCCAGCAATGGTTTAAACCCTACGAGGTAGCAATGACCTCCCACCGAATCCCGCGGAGCGACTGGGGAGCCGGGTTATGGGGAAAATTCGTCAACGAAGGAAGAGACGCCCTGCTGCAACTCCCCGACCACCAGATGACATCCTACGACCACATGAAGGCTGCCCTCCTCACTCGCTATGGGCTCACGCCCGAGATGTACCGGCAGAGATTTCGAGACTGCAAACGAATCCCTGGTACAACCTGGGTGGAGTACGTGAACTTTTTTAGCCGAGCCTTCGAGGGGTGGATCAAGGGCAGCCAGGTCACCACCTACGAGCAATTATTCGACCTCATTGTATGGGAACACCTCTCCAATAATTGCTTCGTCGAACTAAGACGGCACCTCCTTGATAGTAAGCTGACCGAACCCCGGAAACTCGCCATCGAAGCAGACCAATGGGAGAGCACCCGAGTCCCTCGGAGCTGGCCCAGCAAACAGAACAGAGCCTCCCAAGGGCCCCACCGCCCACGGGGGGTGGAGGAGGCCAGGGTCGGGGCAGGGACACCATCACGGTGCCCCTCACTAGCAACCCCCCACCCCCGGCCGGAAGAGGAAGCCCTCCAACGCGAACAGGGTTCCGCTCCAACGTTACCTGCCACAAATGCCAGCGACCTCTCCAATAATTGCTTCGTCGAACTAAGACAGCACCTCCTTGATAGTAAGCTGACCGAACCCCGGAAACTCACCATCGAAGCAGACCGATGGGAGAGCACCCGAGTCCCTCGGAGCTGGCCCAGCGAACAGAACAGAGCCTCCCAAGGGCCCCACCGCCCACGGGGGGGTGGAGGAGGCCAGGGTCGGGGCAGGGACACCGTCACGGTGCCCCCCACTAGCAACCCCCCGCCCCCGACCGGAAGAGGAAGCCCTCCAACGCGACCAGGGTTCCGCTCCAACGTTACCTGCCACAAATGCCAGCGACCCCGCCACTACGCCAATGATCCCAACTGCCCAAAGAATCAGAGCCCCATGAACCGCCAGATCACCGCCGCCGCCCTGGGAGAAGAGCCGGGCCAAGAAGCCGCCGAAGAGTACGAACAGTACCAGCCCGAGTGGGAACCAGCCGCCATGTCCCTGGTCTGTCTAGGGGAGAGGGACATGGTCCCGCGGGCGCCCATTCCCGCCAACACGCAGAAATACAGCCAGTGGGTCACCATCAATGGACGCCGGGCTGAAGCCCTCCGTGACACAGGGGCCAGTGTGACCGCAGTCCGCTGCCATCTGGTGACCCCTGACCAGATCCTACCCAATGTACTTTGTCCAGTGCGGTCGGCAGACAACTCCGAAAGCCTGTGCCAGATGGCCCGCGTCCCCTTCGAGTGGGGAGGGGTGTCCGGCATGCTAAAAGTAACTGTCCGCGACGATGCCCCGGTGGACTGCCTTCTGGGGAACGACCTCGAGAGCTCCCCCTGGTCAGCCGTTGAGCGGAGGGAGCACCTGGGGATGCTTGGTCTCCCTGAATGGGTCTGTGTAACGACCCGATCCATGGCCGCCCGCGCCATCTCCAGCCCAGAGGAACAGGAGTGGCCCGAACGTCCTCCGCCGATCGTCACAGAAGAAGCCACCCCTGAGCCTGGTCCTCCGGGGTCCGGCAACTAAGAACCGAATCAACTCCAAGATCTCCCGGAGCTGGCCCAGTGGCGCCAAGAAGGTGGCCCCACTCAGGAACTGTTCCGCCAGGAACAAAGAGCGTGTCCCTCCCTCGAGGGACTCCAACAACAAGCCATAGCCCAGAGCGCAGGGGATGCCTCGGGGGCCCACTGGATCTACTGGGACAACAAGCTGCTCTACAGTGAGCAAAAGATTGCCGAGCTGGGAGCCAGCCGGGTGCTGGTGGTCCCCCTCCGATTCAGAGACTTCCTATTGAACTTGGCACACGATGTGCCTCTTGCCGGGCACCTGGGGCAGGACAAGACGTACAGCCGCCTGGTGACCCACTTCTATTGGCCGAAGATGCAGAACGATATAGCGAACCACTGCCGGGCCTGCCCCACCTGCCAGGCCAGCGGGAAAAGCGGCCGAAAACTGAAAGTCCCCCTGCAACCCTTTCCCATCGTCACCACTCCCTTTGAGCGGGTGGGAATAGACATTGTGGGGCCCCTGGATCCCCGGACAGCACAGGGACACCGGTTCAATCTTGTCCTGGTGGACCATGCCACCCGCTATCCCGAGGCCATACCTCTCCGGACCGTGACGGCGCCCGTGGTGGGCCGAGCCCTGATAGGGATCTTCTCGCGGGTGGGCTTCCCCCGAGAAGTCGTCAGTGACAGGGGCACGAACTTTATCTCCAGGTACATGAAGTCCCTATGGCAACAGTGCGGGTCACCTACAAATTCACGACCCCCTATCACCCGCAAGGGAACGGACTAGTAGAATGATTTAACTGCAACCTCAAAGGGATGATCATGGGCCTGGAAGAACCCCTACGTCGCCAATGGGACGTGCTGCTCCCGTGCCTCCTGTTCGCTTACAGGGAGGTCCCCCAGAAATCCCTGGGCTTCAGTCCGTTCGAACTCTTGTATGGACACCCCGTCCGGGGCCCCCTCAGCCTGGTCAAAGAAGGGTGGGAGGTGGCCCCTCAGAAGACTCCCCCTGATGTATACAAGTACCTCTTGACCCTCCGTAACCAGACCCGGCGGTTCATGGAACTTGCCAAGGCCAACCTCGAAGCCAGCCAAGAAGACATGAAGCGCTGGTATGATCAGAATGCCTCATCCATCGAGTTCGAGCCGGGACAACAGGTCTGGGTGATGTCCCCGGTTGAACCTTGCGCCCTCCAGGACAAATGGACGGGACCCTTCAAGGTGGTGGAGCGCAAGGGCCCCGTCACCTACCTGGTAGACCTGGAGTCACCCCGAAACCCCCTACGGGTCCTCCACGCCAACAGACCCAAGCCCCACTTTGTGCGCTCTGAACTTAGCCTCCTGATGGCTACCGACAGTGGGGCTGAAGAAGACTCCGAGCCCTCTCCCCGATCTCCTGAAAACGCTCGAGAAAGACGGCTCCGTGGAGGGAGTCCACCTCTCCGATACCCTGTCCCCAGTGAAGAAAAGTAGAAAATGACTCACTCTCCCCACCAGGGATCTATCCAGAAGTTTGCATAATAAAGCAGCAAAGGAATTGACAGCCAGTCTGTAAAATTAAAAGACATCTTTATTATAATTAATTATGAGGCTTCGTCGTCCAACCGTAGTTTTACAATTGAAAGAGGGAGCCTGCCTGAGCTTTCTCAGGCAGGCTTTTTATACAAAAAGTTTGCCCCTAGGCTCACATTCTTGCTGTGAAACACATCATTGTAGGTCGCTCCCATGGTACCATAACAAAGCAGGCTATAATTATGAATTCCATTCTACTTGCCCAAACTGACCAACCCATCTTCCATCATGAACATATGTTAAGCTTCACATATTTTCCTGTGCAGGCCGAAGAAGCTCACAATAGAACTGGTTTCCTCCCCATCATATAAACAGTCACCTCCCCATTGTAAAAGCCCAGAAGCAGAGAAACAGAGCCAGGTGTGGAAGATAGAAATGTAGGATAAGGGATGCTTGTGGGTCATAAACAGGCATGGCTACTGTATTCGGCCTTCTAATCTTGCTCAGGCCAATGTACACAACAAGTTGCTCAGATCTTTAATATAGATTGACTAGAGGGCATGGACTGGTTTGGTGAGGCCAACATCACGTAGGCAGATTCAGCCTGTTCAGGTCAAATGGGAGTCAGGAAGAACTCAAGCTAAGGAATACGTGTCCTTTAAGAATCATTGGCTCATGTATATGCCTATGTAAAGGGCAACAACTAAAATGGACGCCAGAGACGTTTTAAGGCATGGGCAAAGTGGGCTCTGGCCCAGGGCCCCAGCCTTTCAGGAGGCCCCCTGCCATCTCTGTTCTGCAGAGAGTTTTGCCCTGATGACCTTGAATAGTTCCAAATTGTTTTAAATACCATGTTCCTTTAATTTATTTTTAGTGTGGGAGTATATTAGCAACATTTTTAAGAGAAATGTGTTTAGATCAAAAGAGGATCTCACATATGAGAAATGGGAGGGTGTCTCAGAGATTACTTGCAGTAATTTTATTAAGCTGCTGCTGTGTTACATCATTGAAAACACACCTCTCTATCCCTATTAGACCTTAGCATCATTTAGAATTTGGAGTGTGCCTGTACACTGTCAGTGACCTGGCCAAAGAGGGCAAGAAAGAGGTGAAACTGTATCATAAATTCAAAGCTATTCTGAACAGGGGCCCCCAAAATACGTTTGCCCAGGGCCCCCAAAATTGTTAAGACGTCCCTGATGGACGCTTGTTCACAACCTGGGGCCTGTGGGCTCAGAATGAATTTGCCAATAACTCCTGCATGCATCATTGTATTGTGATGAAAATACACACACATATTAAACTTGCCATTTTCGTTTCTCTGATATCAAAATCATAGCAGAATAATGATATTTTAAACACAGGTTCAGATTTCACAGAACCTCAGACGCCCCTTTTGCCCTTACATAGGCAATTACTCAGTCTATGTTAGCAGCTGTGTCCAAAATCCGTTATAAGCCTCTTGGAAGGCTTCTATTGTCCATCAAATCCGCTTCCATCATCTTCTTCCGCGTTGGGCCTCTCTATCCAGGCCTTTTCATGCTCAGTAGGAGTGCCCTCCTGGAACACCCACAGTTCATTCAAAGTCTCAATGTCTCAAAACAAATGCACCAGTGTCTCTTCTCTGTGACACCTCAGGAAATGTGCTCTTCATAGATCAAGGGCACAAAACATCTCGTGCAGAAACAAGCACCACTGAGAAACAACCTCTTCAAGATCAGCAGCACTTTCCAGACTCCAACACTCGTCATTTAGTGTCAGAAGACGTTCAAGCTGCTCTCTCATGGGCACCAGAAGGTAGTGCCTTTTTCCAAACGTGGATCCTTGGGTGCACTGCCATTCCGCTGGTGCAAAGGGAAAAGAGGTGTGTGTGGGGAAAGGCCAAAAACTCAGGCCAAGGGGGTCAGGGGACCGGGCGCTGCCAGAGGTTCAAGCACATGACAGTTTGAACAAATTGCACAAAGTGGATGACAGTCCTGCCATCAAAGCAGGGGTCCTTCGCATCTTTGTACTGAACGTCTGAGGCAAAACAGAAAATCAGCTCCTTTTTTCTTTTCTTTTTACAACGCCTTCTGATGAAACAAATGGCTTGCTTAGGAGGTACCACTGGAGGCACGCTGATGATCGCTGTCCATGCTGATGACCGCTACCCACGCTGCGGATTGCTGTTCATGCTGCTGATTGCTGTTCATGCTGCTGATTGCTGTCAGGAATTGCAGGGCCAAGAAGTCTGTAGTCGTCTGCCATGTTTACTGATGGGGACCAGGCTTTTTCTTGATCACCGGTCTGCAGGATAACATTCTACCTTTTTGACTCTGGAAGATTCCCGCAGAACCTAGTGATATAGGAAGTGTAACACAATTGTTAGTTTCCTTCAAGTCAGATATAAAAACAGTTCATGGGTTGGCTTTTTGACAAGAGAGCTGCAAGCAAGTGGCCTGCAATCTGCAAAGGAGTGGCAATTCGTCATGGGAACCTAAATGGATGCCCTCACACAGTGGCATTATCTAATGGGATACATTATTTAATGGGGTAAATACATATTCTCCTTAATGATGAAGCCTAGGTGTTCCTAAACTCCTTATCTAGAACATCTCAAATAGAGAAATGACATAATACACATTATCAAGGACATGAAGAAGTCCCTTCTTTAAACAATGTGCATCAAATGCGCTATGTAATACAAAGGCTAATGATCAACTGTGCAGGAAAGAGGACAAGAACTAGAGAGTCCTGGTATCTGCATGATTAGAACACATCTTATAAAAAAATTGAAACAGCAGAAACAAAAGGGAACTGAAAAATTAAAAATAGACATAAAAAGATGCCGTACTAAAAAGAATGTAAACTTGAGATATCTCCTATTGAGATGGAAAACTTGTATTGGGTCAATTAACCAGGCTATCACTATCCTGACAGTCAGTCTGAAAAAGACATTTGAAGTGGGCCTAAAGAAAATTCTCGAAAACTTGTCTGGTCACACAAAAGGGAATGGTATGTAGCATAAGGGGGGTTCCTAATACATCACTGCAGTCTAAAAGTGTGAACATGAACAATACACCCATAATAATAAATGGGCTGACTGGTGAAAGGAAGATGGAGAAGGGAAAATGGAAGTAGGACACAACTAAAATCTTCAATAACTAAACATGATGCAACATTGGTCAGGGAAGGAGCAAAAAAAGGAAAATCTATAGGAAGGACAAGAGTTTGCTTGGGTGGCCTAAGGCATGTGACACAGCACCAAGAGCACGGGGATACATGAAAGACCAATGTTACAGAAGTTTAACTCTACCGCTGACAATCTATACCCTACACGGTAATTCTAACTAATGTTCAGTTGTCTCTTCAGGGAAAAAATGAATCCATAGGCTTATTCAGGAATCAAAAAGTGCGATCAAAAAAAAATGTGATATCGAAATTAGGCCACCTTTAGTCACGGATCTATAATTCCATCCTTAGGCCCAATCAAGGATACATAAATGCAGAGCTGCCTGTCCTTAAGGAAAAAGGCAGTAAGTGACTAAGAACGGATAGCACACTTTAATCCAGTATATCATTTTAGTTTTCTTAAAAAAATCATTACAGCCAAATTTAGGCATGCACTGGAAAAACTGCTGCCTTACTCGCTCACAGTATGAGGTCCATATCTGTGAAATTTATCTTAATACAAATTCATCCAATTTATTGTGAAACAATGCATATCGTCATATGCGTTCCTTCACAACACAGGGGAACTTGTAATTCAAAGTAGCACCATAGAACAGAACATACACACAAAAAATTAAAAAATAAATACACATATCAAGCCATCTCAAGCCATAAGATATACTTGCTGTATATCAAGCACAAGGAAAAAAAAATAGCCCAGACAAAGAAACAGCATATATGAATAAACGGTCATGCACAATATTATGGCATATGTACTTTACACTATAAACCTGCAGCTCAATCTCAATTGTCAAGTATTCCCTTCTTTTGACAGCAGGGAATCAGGTAATTGATACTCTGCTGTAAAATATAATGTCGCTGTGTCAAATAACGCGTTTCAGTGGACCAAATGTATAAATGAAACATAAACGCACACATTTTTTTCTTAAAGAAATTACGCAAAACAAAATATTTCTCTTCAACCAGCCAACTCACGTGTCTTGTGAATTAATCCATGTATTATCTGTAGGAAGAAGCAGAAAAGATACACAACACACACATTTCTCATAATACAACATCACACACATTTCTCATAATACAACATCAATTATAACCCTTTTTATCAGACTACAAAACATGACACAACGTGACATACAAAAACTTTTCATTACTTACCTGTAACTTTTTCCATGTACCTTTGCAAAAACGCCCATTCTCACTCAGGCCTAAAGCCTTTAAGTTGCAGAATTTTGGGGAAGGGCTTCTACTTATTGCCTATCTAAAACTTAATGTAACACTTCGTTTTTCTTTTTGTCAAATAAACTTAACTAAAAAAAATTAGTTCCTAGCATGGAGACACACATATACCAGTTCTACAGATCATTTAGCAGAATGTTTGATATTTGTTTTCTCAAAGAAATCACTTTTGCATTTGCCCTTTTTAAATCATGTTCCTTCATTTTACACAGTGCTTAATTTGTAAGACATGAAGTGCAGGTGCTACAATTTTGCATGAGGAATACCTTTCCTATTTGTTTATTATCTCAGATGTGCGCTTTTAACGCAGATGTAATGTGAATGCGGCAAATGAGAACAAGCCAGCCTGCAATGAATGAAGGTTACAGATTTAAATCATATACAATCAACTACATCTCATATAAAGCGCTTGTGTGCAGCATTTTGAAAGCAGCTGGAGCTATGCAAACCACGTGTGGGCTGTACAATCCTTCAGGGTACTGACAAATGAGGCTGCAGTTTTACAAATTAAATAGTGTTCCTTTTATTATTATCAGCGGGATGCAATGCTGTGTCAGCTCTGCCGTATTTCTAATTTGAGATAAATGTGTTGATGACATAATTTACCGAACAACAAGCGTTTTGTGGGAACATGCTGGAGCTATTATTTTATTCTTTGGCTAAATGCAATCATCATTTGCTGTACATGTGCCCTGCATCCTTTGCTCATTTTAGTTCCCAAAAACGAAAATCCCATCCCAGCTAATGTCATATTTGTAACGCTCTAAGAAGATACTTTTAAATTATAAACATGAGCAGGAATTAAATTTATCAGAGCAAGTCAGGCTATTCAAGTGACCTCAGGTCAGGACCGTGGCAGGGGCAGGGATTTAAATACAAAGAGGCAGCTGAACTTAGCATCAGATGCATGTTTAACCATGTCATGCTGCATTCCACAGGCGAGGCCCTAATTAAAAGGTCACAAATGTCAACAAGACAGCCTTACAAGATAACATCTCGGCCGCTACTGCTGGAACACGTTATACAGGTTCTGCCAGTCCCCTGCTCCTGGTAACTGAAGCTGACAAGGCCAGTAGGTTTAACCACTTCCACATAACCTGCAATATTTCACTATATTTAAAACAATTTCTATGACACATTGACTCGCTGAATCATAAGAAGGCACAACCTGCAAACATATATATTAAGATCTAAATGTATGTATTTACTAAAGAGACACTTTAAACAGGGGCCCTGAAACCATTTACAACAGTCTATTTATGTGAAAATCGACTTTTGTATTCTGGATACTAAGAAAAAATATTCTATAATTTTAGTGCATACTGGGTATCACTAGAATATCTAATACCTAATTTATGAGTCATACTTTTGAAAATACTAAGTTATACCTTATAGAAATGAGCTTGTTTGCGCCTAGGGTAAGGGAAATTGCGCACAGAAGTGTTTGGTCATTTTCGTGGTACATCATAACTTAAATCAAACATTTTAATGCTAGGGGGTCATAGTATGAGTGTTAAGCTTCACAAATATTAAAAAACGATTTTTGTAGCACTTGTTTTTTAATAATTATTTTTCATAATTAATAATTATTTTCTCCTAATGAAGCCTAATTATTGCTATTTGTGACTGTTCTACATGTAAAAATGCTCACTACATCCCTTGCCTCTTATTTAGATGCATTAACTCACAAACCTGAGCGCATATACCTAACTTAAAAAGCGTCACATTCTGCGTCATTTTTTTTGGGCCTCTTTTATGTAAAAGGGCCTTCATGCAAAATTCGACCTGTGTTTAACTGTAAAAAAAAGTGCTGGCTGAAGAAACATTCCTATCAAATATACTGTAGCTAAAAACGTTTGCCTGTGAACATCTAACACAGTGCATTTAAGTGAAAATGCTGTACATTAATTTATTTTTGCAGAAACATGTAATTTCGTTTTTGTCTAGGGCTTCATTTATATCCATTAAATGTGAACCACCCACATTGAGCTCATTTCAGACATAAACAGAAAGGGGGAACAAACACTCAGGACACACAAAACAGCGCGCTCGAACCATTTCTTGTACATAGGGCCGTCGCAATTTACAACAAAACCCAAAAACAAAATAGACATTTAAACACACATTTTAACCCATAGGTCAACGCTTAGGACAGGAACAAGGAACAGCCTACAGACTGTGTTCAAAAATAACCTGCCAAAACTAGTTGTAAACCATATTTACAACAAAAACGTTTTAGTTCCTATTTTATTTTTTTTTTTTTTAAATTCTTCAACAGAGAGCTCATAAATTGGAGTTCCAACCGAAGCTATCAGACGCGAATCCTCCAACCGGGAATCCTTTGTTGCAACCTAGTCAATACTAATACAAAACAAAATACCGCGACCAGGCATCTGCGCTCACTAGTCGGGTTTCAAACTTCATGGGGCTATCTCCAACGATATACACGCAAATGTACGTGACCCACGGTTTTTGAATACTGCAGTGTTCAAATAAAACTAAGGAACCAATACTGAGGAAGATTATCCAACGGTAATCTGAACCACAGCAACCAAAGGCCTACCAAATGAACCAAATGTACCGGTACCCAAACCAAAGCGTCACATTTCTGCGACCAATAAATAACTAAGGACTGCGTCACATTTCTGCGACCAATAAATAACCAAGGACTGCGTCACATTTCCGCGACCAATAAATAACTAAGGACTCAGAACCAAAAAAGAAAAAAAGGACTGGGAGCGACCCATTTTTATTCTTCAACTAAAACAGATGGAGAAAATATCTCTTCAACTGCCTATACAAATTGCAATTTGCATATACACAAATATCTGTCCAAATTATAACTGTCAATTCCCCACTGCACTAACAGTCTGTTAGAAATTACTTACAGCAAAAAAGAATGGGTTCCTTAGTCAGGAGTGACACCTTTAGGAGAGCTTTAAGTCAGAAAAATCAAAAAACATACTGGGCCACAGAGACAGATAATCCCCCAGAAAACCCTGTGCCCAGAGTACCTCTTTTTGGTAGAATTCTGTCTTGTATTCCCCAGCAGTTCCTCCATCCTTTGACAAAACACTCCTGTAGATAACCACTCCATGATAAGGCCCCGAGTTGGGCAGCCAACTGAAGAAAAGTAGGAAATGACTCACTCTCCCCACCAGGGATCTATCCAGAAGTTTGCATAATAAAGCAGCAAAGGAATTGACAGCCAGTCTGTAAAATTAAAAGACATCTTTATTATAATTAATTATGAGGCTTCGTCGTCCAACCGTAGTTTTACAATTGAAAGAGGGAGCCTGCCTGAGCTTTCTCAGGCAGGCTTTTTATACAAAAAGTTTGCCCCTAGGCTCACATTCTTGCTGTGAAACACATCATTGTAGGTCGCTCCCATGGTACCATAACAAAGCAGGCTATAATTATGAATTCCATTCTACTTGCCCAAACTGACCAACCCATCTTCCATCATGAACATATGTCAAGCTTCACATATTTTCCTGTGCAGGCCGAAGAAGCTCACAATAGAACTGGTTTCCTCCCCATCATATAAACAGTCACCTCCCCATTGTAAAAGCCCAGAAGCAGAGAAACAGAGCCAGGTGTGGAAGATAGAAATGTAGGATAAGGGATGCTTGTGGGTCATAAACAGGCATGGCTACTGTATTCGGCCTTCTAATCTTGCTCAGGCCAATGTACACAACAAGTTGCTCAGATCTTTAATATAGATTGACTAGAGGGCATGGACTGGTTTGGTGAGGCCAACATCACGTAGGCAGATTCAGCCTGTTCAGGTCAAATGGGAGTCAGGAAGAACTCAAGCTAAGGAATACGTGTCCTTTAAGAATCATTGGCTCATGTATATGCCTATGTAAAGGGCAACAACTAAAATGGACGCTTGTTCACAACCTGGGGCCTGTGGGCTCAGAATGAATTTGCCAATAACTCCTGCATGCATCATTGTATTGTGATGAAAATACACACACATATTAAACTTGCCATTTTCGTTTCTCTGATATCAAAATCATAGCAGAATAATGATATTTTAAAAACAGGTTCAGATTTCACAGAACCTCACCAGCGCAACGCCAAGACTGCCAAGAACTGCTAATACAATTTGCCGACCTGTTCTCCCTCATCCCTGGGGTCACCCCCTGGTGCCTCCACGACGTTGACACCGGGGATAGTCCCCCTATCTGACACAGGGCGTACAGGGTGCCTGATCGAGTACGCGCCTGCATCCAGTCGGAAGTCTCCAAGATGCTAGCTCTGGGAGTGATCGAGCCGTCCGACAGCCCCTGGGCCAGCCCGGTCGTGCTGGTCCCCAAGGCCGCCGCCCCGGGCGTGGCCCCCGAGCTCAGGTTCTGTGTAGACTATCGGGGTCTGAACGCCGTCACCAGGACCAACGCTCATCCCATTCCACGGGCAGATGAACTGATTGACCCCATGGGGGCCGCCCGCTACCTGAGCATCTTCGATTTGACAGCGGGCTATTGGCAGATCGGCCTCACTCCAGGTGCCCAGGAGCGATCCGCCTTCTCCACCCCGGATGGCCACTACCACTTCAAGGTGATGCCATTCGGAATGAAAAACGCCCCCGCCACTTTCCAGAGACTCGTGAACAAGGTGCTGGCGGGGCTCGAGGAGTTCAGCGCCGCCTATCTGGACGATATTGCTGTGTACAGCTGCCACTGGGCAGAACACCTCCACCACCTCCGGGAGGTCCTGAACGCCCTCCGGCAGGCCGGGCTAACCATCAAAGCCAGCAAGTGCCAGATCGGCCAAGGGTCCGTGACCTACCTGGGACACCAGGTGGGAAGTGGCCTGGTGGCCCCCCTCCAGCTCAAGATTGCCGCCATCCAGGCCTGGGAGCCCCCTGTCACCCAGACAGAGGTCCGAGCCTTCCTGGGGCTCACCGGGTACTACCGGCGCTTCGTGAAAGACTATGGCAGCATTGTGGGGCCCCTCACAGAACTCACGTCCAAAAAGAACCCCAAGAAAGTCAACTGGACTCCTGAATGTCAGGCGGCCTTTGAGAACCTGAAGTCCGCCATGTGCACCGCCCCCGTGCTCCAGGCCCCCGACTACAGCCGGGAATTCATTGTACAGACGGACGCCTCCGATCATGGCGTGGGGGCCGTCCTCTACCAACTCAACACCGAGGGAGTCGATCAGCCAGTGGCCTTCATCAGCCGACGCCTGCTGGCCCGAGAATAGCGCTGGAGCACCATCGAGCGGGAGGCCTTCGCCGTAGTGTGGGCCCTCAAGAAGCTCCGGCCCTATCTCTTTGGTACCCACTTCCGGGTGCAAACAGATCACCGACCCCTGCAATGGCTGATGCAGATGCGGGGAGAAAACCCGAAGCTGTTGCGTTGGTCCATCTCCCTGCAAGGGATGGATTTCACTGTGGAGCATCGCCCCGGCCAAGACCACGCCAACGCAGACGGCCTGTCCCGCTTCTTCCGCCTCGGCGAGGAGAGTACCCAAGAGGATGGGTGACTCTCCCTACCTTCAGCTGGGGGGGACGCATGTTAGACAGGCCTCGTGGCCGGCCCGTCCCCTCCCCGCATGGCGGGTCGTGGACCCCTGCTCCTCCTGTTCCCCGGTCAAGAACCACCCCTGCAACCCGCCGGGGCAACCCCCGGCCCTTCCCCGACGGAACCATGGCTCCTGAACACCACCGTATTGGCTGGCCCGGGTCCCTTCCAGAACCCCTGTCTCCGGCCCAGCCGCCATTTTGGACACTACACGACCAGGCCTCGTGGCCTCGGGTCGACCTCGGCCTCGGGCCCAGCCAGGCCTCGACATCGAGGCACCACCATCCGCCCATGGGGTGAAGAGACCACTTGGCAGGTCAATGGGAGAAGGAGTGTCGATGGCTCCCCTCCGCCAGGTGTCGATCGCCCCCAGCCTCCCTGGGCGCTGGCTCCACCCCCCTGCTGGGTGTCTGGACTCCCTCATCCCGGACCTCCCGACCGCCAAGTGCGAGGGTCCGGACATCAAAGGGCGCCAGACCTATAACTGGGGCAGCTCCAGAGCAGGAAGGCAGTTGTATCCTGGAGTCGAGAGACACCGAGACAAACTCATTCTTGGAGGCCTGCTGGCGCTGCCGCAGCTCCTCTTGTTGAACCACCTTTGAAGGCCTGCTGGCGCTGCCGCGGCTCATCCACGTCGTGAATCATCTTCAAGGCCTGCTGGCGCTGCTGCGGCCCTCCTCGTCGTGAACCATCTTCAAAGCCTGCTGGCGTTGCCGCGGCCCTCCTCATCGTGAACCATCTTCAAGGCCTGCTGGCGCTGCCGCGGCCCTCCTCGTCGTGAACCATCCTCAAGGCCTGCTGGCACTGCCGCGGCCCTCCTCGTCGTGAACCATCCTCAAGGCCTGCTGGCGCTGCCGCGGCCCTCCTCGTCGTGAACCATCTACAAGGCCTGCTGGCGCTGCCGCGGCCCCTCCTTGCGAACCCTCCAGCTCGAGGATTGTGAGCTCCACCTCTGCTGCTTCTGTACCTGACCGGTACTCAGACTGTCCCGCTACCCTTTTCCCCCAAAAAGACTAGAATTGACGGGATCCTCGTATCCTGGTCCTGCTGTATCGCCCATCACCTTGCCTAAAGATCTATATAAAAGTGTGCAGAAACTCATCTCTGTGTGGTGTCTATCTGTGGGGGGGAAGTTACTTGTCTGTACGAACCGGAGAGGGCCCTCACCGGAGGCCTCTCCCCCTGTACTCGGCCGACCCTCCGGGTCCCCGTCTAACAGGATCCAATGTCTACAGTATGACGTAATGCCCAAAAACGCACATACTTCTCTCTGTGTCGTAGGCACACTCATTTTCGCAATAGCTTGAATCCTTTCTGGGGTCAGTTTCCTTCCCTCCTTCGATAAGAGGTGACCTAAGTAGGTTACCTCTTGTCGACAATATTGCAACTTGGAGAGAGAAACTTTGTGATGAAAATCAGACAAGTGGCGTAACAACGACAAAGTGGCTTCTCTACAAATCTCTTAAGTATCAGCGGCCACTAGCAAGTCATCAACATACTGAATAAGGGCTGCACCATCAGGTAAAACCAACAGATCAAGTTGTGTCTTCAAAGCTTGACTATATATCGATGGACTCTCGCAATAGCCTTGAGGAGCGCGCTTAAAGCGAAAACTTCGTCCTCCTAAAGAGAATCCAAAGATGTCCCTACTCTCTATGGCAATCGGGATACTGAAGAAAGCATTCTTCAAGTCGATCACCGAAAACCATGTGGCAGTAGCCGGAATCAGGGTCAACAAAGCAGTGATATCAGGCACGACAGGAAATTGTGGAACAACAATTTTGTTCCCTTCGCGAAGATCAATGACAAACCTATATACAGGAGGCTGTGAAGAATCAGTTCTCTTCAAAACAGGCAAAACGGGACTATTGCACACGTTACCTCCCGTTTCCTCAATGACACCCTTTTCGATCAGATCATAAATGATCGCTAAAAGTGCACGCTCACCATCACTCGAGATACGATACTGTGGAATGAGCGGTAACTTAGCATTCGCCTTCAGTGTCACAACATATGGGGGAATTTCCAGTAGGCCCACATCATTCGGACCAGTAGCCCACAATGAATCTGGCAAAGAAGACAACTCAGATGGAAGACTATCTTTCGATATGTACATTGGAGAGACCACTCTCTCACCCAATGTAAGATGTACTCCTAACGGAGAGCAATACAGTGTCGCATACAATCTCTTCAATAAATCCAATCCCAACAGATTCTCATTACAACCTGTAGTCAAAAGAAGGGGTGCTTCGAACTTACGCGGTCCAACAGAAAGAGACAATGGAGCAGAAATCGAATTTGTAACGGGGGCGTCAGAAAAACCTACAGAAACATTGTCAAAGCCAGACAAAGGTGCGCCAGGGAGTTTAGAGTGCATAATAGAACTCTTTGTAGCACCAGTATCTATCAGAAAAGGTTCTGACACACCTGATGCAATCACTTCAACATAGGGTCCACTCTGATCTACTGGAACTGAAACAACTCCCTCTCTTTGTCCATGGCTGTCCTAACAATCATTACCATTCCCTTCATCACCTTCAACATAGTAATCATCCATATACTACTGTGTTGTCCTACCAGACGAACCTTGCTGTTGATCTAAACTAATCATCAAGTTCTGTGGAGGCAAAGAACGCACGTTCTGTCCTCTACCTCTACCTTTAGGCGCTTGTTGAGCACCTCGACCTCTTACACCAGAAGAATCATTCGTTGGCTGTAACAAAACCGGACAACTATTCTTAAAATGGCCCTCTTCTTTGCAATACGCACACTGATTAGGCCCATATGGAAAGCGCTGTTGAGAAGACTCGTTCCTTTGCGAGTTTCTCGAATATTGCTGAGGTTGCTGTTAATCGCGCTGATTACTATTACGGGGTGGATAAGCTTGTTGTAGAAGAACTTTAGTCTTCAATTCTTAAGTCTTCTTATCCGCTTTCTCTAACTCATCCTTGCGCCTATTTTCATAGTACTGGGCCGTAGCTAAAATCTGCGCTGACGTGGAAACGGCCCAAGCACTCTCGGAATCCTTCAACTTAGTGCACAACTCGGGAAGCAAATTATGCACAAATTTGTCAACAAACAATCTCTGGCCACTTTCTGTAGCCATATCCTGACCACTATGATCTACAAAAGTCTCTTCAAACCGCGTGAAAAAGTCTGACACAGTCTCATCTTTCTTCTGCTTACATGCAGACAACTTATCCCAATTAACACGCACTTCGGGCATCAAAGTCTTCATATAGTTAATAATCCTACCAGGGAGTTGAGCAATTAGATCTTCAGGCTTAGCACCTCCAACTTGTCTATCATTCGCAGCAACAATATTAACCCATGTATCACCCAATTCATTATCCTGATCCGTATGTCGAATCACATTCCAGATAGGCTGTGGAACAACATTCCCAAACAACATATCTATGTCTGCTAAATTCATGATGCACAAACCCACAGTTTGAGTGAGCTCTTTATAATATCCCGCCTGATTTTTGCGCTGATCAGGTAAAGTCTGCTTAGTCGCTAAAACCTCAACTCGCTTCCAAGGAACATGTACCCATACTCGCTGAAAGTGCGCAGGCGCAGCTACAATATTCTGCGCAGCATTAGCCTGAACTGCTTCCTTCCACACCGGAGGAACCTCACGCATCGGATAATGACGCGCTTTTCTCCTAACTGACGAATCAGGCTCAAACAATCGCTCAGAAGGAGTGTTATTACGGAACGACAACAACGTCGTAAGTGCTCTCTCAATGTCATGGAGACTCACAATAGTCCCCTTCGCAAACTCAGAACGCACTCGATACAACTCTTCAGGAGCTTTACCTACTTCGTCAACCCATTGTTCATGGAGGAACACACACATCATTTCGAAGTCGTACCGTTGCTTTGGTGCTTGCCATTGGCCGAAAACATCCATAATACCCTCAAGATCATACGGGGGGGTATACGTAACCCATCTACGTGCCATGTGATCCAAAACCGTACGCTCGTCTACACCAGGCAACTGACTACGTGATTGTCTATGCTCATTAACTGGAGACATACCCAATTGTCCCAACAAAGGAGAAAAGAAACCAGAACTGCTGCAGTCATTCGCTGTCTAGTAGAAGGAGAAGATGGAATAATAAGGGAAGACGGAACAATAGTAGAAGAATCCAAAGTCGGAACAGAAGGAAAATTAAAGACAGCCGTAGGAGTAGCAGACAAAGGGGGAGGCAAAGTTGGCGGCCCCTGAGGAGGCTGCGCCAAAGGAACAGTAGCCAACGGAAGAGGAGCTGGCTGTGGAGGAATTACAGGTGGCGCAACAACTGGATGTTGCACGGCCACAACTGGTGGCGGTGGTGCCGTAGCACTCTGTGCATAAGGGGGTGGCGAACTCAATAGATGCAACATTAAAGGATCTTTCGCAAGTTCTTTCTTCTCTTCCTGCTCTTTAGGCGGCAAAACTGGGTAGCATCTATCTACCGCTAACTTCTTCACCCTAAGCATCTGTTCGCTCTCTTGCTCTTCCTCATTATCCCTAAACGCAACAGCAGCTTGTACCATTGACATACCTCATTCTGGTTTATTTTTCTTCGCTAATTTAATTTCTTTCTGTTTGGCTTCTTTGCGCCACATGCGGAAAGAGTCAAACATTGCCGGCCGGGCTTTCTTCTTGAACAACTTCACTTCGAGATTGTCTAAAATCTCAGTTTCAAAACTACCGTAACGGGGCCACTATAGGACACGTCTTTTCTCGTATACTTTACCCAGATCTCATTATAGCTAATAGGGCCCACACCATGCTTCACGTATAATTCATATGTAGGAGTTCCAATTGGAGGAAACGGACATGAATCCTCTAACAGGGAATCCTTAGAACAACCACAACCAAATATATTTCCAAGTCTGCTAAGACCAGGCATCTTGCTCACTAGTCTAGCTTCAAACAACAAGGGAAATCTCAAAACGATAATCTCGCGAATACACGAGTCCCTTGGCTTTGGGGGCTGCAGGTACCAAATCAAAGCAATCCACTAAAGGGATACAAAAAACAAACTAAGAACTAGGAGACGCTCCACTCATACTTAACTGAAATGTCGATGGCGTCACCAGAAGACCCGTTTATCGTCTCGCTCTACAAACGCCTAAGGCTCCAAGACAGGGCGACAGTCAGGGCAGCAGTCCTTCGTAGCCGTCGGAAAGCGGAGAACCTCGGAGCAAAGACTTTCGGACCACGCTGACATACAGGGGTCGATGAAGTGGTTGGCCTTCCTCCAAAATTTTCACACGAAGCTCCTCACGATCTTCGGGCTTGGACCGGTACCGCTGAAGTCGCCCCACGTTGGGCGCCAACTGAAGGACCGGGTTTTAGAACCCAGCTGCGTCAGGGAAAACGCCCAGGGAAAACGCCTGATGCCTTCGAGTTCCCCAGCCTTGGTAAACAGAGACACGGGATACTTCTTGTTGACGTCAAAGACCAAAGTTTATTGGCTGCAACCAGGAACAGAGATCTACGAAGCACAACACGGGTGGTTCGCTAGAGACTGCACAAATTCAATGAGCGGAGCATGGTCTTTTATGCAAAAAAATCAAACCTCAGGCAACATTCCAAATTAGCATTGGGTTCATACAAACTGACCAATAGTAATGTGGCATTTTGAAAGTAACGTATGACTACAATCCCACTTTCGGTTGTCCAGCCCACCAGAAATGACCAAGCACATTCCAATATTCTTGTTCGCTCAGGCCGGACAAATTCATCATAAAACCCTCAACCCAAATCAGTTATTATGTCGTAAAGGAAGGAACAGAAACAGATTGGAAGCAAGATAGAAAAGTGGGTGCAGTGTACCATAAACTCGGGCATGTCCTGCTCTTTGATCTTTATCTGACCAGCTGCTTAACAAGGAACTGGCTCAGCGAGGTCAGCCTTGGGCAAGGGGGTCAGTTCGGCCAGGTCATTCAGAAGTCAGCTATGGTGTACGTGTCCCAAAGACTCGTTCGGCCGCAGTCATCGGCCTATGTGAGGGCAACCACACAAAATGGCTGCCGTACACAAAGTGGAACCCGAAGGTTCGAACGAAATCCTCGAATACGCAGTGTTCTCATTGATCGACTAATGCGAAAACACTCGTACACACTACACTCGTCATTTGCGGTCTACTGACACCAAAATCGTCTATTTCCGACGACCTTTATTGAACGGGTTCAGAACCACCGAACCTCACCCACAAACTACGGAACTACATATGTGATAACTACCGCCTGTCTCGCTTCTCCGTGGGATAAGCAAGATATTAGATAAATATGTTAATAAAATTCTCACTGAGTTCTTAGAAACTCATACCCTACTGCATACCTCACAGACCGGATTCCGACCGCAACATGTTACGGAAGCCACTCTTCTAGCAGTAGTTGAGGAAGCCAGGAAAATCCTCGACCAGGGAAGAGCTATGGCCATCATCCTCCTTGACCTGAGCTCCGCCTTTGACACTGTCAACTATAACATTCTTCTAGACAGTCTTAGAATGGTTGGAGTCTCAGGTGACGTCATGGCTTGGATCAAGTCCTTTTTTCTTGACAGATTGTTTCAGGTATTTGAAGGAAACCACACTTCTAAGTGTGTGCCACTCACAAGTGGAGTTCCCCAGGGCTCCTCATTCAGCCCCACCCTGTTTATTGTCTATATGAAACCTCTCCCTGAGTTACTCCTGCCATATGGGATCCAGATCATCACATATGCGGACGATACACCGCTAGTGGTAGCATTAAATCCACCTAATAACCTCCCAGCCAACCTAGAAACTTGTTTGGAAACCGTGGCAACTGGATGGACCATTCATGCCTCAAGCCCAATGGAGGAAAGACCGAGCTAATGATCTTGGGTAATCACTCTATCTCCAGTCCTGGATTGGGCTGGCCCAACTGTCTTGACCCTCCACCAGCCCCTATACCCAAAATCAAAAGCTTGGGGATCTGGCTGGATAGATCTCTCAAATTAAACCACCAAGCAGTGAAGCTAGCAGCTACCTGCTTTGGCATCATCAGATTGATTCGTAAAATTCTACCACTTCTTCCGTTACCAAGTAGGAGAGTCATGGTTCAGGCGTTGGTTCTCTCCCTCTTGGACTATGGGAATTACCTTTACCTTGGTGCCCCTAAATCCAACACAAGGAAACTTCAAGTCGTGCAAAACTGTGCAGCCAGGTTGCTACACAATACCCCTAAAACTCACTCTGCCAAGCCTGCTCTTAAAATTCTGCACTGCTTGCCAATAAACGAATGCATAATATTTAAATGACTATGTATAGCTCACAACACTCTCTGGGGGAAAGGTCCCACAATCAATCACTCCCTCATAACCTTTTATCGCCCCTTAAGATGTTTTCGTTCAACCAATCTGTTTCTAGCATCAGTCCCCATCAAGAGGGTCCGCTCCGGGGGCCGTTCTTTTTCCTAAGATTATGGAACACCCTTCCTCTTCATCTTCGATCAACCATTTTTCCTTTCGGAAGCTATTGAAGACCTGGCTATTCCAGAATACGTTTTAGAACCCCTAATATTGTCTGCTTGATGTCACTAGCGCTGGGATACCTTGTGGATAGCTATGCGTTCGACAAATGTTAATTAATATTAATAATAATAATGTACGGGCTCTGCAGTGGGACCTAAAGCCCAATGAGCCCAGTGTAGGAGGCTGGCTTGGTATATGGTGCTCACGTATGTGCGTGTAGCACCCTGCACCAATCCAGACAACGCTTATGGTGATTTTTGGGATCTTAGACAACCTTAGAAAGCTCTCTAGGTGTTAGCTGTGGAGGGCAGTCTTCAGGCTTAGTCCAGAAGTAGTGTAAAGCAGCTTGTTTTACCAGTACTCAATATTATGGTATAGGTTAAGTGAAAAAGAACCACACAGTGTAGTTATAAGAATATGTATTTATTATTAACTCTCACGTACAAGTTGCAGTATCTCCTACCCAGAGATACAACCACAATATACACACTACTTTGTCATTAGAACACATAACTAGCACGGAATACACACTGACCTCTTGGGGGAGAACAAACCATATATTAAAATAGTGGAATGCAAACCATGACTTAAGTCAAGGATGGACCCAGAAGACGTAGAAGAGTTGGGGACCCAAGGAACCACCCAAGGTGAGTATTTAGGAACCCCATTGAGGCTGTGTGCAGAGTGGGAACACAACCGCGTACTCAATACAAGTCTACGGGTAAGTCGCAGTTGCAATTTTAAAGAAGAAGGACACTTCCCATTGGACCCTGAAGAAGCGTGTGAAAGATGGAAGGTTGGTAGTCACCCCACCTGTGGATACCCCACGAACCAGGATACCTACACCAGGGAAGCCGGGTCCATAGGTGTGAAGTGACATAGACCACAGTGGAGAACTCCAGGAAGATGCTGCTGGTGAGGAAGGTGGATTCAATATGAGAGGTACCTGCAAGCCGAGGGGAAAGAGTCTATGCAACTCAGGAGTGACCAGGAGGCAGGAAGACGAATGCCCACCGATGTGGGGAATACAGGAGTGTGACGGTGCCCTTGAAGTTGCAGCTGCTCAAACCAGGTGACACTGTGGAAGACCAGGAGCCATTCACGAGCCACCCCACGTCAAATGTCGAGATCCAAGGGGTCAGTGACCGGCAGGGGCACCAACAAGCCTTGGCAGCAGCAAGGACGCAGTGGATGAGAAAGGTTCAGTGTCGGGACTAGCAAGGTCCAAGGGACTCACCACAGGCAGGTAAGTTAGAGTAGGCCCTGAGCAAGCAGGGAAGCCCACTGGAATCGAAGAAGACCCCCAAGAGGACCCACAGGTCAAAGGCACAGGAGTCGCAAGAGGACCTTGAGCAGCTCGCCAAATGATGAAGGCCCACAGTGAAAAAGGATACAATGCAGGTGAAGATGCTATGAGGCTGGAGCTTCTGGGTGCCCAAAGATCTCTGGAGGAGACCGTCAACAAGCCTTGGCAATGGCAAGTCGACAAGGTGCACAGGGGTACTGCTCCAGTGGTTCCAAGGAGGAATACTGGCCTCCAACTTGCTAGGGAGACAGTGCAGGTCTCGTGGGAGATGCAGGACCAGCACCTGTGTAGCTGAACCTTTCAGAGTCTGTAGGAGCTCAGGAACAGCAGACTGGTCAGCTTTGTTGTGGTGCCTGCAGATGCTGGGAGGTGACTCCTTCACTCCAAGGGAGATTTCTTCGGGTGTCTTGGGTGTCCACAGGCCTTGTAAAGAACCTGTATGGAGCACAGGCACAGTCGTTGCAGCAGTCTTGCAGGACAACGAGACCAGGAGCAGCAGGAGTCTTCCCAGTAGCAGTCTCGGTTCCAGAAAGCGAAATCCAGAGATGTCCAGAGTGCCCAGATGATCGAAGTTGAAGTGGTGTTGGATCTGAATCTTGTCCCACGATGAATCTAAGGAACAGCCGACAGGTAAGCCCTTAAGTACCCTAAGGAAAGACTTGGAAGTATGCAGGGGTCCCTCCAGGAGGAGGAGCTGGACAGTGGGGACGATACTCCTATGTCCTTTTTCCAGTTTCATGCCAGAGCTGGAGCCATTGGTTCCCTGAACTGGTTTGAACTGGAATGTGCAAGGAGGGCACTACATGCACCCTTCACGCATTCTTAGTGCCTCTGGCAAGTGCCCCACCCTTAACAAATGCACTAAGTCCTATCTAGGAGGTGGTCACACCGCCATGTGATAAGACACCTATTGTCCTGCCTTCTTCTGCCCGCGGCTGGCTCAGCAGCAGGAGGGCAGAATCATGTCTGTGGTCGGCAGCAGCCATAGTTTTCTGTTTGGGTCTAGAAGACTGGTACTGGGAGCACTGAGGGCCTCCTGGAGGAGCTTTACAGTGCATGGAATCATACCTCCCTACGTTGTGGGGGTATGATTCCAACATATTTGATACCAAACACTAGAGGGTTCATTACAGCCAGTTTAGAGATGGTCAGGGGTGGACGGAATTTGCGTAGTCGCGCTACGCAAAGCTCAGCGAAACGGTAAAAAATCTCTGCAAGCACGATAAAGTTCAGCGAACACGCAGAATTGTTTTCCGCCCGTTTGCGATGCTTTTTTCCTGTTCATGAACGCTGTTTGCGTGCTCGTGGAGAAATATCTTGCGAACACGCATTTTAAAAGCGCGAACAAGCAAAAAATTCCGCGAAGCCGCAGTTCGCAGAATGTTTGGCAGTTCTGCGTTCTTCGCGGAACGCAAAATTACCCAAATTCCTCAAATTCCGCGAGCGGAACAGAATTTACCCCTAAGCCTAATCGTAATGGCTGATACACGTACAACCTTGGATAATGGACTCTGTGGATTGTAGGGGTGTACTGCTCATGTAGGGGCACCCTCGCACTTAGAACCAAGCACTCTGCCTTCAGGATTGAAAGTCCAGCCTTAGGGGTGACGTATAGGTTTTAAGTTCAGTGACCTCAGATATAAGGAAACTTATATCTGTTGTATGTGGTGCTAGCAACAGCTTACACAGGCTGCAATGGCAGGCCTGTAGTCACAATTTGGGTGGCCTCTCATGGGTGGCACAATACATGCTTCAGCCCATGGGAGACCCCTGGTGTATCTAAGCCCTGGATACCTTAATACCATATACCAGGGACTTATTATGGGACACCAGTAGCCAATCTGGAGTGTACCAAAGTGCTCACCATGTCCAATTTAGGGAAGAAACACAGAGACTGCGTTCCAGATTAGCCGGATCCCAATCAGACTAGTCATTAAAACGTAATAACTCCAGCAAAAAGTGGGAGTAACCATGAAAAGCAGGTCCTACTTTCCTACACACAGCATCAAGGAAATCTCCCTGACAGACTGGTCTAGATCTAGGAGTGAACTGCGAAAGATTTTCAGTGTTGGTTGACAAACCACAATTGGATCAGAGGCAAACCCCTCTCCCTTCCTCAACCAGACTCACAGTGGTGACAGATGCGTCACTTCTGGTATGGGGCCGTCATCTGAGAGAGGTGGAGATCAGAGGAAGGCGGGCTCCACATCAACTTGTTGTAGCTTCATGCAATCCGTTTGGCTCTGAAAGACTTCTCAACATCTCTCAAGTGGAGGCTAGTTCTGGTGTTTAAAGACAACACAACGGCCATGTGGTACTGCAAAAAACAAGGCGGTGGGGTCATGGACCCTTTGTCAGGAGGAGGCTGGATCAATAGGGCATTTCTCTCGTGGTCCAACACCTGGCCGGTTCCCTGAATACCAGGGCAGACAAACTCAACCATCAGTGCCTAGCGGAGAACGAATGGTGTTTCCATCCGGAGGTGGCGCAAGGACTCTTTCAGTGGTGGGGAGACCCTTGGTTGGATCTGTTCGCCTCCTTCGAGAACCCGCAATGTCAGCAGTTTGGTGCATTGGAGTTTCCAAGGCGGCTCTCGCTCGGCGACGCTTTTCGTCTTGAGTGAAGTTTATGCATCCTATATGCCTTTCCGCCCATACCACTCCTGTGCAGAGTGCTCAAGAAGACCAGAAGCGACAGGTCACATTATTCTTGTGGCTCTGGACTGGACTTGGAGAGTTTGGCATCCTGAGCATCTCCAAATAAGCACTGATTCTCTGATCAAACTGCGCATTTGGGAAGATCTTTTGTCGCTGCAGCAGGGAAGTGTACTCCACCTGGACATCGGTGGCTCCTCTACAATAGTGGACGAGCGTCACCCCACCGCCTGGCTCAGTGCTAACAAATGAAATACAAAACAATGTTCTAGCATCCTTTTATTTTTTCATTTGCCGGCTCTCAGCCAGCTTGTGCCGGGATGGGCTGGGCAGGGCATGGGAGGAGGAGTGCTATGTGCACTCTCTAAGTGCATGCAGACCAAAACACAAATGCACACTTATGTTCCTCCAGCTCGGCCGCATTGAACAGCCGGGCTAGAGAAAGCCCCAGGACTACCTGGCCTGAGCAGAGCATCTTTCCAGCACGCTCAGGCCAATCATCTCACTGCTCTGTAGCACTGGGATTGGATGGGAGTCTGACCCAGGGACTGCTGGGGCCAGGAGGAGAAGAGGAGGCACGACGTGACGCAGGATGTTGCTGGCGGCTTCAGGTAAGTTATTTTTATTATTAATATAATATTCCTAAAACCCTCCACATGACTACCCTCCACACTCCTTCCACCCACCCACCACCCTTTGTTTGTGGTGGCTACCACTGCACGCAAACCTGTCAAGCCTCCACCTCCCTGCAAGGAAATTGAACAACGACAGTTGATAGTTTTCAACCTTCCTCCGAAGTATACAATCTTATCCTGGCAGCGAGGTGTCTCTCCACAAAGTCGATCAATGCCTGCTGATGGCATAAAAATTTACAAATATTGTACAGAACGATCTATCGACCCTTTGTCTGCCTCCCTATCTGTCTAACATTCTCCTTTTCATCCTGTCTCTTGCCCAGTAGGGCTCTGCTCTGGGCACTCAGTAGGTTACCTTTTGGCCCTTTCTGCTTTTCTATGGTTACCAGACCATCCGTCATTATTAAAATCCCCTATTGCACATAGATTTCTGGAGGGGCTTACACATGTGTTTCCTCCTTCACCTTTCATCATGCCCCAGTGGGACCTTAAGTTGGTCCTCACTTCTCTTATGTGTGCACCATTTGAGCCACTACCCAATGGCCCGCTCCGGCTGCTCACCATCAAGAGAGCCTTTTTAGTGGCAATAACTTCTGTCAGGATGGTGAGCGAGCTGCAGGTACTTTCATATCCGTCTCCTTACCTGACCGTCTTCCCAGACAATAAAGTGCACCGCACTAGGGCTTCTTTTTTGGCCACGAGAAGATCATTGAGACACTTACCCCCCTGATCAATCAAGTTCTAGCACCTGGGATTTACCCTGCAGCCTGGAAGAGAGCTTGTATTAGGCCAATCCTGAATAAGCCAACGTTTGACCCCACTAAATGTTAAAACTATTGTCCGATCTCGGGCCTACCCTTTGCAGCCAAGATCCTTGAAAAATCGGTTAATAAGACACTGACCAATTATCTAGACACTAACAGGCTGCTGGACCCTATGCAGCATGGTTTTCGACCACGACATTCCACTGAGTCTGCTCTGATTGTTGCCACAGAGGGGAACCGGAGACTGATGGACGGGGGGTGGTAGGGGTATTCTTGTTCTACTGAATCTGTCGGCCGCATTCGACACCATGAACCACACTGTGTTGGTGCGGTGGGTGCAGGAGGTAGGAATTGTGGAGTTGGCCCTAGCCCTCCTCTCCTCTTTTCTAGAGGACAGGACACAGAGCTTGAGCTGGGACGGTATACAATCTGACAGTTTCTACATGCCCTGTGCAGTCCCACAGGGATTGGCTCTGTCCCTGACGTTATTCAACATCTATGTGACGCCTCTGGCAAGATTAGTCAGGAAACATGATTTCACATTTGTATCTTACGCTGATGACTCACGATTGGTGATATCTTTGTCGAACAAGCCTGAGACCACAGCAGCTAGCTTCTACACCTGTCTAATGGATATTATGAACTGGATTAGCCTAAGTTTCTTGAAGATCAACACAAAAAAACCGAAGTGATAGAGTTTGGCACTGGGAAGTCATTGTGGAACAATTCCTGGTGGCCGTCTGAGGCGAGCGAATGTCCTCGCCCTGTCTCGAAGGTCAGGAATCTTGGAGTCATCTTTGGTGGGAGGACCTTGTCCAGTTGTGCAGCAAAGCTTTGGATCAAACTGCCAGTGGCTTTGAGACTTCAATCCGATCTATTACTTTTCAGGAAAGCTCTGAAAACTCGGCTGTTTACACCCGAGTACACTTAGCTTAGTCTCAGCTCTTCGCTTACACACACCAGCGCCAAGACGCCTCGGCATTCGAGCGCTTAATAAGCTCTATATCATCATCATAATTTGCCTAAAGTTGGGGCACCTTTCTATCTAGGGCAATCTGTAACCCTGCCCATCTTCTATGCCCATCCGCATCCTTCTAAGGAAGAAGAACTTCTTCACCACCTGCACCCAAAAAGAGCGCACAAGAGTTTCAGATGGATGACCAACTCTCTGTGGGATACGTTGGAGCGAAGAAGGGACGTGCTGTGCAGAAAAGGACCATCTCACGATGGGTTATCCTCTGCATTAAGATTTGTTATGCTGTGGCAAAATAAACAGCCTCCAGAAGGTCTCAGAGCTCATTCCACCAGAGCTGAGGCAGCCATCATAGCTCGTCAGTATAGTGTCCCGGTCATTGACTTCTACCAGGTGGCTCCATGGGCATCACTACACATGCTTGCCAAGCATTAATGTCAGGACAGTCAAGTCTGTAGGGAGGGCCTCTTTAGCCGTTCGGTCCTGCAAGACTTTTTGGTTTAAACTTTTCCTCAATCCCTCCTCCGGGATGGCATTGCTTGGGTATCTGTTCAAAGATAAGGAATTTTCGGTTAGAAGTCTCTATGAGATGGACAAGATACTTCACTTCTATATCAATAGATATGATCTAGCCAGAGATTCCTTACCGACCCACCCATCCTTCCCGCACTGCGGATAAGTTCTTCATGTCAGGGCTGATCCCTTTCAGGGCACTAGATGTTTTAACACACCACTGTCAGTTAACTTCATGGCTCTGCGCTTCTGGTGTGGAAAGTCATAAGTACTGTCGTCAGCACCTTGAGGTGGCACCTATATAGATGACAGGGATGGTACGACGGCAAACTCGGTGCCATATGATGCACACGCAGTAGATCGACACCACCTACCTGTGCACAGGGGTACTGCTTAGAAAAATCTTCTGGATCCAGCCTGGTGCCTGGAAGTTCAAAGGTAAGGAGTCTGCAGCTAGATCATGTCTCTACCAGATAAGACCTTAATAAAGGTAAGTAACTTGTCTTTTTCTGCTCATCTTTGAATTACTCAAACAGCGCCACCATGTGGCAACTGTCATGAGTGCAGGTTCAGGCACTGGCTCAAATTAAGCACTGCCTCTACCTCAGATTCACTTACTGCCAACTGGTAAATGTGCCCCATATGCTATGTGAATTACATTAAACATGTGGGTCGACTAAAGCATGACATCTTACCACTCGGCACATATTTAAGAAACGGATATTGGAGGGATGGGAAACAGTAGGTGTTTTTAGGTCTCAGCTATAACGCGCTGAAAGCGCGTTCTCGCCAGAGAACTATGTCGGCGTCTCAGCAGTCTGAGAACACCAAAGTGAGACAAGACCTGGCCGCGCGCAGCGTTTCCCTATGGGATAACGTTGTGCGCGCGGCCAGGTCTTGTCTCCACAGTGCTAATGCAGCCCGGATCGCGACGCGCGCCTGCTGGAATGCAGGGGGAGTCTGCATACCAGCGCGCGGTGCTGCTAAAGAGGAGACTGAGTGCGGGAGAGGCGGAGGCAGGCTTACAGACAACAAACCTAAGACTGATGTTTGGTCTTCTAGAAGGAACTATAAATCTATAAATGATAATTCTCTTTCACCTTTTATGACCAATCTTAGGTGTCCTTCTCTGGAGGATCCAAATAGGGCTGCCTCTGATCTTTTTAATGCCCTAACTACTGCTATGGACTCTCTTGCCCCGGCCAAACGACATTACTCAGCCCGAAAGAGCCCCTCCCAACCTTGGTTTTCTGGCCGCCTAAAAACTATGCGTCAGAAATGCCGGCAACAAGAAAGGTCCTGGATTGCTCATCCTGATCCACGGGGGAAAGCCCTGCATAAATCCCTTCTCAGAGATTATAAGAAAGCGATAATGGAAGAAAAAAGGCATTATTTCACTAACCTGACTACATCCCTAAAATCCCCTAGAGACCTTTTTAACATTATCGACACTCTTTCGGCACCTAGACCGGCTGACCCTACCATCGAAACTCAGGGACTCTGTAACAGCTTAGCGAGTTTTTTCCATGATGAGATTGCGGATATCTATAGTGTGCTCGAAATTAGAAACCAAGAGCTTAACGCTAAGGCACCAGAATCCTCCCTTTCCATCCCTGACAGAAATGAAAAGACTGATGTTTTGCTGAAACCTTTATTTACATGTTTTCCCTCTTTATCTATAGAAGATCTCAATCTTTTACTTGATACCACAAAGTCCTGCTCGCCTCTTGACCCCTGCCCGCTAAAAATCTTAAAAACTTGCAGAGGGTCGGTGCTTCCCCCGCTACTGGAAGTTATGAACTTGGCGATCCAAGAGGGTATTTTTCCCTCTTCCTGGAAAACCGCTATTGTTAGGCCTCTGCTTAAAAAACCTTCCTTAAACCCAGGGATCTTGAAGAATTACCGCCCTATTTCCTTACTCCCGGCCCCAGCCAAGATTCTGGAATCTCACATAAATCAACATCTGTCTACTTATATTGAAAATTCCAACATGCTTGATAGCTCCCAGCACGGTTTGCGATCAGCTCACAGCACTGAGTCTGCCCTCACTGTTGTGACAAACAAAATTCGATCTGAGGTTGACAAGGGACATCCTTCACTGCTTGTGTTGTTAGATCTCACAGCAGCTTTTGACACCCTGTCCCCGTCAATACTGATCTCCAGGCTCAAAGATATCGGATTAGGAGGTTCTGCCCTCAGTCTGTTCTCCTCCTTTCTCCATCACAGGGAGCAGAGAGTAAAAATGGGCAACTTCCTCTCCGATACCCAAAAGGTGCAATGTGGGGTTCCCCAGGGCTCTTCATTGAGCCCTTTACTGTTTAACATCTATGTTACCCCACTTGCACAGGTAGTAAGATCCTTTGGCCTGGACGTGCTGTCATATGCTGACGACACACAGATCTTGGTATCCATCACCCAGCCAGTCTGTGAGATCGCCTCCAAGTTTAGAGCTTGTATGGAGGCAGTCTCCAATTGGATGACATGTAACTTCCTAAAATTGAACGGTGAAAAAACCGAAGTTATGGTCTTCGGAGGGAGCCAAGATCTCTGGTCAAAGGACTGGTGGCCTCCATCCCTGGGCGATTGCCCGACTCCCACTCCTATGGCTAAGAACCTTGGAGTACAAATTGATCCCGCCCTTTCCTTCGACCCCCAGGTAAACAGGACAGTGTCTACTTGCTGTGGCACCATTAGAATCTTAAAGAAAATTGCCCCTTGCCTGTCCTTGGCAGCCCGGAAACAAGCAATAACTGGCCTAGTACTATCGAGGCTAGATTATTGTAATGCCCTTTACGGTGGCATCAATAAAGGCTCTATCCATCGCCTCCAAATGGTGCAAAATGCTGCAGCCAGATTGGTTCTTAGCCTCCCTAGGAGGACGTCTGCAACAATGGCCAGAAGGGACCTTCACTGGCTTCCGATTCCATCTAGGATCTCCTTCAAAATTCTCTGTCTGGCCCATGGTGCTATCCATGGCTCAGGATCTGAAGGCATTAGATCTCTTCTGTGTGCCTACACCCCCACTAGAATGCTTCGTTCATCTTCAAAGAATAGGCTGGTAGTCCCTAGGTTTGCTAAGGTTAGATGGGGAGGTAGAGCCTTTTCCACCTTGGCTCCCAAACTGTGGAACTCCCTTCCCCTTGAGCTTACCAGTCAATCCTCCTTGACAATCTTCAAAAAACTTCTCAAAACCTGGCTTTTTTCTCAAGCATATTAGATTCTTGCTCTCCCAATGGCGTCTGGTCTAGTTATCTGGAGTTTGGACTTTCCATGTCTGTTCATATTGCGCCTTGATGCCCCTTGGGGCTAAGTTTTGCGCGGTATAAAAACGCTATTCATTCATTCACAGACGAGGATTGGCTATCGTTTCAAGAGCTCTAACGTGTTTTTTACCACCTTTCACAGGTTTGAACAAACATTAAAAAAACAAGAAGAACCGCTAACAAAAGCAACAAAAAGGAAGTTCGAGAATGGAACCCATTTCCTGTTTTTATATCTTAGTAACACGATCTGATCTTCCTTACACACGCACAAGAGCTTTTACGAACTTGTATTTGCCTATTGTAAAATGCAATGACAAAGGGAGACGAGCGTGCAGTGATGTGAAACGCCGTTCGCGTTCTGCAAATCTCTGGGTGGGGTGCGGTCTGGAGCCCTCGGCTCGGCGGTACTGATGCAGCGAGATGGCAGCGGCGATGGAGGAGTCTGCGGCATTGTGTTTCTTCACTCTCCGCCAGTGCCCCGCTCCAGCACAAAGGATGCTACGCCCTACCCTCAAAGTGACTCGAAGAGATGTCTCGCCACTCACCCCTCCACCCAACGCACACAGATTCCTGCTTCTCCATCACTGCGCAGTGGCACACGAGAGACGTCTGCATAGGGAGCAAGAGACCTGCAACGGGCTAACTAACGTGGGACCGACGAGATGTCTTCACCAGCCTTAGAGACAGCACCACCTTTGCCCCCACCTCCCGAACACTCGTTGCTCTGCCTCTTCATTACTGCTCGCTGCGCCTGGAGGCTGGCGCACGAGGGTAGAGTGAAAGTAATTCACAATGAAGTGCAAGCCCCAGGAGAGATGGCTTCACTAACCTCGGGGTCAGCCCTTTCTAACGCCCCCTGTTCCGGTGACAAACGAGTACAGAGAGTGCAAGTGACCACATCGATCTGACAAGTTACTCAAGAAGTGTCTTCATCATATTCGGTGACAGCCCTTTCCTAGTCCCCCATTCCCCACGCACACCCCAACATCACTGCGCAGTATGTGTGCCACGGCGAGCCGCGGGTTATACAGAGTGAAAATGAGCAGCCTCGGTGACGCCACTTCCTATTGCTCACTCCATTTTGCACACACACTAAGTGAGCCAGCCATGCCTAGCGTATACTCGCTGTACATCCTCCAGTACACATTCCTATTTTTAGACAGCAGCACAGACATCAGACATGAAAGATGCGTGATTCAGGGAAAACCCCCAAGTACAAATAGGTACTTCAGGCAATATATCATAGTACCGATTGCCTGTGCCTGACTGCATTTGCGTTTTTCATGCAAAAATTGATTTACTCTGCTACTTCTGTCACAAAATCTCTTGCACAAACCTTTAGTAAATGTGGGCCTTGCTGTATCTATAGAATAATAATAATAATAATACAGAAACTTGTTGAGCGCAAACAGCTACCTCTGGGGAGGTGTCCCGGCGCTAGCGAGTCCTACAGCAAGAGTGAGTAGTCAGGAGGGAGAGCAGGATTATTGCATAAAAAGCCAGGTTTTTAGGAGTTTCCTAAGGCTTGTTTCTGACGTGGCGGATTGGATGGCAGGGGGCAGGGTATTCCAAAGTTTCGCCGTGCCGGCCGAAAAGGACCTGCCTCCAAGTCTAGCTTTCCTCACGCGCGGTACAGTTAGCTTGAGTAGGGAGTTTGAGCGCAGCTCACGTTTTTGGTGGTAGCGGGGGAGTCGGAGTTTCAGATAATTGGGACACGTGCCTTTTAGCGCTCTGAAAGCCAGGGTCAACACTTTGAACTTAATTCTGCTTGCCACTGGTAGCCAATGCAGCTCGTGCAGATGCGGAGAGATGTGCTGCCTAAAAGGGACCCGTTTTATTAATCTCGCAGCCGCATTCTGCACGATTTGTAAGCGTTGCACCGCATATTTAGGTAGACCAAGGTAGAGGCCATTAGAATAATCGAGTTGAGATGTGATTGTTGCGTGAACAACCGTTTTTCGACACTCGACTGGTAACAGAGGCAGAAATTTCCGCACATTTTTGAGTTTATGCAGGCAGCCCGCGGTGAGCTGTTGTATATGCGGCAAGAAAGACAAGTTCTCATCCCATTTTACTCCTAGATTTTTTGCATGGGAGCTGGGAGATGGGGCAGGGCCCATTTCCGTTGGCCACCACAGATCCGGAGGGGGATGTTTGAGGTTTCCAAAGAATAGCACCTCCGTTTTGCTCGCGTTCATTTTTAGTTTGTTAGTGTTCATCCATTTGGCCACGTCTCGAAGACAGCCCCTGATTTTGCTAAAGGCTGCCTCGGACGTGTCTGTGTATGGGAAGACTAATTGCGTGTCGTCCGCATAGGATATTGCCTTGACCCCCCATTTGGCAATCAAGGTGAAAAGCGGGGCCAAATAGACATTGAACAGCAGGGGGCTGAGTGCCGACCCCTGTGGGACGCCACACCAGAGATTTTTTGGTCCAGAAGAGAAGGGGCCCAGGGCCACTTTCTGGGAGCGATTAGTGAGGTAGGAGAGTAACCAGTTGAGAGCTTTGTCTCCAATGCCTATGTCCTTAAGTCGGGTCAGCAGTCTTCTGTGATCTACAGTATCGAAAGCAGCTGATAGATCCAGGAGCACCAGCATAGCTGATGCCCCTAAATCTAAGGACCCCCTGATAGACTCGGCAACCTCAATGAGGGCCGTCTCGGTGCTGAAACCGGCCCGAAAGCCCGACTGAGTTTCATGTAGGGCGCCGCTGTCTTCAATAAATTTATTAAGCTGCCGCTGGATTATTTTTTCAAGCATTTTGCCGGGGGCTGCAAGGAGAGAGATGGGTCGGAGATTGTTCAGATCATCCGGTGCGCCTTGGGTTTTTTTTTTCAGCGGGAGAAGTGTGGCCTGTTTCCAACAGTCCGGAAACGTGCCCGTAGCAATGGACGTGTTCCATTTGTGTAAGAGGGGAGCTGCGATTGCTTCCGACATTAGTTTCCACAGTTTAGGTGGGCAGGGATCGTCCGGGCCTCCCGATTTACATTTTTGTATTTCTTTTACTGCCTCAGAGAGGGTAATAGGCTGAAATTGATTTAACGGGGTAGTGGGGCACTCAGAAACTCTCAGCTCATCCATTAATGTCGGCTCCGGGTCCGTAAAAGTATCATAGACTTTTAGAATTTTGGTGTCAAAAAAGTCTGAAATGGATTCGCAGAGTCTTACCGAAGGGATGATATTCGTCTCGATAGCTCTGGGTTTGAAGAAGGATTGAACAATCTTGAAAACTTCTTTACTTGATTGTTCCGCCTGTAGGATGGAGGCCTCAAAGAAGTTTTTCTTGGCTTTTTTGATGGATAAGTGTAGAGCATGAAGAGCTTTTTTATAGCTGGATTTGGCTAAGTCGCAATAGTTAGCTCGCCATAGGCGTTCCAGTTTTTTACATTTACTTTTTTCGGCCTTGAGTTCAGGGGTGAACCACGGTGCAGAGGGAGAATCTCTGCGTGACGTGGCAGTACTGGCCGGCGCTATAGAGTCCACTGTTTTGCTTATCCACAAGTTCAGCGAAGCAGCATCGGAGTTTGCATCCGAGGTGAGGGGTAGGGGGTTTGCGCGAAGTGCTGGACACAGTCTGTCCGCTGTTAGATTGTCCCATTTTCTCCGCACATAGGATCGTTTTCCTGTGCTCTGAGATTGGGGGGGGATTGAGATGGCCATGGTAATTAAGTAGTATCTATTGACCAGTCCCTGTCATGAGCAATGCCAATAGCTCTAACTTTAACAATGCCGAGACCATTGCATTGTAAATGCTTGTTGTTTCTCGGTTCAAGTAAATGGTGTGCGCAAGGAGCACTCTCTGCTATTCAAGTTTTGTTTGCTATTCCAATGGTGCTCCGATTTATCAGGGTTGTCAGTCCTGGGACATGAAAGCGAGTTACGGTGGGTTGTTGGGCCCACCAAATCGGGCACTGTGCACTTAGCGCTCCGCGCTTTAGTTATGCTTCACACACTTTTTGATTATTGATGCTTATTTTATTTTTACTTTATTTCAAGCTTGTTTGTATCACTCATGTATTATTGTCATTTTTCATAATACAAGCGTATTTCTGCATTTTATCATTTTTACACATTTGTCAAATATTTCATTGCTCTGATTTCAATTCAATTTCTACAATACACAGTACATACATATATTACACATGAGCCCAATGCATTTCGGCGCCGCGATGGTGCCTTCATCAGGGGCGTGTCTGAAAATCAAGCATATAAGATGATGTAAGAGTCTTAAAGGGGTTCATGGGGTGGGTGTAAATAAATCCTAGTGTTAGGTCATACCTGTCAGTTCAGATAATTTATGTGCATGTCAATCCGTGTGTTCAGTATTCGTCACTGTGAATAATAATAAATAATAGAAGTAGATAATCAACTGATGGTCACATAAGGGTTTCTAAGACTATATCCCGAAGGACCTGATAGAAACATACCTGTGTGTATCGTTAAGTGCTCCCTGAAAAGAGAAATTCAAGTATATCAGAATGAAACCTATCCTGTTTAACATATGGATCTTTCCGATACTTTAGGTCATAAGACCCTTACCTTATCTTCGCCACAATGGAATCACTATCTGATAAGAGAAAACTCAATTACTGACCCGCTTGAGAGCAATACAACGATCTTTTGTGATTTGCTTAAAATGAACTAGTAGCTGCATACCTGGTTCGTCAAATGTATCCGCCTTGTATGGGGTTCCGTCAGGAGAATGTTGTACTACGCGAAGTGCCGGTCGAACGCCATATGTAACTCCGTTTGCCGCGCCGCGGAGCTGAGTTAAACGACAGAGAGAAAGGACTGCACCAAAACGGACGTCCTGATGATAATTGTGGGCGCCATGTTTGAGCCTGTCTTTTACCAGGGCTCTCAATGTTGTACTCCTATGTTTACGAGTTTAACGTGCCAAGATAACATTTATATTACCCGTGTGTAGACACTAGAAGAAATTGTTGCGGGGATAATCTCTAGTATACAAGAAGAAATTTTAATGCTTGCGAGTACCCAATGTGAGTAACAATGGGTCCCTTGTATATGTGAACGATCGGTTGTCAGCTATTAGCTGCTAGCGATTGCCGTATCAAAATATTGTGATCGTAACGGAGATATAACTAAACAGACTATCACTGTTTATATGGTTATGCTTGCTGCAACATTTATAGGTAACCAATAAACAATATAATACTAACGTCGCTGCTTAGAGATGCTGACATTCTGATCGGAGTGAATTAGTAGAACTGGTCTTGTAGTTCAAAATTGTTTAATGTGACCATCATTAACAATAAGATGGTCATGTGAGTTACTGGTTAATACTGGTGAATTATTTGAAATATGTGTTTAACCTGAGTCTTGAGCTTGTTATAAGCTATATGAAACTAAAATCACGTGGGCCTGTTAGCGGTCTGAACGCGCTCAGTAGAGCATTTGATAATCATGTCTATTTACAAGCATTGATCAGTTTCAAACTATAAGAGGCTTGAATTCATATGCATTCATGTGAACATTTGGTAAACATGTACATTCGCAATGTATAACATCATGTGACTATATGAGGCTTGAATTCATATGCATTCATGTAAACATTTGAAAAACTTTTACATTCGCAATATATAACATCATGTGACATGTGTTCAAAGAAATGAAACATAAAGTAAACAAAACATATGACTCTTATTACGAGCCCTACTGTAAGTGGAATTCATGTTTCATTTAGAACAGTTGTGCATAATCAAGTCCGTTCAATGTAAATTGTCACTGTATGCCCATTATTATCCTGAAGAAATTGATCTAAGGAATATAAGCTATAACTGCGTGATCAATAGATAATGTCAATTCATGTTCGAGTGGAATTCCTACAGATAACATGAAAGATCATATTTGTCATTTAACCCCAAAGGGGTTAATGTTTTTAGATATTTAATCCAAAAAAGTTCACGCTGCATTAGTCTCTGATGGTTGTCAATGCCTTCCTTGATCTGTACCTTTTCGATTACAAAAAATCGCAATTGTGATATGGTGTGTTTTTCGTCTCTCCAATGGAGTACTAAGGGTGATGTTAGGTTCAAGTTGCGAATTCTGCTCTTGTGCTCTGTTATACGCACTTTTACTTTGCGCTCAGTTTTTCCAACGTACAATCGCTAGCAGCTAATAGCTGACAACCGATCGTTCACATATACAAGGGACCCATTGTTACTCACATTGGGTACTCGCAAGCATTAAAATTTCTTCTTGTATACTAGAGATTATCCCCGCAACAATTTCTTCTAGTGTCTACACACGGGTAATATAAATGTTATCTTGGCACGTTAAACTCGTAAACATAGGAGTACAACATTGAGAGCCCTGGTAAAAGACAGGCTCAAACATGGCGCCCACAATTATCATCAGGACGTCCGTTTTGGTGCAGTCCTTTCTCTCTGTCGTTTAACTCAGCTCCGCGGCGCGGCAAACGGAGTTACATATGGCTTTCGACCGGCACTTCGCGTAGTACAACATTCTCCTGACGGAACCCCATACAAGGCGGATACATTTGACGAACCAGGTATGCAGCTACTAGTTCATTTTGAGCAAATCACAAAAGATCGTTGTATTGCTCTCAAGCGGGTCAGTAATTGAGTTTTCTCTTATCAGATAGTGATTCCATTGTGGCGAAGATAAGGTAAGGGTCTTATGACCTAAAGTATCGGAAAGATCCATATGTTAAACAGGATAGGTTTCATTCTGATATACTTGAATTTCTCTTTTCAGGGAGCACTTAACGATACACACAGGTATGTTTCTATCAGGTCCTTCGGGATATAGTCTTAGAAACCCTTATGTGACCATCAGTTGATTATCTACTTCTATTATTTATTATTATTCACAGTGACGAATACTGAACACACGGATTGACATGCACATAAATTATCTGAACTGACAGGTATGACCTAACACTAGGATTTATTTACACCCACCCCATGAACCCCTTTAAGACTCTTACATCATCTTATATGCTTGATTTTCAGACACGCCCCTGATGAAGGCACCATCGCGGCGCCGAAATGCATTGGGCTCATGTGTAATATATGTATGTACTGTGTATTGTAGAAATTGAATTGAAATCAGAGCAATGAAATATTTGACAAATGTGTAAAAATGATAAAATGCAGAAATACGCTTGTATTATGAAAAATGACAATAATACATGAGTGATACAAACAAGCTTGAAATAAAGTAAAAATAAAATAAGCATCAATAATCAAAAAGTGTGTGAAGCATAACTAAAGCGCGGAGCGCTAAGTGCACAGTGCCCGATTTGGTGGGCCCAACAACCCACCGTAACTCGCTGTTGTTTCTCGGTGACATTTCTGTTCACAGGAGCGCTCACTCATTGGGTAATGACTGTGGTGAGGAGGTAGTGATGCTTTCAGGGTCTAGTTGGAAACACCTGTACAGATCAGTTGTGCTAAGTGTTTTGTCACTGCCCTCATACAGGGTGCTATGTGGGACCACTGCTTTGATATTTTGGAGGCCCAAGCCATGAGCAGTGGTTGGGGGTAAGTTGTGCTGACATAGGATACATCTCCACAATGGTGAATGTGATTATTGAAGCCAAGATGATCTGACTTGCATCCTCACTTCCGCTGGACTGATTATGTCACTTCCGGGAAACCATCATGATGCTAGCGACAAAGTTGGACAGGGCCCGGGGTGCGGCACAATTGGAGATTGGTTCCATAGACTCTCTGCCGATGCTGTCGCATCTCTTACTCTTCGTCTCCAAGGGGTCTATTTCAAAGGATACTGTAGGTGCCATAAGGACAGAGACAGAGGAAGAGAGTGGAGAAAGACAGGGAAGAGAGTAGAATGAAAGAGGGACAGAGACTGGAGAGAGAACCAGAAGTGAGAACATGGTATCAGAGAATGGATGAACAAAAAGAAAAAGGGAGCGAACAGGGGGAAGGAGATAGGGAGGGTGGAAGAGATCCCCTGCGAGCCAAGGTGAGAGGTCGGGATCAGGCCTTACGCCTTCTATGGAGATAAACCTTCAGCTTCAACAGAGAACATTCATATTTGACCTACGAGCACACTGGAGACCTTGACACGGTCTTTGCCATGGCTTTTTTTTATTTTTTTTTTTATTGTCAGCAGACAGATCATACACAAATCAATTAATGGCAATCACTATAACTCATACAATTTATACTTTTACATTCCTCTTGAGCATAATTCCTTTACATCTAATTCTGAAAAAATATAATTAGTACCAGTCATCAGCCCAATCAATCAAGCAATCAATCAATCAGTGACACTTATAGAGCGCGCTACATACCCGTAGGGTCTCAAGGCGCTGGGGGGGGGGGCCTACTGCTCGAACAGCCAGGTCTTCAGCTTCTTCCTGAAGGAGAGGTGGTCTTGGGTCAGGCGCAGGTCGGGAGGGAGGGAGTTCCAGGTCTTGGCGGCCAGGTAGGAGAAGGACCTTCCTCCTGTAGTCGCTCTTTGGATGCGGGGGACGGCGGCGAGGGCGTGGTTGGCTGATCGGAGGTGGCGTTTGGGAGCGTAGAAGTTGATCCGGCTGTTGAGGTAGCTCGGGCCTTGGTCGTGTAGGGCTTTGTGTGCGTGGGTGAGGAGGCGGAAGGTGATTTTTTTGTTGACGGGGAGCCAGTGAAGGTCTCTCAGATGTCCGGTGATGTGGCTGGTTCGTGGGATGTCGAGGATGAGTCTGGCTGAGGCGTTCTGGATCCGCTGGAGTCTCTTCTGGAGCTTGGCGGTGGTACCGGCGTAGAGGGCGTTGCCGTAGTCCAGTCGGCTGGTGACGAGGGCCTGGGTGACGGTCTTCCTGGTCTCGGTGGGGATCCACCGGAAGATCTTCCGTAGCATGCGTAGGATGTTGAAGCACGCCGAGGAGACGTTGTTGACTTGCCTGGTCATGGAGAGGGAGGAGTCCAGGATGAAGCCCAGGTTGCGTGCATGGTCTGTCGGTTTGGGTGCGGTGCCCAGGGCGGGAGGCCACCAGGAGTCGTCCCAGGCGGAGGGGGAAGAGCCCAGGATGAGGACCTCCGTCTTGTCAGAGTTCAGTTTCAGGCGGCTGGTCGTCATCCACTCGGCTACCTCTTTCATCCCTTCGTGCAGGTTGGCTCTGACGGAGGCGGGGTCGTTGGTCAGGGAGAGGATCAGCTGGGTGTCGTCGGCGTAGGAGATTATGCTGAGGTTGTGTTTGCGTACGATGGCCGCGAGGGGGCTCATGTAGACGTTGAAGAGGGTGGGGCTCAGAGATGATCCTTGAGGGACGCCGCAGATGACTTCGAAGGCCTCTGACTTGTACGGTGGTAGGCGGACTCTCTGTGTTTTTCCGTCGAGGAAGGAGATGATCCATTCCAGCGCTTTGTCCTGGATTCCGATGTTGCTGAGGCGCTGTACTAGGGTGCGGTGGCAGACCGTGTCGAATGCCGCGGAGAGGTCTAGGAGGATGAGGGCCGCTGTTTCTCCATTGTCCATCAGGGCTCGGATGTCATCGGTGGCGGCGATGAGGGCGGTCTCGGTGCTGTGATTGGCTCGGAAGCCGGACTGTGAGGGGTCGAGGGATCCGTTCGTCTCGAGGTAGGCGGCCATCTGCTTGTTGACGGTCTTCTCGATGACTTTGGCTGGAAACGGGAGGAGCGAGATGGGGCGGTAGTTCTTGAGTTCGGTGGGGTCCGCTGTTGGTTTCTTGAGCAGGGCGCTGAGTTCGGCGTGTTTCCAGCTCTCAGGGAAGGTGGCGGTGTCGAATGATGTGTTGATGATGTCTCGCAGGTGGGGTGCGATGACAGCGTCGGCCTTGTTGAAGACGTGGTGAGGGCAGGGGTCGTCGGTGATCCGGAGTGGATGGAGTTCATCGTGCGGATGGTGTCTTCGGTGCTGATCGGGGTCCAGGCGTGGAGGGTGGTGGTGGGGGGTGATTGTTCGGTCATGGCGTGCGTTGGTTGGTTGTTGAAGCTGTTGTGTATGTCCGCGATCTTGTTGTGGAAGTATGAAGCGAGGGAGTTGCAGAGGTCTTGCGATGGGGTGATGTCGTTGTTTCCTGCGCTGGGGTTGGAAAGCTCTTTCACGATGTTGAAGAGTTCCTTGCAGTTGTGTGCGTTGTTGTCCAACCGTTCCTTGAATGCTGTTTTCTTGGCGGCGCGGATCAGCTGGTGGTGCTTCCGGGTGGCAAGCTTGAAGGAGGTCCTGTTGTCCGGTGTGGGTTCCCTTCTCCAGACTTTCTCGAGGGCTCGGCAGTTCTTCTTGGAGCTCTTGAGTTCGTCGGTGAACCACGGGGCTTTCTTGCTTCCGGGTCTGCTGGGCGGGGTCCTCAGCGGGGCGAGCTCGTCCGCGCAGATGCTGATCCACTTCGTGAGGTTGTCGGCGGCCTGGCTGGGGTTCGCTGAGCTGGCAGGAGGGTGCTGGCTCAGGGAGGTGGCGAGCTGGTCTGCTGTGATCTTGTTCCAGCTTCTGCGGGCGGCCTGTTGCTGGTGGTGGTGGGTCGTCGTTCTCTTGAAGGTGAAGTGGACGCAGCTGTGGTCCGTCCATTGAAGCTCTGTGGCGTGGCTGAAGTCGATGTCTGTGCTGGAAGAGAAGACTGCGTCGAGTGTGTGTCCGGCGAGGTGGGTGGGGGTGGACACCAGTTGCTTGAGTCCCAGGTTGGCGAGGTTGTCCAGCAGGGTGGTGGTGTTGCGGTCGTTGTTGTTCTCCAGGTGGAAGTTGAGGTCCCCCAGGAGGATGTAGTCAGCGGAGGGGAGGGCATGCGGGCTGACGAAGTCGGCGATGTCCTCGCTGAATTGTGTTCGTGGTCCAGGGGGTCGGTAGATCAGGGTGCCTCTGAGGGTGGTGTTCGGGTTGGTGTGGATCTGGAAACATTCTTAAATTCATATCCAATTTGTAATTGGAGACCATAGATTTGCCCCAAACATTTTCCTTCTAATTCCCTTCAATTTGTACAGAGACATCTCGAGATGATATATGGACATCAATTTAGATTGCCAATTGATGAAGGTTGGTGGTTCAGCATCCAGCCATAAAGAAGTGACACATAAACGAAAAATAGACATACAAATGAAAATGAATCCTTCTTCAGCTTCCGACCGCTCCCTGGCTGCATGTTCTTGAGAACCAAAGATCACAAGCCCTGCCGACAATTCCAATCGGATACCCAGACTATGCGTGGTAAAGGACTCAACTTTAAAATAAATTGAGAAAGTTTGGGACAGCCAAAAAACACATGGGGTGTGTCTGCAGCTAAAAGTCCTCACCGGTTACATTTATCCCCTCTGGTTGAATTCCATTTAGCTAATTTGCTGGGCGTATAATAAAGCTCAAAAATAGACATAAAATTTTGGCTTTTTAACGAGCCATTAAATAATACAAGAGAGGCTAATTCAATACTTCTTACCAGATTAACACGTTCAATTGCAAGTTATTGTTGCCATTTTACTTCCCATCCTTCTAGATCGTCCTTTGATTTGGCCATAAATAACTGATACAAAGACCCCATCTTAGCTCTTGATTTAATTGCTTCCAAAATTTCTATATTATTGAGTGTGATCTGCCTTTGAGTTATTTTTTGCTCTAATAAGCTGTGTAACTGGGGATAATTAAAAAAAAATCAGTTCTGGCCAGTTTATAGGTCTTCTGTAAATATTCAAAAGACAGCAACTGGTGCCCCTGAAATAAATCTCCAATATTACAAATTCCAACACTATACCATCTAGACATAACCTGATCATTAAATATCTCTGGTACTAAAGGGCAATTCTTAAATGGGGTATAAAAATTCAGATTTGATACGACTTCCAAATATTTTTTTGTTTTCCTCCATATTTCTAGTGCGGCCATGACAACCTTAAATTTTGTTCTCTTATAATAACTGGGTTCAATGATCCGAAAAAAACATTGCCTTCTCCTCTGATCCCAATAGCATCTCATATATAGACGGAGCAGCAAAGTTTTCAGTGGGATCGTCCCCCAGAATTAACACGCCCATATGCTGAAGAATGGCAATCCAGTGGTATAATCGAAAATTAGGAATACCCCGGCCTCCTCTTTCTCTAGGTAACATGCACTATTTGAGCGCTCTCCTAGACCGATGATAGCTCCACAAGAATTTTGAGCACATTCTCTCAATACGGGAAAGAAAGGAAACAGGAATACTTAAAGGAATAGCACGAAATACATACAAACATTTAAGGAAAATAAGCATTATTAAAACGTTGCTGCGCCCATAAATAGATAGATGTAGATAATTGATCGTTTCTAATGTCCTATTAGCAGAAGCTATAATTGGATCCAAATTTATAGGAATAATGTCCTCAACTTTAGCTGTTATTTTAATGCCTAGATAGGTTACCTCAGATTCAAAGACCATTTCTGCTGGTCGGCCGGCATCTGAATGAATCAATTGTGTCTTGGAAACATTTAATTTGTATCCCAAATACCAGCCAAAAACTTCAGCAGCTTCGACAATACTAGGATAAGCTGTGCCAATTTCCGAGGTCACCACAGCAATATCATCTGCATACGCAAATACTTTAAATAATCCATTATTTATCTCAACCGGTTTTATTGCCCTATTCTTCTCCAAAGTAGTTATGAAAGGGTCAATATATAGAGCGAATAGCAAGGGGGAACAAGGACAACCTTGTCTTGTCCCCCTTGCATTCGCTATCTTCCCCGACACGCTGCCCGCTATTCGGATAACAGCCGATAGGTGACGATATAGTGTCTGGATAGCTGTAACAAATTATTTCGGGAACCCCCTCCAAGCCAGGACGGACCACAAGAACCTCCACGAGACCCTGTCGAATACTTTTTCAGCATCCAACAGGGCCACGCCAACTGGAGACTTAGTACCCTGCGACCAGTCCAGCATGGAAATGATCCTTTTGACATGGTCTGTGGTATCTCTCTTCTGGATAAAACCATGTTGTCTTTGTGAGACCAGTCCCGGCATAAGATCATTCAACCTATTAGCAATAAGTTTTGAGTAGATCTTGCTATCTGTATTCAATAATGAGATAGGCCTATAAGACCCGAATTCAGTACCTGTTTTCCCTTTTTTTTAAAATACAACAATCGTTGCATTTGCCCACGAATCAGGAGCATTACCAACATAAGCCTGTTGGCACACTTCTAATAGCTCATTTTTCAATAAGTCCCTAAAGGTTCGATAAAACTCTAATGGAATGTTATCAGGGCCCATGGCCGTGCCCAGAGCTAAACCCAATAAAGCCTGTTCGACTTCTCTCCACACTAGCGTTTTTCCCGAATCGGGCAGTGCTTCTGCTATCAGATCTATCAAATATCCATCCTATTGCTCTATATCTGATTCTGGGCCCAAATTACTGTATAGAGATTGATAAAAGCCTCGAAAAGCTTCAAGGACACCCTACTTGGATTCCTGCATTACCCCATTTATATCAATGACTTTCTGAATATTATTGTAGACAGCCTTATCCCTTAACCTTTTCAACAGCATCCTACCTGTTCTTTCATTAAATTCATAACTATCAGCCTGATTCATGAAAACCGAATTCTGCGAATTATAAATTGCGATTGACAGCGAATCGCAATTTAGAATTCGCAGAACGGCTATCATCAAAATCTGCGATAAAATAAAGCGAATCGCAAGCGGCCGCAAAATCCGATAGCGATTTTTCAAAATCGCAGGAAGATCGCAATTTCCGTCAAAATCCGTGTAGGAATTGCGATCTCGCAATTTGCGAGATCGCAAAATGCGATCTTGCAAATAGCAAGATCGCAAAAATGGGAAGTCACATTTCGAGCACAGTGATGACATCACAAACCATGAAGCAGACCTTTGCAAGTAAGGGAGGGCGGGGGGTGGGAAGGCGAGAGTGGGGGAGGGGGGAGGAGGGGAAATGGGGAGGGGGAGGTTTTGTACATGGGCTTACTGACTATCTTTTCTTTCTCTGCATCTCTTGCATCTTTTATTTCTCTTTCACACCAGCACCAAGTAGGAGCACAAAGAAACAGGAACACATAAACAGGCACATGGCTAGGGGGACAAATGATCCTAAGAGAAGCCCACCAGCACAGCGAACGCACACCAGCATTAATGACACATAACGGGCAGAGCAGCATAGGGTCAGACATCAAAATAGTCTCCCTAAATGTCAAAGGGCTAAATAGCCCTGTTAAAAGAAGGAAGGTGCTTGACCACCTAAGGAAACTTAAGAGCGACATTTATGTGTTACAAGAGACCAGGCTAGAAGAGGCAGACATTTTGCGATTAAGAGCCAACTGGATAGGGGAGGTGGTGGGATCGCCGGCACAAAACAAGAAGAATGGGGTAATAACACTAATAAGCAAGAATTCGAACCTGTCTATCACTAGCTACCAAGCTGACACCCAGGGCAGAACACTAGTGACCAGCCTCAAGCGAGCAGGAGAGACCTACCACGTCGCAAACATTTACGGCCCGAACAGTGAAGACAAACAGTTTTGGGAGGGGATAGGTGCCCAGCTACACAACTTACCAATGGAAGATCTATTGATTGTTGCAGGGGATTTTAACCAAGTCCTGGATCCAGCTATAGACAAGCACCCCTGCAGACGCCACACAACCGCTAGCCCTAACATCCTCAAGAACCTGTGCTCGAAACTAGGCCTGAAGGATCCGTGGCGCCTAAGCAACCCGGATGCCAGGGAATACACATTCTACTCCAACCCCCACAACTCCTACAGTCGGATAGACTACATACTGATGTCAGGAACACACACACACCTAATAGACCACACAGAGATCGGACCCAGGACCATATCAGATCACGCACACATAAGCCTGTCACTATCAGGCAGACACAATGAAAAGCCAACACGTAGGTGGCGTTTTGATGACGGCCTCCTCCAACACACAGAAGCGAAGGCAGAGATAGACACAGCAATCCGAGAATACCTGACAATCAACGACACACCAGAGACGCCTAGAGAGGTACTATGGGATGCTCTTAAAGCAACCATACGGGGGGTAGTAATGACAATAAAAGGGAAAATGAACAAGGCGAGAAACAATAGGATCGCAGACCTAGAGAAAGAAATCAAAACACTAGAGAACAGCCACATAGCCAGCCTGGAAGACAATAACACACTCACTGAGCTAACCAAACGGAAGTATGAGCTCAACAGGATACTGAGCGAAAGAGCAGGGACCTGGATCAACAAATACAAGTCAATTAACCTCTGCACCGCCAACAAAGCGGGGAAAAACCTAGCAAGCTACCTGAAAGGGAAACAAAAACAACACACAATTGGGGCAATCAAAGACAAGCACAACAAAGCCCAGACCGCCAATAAAAACATCCTCGAGGTCTTCAGGGACTTCTATGAGGGTCTCTACACAAAAGATGACACACTAAAGGAAGATGGGGGCGAGGAACTGCTCAAAAGCATAGCTACACCCACACTAACAGACAGGGAACGAGACATTCTAGAGCTCACGGTCACAGAGGATGAGATAAAGAAGGCCACGGTCGGCCTCAAAGAGAACAAGGCTCCAGGGCCGGACGGATTCACAGCTGGGTTCTATAAACAACACCTGACAACACTCCAACCCACTCTGAAACAGGTATTTGAGGAGTGCGTCCTCAAAGGACGCATGACTCCATCAATGGCGGAGGCAAACATAATAGTCATACCAAAGGAAGGGAAAGACATGACAGAGGCGAAGAACTTCAGGCCGATCTCACTCATAAATGTAGACTGCAAGATATACGCGAAGATACTAGCCAATAGACTTAACGCCTACCTACCAAAACTCATACACAACTCCCAGGTAGGATACCTCAAAAACCGCATGTCCCATGACAACACCAGACTACTATGCCATATCATCAACCACTCGGCCCAGAGCAGCAAAGCGGCCGTCATGATAGCCCTGGACGCCGAAAAAGCGTTTGACAGAGTCTCATGGCCCTACCTGGATCACTGCATGGGGAAGTTCGGGCTAGGACCCAACTACAGAAGAATGGTGATGGCGCTTTACAACAGCCCCAAAGCGCGAGTGGTTGTGAACGGAGGCACCTCAAACACACTAAATTTAGGCAGAGGCACACGACAAGGCTGCCCTCTCTCACCCGGCCTCTTCCTACTAGCGATAGAACCGCTCCTAACAATGATACGAACTAACGAAGACATAAAGGGGGTGCCAATAGGAGGGGAAAACTTTAAACTGGCAGCGTACGCAGATGACGTGCTAATAATGACAGAGGACCCAGAGAGATCCATCAAGGCACTGACAGACACAATTGAGAGGTACGCCCAGGTCTCAGGGTACAAACTTAACAAGGATAAATCAGAATGCAAGCCCCTCAACATCCACACAACAAGGACAGTACTCGGCACATCAGGTCTAGCGTGGCAAAATAAACCTATCAAGTACCTGGGTATCCTCTTCGAGAGGAACTTGAGCACGACACTAGAACATAACGAACAGGCTATAATCCAGAAAATCAAGGCCAAGGTAGACGGCTGGTCGCCAAAGTTCACAACATGGTGGGGGAGGGTGGAGACAATTAAAATGATGATCACACCAATGCTCAATTATATGCTAGCCATGCTACCCCTCACCAACACAGAGGACTTCCACAAAAAGATAGACAAGATACTGAATGATTTCCTATGGAGAGGGAAGAGGGCCAGAATAAGTATGCAAAAACTTAGACTATCAAAAGAACAGGGGGGGCTAAACATAACAAACTTCAAGCGATTCCACGAGGCGTGTCTAGCTAGACAGGGACTGCACTGGCTAGACCCAAGACAGGACTACACCCCGGCATGGCTAACATTAGAACAAGGGTTGCTAAACGGCATGAAACCCATCACCCTCCTCACGGCCACCAAACACCCGGCAATAAAAGATAACCCGATACTCAGGAACACAAAACGAGCTCTGCTCAAGATTGACAAACTGCTAAATACGAGCATCAAAAGGGGGCCTTTCGAATCAATCTGGCACAACCCATCCCTAAAATACAGGGGTAAGGTCTTAGACATGCATGACTGGTACAGCCAAGGCATATCCACAGCCAATGACTTTAAGAAAAAGGGCGCCGACGTAACATTTGACACCCTGAAAGGAGAGTACAACCTAGAGAGCGTAGAACTATACAACTTCCTGAAGATAAAGGTCGCAATAAGGAAGGCTAACCTCAACACCCAGACACCCTCGATAATACAGCTGGCTAACAGTCTGAACACACTGGGACACCAGGTAGCACACCTTTACAAGATCCTAAGCCCCAAACACACCAGACTCAATGACAAGGTCATGAACTTCTGGGGGGAGGCAGCAGGTCAAGCACTCAGTGAGGAAGCCAGAGCAGAGCTATGGAGGTCCACCAGTCGGAAAAAAATAACGGCCACGCTGAACCAGACAAAATTCTGGCTGATACATAAGGCATACTGGACACCAGCTCGCTTAGCCACTGTAGGCATTAGAGACAGCGACGCGTGCTGGAACTGTGATGAAGAAAGGGGAGACTTAGAACACCTTTTACTAAAATGCCCAAAAATCAAGGACTTCTGGGGGAAGATCAGAACACTTATCCACGAGATCACAGGCACAGACATACAAACAGACCTCACAGGCCTAGCACTAGGGTTTACATCCCAGGCGATCACAAAAACGGAGGACAGGGACCTCATAGATCTCATGCTGACAGCCGCAGTCAAAGTCGTCCTAACTAACTGGAAGGACACATCAAAGGCGTCTCCACAGGCGTGGCTCAACTGGGTCACGTTCCTGAGGGGGGCGGACAACATAACAGCAAAATACACACCGAAGACGCACAAACAGTCGACCATGTGGGGATCATTAGATCACTACCTGTCATCATCACACAAGCCGCCATGAACATCTGGGGCCACAGGCCGAAATAGGCTAGTGCCAACAGAGCACCGAGCACATCTCCTACTCAACCTATAACCTATAACCTAGACCTCTCTCTACTGTCCCCCGGGGTGGCGCGGGGAGCAAGCCGCCTGACAACAAACGCCAAGGTATACCAATGGGCGCAATATGGACTACCAGACTATGAGACTTTTGGACTATGAGACCACGAACTGGCGAACGATCTCAAGAGTATGTAATGCCCCCCCCCCCCCCCCTCTCTCTTCTTTTCTCTCTTTTCTTCTTTCCACTCATGTATAAGCCTCTTCCATGTATGTAAAATTATATTTTTCTATATACAATAAAGAATTTCAGAAATAAAAAAAAAAAGATCACAGGGCCATATTATCAAGCATGGGTGATACATTATCGCCGCTTTTATCGGCAGGAAACTGCCGCTAAAGCTGCGATATTGGGCTTGATAATATGCCCTTGTGAATTCCCATTGAAGCCCAGGTTAACACAAGAACCTGGGCTTCTAAGGGAATTCTCAAGAGAATATTATCAAGCCCATTATCGCCGCTTTAGCTGCAGTTTCCTGCCGATAAAAGCGGCGATAATGTATAGCCCATGCTTGATAATATGGGGGCATATTATCAAGGGTGGCGATAGGGAATTATCGCCGCTTTAGCGGCCATTTTCGGCCGCTAAATGGCGATAATTCTATCGCCCTATTAGCAAGTTGTTGCTAACTGCTGTTAGCGACAGCTTGTAGGCGATAGCGAGCGGTTTGGGGCCCGCTTTGCATGTCAGCGATATTTATCGCTAATGACATGCAAAGTGGGCGTTCCCAACCTGTTAGCAACTGAAAGCAGTTGCTAACGTCGCTATTGCCCAGGCGCGCAACACCCATTGGGCTCACAGGGCTTCAGCCCCCCGTCGTGTGTGTCAGCCCGGGTTGACACAGCTTTGCGGGCTGGCAAAGATCGAATTGCAGCCGCACCCGAGTACTTAACAGGTCTTTAAAAGACCATTTACTTGTAAATTAGGCTTTTGTTATGTTTTCACCCCTTCTTACAGCCACTCTCTCTATGGTTGTTTGAATTAGCTCCCTCCCGAAATATTTTTCAGCCCCCCCCCCCCAAATTTTGGCTCTAGTTGCCCGCCTGCTATCGCCTATTAGCAAGGCAGGCGTAGCATTGGAAATATTCGGGCTAAGCGTGAATATCTCCAAAAACTAATGCCTGCTCAGACCAGTTCTTAGCCATTATATCCGATGGGAGGTGGATATAATGGCTAAGACCCTGTTAACGATAATGCGTGAATATCGCTGTATTCTCAGCAATATTCACAGATTTCGCCGCTGTCGCCTGGAATTTTATTGCTTTTGAGATAAACGTTGCTAATAGCACGTTATCTCAGCGATAAATTCCAGTGATGCGCAGCGATAAAAAAATACCCACTAAGCCTAGATAGAGATAAATATCGCTCTTTGTTGATAATATGCCCCATGGCTCTTTATTATGAAAAGAAAAGAAGGGCGGCGGTGAGCACGTGGTGAATTGGAAGTCACGCTCTAAATGAAAGAAAGCATAAACCTGCCTTATATTAGCGAGGGCTTAATACGTTCAACACACTCATTTTGACATAAAACTTAAATGTAAATAAATTCCACATTTGCTACATCTTCTTGATTCTTTCTTTTCATTTTCGTAAATCGTTGTATTATAATGTTGACTCTGAATGCAGCGGAGCACTGCTCTTCCAAGGTAAGAGTGACTGAACCCTCCTGCTAGCCCCTCGCCCATCCCCCACCCCCAGCGCTTTATCGACCTCTCTTCTGGGAAGGGAGGGTGTTGCCTCCCCCAGGGGTGTCAGCCCCCTCCCCCAGGGCTGCGGGCTTGAATGATGGCCTCTCTTCGTACGATTGATGCTTCCAATCGGGTGAAGTGGTCCTGGGATGAGAATCCAGTATTCATGGGAAGAAAGGGGCGGGGTCAGAGCTCCCAGGCCAGGAAGAAGCCAGGACCCCTCCACGTGACGTCCATGAATAATCGGGGGGAATCAGCAGCGTGTTTGCATCAGAGGAAGCGGCTGGAGTGATGCCCCAGCGATGGGTGATCGATAAACGACCCCCAGCTGGAGACGTGTCGTATCATGAGAGACAGCTCTGAGACCCCTTCAAGGAGAGAGAGGGGGTTTGTGACAGAGACACGTGTTTTTAGCTCACTGAGTGCATAGCAGTGACAAGAGCCAGTTGGCTCCAGACCTTGCCTTGTGTCAGCTTTATTTTTCCAGTTGCTTCAATCGAAGCCCAGTAAATCTAGAGCTCCCAGAATGCACTGCTTTGCTAAGAGTCTAGACCTGGACAGAATGTGGCGCGTGCACATGGAGTGAGTGGTCAATGTAGGTGTAAACAGTGACCCCTGCGCACCCCACGCACTGACTCGTGCAGCAATCCGTGCTCCTCAAAGAGCCGACCAGTGCTGCACAGTGAATGCACACACGTGCGCAGCTCCCGCAGCAGCACACAATGGACCCTTGTGCACAGCACACACGTGCGCAGCTCCCGCAGAAGCACATAATGGACCCTTGTGCACAGCACACACGTGCGCAGCTCCCGCAGCAGCACACAATGGACCCTTGTGCACAGCACACACGTGCAACTCCCACAGCAGCACACAATGGACCCTTGGGCACAGCACACACGAGCACAGCTCCCGCAGCAGCACCCAATGGACCCTTGTGCACAGCACACACGTGCAACTCCCACAGCAGCAAACAATGGACCCTTGTGCACAGCACACACGTGCGCAGCTCCCGCAGCAGCACCCAATGGACCCTTGTGCACAGCACACATGTGCTCAGCTCCCACAGCAGCACACAATGGACCCTTGTGCACAGCACACACGTGCGCAGCTCCCGCAGAAGCACATAATGGACCCTTGTGCACAGCACACACGTGCGCAGCTCCCGCAGAAGCACATAATGGACCCTTGTGCACAGCACACATGTGTGCAGCTCCTACAGCAGCACACAATGGACCCTTGTGCACAGCACACACGAGCGCAGCTCCCACAGCAGCACACAATGGACCCTTGTGCACAGCACACACGTGCGCAGCTCCCGCAGAAGCACATAATGGACCCTTGTGCACAGCACACACGTGCGCAGCTCCCGCAGCAGCACACAATGGACCCTTGTGCACAGCACACACGTGCAACTCCCACAGCAGCACACAATGGACCCTTGGGCACAGCACACACAAGCGCAGCTCCTGCAGCAGCACCCAATGGATCCTTGTGCACAGCACACACGTGCTCAGCTCCCGCAGCAGCACACAATGGACCCTTGTGCACAGCACACACGTGCGCAGCTCCCACAGCAGCACACAATGGACCCTTGTGCACAGCACACACGTGCGCAGCTCCCGCAGCAGCACACAATGGACCCTTGTGCACAGCACACACGTGTGCAGCTCCTACAGCAGCACACAATGGACCCTTGTGCACAGCACACACATGCGCAGCTCCCGCAGCAGCACACAATGGACCCTTGTGCACAGCACACACGTGCGCAGCTCCCGCAGCAGCACACAATGGACCCTTGTGCACAGCACACACGTGCGCAGCTCCCGCAGCAGCACACAATGGACCCTTGTGCACAGCACACACGTGCAACTCCCACAGCAGCACACAATGGACCCTTGGGCACAGCACACACGAGCACAGCTCCCACAGCAGCACACAATGGACCCTTGTGCACAGCACACACGTGCGCAGCTCTCGCAGCAGCACACAATGGACCCTTGTGCACAGCACACACGTGTGCAGCTCCTACAGCAGCACACAATGGACCCTTGTGCACAGCACACACGAGCGCAGCTCCCACAGCAGCACACAATGGACCCTTGTGCACAGCACACACGAGCGCAGCTCCCACAGCAGCACACAATGGACCCTTGTGCACAGCACACACGAGCGCAGCTCCCACAGCAGCACACAATGGACCCTTGTGCACAGCACACACGTGCGCAGCTCCCACAGCAGCACACAATGGACCCTTGTGCACAGCACACACATGCGCAGCTCCTGCAGAAGCACACAATGGACCCTTGTGCACAGCACACAAGTGCGCAGCTCCCACAGCAGCACACAATGGACCCTTGTGCACAGCACACACGAGTGCAGCTCCCACAGCAGCACACAATGGACCCTTGTGCACAGCACACACGAGCGCAGCTCCCACAGCAGCACACAATGGACCCTTGTGCACAGCACACACGAGCGCAGCTCCCACAGCAGCACACAATGGACCCTTGTGCACAGCACACACGTGCGCAGCTCCCACAGCAGCACACAATGGACCCTTGTGCACAGCACACACATGCGCAGCTCCTGCAGAAGCACACAATGGACCCTTGTGCACAGCACACACGAGCGCAGCTCCCACAGCAGCACACAATGGACCCTTGTGCACAACACACACAAGCGCAGCTCCCGCAGAAGCACATCATGGACCCTTGTGCACAGCACACACGTGCACAGCTCCTGCAGAAGCACATAATGGACCCTTGTGCACAGCACACAAGTGCTCAGCTCCCGCAGCAGCACACAATGGACCCTTGTGCACAGCACACACGTGCGCAGCTCCCGCAGCAGCACACAATGGACCCTTGTGCACAGCACACACGTGCGCAGCTCCCGCAGCAGCACACAATGGACCCTTGTGCACAGCACACACGTGCTCAGCTCCCGCAGCAGCACACAATGGACCCTTGTGCACAGCACACACATGCGCAGCTCCTGCAGCAGCACATAATGGGCCCTTCTGCACAGCACACAAGTGCGCAGCTCCCACAGCAGCACATAATGGACCCTTGTGCACATCACACACGTGCGCAGCTCCCACAACAGCACATAATGGACCCTTGTGCACAGCACACATGTGCGCAGCTCCCACAGCAGCACACAATGGACCCTTGTGCACAACACACACGAGCGCAGCTCCTGCAGAAGCACATCATGGACCCTTGTGCACAGCACACACGTGCGCAGCTCCTGCAGAAGCACATAATGGACCCTTGTGCACAGCACACAAGTGCTCAGCTCCCGCAGCAGCACACAATGGACCCTTGTGCACAGCACACACGTGCGCAGCTCCCGCAGCAGCACACAATGGACCCTTGTGCACAGCACACACATGCGCAGCTCCCGCAGCAGCACACAATGGACCCTTGTGCAGAGCACACACGTGCTCAGCTCCCGCAGCAGCACACAATGGACCCTTGTGCACAGCACACACGTGCGCAGCTCCCGCAGCAGCACACAATGGACCCTTGTGCACAGCACACACGTGCGCAGCTCCCGCAGCAGCACAGAATGGACCCTTGTGCACAGCACACACGTGCGCAGCTCCCGCAGCAGCACACAATGGACCCTTGTGCACAGCACACACGTGCTCAGCTCCCGCAGCAGCACACAATGGACCCTTGTGCACAGCACACACCTGCGCTGCTCCTGCAGAAGCCCATAATGGACCCTTGTGCACAGCACACACATGCTCAGATCCCGCAGCAGCACACAATGGACCCTGGTGCACAGCACACACGTGCTCAGCTCCCGCAGCAGCACACAATGGACCCTTGTGCACAGCACACACCTGCGCAGCTCCTTCAGCAGCACACAATGGACCCTTGTGCATGGCACACACGTGCGCAGGTCCCGCTGCAGCAAACAATGGACCCTTGTGCACAGCACACACAAGCGCAGCTCCCGCAGCAGCACACAATGGACCCTTGTGCACAGCACACACGTGCGCGTCCCCCGTAGCAGCACACAATCACCCTTGTGCACAGCACACTAGTGCTCAGCTCCCACAGCAGCACACAATGGACCCTTGTGCACAGCACACACCTGCGCAGCTCCTTCAGCAGCACACAATGGACCCTTGTGCACAGCACACACGTGCGCAGCTCCCGCAGCAGCACACAATGGACCCTTGTGCACAGCACACACGTGCGCAGCTCCCGCAGCAGCACACAATGGACCCTTGTGCACAGCACACACGTGCTCAGCTCCCGCAGCAGCACACAATGGACCCTTGTGCACAGCACACACATGCGCAGCTCCTGCAGCAGCACATAATGGGCCCTTCTGCACAGCACACAAGTGCGCAGCTCCCACAGCAGCACATAATGGACCCTTGTGCACATCACACACGTGCGCAGCTCCCACAACAGCACATAATGGACCCTTGTGCACAGCACACATGTGCGCAGCTCCCACAGCAGCACACAATGGACCCTTGTGCACAACACACACGAGCGCAGCTCCTGCAGAAGCACATCATGGACCCTTGTGCACAGCACACACGTGCGCAGCTCCTGCAGAAGCACATAATGGACCCTTGTGCACAGCACACAAGTGCTCAGCTCCCGCAGCAGCACACAATGGACCCTTGTGCACAGCACACACGTGCGCAGCTCCCGCAGCAGCACACAATGGACCCTTGTGCACAGCACACACATGCGCAGCTCCCGCAGCAGCACACAATGGACCCTTGTGCAGAGCACACACGTGCTCAGCTCCCGCAGCAGCACACAATGGACCCTTGTGCACAGCACACACGTGCGCAGCTCCCGCAGCAGCACACAATGGACCCTTGTGCACAGCACACACGTGCGCAGCTCCCGCAGCAGCACAGAATGGACCCTTGTGCACAGCACACACGTGCGCAGCTCCCGCAGCAGCACACAATGGACCCTTGTGCACAGCACACACGTGCTCAGCTCCCGCAGCAGCACACAATGGACCCTTGTGCACAGCACACACCTGCGCAGCTCCTGCAGAAGCCCATAATGGACCCTTGTGCACAGCACACACATGCTCAGCTCCCGCAGCAGCACACAATGGACCCTGGTGCACAGCACACACGTGCTCAGCTCCCGCAGCAGCACACAATGGACCCTTGTGCACAGCACACAAGTGCGCAGCTCCCGCAGCAGCACACAATGGACCCTTGTGCACAGCACACACGAGCGCAGCTCCCACAGCAGCACACAATGGACCCTTGTGCACAGCACACACAAGCGCAGCTCCCGCAGAAGCACACAATGGACCCTTGTGCACAGCACACACGTGCTCAGCTCCCGCAGCAGTACATAATGACCCTTGTGCACAGCACACAAGTGCGCAGCTCCCGCAGCAGCACACAATGGACCCTTGTGCACAGCACACACGAGCGCAGCTCCCACAGCAGCACACAATGGACCCTTGTGCACAGCACACACAAGCGCAGCTCCCGCAGAAGCACACAATGGACCCTTGTGCACAGCACACACGTGCTCAGCTCCCGCAGCAGCACACAATGGACCCTTGTGCACAGCACACACGAGCGCAGCTCCCGCAGCAGCACCCAATGGATCCTTGTGCACAGCACACACGTGCTCAGCTCCCGCAGCAGCACACAATGAACCCTTGTGCACAGCACACACGTGCTCAGCTCCCGCAGAAGCACACAATGGACCCTTGTGCACAGCACACACGTGCTCAGCTCCCGCAGCAGCACACAATGGACCCTTGTGCACAGCACACACGTGCGCAGCTCCCGCAGCAGCACACAATGGACCCTTGTGCACAGCACAGACGTGCACAGCTCCCGCAGCAGCACACAATGGACCCTTGTGCACAGCACACACGAGCGCAGCTCCCACAGCAGCACACAATGGACCCTTGGGCACAGCACACACGAGCGCAGCTCCCGCAGAAGCACACAATGAACCCTTGTGCACAGCACACACGTGTTCAGCACCCAAAGCAGCACACAATGGACCCTTGTGCACAGCACACACGTGCTCAGCTCCCGCAGAAGCACACAATGAACCCTTGTGCACAACACACACGTGCGCAGCTCCCGCAGCAGCACACAATGAACCCTTGTGTGCAGCACACACGTGCTCAGCTCCCGCAGCAGCACACAATGGAACACAATGGACCCTTGTGCGCAGAACACATGCTCAGCCGTGGTAGCCCCCTGCTGCAGTATGCTATGGACCCCTTGAGTGCAGCACAAACGTGCTGAGCCCCTGCAGACCTCTCCTGCAGCAGCACACAGTAGAAACCTGGTGAGCAGAACACATGCTCAGTCCTGGTCGCCCCATACAGCAGCATAGTATGGACTCCTTGTGCGCAGCACACTCATGCTCGGCCCTGGTCGCCCCATGCAGCAGCATACAATGGACTTCTTGGGCGCAGCTCATGTGTGCTAAGCCCTGGTAGCCCTATGCAGCAGCATACTATGGATCCCTTGTGCGCAGCACACATGATCAGCCCTGGTAGACTTATGCAGCAGCATACTATGGATACCTGGTGCGCAGCACACATGCTCAGCCCTGGTAGCCCTATGCAGCAGCATACTATGGACCCCTTGTGTGCAGGACACATGCTTAACCCTGGTAGCCCTATGCACCAGCATACTATGGAGCCCTTTTGCGTAGCCCACATGCTCAGCCCGGTAGCCCTATGTAACAGCATGCTATGGACCCCTGATGCGCAGCACACATGCTCAGTCCTGGAAGCCCTATGTGTGGAAATTAGCAATATTAATGTACATAAGCGGCGTTCATTTGCCTTCTCCCGTCCCCCCCCTGTAGGCACCATGAATACCGTGAAACGTTGACCACATCATTCCGCCAGTAAAAGCCCGTGCCCATACGTACATGACAGCCATTTTAGGCACCATGGCCTTTTTGCCCGCTCATTGGAATCCCCGGCTTCCCTCCTGCGCGCATTTGAACACCCCCCCCCACTCTCACATGCATAGACCATAAAACCCTCTCCCTCTGCGCGACCCTGCTCTGAAAAGTAACCCTCCTGCTTGACCCACGCACCCCCCCATTTCCTCTTGAAGAAGCATCCCTCCCCTCAGCTGACCTAACCCCCCCAGCGGTACCTGACTGCCCCCGCTCTCTCATGTACGGGTCATAAGACCTCTCTCTCTGTGCGACTCTGTCCTTGGGAATCACACCCCGCGCCTGACCATCACCTCCCTTCCTTTCATGAATACCCCTCTGTTGGTAAACTCTCCCTCTGCGCTTGATTGTCCATGCGGCATGAATACCTCTCCTTTGATGACCCCTTCCACCGAGTCCGATTGTCCACACAGGTCCGAGGCCATCGCCTAAGCCGGGAGATACAGTTTACTGCCCCCTATTGTATGGAGTCGCTCCTCTTCAAAGGGCCCACTATTGATCCTGGCCTCCCCACCCCCTGGGATACGATCAGGCGCACACATCCTAAGAATCGGCGGAACACTCAGCTGCGTGATAGCCCCCTCCTCTTATCAGCAGGTTGAGGACCTCTATTGTGGATGCATGTGGGGGTGGGTCTGACACGAGGATTACGGGGATGTCTTTTTCCTTACTTCACAATGTCTTTATTGTAATAAAGAGTGGTCACATGCCATAAACCAGGGTATAAGAGGCCAGGCCTCAGAGAGGCTGTTAGAGCACCTCCCGAAAGACACTGTGTTTCGTGTCCGAAATGACAGGCTCTCCTCATGAGAAATAAAACTCTGTTCATATGATCCTGCCTCCAGCGCCCGTCTCTTTATTTGGTAACTATTCAGAATGGGAACTAAGAGGCGGCTTGCGCCAGCAGCCTGGGCATTGGTTGTAAATTGGGCTGACTTTCCACAATTGGCGTCCCAAACGCGGGGCCCATCAGCGACATAAGGTCCAGTAAGAGAGGTCCAGACGATGGGGGTGAACATCTAAACGATCGGAGTATACCTGCCTTAAGAGGACCCTCGTCCGGCTGCTGATTGAATGAACTTCACCGATTCCGAACGGACCTCTCTCGAGTGACCTACTGTCCTGACTGGGATCCCACAGGACTGCTGCGGTAAAATCATGGAGTAAGAGAACGATCGGGCGCTGGAAAGGGGAAGACGAAGAACTGTCCACATGGTCCGGTCCGGGTAAGGTTAAGTAGGAGACGCCTGTTACGTCTAATTGGTAGGATGGCTTTATCCATCTGATTGATTGATTGATTGTTTGTATTGGAATCGGTATTTAAATACTGATATTGTTCATTGATTGGTTGCTCTGTTGTTCTTGGAGATTCGCTGTCTGCAAACAGGGAAAGAACAGGTTCTCTCTTTGCAGGTAGCGAAAGGGTAGGTAACGCAAAACTTTAACATGTTGTACCTACTTATTCTCCCCATTGATTGTTTGATTGTGGCCCGAACTGTTGTTCACGGATTGTTCTCTGGAGATTCTCTGCCAGCAAACGGGGAAGAACAGGTTCTCTCTTTGCAGGTAGCGAAAGGGTAGGTAACGCAAACCTTTAACACGTCGTACCTACTTATTCTCCCCATTGATTGTTTGATTGACCGAACATTGATTGTTCGATATTGGTTCTTTTTTAGGTATTCGCTGCCTGCAAACAACGAAGAATAGAAATATTCTGTCTAGTCTTTGCCCGCCGTGATAAGATAGGTAGTGCAGACTTTTGTCCCCGTTGTAATCCGTCATGCCTATCTTCTCCCCACTGATTGGTAAACTAGTTCCACCCGGACCATTTATTGGAGGTAGATCATCCGGCTCAACCGGAGGGTATCCCTGATAAAAGGACATATGAAATATGAAGTGATCACCGAATCCTGTTAACAGAAACTTTAGCATGAAACACACACTAGAAAAGGAAGGAAAAAGAAGTTGAGCTAAGTCAGTAGCCCACTGATGAGTTTCCGACTTCACTAAAAATAAGAAACATTAGAAATAGTCCGTAATAAGAAATATAAAATGGCGAAAGAAGCCAAGCTTGACGCCAAGACAGCCACGAGGTAGCTAGGCCCCGCCGCCCCCTCGCTATCCAAAGCATGTCTGTCCCACCGCCCGCCACGCCCAAATAACGGTAACATGAAATAGATACAAATCAGCAGATACCTACCCCCATTCCGGAAGCTCCCGAAGTGCAACAGGTCCGCGGTTACGCCCATCCGGAAGGCGAGGCCTCAACACGTGCAAAGCAGGGCCCGGCTGGCCGCCATCGGAAGGGGAGGCTGTGGGGCGGACGGCCCAAAAAGTTGTAATGGTCTCCCCTTTCTCTTCTTTTGGCTGCCCTGCGGGCCACGGGGGGGGGGGGATGTCTTGCCTCTGCCTCCGACCACCCCCCCATCTCTATCGCCTGCTCCGGCCGTCAGAAAAACGAAACCGGAGCGGAGGTCGGTAGCGCAATGCTGCGGCAATATTGGAGAGTTGCAGGTAGCCTGGTCTGACCACTACGAAAAGTCCAGAGAAAACGGTGCCCTGCAGGCCGCACGGGGGGATGTCTTGCTGCCTCCGACCCCCCCCCTCTTCATTGCCTGGTACGGCCATTCCAAAGTGCTGGAGCCGAGAAACGGCATGGGGTCGCTGGAAGGGGGAGGCGGCGCGAACGAGCCTCACCCACCCACCCCCCCAGGTGGGGGCTTCCAGCGACACCCCAACGCTTCGATCAACAGGGTCCCAATCGAAAAGCGGCGCTTGGCCCAGGACCAGTGCACGTCCTGTGCTTTTTCTCCTCGACTTTGAAGATTCTATGAGAGCCGGGGGGCCCCCGACCCTTCCACACGGGCGCCCCCGTCCCTCGTTGGGAACCGCGACATCGGCGCACTCCTGCCGTCGCCGACCTCAGTTTTGAAATGACTAAGACCCTGCAAGACCGCCAACTTGAACAGTTCCGGTGGGATGCCAGTATGACCCGGTAGAGAAATTGTTGCCTCCCTCCCCACTTTTTGACTGATGGTTCACATTGCCAGTCTCTTCTGTTGCCCTTTCGAAAACAAACTCTTGAACTGCCGAAAGAGGTTCTGGTCCAACCGCGAGATGGAGGAAACATTTTTACTATACTTGGGCCTGCCTGACCTCGCCCAAAATGGCGCAGATACAAATGAAACTTTCAGCTCTTTGTTGTACCCTGATTGCTCAAAACTTTGATGTTCTGAGATATGTATGTAGTTTTTGGACAATGAAAGTAAACAAGATGGAGATTGATAATGTGTTCCGAAAAGGAAGTGATATAAGATGGATATTGATTATGTGTTGGGACAATGAACTGGTATAGGGTGGGTACCAATTATGTGTTAAAGCAATGGATTAATATGAAATAGGTACTGATTGAGCATTCGGACAATGAATTAATATTAAGTTTTAACGCACTATGATTATTGAAAGTTTGACTTTTCGACATTTATGATGCTTACTCCCAATGAATTTCGATACGATGTTATTGCACTTGCCGCACTTTATATTATGAAATGAATGGCCACCGACTTCGTTCCCCTCACGCCCGGCTCCAGTCTGCTCTGTGGCCGGCCCACTGGGTTGTAGGCTCGTGTTTGTGCGCCAACATTTTTTATTAAAGGTTTTTGAAAAAGCAAGTACAACTGTAGCGATTGCATTAATGAGTTTCGAATGTGTTACTACTGTCTCCGATATAAGCGAAAGGTAAGCAGCTTTATTAAGGTTGAAGGTTAAAAAGCCCGATACTTAAACCGTTACATTGTATGCCACAGGCAGCAGGAAAAACGTTTTAGATGCCCTTAAACAATACTGAAGAAACGCCACCTGACCACCACCCTTGCGCATGATCTAAAAAGACCACGCTCGAGTGATCCATGCGGATACGCAGAACACCAATGATTATGTTTCTAACACTACTGGTCCCTCTGGGCTTAAACGCCGAGATGGTAGAGAATGCACCCCGTGGGGATAGGTCGAATATGTGGTAAGTAAAAACCTTTTCGGATTTATGCGCGCTGATGTGTTTTGAATGCTGTCCACCCCCCCCTTCTTTCTCCTCCCATCTGCAGGTCACGTCGGAACATCGGCTGAAGTATGGAGGAGTGATGACCGAACGACCGACGGAAGGGGAAGTAGGGAATTTGAGCATAGTGCTTATACATGACGAGCTTTATAAGATGTAGCACCCCCCTTACTTAGACATGACTGTTACTCCCTCAGAACCTAATGATTGGGAGGATGGACTGACATAGATACTCGACGGGTTAGTACGATATGACAGACTATGACTCGAACCAGCATGCCAGATGATGCAACTATGACGTTTAACTAGATAGGGAAAGGACAAGGAAAGTTCCGGGGTAAGGTTTACCTAAGCACCGCCCGTCTGGAAGACTAGGAATGTTGTTAATGTTTAAAAACCGTATGCCACCTCCTTCTCGCACCCGTATAGATATAGCTAAGCTGTCCGACTGTTCTCCCGATTAACGCCCTCCGTTGCCTCAGCCTGGAGAACCTTTTCGCCAAAGGGAGAAAAGGAAAAATGACTCAAAGATCCCACCGTGAGTAGTAGCCCAACCAGGTTAATTCCTGACCAACCGACCGAGGTGTAAGTATTAGTAACCGAGAACACTCGCACAGATGGCAAACGAAAGGAAAAGGAGGAAAAAGGTAAAAAGAGCTAAGCACATAGATAAATAGGATACTAAGGATGCGCAGCATGCAGAAAGAGATCTTTTTGGCCAATAACTGTTCTATGTTTTGTCGTAAATTTTTGTATGTAACACACGTACTGTCTTCCCTTGTCTGAGTTTGTGTGTATGTAATGTATGGGTTTATGTCTTCCCTCTGTTTGCGTTTCCGTGTTACCTGACCCCTGCCGTTCTGTGTTGTGAGCGCACTAAATGACCTATTACCGTACACGTCTCTCTCTCTCTCTTTCTCTCTCCCTCTCTATCTCTCTCTCTCTCTCTCTCTCTCTACCTTTCTACATGTCATACGTGTACTGAATGGCTTGTTTAGAATACGGACGACTCTCACTCTCTATAAGAACCCCCACTATTGCCTCTTCCTTTTTGTGGTAAAATTGTGCCCCGCCGGCACCAGCCTAATTGGATACTTATTGAACACGAAGGTGTTCAGCAAAATTGACAGAAACTAAAATGATTGTAACTCGCCATATTACTACCTCTCCTTTTCTGCAAAAATGAAAGAACTTGAATTGGCTAAGAAGGAAGAGACAGGTAAGACGGCTGATGTCCCCTAATCTGGCCCTTTTATAGGGGGACTATATGTCAATGGCAACCTATTTTTCAGTTCGTTAGAGATACAAGCCCCAATGTCCAGATTGATCCCCAATGCCCAGATTGCCCCACCCCTCTGCACTCAAGCGCGAATGCCCAAAGCGTCCCCGCCTCTCCCTGACCCCTGCTCCATATCAGCTGTCCTCGAAGAATAACTGATGACCTTGATTAACTGTCGCTCCTCGGTGAAAGCCTGTTTTTCTCCCCCCCTCTCTCGATGATAGCACCCCTGCCCAGTTTTTGAAAGGGTTAGCCGGAATGACGATAAATAGACTTGGCACAACACAGTAGGAGTGCCGACATGTGTACTTCATGGTGGTAGGGTTCTGACTGTGACCAATGAACGTAACACCCAAGTTCGTAGGATTGAGGGCGGAATTCAAATGTATAAATGTCTTCTCCTGCTGGTTCTCTAAAACTTGTTTTGTACCCATTCAAAGATATACGATCATCGGAAGAGAAGGGTCGGACGTGACGTACAGCCTGGCTGCGGATCTTGAGACACATGTGACCTCGACCAAAGGTGGAGCTGCAGAGCAACAAGATACGGGACGAGACAGCAATCTCAAACGTGGAAAATGATAAGTTGAAGGGCTGCCCTGAAGCCCTCAGTCTGTTAACCCACGTGTGCCTGAAGTCTTCGCCCCCTTTTTGGGTCCGATTGATGGGCCTGCCTGCTCGTTTTCCTTTGCTCCCTTGGTCCCTTGATGTGTCCAAAGAAAAGACCTGACCCCACTCCGCCCTCTCTTCCCTCGACTATCCAACACCCCCTCTTTTCCACGTGACTTTTTGACTCAGACAAGAAGAACAGCATTCAGATGGAAATGGGGTTTGCCACAGAAGGAAAAAGGACAGGTGCCGAGCATAAGGCACCCTTAAAGACTTGGTTAGGGAACAGGACTGTGGTCTAACAGCAGAGGACTGACCGCAACCTGCAACGCGTAAGGATAGATCCGAGCTGGACCTATAGCTCCACCGCCGGTGCTCAACAGCGCCAACGAAAGAAAACAGACTAGAGCCTACCAGTGATGGCTCACTGCTAAAAAGACACTGTGACGAAGACACCCATCAATTTGACTAAATTACTTGTGCCGAACTGAATTCCGCCCTCAACCACTTTGTATTGCTTTCAAAATGTTTTTCTTTTTCGGTCACTTTTAAAAGCTGTACATTGATGCCGCCGAAGAGAAAGTCAGAACATTTATACTATGTAGTATGCTGAGCTCTAGGCTTGTATGAGTAACCCAGCAACTGTGAATTCATATGTGCTGCATTCCACCAACCGCATCGATTGTGCCATGGTTATATGCAATTCGCTGGTATTTGACAAACGCTATCTCATCGACCATACATGTATTATATGTACGCCCATTAGTTAGGAAATGAACTCGCTTATGTTAAAAGCGGCGACTGTGGAAATTAGCAATATTAATGTACATAAGCGGCGTTCATTTGCCTTCTCCCATCCCCCCCCCCTGTAGGCACCATGAATACCGTGAAACGTTGACCACATCATTCCGCCAGTAAAAGCCCGTGCCCATACGTACATGACAGCCATTTTAGGCACCATGGCCTTTTTGCCCGCTCATTGGAATCCCCGGCTTCCCTCCTGTGTGCATTTGAACACCCCCCCCCCACTCTCACATGCATAGACCATAAAACCCTCTCCCTCTGCGCGACCCTGCTCTGAAAAGTAACCCTCCTGCTTGACCCACGCACCCCCCCATTTCCTCTTGAAGAAGCATCCCTCCCCTCAGCTGACCTAACCCCCCCAGCGGTACCTGACTGCCCCCGCTCTCTCATGTACGGGTCATAAGACCTCTCTCTCTGTGCGACTCTGTCCCTGGAAATCACACCCCGCGCCTGACCATCACCTCCCTTCCTTCCATGAATACCCCTCTTTTGGTAAACTCTCCCTCTGCGCTTGATTGTCCACGCGGCATGAATACCTCTCCTTTGATGACCCCTTCCACCGAGTCCGATTGTCCACACAGGTCCGAGGCCATCGCCTAAGCCAGGAGATACAGTTTACTGCCCCCTATTGTATGGAGTTGCTCCTCTTCAAAGGGCCCACTATTGATCCTGGCCTCCCCACCCCCTGGGATACGATCAGGCGCACACATCCTAAGAATCGGCGGAACACTCAGCTGCGTGATAGCCCCCTCCTCTTATCAGCAGGTTGAGGACCTCTATTGTGGATGCATGTGGGGGTGGGTCTGACACGAGGATTAAGGGGATGTCTTTTTCCTTACTTCACAATGTCTTTATTGTAATAAAGAGTGGTCACATGCCATAAACCAGGGTATAAGAGGCCAGGCCTCAGAGAGGCTGTTAGAGCGCCTCCCGAAAGACACTGTGTTTCGTGTCCGAAATGACAGGCTCTCCTCATGAGAAATAAAACTCTGTTCATATGATCCTGCTTCCAGCGCCCGTCTCTTTATTTGGTAACTATTCAGAATGGGAACTAAGAGGCGGCTTGCGCCAGCAGCCTGGGCATTGGTTGTAAATTGGGCTGACTTTCCACATATGCAGCAGCATACTATGGACCCCCTGTGCGCAACACACATGCTCAGCCCTGGTAGCCTTATGCAGCAGCATACTATGGACCCCTTGTGCGCAGCACACATGCTCAGCCCTGGTAGCCCGATGCAGCAGCATACTATGGACCCCTTGTGCGCAGCACACATGCTCAGCCCTGGTAGCCCTACGCAGAAGCATACTATGGACCCCTGGTGCGCAGCACACAGTATACTATGGACTCTTGGTGCTCAGCACACATGCTCAGCCCTGGTAGCCTTATGCAGCAGCATACTATGGACCCCTTGTGCGCAGCACACATGCTCAGCCCTGGAAGCCCAATGCAGCAGCATTCTATGGACCCCTGGTGTGCAGCACACATGCTCAGCCCAGGTAGCCCTATGCAGCAGCATACTATGGACCCCTGGTGCGCAGCACAGATTCTCAACCCTGTTAGCCCTATGCAGCAGCACACTATAGCCCCCTGGTGCGCAGCACACATGCTCAGCCCTGGAAGCCCTATGCAGCAGTATACTATGGACTCTTGGTGCGCAGCACAAATGCTCAGCCCTGGAAGCCCTATGTAGCAGCATGCTAGGGACCCCTTGTGCGGAGCACACAGGCTCAGCCCTGGTAACCCTATGCAGCAGCATACTATGGACCCCGTGTGTTCAGCACACATGCTCAGCGCTGGTAGCCCTATGCAGCAGCATACTATGGACCCCTTGTGTGCAGCACACATGCTCAGCCCTGGTAGCCCTATGCTGCAGCATATTATGGACCCCTGGTGCGCAGCATACATGCTCAGCCCTGGTAGCCACCTGCAGCAGCATACCATGGACCCCTTGTGCTCAGTCCCGGTAGCCCCCTCTGGCAGAAGCACACCATTGACACCTTGTGAGCAGCACACATGTCCAACCCCAGCATCCGCCTGCAGCAGCATACCAAGGACCCCTTGTGCTCAGCCCTGGTAGCCCTCTCTTGCAACAGCACACCATTGAAACCTAGTGAGCAGCACACACATGTCCAACCCCAGCATCCGCCTGCAGCAGCATACCAAGGACCCCTTGTGAGCAGCACTCACTTGCTCGGCCCTGGTAGCCCCAAGCACTAGCATACCATGGACCCCTTGTGTGCAGCACTCACATGCTCAGCCCCGGCAGTCCCCTGCTGCAGCAGCATGGCATGGAACCCATGTGAGTAGCACACAGGTATCCCCCTGCAGCAGTATGCTATGGACCCCTTGTGAGAAGCACTCACGTGCCCAGCCCTGGTAGCCCCCAGCAGCAGCAAACTATGGACCCCTTAAAAGCAGCACGCACATGCTATGCCCTGGTAGCCCCACATAGCAGCATACCATATAAGTGGTGGCTGGTGACATTTGAAAGTAGTGAGCCGTAAAATTATTGTTGTACTGCACTGTAGCGAGCAAGTGAGCATGAACCACCTACAGAGAGTGTTGGGGGAGTTCTCCCCCCAAGAAAATTTTGAAAAAAGAGTGGGCATATGGTGAATTTTCAAGCAAATTTGTGAAAGCAGTTAGGTTAATAAAGCAAAAGTGAATCTGTTCTAACAAAGACAGTGACTGACAAAACTATCTATTGCTTGTTCTGCTGACATCTTAATAACATCACCCTCGCCCCTTTGGGAGACCCCCCAGTTTTTTCTTCCCACCTAAAACCCTGGACACAGGTTCCCAATTCATTAAAGTTTCAGGGGCATAGTTTTTATTACTGCAGGTGTGCCGGGGCCCAAAGCTGTGAGGGTCCACCGCACTTCAAATATAGAACTTATGCACTACCGAACAGCTGACCGTGGTTCCATTTTCTATGCTTGGATTCGAGCGGATGTCACTGGTGCAACACCACGAGCAGGGGCATGCCAGAGAAACCTATGCTTTCTGCGCAGTTCCACACAAATGCCTAGCCCTTGAAACCCTACTCCAATGGATTCTCCTCCTCAAAGCAAATTCACTGTTATGCATTAGCACATCTATGATAAGCGCCGGGACACTCTATGGAGTAGCCGTGCGCTCTATAAATACCCAATTACAATTACAATAAGCGGAATCTACACACGTTGTGGCAACTAGTGTTTAAAAATGTCCTTCATAATAATTTTTCCAAGTGAAGAAAACCATAACCTCACAACTTCTCAAAAATGCAGGTGCTCTGGGCCCTTTCCTAGCAAGGGCCGAATGACGATGTTTCCAAGGTTGCAAGTGAAGTTAGGTGGCAAATTCAATGTAAAATGTTTTAGAAAATAAAATAACAAAATATTGAAGGTACTAACTGCATGGTTTGCCTGTGAGGCCTGTTGCTGACAGCTGCTGCCTTTCACGGCATAGCACACCACTAACACCAATTTATTTTAGGTGCACATTTATCAGTGCAAACAAGTGTGGTCAATTAATTGTGCAACTTTTTCAATATCCTCGTGGGGTGTCCAACGCATTTGTAGTGCTCACTCTCAAACGTTATATATCAGAACATCAGCGAAAATCGCAACACTCTTTTAAATTATTTGGGCCTAGATGTATCAAGCAGTTTGCGAATCGCAAACGGTCTATTTGCATGTTTTGGCATGCATCAAAAATTCGCAAATTAAGGAATCGCAAAAATTTGTGATTCCTTATTTTGCCATAGTATTTAAGGAATCGCAATTTTGCGATTCCTAAATGCTATCTGCGTAGCATTTTTCAATTGCGAATTTTGGTTAAGAAATCGCAAATTACCACTAACTTGTAGTTGATGTTAATTTGCAAATTCTTTTAAAAATGTACAATTTGGCATTTTTGAAGGTGGGATGTGACGCACACACATGCCCATAGGGCATGTATGTGCGCCATATGCACACACATGTACATTTCAGGGGTGCAGCAGGGTGTCCTTGAGACACACCTGCACCCTTGAAATTATTCTCAATTTGCGATTAGCAAATTGCGAATCGCAAATTGAGATCAATTTCACAATCATTCCTATGGGCCTCCGGGCCCATAGGAAGGAATGGGAAATTATTCCTTAATTGCGAATTCGCAAAGTGCGAATTCACAAATAAGGAAGATTAAGAAATCGCTAAAAAATAGCTATTTTTTACATACATCCCATTTTGCAATTTCTAAAAAGCGAATCCAAACAAATCGCTATTTAGAAATCGCAAAATGGAATATTGATTCATCTGCCCCACAGAGTCTCCTATAGTGTCTAGAATTCCGTCTGGGTTGAGTGTCGCTACTCGCTAGATACTTCCACTGTGCTCGAGAAGGGAGGAACAGACAGAAGGAAGGTGGGACAGAGACGTGGGAGCAATGCCGATATCAAATGAAGAGCGCTCCTGAGAATGGGAAGCGCCCACTTTGCACTGCACCACAAACAAGGAAACGAGCAGTCTGATATTCAAGAGTTCAACACTTGCACGGTAGAAGAAATATGGATATAAAGATATAAAGTTTGTTAAGGTCTTTTCAGTCTGATTATTCTTAGTGCTGCACAGTGAGCACATCTAAGTAGCAACTTGCCTCGAAGACAGCCACTATGGCATCCTCTTTGCAAAGCTTCATCACCCTCCAGAAATGTTATGTTCTACACTCATTTTAAAATGGTCACCCTCTTAAACATCAGAGTGTAATATAATTTGCGAATTGAGGGGCATTTTATGAAGCAGGCGATATGAAATTATCACCCGTTTGGCAGCCTTTTCTGGCCGCAAAGCGGCAATAATTTAATCGCCCTATGAGCAAGTTGTCGCTAACATCAGTTAGCAACAGCTTTGAGGCGATAGCGAGGGGTTTGGGGCCTGCTTTGCATGTCAGCGATATTTATCGCTAAGGACATGCAAAGTAGGCGTACCCAACCTGTTAGCGGCTGAAAGCAGTCGCTAACATCGCTATCGCCTATTATCAACGCAGACGTAGCAATGAAAAAATGTGCGCTAACCGCGATATGGCCGGGATGCCCGCCACCCCCTCCCAACACCAATTCCCCAAGGGGAGGAGACAGACACAGGTTTGAGCTTTTGGAAGGCGGGGGGGAGTTACCCCCCCGGCCTTATTTATTAAAATATGAAACAAAATTTAAAACATTAAATTAAAACGTTTCATGAATTATGTACAATTTTACTTTCATTACATTTTGATGAAGACATGTTCTTTGGCTAACCTTAACAGATCTCTAATACAAAGGTTTCCTAGCCGAGTCTAGCATCCTGAAAATGCATACATTCTAAATTAAAATTGTACACCCTAGCATTAAGGGCCAACGGCAAGGTCTTAACCGGTGTCAGATCCCTACTACCAAACTCCCGCCCTCACGGTGTGAGTGGCGCATGCGCAGAGGACTTTACCCTCGTTGCCAACTGTAACTTCCCTTGTCGTGGGGGCCCCCTTTCACTCGACGCCATCTTAAAGGTCGTCTGAGTTCCTGTGTGAGGTATCTGTAAGAAGGACAGCGTGGACTCGCCCCCTTCCCCACACTCTCTTCCGCCGGAGCGGATATCCGGCCCCCGGGAAATTCGTAGGAGGGGCATCTAGCCGTCTCCCCCCTGGGAGGGGCCTATGGCCGTCTCCCCCTAGGCGACCCATCCGTAGTGGGTGCCGCCTCCCTGTGGGAGGGGCCAATGGCCGCCTCCCCCCGGGCGCTCCCATCCATTCTGGGTGGCGCCCCCCCTAGGGACCTTGAAATTACTGCTCACCGATCATGACCTTACCGCCCGACCAAAAAATAAATACGACAGTTGTTTTACCTACTAAGGAAGAAAAAATTTGCCTAATCTGAAACAGCTTGACGATTCATCAACTTTTCATTTCTACTAAGGGAAAAATGTCCTAAAGCACAAGACAATTTCATTATGTGATACACTCTTTTACTTTTCTACAAAGGAAAAAAGGCCTATACACATTTACTCAATCCAAGGCATACATGAATGCTGAGAAACGTGACTGCATCTCTTTAATACAATCGGATATCATCAACAATTACTTTATTCAAACAAACATTGCAAGAGGGGCTGGTGGGTGGGTCAAAATTGCCGCTTGTTCCGTCGAGGGCTCACGAGCAACGAGTGGTGCAGCCTTCAGAGCACTGGAACAAGAGGACGCTTCTTCGGATTCCCGCTCAATTTATCCGTCTGCGGGAGGGCGGGGACCCTCCTCAGGTACGCCCACTGGGCGTGGTCTTCCGGGCGGGTGTCTAGGACAACCCCTTCTGGGCGGGAAGGGCGTGCTCCCGCTACGCCGCTTTGGGCATACCAGACGAACCACGCCCCCCGCCCAAAATGGTTTCCCGGGGGGATCGGGGCACCCATCCATACGTTCGGGGGGACCGAGTGGTCTTCCCTTTCCATATGGCCGGGATGCCCGCCACCCCCTCCCAACACCAATTCCCCAAGGGGAGGAGACAGACACAGGTTTGAGCTTTTGGAAGGCGGGGGGGAGTTACCCCCCCGGCCGTATTTATTAATATATGAAACAAAATTTAAAACTAAATTAAAACGTTTAATGAATTATGTACAATTTTACTTTCATTACATTATGATGAAGACATGTTCTTTGGCTAACCTTAACAGATCTCTAATACAAAGGTTTCCTAGCCGAGTCTAGCATCCTGAAAATGCATACATTCTAAATTAAAATTGCACATCCTAGCATTAAGGGCCAACGGCAAGGTCTTAACCGGTGTCAGATCCCTACTACCAAACTCCCGCCCTCACGGTGTGAGTGGCGCATGCGCAGAGGACTTTACCCTCGTTGCCAACTGTAACTTCCCTTGTCGTGGGGGCCCCCTTTCACTCGACGCCATCTTAAAGGTCGTCCGAGTTCCCGTGTGAGGTATCTGTAAGAAGGACAGCGTGGACTCCCCCCCTTCCCCACACTCTCTTCCGCCGGAGCGGATATCCGGCCCCCGGGAAATTCGTAGGAGGGGCATCTAGCCGTCTCCCCCCTGGGAGGGGCCTATGGCCTTCTCCCCCTAGGCGACCCATCCATAGTGGGTGCCGCCTCCCTGTGGGAGGGGCCAATGGCCGCCTCCCCCCGGGCGCTCCCATCAATTCTGGGTAGCGCCCTCCCTAGGGACCTTGAAATTACTGCTCACCGATCATGACCTTACCGCCACAGGCCGGAGAGTTGACCGACTATCCGGCCCCCCCACACCTCCTAAAGGTCATGCCTCCTCAAACCCCTTAGCCATGCTATGAAGTCTCCTATGAGTAAATCATTCCCCTCCCTGGACAGGTGCACCCCATCATTCAAATAAAAGTGATCACCCCGAATACACCCATGGGGAATGCTATGCAACTGCGTGGAGCGAAACAATTTCCCAATTTTATTGTTGACCCTCTTTACCGAGTGGTTCAACGCTGACACAGAGAACCCCCCCGCCAAACTTTCCTGGGGATCATGTGGGACCAGGCGATTGTGCACCCCGGGAGCCTCTTAGCCAACCAGCTGACTGCCGACAAAATGTGTTCAAGTAACACTCGTCTTCCCAGTCTTACTAAGTCATTGCCCCCCAAGTGTACTATGATTATAGATGGCGGTGACCTTTGCCGCCCTAAGAGACCCTCCATAAATGGTAGAAATTGGTCAACAAAGAGGCCTCCTTTCCCATGGAAGGTTACTCTGAACTCGTATTCCCCAGATGCGTGAATCGCGTCACCTGCCGTGAATACGTCCCCGGCGCGCCTCACGTATGAGTGGCCCACGACCCATACCACTTGCTCTCCAGTCGGTGATCCTTGACCGCTGGTCTCCTGGTGATGGGTTGACTCCAAATTCCGCCCGCGTCACAGGCTTGCGAAACTGAAATTCAAACAAAAGACAACAGGCGTGAGTGCATTTCACCAGTCTTTTACAACATGTGCAATCGCACATACTTCTTGAAGCAGTTCGAGGACCAACGGCCTAGCTGTTTCACTTCTTCCGCACCCAGACCCCGGGCCGTAGCCTCTGTAGCGGCCCCTATTCTAAATGAGTGGGTCCCAAAATCGCACGGGTCCATGCCCGCCGCAGCGATTGTAAGTGCTAGCACCCTCTGAAACTGAAATTTCGTCAGAGGGGTGCCATCCTTGTGCCTAAGCAGGCTCCCTCCCCATGTCACCGGCCTCTGTACCAAATATTCCTCTAGACACTTTATCAGACAAGTGGGACACCCTCGAGCGTGCTGCACAACAACACTATCTCCCATAGCTCCCTGGTCTGTCTTGGACCTGGCTATCAAGATCAGCATCGAATCACCCCGTATTTGTACGTGATCCCTGCATAAGCCTCACTCCATATCTTTCTTGTTCCTCGCCACGAGTTTGCTTACCCGCATGGCCTCATGAAATGCCAAGGCGAAAGCCGCCCGGAACAGAACTGCTTCGGAAGGGGAGGAGCATGTCTCATCCAGTTTTGCTAAAAGCCGAGACAATCTCTCTAAACCAATCGGGCGCCTCGTATCCTGTCTGCGACCCTCCAGGCGTTGCCAGCCGCGGAGCGCTTTCCTCACTACAAAGGAACCCGTTGGGTCCCTTATGCTGTGGAGCTGTGCCATGAATGAAATGGCCGCCCTATATCTGTTGGCGGTTGCAGCTGATCGGCCTTCTCTATGCAGCGCCACTAAGAAACCCAGGAAGGATTCCTCCTGCCCCCAGCTATGTCTCCCTGCCGGGCCTAAAAAGGTGCAGTAGGAACGAAACGCTCCCTCATAAGCCTTCCTCGTCCTGGGCGCTAAGCTGGCTGCCACGAGGTCTTGTAATCCGGGGCACCGATCAGCCATAGTGCATCGGGGAACGGTGCCGCCACTAGGTCCGCTGTGGGTAGATAGCCCCTGAAAGCCTGCATGTGGGAACGAGAGAGTGCATCAGCTGCATTATTCAGTACACCCGGCACATGTTTTGCCCTGAACTGTACATTCAATCTCATGCAACGTAAAATAATTTCTTTCAACAACCTCAAGATCCGCTTGCAGCGGGCTGCCTGCTGATTAATGCACTCAACCACAGTCATATTGTCCGACCAAAACACTACTGAGCGGTCCCTAAAATCGTCTGGCCATGCCAACAGAGCAACCCAAATGGGAAATAGCTCCAAGAACCTGATGTTACCTGTCAGGCCGCTGGAGTGCCACCACGTCGGCCATACTTGCGCCGACCATCGGTTACCAAAGATGGCGCCAAATCCCAAGCTCCAGGCTGCATTGGTCCACAAACCCAGTTCGTCTGATGATGCTGGGGGTTTGTTCCACACTACTCGACCGTTGAAGTCCGCCAGAAATGCCAACCAAATGCGCATATCCTGGCGAACCTCTGCCGACAGTCTCGTGCGGTGGTGTTCCTCCTTGAGGCCGCCCATAGCCTGTGCAATGGAGCGTGAGAAGGGGCGAGCCATCGGTATTACTCTCAAGGCAAAGTTAAGCTGACCCACTGTTTGTTGTAACTGGTGCAGGGTCACTTTTCCTTTGCCCAGGCATTGTGTTAAGGAAGCCCTGAACTTGACCACCTTCTCCATTGGCAAACGGAAGCATCCTTCCACTGAATCGAGCTCAATTCCCAGAAACTCCAGTGAAGTAGATGGCCCCACCATCTTACCTGGTGCCAATGGGACTCCAAACTCCTAAATGAGGATGCAGAAGTCCTGCAGCGCCTGTGCACATTTCGCATTGCCGGCCGGCCCTAAGAACAGGAAGTCATCCAAATAGTGCATAACTGGTCTATGCCCAGTGGCCTCGGTGAATGCCCACTCTAAAAAACTGCTGAACATTTCAAAATAAGCACAAGAAATTGAGCAACCCATGGGCATGCATTTATCCATGTAATAGTTCCCTTGGAACGTAAAACCTAGCAAGCGCTGGTCCCACGGGTGTCGCGGGAGCAATCTGAATGCCGATTCGATGTCCGATTTCGCCATCAGGTGATTCAGTAGCTCGACGGCATCGTCGAACGATGCATACCAAACCAGACAGACATCCGGATCAATGGCTTCATTCACCGAGGCGCCCCTCGGGGCCGACAGATTGTGAATGAGTCTATACTCCCCCGGGTCTTTCTTCGGAACTACTCCTAGAGGTGAACACACCGCCACCGGCGGGCATGAAAAAAAGGTCCTGCTACCCGCCCCAAGCTGACTTCTTTGGAGATTTTCCTGGCTACCTCTGCTGGGTTGTGTTGGACGGATTGCTGATTTTTACAAAAGGGGCTCCCCCGAAAATTCCCCGCCGGGATGTTGAAGCCATACAGGAAACCACTCCTCAAAATCCCGGCGGATACATGATCAGGGTATTTATTCAACCAGGGAGTCAAAGCCATTATGTCAATGGGCGAAGACGATTGCTTCCCAAGCATCACCTCACTCTTGCTTGGACCCCCCCTTTCCTCCCGAACCACCACTCTTGGATCTACAGCTACTCTCCGGGTGTGAGGAGTTCCCACAGCCCGCACAAGCATGCCGGAACCTACATGTTCCCTGAGGCCTGTTACAGTTACCTCTATGAAACCCCAGCAGACCCCGCGCTTGCCCCCATTTCCGCCGGTCTTGGGCTGTGATTCCCCACCGGCGCTTGCTCGAAAGGGCTGCGCAGGCCTTTGCTGAACTGTCCCAGGCCCGCTCCCGCCCGGCAAGGACGTACCTGCCGATCCAGGCAAGAGCTGCTTATGCCACGATACGGTGTCGAGGCAATCCCATGTCAACGTTACATCAAACTCTTTAGCCTTTCGGAATTGCATGTCATATCCTTTCCACTCATTCCCCCCGTACATGTTATAAAAATCCATGATCCTATTCTGGTAACAGGAAAGCTCGGGCAACACTTCAGGCTTACGTGCCCCCATTACTGCCGTAAATATGGAGAAGGCCTTCACCCAGTTCGCTACGGTCTCGTCGACCCTAAATTCCGCCATCTTGGCCAGCCATACACTGGGGTGCCATAAATCTTTCTGAGTCTTTGCTTATTCCATCTCACGATGGTCGGTCAATAATGAAAACATATTAACATACTTGTCCCCCCATATCATTTCCTTCGTGGCCGCAGGGATGTGCTGGGCCACCCTCTCGCGCCTTGAAGGCACTGAACTTTCCCCCACCATTGGCAATGGGTTCTTACCGGGTTCAACCGCCGTGTCTGCTGTCTTTTCCCGGCCAACCGTAGTTATTCATGGCGCCACCTGTGGGGAAATAGAAGGAACATTCGCCGTCCCGGCTTCTCTCGACTGCCGTAACTGCTCGATTATTACTCTAGCCTCCTCGGCTGGATCCCCCGCAGCCACTGCCCCCCCTGCTTTCTTTTTAAGCCAGGGCAACACTGCAGCTAACTGGAGAGCCAGTTCTGGGGGCATCTGATCATCATTAACCGGGGTAATTACAACAGGGATTGGTAAACCTATGTCTGGACTCGGTACCGGGCTGTCCGCCGGTGTGATGGGGGCAGCTGGGGGCACCTCCGGAACCGGGTCCTCCCCGGAAACCGCCCTCTTCTTACTACGCTTCCCCCTACCCTCAGGGCCGACTTCCGGCAAGGCCGGGCCTATCCCCTTCTTAGGACGGCCCGAGGGGTTGTTCTGGGCCGCCAACTGCTTTTTAACCTCGGCCAAACCTTGACCGATCGAATCTACTTTACCCAGTTTTCGGTCCATGATCGCCGTTCGATTCGACAAGGTGCGCAGTACCTTCTCCAGCTCGGAGCTCTTTCCCGCTTTTTTGCCGGCCATAGCTTCGTTTACTCCGCTCAGGTCAATCGACGAGGTCCCAGATCCTTCACACTCCTGAGACTGAAAGAGAAACAACAAGATTACAAGTTCTCAAAATTGCCGCTTGTTCTGTCGAGGGCTCACGAGCAACAAGTGGTGCAGCCTTCAGAGCACTGGAACAAGAGGACGCTTCTTCGGATTCCCGCTCAATTTATCCGTCTGCGGGAGGGCGGGGACCCTCCTCAGGTACGCCCACTGGGCGCGGTCTTCCGGGTGGGTGTCTAGGACAACCCCTTCTGGGCGGGAAGGGCGTGCTCCGGCTACGCCGCTTTGGGCATACCAGCCGAACCACGCCCCCCACCCAAAATGGTTTCCCGGGGGGATCGGGGCACCCATCCATACGTTCGGGGGGACCGAGTGGTCTTCCCTTTCCAATATCGCTGAAACCCAACGCCTGCTCAGACCAGTTCTTAGCCTGTATATCCAATGGGAGGTGGATATTCAGGTTAAGACCCTATTGGCGTTAATGCGTGAATATCGCTGGATTGCCAGCGATATTCACGCATTTCGCCGCTATCGCCGGATATTTTAGCGCATTTGAGATAAACTTTGCTAATAGCACGTTATCTCTGCGATAAAATCCGGCGATGCACGGCGATAAAAAAAATGTCGCTAAGCTTATTTAGCAATAAATATTGCTAGTTGTTGATAATATGCCCCTTACTGCATGACAGGTATGTAACTCAGAGAGCAATCAACTGTGTTTCTATAGTACTCCGTATGCACGTCTATAGCGCTATATAACGTACTGATAGCAATCTGCGCAGGAGGTTTTGCGTTCTTCTGCTGGTGTCCTACCCTCAATGCCTGTTGCTAACTCACTTACCCGCCTGCTCGTTCCTGGTTGTTGCTCTCCTCAAGATGCCACCCGGCTGTCAGCATAACACAGTACGAAGACCAGTTAGGACTTGCGTGCATCAAAACAATAATTCTAATAATCAACTCTAGAGCAAGTGTGTGCACTATTCTCAACCAGGTGGCCTTTCCCATGGATTCTGATATTCTCATTGCATACAGCAGACGGGTTAGTTTGGGTCGGTGTTCTAGTCCTGTGCCCATTTTGATGGCTATGTGGCATTCACTCAGCTATGGGTATGTAAAATGTTCTTAGTGCACAATGAAACTAACAAAATGAAAGGAAAATGTCAACCAATGCACTCCACTTCATCCACACACAGACCGCAGCACCGGTTTGGCCCCAGATCACATTACTGAATGCTAAAGTTATTCTAATGGCAATGCAATGGCACGGTAGAATGCAACCCACGTGCTCCACTCTTAAGGCTGAGCTCAGGAAGGCAGCATTTCTTCTTCTGTGGGAAGCCACGCAGCCACATTCTATTCTAGTAGTGGGGTGCAGTTAACACACCCTTGTCTGTGGAGGGGTTCAGTGCTCGCAGCAGGTCCAGAGAGCAGAGAGGGCCTCTTTACCTCAGCATGCTGGACCAGCACCCGTCCCGGGCAAGGAGTCCTGTGGAAGCCCTCGGAGCATCGCCGCCGGTTCCCTCGGGGCAATCACAACCCAAGGCCTCGGCGGTCAGCGGCCTCACAGGGCATGTTTATGTTGTGTTTGTAATACGTGTGTCCCTCATAGGACACCTTACCCTGTGTGCCTGCCAGTGTCCCTGTGAGGACACCGTACCAGCAGTGAGGTCACCAGCCAATAACTGTCAGAAGTGACAGTTACCAGCTGATCGCCGAGCTGACTGCAGCTGCGCTCCACGTTTTAGGAGCATGCGTTTTAGGAGCATGCCTTGAATAAAGGAGTTTAACATTTACTTCTTGTCTGTTATACTTAACAAAACTGGCGACGAGAGGCCAACACGCAAGAACCCACGGAGAAGATTAAAAAAAAAAAAAAAAGCAAGCAGTCTACATTTGGAATTTGTCACCATTAATAATCTAAGAAGGAGGCAAGGTACATCGATTTTGTCAAGCGCACATAAGAAGAGCGGCTAAATGAAGAGATTATCATAAGGAAACTGAAGGAAAAGTGCTGGGAAAAAAATAAACAACAGTGAGTGAAATGACGCACTGACAATGTGTGTGAAACTGATGCGCTGAGGAAATTCTTATGCGGCATTAAGCGTCGAAATTGAATGAACAGTTGATTTATACCGGGTTTTTGGATAATAGAACTTTTTGGTGTGAAGGAAACGTGGAGAATCGGGGCCGGTCACCGCGTCGTCACGTAATTGACGTTGGCGGCCATTTTAGGTGTACAAAATAATTACACTGAACTCAGCGGTCTATTTCATTAAAATTAAAACGAGGTAGAGAGCGCAGAGCGTAAACGCTATGATACGCAAGCACATCTTTTCAGTAACCGGAGAGTAGCTGTGCATCCATGAAACTACAAGACCTATGTGCTAAACGGTAATTCGAACTATTTTATTACTCTGTACATTACAGCAGCTTACAGTGACTTGAATTAGCGATCTTAAAACGTTCATGGACTTTAATACCACTAACCCGGCTATTGAATAAGAAAGTTTATACTGGTGCTGAAGTGCAATATTTATAAAGTCGCATCATAAAAGGCATTAAATAACACAATGGTGGCGGCTGATGAAAACGAAGGAATAACAGTGAATTTATTTAAAAAAAAGGAAGCATACTTCACTGCAGCTGTGTAGCGACTTCATTAAGAGATTTATAAATTAGTACACGTTTTATAGACTGTGCACCGTTCTAGCAGCAGAAAGATATAAGGCAACATAGCATAGTAGTGCCAATAGATACAGAAGTAGATTACCTTAGTCACGCCTTTGAGACAGAGAGTATATCTACTTAGCAGCAGGAGGAAAAACAAAAAGGAATAAAGCATAGTAGTGTATAAAAAACAGAAGTATTTTACTCATATCAAAACAACAGATATAAGAAAATGAGTGACTAAGCTACAGGATGTATATGGAATCTCTCACCCCCTGAGGCATTTCTGCGTGCTGGTAGTGAACCAGTTTTAAAGTGGGAAGAGTGGAGGGATTATTTCCTCAACTACATTTCCACGATTGAAGAAAATGCAGAATTGAAGCCGGAAAAAAAGTACAAGATGTTAATGCACAACTTAGGTGCAGGAGGAATAAAAGTTTATAATTCCATAAACAAAAGAACAAGAGGTGGAAATGATGGTGATGTGTTCTCCAACGCAATTGATGACCTAAACGCATACTATAAACCTACGGTTTGTGTTGGGATAGACAGATACAAATTTTTCCATAGGAAACAAGGGAAGGAGGAGACAATAGATGAATATGTATCTGCTCTCAAAGATCTAGCAATTAATTGTCGTTTTGGAGGACTACACGATGAACTAATAAGGGATCAAATAGTAATGCAAGGTTCAAACGAGAATATTCAAGATAATCTTTGGGCAAAGGGGGAGTACCCACTACAGAACATAATAGACATAGCGAGGAAAGCGGAGCTTACTGGACGGTGTGCCAAAGCTGTGTTGAAAAATGAAAAAATAAAGAAAGAATGTGACTAGGTCAGCAAAGTGTCCGATCAAAAAAGTTGGGAAGTCAGCAAGCAAACTGTAAGAAAGGATGACGGTATCCAACCAGAAAGAAGACGAGAGAAACGGAGGAAAAGATATTGTTACCGATGCCTAAGCACTGCACACATGGCATATGATTTTAGATGTCCCGCCCGTGAAGCAAGGTGCACATTCTGTGGACTAATTGGTCATTTCAACAAGGCATGTAATAGGAAGAAACCACAACATGTAAAAGCAGTGGTAGACGAAGAAGATGAGTTGGACGATGACACAGATGAAGACATCAACATGTACATCCTCAACATAGAAGATGAACAAGAACAAGCAAAGGTAACAGGAAAAGGAGCTAAGACAAGTAAACCGATGTTTACCATGACAATTGGTGGGGTGGAAATAGATGTAGCTGCAGATTCAGGCTCACCTTACACCATCGTGAATGAAAAGGTATGGAAAGCTAAATTCAAGGAAGTGATCGGTGAGAGACTCAATGAACCGGACATAATTATCAAATCATTTGAGGAAAAACCAATTGAAATATTAGGGTACAAGACTCTCTGGTTTATATTCAAGAGTAGAGAGGCTCAATGTAAACTCTATGTATCAAAGGTAGGACCATCTGTACTTGGATGGATGGACCAAGGAAGTCTAGGAATCAAGCTGGATCCCAACAGCCGTGAGCCAGTGCTTAGTATGACAGACGCATACGACTACGCAGAATCTCAAAGTAGAATGCCTACCAAGACCGACAATGACACTAAAGCAAATGAAATGGATGAGTCACACATACCAAATGTAAGGGAATGTTCCAACAAAATAACAAGAGGTGTATGGTTGGAGGAACAAATGAAGAACCAAGACATAGTAATCCCATCCATGCCTTGGGAAATGATTGGGATCGACGTAATTGGACCGGTGTCTGACGGGAATGATTTACAATATATAATGATTATAATTGACCAGTACACGAAATGGCCAGAAGTAAGGGTCAATAAAAAAGCTGATTCCCTGCACCTGGTCCAATTCTTGGAAGACACCTTTACGCGTGAGGGATTACCAAAACAGTTAGTAAGTGGTAACGGGGTACAGTTCACCACAGACATATTCATGGGATGCATGAAGAAGCACCACATTGAACACATAACAACGTCAAAATACCACCCTGCGGGCAACGGAGCCGTAGAGAAATTTAACAGAGTACTTGAAGGAAATATTTAGATGGCTATTTCAGACCAACTAGACTGGAAGAGAGAAATAATGAAAACAGTGTGGGCTTACAGGATAACGCCGTGCGAGTCTACTGGCAACACCCATTCGAACTCATGCTCGGACGGGCTCCACTTCCAAAGGACAATGTAGGCTGGGTTAAGGCTGCCCGCAGGGTACACTGGTCTACTGAGGTGGTTAAAGAAAGACTAGCTCAAGCACAATCTAGGAGCAAGAGTTACGACGACAAGAAACCTGGGTGCAGTGAGGTGGAAATCAAGGCTGGATGTGTGGCGAAGGCGAGAAGAAGCAGACACGTTGTCAAGGGTCAAGAGAGATACACCAAACCTCTCACCGTTCGTGAAGGGTACTGCAATTCTGCACGCCTGAGTAATGGGAAAGCCTGGCGTTTCTCAGCATTGTCAGCTCGCAAACATCCCGGAACCGATACAGTGGGCAACACACTGTTTAAAACTACTGCAGTGCAATCCAGAACGCAGAAGGGTAGTACGGCAAGACAATACTTTTCTGACACTGATTCTGACATTGAACTTCCTGTAACCCTAGGGCATAGAAGTGATGATGGTGAGCACGAAGGCACCCGACCAGAGGACTGTTTGGCCTCTTCATCCAGACCTGCTGGCGCAAGCCGCAGGCTACCTGCCATCCTGGTCTGTGACCTAGCGCAACCTATGGACAGAAGCAGGGCTGATAGACTGTTTGGACCGTCAGCTAAACTTAAAGACTATATATGTAGGTAGCGGAGCCATTCGCTCCCTCCCTGTTTTTGTTGGTTCCAGTTCTCCCCAAGGAAAGGGGACTTGTTGTGTTCGTAATACGTGTGTCCCTCATAGGACACCTTACCCTGTGTGCCTGCCAGTGTCCCTGTGAGGACACCGGACCAGCAGTGAGGTCACCAGCTGATAACTGTCAGAAGTGACAGTTACCAGCTGATCGCCGAGCTGACTGCAGCTGCGCTCCACGTTTTAGGAGCATGCGTGTTGGCCTTGAATAAAGGAGTTTTACATTTACTTCTTGTCTGTTATACTTAACAGTTTACCACCTTAGACTTCTGCCCACTATCCTCGCAAATGTCCAGCAGCAAAGAGTCCTTGAAACCCAAACAGGAGCCTCAGAGAGAGAGAGGAGCCCCTTGCTTTCTGCGTGCTCTGCCCAGCCACTGGCACCCCTCTCAGCCAATCCTGATGCTGCTCCAGCAGTGCCAGGATTGGTTTAGCAGGGACACTCGCCGCCAGAATCAACACTAGTGCGCATGACTGGGCTGGTCGGAAAAATTCTCCGACCTAAACCCAGCATGCACACCGGTGCTGCTGCCAGCTGTGCGCTCCGCGGCACCCACGGTCTGACAATGCATGTCAGTCAGCATGATGCCAGACAGCCCACCCACTTTGAACTCTGAAGGGGGTGAGCGGTCCGGTGTCATGCTGACTGACATGCATTGTCAGTTCAGAGCCGCCGAGGGAGCTGCGGGCGTGGCGGCTTGTGGGTCAACACCCCAGCGCCCTAATGGACGCACCACCACTGTACCAAGTACCCCTTGTGCGCAGCACACACATGCTCAGCCCTGGTTGACCCATGCAGCAGCATACTATGGAACCCAGTGAGCAGCACATACATGCTCAGCATTGGTACCCCCATGCAGCAGCATACCACGGACCCCATGTGCGCAGCACATACGTGCTCAGCATTGGTACCCCCATGCAGCAGCATACCATGGACCCCATGTGCGCAGCACACAATTGTTCAGCCGCGGAAGTCACCTGCTGTAGCAGCAAGCCAAAGACCCTTATACTCATCCCGGCAGCCCTCTCTCCCTCCGCAGCAGCATGCCATGGACCCCTTGTGAGCAGCACATACGTGCTCAGCATTGGTACCCCCATGCAGCAGCATACCATGGACCCCTTGTGCGCAGCACACAATTGTTCAGCCGCGGAAGTCACCTGCTGTAGCAGCAAGCCAAAGACCCTTATACTCATCCCGGCAGCCCTCTCTCCCTCCGCAGCAGCATGCCATGGACCCCTTGTGAGCAGCACACATGTCCTCGGCCCCAGTAGCCCCTCCCTCAGCAGCATGTCATGGACCCCTGTGAGCAGCACACATGTCCTCGGCCCCAGTAGCCCCTCCCTCAGCAGCATGTCATGGACCCCTGTGAGCAGCACACGTGCTCATTTCCAGTATCCCCCTGCAGTAGCATGAATGACTGAATGAATATAAACCTTACAAGAGCTAACTTAGTCCAAGGGCATCAAGGCGCTATAGCGAGACCAATGTACAGACAGAAGTGACATGCTCAGACTGGGGTCTGTGTAAAATGCCAGGTCTTCAAGGCCTTACGAAAGAGGGAGTGGGACACCTGCCCACAGAGATCTTCTGGGAGAGAGTTCCACAGCTTAGCAGCAGCAGTAGAAAAACATCTACCTCCCCATATCACCTTTTTAAACCTCGGCACTGTTAATAGATTTTCATTTGCGGACCTGAGCTGCCTAGTAGGAACATAACGCTGGAATACTGTTTTAATACCATCAGGGCCTAATCCATAGCAGGCATTGTGGGTCAGGCAAAGGGTTTTAAAAAAAAATTCTACCTTCCAGAGGAAGCCAATGCAGCGTGATGAGAGAAGTCAAAACTGAGTGGCATTTAGGCAAATCCATCACCAGCCTGGCCGCAGCGTTCTGCACAAGCTGCAAATGTCACACCAGCCCTTTGTTAATGCCCAAATAGAGTGCATTACAGTAATCCAATCGGGACATTACTAGGGCAATAAAAGCCTTTTTGCGCCAGGCAAACGAGAGGAACTGGGAGATTTTCCTAAGGATCCTAATCATCCCAAAACAGGTGGACACTGTCCTCCTAATCTGCAGGCTCAATGAAAGAGAATTGTCAACTATGACCCCTAGATATTTCCCATGGGATACATGGAATAAGGCAAACAATCGTTGGACCAGATATCCAGTTGGTTACCACATATCAAGACTTCGGTCTTCTCCCCGTTCCATTTCATAAAATGTTGCACCATCCAGGAGGAGACGGCCTGCATACAATTTTTTAAGTTAGTGGCGGAGTCCCTAATGCTGTGGGTGATGGATACCATTATTTGGGTGTCGTCGGCATAAGACAACAGCTCCAGCTCAAAGGATCTCACCTCCTTCGCTAGCGGAGCAACATAGATATTAAAAAGTGTCGGGCTCAGGGAGGAGCCCTGTGGAACTCCACACGACCGGGAATTAGAAGCCAAAAAGAATTGGCCCATTTTCACTGTCTGTGTCCGATCCCTGAGAAAGGATGACAGACGCCCCAGGGTAGAGCCTCCGATCCCTATCTCCCTGAGATGTTCAACCAGCCTCAGAGGAGATAGGGTATCAAACGCTGCTGTAAGGTCAAATAGGGCCAGCAATGTGGTGTGCCCTGCGTCCACCTGAGTACGGATGTCATTAAATACCGCAGTCAAAGCTGTTTCCGTATTATGATGGCTTCTGAACCCATGTTGTGAACCATCAAGTATCTGGTGATCCTTTAGGTAGGCACTAAGGTGAGAATTTAAATAGGCTCCCAAAATCTTGGCTGGCACTTCTAGCAAAGAAATCAAACGATAATTCTTCAATTCCCTAGGGTCGAATTACGGCTCTTTTAAGAGTGGCTTTACCATTGCAGACTTCCACGAGGTGGGATACTGGCCCTCCAAGATGGCTACATTCAGTACAGCGATAGGGTGGGAAATGATAACCTCTCTACCAATTCTTAACACCTTCAGCGGGCAAGAATCCAGAGGAGAACCAGATGTAACTCCTTCTAGTAACCAATCCGTAACATCTGGTGACATACCAGGGAAAGTGAGTAGCCTGGGTGTCTCCTCCCTAATAGCGCTTCCATTAAGGTGGAATGTAGGTTGAGCAGATAACCCCTCTTTAGAGTTGGACACCTCCAACAAGGAATATATATCTGTGATTTTGGTAGGAAAGAAAACTGATATTCTATCACAGAGCTCCTGCAAAGACTCCGAAGGATCTGTGACGGGGGCGAGAAGTGAGGGAGTTGATAACATAAGAAAGCTCTCTGGAGGATTTGATTGACTCTGTGATCTTTGAGCAACACATTCCTTTTTCTTCCATGAAAGCCGCGTTGTATTCTTTCAAACGCTGTTTGTGTAGCTCTCTACCCGTCAGTGCTAAATCTATGTGGCAAAGCCTCTCCTGTTTACGGCACACCTGTCTCAGCTTTCTGAGTCTGTCAGTGAATCAGGGAGCGGAGGGCCTTTTTCTTGCTACATAGTGCTTTTTAACAGGCGCTAATGTGTCCATGACTGCTAACAGCTTTTTAGATAATTCAGTTGCTGCCAGATTTGCATCCAGGTGCCCGGAAAGCTGAAAATTATTAAGAAGGTTAGTGAGTGCCTCCTTACTAATAAGGCTTAGATTTCTACTTTTCTCCAATTTACTATTTTCAGCTAGAACAGTCCCTGATGCCGACGCCCTTAAGTGAAAAGGTATGGCAAAATGATCTGACCAGGCAAGAGGTATAGGCTCTCCCACCTTAATTCATAGATCATTAGAGAAAATACAATCTAGAATATGTCCCGCCACGTGGGTGGAACTCATAACCAACTGCGCAAAACCACAGCTTCTCATGGTTTCCAAGAGAGTTTGTGTGTCACTACATAGTGCTTTGTCCAAATGGAAATTAAAGTCACCCAGAAGTGTGAAAATAGATCTTTCCAGGTAGGGTTCTAAAAGACTACTGAAGTCCTGGCTAAAGGATGCCCTAGGTCTAGGTTGCCAATAGCATAGGACACCAGAGAACCTTTCCGTGGGATGAGTATTTATTGAAAAATATAAAGCCTGGTAATGATCAGAGAGTGAGGTGAGCGGATATGTACGGCAAGTAAAAGTTACCCTATGGAGAATTCCCAGCCCCCCCTCCGTCCCCCCACCCCACCGGCCTACACTATTGTTCTGACCGACTTTTTCGGCCCTTCCCTGAGGGAAGGTGATTGGAGGTGACTTCAGTCTACTATCATTCTAGTGGAAAGATTAGAACCGTAAATAGAGCCTATTACAAGGCATGCCGATTAATTCCGTACCCCTTTCGTTAGATCAGGGCTTATAAACTTATATAAGGGGATAGATTCATTAGTACTAGTGATAATCCGTCCTTTTGTAAGAGTGTTAGTATACCTTCGATGGAGTTATGCTTATTTCAGGCCTTGTAGGCCTCAAACGGGAGAGACTCCATCTTTCTTTCTGCCCCGGCAGCTTGAGATGCTTCTAGGTCAAATGTAATGTTTTAGTTATGGGGTGTTGTTCGCTTGGAGAGAACCGGCTCAGGCTGGCCCTTATCGAAAGACTGTATTTTTCTCCATTCCGAAGACACAACATCAGGCCGGCCGGCTGGGAACGTGTCCTTGGTACGGAGAGGTACAAGAATTTGGTGGGCGGCAGGTTACTGGCCATAACTTTCCATGAAGGGACAAGCTTCCATATTAGTGAAAGCATGAGGCAGTGAATTAGTCAGTCTGTAGGCGGCAGGGCAGACAGTCGCCATTTTAAAGTCCGAGACAGATCGAGAACTGATACTCTCTTAGAAAGATTGAAGTTATTTTAGCTGGAGCAGCTGGCGAGCTTTGACCTTTAAGATCAGAGCATTCAGGGTGAAGCAGTTAGTTAAGAGAACGAATACCAGAGTGGTTGAAACTGAGTTATAAGATTGAAGCTGAGAAGTGAAGATGGGCCGTGATTGAGAGGAGAGAGGAGTAGTGCAGAACAGCTAGAGAGAAAGCAGCTGATGAGAGGAAGGTTCCAGTGACTTGGAGGGAGGCGAAGGAGACAGAGCATAGCGGTGCAGACGTGTATCCGTGACTGCAGAGGTGTGACCCTAAAGACGAGCCAAGACACAGACGAGAAGGGAACCCAGATGACTGCTGAGTCCAGACTTTCTATTACTAAGGTGACGTCGACCCTTTCTTTGTAACGTGCACATTCTAACCTTTCATTTTCCTTTGCAGGCTATATGTTATAGTATAGTGTCATATTGATATTGTTGTTATGCTAAATAAAGTACCCCAGTTCTTAGTGAACCGGCATGTGCCTCTTATTCTTATATGAAAAGGTAACCTGTTCTTCCAGTCAGTTACTATTACGCGAACGGACGCAACTCCCGATCAGGTAAGCAGTGACCGAATAATTAGGGAGAGAGGAGCCCTTGAAGTAGAGGATAAGTCGCATATCATCTAATTTGGTTATCGTTGTGACTCATAATATCGTAGTATTCTACCCTTAGTAAATAGCAAGAGATTCCCCAATATGGAGAGCCAATGGTATTCATAGAAAAGTGATCGTCGTTGGGATGCGGCGTTATACCCACAGGATTGTGGCTTGTTTCGCGAGCACCAGGGAGGATACTGGTGTTTATACCCACAGGATTGTGGCTTGTTAAGAGAGTACCAGGGAGGATACTGGTATATATACCCACCGGATTGTGGCTTGAGAGAGCACTGGTTGTGGCCAGTGTGTAATGGTATATAAGTAGAACTGCCCCAGGGTAGAATGGTCTGGGCCTGAGTTGCCGCGAGACTAATTGGTATGAGTCTGATATCGTAGAAAACTTAGGCATGTACATTGCTAATTCCCCAACTTGGGTAGGAGACATAAATACCTGTTGTAAATAGGTCCTAAGGAGGGAGGTGATTACGTTCCGGCTGGGTTGGTGGTACTCTGATGAGCTGATTCTATCTGGTCCGAGAATCCGGTTGTTACAACTATCCAATCTGACGAAACTATAACCAGAAAGAATTGCTTCTACAAGATCGGGACCTGAACAGTGCGTGGCCCATGTCTCTGTGATGAACACCTAATCTGGCTTCCGTAACGAGACAAAGTCCTTGAAGGCCACTTTGTTCTTAATCAGGGATCTATCATTAATAAGATAACCCAGAACAGTGTGCTCTTTAGAAGGGGAAGAAGTTACATCACTATTGGTGGTGATGCTCCCAACTCCAGCCTGTGTCAGACAAAAACTACAGGAGGAACAGGAAGAGCACGGGTTCCTAGCTAGGACTTCAGGGTCCATAGTGTGGTGGCAGGGGTCCCAACCTTCCAGAGGTCTAGAAGTTCCTTTCTAGTATAGTCAGACCACGTAGGCCAATCTGGTAGAAAAACACTGGCATCCCTGGCGCAAGGGGCGGTCATGGCGTGGACGGGCGCAGACGGGCTTGCCTTTGGCGCGCCCACTGCTCGCGCCCGCTGTGCCATGAGCAAGACATGCTGGTTAAGTAGTCTCAGACCACTAAAGCACTGACCACCTGTCTCTGCCCCCAACAAACCGGAACTGAAGTATGGAGACCACCGGCACCCTTCACAAGAAACGGAAAACCCGCGGTGGACTGGGGTCCAGGCGGGAGCACTTACACGCGCTAAAAGGGGAGCAAGGGCTCCCGTTACTCCCCTGGGCTAAAAGCAAAGGGGAATTTGTCCAGAAAGGCAAGGTAAGTGCAAGTAACAAGGCTTAAAAATGGACTTAAAATGTTTAAAAACTCTACAGGGTTTAAAAGCTTAAAAACAAATTGCCCAAACAGAACTTGTCTCAGCATGTACTAGCTGTCTGTGCGTGTGCAATATACCCTTAAACGCAGCACTCAACTACTCAGCCCCAGGAGTCCCCTGCTGGAGCAGCATGCCATGGAGCCCTTGTGATACCAAAGGGGATGATGGATAGAGCGTTAGAGCAAATCAAACACTCACCCCCAGTCAACTGATTAGTATTTAATCCATCATCATTCTTTAGCTTACTCCACCGCCTCAGTTCAGACATGGCCATATGCAAAGCAGTCTGACCCTGTGCCTCATGGGAACAGTCCAGCCCGAACTGCCAAGCCATGTCTTCCCTGGACCGGAAACAAGCATCCTGAGACCGGTTTCGGGTTCATAACCCTCATCAGCCAGGCTATCTTGAATCCAGTGGTAGAGTGAGCAAGGGGCCCACGTCTGGGCATACCCTGCCAACTGAGGGCGAACAAAGCGATACCAAAGGGGATGAACCCCTTGTGAGCAGAACACACATCCTTAGCTCCTGTAGCCCCTACTGCAGTGGCATTTCATGGAACACTTGTGAGCAGCACACGTGTGCTCAGTCCCGGCAGCCCCTGCAGCAGTAGCATGCCATGGAGCCCTTGTGAGCAGCACACACGTAGCCCACTGCAGCAACATGTCATGGACTGATTGTGAGCAGCACAAGCGTGCTCACCCCTGGTAGCCATATGCAGCAGAATACTATGGACCCCTAGTACGCAGCACATGTGTTCTCAACCCTGGTAGCCCCATGCAGCAGCATAACATGACCCCTTGTGCGCAGCACACACGTTTGCTCAGCCCTGGTAGCCCCATGATGCCGCATACTATGGACCCCTGGTGCGCAGCACACATGTGTTCAGCCCTGGTAGCCCCATGATGCCGCATACTATGGACCCTTGGTGCGCAGCACACTAGTTCTCAGCCCTGGTAGCCCCCTGATGCCGCATACTATGAACCCCTTGTGCACAGCACACATGTGTTTAGCCCCGGAAGTCCCATGCAGCAGCATACTATGGACGCCTTGTGCACAGCACACACGTGCTAAGCCCTGGTAGCGCCATGCAGCAGCATACTATGAACCCCTTGAGCTTATGCCTGGTAGTCCCCACATGCAGCAGTACGTCATGGACCCCATGTGAGCAGCACACCTGTGTCCAGCCCTGGCAGCGCCCTGCAGCAGTATACTATGGACCCCTGGTGAGCAGCACACATGTGCTCAGCCTGGAGGCCCCATGATGCTGCATATTATGGACCCCTTGTGCACATCACACATGTGTTTAACCCTGGAAGTCCCATGCAGCAGCATTCTATGGACCCCTTGTGCGCAGCACATGCGTGCTCAGCCGTGGTAGCCGCATGCAGGAGCCTACTATGGACCCCTGGTGCGCAGCACACACGTTCTCAGCCCTGGTAGCCCCATGATGCTGCATACTATGGACCCCTTGTGCGCAGCACACGCAAGCTCAGCCCTGGTAGCTGCATGAAGGAGCATACCATGTACCCCATGTGAGAAGCACTTACCTGCTCAGCCCTGGTAGCCCCATGCAGCAGAATACTATGCACCCCTTGTGCGAGGAACACACGTGCTCAGCCCTGGTAGCGCCATGCAGCTGCATACTATGAAGCCCTTGAGCTTATCCCTGGTAGTCCCCACATGCAGCAGTACGTCATGGACCCCATGTGAGCAGCACACCTGTGTCCAGCCCTGGCAGCGCCCTGCAGCAGTATACTATGTACCCCTTGGGCGCAACACACGTGTGCTCAGCCCTGGAAGCCACATGCAGCAGCATACTATGGCCCCCTTGTGCGCAGCACACACGTGTTCAGCCCTGGTACCCGCATGCAGGAGCAAACCATGAACCCCTTGAGCTTATCCCTGGTAGCCCCCACATGCAGCAGCACGTCATGGACCCCATGGGAGCAGCACACCTGTGTCCAGGTCCAGCAGCTCCCTGCAGCAGTATACTACGTACCACTTGTGCGCAACACACGCGTGCTCAGCCCTGGAAGCCGCATGCAGGAGCCTACTATAGACCCCTGGTGAGCAGCACACACGTTCTCAGCCCTGGTAGCCCCATGATGCCGCATACTATGAACCCTGTGTGCACAGCACACATGTGTTCAGCCCCGGAAGTCCCATACAGCAGCATACTATGGACCCCTTGTGCGCAGCACACGCGTGCTCAGCCCTGGTAGCCGCATGCAGGAGCATACTATGCACCCCTTGTGCGAGGAACACACGTGCTAAACCCTGGTAGCGCCATGCAGCAGCATACTATGAACCCCTTGAGCTTATCCCTGGTAGCCCCCACATGCAGCAGTACGTCATGGACCCCTTGTGAGCAGCACACCTGTATCCAGCCACAGCAGCTCCCTGCAGCAGTATACTATGTACCCCTTGCACACAGCACATGCATGCTCAGCCCTGGTAGCCCCATGTAGCAGCATACTATGGACCCCTTGTGCGCAGAACACGCGTGCTCAGCCCTGGTAGCCGCATGCAGGAGCATACCATGTACCCCTTGTGCGCAGCACACACGTGCTAAGCCCTGGTAGCTCCATGCAGCAGCATACTATGAACCCCTTGAGCTTATCCCTGGTAGCCCCCACATGCAGCAGCACGTCATGGACCACATGGGAGCAGCACACCTGTGTCCAGGTCCAGCAGCTCCCTGCAGCAGTACACTACGTACCCCTTGTGCACAGCACACGTGTTCAGCCCATGTAGCCCCATGATGCCGCATATTATGGACCCCTTGTGCACAGCACACATGTGTTCAGCCCCGGAAGTCCCATGCAGCAGCATACTATGGATCCCTTGTGAGAAGCACTCGCGTGCTCAGCCCTGGTAGCCACATGCAGGAGCATATCATGTGTGAGAAGTTGGTCCGGTATATGATGTCCACGATTCTAGTGAGACACCATTACCAGTCCAATCGACCCTTAATGATGTTGGTTGTAATGTCAACCCTATAGAAAGCTATCCTAGGGGTAGCAATGGCGAGCAGTCTTCAGGCTAAGACTTTAGAGAGCGAAATAAACTAGTAGTTTTACCAATTATAATCTCTTGAGTACTAAATGAAAGCACACCACACAAGGTATATATCAAATATATATGTATTTATTCTAAACACAACCTCTCTGCACTCTTTATGAGGTCAGAGGTAAAAGTACAATACAAGGAACTTAATTAGCATACGATAAGTTGCACAGTATACGTTATGCCCTAGGGGCCTCACAAACCATGTACTAAAATAGTGGTATAAGAACAACGTCTGGGATAGAAAGCAGGCCTAGGGCCTGGGGAATCGTTGTGGATTCTAGGAACAACCAAAGGTTAGGAAGTTGCAGGCCCACGGGAGACGCGTGCAGTGTCTAAACACAGCCGCGGGTTACCGTTGACTTTCTATAGGAAACATACAAGTTACAAATTTACAATATAAGGACACTTCTGAGTGAACTATGATGGAACCCTTTTAGACTAGGACACTTCGAGAGTCAAGACCCACGGGAGCACCGGTGTACTCGTGTTACCTCACCCAGGGAAGCCGGGTGCATAGATGCCTTTTGGTGTCGGGTTTCGCCGTTGATTCCTATGGAGAGCTGCGAAGAAGTGCTGCAGGCATCCAGAGGAAAAGTGTCTGGGTGGATCCAAGGGTGGATCAAAGATCTGAAGAACCTGAAAGCAGAAGGAACAGAGTCTGGGTCACTTGCCAGTGACCGGGATGTCGATGGGAAGCTGCCAGCCAATGTCGGGTGATTTCAGGTGAAAAGGTGAAGTTTGTCTCTTTAGCCACGAGGTCCAGGAGGTGTTGACGACAACCAGGAGCTGGATTTAAGCTGTCCCACAAAGGATTCAGTTGATTGCGGTGTTGGTATCCGGATTGAACCCAACAAGCCTTGGCAAACGCAATCCATGCAGGATGTCAAGATTGGCTTTGGTGCAGACCAGCAAAATCTGTGGCGCTTCTCCTTTGCATGGAAGCTGGAACAAGCCTGGAGCAACCAGGAAAGCAAAGTAGATTCAAGTTTGGTCTTCTTAGGGGCTCACTAGCCAACAGACTAGGAACCGCAAAGATGCGTCAAGCTGAAATGCACAAAGTGAGCCCACGGGACACTCGTGGAGTGTTGTCCTCTGATCTTTGGTGCAAAAGGTGCTTGGAGCTAGAGCATTAAGCACCCCAATGCACAACTTCTGGATACCTCGGGAAGTTAATGCAGGTATCAAAATAGAGGATGTCTAGGAGTTCCAGTCCCACGTCTCTCGTGTCCACCACAGGTCTCAGCTTTGCTGAGAACAAAGGTCGGGATCAGAGATGTCTGGATGTCCATCTCCTTTGTCACAGATTCTTTAGGGTCCGGCGCGAGCCTTGAAAATGCAGACCAGCAAAGATACTATTGGTGACTGTTTGAACAGGGTGGTCACTCCTTGACCACAAGGGAGATTTCTTCCATCTTCCAGTCGAAATGGAATGTCGAAGGTCCAGGATATATGTTGCAGACTTTTGTCCAGGGTAATCTAAAGTCCTAGGGACTGGGGTTCTATACTTATAGTAAGTTTAGGGGTTGGACTAACTCTAAGGTCCCTCCTATGGGTGGACCTGGGGAGGGGGTGGTTAAACCCCCTTCCCTTTGTCCATTTTCACGCCAGAGCTGGGGCTGAGCGCCCCACCATTCGGTTTGAACTGGGAAATGCATGGAGCACCATGTGTGCCCCAGGCAGTGTCTTAAAAGCATTCACTGAATGCAACCCTCCCTGCCCCAAAACACTAAAGCCTTTCTGGGGAGCTGCTGGCACCTCCCTGGACAGGAAACCTATTGTCCAGGCCTCCCCTGCCGGAGTTTCATCCAGCAGCAGGAGGGCAGGTTCGTGTCTGTGGCAGCAGCATCCATTTTGTGATGCTGGGGCTCTGTTTAACTTTAACCGGGTTTAACAGTATCTACATGTCTTCTCCCTCTAGAAGGGTGGAATGCTACCCCCACCGCCAGGACTGATGGGGGGGGGGGAGGTAGTATTCCAAAGGGTTTGACACCTTACACAACATGTTTTGATAAAGCCAAACCAGAGTTAGCATTAACCGCGAGGATTATAATGCACTTAAGAGTATATGGTACGGCTATATCATAGAACAGCTATAAGGAGATGGTTCCGAAAGCTGCAGAGGGGCTCAGCTCATGCTAGGGCACTCTCTCACACAAAACCAAGCACTCTGCCTCCAGAATTGTCAAGGCCTGCCATAGGAGTGACTTATAGGTTAATATGTGTCTATATATATATATATATAGATTAAGTATGGGCGAATTATGCAGATCTGCAGTCCGCGAATTCGTGCAAAATCACAAAAAAATCTGCGAATTCGTGGATTTTCCCTCAAAATCGCTGATTTTTTTCTGATTTGCACCATACTTAACTGGAGTACTTTCTACTGACTAATCAGTAAGTGCTACCTCGTTGGGTAAATGTATAGTGCTTTTCCTACACTGCAGCTGCGTAAAGGGCCAGATGATTTTTCCCCAGTGACCATTTGTGCCTGTAAGTTTGCCACCGCGCCAAAAGGCGCCGAGGTCCCTTGAGTGAGCTGTCCATCATAGTTGGGAAAGGGCGGGAAAAACGTTTGATCCTTTTAGTGTTCGGTGCAGGGTTTCTATGCGTGTGCACATGCCTCTTGTGTAAAGGGTCAGAGAGCGAGCAAGGCAGCAGGTAAGGAGAAAGTAGCCTGCTGGCACATGAACTACACGGGGATCGCACTCGAGAAACTCATGGATGCAAAGACCTTCCTTGAGTATTACAGCTGATTTTCGACAGCTTCAACTCGGGCACCTGCTTTATTTATCCGTAAGTGCTTCCTGTTGAGGTTTAATTTTTGTGACAGGAGCCTCGTGCCATACTTGAAACTATTCTCTGACCCTGCTTCGAGGGTCAGAGCAGGGTCAGAGAATAGTTGCAAGTAGGAAACGAGGCACGCTCAGGAAGCACTTACAGCGTTACAGAAGGTGCCCAAGTTGAAGTTAACTACACTATGTACCCCTTGTGCACAGCACACCTTTGTTCAGCCCCGGAAGTCCCATGTAGCAGTATACTATGTACCCTGCAGTGCACAGCACACGTGTGTTCAGCCCCGGAAGCCCCATGCAGCAACATACTATGGACCCCTGGTGAGCAGCACATGCATGCTCAGCCCTGGTAGCCCCATGCAGCAACATACTATGGACCCCTATTGCGCAGCACACGTGTGTTCAGCCCCGGAAGTCCCATGTAGCAGTATTCCATGGACCCCTTGAGCTTATCCCTGGTAGCACCCACATGCAGCAGTACGTCATGGACCCCTTGTGAGCAGCACACGCATGCTCAGCCCTAGAAGTCCCATGCAGCAGCATACTATGAACCCCTGGAGCGCAGCACACATGCTCTGCCCTGGTAGCCCCCCTGTTGCAGCATTCTATGGACCCCTTGTGCACAGCACACATGTGTTCAGCCCCGGAAGTCCCATGTAGCAGTATACTATGGACCCCTTGTGCACAGCACACGTGTGTTCAGCCCCGGAAGCCCCATGCAGCAGCATACTATGGACCCCTTGTGCGCAGCACACGCTTGCTCAGCCCTGGAAGCCCCATGCAGCAGTATTCCATCGATCCCCTTGAGCTTATCCCTGGTAGCCCCCACATGCAGCAGTACGTCATGCACCCCTTGTACACAGCACACGTGTTCAGCCCTGGTAGCGCCCTGCTGCAGTATGCCATGGACCCCTTGTGTGCAGGAAACACGTGTTCGGCCCTAGTAGCACCCGCATAGCAGCATGCCATGAACCCCGTCCACAGCCCCGGTAGTATACCCCCCCCCCCCCCCCACACACACACACACCGCCCAGGCCCTGCAGATGCACAGAGAGCAGTTTTCCGTCTGCAGCGCCGGGTGTTTTTCCCGCCCTCCTCTTGTATAGTATTTCGGATGGAGCCTGACAGCCCCCATCCTGCCCCGTCAGCTCTCCTGCATCCCTGCATCCTGCAGTCAGCATCCCCCTATCACAGCCGGGCGGGGGCGGCGGATGACAGTGGTAATTCTTGGGTTGCGGTCACCGCCGGCGCCTTGAAGCCTTCCCGCAGCGCTGCTCCCAGCGCAGGGGCCAGGGGCGCGGGGGTGATGGTGCATTGCATCCACGCGGGTGTGGGGAAAGGGAGAAGGGCAGGTGAGGAGACTGTACCGCACATGAGGGTGCCAGACACAGCCCCAGCCCTCTCTCCCTCGAGTGTGGGACCAATAGACCAATCTTGGAATAGACAGTTCGGTGAATGAATGAATGAGCCCCGTCGATCCACGCGCATCTTGGGTCGTCCGAGCATGCCACCCGCCACACCCCTCCATTGTTTGCCCCCTCTGTGCTCTTGGGTTTCCTCTGAGCCACATAGCGCCTCATGCGCCAGTCTAGCGCTTCCTGCCTACGGTGTGAGGAGCGCACTTTCAGAGTCACGCCTCCTTTTACCCCCGAGGCCTCGGTACCAGCCTAGACCCCCCAGCAGTAGGTTGTGGCCTCGCAGCGTGGCAGTGTGACGCTGTGACACACTCTAAAATGAACCCTCAAGGGTGGCACTGCCCGGCGGCCCCGCTCCTGCCACAGTTGTGCGTTTTGTCAGACTCTTTCTTATGTGTGTGTGTACCTCACACTCATCTATTAAACGATATTATGATAAAATGCCGTCCCTGCCTTTAATGAGCATGATTGCTATTGTTCTGAAGGCTGAGCCACGAAGAACCCTCCTTTCAAAATTCAACCTTCCTGAAGTGGCGCCGAGCGGGCCCGGGCCTCCCTGGAAGCGGCGCCCTCACCCTTTCATCAATCCTTCTCTCCATGTGTCCAGCCCTCCTTTCCTCCTCACATCGATCAATCCATTCTATCAATGCATCCTTTCACTGATTGATCCTTTCACCCTCTCATCCCTCCTTTCACCCTCCCACCCTTCCTTTCACCCTTCCACCTTTCCTTTCACCCTTCCATTCCTCCTTTCACCCTTCCACCTTTCCTTTCACCCTTCCACGCCTCCTTTCACCCTTCCACCTTTCCTTTCACCCTTCCACCCCTCCTTTCACCCTTCCACCTTTCCTTTCACCCTTCCACGCCTCCTTTCACCCTTCCACCTTTCCTTTCACCCTTCCACCCCTCCTTTCACCCTTCCATCCTTCCTTTCACCCTTCCATCCTTCCTTTCACCCTTCCATCCCTCCTTTCACCCTTCCATCCCTCCTTTCACCCTTCCTCCCCTCCTTTCACCCTTCCACCTTTCCTTTCACCCTTCCATCCCTCCTTTCACCCTTCCATCCCTCCTTTCACCCTTCGCTCCCCCCTTATTTCACCCTTCCTTCCACCTCTGCTTCACTTCTTCCTTTCTTGTCTCTCTGCTATCAGCCTTTTCTCCTGCTGCCTTTCTTCTCCTCATCCACCCATCTTTCGTTTCTCACCTCTTTGTCTTTCTCACCGGCTCTCTCCTGCTCACACGAACGTCACCTTGTATCCTCGATTATTTCAATTTGCTTAATTTGTCTTTTTTTGCCTCATTCCTTTAATTGTCAATCTGTTTTTATTTATTTATTTATTTGTGCGTTTTTATATAGCGCGGACTTTACCCGAAGGTGTCAGAGCGCTTCACAAAAGGAAACAGAACTGATACATGAGAACATTACAAGTGAACAAAATACAAAAGCAAACGTTACATTAAGTGAAGCAAAAATGACAATCGTGAGCCAACAAAATACAAGAGGTAGCAAACGGTGCATTACAGGAGGAAAAAGTGACGTGTGCAGGTTACAAAAGCGAACAAAGTAAACATAGAGGTATAATCAGGGCTCGAGTCGGGGTACCATGTGGGTGGACAGGGTCCCCCCACTTATTTTACCGGGGGGACGCCATCCCCCCTGCCAAACAGCTGGACTTCACTCTTTGGCCTCTCTGGGACGAGGAGCTCAGCACCTTTCGTGACGTCACTTCCTGTTGTGACGTCACTTCCAGTGACAGCGTTCCCCCACTTCTTTTTTTACGACTTGTGCCCTAGGAAAGGGCAGGAATGCGCTGTATTTATCCAAGATGGTACATTCTGGTCCTTCCTGCCTCCACTGGTGCTGCATCAGCAGCCGCGCGCCAACGTGATGGTGCAAGGGCGCCTGTGTTGTCGCCAGGATTGCTTTTGTGAAGGAAGGGACACCTGCATGCATAAAAACAATCCGGAGAGGGTTTTTCCACCTGGAAAAAACAAAAAAAGTGGAGAAATAAATGTATTTCTCCTCGTTGCGCCTCCCCTGGGGAGGCGTGAGGGTTTGGCGAATCCCTTGCATTGCATGGCTTTGTAAATCTGGGAAAGTCTCAAAATCCATAGGTGTTGCGTGAGAACACCCACCGCAACGGCCATGGAACGCCTCCTTTGTGCAGAGTGCGCTACCTCGCGCTGCCTTGCGATACCTTGCGCTGCCTTGCAATGCCTTGCGATGCCTTGCGATGCCTTGCGTTGCCTTGCGCTGCCTTGCGATGCCTTGTGCTGCGTTGCGCTGCCTTGCGATGCCTTGCGCTGCCGTGCGATGCCTTGCGCTGCCTTGCGATGCCTTGCAATGCCTTGCGCTGCCTTGCGATGCCTTGCGCTGCCGTGCGATGCCTTGCGCTGCCTTGCGATGCCTTGCGCTGCCTTGCGATGCCTTGTGCTGCCCTGCGCTGCCTTGCCTTACTCCATATTTATGAGAACATGAAAAGCCCTGCAAAGTGGCCTCACAGATATGGTTGAAATGTTTGCGCCGTCGTTGCATCACTAAAAGTGACGCTACGGCAGCACAAGCCTTTCATAGTTATGCCTCCAACTACGGATCCCCAAGGGCAGTTGCTAATCTTTTTGGTTGTATTGCACCGACTTGGGGCCAATTTACACAAATGCCCTGTGTGGGGGGGGGGAGGGGCTCGAGGGGGGCGGGTGGAAGGGGCATATTACACAAATGCCCCGGGAGTGGAGCTGCATTACACAAATGCCCCGGGGTGGAGCCATATTACACAAATGCCCTGGGGGTGAGGCCATATTACCCAAATGCCCCGGGAGTGGAGCCGTATTACACAAATACCCAGGAGTTTAGCCATATTACTCAAATGCCCCGGGAGTGGAGATGTATTATACAAATGCCCCGGGAGTAGAGCTATATTACAAAAATTCCCCAGGTGGAGCCAAATTACAAAATGCTCCGGGGGTAGAGCCATATTACAAAAATGCCCCAGGGGTGGAGCTATAATACACAAATGCCCCAGGGGTGGAGCTATAATACACAAATGCCCCAGGGGTGGAGCTATAATACACAAATGCCCCAGGGGTGGAGCTATAATACACAAATGCCCCAGGGGTGGAGCTATAATACACAAATGCCCCAGGGGTGGAGCTATAATACACAAATGCCGCAGGGGTGGAGCTGTATTACACAAATGCCCCAGGAGTGGAGCTGTATTACACAAATGCCCCGGGGTGGAGCCATATTACACATATGCCCCGGGGGTTGAGCCATATTACCCAAATGCCCCGCGGGTGGAGCCATATTACACAAATGCTCTGGGGGTGGTGCCATAGTACACAAATGCCCCGGGAGTGGAGCCGTATTACACAAATACCCAGGAGTTTAACCATATTACCCAAATGCCCTTGGGGTGGCGCCATATTACCCAAATGCCCCGGGAGTGGAGCTGTATTATACAAATGTCCCGGGAGTAGAGCTATATTACAAAAATTCCCCAGGTGGAGCCAAATTACAAAATGCTCCGGGGGTAGAGCCATATTACAAAAATGCCCCAGGGGTGGAGCTATAATACACAAATGCCCCAGGGGTGGAGCTATAATACACAAATGCCCCAGGGGTGGAGCTATATTACAAAAATGAACCTGGGATGGAGCCATATTACACAAATGCCCGGGGGGGTGGAGCCATAGTACACAAATGCCCCAGGGGTGCAACAGAAGTGCACGCATGATTAACGAAAAGGCACTGTTAGACCTGGCATCATTGGCGTGGGTCTCCCTTCCTCTTTTCGCTTCCTATCTCTGATGATAGCTGGATTTAGATGCTCTGGGCACCGTCCACTGCTAATCAGTGCCACAGCACGAATGCTCCCTGTGTATTGATGACTGTATGAATTAGGATAACCGTAATGCCTAGATCTGTGTAGCATGTTCTAACAGCGAGTTACCCTCCATTTTACTGTTTACTATTGTGAAGTGATCTGATCTCATAGGCCGGAATGGGCAGGTTGAGGATTACCTTCTATAATACAATCTCACCCCAGGAACCTGATAGGAACCTCGCATTTGATATGTTCATGCTCAGGACATTGAGTTACACCTTTTAGTAAGGATCATGTAGATATCCCCTGTTCGAAAATGCCTCTTCTGGAAACGCGGTATTTTCTTGCCTAAGCTTGGCTGTAGGCAAGAAAATACTGCGTTTCCAGAAGAAAGCCTAAGCCTAAGCTTTGCTGTAGGCTTTACTAGCATGTGTATTGGCTGTCTGGTTTTGGTGAAGCAGGGCCAGATGCGTCAGACCTGGCTGGAGAGAGAGATTGTTATTCAGAGCATGGAGACGGGTGACTCTTTGATCTGAGCAAGGCCATGCCTGCCAAGGTGAAAGATGGCTCCACCTCCCACTGGGCGTCTGATAGCAGACACCCTCATTCTGAAAGGGCAGGATGTCACCTCGTAAACCAAGTGCTTCACCACCAAACTGGTTCTGACTGGATACAGTGAGTTGTGAGTTTAGAGAACTAAGACTTTTTAGGTATAAAACGCTGTGCTGAAACCTTTTCCAAGTGTGTTCCTTCTGGATGTCAAGAAGAAACTCTGTCCGCGTGAACAGAGAAAAGGACTTTGAAACTTTCACCAAGCATGCCGAAGAAACTACCCGGGGGCCTGAATCAAGAGTGCCTCCTGCTGAAGTCTCAGGGACAATAGACTTCACCCCGTCAGCCGTCAGAGTTCCTGTGCAAGGAATCCTACTGGCAGGCGAGGCCTCTGTCAATTTATCCGGCGCCTCTAGTTCTACTGTGGGGAACGCGGGCTGGTAACCCTTCGCTGAACCTGTGTGGGCCGCTGCAGCTAAGAGAGAGCTGGAGCCGCTGAGCGCCCACCGTTGTGCCAGCCTGGTCGAGATCATCTTTTGTCCTATGGGCCATCGCTGCTAAAAGAGAGCTGCTGTCGCTGAGTGCCCACACTTTGGCCAACTTTGCATCATCATGGTTCGTCCTGTGGGCCGCTGCAACTAAGAGAGAGCTGCTGCCGTTGGGTGCCCGCACCTTTGCCAACTTTGCATCATCGTGGTTCGTCCAGTGGGCCGCCGCAGCTAAGAGAGAGCTGCTGCCGTTGAGTGCCCGCACCTTTGCCAACTTTGCATCATCGTGGTTCGTACTGTGGGTCGCCGCAGCTAAGAGAGAGCTGCTGCCGTTGAATGCCAACACCTTTGCCTACCTTGCATCATTGTGGTTTGTCCTGCGGGCCGCCGCAGCTAAGAGGGTGCTGCTGCCTTTGAGTGCCCACACCTTTGCCAACTTTGCATCATCGTGGTTCGTCCTGTGGGCTGCTGCAGCTAAGAATAAAGCTGCTGCCGTTGAGTGCCCGCACCTTTGCCAACTTTGCATCATCGTGGTTCGTCCTGTGGGCAGCTGCAGCTAAGAGAGAGCTGGTGCCGTTGAGTGCTCGCACCTTTGCCAACTTTGCATCATCGTGAGTCGTCCTGTGAGCCGCCGCAGCTAAGAGAGAGCTGCTGCCACTGTGTGCCCGCACCTTTGCCAGCTTTGCTTCATCGTGATTTGTCCTGTGGGCCATTGCAGCTAAGAGAGAGCTGCCTCCGCGGTGTGCCCGCACCTTGTTCACCATTGTCCAGGATTGTCGCTATCTGCTTGTGGGCGGCCGCAGCTAAGAGAGAGCTGCTGCCGCTGTGAGCCTACCACGAAGCTGCAAGATGAGAGTTATCACCACCACCAGCCTGGCCCGCTGCAGCCGCGTGCTGCTTCCACTGAGTGTCCGCCTGTCCCTGAGTGCGTGAATCATTGTGGGTGCACACTGTTGACCCCTGCAGTCAAGACTTGTGGTTGCTGGGAGTCCGCTTGTCACCGTCTCCGCTTCTTCGAGAAGCTGCTTGCTGTGTCCCCTCCAACAGCAGGTACCTGGTGCGCAATGGGTCGCTTAGGCCCCGGCCTTGAACTCAGTCAGTGTCACGTTCTGGAGAATACGCTATTGCATTTTGAGTCCCTAATGGTTTACGGGCATTGTAGCTTGTTGAAACACTTTGAGAGTCTTGAGTTAAACCTGAGATAAAGATATTTTTGTTCTATACCTACTTGAGTTGTGTCCTTTTGTGATGTTGTTACTGCCTTATTGTGCATACTCATAAACACTGCCTCTGAGATAGGCCTAACTGCTCATGCTACATTACCACAGGGTTGAGCAGGGGTTGTCAAAGGGGGTAGCCCACTAGCCCTGACTTAGGAAGAAGGGTCCATGAAGGGATGATGAAACACTTTATATCTGCACCTGTGCCATATTATAGATAAGCTTATAGGGGCAAAGGAGCTGTAAGGCGGCTGTTAGTACTGGGTGTCTCTAGTTGGCAGGGGTAGGTACCACTGTCCAAATAGGGACCCTTGCTTCTAGTCAGGGTAATGAGGAAACCCTCTGACACGGTCGCTCCTCCTCACGCTGCTCCCTGACCTGATTCCAGACGGGTATCGTTACTGCAAGTCCACTGCCTGCATTGTAGACGCATAAAATATTTAATTAATTAGCCTCGTACACCAGATCGCTACACATCGCCTTTAAACCTGTTGAATCATACTAATTAGCATATCACCGTAGCGCGAGTCGCCCATAGCGCGCTGCAACGCTCTTGATATTTGTGCTGCCTTTATTTCACTTTGTGCCTGACTGTGTCATTACCATTATTGTGTTCCAACCCTGCATCGCTTTTGGCTGACTGCCATTTTGGTTTGTTTGTTGTTGTTTTGCCTTCCCTGCCCGGCTCTCCACCCCGCCTCCCGCCTCCCAGCTGCTCCTCCCTCGCCCCTCCCCTTCCACTATCCACATATGACAGATGCCTTCTCGCGCAGCGTTCACGCGCAGCGGTCGCTTCATGCGCGCCGAAGGTGCGCCAAAGGTAATCCCGTCTACGCCTGTCCGCGCCTGGACCGCGCCCAGCGCCAGACCCCCTGGTCCCCGCAAACCCCTCTCCACCCGCATAACGTACGGCGCCGATACCCTACTGGCCCTCAACCCCGGACGCACACCACAATGCTGCAAAGCTACCCCAGGACACACCCAGGGACCATTCGCCTGCCTCTCCTGCAAGTTTTCCTGCATCAAGACACACACCAAATCCACCTCCTCCGAACACATCTCCGACTCTAACCACCTGAAGTGCATCCTGCTGAACACCCGCTCGATCCACAGACACGCCACCGAACTCTGGGATCTACTCGACACCACATCACCGGACATCGCCTTCCTTACTGAAACATGGATGAAGGCCTCATCAGCACCCGACATCGCCATAGCCATCCCGGACAATTACAAGATCATTCGAAAAGATCGCACCATCCAAACAGGAGGAGGTATCGCCATCGTCCATAAGAACACCATCCGAATCACGACCAGCTCCGATGTCAACCTCGCGGCCGCCGAACACCTTCACTTCCAAATCCACACCGACCCCAGGACCACACTTAGAGGCACCCTCATCTACAGACCACCAAGAACCCGCACAAAATTCAACGAAGACATCACGGACTTCATCAGCCCACATGCCCTCTCATCCGAGAACTACATCCTACTGGGAGACCTCAACTTCCACCTGGAAAAGAAAAACGACAGCAACACAACCACCCTTCTGGACAACCTGGCCAATCTCGGACTCAAACAACTTCTTAACACCCCCACTCACCTAGCCGGACACACGCTCGGCCCTATCTTCACTTCCAGCAAACACATCTCCTTCGATCACACCACAACTCTTCACTGGACGGACCACAGCTGCGTCCACTTCAGCTACAAAAAGACCTCGACCCACAACCCCCCACAACCTATTCCTCGAAGAAACTGGAACAAAATCACCACCGACCAACTCTTCACATCACTTAACCAAAACCCTCCGCCCATATCATCGGACCCAAACCAAGCTGCCACAAAACTCACACAATGGATCACCCACAGCGCTGACGAATTAGCACCCTTGAAAAACCACCAGATCAAACACGGTAGCAAAAATGCCCCCTGGCTCAACGATGATCTTAAGAAATCCAAAAAACTATGCCGTACTCTCGAGAAAACCTGGAGAAAAAACCCAACCACTGACAACCTGACCACCTTCAAAGACGCCACCCGCAAACACCACCAATTGATCCAATCCTCCAAGAAATCCGCATTCAAGGATTGACTCGACAAAAACGCCCACAACAGCAAGGAACTATTCAACATCGTCAAAGAATTTACCAACCCCACCGCCGGCTCCAACGACATCACTCCCTCCCAAGACCTCTGCGACTCTTTATCATCTTTCTTCCACAACAAAATCGCCGACATACATAACAGCTTCAAAAACCAGACCGACCAACAAACCACTCCACCCACCTCAGAACCAAAACAGCACTCTCACAACCTTTACGCCTGGAACCCAATCACTACAGAAGACGCCATCTGCCTGATGAACTCCATCCACTCAGGCTCACCAACCGACCCATGTCCCCACCACATCTTCAACAAAGCAGACTCCATCATCGCACCCCATCTCCGCGATGTCATCAACTGCTCCCTCAACTCCGCAACCTTCCCGGAAATCTGGAAACATGCCGAACTCAGCGCCCTCCTGAAGAAACCCACAGCAGACCCCTCGGATCTTAAGAACTACCGCCCCATCTCACTCCTCCCTTTCCCGGCCAAAGACATTGAGAAAGCCGTCAATAATCAGCTCTCCGCCTTCCTCGAATCCAACAAATCACTCGACCCATCACAATCCGGCTTCCGAGCCAAACACAGCACCGAAACCGCACTTATCGCAGCTACAGACGACATCCGAACACTACTGGACAACGGAGGAACAGTTGCCCTCATCTTACTTGACCTCTCAGCAGCCTTCGACACAGTCTGTCATAGCACCCTCATACAACGCCTCAGCAATGTCGGAATACAAGGAAAAGCCCTGGACTGGATCATCTCGTTTCTCGCAGGAAGAACCCAGAGAGTCCGCCTCCCCCCATTCAAATCAGAGGCCAACGAAGTCATCTGCGGCGTACCACAAGGATCATCGCTCAGTCCCACTCTCTTCAACGTATACATGAGCCCCCTCGCATCCATCGCGCGACAACACAACCTCAACATCATCTCCTACGCAGACGACACCCAACTGATACTCTCCCTCACCAAAGACCCTAACACCGCCAGAACCAATCTACACGAAGGAATGAAAGAAGTAGCCGAGTGGATGAAGAACAGCCATTTAAAACTAAACTCGGACAAAACGGAAGTCCTCATTTTAGGATCATCCCCCTCTGCCTGGGACGACTCATGGTGGCCTCCAGCCCTAGGAACCGCACCCATACCTACTGATCCCGCACGTAACCTGGGCTTCATCTTGGACTCCTCCCTCTCGATGACCAGACAAGTCAACGCCGTCTCATCCTCATGCTTCAACATCCTACGCATGCTCAAAAAAATATTCCGTTGGATCCCCACCGAAACAAGAAAGACAGTCACACACTCACTGGTCACTAGCCGACTGGACTATGGAAATACCCTTTACGCCGGAACCACAGCCAAATTACAGAAAAAACTCCAACGCATCCAAAACGCCTCAGCCAGAATCATACTGGACATCCCCCGTCATACCCACATTTCCGGCCACCTGAAAGACCTCCATTGGCTTCCCGTAAACAAGAGAATCACATTCCGTCTCCTCACCCACGCACACAAAGCCCTCTACGACCTAGGACCAGAATGCCTCAACAAAGGACTATCCTTCTACACACCCACCCGCCAACTACGATCATCCAATCAAGCCCTCGCCGAAATTCCGCGCATCCATAGATCCACCATGGGAGGAAGATCCTTCTCCTACTTAGCGGCCAAGACTTGGAATTCTCTCCCCATTCACCTCCGCTCTACACAGTACCACCTCTCTTTCAGAAAACAGCTAAAAACCTAGCTTATCGATAAGTAATGCACCATTCATCCCCCCCAAGCGCCTTGAGACCCTCTGGGTGAGTAGTGCGCTATACAAATTCTTGAACTTGAACTTGAACTTAACCCCTGTTCGCCCTCTAGGTAGCTTGGCACGAGCAATCAAGGCTAATCAGAAGGCAATGTGTAAAGTATTTATACCAACACTCACAGTAACACAGTGAAAACACCACAAACTGACTCCACAACAGTTTAGAAAAATAAAGGTATTTAATCTAAACTACACAAGACCAAAACCACAAAAATCCAACATACACAGTTCAAGAATATGGTTGCAAAAGAGTGATTAAAGTTGTGATAAAAAAGAATCCACAGTTGCGTGAAAAGTTCACAGTTGCGTCACGCTTTAGTCGATAGTACCTTTAGTTGCAACAAAGTTCCAAAAGCAGAAGCTGGTGCGGTGGAAAACAAGCGATGTGTTGCTCCTGAGACCTTGTGGAGGCATTTGCGACAGCCCCGCTGCAGCAGCGGGCGTGTTGCGACAAATCCAGTCTGTATGGGGAGGAAGGCCTCTTGTATGGATTCCGGTGTGTAGGTTCCGTAGGAAGTTTGTTCTTGCAAAGGCACGATGCGACGATCTCGTAGGGGCTGCGATGATCTCCGGGTGACGATGCGTGATCCAGCGGTGATCCTCTCTCTCGAAGCTCCTCCATGCGATGATCTGCGACGATGTTCGCTGCGGCGTGATGCGGTCCGCAAGCAAGTGGTGCGGTGATCTCTCCCAGCGACGACAGGCTCTGCGAGAACACTCGCAGCGATGTTAGTCTTCTCGCACCGGTCTGGTGCGTCCCGCAAACGAAGGATGCGACGGCTCTGGCAGCGGCAACAGGGGCTGAGGCGATCTCAGCATTCGTAGCGGCGGGAATTTCCTCTCACTGTCGGGGATGCGCTCCGCAGCGTGCGATGCAACAACTTTTCTGTAGCAAAGTTTAAATCTTGGTTTCCAGCTTCCCAGCACAGGTACAACTTCCAGATGCACCACACATGGGCCGCGCACTCCAGGAAGGACCGAACTCTCTCAGTAGAGCTCAGGGGAAGCTGGGGGTGAAGTCCTTTTGTTCCTGGGACTTCAAAAACAGGGACCCAGCTTTTCTAAGGCCCTTGGAGATTCCTTCAAGCAAGGGGAAACAGTACAAAGCAAAGTCCTTCCCCTCTCCTTGGCAGCAAAGCAACAGCAGGGCAATCCAGCAGAGCAACAGCTGGACAATCTTCCTTCTTCAGTTTCAGCTTTCTCCTTGGCAGAGGTTCCTTCTTGATTCCAGGATGATCTAATTTTCTGTTGTCAGGGGTCCTGTACGTATACCCCTAAAAGTCTTTGTTCTCTTTGCGCAAGTGGGCCCTGAGCCCGGTCTGCACCAGTTCTGGGTGTTTCTTGAGCACTTTGTTTTCCTGGCTTCTCCTTTCCTTTCATAGTGAGGGGCAGGGTCGTCAGCCGCCCAGCAGGAGGTGGAGCCAGTATTGTGGAAGGCAGGCACAGCCCTATTACACAGGGAGCACTTACACTCTGGCACTGATCAGCAGTGACAGAGTGCCCAAAGCATCTAAACCAGCAAAAACGAAATTCAGCACAACATCAAAAATACAGGAGGTAGAGGCCAAAAAGACAGGGGAAACCACGCCAAAGATGCCAGGTCTAACAGCGGCGCACTGACCGAGCCACTAACAGGTAGGTGACAGCCAGAGTGCACCACAAGCGGGATTTTGACAAGCAGTGTAAGGGGGTGCAATGGACCCCAGAGACACCCCTCTGTAGGCATGTGCTGTTGAGACTCCATTGCATCTTTCTCATGCTTTAATGTGTCTAGGGAGCCAACTGAGTCTACCCAAAACCTCTCCTTGCCTCTGTCACAAATCAATATTAAACCTGTGATTCGATGTAGAATGCATAATGGGGGAAAAGGTGCTTTTGCGTTTTGGAGAACAAAGCAAACACAAGGGGATGATGGGCGGAGCGCTGAAACTTTTCAGACACTCACCCCCGGTCACAGATCTGGGTTGAATCCATCATCGTTCTTTAGCTCACTTCGCCAACACAGTTCAGACCCAGCCATATGCAAATTAGTAATGACCCTGTGCCTCATGGGAACAGTCCAGCCCGAACTGACAAGCCAGTTATTCCCTGGACCGAAAGCATGCATCCTGGGACCAGTTTCAGTGCAACACCCCTCATCAGCCAGGCTAGCTTGAATCCAGTGGCAATGTGAGCAAGGGACCCATGTCTGGGCATACCCTGCCAACTTGGGGCGAACAAAGCAAACACAAGGAGATGATGGACGGAGTGCTGAAACTTTTGAGACACTCACCCCCAGCCACAGATCTGGGTTAAATCCATCATCATTCTTTAGCTCACATCACCACCTCAGTTCAGACACAGATATATGCTAATCAGTCTTGAACCTGTGCCTCATGGGAACACTCTAGCGGGAACTGCAAAGCCATGTCTACCCTGGACCGGAAACGAGCATCCTCGGACCGGTTCTGGGCTAACAGCTCTCACCAGCCAGGCTAGCTTGATTCCAGTGGCAAAGTGAGCAAGGGACCCAAGTCTGACCATACCCTGCTAACTTTGGGGGGGGGGGAAGCAAACACAAGGAGATGATAGGCGGAGTGCTGAAACTTTTCAGACACTCACCCCCATTCACCGATCTGAGTTGAATCCATCATCGTTCTTTAGCTTACTTCACCACCCCAGTTCAGACACAGCTATATGCTAATCAGTCTTTAACCTGTGCCTCGTGGGAACAGTCCAGCCCAAACTGCGAAGCCAGGTCTTCCCTGGACCGGAAACAAGCATCATTGGACCGGTTTCGCACTAACAGCCCTCATCAGCCAGGCTAGCTTGAATCCAGTGGCAAAGTGAGCAAGGGACCCACGTCTGGGCATACCCTGCCAACTTAAGGCAAACAAAGCTAAAATAGGAGATGATGGACAGAGCACTGAAACTTTTCAGACACCTCCCAGCCCTAGATCTGGGTTGAATCCCTCATCGTTCTTTAGCTCACTCCACCACCCCAGTTCAGACATGGCCATATGCAAATCAGTCTGACCCTGTGCCTCATGGGAACAGTCCAGCCTGAACTGCCAAGTCATGTCTTCCCTGGACCCGAAACAAGCATCCCGGGACCGGTTTTGGGTGCCCACCCCTCATCAGCCAGGCTAGCTTGGATCCAGTGGCAAAGTGAGCAAGGGACCCTCATCTGGGCATACCCGGCCAACTTAGGGCCGTTAGTCCGAAACTGGTCCCAGGATGCTTGTTTCCCGACTCAGAAAGGTTCACAAAGCTTTTCACCAACAACAGTTGCGGGTGAGTAGTGCGCTATACAAGTATCAATTTACAATTTACAGTACTGCCAGGTAGCACCATGCATGTGAGGTGGTGTTTTCAGTAGTCAAATTATGTACTTGGAGAGCTGAGCTATTAACTACTTTCCATAGGACCTGAATTAAGGAAGAGCAGGTGCACGTGGAAGTCGAAGAATCCAAAATGAGCCTCGTGAGTGAGCAACCAGGCAGCAAGCACAGTTGTGCTGCACCCTGGACTCAGTATCTAAATATAGAGTAAGATATTATACTGCCAACTTTGAAAATATGAAATGGCTTCAAGATATCGGCAAGTTACTAATTTTAACAAAATACATCCAGGACCTGCGATATTACAGGAAGGCGGCAGGCTAAATGAAGTGAGATTCATCAAGCCATGCAAGGTCACCTTCTGTGGCCCTGCATGTCTTGATAAATCTAGAGTAACGCAAGATAGTGCGAATCGCTGCCTTGCGTTACTCTGCCCCAGGGAGGCGTTCCATGGGTGGCGCGCGGGCGTTCCCACGCATCCGCCAATACATTCTGGCTCATTCCCAGAGCTACCATTAGTGGTAGACCTGGAATGCATCAAAATGCTACGCCTCCCCAGGTGAAGCATGACAAGGAGAAATATCTTTATTCCTCCTCCTTGTTTCCTCTTTCTTTGCATTCAGCAGCACACATAGAAAGAGGAAATGCCTCTCACACCTTCCTGCACAAAAAACAATCCTGCCTACTATGCAGGCACCCTAGCACCATGATGCAAGGGTGCCTCCGTTGCGCATTGGCGCTGCCCAGCTAGGAGTGCGCCAGAACTGGGAAAGGACAGCAATGTGCCATATAATGGTGCATTCCTTCCTTTTCACGCAGCAAGGTATCCACCTATTCTTACCTGTGCTAAGTTAAGTTCTCCTGATGGATACATCTCCTTGCAGCTTCCCCACTTTTTCTTATGGATACATCTTCCTGCAGCTCTCTCCCCTTATGAATGAGTGCCAAAGCAGTCCTGCAGGAGAGGTAGGATGAAGTAGTACAGGTGAGACACGGTAGTTTTGTAACACACTTGGGCAGAGCATCCCTCATTGACTATCTGAGAGGCAAGGCTGTAGTGTTTTCCAAAAGAATGCAAAGATGACCACGCAGCTGCCTGGAAGAAGTTGGCAAGCAGCACGCCTCAGCAAATAGCCATTTATACATCCATGGCTCTAGTGGAGTGGCATGAATACCATCCAAAGGGTATTTCTTGGCCAAGCTGTAGCAGATCTTGATTAACCCTGGGCGAAGTACTACGCTGCGCTAGCGTAGTTTGCGAAGTTTGTGCTACTTCGCACTACGCCAATTGCACGTAGCACAGTGCAAACACGCGCAGCGTACCGGTCATTTTTTGCTTGCTCGCGGCCCTCAACATCAAGTTGGCGACCGTGAGCGAGAAAAATGACATCCCGGCGAGACTTTTTCCTTGTTCGCGATTAGCAACATCAAGTTGCTGATCGCTAGCGTGGAAAATAAACCTCCCAGCGAGATTCTCAACGCGTGGAGGTCAGGGTTGTCATTGCGAGTGGTCGCGTATGCTCGTGACCGCTCGCGATGAGAAACTACCAGGCCACCTTGAGAAAGCTGCTGCTCGAGTAGAAATCTACTCGAGAGGCAGAAAACGACCGCTTGCACTGTGCAAGATGCGGTTTGCACTGATTGCACAGTGCGGACAAGCATCCGGTACTGTGCAATCAGTACAGCATTTTGCACAGTGCACTACGCAGTTCATGTAGCTACGCGTAGCTCGCGCACTGTGAAGTGCACTTCGCTTAGCTACGCGTAGCGCTACTATGCGAACTACACCCAGGATTAATCTTGATACAGATAATGCCCCGGCTTTTTATGGTGTGTTTGAGCACCACCTTGTCCATCTTGCATCCAGTGAAACCTACGAAGAGCTGTGTCCTTCTGAGTGTGGTCAATGTAAGACGCAGCCCATCCAGGGTCCACTCTATGAAGTTGACCATCTTTCTTGGTTCCATGAGGAGTAGGAATGAAAGATGAAAGGGTAGTAGAACAAGCCAAGTGAAATGAAGAAATTACCTTGGGTATGAAGACAGGTATGAAGAAATCAAAGACACATGAAGGCAGGCAGAGCAGCAGGATAGCCCTTAACAGTAGCCACCGCCAGACCCTGCTGCGCGAGTAACAACACAAATCACGAGGTGTCAAAATTATAAGATTTAAAAGGTTTGATGCCTTCCAACTTGCACCAATGGTCAAATGTAGCATGCAACCTGCTTAGCTGGATTTAGTATGATTTTTGTTGAATATCCAGCTGCTGAGCCCCACCCCCCAGGGCTGTGGTGCATGAAAACCAAGGTGCACAGAACAGCAGAGGAGAAAAACCTTCTAAGATCTCATGTCCAACACTATTTATCTAATAACTTGGGATTAGTGGCCTTTGTGCAGTTCCTATGGGCCGCCGGGAAAGACACATAGAGAGGCGCTTAGATTAGGGGTGTTTCCCTTGTCAATAAAGCCCACAAAATGAAGATATTATGACCTGATTCACAAAAGTAAACTTTACTATTTTGTTGGTATACACAAACTGTAAGTTTCATTTTACGAATAGTAATTTTATGACTGTGGAGACTCCATGCATAGAAAGGTAACCCTGTCCAATCTTTTCATGTGCAACATCTCCGCAGTCGTGAAATTACTATTCTTAAAATGAAACTTGCAGTTTGTGAATACCCAAAAAACAGTAAACTTACAAAAAAGTTCAGGTTTACTTTTGTGAATCAGGCCCTATGTCTGGAACAGGATGCAAACACAGCTTACACCACGACCACATCCCCTGAACTGAAGAGACAGTTGGATCCCACCAGAATTGCCTTAAGCACCTCTTACTCTGCGGAACGGGCCCTAATGAAACTTAAAATCCACCATCATGAGAGGGGAGAAAAGGGGTCCAACTTCTCACAAGGGGTCCAACTTCAAGCTGCACAGATAAAGCAGAGGAAACACATTCGGCGATCCCTGCTGTCAGATACTGTAGTGTAGTTCCTATATTCCCAATAGGCTCTGCGCATTGGAATAATATATCCTATAGATGTGAAGTAGGACTTAGGTCGACTACGTCTCTACCGAATATATATTAAACTTAATTGTGAGTGCCAGCTAGCTCAGAGGTCACAAAAAACTTTCTCGAATAAACAAGAAGGGATTAGTTTCTGACAACCGCATAAACATGACAACGTTGTTTCCCCAAGATAAAACGTATCTTCAGAGTCGTGGAAACAATAGATAGATATTTCACTCAGTCAATCGTGCATACTTCGTTTCACCAGAGGTGCAGAGAAATAGAGAGACGGGCGTTTTCAATAAATAGTATTTATTGAACAGTCTTCTTTCTCATGCAGAAGAAATGAACTGCTACAATCGTAATACTGGTTGCAAAGTATAATGCATACAGTAAGAAGAGTATTATAAAATAATACTGTAAAAGCATGGTATGGTTTCTAAGCCATAAAATACATACATAAATAACAATGACTAAAAGTACTCAACTGGTGCTTCTAAAATACGCCTACCCCAATGTACCTAACCTAAGTCTAGTACGAGGGAAGAAGTAAGTATGGTGTAGCATAGGTTTAGTATTCGTTTGCCAAGAATCTATCCAAGATTTCTCTTAGGGTCTAATCAGCTCCGTACCTTAGTTTTAGAATGAAGGAGGTCTGGTATCTCTCTCTCTCTCAGGACTCGATCTCCCAACACCCCGCAAGAGGAGCTTGGAAACACTGGAGCAGGATTTTTCTGCAAGAAAAAAGACAGAGTCTCTCTCAATGGGTCTGCTGGAGGGTCGTCTTCCTTCGGCACTTGCTGCAGTGAGCTGTGTCGGGCAAGTAGATAGCCGAACTGCTCCAAACCACCGTGTGTTTGCTAGGTAAAATGTGGGCATATTTATACCTTGAAGGTGCCAAGTTTGACATAAGGTTGGACATAATAACGTCATCAAAGACTCGCAGTCTTGGGGGAGGAGCCAAGATGGCGACGGAGACGGACGTGTAATCGCCCGGCTCCCCGTGCCTTTGTTTCCCGCAGCATCATCCTGTCCTTTATCCTGATACTGAGCTACTGCGGGAGGACGACGACGACGCGCTGCTGCCGGGGGTGTTTCTCCGGTGTCTCTGCCCGCCCGCTAGCCGGTACTATTGTCACGCTGCTCTGGCGACCATTGCCGAGCTCTGCAACCGGAATCCATGTCCCTGCGCACCGCCGGAGGCTGCTATTGCTACGAGGGCTGACTGAGTGGTGGCGTGGCGGGAGTCCCCTGCCGGACTGCCGGCTGTGAAGTAACCTGCACTGGCCCTACGTGGAAAGGATATGTCGACCGACTGTGGGTCTATGCTGCTGCTCCGTCTGGTGTGACGCTGAGGTGAGCCGTGCTGCTCCTTTCTTTCCTGATTTAATCTGGCTGCCGTGGCTCGCCTCCCTACTTGCTTCAGCCTGAACCTACACGAAGGGGCCCTTTGTTCATACCGCCTAATGATGACTGGCCCTGACGGTGCCGAGAACTTACAGCCTGACTTTTCACTGAAGGATTCGCCTGCACTTTCGGAGAATCCCCTAGTGGAACTAAACATGGCGGCCGTCCCCTCTGTGGTAATGGCGAGCTCCGCCTCGGCTCCTGATTCTACTGCCCTGCAAGGACTCGAACGATGTGGGGGACCTGTTGTTGCACTCTGTACTGTGGACAAGACAGATCACCCGCCTGTCCTCACCTGCGCCTCCATTATGGCTGCGATTGCCGAATTGAGGGCGGAATGGTATGAATGCTCTCGAGCGCTGAGCATGAAACTATATGCAGCCACACTTGGGTCGGGGGATACATTTACCGACTGCTCTCCTCTCTACGCCGGTCGACCCCCCTTTGACACTGAGCAAGCTATACTGTTGCCGCGCGAGTGTGAACAGGGATCGACTTCTGGCATTGTTGACTCTAGCGGACTGCCGCCTGCCTATCCCGACGTTGCTACAAAGTTTCCTATCCTGCCGAAGCTTCTCATCGTGGCTACAGAATTACTATTCCCATACTTGGATCCAATGGCGCTGCAATTGTTTTTCTTGCCTGCCTATGTTATGCACGCTAGGGCCCCATTTCGCTGTGCACTACAACTCCGGATTGACTTGGGAATGGCGCCTTTCTGGATTGCTATGACTGTGTGTGCTTGGGAATGTCCACTTTGCCTTTTGGGATTTACAGCTTTCCGATCGCGGCCATCTTGGCCCTTTGTTCTATCTGGTGATGATCCCTCTCCGGAGCCATGTTTGGGTGGGCGCTTGAGATCTGGCCAGGGCTAGAAAGTCCTTTATTCACGTGACCTGTGTCTGGTGGGCGGGCTGAGACTAGGAATGGGACGCTCCCCGGGCGTGCTGTTGTGCTATGAGATGTCTTTCCCTATTCTGTTTGGGCTTGATGATGCTTGATTAGTCATTGCATTTGGGGGGAGAGTACTTTATGGCCGGGGAAACTCGGATGACTTAGGGGTTGGCCCTCCTCCGATATTAAAAAGTCGTTTTCCTTTCTTCCTTTTCTGTTTCTATATTTCGGGTTCTTTAGTGGGCGACAGACACACTGCTGGGGGTGGGGTAGGCCGTAGCCTCTGCATGCGTGTAGGGTGGGGGGATGAGACTTAATTTACTTTATTAATTTCTATGGGCCTTGTTTTTTCTCTTTCTCTGCGCTTTTCTTACCTTACTTCTGATCTGGGTCCGCGATAGGGGTTAGTTGGGAGTGGGTGGCGAGATACATGATGCACACAATATGGCAGATGATCATGTTGTTTCTATTTTGAACCGTCATATTATATGGGGGGTGTTAACCCCCACTGTTGTTTTACGTGCAAAAGTTGCCTGCCCATGTTGATTAGTTTCTGTACGGACTCAGTTCTCCTTGGACACTATTCTTCATTGCTTTATATTTAGTATAGGGAAAAATCTTTTAAAATTAACCTTCAATAATCCTGCTTCTCGGTGACAAAGCTATATCCAGTGTAACGCCATTGATTGTCCATTTGTATTGTGGTGCCACTGAGAAACTGTATTGACTGCACTTGTGCTCCAAAGTATCGTGGCCGGCCTGTTGGTTGTGGGCCCGTATTTGTAATTTTTTTCATGCACAATAAAGGTTTACAAAAATTAAAAACAAAAAAAAAAGACTCGCAGTCTTTTGAAAACTCCATGAGCAAGGGGAAGCTGACTGCTGAAGGCGAGTTTTCCAAGAAACCGTTGTGGCTTTCCGGAACTAGTGGAAGTATCCATGCCTGTATTTGGACTGCAAGGGCTATGTCTAAATATGGTTATGATTTCTATACCTCTATAAGTACAAGGTGATTTATACCTATATACTGGCATGAATCGAAAAAATTACACTAGGGTCCTAAAATGCTATACAACAATACCTTGACAGTGCTCTGTTGGCCGCTCTCTAGATATCAAGGACAGATGTACCTCCTTCTATGAAGTTCTTTATGACTCCAATCAATCAGGCATATCAGATTTGGAAAAACCTTTTCTATGCTCACCACTAAAGCTCCGCATTCTTATATATTAGGGCAGGGCACACTTAGGAAGGAAGGTAATGGAGGCAGAAATCTCAGAAGCCATTCCGGCTTTACCCACTAGAAGCTCGCCAGGAGACAATGGCTTTCCGGTGGAAGTCTATAACTGGTGGGTCCTATTATCAACAAGCTGCTTAAGGAAGCACAAACATCTGGCTCTCACAGCCCTCTCATGAGCAGAACCATCTGATTACTGATCCCCAGAAAATTAAAGATCACCTTGAATCCAACTAGAGGATGATAACCCTCATTAATGGGGACCTTAAGATTTTGGCCAAGATGTTGGCTCTCAGACTCAGTAAAGTTCCCCCGTTCCTGGTTCATGAGTCTCATGATGGCTTTGTAAGTCATAGAAGGTCTATGAGCAACATGCTTACGCCGTCATATGTCCGGTGGACCGCAAAAAATTCTCCAACTGAGGCTCTGGCACCATCAGTGGATGTGACTTTTTCATAAATGGGCACCAAGGAAAATATAGGCTGGGCATGCTTCTTTTTGCACCTATAAGTCCTTGCAGACTTAAGATAGGAGTACAAGCATTGTACCCTGCCTGTGTGTGTCGGAATCAATGTTGTTCCTACTTTGTAACTGCAGTCTTTCCAATTGAGGCTCTCCCATTGTATTGTATTTTTATTATGCACTATTATCATTGTTGTAAACCTAATTTGCATACATACTCTGGCGTGCACTAACTATGCTTGTTATTTCTCTTCTGTTTCATCGACCTGCTTGCCCTACTTGTTCTATATGTGCTTCTTTTTTGCCTCCACACAAGTTAACCTGGCTATTCTGCTGGCCACAGGCAGATTTAAGAATGCTCCCTTTTTCCGGCTGTACATTCAGTCAGGGCTATGCACAAGGATAGCTTACATCTGTGAGTAATTTACATGTGTAATTTACTTTTATACTTTTAAGTGACTTTACTGCTTTTGGCAATTCAAAATCTGGGATTGTAAAGTTACTCAAAAAGTGTGCTTTACGTGTCTCCACACTCTGATCTTTTGTTGGTGGAGTCAGAATATTAGTAATTAATGACCATATGCTTACTACTTGTAACCTACAACCACATTTTATGTCTGGTGGCTGGGACTTGGCATGGTGGTGAATATGAAATGTTCGCACACGTGACGGAATCTCAGTTCACGGGGTGGGGACCACTGCATGGCATAAAATATGAAAATGATACGCACATTAATGAAATCAGACACACCTGATATATATTCGCTAACAACTACATATGATCTGTTTGTTTCTTCTTCAACTCTGGATTTGTGCAGCTACCACTGCATCTTGGAGACTCCTCAAAGCTGCCAGTGTCGAAGCGCAATGGCAATTCATGGGGAACATCAAGAACATATAGGGCAAGATCAGAGGAGGCGGGTGAAGGAGAAATTCTCCAGGAATAAACTGGCTAAAGCTCTTCCTGGAGGACCAACTGGAGCCAGTGTCTTTCCTCACCTCCCTCAAGAAGGATGAGGTAAATAGAAGTCCCTACAAAGGGAGCCTGTCAACTCCCTGTCAATAGTACATAAACCAAAAAGATATGGTACCCTGATAATGTAGAACTGTCAGAAAATTATCCCAAGCATTCCTAGGATCCTGCTCAGGAAAGGAGAACCATTTTGTGGGTCTTAAAGGGTCCTCACCCATGGTTTCATCCATGTTTCATCATCAGGACCCTCACTCAGAATGGTGACACTCCTCAGTGAGCTCAACGTTCTTAAGGGAGCTTTTGGATATTGTAGAATCAAAAATGTGTTTATATAATCCGGGAATTTATATATTTGGGTTTACTCTCATATGGTTAAAAACAACAGTGGTACTGGTATGTACCAAACTGGACTCTTTGTACCAAATGTTTTATGTCTCTGGTGTCCCTGGTCAGCATGTTCCGGTCAATGAAATTATCCCTAAGGTTCAGTGGGCCTTCATCAGGGCCAAAATAATCCCTAAACAATACTTTCTCTGTATCTCTTTGAGCCTGCGTATATGCAAATACCAAATCAGATACATTAAGAGCTGACTTTTAGAATAGCAATGGAGCTTGAACCTTGCGTGTGCCGTATATCTGTACTAATATGAACTTGGACATAGTGAATTGTCCTTTTAAATATTATGTGCATTGTGATTTACATCTAAATTCAGAATGGCTGTGGGCTGACCTTCAGCTCCATGAGCCAAGAGACCAGCGGTTTACCAGTCACTTCTTAAGTAATGTTATGTTATATTATGATATGTTATGTTATGTTATGTTATGTTATGTTATGTTATGTTATGTTATGTTATGTTATGGTATGTTATGGTATGATATGTTATGCTATGCTATGTTATTTTATGTTATGCTATGCTATGCTGTGTTATGTTATGTCATGTTATGCTATGCTATGATATGATAAGCTATGTTATCTTAAGTTATGTTATGCTATGCTATGTGGAAACAACCATTACAACCATTACAATGCAGTAAATTCAACGCACTACCTTTACAACACAGTCAATACAACGCAACATCCTTTACACCGCATGCCATTACAATGCAACCATTACAATGCATGTCACTACAACTCATGCCATTACAACGCCTGCTACTACAAAGCATGCCACTACAACACATTATAAGGTAAGTAATCGGAAATAGTAATTGTTACCCCTACACTATCCAAAACTTACCCTACTGTTGCACTCTCTGGAGTGGGAATAGTAATTTTTACCCCTACACTATCGAACACTTTCCCTACTGTTGCACTCTCTTGAGTGGGAATAGTAAGTTTTACCCCTGCACTATCCAACACTTACACTACTGTTACCCTAAAGGTATTATGCGTTGTAATGGTATGCATTGTAATGGTATACGTAGTAATGGAATGCGTTGTAAGTGTTGTTTTTAAAAATGCGTTGTGATGGCATGTGTTGTCAAATCATGCATTGTGATGGATGTTGCGATGTAAAAACCACGTTGTAAAGGCATGCGTTGTAAATGCTTGCGTTGTAACGAGTCCTATTCATGTTATGTTATATTTTGCTATGCTATGCTGGATATGCAGGAAGGTGAAAGTGATTCTGTCTGCCAAGTCTGCCATGGTCCGCAGCCTTCGGGTGAGTTTTTTGTTGATCCTGGCATACAGGGTGTTCTTGTAGTCCATCTTGCTTGTTCTCAGAGCATGTGTGGCGGTTTTCCAGCTGCTGATTGTAATGTATTTGAGAATCTTCCTCAGCAGCTTCAGGATATGGAAGCATGAAGCAGCGAGGGCATTGACTTGAGCGTTCGTGTCAGGTTTGCTGTCAATGACGATCCCAGGGTTCTTGACGCTGGGTGCCAGCCCCACGGTAATGGGCTATTGCGGCATGCTTCTTTAATGCAGAGAGCAAAGCTAGGGGTGAATATGCCAACCGATTCAAGATCCACAGTCTTCCTTCCCTGTCCAAGAGTTTAAGAAGGTTATTGTTGAAACAAGTTCCAGCAATGCTGATATGGACTTGTTATTGTCCTGTTCCAATGTCGCAAACGGTCCTGAGACTTAGAAAGCTATTTTTGAAACATGTCCAATATGTTTGTAACCTTTTAAATGCCAGGCTATTCACTAAGAAGGTGATAGTTGTAAAGAGCACCACACGCCTGAATTCTCACTGTGATGTCCCTAGGGGTAATACTTATTTATTTATTAAGGAGTTTTATATAGCGCTGGCCAGGCCCAGGGGTATCTGAGCGATTTACAACAGTTTTAGTGCAAGAGTCATACAATAGAGCAGTAGTATACATATTGGTTCGGAAGTCTAAGTGTGCTGTGCAGCATTGAGGTAGTATGGGAGTCCTGAGATGACCTCATTGAGTGCACGTTGTCTTGGGTTGAACTTCTAAGAGGGGGGAGGGAACAGGTAGGGGTCAAAGAGTAAGGAGGATGTAGGTCTTAGTGATACAATGTCGGGCAGCTGCGGCGAACAGGGTTTTGCGTTTATGCGGTGGCTATCTGATCGGGAGGAAGCGGTTGAGGACGAGGTCTTTTAAGTGTTTTTTTAATTTTGTGGAGGACGGGATAGTCCTAATATCAGCTGGGATAGAGTTCCATATTTTGGGCGCGTTTCCGGCGTAGGACCATGCAGCGGTTTTTTGTTTGCGTGTTTTCATAGGGATGAGTAGTAGAGTATCAGAGCTCCTGAGGTTCCTTGTCTGACCGGCCCTCTTGAGTTTGGCAGCCAGGTAGTCAGGTTTTCCTGTGTGCAGGGCTTTATGTGTGAGGTAGGCCGTTCTGAAGCTGGCACTCAATTCGACTGGGAGCCATTTTAGTTCTCTGAGTGCTGGAGAGATGTGATCATATTTTCTTACTCCAGTGACCATTCTGGTTGCTGCGTTGAGAGTTGTTTTGAGGGGAGCTAGGTGAGATTTTGTTGTGCCGGTGAGGGTTGCATTCCCATAGTTGAGTCTGGCTAGCACTAGTGATTGCGTGGCTTGTTTGAGGTCTTTGGTTGGGATGAAGGGTTTTATTTTGTTGAGTGGCTTCAGATTGAGGAAGGCACTCTTTGCGAAGTTCTAATATGTTTAGCCATGTCTAGCTGATTCAGCTGCTAAGACCTTTTCTTCCATAGCCCAGAATTATTGCCAGCCGTGTGCCATCTACCAGTCGCACAGTGAGGAAAAGGTACTAAGACGACCCCTGCTGCTCATCTTCCCCCTTGGGGTCCCTTCATACACTGTCAGATGAATTTTATCCAGATGCCAATGTGTGCAACCTACTCTTATGTTCTAGTAATTGACTGTAAATCTTCAGGATGGATGGAAGCTTAACCATGTGCCGGTGTTGATGCCATCACTGTACATAAGGAATTACTCAGAGACTGTATCCCTCGATTCGGGGTACCGAACTGGATTTTAATCGACCGCGGGGCACACTTTGTGTTAGCAGCAGCACAGGAACTCTGCAAGGCTCTACAGATAGAAGGATATGTCCATTACGTACATCACTCAGAGCCTGCACGAAAGATGGAGAAAACAATGGCAAAAATATGATCATAGACCCAGTCCATAAAGCCTGATGTCCGGCCACTAACGCTATGGTCACTCAGAGCGAATCCCTCATAGAAAACAAAACTTGGCCCTTATGAAATATTTATGGGCCAATCCATGCAGAAAGCTTATTTGACATGTCTACAGTTTCTGTTCTCAGTTTCCAGCAGCCTTTCCTCAGTGACCGACAGAGGCCAGCCAATCCCTCCAGCTCAGCAATTGAGTGCACATTCACATCCACCAAAGGAAGTCTTGTTGGTATGCACTCTATCCTGGACAAAAAGTTACTTACCTCTGCTACAAGAACTTTCTGGGAGATAATGTATCTACCTGTAGATTCCTCACTTGCAGAATTATCCCTGGTATCAGGCTGGATCAGGAAACGTCGCAGTTCTCACATCATCGGTAATGGGGTGCTAACCTGGTGCATACGCTGGACGTGGTGTCAGATGACAACACTGAAGCCATATAGCATCCAGCCCGGAGTAACAACCTCAGTTTCCAACACGACAGTACCCGACATTGAGCCGGCCCAACCTGTGTAACCGCTCCTCCTCCATTTTGGGGTGAGGGGGGAATGGGGGGGGGGGGAAATTAGTGGCATAATAAAAATTGAGACCGCCCCCCTGCAAGGTATGTGGAGGGGTCCCCTCCGGACTCTATCAGGAGCTCTCCGTCCGAGGTGCTGTGCTGAGGGGGGCACCTGGAGCTTGGTGACCCACCTCAATGTGGGGACTGCGGGGGCCTGTGTTACGTCCCAGGGGGGGACTAGACAGCCGGAAGGGTGATGGACTGCCTCAAGTGGAAGGAGGTCACTACCTATGCTACCTCTAAGATGCGCTCCAGGGCGGCCGCGCAAGGTGGGATTTTTCACAGCGCAGATAGCATTAAAGTGAGCGCACTATTAGTGGCTCCTACGTTGAACACATTCATGCTTTCCTTTAACGTGTGGCTCTTGCTCCTCGTCCCAATGTTTAGCCATTGTTGAAAAACAAAGACAGAAACTGCTACTTTATTCGCAAGAGTAGTACATTACGGTTTACAGGCTATGCCGCATGCTTCTTTGTGCAATACTGCTTTTTTTAAAAGGGTACAAATAACAGCAGCAACCCCAAGCAGTTTTCGTTGCTCGGTATGAGCGGAACCGGCTTTAGGGCAGTGCGACCGGTGCGGCTGCACTGGGCGCTGACCTCAATGGGTTTGCTGTGTATAGCAAAAACGTATGATTGGGGAGATATGGGGCACTTTTGCCCGGTGGTAGTGAGGGAATCCAAGGAAGAGGTCATGGAAGGGGGGGCAAAAATGATTGTCGCGACGGGTGCCACGAGTGCTAAAGCCGGCCCTGGGTATGAGTAATTGTATAACTTATAAAAATGCAATAAAAGGAGCCTAGTGGAACTGTGATTTCATTTTGGAATGTTTCACTTCGGCAAAGAAAAGTAAAGCACATACAAGTGGACTGCAGTGAATAGAAGGGATTGAAACTGTCCTTGCATGATGGATATTCAGGATGCCGGGCAAAAATAATAATTTTGTCCCTTTTCAAGACATTAAGGACCTGGATCAGGGCTTAATTTGTACATAAATAAGTGCCAGGGCTCTCATCAGGAGACCAGGACAGCTTGCACCACACATTGCCCCTGCCAGCAATGCCAATGATAGTAACAACACAACTACTAACATCACCCCCTTACCAGTCTGACAATTCACTATTCCAGGCCCCCAAATCTATAAGAATGGCTTGGGAGGCAGGTAATAATCATTTTAATGTATATTGAATTAATAATTAATGTAATGGTCAGCTATAAATTAACCAGACAGCGCCACCTTGTGGCAGACTGTCAAAGCGCTGGTTTTGACAATTAAGTGCTGGTGCCGAGTACTGGAAACGACCGGCTCAAATTAAGAATTGGCCTGGATAATTCTTCTAGTGTGTCAGCCCCTTACCGTTTAAGGGGCTGGGTGGGCCAGGCATTAAATGCTCCTGCATGCTTACAGCGAAGGTTGATGGCAATTTATATGAAATACCATTTCATTGGGACTTGTCTTATTGGTAGATAAATGCAGTCACAGTGTGCTAAGTAAAGTTTCAGCTAACATACCAAAAACGTATACTTTTGAGGCTTGGTCATTTATGTCTCAGAATAGAGCACTGTCAGCCACAAACGTTAAACGTAGATGAGTTGCCAGGTAGATGAGTTTGAGGGGGGGGGTCAGCCGCTAGGGCGGAACTCTCGAGAACGGGGCCCACGGCTCGAGCCCCGGCGCCAGCAGTAGCGCAGCCCAGCACCATGAGACCCTGGGCAATAGCTTGCTTAATCTTCCGGACGGCCCCCAGCGCATTGGGACCCTTAGGGGCGATTAGTTTGCGCTTTACAAATACTGTGTTCCTCTCAGAGTTGTAGACTTGGTTCGCTTCCGACATGCCTCCGGTTAGTATACAGAGGTTCCCCAGTGATGCAGGGGTCCTGCACGGCCCCTCTGTAGTACACACTCAACGGGTGCACAATGCCTGCGGTGTGCCCTCAGTTGCCTGGCACATTTTTATGTCTCTACGTTTCAATTTGAGTGTCTGTGGGGGAGCGAACCAATTGTGGGATGAAAAAACTGGGGGGACTCTCAAAGGGGCATGGTTTAAAACAGATAAGCTAAAAATCTATGCTTAGCATGGTGGGCCGTCCGACTTTTATTTTGCTGTTTCTGTCATTGCATCCAGATATATGATACAACAAGTAACATCATACCTTCAAGAAGTCAGGACTATTGGCTTTGTCAATGGGTGTTAGTTGCATAAAATAAATAAGCAGCAACTATGGCTTGTTGTATATAATGTTGAAAAAGCTTCCACTTAAAGCCCTGGCGACACCAGGACACTGTTGCTGCTCTGGAGTTTCAAAAAGAGAAGGGAAATCCAGAGAGAAAATGACTCTCATTAAAGGATTCCCCTTCCCCTCAACGCTCACCTGGCGTGACGTCATGCCATAACTTCTCCACAGTGAGACGTGAGCAGTGTGAGCAGCGGACACGGATGTGCCCACTGTCGCTGCAGTCCGGAAAAAAACGGCACGCCTGTGCCAGGGCACAAAACAGAGCCAGATAGAGACCCGTTTCGATGCCCCCTTTAAACAAGCATTTACAATGCAATGGTTTCGCCTTTGGAAAAGTTAGAGCTATTGGCATTGTAAATGACAAAATTTGTATTTATGTGTTGGTTTCGAAAACAGATAAATAAATGGCATTGTCATTTACATTGCCATTAGCTTAATCTCTGCAGTCACTCTGCAGTCCCTAGCACTCCATAGCACTCCCTAGTCACTCTGTACTCCCTAGCACTCCCTAGTCACTCTGCACTCCCTAGCACTCCCTAGCCCTCCCTAGTCACTCTGCACTCCCTAGCACTCTGCACTCCCTAGCACTCCCTAGTCACTCTGCACTCCCAAGTCACTCTGCACTACCTCGTTAGCAACAAGGAAAAACGTGGAGAATTGATCCATTCCGCCCAATTTAATTTTTTGCAAAGTCTTCATTTCAAAATATCTTATGGGGTTATGGCACCTGCTGCAGAGATCATTGAGGGCTGAGAAAATCTCAAGGGATAATAATGGAAATATAACTCTGAAAGTTAACACAAATTCCGTGTGAGAGCTCTTTTATCTAGTCCCAGTTTTTAATCAAAGTAGCATGTGTCTTCTGCAAAGCACATCATATAATATGCAGTTTTATTTTATGTAGCTAGGTAAGCAGGTTACTGCTGTTAACACATAGATCATTTTGTTACTTGCAGTTCATACTCCTAATATAACACAGCGAACTATGTAGTACATGTCACTTTTACACCTTGTAAACCTCACTTTCTTATGTAAAACATCATGTACACTGATTTACACCTTAGAATTATTTATGGTCAATGTGATGTAAAGCGCTGCGACGCTAATTTGGGTTGAGTAGCACTATAAAGAAATAAAACAAAATAATGTTATGTAAATAGTTGTAGACAACGTGCTGGAGCTGCTGAATGTGTCCTGGTGTATGAAACTTGCACCGGGACAAGTTCAGCATATTTCTGTGGAGGAATCTTCTTCTTGGCAGGGTAGATGGCGTCTACCTGTGAAAATAGTTAATCTACCTGCGTGTACCCCTCGACTTGTGCCGTGATTCTTTGGCTTAAAAGCACTGAAAGTAGCTCTATCCTAGTGGTGCACCTACTACGTTCACCTGAAATATTAGGCATTTTGCAAAAAGCTATCTTTACGCTCTGATCTGCTAACAAAGTGAAACTTGTTAATTATACGCTGTATTTGCACAGCCTAATAATACCTGCAAAAAATAGTGACGCACTCAGTGGTACATAACGTTTCTTTACTTAAATTACACAGTTAAGCGACGATTTACACCGTCAGAAACAGCATCATATCTAAGCAGCTTTCTCGGCTGACACTAACTTATGAGCCAACACAGAAGACTGAATCATCAGCAACGGGCACAGCACAAACATGAGTTACTAAGGGTGATTCACTTTCTCGCAGACACATTAGACACACCATAGCTCCTACTAGGTCAGACGGTCGGATTAGTGAATCTGCAGACAAGGAACTAATCAATCAACTCTGTTTGCACTACAGGCTGCATATCGAACGTGGAAGCGAGACCTTCATAGACACAATGACATTTGAAGACAGTAGAGATACTCTGTAAATAATGACATACCCAGTAACGGGGAGGTCTTCGGCAGCTCCTGCTCTCCAATGCTGGATTTCATGATCAGGCTTAGATTGGCATAGACATCTCCAGGGTGAGACGAGTTCGGGTGGGCACCAACTGCAGGACCCGCTGCGGAAGGGGGACCTCCTTTGTACAGAATTCCAAAGAAGTAGGACATCCTTTTCCGGTAACCTTCCCGGTACAGGAAGGCCATGACCACGAGCTGGACACACAGAAACATCAGCAAGTAGCGCCCCTTGGCAAAGCCCATTTTCACTTGAAACGCGTGGATGTCTGGTGCGGAGACAGTGCGAGCGATCCCGAGAAGGCGGTCTCAGAGAAGGCGGACACAATCAGAGTGTTGGAAGATATTTTTTTAAAAGCCGCTTCTGTAAGAGCACCGAATACTGGGACCATCGAAGAAAGGGGGAGAGGTGGGAAGCAACACTAGATATCGCTAGATTCGCGGAGCACAAAGGCGGGGGTTCCAAAAATCCAAGGCACTTTGTCTTTGAGCGGTCATGTAGGAGTCCCGGCGAGATAAACTGGAAGGGCATTCAGTCCTCATAGCTTGCTCAAATGCACAGAATCTTCAAAGGGGATTTCTTCGCAGATTAAATGAAGTTTAAATGCAGCAGATGTTCCAGCCTGAAGAAAGAAAAAACATGTGGGGCTGGGGCCGGGCCGGAGACACGGACAGCGGGAGGGGGGGGGGGGGCGGCGGGAACGGGCATAAGGACAGCGGGAGGGGGGCGGGAACGGGCATACGGGACATATGGACAGCAGGAGGGGGGGCAGGAACGGGAACGGGCACACGGACAGCGGGAGGGGAGGACTCACCAGGACTTCTTCCGGCGGAGGTCGGCCTGGAGGAATGACCCCTAAAAAAGTTTAAAAAAATAAATAAATAAACCACCGCCCACCGCCGCATGACGATCGCAAAGGGGCGGGATGAGTAAAACTCGCGGGAACACCCACGAATCTGCTCCGGCAATGACGGACAGATCGCTCTTCAAATGGGTAGCCTCCATTTATGGAGCTAGCCAATGGAAGAGAAGGCGGAACCAAAGCCATTACTGTTCTAACATTATATTTCGCCTGTGCGAACGCTGCTGCACAGCGGATCGCGAGGCGAAACCTAAAAACTGCCGGTGCTCAGACCCGGTGAGACCCTGCCCACTTAAAGCCCTGCCTTTGTGTAACTAAGCCCTGGAGATATTGCACCCCATGTTGGGGTTGTTCAATAACCGCGGCCTTCTTCTTACTCTAACCTTTGCACTTCGTTTGAGCGGAGCCTCAATTAAGTAGTTTATTTCCCCCTTGTGGCTTGAGGCCCCCATTGACGCCATCAGCTGAGAGCAGCGGTCACGTGACCCGCTCAGAACCACCAGCTGGTCGAGTCGTGTGCTCTAATCCCTCCTCAGAGGGAGTTCAGGCCAATGGAAGAGAGGTGAAGGGTTCTCCTGTGGCATCTGGGACCAGCACGGGCTCGTGCACTTCTTTCTGTTCCTCCTTGACCCCTGACCTCACAATCACATCACCTCTCATCTTAAATCAAACTACTTCCATGCAGAGGACAGCACACTTCATACCTCAACCACCACAGTGACGGGACATCTCTTATCACTTTCACAGTGAGTGGATGTCACTAAAAGATGGAGGCAACTGAGGTAGTGGTGGACTTGGCAGAAGGCAAGCAAACTAGCTCATTTGCATAAAGGGCGACTGAATGCTACAGAGAGGCTGTCAGAGTGAGGAAGACAACGGTGAGGACGGAAACGAGAAGCACTGAGGGAGTGAGAGAGACACTGAAAGGATAAGTGACATCGAGAAAGCAAAAGTGAGTGTAACTGTGCTGGAGTTTGACTGCTGGTGAGAGCGAACCCGAGTAGACAAGTAGTAGGGCGAGTGAGAAGGAAACACGAAAGAGAGAGGAAGTGACGCTGTGGAGAGAAAAGAAGTATGTACACAGAGGCCAGAGGATGTACAAAGGAGGGAGATGACAGGGTAAGACGAGAGTGGGACAATGAAAGGAAGAAGAAAGAGCGCAGGGAACAGGGAATTAGAAAGAAGGAGACAGAGCACCAGCGCCCCCCGTGACACAATATGTGATCTGCAGCCACTTTTAATGAAGGCCGGGTATTCAGTGGTAAGCAGTCGGTGGTTCAGCACTCAGCAGCTGTTGTGTAATCTGTGGAACAGCAGTTAATAGGGACAAGAAACTGCACAGGTGTTGATAGAGATCCGAAACTGGTGAGCAGGGACTCCTTGGCACACAACCTGACAGGTGGAAAAGCCACTTAGAGCCCAGTATAGTAACTAACACGTGTAGTATCCTGCAACACACGTTCTAGTGACCCGCAGGAAGTTGTTATTCCAGCCACTCCATCGAAGGCTGGACACACTGCACCCCCACACCCATCCACCACGGGTGCCACGAGTACGTGGCACCATCAATAAAAGGGTCCGAGCTCGGGGCCAGTTACTGAATCTAATCTTCTGTCGTCCGTCTCAGTTATTTGCGCCATGTGGGCCTGAGGCCCGACACCACATAGGCGACGAGGCGGGTCTGTCCCCGCCTGCCTACTGCTCGGCGCAACGTCGTCCCTCAGGAGGAGAGAATGAGCCTAAACTGCGACAGCGCCGACTCCTAGACCCTGCAAAATCAGCATAGCCTGCTGGAAAGCTTACACATAAGTGTGGCAGGGTATGCTCAGACGTGAGTCCCTTGCTCACTTTGCCACTGGATTCAAGCAAGCCCGGCTGAAGACGGCTGTAATGCCAGAAACCGGTCCTCGGAAGCTTGTTTCCGGTCCAGGGAGGACAAGGCTTGGCAGTTCGGGCTGGACTGTTCCCATGAGGCACAGGGTCAGACTGATTTGCATATAGCCATGTCTGAACTGGGGTGGCAGAGTGGGCTAAAGAACGGTGATGGATTAAACCCAGATCTTTTGACTGGGTGTGAGCGTTTGATTGATTCAGATGCTCCGCCCATCACCACCCCCTTTTGTACCGCTTTTGGCCGCCATAAGTGTGGCAGGGTATGCTCAGACGTGAGTCCCTTGCTCACTTTGCCACTGGATTTAAGCAAGCCGGGCTGAAGACGGCTGGAATGCCAGAAACCGGTCCTCGGAAGCTTGTTTCCGGTCCAGGGAGGACATGGCTTGGCAGGTGGGGCTGGACTGTTTCCATGAGGCACAGGGTCAGACTGATTTGCATATAGCCATGTCTGAACTGGGGTGGCAGAGTGGGCTAAAGAACGGTGATGGATTAAACCCAGATCTTTTGACTGGGTGTGAGTGTTTGATTGATTCAGATGCTCCGTCCATCACCACCCCCTTTTGTACCGCTTTTGGCCGCCATAAGTGTGGCAGGGTATGCTCAGACGTGAGTCCCTTGCTCACTTTGCCAGTGGATTCAAGCAAGCCGGGCTGAAGACGGCTAGAATGCCAGAAACCGGTCCTCGGAAGCTTGTTTCCAGTCCAGGGAGGACATGGCTTGGCAGTTCGGGCTGGACTGTTCCCATGAGGCACAGGGTCAGACTGATTTGCATATAGCCATGTCTGAACTGGGGTGGCAGAGTGGGCTAAAGAACGGTGATGGATTAAACCCAGATCTTTTGACTGGGTGTGAGTGTTTGATTGGTTCAGATGCTAAGTCCATCACCACCCCCTTTTGTACCGGAAAGCTTACACAGGCATAGCGCCAGGACGTCGGCCGAGGTTGTGCTGGGGTGAGAGGTCACTCACTGCGTGTTCCAGCACCGCAGTCGCCGACATACCGCCGTCGCAGCAGCCCTGACACCAGGCAGCCCAAATTAGAGGTTGGTGAGCGGCACAGGGAGGAGGTGCCACTGCTAGCCCCATGCCGGAGGCAGCTGTGCGTCTGACCCGCAATGCACACAACCCAGAGGTATCCATAGGCTGCCCGCTTGCCAACTCCTGCACAGGGAAAGAAAAGGTACGGTCCAGGTGCCCCCCTTGAGGGAGGGCAGAGACCCCTGCTCAGACTTAGCACGGCCTCAAGTCTCCCAAGGAGTCCACCGGCAGCCGCCTGCATGCGTGCGTTCCCCGCTTCCACACCGGCCCGAGACTGACAGATGGTACCTGCACGAGTGAGGAAGTTATTGCCACCACGAAAGCAAACAACTCCCCGAGCTACATGCCACGCCAGTCCCAGCACGGAGAGACCTACAGGGGCAATCCCTGCACGATACTGCCTGGCAGGTCACCCCCATCGCTGTAAAGGAAAAGAAGAAGTTTGCAGCAGATCACACAGGACGTCATTGAGCAGGCGATCGAACTCCAGAAAGCGCAGCGTCAAGGCGATACTGACTGTTTGACCTGCCTGGCACCTGAATTCTGGCAGCGGCCACGGGAGCCACGCCACAACGCCCAAGCCGCGACTGCATCACCCTCACTGTGTTCTCAAGATGGGGGACTGCAGACTCTCGAGTGGATCGCGCAATAACCACTCCACGCATCAGTTAGCGTACAAGGCCATTTTATTAGGACAGGCATGACAGCAAAATTAACATAACATCAATAACAATTAACAATCCCCCAAACATCCTGCCTCTCAACCATCATCCACTCACGTACTCCAATAGCCACTCCCAATTCGCACCACACCTCTTCACGTATCCCATTCACTTCCCCTTTTCACTTCCAGACTCCTCCATCATCTCCATCCATCACACTCCCGTCTACCACACCTCCATCCTGCACCTGTAACCCCCTCCCCGGAAGGGTGATTCTGCCCGTCAAGGACGCCACCCAGTGAACCCCCGGAGGGCGGTTACCTGCCCCTCCAAACGTGCACCTTTCGCACTCAGTCACACCTACACCAGATCCTCTCGTTCCAAAGAACACTGAGCAGATCCCGCAGCTCCCTAAGGTAATACGCATTTCCCATGTGTGAAAGGTGCACGCCATCATCTCGAAAGAGAAGTGGTTCCTCCAGCCTGAGCCCGCCATGAGCCAGCACTTTGAGTCCATGATCAGCACAGAAAAGCTGCATTGCCCTGTTCAGTTTCCTACGGGCCCTTTCAATGGCCGCGGGCTTAAGAGCCCCCCTCCAGATCCGTTGTGGTACAAATTCAGTCCACACAATACAGGCGCCAGCCAGATTGCGTTTCTTCGCTTCCAAGTCCCGATGCATCAAGTGTAACAAGGACACCCCTGACTGTCTTACCAAGTAATTTTCACCCAAATGTATCACCAGCATGTCCGGACAGCCCAGCTGTGACACCTTCTTTGTAAGCCATGGCAGCAATTCTCCCCAACGCATTCCGCTCCTACCCCACCATTGGACCTCATGATGACTGCTCCTAAGTCCCAGGCTACGACCATACACCTGCCTGTCCGCAAACTTTGAGGCCCAATGTACAAAAGAGTGCCCCACAATCCAAGTGACCGTCTTGGCCCCTGGTCCCTGGATGCAACCGACGAAGAGAAAGAGATTAGTACCACAGCAAACAAATGGACACTACAACCGCAGCCGCCAAATACAGCCCACGCCCCACTTCACCTGTGCACACAGCAGCGAGACCGCCAGCGACCAATCCGCCGAATCTCCTCCCACGACCAACCCAGCCCAGCAGCTGCCGTGGCCGCCCCGATTCTAAACGAGTGCGTACCAAAACGCGTGTATCCCTGCCAAGCCTCCGCAAAGCCAAGAGCAACACCGCCAGCAACTGGAAAGCCGTCAAGCTCCTCATAGAAGCACGCATGAAGATCTCCCCTTCCAACCTCTGCACTCTTCCACAGAAAGCCCGCCACTCACGCACCGGGCACACGCCCGCACAGCCACTCTCTGCCAACCACACCCATTTACCGCGACCAACCTGGTCCGTCTTTGAACGCCCCAGCCAAATGCCCAGCCGGAACCCATCCAAACGCACTACCGCAAATTCCCGCCCCGGCGCCCCTCGAGCCCCGAACAACTCTGACACCTGAAAGGCCCCAAAAAACATCCATACCATGCATAAACGGAACAATGCCACTTCACCCCCGTCATAACAACAAAACGGCAACTCCCCCAGAATCCCACCCAACAGATCAAACATAATCGCCTCCCGAGGCAACTCCCCCCTCCACCCTCACACGTCCCCAACCTTTCAACATTCGACCTAGCTGGATCAAATCCCATGTAGACCATACTGTAAAAGGAAACACCCGCCAACTTGCCGGCAATGGTTGCCTGAGACAAACCCCTGTCCATGCAGTCCAACACAAAACGCACCACCCCTTGCTCGCATGCATCCTTGGACATCCTCCAAGCACCCTTCTTCCAACCCAAGAAGGCCCCAAATTCAGACCACACCAACCTGTACGACCGCCTAGTGGACTCGGCTATAGATCTTTCAACTAACCCCACCACTCTCATTCCCACCATGCCCAGATACCCTCCGGTACCTTGGTCTTGCAGGCCTCCGCTCCCGGAGCCAGCTTCCTGAAGCGCTGCCACTGCGAACGAGATAACGCATCCGCAATTTCGTTACTGACGCCAGGCACATGTTGCGCGCGAATAAACACATTAAAACGCAAACATAGCAGCATGAAACTTCGCAGCACGCGCAGCACTCACAGGTCTTTTGCTTTCTGATTGTTCACCAAATCCACAAATGTCCGGTTGTCCACGTGAAACAACACTGACCTGTTCTTAAATTACGGGCCCCACACCAACAAAGCCACCAACAGCGGAAAGAATTCCAGGAAAGCAATGCTCCTGCCCTGGCGCAGCCAGTGAGCCGGCCACTGTTCAGCACACCAGCGACCGTCCCAGAAAACCCCGAAACCAGCCGCTCCCGCCGCATCAGAGTAGAGTTGTACCAGCCACACCATCTTGTCCCGCGCAAAGTCTAACGAGACACCATTGAAATCTTCCAGAAACATCAACCAGACCCGCAAATCAGACCTCACTCCCAACGTGACCCTGACCCTGTGATGAGGGAGAACCGCCCCTGACATGGCCATGCCGAGGCGCCTACAAAACGTCCTTCCGGCCCTCACCACCCTGCAGGCAAAATTCAACAGTCCCAGCAAACGCTGTACCAATCTCAACTCGATTTTCCGAGCACCCAGCACCTGTCTCAAAACTTCCTGCATCTCCGCCACCTTCTGCACTGGCAACTTCGCCTGCCAAGCCACCGAGTCCAGTTCGATCCCCAAAAAGGTAACACAACAGCTAGGCCCTTCCGTTTATTCTGGCGCTAAAGGCACCCCAAACTACTGCACCATCAGCTGAAATTGGCCCAAGGCCATTCCACACTCGCCCGACTGTCCCATTCCAACAAACAAGAAATCGTCCAAATAGTGAGACACAAGCCGGTGCCCACTGCGGTCCACAAAGGCCCACTGCAAGAAGGAGCTGAAGGACTCAAAAAGCGCACAGGAAACCGCACAACCCATTGGCAACATCATGTCGACTAAAATGGCCCCTGCAAACTGCATCCCCAACAGAGAAAAATCCACCGGGTGAATGGGAAGAAGGCGAAATGCCGACTTGATGTCACACTTGGCCAATTCCGCCCCCACTCCGCAAGCACGCACCAAACCAATGGCATCATCCACCGACGCATACAAGACTCTCGAGTCCTCCTCCGCGATGAAGGCATTCACCGAACCCCCCTCCGGCCACGACAAGTGATGGATCAAACGGAACTCCCCCTGTTCCTTCTTGGGAACCACCCCCAGTGGGGAGACCATGAGATCCGGCATCGGCCACTCCTCGAACGGGCCCGCAATCCTGCCTTCCAAAACCTCCTTTTCCAATTTCCTCGACACCACATCCGGCAACTCTCTGGCAGACCGCAAATTCTCCGCCCAACCCTGCTCCCTCGTTCCCTGATAGCCAATCCGAAAACCTTCCACAAACCCCCAATACTGTCTCGCCGCCGCCTCTCTATCAGGATACCGGGAGAGCCATGGACACATGGCCTCCACCCTAACCGGAGTATGGGCCCTTCGCCCCAACCTGCCCTCTGCCTCTTGCAAACTTCCATTGTTCTGAGGGTGTAGCCAACGTGAGGCATTGCATGACTGCGTGCCGTCCCCCACACTTTGAGCACTCATGTTTGAATTTACAGGAAGGTCGGTTGCAGAAACCCTTATTGAAACCCCAACATGCTCCAGTGGAAACCGGCTTGTACTGCTGTCCAGCTGCCCCTGTCCACACCGCCTGAGCTCCCTGACCCCCGGCAACGCCTGGCCCACCCGCCCCAGATTGGGTGGGGCGCGACTTAAAAGACCGATAGGTTACCGGGAGGCCACTGGCTGTATGTGTAGAAGCCGCCGCCTGTGTCGATGACATCCACTGAACCCAGAATTCCTGGTCAACGTCCCCCCACGGCTTGTCCGGGTTCACACTAATCCTGGCCCTGAACTCCTCGTCGTAGCTCAACCAGGCAAAACCACCAAAATGCACCTGCGCCTTCCGAATCACGTCCATATATTTAATCAACGCAATCGCCCTGTCTGCATGTTTCTCACAGTATATACTCGCATAAATTTAAAAAGCCGACGTCCAATTCTCCATCGTCACCGGCACTCTCGGGCACCTGGTCAACTCCCATTCCTCCTCCTTAGACCCTTATTTCGCCTGAATCTCTCTAAAGACATCAACATATTCATGTTTCCAGATCTTCGACTTCGTTTTTTCAGATAAATGAGACCCAAGAGGCATAGCCATCCCCATGTACGGTAGTTTCTTCCGAGCTTTCTCAACCCCATTATCCTTTCCCCCATCATCCTCCACTTTGTCCGTTTGAGCACTGGCCGTCACAACCTTGTTCTTACCATCCACCGGAGCCTTTTCCGCTCCACCTGTAGACCCAAGCCCCCGCACAGACCCATCCCCCACACCCACCAACCGGCAGGCCTTCTTCCTCCCTCCTTTCGTCCCATCCCCCCAAGCATCCCACCAAGCGCCCTCACCTGATAGAATTGCAGGAGCGTCCCGCTCAGTCCTCCTCGCATCCGTAAGCTTCGCTGTCCCTTTGCTGGCCTGACTGGCGCCACCTCTTTCTTCCGGGACACCTGCCGGCCTGTCCACCACAGATCTGCCCTTCCCCCAACTCACAAGCTCTCTCACCTCACCCTCTTCCAGCTCATCCTCTACATCCTCATAGTCCAACACCTCGTCATCCAACTCACACACTTCAGTCACCACTCTTTTCGCACCTTTCCCTTTTACTCCAGGCACAAACTCACACTCCAACGTCGCCAGTGCCCGCTCCCTCGGTGGAGGGCAGGCCACCGCGGACCCCCCTGCTTCTTCGTCCCAGCATTTAGAGGCCGTCTTGTGCCCCGCCGGCCCACCACGGCCTCTGCCAGCTACACCTGCTGGCCTGTCCCCCCCCCGAGCCGTATGCGCTCGGGGAGGCCCCGGTGCCACCAGGTCTCTGTGCCGCCAAGGCAGTCCCTGACCCCTCTACCCAGACCCACTCCCCTGTTGCCCTGGGAACCCTCACCTCTGCGCCTGATGCAGGTCTGCCCCCAGACACCCCACCCGCCTTCGCCTCTCTATCAGCACACAAACGCTGCCATTCCCCCTCCGTTTCCTTAATAATCCGTTGTTGGTCGCGAATCCGCTCTTCCGTTGACATGAGCTCCCACCTGGTGTACCAGGACCCCTGCCTCTCCGTGGCCCCTAAGGGGCTCTTCCCAAGTGGCGGCAGAGCAGACGCCCCCTTTTCCGGCACCCCTCCCCCTGCCTGCCGAGCCTTCTTCAGTCTCTTGCCCTTGGACCCCTGCGCCCTTACTACGCCCTTCTTGCCCGTAGACGGATCCACCGGCTGCCCAGGTTGGCCCCCTGCGAGGCCCTCCTCCTCATCCCCGGACTTCCCCTCCGTTAACATGAGGGCGATCTCCTCTCCAGCCACCTGCTCCCACTCACCCAGGTCCTCCCCCCCACTGCCTTCACTACTCTCCCCATAGTCAACCAGCTGCCCTCCCCACCTGACTCCCCTCCCAATACTGGCAATGGGGCCAAAACCTGCTGTAAGTCCCCCCCAAACTGCCCGTGCTCTCCCGGCCCCTCCCCGGGCCCACCCTCCTCCAGCACGATATCATTGCCAGATACACGAGCAGGGAGGCTTAACCACCTCCCCCGCGCTTGGGGCCATCCTGTTCCCTCTTGCCCCTCTACCGCCCTGCTCCCGACCCACGAGTCCCTTGGGGCTCATCCTGACACGCGGCTACAGCCACGAAAACGCCGGCCGAGGCCGCCCTCTGAGGTCGGGCCATCCCGACCCAAGCTTGGTCAAGGACACCGGGCTGAAGGAGGTCGGCCCTCCCAGTCCGGCCAAGTACCTGCAATGCCGCCCGCACTGCCACAGCATCGGGCGTCGCCATGGCTCCCGAGACGCTGACTGCCTCACCGCCGAAATCGCCGACAAATGTATGCACCCCTCCTGTGTCGCACACCGGGGCACCAGCGGCGACTCTCTTCGTCCAAATGCACCTCCGCCTACACTAAACTAACTACGCCTGACAGACTAACTCCACAAACTACCTGAGGCACCGGGGACAGGAAGAGGAAGTCCTTCCCCTCCTGTCCCCTTAAGTAGCCTCCTAACCCCCCCACCCCTAATTCCCACCCCTTACCTAACTTCCTCCCGCCGTCCTCTCGCGCGAATACTCCGGGGAAAAGACTGGTCTGCCGACCTGCTTTCCCCGGGGCCCGCATTGTAGCAAGGATCGCTCTCTGCATCCGGAGAGTGATGAGCAAATGAACAGCGCGCCAACCAACCCTGAGTGTTGGTTGGCGCGCTGTTCATATGCACTCTCCCAGGCATCCAGCGCAGCACAGTGCCATAGCCTAGCAGGAGCGGGAAGTACTCTGGCTCGCGGCCCTTCTACCACTGCAGGCCATCATCGCAGGACGCGCGAAGCGGCTGCAGCACCCCTAGCGGCTGCCGCTGCCCATAGTATTGCACCACAGCACAATAGAAAAAAATGCTCAGAAGAAATGAAAGGGCTTCATCCAGCCGCGCTGGCAGGACAAGCTCTGGTCCTCATGCTCAATCCTGGTGACCCCAGAGAGGGATAACCAAAGTACCTGCAGCGCCATCTGGCTGCCAGGGACAGCAGCACGTCAGCTTTAATAAGGAAGAACACAGGAACCTACCTCCAATAAAGCAAAGCACAGCGCCAACTAGTGGCTGAATCACGGCACCTTGCCAAAGCAGCACTGGTACAATCATTTCCCCAAGAGGCAAGACGGCCACCAGTACAAACCTGCGACAGTGTGTAAACCCCTGACGTGAAACACCTACATACACATGGGGAACTGAGACCATACAAGCAGTGACTGCAGCCAACTCTACCTCACACAAACGGGAACACACAACAGGTCCCAGCCCCACACTGAGGCTAAAAAGACAGGCACTCATGGTAAGAGGGAATCAATCAGAAACTCAAGCACCTGCACGACGTAGGATGACAAGGGATACGTGGAGGAGAGCATCACCCGTTCTACATCACTGAACTCTGTAAGTGTTAGAACAGAGCACTGCTGACCACCTCTGCAAAGCATAGCAACAAGCATCAACAAGCGAGACAGGCTGCGTAAGGACCGCGTCCCATAAGCTACTGCCCATTCAGCTACAGCTGGGAAAGGGGGAGAAATCAAGAACCCCATAAAAAGCCACAGGATGTACACTGATTTCCTACCATGACCGACATCAGCAGGCGAGAGTGCCAGACCAGTGACAGGTGTGGCTGTATCCCACCCCACAGACCAGCAGTACTAGAGCACAGCACAGCGTCCTGCTAACCAGCCAGCAACAGAAGTCAACAGGTCCTAGAGTGCGCACCGCCACCACCGGGAAGACTGGCTGCTCATGCCCAGCTGCTGAGACGGACTGCACTAGGCGCAGCAAGATGGGCCCTCAGCGAAGAATGCCATTGAAGTGGCCCTCTGCACCCTGCAAGTGAGCGCAGCAAGGACACCTTCTAAGACAGCAAATCTCCAGGTAGCTGCCACACCTAAGAGCCCCAAGGTGCCCCAAGCTACACCAGCGCAAACCATCAGAGAAGAAAGAACGCTGCCTGCCGCTTCTGCAAGTACAGGGAGACACTGACAAACCCCCACAAGGAACTGCAAGAAACTCAAGTGGCAACACCAAAGACAACCCCCACAGGCAAGAGTGGAAGGGCTGTCACTCGGTGTGTCCGAGCCACAGACGGCTCCGATCCGCAGCAGGCGGTGTGGATTCCATCCGCAATGTATGTAAAGGGAAAACACATTTATTTTGTGCTGAAGAGAATTCATATTTGAGTGAAGGAGCTGTGCTTAACGTTCTGACGTTTTAACGAATTTAGTAGGGAACAATGCCATTGGTTTAAATCAATATATAAAACCATATTTAAATGATTGGCGGAGGGTTCCCTTCTACTTTCACTGGATAGTAACAGCATGATTCCCCTAATGAATCAGTTGCGCGCACAACGAGAATGAGAGGGAACACTGCTAGAAGCCACTTTATTCACGTGGTATTATCTGCACATTTTCTGCATTTGCTACTTAGCGTAGCCTTAGTTTCAATGTTGACAAAGAGACGTACTTTTAGGAAATTAATCAATTTAGTAGTGTGTTTATGTATCTGTATCTTCATTTCAAGGACTTCTCCCATTGTCTCTGTGAGAAGATCCTACCGAATAGATAGTTTCATTGAAGTAACAGTTTCTGTCACGTGTTTTTGTTCCATAGACTTGTACTGAAAGAAAAGTTCATGTTTGGATTATATGATCCAACTGGCTTTTTGAGCGAAGTCTCTGGTTGGTTGAAATGATAACTGACGCTGAATTATCTCCTGTGCTTCTTGCTATGTTTGCATTAAACGCACACTAGACTTTTAGGCTTTCTCACATGTTTATTTTAACATTTAGCCAGCAACTGGATGAGTTCCTTTGTAGTGTGTTTGTCTTCCCCAGTCAGATTCAGCCACTGGTGAACTGCATAATGTGCTGAATCTCCACAAAATGTTCACAAAACTTCCACTTTCTGGCTCATCTGCTGTGTTGAAAGTTTCAGGATGATCTGGCAAGCAGAGGCCGAGAAAAAAGGGGGGGTCGCAAACTCATTTTCCCCATGTTGTGTGTAGGGGGATGTTTCATTTTTTGAACAGGACTACAGCTGGAACTACTGAACGAAATTACACCAGATTTGGCAGAAAGCTAGGTGTTGCTCTAGACTGTGTGCTTTTTGTAATTTTGTGCAAATCTGTTCAGCAGTTTCAAAGAAATTAAAGTTGAAAAACTAATGATATACAGGGTGAGTCCTTGCAGTGTACTCACGGATCCTACAAAAATATGATTGCTGCCAACACTTCAACCAGGAAGTGTTGCAGCCATCATGGGACTTGGCTTGATACTGAGTCCCAGAAAAAAAGTAAAAAATAAAGAAAAGGGGACAGGATAGGAATGCTCTGTCACCCCCCCCCCCCCCAGATATCTAAGGGGTGGTCCCGTGGGGGGGGGGGGGGCTTATGAGTTACCCTCCTAGGCTTTTGTTAAGCCCTGGGGATCGCCCCCTCCACAGGCCACTGAATACTATAAATGTGGGGGGCTGCACGGCCCCCTGTGGGAAACATTGTTAACAACGCGGTCACTACACTGCAATGCTGTTACAACGGTGGTCGTTACAACAACCACGATGTTACCACGCTATGCTATTACAATGCAAGTCTTTACATCGACTTGCGCTAGATGGCGTGCTAATATTACAAAGAGTGTAGTTTACCATCCCAACACCTTCCCTACTGTTAAGTGAACTGGAGTTGGAATAGTAAATTACACTTTTTTAATATTAGCACGCCATCTAGCTCAAGTCGATGTAAAGACTTGCGTTGTAATGGCATAGCGTGGTAACATCGCAGTCGTTGTAACGACTGCGATGTAACGGCACGCATTGTAATAGCTAGCGTTTTTCCGTCATATATCCCCCCCTGCTGCCCTTGGGACAACCACCTCCTTGGGGAACATGCCATTAATTACATTTAAAAAACAATGTGGGGCAGGCTCTACGCCTCCCCCGCTACCCCAGGGACTGCCAACCCGGCTGTAAGAATATGTGAAGGAGCTGCGTGACTCCCCCACTGCCTCGGGGACCACCGCCTTGCTGGGGCACAAATATTCATTATTTTTTTATATAAACAATGCAGGGGAGGCCCTATGGCCTCCCCCTCAGCCCTGGAGACTGCCACCTCCCTGGGCACAAATACAATAATGAAGGGGGTCCGCTGCGGACCCCAGGCCCTGTGGATCACCACCTCCCTGGGTCTTACTTAGCAAAGGAAGGGGGCAGATCTGTCCCCCTCGTGGAGCCCTACATCACCCTGGGGACATCCATCCCGCACTACTCCCGCCAATCCATAGCAGACAAGGGCTCTGCTTTCAGCAAGTAAACGCACAAAATGCTCTTGCTTGTTGAATGCAGAGCATGCATCTGTTTCCCTGCTGGCTGTGAAGTTAGCAGGAAAGCTGACACGTTGCTTTGGGATCCAGGGAGCTGCATGTTAGCAGCTATCTGGGTCTTAAAGCAGTGCCGGCTCCTGCAGCCATTTGGGACCGTGGGGTCCTTGAGACTTCCTTGCAGTCCCCAACATTTTAAATGTTGTTACCCTGGTTAGGACCAGGGCTCCCGCACTACAGGCAGGGCTCCGGGGGATGGGATCTCTCCCTTTTTTAATGTTATTTTTTTTTTCTTCAAAGGTGGAGGTCCCAGGAGATGGGGTACCCAGGGCTGAAATTGGCAGAGGAGGGGGGCAGTGTGGCACCCTCCCTTTTTAAATATATATATTTTTTTAAAAGGGGCATGCCCCAGGGGATGGGGACCCCAGGGCCCAATAAAGTCCAGGGAAAGGGGCATGTTGGCCCCCTTATTACTAAATGAATAAAGATATATTTTTAAAAAGCCGACAACTTGCCTAAGGCCACGCCCTTTTCTCTACCACTCTGCACAAGCACTTCCTGGCACGCTGCTGGTTGGGGGAAGAAGTCACCTTGGCTGCTGAGGGTCCGTAAGCACCAACAAGACCTCCTGTTACCTCCAGTAAGCCCTACATCTACATAAACATTTTACATGGCAAATATGAACCATGATAAAGTCACTTTTAGAAATTATATTGTATCATGTTGGTAGCCATGAGAATGTGCTAAAGTAATGTTTTGATCATGTACTACACATATGAGCAAATAAGGTAAAAACTTGTGGATATTACATGGTAATCTAGAAGAATTGTATAAAATGTTGATAACAAAAAAGTATTACCAATATGCATTAAAAATTAAAAATGGAATGAACTCCAACTCGTACAATACTTCATAACAAGCAACTGTGGGAGCAGTAAACAAGCATTTTCAAACAAATGACTAAGCTACTCTGGCAGAGGCCGTGTGAGGTGGAAAAGTGTTGGTGGAGTAGAGGTGAGCTGATTAAACAATAATTCACAGGATTTATCCAGTGTGGTACATCCTTGGTTTGGAAATTTGATTTTGGGCTACATGGTTCAGCCCCACGACAGCACCCGCAAATGTGCGCGCCAAGCAGAACCACATTGTAGGCGTGCACGCACGCACACACACACACCCACCACACACACACACATGTAAACACACACACACACACACACACACACACACACACACACACACACACACACACACACACACACACACACGCACACACACACACACACACACACACACATATATGAAGCCCACATTAGAGTAGGTTCCACAAAATCTCAGGTACACATTATATTTACCTAAGAGCAGATTCCACTACATGTTAGGGTCTTACTTTACACACTTTACACAATATCTTATAAAATCTCCAGGGCATATCATACGTAGCTCAGTAACGTAATATACATATTACCGTAGAACATTCTGCAAACCTTGGATCAGATCCTTTCATGTTGTGTACATTTTACACCAAAGTCCACTGCATGTCCCGGGCACAATCTGCAGTTTCTGTGGCGTTGATGTTACTGCATCTCAGAGGGGATTTCTGCTTCATCTCATGGGACATTCACCAGCCTCTGTGGGATCACAGTTGTATATTTATTAGCAACTCAGGAACAGGTTGCACAGCTCTTCAAGGATTACTTCTAAAGCATTCTGGGTAGTACAGTCTGCATCTCATGGGGAAATAGTTCAGGTCCATGGGAGTGGATTAGTGGCATCTTTGGGGCAGATACTTCTGCCTTTCTGGTACACGCTAAGCACCACTGTGAGAAAGTGGCTCTATATATACCGGACCAGAATAAGGTACAGTGTGTATAGAGTCCACAAACCCCAGAGGTATAACAGAGGTTAAAGTCAGGACTGACCTTACTCTTCAAAGGGGTAGCTTGGTCGAGCAGTAAGGCAGTACCAGAGGACAGTGTAAAGCATTTGTTGAACACCCTCAGTCAGCAAAAGGTTTCACGCACTCAAAGACTGAACTCTAGGCCAATGGGTTTTATATCCACAGATATAGGTGTTTTATTTTTAGAACCAACAGGCATAAAAATATACTTTTCTTGGTATGAGTACTCTCATGTAATTACTTTGCATAAAGTCAATAGACTTTGTGAACACAATAGATACAGAGGTTGCAGTAGGCAACACAATTCTAAACACACTATAGCATTGAGCTCAATGGGGTTTCATCATATAAGTACAGTTGATTACTTTGTAGATTACTTTGGTAGTTCCAGGACTGGATCCTAAATTCAGTCCTGGGGTCTAAATTGAAACCAATTTAGGAAAATCGTTTTAGGTACAGTAGTGATTTTTCAGGAATATATAAAGCTGTTTTAAAAGTTCACACGTAGAAACTTTTCAAGGAAAATCTGGCAATGTTATCCAATGGGAGAAAATTCAGATTGCATGTAAAGTATGATCTTGTTACTTTTGTAATCCGGTACTAGGCTCCTGGGCCCAGTACTGGGGCCTCAACTTAAAACAGGTAAGTAATTGCGTTTCAGTATTTCATACGATTTTTTTTTTAATTCAAATCTTTTTTATTGAAGAGTAAAGATGAAAATAAAGACAATACAATAAATCTTCCAATGTACAAATGAACAAAAATGTTGGCATAATGACGCTTACACTAATCAAAAGCAAATCAAAAAGAGAGGATAAGAAAGAAAAGGGGGGAGAGAGAAAGAGAGGAAAAAAAGAGAGAAGAGAGAAGAGGAGAGAGAAGAGGCGAGAAGAGAGAGGACAGGTGTATCCATAGAGCAATAGCAACTGGTTTACCCAGACCTGGCACGCTGCATGCGTAACAGGAAATATACAGTAGGCATACATAATCAAACACACCAAATTCTATATAGATTCTATATAGTAAAGCTAACTGTTGGGATGCGCGTCATGGGGGTTCAAAGTGGGAGGATGACGCATCCAGGGATGACCAGAGTTTGGAGTTCGAAGGCTTCCAAGTGGCTGACTGTAGCACAGGATTGTCCGCCCCTCTTAAGAAGGAGAGTCATTCTAGCCGCATTTTGATGTTGACTCCAGCAAAATCTTTCCATTTGTAAAGTATGACCTTGCACGCCAATGTCAACATAATATCAAGCAGTTGTCTGTCATGAATGTCCGGCAATTGCGCCTCCAGAGGACCCAAAATGACATATATAAATTCTTGGATAGGTGTGATTCCAAGCACTTGTTGAATATATGCAAATATTTTACTCCAAAATGGTCGCAATAGGGAACAATTAAAAAGCATGTGTGCCAAGTCACCAGGTGCTTCCTGACAGTTCCAACAGTTAGGCGTATCCCTCAGTTTACATTTAAACAATTTCTGTCCAAAACACTCTGTTTAACAACATATATTTCGTTTGACATAGGATCGGGGATATCTTGTTTGTTAGTGCAGTGTTGTGTATTACCTCCCAGTCTAACACAATGCCTGTGGAGTTAGGCTCCGACTCCCACTTACTTTCGGTCATCCTATGTGGTTTCTTGGGCAGGGGGAGGAGTAGTTTATATATTCTGGAAACAAAATGATCAGCATGGTATAGTATTCGGAGGCGGGTCACCAGCCAGGGCGAGTCTGTATTGAGGGGGCACTTGGAGATAGCGGCTTTTAGTTTCAGGAACTGGTAGAATTCTATGGGTGGCAAATCAAATTTCTCTTGCAATGTCGAAAAGGGTAGGGGCCTGCCATTATCATAGAGGTCATTCACTATGTGTATACCTTTTGCAGCCCACAGTTCCCAGTAAAGGGTCTTCCCTTCTATCCGGAGCATAGGGTTATGCCATAATGAAAGCAGGGTGGATCTCTTAGCCACCAAAGCGGTTTTATGGGACTGGTCGAGCCGGAGGAGTGCTCTTCTGGTATTTAGTAGGATGTATTTAGAGTGAGGTACATGGGCCAAGTCCATGGTGAGGAGAGCCGAGAGGGGTGCACGTGCCATTAGCGACCGTTCAATAGTTAGCCATACTGGAGTGTAGGATGTACCATCAACCAGCCAGAGGGCTCCTTGCTTACAGAGGAAGGCTGTTTGGTAGTTCCTGAACGAGGGCAGGCCCAGGCCGCCCTTTTCTTTTGCTAGTTGCAGCTTTTTTAGTGATATCCTGGCTTTTTTCCCTCGCCACAGGAACACTCCGAACAACCTGTCTACCTTCTTGATGAATTCTTCTGAAAAAGTCATGGGGAGCATGCAAGCTAGGTAGTTGACTAGAGGCGTGCACATCATTTTAAGAGTCTCAACCCTACCCCACCAGGACAAAAATTTAGGTGACCAGCTGTCTAGCAGCGTGGATATCTTTTTTAACGTTAAGTCTTCATTTAATTTCAGAGTCGTAACCAAGTCCTTCTCAAAATCTAAGCCCAAATATTTAAAAGCTTTTGGTTGCCAGGTGAGACCGGATGATCCTAGGATTTCTTTGCCCCCGATGTTGTTTAGTAACTTAACTTCTGTTTTATCTTTATTCAGTTTATACCCTGAGACTCTAGAAAACCCCTCAATTGTGTCCATCAAGGCCGGGAAAGCCTCGTCAGCTTTTTCCGTCAGGATCAGCACATCATCAGCGTATGCAGTCAATTTTACAGTGCAGTCATCAAATGGAACCCCAGCAATGGCGTCAATATGTCTAATATGCCACAGGAAGGGTTCTATTGCTAGTAAGAACAGAGATGGTGATAATGGGCATCCCTGTCTCGTCCCTTGTTTTAAACAAAAAGAGGAAGAGAAGGAGCCACCCGCTCTGACCTTAGCAGTAGGGCCGGCATACAAAGCCATTACAAGTTTAGTAAACGTCTCTCCTAGGTTAAAGTTGTGTAAACTGCCTCGAGGAAGGACCAATCTACCTTGTCGAAGGCTTTTTCCACATCTAGTGTGACAGCTACCGTGGGAGTTTTCAGGAGTTTTGCTTTCTCTAGGGCATGGGCTAGTACTCTAGTGTTATCACTAGACAGTCTATGTTTTAAGAAACCCGCTTGAGACGGGTGTACGAGGGTAGGAAGGACTTTTTGCAACCGGGCTGACAAGATCATGGCTAGCACTTTACAATCTAGATTAATCAGGGAAATCGGCCTATAATTCTTTGGTAATGACGGGTCTTTGCCGTCCTTAGGCAGAAATGCAATAGTCGCTTCTGCCAACGTGCCCTTCACCTCCCCCGACTCGGTAAATTCATGAAAGAGGTTCAAAAGAGGATTAACCAAATCTGTTGCAACGCTTTTATAAAATTTGGCCGTAAAGCCATCCGGACCCGGTGCTTTCCCACATTTCAATCCCCTGATCGCTGTTTGCACCTCATTAGCCGAGATCGGCTCATTAAGACTAAGTTGTTCTTCATGTTTTAACTTTGGGAATACACACTCCTGTAGATATTCCTGAATCTTGTCTCCAGCTACCAATTCGTTTTTAGCGTATAAGTCCTCGTAGAAGTCTTTAAAGACCTCAGTAATTTTTTGGGGGTCCGAGTGAGCAACTCCCGCCGAATCCCTGATAACATTAATAGCATTCTTTTGCACTTTGAATTTTAAGTATGCCGCCAGGCTCTTACCGGCTTTATTAGATTCACATAGCTTAAACATTCGCTTCCTATCCAGCCATACTCCCGCCCTTTCGCTCACTAGCTTGTTATATTCGTATTTTCTGTTGGTCATGATATTTAGTGTTTCCCGGTCCCTTGTCCTTTGGTGTTTGTTCTCTAGAGTAGCTATCTCAGCCTCCAGCCCTTCCAGCTTTGCATTACAATCTCTGTTCATTGCTGAATGGATTTTGATGCACACCCCCCTTATTGTACTTTTCAGAGCCTCCCATCGCACTAGGTCTGAAGTGTCCCCTCTCGCATTAATCTCCAAATAAGATCTAATAGCTGCCAGAATTTCAGCTCTATATTGTTCTTTGTGCAGGATTTCTTCATTGAATCTCCAAGACATTTGTTTAGGTGCTGGTTTAATGTTACTGATGGATAGAGATATGCATGAGTGGTCCGATAGTATCCTTGGTTCAATTGATGTATCCTCTATCCTTGCGACGCCATTTTGTGTAATGAAAATGTAATCAATGCGGGAGAATGAATCGTGAGGGGAAGAGTAGAATGTGTAATCCCTATCTGTAGGGTTTTGTATTCTCCAAGCATCAATTAAATGAAATTGTTGACATAATTTGATGAAGGCATTATGAGACTTGTTGGGTTTGAATGCACACTTAGAATCCCTATCTAAGGCCGGGTCAAGTGGAAGATTAAAATCACCCCCAATTATATGTACCGCCGTATTGGGTATCGTTGCAATCTGCTTGACTAAATCCTGCCAAAATTCTAAATCATTAGTGTTAGGTGCGTAAACATTAGTGACAAAGAATTCCGTGTTATCCCTAGAGAGTTTCACCGTGACCCAGCGACCTTTTTCATCTGATGAGGATGACAGTAATTCTACCTTGGACTTTTTTGACAATAAAACCAGAACCCCATTCTTTTTACCGAGTGCACTAGATCCTACAACCTCCGAATAAAACTTGTTGCGCAGAGTGTAGAATTGTTTAGCATCTAGTTTGGTCTCTTGCAGCAGAACAATGTCCCCCTTCTGCCTACGCAGATAGTCTAATATCTTTTGTTTTTTAACGGGTTGATTCAGACCCTTAACATTCATGGACAGAATTTTCAATCGGTCAAGTGAGGTTGTACCAAGTGGAGTGGACAGTGGTGTATGTGACATTTATAGTAGTGTATGTATCATGGTTGTTCCATGAGAACCAAGGAAAAACATCTTACACGGTGTATTATGTAAAGAACACACTGTTTTGCTCCATATGATGTAAAACGGTCGACAGTCATGAATACACATTTGGGTGCCTAGGGATATAGCCTGAGTGGCCTGAGTACAGGTATACAAACACATCATATGCATGATACAACTTGTCCAATCAAGAGTAAAGAAACAGACCAGAAGAGAAGGAAGAGAAAGAAGAGAGAGAAGAGAGAGAAGTGGCACGGAAAATAGAAGAAGAAAAGTGGAATAGAATGAAGGAAAAAGAAGAGAAAATAATACAGACCATAAAACACAACACCCATCCCCCCCAATCCCCCACAGCCCCCCACCCCACCCACCCCAACTGTAGTACAGAAGCATGGCGACGTGAGGAAAACCGCAGTAGCCCTCCCGTCTAAACTAGTCATGTATAGACATTGGAACTATTATGCATAACACAAAGTGCATACCAACATTACGCAAGCAGCGGAACGATGAAATGGTGTGGCAGAACCAACATGCAATCAATAGCACGCTTCCACTGTGTGTTCTCTATAAATCGGAAAAATTCCTGAGTGCCCACTAGGCTATGGTTATCGAACAGAAATTTGATAATACAACAACATGGACCATTGTAAGATATTATAGCATCATATCCTTCATTAAAGGCTCGTAATGGTTAGCAGTTTCTAAGTCAACGCATCAGCTGTGAATAACCTAAGCAAAAACAATAGGTCATCAACAATCATTCCCTTAAACAGAGAGTTTCAAAGTTGCCGGAGCGAAATCCGGTCTACTCCGAGTAACCTGCCAGTGTACCGGAGTCTGGAGTTAAGCAATACGTTGGGATTTATATCTCACCGTCCACCACCTCAGTGGAGTCAACGCAGCGAGTCTGCTCAATTCAAAAAAGTTTAGACCAGTAATAGCAGGTCCACGCCAGATCAAAACGAGGGAAGTAAAGTAAAGAAACTTCCTGAGCTTTAGTTCAACCCCTTACGCCATATTTCAGGGTACCATAGAGTTTCTAGTGCTAGAGGGCCTCCGTAAACTTGAAACCTCATCATGTAGTTACCTAGCAATAGACAAGTCCATTAGACTTTTAACATGAACAGAGCATAGATAGCTTGTTGGGAGTACTAAAACCCAGACGTGTTCATTTGTATCCTGAAGCTGAAGCCGAGGCTGTTAGACCATTCGGGTTATTAGTTTCCATGTCGCGTTCCATATCTCGTTCTTCCACGTCTTCAAGCATACGTTTGAGCTTCATAGGGTCCGTGAAGTAGTGAGACGATCCTCGTATTGTCACCCTGTACTTCGCTGGGCCCACAAAACCAAATTGGTATCCCTTCACTGACAGTTGTGGACGTAGGGCAAGGAAGGCCTTCCTTATTTCCACGGTCTCCTTACTGTAGTCTTGAGAGATGTAGACCTTGGTGTCTTTCCACAGAATATGATTGTGCTTTCGCACGAAGGCTAGGATTTGCTCCACATGTTGGTAGCGTAATGGTTTACATACGATGGGCCTTGGTCCTCTCTGCGTTTTAGTGATTCTTCCTGGAACTCTATGTGCTCTGTCAAATTCAAGAGGGTTTGTAAAAGTCATGTTCGTGGCTTTAGTGAACCAGGATTCCAAGAACTTAATGCATGAACTTTCCGATTCTTCTGACCCTTCCGGAATTCCAAAAATGCGTATGTTCCCCCTCCTGTTCCTGTCTTCCAACTCGGCCAGTCGTCTAGTTGTCTGGTCAGAGGAGATGTGTAGGTGTTTCAGAGCCGTTGAAGTTTTAACCTCTATGTCTTCCAGGCGACTGATCCGGGATTCTGTTTCTGTTAGGCGCGCATTAGTATCTCGGATATCTTGACGGATTGCCACCACTTCCTCCTTAGTGACCTTGGCTAGGTCCTTCACTTCGTCTAGCCTATTCAATATCATGTACAGTGCGCCGGAGTAACTTTCTTTGGTTTGTTTGGTGATCCCGGGTTCGAGTGGTCTGATTTAAGTCTCTTAAGGGTTCCCTGATCTTTGGTATCCATTGCGACCACTTGATCCTTCTCTGGGATGCTTAGAAGTTCGGGCAGTGACTTGAAAGCTCCCCTTCGGCACTCACGCGGCGCGAAATAGACAGCACCAGCCTAAATAGGAGATTGGTCAGTCAGAACCCAGGTCACTGATAGTAATAACACTTCGCAAAAGGCATCTGAGGAACAGAGCGTCCCATCTATTCATTCATTATGTGCACGTGGTGTTTGTTGAGACTGGAACATTAGGGAGCCCACTGTGAGTTGATGTCAAGCAATCCAGGCGCTCGTTTCAGCAGACTTAAGCCTTCATGAACATATCATCAGACAGCGTGAGCAGCTCGTGCATTGTAACCTTTAGGGAATGCTTTGTAGATTAATGGTATGCACTCCAGGCACACAGCGTAGCAACATTCATCTCCCCCTGACCAGTTCTGGAATGTGTGACTAATTTCTTCCCCACATGTCAGAGTGGTTTCCAGCAATGTTCGCCTGGCGTCAAAAACCGGCTGATTTGGGCAGAGTTAATGAGGTAAGATACTTTGCCTCGGTCTTTCAGGCATTACCGAGTAGCGGCCGCCATCTTGGTAAAGGTAATGGAAGTCTCGGCATGGCCGATCGCACTGTACTCACGCGATCGGTAAATTCAGCTGTCTGCCCCGGTGCGCTATTTTCTGTAGACGTGTCCACCTACTTCAGTCCCTCTTGTGTTGTCGGGTTTTCCGCTGCGTCCTGCAGGAGCTCACTTCGCGCTCCGTTTTCCTTCCCTCAGTCGCGCTGCCGCCATGGACGTTCGAAGCCTCACTCGGTGCAGCTCTCGTTCCGCTGCAGCCCCGGACATGCAGGTCAGCTCATTACAGTCAGGGAATGATCCGATACTTGAATCTTCGGTCACATCCCAGCTGTAGGCACATAAAGGCGTTCCAATTCCAGGTAAAGACGCTCGTGACGGGAGGAGAGACGCTCTAAACCGCCATCTTCCTCGGCGTCCAAGCCACGCCCCCTATTTCATACGATTTTTAAAGAATATTTCAAGTTTTCAAAAGTAGTCAGAAGAAATTTCATAGAAAAGCAGACAATTGATTCCTATGGAGAAAATACAGATTACCAGTAAACCCAGTAAGGATTACTTTAGCGATTCAGTACTGGGCTACAAGGTACATTACTGAATCCTCCCCTGATCACAGGTGAGTACTTCGGAAGTCAGAATTCGGATGATTTTATATGAATATTTTTAGTTTCCAAAACTTCACACTTGAAAGATTTTTCGAGTCAAACCAGTCAATGTTATCCAACGGCAGGTAAGTGAGTTACCGGTTTCCAGGTGAGTACTTGGCTGGTGAAGTTAGGGTTCTGAACATAGACTCAGTGGTCTCCCAGGGTCAGGTAAGTACAGTTGGTTCACCCCCAGTGGCACAGGGGCGGCCGGGTGCAGAGGTAGTTAGGCCCAATGTTATCCAACGAGGGCAAGGGGGCCTCTGGTTGGTGGCTGCTAGCTAGCAGGCCACGTGGCTGTGGGAGCTGAGCTCCTGGTCACTTGCTCAGGGCAATGGGGCAAGTAGGTTAGGGCAAAGGTGGCACAGCCAGCAGCACTCGGGCAGCTGGGTGCAGGGTGCTTTTGAGCCGTTGGGCGCTCAATGTTATTCAATGGGAAAGGTCAAAAGAAAACAAAGGCTGCAGGCTCGGGGACGGAGTCTCTCCAGGGGCGACCAGCACTTTGAGAGATGTAAGTTGGGATCTTGGAGCACAGGTAGGTACCCCAAAGGGAGGCACAGGAAGCTGTAGAGCGCCGGGTGCAGGGGTGTCTTTGGGTGTCGGAAAAGCTTACCCTCGGCTGGTCGCGGTTGGGGTGGCCCCTGGTTCTGAATCTGCAGGCGTCGTCTTGTTCATCGAGGAGGGTCTTTGGGCACTGGACTTTGGGTCCCAGTTGCTGGGGGAACGTCCTTGCAGTCTTGGTTCGGTTGGGCCCTGCCCTGGCTTGGCGGGTGCAGAGTGGGCTGGTCCGGAGCTTCCTGGCTGGCACCAGGGGGGTTGTTGCAGCAGAATCTCTGCTGATGGGAGTCCCAATCTTTAGGAGAGTCAAGGCAGGCAGGTCCTCTGGGTGTCCCAAGGTTGCTGTCCGCAGGGGTCGCCGGGATTTAGGCAGGAGCAGGTTCCAGGATCGACAGGCCGGTTGGGCTGGGGCCAAGTCAAATATTCTTTAAAAATTGTATGAAATACTGAAACGCAATTACTTACCTGTTTTAAGTTGAGGCCCCAGTACTGGGCCCAGGAGCCTAGTACAGGATTACAAAAGTAACAAGATCATACTTTACATGCAACCTGAATGTTCTCCCATTGGATAACATTGCCAGATTTTCCTTGAAAATTTTCTAAGTGTGAACTTTTAAAACAGCTTTATATTCCTGAAAAATCACTACTGTACCTAAAACGATTTTCCTAAATTGGTTTCAGTTTAGACCCCAGGACTGAATTTAGGATCCAGTCCTTGAACTTCCAAAGTAATCTACAAAGTAATCAACTGTACTTATATGATGAAACCCCATTGAGCTCAATGCTATAGTGTGTTTAGAATTGTGTTGCCTACTGCAACCCCTGTATCTACTGTGTTCACAAAGTCTATTGCCTTTATGAAAAGTAATTACATGAGAGTACTCATATCAAGAAAAGTATATTTTTATGCCTGTTGGTTCTAAAAATAAAACACCTATATCTGTGGATATAAAACCCATTGGCCTAGAGTTCAGTCCTTGGGTGTGTGAAACCTTTTGCTGACTGAAGGTGCATTACACTGTCCTCTTGTACTGCCTTACTGCTCGACCAAGCTACCACTTTGAAGAGTAAGGTCAGTCCTGACTTTAACCTCTGCTATACCTCTGGGGTTTGTGAACTCTATACACACTGTACCTTATACTGGTCCAGTATATATTGAGCCACTTTCTCACTTTAGTGAATCAGCGGTGGGATACAAACTTGCATTTGTTGGACTACTTGTTTACCATCTGATCACACGACAGAACTCATAAATTGCCTTTAGAATTCTGAAATTGGTTTTTCCAAAATACTAAAAGTCTGGTAGGGTCTTGCTTAAGTCCCTTTAGAATTTTAAAACATAAAAGTCACTATAGTTAGGGTAGAGGGTTAGAACTGTCAGGTTAGAATGTCTATAAAGAACCCAGCTGTTAGTGAAGATAACATAAACCTGGTAGAGGAACTCGACCTCACACCTTACTTGCACTTGGACTTCAAGGAATTGAGGTCCCTATGCAAAGTTTAAAAAATAGTGGTAGGCCTGCATCCACCCAAACAGGGCTCCAGGAGCTCCTGGCTGAGTATGCAAAAGGCCACCCCTCTGCACAGGGTGACACCCAGCCAGAGGAAGAAGAGGCGGTAGAGGAGGCTGATAATGATCCCCCCACCATACCCAGAGAAGGAGGGGTCACTGTACCCTTAACTCCAAGAGTCAACCTCTGGGGGCCTGAGAACCACACAGGTGGACTGGGCCCCAGAGAACACATTGAGGAGAGCCCCAGTGAAGAGGACAACTTCTTAGCAAAGTTGGCCAAGAGATTAGACCTAGAGACCAGACTCCTGGCTCTGGAAAAAGACGGGATGGGCTTAGCCCCTATCTCTGGTGGCAGCAATTCCAACAATAAGGATAAAGAGAATCTTATGATCCTAAAATCCCCAAAGGGATTGTCCCTAAGTTTGAGGAAGGTATTGACATCACCGAGTGGTTCACATCCTTTGAGAGGGCTTGTGATATCAGAATACTAAATAAACCTCTCTGGGGGGCACTCCTGTGGGAACTGGTCTCTGGTAACTGCAGAGACCGGCTTCTGACCCTCTCTGGGCCAGATGCAGGGTCCTATGATCTCATGAAGAAGACTCTGCGGGATTTGGGCTCACTACTGAGGAGCACATAATTAGGTTCAGGGGGCTCACAAAACCCAGACCCAATCCTGGATAGATTTTGTGGACTACTCAGTAAATACACTGGGAGGTTGGTTAACTGGACACAATGTGAATAATTTTACTGGACTTTATAATATGTTTAGGAAGGAACACATTTTAAGTAATTGCACAAATGAAAAGTTGCATCAGCATTTGGTAGACCTAGGTCTAATTTCTCCCCAAGAATTAGGAAAGAAAGCAGACCATTGGGTCAAGACTGGGGTGACAAGGACAGCCACTGGGGGTGACCAAAAGAAGGTGGTTACAAAACCTCCCCAGTGGGAAGGTAGTGAGAATCCCCAAGATAAAAAGTCTGAGTCTTCCAAAGGGCCCCAAAAACCTGTACATGTGGGTGGGTCCCCAAGTACTCTACAATAAAGCCCTTAAGGCACCCAATGCAGCTACTCCGGGAACAGGTAGTCTATAGATGAGATCAGAGGAGTGCCCAGAGCAAATCTGGGAATACACTCAAGCTAGTCTAGTCTCCTTGGGGGATATGGAGTTTGCCACTGTAGCTGGTTGGTCACCCATCTGTAAAAAGTATTTGCAGTACCCCACCATTAATGGAACTAGAGTCGAAGCCCTGAGGGATACAGGTGTCAGCATCACTATGGTGAAAGAAATGCGGGTTTCCCCAGAGCAATACTTGATTGGGAAAACGTACCCAGTCAGCAAAGCTGACAGCATTACCACCCAATGCCCTATGCAGGGTCCCATTAGGTTGGGGGGGTTACTGGCCTGAAACTGGTAGTGGTCTCTCCACAATTGCCGGCTGACTGTCTGGTTGGAAATGATCTGGAAACCTCAGCCTGAGCTGAGGTTGAGCAAGTAACCCATGCAGCAATGCTGGGTATCCCTAGACTGGTGTGTGTGCAAACCAGAGCACAGAGTAAAAAGAAGGGTGAACAAATAGGGGTGGAGCCTGAAAATATGGCCCAACCAACCAAGAGAAAAAGCCAGAAGACTGGGGGACCAACTTCTACACAGCAACCATCTCAAGACCCCTCTCCTCAGGGAGAGGACTTGGAAACCCTAGAGGGAACTGAGCCCATGGAGCTTGAACCTTACCAGGTTGGACTCCTGGGCCTAGGGGGACCCACTAGGGAAGAGATGTGCCAGGGTCAGCGAGACTGCCCCACTCTTGAATGCCTGAGGCAGCAAGCTGTTTCAGAAGCGCAGGGAGATGTCAGTGGTACCCACAGAGCTTATTGGGAAGAGGGATTACTGTATGCTGAGGCAAGAAACCCCAATCCTGGAGCTACCAGGAGGGTGGTAGTGCCACAGAAGTACAGGGAGTTCCTCCTAACTCTAGCTCATGACATCCCCCTAACTGGATGTTAGAACTGGGATTTTCTAGTTGGCTAAGGCTTACGCCAAAGCCAGGCAGAAACCACCATTCTAGTCAGGGCAAGGGAGTCCCACGCCAAGATAACCCCTGCTCACCCCCATGGTAGCTTGGCACGAGCAGACAGGCTTATCCCGGAGGCAATGTGTAAAGCATTTGCGCACGCACACAACAGCAACAACATCCTAGGCACACCACAAAAGGAACTTCACACAAGGTCATATAAAAATAAAGTTTGTATTGTCAAAGAACATCAGATAGTAATCACACAATATACATTGTGCCGACTGGCACGGGCAATATTCACACGGGATTATTTACATCAGGACTGGGTCACGTGGGCCACTGTCAGAATCAGCACTTAGTAGAACTAGCACTTAGAATAACTGTAATACCAAATAACAATTAAAGATCACAACCAGTAACCACTGGTAACAGGTAGGTACACACTACGCAATACTAATAATCATAGGCCTAGATCACGCATGGACACATAACCTCTCTAGTATAACCTACTAGGCAAAGCAGACTTCTAAGCATAAGCAGCTTTAGAAGTATAATACAAGCATAAAGGCAAAGCACATTACGCATAATCACATTTAGGCCTAGCCAGTAAAACTACAGTAGGCAATCTCTCACTAGTCTAAACACGTTAGACTCTGCCGCCTAAGAATAAATCACATTTAGGGGCGTAACTCACAGTGAAGTAAAACTTTCACTAACATACACCTACATAGGTAAAATAACCTCACAATCATAGTAACATCACATTGCGCAAAAGTCGCATTAGGCAATTACCATTATAAACATAGTAAAATCACATTGCGCAGAAATCAACTTAGGGCCTTGCGCCCTACCCACATACCATCCCCCTGGCCAACACGCCATCTAATAAAGGGACTCAAAAAGCCCTGTTTCCAGAATGTCAGGGCTCGCTGCCACGCAGCGCCAGTCAGGGGTGCGCCACCGGCGCAAACCTAAACGTTGCAGCTGCCCACTACTTGCTGGGCAGCTGAGAACAGTAACAGGGCCTAAACGTTGCAGCTGGCACTAAGTGCTGTGCAGCTGTAGAAGGCCTGGCACCTCTGTGCCATCTCTGTCCCTCAAAAGGACTCTCTCTCTCACATTTCGCCTAAACGGTGCAGCTGCCCACTAATTGCTGGGCAGCTGGAAACTTCAAAATGAGGCAGGGGCTCTCATTAGCCCTTTGAAACAAAACTGCGCCAAACTGAGCCATCTGGCTCTGAAAACACATATGTGCAGTCTGGAGCCACACGGGGCTCTGTAAATGAAGATGTCCCCATGGAGCACCCGGGCTCCTGAAATCATTAGGCCACACTTAAAGAAAAAGAACTGGCCCCGGAGCCCTCTTGGGCTCGAACTGAACAAAATGCCCCTCATTGGTAGAGTCCCCCTCGGGGGACTCGAACTCACAAAAATGCCGCCTGAGCCTCTTGTGAGCTCAAAAACAAAGCAATTTCCCTGAGCCTCTCGTGGGCTCTCGACAACAGGATGCCCCGGAATGCAGGGGCAGCCCGCTGCCACGTGGGGACACCCGGGGGGACTCTAGGGACCAACCCGAGCCCCCTCCTTACCGGCTCCTGTCTCTGGCGGCTGCTTCTCTTGTCATCGCGGCGGGGGCAGGCACCGGCCATTGCCTGGTGCTCCCGCCTGCTGGAAATCGTCTTACGGTGCTGGCGGAGGCGCTTTGCGGGGCTCTCTCCACACGAGAGTCCCGCCTTTGCAAGGCACCTACTTCAACCGGTCTTCTCTCCTCGGGGACCGGGACTTGTATCGGAGCCCACAAGGCTCCGGACATGCTTGCAAGCACTGGCCCCGCCCACCACCTCTACTTCCGGGTCGCGCTTAGACAGCGGCCCGACAACGTTGCACCAGACAACTCGGGCGGCGGCGGTGAACTCTTGGGGGCCACAACGAGGGGTGGGCTCCCTCGGTAGTGAAAGTAAATAGCCGGGTGGGCACCCGCGGTGCTAATTAATTTAAGAAAAATGCACAGACGAGGGGTAGGCACCCTCCGAATATCGGGGCATAACGCAGGGTAGGCTCCTGCGAATTTCAAAGGGAAAGCACCAAAAAATACAATCTGGCAGTTGAAAATAAAGCGCTCATGAAGCGCTAGGGAGCAGGCATACCTCTAGCCCCCCCAAGAAGGGCTCCCATAGCAAAGGGGCCTCAGCAACCCAAAGTAAAAATACAGCGCTCCCATCTGGCAAATGGTCCTGGGAAAGGTTTTGAGGACAAAAGTCCAAAAGGGAACAATTTCCTATGCACACACAATATCAATTCAAACACAAAGTAATGTAGTCGTTAGTCCGGTCAGTATATTCATAGAAATTATTTTCCACTTCTTCTTGTATGAGCTACTCGATCAATACCATTGCAGTGAGACACCGGACTCGCGGCCGGGCGGAATAGGAGGTCCAGGGATATTCTGACTTTTTGTGGTGCAAACACGGAGAACCACCAGATTACGAGAACTATCACGCGGAGACTGGGCCTTCATAATAGCATTAATCAGTATAACATAAGGATTGTTCCTGTTCCGCTTTGCGCATAAATACGGCGCACAGATCATGATAATTATTTCATAAAGACGCGAGTGAAGATCTTTATTCACAGAAACCATAAAAGATACCCTTACCGGGTTGGAATTATCACCGGTCAAGTGGAATTACAACACACGCCATTATTAGAAGAAAGCCCTGAAGAGTCAGAGCAATCTGTACTCTGACGAAACACATGTCGGCTGGCGTGACATTGCTTGAGCAATAAAGAAAAAATTGCTCATACAAGAAGAAATGGAAAATAATTTCTATGAATATACTGACCGGACTAACGACTACATTACTTTGTGTTTGAATTGATATTGATATTGTGTGTGCATAGGAAATTGTTTTCAAATTTTTAGATGTTGTGTAGCAACATCTCTTAAGGGGTTGAGAGGGTCTCCCCTTTCCTGTGGCACCACCACTTATAACTATTCAGCCGGACAGGCAGTCAGAAACATAGCGGAGCGCAAGTATTCCCTGTGAGTTAAAACCCTGCATCTTTGTGAATAAAAAGTCCAAAAGGGGTCCAAAATAAGTCCTCCAGGACATCCATCAGGGATCCAGGGCCTAGGCAAGGCCCAGGGAGGCAAGCCTTCCCCTGGGCCCAAGCAGCAGCACGCCCCTGGCAGAATTCAAGTAGCAAGACAAGAACATCTTCAGGGTGTCACAGCACCCTTTTTATACAGCATTTTCCTTTGTCTGTGTCTGCAGGGTGGGGGGAAAACCAGGCGCAGCCACCCCTCCCATTCACTAGTCAGGCTAAGGTCATCAGTCGCACCACAGGGGGCGGAGCCAGCATTGTGTGGGGAAAGCCCAGCCCTATTCAGGTCCCAGGTGCACCCCTCCCTCACATCAGCATGTTAATCTCTCCACTCTCCACCGGGGCAGACCCATCCAGACTCTTGGAGCCAGGCTCACCAGCCAGCTCCAGCCAATCAAGTGCCAGCACACTCACTACACATGCACACCCATGTCTAGAAGTGGCACTTCCACACTAGACACAGTCATGCCGCATATATCATTGCGCAGCATTCAATCTCATGAGTTCGCACATACCAAACTCGAACCTGCACTCCCTGCACATCAGGAACTACCATGGTCACACATATTCCCAATGCATTCCTATGGGAGGGCATGTCACTCTCACCACACACACAGAGAGCGCACGCACTTTACACTGGACCACAGTGAAAAAGTGCGCAGAGACCTAAAATCACCAACACCAGGTTACAGAAACAGGCTAGAGAAAAGCAAAACGTTTCGGGGTAAACCTGCCAAAAAGGGCCGGGTCCAACACTGGACATCTGGGGCAGACCAAAACTTGGGAAAGACTAGTTAGCCAATTCTATTGGCCCCAGATGAACCAAAAAGTGAAGGAGTTTATGAGCTCCTGTGTTACCTGTCAGGCCAGTGGCAATACAGGTGGCAAACCAAAGCCCCCCCTGATACCACTGCCAGTGGTCGGGGTACCCTTTGAAAGGGTGGATGTGGACATTGTGGATCCACTTGAACCTCCCACAGCCTCAGGGAGCAAATTCATTCTAGTAGTAGTGGATCATGCTACTAGGTACCCTGAAGCAATTCCCATTATGGTTAATACAGCTCCTGCAGTTGCCAAGGCCCTCCTGGGTGTCTTCACCAGGGTAGGGTTTTCTAAGGGGGTGGTTTCAGACAGAGGTTCCAACTTCATGTCTGCTTACCTGAAACACATGTGGAAGGAGTGTGGGGTGCAGTACAAGTTTTCTACCACATACCACCCACAAACCAATGGTCGTGTTGAATGGTTCAACAAGACATTGAAGGGTATGATCATGGGATTCCCTGAAAAACTCAAAAGGAGATGGGATGTCCTGTTGCCATGCCTGCTTTTCGCTTATAGGGAAGTGCCTCAGAAAGGAGTGGGGTTTTTACCCTTTGAGCTTCTGTTTGTCCACCCTGTAAGGGGACCACTTTGTCTAGTAAAAGAGGGTTGGGCGAGGCCTCTTCAAGAACCCAAACAAGACATAGTGGACTATTTGTTTGGCCTAAGGTCCAGAATGGCTGAGTATATGGACAAGGCATCCAAGAATCTTGAGGCCAGCCAGGAGCTGCAGAGGCACTTGTATGACCAAAAAGCTGCCATGGTTGGATTTCAACCTGAACAAAGACAGATGAAGTGGCCCTTACCCTATCCTGGAGAAAAAGAGTAAGGTCATTTTCTTAGAGGACCTGGGCACCAGCAGGACACCCAAAATGGTTATCGATGTGAACCTCCTTAAGCTCTACAATGACAGGGCTGACCTCACCATGCTGATGGTGACTGATGAGGAACAGGAAGCAGAGAGTGAACCTCTTCCTGATCTCCTCTCTTCCAGCCCCAAAGATGGGTCAGTAGATGGAGTGGTCTTTTTAGACACCCTCTCTCCCCAACAGCAGACTGACTGCAAGCAAGTCTTACAACAGTTTGTTAGCATCTTTTCCTTGACCCCTGGCCTGACCAGCTGGTGTACCCATGATGTGGACACTAGTGACAGTAACCCTGTCAAAAACAACATCTATCGACAATCAGACCAAGTCAAGGAAAGCATCAAAGCTGAGGTCAGCAAGATGCTGGAACTAGGGCCGATTAAACCCTCTGAGAGCCCCTGGGTTAGCCCAGTGGTTCTGGTCCCCAAACCTCATCAACAGGGTGGAAACAGAGAGATGAGGTTCTGTGTGGACTATAGTGGACTATAGAGGACTCAACTCTGTCATCAAGACAGATGCTCACCCCATTCCAAGAGCAGATGAGTTGATAGACAAGCTAGGGGCAGCTAAATTCCTCAGTACCTTTGACTTAACTGCAGGGTACTGGCAGATTGGCATGGCCCCAGGAGCCAAAGAGAAAACAGCATTCTCCACCCCTGATGGACACTACCAGTTTACTGTGATGCCTTTTGGGTTAAAGAATGCCCCTGCGACCTTCCAGAGGTTGGTGAATCAAGTCCTTACTGGATTGGAGTCCTTTAGTGCAGCCTATCTGGATGATATTGCTGTATTTAGCTCCACCTGGCAGGATCACCTGATCCACCTTGGGAAGGTTCTACAAGCCTTGCCAGTCAGTCAGTCAGTCAAAGAACTTTATTCGGTTAATTAAAACCATAAAAGCAATACATAATTCATAAAACCAAGTTAAAATACAATTAAACAAGTATAAAGGTGATTGCTAATCCTGGATAAAAAAACATATTAAAAAAGGCTTCACAAAAACAAGTTTAAAAAAAATAGATAGATATAGGGAGTACCCATTTCAGTATATTTAGAATATTCCCACCGAATTTTTTGCAAGTGTCAGGTTTGGTGGTTGATTATTGGGGCAATTCTTAATTTATTTTGTCTAGCGGCTGCTACCAAGAAACAAGCTACACCATATGTGACCTGTACCGAATTCAGCATCTGTAGGTATAATAGAGCCGGCCGTACCTGAACAAAGTTTAAGTCTTTCAGGATAGGGACAAGAAATTTTTTACGAGCCACCAAATAATGTTCACAAAGCATGACTAGGTGCAGAGTGTCCTGTGTGGAAGCCTTGCAATCTGCAGGACTGACTACCAAGGCATCCAAAAATGCCAGATAGGGCAGGGCACTGTGGTATACCTGGGCCACCTTGTTGGTGGGGGCCAAGTTCAACCGTTACAGCCAAAGATCCAGAGCATCCTAGACTGGGCGGCTCCAACCACCCAGACCCAAGTCAGCGCATTCCTTGGCTTGAATGGACACTACAGGAAGTTTGTGAAGGGATATGGGTCCATTGTGACTCCCCTAACAGAACTCATATCCAATAAAATGCCCAAGAAAGTGAACTGGACTGTTAGCTGCCAAAAGGCTTTTGACACCCTGAAAGAAGCAGTGTGCTCAGCACCCATTCTAAAAGCACCAGACTACTCCAAGCAGTTCATAGTACAGACTGATGCCTCAGAGATGGGGATAGGGGCAGTCCTCTCCCAGATTAATGAGGAAGGCAAAAACCAACCTGTTGCTTTCATAAGCAGGAGGCTACTCTCCAGAGAGAAGCGTTGGAGTGCCATTGAGAGGGAGGCCTTTGCTGTGGTTTGGTCCCTGAAAAAGTTGATGCCCTACTTGTTTGGAACTCACTTCCTGGTTCAAACTGACGACAGACCTCTCAGATGGCTAATGCAGATGAAAGGGGAAAATCCTAAACTATTGAGATGGTCAATCTCCCTACAGGGAATGGACTTTGAAGTGGAACACCGACCAGGGACTGCCCATGCCAACGCAGATGGACTTTCCAGGTTCTTCCACTTAGACAATGATGACTCCCTACGGCAAGGTTAGTCTCATCACCTTTCGTTTGGGTGGGGGGGAGGGGGGAGGGGGTTGTGTGAGAAAGTGCCATCTTTCTTGCATTGGTATGTCCCCAATTTTTCTGACTGCTGATGTGCTTTGACTGAGTGTGCCCTGGGCTTCTGCCAACCAGGTACCCAGGGCCTGTGTTCCTTACCTAAAAAACTGTGTTACAACTAAAACCCAATAGGCATCTCTGGCCACCTGTCAGCCCCTAGTAAATGGTACCCTAGGTACCCAGGGAATGGTGAACAGAGAAGACCCCTGAGGGCTGCAGCACCTATTATGCCACCCTCAGGGGCCCTGTACCCTGACACCCACACACTGCCTCTGCGGGCTGAGTGTCTCAGTATAGAACCAAACAAAGAGTCGACATGGCACCCATCCCTCTGTGCCAGGCCCACAGAACCCACTGACCTGGCATACTTCAGTTACCCCTCTAGCTGGGTGCCCTATTCCAGAGGTGTGGGCACAGGTGCCGAAGCCCTGTGCCCCTACAGTACCCAGAGCCATTCCTGGGCACTGTAAGTGCAGTGATGCCATTAATAGTATACGGTGCTGGGAGGTCACCATTACGAACTCCACAGCACCATAATGGCTACACTGAAGGCTGACAAGTTTGGTACCAATGTTCTCAGCACACCCGGGTGAGGGGTAAATTCTAACAACCTCAGGGTGAGGGCTCGATGTTGTCAACCTCGTGTTGAGGACTCGATTCTGTCAACCTCGGGTTGAGGGTTCGATTCTAATAATCTGAGGTTGAGGGCTCAATTCTAACAACTTCAGGCTGAGTGCTTGATTCTGTCAACTTCGAGCTGAGGGCTTGATTCTAAAAGCCATGGGTTGAGGGCTCAGTTTTATCAACTTCGGATCGAGGGCTGGATTCTGAAAACTACGGATTGAGGGCTGGATTCTAACAACCTTGGCGTGAGTGCTTGATTCTAACAACCTCGGGCTGATGGCTGGATTCTAACAACCCGGGAGTGAGGGGTTGATTCTAACAACCTCAAGTTAAGGGCTTGATTGTGTCAACCTCAGAGTGAGTGCTCAATTCTGTCAACATAAGGTTGAGGGCTCAATTCTGTCAATGTCTGGTTGAGGGCTTAATTCTGTCAACTTCGGGTTGAGGGATCGATTCTATCAACCTCGGGTTGAGGGCTCAATTCCAACAACTTCAGGCTAAGGGCTAGATTCTAACAACCTCGGGTTGAGGGCTAGATTCTAACAACTTCATATTGAGGGCTTGATTCTAACAATCTCAGAGTGAGTGCTCGATTCTAACAACCTCAGGCTGAAGGCTCAAATCTAACAACCTGGAAGTAAGGGATTGATTCTAACAACTTTAAGTTGAGGGCTTAATTCTGTCAACCTCGGGTTGAGGACGCGACTCTGTCAACCTCAGGTTCAGGGCTCGATTCTTTCAACCTTGGGTTTGGGGCTCGAGTCTGTCAACCTTGGGTTGAGGACTGGATTCTATCAACCTCAGGTTGTGGCCTCCATCCTAACAACTTTGAATTGAGGGCTCGATTCTATCAACCTCAGGTTGAGGGCTCGATTCTAACAACCAAGAGCTGAGGGCTTGAATCTGTCAACCTCGGGTTGAGGGCTCGATTCTAACAACTACGGACTGAGGGCTCGATTCTAACAACCACAGGTTGAGGGCTCGATTCTAACAACCTCAGGTTGAGGGCTTGATTCAAACAACTTTGGATTGAGGGCTGGATTCAAACAACCTCAGGGTGAGTGCTCGATTCTATCAAACTCAGGCTGAAGGCTCGATTCTAACAACCTGGAAGTAAGGGATTGATTCTAACAACCTTAAGTTGAGAGCTCAATTCCATCATCCTCTGGTTTAGGGCTCGATTCTGTCAACCTAAGGTTGAGGGCTCGATTCTGTCAACCTTGATTGAGGGCTCGATTCTATCAACCTCGGGCTGAAGGCTCGAGTCTAACAACCTCAGACTGGGAGCTGGATTCTAATAACCTTGGGTTGAGGGTTCGATTCAAACAACTTTGGATTAAGGGCTAGATTTTAACAACCTGGGGTTGAGGGCTCGATTCTGACAACATCAGGGTGAGGGCTCGATTCTAACAGCCTCGGGGGTGTGCTCGATTCTAACAACCTCAGGCTGAAGGCTCGATTCTAACAACCTGGAAGTAAGGGATTGATACTAACAACCTCAAGTTGAGGGCTCAATTCTGTCAACCTCGGGTTGAGGGCTCGATTCTGTCAACCTCGGTTTGAGGCTATATTATGTCAACCTCAGGTTTGTGGCTCGATTCTGTCAAACTCGATTAAGGGCTCGATTCTATCAACCTCTGGCTGATGGCTCAAGTCTAACAACCTCAGACTGAGAGATGGATTCTAACAACCTTGGGTTGAGGGTTCGATTCAAACAACTTTGGATTAAGGGCTCGATTTTAACAACTTCGGGTTGAGGGCTCGATTCTAACAACATCAGGATTAGGGCTCGATTCTGTCCACCTCAGTTTGACGGCTCGATTCTAGCAGCCTCGGGGTGAGTGCTCGATTCTAATAACCTCAAGCTGAAGGCTCGATTCTAACAACCTGGAAGTAAGGGATTGATTCTAACAACCTCAAGTTGAGGGCTTAATTCTGTCAACCTCGGGTTGAGGGCTCGATTCTGTCAACCTCGGGTTGAAGGCTCGATTCTGTCAACCTCAGATTGAGGAATCGATTAGGTCAACCTCGGTTGAGGGCTCAATTCAGGTTTGAGTCTAACAACCTCAGACTGGGAGCTGGATTCTAAAAACCTTGGGTTGAGGGTTCAATTCAAACAACTTCGGATAAAGGGCTCAATTTTAAAAACCTCAGGTTGAGGGCTCTATTCTAACAACATCAGGGTGAGGGCTTGATTCTGTCCACCTCAGTTTGAGGGCTCGATTCTATTTCTAACAGCCTCGGGTGAGTGTTCAGTTCTAACAACCTAAGGGTTAGGGCTCGATTCTTTCAACCTCGGGTTGAGGGCTCAACTCTGTCAACCTCAGGTTGAGGGCTCGACTCTGAGGGCTCTATTCTAACAACCTCGGGCTGGGGGCTCGGTTTTAACAACCTGGGGTTGAGGGCTCGATTCTGACAACATCCGGGTGAGGGCTCGATTCTGTCCACCTCAGTTTGAGGGCTCAATTCTAACCGCCTCTGGGTGAGTGCTCGATTCTATCAACCTCGGGCTGAAGGCCCAAGTCTAACAACCTCGGACTGAGAGCTGGATTCTAACAACCTTGGGTTGAGGGTTAGATTCAAACAACTACGGATTAAGGGCTCGATTTAAAAAACCCCGGATTAGGATCTCCATCCTAACAACCTTGGATTGGGGGCTTGATTCTGTCAACCTCAGATTGAGGGCTAGATTCTGTCAACCTTGGATTGGGGGCTCGTTTCTATTAACCTCAGGCTGATGATTAGAATCTAACAACCTCAGACTGAGAGCTGGATTCTAAAAGCCTTGGGTTGAGGGTTTGATTCAAACAACTTCGGATTAAGGGCTCGATTTTAACAACCTGGGGTTGAGGGCTCAATTCTGACAACATCAGGGTGAGGGCTCGATTCTGTCTTCCTCAGTTTGAGGGCTCGATTCTAACAGCCTCGGGGTGAGTGCTCGATTCTATCAACCTCGGGCTGAAGGCCCGGGTCTAACAACCTCAGACTGAGGGCTGGATTCTAACAACCTTGGGTTGAGGGTTCGATTCAAACAACTTCGGATTAAGGGCTCGATTTTAATAACCCCGGATTGGAATCTCCATTCTAACAACCTCGAATTGGGTGCTCGATTCTGTCAACCTCGGATTGGGGGCTAGATTCTGTCAACCTCGGATTGGGGGCTCGATTCTATCAACCTCGGGCTGAAGGTTCAAGTCTCACAACCTCAGACTGAGAGCTGGATTCCAACAACCTTGTGTTGAGGGTTCGATTCAAACAACTTCGGATTAAGGGCTTGATTTTAACAACCTGGGGTTGAGGGCTTGATTCTGACAACATCAGGGTGAAGGCTCGATTCTGTCCACCTCAGTTTGAGGGCTCGATTCTAACAGCCTCGGGTGAGTGGTCGATTCTGTCCACCTCAGTTTGAGGGCTCAATTCTAACCGCCTCTGGGTGAGTGGTCGATTCTATCAACCTCTGGCTGAAGGCTCGAGTCTAACCACCTCAGACTGAGAGCTGAATTCTAACAACCTGGGGTTGAGGGCTCGATTCTGACAACATCCGGGTGAGGGCTCGATTCTGTCCACCTCAGTTTGAGGGCTCAATTCTAACCACCTCTGGGTGAGTGGTCGATTCTATCAACCTCTGGCTGAAGGCTCGAGTCTAACCACCTCAGACTGAGAGCTGGATTCTAACAACCTTGGGTTGAGGGTTCGATTCAAACAACTTCGGATTAAGGGCTCAATTTTAAAACCCCCGGATTGGGATCTCTATTCTAACAACCTCGGATTGGGGGCTCGATTCTGTCAACCTCGGATTGGGGGCTAAATTCTGTCAACCTCAGATTGGAGATCGATTCTATCAACCTCGGGCTGAAGGTTAGAGTCTAACAACCTCAGACTGAGAGCTGGATTCCAACAACCTTGGGTTGAGGGTTTGATTCAAATACCTTCGGATTAAGGGCTCGGGTGAGTGCTCGATTCTATCAACCTCGGGCTGAAGGCCAGAGTCTAACTACCTCAGACTTGGATTCTAATAACCTTGGGTTGAGGGTTTGATTCAAACAACTTTGGATAAGAGGGCTCGATTTTAACAACCCCGGATGGGGATTTTCATTCTAACAACCTCAGATCGGGGGCTCGATTCGTCAACCTCGGAATGAGGGCTAGATTCTTTCAACCTCAGATTGGGGGCTCGATTCTATCAACCTCGGGCTGAAGGCTCGAGTCTAACAACCTCAGACTGAGAGTTGGATTCTAACAACCTTGGGTTGAGGGTTCGATTCAAACAGCTTCGGATTAAGGGCTCCATTTAAAAAAACCTGGGTTTGAGGGCTCGATTCTGACAACATCAGGTTGAGGGCTCGATTCTGTCCACCTCAGTTTTAGGGCACGATTCTAACAGCCTCGGGGTGAGTGCTCGATTCTATCAACCTCGGGATAAAGGCCGGAGTATACCTACCTCAGACTGATAGCTGGATTCTAACAACCTTGGGTTGAGGGTTAGATTAAAAGAATTGTGGATTAAGGACTCGATTTTAATAACCTGGGGTTCAGGGCTCGATTCTGACAACATCAGGTTGAGGGCTCGATTCTGTCCACCTCAGTTTGAGGGCTCGATTCTAACAGCCTCGGGGTGAGTGCTCGATTCTATCAACCTCGGGCTGAAGACCTGAGTCTAACAACCTCAGACTGAGAGCTGGATTCTAACAACCTTGGGTTGAGGGTTCGATTCAAACAACTTCGGATTAGGAGCTCAATTTTAACACCCCGGATTGGGATCTCCATTCTGACAACCTCAGATGGGGGGCTCGATTCTGTCAACCTCGGATTAGGGGCTAGATTCTATCAACCTCTGATTGAGGGCTCGATTCTATCAACCTCGGGCTGAAGGCTCCTGTCTAACAACCTCAGACTGAGAGCTGGATTCTAACAATCTTGGGATGAGGGTTCGATTCAAACAACTTCGTATTAAGGGCTCGATTTTAACAACCTAGGGTTGAGGGCTCGATTCGGAAAAACATCAGGGTGAGGGCTCGATTCTGTCCACCTCAGTTTGAGGACAAGATTCTAACAGCCTCGGGTGAGTACTCGATTCTATCAACCTCTGGCTTAAGGCCCGAACCTAACAATCTCAGACTGAGAGCTGGATTCTAACAACCTTGGGTTGAGGGTTTGATTCAAGCAACTTCGGATTAAGGGCTCGATTTTAACAACCCCGGATTGGGATCTCCATTCTAACAACCTCGGATTGGTGGCTCGATTCTGTCAACATCAGATTGGGGGCTAGATTCTGTCAACCTCGGACTGGGGGCTCTATTCTATCAACCTTGGGCTGAAGGCTCGAGTCTAACAACCTCAGACTGAGAGCTGGATTTTAACAACCTTAGGTTGAGGGTTTGATTCAAACAACTTCAGATTAAGGGCTCTATTTTAACAACCTGGGGTTGAGGGCTCGATTCTGACAACATCAGGGTGAGGGCTCGATTCTGTCCACCTCAGTTTGAGGGCTCGATTCTAACAGCCTCAGGGTGAGTGCTCGATTCTATCAACCTCGGGCTGAAGGCCCGAGTCTAACAACCTCAGACTGAGAGCCAGATTCTAACAACCTTGGGTTTAGGGTGCGATTCAAACAACTTCGGATTAAGGGCTCAATTTTGCCAACCCCGGATTGGGATCTCCATTCTAACAATATCGGATTGGGGACTCGATTCTGTCAACCTCGGATTGGGGGGTAGATTCTGTCACCTCGGATTGGGGGCTCAATTCTATCAACCTCGGGCTGAAGGCTCGAGTCTAACAACCTCAGACTGAGAGCTGGATTCTAACAACCTTGGGTTGAGAGTTCGATTCAAATAACTTCGGATTAAGGGCTCGATTTTAACAACCCCGGATTGGGACCTCCATCCCAACAACCTCCGATTGGGGGCTCGATTCTGTCAACCTCCGATTGGGGGCTAGATTCTGTCAACCTCGGATTGGGGGCTCGATTCTATCAACCTCGGGCTGAAGGCTCGAGACTAACAACCTCAGACTGAGAGCTGGATTCTAACAACCTTGGGTTGAGGGTTTGATTCAAACAACTTCAGATTAGGGGCTCGATTTTAACAACCTGGGGTTGAGGGCTCAATTCTGACAACATCAGGGTGAGGACTCGATTCTATCGACCTCAGTTTGAGGGCTCGATTCTACCAGCCTCGGGTTGAGTGCTCGATACTATCAACCTCGGGCCGAAGGCCCGAGTCTAACAACCTCAGACTGAGAGCTGGATTCTAACAACCTTTGGTTGAGGGTTCGATTCAAACATCTTCAGATTAAGGGCTCGATTTTAACAACCCCGGATTGGGATCTCCATTCTAACAACCTCGGATTGGGGGCTCGATTCTGTCAACCTCGGATTGGGGGATAGATTCTGTCAACCTCGGATTGGGAGCTCGATTCTATCAACCTCGCGCTGAAGGCTCGAGTCTAACAACCTCAGACTGAGAGCTGGATTCTAACAACCTTGGGTTAAGGGTTTGATTCAAACAACTTTGGATTAGGGCTCGATTTTAACAACCTTGGGTTGAGGGCTCGATTCTGAAAACATCAGGGTGAGGGCTCGATTATGTCCACCTCAGTTTGAGGGCTCGATTCTAACAGCCTCGGGTGAGTGCTCGATTCTATCAACCTCGGGCTGAAGGACCGAGTCGAACAACCTCAGACTGAGAGCTGGATTCTAACAACCTTGGGTTGAGGGTTCGATTCAAACATCTTCGGATTAAGGGCTCGATTTTAACACCCCGGATTGGGATCTCCATTCGAACAACCTCGGATTGGGGGCTCGATTCTGTCAACCTCAGATTGGGGGCTAGATTATGTCAACCTCGGATTGGGGGCTCGATTTTATCAACCTCGGGCTGAAATTTGGAGTCTAACAACCTCAGACTGAGAGCTAGATTCTAACAACCTTGGGTTAAGGGTTGGATTCAAACAACTTCGGATTAAGGGCTCAATTTTAACAACCTGGGAGGTCTCGATTCTGTCAAACTGGGTTGAGGGCTCGATTCTATCAGTCTCGGGCTGAAGGCTCGAGTCTAACAACTTCAGACTGAGAGCGGGATTCTAACAACCTTGGGTTGAAGGTTCGATTCAAACAACTTCGGAATAAGGGCTCGATTTTAACAACTTCAGGTTGAGGGCTCGATTCTAACAACATCAGGGTGAGGACTCGATTCTAACAACCTCATTCTGAAGGATCGATTCTAACAACCTCAGGCTGAAGGATCGATTCTAACAACCTGAAAGTAAGGGATTGATTCTATCAACCTCGGGTTGAAGGCTCAATTCTGTCAACCTCAGGTTGAGGGCTCGATTCTGTCAACCTCGGGTTGAAGGCTCGATTCTGTCAACCTCAGGTTGAGGGCTCGATTCTGTCAACCTTGATTGAGGGCTCGATTCTGTCAACCTTGATTTAGGGCTCGATTCTATCAACCTCGGGCTGAAGGCCCGGGTCTAACAACCTCAGACTGAGGGCTGGATTCTAACAACCTTGGGTTGAGGGTTCGATTCAAACAACTTCGGATTAAGGGCTCGATTTTACCAACCTCGGGTTGAGGGTTCGATTCTGTCTACCTCAGTTTGAGGGCTCGATTTTACCAACCTCGGGTTGAGGGCTCTGTTCTAACATCAGGGTTAGGGCTCGATTCTGTCCACCTCAGTTTGAGTGTTCAATTCTAACAACCTAAGGGTGAGGGCTCGACTCTGTCAACCTCGGATTGGGGGTTCGATTCTATCACCCTCGGGCTGAGAGCTGGATTCTAACAACCCCCGGGGTATATTCTTGGCCAGGTCTGGGCAGGGTGTAAACCAGCCCTGTTCCAGCCACTGCTGCACCTCGGGGACGGCTTAAAACTTCCAATCAAAGACTGGGCAGTCCTGTGGGGAAGATCTTACAGCTTCTCAGACCTCTGTACCCCGTCCCCAGGGGGTGGGTCAAGAGACACTGCGATGACCACTGTGCGCAGCCTTGTGCCCCACCCGCTGTCAGACCTTCAGCAGGTCATCGGCTGCCCTCCACCTCGGTTTGGTTACCTCCTTCTCTTGGATTAGCGCCTGGACAGCTCCTGGCATTAGAGCGCCTTGTACATTTATTTTTTATTTCCTCGTGTTCTTTATTCCGTGGTTCATAATCCGTTCCTCCTCCGAGGGGCAATGCTGTCACCCCCTGCCCTGCGTGCGGGGGCGTGGGGGAGGGGTGTGCGAGGGGGGGGGGGGAGAGGGGGGCTGTCCTGGGGATGACTGCGGGACGTGCGTGCCACGCATTGGCATCAAGCACGGTTCAAAAATGAAGAGAAAAACGTGTAGTTCGTCGTGTGTAAAAGTCTGCAGTTTCCAAATAGATCTTCACTTTTCCCGTGCACAGAAGCAATAAATCAGTGAGCGTTGAAGGGAGCCCGGGAAGTGTTTAGATATTCAGCAGGTGAACAGCAAAGCAAAACCTCACGTCACTGGCAAAAGGGAAAGCGAAGCGTTCCTTGAAAGTGACTCTGGTCGGTGCCAGCATCGATTGGCACAGACCTTTCCAATGCCACGTGGTGGCACATTATGCAGAATAATGAAAATAAACGAGGAATATATGAAATTTTCACACATAAATACTGAACTCAGTAATAATACTTATATTGAGAGAGAGAGGAGGAAGAAAGGGAGAGAGAGAAAGACAGAGAGAGGAAGAGAGAGAGAGTGAACGAGAGAGAGGGAGAGAGAGAACGAGATACTAGGTAGATGGATAGAGACAGAGATAGAAGGAGAGAGAGAATGAAAGAGACAGAGAAAGAGAGAGAAAGAAAGAGAACGAGAGAGAGCGAGAGACAGACTCGCCCTCCCGCCTGCCTGGCTTGGTTTATCTTGGTCGTGAAACGTGAAACCAATCTCTGCTCCTCGCCGCAGCGTGCGCCCATTGGCCCTCTCGGCGATCAATGTGATTGATTCGCGCTCCTGGGCGGGAGGTGGGAGGAGGGAGCGGTATAAAAGGGCTGGCACTGCACCAATCCTGGAGTACCGCAGTGGTCCATCGAGCTTCTCTGCCCTCTGTCGAGCTGGTCTGTGCCCTCCCCCCTCTGCCACCATGAGCTACGACCTCTACAGCCACCGCAGGTCCTGGGACGAGTACCGGGGCACCCGGCCCTCCAAGCCAGCCCTCTCCTCCAGCTATGCAAGCCACCGGTCCACGCTGCCCATCAAGCGGTCAGTGAGGATGGGCGCGCTGTCCGCTGCGCCGGAGTACCACGACAAGATCGATGTGGCCCAGGCCGGCACGATCAACACCGAGCTCCTGGGCCTCCGGGCCCAGGAGAAGGAGCAGCTGATGAACCTCAACGACCGCTTCGTCGGCTACATCGAGAAGGTCCACCAGCTGGAGCAGCAGAACAAGCTGCTGACCGTGGAGCTGGAGGCGCTGAGGCGCCGGCAGGCCGACCCCTCCAGGCTGCACATGGTCTACGAGCAGGAGCTGAGGAGCCTCCGGGCCCAGCTCGACGACGAGGCCAACGAGAAGATGCGGATGGAGGGCGAGAGGGAGAACCTCAGGGACGTCTGCGGCCAGATCAAGGACCGGTATGAGGACGAGGTGCGCCTGCGGATGGAGGCGGAAGATGCCCTGCAGAAGGTCCGCGAGGAGACCGACACGGCACTGTTGGCCAACAGCGACGTGGAGGGCAGCATCAACTCCCTTGTAGATGAGATTGTCTTCCTGAAGAAGGCCTTCGGCGAGGAGAACGCTGACCTGGTGGCCCAGATCCAGTCGGCCAGCATTAGCATTGAGGTGGAGGTGGCCAAGCCGGACCTCTCGCTGGCGCTCAAGGACGTGCGCTCGCAGTACGAGAAGTTGGCCAACAAGAACATGCAGACGGCCGAGGACTGGTACCGTTCCAAGTTTGCCTCCGTGGCCGAGCTGGCCAGCAAGAACAACGACGCCGTGAGGACCATCCGTGAAGAGACGTCCGAGTACCGGCGCCTCCTGCAGTCCAGGTCCCTGGAGATTGAGGCGCTGAGGAACCTCATCGACTCCCTCAACAAGCAGCTGGAGAACATGGAGGACAAACAGTCCAAGGAGGTGGCCAAATATCAGGTAAGGGGCGCCTTGGCCTTCAGATCTAAACAGGGTCAGTCCTGGCCTTCAGGTAAAAATCATGTCCATGGTCAGATCACCCCCATCAGGTAAAAATCATGGCACTCAGGTAAAACCGGTCCTAGGATGCTTGTTTCCGGTCCAGGGAAGACATGGCTTGGCAGTTCGGGCTGGACTGTTCCCATGAGGCGCAGGGTCAGACTGATTTGAATACGGCTGGGTCTGAACTGGGGTGGCAGAGTAGGCTAAATAATGATGATGGATTCAACCCAGATCTGTGACTGGGGGTGGCTGTCTGAAAAGTTTCAGCGTGGCGTCCATCATCTCCTTGTGTTTGCTTTGATGTATTTACACAGGTAAAAATGGCCAGATCACGGCCATCAGGTAAAAAGGCTCAGCTGATGAAGTATCCTTTACTGGGTTCTTTTTGTACCCGGCATGCAGCGCACTGCAATCCCAGCTGGGCCAGCACAGCCTTTCATCCTTGTGATATCCACAAAAGCATCAGTGAGATGGAAAATAATAACTCTAGTTAATGAAGGGTTCCGTTTCTATAAACGGAAACAGTACCTTATCTTTTGCTAAGATAGCACGGCGGGTTAGCGCGCATGCTGCTGATAACCATGTTTATCCTGCAAGTTTCAGTCCCGGCAGAGCGGACACAGCCTTTCATCACTCTGAGAGATATTCTCATGTATTGAATTTCCAAGACTGAGTCTCCCCCATGCGCCTCCCCCCCCCCCACCGTGCTGCCCCCTCTCCCCAACCACTACCAGATAGGGCCGAGTCTGCTGCTGCACAAAGAGACGTGGAGGGGTGACCCTTGACAGACCTCCCTCACCAAAGATTCTTAAAGAAGGGACATTCATTGACTGACGCTGCATGCAGTCGTTGAGTCGAGGCGCTAGGCTGGTCTGTGTGGCTATTAATCAGCAAACCCTGGCCTGCAGCGGTGAGAATGGGCAGCTCAGCATCCCTGCAGGCCAAAGGTCCTCATAGTATCGCCTCCAATGACACATAACATGACGTAGACTCCCATAAAACAAGCCTCTAGCAGTAGTTACATGGCACAATACAGGAATATGGACGTGTGGGGGTGGTGGCGGGCGGCGGAGGGGGGGGGGGGGGGGGAGGAGGAGGGGGGCGGGTATGTAGCTGTCCCTGCCAGGCGGTGCTGAATGAACGCCTGGGCGCCGGGGCCGGGCCAGCCTCGCCTTTCTTCCAGCGTTTGACATCGCGACCTGCCGCTGCAGGCTACTCTGTACACAGGTGCATTAACCCTTTATGTGAGAGTTATTGTAAGTAGGAATGTCTGAGTGTGTGTAAGTGTGTGTGCGAGTGAAAGTCAAAGGACGTGGGATGTCACTTTCATTTCATACGTCTGGAATTTGGTGAATTGACATCAATAAGCAGAACCAGCAGGGGGTGGATTCGTGATTTGCAAACGATATGCGCCGTGAAGCACGCGCATGCGTACTGCGCAACCTGATGTACTGGGGTCATGTATATTAGATATTTCCACTTAGAAGCAAACAGCCTCGTGTCCACGCTATGAAACACCCAGGTGTGAGTCCTCTTTATTAAATGAAGGCATAGACTGTGCCCCTGCGCCCAGACACCAGCCGTGCCACTGCCCCAGTCACCCTCAGTACCGCAGCCCCAGTCACCATCAGTGCCACTGCCCCAGTCACCATCAGTGCCAGAGGCCCAGTCACCATCAGTGCCACAGCCCCAGTCACCATCGGTGCCACAGCCCAAGTCACCATCAGTGCCCAGCCCCAGTCACCATCACTACAACAGCCCCAGGCACCATCACTGCGACAGCCCCAGTCACCATCAGTGCCAGAGGCCCAGTCACCATCAGTGCCCAGCCCCAGTCACCATCACTACAACAGCCCCAGGCACCATCACTGCGACAGCCCCAGTCACCATCAGTGCCACAGGCCCAGTCACCATCAGTGCCACAGCCCCAGTCACCATCAGTGCCACTGCCCCAGTCATCATTGGTGCCACTGCCCCAGTTCACCATTTCCCGCGTTTGTTTTGCCATACGGACTAACCCGCCGCCGGACATAGAGAGCCCTGCCGATTATCCTCAGGCAGGCAGATCTTTTAACATTAATCCTTCGTGTACAAAATTCGAGAATCTTTTAAAACATCATCCATACCTTTGGAATATAAGAAACCGCTTTTTTAGGAAGCCATCTAAAGCAACTCATCGCTAACAGATCACATCATAGATCGTAACCTGGGCTCAAGACATTGAAAAAATAGTACAAACTCAATAGACATCCAGAAAAACCTTGGAGGAACTCACCCTTGGATATTATCCAGCGCTATTCTATATAAAGGGCTCCGGCTGGCGGGAAATAATTATTTAACTTCTAACCAATCAGCTCCGGCAATACCTGACCGTGAAAGAATCAAACAAGAAGCAGAAACTTTATTCGACCATCTTTTTAAACAAAATTCCTACTAAAATTACGTGGCTGCTCCAGGAAGAAGGCGCTGGCCGCCGAAACGCGCGTAGAGACTCATTGTTGCCACCCATCTACTATAGATAAAAAACTTTTTTTAAAAATTGTGTTTTTTCATTGACTTCTGTATAATGTTTTTTACAATAATGTACTTTGTGAAATTTTAACCTTAATATTGTGTTGTGCCAATGATTTGTCTATTTTTTAATGGCTTAATAAAATACCAAGTTTTGTAGCCAGCTGTAGCCAATTGTTCATTTTTATCATTACTGTGTTTTAAATATTAGTTGTCTAGGTTGTTGTTTTTCAAATGTATTGTTTTCCCTGACCTAGGAATTATAAGATTCACATACTCAGGGGGTCCTTGCTAAATATACTTAATTAACAAGTCACCATCAGTGCCACTGCCCCCAGTCACCATCAGTTCCACTGCCCCGGTCATCATTAGTGCCACAGCCCCAGTCACCATCAGTGCCACAGGCCCAGTCACCATCAGTGACACTGCCCCAGTCACCATCAGTGACACTGCCCCAGTCACCATCAGCGCCACTGCCCCAGTCACCATCAGTGCGACAGCCCCAGTCACCATCAGTGCCACAGCCCCAGTCACCATCAGTGCCACAGGCCCAGTCACCATCAGTGACGCTGCCCCAGTCACCATCAGTGCCACTGCCCCAGTCACCATCAGTGCCACAGGCCCAGTCACCATCAGTGCCACAGCCCCAATCACCATCAGTGACGCTGCCCCAGTCACCATCAGTGACGCTGCCCCAGTCACCATCAGTGCCACTGCCCCAGTCACCATCAGTGCCACTGCCCCAGTCACTATCAGTGCCACAGCCCCAGTCACAATCAGTGCCACTGCTCCAGTCACCATCAGTGCCACAGGCCCAGTCACCATTGGCACCACTGCCCCAGTCACCATCAGTGCCACAGGCCCAGTCACCATCAGTGACACTGCCCCAGTCACCATCAGTGCCACAGGCCCAGTCACCATCAGTGACACTGCCCCAGTCACCATCAGTGCCACTACCCCAGTCACCATCAGTTCCACTGCCTCCAGTCACCATCAGTTCCACAGGCCCAGTCACCATCAGTGCCACAGGCCCAGTCACCATCAGTGCCACAGCCCCAGTCACCATCAGTGACACTGCCGCAGTCACCATCAGTGCCACTGCCCCAGTCACCATCAGTGCCACAGTCCCAGTCACCATCAGTTCCACAGCCCCAGTCACCATCAGTACCACAGCCCTGAGCCGACATCAGTGGCACTGCCCCAGTCACCATCAGTGACACTGCCCCAGTCACCATCAGTGCCACAGGCCCAGTCACCATCAGTGCCACAGCCCCAGTCACCATCAGTACCACAGGCCAAGTCACCATCAGTGCCACAGCCCTGAGCCGACATCAGTGCCACAGCCCCAGTCACCATCAGTGACACTTCTCCAGTCACCATCAGTGACACTGCCCCAGTCACCATCAGTGACACTGCCCCAGTCACCATCAGTGCCACAGGCCCAGTCACCATCAGTGACACTGCCCCAGTCACCATCAGTGCCACTACTCCAGTCACCATCAGTTCCACTGCCCCATTCACCATCAGTGCCACAGCCCCAGTCACCATCAGTGCGACAGCCCCAGTCACCATCAGTGCCACAGCCCCAGTCATCATCAGTGCCACAGCCCCAGTCATCATCAGTGCCACAGCCCTGAGCCGACATCAGTGCCACAGCCCCAGTCACCATCAGTGCCACAGTCCCAGTCACCATCACTACAACAGCCCCAGTCACCATCAGTGCGACAGCCCCAGTCACCATCAGTGCCACAGCCCAGTCACCATCAGTGCCACAGCCCCAGTCACCATAACTACAACAGCCCCAGTCACCATCAGTGCAACAGCCCCAGTCACCATCAGTGCCACAGCCCTAGTCACCATCAGTGCCACAGCCCCAGTCACCATCAGTGCCACAGCCCAAGTCACCATCAGTGCCACTGCCCCAGTCACCATCAGTGACGCTGTCCCAGTCACCATCGGTGCCACTGCCCCCAGTCACCATCAGTGACACTGCCCCAGTCACCATCAGTGCCACTGCCCCAGTCACCATCAGTGCCACAGCCCCAGTCACCATCAGTGCCACAATCCCAGTCACCATCAGTACCACAGCCCAAGTCACCATCAGTGCCACAGCCCTGGGCCGACATCAGTGCCACTGCCCCAGTCACCATCAGTGACACTGCCCCAGTCACCATCAGTGCCACAGGCCCAGTCACCATCAGTGCCACAGCCCCAGTCACCATCAGTACCACAGCCCAAGTCACCATCAGTGCCACAGCCCTGAGCCGACATCAGTGCCACAGCCCCAGTCACCATCAGTGACACCGCCCCAGTCACCATCAGTGACACTGCCCCAGTCACCATCAGTGCCACAGCCCCAGTCACCATCAGTGCCACAGGCCCAGTCACCATCAGTGACACTGCCCCAGTCACCATCAGTGCCACTGCCCCAGTCACCATCAGTTCCACTGCCCCAGTCACCATCAGTGTGACAGCCCCAGTCACCATCAGTGCGACAGCCCCAGTCACCATCAGTGCCACAGCCCCAGTCATCATCAGTGCCACAGCCCCAGTCATCATCAGTGCCACAGCCCTGAGCCGACATCAGTGCCACAGCCCCAGTCACCATCAGTACCACAGCCCTGAGCCGACATCAGTGGCACTGCCCCAGTCACCATCAGTGACACTGCCCCAGTCACCATCAGTGCCACAGGCCCAGTCACCATCAGTGCCACAGCCCCAGTCACCATCAGTACCACAGGCCAAGTCACCATCAGTGCCACAGCCCTGAGCCGACATCAGTGCCACAGCCCCAGTCACCATCAGTGACACTTCTCCAGTCACCATCAGTGACACTGCCCCAGTCACCATCAGTGACACTGCCCCAGTCACCATCAGTGCCACAGGCCCAGTCACCATCAGTGACACTGCCCCAGTCACCATCAGTGCCACTACTCCAGTCACCATCAGTTCCACTGCCCCATTCACCATCAGTGCCACAGCCCCAGTCACCATCAGTGCGACAGCCCCAGTCACCATCAGTGCCACAGCCCCAGTCATCATCAGTGCCACAGCCCCAGTCATCATCAGTGCCACAGCCCTGAGCCGACATCAGTGCCACAGCCCCAGTCACCATCAGTGCCACAGTCCCAGTCACCATCACTACAACAGCCCCAGTCACCATCAGTGCGACAGCCCCAGTCACCATCAGTGCCACAGCCCAGTCACCATCAGTGCCACAGCCCCAGTCACCATAACTACAACAGCCCCAGTCACCATCAGTGCGACAGCCCCAGTCACCATCAGTGCCACAGCCCTAGTCACCATCAGTGCCACAGCCCCAGTCACCATCAGTGCCACAGCCCAAGTCACCATCAGTGCCACTGCCCCAGTCACCATCAGTGACGCTGTCCCAGTCACCATCGGTGCCACTGCCCCCAGTCACCATCAGTGACACTGCCCCAGTCACCATCAGTGCCACTGCCCCAGTCACCATCAGTGCCACAGCCCCAGTCACCATCAGTGCCACAATCCCAGTCACCATCAGTACCACAGCCCAAGTCACCATCAGTGCCACAGCCCTGGGCCGACATCAGTGCCACTGCCCCAGTCACCATCAGTGACACTGCCCCAGTCACCATCAGTGCCACAGGCCCAGTCACCATCAGTGCCACAGCCCCAGTCACCATCAGTACCACAGCCCAAGTCACCATCAGTGCCACAGCCCTGAGCCGACATCAGTGCCACAGCCCCAGTCACCATCAGTGACACTGCCCCAGTCACCATCAGTGACACTGCCCCAGTCACCATCAGTGCCACAGCCCCAGTCACCATCAGTGCCACAGGCCCAGTCACCATCAGTGACACTGCCCCAGTCACCATCAGTGCCACTGCCCCAGTCACCATCACTTCCACTGCCCCGTCACCATCAGTGTGACAGCCCCAGTCACAATCAGTGCGACAGCCCCAGTCACCATCAGTGCCACAGCCCCAGTCATCATCAGTGCCACAGCCCCAGTCATCATCAGTGCCACAGCCCTGAGCCGACATCAGTGCCACAGCCCCAGTCACCATCAGTGCCACAGCCCCAGTCACCATCAGTGCGACAGCCCCAGTTACCATCAGTGCCACAGCCCCAGTCACCATCAGTGCGACAGCCCCAGTCACCATCAGTGCAACAGCCCAAGTCACCATCAGTGCCACTGCCCCCAGTCACCATCAGTTCCACTGCCCCGGTCACCATTAGTGCCACAGCCCCAGTCACCATCAGTGCCACAGGCCCAGTCACCATCAGTGACACTGCCCCAGTCACCATCAGTGACACTGCCCCAGTCACCATCAGCCCCACTGCCCCAGTCACCATCAGTGCGACAGCCCCAGTCACCATCAGTGCCACAGCCCCAGTCACCATCAGTGCCACAGGCCCAGTCACCATCAGTGACGCTGCCCCAGTCACCATCAGTGCCGCTGCCCCAGTCACCATCAGTGCCACTGCTCCAGTCACCATCAGTGCCACAGGCCCAGTCACCATCAGTGCCACAGCCCCAGTCACCATCAGTGACACTGCCCCAGTCACCATCAGTGCCACAGGCCCAGTCACCATCAGTGACGCTGCCCCAGTCACCATCAGTGCCACAGCCCCAGTCACAATCAGTGCCACTGCTCCAGTCACCATCAGTGCCACAGGCCCAGTCACCATCAGCGCAACTGCCCCAGTCACCATCAGTACCACAGCCCAAGTCACCATCAGTGACACTGCCCCAGTCACCATCAGTGCCACAGGCCCAGTCACCATCAGTGACACTGCCCCAGTCACCATCAGTGCCACTGCCCCAGTCACCATCAGTGCCACAGCCCCAGTCACCATCAGTGACACTGCCCCAGTCACCATCAGTGCCACAGGCCCAGTCACCATCAGTGACACTGCCCCAGTCACCATCAGTGCCACAGCCCCAGTCACCATCAGCGCCACTGCCCCAGTCACCATCAGTGCCACAGGCCCAGTCACCATCAGTGACACTGCCCCAGTCACCATCAGTGCCACAGGCCCAGTCACCATCAGTGACACTGCCCCAGTCACCATCAGTGCCACTGCCCCAGTCACCATCAGTGCCACAGCCCCAGTCACCATCACTACAACTACACTGCACCACTACCCTGCCCTTCTAGCAGCAGAGATGGGCAGTGGTACTGATGGTGACTGGGGCAGTGGCACCAATGGTGACTGGGGCTGTGGTACTGGTGGTAGCTCAGGGCTTTGGCACCAATGGTGCCTGGGGTTGTGGCACCAATGATGACTGTGGCACGGATGGTGACTGGGCCTGTGGTACTGATGGTGACTGAGGCTGTGGCACTGATGGTGATTGGGGCTGTGGCACTGATGGTGACTGGGACTGTGGCACTGATGGTGACTGGGGCAGTGGCACTGATGGTGACTGGGCCTATGGCACTGATGTTGACTGGGGCTGTGGCACTGATGGTGACTGGGGCAGCGTCACTGATGGTGACTGGGGAAGTGGCATTGATGGTGACTGGGGCAGTGGCACTGATGGTGACTGGGGCAGTGGCACTGATGGTGACTGGGGCAGTTGCACTGATGGTGACTGGGGGCAGTGGCACTGATGGTGACTGGGGCTGTGTCACTGATTGTGACTGGGGCAGTGTCACTGATGGTGACTTGGGCTGTAGCACTGATTGTGACTGGGGCTGTGGCACTAATGGTGACTTGGGCTGTGGCACTGATAGTGACTGGGGCAGTGGCACTGATGGTGACTGGGGCAGTGGCGCTGATGGTGACTGGGGCAGTGGAACTGATGGTGACTGGGCCTGTGGCACTGATGGTGACTGGAGCTGGGGCACTGATGGTGACTGGGGCTGTCGCACTATTGGTGACTGGGGCAGTGGCACTGATGGTGACTGGGGCAGTTGCACTGATGGTGACTCGGGGCAGTGGCACTGATGGTGACTGGAGCTGTGGCACGGATTGTGACTGGGGCAGTGTCACTGATGATGACTGGGGCTGTGGCACTGATTGTGACTGGGGCTGTGGCACTAATGGTGACTTGGGCTGTAGCACTGATTGTGACTGGGGCTGTGGCACTAATGGTGACTTGGGCTGTGGCACTGATTGTGACTGGGGCTGTGGCACTGATAGTGACTGGGGCAGTGGCACTGATGGTGACTGGGGCAGTGGCGCTGATGGTGACTGGGGCAGCGGAACTGATGGTGACTGGGCCTGTGGCACTGATGGTGACTGGGGCTGGGGCACTGATGATGACTGGGGCTGTGGCACTAATGGTGACTTGGGCTGTAGCACTGATTGTGACTGGGGCTGTGGCACTAATGGTGACTTGGGCTGTGGCGCTGATGGTGACTGGGTTGTGGTACTGATAGTGAATGGGGCAGTGGCACTGATGGTGGCTAGGGCAGTGCCACTGATGGTGACTGGGGCTGTGGCATTGATGGTGACTTGGGCTGTGGCGCTGATGGTGACTGGGGCAGTGCCACTGATGGTGACTAGGACTGTGGCACTGATGGTGACTGTTTTTTTGAAATAACGAAACAGCACCGGGTTTTGTGCATATGGATGAAGACAAACCAACAAATAATATATTGTAAAGACAATATCATTTATTAGATTATTAGAAAAATATTTTCTTTTTATTAAATTCTTTCTTTATAGGCATCTTTTCTCATCTTTTCTTTAAAACTTTTTTTACATCATAGTTGATCTTAACTTGATCACTTTATAAATATTTTTGTTTAACATGATTCAATTTTCATATCATATTATATATACAACAAATCATCAGCATGAATGAATACAAATACTAAATTACAGTCCTATTGATAATATACAGAATTGATTATGTCTAATCTCATTGCGTTTCGGCGACAGCCTTCCTCAGGAATTCTGTATGGACGTAATATAATAACTGATTTTATATACTGAGGTTCAGGTCATGTGGGTATTTCTATAGTGGTCGGTTTAAGTTCAAGTGCACTGGTAAGTTCTTCACTCTTTAACTCAATTATACCTATTTTATTAGGATTTCAATCATAATTCCATGTTCCAAACACGTTTTGTTTTGTTGTTATCTGCCTGTTTCCTTGGAATTAAAGGATAATCGGCGACTGGGTGGTTCTTCCTCTGCAAAATTGATTCATTCTGTTTTTTAATTGTTTGGTCCATATGTCAATGATCAAGGAAGGTATAAATACTCCCAACTGTACGACTCTTCACGTGGTAACTCAGTAGACTTTGTATTCTCGATCTCACTGAAGTGACCCCACACGACGAGATGATTCAGTCAGTCTAGATAAGGTCTATAAATTGAAATCATTAGGACTGAACAGCTGTGCTGAACTTTGGTTCTGACATATCTGTTTCTATTCTTCCTTCACAGGAAAAAATTAATGAACTTGAGAATGATATCGGAGATGCTAAACAGGAGATGTCGCGATACTTGCGAGAGTACCAGGAGCTGCTCAATGTCAAAATGGCGCTAGACATTGAGATCGCTGCATACCGGTAAGAGAGCAAGTCTTCAGACATGGTGGTACCAGGTGTAGGGTGATCCATTGATGATGGGGTGGGATAGCGAAGCACCATCGGTACCTGGGAGGGAGCAAGACTACTAAAGTATGAAACTAAGATATGATAAACTGGACTGACAGGACATGAACTTGGGATAATAGAGGGAAAGGAGAATGAACACACTGCATTTTATTTAAAATTAGTAAGTAAGACTATGTTGCAGACTGTATATTACTGAGAGTATTGAATGAAATACTGGTGGTATTCACATGTGAGATTTTTTCACCACCATAGAAGGTTGGCATAGAGTGCTGAAGCTGGGCAGTCAACTGTGATGTTCTGCACTTTTGCTTAGCTTTTGACTTAAATGATAACATTTCTGTTTTGTGTATTTCGATGACAGAACTGTTCTCATTACCTGTATGACCTCACAGAACTGGTAAAATTATCTGTATGACACAACAGAACTGGTCCGGTTCTCAACAGAACTGATCCAATTCCCTGTTTGACCCAACAGAAGGACTGGTTCCATTCTGTGTATGACATTACAGAAAACCTGGTCCCATTCTCTGTATGGCCCAAACGAACAACTGTTTCCACTCTCTTTATGTACTGCCAGGAGAATTGTTCCCATTCTCCATATGACTGAACTGAAGAACTGTTCCCACTCTCTATATGACCTAACAGAATTATTGTTCCCATTCTCTGTATGACCTCACATAACTGGTTCCATACTTTGTACAACCTCACAGAATTATTGTTCCCATTCTCTGTATGACCTCACATAACTGGTTCCATTCTCTGTATGACCCAACAGAAGAACCGTTCCCATTCTCTGTATTACCCGACAGAAGAACTGTTCCCATTCTCTGTATGACCCAACGGAAGGACTGTTCCTATTTCTGTATGACCGAACGGAAGAACTGTTCCCATTCTCTGTATGACCCAACAGAAGAACTGTTCCCCTTCTCTGTATGACCCAACAGAAGAACTGTTCCCCTTCTCTGTATGACCCAACAGAAGAACTTTTCCCACTCTTTGTACGACCTAACAGAAGAACTGTTCCCATTCTCTGTATGACCCAAGAGAAAAACTGTTTCCATTCTCTGTATGATCCAACAGAAGAACTGTTTCCACTCTCTGTACGACCTAACAGAAGAACTGTTCCCATTCTCTGTATGACCGAACGGAAGAACTGTTCCGCTTCTCTATATGACCAAAGAGAAGAACTGTTCCCATTCTCTGTATGACCCAACAGAAGAACTGTTCCCATTCTTTGTATGACCCAACAGAAAGACTGTTCCCATTCTCTGTATGACCCAACAGAAGAACTGTTCACATTATCTGTATGACCCAATACAAGAACTGTTCCCATTCTCTGTATGACCGAATGGAAGAACTGTTCCGCTTATCTATATGACCCAAGAGAAGAACTGTTCCCATACTTTGTATGACCCAACAAAAGGACTGTTCCAATTCTCTGTATGACCCAACAGAAGAACTGTTCCTACTCTCCGTATGACCCAACAGAAGAACTGTTCCCATTCTCTGTATGACCCAATAGAACTGTTACCATTCTCTGTACGACCTAACAGAAGAACCGTTCCCATTCTCTGTATGACCCAACAAAAGAACTGTTCCCATTCTCTGTATGACCCAACAGAAGAACTGTTCCCATTCTATGTATGACCCAACAGAAGAACTGTTCCCACTCTCTTTATGACCTAACAGAAGAACTGTTCCCACTCTCTGTATGACCCAACAGAAGAACTGTTCCCATTCTCTGTATCACCCAATAGAACTGGTTCCATTCTCTATATGATCCAACAGAAGAACTGGTTTGATTCTCTGCATGACCTAACAGAAGAACTGTTCCCACTCTCTGTATGACCCAACAGAAGAACTGTTCCCATTCTCTGTAAGACCCAACAGAAGAACTGTTCCCATTCTCTGTATGACCCAACAGAAGAACTGTTCCCACTCTCTGTACGACCTAACAGAAGAACTGTTCCCATTCTCTGTATGACCCAACAGAAGAACTGTTCCCATTCTTTGTACGACCTAACAGAAGAACTGTTCCCATTCTCTGTATGACCCAACAGAAGAACTGTCCCCATTCTCTGTATGACCGAACGGAAGAACTGATTCCATTCTCTGTATAACCAAACAGAAGAACTGTTCCCATTCTCTGTATGACCTAACAAAAGAACTATTCCCATTCTCTGTATGACCCAATAGAACTGGTTCCATTATCTGTGTGACCCAACAGAAGAACTGTTCCCACTCTCTGTATGACCCAACAGAAGAACTGTTCCCATTCTCTGTATGATCAAATCGAACTGGTTACCATTCTCTGTATGGCCCAAAAGAACTGTTCCCACTCTCTGTATGACCCAACAGAAGAATTATTCACATTCTCTGTATGGCCCTACATAAGAACTGTTCCCACTCTCTTTATGTCCTACCAGGAGAATTGTTCCCATTCTCTATCTGACCCAACAGAACAACTGGTTTGATTCTCTGAATGACCCAACAGAAGAAGAGCTGTTTTAATTCTTTGTATGATCCAACTGAAGAACTGTGGACACCAACGATGCATCCTAAGACCATCTCCACCCACTCTAGATGGTAGCATATGACACTCTCAGCAGGTTATAGAGAGACAGATGGTTGGTGGTAGCTGAGATCCTTGTAATAGACACCATTTTGTTTAACTTCTGCCCCTTGGAGAGAACCCACCCACAATCTATTGTTAAAATCTACTTAGACCCATATAACCGTTGACACGATTGGAGGGATCCAGTACTGCCAATACCACTAAGAGATGCAGAACAACCGGGGTAGGGGGTGGATTTATAGCATACGTGATACTTTGTAAATCTCTGGTGGATGCCTCCTGCCTGTAGTTCACTGTCCTCTGAATGTTTTACAAAACGGTTATAAGATTGTTTTCAAGAATTGCCCAAAAAAATCACAAACCAGACTGCTTCAGATACCATCGTCTAGCGATGCTTATGATGCTTGACTTGCAACTTCTTCGAACTCTATCAAATGTGTTTGAGGTTGCGGCTCAGACCTAACATCTCCATGAGACCTCTGGTTTGTCTTGTTGTTCATCATGTTAATTCCACCAACATGGGTAAACACCTAAAGGTATAGCTCTGACTGTACTATGAGTTTATTGCTTTTGTCCGACTGTATCTGAACTTCATACCTTCTCCTGCCAATTGACTGCTCAGTCTCACTACCCAAGTGTACAAAGAAGGGAACTTTCTAAATGAGTTCACTAGCACTTCAGTACCTGGGTCACCTCTGGTAAATGGCAATGAGAGAAGCAGAGGAGCGGAGCACAGTAGGTTTCTTAAGGGGTGGACCTTTGACGAAAGTGTGGCTAGAAGGCTTCCCCCTCCCAGCCCCTTGTTGGGAGCTTACTCCTTGTCCTACCGCGGAAATTCCTTGAAGAGAACAATGACAGGTAATTCCTTGAAGAGAACAATGACAGGTATTAGACTTGTCCCTCTTTTATAAAATATGTTACATGTTAATTGCATGATCACACCGCACTCACATCTCTGGGGCAAGTCACCTCCTCGTATCCCGTCCTGATGAAAGCCCAGGACCATAAATTGGCCAGCGATAGGGCTGAAACATGTTGGTGTTCAGTTAGGGTCATAGGACCATCACATGCTCCAACCGTACCATTGTTCTTTTTAGGTCTCGCCTGCCGTTAGAGCGCACATGTGCTCCTCGCCTGTGAGAGCTATAGTCATCAAGGCAGTTTCAAGAAGGGGACTCTAAGCCCTGCCCCTCATTTCCATTGGGTCGTGTCAGCGTTTATGGCAAATGCTGGCTTACCATTGGAAAGGAGGGTTTTTTGGTTGCCGCCCTTTCCCCTTTTAGGACGGCCCCTCCGGCCACGATTTCCTGCTTTGCGGCTGTCGTGAAGACTTTTCTTATCTGCTTCTTTATTTTAAAAGCAGATAAGAAAAGTCTTGATGGCCATAAAGCAGACAAGACCGCGCGCGTGCTGTGTGCATGCATCCCGCGTGCCCTCTGTTTATAAGTCAGCTGGGGTGAGGACGCGTGCTCTCTAGCTGCCCCTGTGGCTGACTGCCCTGCTTAGTGCGCAGCCCCGGAGCTCCAAGGGAAGCGTCATTGGCACGCAGCGGGTCAGGCAGACAGTGTCAGCTCCCTCTTAGGCAGCGGGCTTACAGCAGGAACAACAGAGCGGGCATCTTTCCAGGGGCCGGGACCTGATGCCGAGCTTGAGCGGGGAAGGGAGGCCTCTCCCGAGAAAGCCTGGGCCTCCCTCGCTTGGCAGTTTCGGCGCGCCGCGTGCACCTTGCTGGCAGACGCTGATCCCAGAGCCCGGCTCTTGCTTTAAAGTCGCAGGGACGGGCACGGTGCCAGCGCTGAGGGCCTCCGCCAATCTAGGTGCTAAATGAAATCTTGAGACCGGAAACACTGTGTCTTTCTGAAATAGTCATTAACAACCCTCTGTGTCTAGGTGCGCTCTAAGCGTTGTACCGTCTCTGCTCCTTACTTGCTGTGAGTCTTATTACGCTTGTGCTGTCTCCGGGTTTGATGAGCTGTATTATGGCCAGTTCATCTCTCTTTACATGAAGTGGGTTTTCTTTGTTGATGAGGTAGGAGCTCCAACATCGGAGGAGAATTGTCAGATGGCGTCACATAAAGTACCTTCTCCAAATATTCACTCTGTGTTTTATCCAATTCCCTTCTTTGTCCATCGCACTTTTGTGTTATACTAAACCGCTATCGCTTGCAAAATCAACAGACTTTGTCCATTGTCGAAATGGCGCCAAACCCCCTATCTTCAGGCAGCACACCCTGTCATGCCTGCAAATCAGCTCCCCCGTACCAACCAGATGTGAGGGACCACCCAATGTACCATCGCCGGCCCCCACCTTGTTCTCCCCACTTCCAAAATTCCATCTCCTGAGCGACCCCCTCCCCCTGCCCTCGTCCTCGTGCGTGCATTGAATCACCCTGCAGTACGTCCCCTCCCTCCCCAGCTGGGCACATGTCCGTGGGCCGAGCCCGACAAAAACATCCATCCTCTCGTGAATGGCGCCCGAACTGCTGCTCTGCCATTTCTCAACACCGCATGGTACCCACTCTGCACAACCACCTCCCCTCCACCTCACATAACATCCTGTTGGGTTCCCATCCAAACCATCATATCTGCAATATAAATCGAAGGTACAACCGTCCTCAGGCGGATGAAAGACCGGACCTCGAACCGCCATCCAATGACACGAGCTGTTCCCCAACCCTCTCACCACATGTGTGAAAGCCAAAAATGGCAATCCATTCTTGGGCAGAGGGCCGACACCCTTCCCCCTCACCCACCATAGACACACACCCACAACGTCAAACAGTCTTCCAGCGACATCTCGGAAAATTCATGGTGTAAAAGTTCACACCCTAAGTCAAATCAAAGAAAAAATTCTATTTGCTTGAGGAGAAGCAGTCCTTTATAGTTGCTAATCCTGCCCATATCTAGGCTTCCAGTTGTTGTGTTTAGTATGCCCTGGATCTGTGTGGAGAAGTGTGGCTCAATGATTAGAGCGGCAGACCCTGATGCAGAGGTCTAGCCCGGAACCAGGGTTCAATTCCCCGCCTCGGCGGGTCTTGTGCTCAAAAATTCCACGGACCTGATAATTCTCGCCTCGGTGCCTATTCCAATCATGGAGTCCCACTCTGCAACTCTGGGCAATAGCTTGCTTAATCTCCACAACGGCCCCCACAACGCTAAGGATGCCCGGCCTCCTCCTTGGGGGTACCCAGGAGTGGACGTCTCACAGGGAAAGCCAGGATGGGTTCCACAGCGGTATTCGTACAAGCGCCTTGAGACCCTTGCGGGTGAGTAGTGCGCTATACAAGTATCAATTTCCATTTTTTTATTTTTACCAATGGCAGGCCTAAGGCATATATAGGTGCCAGGTATCTTCTGTATGGAGAGGGTGTTCTCTGTGCATACCCTCTCCAACTCGGTAGTGCTGCACGCAGTAAGCACGGGTGCTCCCTGCAGCAGTTGTGTGACCTTGGAAGTGGTTGTTCAGGGCACCCATTGGATTTGGGCAGCTATGAAACATAAATTGAAACCTGCTGCATCTAGGGCTCTTTCCATGCCTGAAAGCTTTAGTTTGTCGAGTGCTAGTCTGTGTTTCTTTCCCTGTTTTGCTAGCAGTGAGGTCATTGTGGATGTGCCGGTGGTAGGACTTGATCCCATTCCATCTTTAAATGTCCTTCCACACCACTCAACCCACCTTGCTCCCAAACCCCAGTGCGCTGCCCTTCCTCCTACAACTCTACTCCAAACCTCACCACCTTCTCTTTCTTCCCTCTTCACACCAACTTACCCACCACACATTATTTCACCAATCTAGGTTGGTTGCCCACAGTTCTCCTCCATGCTTCACCACAATGTCTTCCCCAATATGAGGCCGCGGACTACTGAGTGACAGAAGTGCTGTCGCAGGTGGGCGAGGCTATAGCTTGTGGGATGAGTTGTGCGAGCGGCGAGCAGCGGGCGGCGAGGAGCGCAGAGGCTGTGGCTACTTGAGACTGCTACGGGCTATTACGGGCTGCTACGGGCTGTAACGGGCTAAGCGTCAAGGCGCTGGCTGCGTGTAACCCGCGGCGGGCTGAGACCGAGGTGCGGGCTGCTGCGAGTCGTGACCTGGTGAGGAAGTCAGAAGTAGTGACGCGGTGAGGACTGCGAGGACGGGGCCAAGTAAGTCCCCTCAAGTGAGGGGTGAGAGGTGGCGGTGTTTGCTTGCTTTGCCTTGCCCGATTGTAACAGCTCTGGCATAAGGCGAGCCCCCTGAGCCGCTCCCGAGATCTTAAAATCAAGATCTCATTCCCCCCACGGACGCACTTGTGCCCCCCCGCTAAACCGTCCCAGCCTGTCCCTGAATTACCCTGATTCACTCTTCCTCCTCTGGTGTTGGTCCCCGGCAGGGCCATTTGCAACGTGCCACTCTGCGCCACTTGTGATGACACCTCAGGCCCCGGGCCCAAGTCCCGGCTGTCTCGTGTCCCCGCCTTGCTTCCCCGCTTTGCCTTACCCACTTCCCCCCTGCTGCCCCACCAACCCTGGTCGCTCAGCCGTCTAGGGCGCTCGCCAGTAAGGCCTTCCAGCTCTGGCCCTGCTCCCCCCGCCCCCTCCAACCCCTACAGTCCGTTGCCACCACTGCTGGCCCCACTGCCCCTGTTGGAACTGAGCCACGACAGCTCACACGCTCCCCCCCCTACTTGTGACCCCATCTAGTAGCTGTACCTGTGTAGCTGTGGTGTCGCACCGAGGGGGGGGGCGCCTAGGAGCCAAAGCACGGGCCACAGGCGACAGGGGTAGCTGGGACCGCGGGTAAGGGGTTGCGTAGGGACCAAGTGTGTGGGGGGGTGCCCATGCGCTTAGCACAGGCTACATCATCTCACTGCCTATGATAACTCAAGTCAGGATAGGATAAGATCGGCATTCTCGCTCCAGGACCATTCTGGACCTCTCACGATTCTTGACGATTTTTCTGGCACTGAGTAAATAAACCCAAGCGCTGTCAGTAAGATAGAGTGTGCTTTGAAGAATCCCCTCCTGACCTAGTCCATAACCCTATTGGTTCGGGAGAGCTTGTCCAACAACAGAAGATGAGATCTGGGAAAATAAGAAAAGCCTCCTCTACACTAAAACGGAAGAAACCTAAACAGTCGCTAACTGATGCAGAGAGTCCCACTGCCGACCATACGAGCCCATTGGACGCTACGGTCACACTGAAGGCCCCAAAATCACCACTAAACGGATGGCAACAAATTGACAATAGCAGTACGCACTCCTCATGTGTACCATCTCTGAATGGTTTAAAATCCCTCACCCTTTTGGACTACTTCAAAAAAGACCCGGTGGGGTTAAGTTCCCTTCTTTCCCTCAATCCTGAGAGGTAAATAAGCCTTGCGACGCCGACCTATCTGCAGAGTCAACCACATACTCGCTACAAACGCTGTCAACATCAACTAATAAGTCTGTTCTTGCCCCGGATGTGTACATTTTTGGGTCTGCACGCGTCGACCAGAACATCGTCTCGGAGGACTTTGCGAGGGTTACTCAAAACCCCTCACCAAGCTACCAATCTTCTCTAAGTCAGCTACTTCCCCCACATGGCATTCACAAGCAAGAGGCCTGCTCCAGGCAATCACCTCCTGTGAGCCTAACCTACAACCTAAGTCCTCAAGTACTGCAACCACAGCAATCTGAGAATCTCTCAACACCCCTACCTCAATTCTCTGACGTGCCTAGGGAGGTTATCCCAGCGCCTCACTCTCATTTAATTTTCCCACAAATTCACGCACGAAAGAACCCGGCATCCAATTTTGACATATTTAGTCCCCCCACATTACACGTCCCAAGTGCTTCAGAGGGGAGCCCAGATTCGACAAATCCTCAACAACGTTCACGCCCACCATCAGCAGGAACAATAACCACTTTAAAATTGCCACAAAAAACTGACTCAAATGACCAACTTGTTAGCGGACCTGTCCTTTTCTTCAAAAACCCTCAAAACTCACCCAATCTAACACCAAAAAAAGAGCCACACCAAGACGTCTCCACAAAATCGAGCGTTTGGCCTCAACTACTTCAAACCTTTCAATTGACAGTCACTGCCCTAAATTATCACTCGGATAAATTGGACACGCAGGTTGATCTACTGAACACTTTAGCACTCTTCATAGCAGGGATCAACAACAATTTGGATAAATCGAATAATTTAATTATAGGAGCACAATCATCCTCAAAATTAGTACAGTCGTTCTGCTGCTGTTCACCCATCATTGATTCACTTTCCTCGCTTCCAGCCTTCCTATCCACCGTCATAAGCGAGGTTAAGCAATTGAAGGGAGGTAATTTATCAGAATGTCTACACCAGCTACCCCAAAAACCCATAATTGTATATTCAGAATTAGCCAATCCTTTGCTTGCACCTGCAACCGGGATTCAGCCGATCGGGGCATCAGAACCCCCAACAATTCAGATTGACTATCTAGACGACCCCCACCACCCTAAAGGCTCCCCTACTCCAGCATTGCCGACCGAATCACTGGCCATAAAAAATTGGGCAGCAAGCGGGCAAGCACACCCCACCAGCACTACTGTGGTAGGGGCGCCTGTCAACTCAGCCGCTGTAGATACTCCCAACCCTGAAACACTCCCTGCCACCATGCCTCGCATTAGCAATAGAGAGCGCAAACGTCAGCGCAAACAAAGAAACAAACTAAGACTAAATTCAACAGTCGACCCTGACAAACTATTTCCGTTGTTCGTAACTGCTGTCAACAAAAAAGTCCCAAGTGTCCCACAATCACCATCAACGTCAACAACCCCCTGTCAAAACCCACTCACGGGTGACTCACCTTCGAGTGCCTGTCAACAGACCTCCGGTCGTAGCCAAGATGGTATTACCACATCTGCAGAACCAGCAGCACATGACCTTCAGCCCCCACTGAAACATTATGGGTTAAACCTAATGACCCAACTCAATCGATGACCACAGTAATGACAATCCAATCCCAACCAGTTCTCTCCTCAAGCTTACCCTGGTTGGGAAAACTAAACACTGGACCTAACCTTTCAAAAGTAATCTACAAAAAAAAAACAACCTCACTCTTAAACACCCAGATACGGAGCAGGGCCCCACAAAATCCTCCCCAACTTTAACTGGGATCGGACGTGGGCTTCTTAACCAATAAAACAACTCAGTCCAACCATAGCCCAAGCAGTAAGGGTGCTAAATGCGACCTACAGGGTTCCAAAATACTCTTCGCCCCTGAATATAAGTCAAAAGTTCAGCATGACACCCTCAACAGGTCAAATATATTAAAATTAGCGAATGGTGCCCCGGGTTTTGAGGCCCTTAGATCGGATAACATTGAGTCCATTGAATTCCTTCCACCAAGAGAACACAACCCTCCGAGGTTACTCTAGTGTCATTCAGATCCACCACTTGAGCACGAGCATTCTTGAAAAACAAGGCTACCTTTTGGGAATGGGGTATCAAAATCTACCCCTATTCCATTCCAGGCTACCCCACAGTGTTATTAAACTATTACTTAACATCTACATCAACCCGAGTACAAGCACAAAAATGGCCCATCTAATCCGCTTAATGAAAATTGTGTGCGACCTGGCTGCGGATCAACCTAACTCCGACTGCATAGTTTCAGGGGACTTTAACACCAATCTCTTTCAGGGTAACACTGAAGACTACGAAGGGTTTATTCCATTCGTATCCAATGAGGCAGAGGCACAGTCAAAACCACCAAACCAAGCCTACTGTGGTCTGGGAGAACTCTGTGTGCTGCAACAGCACAGTGCCGGATTCCTGATAATGAATGGCAGATCCACGGAAGACACTCCATCAAAATGGTCCTGGACAAACGGCCGCAAACAATCCTACCTAGACTATACCATCTGCAATTCGGCCCTGCTTAAACACCTGGGCAACTTCAGTATTCACCCTCGAACAGAAAGTGACCATCGTCCCCAGACTGTGACCCTCAATGTAAAGCCAGAGTTCCATAAACCTGACTCAACAGCATGTACAGGAACGTATTGTGAAAACTTGAAGCGCCTAAGATGGAGTGAAGATATAAGCCCCAATGTCATGAAGGCAAGTCTGGCTCTTATATCAGTTGGTACTGACCCGGCGCTCTCTCCAACTGCTGCATGGACGATGCTCTGCTCACAATTGATAACCCTCTTCCCAGCTAAACAGTTCCACCACAAGGATTCTTCCAGTCGTCAGTTCTCAATCTCAAGCGAAATGAGGGTGCTGAAGAAATCCAGAAACAATGCCCTGCGGTCTCTTACGAAATCCCCAGGAAACAACAAGCTCCTAAATCTGTACAAAATTGCTCAAAAATAATTCAGGCAGGCTATACAAAAAGTTAATCAATCTCACCAAAGTCAATTCTGGTGCAAATTAATATGGGAGAGCAAAAACCGCAATGCAAGAAAAGTTTGGGCCTTAATCAATCGCCACAATTCTAGTCCAGCTCAGGGTCAGCTAACATTCAAGAATCCAGTTGGTCTGCCTTTGAGGCTAAGCACTACGCAGGAATTCTCTTGAAGGAGCTGAGAACATGGGCGGAACAGAACAACCTGATTCCAATGAATCAAACCGGCTTCACCGCCAAATCTGGCACTCTGACTATCTTACTGACATTGTCTATAATTGTTGACAGAGTATCTTCTACATCCAGGGCTGGTTTTTGTTATTTTGTTGATTTTAAAGCTGCCTTCGACCGGGTTCCCAGGGCTATCCTATGGGAAAAGCTAAAGAAATGGGGGATCCCATAAAACTTCTAGAGTTAATTATTCAGTTACATTCTTCACTTGGGTTCAAGTAAAGTTGGAGTCCGGCACACATCTCTCTCTGAAAATCATGACAACCAGAGGCGTTAAACAGGGATGTGTGCTGGCCCCACTTCTTTTTAACTTATTTATAGCAGACCTGCCGGCAGCCCTAGAAGAAATCAACAGTCACCCCCCAAAGATGGGAGGCTTGCCTATAAGCAACCTTCTTTACGCTGACGACTTAGTTCTCTTGAGTCTTACACGTGTGGGACTGCAAAGGCTTCTGGAATAACTATACAACTACACCACCGCGAATAAATTAGAGGTTAACCTAAAGAAAACCCAAGTGGTTATCTTTGGAAGAAAACGTAACGTCGGGAGTGGCTGGTTGTATAACAACGCGAGCCTTGCAATAGGAAGGACATACAAGTACTTTGGGGTCAATTTTGACCCCAGGGGTAACTTTGTTAAACAGCGCAATGAGATATCAGCAAAAGCCATGACCCTAAAGGTGACCCTCTCTAAGCTCTCAAAAAATCTGTCTGGTCCAAGTCTATCACCTTTACTGGAAGTTATGAGAGCAAAAATTGGACCGACCTTGTCATATGGCATTGAGATTTTCATTGGTAATTTAAACACCAATTTAAACCAACACGTGACCAATATTTACAAAAAAGTTCCCCATTTGCCAAAAAACGCTTCTGCTGCCCAGATCAGATTAGAACTGGGCTTATTAAATTATGAGTATCCAACATCGGCACATATTTAAATCTTTGCCACAAACTTAGACAAGCAGACACTGGCTCACTAGAGTCACTAGTTTGATTAGACATTACCGAGAAAAATCCATGGGGCTCGTATGGTCGCCTCTTCAAGGATTCCATCCGCGAAATGTCTGCGGGCGAGCTCTGGGCCCAGGGCCCTCAACCCCAGTACGACAGCATTCGAAACTAGCATTAAGAAATGTGTCAGAATGAGCTCCCTTATCATTGACAAAGCCCATTTTGCCAAACGCAGACACGCATGGGCAATTATGAATTCTTATGGGCGGCTATCTCCTGCCACCTATCTGTCCTGCACTTACTCCCTGTACCTAAAACTTAGCTTCATGGCTATTAGACTGGGTGACTGGTAATTCTTAAAAGATTTGCCCTGCTAGCGTCGTACGTCAGAAGTTCTATGGTGCAGAGGGTGCGGCAAGACGGCTGAAACCTTGGAGCACGTGGTCTGTCTCTGCCCTGCCCTGCCCTCATGCCACAGTGCAGACGCAAACTGAAAACGGAGTGGAATAGGTTGGGTATTCGGACCTGCAGACAGGCAATTATTGCAGCTCTAAGCCCCGAAAACACAGCTTTAAATATAGGCCTTACAACCTATATACGCTTTGCATATCGTAATTTTACGTATGCTTCTCCTTTGCAAGCAATAGTTTAAATTAATTTGCACTCATTTCTAAGCTGCTAAAACTGTTTTCTTATTTTTATCTGATCGCATTTTATCACAACCCGCTGCTATTGAACTGTTGCTGCTACTTTTTATCTGATCCCATTTTATCATAACTTGTAGCTATTCGCCGACTACAAGACCATTTTTTTAAATCCCAATATTGTTAACTTGATAGTACCACAAACTTCTTAGGTTTCAAAGTTTCTTGGAAGATTTGCTTTTAATCACTGTTGTTTAATTGTTTTTTTTTTTTGTCTTAATAACGTCTATTGTTGTTGGCGCTCTCTTTAAGGATATTTATATCCAAATAAAGATTATTATTATTATTATTATGCCTTCCCCACACTTCACTGAGTCTCACCACACCTCTCCTTCATGCCCCAACAAATGGTCCCTTGCCTCTTGTATGCCTTAACCCACACTCCATCACTATCGCTCACCACACTGTCCTGTTCACTCTTCGCTACACCTTTTCTCAATCTCACTTGTCTCTCCTTTCCTCAGTCCTCCTGTTTGTCTCTGCTTTCTTCTATTTTGACTTCTCTCATCTTTCCTCAGTGCTCCCGCCTGTCTCGGCTTTCTTCTGTTCTTCTTCTCTCATCTTTCCTCAGTGCTCCCGCCTGTCTCGCCTCTCTTCTGTTCTTCTTCTCTCATCTTTCCTCAGTGTTCCCGCCTGTCTCGCCTCTCTTCTGTTCTTCTTCTCTCATCTTTCCTCAGTGCTCCCGCCTGTCTCGGCTTTCTTCTGTTCTTCTTCTCTCATCTTTCCTCCCTGCTCCCGCCTGTCTCGCCTCTCTTCTGTTCTTCTTCTCTCATCTTTCCTCCGTGCTCCCGCCTGTCTCGCCTCTCTTCTGTTCTTCTTCTCTCATCTTTCCTCAGTGCTCCCGCCTGTCTCGCCTCTCTTCTGTTCTTCTTCTCTCATCTTTCCTCAGTGCTCCCGCCTGTCTCGCCTCTCTTCTGTTCTTCTTCTCTCATCTTTCCTCAGTGCTCCCGCCTGTCTCGCCTCTCTTCTGTTCTTCTTCTCTCATCTTTCCTCAGTGCTCCCGCCTGTCTCGCCTCTCTTCTGTTCTTCTTCTCTCATCTTTCCTCAGTGCTCCCGCCTGTCTCGCCTCTCTTCTATTCTTCTTCTCTCATCTTTCCTCAGTGCTCCCACCTGTCTCGCCTCTCTTCTGTTCTTCTTCTCTCATCTTTCCTCAGTCCTGCTGGTCTCACCCTATCATCCCCAGGTGTTAATGGATGCCCATTGCATGGATTCATGGTTACTTAGCACAAATCTACCTGAGCAGAGCGAGATGATGCCAAATCACATACATTAAGTGTAGATTTACTTCTTTTGAATTACACAGGTGTATCACAGGCTACACATTTACAATCGTAGGCACAAGGAGATTAATCGAAGTGCTCACAATCAGACAAGTTCTAGCCTGGGGTTCACCAAACTTTCACTGAAATAAACAGGGCGCCAATATGTTACTCACTTCTAAACTCGATGTTTACGCTCCCCTTCAGAAAGACGAGCTTGTACCACTGGTAAGCAGCATATCCACAGGCGTGACCTTTAACCTGTCCTCCATCAGGGTCTTTATGCCAAGCAGCGTCTCCATCCATTTTGTTGAGTGTCCCTTCTTGCATGGATGGGTATATTACGACATTAGTCTCGCCTCTTTCAGGTGTCCAACGCTGTGTGCACCTCCAGGTGCCCTACACCTTCCCATGGCCTCTGTACAAGTCTTACATTTAACGCATCACAGCCTTTCACCGAGGGTGCTAGGGCACCACAAAGGCCTTCAAGCAGTTGCCCCTGCCTAGGAAGACCCGGTTTGGGAGGCCGTGCCTTCAGTGCTGGTCCAGGCCATGTGGAAAACTTGCTTGGACTTCAGATTTTTTCCTTATAAAAGGGACTGAGCTGGTTTTGCAGAACAAAGCCTACACTGTAAAGGTTGATAACCTTTTCGCCTTACACTTAATAATAAGCATTGAAAATGCAATAGGTCTCGCCTTTAATTAAATTTAACACCATTTGCTTTGCTATACGATACCATTAGCAATGCAAATGGCTTTAACTTAATCAAAGGTAAGACCTATTGCATTTTCAATGCTTGTTTAATCAACCCCAACTCCACGAATAAAGGATACTTTAGAAGTGGGAGAGAAATGTTATGTTTAACATTACCCCCCCCCCCCCCCCCCCACCACCCCTACCCAAAATCTCCACAAGTGCTCCCTGGAATGCGGTCGAGCCCACCCTGACCTTTAGGAGCCAGGATGAGCCCGACGATGAAGCATGACACTACGAGAGTGAGCGAGGGCTATAATAACAAAAGGGTCTCCCTCCCTTCCTACCTTACAGCCCGGGTCCATTACTTAATCTGTAAGGTGCAGACTCCTATAGGTGTTCTGTTCATCTCCTACATCACTGACGGTTGTTCTCCCCTTCCTTTACTTTTTCTCATTTCACCACCATAGGCCCTTTCGAGGTTCCAGGAGGGATATCTTTTTGTAAAACTAAATGGCAAAAGTACCCACCACAGACACTGATCAGTACCCCCTGACTGGGACATGACCCAGAGAGGGGGTATTCGAATGCCAGCAGGTGCACATAGATATTGATGCTGCAGGAGATGCTACCAATGGGAAACAACACTTACAACGCAACTTTTACAACGCACTACCTTTACAACTAAACTTTTACACTGCAACATCCATTACAACGCATGCCATTACAACGCAACCATTACAACGCATGACACTACAATGCATACCACTACAACGCATACCTTTACAACACAGTCATTACAAAGCATACCTACACTATCCAACACTTACTCTACTGTTGCACCCCCTGGAGTTAGAATAGTAATTTTTACCCCTACACTATCCAACACTTACCATACATGCAATGTAATGGTATGCGTTGTAATGGTAAGCGTTGTAAATGTAGTATGCGTTGTAGTGGAATGCGTTGTAAAGGTAGTTTCAAAGATTTCGTTGTAATGGCATGCGTTGTAATGGAATGCGTTGTAATGGATGTTGCAGTGTAAAAAATGCGTTGTAAAGGTATGCATTGTAAAAGTATGCGTTGTAATGACATACATCCGCTACCAAAGACTAGATCTGTGAACCAGGTTTTGACATCCGTATAGCTTGCAACCACCAAGCATCAAACTCCCCATACCCTGCTGAGAAGGAAACATCTACCCTCTACCCTAACCCGCTGAGAAGGTAAAATCTACCCTAACCTCCTGAGAAGGTAACCTCCACCCTCTACTATAACCTGCTGCGAAGGCAACATCTACCCTCTACCCTAACCTGCTGAGAAGGAAAACCTACCCTCTGACCTAACCTGCTTACCAGGCAAAATTTACCCTAACCTGCTGAGAAGGTAACCTCTACACTCTACTATAACCTGCTGCAAAGGCAACATCTACCCTCTACCCTAACCTGCTTATAATGCAAAATCGACCCTGTGCCCTAAACGGCTGAGAAGGTAAAATCTGCCCTCTGCCCTAACCTGCACTAACCTGCCCTAACCTGCTGAGAAGGAAAAATCTACCCACCGCCCTAATCTACTGAGTAGGCAAAATCTACCCTCTACTCTGGCCCGCTGAGAAGGCAAAATCGACCCTCTGCCCTAACCTGCTTAGAAAGCTAAATCTACCCTCTACCCTTACCTGCTGAGAAGGAAAAATCTACCCTCTGCCCTTAACTGCTGAGAAGGCAAAATCTACCCTCTACCCCAACTACTGAGAAGGCAAAATCAACCCTCTACCCATACCTTCTGTGAAGGCAAACTCTACCCTCTACTATAACCTGCTGCGAAGGCAAAATCTACCCTCTACCCTAACCTGCTTAGAAGGCAACATCTACACTCTACCCTAACCTACTTAGAAGGCACAATCTACCCTCTGCCCCAACCTGCTGAGAAGGCAAAATCTACTATCCACCCTAACCTGCGGAGAAGGCAAAATCCACCCTCTGCCCTTACCTGCTGAGAAGGCAAACTATATCCTCTACCCTAACCTGCTTAAAAGGCAACATCTACCCTCTATCCTAACCTGATTATAAGTCAAAATCTACCCTCTGCCCTAAACTGCTGAGAAGGCAAAATCTGCCCTAGCCTGCCATACCCTGCTGAGAAGGAAAAATCTACCCTCTGCCCTAACCTGCTGAGAAGGCAAAATCTACCCTCCGCCCTAATCTACTGAGTAGGCAAAATCTACCCTACCCTAACCTGCTGAAAAGGCAAATCTACCCCCTACCCTAACTACTGAGAAGGCAACATCTACCCTGTATCCTAACTTGCTTAGAAGGCAAAATCTACCCTAACCCGCTGAGAAGGTAACCTCTACACGCTACTCAAACCTGCTGTGAAGGCAAAACCTACCTCTACCCTAACCTATTTAGAAAGCAAAATCTACCCTCTGCCCTAACCTGCTGAGAAGGCAAAATCTACCCCCTGCCCTTACCTGCTGAGAAGGCACAATCTATCCTCTACCCTAATCTGCTTAGAAGGCAACATCTACCCACTATCCTAACCTGCTCATGAGGAAAAATTTACCCTCTGCCCTGAACTCCTGAGAAGGCAAAATCTGCCCTCTGCCATAACGTGCCCTAACCTGCTGAGAAGGACAAATCTACCCTCTGCCCTAACCTGCTGAGAAGGCAAAATCTACCCTTCGCCCTAATCTACTGAATAGGCAAAATCTACCCTCTACTCTGGCCCGCTGAGAAGGCAAAATCTACCCTCTTCCCTAACTTGCTTAGAAGGCAAAATCTACCCTAACCTGCTGAAAAGGCAAATTTACCTTCTACCCTTACCTGCTGAAAAGGCAAAATCTACCCTAACCTGCTGAGAAAGTAACCTCTACCCGCTACTTAAACGTGCTGCCAAGGCAAAATCTACCCTCTACCCTACCCTGCTGTAAAGGCAAAATCTACCAACTACACTAACCCTCTTAGAAGGCAAAATCTACCCTCTTCACTAACCTGCTGAGTAGACAAAATCTACCCTCTACCCTAATATGCTGAGTAGGCAAAATCTACCCTCTTCCCTAACCTGCTGAGAAGGCAACATTTACCCTAACCTGCTGAGAAGGCAACACCTATTTATACCTGCTGAGAAGGCTACCTGTACCCTCTACTCTTACCTGCTGCGGAGGCAAAATCTACCCTCTACCCTACTCTGCTGTGAAGGCAAAATCTACCAACTACCCTAACCCTCTTAGAAGGCAAAATCTACTCTCTTCCCATACCTGCTGAGTAGGCAAAACCTACTTTCTACCCTAACCTGCTGAGAAGGCATAATCTACCCTCTATCCTAACTGCTGAGAAGGAAAAATCTACCCTCTACCCTAACCTGCTGACAAGGCAAAATCTACCCTCAACCCTAATCTGTTGAGTAGACAAATTCTACTCTCTACCCTAACCTGCGGAAAAGGCAAACGCTACCCTCTACCCTAACCTGCTGATAAGTAAGAATATACCCTCTAACCTAACCTGCTGAGAAGGCAACATCTACTCTCTACTCTAACCTGCTGAGAAGGCAAACTCTACCCTCTACCCTGGGTGGAGTGCCTCTTTGGATGTCTAAAGCCGATGGTACATACATGTAAGAAAATCGTGATATTGTGCAGTGTAAAAGGTTTTTATGGAAAATTCACAAACGTTTTGTAAAAATGTTTTTTGATACATGAAGAAAAAAGTAAAAATCTGATGATCTTGAGAATTGTAAATAATATTGTGGATATGAGATGAACAAGCACTGAAGTATATATTTACCAATTCATAATACAAAGTAAATAAAATATATGTAAATGTATTAACTATAAATTGTTTGAACTTGTCTTTGGTCAGGCCACCAAATGCGGAAATGCAGAAAGGCAGGCCGTGTGGGATACGTTCTTTAGTTTATGGTTTCTGTTTTTCCCACTGATCCCAAACCTAACGTTAATCAAATAGGGCGTTCCTTATCCTCATTTGAAATTATGAAAAACACTCAATGTTAGACTTGCTTTTCAGAATTAGCTGAAGTTTGTAGATATGGGACAGCCTTTCATATATCTTTCAGACCAAGATTGTTGGTGTTGCTAATGCACAATGCAGTATTAGGAAGCACTCCAAGACCATAGACTGTTTCTAAATTATGCTTGTGTTTATGTTTTGCTCCTCAGGAAACTGCTGGAAGGGGAAGAGATCCGATTGAGTTACACCTCCTTTCCTGGGTTCAGCTAAAGGCATTGGGGAGCTGCCCTCCTCTGCCCTACCAAGACCTGTTCCATTTCACATGTCCATGTCCGCACTATTCCACTTCTCCCTTGTTCCTTCTGGCATCTCCTCAGCCCGTTGAGAAACCTGTGTGTGCTGCAGATGTTGGCTGATGGGACCAATCAGATGACTTCCTCAGGTCATTCAGCTGTGAATCATCCTCTTGCCATGGTGCTATGACCTGCCGGTGCAGCGGATCCTGCTCAAACCTCGGTCACACAGTCGTTGGGATCCATGCTTAGGTCATCCCCTAGTTCTTCATCCTCTCAGATAGCATTTCAGGCCACACATTTTTACTCTACCCATCAAAGCGTCACATCTTTGTTGTCAACATCTTCAAGTTATTTGCCGTCCATTGGTTCTTCCAGTAGTCAGTATTCATCACTGTCCTCATCGTCAATTCCTTCCATATTGAGAAGTCTTTGACCTTCTTCTTGATGACAAAATAATCGGTCATATAATATGGACATGAAGAAACTAAACTTTCGTAGTCCCTCGTTTACGCAAGGTTACACACCAAAAGCACATTGTCCCGCTGGCAGTCATTGCCTCCTATACCTGGAGGAGGTCCTAAACCCCAATGTCTGTTGTTAGGAGTCTTCACTTACAGCACCTTGGCCGTGTCTAGCATTGTCTCATGGTGGGAATGTTCTGACTCTATTTTTGAAGTATTATCTGAAAAGGGTGCACTATGGGGTGGTCCACCTCCTGGCACTGATAATACTGCACAACTGGAGAGAAAGAGGAACACAACATTAAAAAGGGGGATTTCAGGTGGACTCAGAATTGAAGATGGTTGGTTGCTTTATGGGGAGGGTTTCCAGAGATGGGAGTCCTAGTGTCCTAGGTATCCGTCATTTTTTATTATACTTCTGAAGTAGGTTAACCAAAGTGTAGACCTGTTAAGGGATCTGTGTTGCCCAATGCTGAGTTTTGCCTCATAGACAAGAGGGGAAAGAGGCATCTGTAACCAACACATATGCCTTAATTTGTACCTTAAGAGCAATGCAAGCCAAGGATATTGATGGTATGTTTCTTCAGGCCACATATTAAACACATGGAGCGTAATTCAGATCTTGTCGGATGGCTCATCCCGTCACAGCGACGACGGACATCCCGTGCACCAAAATATTAACCTCAGAGGATCCTATGGAATTTATATTTTGGCTGACAGGACATCCGTCACCGCTGTGATGGAGTAACCCGTCCGCCGAGGTCTAAATGAAGCCCAGAGTCATGCTCTGGACCCTTTAGATGTTCAATGACAGCATTGGCCAGCAGCCCAGAGTGTAGGGAGTCAACACAGTCAATCCTAGCAGTAATGAGTCGCTGCTATGAGAAGTTTATCCAGATGGGTTAGAAGAAGAAAGTGTTTGAGTTTCTTCATTTCAATTGGAAGTAGTAAGCATATATGACATCACTGCTGTACAGTTTGGTCTCAAAATATTTAGGTCAAAAATATATTGACCTTCACTTATATCAACTGCACAAATGTCGACTTTGAACATATCGTCAAAGAAAGCAAACTCTGGGGAGAATGGATTTACTATACTGACTCCTCATTAACTTACATTGACAATATGTTTGTAGTCCATATTGTACAATGAAGAGAAGTATGGGGCGTTGTCCAATCTAGATATTTGGTCGAACATATTCGATGTACACAATTAGTGTAAGACTGGTACCCAAGGAAGAGAACACATTCAAAACATATTCCTAGGAGTAAGAGTGAATAAAGAGTGGGGGAGCAAAATAAATGATACTGGACTTTCGCAGTTTTGGGTGGTCCAACAATCAGCACTTTTCATGCTTGAGATAGATCAGCTATTAGACATGTCCATGTTCATGGTAATTAGACAGTTTGATGACATTTCAACATTATTGGGCTAGTTAAAAGCATGTACATATAGCGGGCTGAAGTCAGCATAGCACTGGCAGTTTATTTGAAAAGTTTTATAAAGCGCATACATGACCCGTATGGGTATCAGAACTCTGTACAAAGGAGCGGAAGTGAAAGGAGGTAGAGGCATTAATACAACACCATAGAGGACCTTAACAAGCACAAATATAAAAAAACAAAAGCAACAACCCATCTTGTGGGATAAGTAAAGTACAACAAGAGCAACAAATATTATGGAGCACGTGGAAAGACATAATTTCAGTGATGAACAAAGATATCAAAGAATATCAACAGGAAATAAAAGTTAGTTAAGGTGGCTTCGGGACTATTGCTGTAGATGGTCATTCAGTAGTAAACATTTAACTTGTTTTTTGATTGAGGCGGTAGCGAGATTAGATCTAATCTCAGGAGGAAGAGCGTTCCATATTCTTGGTGCAAGACCAGAGAAGGCACGGTTGTAGGTTCTTTTCTTTTTAGAATTTGGAAGGTTGCAACAGGAGGGTGTTAGAGCTTCTTAGGGTCCGATGCCCATTATGTCATAAATAGTAGAGAGAGAGTGAATATGAAGACTAGAAAGAAGTACCAATAGTGGACAGTCGTGGAGGATTCCACAAGTAGGGTCTGTGATCAGGAATGAGAAAAGGCCTACTCCTACTGTCGCAAGAGTTTTTAGATCTGATGTTTGTCCATGAAATCCATTTAACTGAGGGACGATTCTCTGTTCAATATGTTCTTTTATCTGATCAGTGAAGAGGTTTGGACTCTGTTGTTGGTCTACAGGTCCCTGATTGTGTTTGTTCTATTACTTTGCTACTGACATATTTGGAATCTGTTATTTCCCCATGCTCTCTCAGTTCCATTTATTGATATCTGAACAGGGTTTGACGACTTTTTTCGTCATTATCGCTATGTTCTAGATATTCTAATGTGTGGTGATTGTTAGATTCCAGTACATTGAGATATTTATACCTTTATTTTCCATCTATGATCCCTGTTTTCAACCTGTTGGAGGTCTATGTTTTTTAGTTCTGTATGTTTCTATGCCACATGATAGAGATGCTCCTGTTCTGTTATTGGTCCATGACCCATGTGTTCTGCATGTCCGTGTGACTTATGATGGAAGCAATCTCGGTCTCTCATTTATAACACATGTTTTCTTCATGTTCAATTTTCTCATGATGGATATGTTTTCAAACTGTTCATCATGAGGTTCTCAGTAGGGTGAGGTTCTCAATCTGTTGTTAATTACTTGTCCCTACTTTGTTTACTTGTCTTTGTTTTGTTTCTGTTCCAATATTCGATGATAAAATGTACATGTTTTGCATTGTTGAACCTTTCCCACCATGTTCTCTACTCTCTTTTGTCTGATCATTTAGTGTTTTTTTACTTCCTGGTCTCTCTGCTCTGTATGCTTTAGCTCCTTCTAATGGACGGTTATCAATCTAAAGCCTCTTGATGGAGCAGTTCTCGATCTGTTTTTAATGCACAATCTGTGCATTCTCCATGTTGGGTTGTCGTATAATGGAATCGTTTGCAATCGAACAGTGGTCAACGCCCTTCAACGTCTGTGTGTTCTGTTGTGCTATGATGGACAGGTTAAAGTCTTTAGAAGATCCATGACCTTCTGTTTGGATTTGATCTAATAATTCATGATGGAGACGTTCCTAATATGTTGCGTGTCCATGCTTTCTTTGTTCTTTCTGTTCTAGAGTATCATGGCGGGCAGGGTATTAGTCTGTTGGAGGTCCATGAATCCTTTATTGTATATTTTCAGTTGTCTGGTCTGTGGTCCTCATGTTCTGTGTGCTCCACTGCCACATAGCAGATGATCTCGATCTGTTCTCTTTATGTCCCGTGTCCTCTAAAGTCTCATGGTGGAGAGGTTCTCAGCCTGTTGCTACTCTGTTCTCTGTGTGTTCTGTGTCTTCTAAAGTCTCACGATAAAGAGGTTCTCAGTCTGGTGAAAGAGAGGTTCTCAGTCTACTGCTACTCTGTCCTATTTTGGTTCTCAGCCTGTTGCTACTCTGTTCTCTTTATGTCCTGTGTCTTCTCAATTCTCAGGATGGAGAGTTTCTCGGTCTGTTGCTACTCTGCTCTCTTTATGTCCTTTGCCCTCTAAAGTCTCAAGGTGAAGAGGTTCTCAGTCTGTTGCTACTCTGTTCTTGTTATGTTCTGTGTCTTCTAAAGTTTCATGATGAAGAGCTTCTCAGTCTGTTGCTACTCTATTCTCTTTATGTCCTATGTCTTCTAAAGTCTGAAGAGAGAGAGGTTCTCAGTCTACTGCTACTCTGTTCTCTTTGTGTCCTGTGTCTTCTAAAGTCTGATGATGGAGAGGTTCTTAGTCTACTGCTACTCTGTTCTCTTTGTGTTCTCAGTCTGTTGCTACTCTGGTCTCTTCATATCCTGTGTCTTCTTAAGTCTGATGAAGGATAGGTTCTCAGTCTGCTGTCCTTTAATGTCTCACGATGGAGAGGTTCTCAGTCTGGAGGTTCCCAGTATGTTGCTACTCTGTTCTCTTTATGTCCTTTGTCTACTAAAGTCTCATGATGGAGAGGTTCTCGGTCTGTTGCTACTCTGTTCACTTTATGTCCTGCGTCCTCTAAAGTCTCATGGTGAAGAGGTTCTCAGTCTGTTGCTACTCTGTTCCCTTTATGTTCTGTGTCTTCTAAAGTCTCACGATGGAGAGGTTCTCAGTCTGTTGCTACTCTGTTTTCTTGATGTCCTGTGTCTTCTAAAGTCTGATGATGGAGAGGTGCTCAGCCTGTTGCTACTCTGTTCTCTTTATGTCCTTTGTCTACTAAAGTCTCATGATGGAGAGGTTCTCGGTCTGTTGCTACTCTGTTCTCTTTATGTCCTGCGTCCTCTAAAGTCTCATGGTGAAGAGGTTCTCAGCCTGTTGCTACCCTGTTTTCTTTATGTCCTGTGTCTTCTCAAGTCTCACAATGGAAGGGATCTAAACATGTTGCTACTCTGTTCTCTTTATGTCCTGTGTCTTTTAAAGTCTCACGGTGAAGAGGTTCTCAATCTGTTGCTACTCTGTTCTCTTTATTTCCTGTGTCTTGTAAAGTCTCACGGTGAAGAGGTTCTCAGTCTGTTGCTACTCTGTTCTCTTTATGTTCTGTGTCTTCTAAAGTCTCACTATGGAGAGGTTCTCAGCCTGTTGCTACTATGTTCTCTTTATGTCCTGTGTCTTCTCAAGTCTCACAATGGAAAGGATCTGAGCATGTTGCTACTCTCTTCTCTTTATGTCCCGTGTCTTCTAAATTCTGATGATGGAGAGGTTCTTAGTCGACTGCTACTCTGTTCTCTTTGTGTTCTCAGTCTGTTGCTACTCTGTTCTCTTCATATTCTGTGTCTTCTTAACTCTGATGAAGGATAGGTTCTCAGTCTGCTGTCTTATAAATTCTCACGATGGAGAGGTTCTATATCTGTTCTACTCTGTTCTTTGTGTATCCTGTGTCTTTTAAAGTCTCACGATGGTGAGGTTCTCAGTCTGGAGGTTCTCAGTCTGCTGCTACTCTTTTCTCTTTATGTCCTGTGTCTTCTAAAGTCTCACGATGGAGAGGTTCTCAGTCTGTTGGTGCTTAGCTGTCTTTCTGTCCTGTGTCTTCTCAAGTCTCAGGATGGAGAGTTTCTCGGTCTGTTGCCACTCTGCTCTCTTTATGTTCTGTGTCTTGTAAAGTCTCACGATGGAGAGGTTCTCAGTCTGTTGCTACTTTGTTCTCTGTGTGTCCCGTGTCTTCTAAAGTCTCACGATAAAGAGGTTCTCAGTCTGTTGCTACTCTGTTCTCTTTATGTCCTGTGTCTTCTAAAGTGTCACAATGGAGAGGTTCTCAGTCTGTTGGTGCTTCGCTCTCTTTATGTCCTGTGTCCTCTAAAGTCTCATGGTGGAGAGGTTCTCAGTCTGTTGCTACTCTGTTCTCTTTATGTCCTGTGTCTTCTAAAGTGTCACAATGGAGAGGTTCTCAGTCTGTTGGTGCTTCGCTCTCTTTATGTCCTGTGTCCTCTAAAGTCTCACGATGGAGAGGTTCTCAGTCTGTTGCTACTTTGTTCTCTGTGTGTCCCGTGTCTTCTAAAGTCTCACGATAAAGAGGTTCTCAGTCTGTTGCTACTCTGTTCTCTTTATGTCCTGTGTCTTCTAAAGTGTCACAATGGAGAGGTTCTCAGTCTGTTGGTGCTTCGGTCTCTTTGTGTCCTGTGTCCCCCAAAGTCTGATGACGGAGAGGTTCGCAGTCTACTGCTACTGTGTTCACTTTGTGTTCTCAGTCTGTTGCTACTCTGTTGTCTTTATGTCCTGTGTCTACTCAAGTCTGATGATGGAGAGGTTTGCAGTCTACTGCTACTCTGTTCTCTAGAGGTTCTCCGTCTTTTGCTACTCTGTTCTCTTTATGTCCTGTGTCTTCTAATGTCTGATGATAGAGAGGTTCTCAGTCTACTGCTACTCTGTTCTATTTGGGTTCTCAGCCTGTTGCTACTTTGTTCTCTTTATGTCCTGTGTCTTCTCAAGTCTCACAATGGAAAGGATCTAAGCCTGTTGCTACTCTGTTCTCTTTATGTCCTGTGTCTTCTAAAGTCTCACAATGGAAAGGATCTAAGCCTGTTCCTACTCTGTTCTCTTTATGTCCTGTGTCTTCTCAAGTCTCACGATGGAAAAGTTCTAAGCCTGTGGCTACTCTGTTCTCTTTATCTCCTGTGTCTTCTAAAGTCTGATGATGGAGAGGTTCCCAGCCTGTTGCTACTCTGTTCTCTTTATGTCCTTTGTCTAATAAAGTCTCATGATGGATAGGTTCTCGGTCTGTTGCTTCTCTAGTCTCTTTATGTTATTGCGTCCTCTAAAGTCTCATGGTGAAGAAGTTCTCAGCCTGTTGCTACTCTGTTCTCTTTATGTCCTTTGTCTACTAAAGTCTCATGATGGAGAGGTTCTCGGTCTGTTGCTTCTCTATTCTCTATGTTATTGCGTCCTCTAAAATCTCACAGTGAAGAGGTTCTCAGTCTGTTGCTACTCTGTTCTATTTATGTTCTGTGTCTTCTAAAGTCTCACAATGGAAAGGATCTAAACATGTTGCTACTCTCTTCTCTTTATGTCCTGTTTCCTCTAAGGTCTGATGATGGAGAGGTTCTCAGCCTGTTGCTACTCTGTTCTCTTTATGTCCTGTGCCTTCTAAAGTCTCATGATGGAGAGGTTCTCAGTCTGATGCTACTCTGTTATCGATATGTTCTGTGTCTTCTAAAGTCTCACAATGGAGAGGTTCTCAGCCTGTTGCTACTCTGTTTTCTTTAAGTCCTGCGTCCTGTAAAGTCTGAAAGGTGAAGAGGTTCTTGGCCTGTTGCTACTCTGTTCTCTTTATGTCCTGTGTCTTCTAAAGTCTCACGATGGAAAGGATCTAAGCCTGTTGCTACTCTGTTCTCTTTATGTCCTGTGTCTTCTCAAGTCTCACGATGGAAAAGATCTAAGCCTGTTGCTACTCTGTTCTCTTTATGTCCTTTGTCTACTAAAGTCTCATGATGGAGAGGTTCTCGGTCTGTTGCTACTCTGGACTCTTTATGTCCTGCATCCACTAAAGTCTCACGGTGAAGAGGTTCTTGGCCTGTTGCTACTCTGTTCTCTGTATGTCCTGTGTCTTCTAAAGTCTGATGATGGATAGGTTCTAAGTCTGTTGCTACTTTGTTCTCTTTATGTCCTGTTTCCTCTAAAGTCTCATGGTAAAGAGGTTCTCAGTCTGTTGCTATTCTGTTTTCTTAATGTCCTGTGTCGTCTAAAGTTTGATGATGGAGAGGTTCTCATTCTGTTGCTACTCTGTTCTCGCTATGTTCTGTGTCTTCTAAAGTCTCACAATGGAGAGGTTCTCAGCCTGTTGCTACTCTGTTTTCTTTAAGTCCTGCGTCCGCTAAAGTCTAAAAGGTGAAGAGGTTCTTGGCCTGTTGCTACTCTGTTCTCTGTATGTCCTGTGTCTCCTAAAGTCTGATGATGGAGAGGTTCTCAGCCTGTTGCTACTTTGTTCTCTTTATGTCCTTTGTCTACTAAAGTCTCATAATGGAGAGGTTCTCGGTCTGTTGCTACTCTGTTCTCTTTATGTCCTGCGTCCTCTAAAAGTCTCATGGTGAAGAGGTTCTCAGTCTGTTGCTACTCTGTTCTATTTATGTCCTGTGTCTTGTAAAATCTCACGGTGAAGAGGTTCTCAGTCTGTTGCTACTCTGTTCTTGTTATGTCCTTTGTCTTCTAAAGTCTCACAGTGGAGAGGTTCTCAGCCTGTTGCTACTTTATTCTCTTTATGTCCTGTGTCTTCTCAAGTCTCACAATGGAAAGGATCTAGGCATGTTGCTACTCTGTTCTCTTTATGTCCTGTGTCTACTAAAGTCTCATGATGGACAGGTTCTCAGTCTGTTGCTACTCTGTTCTCGTTATGTTCTGTGTCTTCTAAAGTCTCACAATGGAGAGGTTCTCAGCCTGTTGCTACTCTGTTCTCTTTAAGTCCTACATCCTCTAAAGTCTCATGGTGAAGAGGTTCTTGGCCTGTTGCTACTTTGTTCTCTTTATGTCCTGTGTCTTCTCAAGTCTCACGATGGAAAAGATCTAAGCCTGTTGCTACTCTGTTCTCTTTATGTCCTTTGTCTACTAAAGTCTCATGATGGAGAGGTTCTCGGTCTGTTGCTACTCTGTACTCTTTATGTCCTGCATCCTCTAAAGTCTCACGGTGAAGAGGTTCTTGGCCTGTTGCTACTCTGTTCTCTTTATGTCCTGTGTCTTCTAAAGTTTGATGATGGATAGGTTCTAAGTCTGTTGCTACTCTGTTCTCTTTATGTCCTGTTTCCTCTAAAGCCTCATGGTAAAGAGGTTCTCAGTCTGTTGCTATTCTGTTTTCTTAATGTCCTGTGTCGTCTAAAGTTTGATGATGGAGAGGTTCTCAGTCTGTTGCTACTCTGTTCTCGATATGTTCTGTGTCTTCTAAAGTCTCACAATGGAGAGGTTCTCAGCCTGTTGCTACTCTGTTTTCTTTAAGGCCTGCCTCCGCTAAAGTCTAAAAGGTGAAGAGGTTCTTGGCCTGTTGCTACTCTCTTCTCTTTATGTCATGTGTCTCCTAAAGTCTGATGATGGAGAGGTTCTCAGCCTGTTGCTAATCTGTTCTCTTTATGTCCTTTGTCTACTAAAGTCTCATAATGGAGAGGTTCTCGGTCTGTTGCTTCTCTATTCTCTTTATGTTATTGCGTCCTCTAAAAGTCTCATGGTGAAGAGGTTCTCAGTCTGTTGCTACTCTGTTCTATTAATGTCCTTTGTCTTCTAAAGTCTCACAGTGGAGAGGTTCTAAGCCTGTTGCTACTTTATTCTCTTTATGTCCTGTGTCTTCGCAAGTCTCACAAATGGAAAGGATCTAGGCATGTTGCTACTCTCTTCTCTTTATGTCCTGTGTCTTCTAAACTCTCATGATGGAGAGGTTCTCAGCCTGTTGCTACTCTGTTCTCTTTATGTCCTGTGTCTACTAAAGTCTCATGATGGACAGGTTCTCAGTCTGATGCTACTCTGTTATCGATATGTTCTGTGTCTTCTAAAGTCTCACAATGGAGAGGTTCTCAGCTTGTTGCTACTCTGTTCTCTTTAAGTCCTGCATCCTCTAAAGTCTCATGGTGAAGAGGTTCTTGGCCTGTTGCTACTCTGTTCTCTTTATGTCCTGTGTCTTCTCAAGTCTCACAATGGAAAAGATCTAAGCCTGTTGCTACTCTGTTCTCTTTATGTCCTGTGTCTTCTCAAGTCTCACGATGGAAAAGATCTAAGCCTGTTGCTACTCTGTTCTCTTTATGTCCTTTGTCTACTAAAGTCTCATGATGGAGAGGTTCTCAGTCTGTTGCTACTCTGTACTCTTTATGTCCTGCATCCTCTAAAGTCTCATGGTGAAGAGGTTCTTGGCCTGTTGCTACTCTGTTCTCTTTATGTCCTGTGTCTTCTAAAGTCTGATGATGGATAGGTTCTAAGTCTGTTGCTACTCTGTTCTCTTTATTTCCTGTTTCCTCTAAAGTCTCATGGTAAAGAGGTTCTCAGTCTGTTGCTATTCTGTTCTCTTTATGTCCTGTGTCGTCTAAAGTTTGATGATGGAGAGGTTCTCAGTCTACTGCTACTCTGTTCTCGATATGTTTTGTGTCTTTTAAAGTCTCACAATGGAGAGGTTCTCAGCCTGTTGCTACTCTGTTTTCTTTAAGTCCTGCGTCCGGTAAATTCTAAAAGGTGAAGAGGTTCTTGGCCTGTTGCTACTCTGTTCTCTTTATGTTCTGTGTCTTCTCAAGTCTCACGATGGAAAAGATCTAAGCCTGTTGCTACTCTGTTCTCTTTATGTCCTTTGTCTACTAAAGTCTCATGATGGAGAGGTTCTCGGTCTGTTGCTACTCTGTACTCTTTATGTCCTGCATCCTCTAAAGTCTCACGGTGAAGAGGTTCTTGGCCTGTTGCTACTCTGTTCTCTTTATGTCCTGTGTCTTCTAAAGTTTGATGATGGATAGGTTCTAAGTCTGTTGCTACTCTGTTCTCTTTATGTCCTGTTTCCTCTAAAGCCTCATGGTAAAGAGGTTCTCAGTCTGTTGCTATTCTGTTTTCTTAATGTCCTGTGTCGTCTAAAGTTTGATGATGGAGAGGTTCTCAGTCTGTTGCTACTCTGTTCTCGATATGTTCTGTGTCTTCTAAAGTCTCACAATGGAGAGGTTCTCAGCCTGTTGCTACTCTGTTTTCTTTAAGGCCTGCCTCCGCTAAAGTCTAAAAGGTGAAGAGGTTCTTGGCCTGTTGCTACTCTGTTCTCTTTATGTCATGTGTCTCCTAAAGTCTGATGATGGAGAGGTTCTCAGCCTGTTGCTAATCTGTTCTCTTTATGTCCTTTGTCTACTAAAGTCTCATAATGGAGAGGTTCTCGGTCTGTTGCTTCTCTATTCTCTTTATGTTATTGCGTCCTCTAAAAGTCTCATGGTGAAGAGGTTCTCAGTCTGTTGCTACTCTGTTCTATTAATGTCCTTTGTCTTCTAAAGTCTCACAGTGGAGAGGTTCTAAGCCTGTTGCTACTTTATTCTCTTTATGTCCTGTGTCTTCTCAAGTCTCACAAATGGAAAGGATCTAGGCATGTTGCTACTCTCTTCTCTTTATGTCCTGTGTCTTCTAAACTCTCATGATGGAGAGGTTCTCAGCCTGTTGCTACTCTGTTCTCTTTATGTCCTGTGTCTACTAAAGTCTCATGATGGACAGGTTCTCAGTCTGATGCTACTCTGTTATCGATATGTTCTGTGTCTTCTAAAGTCTCACAATGGAGAGGTTCTCAGCTTGTTGCTACTCTGTTCTCTTTAAGTCCTGCATCCTCTAAAGTCTCATGGTGAAGAGGTTCTTGGCCTGTTGCTACTCTGTTCTCTTTATGTCCTGTGTCTTCTCAAGTCTCACAATGGAAAAGATCTAAGCCTGTTGCTACTCTGTTCTCTTTATGTCCTGTGTCTTCTCAAGTCTCACGATGGAAAAGATCTAAGCCTGTTGCTACTCTGTTCTCTTTATGTCCTTTGTCTACTAAAGTCTCATGATGGAGAGGTTCTCAGTCTGTTGCTACTCTGTACTCTTTATGTCCTGCATCCTCTAAAGTCTCATGGTGAAGAGGTTCTTGGCCTGTTGCTACTCTGTTCTCTTTATGTCCTGTGTCTTCTAAAGTCTGATGATGGATAGGTTCTAAGTCTGTTGCTACTCTGTTCTCTTTATTTCCTGTTTCCTCTAAAGTCTCATGGTAAAGAGGTTCTCAGTCTGTTGCTATTCTGTTCTCTTTATGTCCTGTGTCGTCTAAAGTTTGATGATGGAGAGGTTCTCAGTCTACTGCTACTCTGTTCTCGATATGTTTTGTGTCTTCTAAAGTCTCACAATGGAGAGGTTCTCAGCCTGTTGCTACTCTGTTTTCTTTAAGTCCTGCGTCCGGTAAATTCTAAAAGGTGAAGAGGTTCTTGGCCTGTTGCTACTCTGTTCTCTTTATGTTCTGTGTCTTCTAAAGTCTGATGATGGAGAGGTTCTCAGCTTGTTGCTACTCTGTTCTCTTTATGTCCTTTGTCTACTAAAGTCTCATGGTGAAGAGGTTCTTGGCCTGTTGCTACTCTGTTCTCTTTATGTCCTGTGTCTTCTCAAGTCTCACGATGGAAAAGATCTAAGCCTGTTGCTACTCTGTTCTCTTTATGTCCTGTGCCTTCTCAAGTCTCACGATGGAAAAGATCTAAGCCTGTTGCTACTCTGTTCTCTTTATGTCCTTTGTCTACTAAAGTCTCATGATGGAGAGGTTCTCAGTCTGTTGCTACTCTGTACTCTTTATGTCCTGCATCCTCTAAAGTCTCATGGTGAAGAGGTTCTTGGCCTGTTGCTACTCTGTTCTCGATATGTTTTGTGTCTTCTAAAGTCTCACAATGGAGAGGTTCTCAGCCTGTTGCTACTCTGTTTTCTTTAAGTCCTGCGTCCGGTAAATTCTAAAAGGTGAAGAGGTTCTTGGCCTGTTGCTACTCTGTTCTCTTTATGTCCTGTGTCTTCTAATGTCTGATGATGGAGAGGTTCTCAGCCTGTTGCTACTCTGTTCTCTTTATGTCCTTTGTCTACTAAAGTCTCATAATGGAGAGGTTCTCGGTCTGTTGCTACTCTGTTCTCTTTATGTCCTGCGTCCTCTAAAAGTCTCATGGTGAAGAGGTTCTCAGTCTGTTGCTACTGTGTTCTATTTATGTCCTGTGTCTTCTAAAGTCTCACAGTGGAGAGGTTCTCAGCCTGTTGCTACTTTGTTCTCTTTATGTCCTGTGTCTTCTCAAGTCTCACAATGGAAAGGATCTAGGCATGTTGCTACTCTCTTCTCTTTATGTCCTGTGTCTTCTAAACTCTTATGATGGAGAGGTTCTCAGCCTGTTCCTACTCTGTTCTCTTTATGTCCTGTGTCTACAAAAGTCTCATGATGGAGAGGTTCTCAGTCTGTTGCTACTCTCTTCTCGTTATGTTCTGTGTCTTCTAAAGTCTCACAATGGAGAGGTTCTCAGCCTGTTGCTACTCTGTTCTCTTTAAGTCCTGCGTCCTCTAAAGTCTCATGGTGAAGAGGTTCTTGGCCTGTTGCTACTCTGTTCTCTTTATGTCCTGTGTCTTCTAAAGTCTGATGATGGATAGGTTCTAAGTCTGTTGCTACTCTGTTCTCTTTATGTCCTGTGTTCTCTAAAGTCTCATGGTAAAGAGGTTCTCAGTCAGTTGCTATTCTGTTCTCTTTATGTCCTGTGTCTTCTAAAGTTTGATGGAGAGGTTCTCAATCTGTTGCTACTCTGTTCTCTTTATGTCTTGTATGTTGTCAAAGCTCGCAATCAATCAATCAATCAATCATGGCATTTGTATAGCGCGCTACTCACCCGTAAGGATCTCAAGGCGCTGGGGGAAGGGGTCCGTTTCTGCTCGAAAAGCCAGGTCTTGAGTTGCTTCCTGAAGGAGAGATGGTCCTGGGTTAGCCGAAGAAGGATGGGGAGGGAGTTCCATGTCTTGGCTGCCAGGTAGGAGAAGGATCGTCCACCGGCGGTGGCTCTGCGAATGCGTGGAACGGCAGTGAGGGCAAGGCTGGTCGACCGTAGCTGACGTGTGGGCATGTAGAAGGTCAGGCGGTTGTTGAGGTACTTGGGGCCCAAGTCGTGGAGAGCCTTGGGTGCGTGGGTGAGGAGTCTGAACGTGATCCTCTTGCTGACGGGGAGCCAGTGCAGGTCTCTCAGGTGGCCGGAGATGTGGCTGCGTTGGGAGATGTCCAGGATGAGTCGTGCGGAGGCGTTCTGGATGCGTTTCTGAAGTTTGGCTGTGGTTCCGACATAGAGGGTGTTTCCGTAGTCCAGTCGGCTGGTGACGAGCGCCTGGTTGACTGTCTTTCTGGTTTCGGGGGAGATCCATCGGAAGATCTTGCGGAGCCTGCGCAGGGTGTTGAAGCACGATGATGAGACGGCGTTGACTTGTGTGGTCATCGAGAGGGAGGAGTCCAGGATGAAGTCCAGGTTTCGTGCGTGGTCCGTTGGCTTGGGAGTGGTGCGCAGGGCGGGGGTCCACCAGGAGTCGTCCCAGGCGGAGGGCGATGATCCTAGGATGAAGACTTCCGTCTTGTCTGAGTTTAGTTTCAGGTGGCTGTTCTTCATCCACTCGGCGACGTCTTTCATCCCTTCGTGTAGGTTGGTTCTGGCGGTGGCTGGGTCGTTGGTGAGAAAGAGGATCAGCTGGGTGTCGTCGGTGTAGGATATGATGTTGAGGTTGTGTTGGCGTGCAATGGCTGCAAGGGGGCTCATGTAGACGCTGAAGAGGGTGGGGCTGAGCGATGATCCCTGTGGTACGCCGCAGATGACTTCAGTGGCCTCTGATGTGAACGGGGGGAGGCGGACTCTCTGAGTTCTTCCGGTGAGGAACCAGATGATCCACTCCAGTGCCTTATCTTGGATTCCGATGTAGCTGAGGCACTGTACTAGGGTGCGGTGGCAGACAGTGTCGAACGCTGCGGAGACGTCCAGGAGGATGAGGGCCGCTGTTTCCCCGTTGTCGAGCAGGGATCTGATGTCGTCAGTGGCTGCGATGAGGGCGGTCTCGGTGCTGTGGTTGGCTCAGAAGCTGGACTGTGAGTGGTCGAGGGATCCGTTCATCTCAAGGAAGGTGGCAAGCTGTCTGTTGATGGTCTTCTCAATGACTTTGGCAGGGAAAGGGAGGAGCGAGATGGGGCGAAAGTTCTTGAGATCGGAGGGGTCCACTGTTGGTTTCTTCAGGAGGGTGCTGATCTCGGCGTACTTCCAGCTTTCCGGGAAGGTGGTGGTGTTGAAGGAGGCGTTGATGATGTCCCGGAGTTGGGGTGCGATGATGGAGTCGGCCTCGTTGAAGACGTGGTGGGGGCAGGGGTCGGTTGGGGATCTGGAGTGGATGGTGTTCATCGTGCGGGTGGTGTCTTCGGTGCTGACCGGGGTCCAGGCGCAGAGGGTGGTGGTGGGGGGCGTTGGTTCGGTGGTTGGGTGCGTGGTTGGTGTGCCAAAGCTGTTGTGTATTTCGGCGATCTTGCGGTGGAAGAACGAGGCGAGTAAGTCGCAGAGGTCTTGCGATGCAGTGATGTTGTTGTATCCGGCGCTGGGGTTGGAGAGCTCTTTGACGATGCTGAAGAGTTCCTTGCTGTTGTGGGCGTTGTTGTCCAGTCGTTCTTTGAATGCTGTCTTCTTGGTGGTGCGGATCAGCTAGTGGTGTTTGCGGGTGGCGTTCTTGAGGGCAGTCATGTTGTCTGTGGTCTGGTCGATGCGCCAGGCTTTCTCGAGGGTGCGTCAGTTCTTCTTGGAGTTCGTAAGTTCGTCGGTGAACCAGGAGGCTTTCTTGCTGCCGTGTCTGCTGGGAGGGGTCTTCAGTGGTGCGAGGTCGTCTGCGCAGTAGTGATCCACTGTGTGAGGTTGCTGGCCACTTCATTGGGGTCCGTTGTGCTGGCGGGAGGGTTCTGGCTGAGGGAGGCGGTGAGTTGGTCGGTGGTGATCTTGTATCAGTTCCTGCGAGGGACCTGTTGCGGGTGGTGGTGGGTCATGGTTCTTCTGAAGCTGAAGTGGACACAGCTGTGGTCAGTCCAATGAAGTCCAGTGGAGTGGCTGAAGGAGATGTACTTGCTGGAGGAGAAGACTGGGTCAAGTGTGTGGCTGGCGTAGTGGGTGGGGGTGTTCACCAGTTGCTTGAGACCGAGGTTGGCGAGGTTGTCCAGCAGGGTGGTGGTGCTGCTGTCCTTGTTGTTCTCCAGGTGGAAGTTGAGGTCCCCTAGGAGGATGTGGTCAGTGGAGGGGAGGGCGTGCGGGCTGATGAAGTCTGTGATGTCTTCGCTGAATTGTGTGCGTGGTTGCGGGGGTCTGTAGATGAGGGTGCCTCTGAGTGTGGTCTTGGGGTCGGTGTGTATCTGGAAGTGGAGGTGTTCGGCGGCGGCGAAGGTGTCGTCGGAGCTGATCGTGATGCGGATGGTGTTCTTGTGTATGATGGCAATGCCTCCTCCAGTCTGGTTGACGCGGTCCCTCCGGGTGATCTTATATCCGTCTGGCATTGCGATGGCGATGTCGGGCGCTGAGGAGGCGTTCATCCATGTCAGGAAGGCGACGTCTGGTGACGACCTGTCGAGCAGGTTCCAGAGTTCGACGGCGTGTCTGTGGACGGAGCAGGTGTTGAGCAGGATGCACTTGAGGTGGTTGCTGCTGGTGCTCGGCTTGGCGGGTGCGGTGCAGGTCCGCAGGCAGGTGAATTTGCAGGCTTGGCAGGTGAAAGGTCCGTGGGTGCGTTTCGGGGTGGCTTGGTGGCATGCGGGGGTTCGGCCGGCGTTGAGTGCGTTGAGGGTGGCGGCGTCGTAGGTCCGTCGTGTGGTCTCGCGTCAGCAGGGGCCAGGGGGTCTGGCGCTGGGCGCAGTCCAGGCGTGGACGGGTGCAGACGGGCATGCCTTTGGCGCACCTTCGGCGCACAATCGGCGCTCCCGCCACGCGTGACCGCTGCGCGTACGTGCGGACTGCCATAAATGGAGAGTGGGAGGGAGGAGCAGCTGGGAGGCGGGAGCGGGGCGGCCGGCGAATGGGAATCGGGGACGAGGAAGGGGGCGGGGCGGGGCCGCAGGGGAGCAGCGGCGGGGGTCGGAAAAGGAAAGGAAAAACGGCAGGAAGAAGAGCGGAGGTGGCGGCGAGGTGGGAGGCCTGAGGGCGGAGTCCCTGGAGGCAGCGGCGGCACACGAGCAGGGAGCCTGAGGGAAGTCCCTAGAGGCCGCGTCAGCACACGATCAGGAAGCAGTGGCTGTGGCAGCAGTGGTGACCTGGCACACTGGGGCCGTGCGGCAGGTGGAGAGACCTGGAGGGGAGACGTTCTCAGTCTGCTGCTAATGTGTTTGCTTTAAGTCCTCCGTCTCTTAAAGTCTGATGATGGAGAGGATCTCAGGCTGTTGGTACTCTGTTCTCTGTGTGTCCTGTGTCTTCTAAAGTCTCACGGTAAAGAGGTTCTCAGTCTGCTGCTACTCTGTTCTCTTTATGTCCTGTGTCTTCTAAAGTCTCACGATGGAGAGGTTCTCAGTCTGTTGGTGCTTAGCTCTCTTTCTGTCCTGTGTCTTCTCAAATCTCAGGATGGAGAGTTTCTCGGTCTGTTGCCACTCTGCTCTCTTTATGTCCTGTGTCCTCTAAAGTCTCACGGTGAAGAGGTTCTCAGTCTGTTGCTACTTTGTTCTCTGTGTGTCCTGTGTCTTCTAAAGTCTTATGATAAAGAGGTTATCATTCTGTTGCTACTTTGTTCTCTGTGTGTCCTGTGTCTTCTAAAGTCTCATGATAAAGAGGTTCTCAGTCTGTTGCTACTCTGTTCTCTTTGTGTCCTGTGTCTTCTAAAGTCTGATGATGGAGAGGTTCTTAGTCTACTGCTACTCTGTTCTCTTTGTGTTCTCAGTCTGTTGCTACTCTGTTCCCTTAATGTCTTGTGTCTTCCTAAGTCTGATTAAGGATAGGTTCTCAGTCTGTTGCTACTCTGTTCTCTTTGTGTCCTGTGTCTTCTAAAGTCTGATGATGGAGAGGTTCTTAGTCTACTGCTACTCTGTTCTCTTTGTGTTCTCAGTCTGTTGCTACTCTGTTCTCTTAATGTCTTGTGTCTTCCGAAGTCTGATGAAGGATAGGTTCTCAGTCTGCTGTCTTATAAATTCTCACGATGAAGTGGTTCTCTATCTGTTCTACTCTGTTCTTTGTGTGTCCTGTGTCTTTTAAAGTCTCACGATGGAGAGATGTTCTCAGTCTGTTGGTGCTTAGCTCTCTTTCTGTTCTGTGTCCTGTAAAGTCTGATGATGGAGAGGGTCTCAGTCTACTGCTACTCTGTTCTCTTTGTGTTCTCAGTCTGTTGCTACTCTGTTCTCTTTGTGTCCTGTGTCTTCTCAAGTCTGATGATGGAGAGGTTCTCAGTCTACTGCTTCTCTGTTCTCTTTGTGTTCTCAGTCTGTTGCTAATCTGTTCGCTTTATGTCCTGTGTCTTCTTAAGTCTGATGATGGGGAGGTTCTCAGTCTACTGCTTCTCTGTTCTCTTTGTTAATCTGTTCGCTTTATGTCCTGTGTCTTCTTAAGTCTGATGAAGGATAGATTCTCAGTGTGCTGTAACTCTGTTCTCTTTATGTCCTGTATCTTTGTTGTATGCTGGTTCTAATATGGTTCATGCTAATCCATTGTGCTTTGCACGCGTGGGTTCGAATCCCATCCTCATCGCCATAAAATTGTTTTAACTAACTCCAGACAGTGTGTAGTGTTTCAAGAGTATTTATTGTAGTAGTTACAATTCCATTAGTTCAGCCCCTCCAGGAGCAGCTAGAATGCTGCTCATCCCTTCTCCAACTGTAGCTTCTCACTCCCGATATTCTATCTTACATTATTCAGGGAGAACTCCAATGGCATAGCATGAACCATATTAGAACCAGGATACAACAGTCTTCTAAAGTGTCACGATGGAGAGGTTCTCAGTCTGTTGGTGCTTCGCTCTCTTTATGTCCTGTGTCTTATGAATTCTCACAGCGCAGAGGTCGTCAGTCTTTGCTTCTCTGTGCTCATCATGTTCTGTGTGTTTTAACGTCTCATGATGGAGAGGCTCTCGAACGGTCACTGGCTTAGGCTCTTCATACTCTCTGTGTTTCATGGTCTCATGCCTTGCTGGTGAATGCTCTTTAGTTCTCTGTCTTCCAATGACTGATGATGAGAGGTTCTCGATTTGTTGTTGGTTGATGATCTTCATTGTCTGTATGCTCTATTGTGTGATGCTTGAGCCCTTTTATTTCCCTTTTCCAGTCCTAGGCCACATGTTCCTGGTGCCAGCTCCTATGTACTTAATCATCCTATGATTAAGCTGCCTAGATACTGATGCTGTGGTCATGGTCGGTCCGATCTTCTGTGAGCTCTGATGCATAATGATTCAGAGACTCTAACCCTGTTATGATGTCAAAGATATCCATGGCCTTTGTGATCTTTATCAACAGGTTCTGAATCTACAGGTAACCTTTTGTCAGAGCACGAAGAGGGACTGGGTCACATGATCTGTGGGGCTTGTCCACAATCCTCACACTGTGTATGCTCTGTTGTCTCATACTGGGTACGTTCCCACTCTCCATGATTGACATGTTTGGAAAGTCCCATTTTCTCTTGTGTTCGTGTTTTCAACTGTCTCATGATCTGTCAGTTGCAGAGATCCTCGTTTTTTCTACTGACTCATGATCTGTAGGTTGCAGAGGTACTCGTGCGCTCATGGTTTCTACTGTCTCATGATCTGTCAGTTGCAGAAATCCTCATGTTCTCGACTGTCTCATGAGCTGTAGGTTGCAGAGGTCCTCGTGTTTTCTACTATCTCATGATCTGTAGGTTACAGAGGTCCTCATGTTTTCCACTGTCTCATGATCTGTAGGTTGCACTCGTGTTTTCTACTGTCTCATGATCTGTAGGTTGCAGAGGGGCTCATGTTTTCTACTGTCTCGTAATCTGTAATTTGCAGAGGTACTCGTGCGCTCATGTTTTCAACTGTCTCATGATCTGTCAGTTGCAGAGATCCTTGTGTTTTCTGCTGTCTCATGATCTGTCAGTTGCAGAGATCCTTGTGTTTTCTGCTGTCTCATGATCTGTATTTTGCAGAGGTCCTCGTGTTTTCTACTGTCTCATGATCTGTAGGTTGCAGAGATCCTCGTGTTTTCTACTGACTCATGATCTGTAGGTTGCAGAGGTACTCGTGCGCTCATGGTTTCTACTGTCTCATGATCTGTCAGTTGCAGAAATCCTCATTTCTCAACTGTCTCATGAGCTGTAGGTTGCAGAGGTCCTCGTGTTTTCTACTATCTCATGATCTGCACGTTACAGAGGTCCTCATGTTTTCCACTGTCTCATGATCTGTAGGTAGCAGAGGTTCTCGTGTTTTCTACTGTCTCATGATCTGTAGGTTGCAGAGGTGCTCATGTTTTCTACTGTCTCGTAATCTGTAATTTGCAGAGGTACTCGTGCGCTCATGTTTTCAACTGTCTCATGATCTGTCAGTTGCAGAGATCCTCGTGTTTTCTACTGACTCATGATCTGTAGGTTGCAGATATCATCGTGTTTTCTACTGTCTCATGATCTGTAGGTTACAGAGATCTTTCTGTCTTCTCCTGTCTCATGATCTGTAGGTTGCGGAGATCCTTGTGTTTTCTTCTGTCTCATGATCTGTAGGTTGCAGAGGTCGTCGTGTCCTCGTGTTTTCTACTGTCTTGTGATCTATCAGTTGCAGAGATGATCTTATTTTCAGCTGTCTCATGCTCTGTAGGTTGCAGAGGTCCTCGTGTTTTCCAACGTCTCATGATCTGTCGGTTGCAGAGGTCCTCATGTTTTCTATTGTCTCATGAGCTGTAGATTGTCCTTGGTCCTCATGTTCTCATTGTCTCATGCTGTATAGATTGAGTTTATTGTCTTAGTTTTGTGTGTTATTTTGCCTCATGAGCCGAAGGTTCTCACTGTGTCATGTCCATGATCCTTTTGCTCTAAATCTTCTACAGTTTCATGATCTGTAGATTGAGTCTACGATCCCCATATTTTGCATGTTCCAGTGTCTTATAATCCGGAGGTGCCCACTCTTTTGTTGTGTCCATAGTCCTCCTGTTTTGTATTTCCATAGTTTGTATGTTCATTGTTTAATGGTTGAGAGATTCCAAGCCTACGGTTGGTCCTCCACCTGGGTTATATGTTGTGCATTGCATCATTACCCATTTCCTCTGTGTGTCATCATTGAGTCATGGGGGAGCATTTCTGGTTCTTTGATGCTGAGATGACAATTAAAATTAGCAACTGCAATGCCATATATGGCAATAACGCTGAGTCGTTGCAACGACTGAAACAGCCAGTAGGATTTTACATGCATTATTTATTTCTTATTATTTATTTAACTATTTTTATCTTTACAGCATCCATTAACATTTCCAACAGAAAAGACCATTAGGCCAGTATTACATTGTTGTACGTAGGATAATACATGCAAGTGGATTTACCAATGGACGCCAAAATGTAAAGCAATACTAGCAAGCTCAACTTTCTCCCAGTACCAGTGATGGCTTTAGGGCGGTAGAAATTTGTGATCACATCAAACGATGGGTTTGACACAGCATTTTATCCTGAAGTTTATCCCTCCCTTGCTCCTCCCAACGCCCTCTATGATGTCCGTACGTGTGCCAGGTATGCACAATGGTCCTGCTACTGCACACACACACACACAGGTTGACACAGTTGCTGCCTCTCTGACACCCATCAGCATCTCATTAGGCTCATAACCTCATTTTGATCTCTCTAGGCAGCTTATGGAGTTGGCTCATGCCACAGATGGAGTCTGTGTGGCCGAGTCACAGCACCTGCAGCAATAAAGCGATTTCTTCCAGCACGTTCAAGCTGCTTTCCACCCAGATGCTCCAAGGATCTGATCTCACGTGATTGCTACCTGCCATGAACTGCTGAATGTTTACCGGTTTATCCGGTCATGTCTCCAGTATGACCAATGACCAGCCTCTCTATAATGTGAAACAAAGATCCTTAATAAAGTAAAGATGGCATTAACTTGCGAGTGTTGTGTTCATTTTCTCCCAATCTACACTCGGAAAACATTAATCCATGCTCTAGTCCTGAGCCGCTTGGATTATAGCATGCCTTGCTGATTTCGGCTAAGGACCTTGATCTAAAAAGTTTGAAGGTAGTGCAAAACACTGCTGCCCGTCTGATGACTGGTGCTCCCAGGCGTACTCCATCTCTTCCTCTACTCTTCAACTTGCATTGGCTTCCTATTCGGAAAAGAATTCATTTTAAAGTGTGCTGTTTAGTATTTAAGAGCCTTAATCAGATGGCTCCTATCTATCTGACCGAAAAGCTAACTAAACACATTCCATCTCGCACACTGCATTCGAAAGGAAAAGGCTTACTTGTGGTTCCTCGTATTAGACTAGGAGGAAAATATTTCACTTAAATGGCTCCCACGTTATGGAACCAGCTGCCTTTGGATCTTCGCCTGAATACTAACTATCTGGTTTTTAGGAAAAAGCTCAAGACTCATCTTTTCTAGCTTTGTTCCCCTCTCTGTGTTGCACCGCCCCTGTCCTCAGCGCGGAGATACCCCATGTGGGGTGATTCATGCGCTTTATAAATGCTAAAATAAATAAATAAATACATTTCGATGGAGCGACTCATTGTGACTACAGGGATATGGATTAAAGCTGCCAAAAATAATAATGTCATAGGGCCCGGTTCACAGAATGAACTTAAGACTCAATCCTATACTTACTACTGTTTTGGTATTCACAGAATGAATTTACTACTTTTGGCATTCACAGAATGCACTTACTACTTTTGGTATCCACAGAATGAACTTACTCATTTCGGTATTCACAGAAGTTAGGACTACTAACTTTAGGACTCCTAAATGCCTTCTGTGAATACGGAAAGTCTTAAAATTACGATTTTTCTCAATTTAGTAGTAGTAAAGTTAGGACTCCTAACTTTAGGACTCCTAAATGCCTTCTGTGAATACCGAAAGTCCAAAAATTATGATTTGTCTCAATTTAGTAGTAGTAAAGTTAGGACTACTAACTTTAGGACTCCTAAATGCCTTCTGTGAATACCGAAAGTCTTAAAATTAGGATTTTTCTCAATTTAGTTCAGTACTCCTAACTTTACTACTACTAAATTGAGAAAAATCCTAATTTTAAGACTTTTGGTATTCACAGAAGGCATTTAGGCGTCCTAATGTTAGTAGTCCTAACGTTACTACTACTAAATTGAGAAAAATTGTAATTTTAGGACTTTCGGTATTCACAGAAGGCATTTAGGAGTCCTAAAGTTAGGAGTCCTAACTTTACTACTACTAAATTGAGAAAAATCCTAATTTTAAGTCTTTCGGTATTCACAGAAGGCATTTAGGAGTCCTAAAGTTAGGAGTCCTAACTTCTGTGAATACCGAAATGAGTAAGTTCATTCTGTGAATACCAAAAGTAGTAAGTTCATTCTGTGAATACCAAAAGTAGTAAGTGCAATCTGTGAATACCAAAAGTAGTAAGTGCATTCTGTGAATGCCAAAAGTAGTAAGTGCATTCTGTGAATGCCAAAAGTAGTAAGTGCATTCTGTGAATGCCAAAAGTAGTAAGTGCAATCTGTGAATACCAAAACAGTAGTAAGTGCAATCTGTGAATACCAAATGTAGTAAGTGCAATCTGTGAATACCAAAAGTAGTAAGTGCAATCTGTGAATACCAAAAGTAGTAAGTGCATTCTGTGAATACCAAAAGTAGTAAGTGCATTCTGTGAATGCCAAAAGTAGTAAGTTCATTCTGTGAATACCAAAAGTAGTAAGTGCATTCTGTGAATGCCAAAAGTAGTAAGTGCAATCTGTGAATACCAAAACAGTAGTAAGTGCAATCTGTGAATACCAAATGTAGTAAGTGCAATCTGTGAATACCAAAAGTAGTAAGTGCAATCTGTGAATACCAAAAGTAGTAAGTGCATTCTGTGAATACCAAAAGTAGTAAGTGCATTCTGTGAATGCCAAAAGTAGTAAGTTCATTCTGTGAATACCAAAAGTAGTAAGTGCAATCTGTGAATACCAAAAGTAGTAAGTGCATTCTGTGAATACCAAAAGTAGTAAGTGCATTCTGTGAATGCCAAAAGTAGTAAGTGCATTCTGTGAATGCCAAAAGTAGTAAGTTCATTCTGTGAATACCAAAAGTAGTAAGTGCAATCTGTGAATACCAAAAGTAGTAAGTGCATTCTGTGAATACCAAAAGTAGTAAGTGCATTCTGTGAATGCCAAAAGTAGTAAGTTCATTCTGTGAATACCAAAAGTAGTAAGTGCAATCTGTGAATTCCAAAAGTAGTAAGTGCATTCTGTGAATACCAAAAGTAGTAAGTGCATTCTGTGAATACCAAAAGTAGTAAGTTCATTCTGTGAATACCAAAAGTAGTAAGTTTAGGATTGAGTCTTAAGTTCATTCTGTGAATTGGGCCCCTTGTGCCAGGTCAATTGAGTTGAACTTTATTTTCCGTCCAACAATCCAGCAAGATGCATCAGGTCTCATCAGAGGAGGCAGCTGAAGGGGCCATCTAATCATAAGAGAAATCAGAACATTGGAATATCCATTGAAGACAACTGAGTGCTCCGGGCTTCTAATGGACAGTGAAAGCCCAGAACATCAACATTCCAATGTTTTCCTTTCATAGTTGTTGCTCTGAACAAAGGTCACATGGAGCCCGAGTGAATTTCAACTCCATCGGGCTCTGTGAGGCTTTTTTTTTACAAATTAGAAAATTCTACCATCTTAGGGGCAGAATGTTCCAGTAGCCTGAAACGTTGGTAGCTCCATTGAAAACAATGGAGTGCTCCGGCCTTATAATGGCTGGTATAAGCCCGAAGCTCAAACATTCCAATGCTTCTTTGTTCACAGCTCTGGCTGTGACCAAAGTCTTCAGGAAGCCTGAGGGGATTTCATACCCTCACGCTCCCTAAAGGCTTTGTTTTATTTGTGAGAACATTCTGCCCTCTAGTGGCAGAATGTTCTAAGAGCCTAAGCCCTTCGTAGCAGGGCTATACCGGCTTTTAAAGTCCTTCTGCTTTGTTAAAGTTCTTCGGCTCGGGCCTTTAACTCGAAATATTGAGTTTTTAATATCGATTTGCATTAATATTGAATTAAAAATATAGAATGGACACAACATCGAATGGACAAAATATAGACTACAAAAATATCGAATAGAATAGCATTAATATCAAATTAAAAATATAGAATGGACAAAATATCGAATGGACAGAATGTAGACTACAAAAATATAGAATGGACAGAATATAGACAACAAAAATATCGAATTTGAGGTAAGTTAATATTAATTTTTTAATAATATCCAATTTTTTAAAGTGATTTTTTATGTTAGTATATGTGTGAAAAGTGTATATTTGTTTTATAATTTATTTTAATTCATTCATTTCATGGTATTTAATTTCTGCGTAATATAATTCTGTAGCGGGTTGTGAGTTTATAGGGGAATAGGGTGGGAAGTAATTTAATTATAATTAATTAAATATGTTAATTTATTTATTGGTATTTAGTTTGAATTAATTGTTAATTAATTGTTAATTGGCAATTAATTAAAATATAATTGGTAAATAATTTTAATTAATTAATACTTATGTTAATTTTATTAATTTATTTTCTGTTGCGGGTTGTGTGTTTATAGGAGAATAGGGTGGGAAGTAATTTAATTGTAATTAATTAAATATTTTTATTTATTTATTGGTTTTTTGTTGTAATTTTTAATGAATTTTTAATTGTTAATTAATTAATTGTTAATTGGTAAATCATTTGCATTAATAGGTAATAATTTTTAATAATTAATTTTTGTTTGTATTTTTAATTGATTAATTATTATATTCACTAAAATTGTTATTTACTTTTAATTAATTTGTAATTAGTCTTAATATTGAATTTATTTTTATTCATATATGAAGTATTTTCTTTCCCTACTGTTGTACTCTCTGGAGTGGGAATAGTAATTTTTACCCCTACGCTATCCAACGCTTTCCCTACTGTTGCACTCATTGGAGTGGGAATAGTAATTTTTACCCCTACGCTATCCAACGCTTTCCCTACTGTTGCACTCACTGGAGTGGGAATAGTCATTTTTACCCCTACGCTATCCAACGCTTTCCCTACTGTTGCACTCATTGGAGTGGGTATAGTATTTTTACCCCTACGCTATCCAACGCTTTCCCTACTGTTGTACTCTCTGGAGTGGGAATAGTAATTTTTACCCTCCTGCTATCCAATGCTTCCCCTACTGTTGCACTCATTGGAGTGGGAATAGTAATTTTTATCCCTACGCTATCCAACGCTTTCCCTACTGTTGCACTCTCTGGAGTGGGAATAGTAATGTTTACCCTCCCGCTATCCAATGCTTTCTCTACTGTTGCACTCTCTGGAGTGGAAATTGTAATTTTTACACCCACGCTATCCAACGCTTTCCCTACTGTTGCACTCTCTGGAGTGGGAATAGTAATTTTTACCTCTACGCTATCCAAAATTTTCCCTACAGTTGCACTCTCTGGAGTGGGAATAGTAATTTGTAATCTCCCGCTATCCAATGCTTTCCCTATTGTTGCACTCACTGGAGTGGGAATAGTACATTTTATGGCTACGCTATCCAACACTTTCCCTACTGTTGCACTCTCTGGAGTGGGAATAGTAATTTGTACCCCTACGCTATCCAACGCTTTCCCTACTGTTGCACTCACTGGAGTGGGAATAGTACTTTTTACCCCTACGCTATCCAACGCTTTCCCTACTGTTGCACTCTCTGGAGTGCGAATAGTAATTTTTACTCCTACGCTATCCAACGCTTTCCCTACTGTTGCACTCTCTGGAGTGGGAATAGTAAATGTAACCCTCCCGCTATAATACGGTAAAAATATTGTATATTTTTTATTAATATTATGTTTAGATATATAAATGTATTAAAAAATTAAATTGTTTTTTTTTAAGTTACATTAATTATTTATTAATTTTAAGGTTATTAAAGTATTTTAAGTATGTTTAAGTTAATCATATTTATTATTTCATTAATTTTCACTTACTTTTAAGACATTTAAAAAATTCGATATTTTGACTTGCTATATTTTTTACAACGATATTTTTGATTCAATATTTTTGTACTTACCTGTTTGGAGATAGGAATTCACTATTTTTGCATTCTATATTTTTTACTTGATAGTTTGGTAAATATTTATTTGGGTAATGGATATTCTTTCAGTGATCCCTATAATGCTGCAGCGGGCCTTTAATAATCGGTATAGCCCGCTACGTCAGGCTATAAGGTTACATTAAAGGCCCGCTCCCTTGTTAAAGGCCCTTGCCTTCGTCCCAGCCTTTGATGCTGGAGCGAGCCTTTAATGGCCAGTAGAGCCCACAACGTCAGGCTCTAAGTTTATATTAAAATATTGTAATGTTGAGAGATCCACTGAATGAAAAGGACAGTAATGCAGTAGAACAACAACGGGCGATAATAGGTGATAAAAGTCCACTGCTCTCAACATTTCAGAGAACTAATCCAAAGCTTCTGTCCCTCCATGATATGTGGACCGGGCAATGGAAAGACTTAGGCATAGACAGTGGTTCAGGGTGCACAGGAGCATCCCCCTTCCTCCTCACCTGAGTTGTGGCTTAGTGGTGAGATTCAGGGGTGTCAGTTTGTACTCTCCCAACTATTTCAGCCCTGTGCCTAACTAGAAAATATGGAGCTGCAAACCAGGTTTGCAGAGCTGAGAGATGGCCAGTTGGAGGGTAGAGGGCTTAGCTTTTAAGGATTTTAAAGGAAGGGACGGTGATATTCTGAGAAGTATTGAAAATTCATGAGGTCCTTAAAGTCTGAGCAATTACTGAGCTTTGTTAACACCTGGCAGAACATTGGTGAGTTGGGCACATTGTCTTGGAGACTGCCCCACGTGCAGTTTACATTATCCAATCCCAATGACATAGTTCAGAAGCTTGAGCACCTCCTGCAATAACTTGTTGGTAACAACTGTGACGTCAATGTTTCCAGTGAGGGGAGGTAGTTTGAGGGGCTAATGAACTCACTAGTGTGTTTTGTGTGTTGGTGCATGCGAGTACAACTTCAAGGCTGTTCTGGTTTTCCATTGGGTATTTGATATTGAGAATGAACCTAACTGCAAGGGGCACTGAGGTGCCACACTGTGAACATTTCTGTACCAGCACTGGCATCTCAATCCTGTTAAAAAAACAGTGGGTCTCGTTTACAATGAATTAGCAACGGGCAGCGCCGCAAATGTTTTTGCGGTGCTACCCTACACCAATTCCAAAGGGCAGGAGTGCACCGTATTTACAGGATAAGGTGCTTTCGTGTCCTTTCAGCCAGCATTGGCATACAACTTGGTGCCTAGCATGAACGCAGGCACCATGGTGCAAGGGTGCCTGCGTTGTTGGCAAGATAGTTTTTGTGCAGGAAGGGGCACCTTCCTTAACAGAAAAAATCCATGAGAAGTTTTCCTCTTTCTATGTGTGATGCTGAGTGCAGGTCACATAGAATGAGGAACAATTAGGAGAAATAAAGATATTTGTCCTCGTTACACTTCCCTTGGGGAGGTGTACAGTTTTGACGCATTCCTAGGTGTACAGATCCTTGTAAATCTATGAATGTGTAAACTCTATGGGTGTTGTGAGGGAATACCCACTCCAACACCCTTAAAACACCCACCTGATGCTATGTGAAGCAACGCTGCGGCTTGTGCTGCGTTGACTTACACCATATCTACGAGGCCATGAAAAGCCAAACAGCATAGCTTTGCGTGGCTTTGTAGATATGGGTATGCAGTCAGCGCCACCAGAGTGATGAGTTGGGAGACACATGAATCAGTAGTTAATGGGTGTGCCCCAGATTTCATGGGTCAGCTCTCCAACTGTAGCATAGCCAATAGGTCTCGCCTTTGGGACCTTATAAGTGTTTAGCCACACAACAGTTCATGTTGTTGCACCAAGGATATTGTGCTGCATAACTAAATACTTAGAAGGTCTCAAAAGGGAGACCTATTGGCTATGGCAATGCTTGTTACTGATTCTCATTAGCACTTTCTAATGCAGTGCAGAGAGACTCCTAAGGAACCATGTGTAGCCTTAGAAGCTTGCCCCTTAATTCTCAAAATTGTGTGTTAAGTGTGTGCCACTCTTATGTAACCCAGGCACAGGGCAATGACCCAGGTCACAGTTGTGGCCTCATGAAAATGGCCTCGCCACTTGTATAATTCTCTGCTAGCCTCAACACAGCGGCTTCTGCGATGTAGAAAATTGGTCTCTGCGAAGTGAGTTAAATATATGCTGGTAACAATTTACTTGAGGTCGGTGCCTCGGTAGGTGGCTGCCCTGAAAGTCCGCGGCTTGGAATGGAGACTTGTGCAAGCCTGGTACCCGACAGGCACCTTGTGCTGGCAGGGAGTGATGCACTTCTAGCAAAGGAGTCACCCCGAAGGAAGCCCTACTATTGACTGGCTTTTGTCCAGTCAGCTAGGCGGAAGTATTACGTCATGCAGTCAAGTAAAGTTATGTTGCCTCCACAAGTCTAAAGAAGTGTAAGTCTGCAGAGATCGCAGTTCAACTGCGTATATACATCAACAGATGGGAAGAGGGACATTGCTGATTGATTGGGACACTTTACTCATGGCACTCCAAGTTACGGCTGATGAGAGTTCTCCTCTGCAGGGATCTTACTGCCTGTAAGACCTCCGCACAGGGGAAGGGCCTGAGAGACGTGAAAGGAACACACATTTATAAGAAACTAGCTTACCCGTCGCGCGTTGCTGCGATCTCAGAAGAAAGGAAATTTAAGGAAACTTGTTATCATAACATTCAATTGACATTTTTTCATTTTTATTGAAACTTATTCATTTTAATATGGAAAACATTTTAAAGTGTTGTTTTAATTCTGTTTATTTATTCAAGTGCTTGTGGATAAAGTTTTTTTTTGTTTTTCCGTCTGGTGCGTACACAAATAAATCAGAAGGTTTTCTGACGCGTGAGCTGGCCACATACAGTTGTCCATGTGAGAAGCACGGATTCTCCAAATCTAGTTGACACACTTGCAGCGATTGTCGTTGTGCTTTGTTGATGGTCATTGCAAAAGCGAGTCGCACCGGAAACTGTAAACGTTCAGTATTGCAAAGATTATGAGGGCCCTGGGGGGCTGGCGGGCCGATATTTAACACATTTTTCTTTTTTGCCAGAAGCCTTCGTGCGGGAGTGTACTCAACAACTTTTAGCATACTTTTTTTTGGGGGGGGGCAGAAACCCTCGCGGGAGTGTACTCAACAACTTCCTAAAGTTTCATGGCGATCGGATGAATGGTGTAGTAATGCATAAAGGACAAACAGACAGACAGACATACATTCGTTTTTATATATATAGATGCTAGAACGGAGGGGGAGGCCTGAGGCAGCCCGCCCGCACATCAGTTTGCAATGCAATAGGTCTCGCGTAAATGCGAGTCCTTTTCCATTGCAAATGCTTGTTTTTTAAAGTAGTTAATCACTGCTGACCTTTTGTGCATCCCCGAGCCTTATTAACTCTCTCCTCGCAGAGGCCACCGTGGATGTTAACAGTGCTCGTCGGTGCTCCGCTCGTCCCCGGTGGGGAATGCTGGAAATACCTCACGGTCCCGTGGGGTCGGATGCAGCTAATTGGCTGTAAGTGCCAATACCGCTCCATGTGTTCGCACCAGTGTTCCGGTATTAGTACCACCAGCGAAATAATTAGGCTCACGCTGGTATTACATTTATCTGTGCAAAACGTTGCAGTTGGGATTCTTATCTCCTTTCTTCTACCTCAGCAAGATTTTTTCTCGTCCTCTTTGCCCGTTTCTCCTCTGTTTCTCTAACCTGTCCTGCTCACGATTCTCTCATTTCAATTCTCTTTCACGCATTTGTTAATATTGTTGTCTGCTATTTGACTTTTTTTCTCTTTCTTTGTGAGCTTCTTTCTCGGTCTATGGGCCATATTATCAAGCCCCAGCGATATTTATCGCTAAGCGCACTTAGCGCTAGGATAAGTATCGCCGGGTAGCGTGGATTTTTATCACTGAGATAGCATGCTATTAGCAACGCTTATCTCAGAAGTGATAAAAATCCTCGCGCTAACTGCCAAAGGAGAGATTATCGCTGGAAAACCAACGATAATCTCTCGAAGTTTGGCGTTAGCTTGATGATAGGGGCTCACAAACTTAGCCATGATATCCACCTTCCATAGGATATCATGGCTAAGTCAGGAAAATACCAGGTGTAAAAAAAGCAGCGCTAACCGCGGTTAGCGCTGCTTTTTTTTATCACTAACAGGGTTAGCGATATCCTTGTTAATAGAAGAAATGTCGTTTAACAACATTTCTCCTATTATTTTTCTCTGGAAAGCCCCCTTTGCATCTCATTAGAGATGCAAGGGGAAGCATGGAGAAAAAGGGTGCTAACATGCGAATTTGCGTGTTAGCACCCTGTTGCTGATAGGGAGATAATCTTATCTCCGCTTTCTTGGCTTTTAAAGCCAAAAAAACAGAGATAAATCCCTTGATAATATGCCCCTATATCTTTCCCCTGTCTGTCTCTGTCTCTCACTCTGCTGCTCGCCTCTTTCTTTGTGCATCGCCTGTCTCCCCCCCTCATAAAGTTGGTATTAAAAATAGATTTGTGGACCAGCCAGCAGGCTTTCAGTCACAGCCTTTGGTTTATGGTGCAATTAGACTGGAAATTGCCGATTTCGTGTTTCAGACATTATCTGACACGAAACAGCAATACTAAGGGGATGGGGCTGCTGACAGGGTTAGAGTTTAACATATTTGGCTCGAAACGGCTGAAGGTTTGGTTTTTCAGTGGCTAGTACTGTATTTTACCTTCCATCGTGCAGTTAATGGTGCATTTCTTTCTACTAGCCACTCAGAATGATTCGACTGCTCTGGTCACCTGACCTGGGTGTAAGGGCAGGGCGCCCGCTCTTCTCCTGGGAAAGAGACTGGACTCACTCTTGCATCAGATATGGCTTTTATTGGGAACTGAACCCCCCCCCCCCATGCTTGTTCCCCCAGCCTACTTGCACCACTATCTCCAGGGACTCAGGGGCATATTAGCAAGGGCATTATCGCCACTTTAACGACACTTTTTCCCGCTAAAGCGGTGATGATTGTATTGCCCTATAGGCAAGCTGTCACTAACAGCAGTTAGCGACAGCTTTAAGGCGATAGCGTCCGGTTTGGGGCCCGCTTTGCATGTCAGCTATATTTATCACTAATGATATGCAAAGTGGGCGTACCCAAAGTGTTAGCGACTGAAAGCAGTCGCTAACACAGCTATCGCCTACTAGCAAGGCAGGCATAGCGATAAAAAATGTTGCGCTAAGCGAAATTATCCCTAGAATCTAACGCCTGCTAAAACATGACTTACCTGTGTATCCAATGGGGGGTGGATTGTCAGGTTAAGTCACCATTGGCGGTAATGCGCGAATATCGCTGGATTTCTAGCAATATTCACGCATTTCGCCGCTATCGCTGGATATTTTAGCACAAAGGAGAAAAACATTGCTAATAGCAGGTTTTCTCCACTAACATATCCAGCGATAGGCAGCAATGAATGAAAACGAGCTAAGCGCATTTTGCGATAAATATCGCAATTTATTGATAATATGCCCCTCAATGCTCTGAAGAGCTGGCTCCTATTCAGCTAGGCGCTATCGGAAGGTAAGCCATGGGACTTCAGTGAGCCGTAGGAAAGCTGCTGATATACACAAACTAGGCATCAGTTGTGGGCAGAAAAACTACAAATTAGGGGCGTGGCTTGGCCAGCGGACATGGCGGTCGTGTAGAGCCGGAGCTCCGACCAGCCGATAATCATCCTGCTTAATATATCCTGCCCCTGGTCAACACTCTATGTTCCCTGCAGTTGGGCCAGTCCCTAACATCCGGACACTTGAATTCTGCGGCCGGAGCCGCCCGCACCGTGTTTTCAGGCGGTGCGACGTCCCGGAGGGTGACTGCGGTGTGGTGCGGCCCTTGGAGCCGGGGCCTTGGTTTCTGGACCATCCCACCGGGTGAGAGGGGCCGCGCAGAGAGTCACTGGGGAGCCAGCTCCGAGTGCTGCCGGAGCTTCGTCCAAGAAAAACAGTTGCGGCCCCCGCCCCCCCCCCCCCGGGCCTGAGAGGAGCGGCCCCCGCAGGGTCGCGCTGCTGTTGGCGGCTGTGGAGCGGGCCTGGCGGGTCACGGCGGCGGGGAGAGCTGAGAGGCGCGGCTGCCATCTTGCCGCAAAGAGCACCTTCATCGGCGCTGGAGGGCGGTGCTGCCGGGACGGGGGCTGATCTGGGGCCCGGCGAGAGTCTGCAGCAGATCAAGGTTAGAGCGGGACCCGGAGGGTGGACAGGGGGTAGTGGAGCCACGCAGCCATTCGGGGGTCGTGTCGGGCCCCGAGCGCACCCCTGCCTCTGCCCTGCACGGCGGCTGCCGCAGTGCCAGTGAGACCCGGGCTCAGTTGGGAGGGGGGGCAGGACCGGCGCCTACTGGTCGCGGCGGAGGGCTGCCGGGGTTGACAGGGCCCTGCTACATTTCGGGGGTCGGATCGGACCCCGGGGCCTGAGAGGACTGTGCAGTGGGACCCCCTCTCCCCTCCCCCTGGCAAGAGCCTATGGACTTTGCATCGCTTCTTGGACTTATTGGGGCGCTGGCTGGGGGGGCGAAGCTACTGCTGAATGACTCTGGTTAGTGCATCCTTCCTGGGACTGACGCCTTGTTGCGGGATACCTGGTCACAGGAGTCAGCGGCTGAGGGGTTTGGGCTGTGGCCGGCTGGCGCGGGCCCCTCTCCCCCACAATACCATGACACGGGGCGGCAGTGGCAATCAGAGCAAACAGGGCCCCATCGATAAGTTCACCGAGGCCGCGGGCGCCAAAGGGACGCAACCCCCGGTGCCGGATAATGCTGCCCTCTTGGCCGCGATCACGCAGTCCAGGGATGTCCTGAACGCCAAGATTGGGGCAGTGGGCTCTGACGTTATGCTCCTTCGGCAGGACCTGCGAAACGCCGTAGAACGCATAACTGGTGCGGAGACGCGCATATCGGCTGTGGAAGACGACATGACTACCCTAAAGAAGAGGGTTGTGGCCCTCGAGAGGACACAAAACGGCCTGGTGGCGAGAGCGGAGGAGGCAGAGGGGCGCGCCAGGCGCAGTAATCTTCGCTTCCTTGGGTTTCCAGAGGACTGAGAACAGGGCAATGCTGAGCACTTCCTAACACAATGGCTGGAGGGGTGGATGCTGGCTGATGCCCTCTCGCGCTGCTTCGTCGTTGAAAGGGCCCATCGGGCTTTGACGCAGAAGCCCCCGGTGGGAGAACGTCCTCGTCCCATGATCGCTAAATTGCTGAACTACGCTGACAGGGACGCTATCCTGAAACAGGCGAGATTGAAGGGTCAGCTCATGTTCGAGAACTCTCAGATCCTTATTTTCCCGGACTACACGAAATTGGTGCAGCAGCAGCGACAGTCCTTCACTGCGGCCAAGGCCCGCCTTCGGGGCCTGAAGTTACCCTATGCCTTACTATACCCGGCTCGGTTGCGGGTTATCTTCCAGTCCCGTACCTTCTTCTTCGACACCCCGGAGGCCGTGTTTCAGTGGACAGATGAGACAGTCAGGGTGCGGGTTAATACGGCAAAGGGCGGTGAGTCAGACTCCTCGACCGGGGGCCCCCCGAGTGGGGGTCCTGACGATCAGCGTAGGCGCCGGGGCCGTTCCCGCTCGCACCGCAGCCCAAAACCAAGATCCAACACAAGCAATGACAAGAATTTGCAGGAAGCTACTGCTGAAGTGCCTTGACTGTGGGGGGTGAATGGGATACTTGCTCACTTGCTTGACAGTTCTGTTTGACCAGGGCGCTATAGCTTGGCTGGAGGCCACGCTTTCTCAGAGTTGGGAAGGGGTCACAGCCTAGTTTGACATGGGTTGTGCTGAGGGGATCCATTGGAAGGGGTGCTCCCTGGCTCCCCGTTGGGGCCGGGACCACTCCCTGACCACGACAGGTGCTTCCACGTTTGGGAGGTGCGGGGTGGGGGTTAGGGGGTCGGGGGGGGCTTTGTTGGGGATTGGGCCTGTTCTAGTTCAGGGGAGGGGTTTGTGTGTGCTGTGCTGCATCCGATCCGTGGTGAGTGCTGCTGTTGGTACCTGTGGAACAACATGCTTGAATTATAAGCCGCTGCGTAAATGTCTTCGAATGCTGGGGGCTCTCGGTTAGATCCCTGTGGGACACGCATACTGAGCTGGAATGTGCGGGGTATGCTAGATAAGGTGAAGAGAGGGGCTGTGTTTGCGTGGGCCAAAAGTAGGGGAACTGACATACTGCTCCTGCAGGAAACCCATCTGTTGGGTACAAAGGCGCTCTGCCTCCAGCGTAATGGCTTTACGCAGACATTCCATGCAGGCTTCACGAGGGGGTCGCGGGGTGTGGCAGTTCTGATCCATCGGAGAGTTCCCTTCACACATAGACGCACATGGCTAGACGCGCAGGGCAGGTATGTGTTTGTACAGGGCGAGATTGGTGGTGAGATGGTTGTTCTTGGTAGCGTGTATGCGCCGCCCCCACTGCAATGGGCCCTAGTGGAGAAGCTGATGTCCCTATGGGTGGATATGCCAACAGTGTTATCGATTGTGGGGGGAGACTGGAACGACGTTATGGATGTCTCATGGGACAGATGGCGGGGCGCTGCAGGCGAGGTGGCGGGGAGGGAGGGGCAAGTGTCTCGGTTGAGGGCAATGGTTACAGGGCTGGACTGGATTGACTCCTGGAGGTACAAGCGAGGGGCGCGTAGGGACTTCACATACTTCTCTGCTGCGCAAGACTCGTTTTTGCGCCTGGACTACATTTTCCTCCCGCGGGCGATGGCCGGTAGGCTCCTGTCGGCAGATATCTTGCCACGGGCGCTCTCTGATCATTCTCCGATCTCCGTACTGGTCAGCACTGGGCGCACTAGGCAGCCATTCAGGTGGCGCCTGTCGCCCTGGCAGTTAACACAGCCCTCCTATCGCGCCCACGTTACTTGTGAACTTGCGCACTTTCTGTCCGTCAACGTGGGCTCAGTGACATCCCCGGCGGTCCTGTGGGAGGCCATGAAACCCACCATGAGAGGGGTTGACATTTCATGGTGCTCGGCAGCGCGGAGGGAGAGGCGTAGGGAACTGGTGCGGCGGGAGGCGGACTTGGAGGACCTGGAGCGTAGGGGTCGGGGGGAAGATGGCGAACGGATAAGACGTCAGCTGGTTTTGGCGCAACAACAGTATACTTCGGTATTGTTGAATGAGGCCCGCCAGGTTTGGCTGGCCACACAGAGCCGCATATACCAATGGGGCGATAAATCGTGTAAAATGCTCCACCGCCTTTGCCAGGGCATTATGCATGCACAGCCACTGCCCCAGATAGTCGCCCCCGAGGGGGAGCCGCTGTTGGAGCCCAAAGCGATAGCGGATAGCTTTGCCTCCTACTACGAGACCCTGTATGCGTCTCGGGAGTGCCTGGATGACGTCATGGTACAGCGCTTCATAGACGATCTTCCGCCTCGGGCCGTTTCGGATGAGGTCCGCGATGTACTTGACCGGCCTCTGACGGATGAAGAGCTGGGCACTGCCCTGGGTGAGCTTAACCCGGGCAAGGCACCGGGCCCGAATGGGTTCCCGTGTGAATTTTTTAGACACTACGCAACGCTGTTGACACCCCATTACCGGCCGGTTATCGAGGAGGCACGTGAGAGGGGAGTGCTGCCCCCGGACTGGAGACATGCGGAGGTTGTAATTTTCCTGAAGCCGAGGCGCCCCCCTGAGAGACACGAGTCCTACAGACCTATTTCGTTGCTCAATACCGAGGCCAAGATTTTGGCAAAAGCCCTCGCCAACAGGCTCAAGCCCTACATCACGGACTTGGTCCATCCGGACCAGGCCGGCTTTATGCCCCAGCGGGCCACTCGCCATAACATCAGGCGAGCTCAGGTTGCGATCTCGGCTTGGCGGGGTCTGGGAGAGCGGGCTGCGTTGCTGCTGGGGGACATGGATAGGGCGTTCGACTCTTTGAGCTGGACATATCTGTTTGCTCTCTTGGGTCGCCTGAATCTGGGTCCCCGATTCTTAGCATACATACGGCTCCTCTACACGGACCTGACGGCAGCGGTGCGTGTTGGCGGTGGCATTTCTCGTTCTTTCAGTATCCGGCGGGGAACCAGGCAGGGGTGTCCCCTCTCCCCGTACCTCTTTGCGCTCGCAATGGAACCCCTCGCGGCGTGGGTGCGGATCGATGCCCAGCTGAGGGGCTTTCAGTGGTCATCTGGTGTGGCGGATAGAATAGCCCTATACGCCGACGACGTGTTATTCTTTCTCACTAACCTGGAACGCTAGGGGCCTCGCATTATGCGGATCCTGCAAATTTTTGGAGAAACGTCGGGGCTTTATATGAACCCTGGGAAGTCCACACTCTGGACTCTAGGAGGTCCGCAGCCACTGGGTGAGTGGGCCGATGGGCTGCAGGTGACGGTAGACGGCGTGAAATACCTCGGGGTGTACCTCACAGAAGACGCTTCCGTGGCCCTGGAGCGCAATATCACCCCGGTCTGGGAACGAACACGTGAAGATCTTAAGGCATGGACCAGGATGCCGCTTTCCATTCAGGGCAGATCGGCCATCTTTAAGATGGTCGCGCTCCCACGCCTACTGTATCAATTACAGAATCATCCGGTGTTGGTCCCACACGCCTGGTTCCGACGCCTGAACGCGGCATTGAGTGGCTTTTTGTGGGAAGGTGGCATGATACGAGTCGCGTTGCGGACTTGCTTCCGTTCCACCTATGAAGGGGGCCTGGCCACGTCTGACCTGTTGTCATACTATCAAGCATCCCACCTACTGGTACTCAATGATTGGTGGTACGCGGACAGGGGCGATCCCGCTTATGCGGTGGAACGTTTCCTCATGGGTTCTGCCTCCCTACACACATTATCTTATTCGGCGGCGCTTCGGAGATCTCTGCCGTCTGCCACGCGGTGGTCTTTCAGATCTGGCGGCAGGCCCTGCGCAGGGTGGGCTGGTGGAATGTCCTGACCCTAGAAACCCCACTGTGGCAGAATGGACGACTGCCTCAACTAGCGGCCCTGGTGGGCTTTCGACAGTGGGAGGCGATAGGCATCTCCACCCTGGGTGACGTCATGTCTGGGGGAGTGCTCAAGTCCTTTGCCATGTTGCGGGAGGAGTTTGAAATGCCACATGCCCAATTTTACAAGTACCTCCAATTCCGGCATGCTCTGACCCCGTATATCCAGGGAGTGGAGGATGTACCAGACTTTAGTCCCATTGAGGCCAAGGTCTTCATGGGGGAGCTGCCGGACAAAAAGATTTCCCGCATATACCAGACCCTTGTGCGCCACAGCGCCACAGACCTTGCCCACCTCAGGACCCAGTGGGAGCGGGATGTTGGGGAGCTTGAAGAGGAAGATTGGGTGGAGGCCCTGGAAGGGCCCAGGGGAGCAGCCATCTCCACGCGCTTGCGATTAATACAATTCAGGTACCTTCACCGTACATATTTTACTAGACAGCGTCTGTGGAGAGCGGGACTGATTGCTTCCCCGAATTGTCTTAGGTGCAACACTGAGCTGGGGACGCTGATACATACAGTGTGGGGCTGTGGGGCGCTTCGGCGGTTTTGGGACAGAGTGTTTCAGTGTTTGAATGAAGTACTGGCTTGGGAGCTGCAGAGGGACCCCAAATTGGCTCTTCTTCATGTTCTGGCAGGGGTTGGGGGCAACCGGTACAAGCGTCATCTACTACTGTTGGGACTGACATTGGCAAAAAGAGACATTGCGAGATCCTGGAAGGTGCCTCGTGCCCCTTCCTTCCTAGCATGGCAGAATGGAATGGACTTTTGTATGGGCCTGGAACAGCCGGTGTTTGTCGCACGGGGGTGCCCTCTCAAGCACTATAGAATTTGGAAGCGGTGGGCAGACTATAGGGGCTTGGACTTAGACCCGCCACCGGAGGAGGATGATGTACAATTAATCTGACAGTCTCATAACCTGTGTAATGGCGAACATTGCAACACGCATGGCACGACACGGTCGGAGTAGGCAGCAGCACGCATGGGAGGGAGGGAGGAGTTGGGGGAGGGGGGGGGCGGGAAAGGGCGGGGGGGCTTGTTTCTGCACAACTAGGCATTTTCTTCGTTTGATTATTTTACTGTTTGCTCGCCCGTACAAAATGTTTGCATGTTGCAGTCCTTGATCATTTGCCCTAGTGATTGTCTCTGGAGATCAGAGAATTACTTGATGTATTTTTACCATGCAACTAATAAAATCTGTTGTGAAAAAAAAAGAAAAACTACAAATTAAGGTCTAATCCCAAAATATTTGGTTCGTCTTGGGTTAACCGTTCATAAAATCACATTCAGCTCAAATCAAGGCCGGCGACGCAGAAGGTGACCCCTATATTTACAGTCTGGCACATCTGGGTCTGAAGCACCCCGCCCTGGAGGCTGAGCTGGGAGAAGCCAGATGAAACCTGGGAGGGAAGACAGATGAAACCTAGGGGCTACCTCCTCGCAGCCTGAATCCACCATAATAAAGGATCATGACGCGGTAGACTATGAATAGTTGGGAGCATTAAACAGCGGATCTAAAAAGGCATCACGAAAACAGATTATTTTTGAGCATAAGAAGCAAACTTCTGGACCTGCAGTTTTGTATACAAGGGCACTCAAACCTAACATAGAAGCTTTTCATGATGTGCAACTTGAGGAGACACATTATTTGTGTGGATTAATGATTTATATGATGCATAGAGTCATAAGTGATGAATTCATAGTGGACAGAAATGCCCGTTCCATAGCTGAAGAGTGTTGTTAGGTGTGTGACTCGTCCGCCCCATGTCTGATTTGTGTGATGTTCGATCCAATGTGCTCTCTGTGTTTGCGATGTGCAGGGCATTCATCCTTATGTGTTCTGTTATTGATTTGTGCGTGATGTCACCAGGTGGCAGGAGCTTCTGGGCACCATCAAGGCCCATCATTCTGCTTTGGGTGAAAGTCTGGAGTTTATTCAACGTTTTCTGTTAGATGCATGTGTGTGATGCATCGTGGTCATAGCCATATATTAGGAATATCCATGCTGAACATAGGGAAGTTTATAGAACATGAATGTATGCTGTTTAACATGTGCTGGTGGCTATCCTGTAAGAACAATGCATTGAAGACAAACCTCACATGACCTACATGCACAGAGTAGCAGAGACCATCATTGAATATGGAAGGTAAATAGCTTACTCTCCCTATTATTGGAGAAGTGGCACAGGTGATGAGGCTATGGTGCTGGCGCCTATAAAGGTTCTAAGGCCATTCCTATCGAAGACCGCTGCAAAGTTGGTGCTATGATGAGAAAGATCTGGGAAATTGAAAGAACCCAGCAGGCATGTGTCCTCGGCCTTGCACTCTATGGCGAGTGGCAGGAGCTGAATGACCCTGGAAAGAGTGACAAGCATACTTGGGTAAAAGGGAGACTGCGGGGCTTCTTAGAGTGAGGTGGGAGAGAGAGAATATGAGCAGATATGGATCAGAGTTGTGTGGTGTCTAAAGCCACAGTCACCCTAGTCCCCTCTGAAAGATTTAAAAAGTTCACATCAGCCGCGAATGCTACATCTCACCAGAGCGCACCCTAACAGCATGTAGCTTCATCCAAACCCCACACCCCACAAAGAGCCCTTCGGGGTGAAGAGGGCACACCGAGGCTCCTAGCACTGGCACGCAAGAGGCTACAGGACATGCCAGCCCATTCGAAACCAGAAGCAGCAGGCCAGTCTGGGGGGCCATGCTGATTGTGACCCCAAATCGGCAAGAGACCAGAATGTAACTCTGGGGATGGTGGACCTCCTCGAGAAGTGTAGCACCCCACCCCACAAGAATACAGGTCCACGCGCTGCGAGATGCTGGCCTCCAGTGGAAGAAAGCACGGCACAAAGGTGAGGCATTCAGTTGTAAAATCCAGGGCTTTGGAGGGGTGGGCGACCTTGGAAGGAGGAGGGGTTTCTCAGCATTGCATTACTTTTTAAATGGCGTCATTTGCTTGTCGGCTGTCTCAATAGACACTTCGCTCAGTGCAGTAATGCACGTTATCAAAGGACATAACACAGTGGCAAAGGGGGAGGTCATTTTCAATCAATCTATCAATCAATCAATCAATCAATCAGGGCATTTATATAGCGCACTACTCACCCTGAGGGTCTCAAGGCGCTAGGGGAGGGGGGTCCGCTACTGCTCGAACAGCCAGGTCTTGAGTTGCCTCCTGAAGGCGAGGTGGTCCTGGGTCAGGCGGAGGTGGGTCGGGAGGGCGCTTGGCGGCGAGGTAGGAGAAGGACCGTCCCCCTGTGGTGGCTCTTTGGATGCAGGGGACGGCGGCAAGGACGTGGCCGGTCGATCGAAGCTGACGTTTGGGAGCGTAGAAGTTGAGGCGGCTGTTGAGGTATCCTGGGCCTTGGTTGTGTAGGGCTTTGTGTGCGTGGGTGAGGAGACGGAAAGTGATTCTCTTGTTGATCGGGAGCCAGTGCAGGTCTCTCAGGTGTCCGGAGATGTGGCTGCAACGGGGGATGTCCAGGATGAGTCGTGCTGAGGCGTTCTGGATCCGCTGGAGTCTCTTCTGGAGTTTGGCGGTGGTTCCGGCGTAGAGGGAGTTGACGTACTCCAGACGGCTGGTGACGAGGGCCTGGGTGACCGTCTTCCTGGTCTCGGTGGGGATCCACCGGAAGATCTAACGTAGCATGCGCAGGATGTTGAAGCACGACGAGGAGACGGCGTTGACTTGTCTGGTCATGGAAAGGGAGGAGTCCAGGATGAAGCCCAGGTTGCGTGCGTGGTCTGTTGGTTTGGGTGCGCTGCCTAGGGCGGGGGGCCACCAGGAGTCGTCCCAGGCGGAGGGTGAAGATCCAAGGATGAGGACTTCCGTCTTGTCCGAGTTCAGTTTCAGGCGGCTGTTCTTCATCCATTCGGCTACCTCTTTCATCCCTTCGTGAAGGTTGGCTCTGGCGGTGGTGGGGTAGTTGGTGAGGGAGAGGATCAGCTGGGTGTCGTCGGCGTAGAAGATGATGTTGAGGTTGTGCTGGCGTGCGATGTTTGCGAGGGGGCTCATGTAGACGTTGAAGAGGGTTGGACTGAGCGAGGAGCCTTGAGGAACCCCGCAGATGACTTCGATGGCTTCCGATCTGAACGGGGGGAGGCGGACTCTCTGTGTCCTTCCGGAGAGGAAGGAGATGATCCACTCTAGTGCCTTCTCCTGGATTCCGACGTTGCTGAGGCGCTGCACTAGTGTACGGTGGCAGACAGTGTCGAAGGCCGCGGAGAGGTCTAGGAGGATGAGGGCTGCTGTTTCTCCGTTGTCGAGCAGGGCTCGGATGTCATCGGTTGCTGCGATCAGGGCGGTCTCGGTGCTGTGGTTGGCCCGGAAGCCAGACTGCGAGAGGTCGAGGGATCCGTTCGTCTCGAGGAAGGCGGCCAGCTGTTTGTTGATGGTCTTCTCGATGACTTTTGCAGGGAACGGAAGCAGCGAGATGGGGCGGTAGTTCTTGAGGTCGGTTGGGTCGGCTGATGGCTTCTTTAGTAGAGCGCTGATTTCGGCGTGCTTCCAGCTCTCCGGGAAGGTGGCGGTGTCGAAGGAGGTGTTGATGATGTCCCGCAGGTGGGGTGCGATGACAGCGTCGGCCTTGTTGAAGACGTGGTGAGGGCAGGGGTCGGTCGGAGATCCGGAGTGGATGGAGTTCATCGTGCGGACGGTGTCTTTGGTGCTGATCGGGGTCCAGGCGCGGAGGGTGGTGGTGGGGGGCGGTGGTTCGGTCGTGGCGTGCGTCGGTTGAGTGCTGAAGCTGTTGTGTATGTCCGCGATCTTGTTGTGGAAGTAGGCGGCGAGGGAGTTGCAGAGGTCTTGCGAAGGGGTGATGTCGTTCTTTCCGGCGTTAGGGTTGGAGAGCTCTTTAACAATGTTGAAGAGTTCCTTGCTGTTGTGTGCGTTGTTGTCCAGTCGTTCCTTGAATGCAGTTTTCTTGGTGGCGTGGATCAGTTGCTGGTGTTTTCGGGTGGCGAGCTTGAGGGCAGTCATGTTGTCCGGTGTTGGGTCTCTGCGCCAGGCTCTCTCGAGGGCTCGGCAGTTCTTCTTGGAGCTCTTGAGTTCGTCGGTGAACCATGGGGCTCTCTTGCTGCCCGGTCTGCTGGGCGGGGTCCTCAGGGGGGCGAGGTCGTCTGCGCAGTCGCTGATCCACTTCGTGAGGTTGGTGGCCGCTTGGCTGGGGTTCGTTGCGCTGGTGGGTGGGTTCTTGCTCAGGGAAGTCGCGAGCCGGTCGGTTATGATCTTGTTCCAGCTTCTGCGTGCAACCTGTTGCTGGTGGTGGTGGTTCGTGGTCCTTCTGAAACTGAAGTGGACGCAGCTGTGGTCCGTCCAGTGGAGTCCGGTGGCGTGGCTGAAGGCGATGTCCTTGCTGGAAGAGAAGACGGGGTCGAGTGTGTGTCCGGCGTAGTGGGTGGGGGTGGCCACCAGCTGCTTGAGTCCGAGGTTTGCGAGGTTGTCCAGCAGGGTGGTGGTGTTGCGGTCGTTGTTGTTCTCCAGGTGGAAGTTGAGGTCCCCGAGGAGGATGTAGTCAGCGGAGGGGAGGGCGTGCGGGCTGACGAATTCGGCAATGTCCTCGCTGAATTGTGTGCGTGGTCCCGGGGGTCTGTAGATGAGGGTGCCTCTGAGGGTGGTCTTGGGGTTGATGTGGACCTGGAAGCGCAGGTGCTCGGTGGGTGCGAGGCTGTCGTCGGTGTTGGTCGTGATGCGGATGGTGTTCCTGTGGATGATGGCGATGCCTCCTCCAGTCTGGTTGATGCGGTCTCTCCGGATGATCTTGTAGCCGTCTGGGATGGCGATGTCGGGCGCTGAGGAGGCGTTCATCCAGGTTTCAGTGAAAAAGGCGATGTCTGGTGATGTTGTGTCGAGCAGGTTCCAGAGCTCGACGGCGTGTCTGTGGACGGAGCGGGTGTTGAGTAGGATGCATTTCAGGTGGTTGCTGCTGTTGCTCGTCTTGGTCTTGGTCGGTGCTGGAGTAGTGTAGGTCCGGATGCAGGTGAACTTGCAGGAGTGGCAGCAGAAGGGTCCGTGAGTGTGTCTCGGGGTGGCTCGATAGCATCCCGGGATTCGGCCGGCGTTGAGTGCGTAGAGTTCGGTGGCGTCGTAGGTCCGGCGGGTGGGCTGGGATTTGCGGGGGCCAGGGGTCCTGGCACTGGGCGCGGTCCAGACGCAGACAGGCGCAGACGGGCTTACTTTTGGCGCACCTTCGGCGCTCAATCGGCGCTCCCGCTGCGCGCGTCCGCTGCGCGGTCGCTCTGGGGGCGTCATAAGAGAGGAGCCTGGAGGGCGGGTCAGCTGGGTGGCGGGAGCGGGGCGTCCAATGGGCAGGGTGGGGGGCGGGGTCGGCGGCGGAGGTCTGTGGCGGGAAGGGGCTCACAGGGCGGCTCTGCAGCAGCTGGGTCGTCCGGCGGAGGAGACCCAAGCAGGAAGGGAGAAGGAAAGCGAGGAGGCAGCAGGGGGAAGAACGAGGTAGGCAGCAGCGGGGCAGCAGGAGGGGAGAAGTGCCGAGGGCAGCAGCGAGGCGGCGGAGCAAGGCACAGGAAAACGAGGAGGCAGCAGGGGGAAGAACGAGGAAGGCAGAAGCGGAGCAAGGCACAGGCAGGCGGCAGGCAGGATCGAGGCTCAGGCAGGCGGCAGGCAGGAGCGAGGCTCAGGCAGGCAGCAGGCAGGAGCAGCTGAGTGGGGGCGACCTCGCCTTGGAGGAGGCTCAGCGGTCGCTCCCTGACCCTGCACACGGACCCCTTAAGAGAGGAGCCTGGAGGGCGGGTCAGCTGGGTGGCGGGAGCGGGGCGTCCAATGGGCAGGGGGGGCGGGGTCGGCGGCGGAGGTCTGTGGCGGGAAGGGGCTCACAGGGCGGCTCTGAGGTGGCTCTGAAGACGGCTGTAATGCCAGAAACCGGTCCTGGGAAGCTTGATTCCGGTCCAGGGAAGATATGGCTTGGCTGTTCGGGCTGGACTGTTCACATGAGGCACAGGGTCAGACTGATTTGCATATGGCCATATCTGAACTGGGGTGGCGGAGTGAGCTAAAGAACGGTGAATGATTAAACCCAGATCAGTTGACTGGGGGTGAGTGTTTGTATTGTCAACGCTCCATCCATCATCCCCTTTGGTTTTTCATTGTTCGCCCTAAGTTGGCAGGGTATGCTCAGCCGTGAGTCCCTTGCTCACTTTGCCACTGGATTCAAGCAAGCCCGGCTGAAGACGGCTGTAATGCCAGAAACCGGTCCTGGGAAGCTTGATTCCGGTCCAGGGAAGACATGGCTTGGCAGTTCGGGCTGGACTGTGCCCATGAGGCACAGGGTCAGACTGATTTGCATATGGCCATGTCTGAACTGGGGTGGCGGAGTGAGCTAAAGAACGGTGATGGATTAAACCCAGATCAGTTGACTGGGGGTGAGTGTTTGTATTGTCAACGCTCCGTCCATCATCTCCTTTGGTTTTTCTGTATCAAAAGAGCTGGCATGCGGCCTCTTGTAGCGGCCAGTAGCAAAGCCAAAAAAAGAGGCTGTGCTGGGATGCTAGGCTAGAATAAAATGGAAGCATGGATACCCCATGGCTGCCCTGCAGTGCTCGAGTATAAAACCACTGCAGTAAGAGTCCCACTCTAAGAATTTCAGTGAATCCCCCACTCTTTCTCCCCTACACCCAGCTTCCCAGACACAAAATGCAAAAATTGTCATACACAGTGCAGCCACCAGTCATACATCGATGACGTAAGACAAGACGTCCACATGAGCACCCCTCTCCGATGACCTAGAAAGGCGTTTGTGCTGCTAAGCACCATCTCTCTATGTGGTGTTCGGGCATAAGATGATCATTCTCTGGTTAGGAAATGTCATGGCAAGTAAATACGTCACCGGGTCAGGTGTGATGGGGACATATGATTGCGGACGGATAATAACATGGATAAGAGCAGTATTGGCTAGACCTGGTTGGTCTGTACATAAAGCAGCAGGGCTGCAGCCCACTGAGCCACCTTGCGGGCCACAAGGATACTTGATTTGGAAGGGATCACTAAACTATCCATCACTTTGTTCCCGCATCCCCCAACCCATCTCATTCTTTTGCCTCTCATGAGTTAATGTGTCAAGCAATAATAAAAAAACTCTAAAAAAATAATAATAATAAAAAAAAACAGTGAAGGTCCAGACACATCCACTGCTCCACAAGCTCAGACCATGGGACGAGCTGCCAGTGGGTCACCGAGGTCTTCCAAGTAACACATTTCCGAATGGGAAGATCCTGAGGGTAAGCAGGATTGCCACAAAAAGTCTGGATGTTTCTTGGATGTTTATCTGGATTTTAAGTCCTCGGCACCCACAATTGTCCTGTCTGCCATATTGATTGGTTCACTCTGATCATGATTGTGTTCGAGATGCACCAGTTCCTGAACATGCAGGAGGACAGAGTAAAAAGTGGGATGCTGATAGCACAGAAGTGGAAACCTGTATTCCTGTGTTCTAGATATTTAGACTGCATGGGTGAGGGTCAGGGAGGTGCTCTGCTCATGGTGCAGCTAGAGTGGAATGTATGAAGGGCTTTGAAAGGTACCAAAGTTAGGGCATAGCTGGAGGTGTTGCAATCATGGTGTATGTATATTTTAAAAGCAGAACCATCCACCAGCACTGACTCATAGTCTCAGGGTGAAAGCTTTTTCTGGAATTGTGTAGAACATGATGTCAGGAAGCTGAAGTTAGGACTTGGTGTTGCTCCATGAGCTAGTAACGCACCGGCAGAAGGAGGTTTACAGACAAGGGAAAGCTCAGGCCTAGATATCATTGTGGGTGGAAGGCACGTGTGTGTGTGTTCGAGGTTAAAATGGCATGTAGGGAGAAACTTTGCTGCCATAAAGTGTGTGGGAAAGTTGGAAGACGCACATCAAATGCACCCGAAGCTGTATTAAAGCTTGGACGTACATATAAAGTTTAACAAGCATTGGAAATGCAATAGGGCTCGCATTAGTAAAGTTTGAGCTATTGGTCTTATAAATGAATTTTTTTTATTTATGTGTTATTTTTTAAAATAGCTAAATTAATAGCTTTGTCATTTACAATGCCAATAGTTATAACTTTCGCAAATGTGACACCTATAGCATTTGTAATGCAACATGTTTTGTATTTACGTGACTTAGATGTATTGATATTACAAATAACAATGGCTTTTAATTTTTCTAAATAATTAATACTTAAATAATTTATTTAATTTGTAATGGCAATAGCTTAAACTTTTGTAAATAACTTTTATGCAGATTATGTTCAGTGTTTTTTAATGTTACGAAAATACAATAACAGAAGTGAAATATTAATATCTTTTTGTGATTTGTAATAAAGCGTGAAAGCTTGAAAACAGCTGGAAACATTGAAAGAACATATTTGAACCAGTGATGCTGTGGTTGCGCTGAGTGATGCTGTGGTTGCGCTGAGTGATGCTGTGGTTGCGCTGAGTGATGCTGTGCTTGCGCTGAGTGGTGTGTGCATGGGTGGAGCTTAGTGGGTGCATTGGTGGAGCTGTGTGGTGGGTGCATTGGTGGAGCTTAGTTGGAGCATCGGTGGAGCTGTGTGGTGGGTGCATCTGTGTGGTGGGTGCCTCAATGGAGCTGTGTGGTGGATGCATCTGTGGAGCTGTGTGGTGGATGCCTTGGTGGAGCTGTGTGGTGGGTGCCTCGGTGGAGCTGTGTGGTGGGTGCCTCGGTGGAGCTGTGTGGTGGGTGCATCAGTGGAGCTGTGTGGTGGGTGCCTTGGTGGAGCTGTATGGTGGGTCCCTCGGTGGAGCTGTGTGGTGGGTGCATCGGTGGAGCTGTGTGGTGGGTGCATCGGTGGAGCTGTGTGGTGGGTGCATCGGTGGAGCTGTGTGCTGGGTGCATCGGTGGAGCTGTGTAGGTGGAGCTGTATGGTGGGTGCATCGGTGGAGCTGTGTGGTGGGTGCATCGGTGGACCTGTGTGGTGGGTGCCTCGGTGGAGCTGTGTGGTGGGTGCATCAGTGGAGCTGTGTGGTGGGTGCCTTGGTGGAGCTGTGTGGTGGGTGCCTCGGTGGAGCTGTGTGGTGGGTGCATCAGTGGAGCTGTGTGGTGGGTGCATCGGTGGAGCTGTGTAGGTAGAGCTGTGTGGTGGGTGCATTGGTGGAGCTGTGTGGTGGGTGCATTGGTGGAGCTGTGTGGTGGGTGCATTGGTGGAGCTGTGTGGTGGGTGCATCGGTGGAGCTGTGTGGTGGTGCCTCGGTGGAGCTCTGTGGTGGGGGCATCTGTCAAGCTGTGTGGTGGGTGCATCGGTGGAGCTTAGTGGGTGCATTGGTGGAGCTGTGTGGTGGGTGCATTGGTGGAGCGTAGTTGGAGCATCGGTGGAGCTGTGTGGTGGGTGCATCAGTGGAGCTGTGTGGTGGGTGCATCAGTGGAGCTGTATGGTGGGTGCATCGGTGGAGCTGTGTCGGTGGAGCTGTGTGGTGGGTGCACAGGTGGAGCTGGGTGGTGGGTGCATCGGTGGAGCTGTGTAGGCGGAGCTGTGTGGTGGGTGCATCGGTGGAGCTGTGTCGGTGGAGCTGTGTGGTGGGTGCATCGGTGGAGCTGGGTGCATCTGTGGAGCTGTGTAGGCGGAGCTGTGTGGTGGGTGCATCAGTGGAGCTGTGCGGTGGGTGCATCGGTGGAGCAGGGTGGTGGGTGCATCGGTGGAGCTGGGTGGTGGGTGCATCAGTGGAGCTGTGTGGTGGGTGCATCGGTGGGGCTGGGTGGTGGGTGCATCGCTGGAGTTGGGTGAAGGGTGCATCGGTGGAGCTGTGTGGTGGGTGCATCGGTGGAGCTGTGTGGTGGGTGCATCGGTAGAGCAGTGTGGTGGGTGCATCGGTTGAGCTGTGTGGTGGGTGCATCGGTTGAGCTGTGTGGTGGGTGCATCGGTGGAGCTGTGTGGTGGGTGCATCGGTAGAGTTGTGTGGTGGGTGCCTCGGCGGAGCTGTGTGGTGGGTGCATCGGTAAAGCTGCATGGTGGGTGCATCAGTGGAGCTGTGTGGTGGGTGCTAAGGTGGAGCTGTGTGGTGGGTGCCTATGTGGAGCTGTGTGGTGGGTGCATCTGTTGAGCTGTGTGGTGGGTGCCTTGGTGGAGCTGTGTGGTGGGTGCATAGGTGGAGCTGTGTGGTAGGTGCCTCGGTGGAGTTGTGTGGTGGGTGCCTCGGTGGAGCTGTGTGGTGGGTGCATCAGTGGAGCTGTGTGGTGGGGGCATCGGTGGAGCTCTCTGGTGGGGGCATAGGTGGAGCTCTGTGGTGGGTGCATCGGTGGAGCTCTCTGGTGGGTGCATCGGTGGAGCTCTGTGGTGGGTGCATCAGTGGAGCTGTGTCGGTGGAGCTGTGTGGTGGATGCATCGGTGGAGCTGGGCGCATCGGTGGATCTGTGTCGGTGGAGCTGTGTGGTGGCTGCATTGGTGTAGCTAAGTGGTGGGTGCATTAGTGGAGCTGTGTGGTGGGTGCATCGGTGGAGCTGTGTGGTGGGTGCCTCGGTGGAGCTGTGTGGTGGGTGCATCGGTAGAGCTGTGTGGTGGGTGCATCGGTAGAGCTGTGTGGTGGGTGCATCAGTAGAGCTGTGTGGTGGGTGCCTCGGCGGAGCTGTGTGGTGGGTGCCTTGGCGGAGCTGTGTGGTGGGTGCATCAGTAAATCTGCGTGGTGGGTGCATCTGTGGAGCTGTGTGGTGGGTGCATCTGTGGAGCTGTGTGGTGGGTGCCTTTGTGGAGCTGTGTGGTGGGTGCATCTGTTGAGCTGTGTGGTGGGTGCCTCCGTGGAGCTGTGTGGTGGGTGCATAGGTGGAGCTGTGTGGTGGGTGCATAGGTGGAGCTGTGTGGTAGGTGCCTCTGTGGAGCTGTGTGGTAGGTGCCTCGGTGGAGCTGTGTGGTGGGTGCCTCGGTGGAGCTGTGTGGTGGGTGCATCGGTGGAGCTGTGTGGTTGGGGCATCGGTGGAGCTCTGTGGTGGGGGCATCGGTGGAGCTCTGTGGTGGGGGCATCGGTGGTGCTCTGTGGTGGGTGCATCGGTGGAGCTGTGTGGTGGGTGCATCGGTGGAGCTGTGTGGTGGGTGCATCAGTGGAGCTGTGTGGTGGGTGCCTCAGTGGAGCTGTGTGGTGGGTGCATCGGTGGAGCTGTGTAGGTCCACCACCACCAGCAACAGGTTGCACGCAGGAGCTGGAACAAGATCACAGCCGACCAGCTCGCGACCGCCCTGAGCATGAACCCTCCCACCAGCACAACGAACCCTAGCCAGGCGGCCACCAACCTTACGGAGTGGATCAGCGACTGCGCAGACGAGCTCGCCCCCCCGAGGACCCTGCCTAGCAGACCCGGTAGCAAGAAAGCCCCATGGTTCACCGACGAGCTCAAGAGCTCCAAGAAGAACTGCCGAGCCCTCGAGAGAACTTGGCGCAGAGACCCAACACCGGACAACATGACTGCCCTCAAGCTCGCCACCCGAAAACACCACCAACTCATGCACGCCACCAAGAAAACTGCATTCAAGGAACGACTGGACAACAACGCACACAACAGCAAGGAACTCTTCAACATCGTCAAAGAGCTCTCCAACCCCAACGCCGGAAACAACGACATCAACCCTTCGCAAGATCTCTGCAACTCCCTCGCCTCCTACTTCCACAACAAGATCGCAGACATACACAACAGCTTCAGCACTCAACCGACGAACGCCACGACCGAACCACCGCCCCCCACCACCACACTCCGCGCCTGGACTCCAATCAGCACCGAAGACACAGTCCGCACAATGAACTCCATCCTCTCCGGATCTCCGACCGACCACAGCCCCCACCACGTCTTCAACAAGGCCGACGCTGTCATCGCATCCCACCTGCGGGACATCATCAACAACTCCTTCGACACGCTACCTTCCCGGAGAGCTGGAAGCACGCCAAACTCAGCGCCCTACTTAAGAAACCATCGGCCGACCCCACCGACCTCAAGAACTACCGCCCCATCTCGCTGCTCCCGTTTCCTGCAATAGTCATCGAGAAGACCGTCAACAAGCAGCTGGCTGCCTTCCTCGAGACGAACGGATCCCTCGACCCCTCACAGTCTGGCTTCCGGGCCAACCACAGCACCGAGACCGCCCTGATCGCAGCCACGATGACATCCGAGCGCTGCTCGACAACGGAGAAACAGCGGCCCTCATCCTCCTCGACCTCTCCGCGGCCTTCGACACTGTCTGCCACCGTACCCTAGTACAACGCCTCAGCAACATCGGAGTCCAGGAGAAGGCACTGGAGTGGATCCTCTCCTTCCTCGCCGGAAGGACACAGAGAGTCCGCCTCCCTCCGTTCAGATCTGAAGCCACCGAAGTCATCTGCGGCGTTCCTCAGGGCTCCTCGCTCAGTCCAACCCTCTTCAACGTCTACATGAGCCCCCTCGCAGACATCGCACAACAGCACAACCTCAACATCATCTCCTACGCGGACGACACCCAGCTGATCCTCTCCCTTACCAAGGACCCTGCCACCGCCAGAGTCAACCTTCACGAAGGGATGAAAGAGGTAGCCGAATGGATGAAGAACAGCCGCCTGAAACTGAACTCGGACAAGACGGAAGTCCTCATCCTGGGATCCTCACCCGCCGCTTGGGACGACTCCTGGTGGCCCCCCCGCCCTAGGCAGCGCACCCAAACCAACAGACCACGCACGCAACCTGGGCTTCATCCTGGACTCCTCCCCCTCCATGACCAGACAAGTCAACTCCGTCTCCTCGTCGTGCTTCCACATCCTGCGCATGCTACGTAAGATCTTCTGGTGGATCCCCACCGAGACCAGGAAGACGGTCACCCAGGCCCTCGTCACCAGCCGTCTGGACTACGGCAACTCCCTCTACGCCGGATGTAAATGTATGTATGGATCCACCGCCAAACTCCAGAAGAGACTCCAGCAGATCCAGAACGCCTCAGCACGACTCATCCTGGACGTCCCCCGTCGCAGCCACATCTCCGGACACCTGAGAGACCTGCACTGGCTCCCGGTCAACAAGAGAATCACCTTCCGTCTCCTCACCCACGCACACAAAGCCCTACACAACCAAGGCCCAGGATACCTCAACAGCCGCCTCAACTTCTACGCTCCCAAACGCCAGCTTCGATCGACCAGCCACGCCCTCGCCGCCGTCCCCCGCATCCGAAGAGCCACCACAAGGGGACGGTCCTTCTCCTACCTCGCCGCCAAAACATGGCACTCCCTCCCGACCCACCTCCGCCTGACCCAGGACCACCTCGCCTTCTGGAAGCAACTCAAGACCTGGCTGTTCGAGCAGTAGCGGACCCCCCTCCTCCAGCGCCTTGAGACCCTCTGGGTGAGTAGTGCGCTATATAAATGCGATGATTGATTGATTGATTGATTGATTGATTGATAGGTGGAGCTGTGTGGTGGGTGCATCGGTGGAGCTGTGTGGTGGGTGCATTGGTGGAGCTGTGTGGTGGGTGCATCGGTGGAGCTGTGTGGTGGGTGCCTCGGTGGAGCTGTGTGGTGGGTGCCTCGGTGGAGCTCTGTGGTGGGTGCATCGGTGAAGCTGTGTGGTGGGTGCATCGGTGGAGCTTAGTGGGTGCATTGGTGGAGCTGTGTGGTGGGTGCATTGGTGGAGCATCGGTGGAGCTGTGTGGTGGGTGCATCGGTGGAGCTGTGTGGTGGGTGCATCAGTGGAGCTGTGTGGTGGGTGCATCAGTGGAGCTGTGTCAGTGGAGCTGTGTGGTGGGTGCATCGGTGGAGCTGTGTAGGTGGAGCGTTGTGGTGGGTGCATCGGTGGAGCTGGGTGGTAGGTGCATCAAAGGAGCTGTGTGGTGGGTGCATCGGTTGAGCTGTGAAGGTGGAGCTGTGTGGTGGGTACATCGGTGGAGTTGTGTGGTGGGTGCATTGGTGGAGCTGTGTGGTGGGTGCATCGGTGGAGCTGTGTGGTGGGTGCCTCGGTGGAGCTCTGTGGTGGGTGCCTCTGTGGAGCTGTGTGGTGGGTGCATCGGTGGAGCTGTGTGGTGGGTGCATCGGTGGAGCTGTGTGGTGGGTGCCTCGGCGGAGCTGTGTGGTGGGTGCCTCGGCGGAGCTGTGTGGTGGGTGCATCGGTGGAGCTGTGTGGTGGGTGCATCGGTGGAGCTGTATGGTGGGTTGGCAGGCGCATTGGCAGAGGTCGAGCCCTAAAAAGGGGAAAAAAGATGGCCACTGAGATTTGGAAAGGTCAGTCACAAGAGTAAATGCACCAGATTCTGTTACATAAAAAATCTTACATTAGCAAAATGTGGCTGCACATTTAAAAAAAATTCAATCACAAACCCTGGAGTTTAAGATAACATCTGGTTCAATATTTTAAAAACGGAGAAGGACGGCAATTGTGAACGGACACACTAGAGAGCACCAGGGCCGGATTGGGAACCAAATCCGGCCCTGGCAAAGTGCTTGGCCAGCCCCTCCACCCCCCACGGGGGGTTTGGGGTGCGACCGCGCTCTTTGCCAGGGCCGGTTTTCGGCCGATTTTGTTACAGGGCCGTTTTTGCAGCAACGCTGCAAAAACGGCCCTGTAACAAAAACAGCCCCCAGTGGCCCAAAACCGGCCCCCACCCTTGCGGCGCACCGGGGGATTGTCCGGTGCCCGCATCGGCCAGTCCGGGCCTGGAGAGCACAAGTTTAAGCGGGAAAAAAACCCAAGATTACAAAGCATTGTGATCACCGGTAGCGGCCACAGAGGAAATAAGTGAAAATTAAATCGGCAGCTAGTTGGTATGAACCGTATTATCACTACAAAAGCACAAAGTTGAAAGAAAAACAATCTACTTTGCAAGGTCGAGTCCTGTGAAAAGCATCTGCTGGGTGCCAGAACCGCCCCAATCAATAGACATACATTGCACACGTGTTAATAATACCAAGTCTAAACTACAAATAGGGGTAAAATTAACATAGCATTCTCTAATTCAGAATGCAGTACGAAGTCTCAAAACAATAAGAAAGAAACCCCGGATGTCGGATAAAGACCACCACCATGCTTTTCAAAAGTATTTCTTTAAAGAAGAATACCGGCAGGGAGCTTCCCAGTATAGTCCAACAGTTCAAAAGCAATCTACAATGGCAGAATAATACGAGAACATCTGTACATGAAAAAACAAAAGAAAAGTAGGGTCTCATGTACCATGATAGCATCTAATGTAAAGAGCTGACAATGACACCACTAAAAGAGAGACACACGGGGAGCAGCAGCCTTTGATGTGCCGGCCGGCCGTGGGCAGTGAATAATTAAGGGAGGAGAAATGCCAGAGCACACGCTGGGGAAAGCATGTGGGAGGGAGGCTGGTGGCTTTGATGCTGTGCACGGGCTTTTTCACGGGCACAGCATCAAATCGCCCGTTTAGTTAAGCTCTGGATAAGCTGCAATATGTCTCGACATCTGCAATGCTTGCGCATTGGCAGAGGTCGAGCCCTAAAAATAAAACTGAATGAAATGACTAGCCGCAGTCGGGGCTTTATCCTCTTAACAAGATTAGCTGACGTCGTGGATTTCAATCCAGAGTGTCGAATGAATGCGTTAAAATATTAGAAAATAAAAAGAGAATAAAAAAAATTCTGTCTTAAGGTAAGGGTCAAACTAGGACAGGATGGTGCCATTTACCGCTTCTTCTGAAAAGGAATGAATGTGAAAGTCGTCACTCATGCTGTGGTGCAAGATGATGGGCGTGGCCTTTTTGTTGGAGTGTGGTCCATGACCTAGCAGTCTTTTTGCCACTGACTAGAGAAGAGGCAGTGGTGCTTCTCTTTCTAGCTCTGCGTTTGATGCCTAGCAGGAGTGGTTTCTCATTAGCTCGCCCTCTGCGTGTTTGTGCAGTTAAAACTCGGAATATTGCAGTTGTGTCTGCAAATTTCATTTTAAGGAAATGAGATGATTTAATAAAACAAGCATTTGCAATGCAATCGGTCTCGCCTTTGGGACCTTATATGTATTTAGCTATGCAGCACATTATCCTGGATGCTGAAACATCTACTGTTTTTTAGCATGGAGGGAAAGTAAACACCAAACTGCATGACACGCCAGGTATGGGAACACATGGAGAGAAATATTGCCTTTCAGCAGGAAATGGTATAGTCCAAAGTTCTTTTTTTAATATAAAATCAGGGCCTTCAGTGGTCATATCACGGAAAATACAAGATTTGAAAAAATATTATTGCCTACGGGTGCTCGTGAAAGACAGTTTCTATGGACTGGAATGTAGAGAATGTAATTCTGGTATTTTACCAATCTCTGCTGGTTGTTTTCTATCAAGAATGTTAAATAGAGAAACTGTCTAGAGGACTTAGAATGAGGAATTACCACTGGGAAGAGAGGCACAGCTGCAGCCCTTTCTAGAGGACTTACAATGAGGAATTACAGATGGGACGAGAGAAGCAGCTAGAGGGCACTGCCTAAAGCACTAGTCTTCTGTGCCAACATTTTTACATTAAAATGTTCCAACTTATTTTCAATTTCAGCAATATCTTACTTGGGAAAACCTTGGGAGAGCTATGCAAATTACTCCTTGCTGAATTCAGCATGTTGTCTCGTTGTCAGAAATGTGTTGCTTTATCTGGTAAAACATGAATTTGTCACATCTTTCCCCTACAAACTGCAAGTGGGTAGGAACTGAAAAATAGGAAATGTTGGCTGTCACTTAGAAAATTGCAAAAACATTGATGAACGTGTTTTAAAATGCTCGACTGGACACCACTCCAGCACTCCTTTGATATGATAGCCTCACACTCTGCAATTGCTCATTTAGAAACTCTTAGGCCCTATTTACAGTTCAGAAAAAAGGGAAAAGGTGTTGCAAATAACCTTAGTGGATGTAAGTAAACATGCTCCAATTGAAAATGTGAGAGCAAGTTATTCCCAGGTTATTGCACCACAATCTACCCCAAAGCATAAGGTGGTAGTAAAAAAGGCTACAATGACAAGTGCAGAAACGGAAGGCTTCCGTTATGCTCTAAAATTGCTAAATTGGGTGGTAAATGTTGTCACAAACAGCAATTGCCCAACAAGGTGTTACTTCCAATTTAGTGAAAAAACATTAGGACCCCCGTTTTGAGCGGCCCATTTCATTGTTTGGAAGATAAGACTTAGGGCCTCTAGAATGATGTGATTCCGCAGTGCTGAGATTTCTGCATAATTATGGAATAGAGTGGTTGCCAAATGATCCCTAATTTTCTACGTGATTTGCAGATTTAAAACAAATATTCGAGTTCAAACAGATCAAATTGCTAAAAATGCTGCCACTTGTTTTGCCACAGAGGCAGGCCCTTTAACGCACAATGGCATGCCAACTTTTGTTTACTGATTGGGGCATTTAGGTGTTAAATTGATATCACATTGTGTAGTATTTACCAAGAATGTTGTCTAGTTCGCATAAATATAAAGCTTTCTCGGTTCAACCATAGATTCGTCACATCTTTCCCCAACAAAATGCAAGTAGGGATGAACTTGAAAACATAGAGGCTAAGTAACAAAGTCTAAAAGGAACGCTTCTTTCGTACCACAAAACAACACAGAAAGCAGCTGCAGTGTCACCACATTCGTGCTAAATCTTAGCACATCGCGAAACGCTGGGTGCCCTAAACAGTTTGGCTTGGAAGTCCTGAGTGACTTGAAGAGAGTTAAGGATCAATCAATCAATCAATCAATCAGTGACACTTATAGAGCGCGCTACATACCCGTAGGGTCTCAAGGCGCTGGGGGTGGGGGGGGGGGTGCCGCTACTGCTCGAACAGCCAGGTCTTCAGCTTCTTCCTGAAGGAGAGGTGGTCTTGGGTCAGGCGCAGGTCGGGAGGGAGGAAGTTCCAGGTCTTGGCGGCCAGGTAGGAGAAGGACCGTCCCCCTGTGGTGGCTCTTCGGATGCGGGGGACGGCGGCGAGGGCGTGACTGGCTGATCGGAGGTGGCGTTTGGGAGCGTAGAAGTTGAGTCGGCTGTTGAGGTAGCTCGGGCCTTGGTCGTGTAGGGCTTTGTGTGCGTGGGTGAGGAGGCGGAAGGTGATTCTTTTGTTGACGGGGAGCCAGTGAAGGTCTCTCAGATGTCCGGAGATGTGGCTGGTTCGTGGGATGTCGAGGATGAGTCTGGCTGAGGCGTTCTGGATCCGCTGGAGTCTCTTCTGGAGCTTGGCGGTGGTACCGGCGTAGAGGGCGTTGCAGTAATCCAGTCGGCTGGTGACGAGGGCCTGGGTTACGGTCTTCCTGGTCTCGGTGGGGATCCACCAGAAGATCTTCCGTAGCATGCGCAGGATGTTGAAGCACGCCGAGGAGACGTTGTTGACTTGCCTGGTCATGGAGAGGGAGGAGTCCAGGATGAAGCCCAGGTTGCGTGCGTGGTCTGTCGGTTTGGGTGCGGTGCCCAGGGCGGGAGGCCACCAGGAGTCATCCCAGGCGGAGGGCGAGGAGCCCAGGATGAGGACCTCCGTCTTGTCCGAGTTCAGTTTCAGGCGGCTGGTCGTCATCCACTCGGCCACCTCTTTCATCCCTTCGTACAGGTTGGCTCTGGCGGCGGCGGGGTCGTTGGTCAGGGAGAGGATCAGCTGGGTGTCGTCGGCGTAGGAGATTATGCTGAGGTTGTGTTGGCGTACGATGGCCGCGAGGGGGCTCATGTAGACGTTGAAGAGGGTGGGGCTCAGAGATGATCCTTGAGGGACGCCGCAGATGACTTTGGAGGCCTCTGACTTGAACGGTGGTAGGCAGACTCTCTGTGTTCTTCCGTCGAGGAAGGAGATGATCCATTCCAGCGCCTTGTCCTGGATTCCGATGTTGCTGAGGCGCCGTACTAGGGTGCGGTGGCAGACCGTGTCGAATGCCGCGGAGAGGTCTAGGAGGATGAGGGCCACTGTTTCTCCATTGTCCATCAGGGCTCGGATGTCATCGGTGGCGGCGATGAGGGCGGTCTCGGTGCTGTGATTGGCTCGGAAGCCGGACTGTGAGGAGTCGAGGGATCCGTTCGTCTCGAGGAAGGCGGCCATCTGCTTGTTGACGGTCTTCTCGATGACTTTAGCTGGAAACGGGAGGAGCGAGATGGGGCGGTAGTTCTTGAGGTCGGTGGGGTCTGCTGTTGGTTTCTTGAGTAGAGCGCTGAGTTCGGCGTGTTTCCAGCTCTCAGGGAAGATGGTGGTGTCGAAGGATGTGTTGATGATGTCTCGCAAGTGGGGGGCGATGACAGCGTCGGCCTTGTTGAAGACGTGGTGAGGGCAGGGGTCGGTCGGTGATCCGGAGTGGATGGAGTTCATCGTGCGGATGGTGTCTTCGGTGCTGATCGGGGTCCAGGCGTGGAGGGTGGTGGTGGGGGGTGGTTGTTCGGTCATGGTGTGCGTTGGTTGGTTGTTGAAGCTGTTGTGTATGTCCGCGATCTTGTTGTGGAAGTATGAGGCGAGGGAGTTGCAGAGGTCTTGCGATGGGGTGATGTCGTTGTTTCCTGCGCTGGGGTTGGAAAGCTCTTTCACGATGTTGAAGAGTTCCTTGCAGTTGTGTGCGTTGTTGTCCAACCGGTCCTTGAAAGCTGTTTTCTTGGCGGCGCGGATCAGCTGGTGGTGTTTCCGGGTGGCAAGTTTGAAGGAGGTCCTGTTGTCCGGTGTCGGTTCCCTTCTCCAGACTTTCTCGAGGGCTCGGCAGTTCTTCTTGGAGCTCTTGAGTTCGTCGGTGAACCATGGGGCCTTCTTGCTGCCGGGTCTGCTAGGCGGGGTCTTCAGTGGGGCGAGTTCGTCCGCGCAGTTGCTTATCCACTTCGTGAGGTTGTCGGCGGCCTGGCTGGGGTTCGCTGAGCTGGCAGGAGGGTGCTGGCTCAGGGAGGTGGCGAGCTGGTCTGCTGTGATCTTGTTCCAGCTTCTGCGGGCGGCCTGTTGCTGGTGTTGGTGGGTCGTCGTTCTCTTGAAGGTGAAGTGGACGCAGCTGTGGTCCGTCCATTGAAGCTCTGTGGCGTGGCTGAAGTCGATGTCTGTGCTGGAAGAGATGACTGCGTCGAGTGTGTGTCCGGCGAGGTGGGTGGGGGTGGACACCAGTTGCTTGAGTCCAAGGTTGGCGAGGTTGTCGAGCAGGATCAGCTTACAATTGTGAAAGACCACTAAAAAAAATATCTGTGTATTTTAAAACTATTTTGGTTTTATTGCCTCTCTGGTGTTTTGCTGAAAATATGTTCGCTCAACTGCTTCAGTTCACCAAAACCAGGTGCTTCCTAAAAGGGAAACAACCTTTACAACGCAACTTTTACAACGCACTACCATTACAACAAAACTTTTACAACGCAACATCCATTACAACGCATGCATTTACAACGCAACCATTACAACGCATGACACTACAACGCACACCACTACAACGCATGCCATTACAACGCATACCATTACAAAGCATAGCATTACAACACATAGTACCTTTACACTATCCAACACTTACCCTACTGTTGCACCCCCTGGAGTTAGAATAGTAATTTTTACCCCTACACTATCCAACACTTACCCTACTGTTGCACCGCCTGGAGTTAGAATAGTAATTTTAACCCCTTCACTATTCAACACATACCCTACTGTTGCACCCCCTGGAGTTAGAATAGTAATTTTTACCCCTACACTATCCAATACTTACCTTACATGCAATGTAATGTTATGCTTTGTAATGGTATGCGTTTTAAATGTACTATGCGTTGTAGTGGAATGCGTTGTAAAGGTAGTTTCAAAGAATTCGTTGTAATGGCATGCATTGTAATGGATGTTGCGGTGTAAAAAATGCGTTGTAAAGGTAGGCGTTGGAAAAGTATGCGTTGTAACGTCATAAATCCTTCCTAAAAAGCAATCGATCAGTGTTAGCAGCCCACTTAAAGTCTTGCTGGTGGCCCAAAGAATGGTTGATGGAAAAGGGATGTCAAATTACGGGCTAGGGCAGAGATACATTGAGGTGAGAGGGGGAATAAGTGCTCCGCAGACGGCCATTGTCAAATTTGTGAAGTGAAGTCATTATTATTTTTGCCGAATACGAGCTTATACAGGGGCCACATCAAGCATGAATCAGGTAGTAGAATGTGGCTCAAGGCACAACCTGACACACTTCTCTGTAATATAGTTTTCGTCTACATTGCATGTCGCGCATTATACTGCAGAAACAGGCCTCGCTTCATGCCACACAACGGATTAAGGCGTAATTCTGTGGACTCGAGAAAAACCATACTTCTAACTGTCTCGATTTGTTGTGTTTTCTTTATGAGATATAGGGCCAGATGTAGGAAGGCTATTACCGGTCAGTATAGGCCGAAAATAACGATTTTCGGCCGTTACTGACCAGTAATAGGCTTTTCTGATGTAAGGGGCAGAAATTAAGGATTCGGTAATTTACCGAATCGGTAATTTACCGAATCGGTAAATTACAGATTCCTTAAATATCGATTCGGTAAATTACTGAATTTCTAATGTGGGGAGCACATAAATGAGTGCTTATCCCATGTAAGGATTCGTTATTTACCACCAACTACAAGTTGGTGGTAAATAACAAAAAAAAAAAAAAAAAAGCAATTTCAAGCAAATTGCTTCAGTGCCATGTTGCAGACATACATGCCCATAGGACATGTATGTCTGCAACACGTGCACCCATTCACAATTGAGGGGTGCAACAGGGTGTCAAAGTGACACCCTGCCACCCTTCAATGTTTTCCCCTTTTACCGAATCGGTATTTACCGATTCGGTAATTGACATTTATTCCTATGGGCCTCCAGGCCCATAGGAATGAATGGCAAGTACCGAATCGGTAAATACCGATTCGGTAAATTCCGAATCTTAACGATTCGGTAATTGTTACCGATTTTTTTCGCTACATAGCATTTACCGATTCAAAAATACCGAATCGGTAAAATTCGGCATTTTCGAAACAGTAAATGCTATTTACCTACATCTGGCCCATAATGTTGCTATTTTAAAACACGAGCGTGATGCTTACAGAACGGTATGTATGAAAATATGTAACCACATAAGCTACAAGAGGTTTTAACAAAATGTATGGTAGATGCAAAAAATGCAAGACCTGAGCTAACAAAATAGTATTTTTTCCCTAACGTAGTGATCTTTCTTAATCACCTGTTCTCTAGAGCTGCTTAGTCTGTCGACTCCTGTTTCACCTTTAAATCCGCCATGTGTGCTACCTCGGCTTGAACGGGACACAATGAGATAAAACTGTACCTCGATGAACGCACTGGAACCCCTTGCTTGGTTGTGTTCATGGCAAGCGTGGTGGGCCTGCAGCTGAGCCTGAAATGAACCAGGACAGCATCATTCCGTGACTGCAGGGCAGGAAAACTCCCCCTACTGAGACGGTTGGCGCTACATTGGCGAACTCGGGGAAGTTGATAGCCGCGTACGTGTGAGCAACTCTGTTCAATCACAGTGCATTCAAAATTGGCTTGCGGAAACAAACGTTTTTTAATGCATAATTAAATGCACGTCCCTCGGCAGAGAAAAGGGTTCAGCAAATTTGAGAGCATATGTTCAAAAAGCCCGTACCGTTTTTTCCAGTGTAGTTTACAGTGGTTTTACGATCTACGGTGCTGGCTACCAGAGTTCGTTGCTTGTACTGTCACTGCCTACAGCCATGATTTGGGAAAACCCCACTGTTGATGTATAGCGGCTGCTGGATGACGCATGCGTACCACAGCCGTATGGACAGGTCAGGCAAAATAAAGTGCGAGACTCATTCAGCCAATCCCAGGAGAAAGCAACCATATGTAAATGCAATATGACTCGTATTACGAGAGACCTAGTGCATTATAAACAAACCTGCAGGTGTCCAGGAAGACATGATCGGCAGTGGGGGGAAAGGGGATGGTGAGTTCTTTTAGCTGGCGTTGTTTCAGGTTTGCTGGGATCCTCAGAAAACGTATCAAAATTAATGAAATAGCCAGAGGCAGTTCTGTCAATTGTAGGGATTGCATCAGGATTCGTTCAAATCGCTGGAACCACTTGCTCACTTGTTACATTTGTATAGTCAGTTGCTATTTCATTGTAGACAGGCGTTTCTTGACGAACTGTTATGGTTTCAATAGATACAAGTTCCATGGCTTTGTTGCATAGTCCTTCTTATCGCACTGCAGATTCTTCAAAGGTGATGAGTCTCTCAGTTTGAACCTCTTCGATAGTAGCCAGATTCGGGCGTCTGCTACATCTTTGGAGTCCACTTGGCCTACTACTTATGATCGGACATGATGTGGTTTGACCAGGTCGATAGACATGAACCTGTTCTCCTTTTTACCAGCAAGGGGCGGCAGTATTACTGTTCTTGATCTGTGGATTGCTAGTACAGGTACTGGTTGTCTGTAAGAAGGCCCAAATTCCTTCTTGTCCGCGATCTTTTCTCTGACTAAATCCCCAATCTTTGGAATCCAGGCAGGCCTTGCTGGTACGGGTGGTTTCTCTTCAGTCGTCTTTGCCTTCAGTAACACGTTGCTTAGGCTTTTTCTTATTTAACAGCCAAACGATCTTTGATATCAAAGGGTTTTTGTTCTACCACTGAAGTGTGACGATCGAGGTCCTAATCAATCATTCTAGTTCCAAAAAGGATTTCATATGGAGTGATACCCCATAGAGAACTTCTTGGCAGATTGTTAAGACTATGTTGGACACTTATTAGATGTTTGAGCCACCCGTCACCCTAGCTGTTATAGATTTCTTTATGTCCCATTTTTTTCTCTCCACTACTGAATATCCCTCAGAATGGAATGGACTTGAATACCGCAATGCAACGCCCAGATTGGCCATGGCCTCCTTGTAAGACTTTGAGCTAAACGCAGGACCCTGGTCAGAATGTAGCCTGCCGACTGTGTATGTGTCGATAAAGACTTGCAAATGTTTTATAACAGTTCATGCATCAGCCGAGCGCTGAGGCCACATCCAAATGAATCTTGAGCATGAATCCACTGCGGCCATGATATATTTGTAGTTACCATCCCTCTGTAAGGGACCGCAGTGGTCCAGGTAAACACAAGCTAATGGTTTATCTGAAATTAACAGGGGCGTCTGCACAGGATGTTTCACTGTAGAGACTTTCATCGTTTGGCAGATTTCACATTCCAAAATATAGTTTCTGGTATGTTTCCTCATGCGCTGCCACCAGTATCTTTGTTTTAATAATGACACTGTGGCGGAAACTCCTGCGTGTGCAGAGGCAAGCCTTTCATGTGCTGCTAAGATTAGTCCTAATCTATGTTCCATGTTTGGAATCACTCTATCCCCCACACCAGGGATTCGAGCAAACGGAACATTATTCGCATCAGTTATATTTGAGTGGAAAGCCTTTTGGTAATGTTTTACCACTGTCTTTGCTTGAAGCATTGACAGGTTGCATTATTTCGCCATCTAATTTCGTTTTTGAATAAGTGATTGCAGCTACGGAAGCGGTTTGCACAGCTGACTTCGCTGCTTCATCAGCCAATGAATTCCCTGCAACATGAACGCCATCACGCTGATGACTCAGTGTATGTATCACGTGAGTTTTTTGTAGTCCTTGTCGTAACTGAACTACTTGTTCCCAAAGCAACTTATGCTTGATTGTGCCACCTTTTGCATCTTTGAAACCAGTTCTGCAAGTATTCATTGTAAGATTGAACGCAATAATAGGAATCGCACACTATGAGTGTGGGGAATTCGCGATCAGTATTTTCAAGCGCCATCTTGAATGCTTGTAGTTCAGCTCGCTGAGCTGTACAATCTCCTAGAGATTGAGTTTTAGTGAGTTTAGAATTTGCCATCTCGCCAGCGACCTTTAACGATCGCGCACACAGCACTATAAGCTTGTTTATCCCCAATTGCGGGTTGTGCTGGTCCATCAGTATAAATTATACATTCATACTTTTCTAGAGGCAGAACCTCAGTAGGCAGAGGACATTCTTGTTTGTATTGTAGAAATTCTTGTGTTTTTCAAATAGGGGTCAAAAACGTATTCAATGTCTGTTGCAGCAAGAGATTTAAACCATTGTATAGATACTTCACGCACAATGCCACACACTCTGCCGGCCACTTGCTGGATCCGGTCTTTTCCAACATCTCAGGGCTCACAGCTGGGGCTCCAAGATCAGTCTATTGGTCAGACCATTGTTTAGTACCTCTCTCCCTTTTGCTTCCCACTCCGCTCCCCAGAGTCAATTTGAAATCTACGTTTAGACGTTGTTGGCATAAACTTAAGTTGGTGGAGCTTCTTGCCGCCTTAAAGGCTTGCCCTCCAACTTTAAGCGCGGATCCCGAGCTGGCTTATAAAATATTTTGTGACTGGCTTACTGGTGCCCTGGATGCTCTCATCCCGGTGAAGCGGTCTGTTGGTCGTTGTTCTAGATCCAACCTTTGGTATAGTGACTCCTTGGCTGTCATGCGCAGTGCCTGTAAAAAACTTGAACGGGCGTGGAGAAAGAACTACGACCTAGAGGCTAAAAGAAAGTACCAGGATGGGATTAAGGCCTATCATAAAGCAATTCATTCTGCTCCGGCTGTCTATCTTACCGATGAAATCAAGGCAAGTAATAACCCTATCAAATGTGTTTTTAAAATTCTGAATGATTTTAAAAGTAGGAAAAATCCCCCCGCCCACGAGCTCACCTGTAGCGAGCAATGTGAAGCTCTGGCTGAATATTTTGTCCGGAAAGTGGAAAATATCTACAAAACGTTCCCTGGCTGTTCGGTTGAGCAATTTGCTAGCCCCGCTCTCCGGCCTACTAACACACTATCGGTTATTCCTACTATCACCCAGGAGGAGATGCTTTCCCTAAGTAGTATGGTCAAGTCTGGCTCCCCTTTGGATCCAATGCGTCCGGATCTTGTCCGGGACTGCCTTCCGGTTCTTCTTACTCCCCTTTGTCATATGATCAATTCCTCTTTTTCTTCGGCGTTTGTTCCGCTTGCTTGGAAATCTGCCAGGGTGGTCCCCCTGTTGAAAAAACCTTCTCTTGAGCCCACTAACCCTGCTAATTTTAGACCGATATCTCTCCTTCCTTGGGCTGCAAAAGTAGCGGAGGCTCACGTTAATAACACTCTTGCGTGCCTCCTGGAAAGTAATAGCACCTAAGACCCCTCTCAGACTGGCTTCCGCCCGAACCATAGTACCGAGACCGGGCTTTGGCAGTCTGTGAACATCTGTGGTCGATTCTGGACAAAGGTCAAATAGCGGCGCTGATTTGGCTCGATTTCAGCGCCGCGTTTGATACTGTCTCTTATCAGATCTTACTATGCAGGCTGGAGGAAGCAGGGGTAGTGGGCCTTGCTTTGGATTGGTTTCCTTCCTTTCTTGCGGACAGGACGTTCCAGGTTACTTTGCCCCCTTTTCTTTTGCATGTCCATGCTAGCAAGCAGGGGGTTCCTCAGTGCTCTGCCTTGAGCCCCTGCTTGTTTAACATCTATGTCCAGCATCTGGCAAGAGTGGCGCGTGAAGCCGGCTTGACCTTAGTGTCATATGCCGACGACACGCAATTGGTGGTTGCTCTCTCAGATGGCGGAGTCTGTGGCCCGGTGCAGTTTCGTACTGGACTTGAGGCAATTTCGGAGTGGATGACCTTGAATTGTCTTCAATTAAATGCTAGCATATCGGAAGTACTGCTGGTTGGCAAAAATAAGGACCTTTGGAGCTCACAGTGGTGGCCTACTTCTATGGGCAACGCGCCAACTCCCAAGCCAGTTGTAAAAAACCTTGGGATCTGGCTTGATTCTACTCTGGGGTTTCAGGACCACACTAAAAAGGTGGCTGGCATTTGTTTTGGTCTCCTACGTGGCCTTAGGCCCATTTGGGGATTTTTTGATTCTGCCACTCGCCAACTGATAGTTCAGGCCACTATTCTCTCACGCATAGATTATGCAAATTCTCTTCTGTTAGGGGCCAACAAGGCGGACGTTCTCCGTTTGCAGAGAGTCCAAAATGCAGCGGCACGGGTCCTGTTTAGGCTCCCTAGATTCTGTTCCGTGTCAGGTATCATCAGGCAACTTCATTGGTTGCCTGTTCAAAAAAGGATCGCATTTAAAGCACTCTGTCTTACTTTTAAGATTTTTAAATTTTCTTCTCCTGAGATTCTATCCAATTTAATAACTCCTTATGTTCCCAACCGCCAGCTCTGCTCCTCTGAGCAGTTGTTGGCTGTGGTTCCCCGTGTGAAACTGACCAGAGCCGGGGGAAGTCTTTCTGCCTTTTGGCGGCTAGGCTGTGGAATTCTCTCCCTGCCTATGTTCGCCATTTGGATGGTCTGCTCCCCTTCCGTAAGGCCATCAAAACCCTCCTGTTTCCTGCCTAGACTGTGCCGCTGCCTTTGCTCTGCTTTTTGCTTCTAGCGCCGGGACGCCCCTTTGCTGGGGCAGCTGCGCGCTTTATAAAATTACGTTATTATTATTATTATTACCCTACAAGACACAGATGCCAAGCTGTTTGCTAGGATTTTGCTTATTAATTTAAATGAATGGGCATTAAAAAATAAGATACTACCATTGAATCAAACAGGCTTTATTAACCCTTTCGCTGCGGGGGCTATTACGCCGGAGCGCTAAAGGGGCGGGGCGGCCGCCGCATGCTGGTGACAGAACCGCTCCGTCACCAGCTGCGGTTGAGCTGTGCTGGTGACGGAGCGGTTCCGTCATGACCCGCCCCGCTCATTAAAACTGCCGCGCAGGCGCGAAATCAGCACAGCGCAGGTGCGGCGGCCGGGCCATGACGGAACCGCTCCGTCATCAGCACAGCCCAACTGTAGCTGATGACGGAGCGGTTCCGTCATCAGCAGGGGAGGGGTTAAAGGGCTGGGGACAACGACAAACATCCTAGCATTATCTCTTCTATGGACAAAGCATTCAGAGTCAAACAACCCCTGTATCTATGTTTTGTAGATTTTAAATCTGCCTTTGATCGTGTCCAAAGAAACTTATTATGGAAAAAGCTCCAAGGAAAAAACATTCCAATGGTCCTGTTGAAACTGATTCAGCTCTTGTATAGTAAAACCTGGGTTAGGATGAGGATGGGGGATGGCCAAACGCTATCAAAGGAAATCCCAGCAACCGAAGGACTAAAACAAGGCTGTGTTCTGGCCCCACTCCTTTTCAATTTGTTCTTGGCGGACTTAACTGGGACCTTGGATGATTTAAACACACACCCTCCGAAATTAGCTGGTACACATATTTCTAATTTGCTGTATGCAGATGATGCCATCCTCCTTAGCCAAACTAAAGTTGGGCTACAGCGTTTAATCAATCGAACATTCAAGTACGCCAAGAAAAACGGGATGGTGATAAATGAAACTAAAACCAAGATCATGGTAGTCACCAAGAATACAAAACTAAGACGTAAAAGTAAATGGTACATGGAGAACAACCAACTGGAACAAGTTGAAGTATATAAGTATTTGGGTGTACTATTTGATGAGAAGGGCAATTATCAGCCACAAAAAAGCGATATCCAAAGAAAGACAAACGCCTTGACTGCAGCATTCAGAATCTTACAAAAATCACTTGGCAACCTCACACATGGGCCTCTTTTAAGATTATATGGGCTAGACTGCTAACAACCATTACATATGGCAGTGAATCATTAGTGGGAAAGGATACTGAATTATTAAATAATGCTCTATCTAAAACATACAAATCATTATTCCACCTCCCAACTAATGCCTCGCCTGCACAAATTAGACTGGAGTTCGGTCTAAGCAACCAATACTATGCGAGAAAGGGTCATTTCATTAAAACCTGGAACCGGATAAAAAACGATCACGATAATCAGATATCACAATTATTATGGAAATAAATAAATAAATAATAATGTTAAGTCAACTGCATGGAATTATCTTAAAGAAGAGATAGAGGAGTTTGCGGTTATTACAATCTGGAATAATACGATAAATAACACATTGTTCAAAAAAATAATCAATAAAACTACAAACCAACTATCCCTCGTAAAGGACAAAGATAGTCTGACAAAAAGAAAACATGCTTGGGCAATAATAAATGGATACAAAAAAAAGAAGGTACAACAATATTTGGAAACACCCGGGTCGGGAAAAAAAAACAAGTTCTACTCAAAGCAAGATTTGGAATACTTCCGGGACTTTGTCATCTCCCCCCGTGGAAAAACACTGAAAGTTGCACATTATGCAGACTTTGTAAAAAGGGAGCGGAGAACATTGTCCACCTTTTATGTATTTGTCCTGGACTCCAAAATGAAAGAAGATCTTTACTTAAACTACCTTTTAATCTACGTGGAATAAGTACATGTAGGCATGCACTTAAATGATGTCTTCAATCGAATGATATAGGTATGAACGCTACCTTTGTGAGGTTCCTACTAACAGCAAAAACAAAATTAGTAGAATAAGTTTTAAAATGTAGTAGTGTAATGAAATGTAATGAATTTTATGGTGCAAAAGCTTTTATTAGTTTTATACACTACAGAATATTTTATGTGTTTACAAAATTGTGAGATTTTAAATAATCAAACAATAAAGAATTACAATATACTTACATTGTATCCATCTCGGTTGTAAAGCCTTTGCATTTGGAATACTCGCTTTTGTCACTGCCTCTAAGGCACGTACAGGAGTATCGACCATTATGCGCTTACCCTTGCGAGGGCTCTCTCTTTTGCTACTGCAGTTTGAACCCCTGTCAGAATCTTTTCTGTCGAAGTGAATTTCATTTCTGCTTGTGTGTACAAGTGTGATTTATAAGCTATGGGTACTTTTTCTCCTTCATTAAAGGTTAAGTACGTGAATGCACCTTCCTGGAATGATTCGGATCACTAGGTTGCGTACGTTTACGCGTGTTTGTAAATGTGGTATTTCTAACATGTCTGTTTGCAATGAACTCAAAATTTCTGTGTGTTTTTGAGTCCAATTAACTGTTTTGAAATCAGGTTTGATTAATTCGTAGAGAGGTTTAACCCTTTCTACGTAATTTAGAATGTAAGTTCTTCCGAAATTTAGGAAACCTAGAATTGACTATGTTTTTCAGCATTTTTGGAGGATGGAGCATCGCACACTTTTCTAAAAAGTTGGCTGCCAGGCTTTTGCCTTCACTTGATAACTCGTATCCTAGAAAAAGGACGTTGAGGTGGGCAATTCTTGATTTTTTAAAGTTGAATTTATATCCTTCAGAGGCGAAACAAAGTATAATGGTATTCACTTTGTTCAAGTGCCTGTCCAAGTCATCGTCTGTTAGATAGATGGCATTCACATATGATAATGCTTCATCATCATAGGTTTGTAGTAACTCTGTTACTCTGGCTGAAACTAATCCTGGACTTTTCTTGAATCCCTGGGGGAGACACCAGAAGTGACGCTGTGTCCCCATAATTAAGAAAGCGGTCAAATACCTACTTTCTGTTGAAATGTTTTGACAGAAGAAACCGTTAGAAATATCTAATGTGGTTTTATATTTTTTACGCACAATGTTATTCATTAATGTCTCACTGTGTGTATTTTGTACTGCAAAAGTTTTGCAACAAGAGTTTAAATGTCTGTAATACAAAACTAGACAATATGTATTGTCTGGTTAGGACACAGGAAACAAAGAATTGTTCATTGACGAGGTGCATGTTTCAATCACCCCTTGGTATTCAAGTTGATCTAATATCTCCCTGACCTGTTTTTTAGCTTCTTGGTTAACTGGATACTGCCTTTGCGCAGTTGGTTGAGTTTTCAATTGGATTTCATGGCGAGGAGAATCCTCATCCCATCCTACATGATTTTTGTATAATGCAGGAGCCTGGGCTACTGCCCATTTCCCGGCATAGGTATATTTTTTATGAATTGGAATATGATTTGTGAAGGCTGGCATAATGATGTCTTTGCCATGTGGGCACTCCCTGACAAATTCAGGTGGCCAGTCTTGTTCAGCTAGAAGAATGTCATAACCCTGAGAGAGCTTCTCCAAAAAGAGTGCTCTTATTGTTCTAGTTATGTCCCCCTTCATCCGGAGTGTTTACTTCATATAACTTATGTGGGACACTAACCCTGGTATCTGTAGTTTCAACTTGAATGTACTCATTCAAGTCCACTGTCTCCAGATGATACTTTAAGATCTTGTGAGGTATGGTGACTTCTGCTGTGCTGTCCAACATTGTCTGAGCCCACTCCCCGTTTTTGAGTTGTGTCCTCAAGATCCTCGGCATGTCTGATTTTTAGACCAGCCACCGTCTTTTTGGTGATTGGGCTTTCTTATTTTTTGGAACATGTTGATCGTCTTTAGACTTCACGCGTTCTTCCTTGTGTTCTGACCGTCCTCTTCTTTCGGATTTCTGTGATGAAGTCTGAAAGGTACGAGAGGAACGTGTATCGGTATCTTGATATCTATCAGGTTTTTTCAAATTATCCCTGTTCCTAAACTTATACCTCCTTTCAGAGGGCTCCTTTTGAGGAGACCTACCTCTGGAATGAGAACGCTTATCTTTAGAAGTTTGTTTAGTGTTCTCCCACTTCTTATTAGGAAGAGTAAGAGTGTTTTTAATAAAGACCTTTTCAGGACTTTCAGTCAGTTGGGGTGTCACTGGTTCACCACCCAGACTGTCTCTACCTAGTTCTTCATAGGATTTTTCAATTGTTCTGGCTAGTTCTTGGGGTTGCTCAGTTACATCAAATTCTATTAACGTTTGGCGGATCGCCACGGATGCTGCTTCATCTTTAATATTAGCTAATATTATTGCTGAAACCTGTTTGAAATCTTTCAGTAATTTCATACATAGAATTAAAGCAGGCTCTGCCCCATATTCATGTTTAATCTGTTTCAGGACATCTGGTATTGCTGCCATAGACGCAACACCATGTACGACCCCTGACCCTGCCGGTAGGCCAGGTCGCTCCCCTCCTGCCGCACAGCTCCACCTGCGTGCCAGTGCCTCTCCCCCCAGCTGCCACTCGGAGAGTGAGTTCTTGCCTGCTGTGCCCCTGATCGCCGCTGTCTGGAGTGAGTGCACTGTTGCCACTATTCTGTACTGTGCTTAATCTTACTTTGTGCTCTGTTCCTGTTGTGTCAATTGTACTTTGTGCCCTGTTTATTTTTTCCATTTTCGCTCCGTTGCCGTCTCTGCCCTCGCGTCCCCCCTGTTCTCTTGTGTATCCCTACCCGATCCTGCCACTGCGTCCCTGCGGCCCGACCCCTCGCCTCCCATTCGCTGCCCCACCTCCCAGCTGATCCTCCCTCTCTCCCTGCAGGAAATGCACCAGAGGCAAGCCCGTCTGTGCCCATCCGTGCCTGGACCCCGCCCAGCGCAGAACCCCTGGACCCAGCGACCACCACGAAGCCAGACTCCGATACGATGCCAACACTCTCCACGCACTCAACACCGGAAAGACCACAGCTGCTTCCAGGCTGCCCCGAAATGCACCCATGGACCCTTCTCCGGCTGCACATGCGGCTTTACCTGCCACAGAGCTTGCAGGCCACCAAGGACCGGACCCAACCACCTCCGCTGCATACTCCTCAACACCCGCTCCGCACGCAAGCACCCTGTCGAACTCTGGGACCTGCTCAACACCACCTCCCCAGATGTTGCCTTCCTGACCGAGACCTGGTGGAACAACTCCTCGGCACCCGACATCGCCTTAGCCATCCCAGACGGCTACAAGATCACCCGCAGAGACCGCACCAACGGACTCGATGGGGGAATGGTCATTGTCCACAAATCCACCTTCAACGTCACCACCCACTCGGACGACACCCTCAGCACCGCCGAACACATGCACTTCTGGAGCCACACCGACCCTAACACCACCCTCAGAGGAACCCTCGTCTACAGACCCCCTGGACCCCAGCCACAGTTCAGCGACACCATCGCCGACTTTGTCAGCACCCACGCACCCGCCTCCACGGACTACATTCTCCTCGGGGACCTGAACGACCACCTCGAGAACGACAATGGCGCCAACTCCACCACCCTGATCGGCAACCTCGCCAACCTTGGCTTCAGACAGCTCGTCACCGCACCCACCCACGCCGCTGGCCACAAGCTCGATCCCATCTTCTCCATGAGCAACCACGTCTCCTTTGACCACACCACCGAACCCCACTGGACTGACCACCGCTGCATCCATTTCACCTACAAGAAGCCCAGCATGCACAACAGCATTCAACAACCGCCCCAAAGGCACTGGAGCAAAATCACAGGGGACCAGTTGGCCGCCACCTTCGCCCTGAATGCTCCCACCAACCACACCGACCCTCACAACGACGCCCGCAACTTCAGACAATGAATCGACGACTGCGCCAACACCCTCGCCCCACTCAAGAAGCCCGCCAACACCTGCACCAGCAGGAAAGCCACCTGGTTCACCGAAGAACTCCAGGTCTCCAAACGCACCTGCTGGAGACTGGAGAAAAAATGGGTCCACGAATGAACACCGGACGCCACCCGAAAAAACCACCACCTCATCAGACTCACCAAGAGAGCTGCCTTCAAAGCCCACCTAGACAACAACGCACGTGACAGCAAAGAGCTCTTCAGCATCGTGAAGGAACTCTCCAACCCCAGCACCAATGCCAACGACGTCCCGCCCTCACAAGAACTCTGTGACTCACTGGCCACCTTCTTCCACCTCAAGATCACCCACATCCATGACAGCTTCCACACAATGACCCCCCCGGCATGACCAGACCCCACCCCACCCGTAAACCTCACCCGCACCAACCGCCTGACATCCTGGACCTACGTCAACGACGACGAAACACGCAAAACCATGAACTCCATTCACTCAGGATCACTGTCAGACACCTGCCCCCACCACATATTCAACAAAGCCGACACCACCATTGCACCCCAACTTCGTGATCAACACCTCCTTCAAGACTGCCACTTTCCCGGAAAGCTGGAAACACGCCAAAATCAATGCCCTTCTCAAGAAACCCAAGGCAGACCCCAAGGACCTCAAGAACTTCCAGCCCATCTCCCTGCTCCCGTTCCCGGCGAAGGTCATCGAGAAAATCGACAACACACAACTGACCCAACACCTCGAGGACAACAACATCCTGGACCCGTCCCAGTCTGGATTCTGCAGAAACCACAACACTGAGACAGCCCTCATCGCTGCCACAGACGACATAAGGGCCCAGCTGGACAACGGCGAAATATCGGCCCTCATCCTCCTGGACCTGTCAGCCGCCTTCGACACAGTCTGCCACCGTACCCTAAATACACGCCTCCAAGTCAAGAGAGGGCCCTGGACTGGTCCACATCCTTCCTCTCCGACAGAACCCAGAGAGTCCGCCTCCCTCCCTTCCGATCCAAAGCCACCAACATCATCTGCGGCGTACTCCAGGGATCTTCCCTCAGCCCAACGCTATTCAACATCTACATGGCCCCCCTCGCCCAAGTCGCCTGACAGCACGACCTCACCATCATCTCCTACGCCGACGATGCCCAACTCAACCTCTCACTCACCAAGGACCCGCACACCGCCAGATCCAACCTCCACAAGGGCTTGACTGCTGTCGCCAAATGGATGGGAAACAGCCGACTGAACCTGAACTCAGACAAGACGAAGGTCCTCATCCTTGGATCCTTCCCCTCAGCCTGGGATGACTCCTGGTGGCCGGCTACACTGGGAACACTACCGACACCCACCGACCATGCACGCAACCTAGGATTCATCTTCGACTCCTCCCTCTCCTTGTCAAAACAGGTCAACGCCGTCTCCTCCTCCTGCTACAACACCCTCTGCATGCTTCGCAGGATCTACAAGTGGATCCCCACCGAAACAAGACGGACGGTGACACAGACCCTCGTCAGCAGTAGGCTGGACGTCGGCAACGCTCTGTATGCAGGCATCCCGGCCAAGCACCTACAACGCCTACAACTTATCCAAAATGCCTCCGCCCGACTGATTCTCGACGTCCCCCGCCGCAGCCATATCACTCCACACCTGAGGTACCTACACTGGCTCCCCGCCGGCAAGAGGATCACTTTCAAGCTGCTCACCCACGCACACAAGGCACTCCACAACACCGGACCAGCCAACCTCAACAGCAGACTCAGCTTCTACACCCCCACCCACCAGCTCCACTCCGCCAGCCTCGCCCTTGCCGTCGTCGCCCCCACATCCAGCGCACAACCACCAGTGGAAGATCCTTCTCCTTCCTCGCCGCCAAGACCTGGAACTCCCTCCCCACCCACTCAAGACCTGCTCACCTTCAGACAACTCCTCAAGACCTGGCTCTTCGACTGGTAGCGGCGCTGCCCCCCCCCCCCCAGCGCCTTGAGACCCTCACGGGTATGTAGTGCACATTAAAAGGACTGTGATTGATTGATTGATTTTGGTGTAGATTGCGGCAAAGACTGTACCGCAAGTGTCGCAGTCCTCCAGGTGCGGCGCGATCCCCATCGGTAAACAGATTGTTAGAATTCTGTGTTTCTCATGAGGGGTAGTATCAGGAAATACTGCCTCGATTTGAGTAATTTTTGGAGCTACCCATAATAAAATGTAATCCTGTTTTGCGGGTAATTTACCAATGACTGATTATTTAGTCTGTGGTGTAATTTTATTTGGGTTCCCCTGGTAAGGGGTGTGTTGTGGAATCCTTATAGGAGGTTGGACTGTTAGAGTTCGCATGACATATTGAACCAATTGTCTATGGATTTTGATTAGTTGTTTTAGTTGACCTAATAGTTCTGCACCTGTCATTTCCTCAATGGCAGGATTTGTGGAATTTCAATATCCTCGAAAGGAATGTATTCCGTTGGAGGTTCCTCTTCTTTGTAGAAGTGAAACACATGTGTTACTGGATTTGCTTCAGGAAAGATAATCCATGAATACAATACCTCTGTTTGACGATATTCATGTGCCTCTATCACAATAATTACCCTACCACCTCTTGATGATAGGCCATTTGTTATAAGTTTTATAGTGATGGCTTTCCTTAAATTTTCTGGGAGGATTATAGCATCCACATTGTATCTTGGAAACCTGTAACGTTAAAGCCTGCTACGGCTGGATCAGCCGCAGCTCCACCATTCTCGGTGTCGCTCATTTTGTTGACTGAAAGTTTGCAGAGCAAGTTTCAAGGAAACAAAGATATGGTGCACAATATTTTGGAACACTGTATCCTTTCACGTTGAACAAAACCAATAACTAATACATAGGATTTTCGTCCTACTCAGTTATGGCGAATATTTTATCCTTTTACCCACTCCAGATGTCTATTGGAGCCTTTACGGGAAAAAAGGGTCTCTGAGAAAAGCACGACTGAGTTACTTTAGTATCTAGCATTAAATTAGTGCCTTACCAAACTTTGGGTGCCACGTAGTGTAGTTCCTATATTCCTAATCGGCTCTGTGCATTGGAATAATATATCCTATAGATTAGACGTAGGACTGAGGTTGTCTAGGTCTCTATCGAATATATTAAACTTAATAGTGAGTGCCAGCTAGCTCAGAGGTCACTAGAAACTTTCTCGAATTCACAAGAAGGGATTAGTTTCTGACAACCGCATAAACATGACAACTTTGTTTCCCAAGAATATGAAATATATCTCTAGAGTTGCGGAAACAATAGATAAGTATTTCACTCAGTCAATCGTGCATGCTTCGTTTTTACAGAGTTGCAGAGAAATAGAGAGACAGGCGTTTTCAATAAAAGGGTTTATTGAACAGTCTACTTTCTCATGCAAGAGAAGTGAACTGCTACAATTGTAATGCAGACTGCAAAGTATAATGCGTATAGCGAGAACCATATTATAAAATAATACTGTAAGAGCATTGTATGGTTTTTAAGCCGTATAAAAATACATGCATAAATAACAATGACTAAAATACTCAACTGGTGCTTCTAAAATACGCCTACCCCAATGTACCTAACCTAAGTCTAGCACGCGGGAAGAAGTAAGTATTGTGTAGCATAGGTTTTAGTTTTCTTTGCCAAGAATCTATCCAAGATTTCTCTAGGTTCTAATCAGCTCCATACCTTAGTTAGAATGAAGGAGGTCTGGTATCCCGGTCTCGGGACTCGATTTCCCAACACCCCGCAAGGAGAGCTTGGAAACACTGGAGCTGGATTCTCGGCAGGAGAAGAGACAGGTTCCTGATCAGTGCGTCAGCTGGAGGGTTGGCTTCCTTCGGCACTTGCTGTAGCGAGCTGCGTCGGGCAAGTAGGCAAGTAGATAGTCGAACTGCTCCGAACCACTGTGTCTTGCTAGAGCAAGTGAAGATGAAGTTGACGTAAAGTCGGGCATAATAACATCAGGAAAGAACCTCTAGGGAATAGTTGTTCTTTGCAAAGTACATGAGTTCTTGGACAAATCAATATTCAAGCAAGGGGAAGTTACCTAACTGCTTAAGCCGATTTTCCAAGAAATCGTTGTGACGTTTGATACGAGTGGAAGTAGCCATGCCTGTATTTGGGTTGCATGTGCTATGCCTAAATAAGGGTTTGATTTCTATGCCTATATTAGGGAAACGTGATTTGTACCTATATAAGGGCATGAATCGGGAAAATTCACTTGGAGCCTAGACCGCCACACAACACACCGTTTCACTGCACACCAGGGTCCAGCTGGGCCGCCTCCCTGAGCACCCAGTGCCGCTCAGCTCGCAAGAAAACAGATTTACGTGCTTGGTCCTCACAGCGTTTCGATCTTCCGCGGCACGTACCTCCAGGCCTGGGTGCCTGCCGCACGTCACGTGACCTTGCTCAGCTTCCGCACGCACTACAGTCCGGGGATGTAGGGGCCTGCGAGCCTCTCTGCTTCACCTCGCTGCTCATTAGATTTCTGACCCGGACCTGGGCATCAATGCGGGGTGCGAAAAGACGTAAATACTGTTGGATTATTTTAGGATTGGTAGACTACGCAACGGAGCCCAGGGATCAAGCGGCCAGCTTGGTCGCGAGCTAGCTCCGCCCCCCAATCCCTGTTGACTTGACATATTATAAACATTGTCAGAAACTACAAAGATGATGGACCCTTTCTAGGCTAAGCACCTGACTGTCTTTCCCCCATGCAATATTTTAACCCTTAGAATCAAACAAGGGGACTATGTGCACACTGAATGGCACCCATCATCACTGTGCCTTATCCCTAGGGAATTATTTAGAATTCAAACAACAGCAAAGGTGCACCACAGAAATTGTAACAGTTGTGATAATAATGATCAGTCTCGTAGATGTTGGAGTTCTTCTGCAAATCCTTTATTCAAAATATTTGGTCAAACATAAACAGCCGACGCGTTTCGTCCCAAACTGGGACTTCTTCAGGGCTTCAATTTGGTCGGACGTCGCGTGCCTGGGGGAAGACAGTTGAAGCGTGGTCCTGGGATCACCTTGTCAGCTACAATATATCCTATTGTTTAGGTTCTTCCCGACACTATTAATATATTATGAAAGTGCTAGCGGGCGACAGCAATGCAGGTTTCTTAGGAATTCTTCGGAGGTTTGATTGAATGTGCCCCCTTACTGTAAATACTGTCTCAGTCCAAGTGCTGAGTTAGAAGTATCAATGAAGTTGGACTGGAGGTCCTGTAAGTCCTTTGGAGGAGGGTGTGGGCACTGTATCCCAGCAGGCCGTTGTAGTCAAAATCGGCCGGCGCCCATCCACTGCCCTCGTCCTGACCAACACCCGCAGCGACGTCCCAGGACCACGCTTCAACTGTCTTCCCCCAGGCACGCGACGTCCGACCAAATTGAAGCCCTGAAGAAGTCCCAGTTTGGGACGAAACGCGTCGGCTGTTTATGTTTGACCAAATATTTTGAATAAAGGATTTGCAGAAGAACTCCAACATCTACGAGACTGATCATTATTATCACAACTGTTACAATTTCTGTGGTGCACCTTTGCTGTTGTTTGAATATTATAAACATTGGTCAAAATTTTGGCCCAGAAGGTAGGACTTTGTTTATGTAAGTCGGCCAGGACACCGTCTGGGCCAGGGGCCTTGTTACTGGTCATTAGCTTTATTGCCAGTTCTACTTCGCCTTTGTCAAAGACCATTACAGGGGGGTTCCTTACATGGTCTGAACTTGCAGGTAAGTCCAAAATAGCAGGGGCCTCGTATATGGTTTCAAAATGAGAAAACCATTGTGTTTCTGTAATGTTACATTCTAAGGGAGCATTCTAGATTCCAGAAAAAAAGGTTTATTTACAATAGCCCAAAATCGCCCATAATTATAACAGAATAATAAGTGGTTTGCTTCAATCTGTAATCCTCTAAAAAACATTTCAAAATACATAAATATTCATTTAATAAGCCACTCTCACCGGAGTTATAAAAATTGACAACCAACATTTTGGGTGTGTGGGTAGGAAAACATTTAATTGCCAAACAGGTATAAGAACCAACATCCACCCTCCTATGAGTTCCCAAAAATGTAAGTGACCCCCTTTTGCTCTGCCTGACGAGGAGGGCCGTGCAGGCACGCCGTAGGATTTAACCCCATCCACCCAGAAATGATTCTCCAGGTCCCAGGTCTCCTGTAAGCTAACTAGGTCGAAGCCACCTGGAATCTTCTTTTTTGTTGCTTCTGAGACCCGCTATGTTCCAGCTAATAATTTTGCAATTAGAATATACACTCTTTTACTCTCTTTGTTTTAATTTTCTTCCATTTGACAGTGTTTCATTTACAAACAGAGGGTCTCCTTCGCCCAGTGGCCACTAGACACTGCGTCATAAGTATAACTGAAAAATACAGCCATTTAAAAAAAATTGTAGACATTTAAAGTGTGAAAAAATGCTCTCATCTTATGAACATTTTTGCAGAACATTTTTCTGCACTTTAAACTTCTCCCATTTATAAAAAATGATGATATGTTTGTGTTATACATGTAATGGTGCCACATATGGCAAAAGGTACATCCTGTGCTGCGCACTCTCAGTCACATATTGGAGAAGCGTGGCTCAATGGTTAGAGCGGCAGACCCTGATGCAGAGGTCCGGCCCGGGACCAGGGTTCAATTCCCGCCTCTCCGGCTCTTGGACTCAATCTCCCCGGACCTGATAATTCTTGCCTCGGTGCCTAGTCTAATCATGGGTCCCACTCTGTGACTCTGGGCAATAGCTTGATTAATCTCCACAACGGCCCCAGCAGCGCTTGGATGCCTGGCTTCACCTTGGGGGTGCACAGGAGTGGGCATCTCACAGGAAAAGCCAGGAAGGGTTCCACAGTGGTATGAATACAGCGCTACGAGGCCTCCGGGTAGAAGGTGCTATATAAATACAAACACATTTACATTTACATATACAAATATATCCCATTTGAATGCACTTATGTTCCTACAGCCCAAAAGACCACGCTGTGACTAGCACACATGGCAGCCCTGTAATACTGGCCCTAGTCAAAGTATTCTGTTCTAATCATAGTATCTGGTTCTATCAGCATTAGGCTTAAAGTCAGTGACGCTGGGCCTGGGGGTGTCTGGTATAAATGTGCAAGTTGCTGAGCCTTCAGTAGCTCACGATGATTTTCACTGATCAGATGTAGCTCTCACTACAGAAGAGGTTGGAGACCCCGTGGCCAACATCTCCACCACGTCTGTGCTGTTCCGAGGGTGTTTTTATGTACTCTGGATCACAGCCCCCCACAGTGCTCTAAGTGGGATGAAAAAGGTTGGGGTAACCAGGAATTCTGTCCCAGAAGCGAAGTGGATGTAGTTGCAGGTGCGGCTTGTACCGTAAACTAAAATCCTGTGCCTCACTCAACCGGCTTCGCTCAACCGGCCCTTACCAGTATTTGGGTTCCTATCTGTGAGTTTTCTGTTCCTGCATCCAGACATATCATACAGCAATGGACATATGGCTAAAACAAACAAAACCTATTGACTTTGCCAATGCTTTTTAATCGTATCAGATAAATTTATATAAACAATGATTTCGTTGTGAAATATTAAAATTGAGATTCTTTAAATTCTGAAAGTACAACACTGTGAATGAAAGAATACAAAGGTATGCAGAAGAGGTAGTGGTCTTCAGAGCGTCTCAATCACCTTTGTTTCACCCCTTCACAAAAGTGTATACTCTTAGACACATGCACACTTTCTCTCCGACCACCTGTATATCGCACACATCATCTCCTTTCTCTTAATCATTGTCTTTTCACTCTGTCCTTCACCTTTAGTTTCTTGTGCCACCTCCTCTTCGAAGTGCCCACTCTTGCACAAACACTCTCTCCCATCATTTGGAAGCAAAACACTGTTTTCTTTGGCACTGCCAATGAAGGCGAATAACAGATGTTTATTGTCACCCAACTCAATGGTACTCATTTTATCGACCTCAGAAGGATGAAAGGTGGAGTGAACCTGCCGGAATTTGAAACTGTGACCATGAGGTCGAATACAGGAGGGTAGAGTGAATGCATTAGTCCACTTAGCCAGCGGACGCGGCCCTTTAACAATAACGTTAATTATAGTCAGCACATATGTGACCATCGCTTAATGCGATCTGCAGAGAGGCCGGAAGTCAGTAAAGACATGGTTGTTCCCCACCATTTAATTAAAGGTCGCTTGTTGTGCTCCTCTGTGCTTCTCTGGTCTCTGGTTGCGCTGGGACGCCTCGTCGCTGGGGCAGCCATGCGCATTATAAATCTTGTATAAATAAATATAAATAAATAAATGGGTTGGGTGAGCATGTCTTCTGAATACCTTTATGACCCACTGACAGGCAATGGGGAAACGCACGTTGCCTTGAGTCTCAACTCCAGCGTTCCTATTTGTGCCCTCATGAACCCCCACCCACAGCCTGAACGCACTCAGACACCGGGTTGCAATTCAATTCGCAGTATGCACTCTGCAGGTGTCCTGAGTTGCATCAACAAAAGTACAGAAACCCAAATCTGGAAAAATCAAGTGCTTTGGGGGAATGCAAGAAGAAGTAAGACATGAAAAGCTATCAGGAGCTGCATTGCTGTAGTGGCTTACCTTAGAAAATCAATCGGTATTGTGTTTAGTCCTTCCTTCATTTCTCCTCCACAGGACTGTTTTGCGTGCCTTGAGGTGCTGCACGCTTTGATGCAGTGTGGTCTTTGGTGATTACTACTCCTTCCCTCCTGGAGTTCTTTTGCAGCCTGCGCAAGGTTCTGCCTCAGAGTTCGTTGCCAGTTTCTTTGGTGTCCTATGTTTGTCCACCTGGGGTTTTCCAGGGTCCCAACTTCCAATGAGGTGACTTGACTGCTGACATGCACTGAATGTGCCACGTGCTTGTACAGGTTCTTTCAACACACACATGGGGGGTGAGGGGGAGTCTTTCTTTCTTGTTGGTCCTTGTTTGTGGCTTTTTGGAATACGCAGAGTGGTCGGGACCCTTCGTCTTCGGTATGTCGTCGCTGCGTTTTCCATGTTCTCTGGTGGCCCTTTTGGGCATCCCTGCTTCTTCCTGAGAGGTATGGTCACTTTACGACTAGCTGCCATGGGACTTTTATCAGAAGTTGCCAGAATGCAACATGGGTGACCCTCTTTCCTCTTCGCGTGCAGGCAATGACCCTCAGAGGCACCACACTGCAACATGGGTGACCCTCTTTCCTCTCCACTTGCAGGCATTGACCCTCGGAGGCACCAGACTGCAACATGGGCGACCCTCTTTCCTCTCCGCTTGCAGGCAATGACCCTCGGAGGCACCAGACTGCAACATGGGTGACCCTCTTTCCTCTCCGCGTGCAGGCAATGACCCTCAGAGGCACCAGACTGCAACATGGGTGACCCTCTTTCCTCTCTGCTTGCAGGCAATGACCCTCAGAGGCACCAGACTGCAACATGGGTGACCCTCTTTCCTCTCCGCGTGCAGGCAATGACCCTCAGAGGCATCACACTGCAACATGGGTGACCCTCTTTCCTCTCCGCGTGAGGCAATGACCCTCTTAGGCACCACACTGCAACATGGGTGACCCTCTTTCCTCTCCGCGTGCAGGCAATGACCCTCAGAGGCACCAGACTGCAACATGGGTGACCCTCTTTCCTCTCCGCGTGCAGGCAATGACCCTCAGAGGTACCAGACTGCAACATGGGTGACCTTCTTTCCTCTCCGCGTGCAGGCAATGACCCTCAGAGGCACCAGACTGCAACATGGGTGACCCTCTTTCCTCTCCGCGTGCAAGCAATGACCCTCAGAGGCACCACACTGCAACATGGGTGACCCTCTTTCCTCTCCGCGTGCAGGCAATGACCCTCAGAGGCACCAGACTGCAACATGGGTGACCCTCTTTCCTCTCCGCGTGCAGGCAATGACCCTCAGAGGCATCACACTGCAACATGGGTGACCCTCTTGTCTCGCATCTATCAGGCAATGACCCTCAGAGGCACCAGACTGCAACATGGGTGACCCTCTTTCCTCTCCGCGTGCAGGCAATGACCCTCAGAGGCACCACACTGCAACATGGCAACATGGGTGACCCTCTTTCCTGTCCGCGTGCAGGCAATGACCCTCAGAGGCACCACACTGCAACATGGGTGACCCTCTTTCCTCTCCACGTGCAGGCAATGACCCTCAGAGGCATCATACTGCAACATGGGTGACCCTCTTGTCTCTCATCTATCAGGAAAAGACCCACAGAGGCATCACACTGCAACATGGGTGACCCTCTTTCCTCTCCGCGTGCAGGCAATGACCCTCAGAGGCACCACACTGCAACATGGGTGACGCTCTTTCCTCTCCGCGTGCAGGCAATGACCCTCAGAGGCACCAGACTGCAACATGGGTGACCCTCTTTCCTCTCCGCGTGCAGGCAATGACCCTCAGAGGCACCAGACTGCAACATGGGTGACCCTCTTTCCTCTCCGCGTGCAGGCAATGACCCTCAGAGGCACCAGACTGCAACATGGGTGACGCTCTTTCCTCTCCGCGTGCAGGCAATGACCCTCAGAGGCACCAGACTGCAACATGGGTGACCCTCTTTCCTCTCCGCGTGCAGGCAATGACCCTCTTAGGCACCACACTGCAACATGGGTGACCCTCTTTCCTCTCCGCGTGCAGGCAATGACCCTCAGAGGCACCACACTGCAACATGGGTGACCCTCTTTCCTCTCCGCGTGCAGGCAATGACCCTCAGAGGCACCACACTGCAACATGGGTGACCCTCTTTCCTCTCTGCGTGAGGCAATGACCCTCTTAGGCACCACACTGCAACATGGGTGACCCTCTTGTCTCTCATCTATCATCCAAAGACCCACAGAGGCATCACACAACAACATGGGTGACCCTCTTTCCTCTCCGCGTGCAGGCAATGACCCTCAGAGGCGTCACACTGCAACATGGGTGACCCTCTTGTCTCTCATCTATCATCCAAAGACCCACAGAGGCATCACACAACAACATGGGTGACCCTCTTTCCTCTCCGCGTGCAGGCAATGACCCTCTTAGGCACCACACTGCAACATGGGTGACCCTCTTTCCTCTCCGCGTGCAGGCAATGACCCTCAGAGGCACCACACTGCAACATGGGTGACCCTCTTTCCTGTCCGCGTGCAGGCAATGACCCTCAGAGGCACCACACTGCAACATGGGTGACCCTCTTTCCTCTCCACGTGCAGGCAATGACCCTCAGAGGCATCACACTGCAGCATGGGTGACCCTCTTGTCTCTCATCTATCAGGCAAAGACCCACAGAGGCACCACACTGCAACATGGGTGACCCTCTTTCCTCTCCGCGTGCAGGCAATGACCCTCAGAGGCACCAGACTGCAACATGGGTGACCCTCTTTCCTCTCCGCATGCAGGCAATGACCCTCAGAGGCACCAGACTGCAACATGGGTGACGCTCTTTCCTCTCCGCGTGCAGGCAATGACCCTCAGAGGCACCAGACTGCAACATGGGTGACCCTCTTTCCTCTCCACGTGCAGGCAATCAATCAATCAATCAATGACATTTATAGAGCGCACTACATACCCGTAGGGTCTCAAGGCGCTGGGGGAGGGGGGGTGCCGCTACTGCTCGAACAGCCAGGTCTTCAGCTTCTTCCTGAAGGAGAGGTGGTCTTGGGTCAGGCGCAGGCCGGTCGGGAGGGAGTTCCAGGTCTTGGCGGCCAGGTAGGAGAAGGACCTTCCTCCTGTAGTCGCTCTTCGGATGCGGGGGACGGCGGCGAGGGCGTGGTTGGCTGATCGGAGGTGGCGTTTGGGAGCGTAGAAGTTGATTCGGCTGTTGAGGTAGCTCGGGCCTTGGTCGTGTAGGGCTTTGTGTGCGTGGGTGAGGAGGCGGAAGGTGATTTTTTTGTTGACGGGGAGCCAGTGAAGGTCTCTCAGATGTCCGGAGATGTGGCTGGTTCGTGGGATGTCGAGGATGAGTCTGGCAGAGGCGTTCTGGATCCGCTGGAGTCTCTTCTGGAGCTTGGCGGTGGTACCGGCGTAGAGGGCGTTGCCGTAGTCCAGTCGGCTAGTGACGAGGGCCTGGGTGACGGTCTTCCTGGTCTCGGTGGGGATCCACCAGAAGATCTTCCGTAGCATGCGTAGGATGTTGAAGCACGCCGAGGAGACGTTGTTGACTTGCCTGGTCATGGAGAGGGAGGAGTCCAGGATGAAGCCCAGGTTGCGTGCATGGTCTGTTGGTTTGGGTGCGGTGCCCAGGGCGGGAGGCCACCAGGAGTCGTCCCAGGCGGAGGGTGAAGAGCCCAGGATGAGGACCTCCGTCTTGTCCGAGTTCAGTTTCAGGCGGCTGGTCGTCATCCACTCGGCTACCTCTTTCATCCCTTCGTGCAGGTTGGCTCTGGCGGCGGCGGGGTCGTTGGTCAGGGAGAGGATCAGCTGGGTGTCGTCGGCGTAGGAGATTATGCTGAGGTTGTGTTGGCGTGCGATGGCCGCGAGGGGGCTCATGTAGACATTGAAGAGGGTGGGGCTCAGAGAGGATCCTTGAGGGACGCCGCAGATGACTTCGGAGGCCTCTGACTTGTACGGTGGTAGGCGGACTCTCTGTGTTCTTCCGTCGAGGAAGGAGATGATCCATTCCAGCGCCTTGTCCTGGATTCCGACGTTGCTGAGGCGCTGTACTAGGGTGCGGTGGCAGACAGTGTCGAATGCCGCGGAGAGGTCTAGGAGGATGAGGGCCGCTGTTTCTCCATTGTCCATCAGGGCTCGGATGTCATCGGTGGCGGCGATGAGGGCGGTCTCGGTGCTGTGATTGGCTCGGAAGCCGGACTGTGAGGGGTCGAGGGATCCATTCGTCTCGAGGAAGGCGGCCATCTGCTTGTTGACGGTCTTCTCGATGACTTTGGCTGGAAACGGGAGGAGCGAGATGGGGCGGTAATTCTTGAGTTCGGTGGGGTCCGCTGTGGGTTTCTTGAGTAGAGCGCTGAGTTCGGCGTGCTTCCAGCTCTCAGGGAAGGTGGCGGTGTCGAAGGATGTGTTGATGATGTCTCGCAGGTGGGGTGCGATGACAGCGTCGGCCTTGTTGAAGACGTGGTGAGGGCAGGGGTCGGTCGGTGATCCGGAGTGGATGGAGTTCATCGTGCGGATGGTGTCTTCGGTGCTGATCGGGGTCCGGGCGTGGAGGGTGGTGGTGGGGGGTGGTTGTTTGGTCTTGGTGTGCGTTGGTTGGTTGTTGAAGCAATGACCCTCTTAGGCACCACACTGCAACATGGGTGACCCTCTTTCCTCTCCGCGGGCAGGCAATGACCCTCAGAGGCACCACACTGCAACATGGGTGACCCTCTTTCCTCTCCGCGTGAGGCAATGACCCTATTAGGCACCACACTGCAACATGGGTGACCCTCTTTCCTCTCCGCTTGCAGGCAATGACCCTCAGAGGCATCACACTGCAACATGGGTGACCCTCTTGTCTCTCATCTATCAGGCAATGACGTTCAGAGGCACCACACTGCAACATGGGTGACCCTCATGTCTCTCTTCTGCCCGGCAACAACCCACACCGCAGCATGCGTGATCTACTTTCCACGCAGCTAGCAGGTAACGGTCTACAGAGGCACCACACTAAAACATGGGTGACTGTGTTCCCTCTCAGTTAGCAGACAGCGACCCACGGAGACACTGCACTGAAATTTGAGTGGCCCTCTTTCCTCTCAGGCAATGGTATAAATGGGCACTGCACTACAACATATGACTCTTGTTTCTCCCAGCTAGCAGGCAACGACCCACAGAGACAACCCACTACAACCTGGATGACGCTCTTTCCTCTCACCTAGCAGAAAACACTGAGAGATATACAACACTGCAACATAGGTGACTGTCTTTCCTGTTAGCTAGCAGTCAGCGCACAACAGAGGCACCCCACTACAACATGGGTGACCCTCTTTCCTGTTAGCTAGCAGGCAATGCTAGCAGTCAGCGCACAACAGAGGCACCCCACTACAACATGGGTGACCCTCTTAGCTGTTAGCTAGCAGGCAATGCTAGCAGTCAGCGCACAACATAGGCACCCCACTACAACATGGGTGACCCTCTTTCCTGTTAGCTAGCAGGCAATGCTAGCAGGCACCGCACTGCATTATGGGTGACCCTCTTTCCTGTTAGCTAGCAGGCAATGCTAGCAGTCAGCGCACAACAGAGGCACCCCACTACAACATGCGTGACCCTCTTTCCTGTTAGCTAGCAGGCAATGCTAGCAGTCAGCGCACAACAGAGGCACCCCACTACAACATGGGTGACCCTCTTTCCTGTTAGCTAGCAGGCAATGCTAGCAGTCAGCGCACAACAGAGGCACCGCACTACAACATGGGTGACCCTCTTTCCTGTTAGCTAGCAGGCAATGCTAGCAGTCAGCGCACAACAGAGGCACCCCACTACAACATGGGTGACCCTCTTTCCTGTTAGCTAGCAGGCAATGCTAGCAGTCAGCGCACAACAGAGGCACCGCACTCCAACATGGGTGACCCTCTTTCCTGTTAGCTAGCAGGCAATGCTAGCAGTCAGCGCACAACAGAGGCACCCCACTACAACATGGGTGACCCTCTTTCCTGTTAGCTAGCAGGCAATGCTAGCAGGCACCGCACTACATTATGGGTGACCCTCTTTCCTGTTAGCTAGCAGGCAATGCTAGCAGTCAGCGCACAACAGAGGCACCCCACTACAACATGCGTGACCCTCTTTCCTGTTAGCTAGCAGGCAATGCTAGCAGTCAGCGCACAACAGAGGCACCCCACTACAACATGGGTGACCCTCTTTCCTGTTAGCTAGCAGGCAATGCTAGCAGTCAGCGCACAACAGAGGCACCGCACTACAACATGGGTGACCCTCTTTCCTGTAAGCTAGCAGGCAATGCTAGCAGTCAGCGCACAACAGAGGCACCCCACTACAACATGGGTGACCCTCTTTCCTGTTAGCTAGCAGGCAATGCTAGCAGACACCGCACTACATTATGGGTGACCCTCTTTCCTGTTAGCTAGCAGGCAATGCTAGCAGTCAGCGCACAACAGAGGCACCCCACTACAACATGGGTGACCCTCTTTCCTGTTAGCTAGCAGGCAATGCTAGCAGTCAGCGCACAACAGAGGCACCCCACTACAACATGGGTGACCCTCTTTCCTGTTAGCTAGCAGGCAATGCTAGCAGTCAGCGCACAACAGAGGCACCCCACTACAACATGGGTGACCCTCTTTCCTGTTAGCTAGCAGGCAATGCTAGCAGTCAGCGCACAACAGAGGCACCCCACTACAACATGGGTGACCCTCTTAGCTGTTAGCTAGCAGGCAATGCTAGCAGTCAGCGCACAACATAGGCACCCCACTACAACATGGGTGACCCTCTTTCCTGTTAGCTAGCAGGCAATGCTAGCAGGCACCGCACTGCATTATGGGTGACCCTCTTTCCTGTTAGCTAGCAGGCAATGCTAGCAGTCAGCGCACAACAGAGGCACCCCACTACAACATGCGTGACCCTCTTTCCTGTTAGCTAGCAGGCAATGTTAGCAGTCAGCGCACAACAGAGGCACCCCACTACAACATGGGTGACCCTCTTACCTGTTAGCTAGCAGGCAATGCTAGCAGTCAGCGCACAACAGAGGCACCGCACTACAACATGGGTGACCCTCTTTCCTGTTAGATAGCAGGCAATGCTAGCAGTCAGCGCACAACAGAGGCACCCCACTACAACATGGGTGACCCTCTTTCCTGTTAGCTAGCAGGCAATGCTAGCAGTCAGCGCACAACAGAGGCACCGCACTCCAACATGGGTGACCCTCTTTCCTGTTAGCTAGCAGGCAATGCTAGCAGTCAGCGCACAACAGAGGCACCCCACTACAACATGGGTGACCCTCTTTCCTGTTAGCTAGCAGGCAATGCTAGCAGGCACCGCACTACATTATGGGTGACCCTCTTTCCTGTTAGCTAGCAGGCAATGCTAGCAGTCAGCGCACAACAGAGGCACCCCACTACAACATGCGTGACCCTCTTTCCTGTTAGCTAGCAGGCAATGCTAGCAGTCAGCGCACAACAGAGGCACCCCACTACAACATGGGTGACCCTCTTTCCTGTTAGCTAGCAGGCAATGCTAGCAGTCAGCGCACAACAGAGGCACCGCACTACAACATGGGTGACCCTCTTTCCTGTTAGCTAGCAGGCAATGCTTGCAGTCAGCGCACAACAGAGGCACCCCACTACAACATGGGTGACCCTCTTTCCTGTTAGCTAGCAGGCAATGCTAGCAGACACCGCACTACATTATGGGTGACCCTCTTTCCTGTTAGCTAGCAGGCAATGCTAGCAGTCAGCGCACAACAGAGGCACCCCACTACAACATGGGTGACCCTCTTTCCTGTTAGCTAGCAGGCAATGCTAGCAGTCAGCGCACAACAGAGGCACCCCACTACAACATGGGTGACCCTCTTTCCTGTTAGCTAGCAGGCAATGCTAGCAGTCAGCGCACAACAGAGGCACCCCACTACAACATGGGTGACCCTCTTTCCTGTTAGCTAGCAGGCAATGCTAGCAGACACCGCACTACATTATGGGTGACCCTCTTTCCTGTTAGCTAGCAGGCAATGCTAGCAGTCAGCGCACAACAGAGGCACCCCACTACAACATGGGTGACCCTCTTTCCTGTTAGCTAGCAGGCAATGCTAGCAGTCAGCGCACAACAGAGGCACCCCACTACAACATGGGTGACCCTCTTTCCTGTTAGCTAGCAGGCAATGCTAGCAGTCAGCGCACAACAGAGGCACCCCACTACAACATGGGTGACCCTCTTTCCTGTTAGCTAGCAGGCAATGCTAGCAGTCAGCGCACAACAGAGGCACCCCACTACAACATGGGTGACCCTCTTTCCTGTTAGCTAGCAGGCAATGCTAGCAGTCAGCGCACAACAGAGGCACCCCACTACAACATGGGTGACCCTCTTAGCTGTTAGCTAGCAGGCAATGCTAGCAGTCAGCGCACAACATAGGCACCCCACTACAACATGGGTGACCCTCTTTCCCGTTAGCTAGCAGGCAATGCTAGCAGGCACCGCACTGCATTATGGGTGACCCTCTTTCCTGTTAGCTAGCAGGCAATGCTAGCAGTCAGCGCACAACAGAGGCACCCCACTACAACATGCGTGACCCTCTTTCCTGTTAGCTAGCAGGCAATGCTAGCAGTCAGCGCACAACAGAGGCACCCCACTACAACATGGGTGACCCTCTTTCCTGTTAGCTAGCAGGCAATGCTAGCAGTCAGCGCACAACAGAGGCACCGCACTACAACATGGGTGACCCTCTTTCCTGTTAGCTAGCAGGCAATGCTAGCAGTCAGCGCACAACAGAGGCACCCCACTACAACATGGGTGACCCTCTTTCCTGTTAGCTAGCAGGCAATGCTAGCAGTCAGCGCACAACAGAGGCACCGCACTCCAACATGGGTGACCCTCTTTCCTGTTAGCTAGCAGGCAATGCTAGCAGTCAGCGCACAACAGAGGCACCCCACTACAACATGGGTGACCCTCTTTCCTGTTAGCTAGCAGGCAATGCTAGCAGTCAGCGCACAACAGAGGCACCCCACTACAACATGCGTGACCCTCTTTCCTGTTAGCTAGCAGGCAATGCTAGCAGTCAGCGCACAACAGAGGCACCCCACTACAACATGGGTGACCCTCTTTCCTGTTAGCTAGCAGGCAATGCTAGCAGTCAGCGCACAACAGAGGCACCCCACTACAACATGGGTGACCCTCTTAGCTGTTAGCTAGCAGGCAATGCTAGCAGTCAGCGTACAACATAGGCACCCCACTACAACATTGGTGACCCTCTTTCCTGTTAGCTAGCAGGCAATGCTAGCAGTCAGCGCACAACAGAGGCACCGCACTCCAACATGGGTGACCCTCTTTCCTGTTAGCTAGCAGGCAATGCTAGCAGTCAGCGCACAACAGAGGCACCCCACTACAACATGGGTGACCCTCTTTCCTGTTAGCTAGCAGGCAATGCTAGCAGGCACCGCACTGCATTATGGGTGACCCTCTTTCCTGTTAGCTAGCAGGCAATGCTAGCAGTCAGCGCACAACAGAGGCACCCCACTACAACATGCGTGACCCTCTTTCCTGTTAGCTAGCAGGCAATGCTAGCAGTCAGCGCACAACAGAGGCACCCCACTACAACATGGGTGACCCTCTTTCCTGTTAGCTAGCAGGCAATGCTAGCAGTCAGCGCACAACAGAGGCACCGCACTACAACATGGGTGACCCTCTTTCCTGTTAGCTAGCAGGCAATGCTAGCAGTCAGCGCACAACTGAGGCACCCCACTACAACATGGGTGACCCTCTTTCCTGTTAGCTAGCAGGCAATGCTAGCAGTCAGCGCACAACAGAGGCACCGCACTCCAACATGGGTGACCCTCTTTCCTGTTAGCTAGCAGGCAATGCTAGCAGTCAGCGCACAACAGAGGCACCCCACTACAACATGGGTGACCCTCTTTCCTGTTAGCTAGCAGGCAATGCTAGCAGGCACCGCACTACATTATGGGTGACCCTCTTTCCTGTTAGCTAGCAGGCAATGCTAGCAGTCAGCGCACAACAGAGGCACCCCACTACAACATGCGTGACCCTCTTTCCTGTTAGCTAGCAGGCAATGCTAGCAGTCAGCGCACAACAGAGGCACCCCACTACAACATGGGTGACCCTCTTTCCTGTTAGCTAGCAGGCAATGCTAGCAGTCAGCGCACAACAGAGGCACCGCACTACAACATGGGTGACCCTCTTTCCTGTTAGCTAGCAGGCAATGCTAGCAGTCAGCGCACAACAGAGGCACCCCACTACAACATGGGTGACCCTCTTTCCTGTTAGCTAGCAGGCAATGCTAGCAGACACCGCACTACATTATGGGTGACCCTCTTTCCTGTTAGCTAGCAGGCAATGCTAGCAGTCAGCGCACAACAGAGGCACCCCACTACAACATGGGTGACCCTCTTTCCTGTTAGCTAGCAGGCAATGCTAGCAGTCAGCGCACAACAGAGGCACCCCACTACAACATGGGTGACCCTCTTTCCTGTTAGCTAGCAGGCAATGCTAGCAGTCAGCGCACAACAGAGGCACCCCACTACAACATGGGTGACCCTCTTTCCTGTTAGCTAGCAGGCAATGCTAGCAGACACCGCACTACATTATGGGTGACCCTCTTTCCTGTTAGCTAGCAGGCAATGCTAGCAGTCAGCGCACAACAGAGGCACCCCACTACAACATGGGTGACCCTCTTTCCTGTTAGCTAGCAGGCAATGCTAGCAGTTAGCGCACAACAGAGGCACCCCACTACAACATGCGTGACCCTCTTTCCTGTTAGCTAGCAGGCAATGCTAGCAGTCAGCGCACAACAGAGGCACCCCACTACAACATGGGTGACCCTCTTTCCTGTTAGCTAGCAGGCAATGCTAGCAGTCAGCGCACAACAGAGGCACCGCACTACAACATGGGTGACCCTCTTTCCTGTTAGCTAGCAGGCAATGCTAGCAGTCAGCGCACAACTGAGGCACCCCACTACAACATGGGTGACCCTCTTTCCTGTTAGCTAGCAGGCAATGCTAGCAGTCAGCGCACAACAGAGGCACCGCACTCCAACATGGGTGACCCTCTTTCCTGTTAGCTAGCAGGCAATGCTAGCAGTCAGCGCACAACAGAGGCACCCCACTACAACATGGGTGACCCTCTTTCCTGTTAGCTAGCAGGCAATGCTAGCAGGCACCGCACTACATTATGGGTGACCCTCTTTCCTGTTAGCTAGCAGGCAATGCTAGCAGTCAGCGCACAACAGAGGCACCCCACTACAACATGCGTGACCCTCTTTCCTGTTAGCTAGCAGGCAATGCTAGCAGTCAGCGCACAACAGAGGCACCCCACTACAACATGGGTGACCCTCTTTCCTGTTAGCTAGCAGGCAATGCTAGCAGTCAGCGCACAACAGAGGCACCGCACTACAACATGGGTGACCCTCTTTCCTGTTAGCTAGCAGGCAATGCTAGCAGTCAGCGCACAACAGAGGCACCCCACTACAACATGGGTGACCCTCTTTCCTGTTAGCTAGCAGGCAATGCTAGCAGACACCGCACTACATTATGGGTGACCCTCTTTCCTGTTAGCTAGCAGGCAATGCTAGCAGTCAGCGCACAACAGAGGCACCCCACTACAACATGGGTGACCCTCTTTCCTGTTAGCTAGCAGGCAATGCTAGCAGTCAGCGCACAACAGAGGCACCCCACTACAACATGGGTGACCCTCTTTCCTGTTAGCTAGCAGGCAATGCTAGCAGTCAGCGCACAACAGAGGCACCCCACTACAACATGGGTGACCCTCTTTCCTGTTAGCTAGCAGGCAATGCTAGCAGACACCGCACTACATTATGGGTGACCCTCTTTCCTGTTAGCTAGCAGGCAATGCTAGCAGTCAGCGCACAACAGAGGCACCCCACTACAACATGGGTGACCCTCTTTCCTGTTAGCTAGCAGGCAATGCTAGCAGTTAGCGCACAACAGAGGCACCCCACTACAACATGGGTGACCCTCTTTCCTGTTAGCTAGCAGGCAATGCTAGCAGTCAGCGCACAACAGAGGCACCCCACTACAACATGGGTGACCCTCTTTCCTGTTAGCTAGCAGGCAATGCTAGCAGTCAGCGCACAACAGAGGCACCCCACTACAACATGGGTGACCCTCTTAGCTGTTAGCTAGCAGGCAATGCTAGCAGTCAGCGCACAACATAGGCACCCCACTACAACATGGGTGACCCTCTTTCCTGTTAGCTAGCAGGCAATGCTAGCAGGCACCGCACTGCATTATGGGTGACCCTCTTTCCTGTTAGCTAGCAGGCAATGCTAGCAGTCAGCGCACAACAGAGGCACCCCACTACAACATGCGTGACCCTCTTTCCTGTTAGCTAGCAGGCAATGCTAGCAGTCAGCGCACAACAGAGGCACCCCACTACAACATGGGTGACCCTCTTTCCTGTTAGCTAGCAGGCAATGCTAGCAGTCAGCGCACAACAGAGGCACCGCACTACAACATGGGTGACCCTCTTTCCTGTTAGCTAGCAGGCAATGCTAGCAGTCAGCGCACAACAGAGGCACCCCACTACAACATGGGTGACCCTCTTTCCTGTTAGCTAGCAGGCAATGCTAGCAGTCAGCGCACAACAGAGGCACCGCACTCCAACATGGGTGACCCTCTTTCCTGTTAGCTAGCAGGCAATGCTAGCAGTCAGCGCACAACAGAGGCACCCCACTATAACATGGGTGACCCTCTTTCCTGTTAGCTAGCAGGCAATGCTAGCAGGCACCGCACTACATTATGGGTGACCCTCTTTCCTGTTAGCTAGCAGGCAATGCTAGCAGTCAGCGCACAACAGAGGCACCCCACTACAACATGCGTGACCCTCTTTCCTGTTAGCTAGCAGGCAATGCTAGCAGTCAGCGCACAACAGAGGCACCCCACTACAACATGGGTGACCCTCTTTCCTGTTAGCTAGCAGGCAATGCTAGCAGTCAGCGCACAACAGAGGCACCGCACTACAACATGGGTGACCCTCTTTCCTGTTAGCTAGCAGGCAATGCTAGCAGTCAGCGCACAACAGAGGCACCCCACTACAACATGGGTGACCCTCTTTCCTGTTAGCTAGCAGGCAATGCTAGCAGACACCGCACTACATTATGGGTGACCCTCTTTCCTGTTAGCTAGCAGGCAATGCTAGCAGTCAGCGCACAACAGAGGCACCCCACTACAACATGGGTGACCCTCTTTCCTGTTAGCTAGCAGGCAATGCTAGCAGTCAGCGCACAACAGAGGCACCCCACTACAACATGGGTGACCCTCTTTCCTGTTAGCTAGCAGGCAATGCTAGCAGTCAGCGCACAACAGAGGCACCCCACTACAACATGGGTGACCCTCTTTCCTGTTAGCTAGCAGGCAATGCTAGCAGTCAGCGCACAACAGAGGCACCCCACTACAACATGGGTGACCCTCTTAGCTGTTAGCTAGCAGGCAATGCTAGCAGTCAGCGCACAACATAGGCACCCCACTACAACATGGGTGACCCTCTTTCCTGTTAGCTAGCAGGCAATGCTAGCAGGCACCGCACTGCATTATGGGTGACCCTCTTTCCTGTTAGCTAGCAGGCAATGCTAGCAGTCAGCGCACAACAGAGGCACCCCACTACAACATGCGTGACCCTCTTTCCTGTTAGCTAGCAGGCAATGCTAGCAGTCAGCGCACAACAGAGGCACCCCACTACAACATGGGTGACCCTCTTTCCTGTTAGCTAGCAGGCAATGCTAGCAGTCAGCGCACAACAGAGGCACCGCACTACAACATGGGTGCCCCTCTTTCCTGTTAGCTAGCAGGCAATGCTAGCAGTCAGCGCACAACAGAGGCACCCCACTACAACATGGGTGACCCTCTTTCCTGTTAGCTAGCAGGCAATGCTAGCAGTCAGCGCACAACAGAGGCACCGCACTCCAACATGGGTGACCCTCTTTCCTGTTAGCTAGCAGGCAATGCTAGCAGTCAGCGCACAACAGAGGCACCCCACTACAACATGGGTGACCCTCTTTCCTGTTAGCTAGCAGGCAATGCTAGCAGGCACCGCACTACATTATGGGTGACCCTCTTTCCTGTTAGCTAGCAGGCAATGCTAGCAGTCAGCGCACAACAGAGGCACCCCACTACAACATGCGTGACCCTCTTTCCTGTTAGCTAGCAGGCAATGCTAGCAGTCAGCGCACAACAGAGGCACCCCACTACAACATGGGTGACCCTCTTTCCTGTTAGCTAGCAGGCAATGCTAGCAGTCAGCGCACAACAGAGGCACCGCACTACAACATGGGTGACCCTCTTTCCTGTTAGCTAGCAGGCAATGCTAGCAGTCAGCGCACAACAGAGGCACCCCACTACAACATGGGTGACCCTCTTGCCTGTTAGCTAGCAGGCAATGCTAGCAGACACCGCACTACATTATGGGTGACCCTCTTTCCTGTTAGCTAGCAGGCAATGCTAGCAGTCAGCGCACAACAGAGGCACCCCACTACAACATGGGTGACCCTCTTTCCTGTTAGCTAGCAGGCAATGCTAGCAGTCAGCGCACAACAGAGGCACCCCACTACAACATGGGTGACCCTCTTTCCTGTTAGCTAGCAGGCAATGCTAGCAGTCAGCGCACAACAGAGGCACCCCACTACAACATGGGTGACCCTCTTTCCTGTTAGCTAGCAGGCAATGCTAGCAGACACCGCACTACATTATGGGTGACCCTCTTTCCTGTTAGCTAGCAGGCAATGCTAGCAGTCAGCGCACAACAGAGGCACCCCACTACAACATGGGTGACCCTCTTTCCTGTTAGCTAGCAGGCAATGCTAGCAGTCAGCGCACAACAGAGGCACCCCACTACAACATGGGTGACCCTCTTTCCTGTTATCTAGCAGGCAATGCTAGCAGTCAGCGCATAACAGAGGCACCCCACTACAACATGGGTGACCCTCTTTCCTGTTAGCTAGCAGGCAATGCTAGCAGTCAGCGCACAACAGAGGCACCCCACTACAACATGGGTGACCCTCTTAGCTGTTAGCTAGCAGGCAATGCTAGCAGTCAGCGCACAACATAGGCACCCCACTACAACATGGGTGACCCTCTTTCCTGTTAGCTAGCAGGCAATGCTAGCAGGCACCGCACTGCATTATGGGTGACCCTCTTTCCTGTTAGCTAGCAGGCAATGCTAGCAGTCAGCGCACAACAGAGGCACCCCACTACAACATGCGTGACCCTCTTTCCTGTTAGCTAGCAGGCAATGCTAGCAGTCAGCGCACAACAGAGGCACCCCACTACAACATGGGTGACCCTCTTTCCTGTTAGCTAGCAGGCAATGCTAGCAGTCAGCGCACAACAGAGGCACTGCACTACAACATGGGTGACCCTCTTTCCTGTTAGCTAGCAGGCAATGCTAGCAGTCAGCGCACAACAGAGGCACCCCACTACAACATGGGTGACCCTCTTTCCTGTTAGCTAGCAGGCAATGCTAGCAGTCAGCGCACAACAGAGGCACCGCACTCCAACATGGGTGACCCTCTTTCCTGTTAGCTAGCAGGCAATGCTAGCAGTCAGCGCACAACAGAGGCACCCCACTACAACATGGGTGACCCTCTTTCCTGTTAGCTAGCAGGCAATGCTAGCAGGCACCGCACTACATTATGGGTGACCCTCTTTCCTGTTAGCTAGCAGGCAATGCTAGCAGTCAGCGCACAACAGAGGCACCCCACTACAACATGCGTGACCCTCTTTCCTGTTAGCTAGCAGGCAATGCTAGCAGTCAGCGCACAACAGAGGCACCCCACTACAACATGGGTGACCCTCTTTCCTGTTAGCTAGCAGGCAATGCTAGCAGTCAGCGCACAACAGAGGCACCGCACTACAACATGGGTGACCCTCTTTCCTGTTAGCTAGCAGGCAATGCTAGCAGTCAGCGCACAACAGAGGCACCCCACTACAACATGGGTGACCCTCTTTCCTGTTAGCTAGCAGGCAATGCTAGCAGACACCGCACTACATTATGGGTGACCCTCTTTCCTGTTAGCTAGCAGGCAATGCTAGCAGTCAGCGCACAACAGAGGCACCCCACTACAACATGGGTAACCCTCTTTCCTGTTAGCTAGCAGGCAATGCTAGCAGTCAGCGCACAACAGAGGCACCCCACTACAACATGGGTGACCCTCTTTCCTGTTAGCTAGCAGGCAATGCTAGCAGTCAGCGCACAACAGAGGCACCCCACTACAACATGGGTGACCCTCTTTCCTGTTAGCTAGCAGGCAATGCTAGCAGTCAGCGCACAACAGAGGCACCCCACTACAACATGGGTGACCCTCTTTCCTGTTAGCTAGCAGGCAATGCTAGCAGTCAGCGCACAACAGAGGCACCGCACTACATTATGGGTGACCCTCTTTCCTGTTAGCTAGCAGGCAATGCTAGCAGTCAGCGCACAATAGAGGCACCGCACTACATTATGGGTGCCCCTCTTTCCTCTCAGCTAGCAGGCAAAGACCTACAGAGACATCTCACTGCCACACGGGTGACTCACTCTCTTCTCTGCTGGCAGGCAACAACCCAGAGACAATGCCCTGCAGCATAGACGACCCTCCCTCCTCTCACCTAGGAGGCAACAGCCAACAAAGGCAGCGCAATGCAGCATGGGTGACTCTCTTTCCTCTCAGCTAGCAGACAACGACCCACAGTGGCACCGCACTGGGTGACCCTCTTTCCTAAGAGCCAACAACTCAAAGAGGCACTGTACGGCAACATCTGCGACCCCCTTTATTCTCAACTAGCAGGCAACGACCCACAGTGGCATCGCACTGCAACATGGGTGACCCTCTGTCCTCTAATCTTGCAGGCAACTGTCCACAGGGGCAATACACTGCAATATGGGTGTCCCTCTTTCCTCTCAGCTAGCAGGCAGTGGGCCACATTAGCATCACACTGCAACACAGCTACTCTCTTTCTTCTCAGATTGCAGACAATGACCCACAGAAGCACCTCACTGCATCATGGGTGACCCACTTACCTCTCACCTAGCAGGCAACGGCCCACAGAGGCCCTGCACTGCACCAAGGGTGACCCTCTTTCTTCTCAGCTAGGAGGCAACAACCCACAGAGGCAACAGGAGGGACCCTATTTCCGCTCTGCTAATAGCCAATGGCCGCACTGCAAAACGGGTGACAGTCTTTCTTCCCTGCTAAGAGGCAATGACCCAAAGAGGCGCCATACTAATAAGTTGGGAGAAATTCTTTCCTCTCAGCTAGGAGGCAACAACATAAAGAGGCGCTGCACTGAAACTTGGGTGACCCTCTTTCCTTTCTGCTAGCAGGCAACGGCCTGCAGAGGCACCGCACTACAGCATGGGTGACTCTCTTTCATCTAATTTAGGAGGCAACAACCCACAGAGGCACCACATTGCAACTTGGGTGACCCTCTTTCCTCTCTGCTGGCTGGTTGGTGCATGTACCTACGGCTAATTTAACCCCAGACAGAAGTGGTAAAATTTTTACCTTACATTAGTCCTATCACATAATCAATCACATAATTTGTATAGCGCACTGCTCACCCGGAGGGGTCTCAAGGCGCTGGGGGGGAGGGGTCCGTCACTGCTCGAAAAGCCAGGTCTTGAGTTGCTTCCTGAAGGAGAGGTGGTCCTGGGTCATCCGTAGGTGGATGGGCAGGGAGTTCCATGTCTTGGCCGCCAGGTAGGAGAAGGATCTTCCTCCGGCGGTGGCTCTGCGGATGCGTGGTATGGCGGCGAGGGCGAGGCTGGTCGATCGTAGCTGGTGGGTGGGCGTGTAGAAAGTCAGGCGGTTGTTGAGGTACTTGGGGCCCAGGTCGTGGAGAGCCTTGTGTGCGTGGGTGAGGAGTCTGAACGTGATCCTCTTGCTGACGAGGAGCCAGTGCAGGTCTCTCAGGTGGATGGAGATGTGGTTGTGTCGGGGGATGTCCAGGATGAGTCGTGCGGAGGCGTTCTGTATGCGCTGGAGTCTTTTCTGTAGTTTGGCTGTGGTTCCCGCGTAGAGGGTGTTCCCGTAGTCCAGTCGGCTGGTGAGGAGAGCCTGGGTGACCGTCTTCCTGGTTTCGGTGGGGATCCAATGGAAGATCTTGCGGAGAATGCGCAGGGTGTTGAAGCGTGATGATGAAACGGCGTTGAATTGTCTGGTCATCGAGAGGGAGGAGTCCAGGATGAAGCCCAGGTTACGTGCGTGGTCCGTTGGCTTGGGTGTGGTGCCCAGGGCAGGGGGCCACCAGGAGTCGTCCCAGGCGGAGGGCGATGATCCTAGGATGAGGACTTCCGTCTTGTCTGAGTTCAGTTTCAGGCTGCTGTTCTTCATCCACTCGGCGACGTCTTTCATCCCTTCGTGAAGGCTAGCTCTGGCGGTGGCGGGGTCGTTGGTGAGGGAGAGGATCAGCTGGGTGTCGTCGGCGTAGGAGATGATGTTGAGGTTGTGTTGGCGTGCGATGGCTGCGAGAGGGCTCATGTAGATGTTGAAGAGGGTTGGGCTGAGTGATGATCCTTGTGGTACGCCGCAGATGAATTCGGTGGCCTCGGATCTGAACGGGGGGAGGGGGACTCTCTGGGTTCTTCCGGCGAGGAACGAGATGATCCACTCCAGTGCCTTCTCTTGGATTCCGATGTTGCTGAGGCGCTGTACTAGGGTGCGGTGGCAGACAGTGTCGAACGCTGCAGAGAGGTCCAGGAGGATAAGGGCCGTTGTTTCCCCATTGTCGAGCAGGGATCTGATGTCATCGGTGGCTGCGATCAGGGCGGTCTCGGTGCTGTGGTTGGCTCGGAACCCGGACTGCGAGGGGTCGAGGGATCCGTTTGTCTCGAGGAAGGCGGTGAGCTGTCTGTTGACGGTCTTCTCAATGACTTTGGCAGGAAAAACGAGGAGCGAGATGAGGCGGAAGTTCTTGAGGTCGGTGGGGTCCGCTGTCGGTTTCTTTAGGAGGGCACTGAGCTCGGCATGCTTCCAGTTCTCCAGGAAGGTGGCGGTGTTGAAGGAGATGTTGATGATGTCCCGGAGTTGGGGTGCGATGATGGAGTCGGCCTTGTTGAAGACGTGGTGGGGGCAGGGGTCGGAAAGATTTTATTAAGTTTTAAGACAAAATGAAAAAAACAAGTACAATACAAAAAAGAAGAAGGAAGTTACAAGCGTAAGTGATCAAATAATCAATAAGAAATGCATTAAACCAAAATTCGCAATAGTGATATATAGTAATAAAAAGAAAATCGCAAGTGAAAAGGAAGGGGAAGGGGGAAAAAAGGGGGGAGAGGGGAGGGAAATAACATGTCATAGGATCATAAATTCATTAAAAGACAGAGTTACAGTGAAAATGTAATGTAAAAAGAGAACATAAGAAAATATATAACAATATCATTGCAGAACATATGAATCAATAGGAGACCAAAACGACTGAAATGATTGTGAATTATGAGTGACGCCTTTAAGAGATAGCTGTGCACCTCTCCTCGTAAAGGTGATCCATGACCACCAAGCATGGACTGAAAGAGAAGAAGCATCTTTCCAACAGAAAGTAATGGATTTCAAGGCAGCTGTGATTAGAAAATTAAACAATTTTGCCTCTGACTCAGTAAGGGGAAGAGTTAGGGCAATCGATTTGCAAATTAACAAAGTAAAGGAAATATCATCTTGTAAAGGTAAAATTTTCAAAATTACACTCCATACTTCCAACCAAAATTTCATAATAACTGGACAATCAAATAACATATGGCAAAGAGAACCAGGGCTAGCGTTGCAGTGCCAACTAACATCAGAGGGTAACAGTTTTGCACGACATAGACGTGATGGAGTCCATAAAGTGTTAAATAAAATATAAGCATTGGTTTGGTAAAGGGACACTGGGAGCCAGCCAGAGATACTGTTAAGCCATATAGAGGACCAGGAGTCATCTGACAGGGAGATGGAAAGTTCATTGTTCCAGAACGATGAAATAATCTGAACATTGGGGGCCTGTGAGGTGGTAAGTTTTTTATAAAAAACAGAGACAGCTTTTGGGGACGATGTTACAGCTGTAAGGTAAATTAATAAGTCATTTGTGGTGGAAGAGGGAATACAATTGGGGAAGGAATCCAAAATAGAGTTACATAAAAATTGATATTTCAAAAGGTCAGTAGCTGGGATACCAAACTTTAACTGTAGCTGCTCAAAAGGAATAAAAGTATTACCATTAAATACATCAATACCATTAAATTTGTCCTCTCTGCTAATAGCCAATGACCGCACTGCAAAACGGGCGACAGTCTTTCTTCCCTGCTAAGAGGCAATGACCCAAAGAGGTGCCATACTAATAAGTTTGGAGAGATTCTTTCCTCTCAGCTAGGAGGCAAAGGCCTTCAGAGGCGCCACAGTGCAACATGGATGACTCGCTTTCTTCTCAGGTAGCAAACAACGACCCACAGGGGCATCACACTACAACATGGGTGACCCTCTTTCCTATGAGCTAGGAAGCAACATCCCAAAGAGGCACTGTACTGCAACATGAACAGCTCTCTTTATTCTCAACTAGCAGGCAACGGCACACATAGGCAATACGGGTGACCCTCTTTCCTCTCAACTTGCAGGTAGCGATCCACAGAGGCACCATACTGCAAAGTTGGGAGAGATTTTTTCCTCTTAGGTATCAGGCACCAGTCACAGGGGCACCACAGCATGGCTGACCCTCTTTCCTCTCAGCTAGGAGGCAACAACATAAAGAGGCGCTGCACTGAAGCTTGGGTGACCATCTTTCCTTTCTGCTAGCAGGCAACGGCCTGCGGAGGCACCACACTACAACATGGGTGACTCTCTTTCATCTCATTTAGGAGGCAACAACCCACAGAGGCACCACATTGCAACTTGGGTGACCCTCTTTCCTCTCACCTGGCTGGTTGGCGCATGTACCTACAGCTACTTTAACCCCGGACAGAAGTGGTAACATTTTTACCTTACATTGGTCCTATCGGTGAGGCCTACTGGACACAAAAATTCTGGTTCAGTACAGTATTCTGAGGCACCTTTTAAATCATATATTTTGTTGTGCACTTTACACTAGTTGCAGTAGCTGCTCACTAATTGATCCTGATGAAAGCTGTGACACTTGGATAGGTCGTGTGGCTGAAATATGTTGATGCAGTATATGTAGTTGTCTCTAATGTTGGTCAGCTCTATTACCCAGCTTATTGCTTTTTAACCCTGACGCTTGGTATCCAAATAACATTTGCTATCTGCTAGACTTGCAGTTTTAAACTCACTTTCAATTACATTTGAGCACTGCACATTCTTTATGATTCTTTCATACACCATGCTCACATAGGGTTTTAGTACAACCCAATTGCCCAAACTGAAAACATCCCTGAGCTCCTCCCTCAGAGATGGGGTTGTAGTCCGTGTTAAGACCAGCCGCGAGGAGGCACCCCTATGATGAAGCATAACACCTATGGTGTGTGAGGTGAACCGTCCTAAAAAGGGATATCCCCCGCGTTGTGCTTGGTATCCTTAGTCCACATTCCTCTCAGTCATACATCTTGGACCCGTGAGCTCTTTGTGTGGTGATGACCATCTTTCCTCTCAGCTAGCAGGCAACGACCATGGAGGCATCACACTTCAACACGGCCGACCCTCTTTCCTCTTACATAGCAAACAACGACCCACAGAGGCACCACACTGCAACATGGGTGACCCTCATTATTCTCCACTAGCAGGCAACAGCCTACAGAGGCACAGAACCGCAACATGGGTGTCCCTCTTTCCACTCAGCTAGGAAATAACGATCAAAAGAGGTACATCGCTGCAACTTGGGTGACTCTCTTTCCTCTCAGCTAGCAGGAAACGACCGACAGAGGCACTGCACTTCAACTTGGGTGACCATCTTTCTCCCCAACTTGGAGGCAACGACCCGACGACCCGAAGAGGCACCATACGGTAAAGTTGGGAGAGATTCTTTCCACTGAGCTAGCAGGCAACGTCCTCTTTAATAGCAGGCAAGAACCCACAGAGGCACCACACTGCAACAGGGTTCCCCCTCTTTCCTCTCACCTAGCAGACAACGCCTTACAGAGGCACCATAATGAAAACTTAAGTGACCCTCTTTCCTCTTTGCTAGCAGGTAACGACCCACAGAGGCACTTCAGTGCAACAAAGGTGACCCTCTTTCCTCTTTACTATGAGGCAATCACCCAAAGAGGCACCCTACTGCAAAGTTGGGATAGATTCATTCCTTTCAGCCATCAAGCAACTGTCCACAGTAGCAGCACACTACTATATGGGTGACCCACTTTCCTGTCAGCTAGCAGGCAGTGGTCCACAAGGACCACCACACTACAACACAGGTTACTCTCTTTCTTCCCAACTAGCAGACAATGACCCACAGAGCCACCATGTAGAAACATAGGTGACCCTCTTTCCTCTCAGCTAGCAGGCACTGACACACAAAGGCAATACACTGCAACATAGGTGACCCTCTTGTCTCTCATCTGCCAGGCAATAACCCACAGAGGCACCGTACTGCAACATAGTTGACCCTTTTTTCTCTCACCTAGCAGACAACGACCCACAGAGGCACCATGCTGCAACATGGGTGAGCTACTTTCATCTTGGCTAACAGGCAATGGCATTAAGGACGCTTGTTTTTGTAGAGGACTAAGGCTGGTACCAGAGTTACGACAATTATTAGTTTCGCCTAAGCCAGTGCTCTTTTTCTCACTACAGCGATCTGTATTGCTGTCAGTATTTTTTCTGCAGAAGCAAAGTGCATTTCTGCGCTTGTGTACAAATGTGATTTACATGCTATGGGTACAGTTTCTCCTTCATTGAAGGTTAGGTAAGTGTACCTATAACGCGGGTCACCAGGTTCCTTATGATTATTCTTGTCTGCAAGTTTTTTGAAGCTATCATGTCAGATTGTAGGGAACGAAGGACATCTGTGTGTACCTGTGTCCAATGCCTAACTGAGAAATCAGGTCTTAAGTCATAGAAAGGTTTTACTCTTTCGGCGTAATCCAAATTATATGTTCTGCCAACATTTAAAAATCCCAATACAGATTGAAAGTTTTTCATAGATTTAGGAGGTTGGAGCATCGCACACTTTTCTAAAAAGTTAAATGCAAGGTGTGATAGCTCGTATCCCAAAAATAGGATATTGATGTTGACTATTTTCGATTTTTTAAAGTTGAATTTGTAGCCCTCAGAGGCAAACCCCATAATTATGTTGCTCACTCTGGTCAAGTGATCCTGTAAATAATCATCTGTCAGATAAATATCATCTACATAGGACAACACCTCTTCATTCAAATTCTGCAGTAACTCTGACACCCTAGCGGAAAACATCCCGGGGCTATTCTTATACCCTTGGGGGAGACGACAAAATTGACCTGAGAGCCTAGCGCTGAAAATGTTAAATATCTGCTTTCAGGAGCTATATTTTGCAGAAGAATCCATTTGAGATATCTAGTGTTGTTTTGTGTTTTTTCCGCACAATGTTATTCATCAATGCAGCATTGTGTGCATTCTGTACTGCAAATGTCTTTGAGCATGTGTTCAGATGTCGGTAGTCTAAAACTAGACAATATGAAATATCGAGTTTCATTACAGGAAACAAAGGATTATTCATTGAGGAGGTGCACGTTTCCATAACACCCTGGTATTCAAGTTGATCTAAGATCCTATCTGACCTGCTTTTTAATTTCTGGTTTTATTGGGTACTGTCCCTGTGGAGGTGGGGTCGTTTTTACTGGGATTACATAGTGTGGTGAGTCAGCATCGCATCCCACCCAACATGGTTGCAATATCGGGCCGGAGCAAGGGCTACCACCCACTCCTGCGCATATGTGTGCTTTAAATATATTGGAACGTGGTCAGAAAAAGCTGGTAAAATTACTGTTTCTCCCTTTGATCAATCCCTAACAATTTCAGGTGGCCAATCTTTTTCAGCTAAAAGGATGTCATAGCTGTAGGTTCTCCCAAAAGTGACCTTTAACTTTTCTGGGTTTGTCCCCCTCCATTTGGAGTGTTATTTCATGTAACCAATTTGGAATACTTACCCTTGTGTCTGTTGTTTCCACCGTGATATGCTCATTCAACTCCGCTGTCAGCAGAAATTCCATCAGGTTCTGGCGAGCTATTGTTACTTCTGATGCGCTGTCTACCATCATCAGAGGCTATTCCCCGTTCAGAAGTTATTCCTCAGAATTCTGGACAAGTCTAACTTTAACAAAGCAAGATCGCGTTCCCGAGCAGAAAACAAAATTATATCATCAGGAAGTCAGTCCAAGAAAATGTCTGTACAAATCTTGTATTGTAATATGTTCCTTTATTTTCTCATCCTCTTCAAAGCCATGGACATTTTAAAAGTGGCTCATGACAGCAAATAGGCGTAGCTGGTATAGCCGAGATGTAGCCAACACGTGTTTCGTCTTCTGTATATCGCCCATCGACTTCCTCAGGGCTACAATAACAACAATAAGAAACATACAATCAGATGATGTTCAGTGTTATTTGTGCACAGATGAATATTATTTAGGTATCAATCAACTAGACATTAAGATTGTCTAGCGCAAGCAAAGTCCATAAAGGGCCTTAAGAAAAATAGAGGAGAAGACCACCAAGAGATCCACCAAGTGAAGAGAAAGGATCTAAAAGAGTGCAGAAGACAATAAATGCAGAGAAGTTGTAAAATTAGAAATGAAATAAAAAGTGCCAATTAACCCGTTCCTTGCAGCCGTGGGCCAACGGCCGTCGCGAGCACTACCTCCGTAGTGCTGCGCACATCCGTTGGCCGACGCGGCCCCTGCCCGCGCAAGAAATCACCAGCACTGCGGCGGAATTTACGCCACGGTTAACGGGTTAAGGATCAAGTAGTCTAGTCAGGCAAAAGGTATAATATCAATCCAATCGAACTGTTGTGCACATATTTGGGCCCTTTGTGGACTTTACTTTGCTAGAGAATCTTAACGTCTAGTTGGTTGCTACCTAAATAATAATAATCTGCAGACAAATAACACTGAACATCATCTGAGTGTATCTTTCTTATTGTTGTTATTGTAGCCCTGAGGAAGTCGATGGGCGATATACCCAAGATGAAACACGTGTTGGCTACATTTCGGCTATACAAGCTACACCTATTTGCTGTCCTGAGCCACTTGTAAAATATCTATGGCTTTGAACAGGATGAGAAAATAAAGAAGAATATTAAAATACAAGATTTGGACTGACATTTTCTTGGACTGACTTCCTGATGATATACATTTGATTTCTGCTCGGGAACTGTATATTGCTTTGTAATCTGCTCTTTGTGTACCTTTGGTCACAAAGGAATTTTGGATATGTGGGTGGCCGTTTCCCAGCTGTTCCCTCGAGCACCCCCCAGATACTATTGGTATTCTGATTATGATAATGGTATTGCACAAGGACTGACCTAGCCACACTCCAAAGTTACAATGTCTAACTTCAAAACCTGTTACTTTCTTCTTTTTAAATTGAGAATTTGGTTTAGGCTTCGCTTCTTTTTTGAAGTATAACCTGAATTGTGTGGCTTGTCTCTGGACTTTGTACGCTCTTCTTGTCTGTGTTTTGACCGTCCTTCCCTTTCGGAGTTTCTTGGTGAACCCTGATAGGAACGAGAGGAACGTGTGTCAGTATTCTGAGACCTGTCATATTTTCAATGTTGTCTCTATTCCTAAGGTTGTATCTCGTTTCAGAGGGCTCCTGTTGAGGAGACCCACTCCTGCATTGAGATATATTCTTTTGTTTATTATTGTTATTATCCCATTTCTTCTTGGAAGAATCAGGTGCTTACTTGGAGATATCCTTTTCAGGACCACCAATGAGTTGAGGTTTTGTTGCTCTAGGTCCCACACTATCTCTACCTAATTCAGAATAGGTGTCTGTGATAATTTTAGGAAATTCATGTTCCTGTTGTAAAGGAGTGAAATCCCTCAGGCGTTGGCGTATTGCCACTGCTGCTTCCGCCTCTTTTATATTTGCTAATAATATAGCGGATAACTAGGCAAAATTACCCAATAATATTATCCCTAAGTTCAGAGGAGGTTCTGCTCCATACTCAGTTTGTATTTGTCTTAATACATCTGGTATTACTGCTAATGAAGGGATACCATGAGTTCTGGTATATATGTCAGCAAAAACTGTACCCTAAGTGGTACAATCCTGTATCTGGGGAGTTATACTCATTGGCAAGCAGATTGTTAGCATTCTGTCTTTTCTTGAGGGCTTGTGTGTGGATATACTGCCTCTAGCTATGTAATTTTCTGAACTATCCAGAATGGCATTTGCTCAGGTTTAGTGGGCATTTTTCCCATAACTGCGTATAGCTGTTGTGGTGTCATTTTATTTGTAGATCTCTGAATTTGACTTGTTTGTGTAGTTCTTGTTGGCTGAAGTGTGAGTGTTCTCATCACAAACTGTGTCAGGTTTCTGTAAAGTTTTATTATTTCTTTATGAAGTGGACATATGTCTGTCAATGGCATTGAGTGAATGTCTGGATGTGGTGTGTAAGCTGCTAGGACAGGCCAAGTGGCTCCATCTCTTCCTAGCAGACCTAGTCTTACTTTGTCTTTTGTGAGGGGGAGGGCTGCTTAAAAACAGTTTATGTGCTCCAGGTAGACTCGTAATCAGGCCCTATGTAGTTGCATGATGTATTGCATTGGCAAATGTACACCCTGAATTGATTATTCTGACACAAACAAATGTTTAATTGCTATGCTAAATGTTATCTTTTAAAATAACTAGAAACTATAATAATCTATCTATCTATCTATCTGTCTATCTATCTATCTATCTAGCTATCTATCTATCTGTCTATCTATCTGTTTATCTATCTATCTTGTTGGGAAGCTTTTTAATCAAGAATTATCTAGACAAAGAACTTTCTGTCTGCTTCCAAATGACTTAAAGTTGCTACAGGTCAAAACCCTATGCTTGGGTTGGCCTTTGAAAATAGGGTCAAGTTTTGGACTTTCAGAGTGCTTTGCATTGGCATCTAGTAAGGGCACTAATAAAGTTTTCTTAGGGCTGCTTTAACTATTGTGGTGTCTGTAACAATCCACCAGTTCTTTGAAAAAATAAAACCAATATATTCACCCCACCATGGGGTTGAAGTGCACAGCATCCCAGTAAATGTAGTTCCTTTTAGTCTATCTCCATCCAATGGTAATCCATTAATATTGATTCTTCTTCTCCTGGAATGAGTTACTCTATAGCATGCATTTGAAATTTAGACTGGTCAGCTAATGTCAGTATATTCCAGAAAGAGAAATGAACAAAAACCACAGATAATACATTCCTAAAAGACATTGTAAACAGTATACATGTACACAAAAGGATTGTACTTAGCAAATGTGGAAGCCACAGACAGGTAATAAAACACATTGACACAGTAATTTCCTTTTTTGATAAATAATTACATACTTTTGTTGATAACTTTTAGTTACTTCATGAGCCTAGTGTCTGGAAAAAATATCAGATAAAAAATATTGTGTTGCAGAAATATTGTGGCAAAAATATTGGGCTCTCCTATATATCAGAGACAGGAATATGGAAGGTATAAATAGCGTTTTCAGTGTTGTTTATACTATTGATGTAAAATATCGATGTACTAAGTATCGTTGGATAAAATATGATTTTATAATGCAAAATAGTATGTAATATATTGTTATTCTATGTGTTTACATTTGTTTAATATGTTTTAATTTTAGAAATATTTGTATTTAATAAGTTGTTATAAATTGGACATTTTGATTGTTTTCATTTTTTTATGATTTGAAATTTTCTTTTAGTAGCAAGTTGTTAGATTAATGGGGGATAAGGGTGAGAATATTTTTAAAACATGTATCATATAATTTATAAGTAATATTTTTTCACATATGCAATTTTTAAATTAATTTGAATATACACATTTGGGGACTCATTACGTTGTCGGGCGGAAAGCCTCCTCCTGACACTCGGAATCTCCTCGACCTTGTTGGAGCTCTTCCGACCTAATCGTTCAGTTTACATTCCAACTGCCTGATTACGATGTTTGCGGCTGGATATAACTGTGTGGTCATTCCAAATCGATTCCGAGTTACTCGCGCAGAGTCTGTGTCAGGACAGTGTTTCCGCCGTCGGGATGTCGATTTCCAACAGCCTTTCTGCATCTGCTTGTCCGACACGGAAAGGCTGTCGGAAAGTGACTTTGGGGGCCCTGGCAGACCCCACTAGCCCACACGGCCTGTGGTTGATGGCTGAGTGGGTACCTTGGGGACCCCATGTAAAACCCTGCACTGTGTGGCAGGCACCATAGGGTGCAGGGTTTTACACACACACCCCATTTCCTCATAAGAGCCTGTCTTACGGCCGGTTGTCAGGTGTAACACAAGCTCCAATAGGAAACAATAGGAATCCGACCGAACAGTGTCAGATCGCATCGTAATCCGGCGGTCGTACCCGCCAGCCGCAAGTTGTCGGTCCTGAACCTGAGATGGTGTCAGTAGGAGGCTTTCCATCCGACATCATAATGAGCCCCTCAATGTGAAATTACACAGAGAGTCAGACTTCCACCGTTCAACTCAGAACCCACAGAGATCAGCTGCGAATTGCCCCAGGGATTCTCCGTCAGCCCACCCTCTTCAATATCTACATGGCCCCTCTTGCAGCCATCGTCAGAAGCCACAGACTCATCATTGTCTCCTAAGCCAATGACACACAGCTGATTCTCTCCCTCACAGATGTGTTCACAGCCGCCAAGAGCAAATTCAACAACGGGACGAAGGCAGTCGCAACCTGGATGAAGGACAGGTGCCTCAAGCTCAACTCAGACAAGACCGAAGTCCTCATCTTGGTCTCCACCTGGGAAAACTCCTGCTGGCCCAAGGGCTCAGAATGCCCTTGGGCCAGCAGGAAGTGGGTTTGCAGAGAAGTGGAGAAAGGGGGCAGAGCCTACGGCGCGTTGCCAGCTTTTGTTTTGTTATTTTTTGAGGGAGGGGGACAGTGTGGCGCCCCTTCCCTTGACCATGCTGGGCCCTGGGGACACCATCACCCAGGGCCTGACCCTTTAAAAAAAATTCTATTAGAAAATGGGAGTGGGCCTGCTCACAGGCCACACACAAAATCTTGCCATCATCCTTGACTCCTCCCTCTCAATAAATCGCCAAATCAACGCCCTCTCATCCTCCTGCTTGCACTCACTCCCACTGCTACGTAAGATCTTGAAGTGGATCTGCAATTAGTCCAGAAAAAAGGTCACCCATGTGCTTGTCAGGTTGTAGATACTTTATAGTTAGGCTCAAGTGTCATTCATACAAAACCAGAGAAATTCAGCCTTTATAGTTAGTGAGCTAACTATATCTTGCGCCCCACAATGCACTGCTCATAACCTCACATATTACATCACTCATGACATGTTCAGTGACATCACGATGACATCATTCAGTGACTATGACTGTTTTTAAACAGTTAAATATATATACAAATGTGTATTGTTGATTCAGAGAGTGTATGAGTGCCTGTATGAATGAATTAACTGACTGTATAAGTGAATGATTAGGTTTTCAGTGAATATGGGTATGGGATTGGTTGTGTGAATGTTTGTATCAATCTGTCAGTGGGTGTCTAAGTGGCAATATGGGTGTGTGCGTGGGTATGTGAGTGGCTGTGTCGGTGATTGATTGTTTGTCTGAGTACCTGTATAGGTGTCTGAGCATCTGTGTGGGTGGTTGAGGCTGTGTGTGACTGCCTGCATGGACGAGTGAGTGAGTGAGTCAGTGGCTGTATGGGTTACTAAGTACATCTGTAAGGAGCTGTATGGGTTACTGAGTGTGTGTATAGATGTGTCAGTGATTGAATCAATGTATTCTTGGTATATGGGTAAGTAGCTGCATATGTGATAGGCAGTATAGGTGAGTGTTAAAGTGTATGAGTGACTGTATGTGTGAGTGAGCAGTTGTGAGACTGACTGTATGGATGAGTGTGTGCTTGTGTCATTGACTGTATGGGTGAGTGAGTATGTGCTGGCATCTGTATGACTAAGTGAGTGGGTGTGTGTATAACTGTATAGGTAAGTAAGTAGCAATATTATTGACTCTATGGGTAAGTGAGTAGGTATGTGAGTTCCCTTATGGGTGACTGGCAGTGTGTAAGTGTCTATATTGATGTATGAGTGGAGGTATTAGTAGCTGTATTAGTGAAAGAGTTGGTGTATGAGTGGCAGTATGGGTGACTGAGTGGGTGTGTCTGTGTAGACCTATACATCAGTGAGTGGGAGTGTAAATACTGGTATAGATGTGTCAATGGTTTTGAGAATAGTGGTGTGGAAGTTGGAGTGGGTATATGAAAGGTTATATTGAGGTGTGAGTGTGAGCATCAGAGAATCTGTAAACAATATAACCAGTAATGTCATCTTTGGTTTTGTACGAATGACACCTGAGCCTAACTATACCATCTCTGTAACTTTTGGCTATTTTAGTGAATTTCTATGTTGCTTTTATTCCATTTATAACTATAATGTCCCTGTAACCTTTGTTTTTGTTCAGTAAATTTCTATGGTTATTTAACGAGTAGTCATGTTTGCAGAATGGTGGAGAAAGGGGCTGGACCTCCGACCAGATCTCACAAGTCCCGCTGTGTAGGACTTACAAGGCGTACCAGGAAGGTTTCTTAGCCCCAAGGTCCCTTGGGAGTAACATGGGCTTCATGTCCGAACCACTAGTGCACCAAAAGCTGCATTTGCAGAGTGGTGGCAAAAGGGGTCGTGGCCGCCTCCGAAGACCTCTTAGCCATTCCTCTGTGTAGGACTTATTGGGGATAACAGGAGAGGTAGTTGGCCCCCAAAGACGTAATTGGGGGCCAACTACCCCTCCAGTTACCTCCAGCAAGTCCAACATAGTGGGTTTGTTGAGAGGTTTTCTGTGGCCACACCCCCTTTCTCCACAAGTCTGCAAACACACCTCCTGGCACACTACTAGTTGAGGTATGAAGTCCCCTTTGCTCTTGAGGGTCTTAGAGGACAACTAGCCCTCCTGTTACCTCCAGTAACACCAATACAGGTAGATTGCTGAGAGGTCGTCAAAGGCCAGGCCCCCTTTCTCCACCAATCTGAAAACATGCCTCCTAGCGCACTACTCATTGGGGAAGAAGTCAACTTTAGTCCTGAGGCCCTCAGGAGCCAAGGGGACCATATCCCTCCACCAGCAGTGCACTGAGAGGCATGTGTGCAGAGTGGTGGGGAAAGGGGGCATGGCCTCTGACCAACTCTCACCAATCCCACTCTGTGGGACTTACTGGAGGTAACAGGAGTTCTTGTTGGACCCTAAGGAGCCTCAGAAGTGAAGGGAAGGGGATTTCATCACCCAACCAGGAGCATGCCAGGAAGTGGGTTTGCAGAGAAGTGGAGAAAGGGGGCAGAGCTACGGCGTGTTGCCAGCTTTTGTTTTGTTATTTTTTGAGGGAGGGGGACCGTGTGGCCCTCCTTCCCTGGACCATGTTGGGCCCCGGGGACACCATCACCCAGGGCCTGACCCTTTAAAAAAACTTTTTATTAGAAAATGGGAGTGGGTCCGCTGCTGACATGCAGCTCCCTGTGTGTAAAAGCAAAGTGTACTCCTCTTTGATCAAGTGAGAGCAAAGTGCTCTTGCTTGCTCAAAGCGGAACACACTGTTTGCTACTGCTCCCATCATGCCATATCAAACTGCAATGTCCTGGGGGAAATTGCTGGAGCTGGCCCTAGGGGTGGCGGTTCCCAAGGACAATTTGGGGCTCCTGGAGGGAGCATTGTGGCTCCTCTCCTTTGTTCACATTTGCCCCAATGGAAGGGATGGTCCCTGGGGCAGGGGTCTTCAACAGACCCCCTAAATTATGTGCCTCAGGGAGGCCCCCACACTTTTATTATGTTTAGCCCCCGGGAGGTGGCACTCCCCGGGGCTGCACAGGCCCCTTTGCATAATTAAAATATTACCCTGGGGAGGTGGCGGTCCCCAGGGTGCGGTGGTTGTTGCAAGGGCAACTCCAACATAAATATAGAAAGATGCCCCGGGGAGGTGGCTGTCCCTTGGGCTTTAGGCATTCTATAAAGGGGGGACAGTTGACCCCTTCCTACACATTAAAAGTTAACCCCCAGGACCTGGCCTATGGGGCTTAAATTAAACAAAGCATAGGAGTCTGTGCTTAATTTTTTTTTCATTTTTGTTGGGAGTCGCGAATCGGACGTGACCCGCCAAAAATCTAAAAAAGAAAGGCTTTTTAGTCCCCCAAGAGGGCTAGGGGGTTTCTACAATGTCACCTTTTCTGTTTTTTAATGTTTTTTCTTTTTACTCAATTCTATCGAGTCACAAGATGGCTGCCAACGCACCCTGGTTTGAAGTGTTGGCAGTCAATAAGATAAAAGGCCCGAGATTGGGAGTATATTCAACTGAAAGTTCCATTACACTTCTCAGCAACTGCTGAACGGATTTACAGCATTTAACAAAAAGAGTGCTTTCTGGACCAGGAGCTTCCTTTCTGGAAAATTTGGTGTAATTTCGTTCAGCAGTACAGGCTTTAACCATTGCTAAATTTACCTATGGAAATTGACTTGGAAAAAAAGCGTTATGGGACCCCTCCCTTTTTCTCGGTCCCCTCTTTACAGGTCACCCCAAAAATGTTAAAACGGATACTGAAATAGGCGTCAAACTAGTTATGAAAATTTGCAAAGATTCATCAAACAACGCCAAAGTTAATACCAAATGAAAAAAAAAACTTCATATGGAAACTACATCCTACCTATAACTACCTACTTGCGACTAGGTGTGTGTGTGTGTAAATAATATATATATATATATATATATATATACATACATATATATATATATATATATATATATATATATATATATATATATATATATATATATATATATATATATATATATCCCTTTTTAAACGGCGTTCCTAAGCGAGCACTCGGGCATCGTAAATCAAACACAGTCCACGTACCAGTCCACCAAATTGAGATTTATTCCTTCATAAATCCAACATGACGCATTTCGCACTCCATAGAGGGCTTGATCACACAATTTGGCCTCACCATTACAGACTGCTTAAATTTCCCGTTCTTCAACATAGAAAGCAGACTACCTTTTGGTGCCGCCATGTTGGAAAGGTCAAAAGTATATATACATATGATTACACATTTTTCTTAGTTGTGTTGATTCATATTATTATACTGATTGCATATTATTGTCATTCCTTCTTTGTATTACATTTGCAACAATTAACATGTAAATTAATCTAGTATACCTTTGACACACATAAATATTGTTAATGATCAAAACTGTTCCGGGTTTGATAACCAGGTCAAACGGGTACTGTCAGGGGTATTGAATCATAACGACAGATTAGATTTAAGTTAATAATCGTTTCCCAAGGTCCGTCATATCATGAACCCAGGGGGCGTGTCTGCACAAGTGGTTTCTATGACAACCGCGGCGACTCATAGTCACTCCCATTCCCACGTAAGCCTCTGTAACTTGACGGTGGGAATTGGCATAGTGACGGAAAGAAAGATAAAATAAATACCCAGGCACTAATCACCTGATTGAGGAAAACGTAAATATATACTTCAGGAGGCTCCCTCATTCTTTCCAAAGTTGGTTATTCTAAAATGGCAGAATACATGATTTAACAACCAATGGTTTTAAGTTGAACATCCTGGTTAGTGGATTAAACTAGTTGCTTTGACAATCTGTCAAATGTTACCCCGTTTTTCTGGTATTAGGTTGCTATAACTATAAACATTGATTGGTCAACATTCGCCATCCAGTTCCAATGTATCTCATTTTGGGTTATTACATTTGTTGCTCAACATTATATTTTCCTTTTGTATAACCATTGTGTGCAACCTGAAACAACAACAGTCTTTGACTCTGGTGATGACAACAGATTTGCATGATTAATTAAAATTCAATTGCATACTTTCATTTGCGATGGAAGAAGATAAACACAGTGAAAGGATTAGGGTACTTGTGTCGTAGATCGAGGACACCTTCCCTCCCTTTACATCTGTGGGAAAGAAGAGAAAAGAAAAGGGAAGTTAGATTAGATTATTAGATAAAAAAGAAGAAGACTAATCATGTATTCATGTCAAATACTTCATCAACTACAGATATTCTATACATTATTCTTCCACATTATTATTCTTGAAGATGTAGATTATATTCTTTGTCAATATTATGGCCTTTGGGATAACGGGTACATAATCCTATAATGTATCTGGATTCCTTTTGTCTCAGCTTCAATAAACGATTACCCCCTCTTGGGCCTAAATTGACCTGTTCTAGAATATATTATGCCAGTTTTTTAGGATCTGAGAAATGATGACTTTCGAAATGGCGAGCTATGGGGTATTGTTGGTCCAGATTGCTGATAGCACGGGTATGTTCTAGTACCCGTTTCCTGGCCATGTGTGTTGTGCTGCCAATGTAAATTAAATTACAAGGGCAGACCAACGCATATATGACAAAGATGGTGGTGCATGTCAAGAATTGCTTGATCTGTTGCATTTTCCTAGTGCTGGGGTTCCAATATTCTTTTACCATGTGGCTGTTTGCACAGGCTTTGCAATGGCCACAAGGGTAAAAACCCTGTAGATTAATCCCTCTAGGGATTGTGCTCTTGCCTATATCATTGTGTACACGAATATCTTTAAGGGTACGCCCTCTTTTGTATGTTATACTTGGTCGTGAGGGAAGAATATCACCTATGATGGGATAGTTCTTTAATAGATTCCAGTTTTTAATCAAACTTTTCTTAATTTGATTTGAGTTCCCATTGTATGTTAAGATGACTCTGGTTGTACCCAGTTCCTCTTTATCATTTTCATCCTTCTCTCTGATAGAGAGTAGGTCTTCCCTTTTGATTACTGCTACTTTTTTGCTCGCATTTTTAATCGCCCACATCGGATAACCTCTTGTGAAGAATCTCTGTGTCATGATTTTTTCTTCTGCTATGTAGTCTTGGTTTTTGCTACAATTTTTTTTCGCCCTGAGTAATTCCCCAAAGGGGATGCTCCACTTGAGGTTTTCAGGATGACTACTCGGAGCATGAAGCAGGGTATTCCCTGCTGTACTTTTTCGGAAAAGTACAGTGTGTATAGTGTTCTGTTTAATTTGGATTTTTGTATCCAAATATTCTACTTCTTTAACACTGATGTTACTAGTAAGGATGATGTTCCTGTTATTCATATTTAGTCTCTCTATGAATTCCAATGCCTGTCTTTTCCCACCTTTCCAGATGACGAAAATATCGTCTATGTACCGTAGCCATAATTTGACTCTTTCAAAGTCCGCATTGTATCTAACATCATTTTTGATGTCAGCCTTCCATGCTCCCATGAAGAGATTCGCTAGGCTCGGTGCAAATGAAGTACCCATCGCAGTATCATGGGCTTGGACAAAAATGTTGTCATTAAATGCAAAGAAATTGTTCTCTAGGCAATGTTTAATCATGTCTAGTATCATGGAGGTGTGTCCTAAAAATGTAATATCTCTGCTTTTGAGGAATCTTGCACACGCTTCCATACCTTGTTTGTGTTCAATTATAGTGTATAGGGCATTTACGTCCATGGTTATTAATAGACAATCCTTATCAATGACAACTTTATTGATTTTGTCAAGGAAATCCTTTGTATCTCTTACATACGTGGGAAGTCCAGTGACAAAATCTCTCAAGAAATGATCTATATATCGTGAGATATTTTCCAAAACACATCCCCTGGATGAAATTATAGGTCTTCCTGGAGGATTAGTTTTACATTTGTGTACTTTGGGAAGAAGATATAAAATGGGGAGGATCTGGTGGTCTCTTTTCAGATAGCAATATTCCTCCCATTCTAACCAACCCTTTTCTCTCCTTTCTCTCAGTTTGTCCCATATTTCTTTGATACTTTGATTGTATTCAGTACGATTAAAGATTTTATACATTTTGCCATCGTACAACTGTCTTTCTGCCTCTGCTATATACATTTCCCTTGGCATGATGACGATATTCCCGCCTTTGTCTGCGGGTCTGATGAGGATACTTTCATCCTCTGCAAGGGCTTGCATCGCTTTTTTCTGTGTAGCAGTCATGTTGTATTTAACTTGTTTCATAGTTTTTGTCCAATTTTGACTGCGTAGTTCTAAGTGTTCTTTTCCTATCTGCTCTTGGAAGGTATCAATACTATCATGGTTCATTTTAGGAGTAAAGGTTGACTTGGGCTTGAAAGTAGTGCCAGCAGCTTGGTCGTGTTGTATTTCTAACACATCCAGAATTCTTATAGCCTCACTGCTGAGGTCAAGATCCTCTTGGTCATTAGTCAGTTCATCAATTGCCACTAAATTATATATATCCCCTATGATCATGTTATCATTTGATGCTAATGCATCTTTGTTCCATTGTTTTCTGCTCCTGCTCGGTTTCATTTTGTGCCATTTTTTTTTAATTTTAGTTTTCTGCAAAATTTGAAAATATCGATTTTTTCATCTACATAGTTCATGGGGACCGTAGGGCAACATGACAGACCTAAACAGAGGGTTCTTTTGTCTTTTTGGCTAATCGGTCTCTCCGATAAATGAATTATGGTTTGATTTACCTGTTTTTCATCCATAATTATTTTCTCTTTTGGTATTGAGCCCTTTTGGTTCCCACTGGCTGCTGGTTGCCTGCTGTATTTATTCCTCTGTTTGCGTTTCTTCCTTCTCCTGATCTGGTATTTCTGGGTCTTCCTCTTGTGGTTGATGTTTGTGGGTTGTTCTTCTCCTGTAGTCTTGTCGAAGATCTGGTGGCTTGCCGGCTCTGTTTCATGAGCCGGTAGTCCACTAAAAAATTAACCACAAGAGGAAGACCCAGAAATACCGGATCAGGAGGAGGAAGAAACGCAAACAGAGGAATAAATACAGCAGGCAACCAGCAGCCAGTGGGAACCAAAAGGGCTCAATGCCAAAAGAGAAAATAATTATGGATGAAACACAGGTAAATCAAACCATAATTAATTTATCGGAGAGACCGATTAGCCAAAAAGACAAAAGAACCCTCTGTTTAGGTCTGTCATTTTGCCCCTACGGTCCCCATGAACTATGTAGATGAAAAAATCAATATTTTCAAATTTTGCACAAAACTAAAATTAAAAAAATGGCACAAAATGAAACCGAGCAGGAGCAGAAAACAATGGAAAAAAGATGCATTAGCAGCAAATGATAACATGATCATAGGGGATATTGATAATGTAGTGGCAATTGATGAACTGACTCATGACCAATAGGATCTTGACCTCAGCAGTGAGGCTATAAGAATTCTGGATGTGTTAGAAATACAACACAACCAAGCTGCTGGCACTACTTTCAAGCCCAAGTCAACCTTTACTCCTAAAATGAACCATGATAGTATTGATACCTTCCAAGAGCAGATAGGAAAAGAACTCTTAGAACTACGCAGTCAAAATTGGACAAAAACTATGAAACAAGTTAAATACAACATGACTGCTACACAGAAAAAAGCGATGCAAGACCTTGCAGAGGATGAAAGTATCCTCCTCAGACCCGCAGACAAAGGCGGGAATATCGTCATCATGCCAAGGGAAATTTATATAGCAGAGGCAGAAAGACAGTTGTACGATGGCAAAACGTATAGAATCTCTAATCGTACTGAATACAATCAAAGTATCAAAGAAATATGGGACAAACTGAGAGAAGGGGAGAAAAGGGTTGGTTAGAATGGGAGGAATATTGCTATCTGAAAAGAGACCACCCGATCCTCCCCATTTCATATCTTCTTCCCAAAGTACACAAATGTAAAACTAATCCTCCAGGAAGACCTATAATTTCATCCAGGGGATGTGTTTTGGAAAATATCTCACGATATATAGACCATTTCTTGAGAAATTTTGTCGCTGGACTTCCCACGTATGTAAGAGATACAAAGGATTTCCATGACAAAATCAATAAAGTTGTCATTGATAAGGATTGTCTATTAATAACCATGGATGTAAATGCCCTATACACTATAATTGAACACAAACAAGGTATGGAAGCGTGTGCAAGATTCCTCAAGAGCAGAGATATTCAATTTTTAGGACACACCACCATGATACTAGACATGATTAAACATTGCCTAGAGAACAATTTCTTTGCATTTAATGACGACATTTTTGTCCAAGCCCATGGTACTGCGATGGGTACTTCATTTGCACCGAGCCTAGCGAATCTCTTCATGGGAGCATGGGAGGCTGACATCAAAAATGATGTTATATACAATGCGGACTTTGAAAGAGTCCAATTATGGCTACGGTACATAGACGATATTTTCGTCATCTGGAAAGGTGGGAAAACAAAGGCGTTGCAATTCATAGAGAGACTAAATATGAATAGCAGGAACATCATCCTTACTAGTAACATCAGTGATAAAGAAGTAGAATATTTGGATACAAAAATCCAAATTAAACAGAACACTATACACACTGTACTTTTCAGAAAAAGTACAGCAGGGGATACCCTGCTTCATGCTCAGAGTAGTCATCCTGAAAACCTCAAGTGGAGCATCCCCTTTGGGGAATTACTCAGGGCGAAAAGAAATTGTAGTAACAACCATGACTACATAGCAGAAGAAAAAATCATGACACAGAGATTCCTCACAAGAGTTTATCCGATGTGGGTGATTAAAAATGCGAGCAAAAATGTAGCATTAATCAAAAGGGAAGACCTACTCTCTATCAGAGAGAAGAATGAAAATGATAAAGAGGAACTGGGTACAACCAGAGTCATCTTAACATACAATGGGAACTCAAATCAAATTAAGAAAAGTTTGATTAAAAACTGGAATCTATTAAAAAATGATCCCATCATAGGTGATACTCTTCCCTCACGACCAAGTATAACATACAAAAGAGGGCGTACCCTTAAAGATATTCTTGTACACAATGATATAGGAAAGAGCACAATCCCTGGAGGGATTAATCTACAGAGTTTTTACCCTTGTGGCCATTGCAAAGCCTGTGCAAACAGCCACATGGTAAAAGAATATTGGAACCCCAGCACTAAGAAAATGCAACAGATCAAGCAATTCTTGACATGCACCACCATCTTTGTCATATATGCGTTGGTCTGCCCTTGTAATTTAATTTACATTGGCAGCACAACACACATGGCCAAGAAACGGGTACTAGAACATACCCGTGCTATCAGCAATCTGGACCAACAATACCCCATAGCTCGCCATTTCGAAAGTCATCATTTCTCAGATCCTAAAAAACTGGCATATTATATTCTAGAACAGGTCAACTTAGGCCCAAGAGGGGGTAATCGTTTATTGAAGCTGAGACAAAAGGAATCCAGATACATTATAGGATTATGTACCCGTTATCCCAAAGGCCATAATATTGACGAAGAACTTAATGTACATCTTCAAGAATAATAATGTGGAAGAATAATGTATAGAATATCTGTAGTTGATGAAGTATTTGACATGAATATATGATTAGTCTTCTTCTTTTTTATCTAATAATCTAATCTAACTTCCCTTTTCATTTCTCTTCTTTCCCACAGATGTAAAGGGAGGGAAGGTGTCCTCGATCTACGACACAAGTACCCTAATCCTTTCACTGTGTTTATCTTCTTCCATTGGAAATGAAAGTATGCAATTGAATTTTAATTAATCATGCAAATCTGTTGTCATCACCAGAGTCAAAGACTGTTGTTGTTTCAGGTTGCACACTATGATTATACAAAAGGAAAATATAATGTTGAGCAACAAATGTAATAACCCAAAATGAGATACATTGGAATTGGATAGCGAATGTTGACCAATCAATGTTTATAGTTATAGCAACCTAATACCAGAAAAACGGGGTAACATTTGACAGATTGTCAAAGCAACTAGTTTAATCCACTAACCAGGATGTTCAACTTAAAACCATTGGTTGTTAAATCATGTATTCTGCCATTTTAGAATAACCAACTTTGGAAAGAATGAGGGAGCCTCCTGAAGTATATATTTACTGTTTCCTCAATCAGGTGATTAGTGCCTGGGTATTTATTTTATCTTTCTTTCCGTCACTATGCCAATTCCCACCCTCAAGTTACAGAGGCTTACGTGGGAATGGGAGTGACTATGAGTCGCCGCGGTTGTCATAGAAACCATTTGTGCAGACACGCCCCCTGGGTTCATGATATGACGGACTTTGGGAACCGATTATTAACTTAAATCTAATCTGTCGTTATGAATCAATACCCCTGACAGTACCCGTTTGACCTGGTTATCAAACCCGGAACAGTTTTGATCATTAACAATATTTATGTGTGTCAAAGGTATACTAGATTAATTTACATGTTAATTGTTGCAAATGTAATACAAAGAAGGAATGACAATAATATGCAATCAGTAGAATAATATGAATCAACACAACTAAGAAAAATGTGTAATCATATGTATATTAAGGGTGGGCGTAAAATCCGTTTCGTGGGCGAATTTGCGGATTTTCCGCGATTCCGCGATCCGCGAATCTCGCGAAATCGCGGTAAAATCCACGAATCAGCGGGGACGAATTTTCAGCCAAGCAAGGGTTACAGCAGCAGGTGCAAAAGTTGAACCTAATTTCTTTGTAACCTTTTACAAAAGGGTTACAAACAAATTAAATTCAACTTGGACACCTGCTGCTAATTGCTTCCTGGCGCCTCGTTGCCTACTTGCAACTATTCTCTGACCCTGCTCTGACCCTTGAAGCAGGGTCAGAGAATAGTTACAAGTAGGCAACGAGGCACCTCTCCAAGGAATTAAACCTCATCAGGAAGCACTTACAGATATAAAAAACAGGAAGAAGGGAGAGGATGGCAAATACACCCATTTTGAGTTGTCAGGAGGGGTTAAACTAAAAGAGACCTTTACAGCACAATTTTCATATGCATTTTGCTAAAAATAAAAAGCTGTATGCTCTGTAGGGGCAACTCAGGAATCTGGCCCTTCAGAGATGCGGCCTCTCTTTCTTTCTCTCGTTCTCTCTCTCCCTCTCTCTTTCCCTCTCTTTCTCTCTCTTTCTATCAATCTATCTATCTACTATCTATCTCTCTCTCCCTCTCCCATAAACAACTGCATGGGTAACTTCGCTATGCAAGCGGCTCGCGAAGACGCAAAAATCCCCGCGAACACGCAAAAAACCCCGCGAACACGCAAAAAACCCCGCGAACACGCACAAAACCAAAAATCCGCAAATTCGCACAAATTCGCGAATTTTGCGGATCGCGAATTCGCAAATCCGCAAATTCGCGGATCGCGAATTCGCAAAATTCGCCCATGCTTAATGTATATATACTTTTGACCTTTCCAACATGGCGGTACCAAAAAGTAGTCTGCTTTCTATGTTGAAGACCGGGAAATTTAAGCAGTCTGTAATGGTGATGCCAAATTGTGTGATCAAGCGCTCTATGGAGTGCAAAACGCGTCACGTTGGATTTATGAAGGAATAAATCTCAATTTGGTGGACTGGTACGTGGACTGTGTTTGATTTAGGATGCCTGAGTGCTCGCTTAGGAACGCCGTTTAAAAAGGGATATTGTGCCGGTGGCTCCGCCGGGAACGAGCCACCCCAGCTGAAGGCGAGGGGTTGTCAGAAGGAGCGAATTGCCACAAGATATATACGATATTGTATTCATTTAATGTATTTGTTTTGGCATAATATTTTATATTGTTATTTGTATTTATATGTTTACAGTTGATAATAATATTTTAGGTGTATTTTTTCTATAATTTATAGGTGCACTCTTGTTTTCGGGCTAATGTTAAATTTTTCTGTGATGAAATATAGTTTCATTTAATTATAGGTGTTTTTTCATAGAGTCAGGATTTATTTAAAGTAGTTAGTTTATGTGAAAATAGGGTGTTTGGTGTATTTATTGAATTTATTTCTTATTTCGACAATAGTTTTGTAGTCAATATTGTGATCATAGATATTTTTGACATGGGAGTTTTCTATAGATAATGATTTTTAACATCTGATATTTTTGTTATTGATATATGTTTAAAAACAATATTTTTGTCGATGATGTTAGTGATTTGTATAGTTATGTATACATCAATATTTTTGTTCTTGATATTTAATTTCTGATATTTGTGGTTCTTGAGATTTGCTGGATCAATATTATGTCACTGATCCATGAGCCTATGTGCTGAGTACTATGTTTGGGATACGAGTAAATGATTCCTTTTGAAACACTAATACATTTTCTAATGGAAGAAGATGGAAAAGCAGGTGGTCTTCACCACATGCCATGTTGATCAGGTTTTACATTTGTTATTGTGATTGTAACTTATTTCTAGCTTCTAAATGCATCTTTTGTTGATATCTGGTCTAAACAAAATGATGTAACACTTGGGAATGAATATACACCCCAGAAGTCCAGCACTGGAAGCCAAAATGGCAAAAATCTCTACTGCCACCATGTATCTACCCTTAGTGCTAAGGTAGGCTGGTAGGAAGGACACCCAGACGCTGCAGAACACAAGCATGCTGAATGTGATGAGCTTGGCCTCATTGAATCTATCAGGAAGGTTCCTGGCTAGGAAAGCCACAGTAAAGCTGGCAAAGGCCAGTAGACCCATGTAAGCAAGCATCCCATAGAAAGCAGCGATAGAACCGTTGTCACACTGTAGGATCACCTTTCCAATTTCAGACTGAGTGTCAGTTGCTGAGTAAGGAGAAGAAGTAAGCAGCCAAGTGAGACAAATTACTACTGCCCCCAGTGTGCACACGAGGACCATAGAAGCAGACATGTGAGTTCCCAGCCATCTGCTTAACCTGCTACCCGGCTTGATGGCATTGAAGGCAATCACAACAGTGATGGTTTTCACTAATACGCACGACACAGCTGCAGTAAAAATAATCCCAAATGCAGCTTGTTGGATCAAACATGTCAATCGGGCAGGGCGTCCAATGAATAGAAGAGAGGTGAGGAAGGCCAGCAGCAGAGTAACAAGGAGAGCGTAGCTGAGATCCTTGTTATTGGCCTTCACTATTGGGGTGTCCCGATATCTGAGAAAGATTCCCAACACACCAGCTGTGGAAATGGCTAGTACAATAGATACAGATGCCAACACTGCTCCAAGAAAATCACCATAAGAAAGATAAACAATGGCTTTCTGGATACAGCCATCCTTTCGATCAATAGGCCACTGGCCCTCTGGGCATTTTACACAAGTTTCCATATCTAAAATATAAAACATAAGAATAACATGAAGTTAAACATATAAATATTGCAAATAGTTGTTCTACATAGCAAACCACACCTCAAACTGAACGTGACATTTGATAAGAAATGTTCTAAAAGTTTGCCCCTGAAATCGCTATAGCTGCTCTTGGCCTGTAAAGCATGTTGATAGTATATGATCAACACATCATACATTTATATTGGTGCAAACAAGGTAGCTCTAGCACAGCACAATCAATTCAACTTGCCTTTGCATTTCTCAATGTAGACAATCTGGTGTTCAGTTTATACAATCCAGTTTCAGATCCAATCCGATGTAGAAATATTGAACAATGTGTTGCTGTACGATAGCGATAAATCATTTAATGCTGTTGTGTTACCGCAAGACAGAAGCCCCCCTCTTATTTCAGACATTTCAGGTTTTTGTGATGAGTGAATGCTATTCTCCATCTATAGTATTTTTATTTACAATGAGACTACTAAAATAAATGTTCAGTAAAAAACATGGGTCTAGATGTATGAAGCATATTTGAAGTCACAAAATGCCTAATTCGTATGTGACTGTAATATGCTTTTTTTATGTACAAACAAAAAACTGCAATTCTACTCAATAACATTTTGGGTTTGCAATTCAGTATTTAGAAGGAGCTAATACTAATGCTGAATCTCAGTGGTATGTATTAATGCTTTGGAACAAACTTCCAGTAGTAAAACATTTATGTTTTACCACCTGCTCAAAGGAGGTGGTAACCCATTCACAAATGGGAAGGGGTCCCCTGTGGATCCCTTCCCCTTTGACAATGATAAAAAGTATATTTTTTAAGAGCAGGTAGTTTTCCAATTTAAAAATAAACAAAGGGTAAGCGTTTTTGTGACGTCGAGGCACAGGTCTCCGTCGAGATCAGTCCAAAGATCTTCGACATCGAGGCACATGACCCCTTCTTCGACGTCGAGGCCGAAGTCTCCATCGAAGACAGTCCAAGGATCTTCGACTTCAATACATAGCTAGTGTAAAAATAAAAGTTTTAAAAATAAGGAACGCATTTTCTAACTCTCTCCTTCTCCTGCAATGCAGTGCAAACATTTTAAGTAAGTAAAGTAAGCAAGCAAAGGTTTTGCTGATTGCGAGAATACCAAAGTGTCTTGGTGCTAGCGGAACCTCAGAAAACAACCAAAGTAAACAGAGTTATTTAGAAGAGATGACATAAAGCCATGTCTTTAGTGACCTCCTAAAGAGAATATTACTGGGTTGAGTTCTTAAAGATAGGGGCGGACAGTAGTTTACTGGCTATAAATGAAATTTTCTTCCAGGGGATCCTCATCAATAGTCATAAGCACTGAATATTCCTGGCCATGTGCGAGACCCCGGAAATAATAAGAATTATATATGAAAAACATATATATACAGCTATATATATATATATCTATATATATATATATATATTACCTACTGGCGGTCGCCAGTAGGTAGTTATAGTTAGGATTGGCTACCATAGGAAATCCGCAACATTCTATTGGGAATAACTTTGGCGCCGATTGAGGGATCTGCCTGTAATTGTCCTTAAATTTGCCTCGTTGCGCTCCGCTCCTTCCCTGGAAGTTTCGGGGGGATTCGTGAAGTGGGGGCTGAGAAAAACCTGCTTTCCCCATGTTAATTTCCGTAGGACGGTCTGACAAGTCTACAGCCTGAACCGCTGAATGGAATTATGCCAAACTTGGCAAAATTGTAGGGACTGGTAGGCAGATGTGCCTTTGCTATATTTGGTGGAAATTGCTCCAGTGTTTTTTTTGAAAATTAACTTCAAAAACAAATATATATCTATAGGCGCGCTCCGAGCGCTCACCGGTGCGCGTACCGGGGAGCGCACCCGGCGCGCTACGGGAGTGCGCGAGCGGAAAGCTGATTGGCTGTCGGGTGTCTGTCAACATTCTAAACAGTCCGAAGAGTCCGCCATCTTGTGTCTCGGTAGAATCGAGACACAAGAGGTGAAAAATAAAGGGGGAAATATTTAAAAGGGGGCAGAGTAGACAACCCCTGACCTCCTAGGTTTTCTGAGGGGGGTCTAAGGGCACCCTGAGCGCACCATGGGGAAGAACAGTGTGAAAAAAAGAGAAAAAAAATAAAGTAGAGTGTTTAGAGGAAAGTGATGCATTGCTGGAGTGTGTCAAAAAAATGATGCAACACCAGCAATGTATCCTTTCAAATGGGGCTAGTCCCATGTGAAAGGGCCTGCGTCAGTTTTACGCCTGCTGTGAGGCAGGCGCAAGAAAAGTGATGCAGTGAAATCTCATAGATTTCACTGAGTCACTTCTACGACCCTTTCTTGCATCGAAACGCCCCCTTTGCATACATTACATCTGGCGCAGGTATAACGTGGCGCAGGGGTTTACAAAGTGATGCATTTACCTAGATGCGTCACTTTGTAAATATGACTCAATAAGGTGCATTTTTTACACCACTGGTGCGTCTTAAAAAGTGACGCACCGGTGGCGTAAAAGTGATGGATGGCCTCATAAATGAGGCCTTCAGTCTTCTACTCATGTGTCATATTTAATTTATGACGCATTATGTTGTAAGTACTTACAGATACGTCAGTATTTCAGACGTATCTGTAAGCTCAAAAGTGATGCATTGCTGGAGTGTATCACAAAAGTGACACAACTCCAGCAATGCATCCTTTCACATGGGGCCAGGCCCATGTTAAAGGACCTGCGTCAGTGTTACGCCTGCTGTGAGGCAGGTGCAAAAATGAGGCCTTCAGTCTTCTACTCTTATTTTTTCTTTCACTTTCGCTGTTTCTTCACTGCCTTACTTACCTGTTCTCACACTTACTTGTCTTTATCCAGTCTGTATCTCCACTCTTTCCAAAACATCACTGCTCTTTTCTTACCCTTCCACACCCCCGTTCCTTTACTACATTTTCTTCGCATATCCACATTCCCCATGTTCACTCTCCTTCTCCTCACTCTCCTTCCCCACACTCACCTTCTTTCAGTCCCCCTACTTCACTTCCCTTCATTTGAGATGTCATCAGTGATGTCATCACTGACCATGTCATGAATGATGTAATATGTGACATCATCAGCAGTGGACTGCGGGCGCGCGAGTTATAGTGAGTCCAACTAACTATAACGTGGAAATTTCAATGGTTTTGTATGAGTAAACTGTTCAGCTAAATATAACTGGTGTGAAACCTATGGTTTTTTCAGTGAATATATATATATATATATATACATATATACATATATATATAGATATTACCTACTGGCGGTCGCCAGTAGGTATATATAGTTAGGATTTTTTCTCTATGGGATTTTTGAAAATTCTATGTCTAATAACTTTGGCGTTTGTGGACGGAATTGGCTGAAATTTTCAGGAAAATGGAACATTTTGTTTCTGAGCAGCCCCTGACAATTTGGGGGGGTTTCATCAAGGGGGGGCCGAGAAAAAAGGGGGGTCCCAAAACGCGTTTTTCCCATGTTAATTTCTATAGGGCGGTTGGCCTCACTTTTAGCTCGAACGGCTGAATGGATTTGCACGAAACTTGGCAAAATTGTAGGGACTGTTAGCCCGATGTGCCTTTGCTAGGTCTCAATATATGTGCTCCAGTGGATTTTGAGAAATTAACGTTCAAAATAAGATATATATCTGTAACAGCGCTCCGGGTAGCGCTCCGGTTCGCGTACTTTTCGCGTAACGGAACTTTGCGATGCGAAGCTGATTGGCTCTCCGGTGTCTGTCAACATTCTAAACAGTCCGGAGCGGTCGCCATCTTGTCTCTCGGTAGGATCGAGAGACAAGAGGAGGCCAAAACAAAGGGGGAAATTACCATAAGGGGGCATAGTAGATCCTCCTTGACCCCCTAGGTTTTATGTGGAGGTTTTAAAAGGGCCCAGCAGGGCAAAAAAAAAAAAAGGTTTTTTTTTTTTTTGCGTGGTGAGCGCCTAGTATGCGAACCGGAAAGCGTTCTGGGCAGCGTACTATAATGATAAAAGAATGATAGACTTTTCTAATACTGTATGTTAATTGTTTGTTGTTTTTGTTGATTTTTTTTTGTTTTCTTTATTTTTAAAGTATTTTTTTTTTATTTTGATTGTGTTTCATAATTTATTAAACTTTCTAACATTTCATTGTCAGAAATTTCATAATTGTCATTGAATATATTTTGTAGTCTACTACACTCACACACCTAGTCAGTCATGCAAAGAATCAATCACACCTCCATTTCCTCAACTATACAGTTATACACACCTTACTTATTCAAACATATACTAACACATATTTACTCTCTTATACAATCCCTGATACAAGTTCACAATGATCCATACAGTCACTCACACATTTACTGGCTCTTATGCATAGTTATTTATATATGTCAACTCTCACATGTACTGTGTTTTACATATGTACTTACTTTGACATGTAGCACTGAGATATCCATTCACTCACCAATACACTCATGCACACAGTCAACCGCCCATACAGCTGTTTCCACATGCACTTTTGAACCCATACATCTAGTGACTTAACTGCTCACACATCTATGCACAGAGTCATACACCTCACAGCCACCCCCACACACACTCAGTCTCCCATACAAATACTTGGGCAACCAATCAATAACCCATATAGTTACTCATATAGCTACTGATCAACACATGCAGCAGTTTACAGAACAACAGACATAATGATGCACAAATTAAGACAGTTTAGTCACTAACCCATGCACTCAGTGAGACACATTTAATCACTCACTCATACAATCAGTCATGCACCTACTAAATCCTTCATCCAGACACTTATACATCCACTCATTCTTCAATATGTAAGACATATTTTAACTTTACAGAAACATACAGTCACTGGATGTTGTCATCAGTGATGTCAGCAGTAATGTCAAATGAAATGTCATCAGTGATGTCATCAGTGATGTCATTTGAGATGTCATCAGTGATGTCATCAGTGATGTCATTTGAGATGTTATCAGTGATGTCATCAGTGATGTCACTGACCATGTCATGAATGATGTAATATGTGACATCATCAGCAGTGGATTGCGGGTGCGCGATATATAGTTAGTGCAACGACTATATATGGAATTTCAATGGTTTTGTGTGAGTAAAATAAGGTTTTGTAAATGCGAATCCCTAACTATATATGGTCTATAACCTATGGTTTTTTCTGTGAATTTTCAAGGTTTTGTAAATGCAAATTCCTAACTATATATGGTCTATAACCTATGGTTTTTTCAGTGATATATATATATATGAAAGCTCCATATTTACCCCTCGGCAAGAACACACTCCGACAACAGCTGGCAACCAGTACCTTTAATTGGTAAAGACAGAAATGGATTGTGATGCCTGTTTCTGTCTTTACGAATTAAAGGTACTGATTGCCAGCTGTTGTCGGAGTGCGTTCTTGCCGAGGGGCAAATCTTGAGCTTATATATATATATATATATATATATATATATATATATATATATATATATATATATATATATATATATATATATATATATTACCTACTGGCGATAGCCAGTAGGTGTATATAGTTAGGATTTTTTTCCTATGGGATTTTTGAAAATTCTATGTCGAATAACTTTGGCGTTTGAGGACAGAATTGGCTGAAATTTTCAGGAAAATGAAACATTTTGTTTCCGAGCAGCCCCTGAAAATTTGGGGGGGTTTCGTCAAGGGGGGGCCGAGAAAAAAGGGGGGTCCCAAAACGTGTTTTTCACATGCAATTTTCCATAAGGCGGTTGGCCTCACTTTTAGCCTGAACGGCTGAATGGATTTACACCAAACTTGGCAAAATTGTAGGGACTGGTAGCCCGATGTGCCTTTGCTATGTCTCAAGATATAGGCTCCAGTGGTTTTTACGAAAATTAACTTTGAAAAATATATATTGGGCTACATTGGGCTATATATATGTTGGAGCCCAAATGTAGCCCAATGTAGCCCAATGTAGCCCAATGTAGCCCAAAGATGGCCACCAGAGACAAAAAAAACAAATGTAGCCCAAATATCAGCCAGATGTAGCCCAACTATAGCCCAATGACAGAATGTCCCAGAGTGTTCTAAAGAACAACTAGAGTGCTAACAGTCCTACTTATTGCAAAGGTATGGCACACCTGAAGCCATCTTGATTGGAATAAAGTGGTAACTCTTAAAACATTTAATTTAAAAAGGAACAAAATGAGGGGGTTCATTTTGCCATAGAAAGTATGATTAGCGAATATATGACGAAATCCCGCATACCATCAGTCCGCAAAAAAAATCCCGCATGTACTATTAGGCCGCAAATTAAAATAACGAAAACTTTTAGAACGAATATGCCTTTAGCATACACTAAATAACTAAACTACCCTAAACCCTAAAACACTACCCCCAGCATGACCCTACACTACACAAACAGTACAACACTACCCTAAACCCTAAAACACTACCCCCAGCATGACCCTACACTACGCAAACACTACAACACTACCCAAAACCCTAAAACACTACACCCCAGCATGACCCTACACTACGCAAACACTACAACACTACCCTAAACCCTAAAACACTACCCCCAGCATGACCCTACACTACACAAACACTACAACACAACCCTAAACCCTAAAACACTACCCCCAGCATGACCCTACACTATGCAAACACTACAACACAACCCTAAACCCTAAAACACTACCCCCAGCATGACCCTACACTACGCAAACACTACAACACTACCCTAAACCCTAAAACACTACCCCCAGCATGACGCTACACTACGCAAACACTACAACACTACCCAAAACCCTAAAACACTACACCCCAGCATGACCCTACACTACGCAAACACTACAACACTTCCCTAAACCCTAAAACACTACCCCCAGCATGACCCTACACTACGCAAACACTACAACACTACCCAAAACCCTAAAACACTACACCCCAGCATGACCCTACACTACGCAAACACTGCAACACTACCCTAAACCCTAAAACACTACCCCCAGCATGACCCTACACTACGCAAACACTACAACACTACCCTAAACCCTAAAACACTACCCCCAGCATGACCCTACACTACGCAAACACTACAACACTACCCTAAACCCTAAAACACTACCCCCAGCATGACCCTACACTACGCAAACACTACAACACTACCCAAAACCCTAAAACACTACCCCCAGCATGACCCTACACTACGCAAACACTACAACACTACCCAAAACCCTAAAACACCACCCCCCAGCATGACCCTACACTACGCAAACACTACAACACTACCCAAAACCCTAAAACACTACCCCCAGCATGACCCTACACTACGCAAACACTACAACACTACCCAAAACCCTAAAACACTACCCCCAGCATGACACTTCACTACGCAAACACTAAAACACTACCCAAAACCCTAAAACACTATACCCCAGCATGACCCTACACTACGCAAACACTACAACACTACCCAAAACCCTAAAACACTACACCCCAGCATGACCCTACACTACGCAAACACTACAACACTACCCAAACCCTAAAACACTACCCCCAGCATGACCCTACACTACGCAAACACTACAACACTACCCAAAACCCTAAAACACTACCCCCAGCATGACCCTACACTACGCAAACACTACAACACTACCCTAAACCCTAAAATACTACACCCCAGCATGACCCTACACTACGCAAACACTACAACACTACCCAAAACCCTAAAACACTACCCCCAGCATGACCCTACACTACGCAAACACTACAACACTATCCTAAACCCTAAAACACTACGCCCAGCATGACCCTACACTACGCAAACACTACAACACTACCCTAAACCCTAAAACACCAGCCCCAGCATGACCCTACACTACGCAAACACTACAACACAACCCTAAACCCTAAAACACTACCCCCAGCATGACCCTACACTACGCAAACACTACAACACTACCCTAAACCCTAAAACACTACCCCCAGCATGACCCTACACTACGCAAACAATACAACACAACCCTAAACCCTAAAACACTACCCCCAGCATGACCCTACACTAAACAACCACCACAACTCTACACTACACTAACACAACACTACACTACACAACACTACACTACACAATCACTAACCCACGAAAAAATTAACACAAACCCACTTACCTCTCTCGTCATCGTGGTTTTCACAACGCAAATGCATTTACCATACATGCCTTTAAAACGTAATTCTTTGTAAAGGCATGCGCGATAAATGCACATGCGTTTTGAAAAAATGCGGGATAATGGTATGCGAGGTCAATGACCTTGCGGGATAATGGTATGCGGACTGAAAGTCTGCGGGATAAAAAATGCGGGAAAATGGCTGCAAACCATGATTAGCAGCAGACTTCCCTGGTGAGCACTAGCTTTACTACAGTGATCTAATGAGCAACTAGAGTGCTAACATTCAGAATTTATGGCAAATGTGTGAAACATCTGAATGCCTTCTTGATAGAACCAAAGTAAACAAGCATTGAAAATGCAATAGATCTCGCCCTCGTTTAAGTTAAAGCCATTCTGTTTGTAATGAGGTGGCTTTTTAGCTTTGCTTTTATTAGTGTTTTTAAAACTTTCATGTAAATAACATGCATATGTATGCATATATGTATATGTATGCATGCATTTATATTTATATAGATATGCAGATTATATATGTTTATATATGTATATTACCTACTGGCGATAGCCAGTGGGTATATATAGTTAGGATTTTTTCTCTATGGGATTTCTGAAAATTCTATGTCTAATAACTTTGGCGTTTGTGGACGGAATTGGCTGAAATTTTCAGGAAAATGGCACATTTCGTTTCTGAGCAGCCCCTGAAAATTTGGGGGGGTTTCGTCAAGGGGGGGGCCGAGAAACAAGGGGGGTCCCAAAACACGTTTTTCCCATTAATTTTTCCATAGGGCGGTTGGACTCACTTTTAGCTCGAACGGCTGAATAGATTTACATGAAACTTGGCAAAATTGTAGATATGGTTTGCCCGACGTGCCTTTGCTATGTCTCAATATATGTGCTCCAGTGGATTTTGAGAAATTAACGTTTAAAAAAATATATATATCTGTGACAGCGCTCCGGTTAGCGCCCCGGTTTGCGTACCTGACGCGTAACGGAACTTCGCGAAGCGAAGCTGATTGGCTCTCCGGTGTCTGTCAACATTCTAAACAGTCCGGAGCGGCCGCCATCTTGTCTCTCGGTACGATCGAGAGACAAGATGTGGTGAAAAACGAAGGGGGAAATGAAGGAAAGGGGGCAAGGTAGACCACCCCTGACCCCCTAGGATTGATGAGGGGGATATTAAAGTGCCCCGCGGGGCAAAAAAAAAAAAAAAACTTTTTTTGCTATTTTACGCCGTAGAGGCGCGTCCCGGTACGCGAACCGGGCAGCTAACCGGCAGCGTAGCTGTCAACATTGTAAACAGTCCGGAGCGGCCGCCATCTTGTCTCTCGGTAGGTTCGAGAGACAAGATGTGGTGAAAAAAGAAGGGGGAAATGAAGGAAAGGGGGCAAGGTAAACCCCTCCTGACCCCCTAGGATTGATGAGGGAGATATTAAAGTCCCCCACGATTTTTCGCGGTAGAGGCGCTTCCCGGTACGCGAACCGGGCAGCTAACCGGCAGCGTAACGGGAGTCCGCCATCTTGTGTTTTTGGAGCGTCCGGTTCGCGTACCGGGTAGCGTCCCGGTAAGCGTAACAAGGGGAAAACCAAGAGAAACAGTAAAAAAAAAATTAAGGGAATAGATTTCCAGCAAACTTGACAAAATTGTAGGGACTGTTTGTTTGATGTGCCTTTGCAAGGCCTCAAGATATGTGCACGTGTGGATTTTGTCTAATTAAGGTTAAAAAAAATATATATATCTGTAAGCGTGCTCCGGCACGCTTACGTTACGGGTTTTGTTTGCGCTGCAGAGCCGATACGTCACGGTTATGCGACGCGTCATGAGGCGTCTCACGTGGCTACGTGATACGTCACGTAATAAAGAATATATTTTACAGCTATATATATTAGCTTTTAAAAAACCAATGAAATTCACTGAAAAAACCATAGGTTATAGACCATATATAGTTAGGAATTTGCATTTACAAAACCTTGAAAATTCACTGAAAAAACCATAGGTTAGAGACCATATATAGTTAGCTGGACATTTTATTGACATAAAACCAATGAAATTCCATATATAGTTAGTTGCACTAACTATATATCGCGCACCCGCAATCCACTGCTGATGATGTCACATATTACATCATTCATGACATGGTCAGTGACATCACTGATGACATCTCAAATGACATCACTGATGACATCACTGATGACATCTCAAATGACATCACTGATGACATCATGACACACCAATACCAGTTACTACATACGCACTCACTGATTCCTACGTCTACACACACATTCACTCATTCACCCATACAATCACTCATACATACAGTCACTCATTATTACAACACTATCATATGCACTCATACACCTATGCAGACACTCACACACTGCCACTCATCCATGGAGTTACTCACACATCTAGTCAGTCCTGTAAAGAATCAATCACACTTCCATTTCCTCATCTATACAGTTAAACACAGAACACCATACTTCAGTGACATCACTGATGACATCTCAAATGACATCACTGATGACATCATGACACACCGATACCAGTTACTACATACGCACTCACTGATTCCTACGTCTACACACACATTCACTCATTCACCCATACAATCACTCATACATACAGTCACTCATTATTACAAGACTATCATATGCACTCATACACCTAGTCAGTCCTGTGAAGAATCAATCACACTTCGATTTCCTCATCTATACAGTTAAACACAGAACACCATACTTTTCACACATATACTAACACATACTTACTCTCTTATACAATCACTGATACAAGTACACATTGATATGCACAGAGTCACACACCTCCCAGCCAGCCACACACACACTCAGTCTTCCATACATCCACTCATTCTTCAATATGTAAAACATATTTAAACTTTACAAAAACACACAGACACTAGATGATGTCATCAGTGATGTCATTTGAGATGTCATCAGTGATGTCATCAGTGATGTCATTTGAGATGTCATCAGTGATGTCACTGACCATGTCATGAATGATGTCATATGTGACATCATCAGCAGTGGATTGCGGGTGCGCGATATATAGTTAGTGCAACTAACTATATATGGAATTTCATTGGTTTTATGTCAATAAAATGTCCAGCTAACTATATATGGTCTCTAACCTATGGTTTTTTCAGTGAATATATATATATATATATATATATATATATATGCAAACTTCTCCTCCATTTCGGATTAGAAATCACAGGACACAACGGAGCTTAATTTGTAGTTTTAATGGGAGGCTTGCATAACCGGTTTTGGCGAGATGCCTTTATCGAATGCTACAGTCCCAACAGCATGTCACCCGCTTGTAGATCTTTGTAGCAGGCTCCTCCTTTCCCAGTGATGGTTGGCTCACTTGCACTCAGCCCTTTATTGTCAAATGGAGTATTCTCCATATAGTTACGCATCACAATCAACTCTCAGGTAAACAGAGAGCTGATTATACACGCACGTGTGTTCACGTGCGTTATAAAGCGCTATTGTCCTAGTTAACTGGGGACACGCTTTCACATGCAGTAACGCCAAACACCGCCCTGATGCTGCATAAACCCACGACATTTATATAAATGCGATGGCAATAATATTGTTATAACTACATGTCCCAGCATGCCTCAAAAAATAGGGGCGTGCTAAAAGGCCCAAATGTATAGAAATAATGAAGGGACCACACATACAAGCTACCGTGAACACGAACTACGGTTCGAAACGCGTAGGTGTTTGTCACGTTTTGAAAATAAAGAAACTGCAACCAATATCAAGGCAAGTGCGGCGAGTTATTGGTACTTTATGCAAATTGGGACACTGCCCTGGTCCCTTCGCTGGCACCGGCTGAGGAGCGCTCCCGCTGCGACAGGACAACTTGTATGCGGTAATCATATACAGCGGAGAGCCCGTCTTCCTACCCACCGCGGAAAAGACATCGAGCGGAGCGGATCTGCCTTGTGACTGAAACCGGCAGAACCAATAACAGCAGCGTGTACACACCAGGTTGAGCGCCGAACGCGCCGAGTCGGAGGACCCAGCGCGATCCGGGAGTCTCCCAGGTAAGAGACACGCATTTAACACACTTCACCGTTAGGAAGACGCAGCGAAAAGAGTCATGTGCTAAGGATTAAAACAATTCAACAAGACTAAAATTACAGACTTGACTGCAGCACTCGAAAGTGACAAGGGGTATACTACAAATTTACCCACCTTCCTAAAAAACTAACATTAAGCTGACAGTGAAACGGTGCCCAAAACGCCTGTATAAACAAATACAACTCGACATAGTGTGACAGTGATAATCAGCATAAGCATGGAGGAAAGGAGAGTCAAAAGAGTGACTAAAGCAGAGAGCATCTTCCAAACAGATGCAGCCCGGGAAAATAAAGATGAAACAGTTACAGCACCACAAACGATCCCAACTACTTGTAAAACGCTATTCACCCAACTTGAAAAACTAATGAGGAAAGAAATCTCAAGAGAATGGGAAATCCTAACATTAGAGAAATACGTGGAACTCAAGATGGTACCAAGAGGTCTTCGCATCTTCACCTTGCCAAACCACCCAGATACCAAGCCTGAAATGCTTGAAGAATGGGGTAATAACAACATGGGGTGCTCCAACAACATGATGCTTATAATTATTAAATATGCGAGAATTGAAGTCGAAGAACTACATAAGAAAATCGCGGAAATAGAGTCTAAAATAACAGCCTTAAATGAAGATACCGGCACAATCAAAAAACGTAGAAGTGACATGGAAAAAAATCTAGATAACCACGAGGAGGATGTACAAAACCGCAAACAACGCAAATTTTGCAGAGACCAAGACGACTACAAATATGGCACCATTTTAACCTTTGCAAGAAAATATGACATTTATAAACAACAGTGGGCAACGGGAACACTGACACCTGGTGAACAAACAAGCGGTTCCGAATCCGATTTCAGTGAAGGCGAACAAAGACGCCCTGGTCTACGCAGAATGTCTTTTTTAGACGAAATTCAGCTGCTCTATCATGTGCAGCAAACGCCACAAAGCAGCAGCAGGGGCAGAGGGCAATACCGAAATCAATCCAGAGGGAGAAGAACACAAGCTCCAGGAAACGCAAGCGCAAAACAAGACGCGGCAAACGCGGATGGAAGCAGATACAACCTCAGAGCCCGCACGATCAAGAGGAAGTAGGACAACAATCAACAGACACCCCCAACCTAGTAATAAATCTTTCTAAATACAACCCAACAGTAACAGAAACTAAATTACTAAATAAGGGGCTTTCCTTTTGTCCTGAAACTCATCATGACGCAACGGAAACTAAAATAGACCTATACAAATATACAAGAAAACTGAAATTGAAAAAATTCTTCGCCAAGAAAACAACTAATAAAACCAATCTGCCGGAAGACAACATTCCAAGTGAGACAAATTTAGAATACCTAACGTCGGAAGTTCCACAGCTAAGAGTGGCCTATGAACTGGCTAACGAAATCGAACAAGCTGAAATCACAGACACCCAAGTATTAGATGAAATGAACATCCAATCTAATAAAAGACAACCAACGGATTTCAAACCCAAATCGAAATTCTGTCCGATCCTGTATCTAGGCAATAAAATTGACATTTTTTATGAACTGGTTATCAATGAGATTGAAGAAATACCCAAGAATTATAACAAAAAAAGAAAAGAAAATCTAACCATTGGCGAACGTCAAGCAATATCCAGCCTGAAAAACAACGTCCAAATAGAAATAAAACCTGCGGACAAAGGCGGGAATATTGTGATCATGGATAAAGAACTTTATGTAGAGGAAGCGATGCGACAGTTAAAAAACACCAATAACTATACAGTACTAAATAAGAATCCAACCGAAGCTATGAAATGTGAACTACAAACAAAGTTGAATGGCTGGTACTCAAATGGTCTCATCACAGACACAGAAAGAAAATTCTTAATGGTTGAGAACCCAATCCTCCCAACCATTTACTTTTTGCCAAAAGTACACAAGACCCTTAACAAGCCCCCAGGAAGGCCCATAATATCTAGCTGCGGAGGCTTGTATGAGAACGTATCCAGCTATGTGGATTACTTCATAGCCCCATTGGTACCAATCCTTAGCTCCTACATAAAAGACACGGGCGATTTTCTTCGCACCTTAATGGAAACTGAATGGCAACCAGATTACCTGTTAGTGACCATCGATGTGGTATCGCTGTACACGTCAATAAATCATGACATCGGCCTAACAGCGATCAAATATTTTTTGGACCAACAACCTATAACCCGGAGAGAACACTCAAAAATGATCATGGAAATGATCACGCTGTGTCTACATAACAACATCTTTCTCTTCAACAAAACCATCTACAAACAATGCTGTGGCACAGCTATGGGAGTTTCTTTTTCTCCAAGCTATGCGAATCTCACCATGGGCTTGTGGGAGAAAAGCGTAGCTTGGGGAGAGGAAAACGATCATCACATGGCTAAGGTAGCCCTTTGGCTACGCTTCATAGACGATTTGTTCCTCCTGTGGAAAGGCACTGAAAATGAATTCCTTACATTTTTTAATATCCTCAATCAGAACTCAGTGGGACTAAAGTTCACACAGACCATCAGCCCCAAAGAAATTGTATTCTTGGATACAAAAGTGTATATAGCAGATGGCAAAATCCAAACAACTGTTCATAGAAAAGAAACAGCGACAAACAGTATTCTTCACGGTTTGAGCTTTCACCCACAGAAATTGATACAAAGCATCCCGTATGGTGAGCTCCTACGGATGAAAAGAAACTGCTCTGAGGACAAAGAGATGGAATTGAAGTTTAAAGAAACAAAAGAACGTTTCAAACAGAGAGGATACAAACGAGCAGATCTGAATGCATGCGAAACAAGGGCAAGATGTAAATCAAGAGCAGACACCCTTATCAGCAAGCAAAACTTTATTGCCACACAAGAAGTTGAAGTCAACAAAACAGCAGATCAACCCAGGATGATAATGACTTTCAGTAAAGAAAGCTATAAAATTCAAAAAGCGATGAAGAAGTACTGGCATGTACTACGCAAAGACCCAGACATTGGAACAACGATAGGAGACCATCCCCTTGTTTCCTACAGAAGGGCACGCAATTTAGCGGATGAGCTAACTCAGAGTCATTTTGAAATTAAGAAAACAGCATCCTGGCTTGACATTAGAAAACAAGGATTCAACAAATGCGCTATCTGCAAGGCGTGCAAAATAGGACGCAATATGAAAAATCTTAAAGATGCGGGTGGAAAAAACTTCACAATCAAATGTAACATTAACCGTGACTCGTCCTTTGTGGTGTACATGATCCAATGCTACTGTGGCAAATCCTACATTGGCAGCACAACGTGTTCTATAAAAACACGCATACTCCAACATATTCGAGCCATCCAGAATCATGACCACTCTTATGCCATTGCGAAACATCTTGCTAATCATGAGAACAAAACATGGCAGGATGTGAGATATTTTGGACTCGCAATGATACCCCAACATGAAAGAGGTGGCAACCGCATTCAAAGACTGAGAAGGCTTGAATCAAAATTAATCATGAGGTTCAAAACCAAATAGCCCGCTGGCCTCAATGGCGATGAGGAACTTTATGTACACTTATAAGGAGCATGGCACAGACTGAATTTGCACCCAGCATGATATCAGCATCCTAGATCCCTCCTTTGACAACGCAAGACTCTTATGAATCACTCCTATAATTTGTAAAATTAGTCCCCTTTTGCTTATCACAGTCACGATAACTGAGTTGTATGTGGTTATCCCCACCTCGACAAGCTAATGTTGCCAGTCAATTGAAGTTAACATAATAATGTCGTGAGTAGCTGCAAGTATTAGGGACGTAGGGCACTCAGCCCTTTATTGTCAAATGGAGTATTCTCCATATAGTTACACATCACAATCAACTCTCAGGTAAACAGAGAGCTGATTATACACGCACGTGTGTTCACGTGCGTTATAAAGCGCTATTGTCCTAGTTAACTGGGGACACGCTTTCACATGCAGTAACGCCAAACACCGCCCTGATGCTGCATAAACCCACGACATTTATATAAATGCGAAGGCAATAATATTGTTATAACTACATGTCCCAGCATGCCTCAAAAAATAGGGGCGTGCTAAAAGGCCCAAATGTATAGAAATAATGAAGGGACCACACATACAAGCTACCGTGAACACGAACTACGGTTCGAAACGCGTAGGTGTTTGTCACGTTTTGAAAATAAAGAAACTGCAACCAATATCAAGGCGAGTGCGGCGAGTTATTGGTACTTTATATATATATATATATATATATATATATAGATATATATATATATATATATATATCTATATATATATATATATATATATATATATATATATAAGCAAACTTCTCCTCCATTTCGGATTAGAAATCACAGGACACAACGGAGCTTAATTTGTAGTTTTACTTGTAGAGGCTTGCATAACCGGTTTTGGCGAGATGCCTTTATCGAATGCTACAGTCCCAACAGCATGTCACCCGCTTGTAGATCTTTGTAGCAGGCTCCTCCTTTCCCAGTGATGGTTGGCTCACTTGCACCTCGTTACCCCCGCTTGCATGAATAACGAGGAACTACCAGTCCCATAATGCTGCAAGCTGATACTTCGGTGCGGTGGGGAAACATACTGAAAATTAAAATTAACAACTTAATGTCCCTCCCTTACTTTCTTCTACCAACCTCAGTATGTAAGAGATCTTAGAGGCGCAGGTGCAGTGACGGCGTCTCTGAACACATAGAGGTCCGATAGAAACAGTCATTTCATTACACCTCAGAGGCTGCGGTGGCGGGCCAGGAAATATCTGATCCATATATAATTTTTTCTCATACCAATGCAGCTCCCATGTAGGAGGCTAAATAATGTAATAACACACTTTAAAACTGTATTTGCAAACATATAAAAACACAAGAGGGCAAGTAGCACTTGAACTCTGTTTTTTAATGAGTAAAACTCCCGAAGAGTACACTGCAAATAAAGTAGACGTTGTTAGCCTACATGCTGCATTGTAAACCAATAGAATAGAAAATGAAAGCCTTTCCACACAAAACTGGCGCTGTGCCTTTAAGGCTGCCATGACCCCTAGCTTCCCATCATGCCTCAGGGGTGACAGTTAGGTCAGTTTTTCTTTCCGGCTCCTTCAGTCAGGACCTTGGATTCAGAGCTCTTCCTTTTTTGACTTTCTGTCAAAAAATAACTTACAAATTTCTAGTTTTTATACTTTCACTCAACGTCTTTTTGCCTTAGAGTGACAGTGATACCTTTTTTGAGTTCCAGAAAAGGTTTATTTTCTTCAAAAATGCCTTCATTATTTGATCCTTGCCCTGCCTGTGGCAAGAAGAAGGCCTGATCAGACACACACCCTGTGTCTATTCTCTGCCTCCCTCATTCTCACTCTTCAACCAACTGCCATCATTGTAAGAAGTTGTCGAAAAGGGCCATCAAAGACAGGGAGAAAATTCAACTTTATGGCCTACCTGAAAGAGGTAGGTCTCCTGTGAGGCAGCAGAGAAAGAGAACTCGGTCGATGTTGAGAGGCAAAGTCCCGACCTGTTCTCCATCGGCGTCGGGCTCGACGTCAAAGCCGCCGACAACGATGAAATTGGCGTCGAAAACTTTGGTTATGCCGGCGCATCATCAGACCGACAACGAGATCAACGTCGACAAAGGTAACAGGTCCTCAGTTGACGTCAGCCAGGCGGCAATCAACGTCGAGGGACAAGTCTCCGTCGACGCTGGTTAGGCGATCGACGTCGGTGCACATCACTTCGTCTCCGCCTCATCATCGGCAGTCAACGTCGCGGCACAGGTCTCTATCGAGATCAGTCCAAAGATCTTCGACATCGAGGCACAGGACACCATCTCGATGTCAAGCAGTCCAGTGTCCAGGGGACACCAGGATTCCCCAGCCTGACCTGCGCAAGAAGAGGTGAACTCTCCTCCTCCTACACACTCTCCTAAGGGGCAAGAAGGACAAAGATCGCCGTCCATCCATCTTTCACCACAATGGAACAGGTCATCACATCATTGGGCCCCAGTTCCAGCCACAGCGGCTCAACATTATTCGAGCCCTCTCCACAGAACTTCATTGGCTCGTCTGGTACAGGCTGTGGATAGAGAACGTACTCCTTTGAGAGCCAGAGTTCGCAGCCGTACTCCGGCGCATTCGCACAGAAGGAGGTCTAGATCTAGAAGCAGGAGGAGAAGGCACAAATCTCCGACTCTGTCCTCCTCTTCTACTCGTACGTCCCACAGGGACTACTCACCTACCCTTACTGACAGTCCGCAGTCGAGGGTCTCTCCGGTGAATGATGTTTACACTTTTCAGGAAATTCTTGGTAGAGGGCCAACGAAGCTAGGCATTCCTGTGCTGACTCGTCAGAGTAAGTCTTCTGTGATGTTTGAGATCTACACCAAAGGGCAGTCTCTCAACCTCTGCTACCATTGGTACCGGGCCTCATAGAGCCAGTGAGGGACGTCTTTCTGACGCCGGTGGCAGTTAAGACTGCGCCAGCTAGAATTTTAAAGAAGTACCATTCACCAGAAGACAATCCACTCTTCCTTAGAGCTGATGCTCCTCCGGATTCTGTGATAATTGCTGCAGCAAAAAAGAACCATGCTGTTGCTTCCTCCGCTACTGTTCCACCAGACAAGGAGAGTAAAACACAGGATTCGTGGGGAAGGAAGGTTTGTGGCACTTCATCCTCTATGTTAAAGGTCTCTAATGCATCGGCTCTCTTGGATCGCCGCTATGCAAGGTCTCTGTGGGACTCACTACAGAGATTTACAGAGAAGTTGCCGCAGGAAGACCGCAAGGACTTTGAAGAGATCTTGCAAGAGGGTAGCTTGGTGTCTAACTAAGTTATCAGCGCTGCAGCTGATGGGGCTACTCTTTCGGCTCTTGCCTATGCGCATGGAATATGTGCTAGAAGAACATCTTGGCTCTGACTCACAGCGCTCAAGCCAGAAGCTCAGTCACGCATCCTGAATCTTCTTCCCTTCTCCGGTTCATCCCTGTTCGGGGCTCACATGGATGAAGTAATATCATGGATGAACACAGAGCTGGACACACTAAAGGCAGTGGGTCTAAAAAAAAAAGGAATCACGCAAGCGATTCAGGCCTTACAATCGGCCATCCTCTAAAAAAAAGTGTTCAACCCCCTCATTGGCAGGAAAATCAGGATCAGCAAGGTCAGCAAAGATCTCAGTATCAGGGCAGGCATTCCTCCAGAGGAACAGTAAACCAGCTCAAGGTAACAACTCCGCCAAGACGCAGACAAAATAATGAGTACCCACTTCCCCGTCGCCGTTCAGTATTGTATGTTCGAAGTATTGTGAATCATGTCAAAGAGCGGTGAGCTATCACAAAGGACCAGTGGGTTATAGCTACGCTGCAGAATGGGTACTCTCTACATTTTCAGAGCCATCCTCCCTCAATCCCTCTGGTTCAATCATCGTGTCACCAGCTGAAAATCTTACAGAAAGAAGTTGTTGCCCTTCTGCCAAAATCAGCCATCGAGAAGGTGCCAATATCTCAAAGAGGTAGAGGGGTTTACTCAAGGTTCTCTTGGTAAAGAAGAAGGGTCGAAAAGCAGAATACAGACCCATTCTGGACCTGCGAACACTCAACAAATCAATCAGAAAGAAGTTTCGCATGTTAGCTCTTCATCAGATATATCCACATCTCAGGCATGGAGATTGGATGTGTTCGCTGTATCTTCAAGATGCATACTTTCACGTTCCAGTCACTAAACATCACATATTCCTAGTGGGATCTTCTCATTACCAGTTCAAAGTACTACCCTTCGGTTTGAAGTCAGCTCCCCGAGTGTTCACGAAGTGCATGGCAGTAGTGGCAGCTGCACTGCACCGCAAAGGCATCTTCATTTACCTGTACTTGGACGACTGGCTGTTGAAGGGTCCCTCACCACACAGCGTAAGGAGTCATTTCCTGCAATGCCTAGAACTTTGTCACCGGCTGGGCCTTCATGTGAACTTTGACAAATCGACTCCGCAACCAACAAAGAGAATTCATTACTTAGGTGCTCTGGTAGACTCCGAGGTACGAAAAGTGTTTCCTTTGGAGGAGAGACAGTGTTCCATCATACAGAAATGCAAGCTGGTTCTGGACAACAGAAGACTGTCAGTTCGTCAGATTGCCTCCATGTTAGGGTCGATGGCATCCTGCATCTTCCTGGTTCCCAATGCCAGACTACGAATACGTCCTCTTCAGCAGGATCTGGGGGACAAAGGGGACCAGCAGACAGCTGGCTGGGACGAAAAAATAAGTCTCTCAAACGCAACAAGATTCTCTATTCCTTGGTGGATGAGAAAGGAGAATATGCAAGTCGGGATATCTTTTCATCAAGCACCGCCCTCTCAAATGCTGATAAAAGACGCTTCTCTCCAGGGCTGGGGACCCCATTTGGGATCTCTCCAGACACAAGGTCTGTGGTCACCAAAAGAGTGGTCCTATCACATCAACATGCTGGAGCTGAGGGCAGTACACCTGGCCCTAAAGACTTTCCTTCCCTCGATTCAGGCAAATTCAATCTTAGTACAGACGGACAATACCACCGCCATGTACTACCTGAACAAATAGGGGGGAACTCGCTCATGCACACTGTCACTGGAAGCTCAAACCCTCTGGCATTGGCTACTGGCACAGAATCTATCAATCACAGCAGTCCACCTGCCGGGAGAACAGAACGTGTTAGCGGATGCTCTCAGTCATCACTTTGAAGACAGAGAAGACTGGGTGCTCAACGACGAAGTCATAGAAGGCATATTCCAGACTTGGGGTCATACCACCATCGACCTCTTCGCGGATGACGAAAATACAAAATGCTGAGACTTCGCCTCAAGGTTCTACTGACCAGGGTCGAAAGGGAATGCCCTTTTGATTGACTGGTCTGGGGCATTTGTGTACGCCTTTCCACCCCTGGTGACCAAGCTGTCTCATTCATGCACAAGGATGATACTGATTGCCCTGGACTGCCCGAGACAATGGTGGTACCCGGACCTTCTGCACCTGTCAGAATGCCCCCACAGGAGGCTGCCGTGCAGACCGGAACTGCTTGTCCAAGATGAACAGGAGGATTCATCACCCCAACCTTCCTTCACTGAACTTGGCGGCATGGCTCCTGAGGTCCTCCATTATGGACATTTAGGACTGCCACAGGACTGCATGTCCATCTTAAAAGAAGCAAGAAGACCGTCCAGTAGGCACTCATATGTGTGCAAGTGGAAACGTTTTTGTAAGTGGTGTGTTAAAAACTATTGTAACCCAACCAAAGGACAGAAAGTGGTCATCCCTCCATACCTGCTTTATCTGGCAAAAGCAGGCTTGAAGTTTCCTTTCATTAAGGTGCACTTAGCAGCTATCACTGCAGATAGACGTTCACCTTCTCAACCTTTTTTCTTACAATTACAGGTTGTTAAATACTTTTTGCAGGGTTTTAAGAAGGTCTACCCTCTGGTCCGGCCCCCGTCACCACCCTGGGAGCTAAACCCGGTGCTATCAAAATTGATGGGTCCGCCTTTCAAGCCCATACACAAAGCAACCTTACAGCACCTTACTTGGAAGACAAGTTTCTTGGTAGCGATCATGTCAGCTCACAGAGTGAGCAAAATTCAGGCTCTCTGCTCTAAGGAGCCTTATACCATCTTCCATCTTAATAGGGTCGTATTGAGGACTCACCACTCTTTCCTCCCTAAGGTGGTGTCAGATTTTCATGTAAATCAGACCATATCTCTGCACACCTTTTTCCTAAATCCCTGCCCTCCAGCTGAGAGGGCTCGACACTCTCTAGACCTGAAAAGAGTTTTAAAATTCTATCTGGATAGGTCTTTGTCCACACGAAAATCTGATCAACTATTTGTTAACTATGGGTCGAGCAGAACTGGTTATTCAGCTTCAAAGCGGTCCATCTCCCGATGGATAGTTTCATGTCTCAAGCTAGCCTATCAATTAGCACAGAGGCCCCTTGGATTTACTCCCAAGACGCATTCTACCAGAGGAAAAGCAGCTACTACTGCTTTTCTTCATAACGTGCCCATATCTGAAATCTTTAAGGCGGCGACTTGGAAGTCCGTCCATACATTTACGAGACAATATTGTCTGGATTCAGACACCAGAGCAGACACCCAAGTAGGCAAGGCCTCCCTGATGAATCTGATCAACAGCTGATTTCGGCTGTTACTTTATGTTTGGTCATTTTTACCCTCATTTGCCTGAAGGTGAAAGATGGGCTCGCTATTCTGTTCAGTGCTTATGACTATTTATGAGGATCCCCTGGAAGAGAAGGATAAGTTACTTGCCTGTAATCCTAGTTCTCTTCCAGGGGTATCCTCATCAAAGTCATAAGCAACCCACCTGCCTCCCCAGGCAAATGAGATTCTCTTCATTGTTAAAGGATATCTTTGTGCCCTTATCTTCAGGGTTACGCAAAGAACAACTGACCTAGCTGTCACCCCTGAGGCATGATGGGAAGCTAGGGGTCATGGGTGCCTTAAAGGCACGGTGCGGGTTTTTGTGTGAAAATGCTTTCATTTTCTATGCTATTGGTGTACAATGCAGCCTGTAGGCTAACAATGTCTACTTTATTTGCAGTTTACTCTTCATGAGTTTTAATCATTAAAAACAGAGTTCAAGTGCTACTTGCCCTCCTGTCTTCTTATATGTTTGCAAATAGAGTTTTTATGTGTGTTGTAACATTGTTTAGCCTCCTAGATGGAAACAGCATTGGTATGAGAAAAAACAATATATATATATATATATATATATATATATATATATATATATATATATATATTACCTACTGGCAGTCGCCAGTAGGTATATATAGTTAGGATTTTTTCTCTATGGGACTTTTGAAAATTCTATGTCTAATAACTTTGGCGTTTGTGGATGGAATCGGCTGAAATTTTCTGGAAAATGGCACATTTTGTTTCTGAGCAGCCCCTGAAAATTTGGGGGGGTTTCGTCAAAGGGGGGCCGAGAAAAAAGGGGGGTCCCAAAACGCGTTTTTAACATTGAGTTTTCCATAGGGCGTTTGGCCTCACTTTTAGCTCGAACGGCTGAATGGATTTGCACGAAACTTGGCAAAATTATAGGGACTGTTAGCTCGATGTGCCTTTGCGGGTCTCAATATATGTGCTCCAGTGGATTTTGAGAAATTAACGTTTTAAAAAACAGATATATCTGTGACAGCGTCCCGGGTAGCGCTCCGGTTCGCGTACTTTTCGCGTTACGGAACTTTGCGAAGCGAAGCTGATTGGCTCTCCGGTGTCTGTCAACATTCTAAACAGTCCGGAACAGCCGCCATCTTGTCTCTCGGTAGGATCGAGAGACAAGAGGAGGAGAAAAACGAAGGGGGAATTTAATGAAAGGGGGCAAGGTAGACCCCTCTTGACCCCCTAGGAATGATGTTGGGGTTATTAAAGGGTCCCGTGGGGCAAATAAAAAAAATTAGATTTTTCGCGGTAGAAGCGCTTCCCGGTTCGCGAACCGGGTCGCGAAACGGGAATTCACCATTTTGTGTTTCGTTTTAATTAAATTACAAGATGGAGGAAAAACAATGTGAGAAATGGGTATAAGGGGGTACGGGAGACGTATCCTGACCCCCTATGTTTTCTGAGGGTGGCTGAGGATGCTCATATATGTTGATACATGTCTTCCAGCGGCTGCGCGTGAGCGGTTTTTTTTTTGGGGGGCTGCGTGACATCTGTTAACGTTCAATTCGAAGGAAATCAGGAAGTGTTGACCGCCATTTCGTCACTGCGAGTAAATATTTTGTTAAAAATAATTGTTATAAATTAATCCGTATTGATAAACATTGTCTGCGCCATCTTGCCTTTTTTCCAATGCCACACTTTTGTCGTGCACGGCAGCCATTTTAGATGCCTTGACCAGACCCACTCTCTGCACGCCGCCGATCCTCAGCATGGCTCCCCACCCTCGCAAGCATCTCCCCCACGCACTGGTCATCCCCGTTCTCTCTCTCATGCATGGGCCATAAACCTCCCCCCATCTGCGCTGCTTTTCCATGAGAATCACACCCTGTGCCCGCCCGACACCTCCCTTTCACCCTATTCACTACCGCACCCTCTGACACTCCTCTTCCTCTGTGTCTGATTGTCTAGGCCGGTCCCAGGCTATTACCTAGCCGTGCGGATGTAGTTTATGGCCCCAACTGTAAAGAATCACCCCTCTTCAAAGGAGTTACAGTAGATCAAGGCCCCCACCTCATGAGATCCGTTACACCACACGCGTTCCTACTATCTGATAACGATCCTGTATTGTGATTGGGGAGGGGATTCTCACTGTAAGGGTGTGTGGGACCGAGCCTGAAGCGGAAGATTCCAAGGATGCCTTTTTGTACATCAAAGTCTTCACAATTATGTGTCACATTAAAAATATATAGCACTCCAACAAAGTAGTAGGATTATAACACTTTAATAACTTATAAATATATACAACGCTCCAACAAAGTAAACACGTTAAAAAAAAAAAATTTAAACAACTATTTACATGGCAGTCTGCTGCAACATCCATCTCAAAGCAACAATGGGCTGCTTTGGTTTGTCTTTTAGTTAGTAGCGGTCCGTTGTGCGAATAGCCCGCAGGCAGCACAATTCGCCGAGATCCGGACGGCATCCAGGTGGTGTCCAGTAAGTGGTCGCACTGGTCTGGCCATCCTACAATGCTGCGCCGAAAAACGGCGTGGGGCGCCCCGGGGGGCGGGGGGGAGGCGGAACGAACGGGCCTCCCCCGCCTCCCCAGGTGGAGGCTCCTCTGCTGCAATGGGGCGCCCTTTAGCGGTTCAGTCACCATCCAGTTGGACGGCACCCAGGTGGTGTCCAGTAAGTTGTCGCACTGGTCTGGCCATCCTACAATGCTGCGCCGAAAAACGGCGTGGGGCGCCCCGGGGGGCGGGGGGGAGGCGGAACGAACGGGCCTCCCCCGCCTCCCCAGCTGGAGGCTCCTCTGCTGCAGTGGGGCGCCCCTTTACCGTTTCAGTCACCATTCAGCTGTTTACCGCCCGCTTTTGCTGCACTGTGCCTCATCCGCCATAGAGGCTGAGTTGCGCCCGCTCTTGCGGCTACAGCGTCTCGCCCATCATCCAGTTGAATTGCGCCCACTCTTGCGGTGCAGCGATAGGCGGCTGCCACAGGACTCTTAAAATGGCGGCCGGCTCTTCGGATTTGGGCCTGGTCCACTAAAATGGCCCTGGGACACATTTGAACTCGGACATTTGCCTGCTACGGCTTGGGCCCCATTCTCGAAAGCGTCCCCTCAGCCTTGAAGATTCTACAAAAGTCATCGGGCCCCGACTCCCGCAGGCTTCCGGTGGGGAGCGGCTGCCATGATTGCTTGCGGAATGGCCACGACGGAGCCACGAGATGGTGGTGCTCTCATGCTGACGCCAGCTTCAGTCTGAAACATCCAGAAACACTGTAGACTACCAATTCGATGACTTCCGGTGGAGCCCCAACGTGACCCGGTAGGGAAGAACTTGCCCTCCCCTCTTTTGACTGATGGTTCTTGTTGCCTGTCCCCTCTGTTGTTATCTAACGGAACCTTTTTGGAATGCCGAGTGAGAAAAAAAAAGGTAGGGTTTTCATCATTTGGGAAAAAAAATGTTTCAATCCAATGAAAAGTGTTATTTTTAGGTCATATGATCAAGCCTTCCATCATTAGGAAACCAAAAGTAAAATGAACCAATGAAAAGTTTTATAAACAAGACACATGACCTGTTATGCGGCTTTGGGCTATAAAAAGCCTACAAAATCCGTTGGCCTGTGAGGCGGTGTCAGTAGCGGACCGATGTGCGAATAGGCCGAAGGCAGCACAACGCGCCGAGATCCGGATGGCACCGAGGTGGTGTCCAGCAAGTTGCACTGGTGTGGCCATCCTACAATGCTGCGCCGAAAGTCGGCGTGGGGTGCCCGGGGGGAGGCGGCGCAAACGGGCCTCTCCCTTCTCCCCAGGTGGAGGCACCTCATCTGCAGTGGGGCGCCCCTTAGCCTTCCAGCAGAGTGGCGCCCGCACTTGCTGCTACAGTAGGCCGAAGGCAGCACAACGTGCCGAGATCCGGATGGCACTGAGGTGGTGTCCAGCAAGTTGTTGTACTGGTGTGGCCATCCTACAATGCTGCGCCAAAAGTCGGCGTGGGGTGCCGGGGGGGGGGGGGGCGGGGGGAGGCGGCACAAACGGGCCTCTCCCGCCTCCCCAGGTGGAGGCACCTCATCTGCAGTGGGGCGCCCCTTAGCGTTTCACTCGCCTTCCAGCAGAGTGGCGCCCGCACTTGCTGCTACAGTAGGCCGAAGGCAGCACAACGTGCCGAGATCCGGATGGCACTGAGGTGGTGTCCAGCAAGTTGTTGTACTGGTGTGGCCATCCTACAATGCTGCGCCAAAAGTCAGCGTGGGGTGCCCGGGGGGGGGGGGGGGGGGAGGGAGGCGCCGCAAACGGGCCTCTCCCGCCTCCCCAGGTGGAGGCACCTCATCTGCAGTGGGGCGCCTCTTAGCGTTTCACTCGCCGTCCAGCTGAGTTTCGCCCGCTCTTGCGGCACAGTGCCTCACCCGCCATCCAGTTGAGTTCCGCCCGTTCTTGCGGCTACAGCGATAGGCGGCTGCAACAGGACTCTGAAAATGGCAGCCGGCTCTTTGGATTTCGGCCTGGACCATTAAAATGGCCCTGGGACACCTTGAAACTCGGACGCTTGCCTGCTAGGGCATGGGCCCCATTCCCGAAAGCGTCCCCTCTTTTGACTGATTGTTCTTGTTGCCTATCTCTTCTGTTGTCATTTAACGGAACCTTTTTGGACTGCCGAAAGGGGTTCTGGTTCGACCGCTGGTTGGTGGAGACATTTTGATTATATCCTGGACCTGCCCGGCCTGGCCCAAAATGGCGCCGGTATAAATGGGACTCGTAACTCCTTGTTGTGTACTGGTTGCCCAACCTTGATATCACGAGATACGTATGCAGTTTTGAAGCACATGGCGGGCGGGGACGAGTACTGATTGAACATTTGGACATCCCTATTGATATTAAGTTCTGATGTGTTATTGATTACTGTACTATTGAAAGTTCGAATTAACGTCACCCATGGTACTTGCCCGCAAATGTATATCTAGATAATTTTATTGTAACTGGCCCTGTCGTACTTTAATTATAAAATGTACGCCCACCGATTCCGCAACTGTTAGACACCTTAGTTCTTGCAACCTAATGGCCCGCCCGTTACGTTCTTTTACAGTGTAAATGTCCCCTCATCATATACGATTCCAGTTTGCTCCGTGGCCGGCCCACGTGGTTATAGGCCCGTATTTGTATACTGACATTTTCACAATAAAGGTTTTTAAAACAAAACATGGTAGTAGTACCTAGATTGGTAAAGTTTTGAATAATAGCCACTGTTTTCGAATCAGTAAAAGGCAAGTGAAATAAAGCAGCCCGATTACATTATGGTTAAAAGGTATAATACGCAGGAACGCAGTAAAGATAAATGGTCAAGGGCTGTTGTGTTTTCCACTCCTGCAACATAAAGTGATCGATAAGAATCCGATATTGATGCCTATCAGCGACTAAGACAGCAGGCCGAGCCTCTTTTGTTCAACGGTTCCCTCATGGGACGAAGAAACGCCCTTTTTCTCGAAATAGGAATATTTTACTTGCAGGACAGTTGTAAATTTCCCGGGAAAATACATTAGCCTGGAACATTGTTAGTGATAAACTGTAAATGCATCTGGGTCCTTTGCTTTACAAGTCAGAGTGAGAAAAAGAAAGGTGGGGCTTTCATCATTTAAGAAAAAAAAATGAAAAGTGTTATTTTTAGGTTATATGACCAAGCCTTCCATCATTAGAAAAACAAAAGTAAAATGAACCAATGAAAAGTTTTATTAACAAGTCACATGACCTGTTATGCTTACGTTACGCGCTGCGCGCTGCGCTCTGGATCGCTTCCGGGAAGCTGCGCCTCGCGCCCCGGAGCACTTCCGGGTGCGCTAACGCGGCGCGTCATATGACGCATTACGCGACAACGCAGGTCCAGAATATAGTCAAAATGTCTCCACCAACCAGCGGTCGGAACACAACCCCTTTCAGTAGTCCAAAAAGTTCTGTTAAATGACAACAGAAGGGACAGGCAACAAGAATCATCAGTCAAAGAGGGGAGGGCAAGTTCTTCTCTGCCGGGTCACGTTGGGGCTCCACCGGAAGTGATCGAATTGGTAGTCTACAGTGTTTCTGGATGTTTCAGACTGACGCTGGCGTCAGCATGAGAGCACCACCATCTCGTGGCTACGTCGTGGCCATTCTGCGAGCAATCATGGCAGTCGCTCCCCACCGCAAGTTTACGGGAGTCGGGGGGTCCCGGTGACTGTTGTAGAATCTTCAAGGCTGAGGGGACTTTTTTGGGAATGGGGCCCATGCCCTAGCAGTCAAGCGTCCGAGTTCCACGGTTGCCCAGAGTCATCTTTAAAACACTCAATTGTTTTTACCTACCACGTACTTGACTTTTTAAAGCTTTTGATATTTGCTATTAAAAAACCATTGAAATTCACTGAAAAAACCATAGGTTATAGACCATATATAGTTAGGAATTAGCATTTACAAAACCTTGAAAATTCACTGAAAAAACCATAGGTTATAGACCATATATAGTTAGGAATTAGCATTTACAAAACCTTATTTTACTCACACAAAACCATTGAAATTCGCATATATAGTTAGTTGCACTAACTATATATCGCGCGCCCGCAATCCACTGCTGATCATGTCACATATTACATCATTCATGACATGGTCGTTGACATCACTGATGACATCACTGATGACATCTTAAATGACATCACTGATGACATCACTGATGACAACATCCAGTGACTGTATGTTTCTGTAAAGTTAAAATATGAAGTTGACATGAATTGGCACAGAACAACATAAATGTTGCATAAGGTATTTATACCGTGATTTTAACCACATCGCTGCTGTGCATTTTCCCCTCCTGTGCTGGAAAGTGTGATTTTGGTACTTCCATGACGAGCTCAGCTCGTCATCAGCACAGCTCCACTGTGCCTCATGACGAGCTGAGCTCGTCATGAGCATGGAAAGGGTTAATGCTAAAAATTGCACATTCGCATAAATTTGCACATATAAGTGTTTTTACTAGAGAGGCACAATTTGCACTTTGTAAAAGGCAGCTATATGCAGTAATTTGCACATGAAAATATGTACTGTATTGCGATATTTGCACAAGCGTTATTTGCACAAGTGTCCATGTCAAGAGTACAACAAATATGAAAAACATCTGTGAAGACTCACTGTAAAAGTAACAGAGAAATTACTAAAAATTGAACTAAGATGGCACTAGACCGATACTGTCACTTTAAAGAAACTACCAAGTAGCACTGTTTTAATGTAAAAATGAGCACTGTCACTTTAACACAGCATCACCAGCAAAATGAAAAGAAAAAAAGTGGTGGGTTTGGCATTTAAGGGGTCAGGTGACGTTATTACGTGTCATGTGATCAAGGTACTTTGTACCGAAACGCGTAATGGCCGACATCTGCACAGCTAAATAAAGAAGATTCTAAGCACCTACTTGGGTCTGTGCTCCACGTTCTTTTCAAAGGAGAAAGGCGCAGGCGACTGCTCGTGCGAGTGGAGTGGTGCGATATTGTTTGCCGGTGAGCTTCCTTCTCCGGCAGTACACGGACCCCTCGTCAGAAAAGGAAAAGGGCTGGATTTGTGGCAAGAGGAAGCAGTCTGGCAACGGACCAAACCCGACAACGGATTCTGGAGGATCGTAAACACAGACAGCCCCCCAATTATACAGGACGTGCACATTTCCTCAAGAGTAAGCAGACCAACGGAGCCGAGTGTCGGAGGACGCAAGGAAAGTCGTTGCGAGCCGAAGGTAGGAAAACGGCACTGTGTAAACAATTGGGTGACGAGTGTGCAAATAACAGACACGCGACCGGTACTGCTGGAACAATTCTGAGTAAACGCAGCCGGGGATCGGTAGTGTCTGTATCTAAAGAGTGACTGATTCAGCTGTGGGGATGTCGGCAGACACGCTAAAAGATCGTGAGGCCAGGGCGGTGGAATTGTTTGATGATGAGTCAGCACCGCTAGGAAGGAACAACAAATCCCAGAATGCATCTGGGGCTTTGAAACCACAATGTGAGACTCTGAGAGATAAATTCAGGGCACTAGAGAAATTGTGCAAGCAAGAACAAAGCAAATGGTGGGAGGGTAGATCACTACAGCGCTATTTGGATGTAAATCGCGTTCCAAGAGGGTTACGCATTTTATTAGCGCCTAGTTACATGACACCCGACCCCAATATGCTAAAAGAGTGGGCAGAGACTAACTTGGAGTCATCTCGCAAATTATTAGTAATTCTGGTCAGATATGCGGAAACAGACCGCGAAAAAATACAGGAAAAAATTGACGAACTGAACAAAGAAATTAAAGATATTGGACAAACAGAGGAAGAGGAGAAACTGAGAAAAGAGATGTTAAGCAGATTACAAAAAGAAGAGGAAAAAATCAGGGAAAGGAAGGCATACAAGTACCATCGAGATAGAATGGACTATGAATTCGGTAGAATATTTACTTTTGCTAAGCAATACGAGAATATGAAAATCTCCAAATTCAGTGGACTAAATACAAATGCGAGTAGAGCTGATCTGCATACTAAAGCAGGGCACTCTTCTGCGTCAAGTCTAAGCTCAGCAGTTGAGAGTGAAACAGATGATGCGCGACAAGGGAGAGTCCCAACGTCCATCTCATTAGTGGAAGAAGTGGGTTTTCTGGTGGAAGAACAGAACCAAACCCTCCCGCCAAACAAACAAACCCTTGGCAAAACCAAAAGCCGCACCCGCAAACGCAGAGAAAGGCGACGGGCAAGACAAAGGAGAGAACAACAGAAGATACCCACGGAGGTGGAATCGCAAGTAAGACAAGAAATAAACAAAAGGGATGAAAGGAATACAAATAAAAATATAACAGTAACCAATTTGTCAGAGGTAACACTAAATACAGCTGAATTACAACTCTTATCTCTGGGATTGTCCTTTGCTCCTGAAAGCACTTTTGACTACGCATCCACAAGAATGGATATATACAAAGGAATACGGAAATTAAAACTGAAAAAATACCATCTACTCAAAAAGAATTCCGAATTAAACAGCACAAGTGAACCTGCCCCTGATGAACGGATACAAAGTGAATCAATATTCAATACACAGGAGAGGGAGTTCATTCAAGACTTAGATGACATGAGATCTACACAAACCCAGGAACTCATGACACTAGGAGCATGTGAACCAAATACTGTGTCTCAAAAAATTGACAAATGCTTCACAAACTTCAAACCCCAATCAAAGTTTGTTCCAATTATGCCTCGTGATGGGATCGATATATATCATGAACAAATCATTAGAGATCTCAAAGATTTGAATACAGCCATAAATAAACCCAAACAAAGGAAACAAAGGAAAATGGAAAAAAAGTATAACCAGTTGATGACAAAATTATCAAAAAACCGACAGATTGTTGTGCGCAATGCGGATAAAGGGGGCAATCTTGTAATTTGGAAAAAATATGACTATATACAAGAGGCCCAAAATCAACTGGCAGATACAAATTGTTACCGTCGCTGTGACCAGGCAACATTGAAAAAGACAAATGAACAGTTATACAATAGACTGTTGGCCTGGAAAGGACTGGATTTAATAAGTAAAGAGGAGTTTTTATTTTTAAAAAATGACAAACCCACGACACCGGTGTTATATTTTATACCAAAGCTCCACAAAAATCCTCTAAATCCTCCGGGACGACCAATTATCTCGGCAATGAACAGCTTGACGGAACATATGTCGCAATATATCGACCACTTTTTACAAGAGTTTGTGCACAAACTGCCCTCATATTTAAGAGATACTGGTGACTTTTTAGCCAAAATCAACAACATAGATTGGCAATCAGATTATTTACTGATAACAATGGACATTACATCATTGCACACCAGTATCAGCCATAAAGATGGTTTGAGGGCAACAGAATTTTATCTTAGACAGAGACCAGATGAACATAAACAACATAGCAAAATGCTTTTGGACATGATTGACTTCTGTTTATATAACAACATATTTTTGTTTCAACATGTTCTTTACCAACAAATACGAGGTGTAGCTATGGGGGCCAGTTTCTACCCGAGCTACGCCTGTCTCCATATGGGATGGTGGGAGGAACTGGTCCTCCATAGAAAATTTGGAGACATACTCGATGAACATGTAAAATGTTGGTGGAGATATATTGACGATTTATTTATTGTTTGGAAGGGTACAAAAAGAGAGGAGTGATGAGTGATGTCACTGACCATGTCATGAGTGATGTAATATGTGACGTCATCAGCAGTGCATTGCAGGCGCGCGAGTTATAGTTAGCTGAACTAACTATAACGGGGGAATTTCATAGATTTTGTATGAGTAAAATGACCAGCTAACTATACCTGGTGTGAAACCTATGGTTTTTTCAGTGAATGTCAAAGGTTTTTAAAATGCTATTTCCTAACTATAACGTGTGTGAAACCTATGTTTTTTTCAGTGAATTTGCAAGGTTTTTTAAATGCTAATTCCTAACTATAACGTGGCTGAAACCTATGTTTTTTTTAGTGAATTTCAAAGGTTTTTTAAATGGTAATTCCTAACTATAACGTGGCAGAAACCTATGGTTTTTTCAGTGAATTTCAATGGTTTTGTAAATGATAATTTTTAAATGTAATAATTGTTATATTTTTTATACTGATTTACTACATTATTATAAATTATTTATTTTTACATATATTATTTTTTTTAATTACATTACATATTTTTAATATAAATTGAAAAAAAAATGTTTGTACACCTCTCTGCAACGCAGCCCCCTGGCGTGTTTGCAGAAGGGGAACTAATTCCCCTTGCAATCTGGGGGTCCCTGGGGACCAACTAGCCCACCTGGAACATCCAGTATGCGCCTGGAGGCTGCATTGTAGAAAGGTGTAATGAGGCCACACCCTTTTTTATACTGCTCTGCAATGCAGCCCCCGGGGAGCGTTTGCAGAGGGGGAACTAATTCCCCTTGCATACTAGGGGTCCCTGGGGGCCAACTAGCCCACCTGGAACCTCCAGTATGCGCCAGGGGGCTGCATTGCAGAGAGGTGTAATGAGGCCACACCCTTTTTTACACCTCTCTGCAACTCAGCCCCCGGGCACGTTTGCAGAGGGGGAACTAATTCCCCTTGCATAGTAGGGGTCCCTGGGGGCCAACTAGCCCACCTGGAACCTCCAGTATGCGCCAGGGGGCTGCATTGCAAAGAGGTATAATGAGGCCACACCCTTTTTTACACCTCTCTGCAACGCAGCCCCCAGGCATGTTTGCAGAGGGGGAACTAATTCCCCTTGCATACTGGGGGTCACTGGGGGCCAACTATCCCATCTGGAACCTCCAGTATGCGCCAGGGGGCTGCATTGCAGAGAGGTGTAATGAAGCCACACTCTTTTTTACACCTCTCTGCAACGCAGCCCCCTGGGGCGTTTGCAGAGGGAGAACTAATTCCCCTTGCATACTGGGGGTCCCTGTGGGCCAACTAGCCCACCTGGAACCTCCATTATTCGCCAGTGGGCTGCATTGCAGAGAGGTGTAATGAGGCCACACCTTTTTTTACACCTCTCTGCAACGCAGCCCCCGGGCACGTTTGCAGAGGGGGAACTAATTCCCCTTGAATACTAGGGGTCCCTGGGGGCCAACTAGCCCACCTGGAACCTCCAGTATGCGCCAGGGGGCTGCATTGCAGAGAGGTGTAATGAGGCCATACCCTTTTTTACACCTCTCTGCAACGCAGCCCCCGGGCGCATTTGCAGAGGGGGAACTAATTTGCATTGCATACTCGGGGTCCCTGGGGGCCAACTAGCCCACCTGGAACCCCCAGTATGCGGCAGGGGGCTGCATTGCAGAGAGGTGTAATGAGGCTATGCCTCTTTTTACACCTCTCTGCAACGCAGCCCCCTGGCGCGTTTGCAGAGGGGGAACTAGTTCCCCTTGCATCCTGGGGGTCCTTGAGGCCAACTAGCCCACCAGGAGCCTCCAGTATGCACCAGGGGGCTGCGTTGCTTTGCGCTGGGGGTGGCGGTCCCTGGGGCAGTGTGGAGGGGATTGGGCACCCCCCACACTTCTTTATCACTATGCTGCCACGATTTGGCCCCCCTGGGGGGTAATTTGGAAAAAAAACATACCATGTTAAAAAAAAAAAGTTTGTCCTTGGGGGGGTCCTTGTGGGACCACCTCGGCAGGCCTAGGGGTCAGGGTGTTTCTACCCTAACCCCCTTTTTGTGTTCTACACATTTGTTTTTCTGCTTTCTGATGCCTCGGTCTACTGAGCACAAGATGGCTGCCAACACTTCCTGGTTTGGAGTGTTGACAGCCAATGAGCATGCAGCTTTCTCGGAAAGGTACGCGCACGTACGCGTACCGTACGCATACGTACGCGGACCAGTGCGCGCAGGGTACGCGCACCCCGCGATTTTCCGAAAAAAATAATAATTTTTTCTTGCCCTTGGGGGCCCTCGTGGGACCCCCTGAGCAGGCCTACGGGGTCAGGGTGCTTCTACCCTGCCCCCTTTTTGAGTTCTACACGTTTGTTTTTCTGCTTTCTTGTGCCTCAGTCTACCGAGGCACAAGATGGCTAACAACAATTTCTGTTTTGGAGTGTTGACAGACATTAGCAGCCAATCAGCATGCACCTCGCGCATGCGAAGGTCCGCGCACGTATGCGTGCGTACGTACGCGCACGGTACGCGGACCCGTGCGCGCGCGTACGCGGACCCTTGCGCGTATGGTGCACGGTTATAGATATATATATTTTTTTTCTTTTGATTTTCTCACGAACTACTTGAGGGATTTACACAATTTAAGCAAAAGGGCGATCTGCGTACTGAACTCTACCTCACTGCCAAATTTAGTGTAATTCCGTTCAGCCGTTCGGGCTGTAGCCGTGTCTAATCGTCCTATGGAAAATAACGTGGGGAAAACACGTTTTGGGACCCCCTTTTTTCTCAGCCCCGACTTGACAAATCCCCCCAAAACTTTCAGGGAAGGAGCGGAGCGGGCCATCTTCTTTGAGAAATTCGCGAAGATTCATCAACCGGCGCCAAAGTTATTCCCAATAGAATGTTGCGGATTTCCTATGGAAACTAGGTCCTAACTATAACTAGCTACTGGCCAGTAGCTAGCGACCGCCAGTAGGTAATATATATATATATATATATATGTATATATATATATATATATATATATATATATATATATATATATATATATATCACAAACACGAAGATTGCCTGGGATGGATGGAGCCCACAAACAGGTAGGTTTTTGCTGATGAATCTTTAATGAAGGTACCGTGTAAGAAGGACAACTGGCAGCCACACAGGTTTGAAAAGAAGTCCTGCCCGACGCGTTTCGTGCTCCTGTAGCACTTCTTCATGGGCTGTGGCTTTCAAATGCAGCGTGGAGGCATCGGCAAAGTTACACGCACTTAACAGTCCCCCGCCCCTGTGGGCGTGGCCACACCCGTGGCCTGCTGGAACTCGTAGTATCTTGGAGAGTCGTGATATTACCCCAGTGGGTTATGCTGCCTTCACGAAGTTTTGCAAATGTTAAGAAATCCAAGTGGGTTGTGGCATCACAGTGGAGACTTCCATCGGCATCTTTCTCCCCCATTAAACAGCACCTGTTCTCCTATGCTTCCCTGCCGGTTGACAGAGAGGCAGGACTGTTGAAAACAGCGGGACTCCATCCGCGGGTCAGGCGGCACCGCTAACATCACAAACACGAAGATTGCCTGGGATGGATGGAGCCCACAAACAGGTAGGTTTTTGCTGATGAATCTTTAATGAAGGTACCGTGTAAGAAGGACAACTGGCAGCCACACAGGTTTGAAAAGAAGTCCTGCCCGACGCGTTTCGTGCTCCTGTAGCACTTCTTCATGGGCTGTGGCTTTCAAATGCAGCGTGGAGGCATCGGCAAAGTTACACGCACTTAACAGTCCCCCGCCCCTGTGGGCGTGGCCACACCCGTGGCCTGCTGGAACTCGTAGTATCTTGGAGAGTCGTGATATTACCCCAGTGGGTTATGCTGCCTTCACGAAGTTTTGCAAATGTTAAGAAATCCAAGTGGGTTGTGGCATCACAGTGGAGACTTCCATCGGCATCTTTCTCCCCCATTAAACAGCACCTGTTCTCCTATGCTTCCCTGCCGGTTGACAGAGAGGCAGGACTGTTGAAAACAGCGGGACTCCATCCGCGGGTCAGGCGGCACCGCTAACATCACAAACACGAAGATTGCCTGGGATGGATGGAGCCCACAAACAGGTAGGTTTTTGCTGATGAATCTTTAATGAAGGTACCGTGTAAGAAGGACAACTGGCAGCCACACAGGTTTGAAAAGAAGTCCTGCCCGACGCGTTTCGTGCTCCTGTAGCACTTCTTCATGGGCTGTGGCTTTCAAATGCAGCGTGGAGGCATCGGCAAAGTTACACGCACTTAACAGTCCCCCGCCCCTGTGGGCGTGGCCACACCCGTGGCCTGCTGGAACTCGTAGTATCTTGGAGAGTCGTGATATTACCCCAGTGGGTTAAGCTGCCTTCACGAAGTTTTGCAAATGTTAAGAAATCCAAGTGGGTTGTGGCATCACAGTGGAGACTTCCTTCAGCATCTTTCTCCCCCATTAAACAGCACCTGTTCTTCTATGCTTCCCTGCCGGTTGACAGAGAGGCAGGACTGTTGAAAACAGCGGGACTCCATCCGCGGGTCAGGCGGCACCGCTAACATCACAAACACGAAGATTGCCTGGGATGGATGGAGCCCACAAACAGGTAGGTTTTTGCTGATGAATCTTTAATGAAGGTACCGTGTAAGAAGGACAACTGGCAGCCACACAGGTTTGAAAAGAAGTCCTGCCCGACGCGTTTCGTGCTCCTGTAGCACTTCTTCATGGGCTGTGGCTTTCAAATGCAGCGTGGAGGCATCGGCAAAGTTACACGCACTTAACAGTCCCCCGCCCCTGTGGGCGTGGCCACACCCGTGGCCTGCTGGAACTCGTAGTATCTTGGAGAGTCGTGATATTACCCCAGTGGGTTATGCTGCCTTCACGAAGTTTTGCAAATGTTAAGAAATCCAAGTGGGTTGTGGCATCACAGTGGAGACTTCCATCGGCATCTTTCTCCCCCATTAAACAGCACCTGTTCTCCTATGCTTCTCTGCCGGTTGACAGAGAGGCAGGACTGTTGAAAACAGCGGGACTCCATCCGCGGGTCAGGCGGCACCGCTAACATCACAAACACGAAGATTGCCTGGGATGGATGGAGCCCACAAACAGGTAGGTTTTTGCTGATGAATCTTTAATGTAGGTACCGTGTAAGAAGGACAACTGGCAGCCACACAGGTTTGAAAAGAAGTCCTGCCCGACGCGTTTCGTGCTCCTGTAGCACTTCTTCATGGGCTGTGGCTTTCAAATGCAGCGTGGAGGCATCGGCAAAGTTACACGCACTTAACAGTCCCCCGCCCCTGTGGGCGTGGCCACACCCGTGGCCTGCTGGAACTCGTAGTATCTTGGAGAGTCGTGATATTACCCCAGTGGGTTATGCTGCCTTCACGAAGTTTTGCAAATGTTAAGAAATCCAAGTGGGTTGTGGCATCACAGTGGAGACTTCCATCGGCATCTTTCTCCCCCATTAAACAGCACCTGTTCTCCTATGCTTCCCTGCCGGTTGACAGAGAGGCAGGACTGTTGAAAACAGCGGGACTCCATCCGCGGGTCAGGCGGCACCGCTAACATCACAAACACGAAGATTGCCTGGGATGGATGGAGCCCACAAACAGGTAGGTTTTTGCTGATGAATCTTTAATGAAGGTACCGTGTAAGAAGGACAACTGGCAGCCACACAGGTTTGAAAAGAAGTCCTGCCCGACGGAAGTCTCCACTGTGATGCCACAACCCACTTGGATTTCTTAACATTTGCAAAACTTCGTGAAGGCAGCATAACCCACTGGGGTAATATCATGACTCTCCAAGATACTACGAGTTCCAGCAGGCCACGGGTGTGGCCACGCCCACAGGGGCGGGGGACTGTTAAGTGCGTGTAACTTTGCCGATGCCTCCACGCTGCATTTGAAAGCCACAGCCCATGAAGAAGTGCTACAGGAGCACGAAACGCGTCGGGCAGGACTTCTTTTCAAACCTGTGTGGCTGCCAGTTGTCCTTCTTACACGGTACCTTCATTAAAGATTCATCAGCAAAAACCTACCTGTTTGTGGGCTCCATCCATCCCAGGCAATCTTCGTGTTTGTGATGTTAGCGGTGCCGCCTGACCCGCGGATGGAGTCCCGCTGTTTTCAACAGTCCTGCCTCTCTGTCAACCGGCAGGGAAGCATAGGAGAACAGGTGCTGTTTAATGGGGGAGAAAGATGCCGATGGAAGTCTCCACTGTGATGCCACAACCCACTTGGATTTCTTAACATTTGCAAAACTTCGTGAAGGCAGCATAACCCACTGGGGTAATATCACGACTCTCCAAGATACTACGAGTTCCAGCAGGCCACGGGTGTGGCCACGCCCACAGGGGCGGGGGACTGTTAAGTGCGTGTAACTTTGCCGATGCCTCCACGCTGCATTTGAAAGCCACAGCCCATGAAGAAGTGCTACAGGAGCACGAAACGCGTCGGGCAGGACTTCTTTTCAAACCTGTGTGGCTGCCAGTTGTCCTTCTTACACGGTACCTTCATTAAAGATTCATCAGCAAAAACCTACCTGTTTGTGGGCTCCATCCATCCCAGGCAATCTTCGTGTTTGTGATATATATATATATATATATATATATATATATATATATATATATATATATATATATATATATATATATATATATATATATACATATTGATTACCAGTCCACATCCACTCCAATCAAGGAATGCACTGACACCGTGAAATTCAACTCAAGAAAGGTGATTTATTCCATCATGCTGCAAAAAGACGCGTTTCGGCGGAAGCCTCCACCTCGCTCACTCATAGCTCTATATATATGTTTTTCATATATAATTTTTATTATTTCCATTGTCCCCGCACATGGGCAGGAATATTCAGTGCTTATGACTTTGATGAGAATACCCCTGGAAGAAAACTAGGATTACAGGTAAGTAACTTATCCAACTCCTGCCTCTCCAGATGGCCCTTTTTATTTCTGGAATGACCACCAATTTAGCAAGAGAAGATCTTAGGGCCAGATGTCCTCCCGTTTGCGACCACAAAAAAGAGTAATGGAATGTAGAAATGTTATATTGAGAGTCACTGACTCGCAAAATAGCATTTGCGACTCCCACTTTTAGAGAGGGGCGTTCCTTCCTATAAGCGAGTCACCATGCCATGGGAGCACTGCCTGCTTTAAAAAAAAGAAGGAAACTGAAAAGTGTTCTTTTTTTTTTTTAAATGCATCCTGTTTTCCTTTAAGGAAAATGGGCTGCATTTAAAAAAAAAATGCTTTATTTAAAAGAGTCCCAGACATGGTAGTATGCTGACCCCAGTGGGCTACCATTCCTGGGAGTGTTAGCCATTCCTACTGGGGTCGCAAATTGCGACAGCCTAATTAATATTCAAGAGGCATGCTTTTTGCGACCCCATTTGGAATCGCTAACAGTGTCTGAGACACAGTTATGCATCCCGAGTCGTAAATTGCGGGTCGCAAATGTGACACAATTTGCGAGTAGCAAATTGGTGGGTCGTACATCTGGCCTTTAGTTCTCTTTGCTGGGACTACAACTTGACGGTACAAAAGCGGGTGGTGCTGGACGGAGCATCTGAACCAATCAAACACTCACACCCAGTCAACAGATCTGGGTTTAATCCATCACCGTTCTTTAGCCCACTCTGCCACCCCAGTTCAGACATGGCCATATGCAAATCAGTCTGACCCTGTGCCTCATGGGAACAGTCCAGCCCGAACTGCCAAGCCATACCTTCCCTGGACCGGAAACAAGCTTCCTAGGACTGGTTTCTGGCATTACAGCCGTCTTCAGCCAGGCTTGCTTGAATCCAGTGGCAAAGTGAGCAAGGGACTCACGTCTGAGCATACCCTGCCAACTTATGGCGAACAAAGCGGCACAAAAGGGGGTGGTGATGGACGGAGCATATGAGCCAATCAAACACTCACACCCAGTCAACAGATCTGGGTTTAATCCATCACCGTTCTTTAGCCCACTCTGCCACCCCAGTTCAGACATGGCCATATGCATATCAGTCTGACCCTGTGCCTCATGGGAACAGTCCAGCCCGAACTGCCAAGCCATGCCTTCCCTGGACCGGAAACAAGCTTCCATGGACCGGTTTCTGGCATTACAGCCGTATTTAGCCAGGCTTGCTTGAATCCAGTGGCAAAGTGAGCAAGGGACTCACGTCTGAGCATACCCTGCCAACTTATGGCGAACAAAGCGGTACAAAAGGGGGTGGTGATGGACGGAGCATCTGTACCAATCAAACACTCACATCCAGTCAACAGATCTGGGTTTAATCCATCACCGTTGTTTAGCCCACTCTGCCACCCCAATTTAGACATGGCCATATGCAAATCAGTCTGACCCTCTGCCTCATGGGAACAGTCCAGCCTGAACTGCCAAGCCATGCCTTCCCTGGACCGGAAACAAGCTTCCATGGACCGGTTTCTGGCATGACAGCCGTATTTAGCCAGGCTTGCTTGAATCCAGTGGCAAAGTGAGCAAGGGACTCACGTCTGAGCATACCCTGCCAACTTATGGCGAACAAAGCGGTACAAAAGGGGGTGGTGATGGACGGAGCATCTGTACCAATCAAACACTCACACCCAGTCAACAGATCTGGGTTTAATCCATCGCCGGTCTTTATCCCACTCTGCCACCCCAGTTCAGACATGGCCATATGCAAATCAGTCTGACCCTGTGCCTCATGGGAACAGTCCAGCCCGAACTGCCAAGCCATGCCTTCCCTGGACTGAAAACAAGCTTCCTAGGACCGGTTTCTGGCATTACAGCCATCTTCAGCCAGGCTTGCTTGAATCCAGTGGCAAAGTGAGCAAGGGACTCACGTCTGAGCATACCGTGCCAACTTATGGTGAACAAAAGCGGTACAAAAGGGGTTGGTGATGGACAGAGCATCTGAACCAAACACTTACACCCAGTCAACAGAAACCGCTCCTCGGAAGCTTGTTTCCGGTCCAGGGAAGGCATGGCTTGGCAGTTCGGGCTGGACTGTTCCCATGAGGCACAGGGTCGGACTGATTTGCATATGGCCATGTCTGAACTGGGGTGGCAGAGTGGGCTAAAGAACGATGATGGATTAAACCCAGATCTGTTGACTGGATGTGAGTGTTTGATTGGTTCAGATGCTCGTCCATCACCACCCCCTTTTGTACAGCTTTGTTCGCCATAAGTTGGCAGGGTATGCTCAGAGGTGAGTCCTTTGCTCACTTTGCCACTGGATTCAGGCAAGCTGGGCTGAAGACGGCTGAAATGCCAGAAACCGGTCCTCGGTAGCTTGTTTCCGGTCCAGGGAAGACATGGCTTGCCAGTTCGGGCTGGACTGTTCCCATGAGGCACAGGGTCAGACTGATTTGCATATGGCCATGTCTGAACTGGGGTGGCAGAGTGGGCTAAAGAACGGTGATGGATTAAACCCAGATCTGTTGACTGGGTGTGAGTGTTTGATTGGTTCAGATGCTCCGTCCATCACCACCCCCTTTTGTACCGCTTGGGACTACAACTTGAGCATATTCAGGAAGTATTAAGGACCCAAGCCATGCAAGGCTTCGTGAACCATACAGAGCACCTTAAATTTCACTCTCTCAGCCACAGGCAGATAATGCAGATCCTGAATGATTTTGGAGTCAGGACAAAATCTAGGCAGCTGCAGGAGTCGCCGAGCTGCAGCTTTATGTAGATTGTAAATTCGACTGAAGTTGTTTGTTTATCGCTAAATAAATGGCTTTACAGTAATCTATCCAAGCGAGGGTCAGAGCTGCCACACCATTTTGTGCAGTTCAATGGGAATGAAACAGAAAAGCTTTTGCAGTATCTTAATTAAATACAAGCAAGAAGATGTTTTGCAGTTGATCTGGCCTGAAAAGTTTATATGCTTATCAAATATGATTCCTAAATGTTTAACCTTTGGGCCAGATAGGGTAATGGGCCAAGATTAGCAGGCCATCATGGATTGTTCCAGAACAAAGTGTTCCTACCAAACAGAATGACCTTCGTCTTCTCTGTATTTAGTTTCAACCTGTTTTCCTGGAACCAGACTGAGGAAAATGGAGTCAAACAGTTGTTAAATTATTAGCTAGCATCCAGGATTGATAGGATTATTTGCACGTCATCTGCATAGAAGAGGGCAGAGAGACCAAATGATTGAATAGGTTGCACCAGGGGAGTGATATAAATGATAAAAAGCATGGGAGATAAAGAAGACCCCTGAGGCACCCCACAGGGCTAAGAGAAAGTAACAGATTCAAAATTGTTCATCTCCACTGCTGGTTCCCTGTTACCTAAGAAGGAGCTTAACAGGCTGCTGCGCTGCGTGAGAATTTGGGTAATAGTGAGAATTTGGGTGAGAATTTGGTTAACTGACCCCTAGGTCTCTTGACTCTCAAATATTATTTATCAGTGGATGTGCCCTGGAAGATGACAGTGATAGTAAACATTTCTTCTTGATATGCCACTTATGTTATCATATTTGTCTTTCACTCTTCAGCCTAGTATAACATCAGTGCTATTGCATTAATCAGACATAAAACAGTCAGTAGTATACATTTTAATAGCCTCTTTCACCTGTGCTATTTGAGAACTCCCCTTCTGCACATGGCACACAGTAAAAGCAGCAAATGGGCCTCCTATCAATGGGAACTTTACGGTACCCTGGAAGGCAACTCTCAGTGCAGACTGAGCGGGGAATCTGTAACAAAACAAGTGAAGGACAAGAAACATACCTTTTAGAAAGAGTGTGATATATAAACCAAATCCCTGCAATAGAGCAAGGGAAACACATTCAGTGACTCACCAAATAGATCTTTGTTACAATCATCATCTCACATTGTAGTTTTAACAGCATACACCGTGGGCTAAAAATAGTAGCAGAACATTTAGGTTCAAGAACATGCTGTTTGGTGGGTTTTAAATGAGGCCAGAGGTTCCTTTCACAAAGGGGAGTTAACACTAAACATCAAGTAGGTTACATGAGGACAACAGACACAAATATAAATTCTTACTTAAAAGGATCCTTTTTTCTTGAAACCCATGCTTAACATAACTCTACACCAGTTTGGTTTTCTGCAGGATTGGTTTTTCAACAGTAGTTGTGTTTAACCCTTTCGATGCTCATGACGAGCTCAGCTCGTCATGATGCACGGGTGAGCTGTGCTGATGACGAGCTGAGCTCGTCATGAAACAATGGGTGCCACAAAATCACAGCACAGGACGGGAAAACGCCTAGCAGCCAAGGTGATAAAGACCTAGGTGATGATTTATCCACTGAACAATTGATTGGGGACCTATTGGGTTTCTACCATGGGTCAAAGCTGATGATTGTTCCTAGGGTAAAGATAACTTTTATTGGAAGCTTAATTTGACAAAGAAAGAAAACTGATTCAACCTTAAAGTCAACCATAGGATTTGGAGTGAGCAATCAACAGTATCTAAGAGCTTCATCTTTAAAGAATCCAAGTGAGACATTTTAGAATGTAGTACAATGGATGCAGTAAATGATGTTGCAATTTACGCTCCGACTTCTACTGAAAACTTCGGTATTTTAAGAACTGGCATATGTACCAATAGGTCAGTTCACAAAATACCGAATTGTAGTGGGTCACAATTTGACCTCCCTCATGAATGTGCATGAGTTACATTGCAAATTGTGACCTACTACGATTGGATACAATCAGAGGGACAGTGATCTGATGGGGTCAGCAGACTACCATGTTTGTGATTGCTTTTAAATAAAACAATATTATTTTTTAAATGTAGTCCACTTTCCTTAAATGAAAACAGGATGCATTGAAAACAATGAAAAGTTACACAAACATTTCTTCTAAAAAGGTTTTGCCCACATTCACAACAGGGTAGGAGGTCCTTCTCCGAATGGTTCACCTCTTCCTTTAAGTTGTGGAAAAATAGTTTGTAACAGGATTTTGGTTGCAGAACATTGATACATTCCATATGGAATTGGTATTTGGAGAGGGCAGCCTAAATATGCCCTTTCCAAATAATGATTCCTAATGGATCCCTAAACCCATTCAGCACTCCAGGAAGTCTTTTTAGGTCTCGCCTAGCTAACGCGTAAGCGTTGCTCTACGAGATATTTAGTAAGGGGCTTTTGAAAGTGGTCCCAAAGGCTGCAGGCGGATCAGGTACAGTGCATGTGCGCCGGGAGAGCGCACCATTTGTCACCCTGCGAGATCACTTTCGCGGCTGCTTTGATGTTCTCAGTGAGCCGGGCGGCAACTGAGAAAATCAAAGCGGCCGCAAAAGTGATCACAAGCATGTGTGCGGGACGCACGCACCATTTGTCAGCCTGCGTGATCACTTTCACGGCCGCTTTGATGTTCTCAGTGAGCCGCGCGGCCACTGAGGACATCAAAGTGGCCGCGAAAGTGACCACAAACAAAAAAAAAAAACATCCAAGTTGCTCTCTTTACTTTTTCTGCTATATCATGCCGTGTCAATGCATCTTGGTCAAAGTTATTTGGTCCCTTTTTGAACCTCCTGATTCATGTGTCCCATTAGTAATGTTGTACATGTGCATCACGAGCTGCAAATCTTCTGTGCCGTTGGCCCTGATGTGTGATACACTTTAAGCAGAAATAATGGGCCTCAACTTTAGCTGTGTGGTTTAAAGCATTTTTCTGTTAGTATTCCTGACTTTTTCCATAAGGCACAATAACAGTTCCAGTCTTAAAGAAGGGTGACAAGATTGATGCAGAGAACTATTGTTTCTTGTCAGCGACTAGCTTCCTTGCTATGATCTTCTCATGCTTACTGTTGAAGAATTTCACTCCTTGCTGCATACCAGCTTCTCAGAATAGTTTTGTGAATGAATGGCTGTAACATTGCTAGACAGTCATGCATTAGAACACAGCAAACACCCTTAACAAAGTGACGTAATCAATTTTAGGAAAGTATTTGACTGAACACAAAGTTCCTTACAGAGGTCTAAATTACTTGAATGAGTCACCACACAAAGTCTGATTTATCTTATTTCTGAACTCTACATTGACAAAGGAAAGTTGTCCCGATGTTCAACAAGCATTGGCATAGCCAATAGGTCTCGCCTTTGGGACCTTATAAGTGTTTAGTTATCCAGCACAATATCCTTCGTGCAACAACATCAACTGTTGCATGGCTAAACACTTACTCTTTGAGCTGATCAAAACCCAATCTAAGGAAGCACCTCATTGACCACAAGATGTTGAATGCTCGCAGCCAAACTGTGAAGAATTCTCCACCTTCTTCTCCCTGAAGACCAACACCATCAAGAAAGACCTCCTAAAGGATCTAACCTTATATGTAGGCCTGGGCGAAGCACTATGCTACGCTCGCAGAGTTTGCAAAGTTTGCGCAACTTCGCACTACCGAGCTGCACGTAGCACAGTGTGAACACGCGTAGTGCAGCGTAGCGTGGTGCAGAGCTAATTTTTTGCTTGTTCGCGGTCCTGAACGTCATGTTCGCGACCGCGAGCAAGCAAAATGACATCCCGGTGAGATTCTCAAAGCGGGGAGGTAAGGTTTCCCATTGTGAGTGGTTGCGCATGCTCGTGACCGCTCTCAATGAGAAACTACCAGTTCGCGTTGAGAAAGCTGCAGCTCGAGTAATAATCTACTCGAGCAGCAGAAAACTACAGCTCGCACTGTGCAAGATGCCGTTTTCAATGATTGCACAGTGCCGGATGCTTGTCCGCACTGTGCAATCATTGAAAACACTTCTTGCACAGTGCGAGCATGCTACTACGCAGCTCGCGTAGTGCTACGTGAAGTTCGCGAAGTGCACTTTGCGTAGCTTCGCGTAGCGCTACTTCGCGAACTACGCCCACCCTTACTTATATGGGAGACCGAATACACTTACCTCTCCTGCTCCCAGTACCACACCAGGCCAACCCCCATCAAGACCTACTCCTAAAAATATTGCAAGCTGGTCATCATTTTCATCCTACTCCGAAGTGGCCCTAGGCAAAATTCTCAGGGCATTGAACCCAGCCAACCACTCCGCTGACCCGCATCCGGCAAACGCAGTCAAAGACCTTACTCCACTGCTTCTACCTCTCTGGTCTAAGATCATAAATAGTTCCCTTAACAAGGATGCATCCCAGACATCCTGAAAGTAGGCCAGGTTTCACCCATACTAAAGAAGCCCACAGCAGACCCCACGGACTTAAACAACTATCGCCCTCTCTCCAATATCCCTACCCTAGCCAAGCTGCTGGAAAAATGGGTACATCTACAGCTAACGAAACATATTGATCATTTTGACCTACTCAACAAACACCAATCAGGGTTCCGTGCTGGTCACAGCACAGAATCAGCCATGACTCACATCATTGACGATGAGCTGCAAATACTTGATCAAAATGGATCCTGTTTGCTCATCCTACTTGACCTATCTTCAGCCTTTGATACGGTTAAACACGAGAACCTGTTAGACCTCCTGAAACACAGAATGGGCCTATCTGGGGCAGTGCTAAGCTGGTTCACTTCATTTCTCAAAATCGGACACAACAATTCAAAATCAAGAACACCCTGTCCAAACCAGTCCCAGTGACCCTGGGGGTACCGCAAGGATCAGCACTATCTCCAACACTGTTCAATCTCTTCCTAGAACCTCTAAATGAAATTCTACAAACCTCTAGCGTGCAATACCACATGTACGCAGATGATACACAGCTATATCTCAAGATACACTCCCTAGAGGACATCAAACTACTTAACACAGCTCTTAGGAACACCCAAACTTGGCTGGCAGAAAATCATCTTAAACTGAACGCCCTTAAGTCGGAATTTCTTCTAATAGCCCCGCCGGCTCAAAGTCCCGAAAATGCAAGATTGGATCAAACATATCACGGCGTTCAACGTACAACCGACCATTGTAGACTCAGCGAAGTCACTTAGAATAATTTTAGACAGTAACCTCAACATGCAAAAAACAAATCATCAATGCTACAAAGGGAGTTAATCTTCAGATAAACACATTGAGGAAACTAAAACCCTTCCTACCACACAATGACTTTAAGCAGGCAGTTCAAGCTCTCGTTATACCCAGAGTGGAATATGGTTGTGTCACCCTTTGTGGCCTGCCCAAAGCATCAACCGCACCCCTTAGAACTTCAATCAACACGGCAGCAAGGCTCATAACTGAATCTAAACGTAGCTCCCACATTACCCCGGACCTTCAATCCCTAAACTGGCTAGTATTCCGCTGAAAATTGCGTGCATGACGCACAGAGCCTTACATCAAAAGACCCCCAGTTACTTGGCACAGAAACTGACGATCTCTGGTGGGACCAGATCCTCAAGAAATGCTGAAAAATTACTACTGAAACCACAAAAATTCCATAAGGAAAAAACCTGTAACAGATCCTTCTCTGGGATGGCACCCAGAATTTGGAATGCCTTACCCCCAGAAATCAGACTTACCCCTTCCACTACTGCTTTTAAAAATGAAGTTAAATCCATCCTCATGGCTAAATACACATGAGTATGGTCTGCTGAATCAAGGTGGTGAAAGGCAGCTAAGTTCTTAACCACAAGACACTTATTAATGCTAAATATAACTATATTGTCTTTCTTTATTATATTCTTTGTACTTCTGTGTGGATCTACTATTATTGCTTGTATATGTAACATTTACTGTTTGTATAGCGCTCTGATATCCGCTAGGATCTTGTTTGCGCTTTATAAAACTTTCAAATAATAATAATAATAATACGGTCCCAAAGGCGAGACCTATTGGCTATGCCAATGCTTGTTTGAATTGGCAAACGAGTTTATAAATTTCAAAAGTGTTATTCGCATTTGCAAGCTCTGGTGTGTACTGAATTAGAGGGTCTGCAAACATTAAGACACTCAGGCCCTAATTAGGATGTCAGTCGGAGTTACCTCTGACCGACATCCATGCAGTTTTGAAACCGACGGACCTCGGGTCGGCGGTCCTAAACCGCAATTATTATGCAGCCTCAGATGGTGCTGTCGCAAACTCCCATTTCCCTATCGGGGCATGTGAGGCGAAGGAAAACCGGCCACAGCACAAGTGCCCATAGAGAAATGGGAGTCACTGTAAATCCTTGCACCGCGTGGCAGACACCTCATGGTGCCTTACACACAGTGCAGGGATTTACAAGAGGACACCATAGGGGCCCCCTCTGGCCCTAGCCGGAGGCTACTGAGGAAGTCAACCCCAAAGTTGCTTTCTGAAAGGCTTTCCATGTTGGTAAATGACATCATAATCCTGGCGGTGGAAACACAGTCTAAATGGGATTATGGTGGTGGTTCCGACTGGCTGATAAGCTCCTTGAGCCCATTGGAAGCCAGCTGGAATGACCAGCTGGTTTGAATTCCGCCATAATTGTAATACGGTGGTCGCAATTCAAACCAAGGATGGCGGTCGGAAAGTCTTTCAGACCGACATGCTAATTAGGGCCATAGCACTAGTCTCTAAATCTGCAATGGATGCCTCCAGACCATTTCCTGAAATAAACAATATGTCTGCCTCCCATGCCTATCACATGCTCATCTGCAAGTGAAGATGCAAAGAAATGGACTGCACATCTTACAAATTCCTGTAGAAAATTACCATCTTTTGTGCGGTGCACCCTCATATATCTTGCCCTATATATTTTTGATGGCTGTAGAACGATGTGCACTTTGCTCCCGCTAACCATTGATAAAGTGCATGTGCTCCTCCTTTCAACCTGATGAAGTTGGTATGCCCTAAGTGGCATATTTAATTTACATATAAGTAAAGACATATAATATACAGTTCAAAAGGTACATACGGCAGGGTACATGGTATTTAATGTACAACAGGTAGAAATGTATTGTTATACAACCCCTTGGAGTGAAAAGGACCCAAGAGCCATTATCACTGTAACACGACAGGCTGTTCCATAGGAAAATACTGAGATGCAATGTTAAATTTATTAAAACTATATTGGGCTAGGCAACATGTAGACATTTTGTTCTTGGACTCTGGAACATTTATTGGAAGCCCAATTTACTGCTGTTGGTGGATATTTAATAAATATTAAGGACACAGGTACTATTAGGAAGTAACCTTTTCACTGCCCAAGGCATAAAGAGACTCATTTGCATTAGCCTCCTGTTGCAGCCTTGTGAGAACGTAACCCTGAATGAAGTGCAAAGAGTGTTCCTAGAGCAAGATACAAACGATTGAGTATGAGTGGGTGTTTCTGCTCCTCCAGCAGAATGGCCATTTGGACAATGCCCCCAGAATGAATTGCCTTCAAAGAGATATTTTCCAGTCAAAGACAGTTTTCAGATGATACACTCACTGGCACTTTCCTTGTTCACCCAGTCCACCAGACTACGATCATAGTGGGCAAAAAACTGCTCTCAGAACTGGATTTAGGTGTCAATTGAGGAAGGATTGCTTATTTCCCTGCCAACATCTCTGGGGTTGGCACTTATGATCTCCACAAGGAGAGCAGGGTTTGACTATCTTTGAATTAGGCAGCAAGGAACTCTTTTGGATTGTTTGCAAAAAGGCATAGAAAATACTACAAACATGGGAAGGGTAAAACATGAGTATTTTTATCCAATTGGTTAGTGAGGAACCTGGAGTCACACCTACCCACCGCCTACTGGCAGGCATAAATATAGCACCATTCTTAGCTTCCTCAGTAAACTACTAGACCTGTGAAAGATCAGACGGGAGAGGGGTTATAGGTCCCAGTGGTATCCGTTCAAGTTTAATGGGTACCATTTCCTGAGATCCAGATGTCCAAAATGGAAACCCTAACCCATTGAAACAGAGAACTTGAATTGGATGAAGTACAGGACTGGACTGGAAGTGAGATCTTCTGGCTAAATAATATTCCCAATGACAAACAATAAAAAATGGTCACAAGTGTGTTTATGTTTTTTATTGTGTATAATCTGATAGTCCAGAAAGGTAAAACAAACTGAAAGACAGTCAGCACGTGTTTCACCAGCTATCGGTACGCAGGCAAGGTTTTTTCTTAAGGTGTAGGTATTGGGAAGTCAGCACATTAGTAGGTAGGCATCACATGTTTAGGGTCAAATTCATAACGGAAATATGGAGCATTGTGTAGCCCTGGGCAGAGCTCGCTGAGTTTCACTCTGCGGAATTCTGTGGAGTTACCATAAATCTCCATGAGATTCCATGTAGTGCCGCAAGCAGGCAGAGTTGTTAAAAAAAATATTCTGGTCATTCCAAAATTCCTACAGTCATGGTGTGTGCTCACCACCAGAAATAATAATTTGTTGGCAAGAATGGTATAAACTTTATATATCAAGAATCAAGGCCATAGGTATGAACATAACGCCAGAATGAATACCTGTATGTGCTGGCTCAAGAGACTCCAAAATGGCTGCAGGGTCTGCAGGGCAAAGTGAGGCCCAGATGTAAACAGAGAGAAGAAATCACATGACAAGCAAAACGTGTGTCCGAATATTAGAGCGCACGTGGTCATAGAACCAACCTCTATTGGAATTTGCAAAGAATAAAAAAGAAATAAATAATACACCTGCAGACCTGCCACATTTAACCAGCCTGGTACACAACAAAACACCTGTGTCTGCCATCAATTGTGCAAGTACAATGGCTTTCAATGGGGAAGGGGATTCCTGTCCTCATGAAGGGATGACCCTTTGGCTGCTGCTTGCATCCTGTGCTCTGAAAAGAACAGATGCAATTCATGGCTCGCTGTGTGCCGTCCTTAGTCATTCTCAGCTTGGGAAGTTATCTGAAATGACCCACCCAGCCACTCCAACCCTGGCAGCCAGCAAGAGGTCGCAGAACTGTCCCACGTGACAATATTTGTGCCCATAGTACCATTGCAATTACTAGTAGTGTAGGGAGGTCACTGGAAGGAGAGAGTGATGTATACTTTAGTCGCCTTTGAACAAGGACCTGGCATTTTGTCATTGTCGCCCTGTTTTTTTCAGTGACCAAAGTTAACGTAATATAGCGCTTCCTGGTGTGGCGTAAGTGTCAAGCACAAATGTAGTGATGTTGATGTGGTGGTTGCTTCCACTTGGAGTGATGTGTCAGTTTGGAGTGCCCTGCACAGTAAGCCAGTGCCCTCTCCCTCACAGAAGTTCTCCTGCTTTGCCTAACCTTCATTTGCCACAAAAATCAGGGTTGCACACTTTAGTCACTAAGCATCCTTACTTTAACTCAGAGTACAAGCTGTCAATCATTCCCCCAGCCCTCCACTTTTGCCTCTTCCAACTGCTGGCAGTCACTCAACGTACACAACGAGCCAGGTGGGGAAGAGATATCCAGGGCACCAGGGCACTGCATGCCCCTCTTCCTGGACCACACCTTACAGGTGACAACTTAACCCAGTCCTGCTTTCAACCAGCGATTCACTATGTTCTTCAACTTGTTGTTTCACATTCAAGGACTTCTTTGGATCTCAACATTGTAATTGTATTATAAAGTGCTTACTACCCCTGATGCTTCAAAAACCACAGGATGTAAAGTGCAGATGGTCAAAACTTCAGGACTGGTTTAAGGTGTCTCACATGACATGGGGCTTCTGGGTAGACATGGGCACTGATAACTCACCTTGCCTAATGATGTTGACTTACACAGGGGAATGTTGACGGCCATGCAGTGCCAGCCAGGAAGATGCTTACTGTGATTAAACTCTTCAAAAATGTATCTGCCATTTTCCTAGCTAGGCCGGTGATTACCTGCTTTGCAACATTCTTTTTCACGAATTCACAAAATATTAAAATGGGTCTACCATTCCCCAGTTAAATGGTACTTCTCCAAATGAGCCATTACACTGTCAGATCACCTAGGTTGTTCTTTGTCAGACAACAGTAATTTACAGATTGTTGATTTCTTTTAACCTTCCTGATCTGGCATTTGTAGTTTGATTTACAGCTAAGTCTCGAAGGGTCTCTACCCTCCTCTCCATAGGTCAAGTCCCCAGGCTTTCTTGCATATGCCAAAGCCACCACTCAACCTCCCCCAGCCTTACAAGCTATTTGCAGAGCTGTAGCATTGACGTTACAAATGGGCTGCGAGAGGAGAAGTGAACAGTGAGAATGCATGGGCAGCAGCTCTCACAGGATGCACAAGATGGAGGACAGAAAGCAACCATGAACAAAGTGCCCTGTCAGTTGTTCCCTTTCATCGGCTGTACACACCTTCATATATACTGTAAGAGGCGATAGTGGCTGAGCATGCTGGTAAACTCTGCTCCACAGCAGTTGCAGAGTTTTTGCCAAACTTCACACTCCAAGCGGAGTACAAAGTGGCAAAAACTCAGCAAACTGCACCGGTGGAATGTTGTTCCCCACCCACTCCTAATAAACTGTTTCATCAATATACTAATAATCAGTATAATACCACTCGTATTGTGGCAGTGTTGCTAAAGTTGTAGACCATGCAGTCTAGAACTACTGCAGAGGCGCGGTTCCTCATTTAAGCCTAGCAGCCGCTGTATGATCTGACGCTTATGGCTGCTTGCCCTGGTGCACAGGAAAGTGAAGAGTCAACATGGCACACAGTCTGTGCCATACCTAACAGTGCCGCATGAGGTATAGCTAAGCCATCTCTACTGCAGGCCTCACAAGTCCTAAGGCAGGGGGCACTATATCCCTTGTGTGGGCATATCTGCCTCAGCAGATATGACCCTGCAATATCTGAGCCCATTCTTGGACATTGCAAGTGCCTAGGGAAACCATAGAGAGTACAGGTTATAAATTGTTTACATAATTTTTGTTAATGTTTTTTAATAATGTGTTATTTTTAGTGCCATAGCGGGATGTGGGTTTTATAGGGGTACTGGGTGGGAAGTAAATTTATTATAATTAATTTTTGTTATTTTTAGTACCATAGCTGGTTGTGGGATTAATAGGGGTTCAGGGTGGGAAGTAAATTCATTAATTATAATGAATAAATAATGTTTTATTAATATTTTTAAGTAAATCATGTTATTATATATTTTTATTAGGTATTATTTGCCGGTTGTACGTTTTGCAGAGGAAGAGGGTGGGAAGTAAATACATTATAATTAAATAATAATTATTTGTAATTAATATTAATTATTTAATTGATAATCAATGATGTTAATTGTATAGTTATTTTTTTAAATTACATTTCAGGTGTGGGTTGTGTGTTTTGTAGGGGTATACAGTGGGAAGTAAATTAATTATAATTAATGATCATTTATTTTATAATTATAATAATTTAACTGATAATTATTTTAATAGTATAATTAGTAGTATGCTTTGTAGAGAAGTAACTAAATAGGAATTATTTATTAAATAATTTTTAAATAATAATTATTATTTAAATGATAAAAATGTCAATTGTGTATTATATTGAATGTTTTTTCTTTTGTTGGTGTGTGCTGTTTTCTATGAGTGAAGGGTGTGTAAGGAGAAAATGATAGTAATAAACAAATATAACATATGTAAATAAAATATTTTTTACGTTACATATTACGTGTGAGTTGTTGAACTTGTAGGAGTAAATGGAGTAAATGTTATTCCTTTATTATTAGTTAATTATTAATAATAACTGTTTAATTGAAAATTAATTATGAAATTGTTGAAATAGTAATTTCTTATTCATATATTTGATGTGTGTTTTTTGTTTTGTAGAGATAAAGGGTAGGGTGGTAATTAACTAAAATTATTTTAGAAAGAAGTCATTGTTATTAATAATTTAACCAATATTTAATAATTTACCATGTGTAAAAAATATTATTTTATAAATAATCTTAGATACATGTGTACTTTGTAGAAATGTAGGGTAGAAAGTTACTTAAACAATAACAAAATAAAAAATTGTTATTTTTGTATTAAGTATTGTATGTGTTAATTGTGTTGTGTGTTTTTTCAAATGTATGTATTAGTTCTTATTATTTTCAGAAGAAAGGTTTTTATTTTGATTTAAACAAAATTTGTAGTAATGTATTTAACCCCTCCCATGCTCATGACGGAACCGTTCCGTCACGAGCCTTGGGTGGGCTGTGCTGGTGACGGAACGATTCCGTCACGGCCGCCGCGCCGCGCTTGCGCGGCTCGAATTCCGCGCCTGCGCTAACGTTCTCTAGCGCGGGCGGGGCAGTGACGGAACCGTACCGTCACAAGCACAGCTCACCCGCGTGCCGTGACGGAGCGGTTCCGTCACGAGTACGGGACCGCCGCGCGGCCCCCCCACCCCTTTAGCACTGCGGCGGAATAGCCGCCGCAGTGAAGGGGTTAATGTATTAAATATAGTAAAAATGATGTATTTACCGTCATTTTATTAAATGTATTTATTTATAATACTTTTTTTTTACACATTTATATTTTTAGCCATTTGGTATGCACCTGAAATTATTGTATTATGTTGAAGAACATTAGTTTGTTTTTAATGTTGCATTAACTAGAGCGGGAATAGTACATTTTACCACTTTGCAATCCAACACTTTCCCAACTATTGCACAGACTGTAATGGGAATAGGACATTTTACCCCTCCGGTATCCAAAACTTTCCTACTGTTGCACTGACTGGAGTGGGAATAGTAGATTTCACCCCTCTGCAAACTAACACTTTCTCTAATGTTGCACTGAGTGGAGTGAAAATAGTAAATTGTACACCTCCGCAATCCAACACTGTCCCTACTGTGGCATTTAGTAGAGTGGGAATAGTACATTTTACCCCTCCGCAATCCAACTCTTTCCCTACTGTTAGGCTGACTGGAGTGGGAATAGTACATTTTACCCTTCAAAAATCCAACATTTGCTGTTGCAGTGGTTGGAGTGAGAATAGTAGGGGCCTATTACAATATGGCCTGTTAAGGCTCCGAACTTTGGTCCAAGCATTTAGGGCCCCACCATAATGGGCCAGTTGGTTTCCTTTCCGACTGCCTCATTACGATGGAGGTGGTCGGAAAGGAAACCGGACAGTCTTTCTGGTTGGCTTCCAGCGGGCTCAGAGAGCCTGACGGCAAGTCGGAATCAGGCCTGTAATCTGAAGGACAGGTCTTTCTGCCCTTGAGATTACGATCACGGTTTCTGACATAGTTTCCATGTTGGTCTGTCCGACATGAGAACCATGTTGAAAAGCTTGTTTGGAGGCCTGCAGCAGGGCCCCCTTTGGTGCACGGCCTCTGGTTGGAGGCCGAGGGGCAGGGGCGGCTCCTCCATGTGGGCAGAGGAGCATTGCCCAACTTCTTTCTCGCAGTGCGAGAAAGCAGAAGAATGTTTGGTTGGTGGCAGGTGGGCGGGTCGGGGAGGAGTGGCTAGCCCAATGTTGTGTGTGCTGACTGTTTGGTTGGCCCCAGGGCTGACCAAACCAGTCATGCACACTCTCCTGCTTTCTCCATGTAGGCTGCATGCAGCCTGGATGGAGAAAACAGCCTCCCCATAGACGCCTGTGTGGTTGGTGTCCCAGCCAATGACAACGCTGCCATTGCAGCTTTGTGATTGGCGTAGGGGAGGGGACAAAGGCTGCCTGCGGCTGCTTCCTGCGAGGATGACGCAACGTGGGTCCTGACCGCCAAAGGTAAGTTTTTATTTATTTTTATTTAAAATTAGCCCCCCATGACCTCCTCCCCACGCGACCCCCGCACCTTCACGCACAAGGTAATGCCGGCCACGACTGTTAAGGGGGCACCTATGGTGCTCCCCTGTTAATCCCTCACCTTGTGTCAGGTACTCATCTGCCTCAGGGTAATGCATGCTCCCATAATGAAATGTAGGAATGCGACTGAAAAATGTTCGGTTGCATCCTAATGGGGCAGTCAGGACTGCTGACCGGGTATCCGTCGGTCGCATGAGCAAGTCGGTGGCAGGCAGAAGTGATTCTGCCCAATATCATAATGAGCCCCTAAATGTTACTCCTCCACTATCCAACAATTTCCCTACTGTTGCATTCATTGGAGTGGGATTAGTAAATTGTACCCCTCTGTAATCCAACACTTCCCCTACTGTTGCACAGACTGGAACGAGAATAGTAAATTTTACCCCTCCATTATACAACACTTTCCCTACTGTTGCTCTGACTAGAGTGGGAAAGGTAAATTTTAACCCTCTGCAATCCAACACTTTCCCTACTGTTACATGGACTGGAATGGGAATAGTAAATGCTACCCCTCCACTATCCAACATTTTACTTATTGTTGCACTGACTGGAGTGGGAATAGTGCGTTTTACCCCTCCGCAATCCAACACTTTCTCTAGTGCTGCACTGAGTGGAGTGGAAATAGTAAATTTTACCCCTCCGCAATCCAACACTTTCCCTAGTGCTGCACTGAGTGGAGTGGGAATAGTACATTTTACCCCTCCGCATTATAATACTTTTCCTAATGTTGCACTTAATAGCGTGGGAATAGTACATTTTACCTTTGTGCAATCTAACAATTGCCCTTCTGTTGTACTGACTGAAGTGGGAATAGTACATTTTACCCCTGTGTGTGTAATTTTCTATGTTTTTTACTTTTTAATTTGTAATTACAATTGCTTTTGTTTTACATTTTTTAGATTATTGTGTGTGTGTATATATATATATATATATATATATATATATATATATATATATATATATATATATATATATATATATATATATATATATATATATATATATATACATATATGCAGGCAAAGCACGAAGACTGAAATCTGGAGCCCCAGACCCAGAAAACGACACGAGTCCCAAAGTCAAGGCAAGTTCTCTTTATTTTCTTAAGGCAGAGGCAGCACACGAGACTGACGCGTTTCGGGCAGTTGCCCTTGTTCACAGTCACAGATTACCCTACATGCCTGGTTTTTTAAATTGCTAGTGCACACCATGTGATAATAAAAAACATAGAAGAGTTACTATTACGGTTTGTGTTATACATCTTCTGGAGTATGGCTGCTATGTTATTTTAAATGCCCAAAAATCAATTTGGTAGTTCATATACACAATGGATAATGTCACACAGGATTATATCTGCATAAATGCATGTTTATGGTCTAAAACAGTCTCTCATATAAAGTGCAAAGTGCAAAGTGCTATATTGTGCAAATTATAGATCTTTACATCCTGTGCAAAATAGGCATTTTTAGTTATAAAAGTATAAATACTTAAAAACTTTCCATACAAAATTAATTGTTATATCATAAAAATGTTATATCCTATATACACGTTAAAATAGACAAGATCTGTAAACATATATACTCTGTGCAAAATCGCAATATAAATACAAGGACCTTAAAGACCAAAAAATACTGTTATCAATCCTGCAGGGACATCTTAAAATGATGGCAACCCTGTTTATCCTAAATGAATTGTAAGGGACATCAAGAAGTGATGGCAGCCCTATTACTCTCCTTGATTAACACCCCGTCTGGTAGATCTCTATGTCAAAATATTCTAAATGTGCTGATAACACCATAGTGCTATGTGTTAAACTCAAGATGGAACATAAACTAATCCATTTCAATTTGAGTGAACCCCAGTGCAAGAAATATATAAAAAAGGGAAGGGAAAAAAGATAGACTGGAATCGACAACGAGGGAAGGAGTAAGGGCCACAGGGAAGGGAGGAGGGAGAAAGACAGGGAACTATAACAGCATAACCATAAAGCAAGAGACTACACCAGGTTCATCAATAGGTGTGAAGTTTGACAAATGAAGAAATTTACAAATTAATTACAGAAAGTGATAGAGATCCTCCGTGGTGTTGAGTCCATTAGGGACCTTGGTATCTAGCTCTAATATCATTCTAGATTCCATCTGGCGCAGAAGTTTGTCTCTGTCTCCCCCTCTTCTTGGTTGTGCAACTGATGTTAATACAAAATAATTCAGGCATTCCAAGTTGTTGTTATGTACTTGTCTGAAATGCCTGGCGACAGGATAAGCATTGTCGTTATTAACAATTGCACGCAAGTGTTGTAATATCCTGCCATGTACTGCTGGTCGGGTACTTCCAATATATCTCAGTCCGCAAGTACAGGTCAGGACATATACCGCATATCCAGTCCTACAGTTATAGTTCCCCTTGATTTGTAGGGGAGTTGGACTGAATGGGGTGGAATATGAGCATGTGTTAATCCCGAACTTACATGCCCGACAGCTATTACACTTAAAAAACCCATTTCTGGGTGGTAATCGGGTGGATTGTGTAGTAAGTTCTGGGAAAGGGTTGGAGACATGACTACGTAAGGAGGGTCCCCTCCTATATATATATGTATGGAAGAAAAGGTTGCCACCTAGGTGGGAATGCACTTACAGGTAGGAATTAATGCCAGCGCAAGGGCGCGAGCTGCGAACAGAGTCCCTTTCCTGCCAGACGCGTTTCGGGCCAACGCCCTCTTCAGTGGCAGCACATGTGACATGACGGCAGCTGCAGGCACCAGTAAATACCCTCAGTGATTATGCACAGGTGTGAAACCTGAAGCAATGCTTTCTGGGACTGGTGGTTCGATAAAACCCAAGTGGGTCGCCGTCGCCATTCGCATGCAAAAAAAGTTTTAAAGGGATTGCCAATGTCCCCGCAAGCACCCCGCAAGTAAAGGCACCTCCTGTACCACAAAAAGCTGCCCAAATGAGGCAGCCGTGGACCCGCAGTTTGTCCGCGGATGTGCAAACCCGCGACCGTGGCCGGCCGCTAACAAATGGAAGAAAAGGTTGCCACCTAGGTGGGAATGCACTTACAGGTAGGAATTAATGCCAGCGCAAGGGCGCGAGCTGCGAACAGAGTCCCTTTCCTGCCAGACGCGTTTCGGGCCAACGCCCTCTTCAGTGGCAGCACATGTGACATGACGGCAGCTGCAGGCACCAGTAAATACCCTCAGTGATTATGCACAGGTGTGAAACCTGAAGTAATGCTTTCTGGGACTGGTGGTTCGATAAAACCCAAGTGGGTCGCCGCCGCCATTCGCATGCAAAAAAAGTTTTAAAGGGATTGCCAATGTCCCCGCAAGCACCCCGCAAGTAAAGGCACCTCCTGTACCACAAAAAGCTGCCCAAATGAGGCAGCCGTGGACCCGCAGTTTGTCCGCGGATGTTCAAACCCGCGACCGTGGCCGGCCGCTATCAAATGGAAGAAAAGGTTGCCACCTAGGTGGGAATGCACTTACAGGTAGGAATTAATGCCAGCGCAAGGGCGCGAGCTGCGAACAGAGTCCCTTTCCTGCCAGACGCGTTTCGGGCCAACGCCCTCTTCAGTGGCAGCACATGTGACATGACGGCAGCTGCAGGCACCAGTAAATACCCTCAGTGATTATGCACAGGTGTGAAACCTGAAGCAATGCTTTCTGGGACTGGTGGTTCGATAAAACCCAAGTGGGTCGCCGCCGCCATTCGCATGCAAAAAAAGTTTTAAAGGGATAGCCAATGTCCCCGCAAGCACCCCGCAAGTAAAGGCACCTCCTGTACCACAAAAAGCTGCCCAAATGAGGCAGCCGTGGACCCGCAGTTTGTCCGCGGATGTGCAAACCCGCGACCGTGGCCGGCCGCTAACAAATGGAAGAAAAGGTTGCCACCTAGGTGGGAATGCACTTACAGGTAGGAATTAATGCCAGCGCAAGGGCGCGAGCTGCGAACAGAGTCCCTTTCCTGCCAGACGCGTTTCGGGCCAACGCCCTCTTCAGTGGCAGCACATGTGACATGACGGCAGCTGCAGGCACCAGTAAATACCCTCAGTGATTATGCACAGGTGTGAAACCTGAAGCAATGCTTTCTGGGACTGGTGGTTCGATAAAACCCAAGTGGGTCGCCGCCGCCATTCGCATGCAAAAAAAGTTTTAAAGGGATTGCCAATGTCCCCGCAAGCACCCCGCAAGTAAAGGCACCTCCTGTACCACAAAAAGCTGCCCAAATGAGGCAGCCGTGGACCCGCAGTTTGTCCGCGGATGTGCAAACCCGCGACCGTGGCCGGCCGCTAACAAATGGAAGAAAAGGTTGCCACCTAGGTGGGAATGCACTTACAGGTAGGAATTAATGCCAGCGCAAGGGCGCGAGCTGCGAACAGAGTCCCTTTCCTGCCAGACGCGTTTCGGGCCAACGCCCTCTTCAGTGGCAGCACATGTGACATGACGGCAGCTGCAGGCACCAGTAAATACCCTCAGTGATTATGCACAGGTGTGAAACCTGAAGCAATGCTTTCTGGGACTGGTGGTTCGATAAAACCCAAGTGGGTCGCCGCCGCCATTCGCATGCAAAAAAAGTTTTAAAGGGATTGCCAATGTCCCCGCAAGCACCCCGCAAGTAAAGGCACCTCCTGTACCACAAAAAGCTGCCCAAATGAGGCAGCCGTGGACCCGCAGTTTGTCCGCGGATGTGCAAACCCGCGACCGTGGCCGGCCGCTAACAAATGGAAGAAAAGGTTGCCACCTAGGTGGGAATGCACTTACAGGTAGGGATTAATGCCAGCGCAAGGGCGCGAGCTGCGAACAGAGTCCCTTTCCTGCCAGACGGTTTCGGGCCAACGCCCTCTTCAGTGGCAGCACATGTGACATGACGGCAGCTGCAGGCACCAGTAAATACCCTCAGTGATTATGCACAGGTGTGAAACCTGAAGCAATGCTTTCTGGGACTGGTGGTTCGATAAAACCCAAGTGGGTCGCCGCCGCCATTCGCATGCAAAAAAAGTTTTAAAGGGATTGCCAATGTCCCCGCAAGCACCCCGCAAGTAAAGGCACCTCCTGTACCACAAAAAGCTGCCCAAATGAGGCAGCCGTGGACCCGCAGTTTGTCCGCGGATGTGCAAACCCGCGACCGTGGCCGGCCGCTAACAAATGGAAGAAAAGGTTGCCACCTAGGTGGGAATGCACTTACAGGTAGGAATTAATGCCAGCGCAAGGGCGCGAGCTGCGAACAGAGTCCCTTTCCTGCCAGACGCGTTTCGGGCCAACGCCCTCTTCAGTGGCAGCACATGTGACATGACGGCAGCTGCAGGCACCAGTAAATACCCTCAGTGATTATGCACAGGTGTGAAACCTGAAGCAATGCTTTCTGGGACTGGTGGTTCGATAAAACCCAAGTGGGTCGCCGCCGCCATTCGCATGCAAAAAAAGTTTTAAAGGGATTGCCAATGTCCCCGCAAGCACCCCGCAAGTAAAGGCACCTCCTGTACCACAAAAAGCTGCCCAAATGAGGCAGCCGTGGACCCGCAGTTTGTCCGGGGATGTGCAAACCCGCGACCGTGGCCGGCCGCTAACAAATGGAAGAAAAGGTTGCCACCTAGGTGGGAATGCACTTACAGGTAGGAATTAATGCCAGCGCAAGGGCGCGAGCTGCGAACAGAGTCCCTTTCCTGCCAGACGCGTTTCGGGCCAACGCCCTCTTCAGTGGCAGCACATGTGACATGACGGCAGCTGCAGGCACCAGTAAATACCCTCAGTGATTATGCACAGGTATGAAACCTGAAGCAATGCTTTCTGGGACTGGTGGTTCGATAAAACCCAAGTGGGTCGCCGCCGCCATTCGCATGCAAAAAAAGTTTTAAAGGGATTGCCAATGTCCCCGCAAGCACCCCGCAAGTAAAGGCACCTCCTGTACCACAAAAAGCTGCCCAAATGAGGCAGCCGTGGACCCGCAGTTTGTCCGCGGATGTGCAAACCCGCGACCGTGGCCGGCCGCTAACAAATGGAAGAAAAGGTTGCCACCTAGGTGGGAATGCACTTACAGGTAGGAATTAATGCCAGCGCAAGGGCGCGAGCTGCGAACAGAGTCCCTTTCCTGCCAGACGCGTTTCGGGCCAACGCCCTCTTCAGTGGCAGCACATGTGACATGACGGCAGCTGCAGGCACCAGTAAATACCCTCAGTGATTATGCACCGGTGTGAAACCTGAAGCAATGCTTTCTGGGACTGGTGGTTCGATAAAACCCAAGTGGGTCGCCGCCGCCATTCGCATGCAAAAAAAGTTTTAAAGGGATTGCCAATGTCCCCGCAAGCACCCCGCAAGTAAAGGCACCTCCTGTACCACAAAAAGCTGCCCAAATGAGGCAGCCGTGGACCCGCAGTTTGTCCGTGGATGTGCAAACCCGCGACCGTGGCCGGCCGCTAACAAATGGAAGAAAAGGTGGCCACCTAGGTGGGAATGCACTTACAGGTAGGAATTAATGACAGCGCAAGGGCGCGAGCTGCGAACAGAGTCCCTTTCCTGCCAGACGCGTTTCGGGCCAACGCCCTCTTCAGTGGCAGCACATGTGACATGACGGCAGCTGCAGGCACCAGTAAATACCCTCAGTGATTATGCACAGGTGTGAAACCTGAAGCAATGCTTTCTGGGACTGGTGGTTCGATAAAACCCAAGTGGGTCGCCGCCGCCATTCGCATGCAAAAAAAGTTTTAAAGGGATTGCCAATGTCCCCGCAAGCACCCCGCAAGTAAAGGCACCTCCTGTACCACAAAAAGCTGCCCAAATGAGGCAGCCGTGGACCCGCAGTTTGTCCGCGGATGTGCAAACCCGCGACCGTGGCCGGCCGCTAACAAATGGAAGAAAAGGTGGCCACCTAGGTGGGAATGCTCTTACAGGTAGGAATTAATGACAGCGCAAGGGCGCGAGCTGCGAACAGAGTCCCTTTCCTGCCAGACGCGTTTCGGGCCAACGCCCTCTTCAGTGGCAGCACATGTGACATGACGGCAGCTGCAGGCACCAGTAAATACCCTCAGTGATTATGCACAGGTGTGAAACCTGAAGCAATGCTTTCTGGGACTGGTGGTTCGATAAAACCCAAGTGGGTCGCCGCCGCCATTCGAATGCAAAAAAAGTTTTAAAGGGATTGCCAATGTCCCCGCAAGAACCCCGCAAGTAAAGGCACCTCCTGTACCACAAAAAGCTGCCCAAATGAGGCAGCCGTGGACCCGCAGTTTGTCCGCGGATGTGCAAACCCGCGACCGTGGCCGGCCGCTAACAAATGGAAGAAAAGGTTGCCACCTAGGTGGGAATGCACTTACAGGTAGGAATTAATGCCAGCGCAAGGGCGCGAGCTGCGAACAGAGTCCCTTTCCTGCCAGACGCGTTTCGGGCCAACGCCCTCTTCAGTGGCAGCCCATGTGACATGACGGCAGCTGCAGGCACCAGTAAATACCCTCAGTGATTATGCACAGGTGTGAAACCTGAAGCAATGCTTTCTGGGACTGGTGGTTCGATAAAACCCAAGTGGGTCGCCGCCGCCATTCGCATGCAAAAAAAGTTTTAAAGGGATTGCCAATGTCCCCGCAAGCACCCCGCAAGTAAAGGCACCTCCTGTACCACAAAAAGCTGCCCAAATGAGGCAGCCGTGGACCCGCAGTTTGTCCGCGGATGTGCAAACCCGCGACCGTGGCCGGCCGCTAACAAATGGAAGAAAAGGTTGCCACCTAGGTGGGAATGCACTTACAGGTAGGAATTAATGCCAGCGCAAGGGCGCGAGCTGCGAACAGAGTCCCTTTCCTGCCAGACGCGTTTCGGGCCAACGCCCTCTTCAGTGGCAGCACATGTGACATGACGGCAGCTGCAGGCACCAGTAAATACCCTCAGTGATTATGCACAGGTGTGAAACCTGAAGCAATGCTTTCTGGGACTGGTGGTTCGATAAAACCCAAGTGGGTCGCCGCCGCCATTCGCATGCAAAAAAAGTTTTAAAGGGATTGCCAATGTCCCCGCAAGCACCCCGCAAGTAAAGGCACCTCCTGTACCACAAAAAGCTGCCCAAATGAGGCAGCCGTGGACCCGCAGTTTGTCCGCGGATGTTCAAACCCGCGACCGTGGCCGGCCGCTAACAAATGGAAGAAAAGGTTGCCACCTAGGTGGGAATGCACTTACAGGTAGGAATTAATGCCAGCGCAAGGGCGCGAGCTGCGAACAGAGTCCCTTTCCTGCCAGACGCGTTTCGGGCCAACGCCCTCTTCAGTGGCAGCACATGTGACATGACGGCAGCTGCAGGCACCAGTAAATACCCTCAGTGATTATGCACAGGTGTGAAACCTGAAGCAATGCTTTCTGGGACTGGTGGTTCGATAAAACCCAAGTGGGTCGCCGCCGCCATTCGCATGCAAAAAAAGTTTTAAAGGGATAGCCAATGTCCCCGCAAGCACCCCGCAAGTAAAGGCACCTCCTGTACCACAAAAAGCTGCCCAAATGAGGCAGCCGTGGACCCGCAGTTTGTCCGCGGATGTGCAAACCTGCGACCGTGGCCGGCCGCTAACAAATGGAAGAAAAGGTTGCCACCTAGGTGGGAATGCACTTACAGGTAGGAATTAATGCCAGCGCAAGGGCGCGAGCTGCGAACAGAGTCCCTTTCCTGCCAGACGCGTTTCGGGCCAACGCCCTCTTCAGTGGCAGCACATGTGACATGACGGCAGCTGCAGGCACCAGTAAATACCCTCAGTGATTATGCACAGGTGTGAAACCTGAAGCAATGCTTTCTGGGACTGGTGGTTCGATAAAACCCAAGTGGGTCGCCGCCGCCATTCGCATGCAAAAAAAGTTTTAAAGGGATTGCCAATGTCCCCGCAAGCACCCCGCAAGTAAAGGCACCTCCTGTACCACAAAAAGCTGCCCAAATGAGGCAGCCGTGGACCCGCAGTTTGTCCGCGGATGTGCAAACCCGCGACCGTGGCCGGCCGCTAACAAATGGAAGAAAAGGTTGCCACCTAGGTGGGAATGCACTTACAGGTAGGGATTAATGCCAGCGCAAGGGCGCGAGCTGCGAACAGAGTCCCTTTCCTGCCAGACGCGTTTCGGGCCAACGCCCTCTTCAGTGGCAGCACATGTGACATGACGGCAGCTGCAGGCACCAGTAAATACCCTCAGTGATTATGCACAGGTGTGAAACCTGAAGCAATGCTTTCTGGGACTGGTGGTTCGATAAAACCCAAGTGGGTCGCCGCCGCCATTCGCATGCAAAAAAAGTTTTAAAGGGATTGCCAATGTCCCCGCAAGCACCCCGCAAGTAAAGGCATCTCCTGTACCACAAAAAGCTGCCCAAATGAGGCAGCCGTGGACCCGCAGTTTGTCCGCGGATGTGCAAACCCGCGACCGTGGCCGGCCGCTAACAAATGGAAGAAAAGGTTGCCACCTAGGTGGGAATGCACTTACAGGTAGGGATTAATGCCAGCGCAAGGGCGCAAGCTGCGAACAGAGTCCCTTTCCTGCCAGACGCGTTTCGGGCCAACGCCCTCTTCAGTGGCAGCACATGTGACATGACGGCAGCTGCAGGCACCAGTAAATACCCTCAGTGAATATGCACAGGTGTGAAACCTGAAGCAATGCTTTCTGGGACTGGTGGTTCGATAAAACCCAAGTGGGTCGCCGCCGCCATTCGCATGCAAAAAAAGTTTTAAAGGGATTGCCAATGTCCCCGCAAGCACCCCGCAAGTAAAGGCACCTCCTGTACCACAAAAAGCTGCCCAAATGAGGCAGCCGTGGACCCGCAGTTTGTCCGCGGATGTGCAAACCCGCGACCGTGGCCGGCCGCTAACAAATGGAAGAAAAGGTTGCCACCTAGGTGGGAATGCACTTACAGGTAGGAATTAATGCCAGCGCAAGGGCGCGAGCTGCGAACAGAGTCCCTTTCCTGCCAGACGCGTTTCGGGCCAACGCCCTCTTCAGTGGCAGCACATGTGACATGACGGCAGCTGCAGTCACCAGTAAATACCCTCAGTGATTATGCACAGGTGTGAAACCTGAAGCAATGCTTTCTGGGACTGGTGGTTCGATAAAACCCAAGTGGGTCGCCGCCGCCATTCGCATGCAAAAAAAGTTTTAAAGGGATTGCCAATGTCCCCGCAAGCACCCCGCAAGTAAAGGCACCTCCTGTACCACAAAAAGCTGCCCAAATGAGGCAGCCGTGGACCCGCAGATTGTCCGCGGATGTGCAAACCCGCGACCGTGGCCGGCCGCTAACAAATGGAAGAAAAGGTTGCCACCTAGGTGGGAATGCACTTACAGGTAGGAATTAATGCCAGCGCAAGGGCGCGAGCTGCGAACAGAGTCCCTTTCCTGCCAGACGCGTTTCGGGCCAACGCCCTCTTCAGTGGCAGCACATGTGACATGACGGCAGCTGCAGGCACCAGTAAATACCCTCAGTGATTATGCACAGGTGTGAAACCTGAAGCAATGCTTTCTGGGACTGGTGGTTCGATAAAACCCAAGTGGGTCGCCGCCGCCATTCGCATGCAAAAAAAGTTTTAAAGGGATTGCCAATGTCCCCGCAAGCACCCCGCAAGTAAAGGCACCTCCTGTACCACAAAAAGCTGCCCAAATGAGGCAGCCGTGGACCCGCAGTTTGTCCGCGGATGTGCAAACCCGCGACCGTGGCCGGCCGCTAACAAATGGAAGAAAAGGTTGCCACCTAGGTGGGAATGCACTTACAGGTAGGAATTAATGCCAGCGCAAGGGCGCGAGCTGCGAACAGAGTCCCTTTCCTGCCAGACGCGTTTCGGGCCAACGCCCTCTTCAGTGGCAGCACATGTGACATGACGGCAGCTGCAGGCACCAGTAAATACCCTCAGTGATTATGCACAGGTGTGAAACCTGAAGCAATGCTTTCTGGGACTGGTGGTTCGATAAAACCCAAGTGGGTCGCCGCCGCCATTCGCATGCAAAAAAAGTTTTAAAGGGATTGCCAATGTCCCCGCAAGCACCCCGCAAGTAAAGGCACCTCCTGTACCACAAAAAGCTGCCCAAATGAGGCAGCCGTGGACCCGCAGTTTGTCCGCGGATGTGCAAACCCGCGACCGTGGCCGGCCGCTAACAAATGGAAGAAAAGGTTGCCACCTAGGTGGGAATGCACTTACAGGTAGGAATTAATGCCAGAGCAAGGGCGCGAGCTGCGAACAGAGTCCCTTTCCTGCCAGACGCGTTTCGGGCCAACGCCCTCTTCAGTGGCAGCACATGTGACATGACGGCAGCTGCAGGCACCAGTAAATACCCTCAGTGATTATGCACAGGTGTGAAACCTGAAGCAATGCTTTCTGGGACTGGTGGTTCGATAAAACCCAAGTGGGTCGCCGCCGCCATTCGCATGCAAAAAAAGTTTTAAAGGGATTGCCAATGTCCCCGCAAGCACCCCGCAAGTAAAGGCACCTCCTGTACCACAAAAAGCTGCCCAAATGAGGCAGCCGTGGACCCGCAGTTTGTCCGCAGATGTGCAAACCCGCGACCGTGGCCGGCCGCTAACAAATGGAAGAAAAGGTTGCCACCTAGGTGGGAATGCACTTACAGGTAGGAATTAATGCCAGTGCAAGGGCGCGAGCTGCGAACAGAGTCCCTTTACTGCCAGACGCGTTTCGGGCCAACACCCTCTTCAGTGGCAGCACATGTGACATGACGGCAGCTGCAGGCACCAGTAAATACCCTCAGTGATTATGCACAGGTGTGAAACCTGAAGCAATGCTTTCTGGGACTGGTGGTTCGATAAAACCCAAGTGGGTCGCCGCCGCCATTCGCATGCAAAAAAAGTTTTAAAGGGATTGCCAATGTCCCTGCAAGCACCCCGCAAGTAAAGGCACCTCCTGTACCACAAAAAGCTGCCCAAATGAGGCAGCCGTGGACCCGCAGTTTGTCCGCGGATGTGCAAACCCGCGACCGTGGCCGGCCGCTAACAAATGGAAGAAAAGGTTGCCACCTAGGTGGGAATGCACTTACAGGTAGGAATTAATGCCAGCGCAAGGGCGCGAGCTGCGAACAGAGTCCCTTTCCTGCCAGACGCGTTTCGGGCCAACGCCCTCTTCAGTGGCAGCACATGTGACATGACGGCAGCTGCAGGCACCAGTAAATACCCTCGGTGATTATGCACAGGTGTGAAACCTGAAGCAATGCTTTCTGGGACTGGTGGTTCGATAAAACCCAAGGGATTGCCAATGTCCCCGCAAGCAACCCGCAAGTAAAGGCACCTCCTGTACCACAAAAAGCTGCCCAAATGCGGGGTGCTTGCAGGGACATTGGCAATCCCTTTAAAACTTTTTTTGCATGCGAATGGCGGCGGCGACCCACTTGGGTTTTATCGAACCACCAGTCCCAGAAAGCATTGCTTCAGGTTTCACACCTGTGCATAATCACTGAGGGTATTTACTGGTGCCTGCAGCTGCCGTCATGTCACATGTGCTGCCACTGAAGAGGGCGTTGGCCCGAAACGCGTCTGGCAGGAAAGGGACTCTGTTCGCAGCTCGCGCCCTTGCGCTGGCATTAATTCCTACCTGTAAGTGCATTCCCACCTAGGTGGCAACCTTTTCTTCCATTTGTTAGCGGCCGGCCACGGTCGCAGGTTTGCACATCCGCGGACAAACTGCGGGTCCACGGCTGCCTCATTTGGGCAGCTTTTTGTGGTACAGGAGGTGCCTTTACTTGCGGGGTGCTTGCTGGGACATTGGCAATCCCTTTAAAACTTTTTTTGCATGCGAATGGCGGCGGCGACCCACTTGGGTTTTATCGAACCACCAGTCCCAGAAAGCATTGCTTCAGGTTTCACACCTGTGCATAATCACCGAGGGTTTTACTGGTGCCTGCAGCTGCCGTCATGTCACATGTGCTGCCACTGAAGAGGGCGTTGGCCCGAAACGCGTCTGGCAGGAAAGGGACTCTGTTCGCAGCTCGCGCCCTTGCGCTGGCATTAATTCCTACCTGTAAGTGCATTCCCACTTGGGTGGCAACCTTTTCTTCCATTTGTTAGCGGCCGGCCACGGTCGCGGGTTTGCACATCCGCGGACAAACTGCGGGTCCACGCATGCCTCATTTGGGCAGCTTTTTGTGGTACAGGAGGTGCCTTTACTTGCGGGGTGCTTGCGGGGACATTGGCAATCCCTTTAAAACTTTTTTTGCACGCGAATGGCGGCGGCGACCCACTTGGGTTTTATCGAACCACCAGTCCCAGAAAGCATTGCTTCAGGTTTCACACCTGTGCATAATCACTGAGGGTATTTACTGGTGCCTGCAGCTGCCGTCATGTCACATGTGCTGCCACTGAAGAGGGCGTTGGCCCAAAACGCGTCTGGCAGGAAAGGGACTCTGTTCGCAGTTCGCGCCCTTGCGCTGGCATTAATTCCTACCTGTAAGTGCATTCCCACCTAGGTGGCAACCTTTTCTTCCATTTGTTAGCGGCCGGCCACGGTCACGGGTTTGCACATCCGCGGACAAACTGCGGGTCCACGGCTGCCTCATTTGGGCAGCTTTTTGTGGTACAGGAGGTGCCTTTACTTGCGGGGTGCTTGCTGGGACATTGGCAATCCCTTTAAAACTTTTTTTGCACGCGAATGGCGGCGGCGACCCACTTGGGTTTTATCAAACCACCAGTCCCAGAAAGCATTGCTTCAGGTTTCACACCTGTGCATAATCACTGAGGGTATTTACTGGTGCCTGCAGCTGCCGTCATGTCACATGTGCTGCCACTGAAGAGGGCGTTGGCCCGAAACGCGTCTGGCAGGAAAGGGACTCGCAGCTCGCGCCCTTGCGCTGGCATTAATTCCTACCTGTAAGTGCATTCCCACCTAGGTGGCAACCTTTTCTTCCATTTGTTAGCGGCCGGCCACGGTCGCGGGTTTGCACATCCGCGGACAAACTGCGGGTCCACGGCTGCCTCATTTGGGCAGCTTTTTGTGGTACAGGAGGTGCCTTTACTTGCGGGGTGCTTGCGGGGACATTGGCAATCCCTTTAAAACTTTTTTTGCATGCGAATGGCGGCGGCGACCCACTTGGGTTTTATCGAACCACCAGTCCCAGAAAGCATTGCTTCAGGTTTCACACCTGTGCATAATCACTGAGGGTATTTACTGGTGCCTGCAGCTGCCGTCATGTCACATGTGCTGCCACTGAAGAGGGTGTTGGCCCGAAACGCGTCTGGCAGTAAAGGGACTCTGTTCGCAGCTCGCGCCCTTGCGCTGGCATTAATTCCTACCTGTAAGTGCATTCCCACCTAGGTGGCAACCTTTTCTTCCATTTGTTAGCGGCCGGCCACGGTCGCGGGTTTGCACATCCGCGGACAAACTGCGGGTCCACGGCTGCCTCATTTGGGCAGCTTTTTGTGGTACAGGAGGTGCCTTTACTTGCGGGGTGCTTGCGGGGACATTGGCAATCCCTTTAAAACTTTTTTTGCATGCGAATGGCGGCGGCGACCCACTTGGGTTTTATCGAACCACCAGTCCCAGAAAGCATTGCTTCAGGTTTCACACCTGTGCATAATCACTGAGGGTATTTACTGGTGCCTGCAGCTGCCGTCATGTCACATGTGCTGCCACTGAAGAGGGCGTTGGCCCGAAACGCGTCTGGCAGGAAAGGGACTCTGTTCGCAGCTCGCGCCCTTGCGCTGGCATTAATTCCTACCTGTAAGTGCATTCCCACCTAGGTGGCAACCTTTTCTTCCATTTGTTAGCGGCCGGCCACGGTCGCGGGTTTGCACATCCGCGGACAAACTGCGGGTCCACGGCTGCCTCATTTGGGCAGCTTTTTGTGGTACAGGAGGTGCCTTTACTTGCGGGGTGCTTGCGGGGACATTGGCAATCCCTTTAAAACTTTTTTTGCATGCGAATGGCGGCGGCGACCCACTTGGGTTTTATCGAACCACCAGTCCCAGAAAGCATTGCTTCAGGTTTCACACCTGTGCATAATCACTGAGGGTATTTACTGGTGCCTGCAGCTGCCGTCATGTCACATGTGCTGCCACTGAAGAGGGCGTTGGCCCGAAACGCGTCTGGCAGGAAAGGGACTCTGTTCGCAGCTCGCGCCCTTGCGCCGGCATTAATTCCTACCTGTAAGTGCATTCCCACCTAGGTGGCAACCTTTTCTTCCATTTGTTAGCGGCCGGCCACGGTCGTGGGTTTGCACATCCGCGGACAAACTGCGGGTCCACGGCTGCCTCATTTGGGCAGCTTTTTGTGGTACAGGAGGTGCCTTTACTTGCGGGGTGCTTGCGGGGACATTGGCAATCCCTTTAAAACTTTTTTTGCATGCGAATGGCGGCGGCGACCCACTTGGGTTTCATCGAACCACCAGTCCCAGAAAGCATTGCTTCAGGTTTCACACCTGTGCATAATCACTGAGGGTATTTACTGGTGCCTGCAGCTGCCGTCATGTCACATGTGCTGCCACTGAAGAGGGCGTTGGCCCGAAACGCGTCTGGCAGGAAAGGGACTCTGTTCGCAGCTCGCGCCCTTGCGCTGGCATTAATTCCTACCTGTAAGTGCATTCCCACCTAGGTGGCAACCTTTTCTTCCATTTGTTAGCGGCCGGCCACGGTCGCGGGTTTGCACATCCGCGGACAAACTGCGGGTCCACGGCTGCCTCATTTGGGCAGCTTTTTGTGGTACAGGAGGTGCCTTTACTTGCGGGGTGCTTGCGGGGACATTGGCAATCCCTTTAAAACTTTTTTTGCATGCGAATGGCGGCGGCGACCCACTTGGGTTTTATCGAACCACCAGTCCCAGAAAGCATTGCTTCAGGTTTCACACCTGTGCATAATCACTGAGGGTATTTACTGGTGCCTGCAGCTGCCGTCATGTCACATGTGCTGCCACTGAAGAGGGCGTTGGCCCGAAACGCGTCTGGCAGGAAAGGGACTCCGTTCGCAGCTCGCGCCCTTGCGCTGGCATTAATTCCTACCTGTAAGTGCATTCCCACCTAGGTGGCAACCTTTTCTTCCATTTGTTAGCGGCCGGCCACGGTCGCGGGTTTGCACATCCGCGGACAAACTGCGGGTCCACGGCTGCCTCATTTGGGCAGCTTTTTGTGGTACAGGAGGTGCCTTTACTTGCGGGGTGCTTGCGGGGACATTGGCAATCCCTTTAAAACTTTTTTTGCATGCGAATGGCGGCGGCGACCCACTTGGGTTTTATCGAACCACCAGTCCCAGAAAGCATTGCTTCAGGTTTCACACCTGTGCATAATCACTGAGGGTATTTACTGGTGCCTGCAGCTGCCGTCATGTCACATGTGCTGCCACTGAAGAGGGCGTTGGCCCGAAACGCGTCTGGCAGGAAAGGGACTCTGTTCGCAGCTCGCGCCCTTGCGCTGGCATTAATTCCTACCTGTAAGTGCATTCCCACCTAGGTGGCAACCTTTTCTTCCATTTGTTAGCGGCCGGCCACGGTCGCGGGTTTGCACATCCGCGGACAAACTGCGGGTCCACGGCTGCCTCATTTGGGCAGCTTTTTGTGGTACAGGAGGTGCCTTTACTTGCGGGGTGCTTGCGGGGACATTGGCAATCCCTTTAAAACTTTTTTTGCATGCGAATGGCGGCGGCGACCCACTTGGGTTTTATCGAACCACCAGTCCCAGAAAGCATTGCTTCAGGTTTCACACCTGTGCATAATCACTGAGAGTATTTACTGGTGCCTGCAGCTGGCGTCATGTCACATGTGCTGCCACTGAAGAAGGCGTTGGCCCGAAACGCGTCTGGCAGGAAAGGGACTCTGTTCGCAGCTCGCGCCCTTGCGCTGGCATTAATTCCTACCTGTAAGTGCATTCCCACCTAGGTGGCAACCTTTTCTTCCATTTGTTAGCGGCCAGCCACGGTCGCGGGTTTGCACATCCGCGGACAAACTGCGGGTCCACGGCTGCCTCATTTGGGCAGCTTTTTGTGGTACAGGAGGTGCCTTTACTTGCGGGATGCTTGCGGGGACATTGGCAATCCCTTTAAAACTTTTTTTGCATGCGAATGGCGGCGGCGACCCACTTGGGTTTTATCGAACCACCAGTCCCAGAAAGCATTGCTTCAGGTTTCACACCTGTGCATAATCACCGAGGGTATTTACTGGTGCCTGCAGCTGCCGTCATGTCAGATGTGCTGCCACTGAAGAGGGCGTTGGCCCGAAACGCGTCTGGCAGGAAAGGGACTCTGTTCGCAGCTCGCGCCCTTGCGCTGGCATTAATTCCTACCTGTAAGTGCATTCCCACCTAGGTGGCAACCTTTTCTTCCATTTGTTAGCGGCCGGCCACGGTCGCGGGTTTGCACATCCGCGGACAAACTGCGGGTCCACGGCTGCCTCATTTGGGCAGCTTTTTGTGGTACAGGAGGTGCCTTTACTTGCGGGGTGCTTGCGGGGACATTGGCAATCCCTTTAAAACTTTTTTTGCATGCGAATGGCGGCGGCGACCCACTTGGGTTTTATCGAACCACCAGTCCCAGAAAGCATTGCTTCAGGTTTCACACCTGTGCATAATCACTGAGGGTATTTACTGGTGCCTGCAGCTGCCGTCATGTCACATGTGCTGCCACTGAAGAGGGCGTTGGCCCGAAACGCGTCTGGCAGGAAAGGGACTCTGTTCGCAGCTCGCGCCCTTGCGCTGGCATCAATACCTACCTGTAAGTGCATTCCCACCTAGGTGGCAACCTTTTCTTCCATTTGTTAGCGGCCGGCCACGGTCGCGGGTTTGCACATCCGCGGACAAACTGCGGGTCCATGGCTGCCTCATTTGGGCAGCTTTTTGTGGTACAGGAGGTGCCTTTACTTGCGGGGTGCTTGCGGGGACATTGGCAATCCCTTTAAAACTTTTTTTGCATGCGAATGGCGGCGGCGACCCACTTGGGTTTTATCGAACCACCAGTCCCAGAAAGCATTGCTTCAGGTTTCACACCTGTGCATAATCACTGAGGGTATTTACTGGTGCCTGCAGCTGCCGTCATGTCACATGTGCTGCCACTGAAGAGGGCGTTGGCCCGAAACGCGTCTGGCAGGAAAGGGACTCTGTTCGCAGCTTGCGCCCTTGCGCTGGCATTAATTCCTACCTGTAAGTGCATTCCCACCTAGGTGGCAACCTTTTCTTCCATTTGTTAGCGGCCGGCCACGGTCGCGGGTTTGCACATCCGCGGACAAACTGCGGGTCCAAGGCTGCCTCATTTGGGCATCTTTTTGTGGTACAGGAGGTGCCTTTACTTGCGGGGTGCTTGCGGGGACATTGGCAATCCCTTTAAAACTTTTTTTGCATGCGAATGGCGGCGGCGACCCACTTGGGTTTTATCGAACCACCAGTCCCAGAAAGCATTGCTTCAGGTTTCACACCTGTGCATAATCACTGAGGGTATTTACTGGTGCCTGCAGCTGCCGTCATGTCACATGTGCTGCCACTGAAGAGGGTGTTGGCCCGAAACGCGTCTGGCAGGAAAGGGACTCTGTTCGCAGCTCGCGCCCTTGCGCTGGCATTAATTCCTACCTGTAAGTGCATTCCCACCTAGGTGGCAACCTTTTCTTCCATTTGTTAGCGGCCGGCCACGGTCGCGGGTTTGCACATCCGCGGACAAACTGCGGGTCCACGGCTGCCTCATTTGGGCAGCTTTTTGTGGTACAGGAGGTGCCTTTACTTGCGGGATGCTTGCGGGGACATTGGCAATCCCTTTAAAACTTTTTTTGCATGCGAATGGCGGCGGCGACCCACTTGGGTTTTATCGAACCACCAGTCCCAGAAAGCATTGCTTCAGGTTTCACACCTGTGCATAATCACTGAGGGTATTTACTGGTGCCTGCAGCTGCCGTCATGTCACATGTGCTGCCACTGAAGAGGGCGTTGGCCCGAAACGCGTCTGGCAGGAAAGGGACTCTGTTCGCAGCTCGCGCCCTTGCGCTGGCATTAATTCCTACCTGTAAGTGCATTCCCACCTAGGTGGCAACCTTTTCTTCCATTTGCTAGCGGCCGGCCACGGTCGCGGGTTTGAACATCCGCGGACAAACTGCGGGTCCACGGCTGCCTCATTTGGGCAGCTTTTTGTGGTACAGGAGGTGCCTTTACTTGCGGGGTGCTTGCGGGGACATTGGCAATCCCTTTAAAACTTTTTTTGGATGCGAATGGCGGCGGCGACCCACTTGGGTTTTATCGAACCACCAGTCCCAGAAAGCATTGCTTCAGGTTTCACACCTGTGCATAATCACTGAGGGTATTTACTGGTGCCTGCAGCTGCCGTCATGTCACATGTGCTGCCACTGAAGAGGGCGTTGGCCCGAAACGCGTCTGGCAGGAAAGGGACTCTGTTCGCAGCTCGCGCCCTTGCGCTGGCATTAATTCCTACCTGTAAGTGCATTCCCACCTAGGTGGCAACCTTTTCTTCCATTTGTTAGCGGCCGGCCACGGTCGCGGGTTTGCACATCCGCGGACAAACTGCGGGTCCACGGCTGCCTCATTTGGGCAGCTTTTTGTGGTACAGGAGGTGCCTTTACTTGCGGGGTGCTTGCGGGGACATTGGCAATCCCTTTAAAACTTTTTTTGCATGCGAATGGCGGCGGCGACCCACTTGGGTTTTATCGAACCACCAGTCCCAGAAAGCATTGCTTCAGGTTTCACACCTGTGCATAATCACTGAGGGTATTTACTGGTGCCTGCAGCTGCCGTCATGTCACATGTGCTGCCACTGAAGAGGGCGTTGGCCCGAAACGCGTCTGGCAGGAAAGGGACTCTGTTCGCAGCTCGCGCCCTTGCGCTGGCATTAATTCCTACCTGTAAGTGCATTCCCACCTAGGTGGCAACCTTTTCTTCCATTTGTTAGCGGCCGGCCACGGTCGCGGGTTTGCACATCCGCGGACAAACTGCGGGTCCACGGCTGCCTCATTTGGGCAGCTTTTTGTGGTACAGGAGGTGCCTTTACTTGCGGGGTGCTTGCGGGGACATTGGCAATCCCTTTAAAACTTTTTTTGCATGCGAATGGCGGTGGCGACCCACTTGGGTTTTATCGAACCACCAGTCCCAGAAAGCATTGCTTCAGGTTTCACACCTGTGCATAATCACTGAGAGTATTTACTGGTGCCTGCAGCTGCCGTCATGTCACATGTGCTGCCACTGAAGAAGGCGTTGGCCCGAAACGTGTCTGGCAGGAAAGGGACTCTGTTCGCAGCTCGCGCCCTTGCGCTGGCATTAATTCCTACCTGTAAGTGCATTCCCACCTAGGTGGCAACCTTTTCTTCCATTTGTTAGCGGCCAGCCACGGTCGCGGGTTTGCACATCCGCGGACAAACTGCGGGTCCACGGCTGCCTCATTTGGGCAGCTTTTTGTGGTACAGGAGGTGCCTTTACTTGCGGGATGCTTGCGGGGACATTGGCAATCCCTTTAAAACTTTTTTTGCATGCGAATGGCGGCGGCGACCCACTTGGGTTTTATCGAACCACCAGTCCCAGAAAGCATTGCTTCAGGTTTCACACCTGTGCATAAGCACCGAGAGTATTTACTGGTGCCTGCAGCTGCCGTCATGTCAGATGTGCTGCCACTGAAGAGGGCGTTGGCCCGAAACGCGTCTGGCAGGAAAGGGACTCTGTTCGCAGCTCGCGCCCTTGCGCTGGCATTAATTCCTACCTGTAAGTGCATTCCCACCTAGGTGGCAACCTTTTCTTCCATTTGTTAGCGGCCGGCCACGGTCGCGGGTTTGCACATCCGCGGACAAACTGCGGGTCCACGGCTGCCTCATTTGGGCAGCTTTTTGTGGTACAGGAGGTGCCTTTACTTGCGGTGTGCTTGCGGGGACATTGGCAATCCCTTTAAAACTTTTTTTGCATGCGAATGGCGGCGGCGACCCACTTGGGTTTTATCGAACCACCAGTCCCAGAAAGCATTGCTTCAGGTTTCACACCTGTGCATAATCACTGAGGGTATTTACTGGTGCCTGCAGCTGCCGTCATGTCACATGTGCTGCCACTGAAGAGGGCGTTGGCCCGAAACGCGTCTGGCAGGAAAGGGACTCTGTTCGCAGCTCGCGCCCTTGCGCTGGCATCAATTCCTACCTGTAAGTGCATTCCCACCTAGGTGGCAACCTTTTCTTCCATTTGTTAGCGTCCGGCCACGGTCGCGGGTTTGCACATCCGCGGACAAACTGCGGGTCCATGGCTGCCTCATTTGGGCAGCTTTTTGTGGTACAGGAGGTGCCTTTACTTGCGGGGTGCTTGCGGGGACATTGGCAATCCCTTTAAAACTTTTTTTGCATGCGAATGGCGGCGGCGACCCACTTGGGTTTTATCGAACCACCAGTCCCAGAAAGCATTGCTTCAGGTTTCACACCTGTGCATAATCACTGAGGGTATTTACTGGTGCCTGCAGCTGCCGTCATGTCACATGTGCTGCCACTGAAGAGGGCGTTGGCCCGAAACGCGTCTGGCAGGAAAGGGACTCTGTTCGCAGCTCGCGCCCTTGCGCTGGCATTAATTCCTACCTGTAAGTGCATTCCCACCTAGGTGGCAACCTTTTCTTCCATTTGCTAGCGGCCGGCCACGGTCGCGGGTTTGAACATCCGCGGACAAACTGCGGGTCCACGGCTGCCTCATTTGGGCAGCTTTTTGTGGTACAGGAGGTGCCTTTACTTGCGGGGTGCTTGCGGGGACATTGGCAATCCCTTTAAAACTTTTTTTGCATGCGAATGGCGGCGGCAACCCACTTGGGTTTTATCGAACCACCAGTCCCAGAAAGCATTGCTTCAGGTTTCACACCTGTGCATAATCACTGAGGGTATTTACTGGTGCCTGCAGCTGCCATCATGTCACATGTGCTGCCACTGAAGAGGGCGTTGGCCCGAAACGCGTCTGGCAGGAAAGGGACTCTGTTCGCAGCTCGCGCCCTTGCGCTGGCATTAATTCCTACCTGTAAGTGCATTCCCACCTAGGTGGCAACCTTTTCTTCCATTTGTTAGCGGCCGGCCACGGTCGCGGGTTTGCACATCCGCGGACAAACTGCGGGTCCACGGCTGCCTCATTTGGGCAGCTTTTTGTGGTACAGGAGGTGCCTTTACTTGCGGGGTGCTTGCGGGGACATTGGCAATCCCTTTAAAACTTTTTTTGCATGCGAATGGCGGCGGCGACCCACTTGGGTTTTATCGAACCACCAGTCCCAGAAAGCATTGCTTCAGGTTTCACACCTGTGCATAATCACTGAGGGTATTTACTGGTGCCTGCAGCTGCCGTCATGTCACATGTGCTGCCACTGAAGAGGGCGTTGGCCCGAAATGCGTCTGGCAGGAAAGGGACTCTGTTCGCAGCTCGCGCCCTTGCGCTGGCATTAATTCCTACCTGTAAGTGCATTCCCACCTAGGTGGCAACCTTTTCTTCCATTTGTTAGCGGCCGGCCACGGTCGCGGGTTTGCACATCCGCGGACAAACTGCGGGTCCACGGCTGCCTCATTTGGGCAGCTTTTTGTGGTACAGGAGGTGCCTTTACTTGCGGGGTGCTTGCGGGGACATTGGCAATCCCTTTAAAACTTTTTTTGCATGCGAATGGCGGCGGCGACCCACTTGGGTTTTATCGAACCACCAGTCCCAGAAAGCATTGCTTCAGGTTTCACACCTGTGCATAATCACTGAGGGTATTTACTGGTGCCTGCAGCTGCCGTCATGTCACATGTGCTGCCACTGAAGAAGGCGTTGGCCCGAAACGCGTCTGGCAGGAAAGGGACTCTGTTCGCAGCTCGTGCCCTTGCGCTGGCATTAATTCCTACCTGTAAGTGCATTCCCACCTAGGTGGCAACCTTTTCTTCCATTTGTTAGCGGCCGGCCACGGTCGCGGGTTTGCACATCCGCGGACAAACTGCGGGTCCACGGCTGCCTCATTTGGGCAGCTTTTTGTGGTACAGGAGGTGCCTTTACTTGCGGGATGCTTGCGGGGACATTGGCAATCCCTTTAAAACTTTTTTTGCATGCGAATGGCGGCGGCGACCCACTTGGGTTTTATCGAACCACCAGTCCCAGAAAGCATTGCTTCAGGTTTCACACCTGTGCATAATCACTGAGGGTATTTACTGGTGCCTGCAGCTGCCGTCATGTCACATGTGCTGCCACTGAAGAGGGCGTTGGCCCGAAACGCGTCTGGCAGGAAAGGGACTCTGTTCGCAGCTCGCGCCCTTGCGCTGGCATTAATTCCTACCTGTAAGTGCATTCCCACCTAGGTGGCAACCTTTTCTTCCATTTGCTAGCGGCCGGCCACGGTCGCGGGTTTGCACATCCGCGGACAAACTGCGGGTCCACGGCTGCCTCATTTGGGCAGCTTTTTGTGGTACAGGAGGTGCCTTTACTTGCGGGGTGCTTGCGGGGACATTGGCAATCCCTTTAAAACTTTTTTTGGATGCGAATGGCGGCGGCGACCCACTTGGGTTTTATCGAACCACCAGTCCCAGAAAGCATTGCTTCAGGTTTCACACCTGTGCATAATCACTGAGGGTATTTACTGGTGCCTGCAGCTGCCATCATGTCACATGTGCTGCCACTGAAGAGGGCGTTGGCCCGAAACGCGTCTGGCAGGAAAGGGACTCTGTTCGCAGCTCGCGCCCTTGCGCTGGCATTAATTCCTACCTGTAAGTGCATTCCCACCTAGGTGGCAACCTTTTCTTCCATTTGTTAGCGGCCGGCCACGATCGCGGGTTTGCACATCCGCGGACAAACTGCGGGTCCACGGCTGCCTCATTTGGGCAGCTTTTTGTGGTACAGGAGGTGCCTTTACTTGCGGGGTGCTTGCGGGGACATTGGCAATCCCTTTAAAACTTTTTTTGCATGCGAATGGCGGCGGCGACCCACTTGGGTTTTATCGAACCACCAGTCCCAGAAAGCATTGCTTCAGGTTTCACACCTGTGCATAATCACTGAGGGTAGTTACTGGTGCCTGCAGCTGCCGTCATGTCACATGTGCTGCCACTGAAGAGGGCGTTGGCCCGAAACGCGTCTGGCAGGAAAGGGACTCTGTTCGCAGCTCGCGCCCTTGCGCTGGCATTAATTCCTACCTGTAAGTGCATTCCCACCTAGGTGGCAACCTTTTCTTCCATTTGTTAGCGGCCAGCCACGGTCGCGGGTTTGAACATCCGCGGACAAACTGCGGGTCCACGGCTGCCTCATTTGGGCAGCTTTTTGTGGTACAGGAGGTGCCTTTACTTGCGGGGTGCTTGCGGGGACATTGGCAATCCCTTTAAAACTTTTTTTGCATGCGAATGGCGGCGGCGACCCACTTGGGTTTTATCGAACCACCAGTCCCAGAAAGCATTGCTTCAGGTTTCACACCTGTGCATAATCACTGAGGGTATTTACTGGTGCCTGCAGCTGCCGTCATGTCACATGTGCTGCCACTGAAGAGGGCGTTGGCCCGAAACGCGTCTGGCAGGAAAGGGACTCTGTTCGCAGCTCGCGCCCTTGCGCTGGCATTAATTCCTACCTGTAAGTGCATTCCCACCTAGGTGGCAACCTTTTCTTCCATTTGTTAGCGGCCGGCCACGGTCGCGGGTTTGCACATCCGCGGACAAACTGCGGGTCCACGGCTGCCTCATTTGGGCAGCTTTTTGTGGTACAGGAGGTGCCTTTACTTGCGGGGTGCTTGCGGGGACATTGGCAATCCCTTTAAAACTTTTTTTGCATGCGAATGGCGGCGGCGACCCACTTGGGTTTTATCGAACCACCAGTCCCAGAAAGCATTGCTTCAGGTTTCACACCTGTGCATAATCACTGAGGGTATTTACTGGTGCCTGCAGCTGCCGTCATGTCACATGTGCTGCCACTGAAGAGGGCGTTGGCCCGAAACGCGTCTGGCAGGAAAGGGACTCTGTTCGCAGCTCGCGCCCTTGCGCTGGCATTAATTCCTACCTGTAAGTGCATTCCCACCTAGGTGGCAACCTTTTCTTCCATTTGTTAGCGGCCGGCCACGGTCGCGGGTTTGCACATCCGCGGACAAACTGCGGGTCCACGGCTGCCTCATTTGGGCAGCTTTTTGTGGTACAGGAGGTGCCTTTACTTGCGGGGTGCTTGCGGGGACATTGGCAATCCCTTTAAAACTTTTTTTGCATGCGAATGGCGGCGGCGACCCACTTGGGTTTTATCGAACCACCAGTCCCAGAAAGCATTGCTTCAGGTTTCACACCTGTGCATAATCACTGAGGGTATTTACTGGTGCCTGCAGCTGCCGTCATGTCACATGTGCTGCCACTGAAGAGGGCGTTGGCCCGAAACGCGTCTGGCAGGAAAGGGACTCTGTTCGCAGCTCGCGCCCTTGCGCTGGCATTAATTCCTACCTGTAAGTGCATTCCCACCTAGGTGGCAACCTTTTCTTCCATTTGTTAGCGGCCAGCCACGGTCGCGGGTTTGCACATCCGCGGACAAACTACGGGTCCACGGCTGCCTCATTTGGGCAGCTTTTTGTGGTACAGAAGGTGCCTTTACTTGCGGGATGCTTGCGGGGACATTGGCAATCCCTTTAAAACTTTTTTTGCATGCGAATGGCGGCGGCGACCCACTTGGGTTTTATCGAACCACCAGTCCCAGAAAGCATTGCTTCAGGTTTCACACCTGTGCATAATCACCGAGGGTATTTACTGGTGCCTGCAGCTGCCGTCATGTCAGATGTGCTGCCACTGAAGAGGGCGTTGGCCCGAAACGCGTCTGGCAGGAAAGGGACTCTGTTCGCAGCTCGCGCCCTTGCGCTGGCATTAATTCCTACCTGTAAGTGCATTCCCACCTAGGTGGCAACCTTTTCTTCCATTTGTTAGCGGCCGGCCACGGTCGCGGGTTTGCACATCCGCGGACAAACTGCGGGTCCACGGCTGCCTCATTTGGGCAGCTTTTTGTGGTACAGGAGGTGCCTTTACTTGCGGGGTGCTTGCGGGGACATTGGCAATCCCTTTAAAACTTTTTTTGCATGCGAATGGCGGCGGCGACCCACTTGGGTTTTATCGAACCACCAGTCCCAGAAAGCATTGCTTCAGGTTTCACACCTGTGCATAATCACTGAGGGTATTTACTGGTGCCTGCAGCTGCCGTCATGTCACATGTGCTGCCACTGAAGAGGGCGTTGGCCCGAAACGCGTCTGGCAGGAAAGGGACTCTGTTCGCAGCTCGCGCCCTTGCGCTGGCATCAATTCCTACCTGTAAGTGCATTCCCACCTAGGTGGCAACCTTTTCTTCCATTTGTTAGGGGCCGGCCACGGTCGCGGGTTTGCACATCCGCGGACAAACTGCGGGTCCATGGCTGCCTCATTTGGGCAGCTTTTTGTGGTACAGGAGGTGCCTTTACTTGCGGGGTGCTTGCGGGGACATTGGCAATCCCTTTAAAACTTTTTTTGCATGCGAATGGCGGCGGCGACCCACTTGGGTTTTATCGAACCACCAGTCCCAGAAAGCATTGCTTCAGGTTTCACACCTGTGCATAATCACTGAGGGCATTTACTGGTGCCTGCAGCTGCCGTCATGTCACATGTGCTGCCACTGAAGAGGGCGTTGGCCCGAAACGCGTCTGGCAGGAAAGGGACTCTGTTCGCAGCTTGCGCCCTTGCGCTGGCATTAATTCCTACCTGTAAGTGCATTCCCACCTAGGTGGCAACCTTTTCTTCCATTTGTTAGCGGCCGGCCACGGTCGCGGGTTTGCACATCCGCGGACAAACTGCGGGTCCACGGCTGTCTCATTTGGGCAGCTTTTTGTGGTACAGGAGGTGCCTTTACTTGCGGGTGCTTGCGGGGACATTGGCAATCCCTTTAAAACTTTTTTTGCATGCGAATGGCGGCGGCGACCCACTTGGGTTTTATCGAACCACCAGTCCCAGAAAGCATTGCTTCAGGTTTCACACCTGTGCATAATCACTGAGGGTATTTACTGGTGCCTGCAGCTGCCGTCATGTCACATGTGCTGCCACTGAAGAGGGCGTTGGCCCGAAACGCGTCTGGCAGGAAAGGGACTCTGTTCGCAGCTTGCGCCCTTGCGCTGGCATTAATTCCTACCTGTAAGTGCATTCCCACCTAGGTGGCAACCTTTTCTTCCATTTGTTAGCGGCCGGCCACGGTCGCGGGTTTGCACATCCGCGGACAAACTGCGGGTCCACGGCTGTCTCATTTGGGCAGCTTTTTGTGGTACAGGAGGTGCCTTTACTTGCGGGTGCTTGCGGGGACATTGGCAATCCCTTTAAAACTTTTTTTGCATGCGAATGGCGGCGGCGACCCACTTGGGTTTTATCGAACCACCAGTCCCAGAAAGCATTGCTTCAGGTTTCACACCTGTGCATAATCACTGAGGGTATTTACTGGTGCCTGCAGCTGCCGTCATGTCACATGTGCTGCCACTGAAGAGGGCGTTGGCCCGAAACGCGTCTGGCAGGAAAGGGACTCTGTTCGCAGCTCGCGCCCTTGCGCTGGCATTAATTCCTACCTGTAAGTGCATTCCCACCTAGGTGGCAACCTTTTCTTCCATTTGTTAGCGGCCGGCCACGGTCGCGGGTTTGCACATCCGCGGACAAACTGCGGGTCCACGGCTGCCTCATTTGGGCAGCTTTTTGTGGTACAGGAGGTGCCTTTACTTGCGGGGTGCTTGCGGGGACATTGGCAATCCCTTTAAAACTTTTTTTGCATGCGAATGGCGGCGGCGACCCACTTGGGTTTTATCGAACCACCAGTTCCAGAAAGCATTGCTTCAGGTTTCACACCTGTGCATAATCACTGAGGGTATTTACTGGTGCCTGCAGCTGCCGTCATGTCACATGTGCTGCCACTGAAGAAGGCGTTGGCCCGAAACGCGTCTGGCAGGAAAGGGACTCTGTTCGCAGCTCGCGCCCTTGCGCTGGCATTAATTCCTACCTGTAAATGCATTCCCACCTAGGTGGCAACCTTTTCTTCCATTTGTTAGCGGCCGGCCACGGTCGCGGGTTTGCACATCCGCGGACAAACTGCGGGTCCACGGCTGCCTCATTTGGGCAGCTTTTTGTGGTACAGGAGGTGCCTTTACTTGCGGGATGCTTGCGGGGACATTGGCAATCCCTTTAAAACTTTTTTTGCATGCGAATGGCGGCGGCGACCCACTAGGGTTTTATCGAACCACCAGTCCCAGAAAGCATTGCTTCAGGTTTCACACCTGTGCATAATCACTGAGGGTATTTACTGGTGCCTGCAGCTGCCGTCATGTCACATGTGCTGCCACTGAAGAGGGCGTTGGCCCGAAACGCGTCTGGCAGGAAAGGGACTCTGTTCGCAGCTCGCGCCCTTGCGCTGGCATTAATTCCTACCTGTAAGTGCATTTCCACCTAGGTGGCAACCTTTTCTTCCATTTGCTAGCGGCCGGCCACGGTCGCGGGTTTGCACATCCGCGGACAAACTGCGGGTCCACGGCTGCCTCATTTGGGCAGCTTTTTGTGGTACAGGAGGTGCCTTTACTTGCGGGGTGCTTGCGGGGACATTGGCAATCCCTTTAAAACTTTTTTTGGATGCGAATGGCGGCGGCGACCCACTTGGGTTTTATCGAACCACCAGTCCCAGAAAGCATTGCTTCAGGTTTCACACCTGTGCATAATCACTGAGGGTATTTACTGGTGCCTGCAGCTGCCGTCATGTCACATGTGCTGCCACTGAAGAGGGCGTTGGCCCGAAACGCGTCTGGCAGGAAAGGGACTCTGTTCGCAGCTCGCGCCCTTGCGCTGGCATTAATTCCTACCTGTAAGTGCATTCCCACTTAGGTGGCAACCTTTTCTTCCATTTGTTAGCGGCCGGCCACGGTCGCGGGTTTGCACATCCGCGGACAAACTGCGGGTCCACGGCTGCCTCATTTGGGCAGCTTTTTGTGGTACAGGAGGTGCCTTTACTTGCGGGGTGCTTGCGGGGACATTGGCAATCCCTTTAAAACTTTTTTTGCATGCGAATGGCGGCGGCGACCCACTTGGGTTTTATCGAACCACCAGTCCCAGAAAGCATTGCTTCAGGTTTCACACCTGTGCATAATCACTGAGGGTATTTACTGGTGCCTGCAGCTGCCGTCATGTCACATGTGCTGCCACTGAAGAGGGCGTTGGCCCGAAATGCGTCTGGCAGGAAAGGGACTCTGTTCGCAGCTCGCGCCCTTGCGCTGGCATTAATTCCTACCTGTAAGTGCATTCCCACCTAGGTGGCAACCTTTTCTTCCATTTGTTAGCGGCCGGCCACGGTCGCGGGTTTGCACATCCGCGGACAAACTGCGGGTCCACGGCTGCCTCATTTGGGCAGCTTTTTGTGGTACAGGAGGTGCCTTTACTTGCGGGGTGCTTGCGGGGACATTGGCAATCCCTTTAAAACTTTTTTTGCATGCGAATGGCGGCGGCGACCCACTTGGGTTTTATCGAACCACCAGTCCCAGAAAGCATTGCTTCAGGTTTCACACCTGTGCATAATCACTGAGGGTATTTACTGGTGCCTGCAGCTGCCGTCATGTCACATGTGCTGCCACTGAAGAGGGCGTTGGCCCGAAACGCGTCTGGCAGGAAAGGGACTCTGTTCGCAGCTCGCCCCCTTGCGCTGGCATTAATTCCTACCTGTAAGTGCATTCCCACCTAGGTGGCAACCTTTTCTTCCATTTGTTAGCGGCCGGCCACGGTCGCGGGTTTGCACATCCGCGGACAAACTGCGGGTCCACGGCTGCCTCATTTGGGCAGCTTTTTGTGGTACAGGAGGTGCCTTTACTTGCGGGGTGCTTGCGGGGACATTGGCAATCCCTTTAAAACTTTTTTTGCATGCGAATGGCGGCGGCGACCCACTTGGGTTTTATCGAACCACCAGTCCCAGAAAGCATTGCTTCAGGTTTCACACCTGTGCATAATCACTGAGGGTATTTACTGGTGCCTGCAGCTGCCGTCATGTCACATGTGCTGCCACTGAAGAGGGCGTTGGCCCGAAACGCGTCTGGCAGGAAAGGGACTCTGTTCGCAGCTCGCGCCCTTGCGCTGGCATTAATTCCTACCTGTAAGTGCATTCCCACCTAGGTGGCAACCTTTTCTTCCATTTGTTAGCGGCCGGCCACGGTCGCGGGTTTGCACATCCGCGGACAAACTGCGGGTCCACGGCTGCCTCATTTGGGCAGCTTTTTGTGGTACAGGAGGTGCCTTTACTTGCGGGGTGCTTGCGGGGACATTGGCAATCCCTTTAAAACTTTTTTTGCATGCGAATGGCGGCGGCGACCCACTTGGGTTTTATCGAACCACCAGTCCCAGAAAGCATTGCTTCAGGTTTCACACCTGTGCATAATCACTGAGGGTATTTACTGGTGCCTGCAGCTGCCGTCATGTCACATGTGCTGCCACTGAAGAAGGCGTTGGCCCGAAACGCGTCTGGCAGGAAAGGGACTCTGTTCGCAGCTCGCGCCCTTGCGCTGGCATTAATTCCTACCTGTAAGTGCATTCCCACCTAGGTGGCAACCTTTTCTTCCATTTGTTAGCGGCCGGCCACGGTCGCGGGTTTGCACATCCGCGGACAAACTGCGGGTCCACGGCTGCCTCATTTGGGCAGCTTTTTGTGGTACAGGAGGTGCCTTTACTTGCGGGATGCTTGCGGGGACATTGGCAATCCCTTTAAAACTTTTTTTGCATGCGAATGGCGGCGGCGACCCACTTGGGTTTTATCGAACCACCAGTCCCAGAAAGCATTGCTTCAGGTTTCACACCTGTGCATAATCACTGAGGGTATTTACTGGTGCCTGCAGCTGCCGTCATGTCACATGTGCTGCCACTGAAGAGGGCGTTGGCCCGAAACGCGTCTGGCAGGAAAGGGACTCTGTTCGCAGCTCGCGCCCTTGCGCTGGCATTAATTCCTACCTGTAAGTGCATTCCCACCTAGGTGGCAACCTTTTCTTCCATTTGCTAGCGGCCGGCCACGGTCGCGGGTTTGCACATCCGCGGACAAACTGCGGGTCCACGGCTGCCTCATTTGGGCAGCTTTTTGTGATACAGGAGGTGCCTTTACTTGCGGGGTGCTTGCGGGGACATTGGCAATCCCTTTAAAACTTTTTTTGGATGCGAATGGCGGCGGCGACCCACTTGGGTTTTATCGAACCACCAGTCCCAGAAAGCATTGCTTCAGGTTTCACACCTGTGCATAATCACTGAGGGTATTTACTGGTGCCTGCAGCTGCCGTCATGTCACATGTGCTGCCACTGAAGAGGGCGTTGGCCCGAAACGCGTCTGGCAGGAAAGGGACTCTGTTCGCAGCTCGCGCCCTTGCGCTGGCATTAATTCCTACCTGTAAGTGCATTCCCACCTAGGTGGCAACCTTTTCTTCCATTTGTTAGCGGCCGGCCACGGTCGCGGGTTTGCACATCCGCGGACAAACTGCGGGTCCACGGCTGCCTCATTTGGGCAGCTTTTTGTGGTACAGGAGGTGCCTTTACTTGCGGGGTGCTTGCGGGGACATTGGCAATCCCTTTAAAACTTTTTTTGCATGCGAATGGCGGCGGCGACCCACTTGGGTTTTATCGAACCACCAGTCCCAGAAAGCATTGCTTCAGGTTTCACACCTGTGCATAATCACTGAGGGTATTTACTGGTGCCTGCAGCTGCCGTCATGTCACATGTGCTGCCACTGAAGAGGGCGTTGGCCCGAAACGCGTCTGGCAGGAAAGGGACTCTGTTCGCAGCTCGCGCCCTTGCGCTGGCATTAATTCCTACCTGTAAGTGCATTCCCACCTAGGTGGCAACCTTTTCTTCCATTTGTTAGCGGCCGGCCACGGTCGCGGGTTTGCACATCCGCGGACAAACTGCGGGTCCACGGCTGCCTCATTTGGGCAGCTTTTTGTGGTACAGGAGGTGCCTTTACTTGCGGGGTGCTTGCGGGGACATTGGCAATCCCTTTAAAACTTTTTTTGCATGCGAATGGCGGCGGCGACCCACTTGGGTTTTATCGAACCACCAGTCCCAGAAAGCATTGCTTCAGGTTTCACACCTGTGCATAATCACTGAGGGTATTTACTGGTGCCTGCAGCTGCCGTCATGTCACATGTGCTGCCACTGAAGAGGGCGTTGGCCCGAAACGCGTCTGGCAGGAAAGGGACTCTGTTCGCAGCTCGCGCCCTTGCGCTGGCATTAATTCCTACCTGTAAGTGCATTCCCACCTAGGTGGCAACCTTTTCTTCCATTTGTTAGCGGCCGGCCACGGTCGCGGGTTTGCACATCCGCGGACAAACTGCGGGTCCACGGCTGCCTCATTTGGGCAGCTTTTTGTGGTACAGGAGGTGCCTTTACTTGCGGGGTGCTTGCGGGGACATTGGCAATCCCTTTAAAACTTTTTTTGCATGCGAATGGCGGCGGCGACCCACTTGGGTTTTATCGAACCACCAGTCCCAGAAAGCATTGCTTCAGGTTTCACACCTGTGCATAATCACTGAGGGTATTTACTGGTGCCTGCAGCTGCCGTCATGTCACATGTGCTGCCACTGAAGAGGGCGTTGGCCCGAAACGCGTCTGGCAGGAAAGGGACTCTGTTCGCAGCTCGCGCCCTTGCGCTGGCATTAATTCCTACCTGTAAGTGCATTCCCACCTAGGTGGCAACCTTTTCTTCCATTTGTTAGCGGCCGGCCACGGTCGCGGGTTTGCACATCCGCGGACAAACTGCGGGTCCACGGCTGCCTCATTTGGGCAGCTTTTTGTGGTACAGGAGGTGCCTTTACTTGCTGGGTGCTTGCGGGGACATTGGCAATCCCTTTAAAACTTTTTTTGCATGCGAATGGCGGCGGCGACCCACTTGGGTTTTATCGAACCACCAGTCCCAGAAAGCATTGCTTCAGGTTTCACACCTGTGCATAATCACTGAGGGTATTTACTGGTGCCTGCAGCTGCCGTCATGTCACATGTGCTGCCACTGAAGAGGGCGTTGGCCCGAAACGCGTCTGGCAGGAAAGGGACTCTGTTCGCAGCTCGCGCCCTTGCGCTGGCATTAATTCCTACCTGTAAGTGCATTCCCACCTAGGTGGCAACCTTTTCTTCCATTTGTTAGGGGCCGGCCACGGTCGCGGGTTTGCACATCCGCGGACAAACTGCGGGTCCACGGCTGCCTCATTTGGGCAGCTTTTTGTGGTACAGGAGGTGCCTTTACTTGCGGGGTGCTTGCGGGGACATTGGCAATCCCTTTAAAACTTTTTTTGCATGCGAATGGCGGCGGCGACCCACTTGGGTTTTATCGAACCACCAGTCCCAGAAAGCATTGCTTCAGGTTTCACACCTGTGCATAATCACTGAGGGTATTTACTGGTGCCTGCAGCTGCCGTCATGTCACATGTGCTGCCACTGAAGAGGGCGTTGGCCCGAAACGCGTCTGGCAGGAAAGGGACTCTGTTCGCAGCTCGCGCCCTTGCGCTGGCATTAATTCCTACCTGTAAGTGCATTCCCACCTAGGTGGCAACCTTTTCTTCCATTTGTTAGCGGCCGGCCACGGTCGCGGGTTTGCACATCCGCGGACAAACTGCGGGTCCACGGCTGCCTCATTTGGGCAGCTTTTTGTGGTACAGGAGGTGCCTTTACTTGCGGGGTGCTTGCGGGGACATTGGCAATCCCTTTAAAACTTTTTTTGCATGCGAATGGCGGCGGCGACCCACTTGGGTTTTATCGAACCACCAGTCCCAGAAAGCATTGCTTCAGGTTTCACACCTGTGCATAATCACTGAGGGTATTTACTGGTGCCTGCAGCTGCCGTCATGTCACATGTGCTGCCACTGAAGAGGGCGTTGGCCCGAAACGCGTCTGGCAGGAAAGGGACTCTGTTCGCAGCTCGCGCCCTTGCGCTGGCATTAATTCCTACCTGTAAGTGCATTCCCACCTAGGTGGCAACCTTTTCTTCCATTTGTTAGCGGCCGGCCACGGTCGCGGGTTTGCACATCCGCGGACAAACTGCGGGTCCACGGCTGCCTCATTTGGGCAGCTTTTTGTGGTACAGGAGGTGCCTTTACTTGCTGGGTGCTTGCGGGGACATTGGCAATCCCTTTAAAACTTTTTTTGCATGCGAATGGCGGCGGCGACCCACTTGGGTTTTATCGAACCACCAGTCCCAGAAAGCATTGCTTCAGGTTTCACACCTGTGCATAATCACTGAGGGTATTTACTGGTGCCTGCAGCTGCCGTCATGTCACATGTGCTGCCACTGAAGAGGGCGTTGGCCCGAAACGCGTCTGGCAGGAAAGGGACTCTGTTCGCAGCTCGCGCCCTTGCGCTGGCATTAATTCCTACCTGTAAGTGCATTCCCACCTAGGTGGCAACCTTTTCTTCCATTTGTTAGCGGCCGGCCACGGTCGCGGGTTTGCACATCCGCGGACAAACTGCGGGTCCACGGCTGCCTCATTTGGGCAGCTTTTTGTGGTACAGGAGGTGCCTTTACTTGCGGGGTGCTTGCGGGGACATTGGCAATCCCTTTAAAACTTTTTTTGCATGCGAATGGCGGCGGCGACCCACTTGGGTTTTATCGAACCACCAGTCTCAGAAAGCATTGCTTCAGGTTTCACACCTGTGCATAATCACTGAGGGTATTTACTGGTGCCTGCAGCTGCCGTCATGTCACATGTGCTGCCACTGAAGAGGGCGTTGGCCCGAAACGCGTCTGGCAGGAAAGGGACTCTGTTCGCAGCTCGCGCCCTTGCGCTGGCATTAATTCCTACCTGTAAGTGCATTCCCACCTAGGTGGCAACCTTTTCTTCCATATATATATATATATATATATATATCAAAAAAATAAAAATAAAATCATATATATATATATATGTATATATATATATGATTCACCAAACACCCACTCGCTTTTCAGAGGGCACACACAGCTTGCCTGCCATCCAGCATTAATTGCTCTAACTCGCCCCCAGATGCTGGTTAATTTCAATTGCCGACACGTTTCGAGGCACCCTGCCTCTTCTTCATGGGCACATTCACAAGCAGCAACACGGACTCGCTTTCCTTCATTAAGGACAGTTTTTATTTCCTTTAGGGCCCCCTAGTGAGCCTTGCTGGTTTCACACATATCGCAAGGTCCTTACAGCGAGGCTCACTAGGGGGCCATAAAGGAAATAAAAACTGTCGCGTGGTCCTTACAGCGAGTAAATTATCTCTCCTCAGTGGGTGTGTTGCAGTTCTAGTAATTTGTAATTTTCTATGTTTTTTACTTTTTTATTTGTAATTACAATTGCTTTTGTTTGACATTTTTTAGATTATTGTATGTGTGTGTGTGTGTGTATATATATATATACATTGGCTTTGGTGATGGCTGCAATAATGGGCTTTCCAGCTTTCTCCAAACAATCCAATGTTCACGCTCTCAGAGAAACGCCGCACAACGCCAGGAAGTAACTCCAAGGGTGTTTATTCACACCTACAGTAGGTGTGAATAAACACCCTTGGAGTTACTTCCTGGCGTTGTGTGGAGAATTAAATTAAACCGGCGTGCTCGGCCGGAGTACACGCCACCTCCCACGGGGCCATCTGCAATCATAATGGAGCAGACTTGGAAACATATAAATATATATATATATATATATATATATATATATATATATAACCTACTGGCGGTCGGCAGTAGGTATATATAGTTAGGACCTAGTTACCATAGGAAATTCCGAACATTCTATTGGGAATAACTTTGGCGCCGATTGAGGGATCTGCCTGTAATTATCCTTAAATTTGCCTCGCTGCGCTCCGCTCCTTCCCTGAAAGTTTCGGAGGGGTTCGTCAAGCGGGGGCTGAGAAAAAAGGGGGTCCCAAAACGTGTTTTCCCCATGTTAATTTCCATAGGGACATTCTGACAAGGCTACAGCTCGAACGACTGAACGGAATTACACCAGATTTGGCAAAATGGTAGGGACTGGTATGCAGCAGTGCCTTTTGTATGTTTGGTGTAAATCCCTCCAGTGCAGTCAAGTGGATGATGTCATCAGTGATGTCATCAGTGATGTCATTTGAGATGTCATCAGTGATGTCACTGACCATGTCATGAATGATCTAATATGTGACATCATCAGCAGTGGATTGCGGGTGCGCGAAATATAGTTAGTACACTAACTATATAGGAGCAATTTCAATGGCTTTTTAAATGCTAATTCCTAACTATATAAGGCCTGAAACCTATGTTTTTTTCAGTGAATTTCAAAGGTTTTTTATATGCTAATTCCTAACTATATAAGGCCTGAAACCTATGGTTTTTTCAGTGAATATATATATATATATAGAAGTGTGGCTCACCGGTTAGAGGCGGCAGACCCAGAAGCAGAGGTCGGCCCGGGACCAGGGTTCAATTCCCGACGCGGCAGGGTACGGAACCAATGTCAGCGGGCTCGATAAATCTCGCCTCGGTGCCTCTCTAACCATGGGTCTCACGCTGCAACTCTGGGCAATAGCTTGCTTAATCTCCATAATGGCCCCCTCGCTGCCGGGGATGCCTGGCTTCACCTTGGGGATGCCCAATAGGGACCATCTCACAGGGAAAGCCAGGACGGGTTCCCCAGCGGCACACAGCGCCAAGAAACCCTGGGGTGAACGTGCGCTCTACAAATTCATACTAACATAACATATATATATATATATATGCATCCAAAAAGACGATCGTCCTGCACCTCCAGCTGCCACCTGTCGAACAGAGATCACACCAAATCCCAAAGTATAAGGCAAGATGTTGTTTATTAGACCAGAATAATCAGCGCAACATGGACTGACGCGTTTCAGGCGGAAGCCTTTGATCACCAATATACACACACTGAACAGCCCATTATTGCAGCCATCACCAAAGCCAATGCTTTCCCCAGAGAGCAGCTATTACTAGGAACATCCATAGACAGCACCAACAATAGGGACACTCAACCAGAACTGACCACAGAAAGCGAGGTGACCACGCACCTTATTACCACACATAACCCCGAGGCACGGTCACTGATGTCTATCTTTAACAAACTCTGGGGTATCGTTAAAACTGATTCCACGCTAGGACCCATGGTTGCTCCTAGGCCTGATATCACTTACAGGAGAGCCAGCTCTTTGCACGACGCGGTAGTCAGAAACTGCCCTGAAATCACCAATGCAACCAATTGGTTATCAGATGTCAAAGGGTTTTTCAAGTCCATTAGCTGTAGGGTGTGTAGGTTTGGACTTAACACCACCCAAATCAAGGCGGAATTCAGGAACAAACCCCTAGTCATTCAGAAAAAGCTCACTTGCAGAACAGGTTTTGCAGTTTACATGCTTACCTGTAGCTGCAGGCTCAGATAGGTAGGGAGCACTAAGCTCCAAGTGCACCTACAAATCTTGCAACACGTCACAGCAATTGTCAACAGGAACCCAACATATCCTGTCACCAGTCACTTTAAAGATACACACCAGAATAATTTGGACTAACTCAAATACTGTGTAATTGACTGTATCCCACCGCTTAGGCGAGGGGGCAACAGGGAGAAATTGTTAAGACAACTGGAATCTAGATATATAATTGAACTCAGCACTAAGGCCCCAGCAGGACTCAATCTTAGTGAAGACTTATACAACTTCCTTTAATTTGAAGTTGCTCCAGTTATTTCTAGGATATCACTGCCCTTATGGATTTTAGAAGTCGGCTGACTTCGAGTTGGTTGTCCAGTTTTAAACCCACTTATTTTTACACTCTCACCGCTAGGATCTTATTCTAAACACTGCACCAGTCTCGCCAGTTTCCAGTGCGATTTTGAGTTTAACATTCACATTTCACAGCACCTCCACACTTTCCCCCGTCCTCATACACATCTATTTAGAATTATTAATAGTGACTTCACTTTTTAGCACACTTTGTATGTACAGCATTAGCTACACAGGGGCTATTACACATCCCAATACAGACTGCGACATGCTGTGACAGACCCCCCGCTCGAGCTCCTGCACCTAATGTGTACAGCAGCATGACCTCCTAAGCGCACCATAGTAGTATAGGTATCAGTCTGGGCACTCTCATACAAAGGCAACACCAGATGCGCTGTTTCAACTGTTCCCCGTTTAATTACGACAGTACACTTGGTTCCAGGGATTTAATTCGTGCCACTTGGCATGTACGCATGATACCCGGAATGCGAGCATAGGCTGCTCCATTAATTTGAATTTTAATATGATTCAACTACAATCACACCTAGGGACACAACTAATAACATAGCGCCTTGTTAACACACCAATTATGCCTCCAAAACTGCCCACATTTATTCATTGACTCACCTACTCACAATACCGCGTATCACTGAAGTTACAGAATGAGGGACCTTCTGCACTGTTTTAAAGAACACCAGTGTTTTGTCTATGTCTGTTACCAATTCTTGCTTGTCATCCTTGCACCTAGTCATCAGCCGATGGTTAGGCGATTTTACTACATGCTGTAAAATGTGCTATTTTCTGCTATGTCACCACAAACATAAAAGAGTCACTTACAAGATTATAAAATGGATGCCTATTTTCACAATGCGCTATGTGATAAAGACTACAGGCTTGTAGTCGAAACGCGTCACCCTGACATGCTAAGGAAATAAACCAATTCATTATGGGGGTCATTAGGATGGCGGGCGGACTTTGCCAGCCCGCCATCCTGGTGGTAATAGGGACCGTCCGCCATAAGGGCGGGGGTCCCGTGGGGGGTATTAGGATGTGCCCGCCACAGTTGAGGGCACATCCTGTATTTTTAGCATTGTGGCAGGCGGTGCTCTCTGCACCGGCCGCCACAATTCTAAAAATGCTTTTCTGCATTTGCATTTACAAAGCGGCAGGCACCTCGCGGTGCCTGCCGCTTTGTCAATGCAAATGAAGGGGGGGTACCGTACCCCCCTTGTGCACCCCCCTACTCTCCTTCACTCTGGGGGCCCGCAGGGGGCCCCCAGAGTGAAGTCCGCCTGCCTTTCCGTGGCGGCATTGCCGCCACAGAAAGGCATTGCCAAAAGCCCATTATAATATGGGTGGCGGTGTCTGATAGACACCGCCACCATATTATTCCTTTTCCGCCCCGGCCGCAAGGCGACCGGGCCGGAAAAGCGTCGGACGGTCTGTCCATCCGCCGAGGTCCCCCCCGCCATTCTAATATGGCGGGGGGGAAAACGAGAGTGAAAGCCCGGCGGGGGCAATCCGCCCACCATCATAATGGGCCCCTATATCTTCAACTGGAGTCTGTGCCCTTGCTTGACCAACTGTGGTCGTTCTCTGAGATGCTGGTTTTATATGTATATAGGACCAGGCCAGTCCTCTCCCTGACTCGAAATGCCCTACTCAGTATGCCGGCGTGCTTCATGGTGACTGGGCACCATGTAAAAGCGGTGAGGACTATAGGGCTTATTAATGTTTGTATATTGGCCTCCCCTGACCCTGCATAAGTGTAAGTTTACATGGTGAATGCGGCTGCACGAGTGGAGACTTCATGAATGTACGCTTATACGGCTGGCCTCAAACAAACGGGACTACATTATTCATTAACCCCTTGGGAGCCCGGAGTGTAGGCCAGTTAAGAACGGCATGCTGACACAATTGAGGACTAAATGGACAATATCTTCATGAAAAAGGATGCTGTGACGCAGAGCCTTGCCCTGCAGCGCTCTAGTCAGTGACACTGAATTTTGCTCTTCAGCATCCGAGGTCGTCAGGAATAATACAAACTTCGGAGGGTATGCTGTAAGAATAAACGAGCACTACCTTTATGGAAAAATCATGACAGCGTGATACCAAGTCGTGCTCTACAGCGCCCGAGTTCATCAGGTATAATTCGAACCTAGGTGTGTGCATACGCGGCGCATTCAAGTAACTGCTTGATGAAAGACTGAGGCATCATGGTAACGGTAGTCCTGGCCAATACAATTGGACACTCTCCTGTATTTTGGTACCCACAGTAAGGTTTGAACTGCGCAGATGTGGTGTTAAATGGTCAGATGCAATTCAGGTTTAATATTGTGAAGTTAGCATGCGGCACCGAGGGTTAAAGGAGTGCGTCCACCTCATTAATATCCTTCAACAGATAGCCAGACGTGACTGCTCGATCATTTCCTCATGTTGCTTTCATATGTTAAAAATGGACAATAGAACATACAGTGTCTCCCTGGAATAACATGGTTTAAGCAGCGCAAATTTGTACACATTCACAATGTGACTAGTGTGATGGTTTAAGTGAAATGGTTTATAGTGAATATTAGGCTAAAATAACATGAAGGCATTTTATTTTCCAATGTTCAAATACAATTAAGCTTCTGTATTACAGTCGTTCTTTTTTTGCACTATGCACTTCATTAACAAATAATTTTGCATTATGTGTTTTATTTTTAACAATAGCGTTGCCACAATGTATAAAGTATTAATTGTAATATTTATGCTTTTGTCCACTGGTTTTAATGAGTTGGTCAATAGCTGCCCTCATAAACTTTTCTATGTACATGATTTTTTTAGTATATAGGCCTACACCAAAATGGCACACATTAAGATTGAAGAAGGCTGCTGCAACATCCGAAACGCGTCTCTTTTTTGCTGGGTAGGAGGAGGAATGATCTAATAAAGAGGCCTTAAACCCAAATTGCCCTCGTGTACATGCTCTTTTCCTGGTGTGGAGTAGAGTCTTCTGTTTGATATTTATATATATATATGCTCTTCATATGGAAACTTGGTCCTAACTATAACTACCTACTGGCACCCGCCAGTAGGTAATTAATATATATCTATAATAAGAAAAGGTTGACGTTATGGGCACTTTCTCCGCATTCACCTTGAAGGGATACTGCCTCTTTGGACGCAACCCGACTTGCATTACATAGGATTTTGAATTATTTATGGCCAGGTCGCGTTCTGCCATGAAGCTACGGAAGGTGTCAAGTAGAGTCTGCAAACCTCTTGAGGTTCAAGCTAGGAAAACCGCGTTGTCCGCATAAAGCAGAACGGGCAGACCCCTTCGCCCCACAAATGGGAAATCGGCCCCTGTTTCTATCAAGGTCTTGTCTAGATTATTGATGTAAAGATTAAAAAGAAACAGGGCTAGAATGCACCCCTGCAGTACACCCGTTTCAATACTGAAATCCCTAGAAACTCTAAGATCCTGAGCATCGTCCCCTGGCGGGCAACCGTATACTTCCCGAGGATCAGATAAAGGTAAAGGCATTGTGCTAGGGTAGAGTGTCCTGGGCTGAACCCATATTGGATATCAGATAAGGATCTTATTATCTTCCGTCCAGGCAGCCAATGTATTCAATACAACTCCACCCACAACCTTAACCACAGAATCAATAAGGGAGATTGGTCTGTAGTTCAGCATGCTATTACGATCGCTCTTTTTGAACACTTCTACAATTGTAGAGGTACCCCAAGAATCCGGACACCCGGCCTTTGCCACCGCGATAAGCATGGCCACCAAGACCGGGGCCCAGAGGGAAGGATTTGATTTGAATAGATCCGGCGGAATACCATCCGGACCTGGCGCCTTTGATGGAGCAAGGATTCACACGTAAAGCAACTTGCTTGTACTCATGAACCTCGAATAACATTGTAATACTGTAACAGACATGTTTTGTTTACTAAAAGTCGCAATACATTACACGGTAGGCATCTAGGGGAAGCTTTTCTATGTGCTTTTATTAAGTCTAATATGCTTGCATTAAAATGGCTGCAGCTACGCGGGATTTCGTACTGCGCATGCGTCTGTCATACTCACGTGACATGACGTACTTTCGCTTGGAGGGATTCTGTTCGCTTCTGCGCATTAGAATTAAGATGGCTGCTCTGTGTTAAAGCATGCATGAAGCTTGCACTTCTGCTTTGCTAAGCTGTTCGTTCTGCCTAATCCTAACGCTATAGTTAAAAAAAAAGTAATGGGAATAGAGTAGAGATAAGTGGTATACAGTGCATTAATTTATTTCTTGTTCGAAAACTGTTTCTTTTCCACTTCACTATTAGCTCGTATTTGGGCATGAGATGTATCTGAAACTCCATTTTGAAAATAGTCCTGACATCCGCAAAGGACACTCAAGATGTACAAGTCATGACATTGAACGGCTGCCAGAAACCGTCTCATCCAAGATGTGCTTGAGAACCTGACCTTATAAACCCTGGAAGGAAGCTAAATCATACAATGTTAATACAATGTATTTGTGAATAGAACATCCATTGTTGGGTGGAATAAAATTGTTGTGAGAAAATAAATTGATGGGTGGGTTCGAAAATTTACATAAGAGATGGAGAAAACTTACTTTTTTCTATTGGGGATCCTTACACTTGCAACATTGGGGGGTGGTACACTCACCTGGAAAACAGTATAACTAGGGTAGGCTTAGTTAGTAAGATTGTCCGACTTGTCCGAATAGCTGACCTGTCACTGACCCAAAGCCCTCAATAGGCGACTAAGAGCAGAGGGCTGCGAAGCACTCTGTCAGAAGATTCGCTGACCCAATCGGGGTTCCGGGAAGTTGAAGTGCTGGCGAAGCACTTTGTTGGGATAATCGATAACCCAATCAGGGTTCTGACTGATAGCTGCAGAGAGGGAGTAGCGCAGGCGTTGCAACTGAACTGAGGGTGCTGGTCTAAACCTTTGGCTGTCCTGATCTGATCCAAATCTGGCTTTACCTGTCCTGATTCTGAAAGCTGCACCTGCTAGCCTACTGGCAACTGAAACTTTTGGGGTTTTGTCCTTTGTCCAGCCCGTGGCCAGGGTTTGGTCGTCACACCATTCTAGGTAAATATAAATCTGTGTGGGTTTGTCATTATTTAGTTCCCTTCTCTCTCCCTTCCTACCGTTAAAAGTTATACTTTGCATATGTTCCTTTTCTCCCTTCCCTATGGTAAAATTCTGAAGTCTTGATTACATATGTTCCCTTCTCTTACCCTCCCTATAGGTGAAATTATAATCTGTTCATGATATGTTCCTTTTTTTCTTACCTTCCCTCATGTAAGGCTCAATCGTATTTCTCTTAAAAGCATAATATGTTCCTTCTCTTTACCCACCCTTATGCTAAATGCTCGAAAACTGTTTAATTCATCTTTTGCATAGTTATATATTGATTTTGCTTTTTATTATTGAAAGTCTTGTGGTGTTTAATCTTCGGATCATGACCATTTAAGAAATTAGATAAAGAACTTCAAAACTTCCTGAGTTTGTGATTATTTATGAGTGCAAATGTTATTGTTTTACCTATTATTCTAACCCCCTTTGATCAATAGGACTCTAGGTACCAATGACAAGGATTGGTAAGTCAAAGGTATAGGTCCTAAACGTAATCACTGGGAACAGTCCAGCCTGAACTGCCACATCATTGAATCCACATCATTTTCTTATACCCCATTCGAAACCTATACTTTAAACTGTAGGGTATTTCTTTTCCCCAAATTATTCAGGAAAGGGAAGTTCTAAGTGATGGATCAAGGAAAAATAGAAAAGGAATTGAAAAAAGAATTCCGAAGCCAGAAAGAGGGTATATCCATGTTCTATCAGTGGCCAATATAGGACGTATATTAAAACTGACTAAAGTTTTAATCTTAAAACTATTTATTTATTTTTGTTCTGGTGTCCCTAACATTTCATTTTCAACTATCTTCATTTATCGTGTAACAAGCTTACAGTTGTCTAATTTTGTATCTTTAGTGTTCCGTTTTTTTACCTTGTATAAACTTTATTTATTAAAAAACTTCGAAATCTCCGTATAATTGTAGCGAAGAGTGAGGCACCTTTGAATATTTATTTCATGGTATGTGAAATCTGAAAAGACAAGACAAAACATCTAGGTCTTTCATTCTATTTAAATTTTATTTTAACAGATCTAAGCTCTAAGTTTGTATAAACGCGATCTTTTTGTTCATATAGTATCGCATTACCTTTTAATCAAGATTTCACTGCTCCAATCTCACTCTTTGCAATTTAAAAATATGAAACATCTATTCCTTTTTTTTGGAAGAACTGCCTTCTCTGTTGAAAAATATGGTTACATATTAGGTTACCGATTGATGTAACATTTTAAAAATCGGATTTCAAAAGGTTTTGTCAAGTTTGAATTGCTACTAAGTTTCTTACCGCCCCGAGGTCTGCTTTTAATATGAAGCGGGACAGTAAATGAAGCCGGTACACACTGGTTGATGATGATAGATGAATCGCTCGGGGCGTTGCGAAACAAAAGGATATTCCTATTATGACCCTATAGAGATGAAAGAACTCTAATGAATATTCTTATTATTTTTAGACGATTATCGTCAGCGCTATTATCACTTTATCGCAACACGTCTTCCTACCTTAACAAACACTTTTTTTCGGGAGAAAATCCAGAGTCTCGTGTATTTCAAGGACCTCTCGCGTTAGTGAAAAGCCCGTCTTGTTGAGTGTTGCTCAATGTTGCTTTGATGTCCACCAAGACGTAGTGTTCTTCTTAAAGGGATCTCTGAGAGTATAACGGCAGGAAATTAATCTTATGTTGTCCCACTATTTTAAAAGGGCAACTATTTAAAACGCGAGGGCCAGGGGCAGAGTAACGCTTACCCGCAAAGTGTTCTGTTCTCGTATTTTCACCAGGTACCGGTCATTCGTTTCAAGGAAGAGATTTGTAAACCAACTTCCTATTGATATTTATACTCTGGGTTTCTAATGGTCGGCATTCTAGGCCACGCCCCTACTTAAAGTTATGAGGCACAGGGTCAGACTGATTTGCATATAGCCATGTCTGAGCCGGGGTGGCAGAGTGGGCTAAAAAACGGTGATGGATTAAACCCAGATCTTTTGACTGGGTGTGAGTGTTTGATTGATTCAGATGCTCCGTCCATCACCACCTCCTTTTGTACCGCTTTTGGCCGCCATACGTGTGGCAGGGTATGATCCGACGTGAGTCCCTTGCTCACTTTGCCACTGGATTCAAGCAAGCCGGGCTGAAGACGGCTGGAATGCCAGAAACCGGTCCTCGGAAGCTTGTTTCCGGTCCAGGGAAGACATGGCTTGGCAGTTCGGGCTGGACTGTTCCCATGAGGCACAGGGTCAGACTGATTTGCATATAGCCATGTCTGAACTGGGGTGGCAGAGTGGGCTAAAGAATGGTGATGGATTAAATCCAGATCTTTTGACTGGGTGTGAGTGTTTGATTGATTCAGATGCTCCGTCCATCACCACCCCCTTTTGTACCGCTTTTCGCCGCCATAAGTGTGGCAGGGTATGCTCAGACGTGAGTCCCTTGCTCACTTTGCAACTGGATTCAAGCAAGCCGGGCTGAAGACGGCTGGAATGCCAGAAACCGGTCCTCGGAAGCTTGTTTCCGGTCCAGGGAAGACATGGCTTGGCAGTTCGGGCTGGACTGTTCCCATGAGGCACAGGGTCAGACTGATTTGCATATAGCCATGTCTGAACTGGGGTGGCAGAGTGGGCTAAAGAACGGTGATGGATTAAACTCAGATCTTTTGACTGGGTGTGAGTGTTTGATTGATTCAGATGCTCCGTCCATCACCACCCCCTTTTGTACCGCTTTTGGCCGCCATAAGTGTGGCAGGGTATGCTCAGACGTGAGTCCCTTGCTCACTTTGCCACTGGAATCAAGCAAGCCGGGCTGAAGACAGCTGGAATGCCAGAAACCGGTCCTCAGAAGCTTGTTTCTGGTCCAGGGAAGACATGGCTTGGCAGTTCGAGCTGGACTGTTCCCATGAGGCACAGGGTCAGACTGATTTGCCTATAGCCATGTCTGAACTGGGGTGGCAGAGTGGGCTAAAGAACGGTGATGGATTCAACCCAGATATTTTGACTGGGTGTGAGTGTTTGATTGATTCAGATGCTCCCTCCATCACTACCCCCTTTTGTACCGCTTTTGGCCGCCATAAGTGTGGCAGGGTTTTTTTTGTAAATATGATTGTCCTTTGAAGCCAGATGTAATGTAGATATATATAGTAGATTTATTGTTAAGATAATCACATCAGTAAATCACAGGAAGATGGTAAGTCCATATGTTGCCCCACCATGAGCAGCCTCTGCCCTGCTCAGCCTGCACACACCAACTGACACTCACAGATCACCAAGCACCCAACATTCCTCGACATCATCATACATCAAACATTCTAGGGATCTTCAGGCACACCAACATACACACTGGCTGAGCAGTAGAGAAGGGAACCATAGAGAAGGGAAATACAGCAATAGATAATAACACATCCCCCTCCCTACGGAAACCAAACACAATGAAAGGTAATAAAAGATTCAGAACCATGGAGAAGGGAAATGCAGCAATAAATTATAACACACATCCCCCTCCCTAAGGAAACCAAACACAATGAAGGATAATAAAAGATGCATGAAGATACAATGAGCAATTGAATATAGTACATATAACATAAACGAAAATGCATGACAATTCAGAATGCCAATGTAATCACACACCTTGCATCACAATAAAAGAGTTACCGCAAAGTATAAGACTAGACAGTATTGAAATATTCAAGTCAACATAGGTAAGTAAAACCAGAAAATCATAAAAAAACTAATAACACGGTAAAGCCCAAAGTTGCTTCCACACCAACATATAAAAAGTAAGAAGCAAAGAAAGCACACAAGAAAGTGTTAACTGGAACACAGTCTGAACTAGAATTGCACTAAAAGAAAGTACAGGAAAAAACAATCCGCCCACAAACCAAACAGTGAGCGTACACGCAGAAAACTTCACGTGGAAGTACTTAAACTACGCAGACCAAACAACAAAACCCAATAGGAAAACCATTCACCCACAACAAGCAGTGAGCATGCACGCAGAAAACTTCACGTGGAAGTACATACTCTACGCAGACCAAATCACAATATCCAAAAGGAAAACCATATACCCACAACAAGCAGTGAGCATACACGCAGAAAACTTCACGTGGAAGTACATACTCTACGCAGACCAAATCACAATGTCCAAAAGGAAAACCATACACCCACAACAAGCAGTGAGCATTAAGCATGGGCGAATTTTGCGAATCTCGCGTTCGCGAATTTTGCGGATTTGCGAACTCGCAATTCGCAAAATCCGCGAATTCTCGCGAATTTGGGGTTTTTTTTTGTGTGTGTTCGCTCGTGTTTCTGCCAGTTCGCGAGGGTTTTGTACAATTTCGCAAAACGCGAACTTACCTGTCGGGTCGCAAGTTTTGCGAACTTGTTGTTTCTACGTGTCCGGCCTGTTTGGGACACTCTTCTTCATCACTGCCACTCTCTGTCACCACTGCCACTCTCTGACTACTCATGCCACCCTCTGGCCCACCCATGCCACCCTCTGTTTCATCACAGCACCCTCTGGTTGTCCAGTTTTACATTATTGTGGCAGAGCAAAGCACACCTTCCCTGCCTCAAGTGACCTGAATTAATTTGGGGCTGATTAATGTGTCACAGAATATTTTTTTAGCTGGCACCTGCTTCCTTAGTGCTTCCTGATTAGTGATCTTTTGCACTTGCTAAGTGCTTTCATTGTTGCAAAATTAGTTACAACACCTGCCCTGCCCCAACTGACAATAATGAATTAGGGGCTGATTAATGGATTTGAACTTCCAGCCTGGCTCCTGCTTGTCTCCCTTAGCTGTAATTGAGGACCTTTGTGGCATATGTGTATCTATTCTGAGGTTCAGAGCTGGGTCACATAATAGTTGCAAGTAGGCAACTGAACTCTGGAGGGGCCCCTCAGGAAGCACTACAGGAAATGGCTACTAATGATGAGCCTGAACTTTTGAACCTGGTAAGTAGTTTCAGTTTTGCTAAGATCGTATTTCTGCAATTTAGCGCTTATTCGCGGGGCGCGAAGTTGTACTGGGAAGCCGCGAACTCACGCGAACAGTGCGAGCAAGCCATAAAATCCGCTGCTCGCGGATTTGCGGATTTTGCGGGAGATTCGCGAATCTTGCGGATTGCGAATTTACCGAAAATCCGCAAAATCCGCGAGCGAAACGGATTTTCTGCCCATGCTTAGTGAGCATACACGCAGAAAACTTCACGTGGAAGTACCTATTCTACGCAGACCAAATCACAATATCCGAAAGGAAAACAATACACCCACAACAAACAGTGAGCGTACACGCAGAAGACTTCACGTGGAAGTACTTACTCTACGCAGACCAAACCACAATATACAAAAGGAAAACCATACACCCACAACAAACAGTGAGCGTACACGCAGAAGACTTCACGTGGAAGTACTTACTCTACACAGACCAAACCACAATATCCAAATAGGAAAAACCATAACCACAAGTAAGTGGTTGATAAACCAAAGGAACACAAAGAATGTGAACCCAAAACCTAGTACACCCAAACTCAAGGCAACCCAAAACGGAACACAAACCAAATATGCAAGCATAGATGAAAACACTCTCCTCCTCCCTTCCAATAAATATAAGAAAACATACAGAGATGACCCTCCTACAATTGTAACACGCCTCAAAAATAAAGTTGCGAACACCTAGATGTAAATAGGATAAAGTCACAGTAACATAACAAACTAAAACAATAAACGTGGTCACCGTAGACTACCTTTGATGAGCAATTTCTCACCCGAAAATCCATGGAACTTCTCACCCAAAGTCCAGAAAGTATCTGCCAGATCCAGTGTATCCAATGCAACAGTACCATAGTCGCAGTGATGACGACCAAGTTCCAATTGACCACATGCGAGGGGTCGGCACCAACAAGGATACAACAAACCCATCCTGGATTAGAAAAGTAAAACGCTGCATCGCTAGATAGGAGCGAATGATGAGGAGTCTGGACATCAATAAAGGAATGTGAAACACCAAATAACCCGAAGTCCATCGAAAACCAATCTCCAACGTCGTGTTCCACAGCAAAACAAGGAAATCCTTCCCAAAGTGCTAAGATGGCCGCCACAGCGTCGTTCAGCGTCAATTTCTATAGGAAATAGGCCACGTTCACGTTTAGGTGACACTACTGACATCCGACGTCACAGGGGTCACTCTCACCAGTACGCCGGAGAATTCGAGAAACGTCATCAAAAGGAAACAGCAGAGGAACAGAGAGGAGCTCCGCTGGTCAACCGTCACCAACTCCACAACGGTGAGTTAAAGCAGTTAAACGTCCTCTCGCCAAGAAATTAAAGTCCAGCTGCGCTGCGGTAGAGAAAGAAGCTCTCGTGAAGGCAGGGCCAGTGAAGGTAAGAGCGCGCGCCAACACAGCCTGAGAAGAGCCGATTTCAGAGGCAATTTCAAAATGCATGTGGCGGTTGAGAAACACCGCCGGCACAAAAACTCGGTAGTGCAGCATCGAGAGAAAGACTCCCCAAAACGGCATATTCCAGTAGAAATGGTACACTAGGGATCGCATTAAAATCTGACAGTCGATGCTACTAACTGTTAAAACAAAACTGTAACTCTACACGGTAAACAGCAGGGCTTGACAAAAACAACTCGAGGCACAGGATGGCAATAATCTTCGCAGTAGCTATTTAAAACCAGCACACAAAAATGGTCAAACGAAAGTCAAACGCCCTGGTTAGCATGTGAAAGTCAAATTAACTGATAAAGGTAAAACCAATACTTTTGTTCACAGGAAAAACCAAACAAACTTTAAACGCTCTGGACTACAGGCTGTCCTGTTCACCAAGGACACTGGTGGGGCTTACCAGAGCGCAGTTTCATGTAATATTCTTCTTAAGAATATAATTCATGAGTTTCTGTAGTTAGTCAAATCCTTAGTTCCAGGGTAATCCAGGGTAGTCCTTCAGCAACACGCAGTTTCTTTTCGCTCGTCGCCAGTGTTGTAAATAAGATTGTCCTTTGAAGCCAGATGTAATGTAGATATATATAGTAGATTTATTGTTAAGATAATCACATCAGTAAATCACAGGAAGATGGTAAGTCCATATGTTGCCCCACCAGGAGCAGCCTCTGCCCTGCTCGACCTGCACACACCAACTGACACTCACAGATGACCAAGCACCCAACATTCCACGACATCATCATACATCAAACATTCTAGAGATCTTCAGGCACACCAACATACACACTGGCTGAGCAGTAGAGAAGGGAACCATAGAGAAGGGAAATACAGCAATAGATCATAACAGGTATGCTCAGACGTGAGTCCCTTGCTCACTTTGCCACTGGATTCAAGCAAGCCGGGCTGAAGACGGCTGGAATGTCATAAACCAGTCCTCGGAAGCTTGTTTCCAGTCCAGGGAAGACATGGCTTGGCAGTTCGGGCTCGACTGTTCCCATGAGGCACAGGATCAGACTGATTTGCATATAGCCATGTCTGAACTGGGGTGGCAGAGTGGGCTAAAGAACGGTGATGGATTCAACCCAGATCTTTTGACTGGGTGTGAGTGTTTGATTGATTCAGATGCTCCGTCCATCACTACCCCCTTTTGTACCGCTTTTGGCCGCCATAAGTGTGGCAGGGTGTGCTCAGACGTGAATCCCTTGCTCACTTTGCCACTGGATTCAAGCAAGCCGGGCTGAAGACGGCTGGAATGCCAGAAAATGGTCCTCGGAAGCTTGTTTCCAGTCCAGGGAAGACATGGCTTGGCAGTTCGGGCTGGATTGTTCCCATGAGGCACAGGGTCAGACTGATTTGCATATAGCCATGTCTGAACTGGGGTGGCAGAGTGGGCTAAAGAACGGTGATGGATTCAACCCAGATCTTTTGACTGGGTGTGAGGGTTTGATTGATTCAGATGCTCCGTCCATCACTACCCCCTTTTGTACCGCTTTTGGCCGCCATAAGTGTGGCAGGGTATGCTCAGACGTGAGTCCCTTGCTCACTATGCCACTGGATTCAAGCAAGCCGGGCTGAAGACGGCTGGAATGCCAGAAACCAGTCCTCGGAAGCTTGTTTCCAGTCCAGGGAAGACATGGCTTGGCAGTTTGGGCTGGACTGTTCCCATGAGGCACAGGGTCAGACTGATTTGCATATAGCCATGTCTGAACTGGGGTGGCAGAGTGGGCTAAAGAGCGGTGATGGATTCAACCCAGATCTTTTGACTGGGTGTGAGTGTTTGATTGATTCAGATGCTCCGTCCATCACTACCCCCTTTTGTACCTAGAAAGGGTCACACTAAAGAAGTAGCAGGTTCGTCTGAGCTTGTCTGGTTGTAAAGGGGTTCACTGATGAAAACTTTTTTTGGACAAAAATATATCCTGAAGGATAAGTCCAGAAAAGTAGCAGGTTACCTGATACTTGTGTGAAAAGTAGGCGGAAGGGATCTATTTGTAGTGCATGAAGAGTAAGCGGAAGGGATTTATTTGTAGTGAGTAAAAATGATCTTTCCTTTGAAATTAGTTACTTAGGTACAGTGGCGAATGTTTTTACGTTGTTAATTAATGAAAGTGCATTGAAAAAGTAAAAAGAAATACGTTTTCGTACTACCTTGCAATGGAGGGAGTCAGTTGCGGAGCTGTGCTGACGTTACTCAGAGCTGCGCTGGTATTGATCGAGACAGCGGGTGTGTAGCTGAGATAGTAATTGTAAAGGAGGGGTGAGTTCAGGAGCATGAGAACTCGACTCACGAGAAAAGCCGTGCAATCATTGGTTAAGCTTATTTTGAAAACTAAAAGCTGATTTGTCAGTGAAAAATAAAAGCCACGCTGGTATTGGAAGTAACTTGTAAACAAGTTAAGTGTCATCACAAAAGGTTTCGAGTCAAAAGTATATGTGGTAGATAGGTCCAATTACAGGAAATATACCTGATAGAAGATATTTAGGCTTTGCGCAAGAACAGTATATTAGAGGGAAACCTTTTATTATGTACGGAGATAAAAGAAAAATGTCATTTATCAAAAGAATTAAAAATTTCTTTAAGAAAGACAAGCCAATTAAGACCAGAGAAGGAATTATTATTCCACCACCAAATATGCCCGCATCATACATGATGCTTGAAAGGGGCTATCACACTTGTGTGTGGTTAGAGAATTGGATAGAATACACAAAATATGATGGTGTCTTAGCATTTCCAGAAAAGGGTACTTTTAATGGCAGAATTTTGCATAATTTGAGAAACCGCATGAATGATTTAGACCCAAGGCCCAGATTAACCCAATATGAGGCATTGGAAGAATGGGAAACTGAAGCTTTTGAGCGAGACAGACCCAGAATTAACAGGAATTGGAATAAATTATATCCTCGGAACCCAAAAGAAACTAGGGAAAAACAAATGAAACAATGGAGACAGAATATGCTAATAGAAGGGTTATATCCAGTTCGATAATTAAGTGATACCGCAGGAGGTAAATGTACAGAGAAAACAAAGCATTTAATGACTAGTGGAGAGTCAAATGATGATTATCTGGAAGATTTGTTGATGAAAAATCCACCACCTTATCGTGAGGAGCCAAGAACTGTAACTCATAGTGATCCGTTTTTTAATCCGCTATTAGTTCCGCAAGTAGTGCATGAAACCTCACTAGAAAAAGTCCTTCAAGACAGAGAAAAGGAAGCTTTAGAGAAACAAAGAACTGAGTTAATTCAGAAGATTTCCCAATTGAATACAAGTCCTGAAGCTTTGACTATCCCAGTAACTATTAGCCCAGTCGTTCCTTTGTATGGAGATAAACAGTCTAGTCTTAAACCACCAGTCATGACTACACCTGTTGTTCATCCGAGGAAAGAACCACTAATAGTGGATGACCAGGCAAGTGAATGTGAATTGGTAATTTCCCTTATGGATTTACCAATAAAAGAACCAGAAAGAAATACAGTCAGAAAAGATACACCCGTAAGTTCTAGAGAAGTACGGATGGAAACCTCAGCAGGTTCAATGCATGCCACAGTTGTTACCCCAGAAGAAATAGAAAGATGGACAAGGGAAATTGAAAAACCAAAGAATCAGCCAAAATTATTAGATGTATTCAAATTAAGAGTCGAATTAGAAGAAATAATTCTGGGAATGTGGGATTAGACAGATTAAATACATTCAGTGAAGATGAGTTATTGTTTATATGTAAAAGTGTTACTAGAAACATTAAAATATACCACGAAAAATTGACAGATACATCTTCCAATATGGGAATTGACATTTGCAAATCTAAAGTATTACAAAAACCATGTCGAGCTGAATTCTCTGACAAAGATTTAGAAAACATGAATGTGTCAGGTAGGAATTTACAGATTAAGGAACTAATATTGTTATTACAGAAATGGGGTGACATAGAAAGATGGAAAGCCAGGTGGGCAAAGAAGAAGGAAGTGGCCCAGGCTAAACGGCCTACATCTGAATATGTACTAAAAGAGGTAGACAAGGCGGAAAGGTTGTGTCCCATGAGAGGTTATGTGCATGTTCCATGGTCCCGACAAGATATTTTATCATTTACAAATGATCTCCCAAAACTTCGAGAAAAACCTGTAGAGTGGTACAGACAAGTCGAGAGATTTGTAAAGGTTTTAAAATGTCTATTGAAAGATTTAGATGGATTGTTTGACATTGATGTCCCTGTCGATTTATGGACAGAATGTAAAATTGCTGTTGATTGGCCTAGTGAAGGGTACCCTAGAGACCCAAAGACAGGTGCACCTTCTGATGATGTAATGAAGAAGTACAACCAAGTAATACTCTACCTCAAAGGGAAAGTGCCAGCAAAAGAAACTGATTAGACTAAGATAAATAGAACTATCCAGAATAAAGAAGAATCTGTACATGCATATTATGAACAACTTTTACAGGTATTCAAGCAATATAGTGGTTTAGATAATATTGACATGAAGGACATGACACATTTCATATATCGGTTTGTGTCTGGATTAAGGCCAGAAATTTCACAATGGATTAAAGATCACAAGATTTGTTGGCAGATCAAACCGATAGATGAAATCCTAAAATATGCAAAGTATTGTAAAGATGAAATAGACAATAAACGAAAGGAATTAAAAGAGAAAGTCATGTGGGCACAGGTAAAATTGGCAGAACAACAGGAACACCAGTTGAATCAGGTAAATAGTAATCAGGCTCAAGGGAATGGTACTGGATGAAAGCCCAGAGGGAATTTTAACAAGGAGGAAGGCAAGAAAAAGTTCCCTTACCATGGGTGCGGTAAGTTGGGGCACTGGAAAGACAAGTGTAAGGAAATACAAGCCAGTAATGTGCAAAATAATAATTTGAACACACAGGTGCAGGATGGGGTGCCTCGGAAACAACAGCAGCAGGTAATACAGAATCAATTATCACGTGCACCTATGCCAGATCACAGGAGCAAACAAAGCTATAGTGTGGATAGCACGAATTGGGAGGGAGCTGACCAGAAAGACTCAGTGACATCCCAATTTCTTTTGAGTGACACATTTTTTAGCAAAGATTCGTACTGACGGTGCCTGAGAGGGGAGGACGAGGAGTGCGTGCTTGGCACCTCCTTGTCGGTAGATCAGTCTGGTCCATACATTGAAGGAAAGGTTGAAGGAAATGATGTCACATTTCTATTGGACACTGGTGCTACCTGTTCTACTGTGAGAACAGCAGACGTTCCAAACCTACCCCTCTCGGGAGAAGCGATCCAAGTAATGGGCGTTTCTAATAAACAAATTAGTACCCCAGTTACAGAACCAATGGAAGTTAGAATAGGTAATTTCAAAGAAATGCACAGATTTGTTGTGTGCGATTCAAGTCCAGTGAATCTATTAGGTAGGGATTTATTGTGCAAAATGAATTGCACCATCTTTTGTAGCCCAAGTGGTGTTGAAAGTCAAACCCCAGACGAAGATGGAGTTTACAAATTAATTTTGGCCAAACAAGAAACTGAAAATAAAAAGCTTACCCGATGAATAACGGCATACAGTGAATCCTGTAGTGTGGGATTTCACAGGAAAAGATGTAGGATTAATGGCAAATGTAGACCCAATAAAAGTGACAATAAAAGAAGATGCAGTTTACCCAAACACTCGACAGTATAAAATAAGCCCAGAAATAAAAGCAGGTGTTGCGGCAGAAATAAAACGGTTAGTTGAAACAGTCATTTTACAATAAGTAATGAGTAGTCCATGTAATTCGCCCATAATTGGAATAAAGAAACAGAGTGGAAAGTACAGGGTAGTACAAGACCTCCGAAAGATTAACAAGATTGTGGTTCCATGTTGTCCAGTTGTTCCAAACCCTGCAGTGATTTTATATCAGATACCCTGGGGAGCCGGATGGTTCACTGTCATTGACCTATGCCACGCATTTTTCTCGATTCCATTGCATCCAGACAGCAAATTTCTTTTTTCTTTTGAATTCAACAGTCATGTTTATGTCTGGAATCGTGTTCCTCAAGGGTATACTGAAAGTCCTTCGATTTTTAATCAGATTTTGAAAAAGTGCCTTGAATCTTTGGTGCTGCCCGGACCATCAGTCCTGGTGCAGTATATAGATGACCTCTTGGTGGCATCTAAAACCCGAAATGACTGTGTTGTCGATACCACTGTCTTGCTGAACCATTTGGGTGAAGGGGGGCATAAAGTATCACCTGAAAAACTGCAATTCTGTACAACTTAAGTGAAATATCTGGGTCACCAGATAGAAAGAGGGGTCAGGAGAGTTACCACAGAAAGAATCCGGATAATTAGAAACATGACTTTACCTCAAACCTAGAAAGAGATCAGAATGTTTCTTGGAGTTGTAGGGTACTGCAGAAAGGGGATTTGGGGATTTGCAGTCCTAGCAAAACCATTGATACAGATGACAAAGAAAAGAGCAAAATATTCAATAGAATGGGATGATGAAAGTATGACTGCTTTCCTGAAATTACGAGAGTGTCTGTGTACAGCACCAGCACTAGGAATGCCTGACTATTCAAAATAATTTGCACTTTTCTCTGACACTCAAGATAATTGTGCACTTTCTGTTTTGACCCAAATACACGGTCTTATGAGACATCCTGTGGCATATTTTTCTTCCACACTGGATCCAGTGGCATCAGCTTTGCCAGGATGTCTGAGCGCAGTAGCTGCGACCTGTGCAAGTCTTGAGCAAAGTGAGTCTATTATTATGGGACCTCCTGTAACAGTGTATGTTTCACATGCCGTTGTAATCTTGCTGACGAGAACTAAAACCCAGTATCTCACTCCCAGTCGTATGACTAAATATGAAAGAATTCTCGTAGGTGCAGGGAATGTAACCATTGCTAGGTGTAATATTCTGAACCCAGCAACCCTGCTACCAGATTCACATTTTGCAGAAGTGAAAGGCGAAATCGAACATGATTGTATCGATTTGACTGAGTACACTACCAAACCACGTCCTGACATAAAAGAAGAACCATTAATTGATTCAGAATATGAGCTGTTTGTAGATGGTTCATGCATGAGACATGAGGAGGGAGGCCTAAGTGCTGCCTATGATGTTTGCACATTGGGGGCCCAATTGAAGCATCCTATTTACCTGGAGTCAAGTCTGCACAAGTAGCTGAATTGGTAGCACTAACAAAAGCTTGCAAATTTGGAAAAAATTGGAAAGTAACCATTTACACTGACAGTCAGTATGGTTACGGGGTTGTGCATGACTATGGCCAGCTTTGGATGCAAAGGGAGTTTCTGACCTCTTCGGGTACTCCTATTAGAAACAGACAATATGTAAGGGATTTACTAGAAGCAATTCAAATGCCAAAAGAAGAGTCTGTGGTCAAGTGTGCTGCTCAAAAATCAGGAAATGACAAAGTGACAGCAGGTAACCGATATGCTGACCAGTTAGCCCAGCATTGTGCAAAATTTAAAATGGCCCTAAACAAGAAAATTGAAGCGAGAGAAAACAGCTGCCAACTTATGTTGCTTGGAGGTGTGAATACATGGGAAGAAGTGAGCGATTGGCAGAATGGAGCAGAACCAGAAGAGAAAGCAGAGTGGAGGAAAATATGTTGTCAGACAAGGACTGAAGATGGTGTCATTGTTTACCTAGATGGCAGGCCAGTGTTACCAGACTGTATGCTCGCTCCTATGGCTAAGATGTGTCACGGGGATTCTCATTTGGGGCGGGATGCCATGATAAGATTGTTCAGACAGTCATGGTTCAATGCGAAATTCAGGAACATAGCAGAAGCACTTTGCCACAGATGTTTAATATGTCAACGGATGAATCCTGGAAAGAAAATTGTAGTAGTACCAGAAAAAATTGGGAAGGCAGAAGGTCCCTTCATTAGACTACAAATTGATTTTATTCAGCTACCCCCATGTAGAGGTCTTAAATATGTACTTGTTATTGTTTGCCTGTTTTCAAAATGGGTGGAGGCTTTTCCATCCAAAAGAAATGATAGCATCACTGTAGCCATACTTCTACTCAGAGAGCTGATCCCAAGGTTCAGTTTTCCAGTAACAATTGAATGAGACCGAGGCTGTCATTTTAATAATGAAATAATTAGCCTAATTTGGGAAGCATTCAACATTCAGCAAAAACTGCACTGTGCATAACGTCCAGAGGCTTCTGGAGTGGTTGAACAACTGAATGGCACAATCAAGTCAAGTTTGGGAAAGATGTATGAATCTACCCGTCTGGAGTGGCCAGATGCTTTACCTCTTGTTCTGATGGGACTCAGAAGTATTCCAGATCAGAACACAGGCTTGAGTCCCCATGAGATACTGATGGGAAGAGCAATGAGGCAGGCATGGGTGCCAGGACACAAACTGATAAATATATCTGATGATTTAGTCCTGGAGTACTGCAAAGAGCTGGCTGAGCAAGTGCGTTCTATCTCTCACCAGGTTGGGGAAGACGCTGTTGCCAGGCCATCAACTCCTGCACATGATCTGAGTCCAGGAGATTGGGTAGTGTTAAAGAAACATACCCGAAAATCTTGCCTTGCACCAAGGTGGAGTAAGCCACGCCAAGTGATCTTGGTAACCACCACAGCTGTGAAGTGTGTAGGAGTTCTGCACTGGATCCATTCCAGTCACACAAAAAGAGTGACAGAACCTGAAGAACTAGGTGCGGAATGTTGTGTAGCTGAGGGGTCTCAAGAAATTGATCCCGAAGTAGTTGATGAAGAGCAACCAAGCACTAGCCAGGATGATTGGATTCCAGTAGTCGACATACCAGCTGAATACATAAGAACGAGAAGCAGAGCTTATTTAGATAGTCAGAATGAGAGTGAGGATGAGACAGGTCTAGAAGAAGGTACTCGAGTTACTATAAGCTCAATCAAAAGTGACTCTGAGGAGGACCAGATAGGGAAAGGAAAAGATACTCAGACAATCAACGTCTTACCAAGAATTCCAGAGTCTGAGGAGGGACAAATAGATACAAGGGCGGAAACTCAGGCAGAAGAAAATCAAGGGTTCCGAGAGCCTGAGCAGGACCAGATAGGTGAAGAAAATAGTGTTCAGGAAGAAGAAGGTGAAACAAGTCAAAATCAAAGTCAAAATCAGCAAATACCTGAACAAGGCCAGAATAGTAACCAGGCAGAAGAAACAGAAATAAACGATTACAGTGCCATCTAAAAGACTCAGAAAAGGCGACAAGTGGCCTAGATTTGTTAAAAGACTGAAATTTCGACTAAAGACAATAAATGAAGAACCAGACCATGTAAATGAATTATCGAGTCAAACTGGACCAACAACAGTTCAACTTAGAAGGAGAAGTCCACGTTTGAAAAGACTAAATAACACATTCAGAGGCCCTGAATGGACTTATGTCATTCTTGAAAACTTCAAAGACCTAGAAATAAGTAACGAAAGTGATGACGAAATAATTGCTGATCAAACTGACGAAGCTGTGTGACCAACTTGAAAGTGCACAGGTTAAAAATTGTGTGTAAAAGTTACAAAGAGGGGTTGAGTCTCTTTAGTCCGAAATGGCTGGTCATACTGTTAATGGAAGACCGAAAAGAAACTGTTTAAAAACATGCTGTGGAATCTGCTTATGTAGTATAGCAATGGTAGTGCTAATATGGTTAGGATTGACAATAGCTATCCCCTTACTAATGAGTAAAAACATGAAAAATGACACTGAAACTAATGAGAAGATAGTACCTGAAACGACATATTCACATGGTAAAGCACTTAGCAATAGACAAAACAAGGTAGATTTAGAAGCATCAGATGAGGATACATTACACTATAGTAGAGTTAGAAATAGGACACATTTGAACGTATTTGTTAATTTGTTAGTACATTATGTAGAAATAGATGACTGTTATGTCTGTATGAAATTACCAACATCAGTAGCTGAGGGAGTCACATATCATCATTTACCTTTGACCTTTGACTATGAAGAGGTGTGGCGCCGTGGCCAGGGCGACTGACGCTGGAATCTGTGGATCACGGTTTGATCCCCGGCTCCGGAGGCAGGTTAGCCCAGCACCATGTGACTCTGGGCAATAGCTTGCTTAATCTTCCCGACGGCCCACAGCGCCTAGAGACCCTTACGGGTGATTGTCGCGCTTTACAAATGTGGATTATTATTATTATTATTATTATTTGACCTATGGAATTTCATGTAGTATTTTACCTAGTTTATTTTACAAGAGAGGACCTTTACAGTATTATTATTCCAACTCAGATGTGATATTTTCTGAACTTCCTGTACGTAGAAACCTGAACCCTGTACATACTAAGAGTGACGTAACACGTTATATGGTAGAATATTTTCTAACAATAGGTAATATAGATATAACTGAAGCACACAAGAATAATTTAACATGCCTTTTACATGAAAAAGAAAAAATATTTTTGAATTTAGTTGAGAAAAGGAGACAGGATTTATAGAAGAAAGCTAATGATAAGAAACGAAAGATTCCCAAATGGGCTGAGAATATAGGGATTATCACTGATGGCAAAAGTCAAGCTGCTATGTTGCTGGATTTCGAAAAGAAAGGGAAACTGTCTCCACAGAGAGAGAACAAGCTATTATAACAATATATTCATTGGTTCCAGTGAATGTGAGCACAATTATAAAGTCATCGGGGGTTGGGGATTAAAAAATGGAAGTGAACCTGTGTTTCCTGGAATATACTATATTTGTGGGAACAAAGCCTATTTTGAATTGCCTGACCACTGGTACGGAAGTTGCTATTTTGGAATAGTATTTCCAAAAGTGTACCATGTAGATAAATTTACTGGAAGCAATGAAGAAACTAATGGACTAATACGTAGCAAAATAGCTAGTTTTTCAGAAATGATAGGTGGTATATTTAGTGCATTGATACCTTCAGTGGGAGTGGTTCTGAATACACACAGAATTTGTAAATTGTCAACAGTGGTGGATCGCTTATCGACTGGCACTGCTGGAGGATTTTTGATGATCATTACCAAATTGGTTGCGATCAGATCAATGGTTTTACAAAATCGACTTGCTCTTGACACCTTTAGCAAAAGAGGGCGGAGTCTGTAGAATGTTGAAGGCGCAACATTGTTGCACTTACATACCTCACAAAAGTGTCGAAATTTAGGGGTATGTAAAGAATATTGCTTATTTGGAAAAAGAACTAAAAAAACTGGAGGTTGACAGTGCATGTAAGAAACTTACAGATGGTCTCTCCACAATAGGTAGTTGGTTTTCTAATATAGGTAAAAGTTTAGTGGGTAAAGTACTGATGCTAATGGTGGGAATAGCCCTAATGATATTAGGGATAGTAATATGTTGCAAATGTCGCAAACGTCAGAAAAAGTACACAGTAAACAGACGAGGGAAAAAGAGAAATGTTGACGAACTTGAATTAGAAGAGATGAATGGAAATATATACATGAAAGTGAAACATTTTCACATGAATAATGACAAGAAACAAAATCGAAAGTTTGAAGAAATTGAGATGGGTGAAATGTGAAAAGTTGGCCTCTGTTTTGTTAATTAGTGATGATATAAAATATCATTAAAGAGGGGATTGATGGAGCAAGGATTCGCATGTAAAGCGACTTGCTTGTACTCATTAACCTCGAATAACATTGTAATAACGTAACCAACATGTTTTGTTTACTAAAAGTCGCAATATATTACACGGTAGGCATCTAGGGGAAGCTTTTCTATGTGCTTTTATTAAGTCTAATAGGCTTGCATTAAAATGGCTGCTGTTACGCGGGATTTCGTACTGCGCATGCGCCTGTCATACTCACGTGACATGACGTACTTTCGCTTGGAGGGATTCTGTTCGCTTCTGCGCATTAGAATTAAGATGGCTGCTCTGTGTTAAAGCATGCATGAAGCTTGCACTGCTGCTTTGCTAAGCTGTTCGTTCTGCCTAATCCTAACGCTATAGTTAAAAATAAAGTAATGGGAATAGAGTAGAGATAAGTGGTATACAGTGCATTCATTTATTTCTTGTTCGAAAACTGTTTCTTTTCCACTTCACTATTAGCTCGTATTTGGGCCTGAGATGTATCTGAACCTCCATTTTGAAAATAGTCCAGACATGCGCAAAGGGCACTGAAGATGTACAAGTCATGACATTGAACGGCTGCCAGAAACCGTCTCATCCAAGATGTGCTTGAGAACCTGACCTTATAAACCCTGGAAGGAAGCTAAATCATACAATGTTAATACAATGTATTTGTGAATAGAACATCCATTGTTGGGTGGAATAAAATTGTTGTCAGAAAATAAATTGATGGGCGGGTACGAAAATTTACATAAGAGATGGAGAAAACGTACTTTTTTTCTATGATGTGATGACCTCTCCCCATGTCTTGTCCAATCAAAATTGGGGATCCTTACACTTGCATCATTGGGAGGTGGTACACTGACCTGGAAAACAGTATAACTAGGGTAGGCTTAGTTAGTAAGATTGTCCGACTTGTCCGAATAGCTGACCTGTCACTGACCCAAAGCCCTCAATAGGCGACTAAGAGCAGAGGGCTGCGAAGCACTCTGTCAGAAGATTCGCTGACCCAATCGGGCTTCCGGGAAGTTGAAGTGCTGGCGAAGCACTTTGTCGGGATAATCGATAACCCAATCAGGGTTCTGACTGATAGCTGCAGAGAGGGAGTAGCGCAGGCGTTGCAACTGAACTGCGGGTGCTGGTCTTAACCTTTGGCGGTCCTGATCTGATCCAAATCTGGCTTTACCTGTCCTGATTCTGAAACTTGCACCTGCTAGCCTACTGGCAACTGAAACTTTTGGGGTTTTGTCCTTTGTCCAGCCCGTGGCCAGGGTTTCGTTGTCACACCATTCTAAAAAAATATAAATCTGCGTGGGTTTGTCATTATTTAGTTCCCTTCTCTCTCCCTTCCTACCGTTAAAAGTTATACTTTGCATATGTTCCTTTTCTCCCTTCCCTATGGTAAAAGTCTGAAGTCTTGATTACATATGTTCCCTTCTCTTACCCTCCCTATAGGTGAAATTATAATCTGTTCATGATATGTTGCTTTTCTTCTTACCTTCCCTCATTTAAGGCTCAATCGTATTTCTCTTAAAAGCATAATATGTTCCTTCTCTTTACCCACCCTTATGCTAAATGCTCGAAAACTGTTTAATTCATCTTTTGCATAGTTATATATTGATTTTGCTTTTTATTATTGAAAGTCTTGTGGTGTTTAATCTTCGGATCATGACCATTTAAGAAATTAGATAAAGAACTTCAAAACTTCCTGAGTTTGTGATTATTTATGAGTGCAAATGTTATTGTTTTACCTATTATTCTAACCCCCTTTGATCCATAGGACTCTAGGTACCAATGACAAGGATTGGTAAGTCAAAGGTATAGGTCCTAAACGTAATCACTGAGAGAGTAAAGCGCAGAGGTTACCTGTAGTAATGCTGCTATTTTTGTAGAATTTATTATCATGCTCACGTTATTTTAGTGATTTTATATGGGCGCAGGTGAGTATGGTAATAGATTGTGTCTGGTGACCTGCTCGCTCTATCACCTTGTTACACGACAAACCGACAATACCTTTCTCCACTTCACTCTGGGCAAATACAACCATGGCGTTATTTTGATCTCTAGCTTGTGGATGAAATAAAGTTGTGGCACTCTTAAAAATAAGACTAAAGTGAGACACCCATTCCTCTTCCGTTATATTGGTGTCCAAATCTTTAGCTCTGTCCCTTTCAAAAAGGGGGTTATTAATAATACCCCAAAATCTTGTGCTACTGCCTAATGTGCTTGGATCTAGTAATTCCCGCCAGGTTGCCTCCTTCAATTCTGTCTTACAACTTGCCAGTATCTTTTTGTAGTTGAGACGGAGAACACGGATCCGGGGTTGATCCCTCGGGTTTGCTTTCAATGCGGACTTTAAGTCTCTGGCAGCTTTGGAGCATAGTGGGTTAAACCATTTGGAATCACCAGACGAGGTTGGTGTGCGGGGACGGATAACAATGCCCCCACCTTGGAAACAATCCTTTCAAAACCTTTAAGAACGCCCACAGCGGAAGAGTCAGGGGCCACACAGAAAGTGAGTTCTGCAACACAGGATTCGTGTACCTTTTCATAAAAAAGGGACGGGGCGACCTGGGACTACTTGAGGTGGCGCCTGCCATCCGTAGATTTCAGCGCACCCGGCGCTAACACCCCGGCCTGCCTCTTCAGCAAACAGCCCACCAAGTGCACACACAAGGGATTATGATCGCTGAATGCACTCTCCATGATCATAAATCCCCGAAGGGTGGACTGGAGGCTAGCAGAGATCAAAATATGATCTATGAAGGACCCACCGCTACGTCCTTTAAAAGACAAAATGGACTGTTTACTGGACGGTGCTGCAAAAGACATGGATGAGATGAAATAATATTCGTTGAGCAGATCATTAAGTGCGTCTCCCTGCACACAGTGCTCAAAATGGAGACCCCGAATCCTGGCACAACCCATATCGCCCATACTGGTGATTTCAGGATCACCGCACGGGTGAACATTAAAGTACCCTGCTATCATAAGGCTGTGAGTAACATGACCACAATACTGCCTGACAAGACCGTTCAACTGTGTTATCTTACAAACCCCCTGTCTGTTCAATGCATTGTAAAAATTAATTAAACACAGACTAGAGTTTCCACGCTTTAAAACAATAGCTTGGGAGTCACTTTGAGCAGAGAAAAGATCCTTAATCCTGCAGTTCAGGGCTATTGATGTGAATATGACCAAACCACCCCTAGCTCTTCTGCTGACTGATGGGGAGGCGGGGACAAAAAAAGCTTTGTACCCCTCCAAAAATAGGTTCCAGCCAAGTCTCCTGAAGACAGATGACAGAGAATTGCCTGATGAACTGCACCCATATCGGGTCTACGATCTTCTCTGCTAGCCCGGCAATGTTTCAAAGACAGAACATTATAGTCCTCTAATTTGGAGGGATCCCCAGTTGGTGCAATAGGTAAAACCTCCAATAACTCAGGGTTAGGCAACTCAGACATCGACTGTACTAGTGACCCAGCACCAAAAGAAGGAGGATCAGCGGACGCATGGGGCCGAGCAATTGGTTCTAAAGGCTCTGATCTTTTAGTCAGTCAATCACAATCATCCAGCCTTGAAAGTGCTGAGAATCTTTTTGGCCCCAGCGGGATAGATGAGAAATGGCAGTTCCCCGTCAGATTATACCTCCCTGCCATGGGGTTAAGATAACTAGCCCTAGTCGGCTCTGCCGGCTTCTGAGACCACGTATAATGTGATAAATTCAAGTTGTCATGCCTTGGGGGCTCGGCCTTATAGAAAAATCCCAGAGGCAAAATCTGAATACTGTGTTCCCTATTTGCCAGTCCAGCACGGACCTCCCAGAAAATTTTCTCCACAGGCAGTGGGTTATTAAAATTCACCACTAAACAGTCACCCCCCCTTGATTTCTTAGAACTTCACAGCCAAGCAACACATCGTACCATAATAATATTTGGTTCAATCGCTGGGCCCACAGCAGTATTACTAGACAACCAGTGGGTAACCTTGGGGCATATTACCAACAACTAGCGATAATTTTTGTCTCTAACTTGTTTAGAGACAAAAATTATCGCCGCACATCGGCGATTTTTATCGCAGATAAACCTTGCTATTAACAAGGTTTATCGCAAATGCGATAAAAAACGGCCGAAATGCATGAATATCGCTGAAAAGTCAGCGATATTCATGCATTATCGAGCAAATGCTCTTAGCCATGTTATCCACCTCCCATTGGATAACATGGCTAAGAACTGCTCAGGGCAGGTGTTAGCTTTTGGAGATATTCCCGCTTAGCGCGAATATCTCCAAAAGTTGATAATAGGAGATAGCGATGTTAGCGACTGTTTTCAGTCTCTAACATCTTGGCACGCCCACTTTGCATCTCATTAGTGATAAATATCACTGACATGCAAAGTGGGGCCCAAGATGGTCGCTATCTCCTACTAGCTGTCGCTAACTGGTGTTAGCGACAGCTTGGTAATAGGGAGATAATTTTATCTCCGCTTTCTTGGCTTTTAAAGCCAAAAAAGCGGAGATAAACCCTCTTGATAATATGCCCCCTTATTCTTAAGTTGGGAAAAGCCCTCCTTTGAACCTTTTGGGAGAGACGGGACGTTCCCTAGGATAACCACCAGTGATGTTGATTGTGGCGGTGGATCAATAACTGCCCCTGCGGCATGCCCTCATTCTTTCCTGAATCGAGGGAAGCTTGGCCGGGTTGCTTTACTAACAAAGCCTCCTTTGACGTCAAACTATCAGATGCCTTGTCGCGCAACTCCCCAAAACTGCTAAGGGCCGTATTTGTGGCAGGAGATGCAATATTAATTGGAGGGCAGAAAACCCCAGACACCCCCCTGATGGCACAGTGCCCAATACAGTTTTGGGCTCTGATGACACTGACGCAGCATGGCTTTGGGATTGAATTGATTGTGTTAATTTATACTGGTCTGCTATACTTTTCTTAATGCAGTTTAGCTTAGCCATAATTGGGCGTAGCTTTTCTTCCAGCATACTGCACAGGGTAGATTTAAGGACTTCCATCATGGGGAGGTCAACCGCTGATGGGGCTACTGTCAAAGATGCCCTATTATCTAATGCTGGTTTAAACAACACATTAGGTTTAGTCTTTTTGGCTTGGCTACCTATTGCTTTACCTTTTTGTTTCGTGCTACCATAGGACCGGCGTTAGGTCGCTGGATGCCTCTATAGGGATGTAAGGAGTCATCCCACCCTCCCCACCCTTCCTTTTGGTGGCTAAGGGAACGGCCCTCTTCCTATTTTCAATAATTACAACGGGAGACAGGGGCATAGGTGTTACCACCCCCTGGGATTCTAATATGGGGAGAGCACGTCCGTGTCTTGGGTAATACTACCCAACCCCGGTGAAAGTATAATACCTCCAGCCTCACCAGTACAGTCCTCTCCTGGGTTACTCCCACCCAGGAGAGGAAGAAGGCCGCTGGTGGGAGATCTTGATAGACGCCTATTTACCAGGTCGATCTCCCTATCTATAACTGAAGCAGCTCTAGTTAGAAAGGCGTCCATGGTGGTTACAGTTGCTCTAGCTGTACCTATGGTCCCCTCCTGGTTCGCCTGGGTCTTTTGCCTCCCCATGACAAATGAACTAGATGATTATCCCAAGCTTGCCTCAAACAAATAGGCCCTCGGTAAACAGCCAACAGCAAGTTTGACACTAAACTCTCAAACACAAGGGCCACAAGATAAAAAAATGTGTGAAAAGATGTTTGAAAATGAGGAAAAGTCACCATATAATGTAGATAAATGTCCAGAGAACTGTAAACAAAAACTAAAATAACCTGTCCCAGCCCAGCCTCTTCCAGCCACAGACGGGCACAGACGGGCCCGCCCTTGGGCCGGGCTTCGTCCGTGCTGCGTCCCGCGCCGCGGGGGGAGAGGCTGCGCTATGAGCGCGTTGGGCCCACCTCTCCCTCACTCGCTCGCGGCAGCTGCGGGAGTCCAGCAATGCACTCTGGGGGTTGGAGTCCACCCCAGAGTGTAGTGATGGCGTGGCGGTGGCAGCGCTATCTCCTGGGACCCTCGTCTCACCAGGGGCTCTGATGACTGCAAAGGCGGGACTTGCGGCAGGCAGGCAGCGGCAACACAGGCAAGATCAGCTCCCGCGCCGGGGGGAGAGGCTGCACTATCAGCGTTCTGGCCCCGCCTCTCACTTACTCACTCCCGGCAGCTGCGGGAGTCCGGCAATGCACTCCCGGGGTTGGAGTCCACCCCAGAGTGTAGTGATGGCGTGGCGGCGCTATCCCCTGGGACCCTCGTCCCACCAAGGGCTCTGATGACTGCAAAGGCAGGACTTGCGGCAGGCAGGCAGCGGCAACACAGGCAAGAACAGCTCCCCTACTCCAGTCAGTATTTAATTGGGGTAGGTGCTGGACGCTGAACTTAATTGAAGTACTATATCTACTCCACTCTGTATTTAATTGGGGTAAGTGCTGGACACTAAACCTAATTAATTTACTATTCCCACTATAGTCACTATTTAATTAACACATATTCACACTAGTACATATATTGTATAACATTATAATTAATTATTTAAAATTATATTTTACATATTTTTTATTTTTTTATTTTATAATAATTGTTTTACCGTTCCCTATATTTTAAAATGTTTTAAATGTTGTTTATACTATACATATAAAAAAAAGTTTTTAAAATGTACATGGTTTGAGGAGTTCGTTCCAAAATCTAGCATTATTATTGTGTTTCAGGTCAGTGTACAGTTTAGCCCAGAATTCATCATCCTGTTCTCTATCTATTGAGCATTTTAATTTCTTGGTCTGTTATTCATGTTGTCTTAGAACCTCAAGGGCAGTCAAGTTACCTGGTCCTTTTTGCAGAATTCGAGGTGCTTTATTTATTTCGATGTTTTCTCCTGGACTCTAGGATTGTGTACTGCACAGATGTCCTCTTATACACTTTCTTAGCAAAGTTGAGTTTGTTAGCTTTGCAAGTATTTCCCGAAGTGTTTTTATGAGGATTTCCGAAATGATGACCGCATCAGTCTCTACACTTCTGAGATTTGGGGGTATATCCCCTGTGATTGTGGGCAGTTGCAAAAGAACAGCTGGTGTAGTCTTGGTGTGTCTGCAATTTGTAGTATAGGTTTTATCCATTGTCTCAACCATATTTTGAGGGATACTGAGGTTTGAAGAAAATAAAATCTCTTGCAGGAGATGATCGCTGCTTCGTCTGTCTGAAATTTGGATTGACTGAACATATTGAAATATAGAAAGGTGTAGTCCAGACATGTGCGGCTTCTGTTGGAGCGGAATGTGGTGGCTGGAGGGTTATCTTCTGGGAACTTACCATTCAGGGCTCTGAGGCTTAGACACTTGAGATCGTCCAAAAAGCATCTCCCAGTTTTTGTTTGGAGCCCAAGTATGTTTCTGGCTTGGTCAGGTATTTCCTATAGCATGGTTTGGGCAATTGGTAGGTCGCAAATGGCTGTGCCCAGCATATGTTAGCTGAAGCCCCCCGATAAAACACAATGTATCGAGTCTTCTTCTGCGAGCCTTGTTAGTCCTTGAACTATCTTTTAACAGTCTTCGGGATTGCATTTGGGGTAAATGTAGATGTTAATAAAGAATATATCCACCGCAGTGCTGTTGATGAAGAAAGTACATTTCTTTGCATTCAATTCTGAGGATCTGGTGTCCAGGGCTGTTGCCAATGCTAAACTGGCTATCGAGATGCAATTGGCCGGCCCACTTGAAAGAGGCCTGTCTTTGCCTGTTTCAAAGCTGTGGTGAAAAAGTTTGCCTAGCCTTGGATGTAGAGAGGATCGACAAGCCAGGTCTTCCGTAGGAAATGATATGGAAGGCCTCAAGTAATAATACAAGTCTGGGTCGCTTAGCTTTGTGTTCATGCCATTAATGTTCGAAGAGCACAAGCGAAGTCATGCAAAGTAAATGGGAATTGGCTCCAACTTGTGGCTTCTGGGCTGTTTGTGGTCACCTTGTCATTTGAGAACATCTGACTGTTCTGCCTATATCCCCTGTTCCTCCATGAGGTCCTTCATTATCACTTTGCTCTTTTTCCCCGTGAGTTCTATATGCTGAGGGTTCTTTTTCCATTGGGCCCTCTGCACCCTTGAGCACAGATGTGGTTTCTCTTTGCCGCTGGTTTGGATTCATTTTGTAGCTTTGGGGGAGAAGAGGTGAGAGGTATCCTAACATTTGATGTGGGATAAACGTTATTCCCCATTTTTTAAGAGTTGGGCCTCCTGTGAGGACTCGCTTTCTGAAGTCTGTTGTGGTCCATGTGGTCTTACTTACTTCCCCGCCGAGTGCTTCATTGGAGCTTTCAAACTGGATTGCCACAAGGTCTTTTGATGTTAGGTCACTTTATTCTTGAAACGTCTGCTAGTAATAGGAAACTTAGTGCTATGGGATTGTCCTGGATGTGATCCCTCTTGGGGAAGTGTTGAGGTACTTGAAGTGCATTATTGCGGGGTACTGCCGGACATGTTGATTTCTGTGGGACCCTTGGGTGCTGTATCATGCTGATATAGGGTATCTGAACTGGACCTACAGTTGTTGAGATATTTGATGCTTTGCCAGTTGGAGTTATGCAGTTATTCTGCGCAGGTATTATATTTTCAATTCTCGGATAGAGTACAAATTTCCCTGTGCTAGTTCGTTTTGTCTGTTTGGAATCTGTAGAGCATTCAGTTGTTGTTAGAACAATGAGAGCCACCGCCGTTTGTGTTGATGCAGACTTTATAAGGTTGATGTTTGATGTATGAATTTGTCCAGGCAGTTCTTCCTGCAAGCTAGCTGCTGGGGAGATTTGGCTGGATTCAGCCAGCTGTTTACCAGGCCCGAAATGGTTCAAGTTCAGATAAAGCTGCCTTGTGGTTTGTTCGTCCCCCTGTTCCTCTCGATGGGTGGTTTGGACCGCCGTTTTGACCTGTCATGTTTTTGTTGCAAAGAGGCGGGTAGAATTGCTTTTGGTCGACAGATGTTTTATTTCGCCTCTTTCTCCTTTGTGCCCAGCTGCAAAAGGCATTGTTCTTTATGTTTCCCAGTCTGCATGGCCCAGCTTGGTGGATTTTGGTGTCTTGCTGCTGCACCGATACCTGAGATTCTCTTGATGTTCTTGTGTTACATTTTAAGGTATATCAGGCAGCTTTTGCGCAGGAGAAATCTATTGAGTTGCAGTATGTGGCTCTGGAATCCGCCCTCTGTTTCATTGGCTAGCTCCATAAATGGAGGCTAGCCATTGGAACAGAGAGGCGTCCGTCATGGCCGGACCAGATTCGGGGGCGTTCCCGAGAATTTTTGGCTTTTGGCTACGTCATGCTACGTCAGCGAAAAGCCGGGAACACCCCCGAATCTGGTCCGGCCGGGCCGTGCTTGCTGCTGTCCTGCCTTCCTCCGTGTCCCTCCTCCCGCCGTCCCCCCTCCTACTCTCCCCCCTCCCGCTCTCCGTCAGATGCCAGGAAACCGTTTATCAGATATCAGGCAATGCTAACGTCAAAGATACAAGCTAAGAAGAACCAAAATTCGAGACTTTGATAGGTAATCTCTTGTATTTTTAAAAGGTATGTGGGTTATAGTGCTCAAGAACGCGTGGTTTAGAATGTAAAAAAATCCCTTTGAGCTTCTTTAGGTCCAGGCAGCAGCGCGCCTCACTGGCTGACACCTTGACTGTGCGCTTCGCGCGAGGGCGTGCTCTTTGCAGACGCTCCATTGAGCTGGAGTCAGCGCTGCTGCACAATAAGGGCTCCCGTGGTCCGAGTGCGAGGCTGGAAACCGCTGCTCCGGGAACTTTCCTGACCCCTCCGCCAGCCGCAGGCGGACCAGGGATCATAGAGGGAGAAGCCCGGTCCTGGCAGAGCCCCGTGCACAGTGAGCACGGGTGCGCAGTGCACAACGCGGGAGCAGCGTGCGTGTGCTGTGCGCACTGAGCCGCGTAAACAGTGAGCAGCGCACAGCTGGGGAGAGGGTGTGCAGTGGGTGTGATGTAAACAGGGGGGGGAGTGCAGCGCGGGGGGGGGTTGACTCAACATTGTGAGCTGTGCACAGTGAGTGAGGCTTGTGAGCGAGGGTCGGTGTGCACTCTGAGGCGTGCTGGTGTGGAGCAGAACGTGTGTGTGTGCTGCATGCACTGCTGGACGCCGTCCTGTGCAGTGAGATAGGATGGGCGCCTTGTGAACTGTGAGAGCGTTGTACAGTGTACTCGGGTGCTGTGGTTCAGCCTGTGCACAGGGAGCCGTGAATGTGTTAAGTGCGTGTGTGCACACACGTGTACTACGGGTCGGAGTCCGTTGCAGTGAGGTGGTCGCTCTGTAAACAGTTGGAGCGTTGTATTCAGATGCTCGTGGTTCACAGTGTGAGTCTGTGCACAGGGAGGCGCCAATTTTGTTGATTGTGTGTGCGCACACGTGTACTACGGGTCGGAGTCCTGTGCAGTGAGATGGTCGCTCTGTAAACAGTGAGAGCGTTGTTTTCGGCTGCTCGTGGTTACACAGTGTGAGTCTGTGCACAGTCAGGGAGGCTTGTGTGTTGCATGGTGAGCGAGGCATGCTTCCTGCGCTGTGAGGCGTGATAATGTTGTGATCATGTGTGTGTGTGTACTACGAACAGGAGTTTTGTGCTGTGAGATAGGCGCCCTGTACGTAGTGAGCGCGTTGTGAGCTTGTGCGCTGCGAGGCTGGCGTGCAGTGAGCAGCCAGAAGGCACTGCGAGAGTGTGCGGAACTGCAGCTCGCCAGCAGTGACTCTCCCCTCCTTTGCAGGGGGCTGGACCGAGCAGCGCAGGGGGCCGGGTCGGACCCGGCTGTGAGAGACGCCGTGTGCCTAGAGGCTGGGGAGCTGGACGCCACGGGAAACGCACAAGTTTTGCTTCAAGTTTGGGTCAAGCGGCAGCGGCTCGGGCGAGTGGACCGGGAGGAACAGATGCAAAGGGAGAGGCTGGGACGGTGACAAGTAAACCTGGAGGGGACCCGTGAGCCTGGTGCGTGTGGACAACCATCACAGAGAGCAGACGGACGAGAGCTGAAGGGTCCGGTCTGTGTCTGACCACCATCACACCGGATTATACCCCAGCGCCTAGATCAGATTTTTGGAGCTGACATTATAAGGCGCTGGAGTGGTGTCAGTGAGACTGGAGCTGGGAGGCCAGTCTTCGGATGGGCATTGGATGGTAACCAAGCGGACAAGGCGCGTTTCCTGGAGGATATTAAAGACCCTTAGTTTCTGCTGCTTCCGTGCACGGGACTGTTATCTGGGGTCAGTGAGGCCAAGATGGAGGCGGGGTGCCCGCACCGGCCCCGGAGACCTGCAGGGACTCGGACCGCCAGCTGGGCCCGGATCTGCCCCTGGTGGCGCCGCAGGGGTGGTTGCAGGTGCCACACGGTCCGAACGATGTGACAATTCGAGCAGTCCCAGAATGAACAGTGTTATGAGGCCCGGACTCCCGCGCTGGCCACGAGCTTCTGAGCAAAACTTCGGGCCCTGCAATTACTCTTTCACAAATGAAGCCCCGGGGAGGGTGGGTGAGTGACTGGTGCAGGCGTCGTGGATGGCACGTGGTCTGTTGGTAAAGAGGGGCGCAGTCACTGTTGTGCTTCTGTTTGCGGGCTGGACAGGACGGGGTTATGAAATCTTGGGGGGCTGAAGGTTCTTACACACGGAAACGGGTGTTCATTATAACACCGTTTTCCGCAAAGGAAATGCGAGGTTCGTAGGAAATTGTGCGTGTGTATTTCTCCTCCCGCCTCTTCACACCACATCCTCAAACTGTCCGCTTCCCTCCGCCTCTGATTTCTTTTCTGATTCATAAATAAATAGACGGGTCAGTCGCTGTGCGTTTGGTTGGGGGGTGGGGGGGGAGGCCTCACTCCAGTACATCACACAAACTGTTTCAAGTCCTGAACTGTTTCCCTACAAATCATAGTAATCAGGTAAGTTCGTCTAATTATTTAAATAGGAGCAACTACGACACCCAGAATGCATTTGGCTGATACATTAAAGCCTGGGACTGGAACCTGTGTGACATGGCCTGGAGTTAGTTGGTCACTCTGGTTGCTGTGCATTACCTGCATGAAATGATAAAGTCGATGGTTATCCTGGAAATCTACAGTGGCTTTGGCCTTCATAAACCAATGTTGGGCACCTCTGCTTTTCGCTCTGGCTACTTACTCCCTGCATCAGTGCTAGGCCTTTTAGACCTGGTCTGGAGACACCTCTAGTTAATTTACAAGCCAGATCCAATCAAAAAATACACAATTAAAAAAATATACCCACCTACAACGTAGAGGGGCTTTGGGTGAGCTCCCTTCATCGCATACTGCTTTCACCCACAAGAGCTTACAGAATGGGGACATGGGTACCACCAAGGTATTCTTCCATTCTTTATGGATCGAGTTTCTGTGTCTTTGCCTATAAGTCTCATTCCTGTTCAGGTTTTGATGGAAAAGCAATTGTTGGCTAAGTATTTTTCAGTGCGTGGTAGATGACAATAACGGGGTGGCTGGCCGTTGCTTTTTCCTCAGAAACCGTGGATTAGCAATGTATATGGTTACTTGCCTTTCCTCAGAGTGAAAGATTTTGTGTGTTTTTGTGTTAGTCCTAGATTTTTCTGTGAAGAGAGGTAGGGAGAACGTAGCAATACACTCTTAGTCCCCAAATATATTGTTCAAACAGCAAGAAGTGAGATGTGGGCTGCCCTGCCTCTGGGTGGGTGTGTGTGTGTGGGGCTCTGGGTGGGTGTGGGTGTGGGGCTCTGGGTGGGTGTGTGTGTGTGGGGCTCTGGGTGGCTGTGTGTGTGTGGGGCTCTGGGTGTGTGTGTGTGGGGCTCTGGGTGTGTGTGTGTGTGTGTGGGACTCTGGGTGTGTGTGTGTGTGTGTGTGGGGCTCTGGGTGTGTGTGTGTGTGTGTGTGTGGGGCTCTGGGTGTGGGGGTGTGTGTGTGGCTCTGGGTGTGTGTGTGTGGGGGGGCTCTGGGTGTGTGTGTGGGGGGGGGGGTCTGGGTGTGTGTGTGTGTCTCTGGGTGTATGTGTGTCTCTGGGTGTGTGTGTGTCTCTGTGTGTGTCTCTGTGTGTGTGTGGCTCTGTGTGTGTGTGTGGCTCTGTGTGTGTGTGGTAGTAATTGCTGTCTGCTGAGCTCGTCCGTAGGGTACAATAGGTCTCACATTGCGAGAGATTAAGCTAATGGCAATGTAAATGACAAAACCAACACATAAATACAAAGTTTGTCATTTACAATGCCAATAGCTCTAACTTTTCCAAAGGCGAAACCATTGCATTGTAAATGCTTGTTTATCAGGGAGTTTAGCTATAATAATTTTCTGTCATTCCCTGCTATGTAGACTGACAAAGTGTTGAGAATTGAAAATTGAAAGTTCATCTTATTTGATGTAAACTGCGGGGTTTCTGCAGATAGTGGACCATGTTCAAGAGGGTCGCCGATACGGTATCGAGGGAGATTGTTGTTCTGCTCATGACATGAGCTTTCTGCCATCAGAGCTATGTTCAGATCTCAGTTGCAAACAGTGGCGACTGCCTCTGAGCAGAGGTGGTAGGGCGAAAAAATAATGACAACAAACTTAAACAAAACATGGCTGATAAGCCTATGGAACATCGTTATGCATGATATTACAATTCACAAAATCCCCCTGTTTTTCAGGAAAAAACCTGCAAGCATTTTTATAAATAACACACGAGCATCATTATAAGTAACATTGAAATTCAACCCGTTCCTTCATTACATTGGGTTTTAAAGAGTTCATATGGTATATCCAATAGTTCTCTCTCTGTAATAAAGTATTATGATTATCTTTTCCTTCTTGTTTCTCTATTGTTTCCAATATGCAAAATGTTAGTCGCCTGATGTTATGGCTTGCTTCAATGAAATGACTCGCTCCTGTGGATTTCATTTGTTTAGTTCTGATGTTGCTTTTGTGTTCATTCAGTCGTGTTTTTAGTTTCCTCTCTGTCTGTCCTATATAGGCTTTTCCGCCGGGACATTTAAGCATATAAATTACATTTGCGGTGTCACATGTAGCATTTACTCGTAGTTTGATTTGATGTCCCTTCATTGGGTGTGTAATGTAGGCACCTTTGATCACATTGTTGCAATTATTGCAGTTCCAACAGTTCCACAGGCTTATTAACCATGTTTTGTTTATTATTTCACTAATACTTTAATACTTTAAATCAGATACTTCAGATAACAGTTTCAATTTACTGCTTTAGGCAAGTTGAATGTAATACAACAGTATACTTCATGTTCTTCCTCACTCTTGCATTTTTCCAGCCGTATTTCAGTCCGCTTTCATTGTCTAGCACCGCACGAGGTAATCTCGATACATGGACAGTTTTGAGAGGAGGATAAATCTGTTCATAAGTGTTCAAAAGATTACAATTGTGATGGGCGTCCGAGGTGCGCCCTTGAGGTCGAGAGGTCTGGGGGTCCAAGGTGGGCCGTTGAGGTAGAGAGGGTTAGAGGTAATCTCGATACTTGGACAAAGATTAAGGCTGAGAGAATTCTCTGAAGCGGCGGTGGAGCAAAGCGAACAGGTTGGGGAGGGGGGATGAGGAAGGCAGTGGATGCGCATTACCAGATGTCTGATGGCTGGGGGCTTGAGAGTCACGGATTTCATTTCGGGAAGGCACGGTTGAGGTAGAGGACTTTTAGGAGGCTTTTGAATTTTGCAAAGGAGGGGGTAGTTCTGATGGACACAGGGATCAAATTTTGGGTGCGTTTCCTGCAAACGAGTGGGCTGCGTTTTTTTGTTTGCGTGTTTTCAGGGGGATGAGTAAGAGGGAGTTGAAGCTCCAGAGACTTCTAGACTGGCCGGCTTTCTTAAGTTTAGAGGCCAGGTATTCTGGTTTCCCTGTGTGCAGGGCTTTGTGTGTGAGGCATGCAGTTCTGAAGCTGGCACGCAATTCCACTAGGAGCCATTTTAGTTCTCTGAGAGCGGGAGAAATGTGGTTGTATTTTTTGACTCCGGTGACCATTCTGGCAGCTGCATTGAGAGTTGCTTTGAGTGGCGCTAGGTGGGAGAGGGCTGTCCCGGAGAGGACTGCGTTCCCGTAGTTGAGCCTGGACAACACAAGTGATTGGGTGGCTTGTTTGAAGTCCAAGGGTGGAATGTGGGGTTTTATTTTGTTGAGAAGCTTCGGGTTGAGGAAGGCATTACTAAACAACAATGCAAACCTACAGCTGTAAACTATACTAACCGAACCACACACGGGAGAGGAGCACGACATTTTGACATCATCGGTAAGAGGAAAACTCAACACTAAGCATGCATCTTAAACTAATATGGACTCGGGATTAGACACGTAGGGGATTAACAAACAATATAAGAACTCACTACCGAGCACGCGAAATAACAAGCCCTTTAAGCACATGCACTTGAGTTCACATATAGTCTTTGACACAGAAAAACTTTAATACAGTTTGAAGCCTTGTTTACTTAGGAGAGGATAAAGCACTTATCTACACACCGTTATCATTAAGACACCATTAACGCACCAATGGTTCAGGTTAATAACCTTGTCACTACTAACTTCACGCTTGGTGGACATCCTCAGAAGTAATTTAACAATGAATAATGTTCAATTTTCTAGATATTCCCCAGATGAAGGCCAGTGGGCCGAAATGCATTGGGAGGGACAACAAGTAACATGTTAAACCGGGAATGATGCTTTCTGGGAAGGGAAGTTTATTCAAGAAATGAGAGTATTTTGAATAAAACAATACAAATTGAAATGACCTTTTGAAAAAAACCTTTGGAGAAGTGTGTTTATTTGATGCTCTAAAAAACAAAGTGGGAGAACTTTGCAAATAGCACCATTAACCTGTGCCCGGGAGACATACCCCACGTGTATGGGGATGCTACCATAGTGCTATTACCATTATTGGCATCAGTATTCGACCTACAATACTTTTTCCTACATTAGAAAACCAACTACCTACAGAGGAGAGACCATCAGTTAGTCTCTTCCATGCATTATCAAACTCCAGTGTTTTCAATTCTTCTTCCAAATGAGTGATATTTCTGACATATCTTCCAATTTCAATACTTTTGTCAGGTATGTAAGTGCAGCAATGTTGCCCCTTCAACATTCTACAGGCTCCACCCTCTTTTGCCAATAATATGTCAAGAGCAAGTTGATTTTGCAAAACCATTAATCTTATCACAACTAATTCAGTATTAATCAATAAGAATCCTCCAGCAGTGTCAGTTGATAAGCGATCCACCACTGTAGACAATTTACACATTCTTTGTGTATTCAGAATTACTCCCATTGAAGGTATCAATGCACTAAATATATCTCTTACAATTTCTGAAAAACTAGCCAGTCCATTATTTTCTTCATTGCTTCCAGTGATTCTTTTTACAAGATATACCTTTGGGAATACTATTCTAAAATTGCAACTCCCATACCAATGATCAGGCAGCTAAAAAGAAGCCTTATTTCCGCAAATATAATAGACTCCAGGAAATACTGGATCAATTCCCCCTTTTAGTTCCCAACGCCCAATTATCAGGAAATTGTGTTCACATTCACTGGAACCAATGAATATATTGTTATACTCTATTTTTAACCTATGGAGACAGATTTTCCCCTTCTTTTCAAAGTCCAGAGACATAGCAGCATGAGTCTTACCAGGTGCAATAATATCCTCCCTATCAGCCCATTTGGGTAGCTGAGGTTTCGGTTCAGTAGCCCTTCTATGGAAATCCTGTCTCCTTTTCTCTACTAAATTCAAAACTATTTTCTCTTCTTCATGTAACTTACATGCTAGATTATCCTTATGTGCTTCAGCTATAGCTATTGTTGTCTTCGTTAGGAACAATTCACCCATAAACTGCAAATCTGTACTACTAAGGATAGGATTCATGTTTCTACGTAAAGGAATTTCAGAAAAAAATCACATCTATGTTAGAATAATAATATTGTAACTTTCCAGTTCTGTCAAATAAACTAGCTAAAATACTTCATGAAATACCATATGTCAATAGTAAATGATATGTCACTCCTTCTGCTACTGATATTGGTAATTTCATGCATATGTAGCAGTCACTAACTTCCATTGTTTCTTCATAATGTACTAACAGGTTAGCAAAAACAGTTCAATCGGTCTCATTTCTATTTATACTGTGGTGTATTTCTGTCTCATCTGGTGCTTCTAATTCTACTTTGCCTTGCTTAAGGTTAGCTACCTTTTCATGTGCACTAGTGTCATTCTGTCTACTTGCATTCATTAGATAAGGTATTGCTATGGTCAGTCCTAACCATACTGTGAGTACTATCAATATACTACATATGCACATGTCTTTATACAATTTCTTATTGGTTTTCCAGCAGCTCTATTATCAGCCATTTCTGACTAAAAAGACTTAACTCCTTTTTGTAACTTTTTACACAGAATATAAACTGTGAATATATTTTCAAGTTGGTCTCACTTCTTCATCAATTTGTTCAGCAATTCATTCTTAATCACTGTCTCCAGTGATTTCTAAATTCTCAAAATCCTCGAGAATTACTTATGTCCACTCAGGACCCTTGAATTTATTATTTAGTCTTTTTTCAAGCGTGGACCTCTCCTTCTGGGTTTCTCTCTCGATAGCCAGACTGACTTGTAATTTCATCTAGTTGGTCTGGTTCATCACTTATTGTTTTTGGGCGAAATGTCAGTCTCTTGATAATACTAGGCAAAGTATCACCTTTTCTGACTCTCTTAGCTGGCACTGTGCTTTTATTTTCTTCAACCGCCCTTTTGTTTTGATTAACTTGTGGCACACCTTGAATTTTTGCGTCTTCAGATTCCCTCTCTAACTGACTTGGCCCAGGCCTTATTACCTTTGCCGTTTCTGCCTGGATGGGTTCTTCTACACTAGTCTGACCCTGTTCAGGAGGTTGTTGGATTTGGCTTTTATTCTCTTTCTCTTCTTCCTGAACTCGTTTTTCTATACCTGTCTGGTCCTGCTCAGGTCTTGTAATTTCTTGATTGTCTTCTGCCTGAGCGTTTGATTGTGCCATTTAGTTGTTCTACCAATCCTGAAGCCTCTGGCCAGTATGCACAGTGCAGCTTTTGCTCAATTTTGAATGCTTCACAAATTAATTGAATTATTTCATTATTAAAATGAGACCCTCGGTCTGATTCAATCGTTACTGGAAAAACGAACCTAGGAATGAGCTCTCAACAGAAGTTTGGCTACAGTTAGGCTGTCAGTTTTCCTGGTCGGGTAAGCCTCCACCCACTTGGAGAATAAACACACAATAGTACAATAGGACATATTTTAATCCTTGACAAGCAGGTAACTAAATGAAATCAATTTGGAGTTTTATAAATGGACCCTCTTCTTTTCCAATTTTTCCACGGCAAACTACAGTTTTCCTACCTGGGTTCATTTGTTAACAAATTAAGCATCTCTGACAAAGACTCTCTGCTATGTTCCTGAACCTTGTGTTAAACCAATCCAGTCTGAACAGTCTTATCATTGCATCTCTACCTATGTGTGTGTCTCCATGGTACATCCTAGCCATACGTGCAAGGATACAGTCAGGTAACACAGGTCTCCCATCTAAGTAAATTATCACACCATCCTCAGTTCTTCTCTGACAACCTATTTTCTCCCATTCTTCCTTCTCTTTGGGTTCTGCTTCATTTTGTAGATGCCTCGCTTCCTCCTATGTTTCTATGCCCCCTCCCTAATAGCATAAGTTCTTTTGGTAATTGAATTGCTTCAATTAATTCTTTTACAAAATGTCAATTTTTAATAGGGGTTCCTGAAGAAGTTATGAACTCCCTTTGCATCCAAACCTGGCCAAAATCATGCACAACCCCGTAACTATACTGACCGTCAGTTTATGTGGTCACTCTCCAATTTTTCCCAATTTTGCAAGCTTTGATTAAAGCTACCAATTTGGCTATTTGTGCAGATTTGACTCCTGGTAAATAGGATGCTTCAATTATACCGGCCAAGGTACACACAGCGTAAGCAGCACTGAATCCTCCTTCCTCATGACGCATGCATGAGCCATCTACAGATAGCTCATGTTCTGCATTCTTTAGGGGTTCTTCCTGTATGTCTGAACTTGGTTTAGTTCTGTATTCAGTGAGGTCGATACAATCATGTTCGACTTCCTCCTTTACCTCTTCAAAATGTGAATTGGGTAACAGGGTTGCAGGATTTTGAACTGTACATCTGACTATCGTCACATTTTCTGCACCTAGAATAATTCGCTCATACTTAGTCAGCCAACTAGGAGTTAGGTACTGTGTACGGGTTCTTGTTAACAGGATCACAAGTGCATGTGGAACATAAGCTGTCACAGGATGTCCCATTATGACAGTTTCACTTTGTTCTAGACTCATGCAAGTCGCTGCTACAGATTTTAAACATCCTGTTAATGCAGATGCCACTGGGTCCAATGTGGCAGAGAAATATGCCACAGGACGTCTGGTTAGGACAGAAAGAGTACAATTTTCTCTTGCATCACAGAACAATGTGAACTCTTTGGAATAACCTAGCATACCTAAGGCAGGTGCTTCGCACAGACAGTTGCGTAATTTAACAAAAGCTGTCATGCTTTCATCATCCCATTCCACTGGATCTCTTGCTCGTTTCTTTGTCAGTTGTATCAATAGTTTAGCTAACACTGCAAATCCCACAATCCACTGCCTGCAGTAACCTACACCTCAGAGAAATATCCTGATTTCCTTCTGTGTCTGATCAATTTGATGCTTTCTGAAGTCACTCTTCTGACCTCTCTTTCCATTTGGTGTCCCAAGTATTTTACTGAATTGGTGCAAAATTGTAACTTTTCAGGTGACACCTTATGTCCTCCTTCAGCCAAATGATTCAGTAATGCAATCGAATCGACAATACAGTCATTTTTTGTTTTGGATGCTATCAACAAGTCATCAATATACTGCACCAAAACAGACTGTCTGGGCAGCACCAGATATTCAAGACATTTTTTAAAAATGTGGTTAAAGATCGATGGCCTTTCTGTGTACCCTTGAGGAACATGATTCTAAACGTAAACATGCTTGACAAATTTAAACGAAAATGCAAATTTACTGTCTGGATGTAATGGAATGGAGATAAAGGCATGGCATATGTCAATTACAGTAAACCATCCTGCGCTCCATGGTATTTGATACAGAATTACTGCTGAATTCGGTACTACTGGGCAACATGGTACAACAATTTTACTTATTTTCCGCAGGTCCTGAACGACCCTATATTTGCCGTTTGGTTTCTTTACGCCAATAATAGGTGAATTACATGGACTGCTCATTATTTCTTTTAAAATGTCTTGCTCAACCAAACACTCAATTTCTACTGCAACACCTGCTTTTATTTCTGGGCTTATTTTGTACTGTCGAGTATTTGGGTAGACTGAACCTTCTTTCACTGTCACTTTTACTGGGTCGACATTTGCCATTAATCGTACTTCTTTTCTTTTCCTGTAATATCCCACACATCAGGGTTAACGTTATTTTGGATTTCTTCTGGCAAATCCTTTAGGGTCATCTTTTTAAATTCAGTTTCCTGTTTAGCTAACATGATTTTATACACTCCGTCTTCATCAGGAGTTTGAATTGCAAAACCCTCCGGTGTGCAAAAAATGGTGCAATTCATTTTGCACAATAAGTCCCTACCTAACAAATTCACAGGGCTCGAGTCACAGACTACAAACTTGTGCATTTCTTTAAAATTGCCAATACATACCTCCATTGGTTCTGTAATAGGGGTCCTAATCTGTTTATTAGAAATGCCCACTACTTGTATCGCTTCTCCCGAGAGGGGTAGGTTTGGGATGTCTGCTGTTCTCACAGTAGAATGGGTAGCACCAGTGTCCAACAAAAAAGGTGATGTAATTTCCCTCAACCTTGCCGTCAATGTAAGGGCCTGACTGATCTACCGGTAAGGATGCGCCAAGTACGCATTCCTCTTCCACCCTTCTCAGGCACAGTCAGTATGTGTTTTCTTAAAAAAAGTGCCCTGGAAAATAAACTGTGGTGTTACCATATTTTTCTTACCACTTCCCTCCCAGAATTCGGTGTCCACACTGTCTTTGGCTTGACTCACAAAATCTGGCATAGGGGCAGGTGGTAATTGATTCTGTATTACCTATTGCGGTTGCCTCATTGACACCTCATTCTGCGTCTGTGGATTTAAATTTTGAGTTTGGACATTATTATTCTGTATTAATTTACACTTGTTCTTCTTCAGAAGACACAATTTTCCGCACCCTTGAGAGGGAAACTTTTTCTTTGCCTCTTCTTTGCTCATTCTTCCTATAGGCTTGCCCCCACTGCTCTCACCTTGACCTTCCCCCCTTCCTTGATTATTTGCCTGTTGACTTAACTGGAGTTCCTGTTGTTCTGCTAATTTGACTTGAGCCCACATTACCTTTTCTTCTAATTTCTTTCGCCTATTATCAATTTCATCATCATAGTATTTTGCATACTTGAGGATTTCATCTATAGTCTTTGCCTGTCAACATTTATGCTCTTTTATCATTTGCGATATCTCTGGCTTTAGTCCGGACACAAAACGATATATAAAGTGTGTCATGTCCTTAGTATCAATATTTTCCAACCCACTTTACTGTTGGAACACCTGCAATAGACGTTCATGATATGCATGTACTGATTCATCTTTGTCTTGAGTTGTTCTTTCTATTTTTGTCCAATCTGTTTCTTTTGGCGGTACCTTTCCCTTTTAGTAAGTTATTACCTGATTATATTTCTTCATTACTTCATCTGACAGGGCTCCTGTCTTCGCATCTCTAGAGTACTCATCATTAGGCTAATCTACTGAAATTTTGCATTCTGTCCATAAATCTGCAGGAACAACTATGTCAAACAAACCATCTAAATCTTTTAGCAGTACTTTTGAAACCTTCACAAACCTTTCAACTTGCCTATACCATTCTGCAGGTTTCTCTCTAAATTTTGGGAAGTCATTTGTGAATGATAAAATATCCTGTCGGGACCATGAGACATGTACATATCTTCCCCCTGGAACTTCTCTCATTGGACACAGTCTTTCAACCTTTTCTGTTTCCTTCATTAAATACTCAGATGTAGTTCGATTTGCCTGTGCTTCCTCCTTTTTCTTTGTCCATCTAACGTTCCATCTGTCCAAGTCCTCCTATTTTTGTAACAATGACAATAATTCTTTTATCTGCAATTTTCGTTCTGACACATTCATTTTTTCTAAATCTTTGTCAGAAAATTCTGCTCTATATGATTTCTGCAATACTTTAGATTAACCTATATCAATTCCCATGTCTGAGGCCAAATTCATTAATTTCTCATGAAATTCTTTTGTATTTCGAGTAATGCGTCTGCTTTGAATAACAACTCCTCTTCATTAAAGGAAATTATTCTCTCTAGCCCTACATTTCCAGCTATCATTTCTTCCAATTCTACTCTTAATTTAAAAATGTCTAATACTTTTGGCTGTGATTTTTGCTTCTCTATATCTCGTGTCCATCTTTCGATCTCTTCTGGGGTTCCTACAGTGGCACTTCTCGTTCCTGTGGACGTTTCAATCTGTACCTCTCTAGAGCATCCAGGGGTAACTTTCCTGATCAAATCACTTATTGGTTCTCTTATAGGTAAATCCATCAGGGAAATTACTGATTCGCACTCACTTGCCTGTTCATCCACTATTATATTTTCTTTTCTGGGATGTATAACTGGTGTAGTCAGAACAGGAGTTTTAGAACTGGGTTGCTTATCTCCATAAAAGGGAACAACAGGACCTATAGTTACTGGTATTGTTAGGGCTTCAGGACTTGTATTCAATTGGGTTATTTTCTGAATTATTTCACCTCTCTGTTTATTTATTGCTTATTTTTCTTTTTCTTGTAGTACCTTTTCTATGGTAGTCTCATGTACAATCTGTGGAACTAAAGGCATTTTTAGGAACGGGGAACTAGGGGTAACCCTATTTGTCTCTGCCTGATAAGGAGGCGGATTTTTCATTAATAAATCCTCAAAATAATCATCTTCTGAATCTCTGCTACTAGTCATTAAATGTTTTGTTTTCTCTTTACACTTACTTCCTTTTAGTTCTTCTGTGGTAAATACAGGATATAATCCTTCCACTAACATAGATTGTCTCCATTGTTTCATCCGCTTACCTCTTGTCTCTAGGGGAAGTCTGGGATAAAATGTACTTACATTTCTGTCACATCAGGGTCTGTTTCCCTCAAAAGCCTCAATCTCCCTCTCTTCTAATGCTTCATACCGCATTAGTCTGGGTCTTGGTTCTAATTCATTCATACGAGTTCGTAAATTGTGCAAAATTCTCCCATTAAATGTTCCATAGTCTGGAAATGCCAATATACCATCATCTTTTGTGTACGCTATCCACGTTTCTAGCATACACAAGTTTGGTAGCCTCTTTCTATCATCACGTATGATGTGGGCGTTTTCGGTGGTGGAATAATAATTCCTTCTCTCATTTTAATGGTTTTATCCTTTTTAAAATAATTCTTAATTTTCTGCATAAAATTAAATGTTTCTCTTTTCTCCATACATGACGTTTGGTCTTCCTCTAATGTACTGCTTGTGAGCAAAACCGAGGCATTCTCTATCTGGACGGGTCCGTAAATTGTTGGATCTAGTCACCACAGATAATTACCACTATCTATTAACATTGAAAATTCAATTATTGCAATCTAACAAATTGTTTACTTCACTTAAATGCTTCTCCAATATCAGTGTGTTTCTTATTTTAATGACCAATCAACATTTGATTTACAAAATCACTTTAAGCAATTTCTGTGACGTGAGTTCTCTCTCTGCACTTAACTCTCCTTTACAATATGACCTCAGCTACACACCCGCTGTCTGAACCAATCCTAGCGTGGCTCTCTGTGACGTCAGTGCAGCACCCGCAACTGACCCCTCCTTTGCAAGGTAATACGACAACTCAATTTCTTTAAATTTTAAATGCACATTTTAATAATTAACAACATAAAAACATTCACTACTGTGCCTGAGTGACTAAATTCAAAGTAAAGACAATTTCTTTCACAGAGAGTAAAACTTTTCCGTTTTCCCTTCACATACTACGAGTAAAACCTATTCCGCTTACCTTTCACTCAAGCATCAAAGAACCTGCTATTCCTACAGACTTACCCTTTCTAGGTGATATAAGACCAAAGTTTCACCAGCGAACTTCTTTGCTGTCAATCACTCTCACTTTTATACAAGAAAAAATAATCGCTAACAAGTGCTTCAAATTCTACCTAACTTTACGCACTTATTTCATCAGACCAGTAACATCACTGCAGTGTGGCTTCCATTTACCACCCGCTATTCAATATCCCCGGGGATTTCCAGACAACATGTAACAATACAAACAAGTTTTGGTTAATACGTAAATCAATATAAAATCAATATGCAACTAACTACCTATCTTAACTAAACCCTAATCATCCTCTGCTACCAAGAAATACTGATGGCATGAGATTACTGGCTCAGAACACCATACTCACCTGGGCCCATAAACATTCACACTTTGAACCAGTAATCAATTTTCGACCTACCTATCAGAAGTTTATTCACCTTTAGGATTTATGCCTATACACCATGACTTACCAAATCCTTGTCACATATATTTTAATTTCTAATTCTGATGGATCAAAAGGTGTTAGAATAATAGGTAGAGAATAGCATTTACCTTAATGAAATAACCACAGACTTGGGAAAAGTTTAAACACCTTATCTATGCAATATTTTTAGAGTCAAATACCAAACCAGAGAAATTAAAGACTTTTCAAGTAAGAAAATATTTATTAAAGCAAAAATCTTGTGAGACTTAGCAATTTCACTTTTAGACATTGGTACCTGTGAAAGGCGAGATAAGGAAACGGTACAAGGACATACCACACAGATTATATTTACCAAAAATGGTGCAAGGACCAATCCCTGGCCAACGGCTGGGACAAGAAAGGGCTCCTGACTAATCAGGTGCCAACAGGACAGGACAGGTGCGAGATAGGACAGGTACCCTCTTATCAGTGCAACACCAGCGTCACACCCCTCTCTGTAGCTACTTTTGTTCCCATCTACATGACAGTCTTCTCTCTCAACAATCTCCCTATTCTTCTTTCAGAGTGCTCGACAAGCCCTCTGAGGTCTGCGGCATCCACGATTCTTCTTCAGCATATGTTGGGTCAGTAAAAATGTAAATTGATACTTGTATAGCGCACTACTCTCCCTCAAGGGTCTCAAGGCGCTTGTACGAATACCGCTGTGGAACCCATCCTGGCTTTCCCTGTGAGGCGTCCACTCCTGGGCACCACCAAGGTGGAGGCCAGGCATCCTTAGCGTTGTGGGGGCCATTGTGGAGATTAAGCAAGCTATTGCCCAGAGTTGCAGAGTGGGACCCATGATTGGAATAGCACCAAGGCGAGAATTATCAGGTCCGTGGAATTTTGAGCCCAAGACCCGCCGAGGCGGGGAATTGAACCCTGGTCCCGGGCCAGACCTCTGCATCAGGGTCTGCCGCTCTAACCATTGAGCCACACTACTCCACTTTCTCTCAGTGAAAGGTCTGTGACAAGTCGGACAATCTAACTAGCTGAACCTACCTTAGTCATACCATTTTCCAGGGTATGTACCACCCCCAATGTTGCGAATATGTGTATTCCCTTCATTTGATTGGTCAGAAAGACGAGGAGAGGTCATCACACCATTCCAGTATGAGATTGTTTCTATTCGATGTAATTGATCAATGTTCCCGCCCATAAAGTTGTTTTCCTCTCTCCGGGTCATGGGGTGAGGTTCCCAGGCGCATCGCGGGTAAGATGAGCTTTGGCAGGCTTTCAATGCCTGGGATTCAAGGTTCTCAGTGTTCGAGTGTGCATATGCAGCAGATTCAAAATGGAGTTTTCAGACACACTTCAGGCCCAAATACGAGCAATTAATAAAGTCAAAGAAAGACATGTTAGAATACGGATATAAATGAATACACTGTATACCACTTATTTCTACACTAACCCCATTACTTTATTTAAACTATAGCATTAGTGGTTTAGCAGAACACACAAGTTTACTTTTAGGCAAGAGCATATGCGTTAGTATGTGAAATTCGAAGCTGCCATCTTAGATATTACTGCGCAGCTGCAAAGAATTTTGTCCAAAAGCATAGATACGTCACACCACGTAGATGTAGTAGACGCATGCGCAGAAAGGTTCCCGCATTTTCGGCCGCTTTATTAAGGCACTTGGTTTACTGTTAGTAAAAGCACATAGTCAAGCGTCCCCTAGATATTGAAATGTCATGTAATGCGATCATTAGTACTTACAAACGTGAAGTAGTGTGGCTCACTGGTTAGAGGCGGCAGACCCGAGAGCAGAGGACGGCCTGGGACCAGGGTTCGATTCCCGGCGCGGCAGGTTTCTGGACCAGGGTCAGCGGACTCGATAATTCTCTCGCCTCGGTGCCTACTCTGATCAGCGATCACACTCGGCAACTCTGGGCATTAGCTTGCCTCATCTTCACTAACGGCCCCACCAGACTGCCGGGGATGCCTGGCCTCACCCTGGAGATACCCATTAAGGGACCATCTCTCAGGGAAGCCAGGAAGGGTTTCGCAGCGGTCGAAGCGCCTTGGGACCCTACGGGTAAGTAGTGCGCTATATAAATGCCAATACATTTACATTTACACAAAATCTGTTGGTTAGTAAGTTACATGTTATTTCGAGAGGACTGAGTACAAGCAAATTTCTTTACGTATGAAACCTTGCTCCATCACTAATGCGGCATGAGCCTACTACAGTGGACTATGAAGCTATAAGAACATTCTGCCCTATGATGATAGAACGTCCACATTTATCCTTATTGCCCACTGTACCAGGCACTGGCCATTAAATCCCAGCCCTAGCATTATAAGCCCCTGCCAAAGGCGAGGGCCTATGAAAAGGGAGCAGGCCTTTAATGGCTGGTGTATCCCGATACAGTGGATTACAAGGTTCATGGGGCGGAATGCCCTATTTAGCCACACAGGCCTTCTGGGATGGTTGAGCCCTCCTTGTATTTAGAGCCTTTGTTTCACATGTCTTTCTGTGCTTCTATAATAATTACAGCTGTGGAAAGAGAATGAAACCACGGTTCATTCCGCTTTGTAAAGGTGAATTTCACCACTTCAGTACTGTAGCAGCAGACCATTTTTCACATTCATTGTAAATGGTATTCCAAAAGGTTCAAAGTAGATTCAAATTCTATTTCTTTGTCAGGATATAAAAGTGAAAAGTAAACATGACTCTATATGTAATATGTTGCAACACCTTCGATCCTGTGCTAATGCATGCTGTTTGATACACACATATGTTTGCAGACCGGTGCAAGCAACTTTATTTTTAGATTAGATTCTCTTCTCTAACTTACTGCAATTATCATGCAAACCACAAACCCTAACGCTCTACAGCTGTCTGTCTCCATGAAATTATTTTGTATAGTTTTCTGGACTACTTTCAGACTGTCATGCATGTTTTCACAAGCTAGTAACAAACTACATATACTTTTCTTCAGACTTAAACTACTGTCTCTAGTTGTTCAGACGTAGTAGTTCTACACCTCACTCATGTTCAGTGGAAAGTAGAAGTGAAAAACAACTGTTGACTACATTTTTATAGTTGCATCTCACTACTTCCATAGGCCTTTTGGCAGTCCACATTACACTCAATTCTTAAGGGTGTTTCCATAGAGTTCCACATAGGTTTGGCTCCAATTTCCTTCTCAGGGCATAAAGGGGAAGGGAAATAACTCTCTAGCTGGAATAGCTTACATCCTACATGCAATATAATACCAAATTATGCTAAATTTGTGCAATATGCACTTACCCATTTTGATCTCTGTGCTGTTCTGCTCACTTTAAATATGAGCTTTCAGATACCGATATTTCAAACCAAAGATGAGCAACTTTGTTAGAAATTGGAGTCTCTAGTTATATACACACTAAACATTGTGTGCCCGATTCACAGAACTAACTTAAGACAAAATCCTAAACTTACTACTTTTAGTATTCACAGAGGTATACAACGTTTAGCACGCATTTTTTACCACGCACTACCCTTACAACGCAGGCATTACCACGCATACCATTACAACGCATTGCGCTGGGGGGCGCTCTAGGATAGGGAATAAGTTAAATTTTATATCCAACACCTTCCCTAGTGTCCACGGGGACTGGAGTTGGAATATAAAATTATACTTACCACTATCCAGCACCTCTAAGCGCTATGCGTTGTAACGGTATGCGTTGTAAATACCGCGTTGTAATGGTATGCGTGGTAAAAGTATGCGTTGTAACGTCATACATCCATTCACAGAAGGCATTTAATAGTAGTAAAGTTAGGATGTTGTCTTAAGTCTCAAGGTGTTATCCAAAGTAGAGTAAACCCACCTGAGATTGTAGTCTTCCTACAGAGAAGACAAACGATATTCAAAAATAGTGTCCCTCAAACATCAAATGAGGAATATAACTGGTCCCCCATGGGGTTCTAAAGTAACTTAGATCAGTAGGTCCTTCACGACCTCCTTAAAGATCAGGCTTATACAGTAGCGGGGGTAACATATCCGAAAGTAAGGTCCATCAATAGTTGCTTAATGCTTAATTAGGTGTAGTGAACTCCCTCTGGTCTGAGAGACGTTCTAATTGACCTGAGCTACAAGAACACATGGAGAGTCCTTACTATTTTGCACACAAACACACGTTTGCCAAACAACTTGAGAGCTTGTTATTATTTAAGACTCCAACACCAATCTACACAAGTAGTACAGTTTCTACTCCGGAGCAGTAAGGAACCTTATAGATTAGCACAAGTGTACACCACGTAAACCCATAGTCGAATCCATTTAAGTGGATTAAACACGCCTAGAGGCACAATGTCAGAAAATTCTACTCATAAAACAGAAAAACAACAAAATATCCAACTCCTTGATGGGTTTGAAAAATATGATAAAAAGCAAGTCCCATTTCATACATGAATGCACAGAATGCAAAGACACAAGAGGCCCTCAAACACTGATCGTGGGCAAGTAACCTGTTTCATTTTACAAATAAAAAGGTCCGCCACCTCGTAACGGATCAAGCCCGGACCTGACTCAACCTTCCTGATTGCAATCTAGATGTCATGAAATAAGAAGGAGATAAGGATGCAGGTAATAATAACTGCCAGCTCAAATATCAGACACTAAGGGCCACAAAGTCCGCCCGCCATACCAGTGGGAAATGGGTGCGGCGGCTCTGCACATCCCATTAGGATTCACCCGCCACACTGGCAGGCGCATCCCGCATTTCTGACATTGCGGCGGGTGGAGCTGAAAGCACCGCCCGCACACTGCCAAAAATGCATGTTGTGCTTTTCAATGCACAACGTGACAGGCACCGCGCTGTGCCTCCCACGTTGTACATTGAAATGCAGGGGGTACCATAGTTACCCCCCATGTGCAACCCCCAACGCCCGCAACAGGGCCCCACAGGGCCGCAACAGGTTCCCGCATATCTTTCTGTGGCGGCATGTTCCCGCCCACATCTTAAAATGACTAGCGGCGTCTAACAGACACCGCCACCATATTGAACCCTTTTCTGCCTGGTCGACTTGTCGACCGGGCAGAAAAGCGGCGGACCCGGCGGGGGGTCTTTGCAGCAAGGATGGTTGGCGGATCACAGAGTTGCTACGAGCAGCGTGTAGTCCCTGGAGGCAAGGGCATGGGACGTGATGAAGTCTGCCATGGTGTTGGTAAACGGGGCTCGGGCTCCAGGAGATCTGTAGGAAGAGTTCCGCATAGCGTCGTTCTGGGGTTGATCTGGATCTGGAAGTGGAGGTGTTCCATGGGGGGGCAAGGAGTCATTTGAGGTAGCGGTTGTGAGTCGGGGGGAGTTTTTGTGTACAAAGGCGAGGCCACCTCCAGGGTGGTTGAGGCGGTCTTTCCTTTGGATCGTAAACCCGTCAGAATGGCGGTTGCGATGTCTGGTGTGGAGCTGGCATTGGTCGAGGTGAGGAAGGCGAAGTCAGATGAGAGGGTGTCGAGGAGGTCCTAAATTTCTACTGTGTCTGTGTAGGGAGTGTCAATTGAGGAGGATGCACTTCAGGGGTTTCTGTGTGCTGGCGTCCAGTGGGTTGGTGGTAGCTGTAGTGGTCCGGAGGTGGGTAAAGGTGCAGCGGCGGTATCTGCAGGAGAAATGGCCTTTGGTGGTGTTCAGCGTCAACAGCTGGCAGTTTTTGTTTCTTCCGGGGTTGAATGTGTTGGGGGTTGTAGAGTCATAGCAGTGGGAAGTCGGAGGACCAAGGTCCCTGGTACTGGTTGCGGTTGGGTCATGGACGGGCAAAGATGGGCTTGCCTTTGGTGAGCCTTTGGTATACCAGCGTACATTGAGGCGGATGTACTTCAGGGGTTTGTGCGTGCTGGCATCTGATGGGTAATAATAACTGCCAGCTCAAATGTCAGACACTAAGGCTCACCCGTGTGAGGCTCTCCTCACACCACCAACCAATCTGAAATGCCATCAATAGACTTCCATTACAGTCAGTTGCAAGATCAGTTTCAAAGGAAAAATTGGATTATGCTCGACTGACACATCACTTTTGGGCGTGGCCTACTGCTTGGTAGTTCTGTCTTCTCCACCGTATTGCCGGCGAACACATCATAAAAGAGATGCACCTAATCACAAGTTTGAACAAACTTTATTGTTTACTCATATGCATAATACCACAGCAGACATAGAGTGAAACAAATTCATTAGTACTTTAATTATGCGGTCGCATGAGACGATTTTTGTACAGATGAATATTCAGTTGTACATCAACATTTGTTTAAATAACCTGACAGTCACATTAACCAAATAGTTAAGGAATTCCTAGTTCAGTCAGAAGTCTGAGTAGTTCTATACACAGAGAAGGGCAAGTATAAGACCCCTTTGAGGTAGAGTGTATTTGAAGGCAAAATTAGGCTTCATTTACAGAGTAAACAGCCAAAGACAGTCCCAAAGTACCAGGTTCTGCCGATCATAAGGACCATAGGGGAAAGACACAGAGTTGCTACGAGCAGCGTGTAGTCCCTGGAGGCAAGGGCGTGGGGCGCGATTAAGTCTGTCATACTGTTGGTAAACGGGGCTCGGGGTCCAGGAGATCTGTAGGCGAGAGTTCCCCGTAGCGTCGTTCTGGGGTTGATCTGGATCTGGAAGTGGATATGTTCCATGGGGTGTGAGAGGAGTCGTTCGGGGTGGCGGTTGTGAGTCGCAGGGAGTTTTTGTGTACAAAGGTGAATCCACCTCCGGGGTGGTTGGTGTGGTCTTTCCTTTGGATTGTCTACCCGTCAGGATGGCAGTTGCGATGTCAGGTGCGTTGGTCCAGGTGAGGAACGTGACGTTGGAAGAGAGGGTGTTGAGGAGGTCCTAAATTTCTACTGTGTGTCTGTGTAGGGAGCGTACATTGAGGAGTATGCACTTCAGGGGTTTCTGTGTGCTGGCGTCCGGTGGGTTGGCGGTAGCAGTAGTGAGTGGTGGGTAAAGGTGCAGCGGCAGTTTGCGCAGGTGAAATGGCCTTGGGTGGTGTTCAGCTGGCAGTTGTTGTTTCTCACGGGGTTGAATGTGTGTGGGGTTGTTGAGTCGTAGTGGTGGGGGGTCGGAGGACCAGAGTCCCTGGCGCTGGTTGCGGTCGGGTCGCGGAAGGGCTAAGACGGGCAGCTGCACAGCGACCACCATTAGGTAGGGGTCAGGGGAGGGTGAGCAGCTCAGAGGCGGGAGCGGGGACACACATCGGAGGAGGCGGCGCGGGGGCAGCAGCTGTGGGAATGGGAGCGAAAACTGCAAGCAGGGAAAACAGTGAAAAAAGGCACAGAGAGACAAATAGGCACAGAAAAAGGCATGTAGAGACAAATAGGCACAGAAAATGCACAAGGAGGCAAAAAGGCACAAACTTCACAAACAAGGCACAGACAGACAACCATAGCAAACGACAGAAAGGCTGGCAGAGCGGACCAGCAATAGCAAGGCTACTCCACTGGACCACTAGGGATGCGGAGCCTGCGGGTGGAGGAGGGCCTTGAAACACCTACCTGAAACCAGAGAGGTGCTGGGGGCAGTGGCAAAATGACGGAGCGGCGCGAGGGAAGAGCAGTTACCCAGACCAGGAGGTCAGAGGTCTTGCTTAATTAATTATGTAAATTGTGTAATTAATGTAACTTTTTAATTTACATTTTAGGTGCAGGTTGTTGGGTCTGTATGGGTATGGGGTGGAAAGTTTATTACATAATAATTTGATTGATCATTAATTATTGAATTTTTTTTAATTAGCTAATCGTTCATTAAGTATGTAAATTGTATACTTGGTTTTAAGAAAGACTCAAAGACTTGCTTAATTTTGTTAATGTTTTATTGAAGGTATTTTGTGACAATCAGTATTATTTTACATTGCAATATATGGATTATTGAAATATACGTTGGTTATTTATGACTTTGTTGACAAAGCCAATTGATATACCTTGCATAGGCTGCTTTGATGACCCCTTGATAAAGCCAATAGACCCATGCTTTCTTATATTTTGGTGCTCTGCTCCTTTAACAAAACCAGTATGCCTACCTTACTTTATTTTGTTATATGACTCAGTCAGCCATGCGCAGTGGGGAGTGCCCAAACGCATGCCGCGCACTTCAATGGACATCTTACTTTACAGTAAAAAAAAATAGAAATTCACTGGTAAACAAGGTTAAACTGACATAATATATAGGAATTGTAATAATATCTTTTAAAAACCCGCAGAAACTCACTGAAAAAGAGAAAGTTTAAAGTGACATTATAGTTAGGTGAAAAGGTCAGTTAAAACATGCCCTTTACCTAGAGGAACTATAACTCTCTCCCTCGCCATGCATTCCTAATTGTCTCACTGTTTACGTCACTCATTACATTATGAGACCATTGCTAACATGAGTGTAGCTTCTGAAATGACAACACTGTGCATGGAGGGGGTGTTAGTTATAGCTACTTTAAAACATGAATAATAGTTTCTGGAATTACTATAACCGGTTAATTTCAATAGTTTTCCTATTGTAGGACTGTATTATTTGACTGACATTTTCACTTAAATATAACGTCCATTTAGCCTCTAGTGTTTTCAATGAGTATATGTCCCCACCCGTTCTCTGCCCCTCTGTCCATGATCTTTAAATGTACCTGGGCTTTGCCCTTCTACTCAGCATTCCATAGCTTACTCGAGAAGTTTGTACTATGCAAACGCCCATACCTGCACACATACAGGCATGCAAGATGTTGCCCCTTTATGCATCACCAATGTATAAATAATAATGGCCATTCCACTTACTGTTATGCATTCAGAAATCAACATATTTTATTTAGGCAAACCCCTCTACTGTTCACCTTCATGAGGTTGGTTGGTGAGTGTTGGCAATTATTAGATTTTTGTCCTGAATTGTAAAAGCGAGTGAGTGGGTAAGTTAGTGGGTGAGCAACCGAGTTACAAATAACCGAAATCACAGACTCTAGTAAATCATCTTTATGTGCCAAAACAGTCACCCACAGGCACAAATATCATACAGATATTCTGACCATGCATCATATTTACTTGTGTGCCATCTCTAACTTGGGAGAATGCTCATTGGAATGAATTGGCATTGTCCGAAAGGAGAAATAAAAGGGCTTTGACCAGCTAACGCTAACTAAATGGTTCTGGGTTTTCACAAACCCTTAGCTGGTTGTTTCCCAAAAAAAACACAAATAAATATTGGTGTATAGAGAAAAGGAGAAATGTTTTGCCTTTAGAGAACATAAATAAGGGGAACACATAATTTTTGCTAATTTCCCTATGAATACCTCAGCAATTTTGATATAAATAGACATAATGTGTGCACAGTACATCTGTGAGCTAGACACACACACAAACATGGTCATCTATTATTTCCATACGTTCCTGTTCCTCAAAGTCTGTGGATGCAAACGGAATCACAGACTTTGGAGATTATGCATAGATGTATGCACTTAAGCAACAGAGTTATGAAACAGACTTGTTATAATAAATGTTTCCTTTGTGATTACAACACCTGAAGAAAGAGCAAGTCAGCGTAATCACTGTATTCACGTGCACACAAGGGAAAGTGTAGTATCCTCAGGTTGTATATATGTTCCTTTACTCCTCTGCATCTAGCTGCTCAGCCAGTGTGAGTGTTCCGGTTAGAATGTTAGTGTGAATGGAATGCTTGGGTGCATGAGTGTTGTCAGTTGAGGATGGGCTGAGCAGCCCATCCTCAACTGACAACACTCATGAACTTAATAAACGACTTCTACTTTTACCTGGCCTGGTCTACAGCGTCTACTTATGACACCTGAACATGTGGGACCAGCCCACTACAGAAAGCTTAGAAGGGGTACCTGAGGCAGGCTTGCAATGACAGGTCCAGGTCGGGACCCAGTGAGATTCCAGATGATGGAGCTCTCGTTGATGGACAGCTGATGTCCTGGTGGAGCTGAGGGGTCAAAGGTTCCAACTTGGACGCTTAATTTGGTTCCATCAGGAAAGAAATCCCAAGCCAAAACATCATAGAGCGCTGGCACCTCCCCATTGTCATCAAAACCAAACTCGGCTCCAGCCGGTGTCTTGAAATGAATCTTCTGGAGGAATGTATTTATCTAAAAATAGGATGAAATGCATTTGAGGCGGGTGAGAGTTAAAGAATGATAGCATTAATGTTGATATACTTCAGAGAAAAACAGGTATTATTTAGTACCGGTTGTAAATAACACATTTGTTAATAAATGAGATACATTTTGAAGCATTAATATTTCACATTTGGTGCAAGTTATAGTTTGCTCAGTATTGGTGAGTTTCATAGATTTGGTTATACATTTTAGTTTTGAACTTATGTCAACAACATCTAACTGTTTCATCACTTATTAATTATAACTTTGTTGCTGTTTTTTTTTTGGGGGGGTGAATCAAACAAATACCCTTTTGGGTTTACAATGATGCATATAATATGCAAAAAGGAAGGAGTGAACTCTGGGAACTACCCAGAGTTATCTGCTTTTTTAGGGGTCATTTGTGTGGCACTCTGAGCCTGAAAGGGTATTAATTTGACATATAATGTGTGTTCCCTTGCACCTGGGAAAAAACTAAAACTTTCTGAAAGGGTATTGGTTTGCCTTATACTGGGTGCTCCTTGTGTCTAGACATAGCTAAACCTCTCAGAGGCGATGTAACAACAGGGAAACACATGTCAGGAGTTCCTGTAATGACAGTGCAAAATGTGTCAGGGAATGCTTTTATTCAGTCCAGGTTAGCTTGGAAGGTATGTTACCATTCCAAAACTTTCATACTGTACCCGAGTGGTGAAAGGCTGTTGTTATTTTACAGATTGACATGGATGACACGAGCTAATCATATGCTTGAAGACTGTGCTGTATAAATGGCAAAATACTTTGGGGCTGATTTACATGCTCTAGGTGCCACTGTATCACCACTTTTTGTGATGTTTCAGTGGCGCACAGGTCTTAGCAACATCTACAAGGCCATGTAAAGCCTCCCTCTGTGGCGTTTGATGGTCTTGTAGACATGGAGTTAGGCAACACAGTGCAAGTCACTGTGTTGCCTCACACTAAGATGGGGAGGAAAACCATGGGTTACGGTGAGTGTTCCCGTATAACACCCTTGGTATTGGACACATTCCCAGAGTTACAACAAGCTGTAAACCTGAGAATGCTTCAAAAGCCTGCCCCTGTCCGGGGGGGGGGTGTAGGGGAGGCCAATTGAGGAAAAACATTATTTCTCCTGGCTTTTTCCTCTAAATGCAGCACACATGTGTCCTGCACATAAACAATCACTCCTACAATGCAAACACCCATGCACCACTCTGCCAGGAAGACCTGCTGTGCTACTACAAGGACTACTACTCTGCAGGGCTCTGCTGGCTCCTGCTTTGCTGCGCTGACCTGTGCCTTCTGCCTTGCTGTGCTGACCTGTGCCTTCTGCCTTGCTGTGCTGACCTGTGCCTTCTGCCCTCTTGCCTGGGAGTGAAAAGGACTGGACTTACATCTCTACAAGCAAGAACCCAGAGTAACTCCAAGGGCCAGCTGACTGCTCTCCTGTGTTCTGAAGGCTCAGGGTCACAAAAGACTTCCAACCAATCTGCTCCTGTACCTGGACTCTGCAGTCTGTGAGACTGCCCTGCCAAGTGGTACCATCCCCGTCCTGGACCCTTAAAAGTGGGCCTAAGGTGCTCTGACCTCTGTGGGCCTCATTGGAACCATCATGTTAAAGTGATGCCAAGCCTGGAAAAGCCTGGCTGCAACGCTCACAGGGACCAACACAAAGTGACGCCAAGCCCTGCAAAGCCTTTCGCATAGACTTCACACCAATATTTAGGGTACTGTGTCCGCAGGCACCAGTGGGACCCTGTAGCTGTCCTGCGCTCCATCACGGTGGGCCTGAACATATGACTTTGTGACAGTTGCCACTTTGCACTTTTATGTGCTATTTTCACCTAAATCTCAAAAATTGCATATCTCAGAATCTACTTATTGGACTTTTGTTGGTTTGGTCATAATCTATTTTTCTAACCAGGTGTGAAGTCATCTGCGGCGTCCCTCAAGGATCCTCGCTGAGCCCCACCCTCTTCAACGTCTACATGAGCCCCCTCGCGGCCATCGCACGCCAACACAACCTCAACATCATCTCCTACGCTGACGACACCCAGCTGATCCTCTCCCTGACCAACGACCCCGCCGCCGCCAGAGCCAACCTTCATGAAGGGATGAAAGACGTAGCCGAGTGGATGACGACCAGCCGCCTGAGACTGAACTCACACAAGACGGAAGTCCTCAACCTGGGCTCCTCGCCCTCCGCCTGGGACGACTCCTGGTGGCCCCCCGCCCTGGGCACCGCACCCAAACCGACAGACCACGCACGCAACCTGGGCTTCATCCTGGACTCCTCCCTCTCCATGACCAGACAAGTCAACGCCGTCTCCTCGTCATGCTTCAACATCCTGCGCATGCTACGGAAGATCTTCCGGTGGATCCCCACCGAGACCAGGAAGACAGTCACCCAGGCCCTCGTCACCAGCCGACTGGACTACGGCAACGCCCTCTACGCCGGAACCACCACCAAGCTCCAGAAGAGACTCCGGCGGATCCAGAACCCCTCAGCCAGACTCATCCTCGACATCCCACGACACAGCCACAACTCCGGACATCTGAGAGACCTGCATTGGCTCCCCGTCAACAAAAGAATCACCTTCCGTCTCCTCACCCACGCACACAAAGCCCTACACGATCAAGACCCGAGCTACCTCAACAACCGCATCAACTTCTATGCTCCCAAACGCCATCTCCGATCAGCCAGTCACGCCCTCGCCGCCGTCCCCCGCATCCGAAGAACGACAACAGGAGGAAGGTCCTTCTCCTACCTGGCCGCCAAGACCTGGAACTCCCTCCCGACCGACCTGCGCCTGACCCAAGACCACCTCTCCTTCAGGAAGAAGCTCAAGACCTGGCTGTTCGAGCAGTAGCAGCACCCCCCCCCCCCCAAGCGCCTTGAGACCCTCCGGGTAAGTAGTGCGCTCTATAAATGTCTTTGATTGATTGATTGATTGATTGATTGAGTCTTTTTGTGGTGTTGTCACTGTGTTACGGTTTAAATAGCTTCAATCAATCAATCAATCAATCAATCAATCAATCAGGGGTTTTAGAGCTCACTAATCACCCATGAGGGTCTCAAAGCGCTGGTGAGGAGGAGATCGTGCTATCAGCTATATTGGTTATTTGAAGAGCCAGGTATTGAGGTCCTTTCTCAATTGGTGCAGTGTCGGGCTTTGTCGGATTCAGAAGGGGGAGTTTATTTCAGGTCTTGGCTGCAAGGTAGGAGAAGGATATGCCACCTGCTCTTTTCCTGTGGATGCGAGGCATCTCGGCTAGGGTGAGGTCAGCAGAGCAGAGGCTTCCCTTGGGGGCGTGGAAGGAGATTCATTAGTTGAGGTATTAGGGTCCGGTGTTATGGAGGGAAGTTTGAAGGTTATTCTTCTTTCGTCAGGGAACCAGAGAAGGCGGCGGAGCTGATGGGTGATGTAGTCATGTTGTGGGATGTCGAAGATAAGTCTGGCTGAGGCATTCTGGATGGTCTGGAGTTTGCAGAATATTTTTGATTATTCCAGCGTAGAGAGCGTTTCCGTAGTCCAGTCTGCTGGTGATGAGTGTGTGGGTGACGGTCTTCCTGGAGTTGGTGGGGATCCATTTGAAGGTCTTGCGAAGTATGTGCAGGCTGTTGAAGCATGTGGAGGACACAGCGTTGATCTGGTGGTTCATGGTGAGTGAAGAGTCGAGTATGATGCCAAGGTTGCGTGTGTGGTCCATTGGGATGGGTGGGTTTCTAGGGGCGGGGGGCCGTCAGGTGTTGTCCTATGCGGAGGGGGTGGAGCCGAGGATGAGGACTTCTGCTTTCTCTGAATTGAGCTTCAGACAGCTATTGTTCATCTAGGTTACAACGTCTTTCCTCCCTTCTTGGAAATTGTGCCTGGTGATGTCGGGTTCCTTGGTGAGGGAGAGGATAAGCTGGGTGTCGTCGGTGCATGAGACTATGTTGGGTCAATGGTTTCTGACGATTGTTGCGAGGAGTGGCAAGTAGACGTTGAAGAGTGTGGGGCTGAGGGAGGATCCTTGGGGTACTCCGTAACTGATCTCTGTTGGTTCGGAGAGGAAGGACGGGAGTCATATTCTTTTTCTCCTGCCTGAGAGGAAGGATCAAATCTAGTTTACAGTTGTGCCTTGGAAGCCGGCGTAATGGAGCCTCAAGAGTAGTGTGTGGTGGGAAACTGTGTTGAAGGCTGCTGAAAGGTCCAGGAGGATGAGGGCTGCTGTGTGCCTTGGTCGAGGAGGACGTGAATGTCATCGGTGGCAGCTGTGAGGACAGTCTCGGGGCGGTGGTTGCTGTGGAATTTAGATCAAGAGGTGTCTAGGATGTTGTTGGTTTGAATGTATGACATTTTATCGATAGACAAAATATCGACACAAAAATATCGACATCAAAAATATCGAAGTTCTATCTACATAAAGGTAAGTACAAAAATATCGAGAAAAAAAATATCGTGGTTCAAAAATATCAAAATAAAAAATATCGTTTTTTAAAATGTATTATTAATAATGTAAAAATTACTTAAAAATACATATAATTAAAAAAATTATAGATATAAACATTAAAACATATTTAAAAAATAAAAACTAATACATATACATTTAAAATAAATTGAAAACTCTACATATAAATTCTCCAGAGTGTGCAACAGTAGGAAAAGCGCTGGATAGCGTAGGGGTAAAAATTACTATTCCCACTCCAGAGGGTACAACAGTAGTGAAAGCGTTGGATAGCGTGGGGGTAAAAATGATTATTCCCACTCCAGAGGGTGCAACAGTAGGGAAAGCGCTGGATAGCGTAGGGGTAAAAATTACTATTCCCACTCCAGAGGGTGCAACAATAGGGAAAGCACTGGATAGCGTGGGGGTAAAAATTACTATTCCCACTCCAGAGGGTGCAACAGTAGGGAAAGCGTTGGATAGCGTGGGGGTAAAAATTACTATTCCCACTCCAGAGGGTGCAACAGTAGGGAAAGCGTTGGATAGCGTGGGGGTAAAAATTACTATTCCCACTCCAGAGGGTGCAACAGTAGGGAAAGCGTTGGATAGCATGGGGGTAAAAATTACTATTCCCACTCCAGAGGGTGCAACAGTAGGGAAAGCGCTGGATAGCGTGGGGGTAAAAATTACTCTTCCCACTCCAGAGGGTGTAACAGTAGGGAAAGCGTTGGATAGCGTAGGGGTAAAAATTACTATTCCCACTCCAGAGGGTGCAACAGTAGGGAAAGCGTTGGATAGCGTAGGGGTAAAAATTACTATTCCCACTTCAGAGGGTGCAACAATAGGGAAAGCCCAGGATAGCGTAGGCATTATATTAACACACTTATCAATTACATATTAAAAAAAATGAATGCAATATTTTATTTACAAAATATATTACTAAATACCAAATATTTATAAATAATATTTACTTAAATAACAAAATATTACTTCCCATGCTACTCCCCCTTTAACACACAACACACTACACATACACACAAACACAATTAATCTAAATATCAATTAATCAATTTATAACAATTAATAATTTTACATTGATATAATTATAAATTAACTAATTAACAAATATTAATTACCAATTAATGATCAGTGACCAATTAATAATTAATTCACAAGAATAAACAATATTTATTAATAAATTATTTATAATTAATATTATAAAATAATTAAAAAATACTAATTACCAATTAATTAATTGCCAATTAATTAAGAATAAATAGCAATAAATAAATACAATCTCTTTAATTAATTTAATGTAATTATTTCACACCCTATTCCCCTATAAACAGACAACCCACTACACATAAATAAATCACATCAAAAATGTAAGTATCATTTAATCACTTAATAATTAATTACCAATTGATTATTGATTAACAATAACAAAAAATAAAAAATATTAATACATTAACTCTAATTAATTTAATTAACTAATTAATAATAATTAATTACCAATTAATTATTAATGAACCCTTAATTATTAATCAATAATATGGAGAAAATGTTTTTTATTAATTATAATTAAATTACTTCCCACCCTATTCTCCTATAAACCCACAACCCGCTCTGATACTAAAACGCAAAATGTAAACACAATTAATAATTTCTAAACAAACATTAAAAACATGTTTAACAAACATATAAAATACATATTTAAATACATAACACTAAACAAAATTTCGATATTAGTAGCATTGATATATTTGATATCGATATTACTAACTTCGATATTACTTACCTTAAAGTTGATATTCTGTCCATCGATATTATTGCACATCGATATTCTGGCCCATCGAAATTAAAACATCGATATTGTTGTATATCGATATTTTAATTCCGATATTTTGTCTACTTACCGTTGGTTTCTATGAAGTATGCTAGCTGGTTGTTGACAGACTTTTTGATGACTTTGGCTGCAAATAGAAGCAGTGAGATGGCCCTGAAGTTCTTGAGGTCCATCGGGTCTGCGGAGGGCTTCTTTAGGAGGGGGTTGACTTTGACACGTTTCCAGTTGTCAGATAATGTGGCGTCTCGAAGGAGCAGTTGATAGTTTGACATAGTTCTGTTGCAATGGCATTGGCGGCCCTGTGGAACATGTCTGGCGGGCAGGGGTCAGTAGGTGCTCCGGGCAGGGGTCAATAGGTGCTCCGGAGTGGATGCTTTATATTGTCTTTGCGGTGTCTTCTGTGGTGAGAGGGGTCCAGGTGAGGAGGGTCTATTGTTTGGAGTCACTGAGGGCAGGAGTTGGGGTGGTGCCGTGGTCTTGGTCATCGAAGTTGTGGAGCCTCTTGATCTTGAGGTGAGAAAAGGAGCTGAGTTTGTTGCAGAGGTCTTAGGAGGATGGGACGCCGGCTGTTGCGGTGTTGGGTCTGGCGAATTCTTTTATAATGGCAAAGAGTTCCTTGGAATTGTTGGAGTTGGAGAGGATTATGTCTTGGATGACGTTTCTCTTTGTTGATTTGATGAGTTGGTGGTATGCTGTGGTGGCTGCCTTGTGAGCGGAGCATGTTTCCGGGGTTTTGCTGTTTCCCCACGTCTTATCCAGTCATCGGCAAGATCGCTTGGATTCTTGGAGGTCCGCGGTGAACCAGTTGGCCTTCTTGTTGAGTCGTCTCGTTGTGTTCTGAAGGGGGACGAGAGCGTCTTTCTTCAGGATCTTATATCCCTCTGGGATGGCGGTTGCAATGTTGGATGAGGAGCTGGCATTAGTCCGGGTCTCTGTGAGGAAGGTAACGTTGGGGAAGTGGGTGTTGAGGAGGTCCCAGATTTCTATGGCGTATCTTTGTTGGGAGCGTATGTTGAGGAGGATGCGGTTCAGTGGCTTGTGTGCAGGGGCGTCCAGTGGGTTGGGGATGGCTACCTGGGTCCGGTGGTGGCTGAAGGTGCATCGGCAGTGTCGGCCATAGATCGGACCCTGGGTGTTGCTCTGTGTCTAGAGCTGGCAATTGTTGCTGCATCCGGGGTTGGGTGCTGAGGTCGTAGCTGAAGGGGATCAAGGGACCGGGGTCCCTGGCGCTGGTCACAGTCAGTTTGCGTACAGGCACTGATGGGCTTGTCTTTGGCGCACCTTGGGTAGGCCAGCAGTGCACCAGCTGCGCACAGCCACATAGCAGCCGCCATTAGGTGAGGATTGGGGAGGGTAAGCAGCTGGGAGGTGGGAGTGGGAACATGCTGGTGGGAAGAGGCTATGTGGGCAGCATGCGGCGGGAAATACAGAAAATAGGCAAAACCAAAAAAAGCAAGATAAAAAAGGAAGAACAGGAAAAGGCAAAACAGAAAATGCAAAACAGAAAAAAGATGACAGACACAGAGCGCGGGGGAAGAGTAGTGACTCCTTGGCACGCAGTAGCCACCATTAAGTAGGGCTTGGGGAGAGGGTGAGCAGCTGGGAAGTGGGAGCGGGAACAGGCTGGGGGAGGGGCCATGAGGGCAGCTGCGGTGGGGAAAACGGAAAACAGAACAAGCACTGGCGTTGCCAATAGGTCTCGCAGTAGGAAAGTTGGAGCTATTGGTTTTGTAAATGACATTTTATATTTATGTTTTGTGATTTACAATGCCAATACTTTTAACTTTAGCATATGTGACACTTTTAGTATTTGTAATGTCACATGTTTTGTATTGCCTTTGCTTAGATGTATTGATATTACAATTAACATTGGCTTTTAATTTTTTTAATTAATTAATATTTAAATAAAAGTGATTGTATTTTTTAATGGCAATAGCTTAAACTTGTGTAAATAACTGTTGTGAAAATTATGTTCATTGACTAAAATCCAAGAACAGAGTGAAATATTTAAAAAAAATTGTGACATTTGCAATAAAGCTTCAAACATTGAGAGAACATATTTGAACCAGTAATGCTGTGGTAGTGCTGAGTGATGCTGTGGTGGTGCTGAGTGATGCTGTGGTGCCCCTGAGTGATGCTGGGGATGGAGCGATAGATAGATAGAGTGCGATAGATAGATAGACAGAGTCACGGCGATAGATAGATAGACAGAGTGAGGGCGATAGATAGATAGACAGTGAGGGCGATAGATAGAGTGAGGGCGATAGATAGAGTGAGGGCGATAGATAGATTGATAGAGAGTGAGTGCGATAGAGAGATAGAGTGAGGGCAATAGATAGATAGAGTGAGGGGAATAGATAGAGTGAGGGCGACAGATGTGTGTGTTTGTGTGTGTGTGGTTGTGTGTGTAGTTGTTTGAGTGGTTGTGTGTGTGAATGGTCGTATGTGTGGGTGGTTGTATGTGTGAGTGGTTGTATGTGTGGGTGGTTGTATGTGTGAGTTGTTGTATGTGTGAGTTGTTGTATGTGTGAGTGGTTGTATGTGTGAGTGGTTGTATGTGTGAGTGGTTGTATGTGTGAGTGGTTGTATGTCTGTATGGTGGTGGGGTAGGAAATTAAACAGCAATCGAGTTTTGCATGCGGTGACTGTTGCCATGTTTTCGCCGTGACCTTGTTTATCCCCTTACCACATTTGCCCAGGAGTTTCGTTGGCTGTGCAATTTAAGGATATCCCTGCCTGTCTTGGCCCCCGGTAGCAGGGAGGAGAGCGCGTCGGACCGGTCGCGTGGCCCTGCTATGGACCCCCGTGTTATTCTTCGAGAGCAGCGCTGCTGATTGCCTCAGCAGACGGCCGGGTAATTATCTGCAGGTGGCGTTGCCTAAAGCGCTGCCATTATTATAAAAAAAAACACAGAAAGCTAGAGATGACAAAGCAAATAGGCGTGGCTAGCATGAAATCTACACTAATATTTTTTAAAAGCACCAGCGAGAAAACGGTTTGCTTTTTTTCAAAAACACATCTATGAAAAAACATGCTATACCGTGTTATGCTATTACGCTTTGTTATGATGAACCGAGCTATTGTGTCATGCCTTGCTACACCCTTTTATGTTAAACTATGTTGTGAAGTCATTCTTTGCTGTTGTGCCCCATCCAGTTGGAGCATATTCATATTTTACTGATCCGTTTATATAGCATGCCTGCACCGGTTGATATGAGGAGGCTTTACACTACAACTATATTAAAATGTTGGTATTCCATGGAGCAAGGGATAGGATTTCCAAAACACAAAAGGTTGCTTTAAAGATCTTAGCCATGGAAATGTCAGAAAAAGGTGAGCCTTGAGTTGAATGTAAAACATTAAGAGGGGCTCAACGTTCTGAGATTGGGAGGTAAAAAGTGCTTGATTAAAAAAAATAGAGCCAGGGCCCAGGGTGTCGCCAAGGATGTAACTGCAACTTGCACCACCCACTGCCTTGCTAAATATCGCGTTGCCAAATAGATGTAGTCTCCTAAAAACAGGCAGACAAACACCGTTTAGTGGACTGTCATTAAAAAATGGTAGTGTTAGGATTTAAATGTTGGTGCTGAGCACCGGCACAAATACGGCACTGGAGGTAAAGAGTTCAGGGCAACAGTGGCTACTCCGGAGAAAGATGGCTTCTGAACAGCCAATGTTTTGAATCTAGGAGTTTCGAGAAGAAAGGTTTTGTGACTTCTGAGACCCCCTTGAGCCGCCTGAAATAGTTAGTGGCTTTGTCAGGTTATGTGATGCTGTTTTACGATATATTGATATGCTATGCTATGCTATATCAGGCCCCAATATATGTCATCTTAAGTAAGCAGTTATGCCATGCCATGGTGTTACATCATTCTCATCTGTTACACCATCCTGCTATAAGATGTCATGTTGTCTTATGTTAGAACACTACACTATATTAGGTTAGGTGACCGTATATTATCGTAACGTAACTACTTATTTATGCCATGCTTTGCTTATCTGCATGTCATGGTATACAGTATTCGGCTAGGTTATGCTACATTCAAATATGAAGGTCTGACGGTCTGTTACGTTGCTATGCTATAAACTGATATGTTATACTATTTAAGTAACTAATTACTGTACAGTCTTCAAAGCCAGTTGGTATCCAACAGCTTGTCAGGGACAATAGAGGGCGCACACATTTGGAAAGATGAGCATGTTTGTTACCAACAGCTTTACAAGGCTCCAGGGCAACCTCAGATGCAGCCAGCTCCAGGTTGCTTCTTTCTGCAGCCACATTATATAGGAGCAACTAAAATGCATGTATATTTAATGCACAAGGCACTGGAGGCAACGTGTCCCTTTTACTGACTCAATGCAATATTCAAAACAAGCAGAGAATAAAAAGCAGCCGAGCTGCTCAAGTCCGGAACTGCTGCTTCCATTTTTAGCTGGAAAACTGAAAGGAAAAATGTCTAATATATTGCGTGATTCAGAAACACAAAAAAAACACACATTTTAATCCAAAACACATGATGAAAACTCTTACTTGTTATGCAGAAAATGTAAGGACCTAGAACCGTAACATGTCTTTTACATACAAATAAATATGCATAGATTTTTAGTAAAGGATCTGGCATGCAAAGGGCGACAAACTTTTTCGCAAAGTTACAGTACTTTCCGTGCATGACTCACCGCGCGCCAGAATCTCGAGACCTCCCTAAATGAGTTTCCTAATGTGAGATCCCTTTGGATTTGTTGTCGTTGTTGCAGGTCCTCCTCATCAATAAAGTTGAAAGAATCGTTGCTGGAGCTTGCATGCGCTCCCCACCCACACCTCGGGGCTCACCTCCTCGAAAGTAAACCCCCCTCTGTGAATGGATCGTCCTGGCTGGCTCACGCAGAGGGCGGGACTCGGCGATTCTTGTTGCAGCTCATCCTCAAACAAGTACTGAAAAGAGGGGCGGGCCGAAAAGGCACGCGACAAGCGGTATCTCTCAGTGGGATATTTTGTGTGAACGTCATGGATATAATATTACAGCATTTGCCCTTTGAAAATAATAAAAATGAGGTAGCTGTTTGCCAAAGACTGCCATTGATGGTCCAAGGTTGCTCCTATTAGGCAGACACACTAATTTAACTATATAACACAGCAATATCTTCTCAGTATTTTCTGTCAACATATTGTCCTAGGTAGTTGTTCAAATGGTCAAATTTTAACATAAGGATACTGAGTATGTATTTTTAGCAAATTTAGACATACAGGAAATATATCAAGCAGTCATTGTGCACACATAAGGAGCTCACACGTTGGTGGTCATTTTGTAAAACAATCCTTATGAGTTTGCATCTCCTAGCAATGCTTCAGCTGTGTCCTGTAAAAAAGCCTGCGTATTAGACCAAATTTCACCCTGACTCCCAATATTATTTATTTATTTATTTTAAACATTTGTAAAGCGCGGCTGACACCTTGCAGGTTTCCTGGCGCTGGCGAATACTCTTAACTAAGGGGAACAGACGGCGAGGAGCAAGGGAAGTTGGGGGTTTTCTAGGAGAATAACCACGTTTTGATGCGTTTCCTGAAGGGGAGGAGTTGTGAGATTTGACGGATATCAGGAGGCAGACTGTTCCACAATTTAGCCGCTGCGACTCTGAAAGATCTGCCCCCCGTCCTGACTTTGTTGTATCTGGGAACAACTACCAGACAGGCTGAGGCTGAGCGTAGAGTTCTGGTAGGGGTATACCAGGTAAACATGGCCTGCAGAGGTTTGGGCCCAGCTCCGTGGAGCGCTTTAAAGACAAGGCAGAGGGACTTGAAGGCCACTCGTTGTTTAAGCGGAAGCCAGTGTAATTCAGCTAGGGCCGCTGAAGCTGAAGATCTCCTGGTCCAGCCCAGAACTAATTTGGCTGCGGCTGACTGAACTCTTTGAAGTCGGTCAAGTAGAGCAACTGGGGACTCAAGTAACAGCGCGTTGCAATAGTCCAGGCGAGTGAGGATGGTGCACCTGACTATCAGCTCCCGAGCTTGTGCGGGAAGCAATGGCATAATTTTGCGCAGGGAGCGCAGGAGAGCTGTGCAAGTTCCCACAGTTTTAGCAACTTGGGTTTCTGTGTTCATATTATTGTTCAGTGTGGCCCCTAGGTTGCGGACCGATGTAACTGGCCGAGGTTTATCTGGTGTTTCTGGGGGCCAAAAGTCGCCGGGGAATTGCCGAGGAATGCGACTTCCTGCACAGTACAGAACCTCCGTTTTGGAGGAATTAAATTGCAGCGAGATATTATGTAGCCACCCAGCCGTCTCCCTTAAGCAGTCATGAAAGGCTGCAAGGGGGGTAGAGTCTTCTCCCTCCCAAGAGAGGATGAGCTGGGTGTCGTCCGCATAATTTATGGTTTTTAACCTGTGGGCCTTTATTAGCGTGATCAGAGGTTTAAGGTACACGTTGAAAAGGATGGGGCTGATGGAGGAGCCCTGGGGCACCCCGTGGGGGACAGAAGAAAAGGTAGATTGATAAGGGGGGAGAAACACCGCCTGTCTCCTGTCCCGTAGGAAGGAGTGGAACCAAAGTAGGGCTGTGCCGTCTACCCCAGCCACCCGGAGTCGCTCCAGCAGGATCCCATGGTTGACCGTATCGAATGCGGCAGACAGGTCCAACAGGATCAAGGCTACTGCCTGGCCCCTGTCTGCCCGCATACGGAGGTCCTCCATGGCTGTCAGGACAGCTGTTTCGGTCCCGTGAGCAGGACGAAAACCAAATTGAAAATCATCCAGGATCTGATTTTGCTCCAGATGAGTGGAGAGACAGGTGCTTACCCAGCGTTCGGCAATTTTTGCTGGGAAAGGCAAGAGGGAAATAGGCCGGTAATTAGACAAACAGTCAGGATTCAAGGAAGGTTTTTTCAATAGTGGGGTGATAAGGGCTTGCTTCCAAGGGGATGGCACCAGTCCGCAGTGTAAGGATTGATTGCAGATCCTGCGGAGGGTGACAAAGAGGTCGGTACCAAAACTTGGCTAGGCATCAACATGTCTCTGCAGCACTTTCAGCAACTCAGTTACATGCACTGACCATCTGCAGTGTGACTGAAGTACTGTCCAGTGACATCTAATGCCTGTGTTAATTGCTGCTATTTCCGTCCCTGGGTCTCATATGTTGGACACTTGGCCCCCTCCATGCCCACCTCAAGGTCTTCGAGACAGTCCCATGAATGGTGTAAGTAAACCCAGCTGAAAGTGCCCGTTCGGCCTCTAGCTCTCACACAAGCTGCATCTGCCCAGAGTGCCAGTCAGCAGAATACAGAGGTCTCCCAGAGAACGAGTGGCGCACACATGTACTCATGCCTGTACACAATGTGTGATAAATTCAAGTGACTGCATAATGTCAGAGTATAGCCACCTATCTTATGTCGATTTCTTCTGTGTGCCTCCACAGATGCTCCAGAGCGCTGGATGGATAAAACTTTATAAATAAATAAATAAGGAGAGAGCTGAGGGAGGGTCAAGAGAGTCAGAATGAGGGTACAAGAAATAAATAAAGTGACACAGGACACAGAAAAAGAGATTGAATCCTGAAACAAAAGGCAGAATTAGGCAACATTAGATGGAGGAAGTGTTTGATATCCTAGAGCAGGGGAGATGCAGGCTGTCGCGTGAGATGTTAATGAATGACACCAGCATCTCTTCCTCAACAAAGAGCAGAGTAACATCTGAAAACAAGAGCGGCCGGGAAACTGAAAGTACGGCCGGCCACCGGCCAGCCATGAATAATTAGGGGAGGAGAAGCTGCACAGCACACGCTGGGAGAAGCCCTTTGATGTGCTGTGCGGCCGTGAAAAAATGAAATTAGGAGGGAGGGAGGGAGGCTGATGCGCGTGCTTGTTTGGTCACGTGATTCACGTGAACTCAAAGAAAACCGCACCAAAAAGCCTTTGGTTTGACGAGCATTTTGAGCACTTGAATTCTCGCTCCGCTCAATGCGCTTGCGCGCATTGATAGGTCGCGAGACCTAAAAAAGGCAAGATAGAAAAAGGCAGAACAGAAAAAGGCAAAACAGAAAAGGATGATGGACACAGAGCGGACTAGCAGAATAGCAGGCTCTTCCACTAGACCACCAGGGATGAGGTGCAGGCAGGAACCTGCGGGTGGAGGAGGGCCTAAAACACGGTGAAGCTGAACGGGATAGAGCAGTGATTTGGTTTCACAAATACTTTACACATTCCCTCTTAAGTTAACCTTGACTGCTCTGTGCCAAGCACACATGTTAATAGAAACCCAATGATGGATGGATGGATGGATGGATGGATGGATGGATGGATGGATGGATGGATGGATGGATGGATGGATGGATGGATGGATGGATGGATGGATGGATGGATAGATAGATAGATAGATAGATAGATAGATAGATAGATAGATAGATAGATAGATAGATAGATAGATAGATAGATAGATAGATAGATAGATAGATAGATAGATAGATAGATAGATAGATAGATAGATAGATAGATAGATAGATAGATATTAGGGGCACATTTAAGAAAAGATCATCCAGCACAGCGTAGCAAGTCACCTTGCTGCCCTGCACTGCGTAATAGGGAAAGGGCAGATATGCACCACATTTAACATAATACAGCACATCCCTGTGTTGCGCCAATGTGATGTCTAGGGCCAACGTAGGCACCCTTGCTCCAGGGTGCCTGTCTGTGAGCAGGATTGTTTTTGGGCAGAAAGGGACATCTTCTTTTGACTACCCTGAGATTTAAGACAATTCATTTATCATCACAAAGGAGAAGAAATGGACCTTGGGATACTCACTTTTCTAGTATGTTTTTGTTTCCCTTTTGCTTAATTATTTTCAATTTACAGGTTTAGATATTTTTCTTTGTCTCTATTCGCCTGTTTGCTTTGTGATTGTTATATGTTTACCCTAATAAAATATGGTTCTCTAATGATGTGGTTTTCCTTCACAGGTATACTTTGTTTAATACGGATTCCCCTCCTTGCTGTTCTCTCTTCATTGTGCCTCCCCTCCTACTCCTATTGTTTATAGTACTTCACGTATTGGTAAGTGTTTATCCCTACTTAATGAATATATGTTTCCTATACTTGTTCTCATTACGCTTCTCCCTTTGAGTATTTCGCCTATCATGTTTCTGTGGCTTCTGTTCCCTATTTTATTATATTCTTTTTCCTTTACATATATATTGGTCTTTGTAATTTCTCTTTGATTTTGTTGGTTCTCATCTGTCCTCCCTTCATGTTTTCCCGCCTCCCTATGTTAATCTTTTCACTCTGGCAATATGTTCTGGTTATTTTGACTAGAGTCCTCCGACTTCTTGTCAATCTCTTTTTCTCTTTCACTTCTTTCTTCTTCTGTTTTCTTTCTCTCTCTCTCTCTCTTCTTCTTTCGTTTTTTTTTTCCGTTTTGTTCTTTTCTCTCTGAATGTTTCCAATATATCATTTTTGATCACTTTCATCTCTTTCCTTTTCTTGTTCTTTACTCTTTTACTGTTCCTTTTCTCTATTTGATTTTATTGCCTAACATCCTGCTTGTTTGTTCTAAAATTTCTGCATGTTCAATTTACAGTTTTACCAATTTTACAATGCTCATGGTGTTGCTTAACCCCTTGGCTGCGGCGGTAATTCCGCCGCAGCGCTAGGGGGGAGGAGGGGGCCGCGCGGTGCCGCCATGCTTGTGACGGAAACCACTCCGGTACGAGCCTCGGGCGCGCCGTGCTTGTGACAGAGTGGTTCTGTCACGGCCCCGCCCGCTCAATAGAACGCACCGCGCAGGCGCGAAATCACTGCAGCGCAGGCGCGGCAGCCAGGCCGTGACGGGACCCCTCGGTCACCAGCACAGCGCGTCCGTGGCTGGTGACAGAGTGGTTCCGTCACCAGCATGGATGTGGTTAATGTTTTTCACCTCCCATTATGACTTACAATGTTCGCATGATATCCTGGAATGTGAAGGGTCTGTGTAATCCTGTCCAGAAAAAAAGGGTACTTACCCACTTATCTAGATTACATTGTAAAATTGTGATACTTCAAGAGACTCATCTTAGTGAAAGAAATATTAGTTCTCTTAAAAAACAATGGGTAGGCCATGTGTATTGCTCCCCAGCTAAAGACAGAAAGAATGGAGTGGTGACATTATTTCGTAAGTCCCTTTCTCTTATTAAAGATTAGGAATAGAAGGATGTTGATGGCAGCTGGCTTCTTTTACATCTCATTATAAATGGTTCCCTATTTCTCTTCTTAACATCTATGGTCCCACTGGTGTAGACTCACGATTTTGGCAGTCTATGTCCCACACTCTTCACTCCTGCCCTAGTTCTAATCTCCTGGTGGGCGGGGACTTCAATCAGGTCATGGATCCCTTCACTATCAGGGAATCCACTGCAAAATACATTCCTAATAAAATGCAAAAAAACCTTTACTAATACTATTCACTCCAGAGGTCTGGTGGATGCCTGGAGAATATATAATCCGGATAGTTTGAAACTTACCTTTTGTTCTCCCACTCATAAATCTACATCTAGAATTGACTAATCTTTTTTGAGTCCTCATCTCATTCCCAATTTAATTCACACTGAAATTGGGTCCATCCTCATTTCCGACCATGCCCCTGTTTTTATTAACTTAGATCTTTCTTCGGAGCCCTCCAAATCACGTAGATGGCGCTTTAATAACTACTTACTCAAAGATCCCACTTTTATTGGACATCACATTTTTTTCTCATTAATGCTAGTCCTGATATACTATTTCACACCATCTGGGATGCTTTCAAAGCGACAGCCAGAGGTTTTATTATTGACTATGTTGCTGTCAAAAAGAAACAACTTCTCAAGGAGTCGGATTCCTCATTATCCTCTATTAAGCAGCTTGGACATACCTATTTCTCTTCTAAAAATGATGATATTCTCAAGAAATGAGTCCAAGCCAAATTGAATTTTAACAGGAAATCGACGGAAGAAGCCTCTGGGGTGTTACTTAAAATTAATTCTACATTTTACGGTGGACGCAATAAAGCTGGTAAATTGCTCGCTAATTATTTGAAGGTCAAATCTCAAAGATCCAAAATAATGAATATTACTGATGATGAAGGTGCTAAACATTTTGAAGATGAGGAGATATTAAAATGTTTTACAGATTTTTATAAAACCCTTTACACTCCTGAATCTTCTCCTTCTGACACTGCTTTGGAGTCAATTTTTTTAAATCGTTACCTCCTTGCTCCTCCTCCTCTCCTAATTGCTTGGTATTAGAGAAATATATGTCCCTTTCTGAACTTAGGTCAGCCCTAGCTCAGTTACCTAAAGATAAGGCTCCCAGCCCAGATGGGTTTACCCCTGAATTCTATTCCTGTTTTTTACAGATTCTTCTCCCTTATCTTCTATCTCTCTGTCAGCATTTTATTTCTCATAATGAGGCTCGTGGCTCCTTCCTTGAAGCCATGATCTGTTAATTGCAAAGAAGGATTAAGATCCCTCATCCTGTGCCAATTATTGCCCTATCTCTTTAATCAACTTGGATTGCAAAGGTTTTGCTAAGGTGCTGGCCCTCCGTATTAATCAGGTTATCCCTGATTTGATTGGCTTCGAGCAGACCGGGTTTGTCAAAGGCAGTATGGTGGCAGATAATTCAAGAACCTTTCTAAATATTATACATCTTGCGTCTAAGAGTTCCTCGCCTGTTTCAGCCATCACCTTAGATGCGGAGAAAGCTTTTGATCGCATTCACTGGCTCTTTATGATGCGCGCACTGAAGTGGCATGGTGGTGGTCCCAATATTTTATCTTTATAAGTTTGTTATATTCTTCTCCTACCACCTCTGTTTTTGTGAATGGATTTCAATCTCCTTGTTTTATCCTCCAGCGAGGCACTCATCAAGGCTGCCCTCTTTCACCTTTGCTCTTCATTTTATCTCTTGAACCCTTCTTCATTCTCTACAACATTCTTCGGCATTTCAGGTTTTTTACACAAATCAATTGAAATCAAGTTCACTGCTTATGCAGATGATATCCTACTATATCTCTCGGACCCTTCTAACTCTTTACTTGCTTTAATAGATCTTTTATCTTCTTATGCTGCTCTGTCGGTATATAAATAAAACATTTCTAAATCTAAAGTGCTCCCATTAAATAAGTATTGTTTAAGAAGTATATTTGAAGGGACTGATTTTAAATGGAACACCAATTACATTACATGTCTGGGAATAAAATACGCTTCTTACATTGCTAGAACGGTTCAGCTAAATTTGGAAGATGTTTTATTAAGAATATCTGGTATGGCAGAGTAATGGTGTCCCTTATTTCTGTCATGGTGGGGCTGGCTGGACGCTTCTAAAACGATGATGCTCCCTGTTATTAACTTTTATTTGTCCATGCTACCAGTGATATAATCCAAACAATGGTTCTTGAGCAATATAATCCAATACGGAACAGACTCACCCAAAAAGTGAAAGAGAAAAAATGTAAAGGAAAAGATTTAAAGAAAAAAGCCTATGAGTGTCACAATGTCACAAAAAACATTACTTGAATCAGTGCAAAAAATATTTAATATAGTCAAATGAAAACATGGGTGCTCAAAACAATACACTCACAATTACTACATTCAAAAGACAAAAACATATAAAATCCAAAAAACAGTGGCAGAGAATAATAAACAAATCACAATATGCACAATACACAAGAGACAAGAAATGTGGTCTCTGATTTATGCCATGTACAGTGCTTCGACGGCGTTTCAACCCAAAATTTCTTTAAGGGTCATCATCAGGACAGAAATAGTTTCAAGAGAGAAAGCGACCACTTGACGGACTTTCTTGGCAGTCTTTCTACACGCAGAAAACATCTTCACCTGTTGTATCCATTAAATTCCAACAGGGAACCTGGCAGAATGCAAAATTGCCACAAATTGGCAAACCTTCCAAATAAGCAATTTCAAAAGGTGTCTAACCCTGTCATCAAACGATTGCGTGGACAAGCCTCAATGGGCAAAGAATTCAAATAATTTCAAAATTTTTCAGGTCCAATGATCGAGTATTACACTTTTTGGGTGGGTCTGTCCCCGTTTTGGATTATATTGCTCAAGAACCATTGTTTGGATTATATTGGTTGTTACCCCTGGTTCTTGTTCTAGGGTCGCCCTTGTGGTTAGTTACCATGCTACCAGTGAGGCTTCCCTTAAAACATTTTAAAAATCTTAATGGTGTTTTAAATAAATTTCTCTGGAATGGCCGGAAAGCTTGTATAATCTTATCTTTCTTGTCTTCCCCCAAGGATAGGGGAGGTGTTAATTTTCCCAACTTTTGTCAATACCACTCCTCCTTTTTAATCCATCAAGTTGACCTTATCCGTCTTCTTCAGATGAACCCTCAATGCCGATATGGTATAGATTGGAGGAATCTGTGGTTCACCTGTTCCCCTTTTCCTAGTTAGCCAAATTTACTCATTCCCCTCGTTCATTTAACTCCCCAACTATTTCACAATTTATATTGACCTTTAACCCAGTCCTTAAAAAAAACTTTCACCTTGTCAAATATTCCTGGATTCGCCTGTATGGCACAATAAGTCCACTAAACTTTCCAATCGTACCTTTTTTTGGAAAGATTGGGCGGCTAAAGTGATCATCCAGGTTCAACACTTATTACAAGATATGCATTTTCTATCCTCTCAAGAAGTGCAATCTATATTCTGTTCTTTAAGATTGATCCTAACTCAACAGCTTTCTCTTCTCTCTGGAACACCTTTTGCTCCTTCTGACCGCATATTAGAAACATTATCTACTTTTCTTTCCGTTCGGGCCTCCTGTACATATAAATATCTTCATTTCTCTCTTCCCACTCGCCCAAAGAGTAAAACTGAAATGTTATGGGAATCTGATTTGCAACGCACTCTCCCTATACACACACGCAACTCAATTTGGACACGTGTACATCACACTTCCTGTAATGCTAGTACCACTCAAACTCTTTATTATTTTTATCAAAGGTTGTTTTTAACCACATTATCTATTTCTAAGTTCAATTCTGACCTATCCCCAACTGTTGGGCCTGCAAAAACACTCAAGGCACATACATACACTCTTTTTTCCTCCGCCCTAACATTTCCCTTTTCTGGACAAAGATATGTAAATGAATTATCTCCATTTGCTCCATCAACTTTCCTTTTGATATATACTCTATATTTTTGGGTAGTAATTCCAATCACTGGTTTGGTGCTCGCAGGATGGGCTCCTTTGTGGATTTGTTACTTGCCATTGTATTTCAGGTTATCACTTCCAACTGGAAGGATGCTTCCAAAGTCACTTTTTCTGCTTGGTGGAATGTTCTCTATTCCCATCATAGGCTTCATAGAGCCTCTGCAAATACCTCTCAGCAACTCCTCTGAAAAGAAGCCTTCTGGTCTCCACTTCCCAATTATTTATCTTCTTCTCGATTACGTAACAAAGACAATACTTTTGTTTTTCAACCGCCATGATTATAGTGGTAAACCTTTTTTACAATGTTCTTATTTAATTGCTATTATTTTGCTATCTGAGATTGTATATTGTTTATTATTTGATTTGTTTATTCAATATATCTGGTAAGGATGTTCACTTTCTGTTTTTCCTATCCTATCCTCTTTTCTTTCTTTTTCTCTCTATTTTTTCTTTCTTTCCTATAAAACCTAAAATGCTAAACTGTTAAGGGGCATAACTCTTTAATTTCTCTCAACCTTGGTTTTATTGTTTGATAAAGTTCGCTACATTAGGTTTTCACCTTTCCTTAAACATATACATTTTTACGATACCTGTTGCACTTCCTTTATGACCATTGATATATTATTGTACCTTGTTCTTTATTTGCTTCAATAAAGCTCTTTAAACTAAAATAAAAAAAAAAGAGTTGCATTGCTCCTGGTCACGAGTGTGTGGCACAAGGATAACTCAATTCTTTAATAAATATTCCCCTAGATGTATATGCAATTGGATGTAAAGGTTGATCTTCTCACACATTTTTTATTAAGTTCCCCTTTTTGTCCTGCAATGCAAAGAGATACAATTAATGTCTACTGAGACATAGTGGTACATGACATCAAGAAGTTGCATATTTAAACAAGTTAAAAAAAGAAGCTTTCCATGAACTCAGGGGAAAAGCAATGCACTGATGCTCAAACTAAAAAATGAACTGACCGTACAATAAGACGCTCTGACATAGGCAGCCATATCGCCTTTTAGGCCCTTCATATGTGTATGGAGGAATGATACAAACAGTTAAATTAATAAATATGTTATGCGAGTGTGTTACACCAGACAGGTAAGTGTTAGAGCACATACTTTATTGACTGTTCGTCTCCACAGCTTCCAGGAACTGACAAACTCCTGGGATTTAAACCATAGCATTCCATTGTCATGACAGTGACATCATTAGAATACAGAATGGATGAACAGCATGTTACAGAGAAACTACTACAACATCTCCTCTCTTTCCATAAATACACATAGGAAAAGAGAAAAAAACACATTAAAGAGGAAAAATAAGAAAATTCCCCAATGAACTGGAAGAAAAATGAAAATAAAAATAAACATAACAAAAATAAGAAAAAAGAACTAGATCAAAAATATAGCGTGACAGAAGTAAAATGGATTGAAGATTTAAATGTTTCGGCGGAACACTCGTCCTGCCACTCCTCCGTGGAGGAACATATCTCAAATCAACATGAACTGTAGATTTGTTGGGGAAATGATTCATCTTGATCAATGTTGTTTGTCTCCAGACCCATTTGCAGAACAACCTTCATTGGAATTTTATAAATCCTAGAGAGAATCCACCAATTTTTTTCATTAACTCTTACAGCAAAACGAGATATAGCATCCACCTTGACAGAAGGACCAAACTTTGACAGACCCTTTGGGACATTGACAGGGGACTTAATCCTGACCCAATCTCCCACAGAAACTGAGGACTTAAAGTTGGTCACATCTTGAACAATAGGCTGTTTTGGGACCATGGGAAGAAAAGGTATGTCACTCTCCCCCTGTGTCTCCCGGCACCTTGACACCAAACCCCCCTTTTTCATTCCGGCAGGACACATGTGAAAAGAAGCTTGTCTACCCCTAAATAAAGCAAAGGGACTTGAACCTGTGATGGAACTAGGGGTAGTAGGATGTGCCCACCACATACTTTGGACAGCTTCCTTGATGTCAACTCTAGATGAAACAGCCCACTGAACACACTCAACCAACATGCGGTTGTTGCGCTCAATGAAACCATTGGCCAGTGGGTGATATAATGCCACACGACGGTGGGTGATACCACACTGAGACAGAAAAACAGACATTACCTTGGAGGTAAACTGTACCCCATTATTGGATACAATCTCCGTGGGGAACCTCTCTCTGGCAAACAAACTCTGAAGAAATTTTATAACCTCCTGTGAATTAGGAACTTTCATGAAATGAACCTGCCACCAATTGCTGAAATAGTCAGCAACTACAAGAGCGAACTTGTATTTATTTCCCAACCCATTAAAAGGTCCCACAAAGGCGATGGACAATCTCAACCATGGGCCATCAGGTGCCTCGATCTGTTGGATTGGGGGAGAAACAATTTTAACAACCTTATCACTGGTCGGAAAAGTCAGGCACATCTCCACAATATCATTGATTTGATGGTCCATGGAAGGCCTCCAATAAACACTGTGAATCCTTTTCTTAGTGTTCGTCTGCCCAAGATGTCCTTCATGGCCATAGTCGATAATATGACGTCTGAGAGATTTAGGAGGAACAAACTTATCCCCACACATGATTATCTCTCCATCCTCCAAAGTAAGTTCATCATTGACCCTAGCGAAAGCATGAAGATCACCATCTAGATACTTTTCCTTGGGCCAATCAGAAACAATAAACCCCTTTACCTTCTTAAGAAGAGAATAAGACTCCATACCACAAAACCAATCACGTTTAGTGAAACAACTCACACCATAACCATCAATTGCAGCAGTCAAGCAATCTTCATCTGCATCGTTGTCATGTTCAGATTTCCCAAGGGGTATGGGAGACCTAGATAGATAATCAGCACATGTGTTTTGCTCACCAGGAATATGCACTACTCCAAAATTGTACTGCAACAACTTTGAACTCAATCTAGCGATCCTGGTAGTGTGATCCTTGACAATTCTATCCTCTAAGATGAGAATGAGGGGCTTATGGTCAGTAAGAAGTGCAAACGTTTTCCCCTAGAAAAAACACTTGAAATGTTCAACAGCCCAACAACATGCAAGCAATTCTCGTTCAATGACCGAGTAGTTTTTATCTCTCGGCTGTAATGCTTGTGAAGCAAAACCAATCGTGAACTCTTTTCCTTGCTTGACTTGAGACATCATACCACTGAGTCTATCAAGTTTTAGAAACAACAAAGGTCCCCAAGAGTATAAAAATCCAAAGTCTGATAAATAATAGTCCACAATGGGAACTACCTTGACCACTGTCCAGCCGGACAGGGTAATTTTTTTTTTCAATGATAAAGATACTGGGGTATGGAAGGGCACAGTCCTGTACCGTTTCCAGGAACAAACAGGGGGAGTTTTTAGGCAAGAAGGAGCATAGTTGGCCACTTATATTTCAGTAGACATTGGAAGTAGTGCCAAAAAACAGTGCTAGACACAGCATGAGTTAAACATAATAGTAAGTCTGTGAAAACACTTAAAACAAGTCGACGTTTCGATCCCATATGCTCAATGTTGCGGGACCATCATCAGGACTAACAATACATACATTTGCTTGCCTGGTAAAAGTTAAACACACAACCGCCCATATGGGTCGGTGGGGTTTACAGGGATTTTTATAAGAGGGTCCTCGTTTTGATATCGATATTCGCCTGTATGGTACAGGTCGCACCGTTATGTCCACCTCACTGTCCGTTACTGGCAACAATATCTCTCGGAGGGGATCGGCCTGAAAGGTCCGGATATATTCAAAACGAGTCGAGGGGAGGAAATGCCTCCGCGGTGTCGCTGGTCCCTGGGTGCCCTGCCGGATCGTCTATCAAGACTAGCTTCAACATGTATCGTACATGTAAAGACAGTATCAAAAGGGGTAGGAATGTTGCATGACCCCAACTCTATTTTGATCTGTACAAACTCTTCCTGATATGAGTTATCCCAGAGGAATAGAGATTTTCTCTTGAGGAGACCCCTCATGTGGACAGTCTTGGCAGCAAAATTAGAAATACATTTCGTGTAGAATTCACACAAACATAGGAAATAGGAAACTTGCTCTTTTGAGGTGGGACATGGAGCATTAGAAATAGCTTTGATGAGAACTTCTCTTGGCACAATACCATCTCCTGAAATACGGTGTCCCAGATATTCAATGGAATTAACCCCAAAAACACAATTGAGTTTGTTAGCAACAATGCCTTGTCCTTTCAACTTCCCCAGAACATCAGTAAGATTCTTGTCATGCGATTCCTTTTTTGTCCCAGTCAAAAAACTATTGTCTTGGAAAACAACAGTATCATTGACACCCTCCAAAACCTTTTCCATTACTCGCTGGAAAACTGAGGCTGCCGAGGCCAGCCCAAAAGGCATCTTTCTAAATTGGAAAGTACAAACTGGTGACACTAAAGACGTAAAATCAAAGCTGGATCAAGCTCAACCTGATCAACCTGATCAACCTGATGGTTGATCTTAGAGAAATATCTGACACCAGCACACTTTGAGAGTATATCATCAATACGGGAAGAGGGTGAGAATCCACCCACATCTCCCTATTGAGACTGTGCAAATCAATGCAAACACTAAGGGTACCATTCATTCTACCTGCAACCACCAATGGAGACAACCAGAGTGAGAACTCAATGGGTTCAATGACTCCAGACTCACACATTTTCTTAAGTTCCAATGAGAGATCATCCCTGATACTAAAGGGCACATTACGTAGTTTGTGTTTGATTGGGAGAGCCCCTTCCTTAACTTTGATAAAGTATTTGAATCCTTTTACACACCCAAGTTGATCACCAAAAACTTTGGGAAACCTCGTGGACCAGGAAACTAAACTCTCCCCTTCAGATTGTTCACCAACTACTGAAACCTGTTCAGAAGTACCAGGCCTAAGAGTAATCCCGAATAATCCCTTCATAAGAGACCGGACTTCTTTGAGGAGGATTGAGGAGTCTGTTACTCCAAGTGCTCTCAAACAACTCTTCGGTAATCATAGTCATTCGTGCCCCTGAATCCACCATTAATTGCAAACACTTCCCATCTACCAACACATCAACGACGGGATCAACACAGTCTTCAGAATCGTCTTCGAAAACCACTACAAAGTCAGTAAGAGAGCTAATAACTTCAGATACAGAATCACTCTTTTGTTCCTCGGAATACACAACATTTAAACTCCCCCGGAAACCACACATTATGGCGAAATTACCTTGTTTCCCACATTTACGACAAGAAGTATTCTTTGCCGGACACACCTTTGAATTAGGAAAATGGGAAGGAAACCCACATTTATTACATACATTTTTAGGAAAATACCCTTTCTTCTCAACTTTAGTGGACACAAACCTATTCCCTCTTTGTTCAGAATACAGTTTATCTTTGTCTATCTGATTTCTCTCACTCAAATCTTTCTGATCTTAGCTACACCTACAACATTCTTCTCAGTTTTGAGTTCTTTTGATGCTTTTTGAGAAAGCTCAATACTCTGAACAATAGTGATTGTTTCATCTAACGAAGGATAGTGAGTAATTTTTCTTGAAATTTCTTTTCTCAACAATGTACAACAATCTGATCTCTAATAAGTTGTGATGTAAAATGTTCAAATTCACATTCAGAAGCCAGAATGCGTAAAGCAGCTACATAGGACACAATGCTCTCATCACATTCTTGTTTTCTTGTAAAGAATTTGTGCCTAGCGACGACTACACTGCTGTCTACCTCAAACTGTTTCTCTAGCATCCCCACAGCTTGATCATATACATTAAATTCCTCCTCATCCTCAACAACTAAAGGAGGAAGATGTTTCAAAACAGCTTGACTCTCGAACCCCAGATTGCTCTAGGATGAAACGCTTCCTTTCAGCGCTAAACCTCAACCCCCCCCATAGCACCAAGATATTTCACAAAAGCTCTATACCACACTTTCCACTTGACTGGTGGATCACCTGGAAGCTGTAAAAAAGGAGGAGGAGGCTGTATGTTTTGCAAAGTGACAACAAAAAAAACAAAGATTAAAAACAGTGAAAACCTGAAGACAATGACTTTAAGCAGTCGAATACCTGTGGAGAAAAGAAGTTAATTCAAGTACCCAACAGTAAAATTAAAAAAACTAGATAGTCCACCTGTAAAAAAAAAATATTACTAAAGATAACTGAACAGGGGAGCTCCACTGAGATTGACAAATTTCAGTGCAGGAATAAATACTACGTGGTTTGGAAAGACAGTGCAAAAATTCTCATGACATGAAAAAAAAACAGTTGCTGAAATTGCTTGAAAAGTTTTTCAAATCTCGACCACTGTGTCTCTTGAATAATAACACACTGTAGACATTGGAAAAAAAGGTGGAGTCTCACTAGGCAACAGGTCCCATAAGAGCAACAATGCAAGAGACACGCACAATGACTTTCTTTGCTGTGTACTCGCTCTGAAAAGGAGCTCGCTGTCTCTAATGACAACAAAGGATAGAAAATACAGAATACAGAATGGATGGATAGCATGTTACAGAGAAACTACTACAGTTATGCCAGGACAACCACCCAGGAGATGAAGGAGGCTAAGTTCAAATATCCTGAGGAAATAGTAGAATGGCTAAATATGGGACTATTGAGCCTGGAAGAGTATTTGTTCCTATGTAAGGATTATACAAAGATGCCTGTTTTCTACTTTTTCAAAAAGCCCATATGAATTATTTGCAAACTGACTAGTTATCCGATCATTACAGCTATTGATGGTACTTTTGAGAATACTTTTAGATTGCTCCCTACAAAATTACATTAAAAACCTACCATTGTGGAGGGTGGAGCGAAGCGGCCAATCATGGCAGACGCGCTCTTAGCGCGCTCCGCTGGCCCGCTTCAACATCCTTCCAAATCCTCCTAGATGCAGCCACTTTTGACGACCCACAGAATCCCGACTGCCTAGCGCCAGGTAGTACGGCATTGTGATCTGCTTTCGGGTCGGAGCAATGAAGAGAGTACGCCCTGTGCCCGTGACTCGGTGGGTGCGGCTCGCTTCCTGGGCCCTCCTGTGGGGGCTGGGCCAGTGCGGCAAAGACGCTCACAGGGCCCGATCCGGTGATGGGCTGGCCTGAATCGGTGGCAAAGTGGCGAGCCTTGCGTGGCCGAAGACAGTGTGACCGGCTGCCCTGGGAAGGCCCGGTAGGGTTGGCAGTATTCATTCCTTCGGACGCCATGGATCGACGAACACCTGACATCCAGTGCGCAGTGGTGGTGGTGCAGCAGCACATAAAGGAGTTGCTCGAGGTGGTGAGCCCAAACGCCCAAGACAAAGATGAGGCACCCGTTGGGGAGGGTGCTCCCGGTTACAGAGGTGGTTGAGGTAGGCCGGTGCAGCGTGCAGTCAGGTGGGTCCTCCCTAGGCCGCCTCTATAGTAGAGCACAGTAGTGGCACACTTGTTCACGGCCCATCCATTTCAGCAGAGTGAGTCGGTGACAGTCTGCCTTGTGAACTGTGTGCAGGGTGCCACAGGCCTGGGCGAGATGGTAAGGCCCAGTGCAAGCAGGCTCTGGAGAGCCCTCTGCACATCATGCCCAAAGATAGGGCCCTGGGTCAGGGGCCTAAGCACAGCATCCTGGATCAGTTTATGGGGCCAGTGGCGCATTCAACAGATACTGTAGACAATGCTGCAGGGCTGCCAGACAATGCTGCCCTACTAGCCATCATTACTCAATTGTGGCAGGCACTTGAGTCCCAAATTGGCGAGCTAGGTACAAAAGTGACACTTCTATTCCAGGGTCTACACAATGCAGTGGATCACATTACTGAAGCTGAGACCAGGGCCTGGGGCTTGGAAGATACTGTGTCTACACTCCAACATAAAGTTACTACCCATGAACAACTGACTACGGGTCTGGCATTACAGGTCGAAGATGCAGAAGGGCGGGTATGACAGAATGACCTCCACTTCGTAGATTTTCACGAAAACTGCAAAGGAGATGACATCTGGAAATTTCTCACCTGCTGGCTTAACTCTTGGATCCCAAACAACGCATTATTCTCGTGCTTTGTTGTTGAGCACATACATATGGCCTCGCAGTAACGACATCCGCCAGGATCTAGACCATGGCCCATGCTTGCACAGATCATGAACTTACATGACCGATATGTCATCGTGAAACAAGCGAGGCTGCAGTCAGATCTGCAGCGAGTGCCCCTCCTGCCCGCTACTTCACTCAGCCTCGCTGAGCCTGCCACCTCAACCCAGCCCCCCGCTGCCCTAGCGGGATCGCTCTCTCTGCCTGACTGTTGCCGCGCTAACCGGATTTCTCCCCAGTGTGCTCGGTGATTTCGTGCTTTTTTTCTCCAGTGTTATTTGTTGTTTTGTATCCCCCTAAGCTTGTGACTCTTGCTTAATCCCCGTGTTATTGCTCCCCCTGTGCCCCTGTGCCCCCCGCACCGCTCCCCGCTTCCCGCCGCCGTGCTCGAGGCCACGCCCCCTTTTCTTTGTGTACCCTCCCCGCTCCCGCCTCCCAGCTCCTCCCTCCCTCCCACTTGGCCATATATGGCGACCGTGAAGCGCAGGTGAGTGTGTCCTGCTCCCAGGACACCCCCGCACCGCACGGCCACCAGCTGCAGCGAGTGCCCCTCCTGCCCGCTACTTCACTCAGCCTCGCTGAGCCTGCCACCTCAACCCCGCCCCCTGCTGCCCTAGCGGGATCGCTCTCTCTGCCTGACTGTTGCCGCGCTAACCAGATTTCTCCCCAGTGTGCTCGGTGATTTCGTGCTTTTTTTCTACAGTGTTATTTGTTGTTTTGTATCCCCCTGAGCTTGTGACTCCTGCTTAATCCCCGTGTTATTGCTCCCCTTGTGCCCCTGTGCCCCCCGCCCCGCTCCCCGCTTCCCGCCGCCGTGCTCGAGGCCATGCCCCCTTTTCTTTGTGTACCCTCCCCGCTCCCGCCTCCCAGCTCCTCCCTCCCTCCCACTTCGCCATATATGGCGACCGGGCGAACGCGCAGCGGGCGCGCCGATTGAGCGCCGAAGGTGCGCCAAAGGTAAGCCCGTCTGAGCCTGTCCGCGCCTGGACCGCGCCCAGTGCCAGTGGCCCCCGCAGCCACCCGCCCACCCGCTGGACCTACGACACCACTGAACTCAACGCACTCAACGCCGGCCGAATCCCGGGCTGCTACCGAGCCACCCTGAGACGCACCCACGGACCCTTCTGCTGCCACTCCTGCAAGTTCACCTGCATCCGGACCTGCACTACTCCAGCACCGACCAAGACCAAGACGAGCAACAGCAGCAGCCACCTGAAATGCATCCTGCTCAACACCCGCTCCGTCCACAGACACGCCGTCGAGCTCTGGAACCTGCTCGACACCACAGCCCCAGATGTCTCCTTTCTCACGGAAACCTGGATGAACGCCTCTTCAGCGCCTGACATCGCCATCGCCATCCCAGACGGCTACAAGATCATCCGGAGGGACCGCATCAACCAGACTGGAGGAGGCATCGCCATCATCCACAAGAACACCATCCGCATCACGACCAACACCGACGACACCCTCGCACCCGCCGAGCACCTGCACTTCCAGGTCCACATCAACCCCAAGACCACCCTCAGAGGCACCCTCATCTACAGACCCCCGGGACCACGCACACAATTCAGCGAGGACATTGCCGACTTCGTCAGCCCGCACGCCCTCCCCTCCGCTGACTACATCCTCCTCGGGGACCTCAACTTCCAACTGGAGAACAACAACGACCGCAACACCACCACCCTGCTGGACAACCTCGCCAACCTCGGACTCAAGCAGCTGGTGACCACCCCCACCCACTACACCGGCCACACGCTTGACCCCGTCTTCTCCTCCAGCAAGGACATCTCCTTCAGCCACGCCACCGGACTCCACTGGACGGACCACAGCTGCGTCCACTTCAGCTTCAGAAGGACCACGATCCACCACCACCAGCAACAGGTTGCACGCAGAAACTGGAACAAGATCACAGCCGACCAGCTCGCGACTTCACTGAGCAAGAACCCTCCCACCGGCGCAACGAACCCCAGCCAAGCGGCCACCAACCTCACGAAGTGGATCAGCGACTGTGCAGATGACCTCGCCCCCCTGAGGTCCCCGCCTAGCAGACCCGGCAGCAAGAAAGCCCCATGGTTCACCGACAAACTCAAGAGCTCCAAGAAGAACTGCCGAGCCCTCGAGAGAGCCTGGCGCAGAGACCCAACACCGGACAACATGACTGCCCTCAAGCTCGCCACCCGAAGACACCACCAACTGATCCACGCTACCAAGAAAACCGCATTCAAGGAACGACTGGACAACAACGCACACAACAGCAAAGAACTCTTCAACATCGTTAAAGAGCTCTCCAACCCCAATGCCGGAAACAACGACATCACCCCGTCGCAAGACCTCTGCAACTCCCTCGCCTCCTACTTCCACAACAAGATCGCGGACATACACAACAGCTTCAGCACTCAACCGACGCACGCCACGACCGAACCATCGCCCCCCACCACCACCCTCCGCGCCTGGACCCGGATCAGCACCGAAGACACCGTCCGCACGATGAACTCCATCCACTCCGGATCTCCGACCGACCCCTGCCCTCACCACGTCTTTAACAAGGCCGACGCTGTCATCGCACCCCACCTGCGGGACATCATCAACACCTCCTTCGACACCGCCACCTTCCCGGAGAGCTGGAAGCACGCCGAACTCAGCGCTCTACTTAAGAAGCCATCAGCCGACCCCACGACCTCAAGAACTACCGCCCCATCTCGCTGCTCCCGTTCCCTGCAAAAGTCATCGAGAAGACCGTCAACAAGCAGCTGGCCGCCTTCCTCGAGACGAACGGATCCCTCGACCTCTCGCAGTCTGGCTTCCGGGCCAACCACAGCACCGAGACCGCCCTGATCGCAGCCACCGATGACATCCGAGCCCTGCTTGACAACGGAGAAACAGCAGCCCTCATCCTCCTAGACCTCTCCGCGGCCTTCGACACTGTCTGCCACCGTACACTAGTGCAGCGCCTCAGCAACGTCGGAATCCAGGAGAAGGCACTGGAGTGGATCATCTCCTTCCTCGCCGGAAGGACACAGAGAGTCCGCCTCCCCCCGTTCAGATCGAAAGCCACCTCGCTCAGTCCAACCCTCTTCAACATCTACATGAGCCCCCTCGCAGACATCGCACGCCAGCACAACCTCAACATCATCTCCTATGCCGACGACACCCAGCTGATCCGCTCCCTCACCAACGACCCCGCCACCGCCAGAGCCAACCTACACAAAGGGATGAAAGAGGTAGCCGAATGGATGAAGAACAGCCGCCTGAAACTGAACTCGGACAAGACGGAAGTCCTCATCCTGGGATCTTCACCCTCCGCCTGGGACGACTCCTGGTGGCCCCCGCCCTAGGCAACGCACCCAAACCAACAGACCACGCACGCAACCTGGGCTTCATCTTGGACTCCTCCCTCTCCATGACCAGACAAGTCAACGCCGTCTCCTTGTCGTGCTTCAACATCCTGCGCATGCTACGTAAGATCTTCCGGTGGATCCCCACCGAGACCAGGAAGACGGTCACCCAGGCCCTGGTCACCAGCCGTCTGGACTACGGCAACTCCCTCTACGCCGGAACCACCGCCAAACTCCAGAAGAGACTCCAGCGGATCCAGAACGCCTCAGCACGACTCATCCTGGACATCCCCCGCCGCAGCCACATCTCCGGACACCTGAGAGACCTGCACTGGCTCCCGGTCAACAAGAGAATCACCTTCCGTCTCCTCACCCACGCACACAAAGCCCTACACAACCAAGGCCCAGGATACCTCAACAGCCGCCTCAACTTCTACGCTCCCAAACGCCAGCTTCGATCGACTGGCCACGCCCTCGCCGCCGTCCCCCGCATCCGAAGAGCCACCACAGGGGGACGGTCCTTCTCCTACCTCGCCGCCAAGACTTGGAACTCCCTCCCGACCCACCTCCGCCTGACCCAGGACCACCTCGCCTTCAGGAAGCAACTCAAGACCTGGCTGTTCGAGCAGTAGCGGACCCCCCTCCCCTAGCGCCTTGAGACCCTCTGGGTGAGTAGTGCACTATATAAATGCTTTGATTGATTGATTGATTGATTGATTGAGATCTGATCTATGATTCTCATTGTATCATGATTTTCCCAGACTATCCAAAAATGGTCCACCTGAAGCATCAGTCTTTCACTGCTGTTAGTCTCACCTTCGGGACCTCAAGATCATGGTTCTGTATCCAGCCCGCTTGCGAAATAGTCTTCAAATCTCGCACTATCTTCTTTGACACCTCAGAAGAAGTTTTCATGTGGACAGATGAACAAAGAACCCTACAACCACATACTCCAACGTGAAGAAACTCTGACTACACAGCCGGAGAACCCAGTTGCCCACAGCAAAAACCCTAGGATAAGCCCAGACACCAATCCAGATCGACATGCGTTCTAATAACAGTAACATCGACCCGAGAAGACACCGTCCAAAAATATATAATGACTATAGACTTTTAAACCAGACTCCACGGGAAGGCAGCCTTGAATTCTTCAAACACACAAGGATGCATTCAGGCTAAGCATAGGCCAATCGTTAGGGTGTGCTTCGGTCCCCCATAGTGTTTGGGGTATCATTGGGACTTTCTGAATCCATTGGGTAGACCGCGCTCCACCTCCTTGTTGGTGGCGGGGTGTGGTGATTCCCACTATAGAAACGTCAGCTGTTTTGAGGTATTGGGGTGGGATTGGGGATGTTGTTCATGTTTATGTTAGTTTTGTTAGTACATACGAATGCTGCAAAAATCCCTGGAATTGAGCTTTCCATGCCGTCCCATGATTACTGTCTCTCCACCCTAGAACAATGGTGACTCAACCTACAGCTATATATAGTTAGTTGGAATACCCAGGGTATGCTCGACAAGATCAAGCATGGTGCAGTGCTCCGACAGGCCAAGCAAATAGGCGCAGGCATTTTCCTGCTACAAGAGACACATATGTTGGACACTAAGACCCCTTGCCTAGCCAATTGTGGGTTTGTACATACATTCCACTCAGACTTTTCATGAGGCTCCCAATTATAGACCCTGACTGATATGGTTGGGTGGGTTGATACTTGGAGTACCCGCGGTCCTACTGATGCTGGCTACACCTTTTTTTTCCACACCCACTCATCTTACTGCAGAATCGACTACATATTTATCCCCCGGTCGTCTGTGCACAGTGTACCGATGGAAATGAACCTCACCAGAGGTCTATCGGACCATTCCCCTTTGGCAGTACAACTCCTGATAGGCCCGTGTTGATCCTCATTTAGATGGCAGCTTTCAGTGTGGCACCTGCAGGCCTGGTCGTATTGCACGCATATCTGCAAAGCGCTCCTGGAGTTTGTCTTCCATAACGAGAAAACTTGTGTATTATAGGAAGCCATGAACCCCATGATTCTGGGGGTGGACATCAGTCACTGCATGGCCAAATTCAAACAACATAGACAGTCACTAATTGATTTAGGAGCGTGCATTATGGCACTGGAGCAATAATACCAAAGAAGGCTGATGGATGAGGCATGTCGGGCATGGCCCGCGACACAGAGTAGAACTTACCAATGGGGCGTCAAGTCAGGGAGACTCCTCTACCGGTTATCCCAACAGGCACAGACGCATACCCCACTTCAGGTAATTCGGGACCCGGAAAATGTACTCGCAAGTAGCTTTGGTGCCTACTACCAATCCCTATATAGACCACATGAGGTCCTAGGTGTTCCACGATTGAGTGCTTTTTTGATTAAGTTTTGCCAAAGGCCCTCGCCTGAGGAAGCCCGGGAAGCACTAGAGGCCCCTCTTTCATTGGGGGAATCGACCACTGCATTGGCAGATCTACGCACTGGGAAAGCGCCAGGCCTCAACGGCTTCCCCAGTGAATTCTATAAAGCATAAATGGCCCATGTAGGCCCATTTTACTTAGCTGCTGTACAAGAAACAGTCCAAAATATGTTCATGCCTCCAGACTGGAGACATGCTGAAACCAGGCCGACCCCCGGAACTCCATGTCTCTTACGGGCCAATCTCCCTTCTTAACGTGGAGGCGAAGCTCCTCACCAAAGCGCTTGCCACTAGATTTCTAGCTCATCTTCCCAAACGGATCCACCTGGATCAGACAGGATTTATGCCACGGAGGGCTAAGCGACACAACATATGTCGTGTCTATATTCCAATAGCTGCCGAGGGTCGCATGCATCGTCCAGCAGCTCTACTTCTGGCCGACAATGACAGAGTGTTTGACTCTGTCAGCTGGACCTACTTGTTTTTCCTCCTCAAATGATAAAATCTTGACCCTCGATTCTCATCATACATCTAAATGTTATACCACAGAAATGTATCTCCAACCCTCCCTATTGGCCGGGGCACCAGGCTAAGCTGCCCACTATCTCCATCACTATTTGCATTGGCCATTGACCTGCTTGTGACTTGGGTTCGTTTGGCTGCCCAGATTCTGGGCTTTGAGTGGACCGCCGAAATTTCAGATCAAATAGCATCAGTCCCTTCACCATATAGGCTGGCAGAACCGCCTTACGTGGGAGGCCCGCTGTGGCTCAGCAGACTCCTCCCCAACTACAGCACCTACAGGGTTTTCCAAGGATGGGACCGGATTTGGATATCCTCCCTGGGGGATGTTCTCCTGTTGTAATCGAATCCAGGCCCCTAATGTAATTTTCCCAATTTATGCCCTTATATAGGTATACTTTATCATATCCTTATATAGGCATAGAAATCACTACCCTATTTGGTCTAAACCATACAGCCCAAATACGGCATGGCTACTTCCACTAGGTTCCAAGAATTAACAACGTTTTCTTGGAAAAACCCGCCTTCAGCAGCTCAGGACTTCCCCCTGCTTGAATATTAAGTTCTCCCAGAACTCCCGGCATTTTCCAAGAAATGAGCCTTTGAGTGACGAGTCCAAACATGAGTCAAACTCGGCACCTTCAAAGTATAAATATGCCCAGGTTTGCCCAATCAAACACACAGTGGTCTGAAGCAGATCGACTATCTACTTACTCAACGAACCTGCAGCAGCAAGTGCCGAAGGAAGCCGACCCTCCAGCTGACGCACTGAGAGACGCTGTCTTTTCTCTTGCCGAGAAATCCAGCTCCAGTGTTTCCAGGCTACCCTTGCGGGTATCTGGGAAATCGAGTCCCGAGAACGATATACAAGACCTCCTTCATTCTAAAACCAAGGTACGGAGTTGATTAGACCTCTTAGAGAAATCTTGGAATAGATTCCTGGCAGAGAACTACTAAACTTAAGCTACTCCTCACTTACTTCTTCCCTTGTACTAGACTTAGGTTAGGTACAAAGGGGTGGGCGTATTTTAGAACCACCAGTTGAGTACTTTTAGTAATTATTTATCACTGTATGTAGTTTATACATTTTATGCACTTTTATGGCTTAGAAACCATATCATGCTTTCACAGTTCTACTTTATAATACTGTTCGTATTATATGCCTTGTACTTTATAACCAGTATTACTATTGTAGAAGTTCATTTCTTATGCTTGAGAAGGAGACTGTTCAATAAATACTTTTATTGAAAACGCCTGTCTCTCTATTTCTCTGCATCTCTGGTGAAACGAAGCATGCACGATTGACTGAGTGAAATAGCTATCTATTGTTTCCGCGACTCTAGAGATTTGATTTCTTATTCTTGGGAAACAAAGTTGTCATGTTTATCCGGTTGTCGAAACGAATCCCTTCTTGTTTATTCGAGAAAGTTTCTAGTGACCTCTGAGCAGGCTGGCACTCACTATTTAAGTTTAATATATTCGGTAGAGACCTAGTAGACCTCAGTCCTACGTCTAAACTACAGTATATGTTATTCCAATGCGCAGAGCCTATTGGGAATATAGGAACTATACTACATGGTGCCCAACGTTTGGTAAGGCGATAATTTCACGCTAGATACTAGAGTAACTCAGTCGTGCTTTTCACACAGACCCCCTTTTTCCCGTAAAAACTCCAATACACGTCTGGAGTGGGTAAAAGGACATAAAATCCGCCAAAACTGAGTAGGACGAAAATCCTATGTATTAGTTCTTTGGTTTATTCAACGTTGAAGGATACAGTGTTCCAAAATATTGTGCACCTAATCTTTGTATCCTTAAACCTTGCTCTGCAAACTTTCAGTCAATAAAATTTCGGAGAGTGACGACGAAAGGGAGATGTGAGAAGTTGGCCTGATATATAATGTTCACTATTCTAGTGAGCACTTTGTATCAGTCCAAACAACCCTTATTGATGATTGGTTGTAAGTCAACCTTATAGACCAGCTATCCTAGTAGCATGGATACGAGCATTCTTCGGGCTAAACTCTAGAGGGCGTGTTAAGCCAGCTGTTATACCATCACATATACCCTTTGAACACCAAGTGAAAGGACACCACACAAGTGTTATGAAAATAAACAGTGTATTTATTTAGATCACAACAGCCCTGTACTCTTTATGAGGACAGGGTACTAAGCACACAACAAAACTCTTACGAAAATACTTTAAGTTGCACAATTTACACAAATGCCCGAGGGGCACCAAAAACCATATACTATGAAAGTGGAATGCGAAATTACTAGCAGGTAAGTACTTGACTAATAGGCTTTGGAATCGCTAGGACTACATTACTGAACCTTCAGATTACTAGTAGGAGGCCTAGGGGACTCGGGTGCAGAGTGTGCACTCTCACGCGGGATGCGGGACAAAGTCTATGGAGGCTAGTAAAAGCAAAGTTAGTGTTCTCGGGCGAACCCGACTAGGTAGGTTGAAAACGAAAGTGGATCTGGACCCTTGGATAGTGAGGCTATGCTGAAACACCGAAATGCCGAAGTTACCTAGCCCAGGGGCTGCAGCTGCACAGGTCTGAAAAGACGTCGGGAATCCTCGTTGACGAACCAGGAGCCTGAAGAAAGAAGTTGCTGGCAGGCGACCAGTGAAGATTGTTCGAGTGATCCAAGCCTTGATCGAAGATGAATGACACCTGAAAGCAGAGGGGACCAAGTTCTTAATCACTAGCCAGTGATTGTGTGGGCACCAGGATGGCATCGGGCGAAGTCACCTCGACCAGGTGAGTGGGCGACGCTGGGCTCTGCAGTCTCACGGACCAGGAGTCGTTGTCGGCAGGCAGGATGGAGGTGCGAGCTGTCCCACGATGGTTGATGCTGTCGATGTCGCTGGACCCAGGATTGGGGCAACAAGTCTTGGCAAATTCAAGCCCACGCGGTGGACCTAAAATGGCGTCTGGAGTGAACCAGGAGGGTCCGGAGTGCTCCTCTTTTGGAAGGGAGCAAGGGCCAGTCTGGAGCAACCAGACCAGCAGTGTTGTCGTCGTTGATCGTCGTCGGGAAGGCCACAAGCCAGCGGGCTAGTAGCCAGACAACGCGGTGAGCAGCCAAAAAGCAGAAGGGCCCCACGCAGATCATGGAGATGCTGAGGGGCTGGACTTCGGTGCTGGAGCTGCTCGGGGTCGGGGCTTCTCGCACCCAAAAGCACTCACCAGAGGATCCCTCGGCGGTCGTGCTGGATAGAAGTCGTGCAGTTCTGATGATGGCCGGTCCCTCGAGGTCTCGTCGCACCTACGGTTCTCAGCTTAGCTGTAGAGGTAGGTAGAGGTCAGAGGTGCCAGGGAAGCTGGGTCTCGTCGAGCTGGTCAGTCGGATTCCGGAGGAAGGACGTGCAGCAAACCGCAGAGTTCTTAGATGGTGCCTGCGGATGCAGGGTGACTACTCCTTAGCCACAAGGGAGAAATCTTGAGAAGAAGTCAAGAGTTCCTTTTGTAGAAAGTAGTTTCTTGATTCAAAGATGATCTAATTTGGAAGGGTCCCCGCTCCTGCCTTTATCCTAAGGAAAGGGGTGGGTACGCGACTAGTCCTGCCCTAGGGGTGGGACCAGGAAGGGGGGTGGTTACACCCCTCTCCCATGCCGGACTTTCCCCAGGCCAGGGGCTGGTGTGCCCCTGGAACTGGTTCTAGCCGGAAGATGCGTAGTGAGCACCGGGGTGCCACTTGCAGTCACCTTCCTGTAAAGCCCTGCCTACCCAGGATACACAAAACCCTGTCTGGGATGGTGCTAGCACCGCCCCTGACAGGAAACCCTTTGTCCAAGCTCCCCTCGCTGGAAGGACTCCCAGCTGCAGGGGGTCAGACTCGTGTCTGTGGTGGCAGCATCCATTTTGTGGAGCTGAGGCTTGAGTTAACTTTAACCGGGGTTCACAGTTACATACATGTCGTGTCCCTCTAGAAGGGTGGAATGCTAACCCCGTCGCCAGAATTGGCGAGGGGTTAGTATTCCAATTCGTATGACACCTTACTCGACATGTTTTGATAAAGGAATACCAAAGATAGCATTTAACCGCGAGGATTATAATGCACTTAAGAGTATATGGTATGCGTTATCATGGAACAGCTATTAGGACTTGGTTCCGAAAGCTGCAAACGGGCTCAGCTCATGCCAGAGCACCATCTCACACGATCCCAAGCACTCTGCCTTCAGGATTGTCAAGGCCTGCCATAGGAGTGACTGATAGGAATCTGTGTGTCCATTTTTAGGGTTAGATATAGGTATACTATATCTACAGCAACGGGTGATTACACCACCTTGCCCCAGCTGTCGTGCAGCCAGTTGTGTCAGATTTAGATGGCCATCCAGGGGTGGCATAATACATGCTTCAGCCCCTGGTAGGCCCTGGGTACACCTATGCCCTGAGTTACAGGGTCTGATAAGGTGGCCCAGTACCAATTGGATAATGCACCTAAGGTACACATGTCAATTTAGTGAGAGAACAGCTAGGCTGTGGGTCTGATTGGCAGGCCCACAGCCAGAGAAAGTCGTAAACCAGTGAAACAAAAGCAAAAAATCTGGGTGATCATAGGATTGCAGACCCTACTCTCCTACATGACCCCCCCCCCCCAAAACTTTGGGACAACAAACTAACCTTGACCAGGTGAGTCTTCTTGCTCTAAGTGGAAATACCTGGAGAGCCCATCTGCATTGCCATGATCATTGCCAGGTCTATGCTCCCCTGTAAAATCCATCCCCTGTAGGGAAATGGACCACCTAAGCAGTTTGGGGTTTTCACCCTTCATCTGATTTAGCCACAAGAGGGGCTTATGGTCGGTCTGAATCTTGAAATGAGTGCCAAACAAGTATGGCCTCAGTTTCTTCAGGGCCCAAACCACAGCAAAGGCCTCCCTCTCAATAGCTGACCAATTTTTCTCTCTGGGGGTCAGCCTTCTGCTTATAAAAGCAATGGGCTGGTCTTGACCATCAAAATTCAGTTGAGATAGAACAGCTCCCACACCCAACTCAGAAGCATCTGTTTGGACAATGAATGGTTTGGAGTAGTCTGGACTCTTGAAGATAGGTGCTGTGCACATGGCCTGCTTTAGGTCATCGAATGCTTTTTGACAGCCTGCTGTCCACTGAACTTTCTTTGGCATTTTTTTACTTGCCAGTTCATTAATTGGAGTCACAATTGATCCATAATTCCTGACAAACTTTCTGTAATAACCAGTCAGGCCCAAGAAAGCTCGAACCTGAATCTGGGTGGTTGGAGGAGCCCAGTCCCTGATTGACTGTATTTTGCTCTCCAGTGGCTGAACTTGGCCTCCACCTACAAGGTGGCTCAAGTATGCAACCTGTGTCTGCCCTATCTGGCACTTTGTGGCCTTGATAGTGAGACCTGCTGCTTGCAGTGCCTCTAACACTTTCCTCAGGTGGACCAGGTGATCCTCCCAGGTGGAGCTAAAGACAGCTATATCATCAAGATATGCTGCACAGAAGTCATCCAGCCCAGTGAGAACATGATTCACCAGCCTTTGGAAGGTGGCAGGTGCATTTTTCAAACCAAGGGGCATTACCACAAATTGATAATGCCCACCGGGGGTAGAAAATGCGGTCTTGGGCTTAGCATCCTCAGCTAACCTGATTTGCCAATACCCAGCTGTCAGGTCAAATGTACTTAAGTAGTTGGCAGAAGCCAATCTATCTATAAGTTCATCTGCCCTTGGTATTGGGTGGGCATCAGTCTTAGTGACTGCATTGAGACCCCTGTAGTCTACGCAGAACCTCATCTCTTTCTTACCACCCTGGGTGTGAGGCTTTGGCACTAGAACTACTGGACTAGCCCAAGGGCTATCTGAGGGTTCAATGACTCCCAACTCCAACATTTTCTGCACTTCTGTTTTTGATGCAGTCTCTAACATGATCAGGCTGCCTGTAGATTTTACTCTTGACTGGCAAGCTGTCACCAGTGTCAACCTCATGGGTACACCAATTGGTCTGACTGGGTGTTAGAGAGAACATATGCCTGAAGGATTGAAGAACTTGTTTGCAATCCTTCTGTTGATGTTCAGAGAGGCTGCCACAAAAGACAACACCATCTACTGATCCATCATCAGGATTCTGAGTGAGCAGGTCTGGGAGAGGGTCACTCTCTTCCTCCTGTCCCTCATCTATGGCCATGAGCAAGCTCATGTCCTTCCTGTCGACATATGCTTTGAGCCTGTTGACATGGAGCACCCTGTGGGGGCTCCTGGGAGTTCCAAGGTCCACCAGGTAGGTGACCTCTCCCTTTTGCTCAAGGATTGTGTGGGGCCCAGACCATTTGTCTTTGAGTGCTGCTGGGGCCACTGGCTCCAACACCCACACCTTCTGTCCAGGCTGATACACAGTCAGGACAGCCTTTTGGTCATGCCAAGCTTTTTGGAGTTCTTGGCTGGCCTTAAGGTTTTCAGATGCCTTCTCCATATACTCAGCCATCCTGGAGCGGAGACCAAGTACATAGTCCACTATGTTGGTTGCAGGCTTTTTGAGAGGTCTCTCCCATCCTTCCTTCACCAAACACAGGGGTCCCCTTACAGGATGCCCATACAAAAGTTCAAAAGGGCTGTAGCCAACCCCCTTTTGTGGGACCTCTCTGTAAGCAAACAGAAGGCAGGGTATCAGGACATCCCATCTACGCCTGAGATTTTCAGGTAGTCCATGAATCATCCCTTTTAGGGTCCTGTTGAACCTTTCAACAAGCCCATTGCATTGTGGATGATAGGGTGTAGTGAACTTGTAGTTGACACCACATTCCTTCCACATAGCAGTTAAGTAGCTTGACATGAAGTTTGCACCTCTGTCAGAGACAACCTCCTTAGGGAAGCCCACTCTGGAGAACACTCCAACTAGGGCTCTTGCCACTACAGGTGCTGTAGTGGTCCTAAGTGGAATAGCTTCAGGATACCTGGTGGCATGATCCACTACCACCAGTATAAACTTGTGCCCTGGTGCTGTCTGGGGTTCCATTGGACCAACAATGTCAATCCCCACTCTTTCAAAGGGCACCCCCACCACAGGCATTGGTATAAGGGGGGCCTTTGTTGTGCCACCTGACTTACCACTGGCTTGGCAAGTGACACAGGAGCGACAAAACTCCTTGGTATCCTCATTCATGTGAGGCCAGTGAAAGTGTGAGACAAGTCTGTCCCAAGTCTTTGTCTGGCCTAAGCGTCCTGCTAAGGGAATCTCATGGGCCAAGGTAAGAAGGAAACCTCTCTGAGACAAGGGGATAACCAGCCTCCTGGCCATGCCAAGCTTGGGGTCTCTTGCCTCAGTGTACAGGAGTCCATCATCCCAGTATACCTTGGCGTTCCCAGCAGCCTCAGCAGCAGCCTGCTGTCTGAGGGGTTCAAGGGAAGGGCAGTCTAATTGTTCCTTCCCCATGGAGATCAAAACTCTACCTTCCCTGGATCTTTTCAAAAAGGCCTTAAAAACATGGTGCTTTTCTAGAGCCTACATAGGTTGAACTGCAGGTTTTTTGTTATGAGCTGGTTTTTTGGAATTAGGCGCCTTGACGCCCATTGGGCTAAGTTTGCGCACGACAAGATTCCTTTATTATTATTATTATTATTAGGTCATCTCTTGAGGGTCCCCCTGAGCCCAGAAACTCAACTTGATCAAGTTCAAGTTCTTTAGGCTCAGTTTCCCTCAATTCCTGTAGGTCAGCCTCCTCTGAGACTTGATCCACAACCTGGGGCAAGGGGGAAGGCAATGCCTTAACCCTACTGCTCTTCTTCTTGGAAGGTGGCTGGTCCATTGTTCCAGGATCCAGCACCTGTTCAGTGGGGCATTTTCTGGCCTGTGACCTAGTCACAGCAAGCACATGTGCTGGCAAGCCTAACATCTCCATGTGAGTCCTCTGCTCCACTTCTGACCATTGTTATGACTCCAAATCATTGCCCAACAAACAATCCACTGGGAGGTCTGGGCTAACTACAACCTTCTTTTGGCCATTTACCCCCTCCCCAGGAGAAAGCAACAATTGCCATACTATGACTGGTAGTGACATTGCTTGCATTGGTCACCAGGAAATCTGTACCTGGCATGATCTGTCCAGGGTCCACAAAGTTAGGTGTCACCATTGTGACACTGGCACAAGTGTCCCTATAGGCCTGAGCCATTTTGCCATTTATCAAAGGTGTCTGCCTGTATTTGCCCAAAGTATTGGGACTGACATAAGGGGATATATCCACATCCCCTGTACAGACAAGGACAGCCTGAGTGAGTGTGCCAACTAAGTTGTCAAACCCCTCAGAACCCAAGGTTAACCCAACTAAACCCTTGGGAGGTGCATTACTACTGCTGGCTGTACTAGGGGGCACAGGTGCCTTAGGGGCTGCAGTAGCAGGAGTCTGCCCTCCTTTCTTAGTGCACTCACAAAACCAGTGAGTTTTACTTTTACAGTACTGGCACCACCTTTTTGACTGGCCTTCTTGAGTCTTCTTCTTCTGGGAAGCCTGCCCCCCACCCTCTTTGGATTGTTGGGGACCTGTTGAAGACTTCTGGTCATTTTGTTCACCTTTAGTATCTTTACCCTTCTGGTCTGCTTTCTTCTGACCACCCTGGTTCTGGCCCTGGTTCTGCTTAACTCTTGTTCTGACCCATCTGTCTGCCTTCTTTCCCAAATCTTGGGGAGAGGTCAGATCTGAGTCAACAAGATGCTGATGCAACAACTGGTTCTGACAATTGTTTAAAATCTATTCCCTCATGATCAGATTATACAATCCTGTGTAATCAGTAACCTTATTGCCCAGCAACCAGCCCTCCAAAGCCTTAGTGGCACAATCTACAAAATCAGACCAATCCTGAGACTGAGTTTTCTGGGTATCCCTGAACAGCAACCTGTACTGCTCAGTGGTTAGGCCAAACTCATCTATCAGTGTATTCTTCAGGACTTGGTAATTGTTAGCATTCTCAGCTCTAGTAGTGAGGAGCTTGTCTCTACCTTTACCCTCAAAGGAGAGCCACAAGATAGCTGCCCACTGACTCTGGGGGACACACTGTACAGTGCAAGCCCTCTCCAAAGCAGTCATCCATTTGTGGATATCATCCCCTTGTTTAAAGGGGGGCACTATCTTACTCAGGTGTCTAGTGTCTAAACTCCTGTCTTTTTCTCTTGGGAGAATGCTGCCACCAGTGGAATCTAGTCCACTTAACTTTTGCTCTCTAGCAAAGGCAAGCCTCTCTTTGGCCAGGGCAAGTTCTTCCCTTTCAATCCTCAGATTGACTTCCCTCATCTTAGCTTCATGCTCCCTTCTCTTAGGGGATGACATCCCTCTATGAGAAGAGGTCTGAGAGCCATTGGTTCGAATGGATCTGTTAGAGCCTCTGGATAGAGACCTAACTCGTCCATTCCCAATGTTAAGCTGGCCTGAGAGGGGCCCCAGGGGTCTCCTAGTACCATTCTCATGCCTGCTTAAGTTGGCCCTAGTTAGCTGGCTAACTACTTCTTGACCTTTGTCTGCCTCGTCCTCAGATGGCTCTAGATCCTCATCCTCCTCTTCACCTTCTGCAGAGAGATGGATAAGGTCAGGGTCACCTGAGGTTCCCTCTAGGGGAGGCATGTTCCCATCTGGATTATAAGGGTCTGGGTTACCAGCCCTCCTGGCATCATAAGTCTCTAAGAGACCAATCAGGAATGGGATTGTAGGGTTAGAACCCTGTTTTAGCTTCCTGGAGGTACACACTTGTCTCATCTCCTGGAAGCTAAGAGCAGCATATCTGGAAGTGACCTGTGGAGGGTCCACTGACACAAGGGGAGACTCAGAGTTTCCTCCTTTGTCTGACATGCTGTTTCTAGTGTGGTGTAAGTGATGCACCTACCTACACTATTTGTTTGCCTACTGATCCCTTGCTAAGAGTTGTAGCCAAGGTGTGCTAAGCCTTGAGGAGCTACAACAGCTGGTTCAGTAGAACTCAGAGTATTCTAAGCTAAGTTATATGTACCTGGAGTACTTATGTGATCTTTCACAAGATATTCTTAGGATACGTGTGGTAAAACAACAGCAAGCTCAAATCCCAACCGCTGCTCACCAATGTGAGAAGTTGGCCTGATATATAATGTTCACTATTCTAGTGAGCACTTTGTATCAGTCCAAACAACCCTTATTGGTGATTGGTTGTTAGTCAACCTTATAGACCAGCTATCCTAGTAGCATGGATACGAGCAGTCTTCGGGCTAAACTCTAGAGGGCGTGTTAAGCCAGCTGTTATACCATCACATATACCCCTTGAACACCAAGTGAAAGAACACCACACAGGTGTTATGAAAATAAACAGTGTATTTATTTAGATCACAACAGCCCTGTACTCTTTATGAGGACAGGGTACTAAGCACACAACAAAACTCTTACGAAAATACTTTAAGTTGCACAATTTACACAAATGCCCGAGGGGCACGAAAAACCATATACTATGAAAGTGGAATGCGAAATTACTAGCAGGTAAGTACTTGACTAATAGGCTTTGGAATCGCTAGGACTACGTTACTGAACCTTCAGATTACTAGTAGGAGGCCTAGGGGACTCGGGTGCAGAGTGTGCACTCTCACGCGGGATGCGGGACAAAGTCTATGGAGGCTAGTAAAAGCAAAGTTAGTGTTCTCGGGCGAACCCGACTAGGTAGGTTGAAAACAGAAGTGGATCTGGACCCTTGGATAGTGAGGCTATGCTGGGGCACCGAAATGCCGAAGTTACCTAGCCCAGGGGCTGCAGCTGCATAGGTCTGAAAAGACGTTGGGAATCCTCGTTGACGAACCAGGAGCCTGAAGAAAGAAGTTGCTGGCAGGCGACCAGTGAAGATTGTTCGAGTGATCCAAGCCTGGATCGAAGATGGATGACACCTGAAAGCAGAGGGGACCAAGTTCTTAATCACTAGCCAGTGATTGTGTGGGCACCAGGATGGCACCGGGCGAAGTCACCTCGACCAGGTGAGTGGGCGACGCTGGGCTCTGCAGTCTCACGGACCAGGAGGCGTTGTCGGCGACCAGGATGGAGGTGCGAGCTGTCCCACGATGGTTGATGCTGTCGACGTTGCTGGACCCAGGATTGGGGCAACAAGTCTTGGCAAATTCAAGCCCACGCGGTGGACCTAAAATGGCGTCTGTAGTGGACCAGGAGGGTCCGGAGTGCTCCTCTTTTGGAAGGGAGCAAGGGCCAGTCTGGAGCAACCAGACCAGCAGTGTTGTCGTCGTTGATCGTCGTCGGGAAGGCCACAAGCCAGCGGGCTAGTAGCCAGACAACGCAGTGAGCAGCCAAAAAGCAGAAGGGCCCCACGCAGATCGTGGAGAATCTGGGGGGCTGGACTATGGTGCTGGAGCTGCTCAGGGTTGGGGCTTCTCGGACCCCAAAGCACTCACCAGAGGATCCCTCGGCGGTCGTGCTGGATAGAAGTTGTGCAGTTCTGATGATGGCCGGTCCCTTGAGGTCTCGTCGCACCTACGGTTCTCAGCTTAGCTGTAGAGGTAGGTAGAGGTCAGAGGTGCCAGGGAAGCCGGGTCTCGTCGAGCTGGTCAGTCGGATTCCGGAGGAAGGACGTGCAGCAAACCGCAGAGTTCTTAGATGGTGCCTGCGGAAGCAGGGTGACTACTCCTTAGCCACGAGGGAGAAATCTTGAGAAGAAGTCGAGAGTTCCTTTCGTAAAAAAAGTAGTTTCTTGATTCAAAGATGATCTAATTTGGAAGGGTCCCCGCTCCTGCCTTTATCCTAAGGAAAGGGGTGGGTACGCGACTAGGTCCTGCCCTAGGGGTGGGACCAGGAAGGGGGGTGGTTACACCCCTCTCCCATGCCGGACTTTCCCCAGGCCAGGGGCTGGTGTGCCCCTGGAACTGGTTCTAGCCGGCAGATGCGTAGTGAGCACCGGGGTGCCACTTGCAGTCACCTTCCTGTAAAGCCCTGCCTACCCAGGATACACAAAACCCTGTCTGGGATGGTGCTTGCACCGCCCCTGACAGGAAACCCTTTGTCCAAGCTCCCCTCGCTGGAAGGACTCCCAGCTGCAGGGGGTCAGACTCGTGTCTGTGGTGGCAGCATCCATTTTGTGGAGCTGAGGCTTGAGTTAACTTTAACCGGGGTTCACAGTTACATACATGTCGTGTCCCTCTAGAAGGGTGGAATGCTAACCCCGTCGCCAGAAATGGCGAGGGGTTAGTATTCCAATTCGTATGACACCTTACTCGACATATTTTGATAAAGCAATACCAAAGATAGCATTTAACCGCGAGGATTATAATGCACTTAAGAGTATATGGTATGCGTTATCATGGAACAGCTATTAGGACTTGGTTCCGCAAGCTGCAAACGGGCTCAGCTCATGCCAGAGCACCATCTCACACGATCCCAAGCACTCTGCCTTCAGGATTGTCAAGGCCTGCCATAGGAGTGACTGATAGGAATATGTGGGTCCATTTTTAGGGTTAGATATAGGTATACTATATCTACAGCAACGGGTGATTACACCACCTTGCCCCAGCTGTCGTGCAGCCAGTTGTGTCAGATTTAGATGGCCATCGAGGGGTGGCATAATACATGCTTCAGCCCCTGGTAGGCCCTGGGTACACCTATGCCCTGAGTTACAGGGTCTGATAAGGTGGCCCAGTACCAATTGGATAATGCACCTAAGGTACACATGTCAATTTAGTGAGAGAACAGCTAGGCTGTGGGTCTGATTGGCAGGCCCACAGCCAGAGAAAGTCGTAAACCAGTGAAACAAAAGCAAAAAATCTGGGTGATCATAGGATTGCAGACCCTACTCTCCTACAGGAGAGAGCTAGAATTGCCGCTTAAATAGTCTTAGATGACACAAATCTCCAACAAAATGACGCGGATGCAATAATCATCCTCGTAAATATAAGAAAAACCATAACTATAAAACTTATAGAAAATGGGGTATCATCGAGAGGTGGTAAAGTAATCTTTTTTATAGAGGCACAGAGCTATTCCTTTCATGGATTCTGTTTCCTGCAGCAAATGCAGTAACACCCGAGTTCCACTACTACAAAGCAGAGGAACCTCCAGTGGAATACGTTCCTTTCGAGGACGTTGAAATTCCACTAACTTATCAGGAGCATCAGCTCTGGTTTAATGGCGCCCTAAAACATCAAAATCACATCACCAGGCTCGGTCCACTAGGTAGACCAGGAGCAACATGGCCGGTACTAGCCAGCTGCACACCACATCCTGACATTAATGGAATGACAGGTCCAGAACTATTAGCTCAGCTGAAACAGTTCATTAAAATACATAGACAATTGGTTCAATATGTCATGCGGACTTTAACAGTCCAACCAGCTGTAAGGATTCCATAGCACACCCCTCACCAGGGGAATACAAACAAAATCATACCACAGACTATACAATCAGTCATTGGTAAATTGCCCGCAAAAAGGGAACAAATTCCGTTCTGGTTAGCTCAAAAAATTACTCAAATAGAGGCAGTATTCCCTGATAGTACACCTCATGAGAAACACAGAATTCTAACAATATGTTTACCAATGGGGATCACACCACATGTGGAGGACTGTGACACTTGGGGTACAGTCTTTGCTTCAATCTACACAAAAACACATGGTGTGCCGTCCATGGCGGTGATACCAGACGTTCTGCGGCAGATTCAAAATGAATACGGCCCAGAACCGGTCTTAAATCTAGGTATGAAATTACTAAAAGATTTCAAACAGGTCTCGGCTATACTATTAGCTAACATTAAAGGTGAAGCAGCATCCGTGGCAATCCGCTAAAAATTCAAAGAAACATATATAACAGATCAACCATATGAGCTTGCTAGAATTATTGAAAAATCTTATGAAGAATTAGGAAGAGATAGTTTGGGTAAGTAACCAGTAAAACCCGAATTAACAGAAAATCCTGAAAAGGTGTTTATTAAAAATAATCTCACCGCTCCTAAAAAGAAGTGGGAAAATACTGAGGGGCGTGGCTTGGATGCCGAGGAGGTAGGCTGCGTGAGCCCGGAGCTCCGCGCCCGATCCCGAATATCATCCTGATTATCCACGCGAGTTCCAGTAAAAATTGGATAATCTGCAATCTAAAGACGTCACGGAGGCTGCGGCGTTCAGAGTGGACGACCTGGAGCTGTTCCTCGTCCTGAAAATCGGCTTTGAAGGCCAGCACCGGGTGTGATGCCGTCGATCTAAGATGGCGCCCTGAGGCCTGGACAAAGCAGCGACGGGGGTACGAGGCCTGACTCTCCTGCTGATCCAACACTGGCAGTGATTACTGGTCCGGAGGGCCCCTCCTAACCTTCTCGACAGGCGCAGGCGATTTTTCCTCGCTCTGGTGCGAGCTACTGGGACACGCGACTACAAGTACATTCGCAGGGGAAGCCCCAAAATGGCGGCGGCTTTGTGACGACGGCCCTGATTCCCCGAGCACATTCTGGCACCTTGAGACACCGCTGCAGCAGAGGACCCCCGGGAACTGAACCAACTAGTGCGATCAGAGCAGAGTCCAGTGCTCTACGGGTATCCTAGATCTCTGATCCTATTGCCCGAGGGGTTATCCAGTGGCGGGGCTCTGCAGAGCGGAGACAGCGAGGGGGACAAGGGGCCCTAGGGGCCGGTGCCGGCCGCAGCTAGGATGGTGAAACCGAAAGGGAAGGGGGACGGAGCGGCTGAATCAGAGGTGGTGGATGGAGCGGATTGCGACCAATCTGCTCTCCAGAGCATGCAGGACCGTATACTGGAGGCCATCGCGACCACGAAAGATGCCCTGCAACAGGACATCGCCCAGGTGGCGACGGGCTTGGGTCCCCTGAAAGCGGATCATGACAAACTTAAAGACAGAGTCAAGTCTATGGAGATCACTATTCAGGAATTGACCCCGGACCACGCAGCGATGAAAGCTCAGATGGCGGAGGCTCTGGACAGGCTGAAGGTGTTGGAGAGGAGGGCCGAGGATGCGGAAAATAGGAGTAGGCGCAATAATGTTCGCCTCATGGGACTACTGGAAAAAATTGAGGGCGATGACATGGTGGGCTACCTCGATAATTGGCTACGCACTGAGGTGGCGCCAGAGGGACTATCTCCTTTCTTTTCCCTGGAACGGGCCCACAGGGTTCCGGCTCGACCTCCGGCCCCGGGCCTGCCGCCTCGCCCGGTGGTGATCAAGCTGCTCCACTACAGGGATCGGGACTGGCTACTACAGAGGGCGAGGGAAGCTGGACCCTTTCAAGTTGACAACAATAGAGTCACCCTGTTCCCGGACTACACTTTTGAGACCGAAAAACTCAGGGCCAACTTCTTGTCCCTCAAGCGGGAGCTCCGTGGGGAGGGCATAAAATACTCCCTTCTCTTCCCAGAGAAGCTGAGAGTTGTGGTGGACGACAAGTCGCTTTTTTTCACTACCTCGGCGGACGCTTGGGCCTGGTGGGACACGTACAAAGCTGGAACGGACGGAGCTAAGGCCAGGGCGGAGGAGGCTAGAGAGACCCAGCCGATCAGGAAGTCGCAACGGATTCGTAAAAATCGCCGGAGAACTGGAAAACCATTGGTATCACAGACGGAGACAGAGAGAAAGGCGGCCCTACAGGCGGTGGTGGACCTTTCTGGCACGGCAAGAAGTCAGTCCGGGAAGGGCACGGACTCTGAAGAGCAGGGCACGGGATCGGAGACGGGACTCTCGGAATACGGAGGAGCCAAGGGCCCTATAGTCACGCCTCAGACGTCTGGGGAGATAGTCGAAGCATGAACCACTGGACTTGAGGTGCGACCTGCTGGTCAGACACTGGGGCGCTGTGCCCGTGTGCGCAGTCTACTACTGTTTGTGGGACTTCGTGAGTCTGTTATGGGGGGATCATGGGGCGGGATATGCGGGACTGATTTGTTTTAACGTACTCTCTCGGCATCGGTCCGCGCCTTACTGGCCCTTACGGTCATCGCAGTGGAGACTGCGAATATTAGTGCCTTTCTTTGAGGGGATAGTTGGTTGTGATAGTTTGGATGGGTTCACTTCCAATTGCGGGGGGGCCTGTCCTGGGGGGGGTGGGAACCGAGAGTAGTTGGGGATGCTCAGGTTGTTTTTGGGGGGTTGAGGGGATCACTTGTTTGGAGTGGGAGGGGGGGCAGCGCGTTGTTGGCAAAAGCGCATGGTCGATGGCTATCATTGTTCTGTCTGCGGGTGCAAGAGGATATGGCTAATACGGGGGCTCTGAAATGTGTGACCTGGAATGTGCGGGGTCTCCATACTATGGTGCGTAGACACAAGGTCCACGCGTATCTAAAACGTAAGGGGTGTGCATATAGCTTTTCTGCAAGAGACGCACCTCACCAAGCAGGAGGGAGTAGCGCTACAAAGGAGGTGGAGGGGGCAGCTCTTTAACACAACGTATTCGGCCTTTGCGAGGGGGGCATTGATTTGGATACGGGCAGGGGTTCCTTTCCAGGTCACTAAAACGGTGGTGGACCCAGGGGGTAGATTTGTGGCTGTAGAGGGGAGACTCAGGGGCCGGGTGGTATCTCTCTGCAGTGTATATGCCCCAAATGTAGATTTGCCCGCTTTCCTAACAGCACTCTCGGGCAAACTGGCGAGTTATTTGGCAGGGCCGATGCTCATGGGGGGGGATTTTAACTCGGTGGTGGATACTGATTTGGATAGATCTCATCCCCCACTGCATGCCTCCCCAGTACACAGGGTAGCGAAGCGCCGATTGGATTGGCAGGAGAGTTGGGACCTGGGGGACGCCTGGAGAGTACTACACCCCACCACGAGGGATTACTCCTTTCATTCAACTTTACATGACCTACATGTTAGATTAGTTGCGTTTCTGTGCTCGTCGCATATGCTCTCAACAGTGGGTAGCGCGGAGTATTTGGCCAGCACGCTGTCGGACCACAACCCTTTGTTGTTGTCCCTGAACTGGATGATGGAAATTAACTGTGTACCAACATGGCGGCTGCAACCTGATACATTGGATGATTCGCTCTTCAGGGAGGCCTTGGGAGAGCGAGAAGCACGTTACTTTGAGGAGAATAGTGGCTCCGCCTCTACTAGAGCTGTGGAGTGGGACGCGTTTAAGGTGGTGGTCAGGGGTCACTGTATTGGGAATACTGCAGGGGCTCGTAAAACTTTGCTGGATGATCTCGAGAGAGCGGAGAAACGATTGAGGGAGAAGGAGAGGGAACGCCCAAATCACCCTGAGCTCCAAGAGGGGGTTAGTGGCGCCAGGGAAGCGCTAGCGGTGGAGTTAGAGCGGCTGCGTAGCTTCGACCACAAGGCGTATATGACAAAGGCGCATGCGGAGGGTGATAAGGCGGGGTCGATGCTGGCGTGGCTTGCCAACCCGATCAGGCGGAGCGCTCCGATCATGGCGATTCAGGCAGAGGGGGGGGGGCTTTGCCACACCCAAGCCAGAATCCTGGATAGGTTCAGGGCGTACTACAAGGGGTTATATGAGAGCGGGCTGACGGGCGGGGCGGAAGAATTGGGCACCTTTCTCGAAGGGTTGCAGCTGCCACAATTAGAGGAATCGGGAGCAGAGGAGCTGGGTCGGCCTATAACGATCGGAGAGATAGGGAGTGCGGTGAAGCAGATGGCTAGAAATAAAACTCCAGGGCTTGACGGTCTCCCGATAGAGTTTTATAGCAAATACTTGGAGTATCTGGCTCCACAACTGCAATTGGTCTATAATGAGGCGCAATCACGAGGTAGACTCCCGAGCTCCATGTGCGAGGCCCTTATGATCCCGTTGCTAAAACCTGGCAGAGTGAGCGATGCCCTTTCGTCCTACCGTCCATTATCTATGCTCACGACGGATTACAAGATCCTGAGCAAAATCCTAGCAAATAGGTTGTTGACTCACATGACGGGTCTGATTCATAAAGATCAATGCGGCTTTATCCCGACACGTAACACTACCCACTATATCCGTAGGCTGACGAGGCTGATGGGGGCTCGGTTGTCGGAAGACACTTCTCCATTCGTGCTCTCTATAGATATCGAGAAGGCCTTAGATAGTCTTGAATGGGACTATCTGTATGAGGTGATGAGGCGTTTTGGGCTAGGGGACGGTTATATCAACTGGACCAAAGTCCTATATACAGAAGCCACGGCTAGAGTCAGAGTGGGTTCATTGATCTCGAAGCAATATCCGGTACGGCGCGGCACTAGGCAGGGGTGCTCCCTTTCTCCCCTCTTGTTCGCTTTGGCAATGGAGCCTTTTGCAGCGGAAGCCAGGTCCGGCCGCCATTATAAGGGGTTGGTCTACAGGGCCAGGCCGCATGTCATCTCATTATATGCGGACGACCTGCTGATGTTCCTGGCCGATGCGGAAGCGGAGTTGTTGGGGGCGAGACGTTTGCTGGAGTTGTTCGGGCGGCTGTTGGGCTTGAGGGTCAATTGGCCCAAATCTTGTCAATACCCGTTGAGACAGGGAGAGCCGTGCCCTCTCATGGCGCAGGAACTCCGATGGGAACCTCATTGTCTGCACTATCTCGGCGTTTATATCTACCACACCCCAGCGGATATGCTGGATGGTAATATCAATCGCTGTATTACTGCCCTGAGAGGGTGTATGGACTTCTGGGCCACTCTCCCACTCTCACTAGCTGGTCGGGTCTCCTTGCTTAAGATGGTGGCTCTGCCTAGGCTATTGTATTATTTTAGGACTCTTCCGATATGGGTTCCGAGCTCCGTCTTTCGGCGCCTGAGATCGTTGACCATAGCGTTCTTATGAGTCACGGGCAGGCGACGAATTGCGCTATATACCCTCTTGCGACCCAAGGATGAGGGAGGCATGGCGGTGCCTGATTTCGAAGGCTATTATCTGGCGGCTCAACTGCAGACTTTCACTCAGGAAGTCGCGAGGGTGTATCGAGGCCCGGAGCATTCTAGAGATGAGGGCACTCCGCGGCATGTGTTGGCATATATCACGCTGCATCAGAAGCTATTGCTTAGAGATTTGACGGGGGAGGAACAGACGTTCCGACTTTGCTGGAACCGGGCGCGCAAACGAGCGGGTGTCCGCTGCATGTATGCTCCGGAGATCCCGCTGGGAATGGTCACAGCCCTGCCTCATGGTGGGGACTGGTCGAGATTGTTAGGTTGGGAAGAGGCTGGGGTTCAAATGCTGGGCGACTTGTATGAGGATGGAGCATTGCTTCCGTTTCAAGAGTTGCAGGAGCGGTTCGACCTCCCACGAGGAGATTACTTGTTACATGCGGCGATAACGGGCGCCATGCAAGACCACTGGGGAGAGGGATTGCAGGAACCTGCGACCTCCATGGCGTGCCAATATACAATGATGGCGGCCGGGACCTTTAAGGCGGTAACCTGTCTGTACTCCAGAATGTTGCGGGAGGCCTTGCAGCCGCTCGCAGCTTTAAAAGCTAAGTGGGAACTGGACCTCCAAATGGAGATCCCTGACGCAACTTGGGGCCAACTATTGCGGAGGGCGCGGAAGAGCTCAAGGAACGCTAGGTTCCAACTCATACACTTCTATATTATTCATCGGGCATACCTCACGCCAGGGAAAGTACAGCAGTACTTTGGGGTGGAACAGGCGGCCTGTCTTAGGTGCAACACAATTGGGGCGGATCTGGGGCACATGCTGTGGGATTGCCCTACCTTGGGGGAATACTGGCAGGAGTTTGGGAGGGCCCTGAATAATGCTATGGATAGGGAAATACAGTACACCAAAGCAGTGGGGGTGCTACACTGGTTTCCACACACGTCCAAAAATAAGAATACCAGCCGCTTCATAGATTTGGGGCTGATCCTGGCAAAGAGGGAAATAACAAGGAATTGGAAATCGAAAGTGGGACCCACGTATAAACGATGGTATGGTGAATGTCTGAGGTGGGCAGCCTGTGAAAGTACTTTGAGGTACCAGATGGCTAGGAGGACCGAGGATGAGAAAGCCATGGAGAGGGCGATAGCGTGGGAAATGATGGTACAGGCGCTCCGGGATGATAATGATGAAGAGGAAGGAGAGGATGAGGACTCTGTAGCAGCTGACCCCACTAGCGCACCTAGGAGCACACCTTATGTTATGTTATGTTATGTTATGCGTTTTTATTTGGCGCACAGATGCTCCAGCAAAGGAGCGTCCTGGCACCCGACAAGGCAGCAGCACAACACAACAAAACAATAATCAAACAGTGTACAAACTAAGGAAATAAGAAAGTTTTCACCGTACGGCGAAAGGAGAGCAGGTCCCTCTCGGCACGAATCGCCGGGGGCAGGGAGTTCCACAGAACCGCCGCGCGAACTTGAAACAAACGCCCTCCTGCCCTACTCCGTTTAAAGCGTGGCACAACAGCCAGTTCCAAGTCCGCAGATCTTAAGGCTCGGGTTGGAGTGTAATGGGCTAGAAGAGCCATAAGAATCGTTGCTGGGGACCCCTTCAGAATCTTGTAAGCGACACAGAGGACCTTAAACTGGATCCGCTGGGCCACCGGGAGCCAGTGCAGTGAACGCAAAGTGCTAGAGGTAGGGCAGAATCTTGGTAAGCCTACCACCGATCTTGCTGCGGCGTTCTGGATCCGTTGTAAATGCCCGATCTCTGCCTGATTCAGTCCAACCAGTAGGGAACTCGCATAATCCAGCCTAGAGATGACAGTGGCTTGGATCATGAGCTGCCTCGTGGGGGCATCGAAAAACGTAAGCACTGGACGAAGCCCGCGCAGGATACCAAAGCAACAGGCCGCCGTACGTTTGGTATGACACACAAACGTAAGGGTAGGGTCCAGCCAGACCCCGAGGTTCTTAATCTCGGCGACTGGGATGGGAGCAGGACCCAGGTCCCCTGGCCACCATCTCTCTCCCCAAAGTTCCGGTTGTTTGCCAAAGACCATGACCTCGGTCTTACTAGCGTTCAGCTGGAGACAGTTGGATGTCATCCAGCTGGCGACCGCCCGCAGTCCTTGTTGAAACCTGGGGGCATCGACTTCGGCATCCCCGCTGATCGTAACCGCTAGCTGGGTGTCATCGGCGTATGACACCATCGTCATACCCCATTGCCTGACAACCTCAGCCAGCGGCCTTACGTAAAGGTTGAACAACGTAGGACTCAGCGAGGAGCCTTGGGGGACCCCCAGGTTCAACGGATGGAATTTGGACTGGAAAGGTGGGATGGTCACGCTAAAGGCCCGATTGGCTAAAAACGACCGGAACCACTGGAGAGCGATGCCGGTGACACCAGCCTCCTCTAAGCGCCGCAGAAGGATCGGGTGCGAGACGGTGTCAAAGGCAGCGCTCAGGTCTAATAGCACCAGCGCTGCCGTTTGTCCCGCGTCAAGCACGGAGCGAAGATGCTCCACCATATAGAGCAGAGCCGTCTCCGTGCTATGACCGGCCCTAAACCCATTCTGCGTAGCATCGAGGATATCTGCATGGCGGAGATGTTCCGAGAGGACTGCGTTGACATGCGCCTCAGTCACCTTGGCCGGCCACGGCAGGAGTGAAATTGGCCGATAGCTCTCAGGCTTGCTACCATCCAAGATAGGTTTCTTGAGGATAGGACGAACCATGGCTCGCTTCCACCTCAGTGGGACCTCGCCTGATGTGAGAGACGAGTTGATCAGAGAGCATAGCGGCGAGATATCATGTACCGCTAGGTCTTTGAACACAGCTGGGCAAAGCGGGTCCTCTGGGGACCCAGACTTCACCTGACGAGCCAAAATGTCGAGACTATCAGGTGTTAGGATAGGAAAGGAATGCAACCCCTCAGATGATAACGGCTTAAGAGGTGGATTAGCCGAGGGAGTGGCCACCGGAAAGGCTCGATAAATGGCATTAACCTTTTCCAGAAAGAACTCTGCCTATTTTTCGCAGTGCTCCACCGAGGTCTGGTGCGTCGAAGTTACCTTTTTGGCCGTGAGGTCTTTCAGCACCTTGAAAATAGCCTTAGACGGGTTCGAACTCGTCCTAAATTGTGCAGCATAGAAGGCGGCACGGGTTCTGCACACTGCCCGGTGATACAGTTTCACCGTAGACAGGTAGAGGACCTTCTTCATGCTGTTATAAGACTTGCGCCAAGCCCGCTCTGCACGCCTACAAGAATCCTTCAGTGCCCGTAGCGAGTCATCGTACCAAGGGCTGGCTTTGCCGGTTCCAGTTTTACAGCATACCATGGGAATGAGTGTGTCTAAAGCCCTGGATACCCAATTACAAAACCTGTCATAGACCTGATCAGCCGACCCCGTGATGTCAAATGAGTCGGCCGATAGGAGGTGGAAAAACTCGTCCAGCTTGAGTTTATTCCAGGACGTCTTGGGATAGAACACACCACTGGTTTAGGTTGTATAGCCGGTGTAGGGCAATGGATCTGTATCAAATAATGATCAGTCCATGCTAGAGGTGTGTAGCTGGAAATGCAGGCCTCCCCAAGATTGGTAAAAAACGGATCGAGGGTATGCCCCCCTGAATGGGTGGGCTGTGCCACCAGCTGAATCAGCTGGAGCGCCTCAAGATCGGCCACAAAACTGGACACCGTGGGGCTAGCTATGTTATCAAAGTGCAGATTTAAATCTCCAATGATGGAAAAATTGGAGCACCCCGCAGCCAGTTCACTAATGGCGTCAGGTAGCGCCGCTCTAAAAGCCACTTCACTCCCTGGGGGCCGATATATCAGTAGCCCGACAGGGTGAAATTAGGTGTAATAGCTACCTTAAACATTGCACTTTCGCAACCCGGGATTTTTTGACCATGCCACGTACATGAATAGCAGGACTTAACCGCAAGGGCTATTCCTCCGCCTCTAGAAGCTCGGTTCAGAGTGAATACCGAGTATTCCAGCGGGAAGGCCAGATTGACAACGGCCGAGTCGGCATCCTGCAGCCAGGTCTCCGTCAGGCAAAATAAGTCAGGAGAATCCTTATCTAGCAGGTCGAAAATATCTAGATGGTGCCTGACAAGCGACCTAGCGTTTAAGTTCCAGATGCTGATACAAGACTGTGGGCTGATGGCCACAACAATATCATCCCTACAGTCCCTACTTACGGGGGCAGAAAGTGTGAAACATCGGCATCCACACGTAAAAGGGCCGCATAAGGGATCCACACGGGCGCAATACAAGTCACCCAGGACCGGTTGATGGCAACCAGACTGTCTCTGGTGTAACACAGCATGATAAACAAGAGAACGGCCAGGAGAGGGGTCAGAGTCCAGCCACGTCCAGCGCGTCCTGTCGCGGACGGGCGCAGACGGGCAGGACTCTGGCACGACTCCGGCCACGCGAGGACGCGCCCGCTCCGCGATCCCGCTACGCTGGGGGGGAGCATTAAGTGGGCGTCCCCTCGCTGGCTCATGCGCAGTCAAGCGCTGGTGGAAGGAAGCTGCTCTGCCCCTCTCTAAGATGGCGCCCACCCCAGGAACCAAGCCCGCCAAGCGGCGGTGAGGGGCACAATTTACGGTGCAGGTGAGGGGGAATTTTAAAAAGCCCAGCAGTCTGCTAAGCGCTAACGCGCAACACAAATCACACACAAAAATGCAAATTTTTAAAATGCGGTAACCACGCCACGCGCTCCTGCAGCAAAGCGCTCCGCTACCTTGTCAGATGGAAAGAGCCGGGACTCGCCTTAAGTAGGTGTCCCCTCGCTGGCTCATGCGCAGTCAAGCGCTGGCGGAAGGAAGCTGCTCTGCCCCTCTCTAAGATGGCGCCCACCCCAGGAACCAAGCCCGCCAAGCGGCGGTGAGGGGCACAATTTACGGTGCAGGTGAGGGGGAATTTTAAAAAGCCCAGCAGTCTGCTAAGCGCTAACGCGCAACACAAATCACACACAAAAATGCAAATTTTTTAAACGCGGTAACCACGCCACGCGCTCCTGCAGCAAAGCGCTCCGCTACCTTGTCAGATGGAAAGAGCCGGGTCTCGCCTTAAGTAGGCGTCCCCTCGCTGGCTCATGCGCAGTCAAGTGCTGGCGGAAGGAAGCTGCTCTGCCCCTCTCTAAGATGGCCCCCACCCCAGGAACCAAGCCCGCCAAGCGGCGGTGAGGGGCACAATTTACGGTGCAGGTGAGGGGGAATTTTAAAAAGCCCAGCAGTCTGCTAAGCGCTAACGCGCAACACAAATCACACACAAAAATGCTAATTTTTAAAACGCGGTAACCACGCCACGCGCTCCTGCAGCAAAGCGCTCCGCTACCTTGTCAGATGGAAAGAGCCGGGACTCGCCTTAAGTAGGCGTCCCCTCGCTGGCTCATGCGCAGTCAAGCGCTGGCGGAAGGAAGCTGCTCTGCCCCTCTCTAAGATGGCGCCCACCCCAGGAACCAAGCCCGCCAAGCGGCGGTGAGGGGCACAATTTACGGTGCAGGTGAGGGGGAATTTTAAAAAGCCCAGCAGTCTGCTAAGCGCTAACGCGCAACACAAATCACACACAAAAATGCAAATTTTTAAACGCGGTAACCACGCCACGCGCTCCTGCAGCAAAACGCTCCGCTACCTTGTCCATAGTGAATGTATATGTCCTCCCTGCACACAACAGACCTTACTCTCACTGGGATTCTAATGCAGCGCTGCCACGGGGGGGGGGGAGTTCGGAACAGTAGGATGTTGGGGGGGGGGTGGTTGATGGGGGTGGGGGAGGGGCGAAAATTTCAAAAGCAGTCCACGTCTTCCTGTGAATGTGGATATGGACATTGAACTATGAAGCGGGGAATGGACTCAGTGCAATGGTTGCTTAGTCTTCTGCCTGGAGACGTGCTTGGCATGATGGGGGGAACGAATTGATAATGTGCCTTCCTGCTATGTTTACTGGATATGTCATGAAGATATTGTCTGTACAATTATTTTGGTGCTGCAATAAAAACGATGTTACAAAAAAAAAGAAGTGGGAAACCACTAAACAAACTCTTCCTAGGGAAAAATATTCTCAGCCCAGAGGAAGATCTCCCCAACAGGGAGGCTGGTCTCCCCAACGGGAGCCCTCTGAAGAAAGGTATAACCTTAGGAATAGGGATAGTTTCAAAAAACCTGACAGATATCAAGATAATGATACACGTCCCTCTTGATCTTTTCAGACTTCCTCGCAGAAATCGGAAAGAAGAGGATGGTCAGAACAGAAAGAAGAACGCGTCAAGTCCAAAGACAAAGAACCCGTTCACCAAAGCAAAAAAGCTCAATTCACCAAAAAGAAGGTAGCAAGCATAAAGATCAGACATGCCGAGGATCTTGAGGACACAACTCAAGAACGGGGAGTGGGCTCAAACAATGCTAGACAGCGCAGCAGGAGTCACCATAGTTCGCAGGATCCTGAAGGATCATCTGGAGAAAGTGGACTTGAATGATTGCATTCAGGTTGAGACTGCCGACACCAGGGTTAGTGTACCCCACAAGTTATATGAAATAACACTCCGGATGGAGGGGTACATAACTAGAAAAATAAGAGCACCCTTTTTGGAGAAGCTCTCTAAGGGTTATGACATACTTCTAGCCGAGGGAGACTGGCCGCCTGAATTTGTCAGGGAGTGCCCACATGGCGAAGAGATAATTATGCGTCTTCTCAAATCACATTCCAATTCATAAAAAATATACTTTCGCCAGAAAGTGGGCTGTGGCCCAGGCTCCAGCAATATATAAAAACAACGTAGGATGCACAAAGGCAGTATCCAGTTAAGCAAGAAGCTAAAAAACAAGTCAGGGAGATTTTAAATCAACTTGAATACCAAGGGGTGATTGAAACATGCACCTCGTCAATGAACAATCCTTTGTTTCCTGTCTCCAAACCAGACATTTCATATCATCTAGTATTGGATTACAGACACTTAAACTCTTGTTGCAAAACATTTGCAGTACAAAATGCACACAGTGCAGCACTGATGAATAACATTGTGCGCAAAAAATATAAAACCACATTAGATATTTCAAATGGGTTTTTCTGTCAAAACATTGCACCTGAAAGCAGGCATCTGACCGCTTTCTCAATTATGGGGACACAGAGACAATGTTGCCGTCTCCCTCAAGGATTCAAGAATAGTCCAGGGTTATTTTCAGCTAGGGTAACAGAGTTACTCCAAACGTACGATGATGAGGCATTATCTTATGTCGATGACATCTTTCTTACAGATGACGACTTGGATAGACACTTGGAAAGAGTGAACACCATAATACTTGGGTTCGCCTCTGGAGGGTAAAAATTCAATTTTAAGATATCACGAATTGCCCACCTCAATGTCCTATTTCTAGGATACGAGTTATCAAGTGAAGGCAAGAGCCTTGCAGCAAACTTTCTAGAAAAATGTGCGCTGCTCCAAACTCCAAGAACGCTGACAAACGTACAGTCAATTCTAGGTTTCCTGAATTTTGGAAGAACTTACGTTCTAAATTACGCAGAAAGGGTTAAACCTCTCTATGAACTAATCAAACCTGATTTCAAATCAACTAATTGGACACAAGGACACACAGAAATTCTGCGTTCAGTCCAAACAGACATGTTAACAAAAACACAGTTACAGACATGTGAAAACATTCGCAATCTTGTAATCCGAATCATCCCAGGGAGATGCAGATTCACGTACCTGACCTTTAATGAGGGAGAAACGGTACCAATAGTATGCAAATCACACTTGTACACACAAGCTGAAATGAAGTTCACTTCTACTGAGAAAATTCTGACAGCAGTTCAAACTGCTGTAGCAAAAGAGAGAGCTCTTGCACAGGGTAAACGCGTAATGATCGTTACACCTGCACCTGCCTTAGAGGCAGTGACAAAAGCAAGCATACCAAATGCTAAAGCTTTACATACGAGATGGATACAATGGGTTAACTCTCTTGCTGCAACAGACGTTGAATACAGATTTGACCCCAGCTTGAAAACACAAGACTTTCTCCAATACGAGCAAGAATGTCCTCTGCCGACCGAGATTCTACCTCTAGAACATTACGGCTGTATAATATATACAGATGGATCAGCACAACCCACCATTGGGGGTAACCAAGCTTATAGTGCTGCGTGCGCGATTGTTAAAGGTCGCTGGCGCGAAGGCAAATTTAGACTTATGGTCACTAAAACTCAATCACTCGGAGACTGTACAGCTCAGCGAGCTGAACTACAGGCTTTCAAGATGGCGCTTGAAAATACCGATCGCGAAATCCCCACACTCATAGTGTGCGATTCGTATTACTGCGTCCAATCTTACAATGAGTATCTGCAGAACTGGGTTCAAAACGGTTTCAAAGACGCAAAAGGTGGCACAATCAAGCATAAAATGCTTTGGGAACAAGTAGTTCTTTTACAGAAAGAACTACAAAAGACTCACGTGATTCATACACTGAGTCATCAGCGTGATGGCGTTCTCGTTGCAGGGAATAAAAAAACACCAGTTGATCGACAGAATGCAGAACAATGTCATACATTCACCCCACTACAGAGATCTGGGCCTAAATCCATCGTTTTTTGCACTCCACACCACCCCAGTTCAGACATGGCCATATGCAAATCAGCCTTGATCCTGTGCCTCATGCGAACAGTCCAGCCCGAACTGCCAAGTCATGTCTTTACTAGACCGGGATCAAGCATCCTAGGACCGGTTTCTGGCTTCAGCCGTCTTCAGCCAGGATAGCTTGACTCCAGTGATGTGGAGAGCATGGGACTCACGTCTGAGCATACCCATCCCACTCGGGGTGACAAATGCAAAAACAACAGTTGAAGGACAGAATGCAGAACAATGTCATACATTCACCCCAGTACAGAGATCTGGGCCTAATTCCATCGTTTTTTTGTACTCCATACTACGCCAGTTCAGACATGGCCATATGCAAATCAGCCTTGACCCTGTGCCTCATGGGAACAGTCCAGCCCGAACTGCCAAGCCATGTCTTTCCTGGACCGAAATCAAGCATCCTAGGACCGGTTTCTGGCTATCAGTCGTCTTCAGCCAGGATAGCTTGACTCCAGTGATGTGGAGAGGATGGGACTCACGTCTGAGCTCACCCATCCCACTCGGGGTGACAAATGCAAAAACAACAGTTAATGGACAGAATGCAGAACAATACCATACATTCACCCCAGTACAGAGATCTGGGCCTAAATCCATCTTTTTTTGCACTCCACACCACCCCAGTTCAGACATGGCCATATGCAAATCAGCCTTGACCCTGTGCCTCATGGGAACAGTCCAGCCTGAACTGCCAAGCCATGTCTTTCCTGGACCGGAATCAAGCATCCTAGGACCGGTTTCTGGCTATCAACCGTCTTCAGCCAGGATAGCTGGACTCCAGTGATGTGGAGAGCATGAATCTCTAAAAGAATTACAAGAGATGTACTGGTGGCCAGGAATGAGCGTGCAAGTTTACGAATTTGCAATTAATTGCCAAAACTGCAGCAGAGATTGCAGTAATGAACCGCCCCAGATACCTGACTACAGAGTAGCCAGCCAGATACAGAAACGTCTGTTAGACAGCATTAGACTATCTACCTGCAGACGTCCCACCAGACAAATGCGGCCCAATAACTACTAGGACGAGATTCATTTGGATGTGGCCCCAGCGCTCGGCTGACGCCAGAACTGTTATAAAGGATTTGTGAGTCTTTATCGGCACATACGCAATCGGCACGCTACATTCTGACCAGGGTCCTGCGTTTAGCTCTCGAGCTTACAAAGAGGCCATGGCTAGCTTGGGCGTTTCATTGCGGTATTCTAAATGTAAATGTAAATGTAGTGTATTTTATATAGCGCACTTCTACCCGGAGGCCTCGTAGCGCTGTATTCATACCGCTGTGGAACCCATCCTGGCTTTCCTGTGAAATGCCCACTCCTGGGCACCCCCAAGGTGAAGCCAGGCATCCACAGCGCTGCTGGGGCCGTTGTGGAGATTAAGCAAGCTATTGCCCAGAGTCACAGAGTGGGACCCATGATTAGACTAGGCACCGAGGCGAGAATTATCAGGTCCGGGGAAATTGAGTCCAAGAGCCGCCGAGGCGGGAATTGAACCCTTGTCCCGGGCCAGACCTCTGCATCAGGGTCTGCCGCTCTAACCATTGAGCCACGCTTCTCCACATTCTATTCTATTCTAGTGCCTTCCATCCTGAGGGTAATGTGGTAGTGGAAAGAAAAAACCGTGACATAAAGCAATCTATAACAGCTAGGGTATTAGGTTCGGGTGATGGGTGGGTCAAACACCTAATCAGTGTCCAAAGTAGTCTTAACAATCTGCCAAGAAATTCTCTGGGGGAATCACTTCTTATGAATTACTGTTTGGTACTAGAATGATAATCGAAGATCTCAATAGTCAAACGTCAGTGGTGGAACAAAAACGCATTGATGTCAAAGATCGTTTGGCTGTCTTACAGGACTTAAATGAAACAAGAAGAAGTCTGAGTAACACAATACAAAAGCCAACAGCCACTGAAGAAAAATCACCTGTCCCAGCAAGACCTGTCTGGATTCCAAAGATTGGGGATTTAGTCAGGGAAATGATAGCGGTGAAGAAGAATTTGGGCCTTCTTACAGAAAAGCAGTACCTGTCTTGGCAATTCAAAGAACAAGATCAGTAGTACTACCTACCGCCCTTTGCTGGTAAAAGGGAGAACAGAGTTGTGTCCATCAACCTCGTCAAACCACAATCATGTGGCCAATAATAAGTAGTAGGCCCAGTGGACTCCCAAGATGTAGCAGAAGACCAAATCTTGTTATTATCCAAGAGGTTCAAACTGAAAGACTTATCACGTTTGATAAACCTGCAGTAAGAAAAGAAGGACTATGCAACAAAGCCATGGAACTCGTGCCTTTTGAAACCCAAATAACAGTTCGTCAAGAAAAACCTGTCTACAATGATGTAGCCTCTAAATACACCAATATGACAAAGAAAGAAGCAACTCCAAAGATTAATAACAATCCTGATGCAATTCCAACAATTGACAGAACTGCCTCTGGCTATTTCATCAACGTTGATACATTTTCTGAGGATCCCAGTGAACCGGAAGAAACGCCAGCAAATAAAACTCTCAAAGAAAAAACAACAGAACTCTTTCATCAACTTGGAAAAATATATCTAGTTTCACCATGGATTGAATTTTGGATTGGTTTGGGCGTATTTTTTCCCCTGCTCTGGCTGATTTTAGTTTTAAGCTTGGGACAAATGATAGATGGAAAATACAGTACAATGGACACAGCAAGTTAGAAAATCAACTTAGTCCTAAAACTTCACAAATCATCTCATGTTCAAAAAGAGACCTGTCATCAGTGAACATCACAACCATCCCTATACCAGGTGGTATAGCATGGGATAGAACTGACTATGACATCTATGGCCCGGTGGAGCTGCTAAAGATTCCACACCAGTTCAAGGTTTCTTTAAGTGACTTTGTATCACCCAGCACATTTTCTGATGATTGGGACTTTGAGACTATTATTAATATGGTGTCAGATTTAGAAATGTCTGCAAAATTTACTGAGCATGACTATTTAGAAGGGTCATCAGACTATGAACAAATGTATTGTTTCAATGACTATGGCCACCACTATTTGCACAAATCTGCAAGTCCTAGGAATGTTTTTACATATAATCAATGGGAACATTGTCCCACGCCACCAAAAGGCAACTCAAAAACATTCAATGAAAAGTTTTCTTACTTCTCAGGGTTTAATGTTACAAATCCAGAAACGTTTTATTTCAAAAATATAAATAAGACAGGAATGAAAACAATGTTGACCAACACTAAACAAATTTATTGGGCAAACTTTTATGCTCAGCTGTCTACATTAGGTTTTGACTTTTGGAAAGACAACATTGAGACAAAAATTATCTGCGGCATGAAAGAATGGCAGGTACAAGGTTTAGAGGCCTTGTTCAGAGCCTGCATTGTACCAGAACTAATAATGTTTTTAAATGACACTGTTTAACAGACTTCTTGGCTTGGCCTGGCTAAGATAAAAGATTTAAATAAACCGTCTTTACCTAAACCCACTTCTGAAATTCGTGACACAACAGAAAAGGAGGTAGACGTACCAGCTATTTTAACACAAAACAGAACCAATCCTGATTGGAAAAAGTGGTTAATCTGGCCCACAGACACCAATATCTGTCATGATAGATTCCTGAACAAAACATAGGGGTTAAAACTGAACAGGCCAGATCCAAGATACTCCCAGAGACAACATCCAGGGATAGTAACAACATATAGTGTAGGAAAGCTATGCCTTGAGTGGCTAAAGACATCCACACTTCCGGAAATCAAACAACACTTATCTTTACTTAAAGAAAGCAATGATTTGCGAGATTTCTTAATGGGACCTCGCAAAACACGGCAAAAACATTTTATATACGCCGGTATATATGCTGCGTACAACGAAGCTTGGAAAATAACGCAATTAGAAACTGCAGAAAGAATACGAGAAATTGATCATATTAATTTAGAGAAAGCACTCTCTGTAGTGGACAATGGGTTAACGACTCTGTCCTCCAGAATATATTCTTTGGACAGCATTGTATCCTCTGCAATTGACATAATAGAACAAGACTTGCTAATGTTACAACATGGCCAGTCTCAATTGCGTTCTATAATGCAGTTAGGCTGGACGTTGCAAAATCTGCGTTCAGGCTACGTGCCATGGCGTCTAATCAATACAACGTCATTGTTTGCTGTATTTAACCTTACAGATAAACAAATCTCTTTGGCACAAAGAGGAGCAGACTATACGGTGCTGAGCATTGAAAAGCTGGAAAGATTACCATGGACAGTTTCTGAGAAACCTGTCATCGAATGGATAATTCATGGCACCATCATGATACCAGTGACTATTTTCCAATTTCAGTATTGTCTACAGCATATGCCAGCAGGCCTGTATAAAAGGTTTGGTAAAGAATACATTAAGTCGACATGGACTTTACCTTACTCACACAAATGTTGGAACAAGGGAAAAGAGGTATTCCTTAATGGAAAAAATTGTAAAAATTCACTAAGTGTTACACTTTTGTGCAAAGGTATTAATTTACACGGAGCCTGCGACGGTTCTGCAAATAACCTTTCTTACCACCTGCACGGTACTCCCTTCACCGTGATAGAGCCCATTTTCAGGCAGCTATCCAATGGCAGTTACGTTATGTTGAATGATCACAGCTGCTGTGGCATGATGCCAGGAAAACTTTATCTCGTTAGTGTGCCGTCCATGTTCACTTGTTGTATGCAAGTATTGTATCCAACTCAAAAGACAGACAGGGGACTACATTATGGCCTTCACTGAATATCTCTTCTATACAAATTGATACTTTAAGCAGAATAAAAGCCATTCTTTTGCAAAAATCTGTGCCACTGACCTCGTCTAAAGAAACGTATTATCTGCAAGTTGCGAGGACATCTGCAGAGATACATGCATTATTATCAACGAACTGCCCAGTACATTTCGCAGAAATGTTAAGTCAAATCTTAAATATGTCTGATACCAGTGGCATCGCACATGTATTTAAAACTATTTTTTCGAGACTGTTAACACCATTTGAAGCAGTCCTCTGCCTTTTTCCAAATTTCATGCACTCTGTGTTCGGCGGCCTGCCTCTCATCTTGGGACTTGTAGCAGGAATCCTATTTTTATTCCTATTGCTCCGATATGGCAAGTCCGGTCACCAACGATACCCAGACTACAATGGAAGGAACGCTCCTTGCAATGAGGTATCGTGAGCGAATAACACAGATTCTCGGCTTGGCTCGTTTAAGAGATCTGAACACCACCTGGATCCTATCGTTCCGACCAATCTGCCAAGATTGCATCTTACCTGTTCTACGATGCCTGCTTTGCGGAGAAGAATGCGTGTTTGACAACCGTTTTACACTTCCATCAGTCCTGCCATCTGATGTCGACACTTTGCTAGGTCCAGTAACGGCTCATGCATCGTGTTGTCCCCAACGGCTACCAATTCTGATGACAGCATTCATTGAGATCTCACCAGTAAGTCTAACTGAGGGTGAGATTCGAGGATCAACGGGCACACCGGTACCATCTGATTTGAACAATGCTAATGCGGCACCTGGTGTTGACGGCAATGCTTCTCATCTTTGCACATTTGATCTGCTTGATCAAGTAGTTCCACTTTCACCTACTATGGTAGATGATTTCTTTGCCAGCCTAGACAATCTGATGTTTTCTCCTGACACTGAGAATAATTTTTGATTCATGCACACAGCGTTCCCTGAACTCTGAAATTCGGCCTTCAATTTTTGAAAACAAAGACTTCTAACTTTGGAAACTCTATTTTTTCACAACTAATTGAAATTTTCTCTCCAAAACATTTAAACGTTTTTGGCACAGACTAATCTGCTTAAAGTAGAACTATTCTTAGAGAACAAGAAATTCTTTTTGAACACTTCCTAGAGAAAGTATTTGGCCTTGTCCTCATATAACAATTGACATGATATGTAATGAAATGGTCTCAACCTTTTTTTTCTGTATTTAAGAGCCATTTTCATGAATGTAATTTCATGATTCATTCAGTTTGCATATTTAGATACTATACTATATGCTTAGAATGCCATCACTTCCTTAAAATGCGTACTGTAGAAATGCTCAATATTTTCACATGTACAACCATTTTAAAGTACAATTTTTGTATTTTTTGGGGTGGTATTGTAAACATTAGCTTTAGATATGTACAGTGCTTATTAGGTTAGCTTAATTGAACTTAAGATCGTGGAGTGGGTGTTGTAATCGAATCCAGGCCCCTAGTGTAATTTTCCCGATTCATGCCCTTATATAGGTATATTTTATCATATCCTTATATAGGCATAGAAATCACTACCCTATTTGGTCTAAACCATACAGCCCAAATACGGCATGGCTACTTCCACTAGGTTCCAAGAATTAACAACGTTTTCTTGGAAAAACCCGCCTTCTGCAGCTCAGGACTTCCCCCTGCTTAAATATTAAGTTCTCCTAGAACTCCCGGCATTTTCCAAGAAATGAACCTTTGAGTGACGATATTAAGTCCAAACATGCGTCAAACTCGGCACCTTCAAAGTATAAATATGCCCAGGTTTGCCCAATCAAACACACGGTGGTTTGGAGTAGATCGACTATCTACTTTCCCGATGCCCTGCAGCAGCAAGTGCCGAAGGAAGCCGACCCTCTAGCTGACGCACTGAGAGACGCTGTCTTTTCTCTTGCCGAGAAATCCAGCTCCAGTGTTTCCAGGCTACCCTTGCGAGTATCTGGGAAATCGAGTCCCGAGAACGAGATACAAGACCTCCTTCATTCTAAAACCAAGGTACGGAGTTGATTAGACCTCTTAGAGAATTCTTGGAATAGATTCCTGGCAGAGAACTACTAAACTTAAGCTACTCCTCACTTACTTCTTCCCTTGTACTAGACTTAGGTTAGGTACACCGGGGTAGGCGTATTTTAGAAGCACCAGTTGAGTACTTTTAGTAATTATTTATCGCTGTATGTAGTTTATACATTTTATGCACTTTTATGGCTTAGAAACCATATAATGCTTTTACAGTGCTACTTTATAATACTGTTCGTATTATATGCCTTGTACTTTATAACCAGTATTACTATTGTAGCGGTTAATTTCTTATGCTTGAGAAGGAAGACTGTTTAATAAATACTTTTATTGAAAACGCCCGTCTCTCTATTTCTCTGCATCTCTGGTGAAACGAAGCATGCACGATTGACTGAGTGAAATAGCTATCTATTGTTTCCGCGACTCTAGAGATTTGATTTCTTATTCTTGGGAAACAAAGTTGTCATGTTTATGCGGTTGTCAGAAACTAATCTCTTCTTGTTTATTCGAGAAAGTTTCTAGTGACCTCGGAGCTAGCTGGCACTCACTATTTAAGTTTAATATATTCGGTAGAGACCTAGTAGTCATCAGTCCTACGTCTAAACTACAGTATATGTTATTCCAATGCGCAGAGCATATTGGGAATATAGGAACTACACTACACTCCAAGGCTGTAATTCTCCATGCCCGCACCCAATTCTATAAATACTTACAATTTTGTCACACGCTACCACCATATCTTAAAAACTCATGGCCCTCCACCAAATCAGCCCACTCGAAGCAAAGCTCCTCATGGGGGATCTAGGGAAAATAACATTTCCAAAATATACCAGGCTTTAGTTACCCATAGTGCCACTACACTGGAGACACTCAGAGAGATGTGGCAGTCAGATGTAGGCCCAATCGACAATGATGATTGGAGGGAGGTTCTAGAATCCCCCGGGATTCCTCACACTTGTGCTTGTTTGAGCTTAAATATCTGCACAGAACATATTACACACACTTAAGGCATTGGAAGGTGGGGCTCCTAGCCTCCCAAGAATGCTTACGCTGCAGTGGAAAAGAAGCCACCTTTCTACACACAGTGTGGAGCAGCCCTGCCCTAGACATATTCTGAAAGGGAGTATTCAGGTGACTGGCCGAGGTACTGGGCTGTAAGCTTCACAGCTCACCACGGCTTGCATTATTACACATCTCAGAGGATATAGGTGGAAACAGGTATAAGTGCCATTTGTTGTTCCTTGGCCTTACCCTTGCCAAACGAGACATAGCCTGCCCATAGAAAGCAGAATCCCCACCCCTGTTAGGCGTTTGGAAGAGAGGGATGAACCTCTGTATGGGGTTGGAAGAGCCAATGTTTTAGCCTAGGGATTGCCCCCAAAACACAAATGCATCTGGAAACACTGGGGGATTACTGAGGCATTGTCCTGGCCCCACAGTCATAAAGATCTGCATTATTAGACTCAGAGATACTCAGATCTACTGCTATATGGCTAAAACTCAGACCATAACCGCCACCAATAGGCTGACGACAAGGATTAGTAGTTGGGGTTGTGACAAAGGAACACAGACAGCCGTCTTGGATATAGGCCATTCTTATTTCATTTCTACCCATCATGTTTACTATTCAACCACAAATACTATTCTGTTTAATTCTGCATCTCTGCATGTGCGTGCATATTATGGCTCATGGAGCATGATGATGGCAAAAACTAAAAAAATATGCTATTTAAAAATATCTACGATTGTATACACAGAATACTGGTGACTTTCCAAAATGAATTTTTTATATATTGCGTGGGAGGAATAATATGAACTAATGTCACTAGACAAAGAAAAATTGTCTCACTTGGATTCCAAGACTACAGAGGTTGAGCAGAATGTTAGTGATGCTCAAAATGTAATGGACTGAATAGATTCACTGTCCAAAGAAGTTGCTCTATTAAAAAAAACAGACAGAGGACTTAGGTGACTGCAACAGATGCAACAATCTGAGAATTTCTGGCATCAAGGAAGGTACAGAGGGATATAAAATCATTATGTTCTTTAAGGTAAATATCCCCAAGATTGTCGGCATGACAGATTTATCTGAACTTAATATTCAAAGCATTCATCATCTGGGCCCTCAGGATATGTCATATTCTATTTTGGCCAGATCACGAGGAATCATTGTTTTGTTCTGCAATACTTCAAAGACTTCTCACCTGTCAAGCAACGTAAACAATGGTATGGTCTTTTCATAAAACATTTTTTGTCAGAATGTAGCCAGATCAATGCCCGCCTGCAGGAAAAAAAAATGGAATTGCATCAGGCTCTTTGCTCTGCTCCATGATTGCAAGATATGGTCTTATATACCCCAGTTTTTTAAGGTTACATATAAGGAAAAAACAAGTACCTTCGATAGACCGGTGGACCTCAAACAATTCATTTGTGCACATGAAGGTAAAGAGATACATAATTTCCTCCTTCCTATATTCTACGCAGGTTTACATTATACCCATGATGTTATGACTGACGTGTTAGTTAATTACATTGCCCTCTTACTTATATCTTATTTCTAAATCTGAACTGATGCAAGCTTTGTACAAGGTACACTTTCTCACCTGGAACTCTGTACTTTGCTGGTCTGTTTAATTGTGAGATTTCAGGTGTCAATGTTTAGAAGCAGAGGCAATCTGACCTTTTAGTCAAGATTCTCTTCTTTTAAGCTCTGCAATAATGATGCAAATCACAAGAAACACTCCACCCCTTTGTCATTTACTATATCCTCCATTTGACACTGATGGCCTGTTTACGAGTTTGGCAGTATTGCAGCGGGCCACCACACCATTGCCACCCTGCAACATTGCCAAACTCATACTCAGCCCGCCTGCCATATTCCAACTGGAAAACAGGTCAGGTACTCCTTTGGCTGTAGTCCCAAGGCTGTGAGAGCACCGCAGCCCATTCCTACATTTACCAAAATGAACAAAGTTGTGCATTTCATTCCGCTCAGGAAGAGGGGGCACTTACAAATGGGGGGCACACCATGCGCCCCCCTGCATGAACCCAGATGCACAGAGGCAAAAGTGGGCTATGTAGGGCCCCCTTACTTTCCTCACAGCCAACCTTTTTATGGAAGGCCATGAAAAGGGTCGCACTGGGGAAACTAGCAATATGCTTGGCAGCATTGCAGCAGCACCACCAGCATATTACAGCCTCACTTCGCTGCGTCACTGCCGCAGGAGCCGGGATCCAAGGTGGTTGTAGCAGTCCTGTGTCAGTCCCACCGCCGCAGTTGTGATTCGTCGAGTAGCCCACCAGTCTGGCAGTTCAGGGACCGCCACCCATGGTTTGGCGGCCCATGGACCGCCGAACCCGTAATTAGGCCCTAACACTCATGTCTAAAGTCTATCACCTTTTTGTCATATTTTCTACTCTAATAATTGGGAGTTTCTGTAGCGTCCTCCTTAGCTTCATTCCCTATTACAGTGTTTATATCCATAAACAGCCATTTTTTGCTGATGTTTTATTTGTTCATATTTTCTATATTCTTTTAAGGTTATTCTATTTAAAAATATTGGTATATTTAATGTTATAATGACTATCGTTCTTTATCCATGTCTCTCATGAGTAATTTACGTGTTGGTTCTTGAATTGTTGAACGACATCTTAACACCATTAAAAGATAAATAGTTCTAGCTCATTCATCCAGATGACAATGTCAAATTGCTTCATTACAAGAACCACATCTTAAAGAACAGGGCATTGTTTCTCTGCAAAAAACAAAGGGCTGGACATGCTTTTTGCCTCCGTGTCCTTAAAGACAAAAACTGGGTTGTCATTCTCATTCATAAAATTTTTAATTTTTAGATCAAGAATGAAGTTAAGAATGATAAAGGTAGATGGATTTTTTTGATGAACAACATCTATCTCTCTCTGTTTATAATGTCTATGGCCTCACAGGTGTTGATCAACAATTCTGAGAACACTTTACAACAATTATTGTCTTGCCCAAGCTGAGAAAGCAGATGCTATGGTCTGGTCAAAAGGTCTTCTTCTCTCAAGATGTGGCTCGTGCCACCGCCGCCCGTTGCAATGAGTTTCTAACTTTTCATCTGGCTCTTCGCGCCATGAATTCCAGATATGGTCTAGTGCATCTCTGCTTCTTCAAGCTTACCTACAAGGAAAGTTCTTACTCTTTTGACCCCCCTGAAGACTTAAGACAGTTTATTTTGCGTCACAAGGGCGAAGATATGGGGCCCGATTCACAGAACTTACTTAAGACAAAATACTAAACATACTACCATTTTGCTATTCACAGAAGGCACTTACTCATTTTGGTATTCACAGAAGGCACTTACTCATTTCGGTACTCACAGAAGTTAGGAGTGAATACCGAAAGTCTTAAAGTTAGGATTTTTCTCAGTTAAGGAATAGTAAAGTTAGGACTCCTAAATGCCTTCTGTGAATCCCGAAAGTCTTAAAGTTAGGATTTTTCTCAGTTTAGGAGTAGTAAAGTTAAGACTCCTAACTTCTGTGAATATCGAAATGAGTAAGTGCCTTCTGTGAATACCGAAATGAGTAAGTGCCTTTTGTGAATACCAAAATGGTAGTAAGTTTAGGATTTTGTCTTAAGTTAGTTCTGTAAATCGGGCCCATGGTGTTCGGACAATCCTGATTATGGACTTGTTCATTGTGTTTTTGTCACTTTTTCACATACCCCTTGTTTTTTTATTCCACAGGATAGACTGATTTGTGTCATTATATATTTGTTTTATATGTAACTGTTGTTGGTCTGTTTCCTTGGTATGCTTTCTCATAACCAATATTTGTATTCTCCTTTTTATAGGTGTCTCTTGTTTAGCACGAATACCCTTCCTTGATGTTTCTCACCTCCCTGTGCACCCCTTCCTTGTCCTAATGTTCATAATTCCTATATGTATGTTAGTAAGTGTCAGTCCCATTGTTACATTTGCCTCTCTCTTTGTTTTTAGTGATATTTCTTTACTCAATTTCATTCCGCTCTTTATTTTATTCTCTCTTCATTGTCGCTCCATATTCCATTCTAATTATACTCTTCTCTTTTCCTTATGATGGTCTCTGTCGTGTTTCCTTGTCTTCGCTATATCTGGTGTCTGTCCTCTTTTTTTCCATCCCTACCTCTCCATGCTATCACTTTTCTATTTTTATGGTAATTTGTCTTCTTTGACTGAGGTCTTATGGCTTCTTGTCAACTTATTTTCCTCTATCACTCTCACTGCTTTCTCTCTCTTCCTCCCCGTTTTCGTCTTTTGCTTTTCATTTGCTATATTCTTTATTTTTTAAGCCCTATTTTCTTTTTCTTCTCCCTTTTTTCCTGTTTTTTACCTTTTATTTCTCTATCTGGTAACTCATATCTTCTTTATTCTCCCCTTAATGCATCATTTCGGATCACTTTCATTTCTTTCTCTTTTCTTATTTTTCTCCTTTAACATCCTTTTTTGGTTTTCATTGCAAACTTCTTTGTCTGGTGGTTTACAAATTTCCACATGCTTAAATCTCAGTTTCATCAATTTTAAGAATGCTTATGCTGTTGCTTATTGTTTTTATCCTTCAATATGACTGATAACGTTTGCAGATTATCCTAGAATGTGAGGGGATTGCGTAATCCCGTCAAGAAACAGAAGGTGCTTACCCATTTATCTAGATTACACTGTAAAATTGCAATGCTTCAGTAGACTCATCTTAATGATAATGATATTAGTTCTCTCAAAAAGCAATGAGTAGGTCATGTGTATTGTTCCCTGGCTAAAGACAGAAAAAATGGAGTGGTGACATTATTTCATAAGTCCCTTTTCCTTTTTTAATAGAGAAAAAGGAGATAGATGCTTAAAGTAGATGGGCCCTTTCACACCTTACTATAGATGGTTCCCATTACTCTTTTCTTAACATTTATGGTCCCACTGGTGTTGATTCACAGTTCTGGCAATCCATATCACATACCCTTCACTCATGTCCTGACTCTAACCTCTTGGTGAGTGGGGACTGCAATCAGGTCATGGATTCCTTCCTAGATAGGAAATCCACTGCTAGGTATATTTTCCCAATAAAATGCAGAAAACGTTTGTGAATATGATTCGCTCAAGAGGTTTGGTGGACGCTTGAAGGAGATATAATCTGGATAACTTTTTATTCCCCGCCTCACAATTCTACATCCAGAAATTATTATATCGTTTTGAGTCCCCGTCTCCTTCCTAATCTGATTCATGCCCAGATTGGGTCCATTCTTATTTCCGATCATGCTCCCATTTTGATCAGTCTAGATCTTCATTCTAACAACCTCCAAGCCCCGTAGATGGTGTTTTAACAACTACTTACTTACTTAAAGGTCATACTTTTCTAGAGCGTTTCAAAGAGTTTTGGTCAGAGTTTTTTCTTTTTAATCCTGACATCCCCTTTCACACTGACTGGGATGCTTTCAAAGTCACAGCTAGAGGATTTATCATTGACTATGGTGCAATTAAAAAGAAACAACTTCTCAAGGAATCAGCTACCTTATTAACCTCCATTAAGCATCTTGAACACACCTACTTTTCTTCTAAAAATTACGACACTCTTGAGAAATTAATCCAAGCAAAATTGAATTTTAATAGGAAATCGACTGAGGAAGCCGCTGGGGTGTTACATAAAGTTACCTTAAAATTTTATGGTGGCCATAATGGAGCTGGTAAACTGCTTGCAAATTATTTGAAAGTTAAATATCAAAGATCCAAGATAGTTAATATTGTTGATGATAATGGTGTTAATCATTTCAAGGACGAGGATATACTATATTGTTTTACGGAGTTCTACAAGACATATACTCCCAAATCTTCTCTTTCTGATACTGCCTTGGACACTTTTTTCAAACCACTGCCTCCTCGCCTCTCCCCTTCTCCTCATTGCTCCTTATTAGAGAATAATGTATCCCTTTCTGAACTTAAGTCAGCCCTCGCTCAGTTACCCAAAGGGAAGACTCCAGGCCCAGATGGCTTTACTGCAGAGTTTTACTCCTGCTTCTCACAGATCCTTCTTCCTCATCTTCTATCTCCCTTTCAATATGTTATTTCTCATAAAGAGGCCTGTGGTTCCTTTCTTGAAGCCATGATCTGTTTAATACCAAAGAAGGGTAAAGGCCCCTAGTCATGTGCCAACTATCGCCCTATTTCTTTAATTTACCTAGATTGCAACATTTTTGCTAAGGTTCTAGCTCTTCGTATTAATAAGGTTATCCCGGATTTGATTGGCTACGAACAGACAGGGTTTGTCTAAGGCAGAGCATTAGCAGATAATTTTATAACTTTTTAACATATCATCCATCTTGCATCTACGAGTTCCTCCCCTGTTTTAGCCATCATCTTGGACGCCGAAAATGCTTTCACTGGCTCTTCATCATGCGTGCACTCAAGTGGCATGGTTTTGGACCTGTTATTTTATCCCTTATACGTCTGTTATATTCCTCCCCAACTACTTCAGTCTTTGTTAAGGGATCTCAATCCTCTTACTTCACTCTTCAGCGAGGCACCCATCAAAGTTGTCCTCTTTCACCTGTGCTCTTTATCTGATCTCTAGAACCTCTTCTTCATTCTTCGCGGCACTTCTCTGCTTTTCGGGGCTTTACTCATAAGTCAATGGAGGTCAAGTTCACTGCTTATGCAGATGATATTCTGTTATATCTCTTCGATCCTTCTACTTCTTTACCCGCCTTAACGGATCTTTTATCCTCTTATACCGTCCTGTCCGGATATAAATTAAATGTTTCTAAATCTGAAGTCCTTCCATTAAAGAAGTATTGCTTAAGAAGTATGTTTGAAGGTATGGATTTCAAATGGAACACTAATTACATCACATATTTGGGAATAAAACACTCCTGTTCAATTGCTAGATCGGTTCAGCTTAATTGGGAAGTTGTTCTATTAAAGGTATCTGGCTTGGTAGAGAAATGGTCTCCTTTATTTCTATCATGGTGGGGCAGGTTGGACACCTCCAAAATGATGATGCTTCCAGTTATCAATTTTTACTTGTCCATGCTACCTGTGAGAATTCCTTTAAAAAAAAATAACACTCTTAATGGCATTCTGGGTAAATTTCTATGGAACAACCGGAAAGCTTGTTTATCTTTTTCTACTTTGTCTGCTCCTAAAGATAGGGGTGGTATCAATTTTCCCAATTTCCATCAATACCACTCTTCCTTTTTAATCTGTCAGGTTTTACCTTATTTGTCTTCTTCGGAAGAACCCTCTGTATCGGTGTCGTACAGATTAGAGGAATCTGTGATTCATCCGTTCCCCTTTTCCTCATTAGCTTACTTTAGTTACTCCCCTCGCTCCTTTAAGTCCCCAACCACTTCACAATTTATATTGACCTTCAACCGGTCCTTATTAAAACTCTTTCACCTCCACAAATATTCCTGGATTCCTCTAAATGGCATTATAACTCCATCAAACACTCTTACCATACAAGTTTTTGGAAAGATTGGGTTGTCAAGGGGATTATTCATGTGAAACACCTAATACGGGATATGCAATTTTTGTCCTCTCAGGAACTACAATCTAAATTCTACTTACCTGTCACGTCCCTCCTGAAGTATGACTCCTTAAGATTACTTTTAACTCAACAGCTTTCTCTGATCTCTGGAACATCCTCCTCTCCGTCTGACCCCCTATTAGAACTGATACTCCCTTTCCGTTCAGGCCTCCCACGTATATAAGTATCTCAACTTTTCTCTTCCCACTCGCCCCAAGAGCAAAACTGAAATCTTACGGGAATCCGATTAGCAGCGTACTTTCTATATTCACACATGGAATTCTATTCTATACGCCATACTTCTTGCAATGCTAGTACCATTCAAACTCGTTATTATTTTTAGCAGAGGTTGTTTTTAACACCATTATCTATCTCTAAATTTAGTTCCAACCTGTCCCCCAACTGTTGGTCCTGTAAAAACCCTCCTGGTACATACTTACACTCCTTTTTCCTTTGCCCTAACATTTCCCTTTTTTGGACAAAGGTATGCAAATCTATTTCCGCCATTTGTTCCACCACCTTTCCTTTTGATATTACTCTGGGTTAATTCCATAAATTGGCGGGGTGCTCGTACCCTGGGTTCTTTTGTGTATCTGCTACTTGCTATTGCTTTCCAGGTCATTACTTCCAATTGGAAGGATGCTTCCAATGTTACTTTTTTTGCCTGGCGGAATCTTCTCTGTTCCCATCATAGGCTAGATAGAGCCTCCGCTACTAACTTCCAGCAACTCCTTCGAAAAGACGCCCTCTGGTCCCCACTCACTAACTAATCATCCTCTACTGCACTGCATAACAAAGACAGTAATTGTGTATTCCAACCGCTGTGAGTATTGTGTTAAATCTTTCTCGCATTGTTCATACCCTATTGATAATATTTGGTTTCCTGAGATTTTATAATGTTCATTATTGCTATTTTTGCTAAATATTTGATAAGGATGTTATTCTAAATTTTTTCCTTTTCTCCCTTTTTCTCTCTTTTCTTTTTATTTACCCTTCTTCCTTATCTTACAAAATTTAAAAAAAGGCTAATTTATTATGTAACGTAATGTAAGACATACTTTTATAGCGCAAACTGTCACCCAAAGGGTATCCTGGCGCTTTGACTCTACAAACATCACACACAGACAGGATCACACAGCCCTAGGGAAAAGATGGGACTTCAACCCCTTTTTGAAAAGAGATAATTCATTCAAACTCCTCAAGGAAAGTAGGAGAGAATTCCAGAGTTTAGCGGCAGTAAAGCTAAAAGAGCGGCCGCCTATCCGTGTCCTCTGGATTCGAGGAACTGCCACTAAATAAGCAGAGGAGGAACGTAAAAGTCTGGATGCCGAATACCATGAAAAAAGTTCCTGAAGTACAATAGGCCCCTGTCCATGGAGTGCCCTGAAGACTATGCAGGAAGCCTTGAAGCAGATCCGCTGATGAATAGGCAGCCAATGGAGGTCTCAAAGCGCCAAAGATGATGAGGTTGAGCGCATCCGAGAGAGGGCCAACTTGGCTGCCATATTCTCGATCCACTGCAATTGCCTAATCAGGGAACTAGGGCCACCTAGAAGCAATGCATTGCAGTAATCAAGTCTACTGAGTATGATACTACGCACTACTTCAGGTCTGGCTGATACAGGTAACATGGGGAGGATCTTACGCAGTATTCGTAGCAACAACATGCAGGTGCCAATAGTCTTGTTTACAAAGGTATCCAACTGTAGTTGTGGGTCAAAGATGACGCCGAGGTTGCGAGCAGCGTTCGCTGCTTCGACAGTGACCAAGGTGGTTGGTGGCCAAAAGTCCACAGGCAAAGGGCGAGAAATTTTATCCAGTGAGTTGTAGGCGGTATGCTGTGTATGTCTCAGACTGTATTAATAAAGGTGTTTAAAAAAAAAATAATAATAATTTTATCCAGTGAGCAGTGCAGCACCTCTGCCTTCGATCCATTGAACTGGAGGGAATTATGTCTCAACCAGTCCGCAGTGGCTAGCATGCACCGATGAAAGGTATCCTTACCCTCAAAAGAGAAGATAAGCTGCGTGTCATCGGCATAGTTTATTACAGAGATGCCGAAGGATTTATTCAACCTAATCAGGGGGCAAAGATAAAGGTTAAACAAAATGGGGCTGATTGCTGACCCCTGGGGCACTCCTTGCCCCACCTTTCTGGAGCCGGACCTAAATGGAGGTAAGGCCACCACTTGATGCCTATTGTGAAGGTAAGAGACTAGCCAGTCCCGGGTCAAGCCGACCACCCCATTTTCTTCCAATCTACTGATTAGAGTAGAGTGGTTTACCGTGTCGAACGCGGCCAACGTGTCGAGTAGCACCAAAAATGCTGCTTGACCACTGTCGACACGTGAAGGAAGATCGTCCAGAACCACCACCAGTGCAGATTCCGTACCGTGAGCTGGCCGGAAGCCGAACTGGGCTACATATAAACAGGCATTGGTCTCTATAAAGCTAGACAGAGATTTGGTGACATATTTTTCCAAGATTTTAATTGGAAAGGGCAATAAAGAGATGGGCCTGTAATTCGCAGGACGGAGGGGGTCCAGTGTGGCTTTCTTTAGTAATGGAGATACCACTGCCAGTTTCCAGCTATCAGGAACCATGGCAGTGCTGAGGGACTGGCAGCAAATAGAATATAGAGGAGGAAAAAGCTCCTCTTGAAACAGCTTCCAAAACTTGTGTGGCAAAAGGGTCCAAAGGAGAACCCGATGAGACACAGTTGGCCAAGATACAGAAATCCGTGTAGGAAGGAAGGGTGAAGCTGGACAGCGTTGGGTGTGCGATAACTTCCCTGGTGTCAGCTGGAGTCAAAATGGACAGTGGCTCGAAGGTGGACTGGGTGTTAAGAGTACTAGAAGCAGAGAGACCACTCACAATAGTGGTAATCTTGTCTTCAAAAGTAAAGGCCAGGGAATCGCATAATTCCTGCGAAGCAGGAATGCTATTAGTGGCACAGGCAGGGTTAGAGAGATTATTAACAATTTTAAAAAGGGTTTGCGACTTGTTAGCTGCATGTGCCAACGTGTCCTCGGGGTACCTGGCTTTGGCGCATTTTATCTGTGCTTTATCCCAGAAGTGATTGTTTAAAAATAATTTTATCTGCCTCAAGATAGTGCTTCCTCCAAGTTCTTTCAGCTTGTCTACAGCATAGTTTCAGCTGAAGGAGTTCATTAGAATGCCAAGGGGCAGCGTGTTTGAATCTATCCTTTTTCCTCAATGGGACCATTTTATCTAAAGATTCTGTAATCCGTTGGCAAAGGCCATGGTAGCTCTCCTCTACTCCTTTCTCCAGGGTAAAACCACAAGGTAGCAAAGCAGGCAAAGTAGAGCATTTCAAAAATCTAGACCACTGTCTGCTAAGTTTGATGTTACCTACGCAGTTATCTATAAAAGAGTCATTAGGAAGTTGTAATGAAAATTGTATAAGGGCATGATCAGTCCAGCATTGAACGGTTATATCCCCGATCTTGACCCAGGTGTTTTCAGTAAAGACCAGATCCAGGATATGACCCTTCAAATGAGTTTGGGATAGCACCAGCTGCTGAAGATGGATGTTGCTGCAGGCCTGGCATAGATCTTTGCATGCTGTATCCAAGGGGCCATTCGGCCAGAGATGAAAGTCACCTAAAACCATGAGCCTGGCATGAGTGTTTGAAAGGTCATAGATGAGATCCACCAGGTCGTGTGGAACTGTCGTGGCACTGCCAGGTGGTCTATAACAGAGCAGGCCAGAGTACAGAACTCCCTTATGACCTTTAAGCGAAAAGCCCATCAGTTCAATACCTTGAACGTTTTTTACCTCAAACTCTGTCAAATCAAGTATCTCCCTGAAAATAAAGCCCACACCTCCTCCTCTGCCACCCGCTCGGGGATTATGCCTGATCTTATAGCCAGGGGGGCAGGCCAGCCCAAGCTCCACCCCACTGTCAGCTCTTGTCCAGGTCTCCATGACAAACAGCACAACCAAACCCTGAAAATCGGTTAGGAGTGATATTTCCAAATGATGTTTACACAAGGACCTAACATTGAGCAAACCGCAGGATAACACCGTTGGACTTTGGTGGTTGCTAAAGACTGGCCGACCAAGCAAGATTGCTGGCCTACCTGAATAAGTTCTTCCCTGGAGTAGACGTATCGAGCCAGAGCAGGATTGGCGGAAAGAACAACACAAATGCCAATACTGAACTTTACTTTCTCTACTTTCCCCTGACCTATATGAAATAAAACATACCGGTCTGTTTTTTATAACGTCACTATTTATTTATATATTTATTTAACTAGTCCGATTATTTTTGTTTTTGATCATAAACACATTTTTTGTGCATACACATAATATGTACAATTGAATACAATAATATACACTCTCTTTACATATCTACAGCTCATACACTCAAAACTTTGGCCAATCCATGCAAACTACACTCAAATTCAAATTCAAATTCAAAATCACTTTATTCGGTTTTTCAAAGAAGACCATAAAAGTTCATAGAAATACATTTCATACATTAGTTCAATTTAAAAAAGACTATTAAAAGATCATGAATTTAAAATACATTTTGTAAAATCATTAAAAAAAGAGGATAGACTCTTACTACCAACCCTTATAGTCTTTTCATACATTTGATTTTGATTTTCAGAGATTAGACCTATGGCGTATGCAAAATTTCAGAAAACGTACAGTTGCTTTTGCTATCAATTCATTTTCCAGATATTGTAACGCCAGGTAGGCTGGGCGACATTGGCGTAGGCCCCAATATTTAAATATGGGCAATAGCCATTGTCTGCGGGGTGCCTCAAAGAATTTACAAAATAAGACTGTATGTATCGTCGACTGCTTTGATTGGGAGTCACAAGGGCACAATGACAGTTTTGATGACCAATCATTTTGTGTGGGAAAGCAGACCATTAAGTGGAACATGTTAAACCTGAAGCGTGTCAGAAGTAGTTTTTCAAATTGGGTCATGTTATACAGCAAATAAGGTTCGATGGATGATACTGTTTGGACTAATAGACTTTGTTGTACAGAGGATTTATGGATTTCTTTTAGCAGACGTGTTTGGTGCAGATGTGATAGACATGCTTTCCTCAGTTCTAGTTTGGAAATACTGTTTAGAGATGATGGATCTGTAAAATAATGACTATGTCCCATATCTGTAAGAAAGGCTTTTACGTAGGCTGTCCATTTCATCCGCCCATAGTGCTCAAGCGTCTGAATGTCTTGAATAATAAGTCTGGTTAAATTGCATTGTTCAGTGACCCAAATTCTTCTCCAGAGCATTATAGGTTGTGTTCTTATAATGTCCTCTAGGTGGTCTATGCCCAGCTCTTCGTGACAGGCGTATGTTGAAGAATTTTTCGGCAGCCCCAATAGGGATCTTAAGAAGGCGTTTTCTATTTTTTGTAGTTCGGTCACGTTTGCGTAGCCCCATATCGCTGCCCCATAGATAGCGGTACTGACACATTTTGCCTTGTAGATTTTTAAGGTTTCTAGAGGTGGCTTGTGACCCAGTTTTTGAACAAATGATCTCAAGGCCGCTGTTGTTTTTAAAAATGATAGTTTTCTCGCCGAAATTGCCGCTTTCCACTTAAATTTGTCATCGATGACAATTCCCAGGTATTGGTAAGTGGGTGTTCTTTCCAGAGCTTCCCCTTTCACAAATAGTCTTTTAGGTTTCATGTTTTTCCTCCCCGCATGCATAGTAAAAGTTTTTTTAACGTTTAAAAACAAGTTCAAACTTAACATGAATTCACAGTATCTATCCAATTCTCGCTGCAGTTCCACAGATGTTCTCGCTAAAATGACCGCGTCGTCGGCATATAGCAACGCGGGTATATGCCGACGACCGACCGAGGGGAGGTCTCTACTTCCCTCAAGTAATGCTGTCTCAAGGCCATTTGTGTAGAGGGTGAATAGAAAGGGGGCCAGTACGCATCCCTGTCTGACCCCCTTTTCTACACAGAAGATATCTGACAGTTGACCCTTTGTCCCGAATCGCACTCTGCCTGTTGTTCCAGTATAGAGTTCTCGTAGGAAATCTACGATAGGGGGATCTACTCCCATATTCAACAAGATCATCCACAGCCTTGAATGTATGACACAATCGAAGGCTGCGGATAGGTCCACATACACCATGTGAAAGACACTCCCCTTGGCCTCTAAGTATTTTCCTGCCAATAGGGTCAAGTTTAGCGCTTGATCCACAGTGCCTAGACCTTCGCGGAAACCATATTGTATATCTGATATGACATTATTAGTAACAGCCCACTCCTGGAGTCTCTCGAGAACTATCCGACCAGCGACCTTCCCGAGAGAGTCCAGGAGGGAGATAGGCCTATAACAAGTTGGTGAGTTTCGGTCTCCCTTTTTAAAGATCGGGACGAGTACAGAGGTCTTCCATGATTTTATCAGGCCTTCTTCTCGGGATGCGTTTAAAACATTTGTCAAGAGCGGGGACCAGAGTTCTTCCTCGTATTTATAAATGTCAACGGGAACCCCGTCGGGCCCCGGGGCTTTGCCTAATTTTGTGGATCTTAATGCTTTCTGTACCTCGTCATGCGTAAACTGCAGGTTTAGCGGATAGATAACTTGCTTCAGCAAGTCCGTTGTTTCCATATTATCTGATGGACTCAAACCAAAAACATTTGAGTAATGTTTTACTCATTCAGTGTTGGTGATCGCGACGTCGATAGAGGGTATGTCCTCCTTCCCTGTGAGGTATGGTGACCTTACTATTTTCCAGAACTCAACACTATCTTTGAGTTCTGTACTTTTTTTTAGACGCTCCCAGAGCTCAGTTTTTATCTCGTGTTTTCTGTTTTTAATTGCTAAAGCATATTCTCTCCTTAGAGCGGTAATTTTCACCCTGTCTCTATACTTACTGGCCAATGCTTTTTTTAGTTTTACGTGTGCTTTAGTACAAGCTGAATTGAACCAGCCTTTCTTATCACAGTTAATCTGTTTGCAGGATCTAGTTAAAGCCTTTTTTATCTTTTCTGTGATAGTATTGAAGCTAGCTATTGTCTTAGAGCTTTCTGCCTCATGGTCTAGACAAAGTGATATCTCTTTTTTACATGCTGTAACAATTGTTGAGGTGGTCGCTTTTTTATCAACATTTCCCCATTTTAGGGTGTAGCCATTAAGGGACCCCATCTCTAAATTTTGCTGATGCAGTAGGGAAAAAGTATCAAAATCTTTTTGTTTTCTTTGTTCTCTTAAGCTGATTACAATCGGAAAGTGGTCGCTTAAAGGGTTTTTGGCTACTTCGAATAATTCTATATTTGGACCTTTATGTGCTGAGATCATAACGTAGTCTATCAGACTCGTCAGTCCCCTGCCATTAAAGGTTGGGGTAAAAGGTACTTGGGAGGTTTTTAGTTCGTTTGCAAAACCCAGTTCTAATTCAGTTACAGCCTCATTCATTTTTTCACCTTCATGTGAATGAGTAAAGTGAGTGATCATATTACCATCATCTTCTACTATCCCACATTTATCTGTATTATTGTTGTCACATAGGTGGATGTTAAAGTCACCGCCCCATAGTATGGTGCATGTTTTATTAATAAATTTCTCTTTTAGATTTTGTAAAGTACCAGAGATTTCTTGAAGAAGGTTAGTTAGATCATCTAGCTTTTTGTTATTGTAAAAGTTTACAATAATGTATAACGTCTGTTTAGTTGTCTTTAGAATAACTATTTGGTAATTCTCATGTAGTTTAACTGGAACTATCTCTTCATAATGTAGGGTGTTGGCTATATAGATAATTAAACCGCCACTGTTTCTTCCAGATGAAGATTTTTTTGCTGAAGAAAGGAAAGTCTTGTATCCCATTATATGTAGTGGGTCGATAGCCCAAGTTTCCTGAAGGCAGATAATACTGCTCGCAGTCACTTGGTTTAAAAAGTTAGGATTTGATACTTTAGCCAGCAAGCCTGCTATGTTCCAGAAAATTATATGTATTAAGGAAGTACTTTTGTTATTGCTGTGCGAACTTTTCTTAATTAATGAGTTTCCATGAGGTTGGTGGCTAATTTTTGATTGAGCTAAGTTAGTTTCGTCATTTGGTCCTACTTGATTTTGAGTATTTAAGGTATTCTCTGGTATTATGTTCTGCATGTCTAATCCATAAGTATTAGGGGGGCTATCTGACATCTGGCCTTCTGGGTTTAATGTATGGTTCTCTAATTCAACAGGGTAGGTATTTTCTTGTCAATCATTAAAGTCAAGAGTAGAGAGTGCAGCAAACCTATTTTGAGTTGGAATACTATAAAGATTGCCAGGTGCCGCGGCAACATGTTGCCAACGAGGGTCCCTATACTCTTTGTTTGGCATTGTAGACAAGTAAGGGTGAGGTGTGAAATGAGAATGGACCTGTGGATGATGTCTTTGCATATGGATGTTCGGATATGTAAATTTGGGATACTGCTGTAAAAAGGGGGAGTTGTTTGCAAACATTGGATGATGATCGAAGAAAGGTGTGGCTAGGTTAGATTCCGTTGTTGGTACATCAGTGATCAGATGCCTATAGAAGTACCCCAGTGGGAGTAAGGTAGTATTAAATTCCCAAACGGAAGGTGGAGGGGCTCTGGCCAGAGTTTTCTCGGCCCATTGTGGATTCTTGAAACTAATAGATACACAATCACCTTCAATTTTTTTCTTTAAAGGGCCTATCCATCCTACTCTCTGTACATTGTTTATTTCTCCTGTGCATTCTATCGGATAGTTACAGTTTGCTATCAACCAATGCAGGATCTTGTTTTTCAAAGATGAGTGAGTTTCCTCTTGATCGTTCCTAAGCCTAGGCACATTAACTAAAATCAATACATAAGCACCACATTCGGGAGGAAGATTAATTCTTGAAGGGATCTGCCTTGAATTATATGGTGGATCGTGTGTTAACCGGGGTTTTTGAGAGTTTGTGGTAATAGAGGTTGAATGATGTTGTCTCTTTTTTTGTTCTTGAGATGATGTTATCGTCTTTCCTGGAGTAATGTTTACCGCCTGAGTACTAGTGGTTGTACTTGAAGTTGGGCCACTTCCTGTGGTAGAGTTGTTTGTAGGCTTATCTTTGCTTACTAGGATGGATGAGTTTGATTGCGGTTTTGTTGTTCTAGTTACAGATGATGTCACTTTTTCTGTCTGTTTTGTAATAGTAGTTTTACCGGTGTTTGGTTTTCCTGCTGTATTAATAGGTACAATGTCTCTCGTGAGAGTCTTTTTGTTAACAGCGATGAGTTCCTCCAGTTTCTTTTCAATTCTAGTCAGTCTAGATTCGATTGGTGAGATGTAAATTGCCAGGAGATTGCCGACACTTTCTATCAGTTGGTCATCTTTTATTAGCTTTACTGATGCGTCAAGGTTATTTATATACTCCTGGACCTTTTCCTGCATGGCTTCAGTTGAAGGGTCAGGTTGTTTAGTTATTCCATTGGCTATGGGGTACTTGATTGTGGTTTTTCTAGATTGAACTTTAGATTTTTTGCGTAATTTACCCACAGAAGGGATGCTTATTGTTGGTTGTTGAGTCTGTTTACGAATAGCACCCTCTTCGGTGGGTCTTATTAATATGGGACTATTCGGTTCTGTGTTTTCCGGAGTAAGATTTATGTTTAGATCTGGTGTCTTTTCGAGATCATTGCTCGTGTCAGAGTCGCACTCAATCAGTGGGTCTGTGGCCGATAAATTGATTTCATTAGGAATGGTATGAATATCAGGCCGTGTTTCTTGCAAGCATCCTGGTTGTTGTTCATGTTGTTTAACAGGAGTTTTTGCCAACAAAATGTCGCCAAGGGAGGAACGTTTAGTTGTTAATAGTTCATATGAGGCCCTACGCTTGGCAGCTTCTAAGTCTTGTGAGACTCTTCTTTCAAGGAGAGAGATGCTTAAATCAATCGCGTCGTGTGTTCTCGTGATAAAGTTATCAATGGGGCCAATGATGGATGTACTGTTTGCAGCAGCAGTTTTGCTTCTACTTCCCCTGGTAGACATTGCGATATAATTGTGGCCAGGGTGTGATGGCAAGCAGTGATAGGTAAAACCAGAGATCTCTCAGTCAATCTGATACAGGGGAACTCAATATCGTGCAAGCAGTTTTGGCTTAATATACTAAGGAGCGAGGGAGGCTTTTAGACACATGTAGGTAATAATAGATGTGTACCTGGAGTGACGTTGTGCAAAGATGATAGAGGGGTGTATCCAACCCAACCTCCTCGACCTCAGAGGGCCCGCCCTTTGCCCGGGCTTCGCCCGGCGTCCCGCGAGACGGGGATGATGGTTGATTTATGCGCCTCCTGGCGCCGAAATATCGCGGGATGTCCCGCTAAGCCTGCTGGGTGTTGTGGTCCTGTGCCTGCACCACGCCCACACTCCACTCGTCAGCCGGACTCCCGAGATGGCAGAAGGGGTCCCACGGCGGGAGGCGGGCGGGCTGGGTCTGAGTGAGTATCCCAAACGTTGTCCCAGGGCAAAAACAGGCAGCGCCTGTCCAACAGTGAAGGTTTCTGGTTTTTTACAAATGAATCACCCCCTCGACCGGGATGATGGTTGATTTATGCGCCTCCTGGCGCCGAAATATCGCGGGATGTCCCGCTAAGCTTGCTGGGTGTTGTGGTCCTGTGCCTGCACCACGCCCACACTCCACTCGTCAGCCGGACTCCCGAGATGGCAGAAGGGGTCCCACGGCGGGAGGCGGGCGGGCTGGGTCTGAGTGAGTATCCCAAACGTTGTCCCAGGGCAAAAACAGGCAGCGCCTGTCCAACAGTGAAGGTTTCTGGTTTTTTACAAATGACATTCACAGACACATAAATAACATAGATTTATAAGGTGAGGCCTTTTGTCAAAAGGTTTAGTTATTCTGTTAATGAACCCAATATTTTGATTCAGTGAGCCTATGTTACAAAAAGCAATCAATTAGAAACCAATTTTGTGATTTTCAAGCATATCCCTGTACTCTTTTTCAGTTGGCACAAGGCCAGGTCAGGTCAACCTGACCTGGTATGTTTTATTTCATATAGGTCAGGGGAAAGTAGAGAAAGTAATGTTCTGTATTGGCATTTGTGTTGTTCTTTCCTTAGATTTGACTTAGCCTTGCTGGGTTAGGAGTTTAGACCCTGTGTTGTTTACCTGAGAGCAGGATTGGCAGCATGGCTGGCGCTGGTCGCGGCCTGTGCATGGACGGGCGCAGACGGGCTTGCCTCTGGCGCGCCATCGGCGCGCCCGCTGCGTGCGTGCGCGTTTGGATGTTCTGCATTATAAACACCATGAGGCGCAAGAGTCCTACGAGTCAACCTCTGGACCCGCGACCAAGATGGCGCCTGAAAACCGGCACTTTTCTGGTTCCCACACCTAAGATGGCGGCCAAATCGCCGCAACGCGGTTCAAGTAAGCCCTAGATCGGCCTAAATCCCGCAAATGCGTGGTGAAAAACCTTTCAAAGTGCGGGTAAGAGCTAGGAGTGATTTTGCACAGCAAAAGCGGCGAAAGTAAAAAATGCAGCAGCGCTATACAGCAGCTGCGCGATTATGCAATGATGCTCCTTGAAAGAATAACATGGTTGTCAGCTAAGAACAGGGGTTGCAGAGTGAGCGAGCGCGCTGCAGGTCAGGTAAGCAAAGTCTACCTGTGCATGGATGAGTTCCTGCTTTTGAATCCTTCTACAAGCGCGAGAGTCCTACGAGTCAACCTCTGGACCCACGACCAAGATGGCGCCTGAAAACCGGCACCTTCCTGGTTCCCACACCTAAGATGGCGGCCAAATCGCCGCGACGCGGTTCAAGTAAGCCCTAGATCGGCCTAAATCCCGCAAATGCGGGGTGAACAATGATGAGAGCGCAGGTCTCTGGGTGTGGACAGCTTTACTATTCTCACTACAGCCCAGTGAACAATGATGAGAGAGCAGGTGTCCTGGTGTGGTCAGATTTACTATTCTAACTACAACCCCATTCACAATGATGAGAGTGCACTTGTCTGGGCTAGGTTAATTTAGTATTCTCGTTACCACCCCTTGAACAATGATGAGAGTGCAGGTGTCTGGATGTGGTCAGATTTACCATTCTAGTTACCGCCCTGTGAACAATGATAAGAGTGAAGGTGTGGTCAGATTTATTATTCTAGCCACAGCCCTGTGAACAATAATGAGAGCACAGGTTTCTGTGTGTGGTCAGATTTACTAGCTGCAGCCCAGTGGCCAATAATGGGAGCGCAGGTGGCTGGGTGTGGTCAGATTTACCATTCTAGCTACTGTACCATGAACAATGATGAGGGTGCAGCTGCCTGGGAATGGTCAGATTCACTATTTTAACTACAACCCCATAAACATTGATGAGAGTGCAGGTGTCTGAGTGTGGCCAGATTTACTATTCTTGCTACCACCCCATGAACAATGATGAGAGTGCAGGTGTCTGAGTGTGGCCAGATTTACTATTCTTGCTACCACCCCATGAACAATGATGAGAGTGCAGGTGTCTGAGTGTGGCCAGATTTACTATTCTTGCTACCACCCCATGAACAATGATGAGAGTGCAGGTGTCTGAGTGTGGCCAGATTCACCATTCTAGGTACCACCCTGTGAACAATGATAAAGGTACACATGTCTGGGCGTGGTCAGATTTACCATTCTAGCTACTGTACCATGAACAATGATGAGGGTGCAGCTGCCTGGGAATGGTCAGATTCACTATTTTAACTACAACTCCATAAACATTGATGAGAGTGCAGGTGTCTGAGTGTGGCCAGATTTACTATTCTTGCTACCACCCCATGAACAATGATGAGAGTGCAGGTGTCTGAGTGTGGCCAGATTCACCATTCTAGCTACTGTACCATGAACACTGATGAGGGTGCAGCTGCCTGGGAATGGTCAGATTCACTATTTTAACTACAACCCCATGAACAATGATGAGAGTGCAGGTGTCTGAGTGTGGCCAGATTTACTATTCTTGCTACCACCCGATGAACAATGATGAGAGTGCAGGTGTCTGAGTGTGGCCAGATTCACCATTCTAGGTACCACCCTGTGAACAATGATAAGAGTGCATGTGTGTGGGTGTGGTCAGATTTACTATTCTAGCTGCAACCCTATGAACAATGATAAAGGTACACGTGTCTGGGCGTGGTCAGATTTACAATTCTTGCCGCCACCCCATGAACGATGATGAGAGTGCAGGTGTCTGGGTGTGGTCAGATGTACTATACTCATTACAGCCCTGTGAACAATGATGACAGTGCACGTGTCTGGGTGTGGTCAGATTCACTATTTTAACTACAACCCCATAAACAATGATGAGAGTGCAGGTGTCTGGGTGTGGTCAGATTTACTATTCTAGCTGCAGCCATGTGAACAATGATAAGAGTGCAGGTGTCTGGGTGTGGTCAGGTTTTCTATTCTAGCTACAGCCCGTGAACAATGATGAGAGCGCAGGTCTCTGGGTGTGGACAGCTTTACTATTCTCACTACAGCCCAGTGAACAATGATGAGAGTGCAGGTGTCCTGGTGTGGTCAGATTTACTATTCCAACTACAACCCCATTCATAATAATGAAAGTGCACTTGTCTGGGCTAGGTTGATTTACTTTTCTCGCTACCACCCCTTGAACAATGATGAGAATGCAGGTATCTGGAAGTGGTAAGATTTACCATTCTAGTTACCGCCCTGTGAACAATGATAAGAGTGCAGGTGTGGTTAGATTTACTATTCTAACCACAGCCCGTGAATAATAATGAAAGCGCAGGTTTCTGGTTGTGGTCAGATTTGCTATTCTAGCTGCAGCCCCGTGGCCAACAATGGGAGTGTAGGTGGCTGTGTGTCGTCAGATTTACCATTCTAGCTACCCTACCGTGAACAATGATGAGAGTGCATATGTCTGGGCATGGTCAGATTTTCTATTCTAACTACAAACCCATAAACAATGATGAGAGTGCAGGTGTCTGGGTGTTGCCAGATTTACTATTCTTGCTACCACCCGGTGAACAATGATGAGAGTGCATATGTCTGGGCATGGTCAGATTTACTATTCTAACTACAAACCCATGAACAATGATGAGAGTGCATGTGTCTGGGTGTGGTCAAATATACTATACTTATTACAGCCCTGTGAACAATGATGAGAGTGCATGTGTCTGGGTGTGGTCAGATTTACTATTCTAACTACAACGCCATAAACAATGATGAGAGTGCAGGTGTCTGAGTGTGCCCAGATTTACTATTCTTGCTACCACCCCGTGAACAATGATGAGAGTGCAGGTGTCTGGGTGTGGTCAGATTCACCATTCTAGGTACCACCCTGTGAACAATGATAAGAGTGCAGGTGTGTGGGTGTGGTCAGATATACTATTCTAGCTGCAACCCCATGAACAATGATAAGAGTGCACATGTCTGGGCGTTGTCTCATTTACTATTCTCGCCACCACCCCATGAACAATGATGAGAGTGCATGTGTCTGGGTGTGGTCAAATATACTATACTTATTACAGCCCTGTGAACAATGATGAGAGTGCATGTGTCTGGGTGTGGTAAGATTTACTATTCTAACTACACCGCCATAAACAATGATGAGAGTGCAGGTGTCCTGGTGTGGTCAGATTTACTATTCTAACTACAACCCCATAAACAATGATGAGAGTGCAGGTGTCCTGGTGTGGTCAGATTTACCATTCTAACTACAACCCCATAAACAATGATGAAAGTGCAGGTGTCTGGGTGTGACAGCTTTACTAATCTAACTACAACCCCATAAACAATGATGAGAGTGCAGGCGTCTGGGTTTGGTCAGATTTACTATTCTAGCTGCAGCCATGTGAGCAATGATGAGAGTGCACATGTCCGGGTGTGGTCAGATTTACTATTCTAGCTACTACCCTGGTAAAAATGATGAGAGTGCAGGTGTGGTCAGATTTACTATTCTAGCTAGCGCCCTTTGAAAAATGATGAGAGTGCAGCTGCCTGGGTGTGGTCAGATTCACCATTCTACGTACCACCCTGTAAACAATGATGAGAGTGCATGTGTCTGGGTGTGGTCCGATATACTATTCTAGCTGCAGCCTTGTGAACAATGATAAGAGTGCACATTTCGTGGCGTGGTCACATTTACTATTCTCACTACCACCCCATGAACAATGATGAGAGTGCATGTGTCTGGGTGTGGTCAGATTTACTATTCTAACTACAACCCCATAAACAATGATGAAAGGGCAGGTGACTGGGTGTGGTCAGGTTTACTATTCTATCTACAGCCGGTAAACAATGATGAGAGTGCAGGTGTCTGGGCGTGGTCAGATTTACTATTCTAACTACAACCCCATAAACAATTATAAGAGTGCACGTGTCCGGGTATGGTCAGATTTACTATTCTATCTAATACCCTGTGAACAATGATGATAGTGCATATGTCTGGGTGTATTCAGATATACTATACTCATTACAGCCCTTTGAACAATGATGAGAGTGCACATGTCTGGGTGTAGTCAGATTTACTATTCTAACTACAACCCCATGAACAATGATCAGAGTGCAGGTGTCTGGGTGTGACAGCTTTACTATTCTAACTACAACCTCATAAACAATGATGAGAGTGCAGGTGTCTGGGTGTTGGTCAGATTTTCTATTCTAGTTGCAGCCATGTGAGCAATGATGAGAGTGCAGGTGTCTGGGTGTGGTCAGGTATACTATTCTCGCTACAGACCCATGAACAAGGTTTCCTGATGTGGCCATATTTACTGTTCTCTTCCAGGGGATCCTCATCAATAGTCATAAGCACTGAATTTCCCGCCCATGTGCGGGACCCTGGAAACAATATAAAAATATACATGGAAAAATATATATATCGCTCCACATATATGTATGTACATATATTATTTTTTCTCATACCAATGCAGCCCCAAAACTAAGGCTAAACAATGTAATCACTCATACATGCACTGAAATTAGCAAAGAAATAAAAAACACATTAGGTCCAATAGACCATGACTTTGTGTTTTAATGAGTAAAAACACTCATAAATCCAGAAAATTGCTAATAAATAGACATTGTTAGCCACAGGCTGCATTGAAAAGCAATAACATAAAAAATGAAAGCATTTTCCACAAAAACTGGCACCGTGCCTTTAAGGCAGCCATGACCCCAGGCTTCCCATCATGCCTCAGGGGTGACAGTTAGGTAATTTGCTCTTTCCGGCTCCTTCTGTCAGGACCCTGGTTTAACAGCTCCCACCTTTTTTGACCTTCTGTCAAAAACTCTTGGTGTTTTTCTTCAATTTTTGCTTTCACTCGACGGTTTTTGACCTTAGAGAGATACTGCTGCCTTTTTTGTGCTTCAAAAAAGATTAATTTTTGTCAAACTGCCTTCGCTTTTTGACCCCTGCCCTTCCTGTGGGAAGAAGAAGGCTAGGACTGATACACATCCTATGTGTATACTCTGTCTCCCTGCAGAAAAATGTGAACACTGCAAGACTTTGTCAAGGAGAACTCGCAAGGATAGAGAAATAATTAGAATTTACGGTCTTTCTGAGAGAGGTAGGAGACCTAAGAGACAGAAAAAGCGAAGGACGCGATCGACGTCGAGAGATGTCCCGACTTGCTCTCCTTCGGCGTCAGGATCGGCGTCGGAGGTTCCGCCGCCGCCGACGATGAGCCACCTTCCTTCGACGACGAAGACTTCAGCGTCGAGAGTCAAGGTACCTCCGCTGCCGTCAACCGGGCGATGTGCAGCGCTGAGAGAGAGGTCTCCGTTTGAGCATAGGAGCTCGATGTTGAGACAGCTGCAGTCGAAGCCTCATATCCAGTCTTTGACATCGCAGCTTCCTCCGTCGACGCCCAGCCATCGGCGTTCGACGTCGAGGCAGCCTCCGTCGGCGTCCTGTCATCGACGCTCGACGTCGAGGCATCCTCCGTCGTCACCCAGTCAGCGGCGTTTGACGTCGAGGCATCCTCCGTCGCCGTCAAGTCATCGACGCTCGATGTCGAGGCAGCCTCCGTCGGCGTCCAGTCGTCGACGCTCGACGTCGCAGCATCCTGCGTCGTCGCCAAGGCATTGGCGCTCGACGTCGAGGCATCCATCGGAGTCCAGTCAGGGCGCTCAGCGTCGAGACACCCTCCGTCGGCGTCCAGCGATCGGCAATCGACATCGAGAAGGTCTCCGTTGACGTCACCTCACCGGCTTTCGACGTCGAAGCATATGTCGTCGAGACAAGTCTCTCCAGCACGATCCCAGAGGGCAGGGTCTCCGCAGAGAGTTTGTCAACCCTCGGCACAGTCTCAACCAGCAGTGTTGCAGCAGACCAAGACGTCGAGTTTGCCAACTCCGTCTCCAGGTCAGGGGCCTCGGTCGCAGAGGTCTCCAAGATCGGCTTTAGCTGCGGAAGGAGAATCGGTCTTAGGGGGACTATCTAGATCAATGGAACGCTCTCCAGTGAGCATGGGCCATCCTGCTAAACGAAAGAGAGCTTCAGAGGATCGTGGTTCTCTGAGTCTCACAAGATCTCCAACGCCTCCTGTGAGCCTTTCATCCTCGTCAGGCTCTTCTTCTACCCACCATCATAGGTCTCCGGATGTGGTCATTTATTCATTCGGCAGTGAAAGATCAAGGCGTTCCCCTGCACGTTCGCTGCATGGGCAAAAGGATGTAACACCTCCTGCACGTTCACCAGCCAGGGACAACGCACAGAAGTCTCCTTCCGTCAGGCTGTCCCCAAGATGGTATAGGCCTCTTCATCACTGGACTCCAGACAAGGAAACAGTGGCCAGGATGCAAGAATACAGGCCAGTTTTTAGGCACAGAGAACGATCACACTCCCGGGTGCGTTCCAGCAGGCGAAGAACTTGATCTAGGAGCAGGAGAAGGGAACGAAGATCTCCAACTACATCTTCTTCTCCAGCCCGCTCTCATAGAGATTACTCGCCTACTTTGACGGACACTCATCCATCAAGGATATCCCCGATCAATGGCATCTTCACTTTTCAGGACATTCTAGGCAGAGGGGCTCTGAAACTGGGAGTGACCTTGACAGTTCCCCAGATTAAGACCTCAGTGATCTTTGAAACCCTGCATCACAGGTCTGCACCCAAGCCTCTGTTGCCTTTGGTACCTGGGATTATCGAGCCAGTGATGGAGGTATTCCTCACTCCAGCAACGATAAAGGCTGCGCCGGCGAGGATTCTCAAAAAGTACCGCTCGCCAGAGGAGGATCCTCTGTTCCTCAGGGCTGATCCGCCCCCAGACTCAGTCATAATCGCAGTGGCGAAAAAGTCCAGTGCGGTAGCCTCCTCCTCCGCAGTACCTCCGGATAAGGAGAGCAAATCACAGGATTCATGGGGAAGACGAGTCAGTAATACTTCAGCCTCATTTCTCAAGGTGTCCAATGCGGAAGTCCTTTTTGGGGTGATATGATAGATCCCTGTGGGATTCCCTGCAGCGTTTTGTGGAGAAACTCCCTCAGGAAGACCGTAAAGACTTTGAGGAGATTCTCTTGGAAGGCAGCCGAGTCTCCAATCAAGTCATTAGCGCCGCAGCGGACAAAGCTACCCTCGCAGCGCATGGCTATGCGCATGGAATATCTGCAAGGAGATCCGCCTGATTGCATTTCACAGCTTTGAAACCAGAGGCTCAGGCTCGGATCTTGAACTTAACTTTTTCAGGAACATCATTGTGTGGGGCAAGTACTGATGAGGAAATGCAGCGCATGAAGGCAGAGTTGGACACTCTCAAAGCCGTAGGGCTCGAGAAAAAGAAGGATTTAAAAAAGAAGTATCGCTCCTACAAAAAGGGCTCTTCTAAACAGCGTGTTCAAATCCCTCACTGGCAGAAGGGTCAAGACCAGCATGGACAGCAGAAGTCTCAGTTCAAAAGCAGGCGTAATTCCAGAGCAGGAGGGAATCAGAGCCAGGGAAACAATTCCAACAAAGCCCAGTCCAAGCAATGAGTCCTTCCTTCCCCCAGCGCCGTGGACCACTCCAGTGGGGGGAAGCATTGCGCATCACATGGAAGAGTGGCAAGCCATTACGAAAGACCGTTGGGTGTTGACTACACTTCAGAATGGATACTGTCTTCGTTTCCATCGTTTGCCTACATCAGTTCCTCCAATGCCAACATCAAATCATCAACTACACCTTTTAAAAAAAGAATTAGCTACACTCCTCGAATAGTCAGCCATCGAGCGGGTGCCAGTGTCTCAAAGGGGGAAAGGAGTGTACTCACGATATTTTCTGGTCAGAAAAAAGTGCCAAAAGACAGAATACAGACTCATTCTGGACTTGAGAACACTCAACCTGCATGTCAAAAAAGAAAAGTAGCAGCTGCACAACGCCGCAGGGGGGTCTTTGTGTACCCATACCTGGACGTTTGGCTGTTGAAAGGTCCTTCCCCAGACAGTGTAAGAAGTCAATTCCAGAACTGCATCGAACTCTGTCAGCGGCTGGGACTACATGTCAACTTCAACAAGTCAATCTCTCAGCCCACCCAGAAGATTCACTTCCTAGGAACTCTGCTAGACTCCGAGGTAGGAAATGTGTTTCCTTCGGAGGAGAGACAGTGTTCTATAACTCAGAAGTGTCAGCTGGTACTTCGCAGCAAGGCTCAGAAAGTGCAGAAAATTGCCTCCCTGCTAGGGACGATGGCATCATGCATTTTCCTGGTTCCGAATGCCAGGCTTTGGATGTGTCCTCTTCAGCAGGATCTGGAGGACAAATGGGACCAACAGTCAGCTCGCTGGGACAACCAGATCATTCTGTAAGAAGCAGCTCGAACTTCCATTCCGTGGTGGACAAAGAAGCAGAATATGCAGGTGGGAGTTCTGTTCCATCAACCTCCTCTTGCACAGACATTGATCACAGATGCTTCTCTGCAAGGCTGGGAAGCGCACATGGGTCAGCTCCAAGTGCAGGGTCTGTGGTCTTCCAAAGAAACTACCTACCATATCAACATGTTGGAGTTGAGAACAGTCCACCTAGCCCTCAAAGCATTCCTTCCCTCGCTTCAAGAAGCTTCAGTATTAGTACAGACGGACAACACCACCACAATGTACTACTTGAACAAGCAGGTGGGAACACGCTTAAAGACTCTTTCATTTGAGGGGCGCTAGAGGGCGCACTGCGGGATGGCTGGCGCCTGAGTCAGCTCCGCCGGACGGGAGACTGCTGTGACTGAGAGCGGGCTGTCAATGAACTTAAAACGGACGGATATTGCTGTATGGGCTGTTTAAACATGTGGGGACCCGCAAGCGTGCGCTTCCGAGGTGTGGAACTGCCTAAATAGGCAAAAACGGAGGTGGACAGAACGGACCTCGGACGACCTCCCAAAATGGCGGCGATCGCGGTATGAAGTACCGCCATAACTGAGCATCCCCTGGGCAGTGGCTGCACCTTCTGGTCGTCAGTGAGGATACATGAGGTGTCCCACAGTGATGTAGCGCGGAAAATCGGGAGCAGACCGGACAGTCAACGAACAGTGAGTGAATTGCGATATGCGTTCCACGGGGCGCAAGATGGCGGCCAGCGTGGAACGCACAAGGGTGAAGCACTCCATGGCAATGTACGGACCCTAAATATGTGGCTTTCTTCCACTAAATTAACGACAGCATCGTTCTGACCCTTCTCTGGGGCGCCTGCGACTATCGACTGTGTGTTTGCCATAGAGCGACGTGGAGTACGGCGGCGGCTCACTTAGACGTGCATGCCAGTGACACAAGAGACATTGCGGTGCTGCTGTCGAGCGAGTCCGGAGGGTTGGTAACCATTCGGGACATGCTGGTGCAGTGTTCAAGGAGTCGATGTTGGCCAATGCGAGGGGAAGGTAGGGGACGGCAGTAACATCGGTCATGTCCCCCTGTGCATAGTAGTGTGATACGACCGTGGTCTGCTATAGGAGGTGAACCACTGTTGGCGCAGCAACCAACACGCATCTAGTGGGCCGCCCGCGCCATCCAACGGGGTTCTGTGAATACGGCGAAAACTATGCTCGGTCGAAATTAGCATAGAGCCTCTGCAAACAGGCAAACATTATTTTTGGAGACAGACTGCCAAGTTTACTTCGAACGAAATTTGGAGCTGGAGCTGGCACGACTGCATCCTCGGTGCTTGTGGGCTCCACAGTCAGCCAATGACAACGGTAACAAGAAAGACTCACACCACTCAAGTCCAACAGCGTGCTAGCCGCGGATCACCTGGTGCACCTGTCGTCATGGGCAAGCCAGAAAAACAACAGACAAAGCTGCAATTCGAGGTAAGGAAACAAACCAAAGGGGCAACTGGAGGCTCGGAATCAGAAGCTGACCATGAAACAAATGAGAGCGCCGGAATGGAGGGAGTTCTGAGGGCCATACAGCGAAGCCTATAAGAAATGAACGGCAAATTGGATACCCTCGCGCAGAGTCGACAACATGGCAGCGAAAATGGACAAGCATGGAGAAAGACTGGTGGAGGCGGAAACGAGGATATCGGCAGTGGAAGATGTTTCTAATACCAACACCACAGTATGCGCCGCCATGGAGAAAGCGATGGACACACTGCGCAATAAGACGGAGGATTTGGAAGCGAGGTCCCGCCGCAATAACATTCGCATAGCGGGGCTTCCAGAGACGACCAACACAGGAAAGATGGAACTGTATGTGGAAAAACTGCTCAAGGAACTCTTTGGTGAGGAAGCGTTTTCCACGGTGTTCTTGGTTGAACGGGCCCATCGCTCCTTGGCACCTCCCCCGAAACCAGGGGCGCCTCCACGCATCATAATAGCACGTCTACTGAACTACAGGGACAGAGATATGGTCCTGCGGAGGGCGCGTGAAAAAGGTGCCATTCAACACCAGGGCAACAAACTTGACTTCTATCCGGACCACACTGTGGCTGTACAGTTGGCCCGCAAGGAGTTCCAGACGGCGAAAAAGAAGCTCAGAGATCTCGCTGTGGATTACTCCATGCTCTACCCTGCAAAACTCAAGGTAAATCAAGACGGGAGATCGACGGTTTTGGCAACACCGCAAGCGGCTCATGAATTCATCAAGAAGCTGATCAAGAGAAGAAAGACGCCAGAGCGAGATGAGCAGCAGGAAGACGAGAGCTGAGCGGAACTGCAGAGGTAGTGGGGATTTCCTTTGCTCGCAAAAAGAGACGCACGCCATGCTGACTTCACCTATGTGAACCATGTACTGTGTGAATGGCACGCTTGAACTATGGAGGTAAGCTGGGGTTAATCAGAAAAGATGGGGTTTCCCTATCTCCAGTAGTGCCCACAGCATTTGCACAACCGTTCCGGCATATACACTTGGACCTGCATTGGATAGTTAATGTCACTTATGAATATAGACGGTTAGATTGCCCTGAGTGGTTCTGTTTCGCACACACTGTGTTTAGGGGCATGTGTCGTTTTACCACTAGAGGGGTACAAACAAGGGGCAGCATAGTGACCGTGGGATACTCTTCTAACGCAGCCCAGCTGCACTGAGACGAGAAATATGCGTGCACTCTGAGCGGGAGGGCAAGGAAGACTCTGGAGGCAGGGTCGAGGACATTGGTGCATGGCATTGCATGGCACAGGTACTTGGTACAGATATGGTTTATTGACACCACAATTTCCGCTTAACGTGTTGTAGCGGTCTACCCATCCACATCCATAATGTGGATGGAGTTGTGTGAACCTGGCGGACCTCAACCTGGGTGTCCCCCAATGCATGTTGGTTTTACTGTTTAACCGGTTTGGGGTATTTATTTATTTATTTATTTATTGTAGAGTTTTATATAGCGCGAACAAGACCCCTGGATATCAGAGCGCTTAACATCAGAATAGATAACCAACACAAGTGTTGACATTATAGGAAACAAACAGATATGAGGTATATAATAGAAAAAATACAATTATGTGAACAGTATATATGCAAACAAACACATGTGCAAATCGCATTAATAGGTGTGATAAGGCTAAGCTTATATCATATGCCCATATTCCTAGCCGAGGTGAGGTAGGCGATGGTAAAGTTTTGGCTTAACAAGTGTTAATCTTTTCTAAAAACAGAGCCGTTATGAGGTAGATAGTGTGGATATGAATATGAGAGATAGTATATATGCGAAGCACAGGTACCATGCAATTCGTATTAAGATGTGGGGTGAGGCTAAGCTTATATCATATGCCATATACCCAGTCAAGATATGTTATCCCATTGCCCTTCAGGTCATAAGGTAGGAGTATCTCTGCATCTTATATAAATCTCAAGTCTTGAGTCATCCAATAGCTTTGATAATATTCCAGTTGGAGCTTCTCCTTCTAAGAGCAGCTCAAAGTCGGAGCAGCTTATCTAAGCAAGGTATTTTCTCATCATGAAGCTCTTCACTTCCCGCTTAAATGATGCAATATTGCGAATTTTCCTGATGCATGGAGGAAGAGAGTTCCAGATTCTAGGGGCCGCTCCAGAGAATGCTCTGTCGTAAGTCTTTTTCTTTCGGAATCTGGCTGGCCGCAATAGTAGACCAACGGCACTCCGAGCAGGTCTGTCACCTCCAGATATCTTAATTTTCTTGGCTAGATATCTAGGAGTGTTGAAGTGAAGCGCTTTGTGGGTTATACATGCTAACTTCATTTGGATTCTGGCTTCATAAGGTAGCCAGTTTAATGCTTTCAAGTGAGGGGATATATGATCAAATTTCCTTGATCCTGTGATCAGTCTTGCCACTGCATTGAGGCAGGCTTTTAGCGGAGCTGTTGACATTTTTGGTAGACCTGCTAAGGTGGAGCAGCCGTATTCAATCCTAGAGATAACAAGAGATTGGATAGCTAACTTTAGATCAATTTCAGAGATGTAGGGTTTCATTTTCCTTAAGTAGTTAAGGTGAAAGCGGGCACTTTTAGCCATTGCATTAATGTGAACTTTCATGTCAAGGTTCTCGTCTAGGGTGATACCAAGCGATTTAGCTGATTCTACTAATGTTGGGGTGCAGTTTAGTGCAGTCACTAGTTTGGTCCATTCCCTTATTTCCGACTGGCACCTTGGTGGCGAAATTAGTAGGAACTCTGTTTTGTGAGCATTTAGCTTCAGGTGGTTGGTGGATAACCATTGCAGCGCTCTTCCTAAGGACTTGTTCATCCGATCAATGTCTTCAATGGAGGCTACCTTTATGTAAATTTGCGTATCATCCGCGTACATGTGGTAGGATATCTGTGATTCGCGGAGAATTTCTGTCAGTGGTTCAACATATAGGTTAAACAGGTCTGGAGAAAGTGTCGATCCTTGTGGGACTCCTATTGTGTTAGGACATGGAGTTGAGGTAGAATGATTGACCAGGAATCTTTGTGTCCTGTTCCGTAAGAAGGAGTCGAACCAATTCAGCACATTTCCAGTTAGTCCCATCCTATCTCGAAGTCTGGTCAGTAAGGCTTCGTGGTTTACCGTGTCAAATGCAGATGACAGGTCCAGGAGAATCAGTAGGCATGCTCGATTTTGGTCTAGGGCTTGTAGCGCGTCGTCCACAATATGTAGTATAGCCGTTTCCGTGCTATGTCCTGCTCTGAATCCTGATTGGCAGTCGTCTAGTAGGGAGAATTTGGTGATGCGTTGGCTTAGTTGCCCTTGCACACATTTCTCGATTAGTTTGGCCAGAAGAGGGATGTTAGTCACTGGGCGGAAGTTATTCGTATCTGTTGCGTCCGCTGTAGGCTTTTTGATTATGGGAACCACTTGTCCTGTTTTCAAGCAGTCAGGGAGAATCCCTTGAGATAGAGATGCATTTATTATTTTGGTCCATATTGGAACCAAAATGTGGCTGATATCTCTTACACATTTTCCGGGAAGAGGGTCTTGGTAGTGGTTATTAGGTTTAATTTCTGACAGCGTTTTGGCGATCTTATACTGGTAGTATAGTTTGAATGTGTCCCAGTTTGCCTCGTTTTTGGTCTTTGTACCTTCTAATGACTGGATGTCATCGTTCGGGGGCAGAGGATGTATAGTGGTTGCCGCATTTGTGAGTTCTTCTTCCAGCGCTTTTGCCTTCTCTGTAAAAAATGTGGAGAATTCTTCACAGCCTAACGGAGTCATTGTATTCTCATGAGAGGATTTAGCTAGCTTGTTTGATTGTTGTTTAAGGATTTCAAAGAGTTTTCGGGGTCTGTTTTTGGCATTGTCCAGTTCTGATCGGATGAATTCCTTTTTGGAATTGATGATCTTTTTATTATACTGGTTTCTGATTTTTCTTAGAGCTTTCAGCTCCGGGGATGAGGGGTGTTGTCTCCATTTCCTTTCAGCCATTCTCAGTTTCCATCTGTCTTCATTGAGTGCTCCACTAAACCAAGGATTTTTTGTCTTCTCTGTGACACTTTTCAGTTTTAATGGCATGGTGTTGTTGACAATATTTTCGATTGACGTCATGTAGTGATCTGTAAGCTCATTTACATTCTGTAAATGGTTAGGTGGCTTTAAGTCTCTCTCACATCTTTCAACCAGTAGCTTCATATTAGCCTCTTTCGTGTCGCGGGTCCATTTTTTGATCTTGAGGGGTTGCACCGTCGTGCCCTTTCTCACTGTGGGTATCGCAAATGATATTGCATGATGATCGGACCAATCACACGGGTCTATAGAACGGATCAAAGCATTTTTGTCTCTTGCAATAATCCAGTCTAATGTCGATCCTTTCAGGTGTGTAGGTAACGAGCATGCTTGAGTTAGATTTAGCTCGTCGAGGAAATCTTTAAGCTTATTGACCAGCTTATCATTGTGGTCGTCCCAATGTAGATGGAAATCGCCTAGGAATATATTATTCACATCCGTACTGGGGTAAGCAGTTATGATCTCCATTAATTGCTCTGTGAACTTTGCGTTGTCACCTGGTGGATGGTAAAATGCATGCAAGTTGCATGTTTGATTGCTTGCCGCTTTTATATTAAGCCCTAAGTATTCGCATGATTCTAAAGGGTCAGCTTGAATCTCTTTGACCTCAATCTCCGATCTGTGAATGCAGGCTATACCTCCTCCTGTTTTTATTGGTCTGTCTTGTCTCACAATGTTATATTGAGGTGGTACTAAACGATCCATGATTGGACCAGATGATTCCGTTAACCAAGTTTCAGTCAGGATTGCCAGATCAAATCCCTTATTGATAATGAGGGCTGCTATATCTGATGCATGATTTGTTGCTGATCGACAATTGAGTAGAAGGCACGACAGGGATTTCTCTGAGTTACTGACATCCCTATCAGTGGATTCAGTTGTTGTTAACTGGACTTGTTGTAGATTGAGGAGGTTGGGTTTTCTGTTGTTCTTTCTGGATGTTCTGTTGGAATCGATAGCTACCGTTTCGATTTTCTCCTCACTCCTGGGGTCAGACGATTCGTATGTTTGGAGTAAACCTAGTATTTCCTCTTGCGTCAAGGATTTCGTCCTCTGTGGTTGATTCAATCTGTTAGCTAGTGCCAAGGCCCTCCCATTAAACATTATATTTGAGGCGTGTAAGACATTCTGGATATTTGCGATCTTAGAGTGGGTGCTTGCCGTTATCTCCAGGATTCTTCTAATTGCTTGGGAAGTATTATTAGCTTCTAGTGCGAGGTTGCTAACCAGATTCTGGAGTTCTTTAGTATCTTTCTGATTTCGGGTCGATTTCTTAAGTATGTTTGGCCTGACTATCCGGGGTTTGCACTCAGTTCTTATCTGTTTTATATCAGTATTCCGAGCCATAGTCCTTTTCTTTCTCTCCCTTGATATATTGTTGGTTTCTAGATTATTTGTGTTGACAAGAGTGGTATCAGGTTTCAGTGCAGCCAGTGGTGGTGTTTTTGTAGGATTGGCAGGATTGGGTTTCTGAAGTGGGTGGGGGGAGAAGAGAAAAAGTTGGGGAATTTCATTACAATTCACTGTATCTAAGAAACATTGCGAACTCCGAACAGCATGATCTAAAGGAGATGGTAGCTTTTCGTGACACTGGTATGAGGCCGCCATGCACACCACATGCAAGACACAGCGCCGTGGAACTTAGATGTAACCGTGACACACATTGGTGATATGAAAGAAACTAACCTAAATCTTCTCACCTGGAATGTCAGGGGAATGAATCACCCCAAGAAAATACGTCTAATCTTCGCTTACCTTACCAGGCAAAAAATAGATATTGCTTTCCTCCAGGAAACGCACATCGCAGCACACACCTCAGCGACCATAGGGAGTAGATGGGCGGAATCTGTACATAGTTCAAATTACTCGTCCTATGCCAGGGGCGTCAGCATATTTGTCCGAAAGGGGCTTAATTTCCGAGTGTCAAGGGTGATTAAAGATCCAGAGGGCAGATTTGTCATAGTGGTTGGCCTATTAAGACGTCAGTCTATAGCTTTCATTAACACGTATGGGCCAAACACGGATGACCCCAGTTTTTTCACTAAGTTATGGCACACTATTTCTGACTTACATGTTCCACATCTGGTGTGGGGTGGTGATTTTAATATAGCCCTACACGACGGGATGGACAGATCACCGAACACTGTAGAAACACACAAGCAAGCACGCACAGAATTACTAGACACTATTGAAGAGTTACATTTAGGTGACATTTGGAGAACTCGTAATCCAGGAATAACACTCGCTACCCATGTGTCGGCGATACATAATCGTTGGTCAAGAATTGACTACTGGTTGGGATCGAGAGATGTGTCTTTGTGGACAGCAGATATCAAACACTTGCCCCGCACACTATCGGACCACAACCCAGTATTATTGTCGTTGCGGCTGCCCCATTACACTCCGCCACCCTTCGCCTGGCGATTTAGTGCGACAGCGCTGCATGACACTGTATTCACGGAAACCATACGCAAGGCCATAGCAGAATACTTTGACCTCAACACTCCCACGACTGATGACAAAGGGGTACTATGGGAAGCGTTTAAAGCAACAATCAGGGGGAAGTGTATTAGTACTACAGCGGGGATACTGAAAGACATCAGACAGCAAATACGTATTAGGGAATCCAAACTGAGCGAACTACAGCTGCGATACGAACACATTCAGGATGTCACCATACTAGGGGATATCAAACGGATTCTGATTGAGCATCAGGAACACGCCAACGCGGAACTTAAATACATATCGGAACGGGGTATAGCGAGGGCGTATGGTGAAGGAGGGAGGCCCGGGAGGGCACTGGCTCACAAAATATGTACAGGCCACACTCCGCAGCACATCAACACAGTGCGTGACGATGCAGGGACTAATAGGTATGACATGAAAGGGATATTGGAAGAATTCTGCACAACGTATGGCCATCTATATGAATCAAAACTCTCCATGTCACCTAATTCCATTCTAGATTATATGGCAGATGTCGAGATAGCATGGCTGTCTGATGGGCATAGAACATACTTGTCTAGCCCGATCACGGTTGAGGAAGTGTCCGAGGTCATTAAAACTCTCCCAAACGGCAAGGCGCCGGGGCCAGATGGCTTCACTGGGGAATTTTACAAAGCTTATGTGGACCAGTTGGCCCCACACTTGGTTGAAATGTATGGGGAAGCATATGAGAAGCAGACCCTCCCAACGACCCTACGTGAAGCGATGCTTGTAACACTACTCAAGCCCGGTAAAGACCCAGACTTCTGCGAATCATACAGGCCCTTATTGCTTATTAACGTAGACGTTAAAATACTTGCCTGCCTGCTGGCCACACGGCTTAAACCTCTGATGTCATCACTAATTAGGCCTGACCAGTCGGGTTTCATACCTGAGAGGTCAACAACGCACAATACGAGAACGCTGTTTGCAATCTCACACTATTTGACACCAGCAACCAAGGCAGCGGCGATCCTCCTGGACGCCGCAAAGGCGTTCGACACAATTGTATGGGAGTATTTACACGCAGTTCTGAGACGCATGGGTTTTCCTATGATGTTTACGCAATGGATATCACTGCTTTATACAGGTCTGTCCGCTAGGATAAAGGTAAAAGGATATATATCGGACCCCATAGAGATAGGCAGAGGGACTAGACAGGGGTGCCCCCTGTCCCCCCTACTTTTTGCGCTGGTGCTGGAGCCGTTGGCATGTAAAATCAGGCAGCACCATCATTACTCAGCCCTGCAGTTTCCGACGAGGCCACTACACATATCGCTTTATGCAGATGATATGGTGTTATACGTAAGGGACCCCGCCCAAAACCTCAACCCCCTGCTGAGAGAATACATCAAATTTGGTCAGTACTCTGGCCTGCAAATTAACTGGGCCAAATCTCAAGTACTGGCATTAACAGATAGCACCGTCCCATTCACATTGGATTACCCGTTAGAATGGCAAGATGAACCAACGAGATACCTGGGAGTCTGGTACCACCGTGACCCTGAACTGGTCATTCGCACAAATTATGGGAGGGTGATATCGGAATTGAAGGAGAAAATAAACAGATGGAAAAAACTGCCACTTTCACTAGCGGACAGGACCGCAATAGTAAAAATGGTCCTACTACCCAAATTCCTTTACTTATTTAATAACATCCCCATCAAACCGCCTGCAGCAGTTTTCCGAAATATAAATAAACTGGTGCTAAATCTTATTTGGGCAGGGAAGCAGGCTAGGATACAACTTCAAACACTAACACTACCATATGCGCAGGGTGGTTTCATGGTGCCCGACCTCTACCTGTATTACTTATGTGCGCAGGCGCAGTTCGCGTTCTTTTGGTACCACGAGATACCATTCATGTCCCACGTTGCAATAGAAGCGGGGGATGCATACCCCATACCACTGGCCTCCATACTACCGCATAAACGCCCTCCACTACACGCAAAAGACATAAACACGATTGACACCACTAACATGGCATGGCACCAGATGGGCAAAAAGGCGAATAAACTCCCATTATACGCGCCAGATTTACCCCTAGCTCATCACCCAGAACTCTCTATCACGCAAGAAACAGTAGGTATGACACTCTTACAACAGGCAGGTATAGATAAAATGGGGGATCTTTATGAGGGTGGACAATTCAAAAAACTAGAAACGTTGACGTACATTAGCAATCAGACGATGCTTTTCACATCCACCTATTATCGACTACAGAGGGCAATGAAGGACCTGTACATAGGGTACCCTGACGAGCCTAACCATCTGATCTCCCTACAGTATCTGCTAACGACTCCAACAGCGGCACATATAGTCTCTCGGTTGTACGCCAGGTTGCAGGAAGACATCGCACTTAACACCGACCGTATGAGACGCAAATGGAATACTGTTATGGTTGAACCGCTTTCCATTGAAGACTGGGCCAGGTCATGCATACTCACTGACATGTTAACCCCGAATGGGAACCTGAGGATAATCCACTATAAATACCTACATCAAATTTACCACACACCACGCAGATTGCATCGCTGTGGGCTGAGGGAAGACTCAAGGTGTAAAAGATGTAGAATGGAGGACGCTGACTTTCTACATTTAGCATGGGACTGCCCCAGGGTAGCCGATTATTGGAAAGAAGTGACAGAGACACTGGGTGCTATGTTGGGCATGACAATGGAATGTTCTGTGAAAGTGTGCTTATTGGGACTAGTTCCAAATGTGCGTGCGACCAAGCGTAAGTACTGCGTGATAGCATTGTTAATGGCTAAGCGTAGAGTATCGCTACATTGGGACAGCAAGCGATGCCCCAAGCTGAAAGACTGGTTAGCAGATCTAACATATTGCAAAGACACACTGAATACCTATGAGGAGGATCTGCCTATGGGCTCTAGACCCAAAGATTACTGGATGTACCTGATTGACTATTTGCAGGGGAGAACGCAGCCGGCTGCGGAGTCTGATGTGGAGTGCTAAATGGGCTGGCGGGTGCGAGGAATGGCCGGGTCAGAGCTCCATAGCGTAACACGAAATGTACAGGAGGAGTGAGAATGTTGTGATGCAGTGACAGTTATATAGTTGTAGGTAGATTATATACAGTTTTTTACATGAAACTAGAAAATGTTCTACTGTGCTGTCATGTCAGACTTAGCGTGACTATGGTACATGAAATGATGCAATGAAATGTACTGAAACACCACCGGACCTCCGGGTTGTCGGTTTTGAGGCCGTGTCACACTGTTCAATACCACATACTAGATACTATTGATGGGCTGCCGGCTTCCGGGTTGTAGGCGAAAAAGCGGTGTACTGAAAGCAGCTTACAATAAAACAGTTTGAACGACAAAAAAAAAAAAAAGACTCTTTCATTGGAAGCCCAATGCTTTTGGCATTGGCTTCTGGCTCGCTAGTTGTCCGTCACAGTAGTCCACCTCCCAGGAGAGTAGAATGTGAGGGCGGACGCACTAAGCCGGCATTTCGAAGACAGGGAAGATTGGGTTGTCAACGACGCAGTAGTAGAAGACATCTTCCAGTCTTGGGGTCGACCCACCATAGATCTGTTCGCGGATGACGAAAACACCAAATGCCGAGACTTCGCCTCAAGGTTTTACCGGCCAGGATCGAAAGGGAATGCCCTTTGATAGACTGGTCAGGGGAATTTGTGTACGCCTTTCCACCCCTTCCGCTGATCCCGAAGGTGGTGAGCAAGCTGACACACTCGTGCACAACGATGATCCTCATTGCCCCCGACTGGCCGAGGCAATGGTGGTACACGGACCTGCTTCACCTGTCAGTGACTCCTCACAAGAGGCTACCATGCTGACCGGACCTGTTATCCAAGATGATTGGGAGGATTCATCATCCCAACCTTCCATCACTGAGGATTCATCATCCCAACCTTCCGTCACTGAGCTTGGCAGCATGGCTCCTGAGGTCATAAAATATGGCCATCTAGGACTGCCGCAGGACTGCATGTCCATTCTTAAAGAAGCAAGGCGTCCTTCCACAAGACATTCTTATGCATGCAAGTGGAAGCGCTTCTATATGTGGTGTATGCAGAATGATAATAATCCTATTAAGAGTCAGGAAGAAGCAGTTCTTCCCTTTTTATTATAACTTGCTAAGGCAGGTTTAAAGTTTAATTCTATTGAGGTGCATTTAGCTGCTATAACAGCTTATAGGCGGTCACCTTCACAACCTTCTTTTTTCCAGTTGCCAGCTGTAAAGGACTTCCTGCAAGGGTTGAAAAAAGTGTACCCTCCAGTGTGTCCTCCTTCTCCTCCCTGGGAGCTGAACCTGGTGCTATCAAAGCTAATGGGTCCTCCTTTTGAATCCATTCATAAAGCTACTTTGCAGCACCTTTCCTGGAAAGGTGCTTTTTTGGTGGCAATCACGTCAGCTCGTAGGGTGAGCGAGATCCAAGCTCTCTGTTCCAAAAAACCCTATACTGTGTTTCATTTAAATAGAGTGGTACTAAGGACACATCCGTATTTTGTTCCTAAAGTGGTGTCAGATTTCCATGTCAATCAGACCATTTCTCTGCCCACTTTCTTTCCCAATCCCTCTACTCCAGCTGAGAGGGCTTTGCATTCTTTGGACCTGGAAAGGGTTTTAAAATTCTATCTGGATAGGTCCAAGTCTATACGTCAGTCTGATCAACTATTTGTAAATTATGGATTGATCAGAACAGGTCATGCAGCCTCGAAACGTTCTATTTCGAGATGGATCGTTTCGTGTATCAAGCTTGCTTACCAGTTGGCGCAGAAGACTCTGGGGTTTTCTCCCAAGGCGCATTCCACCAGGGGGAGAGCTGAGACTGCGGCTTTTCTCCATAATGTGCCCATGTCTGAGATCTGTAAGGCGGCGACCTGGAGGTCCGTCCATACATTTACCAGACATTACTGTCTTGATTCTGACACTAGAGCAGGTCCCCAGGTAGGCCAGGCCTCCTTGCGGAATCTGTTAACAGCTGAGTTCTTGGCTGTTATGATTGGTTATTGGTTGGATCAGGTACTTCTCATTTACCTGCAGGTGGTTGATGGGCTTGCTATTCTATTCAGTGCTTATGACTATTGATGAGGATCTACTGGAAGAGAAGGATAAGTTACTTACCTGTAATCCTAGTTCTCTTCCAGGGGTATCTTCATCAAAGTCATAAGCAACACACCCGCCTCCCCAGGTAAATGAGATTTTTTGTACGTCTCTGACTTATGGTTGAGCCCTGACTTCAGGGTTATGCAAAGAACAACTGACCTAACTGTCACCCCTGAGGCATGATGGGAAGCCTGGGGTCATGGCTGCCTTAAAGGCACTGTGCCAGTTTTTGTGGAAAATGCTTTCATTTTCTATGTTATTGCTTTTCAATGCAGCCTGTGGCTAACAATGTCTATTTATTAGCAATTTTCAGGATTTATGTGTTTTTACTCATTAAAACACAAAGTTCCAGGGCTATTGGACCTAATGTGTTTTTTATTTCCTTGCTAATTTCAGTGCATGTATGAGTGATTACATTGTTTAGCCTCAGTTTTGGGGCTGCATTGGTATGAGAAAAAATAATATATGTACATACATATATGTGGAGCGAGATATATATGTTTTTCCTTTTTTTTAAAAAAAAATATTTTTTTATTGACAAACTGATGAGGAAAACATACCAATAATAAAAAAAACAAAATAAATGTAAATCGTTCCCAAGACAGAACTTGTTTCGATTTCCACTTGGAGCACATTACAACATAATTCATTTTGTTCATACAGAAGGCAAAACAGCAAAAATATTACAGTCTGATAACTGTCTACAGGAAAACAAAGTATCTACCAAATAGGCAGTGTTACTGCATAACCTTCAAATAAAATTACCCCAAATTTTCTCAAATTTTTTTAATGAACGGGCTCCTCTAAGTTTTGCCAGGGCTAGCTCCATAGAGTAAATTTCATTTACTAATGACCACCATTCCCAGATGTTAGGGGGTTTGGGGCAAATCCAGGCTCTAGCCAATATTAGTTTAGCACAAGATATAAGGATCGTCACAAGAGCAGGCCGGGGTAAGGAGACAGGATGTATATCAAGTAACACTATTGAAGCGGTTATAGAGGGTAAATGAATCTTTTTAATTTCCAAAACTTTATGTACTTCCCCCCAAAAGTCCCTCAGAGTTGGACAAGAGAACAGCATATGTTACAGATCTGCTGCATCAACTAAACATTTAGGACATTTGGTACGATATTATTAAGGGACCACTTGGAAATCCTTTCCGGTGTGTAGTACAACATACAGGTTGTTCGAAACTGTTGCAGCCTTAAGCTAGATGATCGTACCGAGTTGTTAATATTGGATAAAGAATATGTTATCTATTTGGGTGTTATATTTAAGCCCATTTTACTGCTCCATTTCTCGGCTAGTTTTAGACAATCGTCGGTTTTGACAGCACAAAGATGCCTATAAGCCTCGCTTATAACTGATTTGTTTTTGGTAGCGTATAAACAATTCCAAATATCACAGTCTAGAATGTCATAAATTTGATTTTTTCCTTATCAGAAAGTCGTGTATTTGTAAATATTTGAATCTCATTGTTTCCGGCAAGTCGTATAAAGTTTTGAGTGTGTGAAAATCTAAAAACCCTTGTGCGCCGTATAAGTCTCCCAGAACGTTGATTCCTTGAGTAGACCATCTAAGGGCCATGCCATCATTGAAAATCCCCGGAAGGCCCGGGTTACCCCATAGCTGAAGTTTCGGATGGTAGAAGGAGATCTTACAAAATGCTAATATATTAACCCAGATCCTGACAATGTCCTTGGCAGTCTTAAATTTCACCCTCTTAAAATAGTTGGGGTCGTTAACTCGAAGCAAAAACATGTTTGAGTCAGATTTTAGCAAGAATGAATGAAAAAAGAATGTGTCTTCGCTATTAAGCAAAGACCGGAGACGGCTAACAAATGAAGACCAAAAATATAGCTTGACATCGGGAAAGTTGAGACCACCCTTATCCGTACTATTTTTAAGGAGTTTCAGTGATCTTCTAGCTTTTTTATACCCCCAGATAAAACTGCTGAATATTCCATCTAATTGCTTGAAAAAAGAATTATTTAATGCTAATGGGATGGAACGGAAAAGATACAAGAATTTAGGTAATACCTTCATTTTGATTAAATTAATTCTGCCAATTAAGTTCAGGGGCAATCTATGTCATTTTTTCTAATAACAAAGTAGTAGATTTAATTAATTCGTTATAATTGATATTATTTATTTCCCTATTTTAGATGTAATTTTGACGCCTAAATATGTAGCGCATTTACAAATCTCCGGGACCATTACCACGGGTACATAATTAGCTATAATTTGTGTCTTGTTTATATTTAACTTGTAGCCAGATACTTTCCCAAACTTACAAGCCTCAGTGGTGATCCCTTGTAGTGCCTCGATAACATCGGAAGAGTAGATGGCAATGTCATCGGCATATGCCGTAATTTTCAGTGCCTGTAAACTAGACCTGAAAGGTACAATTCGGGATTGTGCCTGAAGAGCGTGCAAAAATGTCTCTAGTGAAAGGGCAAATAATAAAAGTGATAAGGGGCAGCTTTGGCGGGTGCCCCGAAAAATCATAAAGTCTGAAGAGGTCAGCCCCCCCATAGCTGATACAGGCTGAGGGATTATCATACAATGCCTGTATCCCCTTTAAAAAGTGCCCACTAAACCCCATTTTCGTCATAGCGTGCCAGAGATAGTCCCACCCCACTCGGTCAAAATGTAAAAGATGAGCCCATACTAGTATCGATGCCCGGGCTGCTGGCGCAAGACGCCTCTTAGTTCCCATGTTGAATAATTACCAAATAAAGAGACGGGCGCTGAAAGCAGGAATCAAGAACAGAGTTTATTACTCATGAGGAGAGCCTGTCATTTCGGACACGAAACACAGTGTCTTTCGGGAGGTGCTCTAACAAGTGAGCTGCAACGTCGTCTTTTATACTTTACAGAACACTTAGCATTACAATCATGACATTGTGAAACACGGAAAGGACATCCCCATGATCCTCGTGTCAATCCTACCCCACATATGTTCACAATAGGGACCCTTTGACCTGTCGATAAGAGGGGAGGGTAATCACGCAGCTGAGTGTTCCGCCAATTTTTAGGATGTGTGCGCCTGATCATAGCCCAGGGGGTGGGGTGCCCAGGATCAATAGTGGGTCCTTTGAAGGGGAGTGATTCCATACAATAAGCAGTAAACAGTATCTCCTGGTTTTAGGCGATGACCTCAGACATGTGTGGACAGTCAATCGCGGAGGGAAGGTTTACTAACAGAGGGGTTATTCATGAAAGGAGAGGAGGTGCTGGTCAGGCGCGGCCGTGACTCCCAAGGACAGGGTCTTGCAGAAGAAGAAGGTTTATGACTTGCCCGTGTGAGGGAGAAGGGAGGGGGGGGGCCAGGGGGTGTACAGGGACAGAGTCGCACAGAGGGAGAGGGAGATCTTATGACTTATGCGTGAGAGAGCGGGGACAGTCAGGTGCAGCTGGGGAGGGCTATGTCAGCTAAGGCAAAGGATGCCTCTCCAAGAGGGAATGGGGGGTTTGCGTGTGTCAAGCAGGAGGGTTGCCTTTCAGGGCAGGGTCGTGCAGAGGGAGGGGGGCTCAGATACGCGCAGAAGGGAAGCCAGTGATTCTAATGAGCAGGAAAAAAGGCCAGGGTGCCTAAAATGGCTGTCATGTACATATGGGTGCGGGCTTTTACTGGCAGAGTGGTGCGGTCAATAGTTTACGGTATTCATGCTGCTTACAGGGAGAGGAGCGGGAAAATGGAATAATGAACGCTGTTTATGTACATCAATTTCTCAAATTTCCACAGTCGCCCCTTTTTACATTACAGAGTTCATTTTTGTAATTGGTGGGGGTACAAAAATACACAGGCGTGAATGAAGAATTAGCATTTGTCAATATTAACATTTGCATATAATCATGGACAGTGTGGTTGACAGGATGTAGCACATAGAAAATTGCATTTGCCGAGTTCCTAATATTCAACGCACTACATAGCATAAATGTTTCTGACTCAAAAATGTGACCAATGAACATCTTGACCAAGTAGTTGAGGGCGGAATTCAGTTCAATACACAAGATCTCTTCGTCACAGTGTCTTTTTAGCAGTGAGCCATCACTGGTAGGCTCTAGTCCGTGTCCTTTCGTTGGCGCTGTTGAGCACCGGCGGTGGAGCTATAGGTCCAGCTCGTATTCAACCTTTCGCGTTGCAAGGTGCGGTCTGTCCTCTGCTGTTAGACCACAGTCCTGTTCCCTAACCAGTCCTTTTAGTGGCGCCTTATGCTCGGCACCTATATTTCCGTGGCAACACCCTATTCCCACCTGAATGCCGTTCTTCTTTTTGGCGTGAAGTCACATGGAAAAGAGGGTGTGTGTTGTTCAAATGGTCTATAGGAGAGAGGAGGAGTTGGGTCAGAGTTCCTGGGACACACAAAAAGGGACCAAGGGAGCAAAAGATAACAAGCAGGCAGGCCCATTAATCGGGCCCAAAGAAGGGGGACGGAGACTCCAGGCACACGTGGGTTAGCAGACGGAGGGCTTCAAGGCAGCCCGTCATTTTTCGTTTCCCACGTTTGAAGTTGCTGTCTCGTCCCGTATCTTGTTGCTCTGTGGCTCCACCTTTGGTCGAGGTCGCATGTGTCTCAAGGTCTGCAGCTAGGCTGTACGTCACGTCTGACCCTTCTCCTCCGGTGATCGTAAATCTTTGAATAGGTATAAAACAAGCTTTAGAGAACTGGCAGAAGAAGACATTTATGCATGTGAATTCCTCCCTCAATCCTACGCACTTGGGAGATACGCTCATCGGTCACAGTCAGAGGTCTATTACCAAGCAGTGCATATGTCAACATTCCTACTGTGTTCATACCAAGTGTATTCATTGTCTATTCATGACATAAATGTATAGAAATAATATTCCCATCAACTTTGCATTTCATCAATTTCAACATTTTGGAGCTTCCAGTGGAGACTTGCCTTTCAAAACCCGAGCCTTTAACAGTCTAACATTTCCCTTCAAGGCTGGCTAACCTTTTCAAAACAGGGCGGGGGCACTACCATGGAGAGTCAGGGTAAAACAGGTTTTTTTTTCTCGAGGGGCGACAGTTACTCATGGTCATCATGTTTATATCCGGGGCAACAGCTGGGGACAATCAAGTGGGGTGGGGATGCTTCGGGCATTCGCGCTTGGGTGCGAAGGGGTGGGGCAATCTGGGCATTGGGGGTCAATTCTAGACGTTGGCGTTCGTCTCTGATGAACAGAAAAATAAGGTGCCATTGACATACAGTTCCCCTATAAAAGGCCAAATTGGGGGACCTTAGTCGTCTTACCTGTCCTTTCCTTCTCAGCCAATTCGAGTTCATTCATTTTGCAGAAGGGAGAGGTAGTAATATGGCGAGATACAATAATTTTAGTTTCGGTCAATTTCGCTGAACACCTTCGCGTTCAATAAGTATCCAATCAGACTGGTGCCAGCGAGGCACGATTTTACCACAAAAAGGAAGAGGAAATAGGGAGAATCTCATAGAGAGAGAGAGTCGTCCGCAATCTAAACGAGCCATTCGGTACACGTATGACATGTAGATAGAGATAGATAGACAGAGAGGGAGAGAGAGAGAGATAGAGATAAAAAAAAGGGGGGAGAGAGATAGAGAAAGAGAGAGACGTGTACAAAAATAGGTCATTTAGTGCGTTCACAACACAGAACAGCAGGGGGTCAGGTAACGGAGAGACGCAAACAGAGGGAGAACATAAACCCCTACAGTACACACACACACACTCAGACAGAGGAAGACAGTACATGTATTACATATATATAAGACATTCACGACAAAACAGAAAACAGTTGTTGGCCAACAAGATCTATTTTTATATCCTTCGTATCTTTACTATCCTATTTACCTACATGCTTAGCTCTTTTTACCTTTCCCTCCTTTTCCCTCTCGCTTGTTATTTCTGCGAGTGTTCTCAATTGCCAATACTTACACCTCGGTCAGTCGATCAGAAATTAACCTGGTCGCGCTATTTACCCATGGTTGGATCTTAAACCATTTTTCAGTTCCTTCCTTTGGTGGAAAGTTCTCCAGGCTGAGGCAACGGCGAGTATTGATCGGGAGAACTGTCGGACAGCTTGGCTATATCTATAAGAGTGTGAGAAGGGGGCAGTATATTTTGAACATCAGCAACATTTCTAACTTCCCAGACGGGTGCAGTCTTGGTAACCCTTACCCATGCACTTTTCTTTTGTCCTTTCCCTACCTAGTCAAACGTCTAGTTACATTCTCTAACGTGTTATTTCGAGTCAATTTTCGTCATACAGTACCCGTCAAGTTTCTATGTCAGTCCATCCTCCCAGTCGCTACGTTCTAAGGAGGAACAGTCATGTTTAAGTCTACGTCTTTCAAAAACTTATCGACATAAGGACTATGCTCATATTCCCTCCTTCCCTTTTCGTCGGTGGTTCGATCATCGCTCTCCCATACTTCAGCCGACGTTCCGACGCGACCTGCAGGAGGAGAAAGAAGGGGTGGGGGGGGGGCAGCATTCAAACCACATCAGCATGCAGTAGTCCGAAAGTGTTTTTACCTACCACATACTCGACCTATCTCCACGCAGTGCATTTCTTTACCATCTCGGCGTTTAAGCCCAGATGGACCAGTAATGTCAGATAGATAATCATTGACGATCTGCGTATCTACACGGGTTACTTGGTCGCGACCCCTTTTGGTTGTGTGCAAGGGTGGCGGTCAGGTGGCATTTCTGTGGTGTCGTTCTAAAGCGTCTAAAACACTTTTCCGGCTGCCTGTGACACATAATGTAGCTGCTAAATATCGGGTCCTTTTTAACCTTCAGCCTTCATCATACTTTCTCGTCGCTCACAGTAGTAATACATTCAAAACTCATTAATGCAACCACTACAACTATGCTTTCTTTTTCAAAATACTTTTAATAAAAAGTGCTGGTGTATAAATACAGGCCTACAACCCAGTGGACCGGCCACGGAGCAGATTGGAACTGTACATAGGAAGAACGAAGTTGGTGGCAGTTCATTGCATAAAGTGCGGCAGTGCAAATAAAATCGTATCGAACTTTCCTACAGAGCAAGCATGATGCATGTCAAGAATTCAGTTTCTCAATTAATTCATTAATTCATTATCCAAATGCTCACTCAGTTCTCAAATTACACCAATTCATTGTTCCCAATCATAATTAGTACCCACCCTAAATCAGTTCATTGTCCAAACACATGATCAATATCTGTCTTACATTGCTTCTTTCTTTAAACACATAATCATTATCCATCTTATCGACTTCCATTGTCCAAAAATGCATACATATCTCAGAGCATCAATATTCGAGCAATCCGGGTGAACAGGGAGTTTGAAAGTTTCGTTTCGTGTATCGGCGCCATTTTGGGCGAGGTCAGGCAGGTTCCAGTATAGTCAGATTGCCTCCACTGACTCGTAGTAGGACCAGAACCTTCCGTTGGTAGTTCAAAAGTTTTTCACAATGTGGTAACAGTCTAACAATATGGACCATCAGTCAAAGAGTGGGGTGGGCGGCAACAATTTTCCTACCGGGTCATTCTGGTGTTCCACCGGAACTGAACAAGTCTGTACCTTGGCTGTGTTTTAGCCATTTCCAAACTGAGGCTGGCGCCGGCAGGAGTGCGTCGATGTCGCGGTTCCCAGTGAGGGGGACGGGGGCGCCCATGCAGAGGGGTCGGGGGGCTCCCCGGCTCTAATAGAATCTTCAAAGTTGAGGAGAGAAGGCATGGGGCGTGTGCCCGTCCCGGGCAAAAGACCGCTTTTCGATGTGGACCCTCTTTAAGCAAGAGCGTTGGGGTGTCGCTGGAAGCCTCCACCTGGAGGGAGGTGGGGGAGGCTCGTTCGCGTCGCCTCCCCCTTCCAGCGACCTTGCGCCGATCCTCGGCTCCGCCGCTTCGGTATTGGCCGTGCCGGCTATCGAAGATGGGGGGGGTGGTCGGTGGCTGAGGCAAGACAGCCCCCCCCCCCTTCTGACATGTGGCGGGACTACCTGAAACTATCCAGGGCTGACATGTGGCGGGACTACCTGCAATTGTCCAGGCGTCGACATGTGGCGGGACTACCTGCAATTGTCCAGGCGTCGACATGTGGCGGGACTACCTGTAAGCGCCGCCGTCCTCGCCTCGGCTTCGGCCTTCTTTGCGGGCCGGATCAGGCGAGAGAGAGAGAGGGGGGGGTGGTCGGTGGCTGAGGCAAGACAGCCCCCACCCCGTGGCCTGCAGGGCAGCAGAAGAGGAGAGAGAAGAGGCCTCACGGTTTTCTGGGCCGTCCGCCCCACAGCCTCCCCTTCCGACTGCGGCCAGGCGAGCCCCGTATGCCTCGAGGCCTCGCCTTCCGGATGGGCGTAACCGCGGACCTGTGGCACTTCGGGAGTTTCCGGAATGGGGGTAGGTACCTATTGATTTGTATCTATTTCATGTGACCGTTATTTGGGCGTGGTGGGCAACGAGGCAAACATGTTTGGAGCAGGAGTAGGCAGAGGAACCTAGCTACCTCGTGGCTGTCTTGCTATCAAATTTTTCGCCATTTTATATTTCTTATTACGAACTGTTTCTAATGTTTCTTATTTTTAGTGAAGTCAAAAGCTCATCAGGGGGTTACTGACTTAGCCTGATTTCTTATTATTTTTATTCTTCTTTTCCTTAGCGTGTTTCGAGCTAAAGTTTCTTGTTAATAGGGTGCGGTGATCACTTCATATTTTTATGTGTCCTTTTCATTAGGGGTACTCCTGGACGGACCAGACGAGTTACCTCCAATAAATGGTCCGGGGTGGAACTAGATTATCAATCAAAAGGGGAACATATATTCCTTCATTAGGGTATCATCCTGGACAGACCAAAGGATGTACTTCCACTTACTAGGGTAGCCTCCTGGACGGACCAGATGGTCTACTTCCACTAAATGGCCCATGAGTGGGGAGCATATGTCCTCCATAAGGGTAGCCTCCTGGACGGACCATGCGAGCTACCCCCCAAATAAATAATCAGTGGGGAGTGGGTAGGACTGACGAATTCACAAAGGGGCATAACCTACCCTTTACTACTTGCAAAGATTAGACAGAATATTTCTATTCCACGTTGTTTGCAAATAGAAAATACCTCAAACGAAACAATTCCTGGAACAACAATGTCCAGGCAACCAATCAATCAGTGGGGAGAAAAACAGGCATGACGGATTACAACGGGGACAAACGTCTGCATTACCTGCCCTTCGCTATCCATAAAGGAAGACAGAATATTTCTACTCGTCTCTGTTTGTAGACAGGGAAGATCTCAAAGAGCAACAATCGATTATTAATCGATTTCAAACAATCAGTGGGGAGAAAAGTAGGCATGACGGATTACAACGGGGACAAAAGTCTGCATTACCTACCCTTCTCTATCTGCAAAGAGGGGCGAACGTTCCTATTCGCCGCTGTTTGTAAACAGAGAATGTCTCGTTCTCAATAAGAGAACCAATATTTCAAGTAGCATCCAAAGCTAAATGAACCAATAACAACAATATCAGTATTCAAATACCGATTCCCATACAATCAATCAATCAATCAGATGGATAAAACCATCCTACCAATCAGGCGCAAAACGTCCTACTTAATCTTACCCGGACCGGACCATGCGGACAGTTCTTCGTCTTCCTCCTCCAGCGCCCGATTGTTCTCTTACTCCATGCAGCATTCCTGTGGGATTCCAGTCAGGACAATAGGTCACTCGAGAGAGGTCCGTTCAGAATCGGTGAAGTTCATTCAATCGGCAGCCGGACGCGGGCCCTCTCAAGGCAGGTATACTCCGATTATTTAGATATTCACCTCATCGTCTGGATCTCTCTTACTGGACCTCATGTCACTGATGGACCCCGCGTTGGGACGCCAATTGTAAAAGATGAGCCCATACTAGTATCGATGCCCGGGCTGCTGGCGCAAGACGCCTCTTAGTTCCCATGTTGAATAATTACCAAATAAAGAGACGGGCGCTGAAAGCAGGAATCAAGAACAGAGTTTATTACTCATGAGGAGAGCCTGTCATTTCGGACACGAAACACAGTGTCTTTCGGGAGGTGCTCTAACAAGTGAGCTGCAACGTCGTCTTTTATACTTTACAGAACACTTAGCATTACAATCATGACATTGTGAAACACGGAAAGGACATCCCCATGATCCTCGTGTCAATCCTACCCCACATATGTTCACAATAGGGACCCTTTGACCTGTCGATAAGAGGGGAGGGTAATCACGCAGCTGAGTGTTCCGCCAATTTTTAGGATGTGTGCGCCTGATCATAGCCCAGGGGGTGGGGTGCCCAGGATCAATAGTGGGTCCTTTGAAGGGGAGTGATTCCATACAATAAGCAGTAAACAGTATCTCCTGGTTTTAGGCGATGACCTCAGACATGTGTGGACAGTCAATCGCGGAGGGAAGGTTTACTAACAGAGGGGTTATTCATGAAAGGAGAGGAGGTGCTGGTCAGGCGCGGCCGTGACTCCCAAGGACAGGGTCTTGCAGAAGAAGAAGGTTTATGACTTGCCCGTGTGAGGGATAAGGGAGGGGGGGGGCCAGGGGGTGTACAGGGACAGAGTCGCACAGAGGGAGAGGGAGATCTTATGACTTATGCGTGAGAGAGCGGGGACAGTCAGGTGCAGCTGGGGAGGGCTATGTCAGCTAAGGCAAAGGATGCCTCTCCAAGAGGGAATGGGGGGTTTGCGTGGGTCAAGCAGGAGGGTTGCCTTTCAGGGCAGGGTAGTGCAGAGGGAGGGGGGCTCAGATACGCGCAGAAGGGAAGCCGGTGATTCTAATGAGCAGGAAAAAAGGCCAGGGTGCCTAAAATGGCTGTCATGTACATATGGGTGCGGGCTTTTACTGGCAGAGTGGTGCGGTCAATAGTTTACGGTATTCATGGTGCTTACAGGGAGAGGAGCGGGAAAATGGAATAATGAACGCTGTTTATGTACATCAATTTCTCAAATTTCCACAAAAAGCCTTCTCGGCATCCAGCAAGATCATGCCGAGTGGGGTGGACTCAGTCTCAGCTACGTCGAACGCCGTTATAGCCATGTTAACGTGAGTGGTAGTGTCTCTCCCAGTCACGAACCCGTGTTGCTGTGGGTTAACTATTTTGGGCATAAGAGGAGCCAACCTAGTTGCTAGATTTTTCGCAAATAGTTTTGCGTCGGTGTTAATCAGAGAGATGGGTCTATATGACCCCCTCTCCTCCTTTGGTTTACCCTTTTTGAGAAAAAATATTATTTTAGCCCTGTTCCACGAGTTGGGAGCTTTTCCAGTTAACCCAATAGATTGTATAACCTGTAATAATAGGGGTACCAGTTACTGTAAGCAGATTTTATAGATCTCAAGAGGGATGGTATCTTCCCCTGCAGCTTTCTCTGCAGGCAAAGCGGCAATAGCTTGGCGGAGTTCTTGCCCTGTGATATCTTCAGACAGTAGGTCTATTTCTGAAATATTACATACATTTATTGAGTTCTCATCTAAATAGTTCCGTATTGTAACTACGCTAGGGGTAGATTCCGGAGTGTACAAGGACCTGTAAAAATCCACGAATTGTTCCAATATATCGTGCGGCTGGTCGTATAACTTATTATCAGGTCCTCGAATATTAGCGATCAAGGTACTAGCTCTATCCTCCGCCACTTTATATGCCAGGATTTTACCAATTTTAGCCCCGCCCTCATATTGCGCGATCTTGAATTTGTGTATATTGGCACTATTATTTTGGATAAACTTTTCCTTAGTTTCAGATTTTAATTGGCCAAGTTTAAGACCTATTTCAGGTACCGTTGGCAGGTTTAGTCGTAGCGCTGAAGCCAGCAGTGCTTCCTGGGCAGCAATACTAAAGATCAGAGATTCACTAAGTTTTCGGCGCTCAGAATTTTGTCTAAACATGTATTCCTGCGTAAATCCCCGAATGCTTGCGTTACAGGCATCCCAGACCGTATTACATGTAGCAGAGTTCTGGCTGATTTCTATAAAATCAGTAAGATGGGTTTTTAGCTGTGAGATGTAAACAGCGTCTGATACTAAATATCTGGGAAAAGATAATGGTCTAGGACATGTACGAGTGTGTGGAGTGACAAATATCAGCATTATGGGGGTGTGATCCGAGGAGATTCGGGGGCATACCTCCATTAGACTAGTGTTTAAGCATTGGCGAATTTTACGTATTCGCGATCCGCGAATTTGCGGATTTGCTATCCACAAAATTCGCGAATTTGCGGATTTTTGTTTTTTTGCGTGTTCGCGGGGTTTTTTGCGTGTTCGCGAGCCGCTTGCATAGCGAAGTTACCCATGCAGTCGTTTATGGGAGAGGGAGAGAGAGATAGATAGATAGATAGATAGATAGATAGATAGATAGATAGATAGATAGATAGGGAAAGAGAGAGAACGAGAGAAAGAAAGAGAGGCCGGATCTCTGAAGGGCCAGATTCCTGAGTTGCCCCTACAGAACATACAGCTTTTTTTTTTAGCAAAATGCATATGAAAATTGTGCTGTAAAGGTCTCTTTTAGTTTAACCCCTCCTGACAACTCAAATGGGTGTATTTGCCATCCTCTCCCTTCTTCCTGTTTTTTATATATGTAAGTGCTTCCTGATGAGGTTTAATTCCTTGGACAGGTGCCTCGTTGCCTACTTGTAACTATTCTCTGACCCTGCTTCAAGGGTCAGAGCAGGGTCAGAGAATAGTTGCAAGTAGGCAACGAGGCGCCAGGAAGCAATTAGCAGCAGGTGTCCAAGTTGAAGTTAATTTGTTTGTAACCCTTTTGTAAAAGGTTACAAAGAAATTAGGTTCAACTTTTGCACCTGCTGCTGTAACCCTTGCTTGGCTGAAAATTCGTCCCCGCTGATTCGTGGATTTTACCGCGATTTCGCGAGATTCGCGGATCGCGAAATCGCAGGAAAATCCACAAATTCACCCGCGAAACGGATGTTACGCCCACCCTTACTAGTGTTTAATAAGTTATCGTTAGCTAAAGCCATGTCCCGCCGAGAACATAGTTTGTGGGGTGCAGAATAATATGTGTACCCAGAAATGTTTGGATGTAAGTACCGCCAAGCACCTTTAATATTGTGGATGCAGCAAATATCTAAGATAGAAGTTCTAGTTTTACGCATCCGCTGGAAGCTCCCGGGCCTGGTGGTATCTAGTTGGTAATCCATAATACAGTTGAAGTCCCCTATTATAATAAGCTCCCCCTCCCAGTCTAAAAGTTTTACATTTAGATAGTCAAAAACCCTAGGCTCGTCTTGGTTTGAGCCGTATACCACACATAAGACGTATTTATTATTTTCAATGCTCATTTGAGCGATGGCCCATCTACCATCCTTATTGTGAGCAGTATGCAAAGTTTCTACCCTAAATCATTTGTCCTTAAGGTTTGCAACCCCTCTAATTGAAGCCCCAAAAGTAGAGCAGGTTACAATATCATATCCTAATTGACAGAGCAGTTTTTTATCCTTGCCAGCTATATGCGTTTCAGATAGTAACACAAAGTGAGGATTATGTAATCTCAACTCTTCCGACACAAGACCTCTCTTATTTTTACTGTTTATCCCCGCAACATTCCATGCTAAACATCTTATTTTATGCATTCAAAAGGAAAACAAACAACAAAGCAAAAAACCAAGTGGAAAATTTCTGTCCTTGAACCACACAAAAGTAGATATTTGCTCGTAATTTTATTCTTAATAGCATGTCTCCCCGTTGGATTGAAAATGCTTTTTTTCAAATTTTTGCCCCCCAAATGCCCCCACCCTGTGGAGAACAGAGAACCCCCTCCCGCTGCCTCCCTGTCTCCCACCCCCACCGGGGAGGGACCACCCTTCAGCTTCTGCTGCCGCTGTAGGGGCAGCGCCAATGGTAGACCGCCTGGAACAGACCCCACCCCCCCTCTGAAAAAAAGTTTGCCTAAACACAATCAAAATAATTATTCCTGAGAACTAAAAGGAATAGGTCATAAACTCAACCCCCTAGAGTTTTTTAACCGTGGTCTCCCTAACTATTATATCAGCATAGTTGTAATTCTACCTGATCAGTTGTTATACTAATTAAAGCCTAACTCTTACTTATGCTGGATAGAAATAGCTCGGCTTCTTTTGTATCATTAAAGAAATGTGTATGCCTGCCTTTAATAACCTTAAGACGGGCAGGTTCCTGAAGAAAAACCTGCCCCCCAATGGATTTAATTGGGTCGATAAGTTTACGCAGTTCCCATCGTCTGTCCATTGTGGCTTTACTAAGGTCAGAGCGAGTAAACAGAGAAAAATTCCCTATAGTTATGGGGGCATTAGGACGTGCTTTCTGCCAAACAGCCTGTCGCAATAAAAAGTTGCCAAAACAGATGAGAAAAGGACGTGGGAATTTGCTCTCTTTGTTCTTTTGAACTAAAGGTAAATGGTGTGCCCGCTGAATTTGGGAGTCCCAGTCCCAATCTGCTAAGTCTGGGAAAGCTTTTTGTAGTAAACCAACAAGGAAGGCCCTCAGATCTGAGCCTTCAGATCCCTCCGGTATCCCAAAAAGGCTCAGGTTTGATCTTCTCTGCCGATTTTCCAAATCCTCAACTTTCAGTTGGAGAGACGTCATCTGGATATCATGTTGATTTACTACAATGTTCATACGTGTGGCAACCTCCTCTATGCCCACCACCCGGTGCTGTAGCTCTTCAATGTCCTGCGAAACCCCACTAAAATTAGAGGTCAGTTCTTGTAGAGAGGTCTGTAGTTTGTTATTGTCCTCCCGCAACTGTAGGTAGTGTTCTTGCGCTTCTGCGCGTTGGTTGGTTAATATTTGCAGTATAATATCCAGTTGGGAAGAATTATTCTCTTGTTTATCTTCATCTTCAAATTCTTGAAGCATAGTGGTTTTATCAATCATAGAGGTGGCTGATAATGCTGAGGTTAGGGCAGTAGAAGAGGTTAAAGTATAATTATTAGCAGCTATATTTTTGGTGTTATTCCCCCCATTTCCGCATGTAGCTAGCGGCTTTGTATTGATAGTCAGCGTCGAGCCATTAAGTGGTAAGGTTGCTGGCCCGGGCTCTAACGTAGACACCGCCTCTTGATCGGGTGATGCAATTGATAGTGCATTTAAGGGTGTACTTGATGCCTTGATCTCTGGAGGGGCAGAACAGCCTAAAGTGCCCAAAGTGGGGTCAAAGTCCGTAGGGCTTGTCCCGGATAGTCTTAATGTCATGCTCTTTACAAGCCCCTTCGCCTCAATCTATTTTCTGAGAGGGCTTTTATCGATAAGAATTTTCTTAGCAGTCAAGATATTACTTGTAATTAACCGATTTAGAGTGGTACCGGCTTTTAACTTTGGGCTTGGTTTTCGTTTTGCGCCTTCTAGCCGCCAATGACTTTGTTATGTTATCAGACGGGTCGCCCATCTCTTCCTCCGTCTCCACTTCATAGTCTTCATAAGACCCTAGGTCAGCGTTCTCCTCTTCCATCTCTTCAGAAGTGTGGCAAGTAGCTAGGCCATCGTGCACCCCTATGTTAGATAACCCAATTTCATTAATAACTACGTCTGCAGCCAGTCCTGGGTCAGGACCTAATGGTAGTTCGGAAGAGCCCGGATTCACATCATGCATCTTACCAGCATTAAGAACCGTATTGTTTATTTCTACATTTACCATTTCATTTGTTTTTTCCAAATCCATAGCCACATTGTTTGAGTTTACATTTGTATCTGGGTTTGAATCTCTGCCATCTGCCAAGTCCTCTTTAGCCATAGCTGGTACTTCTGTAGATAATATCAACTTAGAGTTTGAGCTTGTAGGAGGCTTTATTGGAGCTGAAACATTGTTACCGGACTGTGATTCTACTACAACTCCTGTAGCTTCCACTGTACCTGCTACATTTGGAGCGGTTGCGTCTACCGGGGGAGTTGCGCGGCCAGCTTCACCAGCTTCACCCCCTGTCATAGATCCTGCTAAGGCCCCCAGCTTAACCCTCGATTTGGCGGCATTTTTTGCAGCATTTTTCAAAGAGGAACCTGAAACGGTCAGCGTCGGGGGACGTAATAGTGGCTTACCGACAGTTACTCGCTCCGACCCCTTGTCTCCCGACGACGACGCCGCTGCAGAGGGTTTTTCTTTGGTGCTGCACGTTGTTGTCTCTCCCCCCGAAGAAGCCGAGAAAGCCGAGGTGTCCGGAGACGCCGCTTCTGCTGCTGTTGCTCCTGCCGTAGAGGGGGGTGGAGTGCCATAGCTACCGTTATCGTCGTGACCATGGAAAGGGGGGAGCGGCAGCAACCCTGAGGTATTTTTACTATTGGGAGTGGAGCGAGGCAGATTCATTTTGCTAAGCCCCCAAGCACGAGCAGCAAGTTGAAGACCGGACCAGCCAAACCCAGAGCAAGCGAGCAGGCTGCAAATCGTGTGCCGAATGGACCGTGAAAAGTCTAGGAGCCAAAGCATCTGTAAAGTTCGATATACGAGCTTCTTTTGCCAATTTCCAAGTATTCAGGTTTTCACCGACAAATAAATCTTCAGAGTGCAAAGAGTACTTCAGAGAGGCATTATGTCCGTTATTTCAGTACTTCGTTTCCTTAGTTCTCATCAGAGGGGGTAGGGAGCCTCCAGGTTAGCTACTGCTCGTCCGCCTCCTCACTCCGCCATCTTGGATCCAGAGCCATATATATGTTTTTCCATATATATTTTTATATTGTTTCCGGGGTCCCGCACATGGGCGGGAATATTCAGTGCTTATGACTTTGATGAGGATACCCCTGGAAGAGAACTAGGATTACAGGTAAGTAACTTATCCTTCTAACCACAACCCCACATACAATGATGAGAGTGCATGTGTCCGCGTGGAGTCAGATTTACCATTCTAACTACAACCCAATAAACAATGATGAGAGTGCAGGTGTCTGGGTGTTGGTCAGATTTACTATTCTAGCTGCAGCCATGTGAACAATGAACACAGCGCAGGTGTCTGGGTTTGGTCAACTTTACTATTCTAACTTCTACCCCGCAAACAATGATGAAAGTACAGGTGTCCTGGTGTGGTCAGCTTTACTATTCCAGCTACAGCCCGTGAACAATGATGAGAGCGCAGGTGTCTGGGTGTGATCAGATTTACCATTCTAGCTGCCGCCGTGAAAAATGATGAGAGCGCATGTGCCCGGGTGCGGTCAGATTTACTATTCTTAATGCAACCTCATAAACAAGGTTGAGAATGCCTGTATCTGGGTGTTGGTCAGATTGACTATTACATTTGGCAAAGTGAATAGAAAGGGCTTTTTAATATTCTATCTCCAATAACACAACCATTTAATTTGTTCATTTATTTATTCTAATGTAACATACTCAACATTGAGGTATACATGTGATGTACATGAAACAGGATTACATGGTACAAGTTACATAACATTGGATGGAAGAAGAACAAATAAACAATTGAACAGACACAGACCATTAGAGAGAACATTTCACTTAGATTGGTTCCACAATGAGTCATGGTGTGGCAGGAAGCTTAGTAAAGGGGGGTAGCAGACAATAGGAGATATAGAAACCAAGAGGTTTATTCACAAGCACATTCCTCTGCAGTTGCATCACTTTCTTAGTGCGCCGGCGGCACAGCGTGCCTGCCCACATTTACAAGGCCACATAAAATCGCCCTGCGTAGCTTTTCATATCCTTAACCCCTTCGACGCTGAAGCTCGTCATGAAGTACACCTCTTGTACGCTCATGAGGAGCTCAGCTCGTTATGAACCGCAGGATTTTCAATCTTCAGCGCACAGCGGGAAAATGCGCCACACCGATGGTGTTAATAAATACGGACCCGTTTCACACATTACTCTGCGTGAAAGGGGCGTTCCATGGTTCTTACTGTGGGTGTTCCCACAGAACATCCATGGAATCTGAGGCATTCCCAGATTTAAAAGTTTTGGTAAACCTAGGAATGCGTCAGATTCCTACCCCTGTCAGGGGAGGCTTAAGGGAGGCTTAGCAAGGAGAAACACAACTATTGGTATTGTTTTTGTGCAGGAAGCTGTCACTACCTGCACGGAAATATTCACCTCGTACAGCATAGACACCTTTGCACCATGGTTCAATGATGCCTGTGTTTGCGCACGGCAGCCCATCGCGTGCCATCGCAGGAGAAAAGGAGAGTAATCTTGTAGATACGGCGCATTCCTGCCCTTTTCTTTTGATGCATGGCAGCACAGCAGGAAGGCTTGCTGTGCTACTGTGTGTCAAAATATTGTAATTGAGGCCCCAAGTGTCGGATATCAAATGCAAATCAGACCGATGTGTTAATGAGCATGCTAACTTTATCAATACTAGCCCACTGTAGCTTGCATTTCTACTGTCCTCCTCTCAAGAGTGCTAGCAGGCAGTCTCTGGACAGGATCTCACAATGTAACACAAGGTTGGAAGAGAAATGCAAAGAGAGAGACATCAACTGCATCTTGAAGATCCTTCACTTGACACCTTTATAGGTCAAGTTATTTCAAAAAGTATACAGAACAAGATATTACTTCTTTCAATGCTAACCTGTGTTCCATGGTGTTTTTTCAGAATTACACGTAGATAAGTTTACCAAGAATGCGAAATTGAAATGTCACTTTTCACTAAACGAGTACACGGGTCCAACAACAGGACCGAGGGCTACACCCCCAGACTTTACTGTAGCCCAGATTAAAGACATGTAGACTGTGCTATCTCTAGACCAGGGCAGCTATTCTTCTACGGAACACATACTAGAGAGTCTTGACATTAACCAGGACTACACATGTGGGAGTGGGTTCCACACACGCAGAAAGTTCACCCCAAAGGGCTCTCACCTTAATAGCATGGAGGTTTTTCATAGGCAAGTGAAGGATGACTTGCACTGTTTAGAAGACAAAGCACTTAAGTCCCGTAGGTCTTACCTTAGAGATAATCTTTCACATGACGAACGGGCATCTCTGAACAATCTGAGTAATAACAATTAATTGGTGATCGGAGAAGCGGAAAAAGAGGGGAGTGTTGTTCTGATGAACAGGCGCGATTACGAAGAAGAGGTCCATAGACAACTGGACAATGTGGTACATTACGAGAAGTTATATAACATTTCTTCTGCCCTTCCTACACTATACATTAACGAGAAGCTAGTGCATTGGAAGGAGACAGGGTTGCTTAGTTTCGGTTCCTTTTGATCAAAAATCCTAGGTTTTCCTGTCTTTACCTATTGCCAAAAGTACACCAAAAGGGACTGTTTCCTCCAGGACAGCCTATTATCTCTGGGTATGGGTCCATGACTGAACATCTCTCACAGTGTGTTGATTTCTTTTTAAAACCCTTAGTACAGAATCTTCTGTCCTATATAAGGGGCACTAAAGATGTTTTAAGTAACTTCAAGGATTTGGTCTGGGTCTGGGATGAATCATTGTGGTTTGTCACTTTGGACATTGAGTCACTCCAGACAAGCATTTTGGGGCCAGGGCCGTAGATTTCTTTCTATCAACACAAAGGGTCAACTTATAAGAACACAATGAAGTGGTTGGAAGAATAATGTATATTCACTAACCAGTGACTTCTACCCACCCCTCTCCACCACGAGCACAACCATCCCAAACCCCCCCCTTTCCATGCACCCTTACTACGACTCCAAATGTATAAAGTGCTCGTAAGTATACGCTCTTAAGTATATGGAATAAATATACTGCAATTGAACATTTTTGGCACTCTTCTTGCTTTTTTGACATTAACTGCATGTTTTACAGTGGTCTCTTGGTACTTTATTGTCTCTCTAACATAGTGTTCCTCACATTAATTGTATGCCTTTCAGAAAACATTTATTTTGGTATATGATATTAATAATCAGTGTTGGTTACCCTTACAACACACCACAGACAGATTGTGAATTATCTCTCCTCCAAATAGCTGTCACGGAGCAGTTTTTTAATTCCTGCATTGTACCTAGGTCTGGTGACGATCATTGGGTTACCCCATTATTTTGTAATGGCTCGCATAGTTGCGAGGCATGGAGCATACAGTATAGTGGGGGGTAGCTCCGCCCACTTTTAAAGCATCTTTTTCATTGGCTTAAATTGTAAATCCTGCATTCTCATTGGTTTTCAGCTTGTTAGTCCCTCCTCCTGAGAGCTATGTCTTCATTTTTCTCCTTTCATGGCTATCAGCCCCTTTACTTTAAAAACTCTTTTGTTCCCTTTGCCTCCCCCATTCCCTCCCGCAGTCTGCAACTTCTCTGCCCACCACCACCCCCAGTCCCCACTCCCATTCGTATGTTCTTGGACGCCCACACTTTTGTTTTCAATGCAATAGGTCTTGTGTAAATACGAGTCCTCTTGCATTTGTAAATGCTTGTTTTCTCCTGGGATTGGCTGGGTGAGTTTGCACTATATTTTGCCTGACCTGTCCAGATGGTTATATTAAGCATGTGTCGAGCAGCCGCCATACAGATGCTCCTGTGCACGAAGAGGAAGGTGTTTACCAGGACCCAGGCAGCCGCCTAGCAGAGCAGGAAGAGAAGCAGGCTGCAGTGCTGGCAGGTTTGGGAGGGCGGTCAGATCTGTTTCATGGCGGCTTGTTACGTAATGTCTGGTGTAAGACCCGCCTTGCTCCTTGTTTGCAGGAATTGGAAGTGTTTGGAAACAGGCTGACTACCGGTGTTCACCACTTAATAAAAATTATAGCGTTCTTGCAGAGAGCCCTCACATTGTAGAGCATACCCTCGGACCCCAACGCCTCTTGATTCCCGGCTCCGGCACCACATGTGCTCCAGGAGCTGGACTCCAGCCGTGAACCCAACTGGGCAGCGCAGAGTACATGCACAGCCCACACTTACCATGAAACAGTACATCCTGCAGCGCTCAGCGCTGTGCGAAAGGCAGATTTTAATGAAAGTGCTTTCCTCATATACTTATAAACCAGGGGCGGATTGGCAATGCGGGCATTCGGGCATTCGGGCATTGGCCGAAGGGCCGATGCCTCCGTGCCCTCTGTGGGCTGTTTTTTTCTCCCCTTTCCCAGCCGCACAGTGAAGCTGCATTCATTTCTCTGTCTCTGTCTCCGTGCTCTCTGTGGACTAGAAAAGGGGAGGAAAAAAACGGCCCACAGAGGGCACGGAAACAGAGACAGAGAAATGAATGCAGCTTTACTGTGCGGCTGTACAGCGATTCTCCGCTGTGGCCTCTCCTTCACCCCCTGCCCTGCAAATCAATCACCCTGAGGGTGGCTGGGGAGGGGGTGATTGTTTGAAAAAATCGGCCTCCCTGGGGGCCAGGTGTTGCTCAGGCCTTTGAGCCATTTTCACCCCGGCCCCCCTGGGGCCCACGCAGCACCTAAACAGTGTTAGTTTTAACACCTCGCCCACAGCCCTTCACATTCAGGGCATAGTGGGCAGAAAGAATGGGTCTCGCTGTGGGGGCCAGGTGATCTTTGCAACTTGCACCATCTTCACCTCAGCCTCCCCCTGGCTACCATGGATGACCCAGCAGCTGTGTTTTGTGCTCCCCTGCCAGGACATTGCCCTGAGGCCTGGAGGGCTGGGGAGGGCTGATTAATTTACTAATTGTAGGGGCTTCACTGCTATTCATGTGCTCCTGAGCTGAAGGTCTGGGGAGGGCTGAGTAGGTTAGTAATAGCAGGGGCTTCGCTGCTTATTAGGTGCTCCTTCCCTGAAGGGCTCAAATAATTTTGTGACAGAAAGGGGCCTTGCTGTTTTTTTAGTTGCTCAGCATGGCGCCATTGTCACCTTTGCCCTGTGTCCTGTGCAAGAACAGTATCCTCTCACTTTCATTCCTTGTCTGTGCCAAACAACTTAAGGATTTTGGGGGCCCTGGGCTAAACATATTTTGGGCCCCTTTTCGGAACAGATTTGAATTTATAATCCAATTTCTGCTCTTTGATGCCCTCTTTCAGCTGGTCACTGGACAGAGCACTACCATACTTGTCCAAATTCTTAATGTATTTACATCTAATATTCAAGGACATTGACGTGTGTTTCATGAAAGGGCACGCCCCTTGAATGTTGGCCACGCCCCTTAATTGTAGGCCACGCCCCTTGAATGTGGGACGCTTTTTTCGTCAGTGCCCGAGCCAAAGTGTGATCCCAATCCGACCCTGCTATACACTGTTCGCTTGCAGTTTTTTGTTCTTCCTTGCACCCTGCAGTACAGTCTCTTACCCACACTCTTTCCGTACACCCCATAGTCTAACCCCCGCACCTTGGTATGCTCTACCATGTAACTCTAGGGAGTAGTTCTACTCATTTATTTGCGGTGTTCCTTGCGAAGGGTAGGAGTTGTTCTGCTCTGTGGTGAGTTTTTATGGGGGGGAGGGTAGCTTGGTGAGATGCAACGCTGACTTAAGCTGGGCAGTGACCCTCACAGTGAACTTTTGTAAACAAGTGTCAGATGAAGCTTCCTGGTGCCCACCGTGCTCTCTGTCCCCCAAGGGCCAAGGACATGAAAAATCGCCTAGGCCTGTTCCAGAGGAGGAATGAGTGCCCAGGAGCCAACCCCGGGAGCAAGCTGGACAAAGCCATAAAGACCGCCAGGTAAGTGCCCTTCCGCCCCTGCTCAAGATGTCGGCACCGTTCAGGGTGATAGAAGCATAATTCCATTTGCTGAAGCCGTTTTATCGGTTATCCTTGGACCCTCACTTCTGCTGATGTGTACATGTAGCTGTTAGGGTACACAGTCAAAATATCGAGTACTAAATATCGACCTACAAAAATATCGTGTATGAAATTTTGAAGGCGCAGAATATCGATGTCAAGAATATCGTTGGACAGAATATCGACCCTAATGTAAGTAATATTGAAATTCTTTATATCGATGTAAGTAATATCGAAGTTATTAATATCGCTAGCATATATATCGATGTCAATAATTTCGATGACACTAATATCGATATTAGTATTATTTTATTGTTTTTTATTAAGTATGTGTTATATGTTTAACTTAAGTATTTAAAATAATTAATATTATATGTGTATTAATTATATATATTAATACATTTATTTATAAGCAAATTATATGTTTTAGTACCAGAGCGGGTTGTGGGTTTATAGGGGAATAGGGTGGGAAGTAATTTAATTATGTTAAATTGATTATGAATTAGTAGGATTTATTAATAAATTGTAATTAATTGGTAATTATTTTTAAATAATTGGAAATTAAATTTAATTAATTGATTAATTGATAAATATGTTCTGTAGCGGGATATGGGTTTATCTGGAAATAGGGTGGGAAGTAATATAATTAGGTGAAATTAATTAATAAATAGTAGTTATTATTCATTAATTTTAAAGAATTGGTAATTACATTTAATTAATTGGTAATTCATTTTAATTAATAGATAAATATGTTCTGTAGCGGGTTGTGGGTTTATAGGGGAATAGGGTGGGAAGTAATTTAATTATGTTAAATTAAAAAATTATTAGTAGTTATTAATAAATAAATATAAATAATTGGTAAATAAATATAATTAATTGGTATTTCATTTTAATAAATTGATTAATTGATATATATGTTCTGTAGCGGGTTGTGGGTTTATAGGGGAATAGGGTGGAAAGTTATTTAATTATGTTTAATTAATTATTAATTAGTAGGAATAATAAATTAATTTTAATAAATTGGTAATTAATTTTAATTAATTGGTAATTTATTTTAATTGATTAGTAAATAATTTTAATTAATTAATAAATAGAGAAATGTGTTCTGTTGTGGGTAGTGGGTTTATAGGGGAATATGGTGGGAAGTAATTTAAATGTAATTAAGTAATAATGTTTTTAAACTAATTGTTTTGTTAATAATGTTTTTAAATTAATTGTTTTGTTAATAATATAATAGTTAATCAATTATTAATTAGTAATTTAATATTATAAAATGGTATTTTTTATTATTTATTTTTGGTTAAATATATTGTATATGGTTTATATTTATTTAATAGTTTATATTTTTATTATAAAAAAAGTTTGTATTTATAAGTATGCTATTGTAACCCCTACGCTTTCCAACACGTTCCCTTCTGTTGCACTCTCTGGAGTGGGAATAGTAATTTTAACTCCTACGCTATCCAACGCTTTCCCTACTGTTGCACTCTCTGGAGTGGGAATAGTAATTTTTACCCCTATGCTATCCAAAGCTTTCCCTACTGTTGCACTCTCTGGAGTGGGAATAGTAATTTTTACTCCTACGCTATCCAACGCTTTCCCTACTGTTGCACTCTCTGGAGTGGGAATAGTAATTTTTACTCCTACGCTATCCAAAGCTTTCCCTACTGTTGCACTCTCTGGAGTGGGAATAGTAATTTTTACTCCTACGCTATCCAACAATTTCCCTACTGTTGCACTCTCTGGAGTTGGAATAGTAATTGTTACCCCTACGCTATCCAACACTTTCCCTACTGTTGCACTCTCTGGAGTGGGAATAGTAATTGTTACCCCTACGCTATCCAACGCTTTCCCTACTGTTGCACTCTCTGGAGTGGGAATAGTAATTTTTACTACTACGCTATCCAACACTTTCCCTACTGTTGCATTCTCTGGAGTGGGAATAGTAATTTATAATCCTACGCTATCCAACGCTTTCCCTACTGTTGCACTCTCTGGAGTGGGAATAGTAATTTTTACTCCTACGCTATCCAACGCTTTCCCTACTGTAGCACTCTCTGGAGTGGGAATAGTAATTTTTACTCCTACGCTATCCAACGTTTTATATAAATAATTGTAAAAATATTAAAAGTATGTGAAATTTTTTATATATGTTACATTTTATTTATGTTATTGTTTTATGTTTGTAAATGTATTTTTTATTTACAATATATTTTATTAATTTATAAAATAGTAAAATAATTATTACAACTTATTGTTCAGTACATATATAATATATATTTACTGTATCTATTTGATTAATGTATTATTATTATATATGTATTATTTATTAATTTTACACATTATTAGTTACTTTTAAGTATGTAGATTTTATTTATTAGTGTTATATACTTAATTTTACATTTATATTTTTAAAAAAACGATATTTTTAACATCGATATTTTTAACATCTATATCATATTTTCGATATTTTTGTACTTACCATGTTGTAGATAGGATGTCGATATTCTTGCCCTCGATATTTTTGACTCGATATTTTTGTAGGTCGATATTTTGGAGGTCGAAATGTTGTCATATTTCTCTCCATGTGTTCCCATACCTTATGTGTCACGCAGTTTGGTGCTTTCTTTCCCTCCATGTTAAAGAACAGTAGACCCAGGCTAATGTGCTGCATAGCTTAATACATATAACGTCCCAAAGGCAAGACCGATTGCATTGCAAATGCTTGTTTGAAGATGTAGTGCCATCAGGTATTGTTTAGCATGCATGCGGTTTCCACTGTTTTCTTTGTTTTATAAACGTGACTTGGTGCCCTTGATAATACAATCTTTCTAGAATGAAGGCTTAGGGCTTCTTTTTTTAATGTATGGTATTGTCAGTTATGAGCCCCTCAATATTGTAAACAAATGTAAATCAGGGGCCACAAACTGATACAACAACATGTATACAAATAGAGATTTGCATAAAGGCGCCTATTAACACACCCGCCACCATTCCCACGCACGTGCACTTCAACAATTAGGGTTACGGTCCAGCGTTACGTAATGGACGCGCCGTTTCCCAGGTCGGCAGCTTCTCTGATCGGAATAGGATTGGCGCGTGTGGACATAGATGTGGCATGCTGGATGGAGCTTCCAAAGATAGGTATGTCTTATTACATGTTACCATTGATTGTGATGTTTTTCGCTTCCTTGCTCATAGTGACTTGCTTAATAATGCAATATAACGCAGTGACACTTTGGGAGGGTGCTACGTCACATTGGCATTATTCTAGGTATGGGGCACTGTGTCTGGGCGGAGGAAGGGAAGATGGCGGAGTGACTCCGCCGCTGATGGCTCGCACCCTGATGGCTCGCAGCTGCTTCTCTCCGCTATGGTGTGCTGAGGCAGAAACACCGGGGAAAGTGAAAGCAATTAAAGCAACTAAATGAAGGAGCGAAAATCCTTCTTCGGTGTGGGGAGTACAGATGTTTTGTGTTGTTTCTAACGATATATACAAACAATTAAGGACTTTCGCCACAACTAAAAATGAAAAAGTGAAAAATGAGAGGGGTCTTCTGCTTTTGACTCACTCATCTGATGTTGGTCTTTGTCGCTGGGACTTCACTGCGGACTTGGATTCTCACCCAGGCCAGGGTGGTCCCACTGATTCATGGCGCTTCTCTCTCGGCTGGTTCTTCTTGGGACACACACCTGTTCTGGCTGTTCCTTGCTGAAGACAAGCGTGCAAAAGGGAGGACGCACTTGCTCGCACTCTACAGCGATAATAACTGCTGCTGCTGCTGGGCTTGCTACTATGGAGGATGAAACACCCCCCCCTCCCCCCCCCGCCTACTTGCTAGAAACTGAGGGGCAGATTTATGTTAACTGGCGCATCCCCAGGGATGCGACAGTTAACGTGCGCCACAGTGCGCCACAGCTCCGCCACCCATGGTGCGCCGCATTTATAATGCGGCGCACCATGGTGCAAAAACGGGACAGATGTGTGATGCATCTGTGCCGGAAATGTGTCGCATTGCTGGAGTTGCGTCGCAAGCGCGACGCAGCTCCAGCAAGGCTCGGGGGTGCCCCATTTTAACAATGCTGCATCAAGACCTACGCCTGCTTCAAGCAGGCGCAGGGTTTTGACGCAGCATTGGCTTAAAAGTGACTGAGTGAAATCTCATAGATTTCACTCAGCCACTTTTGCGAGGCGCACCTGTCCCGGAACGCCCACCCTGCGCCGGAACACCCACAAGCGGCGCAGGGCTTTACAACGTGACGCATCTGCCTAGATGCGTCACGTTGTAAATCGTTCGTAGGGATGCGCCACGTTTACGCCGCCTTGCGTGACGCAACAGCGGCGTAAACGTGGTGCAAGGGCCTCATAAATCTGCCCCTTAGATGGTGGCTGGGCTCTTGAGGGCAATTCTTTCTGCTCCGGGAAGGTTACCGGCGTTAAATGCCAAAGCACCTTTGAACTTAGCAACTGTGCAGCCACTCCCTTCGAATATTGAGGGTGAGGGTGAGAATTCTGGGTCTCGGATGAGACCGCTCTTTAATCTGTTTTTTTTTTTTTTTTTTTTATTGCTCCACAGTATCAAAAACAACACAATACATCAATTATTTCATACATTCATATGATCATAAAATGCCCCCCAAATACATATTCCAGTCTTACGTTTCCTTGCACCTTTTGCTGAATACAAACTCGATTCTAAATTAAATAAAGTATACATTTTAGCACGCCATGGTTCAAAAGGGGGGGGGGCGGGGGGTGCTCAGGCTGAAGCCAGTCAGCAGCAATGCACAATCGAGCTACAACCATTGCGATAAAAATTCGATAACGATGTTTAAACATAGGCGTCCCTTTTTCTAAATCATGTTCAATACCTAATAGCATTATAGCTGGAGTAAATTTGATGGGTATCCCAGTAATCTCTGACAAAAATTTCTCAATGTCCATCACATACCTAGACAGTTTACGACAGCTATAAAAAACATGTAGACTATTCGCACTATCCCCCCACACGAAAACATTTGCCATCATACCTCCCCCCATTTTAACATACGAGCTAGAGTATAATATAGCCTTATAGCCCGCTGTAGCTGGCTATACTGGCTATTATAGGCCCGCTGAATCGTTAAAGGCCCTTGCCGAAGGCGAGGGACTTTAACGAGACAGCAGGACTTTAATAGCCGGTATAGCCCTGCTAGGAAGGGCTATAAGGCTATTAGAACATTCTACCACTAGAGGGCAGAATCTTCTAACAAGTTAAACAAAGGGTTCTCGAAGCTCGAGGGGATATAAATCTCCTCGAGGTTCGAGAAGCCTTTGTAGAACATTGGAATGTTGCTCTGCGGGCCTTTACCGGTCCGTAGAAGCAGGGAGCCCTCCATTGTCTGCAATGGAGCTCCCAAAATTCCAATGTTCTAATATAAATTAAAAGCAGTTTTGAAAATTGAGCTCTCAAGTTAGCAGATAAGGGAGTTTCCCTAGACATTCTCTAAAGATATAACATGTTCCCCCTACACATTAGACCATTGAGCACTGTATTTCTCCAGATCATCTGTCCTAGATGATAGAAACATCTTATATAGCATCCCTATTTTCTCCTGGCGCCTTAAACTTTCAATACATTGATTTGGTGCCAACACCAATTCTTTCCGAGCAAGAAAGTCCCAAACGTGTAAATATTTTAAAAAATGCGTCTTAGGCAGATCATATTTCTTGGCAAAATCTAAATAGTTAGGGAAGAGCCCCACAGCCTCATAAAAGTCTCCAATCTGCAGAATACCTTTATTTCTACAGCTTAGTGCCACCCGATCCCAAAAAATGGGAGGGAGAATCTTAAGGGCATTCGTGGGTGTAGGATATGTTAGCCCTTCCAACAAAAGTAGCTTCCGTACACTTTTCCACACCTTGAAAGCGATTTCTATTGCTTTAAACCATGTCCTTTTAAAGTAGCTGCCATCAATTTCCTTAAACAAACAGTTCTTTACCTCAGAACCAAGAATCAACTGGAACAAAGAGGGAGCCTCAGGGATTGCAATTGTTGAAGTTGGTCTTGCGTCACTTCGAGAGGAATAGATCTAAATAGATCTAAATACATATAGTACCATAGGCAAAATACTCATTTTTATAATGTTGCCTCTTCCAACCAGTGTAAAGTGTAGTCGCTCCCATCTTTCTAGCGATTCCTTAATCCTAACCATTATATCCAGCCAGCTAGCTTCAACCAGGTCTTTCATCGATGTTCGAATTTTGATGCTCAAATATGTGACTTCTTTCATCAGTCTCACATCATTTGACGCAATATTATACCTACATAGTATTTGCGTTTTAGTTATATTAAACTTGTAGCCTGATACCAGACCAAATTCTTTTGCTAGACGCTCCACCTCTTAAGAGAAGTGATTGGGTCTACTGTGGAATAGCTATGTCATCCACATAGGCGGAAACAGAGGTTGAGATCTCTCCCGAACTATAACAAGTTTGACTAAGGGGCTTTTCCTAGTATATCTACAAAAGGATTAATATATAAAGCAAAGAGCAACGGGGAGAAGTGACACCCTTGCCGAGTTCCTCTAGTTATTCTTACTGGCTCTGAAACCATACCCATTGCAGCAATTCTAGCGACCGGTGCAGTATACAATACCTGTAATGCAGACATAAACCCCTTCCCAAATCCTGCTCGATACATAAGATTCCACAAATAATCCCAGTCCAAGCAATCAAATGCTTTTTCAGCATCTAACAATATTAACCCCAACTCTCGGCGTTCAGCCTGAGCTATGTCAAAGAGCGTCACCACCTTATTAATATGAGTAACCGTCCATCGGCCCGATATAAACCTATGCTGATTTAATGATACCAATGGACAGATAACCTTTGCCAGATGATTAGCCAGTATTTCCGCATAAATTTTGCCATCACAGTTAACCAATGATATCGGTCGATAAGATCCAGGCAACTCAGGTGATTTCGCCATTTTTCTTAAAGACCACAATTATGGACTCATCCCACAATTTAGGAGCTCGCCCATTCTGTGCAGCCCTAATAGTGGCCAACATTTCGTTCTTAATTTGGTGGGAAAAGACCTCATAGATCTCCTCCGGAAGTTTATCGGGTCCAGCAGCTTTTCCCATTGCCAGACTATTAACCGCAGCCTCTAGTTCCTCCATAGTGATTGGGCTATCTAACAGCTCTACCTCATTTTAACCTATCTGTGGTGTATTCCCCACCATAAATATATTATTACCAACGTCCAGCGTTTTCTGTTGTGTGTGTCTAATTCTGTGTAAAACTGTTGGAAGATTGCCAATATCCCTTGAGAATCTTGACACAGTGCACCTAAGCAGTCTTTAAGACCCAGAATTCAGTGGGAGGCTTCCTTCATCCATAGCCATAGTGCTAAACACCGACTAACCGCTTCCCCATACTCATGGCATTTTTTTTTATAAATCAAATATTTCCTCTCATTTTCCCTATTCCAAAGAGTATTAATATTTGCCCGACATCTAGCAACATTAATCTCAGAGTCCACTGCACTTTTTCGTTGCGCAATCTCCTGAGTCAGTTTTTCTTCTGCCACTCTCAAGTTAGAGTACAATTCTTGTAGTTCTAATTTAGCTTTCTTCAAATGATATAAACCAAAACGTAATACTTCGCCACTGAAACAAGCCTTAAAAGTGTCCCATATAATTGCAACATGAGCTGACTGCCTATTGCTTTAAAAAAAACTCTAATCCATCTAGACATATGTTCTTTAAAACTATCATCTAAACACAACTTCGGATCAAATGTAAAAGCTCTTGGTATGGACTTCGATTCGATATGCTTTATTCAATTTTTGTATAAAATCATGAAAGCGTACAGTTACAAAATACAATCATAGTTAAAAAATACATACATGTGAAGAACAGATTATCTACAGGTTAAAAAACAGATATTTGCTCACCCTGTGAATGTAATTTTCCTGACAATAACATACTTTGCAGGGTTCATGATGACAGTTCTTCCGTTTCATCAAAAGGGAATGTGCAAGGGGTTGCAGTAGTTAAAAAATGTTATACAGTATTTCAAATCTGTTTGGGGCGGGAATACTACAATAAAGCGGTAAGCAAACTCCTCTACCCAGCCTGGTACAATCCTCAGTCATTGGCCTGGAGACAGGGATATATGATGTGCTTGGATAGAAGTCATGTAGATCCCAGATGGATATGGGGCCATCGCCTTCTTTAGGTTGCCAAGTTCGGAGGTATGGGACAATGTTTCTGCTCCTGAATCTTATTAGTATCAGGTCACCAATAATGTCTTTCGGAAGGGGGCCCAGCCAACCCACTCTCCTCACGCTCACAATCCCGCCGTCACGATCATGGGGCAGGGGTCTATTTTTAGATAGCCAAAACTGGACCTTATTTAACAAGTCATGTTGTCTCTCCGGTTTTCCTTTTTTCAGTTGCGGGACTCCAGAGAGGATGCATACAAATGGGGCTACCTCTGGAGGTAGATGAATTCTAGAAACCCTGTTGCGCTCTACTCTGGGGACAAAATTTTTCGGTGTAGTGGGTTTAGGAGAGGCTTTAGAAATATTTGAGGGGAGAATGGTGGGAACTGGTGCTCGAGTTTGGGCAACTTTATTTTGAATGGCAGGTTTAGGCTTATTTGAAGTAGCAATTGACAAGGGATGGGTAGGTATAGAAGCATGGGTAGAGGTTAACAAATTGAAATTGATTTTTTCCTCAATCCCTGTCAATCCATCCCCCAAGATGTTGATTTTGTCAATTAGGGGGTGTATAATGGATTTGATCAGTTGTTCGATCATTGACAATAGGGCCATCTGGGAAGAAGGAGCTAGGTCGTTTAATTTTTCAGCCACCTCTGCAGTTAGAGGAAAATTGGTAGGGGGTGGAGTCAAGATTGGGGATTCATTTTGCATTTTTTGTACTTTGGATTGGCTCTCATTATATTTATCCCCGTCATGCTTCCTTTTGTTAGGTGTGGCCCGGACGGATACTATACATTGTGTGTTTGTTTTTGTAAATATAGAAAAGGGTTCCAGCACTCTCTCATTTATAGTTAACGAATTAATGTTATTTGGTGGGGATGGTGATCCTGCAGGGGCATAGCTGGTCTTACACAAACTGTTTAATTCCTCCAACAGTGAGAGTCTACACACTGTATTGTTTGTTTGAGGAGGGGAATGATTACAAGGTGGACTGACTACAGGCTGATGGCAATTATTTTTATCAGCGTCTGTACGCAAAGGTAACAGTGTATTATTTATGCGCTTATCCTGCATCCCCAGACAAGTATCCGACCGAAGCGCTAGTTTTGTAACAACCCCTCTCTGGGTCATGATATGACTTGGATGTGAATGAAGTGATTGAGTTTATTGGGCAAATACTACTGTCCAGTACAGTATGTCAATTAGTGGCTTTACCTCCTCCAGGAAAACCAAGTGGTGGGGCCCGTCCCGTCCTCCTCAGGCCTCTGAGGGCCACAGAGGGCCCGCCCTTTGCCCGGGCTTCGCCCGGCGTCCCGCGAGGGAGAGCTGACGACAGTTAAATGCGCCTCATGGCGCTACAAATGGGTCATGTGGTTCCCTGGGCTGCTGGGGGTTGTGGTTCCTTGACCTGCACTCCACGGCAGCCAGCCCTTCCCCAAGTGGAAGTGGGAGCGGGCAGCAGGAGGCAGGCAGCAACCCCAGCAGGACAAGCAGGTCGGCAATCCTCCTCCCAGACTCCCCCAGCGGCAACAGGCAAGATCCGATGTGCTCCCTCCGCTCAGCAGGGCTGACGACAGTTAAATGCGCCTCCTGGCGCTACAAATGGGTTACGTGGTTCCCTGGGCTGCTGGGGATTGTGGTTCCCTGGCCTGCACTCCACGGCGGCCAGCACTTCCCCAGGTGGAAGTGAGAGCGGGCAGCAGGAGGCAGGCAGGCAGCAACCCCAGCAGGACAAGCAGGTCGGCAATCCTCCTCCCGGACTCCCCCAGCGGCAACAGGCAAGATCCGATGTGCTCCCCCATTTTCGGGAATTTCGCGATCCGCAAATCTCGCAAAATTGCCAAAAAATCCGCAAATCCGCGAGCGGGCGGATTTTTTCTTTTTTTTCCCAGTACAGGTATCAACACAGTGGCATCTTCGTGGATAAATATGCAGGCAGGATTCATTCGGGCACGATGCTCCTGTCACAAAAATTAAACCTCAACAGGAAGCACTCACAGATATAAAGCAGGTGCCCGAGTTGAAGCTCAAATTCAGTCACGCATTATAATCAGCCCAAACAACCAGTGAGCATGGTCTAGGCTAGACAGGTGTGCTTCCTCCCTATATCTACCGCCTACAATTAGATGTAATCCTTGATGGAGGTCTTTGCATCTCTGTGTACTTCCTGTGACCAGGAGGCTGCTTTCTTCTCATCTGCTTCTCTGATCGGTCGCTGACTCTTTATAAACAAGAGGCATGTGAACTCGCATAGAAGCCCCGCCCGTTTGGCCCTGCCACACACACACTAGGGTATGCAACGTCTTCCCGCCCTTTCCTCACTATCATGGACAGCTCATTCGATGGACCTCCGCGCCTTTCGGCATGGTGGCACAGTTACAGACACACATGGTTACATATTTGTGCAAATGGCAAAAAAATCTGTGAGTTTGCAGGAAAATCCGTGAACTCGCGGATTTTTTTGCCATTTCGCGTGAATTCGCGGACCGCAAATCCGCAAAATTTGCCCATGCTTAAGATCTCCACATACCACTAAGGGATTCGGCCAAAATGCAAGCTCTAAATTCAAATCATCCAACACTACAGACTCCTCTAATTTGGACCCATAAATAGTACAAATTGTAAATTTACTACTGCCGAACACGTATTCGCAATAGCCCAACTCCCCAATTTGTCTGATAAACTGTATCCTGTTATCTGGACAGCAGATTTTGCTAATATTGCAACCCCATGCATCATTAAGGTTTGCTGTGAGGCAACTAAAAGTGATAACCCTAACTCCATCAGCATATTGCGTTTGCCCCAAGGTATATGCATCTCTTGGACGCATAACAAATCTGGTTGGATTATATGGAGCACTGCAGCCACCATTTTTCTCTTATTGTAGTTGTTAAGGCCACTAACATTTAAAGAACAGATTTTAACCACCCTGCAAGTCATGACAAAACCAAAAAGAGCCAATACCCAATCCAGATATTACTACAATTATACACATCTTACAATATCTTCGGGACTGTATCGTTATTTTATTTCCTTTTTTGATACCGTGGAATTTTTCACTTTTACCCCACATAAGTGCTCCCAACCCCACCCCCCCACAACCAGCACCACCCACCCCCCCATACATCCCCAATACTGCCCTGAAACCTTCCCCCCTTTAACGAGGCTTTAGGACCCATGGTCCTGTATATGACAAGCTTCCGTACATCGCTCACAAACCCTCCAGTCATAGAAGAGGAAATTCTCCCTCCCCCTAGCTGGACGGAAAATAAATATTCCTAACTATCAACTAAGAAGGAAAAAGGAGCACAAAAAAGAGGAAAAGTCAACCTTACATAGAGGGCGGACTATTACTGTTCACAGACAGAAAACTAACCTTCTTATACCTTATCCCCACTTCCAACCCATTATACCTCCACCAAATAACAAAAATCCCTAGATAGAATTTAAATACTCCTTCGCAGAGCCTTCATTAGTCAAAGATTCGGTTACACTCCTGAAAAATCACTTTGAGTTTTGCCGAATTCTTCAAGAATGCTTGAGCCCCTTTGCCTTGAAACAATGTGGCGTAACTGCCAGTGATTCTCTACTGTATAGCGACAAAAATCCGGCCTTACAAAAAACTCAAAATCCTTCCCAGCTCTTTTCTTATCAGGACGGGCTAGATGAAAAACCTCCTCCTGGGCCAGAAAACTATTAAATGAGATTAAGAAAGCTCTTGGTTTTTCATCTGTTTGACCTTCTCTCATACGAATATTAAATGGAAACTGATGTGCGCGTTCAATCCCCCTATCCCAATCTCATCTAGTGAGCTCTGGGAAGCCATTTGTAAACAGGTCAACTATAAATTTACACAGATCTTGTCCTTCCCGTCCCTCCGGGATCTGCAGTACTCTAAGATTGGTCCTTTGTGCATGGTTTTCCATATCAGTAATTTTCCACTGTGTATCTTCTTTAATAGAGCAACCAGTTAATCTTCTAAATTAGAAATACGTGCTTCTGCTTCATTGAATCTAGAAGTAAAGTCAGTACAGGATTTAGCAAGGCTTCACACCGAGTTTTGCAGCTTGCGGCACAGATTCTGAACTCTCTGACTTTCATCTCTTGTTTCCTCCCGGTGGGACATAATTGATTGATAAATTAACGACAGAGAGATATCTTCCACAATCTGAGTGTTTTGCGGCTGCCCCACACTCTGTTGATGCTTCTCGGCCTCACCCCTGCCCGCAGTAGGCTCTAGTCTCTTGCGAACAGTATGGGGACTGCCTTCTATGAACTCCCTAGGGTCCTCCAAACAGAAGCTGCTGTGGTCGCTGCCACCAACCCCATTCATCTGCATGGAGTAATTTACCGCCAGGTCCTCACACGATGAGGTGGACTGTTCAGATAAAGAAAAAAAATCTCCAGATTCTGCATCTTGCACCTGTGTTTGCATCTCTTCTTCAAAGTTTACAGCCCGCATACTGCCTAAATCACTACTCTCAGTTACCATTCTCAAGTTCAAGTTGGCAGCAGCAATAGGCTCAGGGACATCTAATATCTGATCTGCACCAGAAGGACCGATAGGGATTTGCACAGCCACCTAATCACATTTAGTATCACGCTCCTTGCCTTTCTGTGCTGCGAGTATGTCGTCACTCGGAAACACGGCTACTACGGGTGTAGAAGCTTGCAAAAGTTCCATATTCAACTCACCGCCACCATCCGTGACTTCCAATCCCCCTAGTGAAATGTAAGCAAGCTTTTTTATCTTTTTTTATCTTTACCAGCAGAAAAAATTGCTGGAATAGTTTTAGCTCCTCCAAAATCCATTTTTGCCCTCAAAGCATTTAAATCGTTTTTAGACCCTTTAGCAGGATTACCTGGTGTCTTCTTGCCTACACCAGTACTTCCTTCAGCTTGTGCCTCTTCCTGAACCCGCGGTCTCCCGGGCGTTCTTTTTGGTGGCATCACCATTAGCCGTACAGATCTCCAACTGGAATCGCCGAGCTGCCTCCAGGTGTAGTCAATCAACCTGCAGTGGAGTTCGCAGGTAGCAGATGCCCAGTGGCTTTGTCGGAACCTGCCCAACCCAGCCGCGAACACTGCCAAAGCAATCAGCATTTAGTCCCACCGGAGGAATCAGCCAATATATCTCAAACAAAGTAAGTCCATTTGGAAAATCTTCCTACAGTACTGACACTGTCGTACCCACACTGCACGATCAATTTAGCATAGCATTTAGCTCCTTCTTCCCTCTGAATGGTATTTGCGAGGCTCTGGCAGGAGCGGCCAGCTAATACGTCCACTCTCGTGAACACCATCTTTCCTCAACCACTCTGTAATCTGAGAAATTTGCCCCTGTTGGGGTCGTTAAGCCAGATGTCGAGGCGATGGCGCAGTTTGCTGCAGAGATGGCCAACAGCCTCCCAATCACACCAAGGTCTGTTGAAAACTCTTCAAGAGGAGCTGAAACAGCAGTTTAATACTAACCTGGGTGACTCATCGTTGGTGAAGCTTGATACTGAGATGCACTGACTGGGAGGGGAGTCTTTATGGACAGATCTGGTGGTACTGGGACCCTCACAACCGAGCAGGAACATATAACCGCCCCACCATCCACCACTGCTGACATTTCTAGAAGCAGTGCTACTGACAGCCCGAACACCACCAACACCATCTTAATTAGTCCTACTGTAGATGACGGGACTTTGCATGTCGAATCAACCAGCTCACTACTCGGCTGGAAGAAAGGTAATGCTAAAGTCATGGCTACAAGGTATTATAAAAAAGGAGTCAATAAACAAGTGGTCTTATGAGACAGCAAGGATATAGCCGGCAAGTTGGGAACAGCCAGCAGCCCTCTACCCAAATGGGTCATGGCAAAAGGCGAAGTCAAAAATGTGATATCCCGACATTCAGGTTCAAGCCCAGGTATGGGATACGATCCAAAACGTGCAGCTCAGGGTGCTAGTCAAGAATAAACTGTTTCTACTATGATGGATTCAACCATAAACAGCAATCTGATAAACTCGATTGGGGGCTCTCCAACTTCTCCAGGCACTATGGGTAACAGCGAACTAACGGCTTCTTCCTCTACTTCAGGGCCTTATAAATCTTCTGTTGCGGTGATCCTTCAAGCATTACAAACCCAAAGAGCAGAAGCACAAGAATTCTATGCACATGCCAGGGCTGATAGTTTATCGATTAAATAGTGTCTTGCAGAGGTAAATGGTAAAGTGGCGTCACTTACACTGGACATCACGGAGCTACAGCAGCGAGTAACGAACATGGAAGAACATGCTACCAGGTCAGCTAAAATTTCAGAAACCCATGAGGGTCAGCTCATGCTCTTGCAGGGGAAAATCAGGGATTTAGAGAACCGGCAACACTGCAACAATTTCAGGGTCTTCGGGGTGCCGGAAGGCGAAGAGGGATCGGATCCTCGAGGATTTGTCGTACAACTATTTCAAAATGCTTTCCCTGATTTAGCTGACTGGGATTGGGACTGTCAAGTACAACGTACGCATAGGTTACCAGCAATCCTCAACAAGCCCACAGGAGGATAGTCTAGGCTAATTTCTATCGACTTTGAAACTTTCTTTTGAGGCAGGCAGTCTCTATCAAAGCTCGACCCACTTCTCCTATATGCCTGGATTCTTTTTCTACCTATGTTAGATCGGACTTCTGCAAGAATATTATGGACAGGCAATGGAAACTGTGCAAGCTCATTGATCCATTAAAAACTGGAGGGGCCCAGGTTTATTTCTAGGAACCAGCTTCTTTAAAAGTCATTAAAGATTGGTAAAGACAGTTGGTATATAAAGAGCAAGAGGCCCAGCAGGTCCTGGCTAGGTGGCAACAGGGGGTTTCTAAATAATTCTTTAAAAGTATATGCTATCAAGATTTTGAGCAGGGGAAATAGCGGATGGCATGGCATGAGGGCTGCTAAAGTGCACTGTGGCGCAAGACTGGAAGTGTTTAAATTTACTCTGTCCTCCTTATAATTATTATTCTTATATCTATCTCCCTGTGCTATTTGTTTTTTCTTATCTTTCACTTTAGGCACATTTATACTACACATATGAGTGGAGGGTGACTCTTTGGGTGTGATGTTTCTTGAAGGCTGTTCAGCCAGCGACAGCAAAAATGGGGTAATTCCTTTCCATCGATACAAGGTGGGCTGTGGGGGGGGGGGGGTCTCTGTGGGGCAAAAACACGGGGGACATTACTACTGAAGGTCAAAATTCTTTAGAGGAGAACCAGTATGTAGGAGTTTCTATATTATTTTTAGGCAGAAATTCTAAAGGCCATAAAAAGGAAACCATCTGTTTCTTAGGAAAATAAATGATATATGTTACATTTTTGGAACCGTATGGGGTCTATCAAGTGTGTTTGCTGGACTATCTCTGGTTAAATGCTGGTCGAAAGTGTCAACAAGTTCGAGAGGAATTAAATATGTAAAAGCTTCAGCTTGTATTTTTTTTATAATGTTTTTATTGAAAACAATACAGGGCAATTGGCAATTAAAGGGTACAGACATTGGGTGCAAAAAATGATCACTAATTCTGTGCGACAATAAATCTCTCTGTATAAACAGCAGCAAGGTACACATCCCCATTGGTACAACTTTAGGGTCCACCCCGCCCATCCATCATTATTCAGATTCACTTCCCTCTTCCATTGCAGGTGGTTCACACAAATAACCTCTATACTTTTTCCAGGCCCACTAGACTTTCTCTCATTTCCGAGGGCAACCACGGTGCAGATAAACCACCCTTTCTGCCATCATTGCTGCGTCCAGGTCTATACACCAATCCTTAAGTGTTGGTCTCCCCTCTGACCCCCAACATCTAGCTATATTGCGTTTGGCATCCATTATACTCAGCGTCGCCCAGTCCTGAGCGGGATGGGAGAGATCATTTGGTTCCCACTGATTCAGGAGACAGCAACTGGGCTCCGGGAGAACTGTCACCTCGACCACCTGAGATATGGTTCTCATAATTTTAATCCAGTACCCTGCGATCTTGGGGCACTGCCATATAGTGCGATAGAACATTCCCACCTCCCCGCAACCCCTTAGGCAAAAGTGGTGTGCTGCCCGTCCTATAGTGTGCAGTGTGGCCCTCGTGTAATATACGCGATGCCATAATCTTAACTGTACCAGCCGCAGTCTAGAGGGTATCACCACTTCCTGTGGGGAGGACAATGCTATCTGCCAGTCCGCCTCGTCAAAGTCTCCTACATCAGCGGTCCACTTGAGCTTCAATTTCAGTGTAGGGTCCGGAGTGTTGTTGACTAATTTACGGTAAGTAAATGATGTCGCCTTCTTGAGCATGTGTTCAGTAAGCAATCTGTCCTCTAGAGGAGTGGCCTCAGGTATCTCTGTGCCCGGTGATAGGACCGATTTCAGGGCATGTTTGATCTGTATATATTGAAATTTCTCAGCTGGCGCCAAGTCATTTTGGGTCTGTAACTGTTCAAAAAGCACAACCACACCTTTCTTCCATAAGTCTCCCACTGTGGAGATGCCTATTAGGTCCCACGCCCTAAATCCTCTGCTATTGCGAAGTTTACCCACTTGCCGCGCCGACCACAGGGGGGTCAATTGAGTAATAATATCTTTGCATTTCAGACTAGTCTGTGCCGCGTACCAAATACTGACTGTGTGTGTCGTCGGCCCCAAAAGTGAAGAGGAGCATCTATTATCATATAATGCGGACAGAACTCCCGCCTCACCCAATTCATACCTATCTGCCTGGAACGCCGGTTCCGTTTGGGGTGCATGTAACCACTGAATAATTATTTTCAATTGAGCTGCCCAGTAATTTAGCTGAATATCTGAGAGGGCTATACCGCCGTCATATCAGCTTCGAATCAGTTTATCCTTAGAAACACGCGCAGGTTTATTGCCCCATAGGGCACCGGAGACCACTGCATCTAAAATTTTTTAATATTTTAACGGGACCTGGAACAGGGTATTTTTCAGCACATAAAGGAATCAGGGAAGCGTCATCATTTTAAAAAGGGCTGCCTTGCCCTGGAGGGTCAGAGGCAGGTTACGCCAATGAAGGACATCATGCCTAAATCTCTCGAGTAGGGGGTCTAAGTTTTTAGAGAAGAAGGCATCTGATCCATGTGTCACCCAGATACCTAAATATTTGAAAGAGTCTTCCCTAACCGCAACTCGACAATCCGCTGGGAGCAATGGTGGGGAGCAATGGGGCCAGACTCTTGAGAATGAACAATTCTGACTTAGACCAGTTGATGGTATACTATGATGCCCGGCCAAAAATTTCACAGATATTTAAGAGTGCCAATATGGAGCGTCTTGGGGAAGTCAGGTACAATAGCACGTCGTCCGCATAAAGGGAGATGCCAGGTTCCTGTCCAGTGAAGGCCCCAGATCATAGGGTCCCATCGGACTCATGCTACCAATGGCTCCAGAGTCAACACAAATAGCAACGGAGACAAGGGGCAGTCCTGGCGGGTACCCAGTCCCAACAGAAAGTCTCTAGAGATGTGACCATTCGCCACCACATGTGCAAGTGGGCGCGAGTACAACAATTTCACCCATGCTCTGAACTTGGGGCGAAAGCCCAGGTGCCTGAGAACCGCGAATAGGTAGGGCCACTCCACCATATCAAAGGCCATGCGGGTGTCAAGTGAGAGGATAACTGCAGGTTCTTGGAGACATGGCATACGCGTCATTACTGCCTGTACCCGTCTGAGATTAAGCGCTGTATTTCTACTAGGCATAAACCCCGGACTGATCCGTATGAATCAAGTTTTCGAGGTGCTGAGTCAGACGGGTGGCAAGTAATTTCACTAGGATCTTGGCTTTGGCATTTAATAGGGATATTGGGCGATAGGAGGCGCACTAATCTGAGTGTTTACCAGGTTTTTGCACCGCAATGATGGTGGCCAGTCGCTGATCCCGGGGCAGTTCCCCCTCCTCCAGGCTAGTCGTATACATTTGTAAGAGATGTGGGGCAGTCAAGTCAGATGTTCGTTTATAGAGCTCTATTGGGATTCCGTTAGGTCCCACCGCTTTTCCCGGCTGCAGGGCATGGATAGCCGTCCACAATTCGTCAATTGTAATATCCACCTCTAGTGTTAAAGCTGCTTCCTCAGATAGGGAAGGCATCCTAATATCTTTGATGTATGTTTGTGCCTCTTCTATTGTCATGTGGGAGTTAGAGGTGTATACCTGTTCGAAGTAGCCAGCCAAGGCCTCTACTATATGTTCTGGGGCGGACACTAATTTACCTGTGTGAGTACGGAGTTGTGCTATCGTCTTTCTTATCTAACCATGCCAGGAGCTTGCCCGCTTTATCCACCACCTCGTATATGGTATGTCGTGTGGTTTGTAGCCGCATTTTAACCTGGTTACGCTGATATTTGTTGATTGCGCTCTGCGTAAGGTGTAGATTTTGTGCTGTTTGTAAGGTGGGACTCCTCATGTCAGGCTTGTGACTCAGCCAGATCCGCCTCCAGGGCCTCCAATTCACTCCTCGTCTGTCGTTTATAGCCTGTTATTGAGGCGATTGCTTGCCCTCTAACCACTGTTTTAAATGCTTCCTATAATACACAGAGGGATCGCACTGAAGACAAGTTTTCTAAAAAGTACTGTTTCGTGACTGTAAAAATGTCCTTGCGGATCGCAGGAACCTGGATATAGCCCGTGAAGATGGGGAAAATATGTTTCCTCGCCTTAGTAGGCATTGTGTAGGTCAGAGAGACTGGGGAGTGTTCTGAAATCCCACGTGGATGCATCACTACATCCGCTAAATGGGCCAAACCACCAGCTGTGAGGAAAAAATAATCTATACAGGAGAGACTATTATGTACCCCTGACTGAAAAGTGTAGTTCCGTACATTAGGGTTTCTATACTTCCAAGCATCCGAAAGACCTAAAGCATCCATGAACCCCCTCAACTGGGACTCACCCCCTCCACTCATCCTACTTGGGGAGCGGTCCTTATTGCCATCAATGACTGAGTCAAAGTTGCCTCCCAAAATCAATTCACCCTCGGGTAATTTCAAAAGAAATGTACAGAGCGCCGGGAAGGCCAGAGCCTGGAGGGCTGGGGGAATGTACACTAACACTACATTAAAATGCTTCCCTCCCACTGACATGCTATCGCTGCAAAACGTCCCTGATCATTTGTCCAGAACTGATGTATTACCAGTGGGAACTGCTTACGTATCAGAATTCCCACCCCTCGTGAGCCTGAAGAGAACTCCGAGTGTACTACCAGTTTGTAACCTCAGCGATCCATAGTCTTACACGCTGAACCCATCAGGTGCGTTTCCTGTAATAATGCCACCGCTGCTGCTCTGCACCGTAAATACTGTAACACCAATCCCCTTTTAACTTTATCCCCAGTCCATGTACATTCCAAGTAAGCAGCGTCAGGGGAGACACCGAAGACCTCCGAGGGTCCTCAGTATCCGCCCTGGAGCCCAGCAACTCTGTTCCTGCCGCCATGAATAGAGTAAGTACCAAGTGACCCTTATCACGTGTGTCCTTAAAAGAAACCACATAACCACATTAGACCTTGCCCTGAACATAAAAACAACAAAACAAAAACAATTCGAGAAACCCACCTTGCCCTACCCACCCACCACCCTGCCTCCCTGCTCAACGGATTCAGAACTACCCGACTCCCCAACAAAGCAGAGCACTTAATACCCATCCCAGTTCTTCTACAAAGGGGGGAAGAGAAAACTGCCCCTGCTCCTTTTCGGGCCGATACATCAAGAACTTTATCATTCTAAAACCCTCCATTACATCAGGTCAGTCTCCTTGCTTAGAACACAAAGTACCTGTGAGTAGCAGATATTGGCTCTTACAACAGCCTCACTTTCCTCCAGTACCCAAGACCCCACACCATAGGGAATGCAGTCCCAAGGAAGCGAGGGTCTGGCTGCCCGCCATGGCCACCGATGTAGTCAGGGATGGATCTTTTGTCATCTGCAAAAGAAGATTATTCACTCCTGCTCCATTTCAACTTGTTGTTCGTTGTGTTGTGTGTCTTGACGGCCACCATGGCCCGACCTCGCTGCCCTGCGCCACCCTTCCAACCATTCCTGTGCCTTCTCAGGTGTGGAGAAAAAACACGTTTTACCCTCTGCCTCCACTCTCAATTTGGCTGGGAACAACATAGAATATTTCAGTTCTCGTTCCCGGAGAGCCTTCTTCACCTCAAGGAATCCTCTGCGCTGCTTCGTAACCGCCGCAGTGTAATCCAGGAAGATCATGATTGCAGCATTATCAATGCGTATCGGAGGGGCCTGTCGAGCGGCTTGTAGGATGGCATCACAATCCCTGAAGTTAAATATGCACACTAGGATCGGGCGAAGAGGGGCCCCTGGCTTCGGCCTGCCCCCTGGAACCCGGTGTGCGCGCTCCACCGAGAAGAAATTCGACAATCCTTTTGGCTGGAGATGAGATGTTACTAGGTCCTCCACAAAAAGATCGAGGGCCTGACCTCCTGCCGTTTCCGGAACACCAATAAGGCGGATGTTGTTCCGTCTCGAGCGTCCCTCCTGATCCTCGAGGCGGGCCATCATGAGCTTCGCACTCCAACTGTCGCACCTGTTTTTTGGGAATGGAAGTATCCGATGTTAGGGCGGCTGTCGTTGTTTCGATGTCAGACACTTTGGTGGACATCTTATTAAAGTCAGCTCGGATCAATGCCAGGTCACTTGCAAGAGTCCTGATTCTAGAGTCCACTTTATTGAGGGTGGTCATAATTTCTAGTAAGGTGACCTCCTGCGGAGCGCCACCAGTCGCGCCTGCTGTCGACGGCACTTCGTTGTCGGGCGCATCCCCCTGCAGCTTAGTGAATGTGTATTTGTCCAGTTTTACCGGTTAGGTCCTCTTCCTGTTCTGTTGCTCATTTTGCTTCTTAGTAGAAGGGATTCGTAGAAGGCAAGGCCTTCACGAGGCACTGCCTGCAATTCAGAGCGCTGCTACATTTTAGTTTATTAATGGAGCTAGGTACCTTTAGTCGGATGGGGGAGGGGCCCAAACCACCACCACTCTCGACAACCGGGTGGTTTTCCAACCCCCGCCCCCGAGGGCAGATCAGTAGAGGTAAGTTTTGGGGCCCTGGATCAAAGAGCCGCACGCACCATTTGACTAATGTGAGGGCGGCCCCCGCGGAAATGTCAGTCCGTGCCCACACTGTTGGATAATGTCACTCGGGAGAAGCATTACACCCGCTTCAGTGAGCGTGCCCGCCAATATATGCCTCCTTTGAGCCTGTCGCCCAGCACACGTAGACTCACTATGGTGGCGAGGGCAAGTTGCCAGTGTCCTCCCCAACCTTAAAGCAAGTAATCCAGGGCAACACAGCAATCCAGGAGTGCCTTCAGTCCCCTCCGAGCCTGGGGGGTACTGCAATCTGTTACGTCTGGGAGTCATTTCAGAAACCGCCCTTGGTGCAGGGGCCCAGGATATCGGCAGCTTTAGCTCACCAGCCCCTGCCCAGCTGCTCAGTACTCACTCGTGGGAAGCGCTGCGGTCCCCTATGCTCCGGGTATATACCATCTCTGATCGCGCCGTGCAGTCGCCCTCACCCGCTATGGGTTGCACCTTCAATTCCGGTAATCCACCCTGCAGGGGCACACGATGGCGGCAGGGGAAACCCCTCAGCCTCCGCTCTGGCCACCAGTCCTGTGCCCGTATGCAGCGTCGCTCTGTGGGGACACCTCTAGTCTGCTCTGTAACCTTCCTCCGGCTCTGCTTTTCCGATCCGTCACAGGGATTGAGATGGGAGGGGGGGCGCGCCATGTCCAGTGACACCTCCATACCTCCTCGAGCCGGCCTCCTGGTCTCTTTCCCCGGATGTCACCTTAACTGGGGGTCCCGGTTTCCCGGTCCCAATAGGCCACCAGATGCCTCTCGATGCCACAGCTACAGGGGTGCTCGGATTGTCACGGGGATAACTCCGGACGATGCCAGATGTCTCCCGCCTTCACTCCTCACGCTTCTTGGGGCAAATTGAGTGCCGGATGATAGCTCGGATAGATTAGGCCTGTTTTTGAAGCTGCAAGCCACGCCCCCCTATATCTTGTATTTTTAATGGAAACTCATTTGGCTCATAAGGCTCGGAGTTTGCTTGAGCAGCTAAGATACCAAACAATTGTGTGTACATCCCAAAGTGTATTTATCAGAGGAACTGACGTTTTAGCTAGTTAAATGTTTACATATAAAACATATAAGGCTTTAGCAGATCACAAGGGGAGATGGGTAATTGCCCAGCTTGAGGTTTTTGGTATTCAGTGGGGCATATTCTCAAGGACTTATGGCTGAGTCATCAGCACTTTAGCGCAGTAAAAGTGGCAATAGAATTATCGCCCCATTCTCAAGCTGGTGCAAATTGCCGATATCTCTAGTTTACCAGCGATAGCTTCCACAAAAAAACATTGCAACGGATAAGAGCGACAACTAACGCTAATGATATGCAGAGTAGGCACTCCTGTGCAAAAAAACACGAAAACACCACTTCTGATATTCTCAACGGCCAGCCAGATCTGCGATACAATCCAAAAACAGAAGATAAGGCGCATTAGCAGCAGGACGACTACCTGCTGTAATAAAGGGAGTACAGCCCAGAGCCACATATGAAGACCAACACATGGCATGGAGACACTGATCATGCAGCTCAGAGACCCAAGAGGGCCACAACACCCACCACCACCACCCACCCCCATACACCCCCAGACCAGACCCCCAATGGACTACCACTGAGGCAGTGCAGAACAGGACACGCGGTGGAATCAAGATCGCTGCTGAGTCCTTCAGATGTGCGTTTCTGTATGATCCTATCAGTTTCCTTGACTTCTTAACCTTGAAGCATGGACTCATCTAGCTGTATAATGACGTATTCTTCTCAATAACAAAACAATAATAATGTACCAAAATAAATATTGTCCTAATACATATCAATAATATTATCAATGTATTATCATAGTATGATAATAAAAGAAATAATAATAATACTATTAATAATAACAATAACAATACATATTAACAATTGAATTTAAACTAAATTTAGGCTATTTCCATCTCACTTGTCAGTAGGTAGCTTCCCTTGCCACATAGCCCCGCCTGGTAGCAATTGCCCTGACTCTTCCAGGTCCCGAGTTCGAGGACCTCCCCCACCCACAGGCACCCACCTGCACCTCATCCCTGGTTGTCTAGTGGGGCGCATCTCTGCTCTGCTGCTGCTCTGGCCGCTGTTTCTCTGTTTTCTGCCTTTTCTTCTGATTTTTTTTCTCCTTTCATCTTTTCATCTTTTCTGTCACTTTCTTTCACCTTCTGCATTTTTCTGCTTTTCTGTCTCTTTCCCTTTCTGAATTTTTCTGCTTCTCTGTCACTTTCTTTCACTTTTGCACTTTTTTCCTTTTTTCACTTTTGTGAGTTTTTCTCACTGTGTCCCTAGCGCTGCTGTTCCCCCTATGGCCCTGCCCTTCTCTAGTGCCGCTTTCCGGCTTCCTGCTTTTCGCGCCTCCCAGCCGCCCAGCCCTACCCCTCACGCTACTTAATGGTTGCCGCAGCACAGGCGCGCCAAAGGAGCATCAAAGTCAAGATCCGGGTCTGTGCCCAGCACCATGGACCCTGATCTTCGGACCATCCACAGATATGACAACAGCACCCTCCACACCCTTAACACCGGACACCTGCTCCGGGCATCACCAAATGGCACCTAGGTCCATTTTTCTTGCTGAAACTGCAGCTGCACCTTCGCCTGCCACTGAACACCAGCCCCACCAACCCCACGATGGACAAGGGCTGGACCCGACTGCTTAGCAGTATCCTGCTCAACGACTCAATCTACCCCGTGGTGCCTTCCTCACGGAAACATGGATGATCTCCACCTCTGCCCCGGACATTGGACCCGCCATTCCAGATGTCTACAAGTTCATTCACTAAGTCCCCTTCAACAAACCAGGCATCTTCATCATACACAAAAGCGCCCTTCACCTCACCACCCACTCGGACGACCACTGACCAACATAGAGCACCTCCACTTCCAGGTCAAGACCACCCAAATATCACCCTCCCCGGCACCCTCATCTACAGACTCCTGGACTGGCTCCACACTTCAGTGACTCACTCTATCTTCGACTTCCTTGCACCCTACGTGCTCGCCTCCCAAAACTTCATCCTCTTGGCGACCTCAACCTTCACCTGAACAACCCCAACGACAAGAACACCTCGTCCCTGCTGGAGAACCTCACCACCAATCGGACTAAAAAAATTGGTCACCTCCCCAACCCACTCAGCAGGGCACATGCTTGACCCCATCTTCTCTGCCAGCAACATTATCGCCTTCAGCCACACCGCTACCCTCACAGAAGCTGTAACAAGGTCACAGAAGAATGTCTCACCACCTCCCTTAGCAAAACCCTACCACTGACATCCGCAGAGGCTAATACCTCAGCACGCAAATTCTACCAATGAATACCCAACTATGCCGAAACACTAGCTCCCCTCCCCAGGCAAATTACATACCAAGAATGCCAGATGGTTCTCTTCCACCCTTCATGAGTTCAGACGCACCTGTAAATGGCTCTAGAAGAGATGGAGGAGCAGCAGGAACCCGTAAGACCACCCAGCCTTTAAAACTGCTGTCACTGCACACCAACACCTCATTAGGACAAAAAAGAAAGCAGTTCTCCAAGAAAGTATCTGCGCGAATGCACTCAATAGCAGATAATTATTTGCAGTGGTCAAAGTATTCACCAAACCCAGCACAGAGACAGCAGACATTCCACCCTCCCAAGACGTCTGCATCAACCTCAGCACCTTCTTCCACCGAAAGATAAAGGAGTTCTATGACAGCATCGACAGCCTCAATACTCAAGACCCTCTCACACCAACCACAACCACTGCAACCAATGATATTGTACCCCAGCAGAACCTGAGCAGCTGGACTCCTCTCACCACTGACAATACCCTCAAGATCATGAGGAACATCCACACCAGGAACATCCTTGTATCCTTGAGCACACCACATTTTAGTCACCTCCATTGCCTCTGAACTCTGCCCCACCATCAATGGCTCCATCAACTCTCCCACCTTCCTGTAGACTGGACACATGCAGAGATCAACCTCTAGCTGAAGAAACCCTCTGCCGACCCGATGGACCTCAAGAACCTCAGACCCATCTCTCTGCTCCCCTTCCCAGCCAAGGTCATCGAGAAGGCCATCAACGCCCAACTTTCCGAGTTTAACTAAGAGAACCACATCCTAGACTTCTAATCTGGCTTAAAAGCAACCACATGACTCATCATTGATATCCCCTGCCATCAGCCACATCACCGGCCACCTGAGAGGCCTCCACTGGCTCCCAGTCAACAAAAGAATCACCTTCAAGCTCCTCACACACACCTACAAAGCCCTAGATGATGCAGGACCTGCGTACCTCAACCACTGCCTTACATTCCACGAACCCACGATAGACCTCCACTCTGCCCAACTTTTCTTGGCCGCCGTCCCACATATCTGCAAGACCACAGGCGGAGGTAAATCCTTCTCCAACCTCACAGCAAAGAAAATGAACACACTGCCTTGCCACCTCAGGCAATCGCCATCACTGCCTTCAGTTCACGAAAGACCTCAAAAGCTGGCTCTTCAACTGAAACACAGTGCCTTCGAGGGATCACTTGTCACCCCCAGCGCTTTGAGACCCTTACAGGTGAGTAGTCATGCTTTACAAGACAGTTGATTGGTTGATTAATCATTGCACCTAAACCCATGCATTCTCTATCTCAAGGGTAAAAATTAGGCATGGGAATAAATTCAATTACACTGGAGTAATCAGAGTAGTTACAGAAATTACTCATTAGTCTTGAGATACGAAATGACTGAAATTACACGACTACTCCAGCGTTAGTAATTGAAAGTGATTTGGGGGAAAATCCCAGGAGGAGCAGAGGAACAACAAACTAATCTGATGAATTCTGCTGTTCGTTGACTGTAGCATTTCGTCCTATTTTCTTAGTGCGACACAACGGTATATTTTGTTCCAAGAAAATAGTGCTAAATGCTAGATTATGCTTTTCATGTAATTATGCATAATTACAAAAATTACAAGTAATTACGCTTGAAAGAATTATGCTAGTTACACCAAGCCTTACTGAGAATCCATATCGGGGGATTATAAACTATGTAGTATGTTTTCTAACATCATTCTACTGAAGATAATATGACATATCATGTCAGGTATATCCCTTATCAGAATAGGTATGATATACCAGTATTTTACTGTTCCTTCTACTGAACATCTGTAGAATGCTTTACTCGATGCAGGAAACTTTCAACAGACATATTTTCATACAATACCTAAATTAAATTACATACGTGAAGCTACTGTTAAAAAGTAATGGCCCGGGGTTCAGTGTTTTTGTGGTAAGATACACATATAGCAGTGCAGGTGTTTGCAAAGAACCTTTACCTTCCAGGGCTTGAGGTCCTGATGGAAGCTCCCAGCAGCCCCAGCAGTTGCTTCCTTGGAGGGTGATTCAAGCATCTCATGTAAAGCGTGTGCTAGAGCATAGACAGCTGTGTAAACACTAAATGAATATCTAAAGTTCAAAACATCATAGTCGGACAAATCAACACCTTGGAAAGTTTCATTTCCTGAACAAAAAGAGAAATTGTACCCTTCCATATTCTCTCTTCCAACTGGTATACATTCAAAATATCTTTGCCATAGGAAGTCCAAGGGGCCATACTCTGGAAATATGGCAGGATTGACATCATAAAGAAAATCTTTAAATCCAATGATTTCCCCTTTCTTGATTGAAAATGTGATTACTTTAGTAATTGTTTTCAAGTCATCAGCTGAGGTAAATAGTTTCCCTGAATGAACATTCCCTAACACAATCCAAACCTTAGGAGGCACATGGCTCCAAATGCAAAAATATAAAAACAATTCAATTTCCGTCCCTGTGCCGTATAGAATGATGACCCGAGCTGTATCGTTCTTGATAGCCCTTACGACCCGCATCATTCTTGCAGTATTCAGTTCTGAAGCTGTAACAGGTAACATATAAAAAAATTCAACACATCCTCCGCTCTCGGTGATCAACGTCTTCAGTTCTCGCAAAGTTCTCTCACCGCTGTCATTCTCTGAAACTAGAATCCCAACCCAGCTCCAGGAGAAATGCTTTAACAACTGAGCAACACCTTCCAGCTGGGAGAACTCATTGGGAACAGTCCTGTAAAAAGCTGGGAATCTCAATTTGTTACTAAAAATGGGATCCATAGCTCCAAAACTTATCTGCAAATGAGAACACATTATAGAGAGAGATGGTGAAAACGTTCAACACACTTCTATATGGCTTATGAGAGACAGGCAGAAATTTAACACATGATTGGGAAATTAAGAGAGAAAACATATAACAAAATATCACTGGTTTGAATAAAGATAAAGTATTGGAATAGCAAACAGATTACTTATAGGTAAAATACCCGTTCTCCTCTGATTATTTGCAAAGAGTTTCTATAAACAGTTGGATTGAGAATCGTGGGGCATATTACCAAGCAATAGCGATAATTATCGCTATTGCTTGTTTAGAGACAAAAATTTACCACTGAGCTGCGGCGATTTTTACCGCAAATAAACCTTGGTATTACCAAAGTTTAACGCAAATGCGATAAAAATCGCCGCAAAGCATGAATATCGCTGAAAAGTCAGCGATATTCATGCATTACCGAGCTAATGCTCTTAGTCATGTTATCCACTTCCCATTGGATAACATGACTAAGAACTGCTCAGGGCAGGTGTTAGCTTTTGGAGATATTCGCGCTTAGCGCGAATATCTCCAAAAGTTGGTAATAGGAGATAGCGATGTTAGCGACTGTTTCCAGTCGCTAACTTCTTGGCACGCCCACTTTGCATGTCATTAGTGATAAATATCACTGACATGCAAAGCGGGGCCCAAGATGGTCGCTATCTCCTACTAGCTGTCGCTAACTGGTGTTAGCGACAGCTAGGTAATAGGGAGATCATTTTATCTCCGCTTTCTTGGCTTTTTAGGCCAAAAAAGCGGAGATAACCCCCCTTGATAATATGCCCCTTTGTTTTAGAAAATAATGGCATATGATCAATCCATGCTTTGCCCCGGAGGGATTTTTACTATTCTGTCTGTGCTACTTGTAGAGTGATAAGACAAGGTAACCCTGGCAATGTATGCTTTTTTTAATGTGGTCAGGTGCAACACATCTTACCTTCTAAGGACAGCACAGCAACATGCTTCATGTAAGGTTCTGATTGTCTTCATCACTGAAGTTTTAAAGGGGATGCATTGCTTCTCAAAGTTCTTTAGCCTCATTATGAAGGAAAGGGGCTAAGCAAAGCTGCTTGTATGCTCAATACAGTCTCACATTTGTTGTTATTGAAGATTCCGCCATGAGCTAGCCAGTTCAAGTAGATTAACAGGTTATAGGTTCATTGAAGAGGTTACAGGTAGTTCATAGAATACCCCACCAGGAGCAGCATCCTCTCTGCTCATCCCACTCTCTCTACGTCTCACCAAGATTCTATAACATCATACACTGGTTGAGCAGGGCGGGAAATCAGGGAAACTGTGCACAGAATGTATTACAACCACAGCAGATTGTAACAGAGCGCATGATGAGTGATCATTGTTGTTTGGTATAGTTATGCATAACATGTCTGTGCATGTGGCAGAAAGGGAATATAAAACATTGAGTGGTAAATTGTGCTACCTAGACATATAGCACTGGTGGAAAGAGATTGGGACAGTTGTCAGCCAGCTCACTTGTGTTTGAAAAAGTGGTTTCCTGTTCAATTTCTTGTGGGGTGGGCAGGTTTTGTTGAAGGCTCTATGTTAGACAATCAACAACAGAAATATTGACCCAAAACATTATCATGACCAATATAGCAAAAGTGGATGTGCGCCACTGGAGGGCTCTGCCACTCTCCCTATTCGGGCAAACTGCCCTGTTCCAAATGGTGGATCTAGCCCGGTTTTATATATACTGCAGAACAGACTGTTTCCAGTCCCCTCGTCATACTTTAGAGCAATAGAAAGCGAACAAAAAGCGTTACTATAGGACGATAAACCCTCACTTATAGCTAGACAGAAACTAGTGTGAGGATGGTTGGACGGGGGCATTGTGTTGCCTGATATACAGTAGTACTATTGGGCCACACACCTAATGGTAATTAAACAATGTTTACACAGGCCATCAGATGAACCAGCTTACAGAATGGACACATTTGTCCTAGGAAATTCCTTTTTGTGTTGTTATATATTTCCTACATTTAAGTAAGCATGGGCGAATTTTGCGAATTCGCAATTTGCGAATTTGCGGATTTGCGAATTCGCGATCCGCAAAATTCGCGAATTTGTGCGAAATTGCGGATTTATATTTTGCGTGTTTGCGGGGAGGTTTGCGTGTTCGCGGAACGCTTTGCGTGTTCGCGGGGTGCTTTGCGTGTTTGCGGGTTTTTTTTGGTGCGAGACCGCTCGTTGTTGTGCCCTTCTGCCCTCTGCCCCACTCGTTTTTGTGCCATTCTGCCCTCTGCCCCACTCGTTTTTGGGCCCTTTTGCCCTCTGCCCCACTTGTTTTTGTGCCATTCTGCCCTCTGCCCCACTCGTTTTTGTGCCCTTCTGCCCCCTGCCCCTCTCCTGTTTTATTTTAGAATGGCGCCAGCAAGCTGCCAGCGCCATTCTAAAATAGTTACTAAGTTAGCTTCATCAGGAAGCACTAATAGATAAAATAAAGCAGGTGCTTGAATTCAGTTAAACTCGAGCACCTGCTTCTATTAGTGCTTCCTGTTGAAGCTAACTTAGTAACTATTTTAGAATGGCGCTGGCAGCTTGCCGGCGCCATTCTAAAATAGTTACAAGCTTGAAGCTTGAACGTTTGCCCCCCGGATCCGTTCCGCTCGCGGATTTGCGGATTTTCGCAAATTCGCGGAAGTTCGCGGATTGCGAATTTGCCGAAAATCCGCAAAATCCGCGAGCGGAACGGATTTTGCGCCCATGCTTACATTTTAGTCACAATCAGTTTGCATTGAACCAAAAGAATACAGTTAATTATTAAACAATTGCGCCCGTCTGCGCCCGTCCGTGGCAACTGTTTCTAGTCTGTAAATGTGAGGATGTGTTCACCAGAATTAGCAACTGTTAGCTCCTCCCACTTTGTTGAGCAAGCAGATCTTGCATGCCCATATCAGGCATTTTGCATGCTTATATGAGCCAGGACTGCCCCTTGGTCTTATGCTGACTATGTAACCCTAAGCATATTTAAGGCCCCAGTTTTCTGTACTCCTCAGACTGCCTCATTCACTCATTCAGTTGCTAAGGCTTCTGTGTGACGTAGTCTCCCTCATTTGAGGTTAACGCCTTAACTGCGGCCGTTATTGCGGCGCAGTGCGGGAGTTCTAAAAGGTGGGCGTGGCCGCGTCGGCCGTTGGCAGACGGCAGCACTAGCGAGGTAGTGCCGTCGTCGGCCAACGGCCGACGGCAGCACGCAGCGGGTTAATAAAAGTATTATTTTTATATTTCAGCATCTGTGCAAATTTCTTCTTTGCTGGTTTAAAAGGACCAAGTATCAGTGAGACCCCTGAAAAGGTTTCTATGTTCTACAGCTTCTGGCTGCGGAAGCTTTGAGAACCGAAGCCAATGAGGGTAGGACAGCTGCAATGATCTTTCTTGCCCTAAGTGCTGCATTTGACACAGACTCCCATGGCCTGTTATTGGAGAGGCTGAGGGAGACCGGGGTCGGCGGCAGTATTTGGGAGTGGTTGAAAAGCTTTTTGCAGAGCAGAACATTCCAGGTTATTCAACATCCTTTTACATCTAGTGTCTGCCCTCTGTCACAGGGAGTGCCGCAGGGTTCGGCTCCTATTCCGACCCTATTAAATATCTAAATGCGCCCCCCTGGCAGATTTTGTACTAAGTTACGGGGTAAAACTGGTGACAAATGCCGATGATACCCAATTGATTGTTACGCTGGAGCAAAAGGAATCTGGAATGGCATCTGATTTTAAGAGCGGTTTGGGTGCGTTTGCTGTTTGGATGAAATACAGCTGTTTTCAGTTGAATGCGGGGAAGACTGAGGTGCTGGTAATTGGTAAACAGCCCTCACGTTGGTCTCAGTTTTGGTGGCCTGAGGAATTGGGACCTACTCTGGTCCCGAAAGCTAAGGTAAAAAATGTAGTAGTCTGGTTCAATGACAATCTGTCCTTTTCTGACCAGATTTCCACGGAGGCCGGAGCCTGCTTTGGCATTCTTAAATGCTACGTAAAATTCTAGATCTTCTTCCTATTGATGCTAAACGCACTATTGCACAAGCTCTTGTTACTTCACGCCTTGATTATTGTAACTTTCTCTATTTAGGGGTGACCGCCAGGAACTTGAATATTATGCAGAAAGTTCAGAATGCAGCAGCTCGGCCGTTTCTGAATATTCCTAGGCGGGCATCAGTGGGGGAAGCCTTGATGAAACTCCACTGGCTCCCCATACAAGTCAGAGTGATTTTCAAGGCCCTATGCTTTGGACATTCGATTCTCCATCAAAGGGGGCCTAGACACACTATAAAATAAAAACAAGTGGCATCGGCCCACTGGCACCCCATGGGCGTGGCCCTCCAAGCAGAGCGCCCGCTCTGACGGGACATCTTAGGGCCACTTAGCAGAGAGACACCCTGGAGACCGGGAGACTATGGGAGCTTCAAACCCCACACATACAATTACTAGAGCTTTCGAGATCATATAATCAGGATACAAAAGTATTAGAATTTTTTTTCTAACAAACTCAGGGACAAACGAACTTGGAAACAGAACACAAATAAACTGTCGGAGATGGGGGCTTGGCGGAGACAATGTTGTAGCTGCTTCCGCCCAAGAGCAAAGCAGGGTTTCAAAAACAGAAAAGCTCATTTTAGATGGAAGCTATAACTAGAAACTACTGCAATTGGTACTGCTTCACGTGCGCAAAAGTGGCTGCAGTCTCAGGCACAATACTGCGAGAAACTGGATGCCGTCCTGGCCACATAAATGGAGGTGTCCTGGCAGACGCATTTATGTAAAGTAGCACGCATATGTTATTTGCGCTATTTTAAACAAGAACGTAACGAGATTGTAGTTAGGCGGTGCTGCCTTCGGAATAACCAGAAGTTACGTGTCGGCAGAAGAGCCAATAATAAGCCTGCTAACAAAAAAATCTAAAAATGTAACTAATGGCAAGCGGCGAGAAAATTACTAAGTAATAGGCGGAGTTTCCCCACCTATATAGATCACTAGATGTCTCGGAGAGACAGCGCATGCGCGCTGCCTAGGCGAGACCTAAAAAGGATGAATAGTATTGAGTTGATACAGGCATCAATTGTGAGGTCTTGGTAAGTGGCAGTCCCAGTGCAAACTCCTGTGTGCATGGATGCCTGAAATATGCATCCCAATAATTTTAGTCATGTAGACAACAGCAGGGTAAAAGCCATAAATATCTGCATCTCATTCCCCATCTGAATTGGAAAATGTCTGTTCACCAATATTAACCTCTTCTGATAAATAACAATCACCATGTATCAAATTGAATAGTATGATGGGTACCGCACCCTATTCCTGTCAACTGAAAATACCCAACGTTTGTTGTGAGTGAATACTCAAATGGGGCTTGGACCCTTGTTAGCCCAAACATAAAATCATTTAAAGCCAGAGTAGGGTTGTCCTCCCTTTCAAAATAAATCAAAATGGCATGCTTTCAGTGTTTGACATGTGCTTCTTTATTTGAAGTACATACATCCATGTTCTAATAGGGGTAAAGATCCACTCATATCTTCTTAGTGTCTGCTTTGATCTGAGTGTACTTTATTGTGCAGACATGTTTTATATTTATCACATACTTTTATATTTACCATCCACATTTTACAGTAGCTTTTGTATATCTGATTTTGAGTACAGTAATGCTGCAGTTTGTCTTGTGTTCTAATACAGATTTTTCATGAATTGATGTTTATATATTTTGGGAGGTGATTGTAATATGATTCTGAACCCTTTCATTGACTGCATTTTGCTTACTTTTGTACCCTCTACTACAGATAAACAAATCAGCCTTTCACCCTAGATCTCTGGTGGTTCTGTAGTCCGACTATGAGAGAATATCCAGCACTCTTTTCTCAATCCAGGAAAGATCATCGATTTATTTCTAAATCATTATCTCCACACTTCCTCAATTAAGAAATTGTTTTAATCTTTATCTCTGATCATGCACCAGTTATCATGGATAACTAAGGGCAGTCGGAAACATAAATGTTTCTATTGCAGCATGTGCGGCGGCCGTATAGGGGCTGCAGCACAAGCCGCAATAGAAACAAGCATTGGCATAGCCAATAGGTCTCGCCTTTGGGACGGTATAAGTGTTTAGTCAGATATTGGCTTTGTCAATGTTTTTAAACTATGTTGTAGAACAGTGTTGGCGGTGTTCAGCATGTTTAAAAATTATAATAAAAAAGTGTTATAAGCATTTGTTATTTAATATATAACCAAGAACACATTATGTACAACTGAACAATCCTATTAAAAAGCAAACATAAAAAGTGTCTTCAAGTGTGTTGTTCTTGCAGTGCTGGCAACTTCTCCTGCTCTGTTCTAATACTTGCTTCTTATAGTTTTTTCTATAGGGGGATACATAAACACTGTTAGAGTGGATGCTGGGAAATAGTACCTGAATTACAAACATGAGCAGCAGACGGACACCAGGGGAGAATCAACAGATGCCAGATTCCAAGGGCAGACTGAGGTGGTGTTGAGGTGATGTTGCTGGTGCGGAGGTGATGCTCAGGTGATGCCGAGTGATGGTGTTGTGCGGAGTCATGCAGATTTGGTGGTGCTGCATTGGTCCTCAGGTGGTGCTGAGCTGGTGCTCAGATGGTGCTAAGTGATGCTGAAATAATGGTGAGGTGGTGCTGCGCTGATGCTGAAGTGCTGCTTGGGTGCTGAATTGCTGCTTCGATGGGGCTGCGCTGGTGTTGCCCTGGTGCTGAGATGGAGCTGCGCTGGTTGTAGTGCACTGATACAGAGGTCATGCTGTACTGATGCTGAGATGGTGCTGTGCTGATGTTGAAGTGGTACAGTGGATATGATGATATGATGCTGAGGTGGGGGTGCTTTGTTGGTGCTCAGGTGGTGCTGAGGGATGCTGAGTTGGTGCTGTGCTGAGGTGATGTACTAATGCTGAGGTGGTGCTGCATTGATGGTGCAGTGATGCAGAGGTGGTGCTGCGCTGGTGCAGAGGTGGTGCTAGGCTCGACCTAACAAGCTGGTCATATTACCAATTATTGTATGTAAGAATATCGAGACACGTTAAAGCTGCTCAGTATATAATCAAAAAGATCATTTTATATTCTAATTGGAATAATGATAAAATAAAATGGGGAATGAAAGCGTGAAGTTCTCTTGATTGCCTAAAGAAAATATATCAACACAGAGCACCATCCTTCTAGTGCTTGTATTTTGAAGACATCTGGTCAAAATCACCTATTCCAAGAACGGTACTTTACTCTAGGAAGAATTTTATACGGTATGCTCTCGAGAGAACATATAAATTATTTAAAATCGCGACAATTTATTTTGATCCTTCCTCATTTGGAGAGGCTCATGCGGTCTGCATTTCGAAGAATGTTGAACTTTTGGTTAAAGTGATAGCCCTATTTTCTTCATTTTTATAATAATAATAAATCCACATTTGTAAAGCGTCGCAAGGGTCTCTAGGCGCTGGGGGCCGTCAGGAAGATTAAGCAAGCTATTGCCCAGAGTCACATGGTGCTGAGCTAATCTGCCGCCGGCACCGGGGATCGAACCGTGATCCTCAGATTCCAGCGTCTGTCGCCCTGGCCGCCGCGCCACACCTCTTCCTATTTTTTTGTACACTTGAATACACCCATGGACTTTTCGCGACTCAACCCCCTCTCTAGGGAAAGGATGAAGATACTACAAAACAAACAGGGCTGCCCAGAAATCTGGAAAGATTCATTGGGTCAGCACTTTCCATGAAGCGAGATGGCACCTGTAAACAATACTATAATCCGGAAAGGCTTTAGAGTTGAATTGTGGTCTAGGACACCAGGAGACACAATCCCGGCTAGTTTTGACCCCCTTGTGTGACATTGAGCAAATACATCTCTCTCTTTGATGCGTACTCACTTTGTAGCTATTCTCAAATGAGCACCTTTTAAAAGTCGCCTAGAGCCCATAAGTCTCTGGGGGTACTTGAGTATTATGCATTTCGCCGAAAAGCACTTTAACCCCTCTGCATGGGTAGTAAGCGCTGTAGAAATGCAAGTAGAAATTATTATATTAAACTAAATGCATCCAATAAAGGAATTGATTAAAGCTAACAACAATATGTTTTTCCATATGGCTTAGTGCCCAAGGCACCGGCCACTGCCCCGCGCAGGATGAGTGCCTACAGCCCCATGACTGACTAAACACATCAATCGCTGCTTGGAATACTATCCACAGAGAGCCGCCGCTGGTTCTTTTTCTCAGAGGAAGCTCTGGTCCAGCAATGGAAGAAAAAATGGATTTCACCAAGCACAAGTATTGTATTTTCACCCAGATGGAGGGGACTAAGGAAGGAGGGGTTGGAAAATAAAGTGACCAATGACAAGACTCACAGAGTTTTTTTCCCTCTTCTCCCTACTGTTGGAGAAGGTTTAAGCCAATGAAAAGCTTTTTACAGACTGAGAGGCTGAGAATTTACTTTAAGTGATAAGAGTGAGATCCCATGCGGCAAACCGAGGGGAGCTCAGAGGAATCCTGCAAACAGGACCCCTTAGTGTGGAAAAACTCTACTGGGCAAAACAACGGCTGCAGTGTGCATCTCTGTGCACCCGCCCCCGTGCACTTTATCTTACTGCATGTCACACCTCCCCCAGTGTGATGGAATAGGAGCACTGAAGTAGGTGGAACAGTAGGTGCTGCAGGCCCAGTAGTATCCTTTAATTTACAGGCCCTGGGTGCAGGTCCTACCAATTTACTTGGGTTATATAAGTAAAATGAATGTGTCAATAAAGTGTTGGCTAATATTAGGTGATTTAAGGAGTGAGCATAAGCACTTTTGCACTGGTTAGCAGTGCTGAAGCCAACAAAATCGAATCTCAGCAAACAGAAGATGAGAAGTCCCACTGTTTGGGGGAGAACGCCTCACGGCCTATCAGGTCTAACACGTACACTTAATCGAGTAGCTATTTCAGATCCTTAATTATAACAGACACAATATTTGCTCTCTTCATTAATTAAAGGCAAATTTAGAAATGTAAATGCAGTCCTCCTCTGAAGTGCTGGGATGGAGCATACTTCATTTTTAGGTCGAGCTCTCGACCTATTGTGGCCAAGTTGCTCCTCAAGGGACGCAGATTGGTGCACGAGCGCCGACTGCACATCGTGAACGCGCATCATGCCCCGCCCCCCAGCCGTGCACATCTTTTGCTCCACATTCACAGCGGCAGCCTCTCACAATCACGCACACAGCCACACTCACAGAAGCGCGCGCACACACACACACACACACACACACGCACGCACACACCACACACCACACACCATACGCACACACCACACACCACACACCATACGCACACACCATACACACCTCACACACAGGTGCCAAGCCCCACTTACCGCCTCAGCCGCCTCTCCTGACTTCTGCTGCCATCCACTCTGAGGGCGCGGGCTTCTCGCAAAGTCGGAAGTCCCGCCCCACGACTGCCGTGAGCGTGCACATCCCGAGACCGGAAGTTCGGGAGAGTGCACGCTCGCGGCTTTTTTTTAATGTGCAAATGATCCTTTCACGGCCGTGCAGCTTTACTGCTGCGCAGCCAATGCTTGTTTCCGCCTGCCTGTAAACAGGTTGGGAGCCTTGACTTGTAATGCTCGGTGATTAGGAGCCACAGGTGGGGTGTGCCTCTGGTGGTCAGTGGGGTCAAGCAGCGGTGGACATCTGAAACCCTGGCACGAGAGAAGAATTCCTTCTGGGCGGCATCACAGGAGCTGAGAGAAGCTGATCGCAGATCAGGAGCACCAATCGGTGGTGCGAGAGATCTCTGACCCACACACGAACGGTCTTGGTCTCAGGGGGCGAGAGATCTCCATCCCAAACACCCACCCCCTCCTACGGGGCGAGAAATCTCTGTCCCAAACGCACACAGTCCCGTTTCAGGCGATAGGAGATCTCTGACTCACGTACAAATCTTTGAAGGCTGAGAGTGCTCTATTCTGAAATGCAACAGCCCCTGTGTCAGAGACGGGACAGTCTCTCCTCTGCAGTGCAGCGGCCCCTAGTCTCAAAGGACTGCTGAGGTGACAATACATTTAATACATCAATCTTGCAGAGAGAAAGGTTGTTTCGGGTTATGTTATTGGCATTTGTTTAGCGCCCAGTCTGCTATTGGTCTGGCTTCGAAGCGCTTACCATTGTCAGAGGATCAATCTGAACGGTTCTGAGGTTGCCATACACCGCATGGAAGATGCACGCACAGTGGTGCCACCAGGTGAATGATGTGTTCAGTGTGCCTGGTGTTTGATGGGCGAGGCCAGAGGGCTGTACCCAGTCGCTTACACGTCTTCTATAATGGCCCGCATGCCCGCTGCCCAACCGGGGTGTAGTACTGTCAGGAATGTGGGTTTAGGGACTGGTAATGGGTACTGTTATACATAAATAGAGGCAGAACGGAACAACGTCGATGTGTGTTGGGAGTTCTGTGTTCCGTTGCACGGCGCTGTTCACGAGGCGCGCGGCGATGATAAACAGGCTGGTTGTGATGTAGTGTCTGTCCCTTTAAAGAGTTATCTTCCCAGATGAGGTTAGCATGCCAGGTTTGTAGCAAACATGAACAGCGCCGGGGAGCGCGATAATCGCACAAACGTCTCTTTTTCCATCAAACACTCTTCCAAGAGTGTAATAGTTCTGCGTTATGCGGTAAGGTAAGAACATTCAAAGCTGAAGTGCAAAGAAGCATGTCCCCAGGGTGCAGTAAAAGCATGAAAACCCATTTAAAACAATTGTCGAAACTGTAAACACACAGAAAGGAAAAATGTTCAGTGTTTTCAGAAGAGGCGAAGAATGTCATCATCGCCTAATCCGCCACATCTGTCAGGAAAGGCGGGACTCCTGCCTGTCGGTTGTTTATTCGTGTGCTGTCCTAGAGGATCCATTATTCCATCTTGGCGAGTGTGTAAAGCGCTCTGCAGACACGTGGCGGTTCAGCGCTCTGTGTATGCTAATACACAAATGAAATAAATACCTCTTCAAACACGACCACCTGTAAAAATGAAAATGGCCTAGGATTGAGGTGGTTCCGTGGTCTAAACAAAATGCTAAGGAGCCTTCTCTTCCTTTCTAATTGACTCTGTGACAGCACCCGTTTCTAATGGAGCACTCCTAGGGAAAAGGAGAGAATGGATTTAAAAGCTTACTGCACCGTGACTTAAACAACACTTAATAACAACACTCACTCGTGGCTCAAAAGATCTGTTTATATTCGGAAACTTATTTATAATCCATTTACATTCTTTCTGATTTGTCAACTTTTCTTTTGGCATTTGAACTTAAGTTATTGTTGTATCAAGAAGTTTTCCTTTTTATAACAAAAAGCATGTTTTTGTAATCCTGGCCGAGTTCCTTTCTCGCTGCATTACTACTCCATGCTCGTTTCAGTTCATGCTCGTTAACTAATGTAAATCCTCCACTTTTATTTGATGGGCTTGTTCTTTAGGAGAGCGAACTTCCTTTCCTGACCTTTCCTTCCCCTAGTTGAAGAGAATAATGGATTCAGCTCAGCGCACCGCGTGTGCTTTCACTTTCTAAGCAGCGGGGACAATGACAGACGCTTCTTTGCATACAAGAGTATGAGCTATAGGCATTGTACATGAAAATGCCTTTTATTTATGTGTTAATTATCAAAACGTATCAGTAATAAATGGCATTGTCATTTACAATGCCAATAGCTTAAACTCTCTCAAATGCAAGACCTATTGCATTGCAAATGCGTGTTTAATGTACTCTCCACCGTCTTTGCCTACTAGTCTACTGCCTCCATGGAATGAAGAGTAGAACAGTGTTCACTGTTAATCGTTTTTATTTTTTTGCTCTGGACTTATGTTACAACCTCTCGAGTTGCTGCAGCCTGCTAAGTAGGGCACATTCACATGTGAAATGATAGGCCCAAATGATATACAAATTGCCAAAAATATTCCATTGTTAAGTAACCTGTGTGCAGGACCACCATACAGCTGAACAGAGTATGGTCATGGGAAGCGATAGCAAAGGATATGCGTGTTCCGCTGACTTCTAAAATATTGCATATGATTTTAGACTGCATGATTTCTTAGCAATCTGTGCTGCAAACTGTTTCATAACCTCAAATATAGGTCTTGTTTTTATAGCAGTTCCTTCGTCTAGCGTGAGCAATAAATCTTAAATATTGCATCCCCCTATTTAACAGATACACGGGTATTTAGGGGCTATAAAGGAGAGAATCTGGACTAAGTGGGCATTCTCATTGGGATTGTTAGCAAAGTCAACACAAAAGGTTTCTTTGCAAAACTCTGCAAATTAGGGAAAAACACAGTACTTGACAAACTTTTTTTGAGGCGATGTCCTAGTAAACCCCGGATTTTTAATTTATTTTAAATCCAACACCATTTAGTGCATGTTTCTTCTTACTCTCTCCCCTGTCTGCTACTCACAGTTCAGATCTACCCCCTACCCTCTACATGTGTTACCGTGACTCCCCAAAGTTTATTGCATCCTGTGCCCCTTCCTATGTGTTATTTATTTATTTTACACGCAGCTAAGACAGGTCCTACCTCGCTGCTCTGCAAGATGGGCGTCTAACCATCTTAAAATGGTAAAGTAAAACATAGGGGACACCATGTCCTGGTGCATTTGCACATATATATACTGAAAAATAAACTCCTATGTGTCTGTCACCACGCTGGTGCCAGCCACTTTCCTAAAGTTTGCAGGTTCCACACTCTGTGTTTGCTTTTAAATTTGTATGATTATTAAATAATAGGTAGTCCCCGTCACCTACTACACATTGCACCTTGCATTTTAAGATTATTTTTTTGTATTTTTATTCATCCATTCACACCCTTTACGTTAATATAGCCAATGCTTTACTGTGTATTTGCTATAAAAGCTCAGAGTATGATATAGTGTGCACTTTTTAATTTAAATAATCACTCCACTGCAACAAAAATAAAATTGCCATTTACAATGCCAATAGCTCCAACTCCAACAAATGCGAGACCTATTGCATTGCAAATGCTTGTTTTTTATGCAATTAAGGAAAGCAGTTTCATATGCAGCCAATCTCCGGACTTCTGCATCGGTCTGAAGCGATTGGCTTGAAACGTGAAGCAGCCAAGATAAGGAATTGTCCTGCCAACAGCTCCAACCAACCAGACTCGTTCTGCTGCACCACAGGCTCCACAGTGGGGCCTTGGATGGAGGTGCGATGGTAGTCTCTTGTGGGCCCGATGTGAAGCCTGTGGTGCAGTGTGAGTCCTCACAGAGCATAGGTCATGACCTTATTGCCCGGGCTCTCTCTTCCCATTGCTGAGGTTGCAAAGGGTCTGAAGGCAGCACAATATAAAGCGACTTCTCTGGTGCTTTCTAATAGGTTATTACAAGCTACAAGGGATGTGTTTTCTTATTGCATGCATGTTTTAAAGTCAAAACGCCCCCTAGTAAGAAAAATCTCCACGCCAACATAATAAAGACTACAGTATCCTACTTATATAAAACATCTAAACAAATAAACAAAGTATAACATAACCTACCGCCATATATTTTTATGAACAACCAAGGCAGAAAGCAGGTAGCAGATAGCTGCATATCAGGGATTCCAAGCCCGTGAAAGGGGATTGAAGCCACAAAGAATCCTAATTCAGTGGTCGATTAGGATGGCGGACGGACTTGCGTCCGTCCGCCACCCCCGAGGTGGAGGGACCGACCGTAGGGGTAGCGGCGGTCCCTCCGTAGCAATTAGGATGTGACCGCCGCCCTGGCGGTCACATCCCCTATATTTTACATTGCGGCGGGTGCTGCTTTGAGTAGCACCCGCCGCAATGTAAAATATGCATGTTTAACTTTGGCATGCACAACTTGGCAGGCACCGCGTGGTGCCTGCCACCTTGTGCATGCCAAAGCACAGGGGTACCATAGGTACCCCTATGTGCACCCCTCACCCCCCAATACTTTGGGAGCTCGCAACGGGCCCCCAAACACAAAAGACCACATGCTTTTCCACGGCGGAAAAGCCGCCATGGAAAAGCATGTTTCCACCTGCATCATAATATGGGGCTGGTGGTGTCTTGCAGACACCGCCACCATATATGGGTACACACACTGCGGATCAGCGGCGGACAGACTTGCCGTCCGCCGCTGATCCCACAGCCATCCTAATGTGGCTGGTGGTGTTGTCGCAGTCCAAGGCGGTGAATCAGCATCCTCCAGGCCTGCGGTGGCTTCCGCCAGCCCGGAGGATGCGGATTCACCGCCATCCTAATCGGCTCCTTAGTGTCTATATATTAGAGTGAGTTGTCTGATTTGAAGGGAGAAAATGTTCTAGAATCCTTTATTTTATTGAAGTAATGCAATGGAGCACTAATGCCGGGCTGTGAAGTGGTTAAGTAAGGGACATCGTCAGGTCATCGTACACTGCCGCCATTGAATGGCATCCCAAGCCAACTGAAGGGGATCCAATAAGATGCAGTGCCTTTTGCAGCTCTGTAGCCCACAGGCCTCAAGTCTGATGCTGCCCATTGGAGCTGCAGTGGTCGACGTTGGATTCCCCATCTCGAGACAGATGAGAACACCCATTTATTGACACAATAACAGTGGCGGCTGGTGACATTTGAAAGTGGTAGGGTGTAAAATTATTGCCGTACTGCACTGCGTCGAGCGAGCGAGCCTGAACAACCTACAGGGGTTCGGGGGTGGGGTAGGTTGTCGCCCTGAGAAAATTTTGAAAAAAGAGTGGAAGAATGGTGCATTTTTAAGCAAATTTGAGGAAGCAGGATGGTTAATAATGCAATACGATCTAATTATTTATCATTATTAAAAATTGCCAATTTTTATGAGCTATAGAGGACAATCTTTGCATATGCTGATGTTATCCTTTACCCATATCAACTTTTGAACACACTGATGCACTTGTAATGGTTTTAGCTATACAATAAATACATTCATTGACTGTGCAGTGCTGTACATCAATATCATGACACTATTTCCTTAAATTACTTTTCTGTTTTCATGCAAGAAATGCCATTTAAAAAAAAATGCTGAAAATATGAATGCATTTCAAGTATTAATCTGTGTAAGAAATGCCTGCATGTAACAGCAAAGGCTTCTCGGTTATCGTTTCCCAAAATTCTCAGTAGAAAAGCCATCCCACATCGCCAACAGAGGCTCCCAAGTTATCAGGTATGAGCAGATTAATAAACCCAGATAAACGGAAGTGGCCGCCAGGGCGTTCATGCAATGGATTCGCCTGCACTAATGGACTCCGTGGATCTGCGCAGTACCGCCCACTGGAAAGGTGCCAGGAAGATACAGGGCAGCTCGAGTGACCAGGTCGGCTCTCACATCCTCATGATCATTAGCTGCAGGAGCTACCAGGGACCAACTTAAACCAGATCATATATGCCAAGAGGTGCCTTGGGATGGACATCAAGCCGCTAGACTGGTTCTTGCATTATATACACCTACTGCAGTGGGCACCAGCGAGAAGCCATTAAATATGACAGGTCTCATGCGCTGCGATGACCGGGCTCTTAACATCATGCACATTTGCAGCAGAAAAAAACAAGGGGCTTCATTTATGAGAAATGACGCATCGCTGCGTGAAAGCAGCGATGCGTCACTTCTCAGTGCGCACTCCTTGCGACATTCCTGATGCGTCATATTTAATGTATGACACATCATGTCGCAAGGAGTTACACATACGTCAGTATTTCTGACGTATGTGTATGGCACAAAAGTGACGCATAGCTGGAGTGTGTCACAAAAGTGACACAACTCCAGCAATGCGTCCTTTCACATGGGGCAAGCCCCATGTGAAAGGGCCTGCGTCAGTCTTACGCCTGCTGTGAGGCAGGCGCAAGATTTTGACGCAACAGCGTCCTAGAAGTGACGCAGTGAAATCTCATAGATTTCACTGCGTCACTTCTACGACCCTTCCTTGCATCAATATGCCCTCCTTGCATACATTATACCTGGCGCAGGAGTTTACAAAGTGACGCATCTACCGCGCGCTTTTATATCAAAGTAAGTACAAACCTTGCAAACGCAGACCTGCTGTCCTCAAAATAATTACTCTGCAAACGCTTTCAGTGATGGTAATAAAGGGACTGTGTTACATATCAAACCCTGGCCTGGTAGGGTGGAAGAGCAGAGGTGACGTGAAGAAATGTGCTGACACCCAAGCATGCACTGCATCATTGACCTATGGAACGACTTACATAATTTCTTCAAATTGCGAGTTTCAGGATCTTCACACTTTTTTATTTTTACTTTGACATTGAGGAATAAAAACGTACAAGGATAAATGAAACAGAAATTAAGGACTAAGTTACCTGTTGGGGCCAGACCTTAGCTTCTGATAAAAATGAATGAAGCAAGTTAAATAAGGAGACACGGCCGGCCGTGAAAGCCTTTGATGCAGCAAGGGGTGGAGCGGGAAGAGCTGCTGGCGGCAAAAGTTAAATAAGGAGACACAGCCTGGCGGCCGTGAAACTGAAAGCACGGCCGGCCGGCCGGCCGTGAAAGCCTTTGGTGCAGCAGGGGGTGGAGCGGGAAGAGCTGCTGGCGGCACCAAGCTGGGCAACAGATGGCTAGCGATTTGATGCTGTGCACGCGCATTTTAACTCATTGCGCTTGCGCATTGAGCTAAAAGCGCACATGCACTGCATCAAATCGCCAGTCTAGTTAAACTCTGTTTAAACCCCTATAGTCTCGCAAGCTCAATGCGCATGCCATTGACAGGCGAGACCTAAAAAGTGGTTACAACCACTACTGTCCATACGCGTACGTAACACACGTGTATCATATGAAATCGAAACCATTCAATTTCTTTCATAGTGCCTTCCTACCCTTGAATGTCCCTGTACCATCGGCGCACCAAATAAGAATAGGAGACTGCTTAGTGCTGCAAACCACAGAAAATAAAAGCAGGTTTTCAACCACACTATCCGCCACAAATCGCATTTTAAAAAGCACACGGTTTGAAAATGAGAATTGCATCATCACAGCACAGCGTTAACAAATACAACTCCTCGAGAGCTGCAGATCAGATCTATGGACAAACATACTTTGGCCTTGATAAGTCAGCCTTTGCCTCACCCCATTAATTTAGCAGCCCCCCCCAAACACGCTCATACTATCAAACCCTACACTGTTAGAGAAATTGTGAATCAGTGAATTCTTTTGACATGTTCTCTTGGTTACCTGCTTAGGGCATCCACATGGATAAACGGACAGGTACATCGAGAACTTAATAGCAGAGACATATCAAAACATATACCTGCAGAGAACCAACCGATAAAATGTAATGATTACAGTCATATCGCGGGTAAATATCGGCCAATGCTCCAAAAGCTTTCCTGCCATCAGATGCCCATAACAATTCATACTGGACCATTCAAAGCAGCAGATCAAGTTGTAATTTGATTAGCTGCTGCACTGCAGGACACAAAAAAGATTTCACTGGCGCACGGTTTTTAGAGGTGTCTGTCAAGACTACTTCACGTGTTATATAACATATTACTTCATCCATCAGTCACAGACTTAGTCAATTCCATATATATTCAATATGAGGATTCTAATGATTAATAAACCAGTTTTGTGGCAAACATTTGCGCACCTGTTGTGCATCTGTTTTCCTAATAACTGAATCAGTCAAAGACACCTAAGTAACCAGATGTGACGTCACCGGTCGTCCTCATCCAGAATGATGTGCGCAGATCGTGCTGACAAGTCCCTATTACAGTAAGGGCTTGAATTAGCTTTAAGTCGGTGCCTACATTATTTGTCACATACAACAAACAGAACCAAGAGTTTTCGGTGTGACTGTGAACAGACTCAAATAAATACTTCTGTGGGTGTTAAACAAATACAAACTTCCTGGGTGTTCACAGTCGCGGCACGCGGGGGAGGCGGGGAAGTGGGGTCTCGCAGGGGTGAGTTCCAGGGAATTAAATATAAAAAGAAAAACTTACCTCACAGCCGGTCCGTGCCACCTCTGCTCCCCTTGGCGCCTTCATGAACGGCACTGGAATGGACTGGCAGCCCCTCTCAGCCAATCTTGGAGTTGCTAGCAGCACCAGGATTAGCTTAGGGCACGGTTAATCTTCGCCCACCGCCTGCCCATTAGGAGACCGAAGGGCTCCTAATGGGCATGCACAAACCAGTGCAAACACAAGTGTGCATGACTGGCCACGGTCAAAAAATTCGCCCTCTGTACCCACTCATGCGCACTTGTGTTGTGCTGCTGCCTGTCCCTGGCTGGTCTGACAATCATGTCAGTCAACATGACGCCAGACCGCCCACCCCCTTCGGTGGGCAGTCCGACGTTATGCTGACTGACATGATTGTCAGTTCTCCCTCAGCGTCTTTGAACTTAAGTAAACTGATTCAGTTTACTTAAGTTCAGAGACGCAAAGGGAGCTGCGGGCGGGGGGGCTACGCCCCAACACCCCAATGGACCCACCCCGCCTGCACAATAATAGTGTGTGGATAATGTTATTTTCTCAGCTGAAAGAATGGACGCCCCTGCAGATTGGCTCACCAAGAACAGTGCACGTATAATTATATTAGTGACCTTGAAAGAGCACGTAATCATTAAAAAATAACGCCCTCTACTTCCTATGATCAATATCTTAGTTTTGTCTGTACTTTGTAGATGTAAGAGGCAAATGGCAAGCTACTTGTTGGTAAATATTTTGTGCGCTAGTAAAACGTTAATAACAGTTTTAAAATAACTTTTTTTATTTATTACGTAACATGACGCTGCCATCCCTGCTCACCGGGGTTGCTTGAAATGCAAGCAGAAATCGCAAGACATTTAAGCAATCAATAAATAAATACCTGGACCTGTGAGTTGCTAATAATCTCCCATCCACTCAATAAAGGCTGGGTCGCTCCCAGGGCCATTGGCCATAATGTGCGCAGTTGTGTTGTGGACCGAATTCCCCCCTCACACGTTCACTTCCTTTTTTCATGCTGTCTCTTTTCAATGGCAGAGGCGCCCGATGGTCTCTGGGACCCCGGATCAATTGTGTATAGTCTCAGAGGAAAGAAAGAACGCCACGGTCATAAATCTTTTAAATTGGTGTAGGTTTCAGTGGCTTTGTAAACCAAGCACGGAGAAAACCTCAGACTAATTAATGAATACGAAGCAATGTGAACAAAAACCGTCTTGAGAGCAGTGTTTAAACAAGACCACCATCTTGCTCTCCCCTAGGCACGTATCTGTTCAAACCGAGTGGACCTCCGGTCTGGGATGGGAACTTCGGAAATGTTTTGAAAAGTCACCCCAAGGACATCAAGCGCTGAAACACAAAAGCGTGGGGCACTAAAAGCCGGAGGCTGAGTGGACAAAGGCTTTCCTGTGGTGCCCAGCGTTTACCTTGCGGGAGCCAGCAGATAATTGCTGACATATGGCACTGCTGCTCGCTCTTGAAAGGCAATCGCTAAACGTGCACGAGGGCTCATTGGGAACAGTGCAAAACATGCACGAGTTCCCAATAAAGCCTGGAGCGATTACAAAAGGACTCTAAAGCAGCGCTTCCGCGCTGCTAGGCGAGACCTAAAAAAGATGTTTTCGGGGGGGGGGGGGAGGGGGGGGGAAGCACCACAGGTGTCCCAATGCCCCGTAGTGGTGGACCATGGGGGCCCTGCTAGGGGCCCTAAAAGTTACGGAAGGCAACATTATAATCCTAACGGCAAAGCCGAGGCTGGCTCCTTTGACATTTTTGAATTATAACGTGAGGTGGGCGGAATTTGCATAGTCGTGCTACGCAAAGCTCTGTGAAACAGTAAAATAGTAAAAAAAATTCAGAGAGCACGCAGAGTTCTGCGAATAGGCGGAATTGCTTGTTCTGCCCGTTCGCAAGGCTTTTTTCCTGTTCGCGAATGCTGTTTGCGTGCTCTGGGGTAAATATCTTGAGAACACGCATTTTGAATGCGCGAACAAGCAAAAAATTCCATGAAGCCGCGGATCGCTGAATTTTTGGCAATTACGCGTTCTCCTCAAAACGCAAAATTAGCCAAATTCCATGAGCGGAACGGAATTTACTGCCCAGGCCTAATTATAACTCTGCCCAGCACCCCGATGGTCTAAGTGAGCCTATCGAAAACGGAGTAGAATTCCCCCCCTGGTTTGCCTTCGACCACCAGTATTGTAATACGTTGGTCGGATTGAAACCTATAATGTGGGGCAGAAAGCCTCCGATGAGCAGTTGAATCCTTTTCCACCCGACATCATAATGAGGGCCTATGAGTTGGTCCTTTATTATCAATACTCATAAGTGGTTTCGTTTTGGTTCCTATGTTCACAATTTGGTTTCTCCAGTACACTCTTCTCCGCCGGCTAATATCTTTGTTGATGGCCTTTTATCAAAGCCCATTTCATTATGCAAAGGAATCAGGCAATGCTGCCTGCTTTCATTTCTGCTTTTTATTTTGGCTTTGGAACCTTTCCTCCTCAGGATTCAGCAATACTCAGATATCAAGGGTTTTCAATATAGTGAGAGACAGATTAAATTAACTCTAGATGCAGGTTACATTTTTTTGTGTGTATCTAACCCATTCTCTTCCTTGTCGGCTGTTTAATTTAAGTTAAAAAAATTACTATGAAATCATGTTATAAAGTTAACATTTGTAAAATCATAAGGGAGTTACCCTAGTACTTAAAAAAGGGACGGGTACGTGAAGAACAAAAACAGAAATTCCCTTTTCATAGATAAAGAAACAACACTAATGCATATAATAACTCGGCAAACTAAATGGAAGACTTTTGTGATAAAGCTATTTACGGCTCAGCCCCCAAATACATCAAAGACCGGCTCTCTAGGTACCTACCTACTAGGTCCCTCCGGTCGGCTGAGGCATGTAACTTTCTCGGCCCTCGGTACAACCTCACATCCAAGGGCGGTAGAGCCTTTTCCAGCACAGTTCCTCTGGCCTGGAACCATCTCCCGGCGGAACTTAGGAAGGAAACAAACTTATTGCTGTTCAGGAAAAAGCTGAAGACGGTGCTTTTTGAGGAGGCGTGGGGACCTCTGTGATCTAGCTTTTTGCTCCCACTGATGTTGTGTATCCGCTGACAGCGCTTAGATACCTCTGGGTGATATAGCACTATATAAGCTTATAACATAACATAACATATAACATAACATATACAAATCTTCACAAAGAATTTAAACTTAAATATACATAAAAAAGGAAAACATCAAGGTTGCTGAATTGTAAGACAGTGATAATAAATAAAATCAAAAACTATATATAACCCATTTATTCGAATATAGTGTGCTTTAATTACAAAAAGTTAACACTGACAAATGGAAAATTCTTTCTCTAAATAAGTTCTGCTTTAAAAAAGATCTTCTTTGTACTAACTTTGCTTGGACGCCACAAAAAATATGTACCTAGGACTATGGTTTTCAAACAAAATAAAAAATACTCAAGCCCCCTCATCTAGTGATCAGCGGGGTATTAATAAGACCCATGAGGGAGGCACGTGTGGGTCCCCTCCTTTATTCGCAACATGCCCACGGGACCTGGCCCACCTGGGGTCGAATTACTAATGACGCACAGGATTAAAAAAAAATTGGCAGGATCCTGGGATACTACCCAAAACATTATTTTAGTGATTTTTGGTCCTGCTGGGCTCCTGTGGGACACCCCAAGAGGCCCAGGGGGCCAGGGTATTTCTACCCTGCCCCCTTTTCTTTTTTAATGTTTAATTCTGAGACTCAGCTCAAGCCGATTCCCATGATGGCTGCTAACACTTTCTGGTTTGAAGGCCGCATATATATGTACATGACTTGGGGAAAATAAATCTCTGCCCTCCTTATAGTGAATGTAGAATAAACTACCTCTTCACAATGTATGCGCTGCTACAAATGTGCAACTGAGGCGCTCGCAGAAAGAGAACGTCATGGGTATTCTACCTTGCTGAAAAGGATACCTTCCTCAATCTGACCCATTTTTATTTAATTTCTCAGGTAGATTATCAGGATTCATGTCTGGGTTTCTGGGCTCATTGGTAGCTCTGCAGTGGTCCCTGTCATGTTTTTATTTAAAGGGCAGCACTATGTGAACAAAGAGTGCAGTGGTCTACTTCTCCAGTGCTTCTCTAGATGACTCTGCATTTTGCTGCGCATCCTAGCAGAAGATGTCTTTGTCCACGTCGTCTGGTTATGAAGAACAAGCATGTGTTATTTTTGCAGAAATTAAGCACAGATTTCCTATGGGCTAACAATCTGGGTCCTTTGCATTTTGTGAAGATTGCAATAGAAAAAGAACGGTGAATGGGATTGAGCACAATTGCACCTATCCTTAGTGATTCCTTTGTATGAAGCTTGGGTGCAGCGGACCTGAGATTCAAAATCCCCAAAACCTCCTAAGACAAAAGTGTCTTACTCTCCACTAATTGTGATTAGAACTCAATTTTTAAACAGTAATAGCAGTTATTTTATATATTTACAGTGCTTATTCAAAACAGATGATAGTAATTCAGTGGAGTTGTTTGTAGTGTATTCTTTATTTTTTCTTCCAATAAAAAGACTGTAGCCGTAGCCAACGCGTTTCGTCCTTCATGGACTTCTTCAGGGCTACAAGTGACATATATATATATATATATATATATATATATATATATATATATATATATATATATATATATATATATATATTACCTACTGGCGGTCGCCAGTAGGTATATATAGTTAGGATTTTTTCCCTATGGGATTTCTGAAAATTCTATGTCTAATAACTTTGGCGTTTGTGGACGGAATTGGCTGAAATTTTCAGGCAAACGGCACATTTTGTTTCTGAGCAGCCCCTGAAAATTTGGGGGGGGTTTGGCAAGGGGGGGCCGAGAAAAAAGGGGGTCCCAAAACACGTTTTTCCCATGTTAATTTCCATAGGGCGGTTGGCCTCACTTTTAGCCCGAACGGCTGAATGGATTTGCACGAAACTTGGCAAAATTGTAGGGACTGTTAGCCCGATGTGCCTTTGCTAGGTCTCAATATATGTGCTCCAGTGGATTTTGAGAAATTAACGTTCAAAATAAGATATATATCTGTAACAGCGCTCCGGTTCGCGTACTTTTCGCGTAACGGAACTTTGCGATGCGAAGCTGATTGGCTCTTTGGTGTCTGTCAACATTCTAAACAGTCCGGAGCGGCCGCCATCTTGTCTCTCGGTAGGATCGAGAGACAAGAGGAGGCCAAAACAAAGGGGGAAATGACCATAAGGGGGCAAGGTAGATCCTCCCTGACCCCCTAGGTTTGATGTGGAGGTTTTAAAAGGGCCCAGCAGGGCAAAAAAAAAAAAATTTTTTTTTTACGTGGTGAGCGCCTAGTACGCGAACCGGAAAGCGTTCTGGGCAGCGTACTATAAGGATAAAAGAATGATAGACTTTTCTAATACTGTATGTTAATTGTTTGTTGTTTTTGTTGATTTTTTTGTTTTCTTTATTTTTAAAGTATTTTTTTTATTTTGATTGTGTTTCATAATTCATTAAACTTTCTAACATTTCATTGTCAGAAATTTCAAAATTGTCATTGAATATATTTTGTATTCTATGAGGGTGTAACATGTCCTCATTTTTAAGCAGGTTATCCACTGCTTCCACACATTGTAGTAGTTCCTGGTCCCTACTTTGATCCATAAATTCATTTTGATTTTCATCAATGTTTCCCTGGCTGCTCTCTTGCAGTACAATTTTAAATTGAACTTGCTGCTCGCCTTCCATTTTGCCTGAAATTTGGATTAAAAAAATATATATTAGTAGAGATAGGGCACAGTTGGGATTAATTTTAGATAGGCAGTTTTTATCAGTGAATTTATCTTTTGGCAGTGTATAGTATCAGAGTGGAAATAGGACTATAAAAAAGTGTATGTGATTTAACCAAGAGAAGCCTAACTCCATCCATAACTATAACAGAGAAGTCTATCTAAATCCATAACTACTACAGAGGGATAGTATATTTCTATCAGAAAAAGTTTACCATATTAAGTTATAGTGCACAAAATACTTCAGTTTTAAAAATAACAACTTACCTTCACAAACAAGTTGAAGTGTTTAGTAGCTATTCAAATGTAATGTACAACAAGAAGTAGCAGTCAAAATGGCTGTGTTTTCTTCTCTTCCTTTATATATATTCAGGTATATAACCAATCAAATGTCAGGTAATAAAAGTAGAAAATGAAAGTAACATTTTCATTGGTTGTCAATTCCAACACTTCAGATGTGTTTTGTGAAGTAATTTACCTCATGGTATTTAGAGAGGTCTACAGGCTTAATGGCTAAATGGAATTTGTGAAAATGAAAGGGATTGTTATGTAGTATGAGCTAATCTATATTTGGTGAGAGTGTCTCCAGTCGTTTTTCTGTGAATTACTTTCCCACCTTTTTTTTTGGACCGCTTCCCGGGAAGCGGTCCGGTCCGCGAACCAGGAGCGTAACGGGAGTCCACCATTTTGTGTTTCGGTCGAATTAAGATACAAGATGGAGGGCAAATAATGTTCAGAATGGGTAGAAGGGGGCACGGTACAAGTATCTTGACCCCCTAGGTTTTCTGAGGGTGGCTGAGGAGGACCATATGTGCGGGGAAAAAACATTTTTTTTAGAAATTTTGCGCGGTTAGCTTCCAGTTCGCGTACCGGGTAGCGCTCTTTGAGCGTAGTTTGTTGAAAATTAGAGAAAAAAGATAGAGAAAAATAATAATTGTGAGTGATCAGATGTAGGGTAGCTCTGAGAAGAGCTTTTGGGTTTATGGTACATTTTGGTATTTATAAGTAGGTACCAATGCACAGTCTTAAATTCAAAATGAAAATTCTGTTGCCCTCATCTGAGAAGTGAACTCCATCTCCTCTGTAGATATCTTGCATGTAGTAACGCAAGTTATTGTTGTACAAGGAGCCCATTCCATGGTCTCTCATGTAAGCTGAAACAGATTTGTTTACATGTTTCCTCGCTTTCTCAATTTGTGGACAAAATTGGTTGGACCACCTCCATTTCTGTCTTTGGCATATATTGGAATATACCAAGGCAGTTTGAGGAAAAAGGGCCATTAATTGCTCAAAGGTGTCCTTTAAAAGCATTTCCAGACCTACCCCAGTCAAAGTGCCCAAATCATTACCTCCACAGTGCACAATTAACAGGTCAGGTTTTGGCAAATGCATAAAGGTTTTCACCAATGGTATCAATTGGTGACATTTTAATCCTCTTTGGTCCAACCACTTAATTTCCACATCTTGTAAATTGAGGTTAGGTAAATTTCTGTTCTCAGCATACCTTTGAGCCCAGTAGATGTAACTATGTCCAACAATCCAGACATTAAACATGGTGAGAGAAGGTTGGGCTGCAGTCAGATGAAGTGTGGTAATGAAAGGGCAGTTGAAACAGTATGAGTTTGTAAAGAAAAAAAACTGTGGATTTCCAGTGCTAATGATTCATTAGCAGTGATTGGTGCATTTCCATTTCTGAAAACAGAAAGTTAGGGTGCATGGATGTGTTCTTTGAAAGATGTATTTGAATGGTCAAGGAAGAAACATTTAATGAAAGATTGCACTGGATACGCAGGTGCACTGAGAGTTCAAAGTTCAATTGAAACATTGTTGTGTGAACTTGCAAACATGAGAGGTCTTTCAGGAGGTGGTTGCTAAGCAAAAAAGGCAGAGAGGGCAGAGGGGGGAAGGGTTTTGATTTGAAAAAAGTGAGGGAAGAGTTATGATTGGCTAATATGAGAGATATGTGTAATGAATATCAGCATTTCTGTGCTTTCTATAGCTGCAGCCTCTGGAGTGCATCCTCTTTGTTCTGCTGAAGACAATTTGGAGTATTTCTGAGACTGTTTTGAAACTCAAAAAGTATTTGCTAAGGTGAGAAAAGATTTATTTAATTTAGATAGAGAATAGTATGATTTAAGGAGAAAATGATGAAGAAAGCTGTGTTTTTAAAATGTGGCTTTGGCTCAAGTGATATACAAATAGATTTTGTTTCTTTGAGAAATTGTAATTGCATATTCGGTGTAGCATTCTGGCATGCAGTAACACAAGTTATTGTTGTACATGGAGCCCATTCCATGGTCTCTCATGTAAGCTGAAACAGATATGTTGTGTTTAAAAACGATTTTTGAAAACAATTACATTTCTGGATATGTACTGCTAGAGCTTCATAGGTTGTTTGGGTCATATTTATAAGGCATTTGAGTGTCTATGATGTTATTTTTCCCTTTTTAAATGGAAAGCGTTCTTCATGGGGCAAGTTTCTTGTAAATACGCTCCCACCTGTGCTTGGCAAATTTAGATTTTGATTATGGGAGTTACATAGCCATGTTAATAATGTCCCAAAAATGGTGCAAGGGCATTCAAAAAAACGCTTTCATGTGTTTCAAGGACATTTTCAGTCATTTCCTCTAGAATGTAGGTATACAATTGATTTATATGCTGTGTTTAAAAACGATTTTTTGAAATCAATTACATTTCTGGATATGTACTGCTAGAGCTTCATAGGTTGTTTGGTTCATATTTATAAGGCATTTGAGTGTCTATGATGTTATTTTTCCCTTTTTAAATGGAAAGCGCTCTTCATGGGGCAAGTTTCTTGTAAATACGCTCCCACCTGTGCTTGGCAAATTTAGATTTTGATTATGGGAGTTACATAGTCATGTTAAAAATGTCCCAAAAATGGTGCAAAGGCATTAAAAAAAACGCTTTCATATGTCTCACGGACATTTTTAGTCATTTCCTCTTGAATGTAGGTATACAATTGATTTATATGCTGTGTTTAAAAACGATTTTTTGAAATGAATTACATTTCTGGATATGTACTGCTAGAGCTTCATAGGTTGTTTGGGTCATATTTATAAGGCATTTGAGTGTCTATGATGTTATTTTTCTCTTTTTAAATGGAAAGCGATCCTCATGGGGCAAGTTTCTTGTAAATACGCTCCCACCTGTGCTTGGCAAATTTAGATTTTGATTATGAGAGTTAAATAGCCATGTTAATAATGTCCCAAAAATGGTGCAAGGGCATTCAAAAAAACGCTTTCATGTGTCTCAAGGACATTTTCAGTCATTTCCTCTTGAATGTAGGTATACAATTGATTTATATGCTGTGTTTAAAAACGATTTTTTGAAATCAATTACATTTCTGGATATGTACTGCTAGAGCTTCATAGGTTGTTTGGGTCATATTTATAAAGCATTTGAGTGTCTATGATGTTATTTTTCCCTTTTTAAATGGAAAGCGTTCTTCATGGGGCAAGTTTCTTGTAAATACGCTCCCACCTGTGCTTGGCAAATTTAGATTTTGATTATGGGAGTTACATAGTCATGTTAAAAATGTCCCAAAAATGGTGCAAGGGCATTCAAAAAAACGCTTTCATGTGTCTGAAGGACATTTACAGTCATTTCCAACTGAATGTAGGTATACAATTGATTTATATGTTGTGTTTAAAAACGATTTTTGAAATCAAATACATTTCTGGATATGTACTGCTAGAGCTTCATAGGTTGTTTGGGCCATATTTATAAGGCATTTGAGTGTCTATGATGTTATTTTTCCCTTATTAAATGGAAAGCGTTCCTCATGGGGCAAGTTTCTTGTAAATACGCTCCCACCTGTGCTTGGCAAATTTAGATTTTGATTATGGGAGTAACATAGCCATGTTCAAATTGACCCAAAAATGGTGCAAGGGCAATCAAAAAAACGCTTTCATGTGCATTAAGGACATTTTAAGTCAATGAGGAAACACAGGTGATGTAATTCTGAAATGAGGAAAAGAAACTTCACATTTTTCAATTACATCACTAGTGTTTCCTAAGTTTATGAATGACATTGTGCAGATGAAGTTTAGGTGTGACCACAGATTCAAAAGAGGTCTGCCCTTTGTTCAAGAGTGAAGTGGACATGACTTACTTCATTGGTAGGCCTTCACATGTATTATCTCCTTTGTTTTCTTCAACAAGTGAAAATCTCATCTGCAACCATGTGTTGGCCTCACCTCAAACAAACAAAACAGGTGATGGACCGAATGTGGATCAATGACACACATTCACCCCAGTCCAAAGATCTGGGCCCAAACAAACCTCTAGATAGGCCACACCTTATCGTCATCCTGAATCAATCATTTAAAATGTTAGGGAGAGATTTATGATAGGTGTATGCCTGTTTTGTACCACTGTGTGTCATTTTTGTGACGCAGTGGTGGTGCAAAAGATTTGCTATGTTAAATAATAAGTAGGGTGTTAAGTTTTTGATGACTGTTATTCATTTACTGTTTGGTAATAGTGGTTAATAACATTTTTTATTATATTTTTCCACAGATTCAACTGCAGATCATTACAAAATTTGATAAATGCCAACTAAGAATCGAATTAGAAAGGCTAGAAAACGTCAAAGACAGCAAGATCATCTATTATTGCAGCAGTCCTCTCCCCAAAATACTCGTGAAATCACCAAGAAAGCTCAGGGTAAGAGCACAAAATCATTCTTAAGAAATATTTGTAGTAAAAAAAGTATTTCTCCAAAAAATGTTTCAGTCCAGAAAAAGAAAAGCAATTTAAATGGAAAGGAAAGACCAATCAAAAATGTTACTGGTAGAGCAAGAGATAACTCTGTGCATGATAGTAGAAGGAAACAACAGTTTAGGGACATTCGAAAACGAATGTTCCGCAACAGGATAATAGTTAATTTATTAAAAAATATTAAGAAAGGCCAACAGAAAGTGGCATTTTATAATAAGAAGAAAAATGTAGAGAAAATTCTTGATCATGCTTTTGAAATTAAGCGAAAGTTGTTTATTTTGGTAATCAATAGAATTAGGAAACTAAACAAGGTAATTTCTGATTTCAAATCAAATAGTAGATGGAAGAGAGTACTAAATCGTAGTAACTTTTGTGACGTTTTTTCCGGAGAATGGATGCATAGTTCAAGTTGTGAGGCATTTTTTAATGAGGAGAGTTATTTTCAGGATAATGATTTGGTGTTTGCAGTTGACACCAGTGGTCGAGCTTATGAAGTGAAGGATGGTTGTCCAGTTGAAAAAGAAAAACTTGTGACAACAGAGACAGACGAGGTGTTAGGTAATGAGGTTTTAGGAAGACGTCCTAAGGGTCCTGTGTACATTTGGAAGTGTAGTTCTATTTGCAGTGTGCGACAGGATTCCATCAATTTGCTTTGTGATTTTGTACGGACATTTAATAAGAAAAGTTTGAAGCAGAAAATGAAGTTGTTGCAAGAATTAGATCCTTGCAGAGTGAGACAAATGACAGGTTTGCGTGGTCATTCACTGGCTTGTCTTTCCAGGAGAGTATGCCAGAGTGTTTTTCATCATTTCAGGATGCTAGCAGTGCATCATAATAAAGTGAGAAAATTAGTGAGAATGTTGTATCATGCTAAGAGTCCAGCAATTATGCTTAAACAATTATGTGCTGCTCTTTTGCATGGTTCTGAAATAGATGTCAAGAATATTTGTGAAGAAATTGAGTTTTGTTACTTTGGAAGTAAAGATGAGAATGTTCAAATTGACCCAGAAGTAGAGGGTAATGTTGAAGATAATGTACAGGTTTCTAGTACAGATAAATTTCAGAAGGAAATTGCCACGTTTCAGATGAAATCAAGTGAGAGGCCTAATTTCACTTGTGTGTGTTGTCGACGCACTTATTATAAGAATCAGACTAAGTTAGTGGATTTATATGCAAAAAGTGAAAGGGAAAATAATCGTGAATGGAAGGATTTTGCCACATACTTGATGGTAGAAAATTATTTTGATTTGGGATCGGATCAACGTGTGTGTACTTATTGTTGTAACAAATTAAACCAAAACCAGATGCCTGCTAGGGCGGTTCATAATAATCTGGAATTGTTTGAAGTTCCTTCTGAATTGAAGGATTTAAATACTTATGAATCTATTTTGATTCAAAGTATCCATCCCTTTCAGGCTATTGTAAGAATGGAGCCAAAGGCAGGGAAGTTGCCTCCATCAGATTTACAGAGAGGATTAAAGGGAAGAGTTGTTTATTTGCCTCTAGATTTGAACAAAAACATTAACACAATTGGAGTAGAAAAAGTGGAAGAGGAACCTCTGGTTATCTTGGTTAATGGGGTTCCGACAAAGAATAAGAAAATATGGCAAGATTTAGTGGATGTTAGGAAAGTCAAAAAGGCAACATTGTATTTGAAGAAAAATAATAAGTACTATATGAATGTATATGTTGCAGAAGAGGAAGTAAGTGATGAAGAGGATAGCGATTTGTGTGCTGGCCAAATTGAGAAAGTAGAGGCCTCTAAAAGTGAATAAATATATGAACATTATAGTGTTCATCCTTTGCATTCCAAGGAAGTCATGGGGAATGCAATTGAGTTGTTTCAAATGAAACAAGCCAAAGGGAGTCCCATTAGTGTTTGGGAGGAAAGTTTGGAAGCTCAGTGTTTCCCACAGCTATTTCCAACAGGTCAAGGAGGAAGATATGATGAGCGACCTCATCAAATTCCTGCGTCTGAATACCGGACTTTACGATTGTATGCAGAAGATCCTAGGTTTCGTCAATGCATTCCCTATTTGTTTCATCTCCTGTTTGAAAGCGATCTGTCTGGACTGTCATATGCAGTGAACCACATCTTAAAAAGTGGTATACAGATGCGAAACATCTCGGCAAGTGACTTTATGCATAAAGTCAATGTCCAAGACAGTATTTTGGATTCTCACCTAATTAATCTCATGGCGTGTCAGCGTGGTACTAATGAGTACTGGTACCGTCGTCATGGTGATTTAAAATGTATGCTGAGGAACTTAGGAACTCCAACATGGTTCCTCACTCTCAGCTGTGCCGAGTATGGCTGGGAAGACTTACTTGAATTTCTACGAGAGGCAAATGGAAATATTGAAAACATTGAATTCAAGACACCTGGAGAACTGTGTTCTTTGGATCCAGTGAATGTATGCAGGTACTTCAATCATAGATTTGAAGCTATGATGTCTTTCATCACAAATAAGAAGAATCCACCTCTTGGAGAGGTGTTGGATTTCTTCTGGAGAAAGGAGTACCAAGCAAGAGGTGCTCCTCATATACATATGTTGTTGTGGATCAAGGATGCACCTACATTTGGAACAGATCCGGATGACTTAGTGATGAATTTCATAGAACAGTATTCTACGTGTGCTGTTCCAAACGCAACGGAGAAGAAAAGCCTAAGAGAACAAGTTCTACGTTTCCAAAGCCATCGTTGTGGAAAGTACTGTCGTCGTAAATTCAGAAACAAGGACAAGTTCTACACCAAATGTCGTTTCAACTTTCCACGACCGGTGATTTCTAAAGGAAGAGTGAACAGTTTGATGTCTTCGCTGCGACATAATGTGACGAGGAAATCACCCAAAAATACATACAATTTGAAAAGGAACGAAGAGTCCAAGTACATCAACGACTACAACCCAGTGATTTTGTCCATGTGGAATGCTAACATGGATATACAGTTTGTGGCTGACAACTGTGTGGCTGTGGCTCGGTATGTGACATCTTACATCACCAAAAAAGAAAAGACAGAATTGAAGGATATGTGGGAGGACATTTCCCATGAAAAAAGCCTCAGCAAGAAGTTGTACAGTTTCAGTCTGAAGATGTTGTCGCATCGAGAAATCGGAGCTTACGAATGTTCTGACCGGTTGTCTTCAGCAAGTCTCTATGCAAAATCCAGGAGTATCGTTTGGGCGAGTCTTGGTCTTGCTGCAACGCGAAATCGAGTTCTAAAACCTGTCCGGGAAATTGAGTATTTGGCAGAAAAGGAACCAAACAGTACCGACATTTTGAAGACCAACATGTTGGATACATATTATCCAAATCGAAGCAGTCACCTTGAGAATGTTTGTCTATATGAGGTTCTACAAAATTATATATTCAAGAGGAACATCAAAGAATATATTGAGAAAGGAGTGTATGCTGTAATTGGAAGTGAGGGATGTCTGGTCAAGCAAAGAAAATGCCAATTAGTAAACCATCGAAAATTGAGTGGCGAATCTCCAGAAAAAAAGGAGTTTTTCTATTTAGCACTTTTGCAACTTTTCAAGCCTTGGCGTGCAGAAGAGGAACTGCTTGGAGATTTCCTCTGTTACGAAGACTCTTTCACTGCTGCTAAGGAGACCATAGAATGTCCTGCTTTTCCGAAATATCAAGAAATGTTGACTTTGGAAATTGAGCAGGAAGCAACGATTGCAGCCGAGATTGCCAGAGACAATTCTCAGGACAGTCAGAGTTCTGTTTCATTGAGTCAGGATCCACTAGGAGGACCTATTATCGAAAATGAAGCTGCCACTGCTATGAATGAAGTGGAAAGAGCCATGGCACATGCTCAGGAGGATGCGGTTAACTTAGAAGACTTGGAAAAACAACTCAACGTTGAGCAGAGGAAAATATATGATGAAGTTACCAAGCAAATTGAGCATGGATTAAGTCATGAGAAGAAAGAGTGCTCATGTACATCGTTGAAGCCTGTCCGACTGTATGTGAGTGGAGAAGCGGGAACTGGAAAAGTTTCCTCATTAAAGCAATTTCTTGTTACTTGCAGGAAAGGACTGAGTCATCGTTGTCTTGTGTTGTTACCGCTCCTACTGGACTGGCAGCACATAACATTAAAGGTATTACTTTGCATCGTCTACTGATGCTGCCAGTGGAGCATGACAACAAATTACAATACCACAAGTTATCTGGGGATGCTTGTTGTGAAGTTTCAAGAGTCTTGAGGAAAATGAAACTTCTTATCATTGACGAAGTAAGCATGGTTTCCAATGTCATGCTTGCCTTTGTGCATTTGAGAATGCAAGAAGTTCTTATAACTGAGTATGATGTGTTATTTGGTGGCAAACACATCATTGTTTTCGGAGATCTTCTGCTGCTGACACCAGTAAAAGGACAACCTGTGTTCAAAATACTCACGCATGAAGATACCAGGAAGTGCCTAGGGAGCATTGGCAACGTCAATATATGGTTAAATTTCAATTATGCTGAACTGCATGAAAATATGCGTCAGGCAAAGGATGAAGATTACAAGAATATTCTACAAGATATTAGAATTGGAAAAGTGACCGAGCATGGGAAAGAAGCTTTAAATGCACGATTACTGTCAAATTTATATCCAGAACAAGACATTGTGCCTGAGAATATTTTTCAGAAAATTACTGAGAAGAAATCCGGAATATGTTTGATGCCAACTCTTGCAGAATGTGCCATCTTCAACAACGCTATGTGTAGGGTCCAGAGACCTGGTAGGTATTGTGTGGTTACTGCTTACTAAGTCAGTATGTACCAAATTATGTAAGAAAGAAAAATTTCTTTCTAGAGTCCCCTCACTCACCGGGGTTGCCCCACGGTGACATGCTTCATCATTGGGGCCATCCCAGTTCTCTACGAAAAGGGGCGTGCTGCGACAAGGCGACTACGCTGGAGCACTGGTTTTGTGAGATGACTATGTGTGGTGCAAGTGTGGTGATGGTGGAGTGGGTGTGAAATTAAAAATACCGTGCTAGTGGGCCTCAACAATTTATTTTGCTCCTAGTGTGGTATAGAAAAAATTAAAAAGGGGTAACACTGTATTCTAACTTTTACTGAGCTAGATCAGTGTTATGGTCAACATGTTTCAAGCTCCCCCAAGCTTTTCTTCAGGACCATACAGGGTCCAGCCCTGTATTGCCACTCCTGTATTCAAATGAAAAAGTGTTTATAAAAATAAATACTAATTATTTATATTAAACGCTGTTGATAATAAAACATGCGTGTTGTTGTACATACGGTTTGTATTTTACTTGGAATGCTGTAAAAGAGAATAACAGTTGTTTAATGGTAGACACCCCCTTCCGAAAAAGGGGGGAACAACTCACATGCATCTCACTTCATCTAGGGCGTGGGTGTGCCCTGGGCACCATACTGGTGCGTGCTGGTTTTCAAACCGGTGTGGAAAAATAAAGCACTGTGAATCAAGTGGTTTAGTGGTTTCACACACAAGACATACAGACTTAATGTGACTATTGACAAGACACACAACACATACACACGAAATAATAACATGGCAGATGGTTATATTTACATAAAAGAGTGTTTGGTTACACCCCATGGTCTTAGGCAAGGGCAGGAACGCCTCGTGGAAACATTGCTGAAAAAGGAGTTTCAAGGTTAGAGTTAGAAGGGCTCCTTTACTGTCTTTCCCTTTAGAATTGCCGGTATCCTTGCAATCTAGCGTCGTTATACACTTACTTCCTATCGGCAAACCCGCTCGGTACTACCTGATGCTTCCTCACCCGACCGCATACTGAAGCAGAACGGGGCTCGCGGTATATTTAGAAGGCGCGAGCTTCCGGGTTGCCGGAATGTCTCTGTTCACTAGAGCGCTTGTTTTGGGCGGCCATCTTGGTAGTATGTCATCGCGCTCGGCGCGAGTGATGAAGAGTTTCAAGTGTTACTTCGGAATTATACCGAAATAAAAGATGCAAAATAGTTTAAAGTGATGCTGGATATGGGGGCATTTTTATAAAACAATTTAGAACACAGGTATTCGAACATGGATGGATGATGTTTTTGCAAGATAAGGTTAACCATATTTTTAAGAAAACGGGTTTTGGACATTGGGTAGATTGGTTGTTTGAGGATTAGTTGTTAACCTTATCTTGCAAAAACATCATCCATCCATGTTCGAATACCTGTGTTCTAAATTGTTCTAAGTTGCATCTTTTATTTCGGTATAATTCCGAAGTAACACTTGAAACTCTTCATACATAGGGTTCCTGTATTGCATATACTGACTGGAGGCCGACCTGGTTTGGTTTAACCTCCTTCTCCCTCTATTTTTTGTTTATCCATCTTCAACAACAAAATGTTGAATTTAGAAAAGCAAGAGATTGTGAAACTTGAAGCTATTGACAGAATAGAGCATATGGGATCAACAATTATTTTGTCTGAGAATTTGAAATCAAAATTGGATTCATTAGAGAAGACTATATCTAAAACAGCGGCTTTTGAAAAGAATTTGAATGTGTGTTTAAATTGCCGAATCATTTTGAGAAGGAATTTACATGTTGAAAGAGGTCTGGTAAATGGATCAATGGGTAATGTTGTTGATTTTGAGAAATACAGAAATAGAGATGGAATTGAATTTTTAAAAATTAAATTTGATGGCATTGAGGAAGTACAGCTAATTGGTCGTTGTTCTGCTAGGTTTTTGCTTGTTAAAGACTTATATGTTCGCCGTAAACAGTTTCCTGTTTGCTTGGCATATGCGGTGACAATCCATAAATCGCAAGGTTTAAGTGTAGATAGTGCATTGGTGAATATTGGCAGTTCTGTGTTCAAGGAGGGTATGGCATATGTGGCATTGTCACGAGTTAGAACTTTATCGGGATTGTACTTGATTGACTGTGATGTCACAAACATTTGTGCGGATCTAGATTGTGTTAAGGAATACAATAGGTTAAGAAGAGAGTATGCGCCACATTTGCCTCAATATCCTTTGTTTGAGAAACGTGTGGTAGGCCGGAAACGAAGAAATATCAGTAATAGTAGGGAGGTTGTAGCAAAAAGCCCAAAAGTCGATGAACCGAAAATTGTAAGCAGAAAGAAAATGGATTCTGTTGAAGATGTTGTCGGTTTTCAATTTGAAAACAGTTCTGGTGTCAACTGCTATGCAAATGTAGTGGTTAATGTTCTCTTTTCACTAGAGACTTTAAAAGAATAGATTGTGTTCAATTCGGAACAAAGTTTATGCTGTTTGTTGAATTCTGTGTTAGAGAAATGTAGCACTGATCGAACAAAAGTAGAAAGTGTGTCTGAAGTTCGTTATCTGTTAGATGAATGTTCAGGTCAAACAGACTTCTCTGAAAATAATCAGCAGGATTGTCAGGAGTTTTTAATGTATATGCTTGATGTATTGCAAGATGAGGGTGTAGATGTAGATCACCTGTTTGGGCTTTCCTATCAATGGCAGCATGACTGCGAGAACTGTATGGTATCAAGTACTACTAGTGTACACTCAGAAAGATTTATATATTTAACTTTGCCAGACAGTAAATCAGTCTCCTTTAATAAGCTAGTAAATGCAGCTGATCATAACATGGAGTGTAGCCAATGTAAATCTGAAATGATGTCAACATTATTTATACGAAGATATGGCCAGTATGTCATTTTAATGATCCAACGATGTAGGCCTGATGGATCAAAATTGTCAACTTTAATAAAAAATGTTGTTGCTTCTCAGCTGTCAATATCAGGAAGGACTTTTGTAACTGTAGCAATTATCTATCACGATGGTCCTTCAACAACATCAGGACATTACACAGCTTATTTAAAGTCTAGAAACGGCTGGTCATTCTGCAACGATTCTGTTGTAACTTTAAAAAAAAATTGCCGTTTGACCTTAAAAATTCTTACCTGGTGTTTTTAAAACCAAAATATTAAGAAAAGAATCTCGTGATTTCCTCTGAGGAATTGCAAAAGGTTCATGAAGTAGAGGGAATGTAAGTCTGCAATGCTGTCTAGATTATTGGTCCAAAACTTTTAATTATAATGTCAATTTAAAAATCCAACTATATAAACCTGATGCAAGTAAGTCTGCTTCATAGTAAGCAGTATCAGTGTCATAGGAAAAGTAGAACATGAGTGAGAAAGAAGGGTAAGATATTAGTAGTCCAGGATTGTGAAATTAATCTTAAATGTTTTCTTTTTGAAAGTTGCGAAAATAGAAAATGACGGGATTTCATTATAAGAATTACAAGAGTTGAAAAACGCTGCAACATGATTTGGCCAAGTGGAAACATGTGGTAGAATGTGAGAAGTCTTTTATTGTATGTAACATATTTTTCAAAACGATGGAGGTTTTCTTTCAGAAAGTGGCGGGCTGAAAATATTTATAGCACAACAGAGTGTACGCTGTTCATAGGACATCCTTCGACGTTATGGAAAGTAAGTTAATTTTAAGGAGTTTTGAATTCAAATTTCTTAGGTTGTATGGGTTTTTTAAACACAATCATTTTGATTGTGGTTTTTTTTCCCCGCTGTTACATGATGAATACCTTCAAGTCACTGATTTAAGTGAAATTTGATACATTCTGAGAACAGCAAAAATAAACCATTTAACATGTATAATTAATGTTCTACTTTTTGTACTTATGATATACATTTAGAAATGTGAGGTAGATATGGAGAAACTGAGGCTTCTGTAAGTGTCAAAGTTAATGCTTACAGTGCTGCACTTCTGGGTACTGTTTTTTTTTTAAACTGAATAGGCCTCACCTTAAAGAAACCTCTTGAAAGGACACATCTTATTTGCATCCTGAAACAATCATTTAAAATGTTAGACACAATTTTATGATGGCTTTACATCTTTTTTTGCGCTGCTATTGCATCACTATTGTGAGACATCAGCAGTGCAAAAGATGCACCATGTTCCAAAATAGGCCTCAGTTTTTCAGCATCAAGATACTGTTTGTTTAAAATATATATCTTTAGGATTGTGTAGGGGATGTAGAGCAGCAGAGGCTTCTGTAAATGTCAAAGTTGTTGAAAAACTGTTTGTTCTTGAACCTTTTCCCTTGTCTTTTCTAATTTTTAAATATATGTTTTAATATTTTTGAAATGTTTGTTCTCTCTTTTACAGATTGAAAGTATGAAAAAAGAATTGAACAAGTTAACAAGAATTATAAGGTAAAGGTTTTCTACTCTTTTTACCCGCAATCCACTGCTGATGATGTCACTGACCATGTCATGAATGATGTAATAAGTGGACATGACTTACTTCATTGGTAGGCCTTCACATGTATTAATGCATACACTGCTGCACTTCTGCGTACTGTTTCATATGCTGGACTACATCTGCACTATGAGATACCTAAGCAAAGGCAACACAGGTGATGTGATTGTGAAATGAGCAAAAGAAACTCCACATTTTTCAATTACATTACTTGTGTTTTCTAAGTTTACGAATGACATTGTGCAGATGAAGTTTAGGTCTGTCTATGGACACAGAAGAGGTCTGGCCGTTGTTCAAGAGTGAAGTGGACATGTTTTACTTCAATGGTAGGCCTTCACATGTATTATCTCCTCTGTATTCTTCAACACGCATAAATTTGATATGCAACCCTGAGTAGGCCTCACCTTAAACAAACTTTTGGAGAGGCCACACCTTATCGTCATCCTGAATCAATCATTTAATCTATCACATTTAACATCTATTAGTTCTACTGCTTCATTTCTTTAATCCTTACTTTCCTGCGTTTGCTACTTCCCTCATTCCTTTCTCTATTACTTAATTATTCTACTCCTTCCAGTATTTTTCTCAGTCCCTCTCTTCTCATACTTCTTCATTCTTATTTACTCATTCTGTCTCTATTAATGTTACTGTTTCTGAATGATCTCAAAACATTTTTTAAAACAAGAACAGTAAGTATAAGGGTAGGAAACAGACAGTTATGTTACAAGAAATACAGCTATAGTATACAAAAGATACTGTTACTCGCAATCCACTGCTGATGATGTCACTGACCATGTCAAGAATGATGTAATATGTGACATGATCATCAGTGGATTGCGGGTAACAGTATCTTTTGTTTACTCCCTATAGCTGTCTTTCTTGTAACATAACTGTCTGTTTCCTTCCCTTATACTTACTGTTCTTTTTTAAAAAAAAAATTTTTGGTTCGCTCCCGGTTCGCGTACCGGAGTGCGAACCAGGAGCGAACTAAAAGAAATAGAGGTTGGCAGAGTTTCAAAAATTCTACCAATTTTTTTTATAATGGGGAGGTAGTTCTGAAAAGAACTTTTTTTTGTTTTTGTTGTTTTAAATTTTTTTTATTATTTTTCTGAACATTTTTTTTAATTTTTTTTGTGTTTTCTGAACATTTTGATATTTTTTTGTTTTTTTGGGGGGAGGGGGGAAACAAAAATGATTCATTGAAAAGGGCTCAACAGGAGCAACGAAAAAAAGAAGAATTTATTTTTTGGGGCGTTTCGGGCAAACATGATTATTGATAGCTTTCACAATTAGAGTAATGCTACTTTCTCTGTAGCAAATTATTTGGTTACAGCGCACGCACACTTGCTTCACTTCCCCAAAGTTCATTTGAATGTTTGGGACCATCTCCCTCGCCTCTGGTCCCGACACTTCTTGGACGACAGATCTTCTTGCCATCGCAGGGGGATTTTGCTGTTCATCACGAAGCTGGGCAGCACTATAATTATTTGGGTGCCACCTACTCATATGCCTGTGCATCGTATAATTGCCGAAGCTGTATTTCTTGTCAGTCCCCCTTGACAGTCTTTCGTCGCAAATACGGCAAAACACATATCTTGCATTCACTTTTTTTGCCCCTCAGGAAATTAAAAAAATTGCCAGATGTAGTTTTCTTTTCGATTGTACCTCCTGGGCTCCTCTGGCAAAAACTCTGGCTCTCCCTGCTCTTCCTCCTCTTCTTGATCTTCCTCTTCTTGTATGATTACTTGAGCAGGTGGTCCTCTCTTCCGATGAGGAGGTTGAGGTGGTGGTGGGGGTGCACTAGCTGAAGCAACTACTGAAGCCATTGCTCAACAATGAAAAAGGGTCTTTCTCTCACCAAGATGAAAGTCAGAGTGAGGAAAGAAGGAGGGGTTTTGATCATTTGGGAAAAGCAAAAGTTCTAAACCAATGAAAAGTGTTAATTTTAGATCACATGACCTAGTATTACATCATTAGGAAACCAAAAGTGAAATGAACCAATGAAAAGTGTTATTACCGAGTCACATGACCTGCTGTGTTTACGTTTCGCGCTTTGCTCCGCTTTCCGGTCCGCTTCCGGGTCCGCTAACTTGGCGCGTCCAATGACGTATTACGCGACAACGCAAAACGTCATGCTAACGTAACAGTTACGCTAAAGGAACATTTACCGGTTCAAGGACCGAGCCGCGGCTTTAAATTGAGCTAACGGGAAGCTGACCGGTTCGCGGACTGGGAGCGAAACATAACATTTTTTTTTTAAAAATTGTATAAAAAACATGTAAAATATATTTTAAGATTTAAAGAAGAATACATTTTACAGCTACAGATATTAGCTTTTAAAAAACCATTGAAATTCACTGAAAAAACCATAGGTTATAGACCATATATAGTTAGGAATTTGCATTTACAAAACCTTGAAAATTCACTGAAAAAACCATAGGTTATAGACCATATATAGTTAGGAATTCGCATTTACAAAACCTTATTTTACTCACACAAAACCATTGAAATTCCATATATAGTTAGTTGCACTAACTATATATCGCGCACCCGCAATCCACTGCTGATGATGTCACATATTACATCATTCATGACATGGTCAGTGACATCACTGATGACATCACTGATGACATCTCAAATGACATCACTGATGACATCTCAAATTACATCACTGATGACATCACTGATGACATCTCATTTGACATTACTGATCACATCACTGATGATATCGTTCATGTGATAATACGATGAACCTCTTCAGACTCTAATATAACCTTAGATACAATCAGTGTGAACAGACACTCACAGACTGTCACTCATCCATGGAGTTGCTCACACACCTAGTCAGTCATGCAAAGAATCAATCACACCTCCATTTCCTCAACTATACAGTTATACAAACTTTACTTATTCAAACATATACTAACACATATTTACTCTCTTAATCAATCCCTGATACAAGTTCACAATGATCCATACAGCCACTCACACATTCACTGGCTCTTATGCACAGTTATTTATATATGTCAACTCTCACATGTACTGTGTTTTACATATGTACTTACTTTGACATGTAGCACTGAGATATCCATTCACTCACCAATACACTCATGCACACAGTCAACCGCCCATACAGCTGTTTCCACATGCACTTTTGAAACCATACATCTAGTGAATCAACTGCTCACACATCTATGCACAGAGTCATACACCTCCCAGCCACCCACACACACACTCAGTCTCCCATACAAATACTTGGGCAAGCAATCAATAACCCATATAGTTACTCATATAGCTACTTATAAACACATGCAACAGTTTACAGAACAACAGACATAATGATGCACAAATTAAGACAGTTTAGTCACTAACCCATGCACTCAGTGAGACACATTTAATCACTCACTTATACAGTCAGTCATGCACCTACTAAATCCTTCATCCAGACACTTATACATCCACTCATTCTTCAATATGTAAGACATATTTTAACTTTACAGAAACATACAGTCACTGGATGTTGTCATCAGTGATGTCATCAGTGATGTCATTTGAGATGTCATCAGTGATGTCATCAGTGATGTCACTGACCATGTCATGAATGATGTAATATGTGACATCATCAGCAGTGGATTGCGGGTGCGCGATATATAGTTAGTGCAACTAACTATATATGGAATTTCAATGGTTTTGTGTGAGTAAAATAAGGTTTTGTAAATGCGAATTCCTAACTATATATGGTCTATAACCTATGGTTTTTTCAGTGAATTTTCAAGGTTTTGTAAATGCAAATTCCTAACTATATATGGTCTATAACCTATGGTTTTTTCAGTGAATATATATATATATATATATATATATATATATAACAATTATGATACACAAACTTAATTTTTTACAATTAAAACAATTTTACGTTTCATACATTACAACACATTTTATTACATATTACAAAACTATACAATATTTACAAAACATTCTACAAGGCTCCACAATATCCTGAATCGCAGAAGATTTCTATATCATTCCACTGATACTATCTTGTTATCATATTTACAGTTGGCCTAACCTATAGGATAAATAGGGTCAGCAAAAGGATGATTCTATTTTCCTTTATCTTTCTTTGACCAGTATTTTATCTGTTTGAAGGTCAGGTGGGCTAGCACAAACGTGAATAATAAAGATTCCCTAGGGGGTAACCCTCAAAAGAAAAGTTAGCATGTCTTACCAGAAAATGTAACTGTATTTAATCTTAGCAAATTCTTTCAATGTCTCCTCAATGGGATCCAGATTGATTCCAGATTGCCTGATGCATGAAAAAAGGTCAGTTTTTTAACCAATTAATCCCATTTATTTTGAATACACAAGGTATATACATATATTGATTGATTCTAGACAAGTCCCTATGTTATGATTCATACCTTAAAAGTATTTTTCTCTCTTTTATTTTCAGTATAGTAGCAGTATAAAGATTCTTGCAATGGTTGATCAGTTCAGATTAGTCGTCATCATTCCCCAATGCACTATGCAGGAGAGAAATATGCAGAAAAAATATGTTTCTTAGTTTGAATATTAATTCCTTGGAACATTCCAGATAATCCCTGTTATAACCAAGGATAACCATCTTAGTTATAAAGCGATAGTTTAAATCTAAAAATGCTGTATATTTAAATGCTGCATCTATATCTATATTTTCCATGTACAAATTGACAGGTTACTCTACCTAACAAAAAAGTGTTTAACCAATAGCCAAATTAATCCTTTAGAACACCTGGGGCGATTCCGATCCTGGAAAAAAAACGTCCATACGATTTGTATCCGTCCGTCCGAGTCGTGTAGTACGATCAGTATTTCGTCAATCTGTCCAAATTGTTTCGATCCGCACGTATTGCAAGGCTGAAACCGTGAACCGTACGACTTGTACACATGCCGTACGACCCGACCAGTACGATCCGGACCGGGGTATGAGGACGCGAATCATACGGTCCACATCAGGTAAGGGCGATTCGTACGGAAAAGCACCCAATCACATACACACCGTACGGTGCGTACACCCCATGATCACAGGGGTATGGTGCGTTCCCCTGCGATCATGGGGTGTATGCACCGCACACCACGATCGCAGGGTGTACACACTGTACACCCAGCTAACATTGGGTACGGTGCGTACACCCCATGATCATGGGGTACGGTGCGTACACCCCATGATCGCAGGGGTACGCACCGTACCCGGGGGGGGGGGGGCGTTCCGTACCTGTTTCGAGATGAACTCTTCTTCTCTGGATGTTTTCGGCTCCCATAAAAAAAGCGTTGTACGATGCGTACCCCACACGAATCGTACTTGCCGGGTCAGAAAAAGCAGCCGCGAACCGTACGGATGTCGCGTACAGCGGGTTCCGAGGGAGATTCGTACGGGGATTTGATTCGGACGGTGTCTGTACGATTCGTCCAGCTCCTGGTACGAATCATACTTCGTCGTAGTATGGGGGACGCTTCAGGGAACGATTTGAATGGGAAAAACGCTCCGTATGGCTATTCGGAGCTGTTTCTCCCGAATTGGAATCGACCCCCTAATGTAGCTTCCAGTATCCCTAATGGACCTGGTGGTAATATCCCCATCTCACGCAAAATATAAGTAAATACTTGGTGAATAACACACGCATGCTGTTAATCCGTGCCTCGAGAAGAGAGCAGTTACATGTATTAAAATTAACATTACTAGCCTCAAGTAAATGATGCAATTAGACTAGGCTTTCTAAGTCTAAAAGCAAACCAAAGGGTCGCGCTGCAACTTACTTCAAAAAAAGGGTTTTAGCCGGCTCCATGGCGTGGCGTTGATGAAGCGAGTTTCAAAAAATAAATGCGTTTTGACTCGCGAAGTTAAACTTCCATAATAAATGAATTATAATAATGAGTTTTTGCACGATTTTGTATTAATCAACCTAGTTTAAAAATGCATTCACAAACATAAGGGTTTAACATATGTGCTCTTTGTTGCAAACGCAAGTATGTTGAAAAATAATAAACTAACTTTGGCTATTTGTCTTGTCAACATTAATTGCGGCTGTTTAAATAATGGCATGTGCTTATTGTCAATGTGCTTTTGTTTATGTCGTGTCTTTTATGTGGCAAAAGCTCGTGGAGAATCCTGAGGCCCGTGTGAAGAGGGTTTTTATAACGCTGCTTAATTGTGCTTAAACTAGATAACATAAACTAATGAGTTAACATTAGTGAAGGGGGTGGGTAACAGAATGACTTTCATTACTCAAATTAATTATTGTTTTGTGTTTCTTTGCATAATAGTTATCGAGCAAGAGGCCTGAGGCCTAGCCTTTAAAATGGGTGTTTGGAATCGGTGTTTGGAATCCTGTCGTGATGAGCCGAGCACAGCTAAAGAATGGCATTTGAAAAACAAATAATTGTAACTGTGCAAGATGTGCTCTGAGTTGTTTAACTCCAAGGACAGGAAGGGGCAGAACCACCAAGCTGAGGAAGCAGCGAACTGTTATTTAATAAGTTGTTGTAATATCCTCGGAAGCTAATGTCGCTTGTGGTCAAAGACAAAAACGCGTTACAGAAAGGCACGATTTTGGATGGAAAAAGCAATGAGCTCACATAGACTGACGGTTGTCAGCCAATCAAATCACTGAATGTCTTTTCAAAAGTATTCTTTTAGTCAGTTTTAGATAGAGAAAAGGTATAAAACTTGGCCCCTTGGGAGGAGGACTGGTTTGCTCGTTCCTGAATCCTGAAGGGCGTGAGATGCTGTCGGACTTTTGATTCACGTAAGGAAAGCAGAACTAATGACTTTTCCTTTAGGTTTTTATTAAGTTAGACAGGGAAATAGAATTTAGGGCAGGGGTCTCCAAACCAGTCCTGGAGGGCCGGATCCATGCCAGATTTTTTAAATAACTACATGTATCTCAATGGGGATATCCCAAAAATCTGGCATGGATCCGGCCCTCCAGGACCGGTTTGGAGACCTCTGATTTAGGGAATGAGACCTAATCTGCTATAACACTTCTCATGCTGATTTTTTTGAAGTGACAGTCTAATGTGCCTTTACTTAATGATTAAAAGATGGTTTGAAAATGCTAATAAAGTTAATCTTTACTAAAATGCTCTTTTAAAAAAAAGAAAGTTAATAAAATAGATTTTGAAATGACAAGCTGGTCTTGTTTATTCTGAGTCTAGTTACCATCAGTTAATCCATTACCTAGGTGACTTAATTAAATGTTTCCGTTATTATTTTATAAATATATTGATGACAAACTGCAGTTGTATATAAAGTGTAAATAGTTTATTCCGGTTAATTAGGTCACATGATTCAGTTGGCCAATATATGTCTCAGCCATTTATGGGCCCTGTGAAGAGTTTATAATTAATGGTGAGTATTATGGTATTGGGTAGTGTGGTTTGAGACAGATTTTCTGTAGGCCCGCTGGATCAGCGTCCTTCGTGGTCGAGAAAGAGACAAGTCAAGCCACCGTTTAAATAGCCCGCTGTCAATTACTTACGAGGATCACCTGGATTCAAACTGTAGGCAAACGGTGACTATCCGCCTTTTTGGCAGTGCCATCTTGGAGTGTCTGTTGTACTAATGGCCGGACTCATAAACCGCCCTCTTTATATGTAATCAACACAGAAAATAAATCTAGAATAAAGAATTTGGCTTTTTGAGTGAATATTCACGTAACAGTTGCGAAGAGTTATAGATTTTAAGTTTTTATCTTAAAGCCTGTTTTTAGTACTACTTAACATTTAAATATATTGCCGATATTCGTAAAAGCTTTTTCACTTTTAAGTAGAAAAAATGAAGTCCGCTACCGATTAAGGATTTATTTTCTTTTATTAAATGTGAACCAGACGGGTTTGCATGGGTTCACATGAACTATGTTTAAGAAGCTAGAATCCCGGGGCCATTTTCAAGTGGAGCAAAAGTCACTGAAAGTCACCGATAATCCACAGCACAGGGTAGCCCCACAGTGTCAACCATAGACGTTTAAAGATGTTAAATTTATTTTTTCAGAACCTTGTTAGTCTTGCCCTTAATGATGAAAAAAATGAAGTTAAGCTGAAATATAATCACTTGAAACAACTGGTACATACACGCCTATTGTTAGGAGTCGTCAATGTATAAATACTTTTACCTTACGGTTTTAGTCCTGAAGCCGTCCACATCAATATTAATAATTAAAGACGCTCTCCAAGCAAAATAGAAATAAAAATAACAATAACGGGTCGGTCGCTCTTGCAATCATAGTTATTCAAGACTAGGCCACAGTACAATGGCTGACAGCCAGTATTAAATAAGCGTCATCTTTATGTGGAGTTTTAATTATTAAAAGGACCATCATACCTCCATTTTTGTTTACTCATCATTTTATAACAATACAAGGGGACTATATATTATAAATTCAAGAGTTATTGTAAGCAGCCTCCTATAGAGGAGGAGAGTTCTACTTATATATCATTATTCCAATCTATTTGCAATTTAAAGTCCAATACAAGAAAGGATATTTAAGCAAATCAAGGTAAAAAGGTCAAAATCACGATATTTCATATGTTTAAACATGTTTACAGTCTTATTGATCATTCCGGAAAGATTTATGTTAAAAGAGATAAGGATTAGTTACAAAGGGTCGTCATCATGTCCATGGTTTCCCCGGCCTGCGCGTTGTTAATCCAAAGATACAGGCTAACAGTCGGGTCCCCCTGCAAAGCATGGTCTTCCGTGCAGATGTCACGGAGCAAAAATTCAAGACTGAAGTCAAATACACTATATCATGTGTTTAACAAATATATCTACGTGATGTGACAACACAACGGAGAAGATAATAATAACCCAGTTCAAGAGTCATTGCCAGCATAACTATTATTCACAATATTATATGAAGGTAGTCAATTACTTCAACCCTATCGGTATAAGGCAGAATATCTATAGAAAATGATGTAATTCAGTATTTGCATTCAGCCCTAAGACTGTAGTCCTTAGGCAGCAAATCCCCCCTGCTTCAGCCTTCCTCAATGCTAACTCCCTGTCACCACCCCTTAAAGGTGCCTGTATGTGTTCCAAAGCATGGAACCATATATTTTTTTCTGATGGATTTTGCTCTTGTATGTGAACCGCAACTGGGTATCGTTCATCTTTATTCTTAATAGGTCTTATGTACGCCTGAATTCTAATTTTTAGACTCCTAATGCTGCTGCCTATATAGATTTTATTACAGGCACATCCTAATACATACATAGTGTGTGTAGTATTACAATAAATAAATGTATTAATTGTATATTTTTAGTGGTGTTATATTTAAATTAGTTTTTTTATTAGGACCAAATTTACATGTTATACAGGAGCCACAGACAAAAAATCCCACAGGTTTGTTAGGCAACCAGGATGTAACAGTTGTATTACTATTTGACTCTTTACCATAACTGGGACAGAGTATTTTTTTTCAGACTTTCTCCCCTCCTGTACACAACTCTTGGTTTCTCTGAGACTGTACCAGATGGCATTTGACCAGAAGCAATTTTTGCATAGAATATTATAGGCATGATCACTATAGTCATTATACTCCGTTATAAAGAGAACTTCATCCCTTTTATTATCCTTATCCTTATTTTGTTTTTTCACACTAGTCTTCAAAGTAGTCTTACGATCTACTAATAAAGCCCTAGACTCCCCCTTCTAAACAGTTTTTGGTATATCCCCTCTCTCCAAAACCATGTTTTAGAGTCTTAACGTGCTTGTGAAAGTTATTTTCTTCATTGCAGTTGTGGCGGGCTCTAATCATTTCCCCATAGGGTATTGCATTAATTGTAACCTTGGGATGAGCGCTTCCAGCGTGTAAAACACTGTTGCAAGCTGTCAATTTCTTATAAATGTCACTGTGTATTTTATTGTCCATTACATAAGTTTCAAATCTAGAAAGTCAATGGATTTATCGGAGTGGTACATGGTCATCTTAACATCGAATCTATTCTGATTTAAATACTCATAACAGTCCAATAGTTCTTGAGCCCCTCCATTCCAGTTCATTAGAACATCATCTATGTATCTTCCATAGAATATGATGTTATCATTCCACTTTCGAGAGCCTGGTCCCCAGGCATGCTCCACCTCATACAAACCCATAAATAGATTTGCATAAGATGGAGCAAACCTGGATCCCATGGCATTACCCTGTTTTTGCAGAAACCAATCCCCATTATGCAAAAAGGCATTCATGCCAAGGATCATCTGTGTCATTTCAAGCAGCATCAAAGTTTGTTCCAAATTGCATGCATTCCGTTTGTACAAGAAATGTCTTAAAGCATCCAAACCATAATCAGTTTTTATGCATGTGTACAAACTTTCCAGGATCTTCTCTTAATGTGGTTAGGACTTCTCTATCCTTTTTAGAGATGTTATAATCATGTCTGCAACGGGTATTGGACGTATGCTTGTCCTCTAGCTGATATAATTGTTATGTCACCTTGTTATAAAACTCATTATTGAAGATATCCTGTGGTCTAAAAGGCATAAACCTTGACTGGACCCTTAAGCCACTGTCAATTGTGGTGTCCTCAATAATCTCTAGCGAGCTAGCAGTATCCGTAATATCAACATTTTCATCTTCAATATCCAAAGTTGACAACAAATGTGTAACATGTAAATCAGCAATAGTTAAAGCAGATACATTTGGCTTATTTGATGAAGTATTGTGCACGACTGATTGATGTTAAAATAATTTGAGTTCTAATCACAATTAGTGTTCTGGACCATTGTATGTTGTGTTTGGAGAGTAAGACACATTTGTCTTAGGAGGTTTTGTTGTTTTTGAATCTCCGGTCCACTGCACCCAAGCTTTATTCAATGGAATCACTAAGGATAGGTGCAATTGTGCTTGACCCCATTCCCCGTAATTTTTGTATTGCAATTGTAAATTTGGGTTAAAGTAGCACTATCGATTGTTATTTGTCTTATATCAGTTATGGATTTTGACGACAAATGGGAAAAAATGTTGGGGGACCTATTTAAATCTAAAGGAACCAACACCAGTGTCTCGAAGACACTGGCTCCGAAAAAATGAGGGCTTAAAAGAGAAATTCTATAGACTTGAGAAATTGAAAAAGCAGGAACACGCCAAATGGTGGGACGGGGCGACCCTGCGTAAATACATTGAAAATAAAAAGATCCCACGAGGTCTAAGGATTTAAATTTTTCCCAATTATGAAGATCTGGAACAAGATCTTTTAGATGATTGGGAGGAAGGCATCTATGAGCATCATATCGCATGATGAGGATACTTATTACAAATTCAGAAAGGAAAGTTAGCAAAATAAAGAAAGAAATCATGAAACTTGAAAAGGAAATTTCAGAAAGGAATCTCAAAGATGCAACTCTTAAAAATTATGATATTTTGAAAACAGAGTTGGCAGCCTATCAAATCTACCTGAAAGGAAAAAAGTTAAAAAAAATATTCAGAGAAGAAAAGGAATATGCCAATGGGCGTATCTTTACTTTCTCAAAAAAATACAATGACATACACTCTAAACAGGCACAAGGACAGGGAAATAATGAAAAGCCGATAAGTGTTTCCTCCAACAGTACCTCACTCTCATCCATAGATAGTGATCCTGGTGAGGGAACTAGTAAGTTAGAAACATCAGCCTCTTCCCTTATTTTAAGAGCAGTACATCGTTACAGGTTGGAAAACAAAAAGAAAAATCAAAATTCTGAATCAGAAGGGGAGGGAAGAAACACAAAACCAGGCATGCAAACAAGACTTCAAAGCGATACACAATTGCGGAAGTAAATGATGATGTTGACAATGATTCTGTACCAAATTCACTGAGTATTGATAATCTTTCTGATAGAAATGTGTCTGCTCATGAAGAAACTGTTCTACAAAAGGGCTTGAACTTCTGTGGTGGGGGCAAGATGGCCGCTGACGGACCATAGGAGAGCAGTCGCACTCTCTTCCTCTCCCGTCATGGTGTGACAAGCGATACCTATGTACCTGTATACCTACGATACCCTGTAAATCTTGGAAAACTGATGGATGGGAGAGTATGCGGTTACTTGCAGAGTGGCTATATGCGGCGCGAAGTATAAAACGCTTACCTGGGGGAAGTGCTTCGAATGGCAGAGCGGAGCTGGGGGCTGTTGTTGGTAGCACGTCGATCGTGGCTGTGGTTTAAAGTGAGGAGGCTGTGGAAGCAGCATCAGCAGCATCAGGATACACAGACGATGGCACCAAGGGGAGTAAAGACGAAGGAGGCAAAGGAACAGCGGCTGTCAGCCTCAGCGGGGCCTGAGACACCGGGAGCAGCGGCCTCCGCCTCGGCCCGAGGGGGGCCGGCATCCAGGAAAGTGATTGCGGCAGCGACGGTGAAAGGCGCAGGTACGACTGGAGGAACGACTGGAGGGTTAATTCCTGATGATCGTGAGGCAGGAGAGACAGTTCCTGACAATGCCAACATCAAGAAGAATGTAAGAGGTTGGACGCCTGCTGCTTCCAAGATCAGAGATGCCGCAGGGAAAGAAACCCTCTGGAAGCCAACGATGCACAAAGTATTTCCTCCAGCTAGAACGCTGAAGTCGGAGTCAGCAGCAAACACAGGGAAAATGTCGATCCAGACTCCTCCTGGTGTCGATCAGGACACCAGGCAAAGGGAGGAGATCGGAGTAGAGGATGAACACGGAGAAATGAGGCATATGGGCTGAGTGCTAGCGGCGAGAATGGAAGCATCGAGGCAGTGGCGGAGGCACCAGTGGGGGATCCTGAAACAGGAACAAGTCCAGTGGTAGCACCTGGATCCGGACAATCTAACTACTCGAAAGATCAAACCCAGCCAAAGGTAAGTAGGCCCATTGGAGTGGGGGAGACTCCATTAATAAATGCAGGGCATCAAATGGTTCAGGAGCAGGTACAAGAGCAAGAGCAAGAGCGGCACACAGCAGTGACCCCAGTAGAAATATTAATGGCTGACAGTGATGCGCAGGCACCAGCTCCAGCCCAGGTTCAACTACAAACAAAAGCACAACGGCAGAAAGACAATGAAAAAACGCTAAAGACTACTGAGACCAGGAAGGGGGGAAAGACAGCAGTAAAGGCAAAACTAATGGAGGCAGCAAAATGCTTGGAGAAGGCTGCCACAAGCAAAAAGTCTCTGAAATCGAGAGGTAGAGCAAACTCCGTACCTGGATGCGAGGGGGCAGGGTGGAGAATGGAGAAAGTAATACCAGGATCTCCAAGTGATGAATGTTTCTACTCCCTAAACGATGACACGGGGGCCTCAGCCTCAAGTGGCGGGTCCTCAGCCTCAAGCAGGGGGATCATTTCAGAGGGACCAGGCCTATATACTGACACTGGTACAAACTCAGACTCAGGGGGCCCCACCAAAGGGAGTGCATCAGATCGTAGAGGTTCTATTGGGACAAGAAGACGCCATGGAGGGTCTAGGGTTAAGCAGAAGAAAGGACTCAGTCCGCAGCAAGGAGAGATAGTCAAAAGGCTGGATTGGGATTACTCTGCAACATCCCAGCTGTATCCCAAGAGTGGAGTTCCAGATGTACAGCAGGGGGCAGCCGATAAAGGGGCTTCAAATCCCGCTACCATGGAAATACTTTTTACTACCCTTAAACAAATGCAGGGAGAGGCCAGGGCAGAGTCAAGAAAAGCCAGGCAAGAATCAGAGAAGATACAAGGGTCTCTAAGGAAAATGAACAGGCTCTATGCAGACATGGCGGGGAGAGTAACTCAAGTGGAAGAATGAACTGAGAACCTAGAGGATGAAGTTTCTAAGTGGCAGCGGTTTAAAGAGGACCAGGAAAAGATGGCCGAGGATATAAAGTGGAATCTCAAAGATTTCGAGAACTGCCAAAGGCGCAACAACGTGAGACTCTTAGGGATTGCCGAATGAATTGAGGGACAGGATGTGCGGGCCTTCGTGATCCACCTATTCAAAAACGCATTTCCGGAACTGTCAAAATGGAATTGGGAAAGCGCGATGCAAAGAGCACACAGGTTCTCATTGTTACAGAAGAAAGGATTTGCAGAGGCGGGAGGTAACAAGCCTAGAGCAATCTTGATCTTCCTGGGGAACTATATTCTGCGACAAGAAGTGATGGACAGAGCAAGACCCGAGGAAAAAAGATCAGCGGAAGGGGTCACCTTTTTTGCTCGGCCGGACTTTTGTCATTCAACCGTGGAGCGGAGGTGGAGGTTAAGACAGATGATCCCGGCTTTGGGACTTGAAGTTTATTTGCTATTTCCATCAAGACTTAAGGTGTTGATAAATGGGGCGGTTAGAATGTTTTCTTCAGAAATAAAAGCTCGGGAGTTTCTGACGGAATGGAAAGAAAAAAGGGCGCAAATGAGGGTAACATCCAAATAGTAGGTTAGCATAGGTATTTAAATAGAATTAAGTGGACTTACTTTTTGGTGGCTCAAGGGCAGGGTACAATATGGTAAAAGGGGACATGGGGTACTGAAATGAAATAAGGATACTAAAGGTACTGACGGGAGGGGGGAAGCGGCTACCTGCGGGGATACAGCAGCTACACATAGGCCATGAATGACCTATTTGCCTGTAGGGGGGGAGGGTTTCTGTGGGAGGGAGGGATGGGGGGGCTGCAGGGCCCACTTTTGGAGGGTACAAGGTGGGGCACAAACAGGACATAGTAGGAAAACTGATTAGCACGAGGCCACTAGAGGATATGTTGGGCATAATGCAGAGGGATAAAAAAGGGGGAAAAATATGAGTACCAGAATAATCACTAATAATGTTTGCGGGCTGAATGATCGCGTTAAAAGACAATGAGTGGCAGCCTATCTAAGAAACTCAGGGGCAGATTTCATGTGCTTGCAAGAGACACAAAAAGAAGGTACTAAAGGGTATCTATTAGATCAACTAGGATTTCAGGTGTTGGCATGTTCCAAACAGGGGGCAAAGACAAGAGGGGTGGCAATATTGACTAAACATAAGCAGGTGGCAGTTAGGAGAAAATTAGAGGATGTATGGGGCAGATGGGTTCTAGTAGAATGTCAAGTGAATGGTGACTGGATTACGATAGGATTTATCTATGGCTCGACGGATGATGACCCAGAGATCTTCATGTTTCTAGATACAGAGCTCCCGGCATGGGCCCCGACAGTAATCCTGGTTTCGGCGGGCCAGGGAAATATCAGGGGTGGAAGAAAAGGGTTTGTAGGGCAATTATAGAGATGGCAACCAATAATTCATTTGTAGACACATGGTATACAATTAAGCCGCATGATGACGGTCCCATGTACTTTTCTGCTCCACACAAAGTCTTAGTAAGGTTAGATTACTTCATGATTTCTAATAGATTGATAGGGAAAGTAAAGATGGACAGGGTACCCCGTATTGGATCAGATCACAACCCATTGATACTAGTATTAGAGAATAGAGTAAAAATCAGACCCCCACGAAAATGGACATTTGAAGGTAGGCTTCTAAAAGATAAACAGTATATTGAGCACATGGAAAAGTGGATTAAAGATTACTGGGAGATCAACTGGCATAGCACCACCACAGGTTTTACTTGGGATGCCTTTAAGGCAGGGGCACGCGGAGAAACTCTTAGTTAAAGCCTAACAAGTCAAAAAAGGAGAGAGCCAATGTCGCCATTTTGACCCAGAAGGTTGCGGAGGTAGAGGCGCAGTTGGTGGCATTAATTCATGCAGGCGAACCTATAGATGAGACTCTGGTGAAATTAGCTAGGGTAAAAGCAGAGGCAGGGGAAAAGGTGGCAGCAAAGACAGCTGAGCTCTATATTTCATGAGTACAGTGAAAGGGTTGGACAAACATTGGCGGCCAGAACTAGGCAATATGTGGCAATGGGGGAGATAAAGGAAATTACGGATAGTAACGGGAGCCTGATCACGGAAGCACCTGGAATTAGAGAGGTGTTTAGGCAATATTACACTAGACTCTACAATGAGGATCAGGAAATGGATGAGGTATTAATCCAGGAATACGTGGCAAATATAGAAGCACATTATCTTGCACAGGAAGATAGGGATGACTTGGATGCACCAATACGGGAAGAAGAGGTGAGGCAAGCGCTGGCAAGCCTCCCGGTAGGGAAAGCTGCAGGACCGGATCAACTGCCAATTGAATTTTATAGAACCTTTCAGGCAGGAATATTTAAGTATATTTTTGAAACAATGCAGCAGGCACAGCAAGGCCAGTCAATCCTTAAGTCATGGCCGGGTGCTGAAATAGTAATTATTCTCAAAAAAGGCAAGGCACCAACAGAGGCAGGGTCTTACAGGCCAATCACGCTATTAAACGCAGATGCAAAAATGTATTCTAAAGTACTTGCCTCTAGGATTTCATGGGTGATAGATACAATAGTGTCCCAAACACAGCGCGGTTTTATCCCAGGGAGGGGGACAACGGAACACATAAGGAGAGTAATTACACTATTTGATGCTACAGAAGTCTCAGGGGACCCAATGTCGGTTATGCTTTTAGACGCACAGAAAGCGTTTGACCGAGTCTCCTGGGACTATCTCTGGGCGTCTCTGCGCTGGGCTGGCATAGGGAATAATTTCATACGGGCTATTCAGGTGCTTTACCAAGCTCCAACAGCACGAGTGAGGGTTATTGGGGAATACACGAATGCATTAGAAATCAGGCGGGGCACTAGACAGGATGCCCATGTTCCCCGTTGCTCTTCGCTGTGTATTTGGACCAGATGCTGCGAGGATTAATGGGGAATAGGGGAATAGCACGGGTAAAGTTTATGGGGGGTGAAGATAAAGTGCTGGCATATGCCGACGACGTTGCTATTATTTCATCAGCTCCCATGGAAGCGATAAGGGAAATTGAGAGAGAAGCAGTATGGTTTGGTAGAATATCTGGTTACTCATTGAATAAAACAAAAACACAAATAATTACAAACAGTAAGGTTCAGTGTTCAGATAGCCGAGTGGTAGACTCAGGAGTATACCTGGGGGTAGAAATAACCGCAAACCTAGACAGTGTGGTAGCAAGGAATATCGAACCAATAATTAAAAAAGCAAAAAAAATCTAGATAGATGGCATAATCTACATCTTTCATTAGTGGGACGGGCAAATGTAGTTAAAATTATGCTGTTGCCAAAATTACTATATATTTTTTGGGCAATCCCATTAACATTTGAACAAAAAAGGTATAATACCCTGGAACAGATGGTAAATAGGTTTTTATGAGCACATGGGAAAACGAGGCGGGCTCTGAGATATATGACACTCCCGAGGGAGAAAGGGGGCTGGGCAGTCCCGGATTTTAAATTGTACCACTGGGCGGCAGCTTTTCAATATATGACTGAATTAATAGGGGGGACATCAGAGCAAGCAGGAGAGGCTACCTCAGTATATGCAGTATTGATGTGGGGGGAATAAAAAATATGTTCCTAAACTATACTGAATTTAGTTATTACCAGAGGACGAAATTCAAAACTTTGATCGCGGCATATAAGATATGGGCAGCATTTAAAAAGAAGTACAGATTGGGAAGATACAATGCCTATACACGATTACTAGATAACAAAGTGCTACCGGCAGAGATTTTCACCGACTCAGTATTCAGGGAGTGGGGCCAGAAGGGTATCTTGAGGATTAAGGATTTGATGGGGGAACAGGGAGTGTATCAATTTTCAGAGATACAAGAAATCTATGGGGTTGACACAATTTTTTTTATAAATATCTACAAGTGAGGAGTTTCCTGGCCACAAAAAAGGGGGGCCTGACGGGATTTAAGGAAAATGTGGTTCTGGAATATATTGAGAAACAAGGGGATTGTAGGATTAAAATAATTTATTTTGAATTGATAAAAAGTAGGGAGGATGATTTAGGGAAGCAAGGACATAAATGGGTAGAGAGATTAGGGGTAGGACAGGAACATTTTCAGCTTTCATTAGAATTAGGGAGGAAGGCACTGTGCTGTGCAGTCTTGCAGGCACAACACGACAAAACTATCTTTTCACTCTACTACACGCCAGCAAAAATTGCACAATGGGGAGGCACGTCCGGAATTACATGCCCACGTTGTAACAGTTCAGAAGCAGGATTGATACACATGTTTGCTACCTGTCCAGTATTGCTCCCCTTACACAAGGAAATTGAAACGTTTTTGGAAAATGCGATGGGTATTATTACAGTATTGTCGCCAGCAAGGGTGGTCCTGGGAGTGGATGGGCAGTGTCTAGCCAATAACTTCTTGTTTATAGAAATGGCAGTACTGAGACTCTGTGTTGCAACAGTCTGGAAAGACCGGGTACCCCCCACTTTCCTTCAATGGCTGGCCAGGTTACTATCTATATATAACATGGAGAAGGAGATACATGCAAGAAAAGGTAAAAGCGGGAGGAAACTAGGTTTAAAAATATGGGAACCTATGGAAACTTGGAAGAAAAGAAAGAAACAGGGGTAGACTGAAAGGTTAACCCTATTTTCTCAATAGGTGTCACGTTTATGCTCTTTATGTCCCTTATGCTTTCTATGATGTTTATGAACCTTAGTCTCTCCTTCTTTTTCTTTTATTGTTGTTTGTTGTAAGTCTTGAATATATGTATGTAGAATAATAATGGTATTGGTTTGTAAACAGTCATGCAGCCAGGGGGGGTTTGGGGGGAAGTGGAGTAAAATAAACTAATAAAAATAAAAAATAAATAAAAAAGAGAATGGTATTTGCATAATATTTTTTAAAGGGCAAAATAAAAAAAAAGAAGGGCTTGAACTTCTGTATCACAAACACATGTAACTTTGTTGATCTCCATGTTCATCTTTTCAAATTTGTCAGAAATTTGAGATTAGAATTTTTTTTTGAACATCAATCAGTCGTGCACAATACTTCATCAAATAAGCCAAATGTATCTGCTTTAACTATTGCTGATTTACATGTTACACATTTGTTGTCAACTTTGGATGATGAAGATGAAAATGTTGATATTACGATACTGCTAGCTCGCTAGAGATTATTGAGGACACCACAATTGACAGTGGCTTAAGGGTCCAGTCTAAGTTTATGCCTTTTAGACCACAGGATACCTTCATTGATGAGTTTTATAACAAGGTGACACAACAATTATATCAGGTAGAGGACAAGCATACGTCCAATACCCATTGCAGACCTGATTATAACATCTCTAAAAAGGATAGAGAAGTCCTAACCACATTAGGAGAAGATCCTGAAATAGCTATATGGGAAGCAGACAAGGGAGGGAACATCGTGATGATGAATCAGTCAGACTATTTGAAAGAAATAGACAGACAGCTAGGCAACACCGATTATTATACCAAACTAAATGAAAACCCTATCATACAAATCAAACTAAACATAAATTCCTGTTTACGAGACTGGCATGATTCATGTCTGTCGTCCGATGTAGAGTATAAATACTTACAAGCACATGACTCACGCTACCCATGTATTTATATCCTCCCCAAAATTCATAAAGGGGGAGAGAGCTTCCCACCTGGAAGGCCCATAATATCTGGAAATGGTGGTCCTACTAAACACTTTTCCTAATACGTGGATGAATACTTGCAGCTTTTCATTAAAAACCTACCCTCCTATTTAAAGGATAGCAGGGATGTTCTCTGCAAACTGGAAGATTTTGTTTGGGATAGCCCTGATCTGCTTTTCGTGACACTAGACGTGGAAATTTGTACACGTGCATAAAAACTGATTGTGGTTTGGATGCTTTAAGACATTTCTTGTACAAACGGAATTCATGCAATTTGGAACATACTTTGATGCTGCTTGAAATGACATGGATGATCCTTGGCATGAATGCCTTTTTGCATAAAGGGGACTGGTTTTTACAAAAACAGGGTAATGCCATGGGATCCAGGTTAGCTCCATCTTATGAAAATCTATTTATGGGTTTGTATGAGGCGGAGCATGCCTGGGGACCAGGCTCTCGAAAGTGGAATGATAACATCATATTCTATGGAAGATACAGAGATGATGTTCTAATGATCTGGAATGGAGGGGCTCAAGAACTATTGGACTATTATGAGTATTTAAATCAAAATAGTTTCAATGTTAAGATGACCATGAACCACTCTGATAAATCCATTGACTTTCTAGATTTGAAACTTTATGCAATGGTAAAATACACAGTGACATTTATAAGAAATCGACAGCTTGCAACAGTGTTTTACACACTGGAAGCACTCATCCCAAGGGTACAATTAATGCAATACCCTATGGGAAAATGATCAGAGCACGCCGCAACTGCAGTGAAGAAAAGAACTTTCACAAGCATATTAAGACTCTAAAACGTGATTTTGGAGAGAGGCGATATACCAAAAACTGTTTAGAGAAGGCAGAGTGTAGGGCTTTATTAGTAGATCAGAAGACTAGTGTGAAAAAAAATAAGGATAAGGATAAAAAAAGGAATGAAGTTCTCTTTATAATGGAGTATAATGCATTTAGTGATCATGTCTATAATATTCTACGCAAAAATTGGTACATGATTGCTTCTGGTCAAATGCCATCTGGTACAGTCTCAGAGAAACCAAGAGTTGTCTACAGGAGGGGAGTGTCAGGATCGCACTCCGCAGGATCCGCATGCAGAAGAAATGCTCCACCTCCGGACCCCCCAAACACCCCGACTGTATATCACAGGGTGTTTAGGGGATACGATGAGGGAAAAACCCAAAAGAAAAGATAGAAGGAAGGGTCAGCGGGGGAAAAGAAGCTGCAAAAGAAATACACAAACATTAATAATGTTCTAAATGCTACTCTCATTACATTCTCACTATATGTAACGCAACCTGATTCACCTGTAATGATACACGTGTTTGCCCCTTCACACAGCAGTGTCTTCTTATGTCCCTCCTGCCCCTGCACAACACAAGAAGCACGATTATGAAATAAAGGCAAATGAAACACTGACCTTCCTATATAATGCTGTCACTCTAGATACATACCCATACAAAGTAATTAGGCTAACTCTTAATGTGAACACTCCAAAGGAAACGAAGACTTCAGTAAGCATTCCTCAGAAAAAGGAATGTTGAAGTAATATAACTCAAAGTAAACAAGCAGAATCCTCCTCTGCTAGGAAAATGTAAGATAAGTTCCAGATATGATCTCTAGTATCAAAAATGAACTAAACACGGCATGATGTAGTTAACCGCACTACTAACATCCGCTTTAGTATTTGTAATCCACTATGATTAAGTCAATGTCCTGTAACACGTTTTTTCGTGCCGGCATTGCGGAGGACTCCCCCCTGCAATCCGTCACTGGATCATACACATACAACCCCCATCCGGAGATCGCTGGCTACAGGTAAGCAAACCAACTTTGCAGTTCCCAAACAAGAACGGTGAAAGTCCCTCGCAGCCGCCAGGCTCTGAAACTACTCGAGCAGGAAATAAATCCCGGTCTGGTACCAGATAACACAATCAAATGCGCTAATAGCGCGAACACTTTACCCAACTGTTCTCCCTTCTGTGGGCTACAGGAACCTCAGAGTTCTCTGGTTCAAAGCGCACAAGGCAAACTGGAAGGAAACGGAATGAATCCCCGGTACAAACAAAATCACGAGCACTGTTCCCTAGTCCCTCCCCGCTATATCCTAGTACCGCAAAGGAGCATGGGACCTGTAGTTCTTAGCCCGTAAGTCATGGAAGTTGTAGTTCAGGTAGGTGCGGTACGGAGCTAGATCCTGACAGGGAGAAAGTCTGAAAAAAATACTCTGTCTCAGTTATGTTAAAGAGTCAAATAGTAATACAACTGTTACATCCTGGTTGCCTAACAAACCTGTGGGAGTTTTGTCTGTGGCTCCTGTATAACATGAAATTTGGTCTTAATGAAAAAAACTAATTTAAATATAACACCACTAAAGAATATGCCATTAATACATGTATTAATTGTAATACTACACACACTGTGTATGTATTAGGATGGGCCTGTAATACGATCTATATAGGCAGCAGCAGTAGGAGTCTACAAATTAGAATTCAGGAGCACATAAGAGCTATTAAGAAAAAAGATGAACGATACCCAGGTGCGGTTCACATACAAGAGCAACATCCATCAGAAAAAAATATATGGTTCCATGCTTTGGAACACATACAGGCACCTTTAAGGGGTGGCGAGAGGGAGTTAGCATTGAGGAAGGCTGAAGCAGGGTGGATTTGCTGCCTAAGGACTACAGTCTTAGGGCTGAATGCAAATACTGAATTACATCATTTTCTATAGATATTCTGCCTTATACCGATAGGGTTGAAGTAATTGACTACCTTCATATAATATTGTGAATAATAGTTATGCTGGCAATGACTCTTGAACTGGGTTAATATTATCTTCCCCGTTGTGTTGTCACATCACGTAGATATATTTGTCAAACACATGATATAGTGTATTTGACTTCGGTCTTGAATTTTTGCTCCGTGACATCTGCACGGAAGACCATGCTTTGCAGGGGGACCCAACTGTTAGCCTGTATCTCTGGATTAACAACGAGCAGGCCGGGGAAACTTCGGACGTGATGACGACCCTTTTTAACTAATCCCTATGTCTTTTAACATAAATCTTTCCGCATTTATCAATAAGACTGTCAAAATGTTTAAACATATTAAATATCGTGGTTTTGACCTTTTCGACTTGACTTGCTTAAATATCGTTTCCTGTATTGGACTTTAAATAGCAAATAGATTGGAATAATGATATAGAAGTAGAACTCTCTTGCCCGATAGGAGGTTGCTTAAAAAAACTCTTGAATTTATAATATATAGTTCCCTTGTATTGTTAGAAAATGATGAGTAAACAAAAACGGAAGTATGATGGTCCTTTGTATAATTAAAACTCCACGTAAAGATGGCCCTAATTCAATACTGGCGGTCAGCCATTGCACTGTGGCCTAGTCTTGAATAACTATGATGGAAAGAGCGACAGACCGACCCATTATTGCTATTTTTATTTCTATTTTGCTTGGAGAGCGTCTTTAATTAGTAATAGAGATGTGGGTGGGCGCCATTGGACTAAAACCGTAAGTTAAAAGTATTTAAACATTGACAACTCCTAACAATTGGCGTGTATGTACCTGTTGTTTCAAGTGATTATATTTCAGCTTAACTTCATTTTTTTCATCATTAAGGGCAAGACTAACAAGGTTCTGAAAAAATAAGTTTAACATCTTTAATCGTGTATGGTTGACACTGTGGGGCTACCCTGTGCTATGGATTATCAGTGACTTTCATTAACTTTTGCTCCACTTGAAAATGGCCCCTGGGATTATAGCTTCTTAAAATTAGTTCATGTGAACCCATGCGAACCCGTCTGGTTCTCATTTAATAAAAGAAAATAAATCCTTAATTGGTAGCGGACTTCATTTATTCTTCTTAAAAGTGAAAAAGGTTTTAAGAATATCGGCGATATATTTAAATGTTTAGTACTTAAAACAGGCTTTAAGATAAAAACGTAACATCTATAACTGTTCACAACTGTTACGTGAATATTCACTCAAAAAGCCAAATTCTTTATTCTAGATTTATTTTGTGTGTTGATTACATATAAAGGGGGCGGTTTATGAGTCAGGACATTAGTACAACAGACACTCCAAGATGGCGCTTCCAAAAAGGCCGATAGTCACTGTTGGCCTACAGTTTGAATCCAGGTGATCCTCGTAAGTAATTGACAGCGGGCTGTTTAAACGGTGGCTTGGCGTGTCTCTTTCTTGACCACGAAGGGCGCCACGCCATGGAGCCGGCTAGAACCCTTTTTTTGAAGTAAGTTGCAGCGCAACCCTTTGGTTTGCTTTTAAACTTAGAAAGTCTAGTCTAATTGCATCATGTACTTGAGGCTAGTAATATTAATTTTAATACATATAGTTGCTCTCTTCTCGAGGCACGGATTAACAGCATGCATGTGTTAATCACCAAGTATTTACTTACATTTTGCGAGACATGGGGATATTACCACTAGGTGCATTAGGGATACTGGAAGCTACATTAGGTGTTCTAAAGGATTAAATTGGCTATTGGTTAAACATTTTTTTTGTTAGCTAGAGTAACCTGTCCATGTGTACATGGGAAATATAGATATAGATGCAGCACGTAAATAAACAGCATATAATCTTTAGCCTTAAACTTTGAGTTAATAGATTTAAACTATGGCTTTAAAACTAAGATGGTTATCCTTGGTTATAACGGGGAGTATCTGGAATGTTCCAAGGAATTAATATTCGAACTAAGAAACATATTTTTTCTGCATATTTCTCTCCTGCATAGTGCATTGGGGAATGATGACGACTAATCTGAACTGATCAACCATTGCAAAAATCTTTATACTGCAGCTATACTGAAAATAAAAGAGAGAGAAAATACTTTTAAGGTATGCATCATAACATAGGGACTTGTCTAGAATCAACCAATATAGGTATAAACCTTGTGTATTCAAAATAAATGGGATTAATTGGTTAAAAAACTGACCTTTTTTCATACATCAGGCAATCTGGAATCAATCTGGATCCCATTGGGGAGACATTAGAAGAATTTGGTAAGATTAAAGACAGTTACATCTGCTGGTAAGACATGCTAACTTTTCTTTTGAGGGTTACCCCCTAGGGAATCTTTATTAATCAAATTTGTGCTAGCCCACCTGACCTTCACACTGATAAAATACTGGTCAAAGAAAGAAAAAAGAATCATCCTTTTGCTGACCCTATATATCCTATAGGTTAGGCCAACTGTAAATATAATAACAAGATAGTATCAGTGGAATGATATAGAAATGTACTTCGATTCAGAATATTGTGGAGCATTGTAGAATGTTTTGTAAATATTGTATAGTGTTGTAATATGTAATAAGATGTGTTGTAATGTATGAATTGTAAAATTGTTTTAATTGTAAAAATTAAGTTTGTGAATAATAATTGTTCTATAGTGAACAAGGGCTCGTGTAGCCTGAAACGCGTAGCTTGGGGCGTGCCGTGGGCACCGCCCCCAAGCCAACGGACCTCGATCGCAACCTGGTCTTCATCCTGGACTCCTCCCACACGATGTCCAAGCAAAGTCAACGCCATCTCGTCGTCCTCCTTTAACACCCTACGCATGATCCACAAGATCTTCCGGTGGATCCCCACCGGTACCAGGAAGACGGTCACCCAGGCCCTCGTCACCAGCTGACTGGACAACGGTAACACCCTCTACGCGGGAACCACAGCCAAACTCCAGAAAAGACTCCAGCGCATACAAAACACCTCTGCACAACTCATCCTGGACATCCCCCATCACAGCCACATCGCTGCTCATCTGAAAGACCTGCACTGGCTCCCCGTCAACAAGAGGATCACGTTCAGACTCCTCACCCACGCACACAAGGCTCTCCACGACATGGGCCCCAAGTACCTCAACTGCCGCCTCACATTCTACACACCCACTCGCCAGCTCCGATCCCCCAGCCTCGCCCTGTCCACCGTCCCATGTATTCGCAGACCCACTGCCGGAGGAAGATCCTTCTCCTACCTGGCGGCCAAGACATGGAACTCCCTCCCCACCCACCTACGGCTGACCCAGGATCATCTCTCCTTCAGGAAACAACTCCAGACCTGGCTATTCGAGCGGTAGCGACCCCCCCTTCCCCCAGTGCCTTGAGACCCTAGCGGGTGAGTAACGTGCTCTACAAATTTCATGATTGATTGACTGATTGACTGTAGCTGTTTCTTTTTAGGCCAAATAAATCATCGCACCTGAACCTGTGGTCCGTCTCCTTTCTCGCCGGCGTTGCTGAGCTGCTTGCTGGAAGTTTTGTGGAGTACTCGTCGATATATATATATATGTATATATATATGTCACTTGTAGCCCTGAAGAAATCCGTAAAGGACAAAATGCATTGGCTACGGCCACGGTCTTTTTATTGGAAGAAATAAAGAATACACCACAAACAACTCCACAGAATTACTATCATCTGTTTTGAATAAGCACTGTAAATATATAAAATAACTGCTATTACTGTGTGAAAATTGAGTTCTAATCACAATTAGTGTGCTGGACCATTGTATTTTTTTTTTTTGTAAATATATTTTTATTGCAGATTCATAAACAAACATTGAAATAGTTCGACCTTCCCATCCCTGATCCCCATAAGACACAGTTCAATAATAAAATTGCCACAGCCATTCAGCCCACATCCCGGGGGCCGGGCGGCGTACATGTCCAATCCGTTAATGATGTCAAGGAAACCACCTCACGGAGGTATCCGGTCAACAACATAATTCAGTATCTGCTTTTCTATAACTCCTAACCTCCTCCCCCATACACTCTTCTGAATACAGCGTTACATGAATGGTGAATAATGTCAAAGTCAGCGCAACCCGCTCCATTCAGTCCTACTTCGGAACTCCCCTGTACTAGCTCTCCTAATCTTCCACAATGAACCAATCTATGCAGTAGCCAGAGAACTGTTCCAGGGGTGCTCCTTCTTTCGCCCATAGCCAAGTCTAGGTTCTGCTGATATCCCTCCTCTACCTGTATCGGATCCCTACTAACACCCCCCTTATACCTCCCGCCTCAACTGCTGCTGCTGATGTGGGCAATGATCATAAATTCTCAATCAACACTTCGCTACCTGAGGGATCCATACATGCACATCTTCATGTCCCATGGAACCTCCTACCCAGACCATCCCTTAGTCTTCATCCGCTGTTAAATAGTCCTTCAGAGCCTGCACTATTACCTCCCAGGCCCTCGCCATCTCTAAGCCCTTCACGTTCGCTGTACGAGTGGCTTGCCGCAGCCTAACCACACCCTCACACCTGGCCCATTTCTGCAATTCATTCATCCATCTCCTAACCGACGGGCCTTCCTTTGATTTCCAATGCCAAGTGATCTCCCTCTGGGCCAGTATGAGTCCTAGATCAATGAATTTACTTGTGATTTTTGTCTTGGCCGTGTGAGGGAACCATAGCAGCAGACATGTCGCCATGTCATACTCCACTTGCCGATCAGTGACTGCGTTAAGAAGCTCCCCTACCTCCAGCCAATACGTCCCTAGTTTCGGGCATCCCCATAGTAAATGGTCCAACTCTACCTCAGGCGCCAAGCATCTTGGACACGCTGCATCCTGTACCCGGAAATACCTCCTTATCTTCCCCGGGGTCAAATAGGCCCTGTGTATTACAAAGAAATGCACTTGCTGAAAGCGGGCATTTCTGCATCCCTTCCACGTTCTCTTCAAAATATGTCCCCACATCGGATCCGGTATGGGTTTCCCTATGCTCTCTTCCCATTTTTCTTTCAGAGTTGTAAGCGGCTCCAGTCCCTCGTGCAACATTCTAGAGTGGAGGCAGGTAACCGCCTTAATTGTACCCGCGGCCATTACTACATATTGACAGGCCATGGTCGTGCTGGGTTCCGCTAACCCCCCTCTCCAGTGCTTCTGCATCGCCGCTACTACCGCCGCATGTAATAGGAAACTCCCATCCGGGAGGCCAAACTGATCCTGGAGTGCTCTAAAGGGCACCAACCCCCAATATAGAGGTCTCCCACCACCTGAAGGCCCAAATCCTCCCATTCCAGTAAAGGGGACCAGTCTCCTCCATGTGGTAGCGCTGTCAGCATCCCCAGGGGAATTTCCGGTGCATATGGTCGCGCTGCCTTCGCTCTCTTTAAGCTCCTATGCCAGCACATCCGCAGAGTCCTCTCCTCCATTGTCAAGCCCCTCAACTCTAACTTCTGTTGCATGATTATAGATGATAGGATATGTCTCTGAATGCCTTTCCCTCTATCTTGGTCCGGACCTCTAAACTCTTTAGCAATATTTTGGGTTAGTATCTGTAGCTGTGCCGCCAGGTGATATAACTCGAAATCGGGGACAGCCATCCCCCTCTCAAGCTTGGGTCTCATCAATTTATTCAGCGCCACCCTATGCCTCCCATGGCCCCAAAGGAAATCAGTCATCATCGTTCTCAATTCTTTAAAAACCCGCTGGGAGATCCACACCGGCAATGTGCGAAAGTAGTAGAGCAACCGGGGCAAAGCCACCATCTTTAGCAGTGCCACCCGTCACTGCACAGAGGTAGGGAGGGACGCCCAGAAAGTCATGCACCCCTTCAAAGCCCTAATACAGCGTCCTATGTTTCCTTCTAGCATATCTATAGCCTCGTGATATATGCGGACCCCTAAATAAGTAAAGCATGTTCCTTCCCAGATGACATCTACTGTTAGAGGTGGATGGGGCATATTCGTCCGCAACGGAAAAACACATGTCTTATTCCAATTTACCTTGAGGCCCGATAGTCTTCCAAAACTCGACAGCATTGCAACTGCACCCTCCAGCGCCATTCCTGTATCTTCCAGGTATAGCAACAAATTGTCCGCATGCAATGAAATATGATGAAACTCCCCACCATTTACGATCCCATTGTACATCACCCCTAAACGCGCCTGAGCCGCTAGTGGTTCCATCGCTAATGCAAATAACAGAGGAGAGAGCAAGCATCCCTGCCTCGTCCCCCTGCGCACCGGGTAGTCGGAGGATATCACAGGCCCCAATCTCACCCTAGCCGTCGCGAAAAAGTAGAGAACCCTCGTCCAGCGCCCGAAACTTTCACCTAAGCCAAACTTCTCCAGTACTTTATCAAGGTACACCCATTCTAGGCTGTAGAAAGCTTTCTCGATATCAACAGACAACACTGCTGGCCTTTGGTCTGGCTCCAGTTGGATCTCCAATATTCGGATTAGACGACGGATATTTATCGAGGTGTTCCTAGTGGGAATGAACCCGGCTTGGTCCATGTCAATTAGTGTGGTCATATGCAGCAACAGTCTAGTGGCCAAAATGCGACTTAAAATTTTGTAGTCCACCGTCAGCATGGACAGCGGTCTATATGATGTGACGTCAGTAGCCTCCCTACCAGGCTACAGCAACGGGACCACCAGCGCCTCCCTCATCAATTGGGGCAGACGCCCCAGCTCTAAGGCTTCAGAGTATACCACTAACAGCCTGGGTGCCAAGACATCGATATATTTTGCATAGAATTCGATCGGTAGGCCATCAACCCCCGGCGTCTTGTTCCCAGCCATCTGCTTGATGGCCACCATAATCTCCGACACCGTGATGTCACAGCCCAATTCCTTCGCTGTATCCTCATCTAGCACCGGGAGTTGAACACCCGCCAGATAGTTCTCAATGTCAGAGGCTTCGGCTTCCAATTGAATCTCATACAAAGTCGAGTAATAATTCAAGAAGCACGACAAGACTGCAGCCTGCGAATAGACCACCTCTCCCGTCTCTGCCCGTATGCTCATAATTGGGCTCCCTCTAGGTTCTGGATTAGCAAGTTTTGCCAGCAGCGTACCCACCTTGTCCCCTTCTGCATGCACCTTGGTGGTATACAACGTATAATCATAACACCGCAATCGTTCCGTTTCTGTCGCAACCAATTCCCTTGCTTCCTGCAACCAAGCCTGTAATTCCGGTCACTCAGGCCTTTGCTGTTCTAGGTCCCTCAACACACTTTCCGCTTTCCCCACATCAGCCAGGACTGTCGTTCTCTCATTCGAAAACCTACCAATGCAGAGACCCCTCACTACCACCTTCATGGCATCCCATTCTACTGATCTAGTGTTGGCCGTACCTTCATTTTCGCCAAAATAATGCTCAATGCACTGATGGACTGTATCACTAAACACCTGATCCTCCAATGTATCAGGCCGCAACCTCTATGTGGGAACAGCTGATCTCATTGCTGCCACTGAACAGATATCAACAAGGGATTATGATCTGATATGGTTCTAGTTAAATATTCTGTGTGTGTTATCATGGCAGCTAATGGTCCACTACATAGTATAGAATCTATTTGCACATGTAAAGCATGAATTGCTGAGAAAAAGGAATAGTCCCTAAAGTCAGGATGTTGCTCTCGCCGTACGTCAATAAGGCCCCATCTCTCTTGCCAATCCTTCCTATGTGTAGCTAATCTGCGCACTGGGGAGTCAGTCAGTGGTGGGTGTGACCTATCCAACAACACATCTGTAATGGAATTGAAATCTCCTCCCAGTATTATAAGACCTGCTAAAAAGTGAGCCAATGAACCAGGTAGTCCATCGAAAAAGCAAGTCTGATCCTTATTGGGAGCATATACACTACATAAAACCACGTCAAGGCCGTATAGCCTCCCCTCCACCGCTACAAATCTACCTTCAGGGTCTACCATATGGTTCGTGGCCTGAAAAGGGACTCCCGCTCTCACCCATATCAATGCTCCCCTAGCAAAGGCCGAGAAGGTCATGCCAAACACCTGGCCATGCCACCTCCTCTATAGTGCCGTACATTCCTGCTTGGTGAGATGAGTCTCTTGCAGCAGCGCTATCTGAATGCCACGACTCACCAAATACGCATGTACCTTATAACGCCTTGACATGGTTCGAAGTCCACGGACGTTCCAGGTAAGACATTTCAAATTAGGTAACGTCCCCATTGTAGCTGTCTCTCACCCGCCCCAACAGTATCTCACGTCTGCCCACATCATTGCAGCACAACCCCACATTCAAAACTCCCCTAAAAACTCCCACAACCCCCCTCCCCAGAACAGGACCTAATAAAACATCATCAGCCTCCATCCAAACTTTAACACAACACACAGTCTTCTATTCTGTAGTCGCCACTACAGATGGCCTTAAGGGCAACAGGAGGGTGGTTCAGGGCCAACCGGGGGCGGACCATGCCCTCACCCCGAGCCCAGGATCCCATATAATGGTTTGTCACAGTACCTGCTGCTCTGCAGTTCACCAGGGTCAACAATCCTATCAAAGCTAGTTAACCGCGGTCCATCCCCGACATTGTCACTCATTAAAAATCCCATCTGCCGTTTGGGGGGTAACAGATGGCCCCCCAGCGCTGTCCACATCTGAGAGGTCACCCCCAGATTTTCCTCCTTCCATCTTCAGAATCCGAGCCCACCGACTGCCCTTCTTGTTGTGAGCCCGTTATCACCGCTGTCGCCGCCAGAGCCCCTTTTTTGTCCGCTGCCATTTGATCATCCTGCATCGTTCTCTTGAGTTTGTTTCGCTTATGGATGCGTTGTGATTTGCGCCCCTGGACAGGTTTCTGTCTTTCTCTGTCCCCTCTACCTCTGCGGTCCGTGCCAGCCCTGTACGATTCAAGCCAAGTCCACGTTTCTTCGGGGGTTTGAAAGAAATGGGTCGACCCGTCCATAATCACTCGCAACTTAGCTGGGAAGAGTAAGGAATACTGTATACCCTCATCCCTCAGTTCTTTTTTCACAGCCAAGTAAGAGGCCCTATGCTTTTGGACTTCCTGTGTATAGTCCGGAAAAATCGTGACCGCGCTGTTGTCCACCTGGAAAGGACCCGTTGAACGTGCCCTCTGTATCAACAGATCTCTGTCTTTGAAATACAATACCTTGACCACCACTGGCCGAGGCGGGCGGCCTGGTAAAGGCGGTCGGGCTGGAACCCTATGCGCCCGTTCCAAAGAAAAGAAGGGGGATAGGCCCTCTGGGGCCACAACCGTTTTGAACCAGTTCTCCATATAAGCGACTGCGTCATCCCCTTCAGATTTTTCAGGCAGGCCTACTACCCGTACGTTGTTCCTCCGATTACGACTTTCAGAGTCTTCTGCCCTCTTTTCCAGTGTCGCCAAGCGACCGAGTATATCATTTAACTTATGCTCTGCTGTCACCACTGCTGGCTTGAGTTCCTGAAGCAGCAGTTCATTTTCTTTCACTCTATCTGCTAACTTAGAGTGATCCGCTCTCAAGAGACCCAGTCCCATGGCGACCTGCGCAATATCCTGATGTAGGGACTCCTTGGTCGCTGTTATGGCTTCTAGTATCCCATCCAGCCGTTTGTTCAGTCTTTGCTCCTGCGCCGTACCCTCTGGGTCGGTTTGAGCATTGCGGTCTGTCTCCAGCCCTTTCGCCTGGTCCTGCCCCTGTTTCAGGTTCAATTCTCGGCTATTCGCTGCCATCTTGATCTCCGAAGTCACCGTTTCCATTACACTTACAAGTAGTTCGCCTGTCCTTTTTCGGAATGCCAGATCGGTATTTCTACAAATATGTTTCCGCGACGATTTTGTCCCCTCCTCAGCTTGCGCGTACCACTTCAGGGGTCTGATTCATCCGTGAATTTCGACTTCTCTCACCGCTCCACCATCGGAAGGGCGATCTCCTTTCAGGCTTCCAGGGTACACGTGGGTCAGACCATATTCCCCTCTTAGAGCTTATTTCTTCGCACCAGCCTTGGTCACTTTGCAACAGCGCAATACCTGTCGTTGGGACCCAGTGGTGGGTCGTTATGGCCTTCCAGATGCATTCAGTTCGGGGCTCCGCATCCGTGTCTAAAATGGCTGTTCACGATCGGATGCGTTCTCTTCTGGTTGATCGTCGAGCACCCCCAAAAGTTCTCCACCTCTCTCCAACAAGAAGTCAGCGGCTCCCGAGCCCTCCTCTTTGTGGCATACCCCTTCTATGCGCCATCTGCCCCCCCCCCCCCATAGGCAATGGGCGGGTGGGGCCCCGTACAGTAGCACTGTAGTAGCAATGCAATGGCGGGAGTGCCAGTTAGGTGTGTTAGTACCAATAGTTAACTGCTCGTTGTTGCCCAGGGAGCTGTATTGTGCGGTCCTAGGGCGTCGCCTCTCTTCTTCGACCGATCTATCTGCGTCTTCACTCGGTCCATCCACGCCACGCCAAAGAGCCACCTCAAATCGCTAGTTTCGTTATCGTGCGTCGGCCTGTGTCGCAGCGTATACCGGGGTAGGTCTCTCAGCGTCCCATCTGCGTTCAGGTTAGTATTTGCTTCTGCAATCCGCGGCACTTCACCGGGGTGCGAGGTTTTGTCGGGGCCTCGGCGTGGTGCTACCGACCGCCTATGAGTCCGGAGTGGCGGCTTCTGGTGACCACACACCCGTGCACCCCCGAGGACGGTGCTCCTCCTCACAACCGTTCCTCGGCAGTCCACGGTCGGGCCCACCTCAGCAGCACCCGTCTCAGACCGCACTTAGAGATCGAGGCCTTCCTCACGTGGCCGCCATCTTGGGGAGCAGCCGTTGCATCCGCATTCCCGGTCCTTGGAGTCTGCGGGGGGTTCCACCCGTCTCCAGCCCCTTCTGTCGGCTTCTCCGTTGTGTGGTCCCCGCTCCGCTTACCCCTCCAACTTCTCTCATTGTCTTTTTACCTCTCATGGGACTCCGCTCCTCTCCATTCATTCTCCCCGATTCGGGGCTGCCGCCATCTTGTTTTCAGACTGCAACACCTCCAACTCCGAAAGCGGCTCTCCTCACGCCGTTTGGCTCTCCGCTTCTTCGAAAGTGTGCTCCTTAGTTACCCCCGGTGTTCTGGACAGAGTGCCTGTGCCGTGATTAACCAGGAGAAATTGTGGGATCGGGCGCGGAGCTACAGGCTCACGCCACCATCCCCATCGGCGCCCAAGCCACCTCCCACCTTGCTGGACCATTGTATGTTGCATTTTGTGAAGATGTCTTAGAGAAGCTTCGAGAATAAACCTGGGCAGAGAAGTGACAAAAAAATTCCGCCAAGCTACGCGAAGTCATGCAAGCGGGGGAGTGGGTTATCTTGCGCTGTTCGCACTGATTTTTAGAGCTGGGTGTTTGTCCCACACGGGTACCTCACACAGTGCTAAAGGGCGCTGCTTCTTTCTGCTGCTTGAGTAGAATTTCAACTCGAGCAGCAGCCTCCTCAACGCAAATGGAAGGTTTCTCAAAATGAGAGGTAGGAACCATCCCAGACCGCCGGTATAGTCAAATCTCGCTGAGAAGTGGTCTAATGTTTGAGTTTACTCGCTTGCCATCGTGATCACCAACTTACCGGCATGCAGAATGTGAAAAACTCTGCAAACTCTGTGAACAGAGAGGAGTTTACCACCCAGGCTTACCAGAGAAACATAATTAGGAACTATCCATGGACCTTTGGAAATTACAAAACTAGTTATTCTAACCTTTTTGGTCTTCAGTACCATAACAGGCAGCTTAAATGAGCAAAGTGTTGAATAAGGGCTCTCTGAGATGATATTGTATTCTACAATGGCTCTGCTGGCTGAGTTCTCTGGGCATAGATAGAGTGCTGGAAAGGAGGAGAACAGAGGGGAGAATTATATTATGTAGCCCAAGGCAAATCCAGCTTCAAAACTCCTTACTGCTGTTGTAATACCTCACAGCAATAGGTATGCATTCTGTTTGATACCAGAATATAACCCATTCCTCCTAGGAACAGACATGCACTGGAAAAGTAACAGCATGCTCACACCTTGGAGTCATATCTTGTATACTTCAAACATGGCCGCGACATTGTATCTTGTTATATCTAAATGAAATGGGGAGTCCATTTTAGAAAGTTAAAATGTTTTATTTTGTATACTTATTGCTATAATGTTTTAACATGGTAGTCATGTTGGGTCTACATGCCACTTAAAAGTTCCAAAACTAAAATTCCATGAAGACTTCGCCAAGTTCTTTAAGAATGGGTGAAGCCAAGGGAAAGACTGTCAGGCAGTAGTCAGTGGGGTGAGGTTCTGGAAAGAAAGTCAGGGGAAACAGACTCTAGGTTCCAGCAATAGAGTGCGTGGTGGAAGGTGGGGGAGAGTGCAACGTCAACATAAGAAAGGAGGACAAGGGTGACTGGTCAGGGTGGGATCATTGTTCATTTCTGACTATGCCACTCTAGACAGAGATTCTTCACATTCAAATCAATCTTGTTCCTACTCCACTAGGAACAGTTCACCCCAAACTGCCAAACAGGTTCCCTGCAGACAACAACACAAGCAACATCAGTCTAATTTCAGCCTTCTGATTTCTTCAACATTCTTTACCATCCTTTGTTTATTTTCCTCATTTCTCATGTTTAGATTGAACTAGACTTCATTTTTAAGAATTGCTAAAAAATTTGCTCAAGCACACAAATCTTTGAGTTGTTCACTCACTTCCTACCTGAGGATACCTGTAGATTCCTACGAGCTGATCTATTGAGAAGGATGTTGTGGATGACAGGTCTCCAATAAAGCCAACCAGTGTGCCATTACTCTGACAGCTGTAGTTTGGAACTGGATACTCCCTCATTGACAATATGTTAAGCGTGGCTTGAAGAGCTTTCAGCACACTACTGCAGGAATCATAAATCTGATAACCCAGTGTAAAGTTTCCTAGGAGATCAGGGTTACTGTTGATCTCTTCTGTAGCATAGATAAGAGCCAGTAGGTGCCGAAGATGGCGGAAGGTTGGGCTGAAAGATAAACAGAAAGTTTGGCCTATGATTAATGAAGTTTATATTTTAGCAGTTAGAGCAATGACATATTAATAGTAATAGTTGACACCAAAGTTAAATGTGTTATAAGAGTGGAGGACTCCCAAAGTATTTCAAACATGTGTTCTCCCTAGATTGTGTTGCGATGAATGAGTACCTAACGATACCATGAATCCACATTTAAACATGCATAGAAAAATTGATAATGGTAATGGAATACGCCCAAATGTACACAAATGTGAAGCTGGAGGTTCTGTGAGATTTGATATTATACCATGTGAAGTATGACTATCAGTGGGTGTGTTTTACTTTCTAATTTTCAAAGAAATTCTATGGGGTTCTGTTGGGTTAGCAAAATGCTTTACTGTCTTGGTTTATGCTTTGTTGAATAAACATTTCTTCCTGGTGTATTTCTTTTGTCATGACCAATGTGTGAGACGGGAGAAGCACTAAGACATTGTTCTCCTGATAGCAGAAGTCACCAGTGCTCAGATTCTAAATGTGATGTATGTCAAAGAAGTGATGTTGTGATTGTGTTCCTGGCAATTTTTCTTGCTTGTTTGGTAAATCTCCAGCTGTCATGATATGGGGGGAGCTAGAATGTGAAGCTTTAACTTATTATTCTCCTCACTGAGGATATAGGCTGCAGTTGCAACTTGACGGACCGACCATGGCAACCACAGCCTGCTATTCCGCAAAGGGAGACCTGTACACCTTGCACACCTCATCACAATTAAACTAGAACAAAGTGGCCAGATTGGTGATCCTTTGTGTGACCTGAGGTAGACTGCAGGAAGGTCTGCAAGGAGGGTCAAAAGTTGCAAAGCTGGTGGTGTCCTACTAAATAGTTAAATGTGGGCATGACAATCCATACCATTGAGTTACAGATTTCCCAGCCAGGGACATCTTAAGGATTTGGGGGCCCAGAGCCAAACATAGTTTGGGGGCAACTGTTAGGAACAGCTTTACATTTTTGACCCAGTTTCAGCTCTTTCGTGTCCTCTTTGGCCAGGTCAGTGACAGTGCACAGGCACACTCATTCAAATTCTAAATGTGTTTACATCTATTCAGAGATAGTGATGTGTGTTTTCAATACTATAGCAGCAGCTCATTAATATTATTGCAAATAATCTCTGCGACCCACTGCCATTTCTCATGTGAGTTCCTGTTTGTTCTTAAAGGAAATTATTTATGGCTGTTGTATAGTGTTGAAAAATATAAGCACAACATTTCTCTGGAAAATGTCTGTAATGGACTCCCACACATTACCCGTATTAAAAATATATGAAAGAAAATGATATTTAAAGCAATCTAGGATTAAAAATTAATTCAAGGTCACCAGGGAAGGACTGTGTGGAGAATACAGCATGATTATTCAGGGGCCCCCCTGAAAAGCTGGGGCCCTGGGCCAGAGCCCAATTTCCCCATGCCTTAATACATTTGTGTTCCCAGTTCTGATTTCATGAAGACAGATTCTCATCTCCAGCCATGAGGAGGCAGTGAACTGCGGCTTGCTAGTAAGCAGTGGCCAGACAAGTAGCTTGGCTCTGTTGTCGGTTTCTTGTATCAGAACAGTAGTAAATGAGCGTGGACAATGCCCGGTTTGGACAAGAAGGACTAGTCCCTCACTTTAGGTAGGTGAAATGAGCAGTCCAACGTCTGCAGCTGCCGAGGGACCTGACTGGCAAGGTCACTTTCAGGGGCTTTGAGGCTGACACTGAAAGTTCAAGTATGACATATTGGGTCTGCAGCCAGGCAAGCTTGCTTCATTGATTGTGGTGTGGTCAGAGTTCGTATGGTGCCAAGCATCTGCCTGTTACATACGAGCTAAGCAAAGGTGACCCCCACAGTATAACGTGTCTATATATCCTTTATAGGCCTATATACTGTAATAGAGAGGCAATATATTGATGGGTGATGGGGTTTAATTCTGAGTGGCAAATTTCTTAAATATTTTGCTTCCTTTCATTCCTTAGCAGACCTCTTCTTTCTTTTCTGTCCCCCGCTGAGTATGGTGTATTAGAATGCACAAATGTACCCGTAGCTTGGATGTGTAGGTGTGTGTGGGATGGTAGTCTTCTGGCATGTATTACCTCTGGGAGTTGGCTTGTAGGCGATTCTAGCTTGCATAAAATAAATTGCCTGAGCTTCAAGTCGCCGACCCAGTGGCTGTCGGAATAAACCAATCCAAATTGTCATTTGATTTCGGTTCTTTTTGCTGCTGCCTATTATTCTTGTAGGATCTAAAAACCCTTGTAGGTATATAATTGTTCTTTACTTTTCTATGTAACATTTATAATGACATGGCAGTATACATTTCATTAATGAAAGTATGCCTGTAGTTTTCATATTTATACATCCGTATTTTGGATAGTGTTTTTGTCTCAGCATAGAAAGACTGTGGGGTTTATTCACAGACTGCATTGTGTACTACTTTAGTTGTAATATAAAATGCTATCCACAAACCTGGGAGGGTAACTTTCCACCTCTCTTATCTTTTCTATGAACAGGTCCTCACATATGTAGGTTTGCTACTAAGGGGCCGATTCCAATGTCGGACGGACCTGAGTCTGTCCGACATCGGCCAGGAGCTGTAACCGACCGACCTGCTGTCGTCGGTTACAGCCCTGTTAGTACGATGCGACTGAACAGGGTTTGGTCGCATTCGTATACTTTGCAATACAAGCATGCATTCTGAGCGGAATGCATGCCTGCATTGCTGAAAGCAGGGGTGCAGTTCTTCCCTGCACCCTGCGGCCGGCACCCAAGGTGCCTGCCACCGGGTGCAGGGATCAATGGAGGGGCACCATAGGTGCCCCCAGGCTACCATCTGGCAGCCTCACACCCAAGGGGGGCCTGCTTGGGGCCCCCAGAGACAGCTTCCGACTACCTTTTTGTGCCGGACTCACCGGCACGAAAAGGCAGTGAAAAGCTGCCATCATACTCCCTCGGTCGTACAGAGGCGGCCGGGGGAGTACTGAGGGATTTCCGGACTGTGGACAGGCTCTCCGAGCCTGTCATCCGCAATCCGGAAATCCGAGTCGGATTCGTTTCCGACCGAGCCCATCAAAATGGCTCGGTCGGAAACGAATCTGGCCGGCAATGACCGATTCGGTCGGAAGGGCTCGGAACATGATTCGGAGCCCTTCAGGCCGAATTTGGAATCGCCTCTAAATTCTAAATGTAGGAAGGACCAGAGGGAATGGCAGGAAACACTGACTACTTCTTGCTAAAAGGCAGGGATTTTAGAAGGAATAAGTAGGAGTTTAGAGAGAGCTGGGAGAGTTTAGTGTGGGACATGCACTCACCCACAAATATTAAACACAATGCTATTCACAAACTGCACTTCTAAAGTTACTACAAACAAAAGGGGACCCACAACATAAGTGAATTGCTCCAGGTAAGAAGTAATGTGGCCAACCACTGGTACAGCACCCATAGACCATAGAAAAGGATGGCAGTAGGAATTTAAAAGAAAACCAGATAGGAAATAATATTAAAGTAAATTCAATTATTTAAATGTGCTAAATATCATTTTTTTAATATAAATTCAAAACAAATCTAGTAGTAAAATAAAGCATATTTATTATTTAACATGTTTTAACAACCTTTTTTACGTAACTAATTCATGTGTCACTATTTTTAAAATATAATATAATATAAAGTATAATTACATTACTTAAAAATATTTCAATCCATCACTTTTAATTAGCATTAATGTAACGTTCCTTGCAACAAAATGAAGTTAGGAAATCACATATAGAATTTGGGATTAACAATTTCATAGTTCATATCATTTAATAGATTAACCCAGAAGAAAAACAGCCATAATCCCCATCATTGGAATCACCTGGTCCATGAATACCTTCTGAGCTGCTGCCTGTTATGACTAAGTTAACACAAACCTTGCAACTCTAGATCGCTCTCTGATTAGCCTCATTCTGCTAAGTATCCTCACAATATACTTTTATTAGAGAACCATCAGTTGTCCCAGTCAACCCTCACCCTATTTTTCCTAAAAAGAGGCCAGCCACTACCATCAAAGGCCCAGACATCTACCCAATATCTTTCTACTGTAGCAGTGAAACAGAACAACCAACCATCCATCCTTCTCTATGAAGCCAGCACAAGTTACTCTCAGAGGGACATGTTTAAAATAAAGTGTTGAAGCGTGTCATTAAGCCAAGAAGGCTAACAACACACTTAGTCACTTTAGAAATGCGGGGCTGCCCCATATCTACTAGTATATGGTGCAGTCCTGCATTTCACCCTGTGCAGCCAACGCCGGCACCCTTGCACCATAGTGTATGGGGGCCTGTGTTGAGGGGAAGTTTTTTATGTGCAGGAAGGTCCACCTGCCTGCACATAAACAATCTTTAAATGCCGATTTGTAAATTCAATGTGTGCTGCTTAATACAGCACAGATAGAAGTTGCAAAATGGCATTTATTTAAAATATTTTTTTACTTGCAGGAAGGGGGACCTTCCTGCACATAAACAATCATTGGCGTTTGCTGTTCTTATGAGTGCTGTCTAAGGCAGCACACATAGAAACAGCAAAAACATGGCGGAATAAAACATTGCTCCTCGTTTTGCCTGTTTGAGACCAGGTTTTCCCTGGTCTTAATTTTGGTGCTGCCTCCTATTTACGCTGCTCTTGTAAAGGGGGGGGGGGGTGTGCAGACTCAAAATCAATGGGTGTTGCGGTGGAACCCCCACCACAACACCCATTGCCCTCCCTTTTCACGCTAAGTGTAGCTTGAATGTGGGTCTTATTTACAAGGCAGCGTTAAGCCACGTTAAGAGTCTTAACGCTGCCTTGTAAATAAGGTGAAGCTCCTATCGCCATCCCAACATCACTAAATGTGATGTTGTGGTGGCGATAGGGGTTTGTAAATATGCCCCAAAGTCTCTTAAGTTATATAGCTCACTCCAACATGCACACGAAATTGTGCATCGAAAGGAGCTTTGGATGTTAAATCTTAGGGATATGACAGATAGAGAAACTCTAAAATGGTCCGGAGAGAATTTGATCTGTTGGCCGGGCTGAGATCACTTCAATTTATCTGCACATATTGAATTTCTTATACAGATAAACAGCTATGCAAGTTTGTATTTCAGTCATTTGCCTGGCTGCCTGAATAAGTCTTTCATTTAGGGAGGGGCTTACTAACAGGGTACGTGATTATGTGGTGATTCAGGGGTCCTTGGTAGAGGTGCTGGATTGATGTTTGATGCTTCTAGCTAACAGATTTAGTGGCAATCGTCTTCGCAGTGTAGCTCATCAAGGGAACACAGTCATTCATTACCCTGGGTTACTCTTGACTGTAGGAGAGTAGGGTCTGCAATCCTATGGTCACCCCAGATTTTTGCTTTTTGCTTCACTGGTTTACGACTTTCCCTGGCTGTGAGCCTGCTAAGCAGACCCACAGCCTAGCTGTTCTCTCTCTAAATTGACATTCATGTACTTTAGGTGCATTTACCAATTGGTATTGGGTCACTATTTCTTTCCAAGGTATAAGTGAACCCAAGGCCTACCAGGGGCTGCAGCATGTATTATGCCACCCCTGGCTGGCCATCCAAATCTGACACAACTGGCTGATCAATCAGCTGGGGCAAGGTGGTGTAATCACCCTTTGCTATAGATATAGTATCTCTATATCTAACCCTAAAATGGACACATATACTCCTATAAGTCACTCCTATGGCAGGCCTTAACAATCCTGGAGGCAGAGTGCTTGGAATTATGTGGGATAGTGCTCTGGCATGAGCTGAGCCTGTCTACAGCTTTTGGAACCAAGTCCTTTAGCCGTTTCCATGATAACGCTATACCATATACTCTTAAGTGCATTATAATCCTCGCGGTTATTGCTAACTTTGGTATAGCATTATCAAAACATGTCGAGTAAGGTGTCATATGAATTGGAATACTACCCCCTCGCCAATTCTGCCAACGGGGGTAGCATTCCACCCTTCTAGAGGGACACAACATGTATGTAACTGTGAACCCCGGTTAAAGTTAAACTCGAGCGCGAAACTGGACAAAGGATAGGGGTGTAACCACCCCCCTTCCTGGTCCCAGCCATAGGAGGGACCTAGTGATAGTACAGCCCCCTTTAGCAGGATAAAGGTAGGAGCTGGTCCCATTCCACATTAGATTAATCCTGACTTGAAACTCTACAAAAAGAAACTCTGGACTACGACATTCTGCTACAGAAGACTGAAGAAATCTCCCTTGTGGGCAAGGAGTGTCCACCCTGCACAAGCAGGCACCATCAAGCGTCCAGCGGCTTCACTTTGTCGTCTTCCCTTGAGGATCCAGACTTCAGAGCCAGACGAGACCCAGATTCCCAGACTTCTCGGACCTCTACCTACATCTGCAGCACAGCTGAGATCCGTGGGTGCGACGAGACACGAGGGACCGGCCATCTTGGAGAAATTGCAATTCGCTTCCAGCACGACTTCTGAGGTATCCTCGACCAAGTGCTTTGGGGACTTAGAAGCCCCAGCCCCGAGCAGCTCCTGCACCGAAGACCAGCCCTCCAGCATCCACGAGATCTGCGTGGGGCCCTTCTGCCTGTTTGCTGCTTGACGCGTTGCCTGGTCACTTGCCGGCTGGCTAGTGGCCTCCTAGACGACGATCCACGACATCAACACCACTGGTCTGGTTGCTCCAGACTGGCCCTTGCTTCCCTGCAAAGGAGAAGCACCCCGAACCCTCCTGGTCCGCACCAGACTTCTTTTCCACTCACCGCATGGGTTGCCTTTGCCAAGACTTGTTGACTCCGAATCCGGATCCGACACCGCCGACAGCGAGAGCCTGCATGGGACAGCTCGTGCCTCCATCCTGGTTGTCGAAGACACCTCCTGGTCTACGTGGCTGCAGAGTCAAGCGTCCACTCTTCACCTGATCGCGACGACCGCTCCTGGTTCCTTCCTGGTTCCACTCCAGTGACTGGCTAGTGACTTTTGAGCACTGTCCCCTCTGCTTTCAGGTCCTCTTCTTCCTCGATCCACCCTTGGGTCGCACCGGACATCTTCCTCCTGGTCGCCTGCAGCATCTTTCTTCAAGGCTCCATAGACTTCGACGTGGAAACCCGACACACTTTGACACCTATGCACCCGCAGCCCGTGGGTGAGGTAACAAGAGCATTTCGGTGCTCAAGGGTAGATTGACTCTCCTAGTGTCCAGATTTCCAGTTGTTTTAGTCCTAACTAGTCAGGATTGTCCGTACTCACCTTTTTCTTGAACTGTACTGTCCATAGACGTTGTTACGCATCTCGCGTGTGAGTTCACACTCTGCACACGCATTCCGTGGGCCTCCTATTACTTACCTAAAGTTAGGATAGTGTAGTCCCAGCGATCCTACAGCCTCTGGACAGCTCCATTCCTTCTATCGACTTCCTTATACCACTTGTTTAGTATATGGTTTGTTGCGCCCCTAGGGCAACATTGTAACTTGTGCAACTTAACGTATTTTTCCTAAGAGTATTGTCATGTGCTTAGCCCTCTGATCTCATAAAGAGTTCAGAGGTGTTTGTTAGTTAATAAAAATCTTGTTTATTTTCATAACTACCTGTGTGGTGTCTTTTCATTTGGTATTCAAGGGGTTATATGTGGTAAAACAGCTGACTTCACATGCCAAAAGAGTTTAGCCTAAGACTGCTTTGTCCATGCTACTATTAGGATAGCTGGTCTATAAGGTTGACTTACAACCAATCACCATAAGGGTTGTTTGGACTGATACAAGGAGATCACTAGAACTAGTGAGCATCATATATCAGGCCAACTTCTCACATTGACCACACTTTACATGACACATCACAGATCCCCAAGAGCTTGGTATGTAGCTCCAAGACATGGACAGGTTCAGGTTGCTGAAGGCATTCCTATACATTTCTAGGGAATGTCCAAGTCTACATGTAAAGATAGGTGTCAGTGACTGACAAGAAGCTACCCTTTGTCAGAGCAGAATCAGTACTTAGAGAATGTCTACTAGAATTAGCAAATTCTATGTGTTAGAACTGTGTATTAAGATATTGGCAGTCAATGCCATTGCTATACAGTAAACCATATCTAATACATTTTTGTTGCAAAATTTTAACAAAGTTGCTTAAATAGAAATGTCAATTCTTTCGAACACTTGGCATGAAAAGGAAATCACTTCTCCCGAGGATGGAAGGGGATTAAAAAAAACCCTACTTAACTGAATCATGACTTCCCATTCCAGTTCTCACATATTTAATATTTGCACATAGAGATAAGCCATTGCAACAATCAATAACTAAGTGAGGTGTTAGAGGCAGATCAAATTGGGGGCATTCTGGGAGCAAATCATAGATCACAGATGTACAATAAACTCCCACATCCTTCAGTCACAGCAGAAGATGAAATCACGAATCGGTCACTAAGGTTGATGTGAAGAAATATAATGAGACTAATTTTAGGGCATAATGACTGTAGATATCTGTAAGTATTGTCAATTTGGAATTTAAATAGTTTAAAAAATCCAGAACAGATTTGTCCCTAAAAGGTTTTCAATATTTGTAATAAACTCCATCGACAAATTACCATTCATAATATTGCATTTTAGAAAACAGTAGTTTCTAACAGAGGGTCCGATTCACAAAGGCATTTACACGTAGGAAAGTTACAGGTTCAGAGACTCTGTACTCATAACTTTACTACATGTAAATACCTTTAGGAATCCGGCCCTGAGTTTGTAAGTTGTATCTAAATATGCATATCTTGGAACATACAGGTAACACAGCAATGAAGTTATACAACAGTTGTGCACTCGTTATATTTACCCTTCTGACTCACCAAGTCCACCCAGGCACCTAATATACTCTGAAGTGATAGATTTATTCTCCAGTATTGGGGTGTCTTTCATAGATTTACATGCTTGAATATTCCCCGTCATCGAAGTGGGAGTCCCACGGTAAATAATATAGCAATGTAGCCATAACACAAGCATATATACATAGAGAAAGCAAAAACCATAGAGTTTTTCCTAGATAGACAACATATCACTTCTATGATATATCTTAGTCATTATGTTTTGGTCCAAATTCCGGCCAATCAGGCTTCAGCACCCTCTTAGAATGTTCTCCTCAGAGGCTCAGGCCCTCAGATTTTCTACCGCATGTCATGTGAAGGGATTCTCCCTGAGCTCTGCTCAGTTTTCTTCTCTTTTTCTCTCAGGAATTCAGTTTTTTGGAATGTCTACCACCAAGAAGTCCCTCTTCAGACCTTGTGGTTCCTGTGGAAAGCAGAGACTTCATTTTGAAGACCCTCATAAAAAGTGTATATATATTGCCTGTATCCGGAACATCAAGTTAAGGATTGCAAGATATGTAGAACCTTCTCTCAGAAGACCTTGAAGGACAGAGAAGGCTGTCTCCTTCTGTGGCTACAGAAGTTGAAGACTTCAGAGAACTCTGTCTCTGATGTGGAGAGTGTGCCTTCCATCAAAACTCCTTCATTTATGAAGAGAACAAGTGAACATCAGAAGACATCTCCTAAACCTAAAGTGATGAAGAAACATCACAAGGATCAACCTTCCACTTCAAAAGGGGTGAGTTCTCCCCCTCAGAGTCTTCCTGCACCTGTTACGCCCTCGAGAGCTGACTCTCAGGCGTCTAAGACTCAATCTATGCTGTTTTTACCTCAAAAACTGCTCATCTCTTCGACTACTTCATCATCGCTTCCCCCGTCGATGAGAGCTGCTGTCGTTGAGTCTACGCCGACGACTTCAGCATCATCCTCTATGAAGACGGCCATGATCCTGTTGTCGGCATCTTCACCGTCGACGATTGTATCTGTGAAGGTAAGGCCTATCTCGTCGACTATACCTTTGACATCGTCGACTATATCATCCAAGCAGAAGAAAAGGAAGGTTTCGTCGACGCTTGCTTTGTCGTCGACTGCAACCTCGTCGACAGTGGCTTCATCGACGGTGGCTCAGTCGGCGATGGCTTTGTTGTCGTTGGCAGTCTCGTCGGCCATGGCTCTGTCAGCGGGGGCTCTGTTGGCGGTCGCTTCGTCGGCGGTGGCTTCGTTGACGGTGGCTTCGCCGACGGTGGCTTCCTCGACGATGGCTTTAGTTCCACTGAAGTCTTCAAGTTCTCTTCTTCATCAACGCCATTCGTCTTTAGAGGCTCTAATGCCGATTAAAACCCCTTCTCAGCCTCCAGCAGAGTTATTTTCTTCAGATGATGAAGATTCTGATGATGATTTAGGGCGGTGCGAAGTCCTTCGGAGCTACTCATAAAATGTCAGGACTCAGATGAGGAGGAAGACCTAGAAGAAGAGGAAGATTATTCAATATGTGGAACGCAACCTGAGCCTGAACCTCTCATGACACAGATGCGTTTGATGCTTATCTCTAATCTACAGTATATGCTGGATGATTATAATCGCCATTTTCCGAGGTCAGTACAGACCTCTCCAGCACCTCAACCACCTACTCAAGCCAATAAAGACCCTTTGGTAACACCTTCTGAGTCGACGACCAGGACACAACAACAACAGACCCCTCACGTTTTACAGGAGGGCAATGATGACGACGATGGCGAGAGAGAAGAGGGTGAGCTGGATGATAGATCCATACTTTCAGAATGGGACAACTACCAAAATCAGACGCCATCCCCCACTCTAGCTCCTCTAGATTCCCCACCAGTAGACATTGGCAGTTTTCATGAGCTCATGGAAAGAGCAGCGAAAAGATTCCAACATCCCATGACGATAACCGAAGAAGATTGCTTCTTATATGATTTTAAAGAGCAGCCTCAAAAACAAGTGCACACTATTCCCATCATTGATTTCATTTGGCAATAAGGACTTAAAATCATGCAAAATCCTAATTCCATTCTAGCCATTCCACCGAGGCTGGACAAAAAGTACAAGGCACCCGCAAATACACCTGCTTGTTTAATTTCTCAGACAAAACCTGATTCCATCATTACTCAGGCGGCACAGCGCCGATCAAGAAACCCTTCATCTCCAATATCCTCATCACCTGACCGCGAAGGTAGGCGCCTTGATGCTATAGGCAAGAAATTTTCAACAATGGCAGCAACAACAGTCCGTGCAGCCAATTCAATGGCCATTCTTGCCAGGTACGACCGACAAATGTGTTCGGACATTTCCGCTCTAGTTCAATTAATACCAGAATCTTCAAAGGCAGAGGCATTGAAAATTCTTCATGAGGGAGAAAAGATTTATTTTGAGATGATTGACTGCTGCATCGATGTCTCTTCCTCTGGTTTCCGCCTTTTGGCTGGGGATGTGGTTCTCAAAAGACAGGGCAGGCTAAAGGCAATGTCTTTTCGTCAAGAGGTACAAACAAAAATATTAGACATACCTTATGATGAGGAATCTTTGTTTGGCCAACATATAGATGATGCCCTTCAGACAATAAAGAAAGACACCGACACGGCCCGTGCTCTTGGAACTCTCCAATTTAAAAGGCAAACTTTTCGAGGCGCAAGAGGTCGTGGGTTCTCTTCCTCTTTCGAGGTACTTCAAGTCAATATAAACAAGGGCAACAACGATATTCCTCCCAGAGTCAGCCATCGTACAGGCAGCAACACTCTTCATCCTACAGACAATACAGAGGTAAATCCTCTTACAGAGGAAAGGACTCTTCCAAGAAACAATGACTTTCATCACAAACCATTTCTAGCCCCGCCCGATTGTTCACGGGTTTGAGGTCGAATCTCACACTTTTACTCAAAATGGTCACTAATTACTACAGATCAGTGGGTCCTGGATATTGTACACAGGGGTCATGCATTAGAATTCCTAAAAATTCCTCCCAATTCTACACCAAGAGGTCCACCTCCTGCCCATCTGATGGAACTTTTAAACCAACTCACAATTCTAATAAGGAAAGGTGCGATCAAAGTGGTGCCAAAACTCCAAAGGGGCAGAGGTTTTTATTCGAGGTTCTTCCTCATACAGAAAAAGTCGGGAGAATGGCATCATATTCTGGATCTACGTGCCTTAAAGAAATACATAAAAAAACAAACGTTTTGCATTTTGTCCCTTCAGGAGGTACTTCCTTTACTTTCTCAAGGAGAACATATGACAACTTTGGATCTCCAGGATGCTTATTTGCATCTACCAATTCTACAAAGGCACAGAAAATTTCTCAGATTCAGAGTAGCCGGAAAGGACTTTCAATTCAAAGTTCTTCCTTTCGGGCTTCGTTCCGCTCCCCGTGTGTTCACCAAGGTCCTCGCACCGGTGGCAGCTTACCTTTGCCTGCAAGGAGTATAAATCTTTCCATATCTGGACGACTGCCTGCTAAAGGCACGGTCATTCGAGCAGGCTTCTAAACACACTCAAATCTGCAAGACCCTCTTTCAGTCCCTGGGCCTCACATTCAACATGGAAAAGTCTCAATTTCTCCCTGCTCAAAAGAGACTATTCTTGGGAGCCATTCTAGACACCAAGCTAGCAAAAGCCTTTGTGTCGCACGAAAGACATCTGCATCTTCACAACTTAGCAGCCTCCCTTCTATTAAAAGAGTCCGCTTCTGTCCGGCAGTTGAAATCTTTTCTTGGGATGTTGTCCTCTTGCATCCCTTTTACCCCTCACTGCCGGCTGAAAATCAGACCTAATCAGGAGGAGTTGGACAAACAATGGGCTCAAGTTTCAAGAACCTTCAACGATGTAGTTAGAGTCACATCTCACATGAAAAAAGGTCTCATGTGGTGGACTCTCGAAAAGAATGTCTCTTCAGGTCGTTTGGTCCTGATGGACGCTCCAAGCTACACTCTCACAACAGATGCATCTCTAGAAGGCTGGGGTGCGCATCTTCAGGGATTAACAGTAAAAGGTAAGTGGAACAGTCAGCAAAAGACCTGGCACATCAATCTACTAGAAATGCTGGCCATTTATCTAGCTCTAAAAGCGTTCCGTTCCATCATACCAGGAGCATCAGTGTTGGTTTGAACGGACAACACAATGTGCATCCACTACATAAACAAACAAAGAAGCACCAGATGCATCCTACTGTCCCATCAGGTTCAGCAGATTTGGGATTGGGCGATTCAGCATCAGGTCGTCCTTTCAGCAGTGCATGTTCCGGGAGCGTCAAACAATCTTGCGGATTCTCTGAGCAGGTCTTCTACAACCAACCACAAGTGGGAGTTACATCAACCCACACTTGATCACATTTTTCGGGTATGGGGTCGCCCGAATCTGGATCTATTCGCAACACATCTGAACCGCAAATGCCTGCCCTATGCAAGTTGGCTTCCCCAACCAGAGTCATGCGGAAATGCCTTTTTGATGAATTGGTCGACAATATATGCCTACGCTTTTCCACCAATACTGCTAGTTCCCAGAGTTCTTCGGAAAATGAGGAAAAAACCCTGTCACATTATTCTAATAGCTCCCAAATGGCCGAGACAAGTATGGTTCACAGAACTCCTGCTCCTGTCACAGTGCGACCCGATCATTTTTCGCCTTCTTCCGAATCTTCTAACCATGGATCAGGGACAAGTTTGTCATCCCGACCCAGCATCTCTACGCTTAGCGGCTTGGAATCTGAACACTATGAATTTCTTAATTTGAACATTCCTGTGGATTGTAGGGAGGTCCTGGCAAAGGCAAGAGCACCTTCAACTGTGAAGACATACAAACTCAAATGGAAAAGATTCTCTCTACGGTGCAATGGTGCCCAGGTGCATCCTATACATTCCACGCCGGAGCAACTTTTGCCTTTCTTTTTACATTTGGCAAAGTCGGGACTCTCGTTTGCTACCTTAAAGGTTTTTCTAGCAGTAATCTCACGATTCCCTCAAGATGGCTCTAATTCTCTTTACTCTTTCAGAGTCATTCAACAATTTTTTAAAGGTCTTTTTCGGATGTTCCCACCAATTCGTCGACCACCTCCTCCTTGGCATTTAAACATTGTCTTGGCACAACTAATGAGACACCCATTTGAGCCAATCCATACAGCTGATCTTAAATACATTACCTGGAAAACTTCTCTACTTCTGGCTCTCACTTCCTCATGTTGAGTCAGTGATATTCAGGCGTTTACTACTAAACCGCCCTTTCTTCAGTTTACTAAGGACTCAGTCTTGCTCCGCACTAATCCAGCATTCATTCCTAAAGTGCCGTCGGACTTCCACCTCAATGAACCAGTTGTTTTAAAGAAATTTTTTCCTAATCCTCAGACACCAGCAGAGAGAGCACTTCATTCTTTGGATGTTAAGAGATGCCTAAAATTCTACCTTCAAAAGACGGCTACTATACGTAAATCTGACCAGCTTTTTGTGGCCTATGGGTGAACGCGGAAAGGACATCCAGTCACCAAACAAACAATTGCACGCTGGATATCTACTGCAATTACCTTTTGCCATCAGCAAGCAGGAAAACCTCTTACTGCATCTATTAGAGCGCATTCTACTAGAAAAGTTTCTTCGTCTACAGCGCTGTTTGCAGGTGTGCCTCTTCATCCCATTTGCAGAGCTGCAACATTGTCCAACAGGCACACCTTTACGAGGCATTACTGTCTAGATGCTGCGGACAACGCTGACTCAGCCGTGGGACAAGCAGTCCTTCAAAATCTCTTTAAATAAGGTGAGCCTCTGTTGCTTCCCTCCTCCTGCATACAAGGTACTTTCTTTTTCTTTGGTATTTACGTCAGTCTTTTTTACTATGTGTGGCTATGGTTATCATTACCATTATTATTTTTATTATTATCATTAAGTGGAATGATAAGTACCTTGTATTATTCTAACTATACTGCTCACTACTCTTATTCAAGCATGTGAATCCATGAAAGACACCCCAATACTGGAGAAGACCAAAAGTTACTTACCTGTAAACTGTGGTTCTCCAGTATTGGTGTCTTTCATAGATTCACATGTGACCCACCCTCCTCCCCTCAGAGGCTCTCTCTCTTTATCTCTTGGCTCTATATTACTCTGTGCTATGAAAATCTGAGGGCCTGAGCCTCTGAGGACAACATTCTAAGAGGGTGCTGACACCTGATTGGCCGGAATTTGGACCAAAACATAATGACTAAGATATATCATAGACGTGATATGTTGTCTATCCAGGAAAAACTCTTTGGTTTTTGCTTTCGCTATGTATATATGCTTGTGTTATGGATGCATTGCTATATTATTTACCATGGGATTCCCACTTCAACGACGGGGAATATTCAAGCATTTGAATCTATGAAAGACACCAATACTGGAAAACCACAGTTTACAGGTAAGTAACTTTTGTTCTTATTTAACAATGAATATAAATCATCTGATATCTAAGCCTGGCAAAAACAGGGATAATTTCTGTAGCAAAACGTATGCAAACTTACCCCGAAGCCCAAGCATTTTTTTTCTTTTAATTTTTCAAGAATTTGAAGAACACCTGTGAAGCTACAGCAATTTATTTTATTTTTTTTAAGAAACGTAGCCTCCTGCGCTACTAAAAAAAAATGCCTGGGCCAGCTCAAAAACATGTTTAGGAGAAGGGAGTGCTTGTCCCTATTCCTTGAGCCTCTATGAGGTCCAGGGGATCGTATCCCAGGGGGACGAACTTCAATTAGAGAATCAGAGAACCTGGGCAGGGAAACATGTCTTCTCACACCTGGTGGTCACTACTGGGTATTTATATATTTAGGTATAATTAGGTAAGGGGGGTCCCAAAACATAAACTCCCTATGCATGTTCCATTGACTTTATTGAACAGCGCTAATGAAAAAACTGCTGAACGGTATTACACCATATTTGGTATGAAGCTAGCTCTTGGTCCAGAAAGCATGCTTTCTGTGATTTGTCGTAAATCTATTCAGCTGTTTTTGAGATGTAGGGGAACAAAAATATTAGTATTCTTGGACAGTTGGCTTCAAGAGATTCGTGTGAGAGTCCTTCAATCCCATATAAAAAAAAAATAGTACTTACTGTTTGGCCCAGGAAGCTTTTTTTTACTGGGCCATCATGTTCCCACAGGGCTCTGACTCCTGTGGTTGTGAGCGCTCTGATTAGATGCCAGCAACACAAAGAAAAATGTTGCTGCCACCCATTACAGGACTGGAGGACTTAGGGGCTTATTTACAAGCCCCTTGCGCCACAGGTGCACCACTTTGTATGATGTTCCAGCAGCGCATAGTGAAGACCCATATCCACCAGGTCATGCTAAGCCCCTTTACATGACTTTTCATGGCCTCGTAGATCTGGTGTAAGGCAACGGAGGCCTTACACTGGATCAGGGGGCGTTCCACCAGTGCTGCGGTGCGTTTTCCGACGCAACACCCATGAGTTTTGACGTATTCCCAGATTTACAAAGATCTGTAATCCTGGGAATGCGTCAAAGCTGTACGCCTCCCCGGAGCAGGCGTAACAAGGAGAAATATGTTTATTTCTACTCCTTGTTTTCCTTTTTCTTCTAGAAAGAGGAACATCCCTTCATGGTGGTTTTCTCACAATTCAAACTCTGTGCTGCACTTTGCTGCTTTTAGAATGTATTCACATTGTATAGACAATTGTTTCCTTACTCCTGTTACACCTATATCACAGCGATGGGCTATGCCTTCAGGGCATTGGAAGCAGGAAAAACACACAGATTGCCTGCCCCCTGACCACCCCTTCCTGCACTTACTGTTCTCCATCCCTGAAATATGCTCTTGGCAAGACTCATTATCACCCAGAACCACTCAAAATAGAGGCAATAAAGACCCAGCTGTTTCCATCAGATGACTTGATAGTGTGTGGTTCTGATTGGAGGATATAAACAGCAAGTGGGGTCACCCCTACCAAACCCTTGGAGAATGGCGCACATCTGTAAACGCAAGTTTCTCTCTCTCGCTTATATCCCACTGCATCCCTCAACGTGCAAGCACAGCCAGAAGGTTGCAAGAATGCGACTGGAGCCTTACTTCAAACCAGATAAACAGCGCCCAGCATGTCATTCATAGGCGCTATGAAGTTAATTCTCTGAGACGACTATTTTGATCCAAGTGAGGGAAAAAATAATTGTTAGTACATTTGCATATTTTGTAGCACACTAAGATGGAAGAATGCACAGTGTGACGTTGATCTGTGAACTCTGGCATCTCTTTAAACCCTTGTAAGTCTGCTCCGGCCCTGAGTAAATTGAAACATGACTGTAGGAAGCTGTCTCTTTATGTGATATTTCAATAATCTGATATAACGTGAAAAGAGTCCAGGGGTTCACTTACTAGTGGACATGGCTTGCTGGTTAGAGTGGTCAAACAGCCTTAGCCTTAACACCGAGGATGTAAGACATTTGCAAAATACACACAAGGTTTAATAAATGGCAACACAAGTCAAGAAGGAGATCCACACCAATTTTTTAAAATAGCAAGAATCTTTATATATGTTTAGGCATCAGAGAAATCTTGTTCAGGTAAGTACGTTTTTAGATATATATACATTATTTTCTCTTTAAAAAGTGTACACAGAGCAATTTCAGAGTTCTGCAGTGGTATCCAATGGAAGGAAGAACAAGTTCTGCAAACAGGTTCAGTAGACTTACAGGACCAATCTCCGGGAGTTAAGGTGAGTGGTGGGCAAGGTCCAAGGCAGTCCCAACAGTGCACCACCAGCGGCACGAGAGCGGCCCGGTGAACCATGAAAACACAGTGTGGGAAGCCCAACAGGTTTTATTGGGGATTGGTCTCGAGATGAAAATCCTGTAGGCTCTGGCTAGGAAGCCAATGGGGCTGAACCTACAAGTGGAATCAGGCCTTGCTATACTTGGGGTCGTGGGAACACTTGGCTCCTTTTCTTCAATGCCCAGGGGTGACGGGTTCAGAGGGGGCATTGGGTTTTTCTTACTGGAGCAGTTGCAATTGAGGGGGGCTATGTGTGAGAGGCTGCGGGCGATGTCAGGGAGTCCTGAAAGGGTGAAACCATGATGGGCTTGGGCTCAGGAGGGCTGGGAAACCTTGATTTATTTATTTATTTATTTGCAAGCTTGTACCGCGCTGGGAATCGACTCCCTGGGGAGTATCTCCGCGCCTTTGGCGTCATCAGAAAGCAAATAGCCCTGTCATGTGTTTATTTAATGTTCAACCAAAATCAATAATTAAACAGGAAAGTTTTTAATTTTTTCCTGAAGGGAAAATGTTCCCTGCATGCTCTGATTTCGAATGGGAGTTCATTCGGGCCTGCCACTGACAAAGCTCTTCCACCTTGTCGTGTCTTCCAGAATCTGGGGACGCATAGCAATTCACGGTCTCCAGATCTCAGGGATCTTGCCGGGATGTATGGGATAAATTGCTTAGTTATATAATCCGTGCCTCTGCCGGAAAGGCACTTGTGAATGATGCAACAAGTTTTGAACATCACTCTTTGTTTTACCGTGAGCCAGTGGAGTTTTTTAAGAAGGGGCTTTGAAGGAGTCCGGGCCGGGGCATTGACAACAAGGCGTGCAGCCGTGTTCTGCACAACTTGAAGTCTGGCGATGACCCCCTCATTGGCGGCTAGCAGCAAACCATTACAGTAGTCCAGTCTACTCAACACGAGCGACTGAACTAAGGTTTTCCTGGTGGTATCAGGTAACAGGGGGAACACCCTTCGGAGAAGCCCAATAACATGAAAGCAGGAGCTTACTACTTGAGTAGCGTGATGTTTTAGAGTGAGCTCCTGATCCAGTTTGACTCCTAGATCTTTCACTACCATTTTCGGTTCCGGGACTGGGCCTAGATCACAAGACCACCAGTCAGGAGTCCACAGACGTTTGGCTTCCCCAAAGAGCATCACCTCCGTCTTGGAGACGTTACACTGAAGGAAGTTTGCTGCCATCCAATGTGCCACCTCTTTCATCCCTTGGGCAAAGGAGTGACGCACTTCAGGAGTCATGATTTTAAACAGAAAGAGGAGTTGAGTATCGTCTGCATACGATACGGGGATAAACCCGTGGGATCTCATGATGTTAGCTAGGGGTGCCACATAGATGTTAAATAATGTTGGGCTCAAGCAGGAGCCCTGTGGCACCCCTTTGAGATCTCCACCTCCTCTGACTGGTAAGAACCAAGTATGACTCTCTGAGTGCGTTTGGTGAAAAAGCTCCTTAACCAGGCCAGCGCCTTGCCTCCCAGACCGATGTCAACTAGTCTGGTGGTCATGATATCATGAGACACAGTGTCAAACGCGCTGACAAATCTAATAACACCAGGATAACGGAATACCCCTTATCCTGAAGCATATGGAGATTGTCAGCGACGGACAGCAAGGCGGTCTCAGTGCTGTGCCTGGGCCTAAAACCCGATTGAGAGGGGTCTAGTCCCCCTGCACTCTCGATGTAATTGGATAAGTGCCGATTAACAAACTTCTCGGCGAGCTTCCCTAAAAAAGGGAGGAGAGAGATGGGTCTCAGATTAGTGAGGTCAGTCCATGGAATGGAGTTGTTCTTCCGTAGAGGCCTCACCAAAGCACGCTTCCAATCAGGGGGGACTTCCCCTGATCCTAAGGATAGATTAACTACCCACTGAATACCCACTCCTAGATCATCCCTCAAAAGTGACATGAACCGAGCTGGAATGATATCTGAAGGGCATCCACTCTTAGTTTGATTGATTAGAGTGTCAATGTCCTCCATTGATATAGGAGGGAATTCAACAAGCTTGCTAGCGTTGTTTTCTGCTGTGCTGAGATGTGGCGGAGCCATACTTTCATCAGTTCTCAAGGTGTTAGAGGTAGATTTTGAGGCTAAGATCTTAGCATAAATGCCTTCTATTTTCCTAACAAAGAACTGTGAGATGTTATCACAGAGTTCCTGAGACTCAATCCCCTCCGTTTCACAGGCTGCAGGCTTGACAAAGGTCTGTAAGATTTGGTAAAGGACTTTAGCATTTTTACCCGCTGCTGATATTTGGGCTGCTATGTGATGTTTCCAAGCAGATCTAATAGCTTTATGATAATGTGATTGGGAAGTCCTATAAGTTTCTTTATCCTCTGCCTTGCGTGTAGCTCTCCATCGTTTTTCAGATTTCCGTGCCGTGATTTTTAGTTGTCTGAGATCGTCTGTGTACCAGACTTCTTGTTTTGGGGCAGGTCGTGGTTTATATGTTTTAAAAGGAACAACGTGGTTGATGGAGGTAGTTACCGCTTCATTAAAAATGGCTAGTACAGCGGTGACATTGTCGCCACATTCAGCCCAGTTAGGTTCGGTAAATTTCTCCCTAAAGCTCTCAGTCGTTAATTTATTCCAAGGTCTTCTGACATCAGCCAAGGTTCTCTGGACCCCCTTAGCCTCATGGTTGGAGAACGTATAAAATTCAATAATGGAGTGGTCAGTCCAGTCCACTTGACAGGGAGGGAGACATTTTATAGAAGTGGAGTTATATAGCGCAAGGACCAAGGTGTGACCGGCTAAGTGCGTGGGTCCCTGATTAATTTGATGCAGACCAAGGGTGGTTAAATCAGCCAGGAGTGTCTGTGCCTCCACACCAGAGGTAAGTTCACTATGAACATTAAAATCCCCTACCAGGATGAAGTCGGAATTCACCTGTACGTGGGGGGCCAGTGTTTCAACAAGTTGAAGAGAGAAATTCCCCGGCGGACCTGGGGGCCGGTAGACTAAAGCTCCCTTCCTGGTTTCCCTAGAGTTAGGGTTGATAGTGAAGATGAGGACCTCCATTTGCGGGTTACATACGGTCTCAGTGACCACTACCTCGATTTCTTGTTTAAAAACAATAGCTAATCCCCCACCAGTTTTAATTGGCCTGTCCATCCTTACTAATTTGTATCCTTGTGGTACCCCCATAGTAATGGCCGGTACAGAGTGGGGCTTTAACCAAGTCTCTGTTAGAAAGCAAAAATGTGGCTTTTCTGATGTTATAAGATCCCAGACCTGAGTAGAATGGGTAACTAAAGAACGGACATTACACAGGAGGTTTTTGCAATTCAGAGATCAGTCATTGGGAGGACTGTCAATCGGATTTTGCTGACAGTTGGTAGGGATAGTGGAGGTAGACCTTAGCTGACAAGGCGTGATTACAGCACTACTTGTAAATTGTGTAAAACAAATCCTGCAGGAGAACGGTCCCTCCAAGCTCCCCTGTATCCTATGGGAACACAAAGAGGTGGCATACCTGCTTAAGGTCAGCAGGGTCTGACTGGTGTATATGAGACCTGGGCGATGGAGAGGCGCGAGGGTAGTAGTATAATCCGCCATAGTGCCCTGCCCCTGACCCCGTCCAGTCGCGGACGGGCGCAGACGGGCTGGTCTTCGGCTCGTCTTAGGCGCAGTAGTAGGCGCCACCCTGCGCGCCAACGCTGCGCGCTAGAGCCGACGAGGGGCTAAATAGCCCAGGAAGTCCCAGAGTCTAGAGCGCTAACCGCTCGCTTTCCAGTATGTCCTGCCTCAGCCCCGCCCTCCACACACCGGGATTGGCTGCCGAGCGTGCAGGCTTAGGTAGGAATTTTAACTATCGTAGCCTTGGTGTTTGCGGGTATGCGAGATTATTGCAGTGTGCCTCTGAGTAATTCACAACCTAATTCAGTCAATTCAATTTAAAACACAGTAAACACAATTTTAAAAGCATCAATTAAAATAAATCGGTCGTTTTTCAAAATCAGTTTCCGTTTACAATTCTAGCGCCGCTATTTGATTTTGTAACGCCAAGCGGGGTCAGGAGAAGCTGCCACCACCTCCCTACCGCAAAAAGCGATGCCTCCTCGCCGCCTAAATAGCCCAGGAAGTCCCAGAGTCTAGAGCGCTAACCGCTCGCTTTCCAGTATGTCCTGCCTCAGCCCCGCCCTCCACACACCGGGATTGGCTGCCGAGCGTGCAGGCTTAGGTAGGAATTTTAACTATCGTAGCCTTGGTGTTTGCGGGTATGCGAGATTATTGCAGTGTGCCTCTGAGTAATTCACAACCTAATTCAGTCAATTCAATTTAAAACACAGTAAACACAATTTTAAAAGCATCAATTAAAATAAATCGGTCGTTTTTCAAAATCAGTTTCTGTTTACAATTCTAGCGCCGCTATTTGATTTTGTAACACCAAGCGGGGTCAGGAGAAGCTGCCACCACCTCCCTACCTCCCTACTTGATGGCACCGTTGCCTCACTTCAGCTCGGGCTGGAGGCAATGGATGCAGTAGTGGTTTCAGGCGTCTGGTTTTTGCCGGTTCTTGAGGCCTCAGAGTCTCTTCTTTGGAGTTTCTTCTTGAACAGGTCAGCTGTTCTTAGAAGTCTTGAGTCTTTGTCAAAGGAACTCCCAAGTTTCTGAAGTCACAGCTGCAGGATGAGTCGACTTTGATGCAGTTTTAGATGAGGGCTGTAGACAGACCTGCGGGGCACCAAGTTAGGAGCTATTTTTGATCTTCTGCTTTTGCAGCTACTCAGTGTCTCATCTCTTCTTCGGTAGTAAGGATCTGCTTATTTGGTCCCAAGAACTCACCTAAATGCTGAATTTAGTGACATTAGGGAGTGGAGGGTAGTACTCTTTGGGTCATTATGCCCACTATATGACCAATTCCTGTGGGAAGTAGGTAAAACCCTGTCCCAGTATTCTTAGGTATGCCAACACAAAGATGGCTACCCTTCAAAATTCATGGACAGGTTTTTGTTCTTGGCCTCCTGAGAGCAAAAGGCTCTCACTCTGTGAAGATAGAAACTTGTCTCTGGTTGCAGGCTGCAGAATCCAGTCAGCGAGCACACCAGAGGCTGGTAGGTGCATGTTTTGATAAATCTGATACTGGCATCAGCATTGGTTTATCAAGACGAGATGTTTGGCAACAAACATCTCTATTTTCAGTGAAGCCATCATGTAGCGTGGGAACCCGTTTTCACCAATGTCCAATACATGGTCTAAGATGGCGTCCCTGGTCACTAGCACTGGCAGCAATGGGTCTGAACAGCACAGAGACTTAACTGCTCATGCTGATATGCCTCACCTATAACATTGAGCACCCTGACTTTGGGCTCGCAGGCCTGCTGTAGGGATGACTTACAAACATCATGTGCAGTGGTAGGGGACATGGCCCACAGGGATGTGCGACATGTCATGTTTTCACTTTTGTCTGCACCAAGCCACGCAGCCTGCAATGGTAGTCATGCATGTGCTTGGTGAGGAGTCCCTCAGGGTGGCACAATTTGTGCTGCGGCCTTAGGGACACTCTTAAGAACCTCAGGCCCTAGGTATAAAGGTGCCATTTACTAGGGACTTAAAGAGAGTGCTAAAGGTTTTGCCAAATGGGGAACAATTGTGCAGTTTTGGGGAAGAGCTCTGGCACTAGGGTCCTGGTTAGCAGTAACCCAGTGCATTTTTAGTCGAAATCACATCATGTACGAGGCAAAAAGTGGGGGCAACCATATCAAAAAGGGGTACTTTCCTATGGTGATGTTGGATTCCACTGGCCCAAACACTGCAGGAACGATGTATGCCCAAATCCACTACCCCGACTCAAATGCCTCCCGTGAGATAGATAGCCATGAGAGGACACCCGAGCCCAGGGCAGGGGACAGGAAGACAAACGAAAGGGACGTCAAAAAAGGCTTCACCCCTGAGCTGGACTGGATAATGAGACTCGACCACCACCTCCACGCCTCTGTACCTACGGAACAAATATGCACACAATTACTTCTGTGTACTACTCCGATATGTACCCCTTAGTCTCCCAATACCATAACCACACTCCACCATGCAACGAAAAGACCCCTCCTTACTTTAGGACTTGTACAGGATCAGCCTCGGGAGGTCTTTGGCAGCAGGTAGGATACAATCTCCACTGACGTATGAGTTTCCAGTTCCAGATAGAGGTAGGGGATAAGGGGACTGCACTCGAGGATGCTTTCTGCCAAAAACGGGATTTAGGGGGAAAAAGCCATTGAGCTCGGCATAAAAAACCCCCACAGTAATGTCCTTACACGTGTATACTGTCTTTAAACGGGGAGGGGGGCACAACAAACAAACGAATCCCTCTTCCGGGATCAGCAGCTCCTCCTAGGACTCAGCGTGGCTGAAAGCGCCCAAGCGGCACACAAAGAGGCGGATTGCCTGCAACAAACGCGGAAGTAGAGGACGCTGCTCGGAATCCACGCAGCTAACACACCAGCTGGAGTTTCTCAGAACAGTAACTGACTCTCTAAGCGAGGAGCCGTCAATCGAGGGGACTGGAGCCCCAGTTACCCTCGATAAGCAAAAAACTGCAACAGCTCTAAATATTCAAATAAACGAATGAAGAGAGGGAAGGGGGGGGGGCGGGACGCAGGATTCACATAAAAAGAACCCAATGAAGGAAAAAGAACGGAACAACCAGGGAAGGGAAAGGGCAAGGCAAAAATAGAACCAATGACTGAGAGGGAATCCAATGACAAAGGAACACGAGCTCGTGAACCAAAAATCTCTCTAACAGTTCAGATACCAAGCACTGAATCAAAGAAGGGGCGGTTCTTTTATCCCCTCAGGGCCGATCATGTGATGGTGGAGTATGGCCATAGAAGACAGACTAGACCTATATCCTAACAGGTGACATCCTTCAAAAAGACAAAACAAAGATACTTATGGAGACAAAACATATTCTTAGTGTGAATTGGAAGGGTCACAGACTACGCTGCTGATTATTTGAACTTCAAATTGCTAGAAGGTAAAACCTTCTCTTGACTCTTGGTCACCGTGAAGCTGTTGGAGGCCAATGATAAAGTGCCTACTCTAGCTTAGATAGTGCCCTGGATGTCTTCAGACCATCCCCTGGGCTCAGGGTCACAGTGCTGGTCTATTACTCTTAGGATCAGCCAGGCTTTAGACTGACCCTCTACAAACTTTCCACTAGGCTCAGGCATTCACTGCAGCTATGTGTGCCCGGCCATTGAGTCTTTAATCACAGATGAACTCAAAATACCCCATAGCCCCTATGAACCTTCCCTTAGGGTGGGGACACAGTGCCGCTGGGTGTGCCTGGCCATCGAGTCCTTCCTTACAAAGTGCCTCAAACTGTGCCCGGAACCAGTCTGAACCTTCCCCCAGGCTACAGGACACAGTGTAGCAACGTGTGTCTGACCTTAATCACAGAGTGAGTGAAACTATGACCTGACCATCTATGAACTAAAACTGTGCGTTGATCCTCCAGAAACCATCCTCTGGGCTGTAGGACAAAATCCAGCTAGGTGTGCCCGGCCACAGAGTCCTTCATCACATAGTAACTTAAGCTGCAACCTGAACTGTTGTGAACCTTCCTGGGAGCATGGGGGGGGGGGGGCATGATGCAGCTATGTGTAATTGGCCATACAGAGAGTCAGTCAGTCAAATATCTTTATTCTTTACATTTCTTACATTTCTGTAGCATAAAAGCATGTTAAAAAATACAAACATAAAACATAATACAGATGCCAATTAGGAAGCATAACAAATAATAGATAAAAACCATCTCAACCAAATAGTAAGGTGGGAAATACAATTACAGATCCATAACAGGTAAAAATAACATAAATAGCAACCCCATCCAGTAAACAAATATACAGTTTTTTCCTTAAACAGAACAACTTTATAATATTGCACTTTTCCTTATTTTTATGATCTGCTAAATAAAAGAAAACCACCAAACAGCATATCCAGGGGTTATGCAGCTGCTGCAAAAATAACAGGACAGGTCTGCACTGTTGCAACTGAAAACTTTAAATATAGATATAAAAAATATCCACCTTGGAATCTGATAAAAAGTGCAGAAGAGCATCATATGTAGGGCTGTTCTGGGGGAAATTCCATCAAAGGGACAAGGGGTCAAATCCGAGAAGGTACGTCTTTTAGTTTTACTTTTTCTGCTCATTTCTGATCTCTATTTTACATCTTTCTGATCATTGTTGATCTTTATTTTACCTCTTTCTGCTCGTTTCTGATCTCTTGTTTGGCTTTCTGCTCATTTGTATCTCTATTGTTCAATTTTCTGCTCCTTGCTGGTCTTTATTCTGCCTCTTTCTGCTTGTCTATCACCTTTATTGTGCCTCTTTTTGACCTTTATTTTGCCTCTATATGCTCATTTCTCACCTTTATCTAGTCCCTTGTTGTTAATTTCATACCTCTATGTAGCCTCTTTCTGCTTGCTTCTCAGCTTTATTTTGCCTCTTTCTGCTCATTACTGAACTTTATTCTGCCTATTTCTGCCTGTTTCTGCCTGTTTCTGACCTTTATTCTGTTGTATAGTTTTTACCTCACGGTAGGAACTGCGAGTTTGTGGACAGCATAAACACTGGGATGGAGCCAGCCTGTTTCTATCCATCCCCCCATGATATGTTGTCCTACATACCAGCCAGCTCCCAGTGGCACCATAAGTCCCCCTAAACCTAGTTGGGTAACAAATGGTTTCTGACAACCACTGAACATGACAACCCTGGTCCCCAGGAAACTTGGTAACAGATCTAGAACCTTTATGCTCAGTCACTCGTGCTCTAGTACTCTCTGAGAAATCTACAAGAAATACGCAAAGTGATGTTTTAAATGTTTGTTAAACTAGTGTGATTCCTATATAGAATACATGTGCTGCAACGATCAATAGAAATAAGCAAATGAACTTTATTAGAAGCACCAGAACGTTAAACAGGATAAAGAGCTCCGCCATTGTGTCAAAACAGTGTATAAATGCAGGCATATAAAACAATATGGAAAATTGGTTGTACTCCTACTATCCAGTCCCTAACCTAAAAATCTAGGGCGAGCCGGTCAATGTTCAGCAAAGAATCCCGATACGGGGTGATTTAACCCGGGTTACCTGATGGGAAAGAATGTAAGTTGCCGTCTTGGTCATGAGCTGGACACCTTTACAGGGAAATCATACAGCAGCTAGGCCAAAGCTTCAGCGCTTAAGATGAAGTGTTGTTGAGATACTGTTCAAGTACATTGACGAGCGGACGTGGAACTGGAATGATACTTAGCAAAGGGTTTTGAAAGCGGGAAATTCTCAAACCATCCAGCATACTAAGCTAGATTGGAAACACTGATTTTAAACTGGAACATGATCTCAACAACATTTTATCTTAAGCCCTGATGAAGGTCCTACTGTTTTGGAACGAAACGCATTGGCTGAGCTGTATGTGCTATTGAAAAAAATAAGTATAAATAATGGTTTTGAAACAACAAGAATGACTCGTCTTCATTACCTGACTCACCTCCATTTGCTTTTATCGGTTAAGGATCTGGAACCTAGAGGTACCATACAACGGCGGGTGCTGGAGTGATAGTGCGCAGGACTTTGCTATTAATGGAACTAGCATGAGGGGCAGATCTATTAGTCCACCGTTGGGTTTTCTTTCATTGGGTTGTATGAGTAACTGTATAAGTTAGTGGATCTGTGAGTGGCTGTATGGATCAGTGAGTTGGTGTGTGGGTTCTTGCATAGGTTTGTGAATGGGTCTTTGAATAGTTGTGTGGGAGTGGAAGTGAGTGTATGTGAGGTTGTATATGGGTATAAGTGGGTGGGTATGTGGATGAAGTAATCAGTGATGTCATTTCGGATGTCATCATTGATGTCACTGGTCATGCCATGAGGGTTGTAATATGTAAGGTCATAAGCAGTACATTGTGGAGACGTAAGTTATAATGAAATGAAATGAAAAGGGGTTTTGTAGAGCGCGACTGCTGCCCTTGGGCGTCCAAGCGCTGGGGAAGAAGAAGATAGTGCCGCATGGTGCAGTTACTTAGGAGTTTTATTTTTCTTTAGTGAAGAAAAATGTTTTGAGCTGCTTGTGGAAGGATAACATATTAGGATTGGATCTCAGGTATAAAGGGAGCGAGTTCCAGATTTTGACGGCACTGTGGGTAAACGACCTGCCTCCGGCCCTTGATCTCCTAATCCGAGGAGCTATGGCCAGAAATGCATTGCTGGAACGGAGTTGTTTGTTGGGATGGTAGGAGGAGAGCAGAGAATGGTTGATCTTTGGTCCAGTTTTCCAGAAGGCTTGGTGGGAGATGCACATGGCTTTGAATTTGATTCGTTCCCTGACAGGAAGCCAATGTAAGGTCCTCAACCCGGGTTCTACTGACGCTCTACGTGGGAGCTGGAGCAGCATGCGTGCGGCACAATTCTGAGTTCGCTGGAGTTTTTGTAATACATATTCCGGTGCCCCTAAATACAGGGCATTGCTAAAATCCAGTCGGGATTGAATTAAGCCTTGTATTACCACTTGTTTGGCTTCAAACGGTAGAAGAGAAAAAAATTTCTTTAACATTCTGATGATGCCAAAACAAATCGCAGATGTCTTGGTTGCTTGAGTGTTGAGGGTCAAGGATTTGTCCAGCCAAACTCCAATACTTTTTATGTTATCTTTCGGGGTGGGTGGAGTGCCCAGGCTAGTGGGCCTTAAGAAGTCGATGGTAGGGAGTGTTGGTGGGCCGAGTAACATAAGCTCGGTCTTGTCCCCGTTAAGTTTCAGGGATGATGCCGTCATCCAGTTTTTGATCTCTTCAATGAAGTCCATTAAGTTGGTCTGCGTTGGTTCGCAATTCGTTTGTGCAAGAGAGACCACCAGCTGAGTGTCATCCGCATAAGTAATGATCTTAATACCATATGGGTGAACGATCTCAGCTAGTGGTCTCATGTACACATAGAATAGGGCAGGGCTTAATGACGATCCTTGCGGTACCCCACAATCCAAAGGCTTACTTGAGGAGATAGAATCTCCGTCAAAGACTTGGAATGTTCTTTCGCTCAAAAAGGATTTGAGCCAGGCTAGAGCATTTCCTGATATTCCCAAATTGGCGAATCGGTAAAGCAGAGTTTTATGGCTTACCGTGTCAAATGCTGCACTTAGATCAAGGAGGATGACTGCCACTGATCCTCCTCGATCTAAGATCCGCCTAGTTCCAACAAGGCCGCTTCCATTCCATGTTTGGGACAGAATCCAGTCTGAGAAACATCAAGTAGATGGTTGTTTTTGAGAAACATTGTTAGATGGCGGTTTATATGTTTCTCCAAGATTTTGCTCTCCCAGGGTAGCAGGGAAATGGGACGATAATTATTGAGATTAGTAGGGTCCAGGTTAGGCTTTTTCAGAAGTGCTCTCACCATAGCTTGTTTCCAAGTGGGCGGAACACTACCTGCGGTTGAGGAGATATTGAGCAGATCCAGCAGGGTGGGGAGAATAACTAGGCCGGCTGCCGTCATTGTGCGAGGAGGTGCTTGATCACAAGGGGAACCTGATTTTACTTGTAGAATCAGGGATCCTAGTGTTTCTAGGTCTAGCAGAGGAAAATGGTCCAAAGTTATTCGAGGGACCTGATCAGCTTCCGTAGGGAAGAAAGGTTCATCGGCAGGGGGCTCCAGGACTGTGGCTGCAAATGACAGATAGATTTTATTTATTTTCTGATGGAAAAAATCTGCTAACTCATTGCAGCGGGAAAGAGGATTGTCGTTGGGGGCTGTAGGAAGGGGAAGTTTAGTAAGACTTTTGACAATTTGAAAAATCTCTCTCGGTTTCGATCTGGCTTTCATAATTTTGCCACTGTAATATGTGGATTGTGTCAATTTTATTTCTGATTTGGAGGCTCTAATAGCTTCCCTATATATAACTTTATCTGTAGTGGCGTATCCCAGGCGCCATTTTCTTTCAAGCTTTCTACAGTATCGCTTCTTTTCTCTAAGCTCCTCCGAATACCAAGGGGCTGTTTCTTGTGGCCTTTTTAAACTGATTTTTCTCAAGGGAAGTATAGCGTCAAGGGATTTCCGGATCCAGTTGTCGAATTCCCTATTATCTAATGAGGGATTTTGGGAAAACAGGGGTCTAGAAGCTGCCAAAGAACTGGACCACTGTTCTAATGGGAGTCTAGACCAGTTTCTCATGTTTCGCGGGTTGGGAGTGCCAAGAGTGGGTCTGTGGGTCGACCAGTTAAGAGGAATTAAAAAGTGGTCTGTCCAGGGAAGGTGAATGGAAGGGCCTGTTTTGAGTTCTGCACAATTGCTGAATATAGGGTCCAGCAAGTGCCTTTTAATGTGTGTTGGAGCTGATACTAACTGCTCCGGCTCAGCTGCAGCCAAACTTGCTGTCAGCTCTTTGACCGTATAATCTGAGCTCTTATCAAAGTGAATATTAAGGTCCCCCAACAGCGTGAAATTGGAGGGAGACGTAGCTAATTCTGCTACAAGGGAAGGTAATGTTATATGAAATTGGTTCAATGGGCCAGGGGGGCGATATATAAGGAGCCCTAAGAAACAATCATTAGGGGAGAGCTTGACGGAGAAGGACAGACTTTTGCAGTCTGGAATAAAGTCTACTGTACAATGGCAAGTATATTGGGCATTATGAATAATCGCAAGGCCCCCGCCTTTCCCCTGGGCGCGGTCCCTACGTACAATTTGATAGCCAGGTAAGAGTGTTTGCACTAGGTCGGGTTCTGAAGTCAGGAGTTAGCCATGTTTCTGTTAAAAAAATTGCATCAGGTGCAAATTCGTCCAATAATAGTGAGATTTCCGTGCTGTGCTTCGGAAGAGACCTACAATTTAATAAAAACATTTTAAAATTCTGGGGTTTCGCCTCCTTCTGCGCACCACTGAGTCTTGCATTGCAGTGTGGACAAATGGTAGGTAAGTCTAAGAGTTGATATGAGTGGCAGCAACTTACTTTCGCAGGGGGTCTTAGGTTATGAAGGAGTTCCAGGCTGTAGTGCTTCCTCAAAGCCGACCGTGGATCAGGATTTGTGGCCCCTGGCCACGGCCGGACGCGGACGGGCGCAGACGGGCTTGCCTTAGCGAGCCTTCGCCGCGCGCGTCTGCTGCGCTGTCTGCGGAGGATTTTCATAATATGGGGGGGAGGAGGGAGGGGCCGAACAGCTTCAGCGTCAACCCAGCTCTACCCCCAATATGGCGGCGGCGTTTTCCCGATCCCAGCGCCGATTCGGCTGAGGGGATGTGAGTGATAGGGAGGAGGATTGTGCAAATGAGCAGTAGTAATCACGGCAACAAAAACGCAAATAAAATCACAGTTTTAAAATTGTTAAAAAGTTATTTTCATGCGCAGCTATTCTCCCGGCTTCCGCCTCAGGAGGATTCTATCAGGTTCTTAGTAAGTGCGCGGGGTGGGAGATGCTTTAAATAGTCCCAACAGCAACATCGTCAACCCAGCTCTACCCCCAATATGGCGGCGGCGTTTTCCGGATCCCAGCGCCGATTCGGCTGAGGGGGATGTGAGTGATAGGGAGGAGGACTGTGCAAATGAGCATTAGTAATCACGGCAACAAAAACATTAATAAAATCACAGTTTTAAAATTGTTAAAAAGTTATTTTCATGCGCAACTATTCTCCCGGATTCCGCCTCAGGAGGATTCTATCAGGTTCTTAGTAAGTGCGCGGGGTGGGAGACGCTTTAGTCCCAACAGCTACAGCGTCAACCCAGCTCTACCCCCAATATGGCGGCTGCATTTTCCCGATCCCAGCGCCGATTCGACTGAGGGGGATGTGAGTGATAGGGAGGAGGATTGTGCAAATGAGCAGTAGTAATCACGGCAACAAAAACACAAATAAAATCACAGTTTTAAAATTGTTAAAAAGCTATTTTTATGCGCAGCTATTCTCCCGGCTTCCGCCTCAGGAGGATTCTATCAGGTTCTTAGAGTTAGCTCAAGTAACCATAACTGCATAATTTTACTGGTTTTGTACGAGTTGAATCTGAGCCTAACTAATATGTCCCTGTAACCTTTTCCGAACTGTAACCTGTAACCTTTGAGAGGGCGTATGTGAGTGATTGCATGACAGTCTCAGTTTGGTGTGACTGAGTGTGTGTCTTAATGGGTGTGTGAGTTGGTGTGTGAGTGTCTGAGTGGGTCTGGGAGTGGCTGCACAAGTGTCTAACTGGATGTGTGAGTGGGTGCACACACCCTCCTGTTACATCTATTAAATCCCACGCAAAGGGATTGCTGAGAGCTCTTTGGCTGCTCGCCCCCTTTCTCCACCACTCTGCAAACATGTTTCCTGGCACACCACTGGTTAGGGATGAATTTCCCATGGATTTTGAGGGGCCTTGGGAGCAAATAACCCCTCTTGTTACCTATAGTAAGACTCACACGTTTGGAGCCAAGAACCCTTCCAGCAATCAATTATAAGCCCCACAAAGTGGGATTGCTTAGAGCTGGTTGTAGGCCCCATCCCCTTTCCCCACCACTCTGCAAACGTACCTCCTGGCACTCTACTTGTTGGGCGGTGAAGTCCCCTTGGATGCTGAGGGTCTTTGGAACATACCACCAGCATGTCCCACACTACGGGATTGCTAGGGTTTAATTGGAGGCCCCTCCCCGTTTGTCCAGCACTCTAAAAACATGCCTCCTGGCCCCGATAATAAGATGATAAGCCCCGGAAGGTGGTGGTTTCTGAGGCAAAACTAAACCCTAGGAGGGGCGCCCTCATCCTCCCCCTCCTTTATTTGAAAAACCTGCATGCCCCCAGGACCTGGCCCACCTGGGGACTATATACAAACAAGCATGGAAGCTATATATTTAATATTTGCCACGGAATCACAGCTCTGTTGACTTTTCATAGCAATTTATTTTCAAAAGTGCTTTTTGGCCATGTCAGGGTCTCTCTGCGAACCCATGACTAGGGCTAAGGAGTCAGGTTATTCCTACCCTGCCCTCTTTTCTTTAATTAACATGTTTGTGGGGTACAAAGGTTATAGGTATGTTAGGTTCTGAATTTACACGCACAAAACCATAGAAATTCAACTGTTACAGTTAGAGTTATTTCAAGTAACTATAACTCATGTCCTAAAGCAACTACAAATCGTGCCTCCGCCACTGCAAATTTAGTAATGATAATATCAATGAGGCTATAGAAGATGTCATCAAATATGTAATATGTGGGGTAATTAGCTCTGCATGGTAAGAGCGCGAGTTATAGTTTCTTACGGCATGACCTATAGTTTCTTGAAATAACTATAACTGTGACTGCTGAATTCCTATGGTTGTGTGCTTGTAAATTCAGAACCTAACTATAACGTCCCTGTAACCTTTGTTTTTTACAGTGGATTTCAAAGGATTTTTAAATGCTAATTCCTAGCCATAACAGTCCTGTAACCTTTGTTTTTTCAGTTTATTTCAATGTTTTTTTTAAATGCAGCAGGGGGTTCCCGCAGGTCCTAGCTTGTGGCCAGGCTCTGCGGCCCACCCCCCACATGCTACCAATCTAGCGCTGCACATGGCCTTCAGCTGTGCACAGCGGGGTTTGTCCACAGGGCTTAGCTTACGGCCATTCCCTGCAGCCAACTGCTGCATATATCAAGCCCCACGCCATACCGGTACATGGTCTTGGAGCTGGTCATTACGATCTCCACAGTTGTATGATGGCTTTACTAAATGCTAAGAAGTTTGGTATCAAACGTCTCAGCATAATAAACCAACACAGATGCCAGTGTTGATTTTATTTGAAAATGTACTGAGAGGACGATACTGGTGGCCAAGTTTGTCTAAACAAACAAAGGGTTACGGCCTAAAGTGCAACATCTGTCAGCAGATGAAAGGTTTCAAAATTCAAGAGTATCAAATAATGGAGTACGAGTTAAACTACTGAATATTTGATAATTCCACTTGTATTTAAAAGTTCATTGAATGATTTCGTTATCCCGAGTACACTCTCTGATGATTTGGACATTGAAACTGTAAATATTATGCTCTCAGATTTAGAATAATCTGCTGCATTTTCGTACAGGGAAACGTATGAAGATACACCTGATTTTATTACCATGTATTGTTACCAGCATTATGGTCCTCACTTTTTGCACAGAGCTAGTGTTCCATGCACTGTTAACACTTACCATCAATGGGAACATTGCCCGACACCACCAAAAGGTAGTTCTGCCACATTCGCACTTTTCAGTTAACAATACATGTAAAAAATATATCAATGTTAAAAATATGGAGTAAAACATATAGACAACAAAATTATATTGACAAAAAATATCAATGTAAAAAATAAAGATGTATAAAATATCGACTTTTACATGATTATAAAATAAAATAATATATTTTAAATATATTAAATATTAAATATAATATTACCAAAATAAAATTAATTTAATATACATTTTAATCAAATATAACAAATAAACATAATGGAAAAAATAAACACACAAACAGATAATTTATACATACATATTTACTTTTAAACAATAAACTATTATGTTTAATTTATGTTAAAAGTTTAAAATAATTTAAAAAAATAAAAATATATATTACTGATTTAAAATATAAAAAAAAAGATCTATAATAAATTAAAACATTACCCTATTAGAAAAATATTTAAACTTAAATGCCATAATACATTTAGCGGTACAAAAGTGGGTGGTGATGGACGGAGATCTGAGTTAATCAAACACTCACACCCAGTCAAAATATCTGGGTTTAATCCAACACCGTTCTTTAGCCCACTCTGCCACCCCAGTTCAGACATGGCTATTTGCAAATCAGTCTGACCCTGTGCTTCATGGGAACAGTCCAGTCCAAACTGCCAAGCCATGTCTTCCCTGGACTGGAAACAAGCTTCTGAGGACCGGTTTCTGGCATTCCAGCCGTCTTCAACCCGGCTTGCTTGTATCCAGTGGCAAAGTGAGCAAGGGACTCACGTCTGAGCATACCCTGCCACACTTATGGCGGCCAAAAGCGGTACAAAAGGGGGTGGTGATGGACGGAGCATCTGAATCAATCAAACACTCACACCCAGTCAAAAGATCTGGGTTTAATCCATCACCGTTTTTTAGCCCACTCTGCCACCCCAGTTCAGACATGGCTATATGCAAATCAGTCTGACCCTGTGCCTCATGGGAACAGTCCAGCCCGAACTGCCAAGCCATGTCTTCCCTGGACCGGAAACAAGCTTCCGAGGACCGGTTTCTGGCATTCCAGCCGTCTTCAGCCCGGCCTGCTTGAATTCAGTGGCAAAGTGAGCAAGGGACTCACGTCTGAGCATACCCTGTCACACTTATGGCGGCCAAAAGCGGTACAAAAGGGGGTGGTGATGGACGGAGCATCTGAACCAATCAAACACTCACACCCAGTCATAAGATCTGGGTTTAATCCATCACCGTTCTTTAGCCCACTCTGCCACCCCAGTTCAGACATGGCTATATGCAAATCAGTCTGACCCTGTGCCTCATGGGAACATTCCAGCCCGAACTGCCAAGCCATGTCTTCCCTGGACCGGAAACAAGCTTCCTAGGACCGGTTTCTGGCATTCCAGCCGTCTTCAGCCCGGCTTGCTTGAATCCAGTGGCAAAGTGAGCAAGGGACTCACGTCTGAGCATACCCTGCCACACTTATGGCGGCCAAAAGCGGTACAAAAGGGGGTGGTCCTTGGATGCTTGATTCCGGTCTAGGAAAGACATGGCTTGGTAGTTCGGGCTGGACTGTTCCCATGAGGCACAGGGTCAAGGCTGAGTTGCATATAGCCAGTGTCTGACCTAGGGTGGTGTGGAGTGCAAAAAAACGATGGATTTGGGCCCAGATCTTTGTACTGGGGTGAATGTAAGACATTGTTCTGCATTCTGTCGATCACCTGTATTTTTTGCAATAATACATTTAGTGCAACAGTTGGGAAAGTGTTGGATACGAACGGGGTAAAAATAACTATTCCCATTCCAGTGAGTGCAACAGTAGGATACGTGTTGGATAGCAGAGGAATTACATGTACTTTTCCAACTCCTGTGAAAGCAACAGTAGGGAAAGGGTTGGATAGCAGAGAAAAAACAATTACTATTAAGACTCAAACAATAAAAAACAATATATTGGAAATAAATAAACAATAAAAATTACTATTCCCACTCCAAAGAGTGCAACAGTAGGGAAAGTGTTGGATAGCGGAGGGGTAAACATTACTAATCCACTCCACTGAAGGCAGCAGTAGGATAAGTGATGGATAACAGAGAGGGTAAAAAAATGTATTCCCAATCCGGTGAGTGCAACAGTAGAGAAGGTGTTAGAGAGCAGGACAGGTAAAAATGACTATTCCCACTCCAGGAAGTTCAACAGAAGCGAAAGTGCTGGATAGCAGAGGGATGAACATTACTATTCCCCCTCCAATGAGTGCAACATTAGGGAAAGTGTTTGATAGCAGAGAAACAAAAATTACTATTAACACTCAAACATTTAAAAATATATATATTAAAAATAAATACAAAATATTTAAAAAATAAGAAATCACATATATTCAACATAGAAAAAGAACACATATCATAATATTAATTACATACACCAAAAACGTACAAATATGTAAAATAGAATAATAAATTCATTAAAAAAATATGTTTTAATTATTTTTAAAAATTAATTAAAACAATTTATTTCTTTTAGTTCCTACCCTGTAACACCACACTAATAACAAAACACTTCAACATTTTTATTACATGTATGTCCATAATTAAAATAATTAATAATAAATTAAAGAATATTATGAATAAAAACTAATAAACATGAATTGACTACACACATGTTAACACTATATTATCCACAGCACATACCTAAGTTAAACTTTAATACAATAAAACACAATTAAAATTAATTTTTAAATTAAAAACTATTACCATTAACAACTAATAATTAAATAATGAAAATGTATTTAATACCCATCCTTTACACATTTAAAAGTAAATTCAACACACACAAAAAATAAACAATCACCCCAAACAAATATCAAATAGTAATCAATTATGAAATAATGAATATTACATTACTTTACACATTTAACACTATAAAATGACAATAAAACAAATATTAATAAATAAAATATAATCCATTAATTTAATATAATTAAATTACTTCCCACCCTATTTCCCTATAAACCCACAATCCGCTACAGAAGTAAAAACACAAAATTCTAATAAAAAAAAATAACTACTAAAAATTTAACACATACATATTAAAAATCAAACAATTCTTATATAAAACATACATCACATACATATAAAATACATACTAAAATACGTAGCAATAAAAAAATGATATTTTTTACTACTATATTTTTGCAAACGATATTAAACACTTATTTTTAAATCAATATTACTTACCTTAAGTCGATATTCTTGGCTAGGATATTCTTGCTATCGATATTTCTGAACTACGATATTTGTGCAACTCAATATTGTTTACTCAATGTTCTGTCTCTGCACCATATACACATATATACCTATACACATATACATGCTACACCTACATCAATATAGTCTTTATTACGTTTTCATACATGCTACACCTGCATATCTGGGCTATGTACATTTAGGCAAATTAATTACTTAGTACGTTCATTAAAGGGGTATGCAAATGTTACGGTTTACTTAGAATGTGCATTATAGGGGTATGCAAATGCAACGGTTTTATCTGAACTGTATATGTTCATCTTGTTAGCATTATAGTAGAAATGTATCTACTGTTTACTATACCAGTACTTACGATTTTTTTCGTATGCTTCTGTCTCCTGTTTTTTTCGCAGCAAATATGTTTTACACAAGATTAACACTGGACCAATAAATACTTATTGAAACATCCTAATCACCAACCTGTGTATTTTCCCAGCATAAGTAAGCACGAGTGACTCAGCAAAAAGTACGGTACTGTTTTTCACGATCCCTGAGAAATCAGGGTGTCATGTTCAGTGGTTGCCAGAAACTACCTACATCACTGAAAGACTCAATGGAATTTTAGAGCTAGTTGGTCTAACGGCTGACAGATCCTGTGGGGGTGTCCGGCAGTGGTTTGGACATCAAGCCCTCAGTTTAGGTCATCCAAAACGCACAGGTCCTGGGGATCCATAGGAACCTACATGACAGGTGATGGTCCCTGGGGCAATATTAAACCCTAGAAGGGGGCACTCCTATGCACCCACCTCAATTAAAAAAACAAAAACCTGCATGCCCCCAGGACCTGGCCCACCTGGACCTGTATTCAACCAAGTGTGGGAGCTCATGCTTGTTTTTTTACAAAAAATATTTGCTACGGATTCGCAGCTTCATTGAGTTTTCATGGCAATTTCGTTTTTAAAGTGCTTTTTGGCTCTGTGAGGGTCCCTCTGTGACCCCATGACCAGAGCTAAGGAGTCAGCATATTCCTACCCTGCCCTCTTTTCTTTTATTAATGTTTTTCTGGGTTACAAAGGCTACAAGCATGTTATAGTTAGGTTCTGATTTTACACGCACAGAACCATAGAAAGTAACTATAACTCATATCCTAAAGTAACTATAAATCGTGCCCCCTCCACTTCAAATATTGTAATAATCATATCAATGAGGCTATAGAAGATGTCATCAATAATGTAATATATGGGGTAATTAGCTGTGCATGGTGAGGGCGCGAGTTATAGTTCCTTAGCGCATGACCTATAGTTAGTTGAAATAACTCTAACGATAACCACTGAATTTCTATGGTTTTGTGCATGTAAAATCAGAACCTAACTATAACGTCCCTGTAACCTTTGTTTTTTTCAGTGCATTTCTAAGGTATATTTAAATGCTAAACTATAACGGCCCTGCAACTATCGTTTTTTTCAATGAAATGTAATGGTTTTTGAAACGCAGCTTGGGTTTCCCACAGAGCCTAGCTTGCAGCCAGGCCCTGCGGCCCACCCTCCACATGCTGCCAATCACATGCTGCACATGGCCTTCAGCCATGAACAGTGGGGGTTGGCCGCAGGGCTTAGCTTCTGGCCATGTCCTGCGGCCAAACGCTGCATGCATCCAGCCCATGCCACACACAGCCTTTGTGTCTAGAGGGTCTATTAGGATAGTGGTCGGAAAACCACCCTGACCACCATGGTAGCGGAAATCAACCATCCGCCAGTACCGTGGCAAAACTGGCGGTCCGATTAGGATCAACCGTCAAAAAAACCTGACGACGGTGAAACAATGTCACCAAAGACTGCCTGTAGTGGGCGTAGCAGGCAAAAATCTGTCCACGGCATTCAGATTTGTTGCGGAATACACCAAACCGCCTCTTGGACAGCAGAGAGACCGCACAGAAAATTAAATCATCCCTGATGTACCTGCTGTACGTTCCACTGTTTGCGACCGCCGTGGTCGCAAACAGTAATGAATGGAAGATTCGGGGGAAGGGCTGTAGCATAGCCATCGATGCGGACACTCTGTGAAAAAATATGGCGGCCGACTAAAAAAAATCACAACAAGACCACCAAGTGCACACAGCAAACTAGCCCTGCCCCCAAAAACACCTAACACACACCAATGACACACCTCCATGGCAACTTCAAAAATACAAATCCCAGTACAACCCACACAACACACCTGACAGCAATGACACACCCACATAGCGGAGCATAAAACCAGCCCCTTCCCTAACCAGAATCCTTTGCAATACTCCACAACTGAATGCCCCAACACCAGAGCACAAAGGAGAGGCAAACCTGCACACATCACACCAGCACAACAACACACACACACACCACCCCCAATAACCTCACAACTGCACCCCAAAACATTAGCACATCACACACCATGGCACCACAGAAAATTCCCAAATTCACAGAGAGTGAGTTGTTAGGCATGGTAGATGAGATAATCAGAGTAGAACCACAAGTGTTTGGTAGCCTGGTCCACAAGAGCACAAATGCTGGCAAGGATAGTCTACAAGGTCAATGCAGTAGGGACCACCCCTCGCTCCGAAAAGGAAATCATGAAGCGGTGGCATGACCTGAAGAGGGCTGTGAAAGAAAAGAGGAGCAAGAACCGTGATCTGGCTCAGAGGAATGGCGGTGGCCCTCCCATTGCACCCAAAAGATACACTGCATGGGAGGAGAAGGTGCTTGCCATAATTCATCAAGAGAGTCTCACAGGAATATCCGGGGGAGTGGAGGCTGGTATGGACAAACAAATGTAAACCATCACACTGCCATGTACTATCTTGCGCAACTACAAAGCCACACCTCCTAGGCCCAAGTACATTCATATGCACCACAATATCCAACATAAGTCCCACAGATGTAACATCCACTTCATCTAAATCACCCCAAATGTAGCTGAAACATTTCCAGGGTTGCATGTGTAGAGGCATCCAGCACAACAACTCCAACCAGGCAGCCCTGTCCCACCCCTAAGCAGGATGGAGCACACCCTCCCACCCAGAAGCATGTGGGAGCCATTATATCACAACAAACAAACTTACAGGCAGGCATCCATCTTCACAAGGAGGGGTGTTTGGTGGTGGGAGGCCTGTACAACAACTGTCATCAGGGAACCCTGTCACACTCCTGAGCAGGATGTGGCACTCACCCCCCACCATGAAGCATGTGGCAGCCATCGTAGTACAGCAACCAAACTTAGAGGCAGGTAGCCATCTGTTTGGGGGTGGGAAGCCTGCACAACCATTCCCACCATGCCCCCCTTGTCCCCCAGCTCAGCCAGATGGAACACTCCCCATCCACCACTAAGAATGTGGCAAACATTGCATTGTTGACTTCAAACTAACAGGTAGGTAACCATTTTCCAATGTTGTTCTGTTTGTGGTTGTAAGGCCTACACTACTACTCCCACCATGCTCCCTTGTTCCCCAGCTCATCAAGATGGAGCACTCACTCCCACCCAGATGCATGTGTCAGCCATGACATTGTTCACTTCAAACTAACAGGTAGGTAGCCATCTTAACAGGGAGGTGTGTGTGAGGCCAGCACAACTCCCAACAGTCCTCCCTGACCCACCTCTGAGCAGGATGGAGCACTCCCTCCCACCCAGAAGCATGTGGCAGCCATTGTATTGTTCACTACAAACTAACAGGTAGGTAGCCATTTTCCAATGTTGTTCTGTTTGTGGGTGGGAGGCCTGCGCTACTACTTCCAACATGCCCCCTTGTTCACCAGCTTATCAAGATGGAGCACTCCCTCCCACCCAGAAGCATGTGTCAGCCATTGTATTGTTCACTTCAAACTAACAGGTAGGTAGCCATATTAAGCTCTCTTGTCTCACCCCTGTGCAGGATGGAGCCTTCCACCACACACACACAGAGATGTGTTATACATTCCACCCACAGAACAGGTAAGTAGACAGTGCATGCACCCAGCCATTCCTCTCAAAAAGCATGGTGCCATATGACAACACCAGCCCTCACATACCACAAAACGTTACACAGATCCAATTGCTACTTACAGTATGCAGACAGCTGAGCGAATGTAACTGTCACAGAAACAAAAGTGTGACTCACTAATTCACATGTTGAAGAAAGTCTGGGCATATTCATCCACAGCACTGAATGCTATGTGTAAGTGCCATGGGGGCAGAGCATCAAGGACTATATGAAAACAAAGCAAGCACGGTCTGTAGTACAAAATGAGATTCGCACATGACATGACAAAGGTATGCATGAGATAACAATGGCTAGTTCATGCTCAGATGTAACGTCTGCCAGGCAGAGAAATCAACAAAAGATGCTTCACATAAATTCATTGTGGCGCTAGTCGTTAGATGACAACATGTCCTTGTAATCACAAAATATGCACGTGGCGCATGGTATATATTGACATGTCACACCATGGACAAGGAATGTATGTACCTCCACATCATGTCATGATGCACAGTAGTGTGCAGACATACAATGAGATAACTAGTAACTGTGTGGCGTATAACCTGTGAATAAGATACATCTAACACCAAGTTTGAGGGATTCACTTTAATGACCATTTCCCCTCTGTCCCACAGGTGACCCAAGAACTGACTGCAGAGGACGACAACAGCAACCTGCAGAGCCAGTCTCCCCCCCCCGAACATGGACTCTTGGATGAGGACTCCCTGGATTAAGAGGACACGGATCTCGAAGCCGGACCATCTTGTGTGGCAGGACCCCACTGTCCCCCCACCACATCTGCAGCAACACCAACACCTATGCAGACCCCTGCTGTAACAGCCTTTGAGGCCTCCACCACCACCACCACCAGTGCTGCCTGCAATGCTCTCCCTGCCCCAGAGGATGACCACCCCACCCCACCAACACCTATGCAGACCCTTGCTGTAACGGCCTATGAGGCCTCCACCACCAGTGCTGCCTGCAAAGCTCTCCCTGCCCCAGAGGATGACCACCCACCCCACCAACTGATGAGGGCAGGGAGAGTAGGTGGGTGCCTACAGTGGTGAGGCAACAGGTCCATGGCAACAGGGCAGGTGGGAGGGCAAGGGTCAGTCGAAGACAACCGGACACTGGGACCGAAGCCCTGGACAACATCACTAGAGTCCTTCGGGCCTATGAACGGGCCCGGGGTGAATAGGCCGGGCAGAGGAATATTCACATGAGCTCCGCCCGCTGCTGAGGTCCATGGACACCCGCATGGGCCAAATTGTGGACCCCTTGGGCCAGCTAGTGGCGGTACTGAGGGACAGGCCTGCGCCACAACCAACACCTCCACCTCCCTCTGGTGGCCCGCAGGATGACAGTTCACCATCCTCCCCTGTGGTCAGAGAGAGGCAGGAGTCCTCAGACCCCACGGGCCCGCAGCAGAGTCCCCCCTGCCAAACTATCAAGGCGCCGTCATAAGAAATCTCCAAGAGAGGATCCCGTGGCAAAGCACCTGCCAAATGCCAGTCACAGAGCCAGTCAAGATGGCACCCCCTCTTCAATACTTCATTGACTTTTTGGACTGTCCTTCCCCACACTGCCTTGTGAATCGCATCCGTTTGTTGGACTGGGTCACCACATCAATGTTGTGACTACTCGATTGTCTCAGGTACCATCACTACCATCACTGACAACTCACTGCTTCACTAATCACCTTTTTGTAAATATTCACCCCCCTGTCACATGTCCCCATTGTAAATAAACACCCCTTACATACACATGTTGTTTTGTCTGCTCTGTCTTTATTCCAAGATGTGCAGTCTTCACCATGATTACAATGTACCTGGAGTATTAATTGTATGTAGGCATGGAGAGGCTAAAGGGACCTAGGAAAACACAACAGAACAATACTCACTAGTCGGGTGTTGGCATCATAGCCATCACACAAAACTTGTCATCAAGGTTCTCCAATCTTCACACATTACAATGAGCAACAGTACCAACATAAACATCCTGTAGTTGTGCCAAACTACCCTGTCCCAGAAACATTGGCAGCCAGCACTGAGTCAACAACAAGCTGCAGTCACAAAGCTCACATATACCTTGCCAACAACAACGACATCAGCAGACAATGGCTCCGTTGTCACTCACCTTCAAGTAAAGTAGCGGTTGATGAGCTGTTTACCGCAGGTCAACACCTTCCTCCTCTCCACTATCCTCGTCACTGGACATGGGTTGGTTTGCAGGCGGGGGCTTGGCTGCTCATCAGCATCCAGAAGCAGGGGGATACCCTTGCGCAAGACCAGGTTGTGAAGCATGCAGCATGCAACTACAGTCTGACACACCTTCTTGGGCGAGTACATCAGTGCACCTCCGGTCTTGTCCAGGCAATGAAAACGTGACTTCAGGAGACCGAAAGTACGCTCCACCACACAATGTCCTCCCATGGGCATCATTGTAGCAGACTTAAGCTGGTGTACTGGGATTCCGCAGTGGGCTCAGCAACCAAGGACGGTTGGGATATGCTGAATCACCTAGGTGTGAGATACACAGAGTAACTTTGTAATGTAACTATGGCAGAGGACAGCATGTCACACACACAGCACGCTACCGGACTCTTCGTACTCACCCACAATCCATGCATGCTCGGGTAGCAGATTATCCATCAGTCGTGGCATAATGCTGTTACGCATAATGTACGAGTCATTGTCCGAGCCTGGGAATTTGGCACAGACATGTGAGATGATCATGTCTGCCTGGCACACCACTTGCACATTGATGGAATGGAAATGCTTCCTGTTCCTGTAGACCTGCTCACGTGCCTTGAGGTGGAACCAGGCCTACATGTGTGCAGTCAATGGCACCAACAACATTGGGGATGTGCCCAAGTGCATACAAATCTCCCTTCACAGCGACCAATTCATAGGGTTATATATTACTGAGCGGATAGTCCTTCGTTTTTGACAAATGCCAAGGATCCTAGGATCAATCCCAAATATTTCGGTAGTTGGTAGTTAGTACTCCATATCCAATATTCAGTCACTCACTTGATCCATAACACTCTTGGTTCATTTTATTCCAAAAAGTGTTTATTGAAGAAAAACAGTCAGCTTGTGTTGACAGTGACAAAGAACAGCCGAGACGTGTTTCGCCCTATGGGGCAAGTCAAGCCAGGGCTTTCTCAAGGCTGTAACAATCAATAATATGTCAACAGTAAGAAGTGAGAAGTGAAAAGTGACCCCAGGAGAGTGAACGGGTGAGCCAACCTGTTGTTAAACAGGGTCAAGCAGTCAGAGAGCAGAGATCTGAAACAGCGTCCAAAAGTTTATACTATCCCAAAGTAGTTACGATAGGGTTAAGAAAGATTTTGTGGAAAAAGCAAACAGAAGAAGGCAAGATACAAGTGTATCCTGCCGCTAGAGACCACTGTATTTTCATGATTTATGCTGGGCTTAGACTTAAACATAACTCTAAATCCCAAGACATGCCTCCGATGGTAGTAGCTAAAAATAGGACAAAGTGAGATCCTATTGTTTGGAAAATATTGTGGAAAAACAAATATCTTTTATGGGTGGTAAGAGAATTAGCCCCGGTTGGTTAATTAAAGTGGACAGAGAGTAAAATCAGTGCTTTAGTTTAGTCAATAAATACATGCTTGAGCAAAATATACAGTGCGTATGCATTTTTTGACAGGTCACAAATAATTTAGAGGAGATACCTAGGTAGTTTCTGTAGTTGTTGTCATTGTATCGCGGTAAGCAGTATTTCAGATAGTACAATCAGATTTCTGAGAAAAATAGATATATGTTATGACAGCGTTGCATTGTACCTCATTCAATTGTAATAAGAGATCTAGTTGTTGTTTATACAGTTGATATACGACTTATAAGTTAGCGTCCATCTACTCCAAGATCCTCTACATATTTTTTAATTATTTACTAAACATTGTGTATTCACCATCATTAATGATTGGGACGACATGCTGCCCTGCTATTAGCACACTTATTTGATGTTGCCACCAGAAAGTGCTATTATTGCTATTCACATTTGTGGCAGTTTACAAATGGTACAGTCCATATATCTCACAGTGAACGGAAAAATTGGTTCACATTGTATTGTAAATTCGCAGGTTTGCGACAAACAGGTGGAGCAGGCTGGTAGCTATAAATACAAGCAAGGGGACAGGTGCTTGATGACCGTTATTCTCATCATACTTGCAAAAGTACAAAAAAAGGCCCTTAATTGGGAAGCAAGGATCATGCTGATTTGGGCGCTCCGATCCACGAGTTAAAATTACAGCCTTTATCAATAATAACGAGAAAAGCTAGCCTCGCATATCTAAATCAATTGCAAAGCTTGTATGGTCTAACAGCGTGGTGACCGGCATAGTGGTACAGTCCACATACCTAACTCAGAACAAAGATAGGTGCACATTGTATTTTAACCTACATTTTTGGGACTAGCAGCTGGAACAGGCTAGTAGTTATAGTGCGAGTAGTGTGACTAAGTACTTGACGACCGTCATTATCATCATGTTTACAAAAATGCGAAGAAATCATTAATTGGGAGGCGAGAGTCAAACTGGCTTGAGACTACCAATCCGTGAGTTAGAATAACAGCCCTTATCTTTGATAGCAAGAGAAAGCAAGCCTTGCATGTCTAGGTAGCACGATCTAACAGCGTAATGAGCGGTATAGCGGTTGTAAGATAAGACTTACTTGGAAGGTCAGCAAAGTAAATCCTCGGATAAATCCGTTTTGGCTCAAGTTGACGTCCTTACTAAAATGGGGAAAACCGCCATCTTTTGTAGTCGTCGGAAATGTGAGCCCGGAAGTGAACCCTATTCACTTCCGGGTTAACACAGAGGCTGCGGTTAATTAAAATACTAATACTCTGATTGACATTTAAAAGAAAACTACAAATGTATTTAACACTTGATTTGCCATCATTGTTATTTAACTCTATTTAGGAAATATCTAACATTAGCCCAGTCCGGGTCAAAGAGAGTCTGCACACCAAAGTGCTGGATATCGAGGAAGGACTAGTTGAAAAATAGGAGCGAAATCGGCAGCCATATTGGAAGAGGTTGGTCGGAAACAGCATTGGTAGTGCATATATATTCTTATTCTTTTTGCACTTTTTATTCAAAGGTTTGTAGGACGTAGAGTGATGTATTATATAGTTTTAAAATTGTTTAATTGTTGCATATAATCATGCACCAACGGAAAGCAAATTTTTTGCGAGTTCGCTAGAGGAATAAGGAGTAATGAAAGTGATTCCAAGAGGAATATCTGAAACAACATTATCCTTACAAAGGGGATTTGGTGAAGCAAGCTATATGGTCATCAATTAACGAAGGGACAGGATCACATATAGGGTGACTCGAGGGATAAGTTAGTATTAGTATGAAACCTAATGTTGTCTCTTTATATGACATCCGTATGAAGGGCTTGTGCCACAATCCGGGAATATATTGTAGGCTGCTGTGCGTCAGGACTATACTAAAGATACTCAAAACATCTAATGTGCTAGGATCACATCCTCCTAACCGGCAGCAATACATACGTTGTTGTGATAGGAGTGGCACATGTACATGCAAAAGAAATGTCAGTTACATACAAAAGAGATGTCAGTTCATATATTCATTGCATGCATATAATTAAAGAGTGCAAGTGTTTAACCTGGCCATGTCCAGCGGTAATTTTTGAATGAAGTTCATATGCGGGTCAAAATAGATTGCCAGGACTGAATAATGCAATAAAACAGAGTCCAATGTTATATCCTCTAAGGTTTTCAGCGTCGGTATTATGCCTTTTGTTCAAGAAGTTGTTTTCAGAGCCAATGATGCCATTCATATTCTTTATTAAGGCCTTTTTTCTACAGTTTCCCAGCGTATGATGAGAGCACTTTCTTCCTTGCGTAGCTGTAGTTCTAAGTTCACACCACGTCTCTGATGTTTTTACTTTTTTAGACCGACAAAGGTAAAGCAACGTTGATGGAAATCATGTCCAAGGAAGGGATCTACCAACAGTTGTCTTGTGTCTGTTTTATGGATATTGCGATAATTTTTCTGAATACGCAATTTCAATGGTCGAGTTGTGCTACCAATCTAATTCTGTCCTCAAGGACACGAGATTAGATAAATCACATTGGTGCTCTCACAATTGATAAACTCTTTTATTTTATGAATATGACCGTTGACTGTCACCTCTTTCTATCTTGATTTTCCCAATTTACAAATCGAACAGTTTAAACAGGTAAAGAACCCATTAGTTTGTTGCAGGAATGTATTTGGCGTTTGTTTCATTTCCAGGAAAGAAGGGAAGAGGATGTTGATGTTGATACAGTGGGATTGTCTTTCAGGAAATGCCAATGTTTGTTTAGGGTTTTCCGAATAAGGTAATGTCCATTGTTTTAATGGGTATTGAACCGGATCACTGATTTGCGGTCCCTAACTTTGTTGTTATGTAATAATGAATGTCTATCAGTGTCAGCAAATTGTTTCTGAGCGGTTTTCAGGACATGCTCTTTATATCCACGTAGTCTTAAACGCTGTGTTATTTTCTCAGATTGGATTGAATATTCCTCATTAGAACTACAATTCATGCGGGCACATCGATATTCTCCTGCTGGGATATTTGTAATAGTGTGGCAAGGATGACTACTAGTAGCATGTAGTATGGAATTAGCAGAAGTGGGTTTCCTGTGGATTCTGGTGTTAAGTTTGTTATCCTGAATGTAGATTGACAGATCCAAGTATTCAATTTCAGTTTTAGAGATGGTGTAGGTGATGTCAATTCCCCATTGGTTAGGGGCAAAGAATTGATGAAAGATTTCAGGTGTGTTTCTGATCCTTGCCACACTAGCAGGATGTCATCGATATATCTGCCCCACATAATTATGTTATTCGTGACATCCTCAGATCTTTCTCCCAAAAGCCAGTGTCGTTCCACCTCTCCCATCAGGAGGCAGGCATAGGAGGGCGCAATTTTTCCCCCATTGAGGTACCTTGGAGTTGTAGAAAAAGGTGCCGTTGGAGAGGAGATTGTTGTTCAGTAGGCAGAATTCAAGCATATTCAGGATCATTTTGTTTCTTGCAGTTAAATGGACTGATCTAGTTTGTAAGAATTTTCTTATAGCAGCTATTCTATCTGAATGTTTAATTGAGGTATACAAACTGGTGATATCAATTGCTGTTAGTATGTAATCTTCCTGCCAAACTATATTCTCCAATTTCTGCAGCACATCTTTAGTATCCCAAATAAAGGATGGAAGGTCCCGCATAAATGGTTGTAGTTCTGCATCGATGAAGGCTCTAACATTTGAACAGATAGAATTGATTCCTGCAATTATTGGCCTTCCTTTAGGTATCCTGCCTGGTTTGTGCACTTTAGGTAAAAGATACAGAGTTGAAATAGTCGGTTTATTGACAAATAATAGTTGTTTTTCTTCTATTGTTAGGAGATCTTTTTCATACCATTCATTTTAAAGGGTAAGTAATTTATCCTGTATGTCTTTTGTCGGATTATGATCTAGTTGCTGGTAACAGGTAATATCTTCCAACTGTCGGTGGGCTTCCGTTAAGTAATCCGATGTATTGAGTATAACGACATTTCACCCTTTGTCTGCCTCTTTAATTATTAGGTTCGGATTTTGTTGTAATTCTGTCAAGGCCTTTCTTTCCTTGGATGTTATATTTTTTGGTACATATTTTTGTTTTGTCTGGTATTTCGGGAATTCCTTGTCCAGGTCTTTGGTGACGTTTTTAAAGAACAGGTCAATTGAATTGCCAGGTGGTAACGCAGGGGTGAATTTAGATTTCTTTTTGAGAGGATTGGGTTTTGAATGAAAGATATCTATTCCCAATTCTTCTGCGGTGATAGTCAAAGATTCCAAATTGTCCGGTTCCACATCCGTTGATAATTGTATCAGTAAATTAATATTCTCGAGGTCCTGAGCAGTAAGCTCACTTGTTTGTAGGTTGTCATTCATGGTTGCAGATTGTGTAGGGTTATCAGCGAAGAAGGAATGTAATTTTAATTTCCTGGTGAACTTGAATAGGTCAACCTTAGTTTGTACTAGGTCCCATTGTCCAGTAGGACAGAATGACAGTCCTTTGTTGATAATATTAGTGTGTACATCAGTTAGGGTAGTAGTTGATAGATTAATCACCAAGTTGTTAGTTATGTTTTCACCGTATGTAGTTCCTTCTTTCTTGCTCTTGTTTGCACTCCTGTTCCACTCAGTTTTTGTACCCTATAATTTGGTGGTCTGGTCCGGTTGTCTTCAGCATTGCCCAATCAATGTTGTTGCACTTCCTCCCGAACATTTACCTTTGGACGAATATTACTAGTTGGTGCCTGCTCTTCTACAGAATCAACTTCTGAGGAGGTAGGAGTATCATTAGGAATGTTGGTATTAGTTGCTGGTGTAGCAGTGTTTATATTGTCATACTTTTGTGCGAAATTATAAACTCTGCCCAGTTGGTAATCAGTTAGGTCACGTCTAAACTTCCTGTTCTTCCTTTGAATTATGTCCTCTTCATATTCGTCCAAGATTTTACTCAAGATATCATAGTTTTAAGTTGTAATTTCACCCCAATTAGCTTCTTCAATCTGTTTCGAGAGTGTATCAACTTCCAGTTTATTTTTCTCATATTCTTCTTGTGCAATATCTATTAGCTTCGAGCACAGTTCCTTCACTGTTAAATAGATTGGGAATTAAAGTCTAGACCTAGGATCCCTGGACCTGTTGTCTTTGTTTAACAGCTACCAATTCATGCCTCCTGGGGAAATGGATACATCTATCCTTGTAGATCATCATAGCGGACAGGACATCACGTAGCACCATGCTGAACAGAGGTTGCGACATCCCACCTGCGCTGGACACCGTGTACTGGAAAGATCCAGAAGCGAAAAAATGCAGAGCCTCCATCACCTTAGACGTTGGTGTGAAAGCACCCGGATATGTCCTGCGAGGCTGCAGGTGGGGCTCCAACATGGCACATAGGTCTTGTGGGGTGGCTCGATCCAGACGGAATTTCCATATAACCTCTTCATCCTCCATGTCTGCCAGCACTGTGAAAAGACGATGCACATTTGTTCTCCTCCTAGGTGAGATGAAAGCGGACAATAGTCAATGCAATCCACCAGGAGATGTGTCCGACATCTTACGTTTTGACAGACATAACACAAACAATGACTAGCAATATAGTCCAGCTTACGGCACAACTTACATGTAGGGACACCCTTGGCTTCATTATCCGTAAACCTGTCCACTCTTCACACAGCTAGCACCTCACAAACAATATCCAACTATGTGAATGCACAAAGGGAAATGGCCACATCTTGCATGGGCAGCCCTGAGATTAGTCCCAACAGCATATGTGTGAAACTGCGACACTACTGTCTCCTACCTATCTGCTGTACCTGCCAACCCTTCTTGTGTAAGTCACACGGGGCACACATCACACACACAATAAGCCAAGACTGTGCGTTTATTAACAAGTATGTGCATGAGCAAGAAAAGTAGACAGTCAAATCTGGACATTGTGTAGTAAGACATTCATCACTGTGAGTTGCCTAGCCCTTTCACACATTGACATGAGTGCCCATTGGAGAGACCATCACAACACTGTTCTGTGTATATGCCCAGCAAAATCACAAGAAACATGTGAGGGAGTACATGCCAATGTTTCTGATCATATACAACAACATGGCATGTGTAGTCAGCAGTGGGGTAAATGTTACATTGGCATTGAGTGCACAATCTTGTGTCATGAATCATGTGTCTACTGTGCACTGTTGAGAACTGGCCATTAGCCATTCACACTGCATGATGCGTCTATAGGTGCTGTCAAGGTGATCTACCACCCAAATCACGGTAATCGGCTCAAATGTATGGCAGCCATATCGCGGTTGCTACTGCCTGGCCCCAGCGGTGTGTCACTGCCAATACCCAAGCCCTTACAGCCAATGGGAACCGCAATCGCGGTAGCCTAATGCAATTTTGAAAATTGCAGTAGGCGTGCTCCACCACCGCGGGGCCGGTCATTGGATGCAATTGAAGGATGCACGACCGCGGTAGTGACCGTCTGGCCCCTGAGGTGTGTCACCGCCAATGACCAAGCCCTTACAGCCTATGGGAACCGCAAACGCGGTATACAAATCCAATTTTGAAGATCGCAGTAGGCGTGCCCGGCCACCGCGGAGCCGTCATTGGATACGTTTAAAAAAGGCTGACCTGGAACACCAACGGCAGCAGCTTAGAATCACTGAAACTACCCCGGGGGCTATATCAGTGTGGGAGAGAGCCTCACATTTCCACAGCTTCCAGAGCCTGCTGCCTGACACCCTTCACCACCAACTGTTGCTGCTCCTGTCTCCAGAACCTGCTGCCTGACACCCCTCTCCACCAGCTGCTTCTGCTCCTGTCTCCAGCGCTTGCTGCCTGACACCCCTCACCACCACTCCTGCTGCTGCTCCTGTCTCTAGAGCCTGCTGCCTGACACCCCTCACCACCACTCCTGCTGCTGCTCCTGTCTCCAGAGCCTGCTGCCTGAAACCCCTCACCACCACTCCTGCTGCTGCTCCTGTCTCCAGTGTTATGAACACGGGGGTTTACCCAATATAAGTCACTGGGACCTGGGTGAGTATATGATACAGACAAAGTGGTCCCAGAACAATGAAGAACAATATGCAGCAATCACAATAAGTTACAAACTAAATCCAAAACAAATTAGCAACATTGTTTTTAATCACAACAAGCGAATGCAGTCAATTGCATGTTATTCATAAAATACATAGATAGGTATACACAATTAGTGCCCCTAAAAGGAAGGGAAGGGCCAGGGTGGTGATGGAAAAGTGTGGGAAAACTAGACAAGTGACAAATTAATGGTCAATTTGGCCTTAATACATAAAAACCTAGCACATGACCAACGGTTCACAAAAAATCAAGACTATCTCATGCTTCCAAGGAGAAGGCAAAAAATGGCAGATAATGGCGGAAGCTGAGGAAGGGGGGAGTGTGTCGACGTTTCGACACATGATCGTTGCAGGTACTGAATGGGACCTTGCTAGAGGGTCTTCATCAGGACGGTGGAGAAACAGGTGGGGCAGACAATCTAAACAAAAAGATGTACATAAATTAATCAATTATGGTCATGGAGATCCATATTTTTCTTATAAGTACATTGTCAATGGTCGAAAGGGGGATTACCAGTAAGTCGTGGTGATTCCGACTATGGTAAAAACAGAGGTGCTCAGAAGGCGTGGAACATCAGAGGATGGGGAACTGCAGTGGAAAGAGGATTAGGAAGGCCAAATCTGGTGGTTATCCAGACTTGCCAGGGTATCAACTAGTTATGCATATTGAATAAGGAAATTTACTCACATTGTAAAACCAATCGATGACTGGGAGGGGGGTAGTGTCTGTGTAATGGAGACAAGTCGATCCTGTACAGGAAAGATATGATAAACGCAACCCCATCAGGTTTAGTGAGGAACATTGTGATGTATGGAAAAAATTAAGCATGGGCGAATTTTGCGAATCTCGCGTTCGCAAATTTTGCGGATTTGCGAACTCGCAATCCGCAAAATCCGCGAATTCTCGCGAATTTGCGGATTTTTTTTTTTTTGTGTTTGCGCGGGTTTCTGCCAGTTCGCGAGGGTTTTGTACAATGTCGCAAATTGCGAACTTACCTGTCGGGTCGCAAGTTTCGCGAACTTGTTGTTTCTACGTGTCCAGCCTGTTTGGGACACTCTTCTTCATCACTGCCACTCTCTGTCACCACTGCCACTCTCTGACTACTCATGCCACCCTCTGGCCCACCCATGCCACCCTCTGTTTCATCACAGCACCCTCTGGTTGTCCAGTCAGTGTACATTATTGTGGCAACGCAAGCACACCTTCCCTGCCTCAAGTGACCTGAATTAATTTGGGGCTGATTAATGTGTCACAGAATATTTTTTTAGCTGGCACCTGCTTCCTTAGTGCTTCCTGATTAGTGATCTTTTGCACTTGCTAAGTGCTTTCATTGTTGCAAAATTAGTTACAACACCTGCCCTGCCCCAACTGACAATAATGAATTAGGGGCTGATTAATGGATTTGAACTTCCAGCCTGGCTCCTGCTTGTCTCCCTTAGCTGTAATTCAGGACCTTTGCGGCATATGTGTAACTATTCTGAGGTTCAGAGCAGGGTCACATAATAGTTGCAACTGGCAATGAACTCTGGAGGGGCCCCTCAGGAAGCACTACAGGAAATGGCTACTAATGATGAGCCTGAACTTTTGAACCTGGTAAGTAGTTTCAGTTTTGCTAAGATCGTATTTCTGCAATTTTGCACTTATTCGCGCGGCGCGACTTGTACTGGGAAGCCGCGAACTCACGCGAACAGTGCGAGCAAAATCCGCTGCTCGCGGATTTGCGGATTTTGCGGGAGATTCGCGAATCTCGCGGATTGCGAATTTACCGAAAATCCGCAAAATCCGCGAGCGAAACGGATTTTCCGCCCATGCTTAGAAAAAATCACGTAAGGAACGAAAACTCACAGAAGGAATGAGTGGTTTCCAAAGTCAAACGACACCGCCAGCCAGTTGGAAGTCTGGGGAGTCAAAAACGATCAGTTGCCTAAGGTGTTTGGTGGTAAATTGAAAAGCATAAAGGATAAGTGCATATCATCATTCTAAGTACCTGTAAGTCACAGTACCAGTACTGGGTAATTGCGGAGTCCGCCGCATAGGTACGGATCCTGAAAGACAGGGAGAGGGAGAACCGTTGTGAGCCGAGCTGTTCCTCAATATAATCAGAGCAGCCAAACGGTAATTCGAACCTGTTAAGATCGAGGCTTTAACATACCTGAATTGAGAGCTTTGAAAAATCTCGAGGGGGTCAGGGATGGGGCGCCGTGGGACTGAGCTTGAGGGATCCGCCAAGTTGGTCTGGATCCTAAAAGACACGGAAGGCCAATTATAACCAATACGTGCCTCGAGAGCAGACGAAGTGGCTGTATGGTGATATGTAATTATTAGTAAGATTGTACATACCTGAATTGGGATCCTGAAAGAGTCTCAATGGGGGTCTAAATGGGTCGCCGTAAGAGTCCAAGAAGGTGTCTCCAGAGCCTGCTGCCTGATACCCCTCACCACCAACTGCTGCTGCTCCTGTCTCCAGCGCCTGCTGCCTGACACCCCTCACCACCAACTGCTGCTGCTCCTGTCTCCTGGACCCAGTGATGGCGAGGACTGAGAATATCCCAGCCCGTCAATTCACCACCGAGGAGCAGGAGGTCCTCTGGTGGACGAGGTGCTCACACAGTATGGGAGGCTATATGGTGCTCCAAATGTTGTGGTAAGTGTTTCAGAGTGGAAGTGAGAGTGCAGGGAGTGCACACATGACATTGATCTGCTGCAGTATGTGCCTGAGAGTGTGGGGTTTTGTCATGCACTGCCTAGCATACTGTCTCCAGGAAAAAGGGGTGTGTAGCCTATTCCACACGTTTCCCAGCCTGCACATCATAATTGGAGGAACATGCAATGACTTGTCAGCCACACAGTGACGCAGCAAGTTGATAATGCAGGAGTCAGGGCAGAAATGTGAATGGATGTGTGGGTCCCTGGCGTTCTTCACAGTCTCATCTGTGGCCTTGGCAAGGGTTTACGTCCAGGGGGCACTGATGGAATTGTGTCCGACTCAAAATTTGCATCATGTATATGTCAGCACTATGCTCAGGACTTTAATACCAGAGGGTGACACTCTTGGTGGTAATCATCTATGACACAGCAGATTGTTGTACTTATGTGCACATCCCCTATCAATTCCACCAGCATGTGTACTGACTCGCTTGTTTAGGCACTGTTTACGCTCTCAATTTGTCCCTTCATATGATGTTTCTGATGCCCCACGTTGGACCTCAGTGTGAGCCCCCCTGGCCTGCACAGTCACTGCCCAATCTGACAATGACACATCACTGAATGTACAGAGTGAAACATGTGTGTTGTTTGCTAGACTATCCGTCAAAGAGCCATCTCAACCCTGTAGAATGGACACGAAAGGCCTTGTGAGAAGGGAGTGAGATTGTGAGATCATGGCCCTCAATGTGACCTCCATGACACAGTGAGCCATTCACAGGGCAAGGACATTGATGGCTGTGCAGTGTTGGACACAGTGAGTCTGCACCTAAAGATATTTTGAAATGTAATGTATGACTTGCTCACCCTCAAACTGGATTGTAGATGTGGGCAGCCTACACATTGCTTTCTGTGCTGGCATCCTGCATGTGTATGAGATGGGCAGGTACTGTGTCCACCCTCATACCTGCTTTTGCATGATTCTCCCATGCTACTGTACTATGCGAGATGCTGTACTGTCTCTGCTAGACATATCTGTGAAGTTGTGCTGAGTTATTATCATGCTCCTGCACTGAGAGATAGTGGTACATTACACTGTGTAACTGATTGTTCGCCCTCTTGTCTCCCATGCCTGCAGCTCATAGTCCACCAGCGTAAGACCGTGTGGAGAGCCATTGAACGCAAGGGGTGGGCTCTGGGTGTCGCCAACAGATGGCGCACACACTGTCACAAGAGGCTGGATGACATCTGCCGGCTGAGCAAAAACGTGGCAGGGATGATGCTGGGGCTGCTCCCTTCGACTGACAGGTTGGCACACAGAGGCATGACACCACTAATGGCCCGCATCTTAGCTGTGACACAGCCTGAGCTGGATGCCCGTTTGAAGGACCATCAGCAGCAAGCTGGGGGTGAGTATTCTGGGAAGGATGACTTTGGTTGTGACTGGCTGTATGTGTTCACAGCTTGGGACAGCGCTGGACTTTGTGAAGTTGCTAGTGTGATGCAATGGCTTGTAAGTTGACTCTGTGTTGGGGGCAGCTGTCATGCATTTGCCTTACCTGTGCTTTCTCATGTCATTGGAGTTATGGTCCTAGACGTTGCATTCTGAGTTGTGGCCTTCTGGCTTTGTCTGCATTGGGGTAGTCAGGGAGAACCCACGGAAGGGAACGGCAGTGTGCATCATCTAAGTATGCCTTCATCAATGTGTGCATTGCCTGACATCAGAATTGTGCGGACTACACATCTGACACCAATGTGCAACCGTAGTTGTGCCCCAAATTATGACATGGTGGATGGCATGAGCTCATGGCCATTGTGGCCGTTGTGTTGGAGTCTGTATATGTGTTGTCTACTTCTGCTGCCTCCAGATGTGACTGTGGCAACATGTTGGGAGGTACATCTTTTACACCCTCAGGGCCCTAGGGATGCTAAGAGGGATCTTTGTGTCTGGTTAAACGGAGCCACTGGCAGGCTATTTGACTGTGTGGGCATCACATGGGTCACTTATACCACGTTTGCATGATAACACACAAAAATCGACTTTAGAAATGAGGTTGCACAATGTTACTGCACAGGGTGTTGTGCAACATGGGGATTAGTGCTTTGCTTGCATATGATGTTTGTGTTAATGCCACTGATCTGACCCTACATCTCTGTCTCATGCAACATCTCCCGTAGGCACAGAAGGACAGGGGACGGAAAGCAGTGGTGAGGCATCAAGCAAGACTGCTACACATGAGCACAGGGACACTGATGTGACCAGCGCCTCGAAGGGGGACAGGAGTCTGCTTGAGGAATCACAGCCAGAGACACCAACCTCAACGTCATCTGACGCCAGCGGTGACACATCTATGTTGGCGGGCACAGGGAGTGGGAATTCTGCCTCCTCTTCCATCACACAGCGTCCAGCGCCCACCGTCCCACCTACTTCCACTAGTGCTGTCTGTGTTTGCACCAGTAAGAATGGAAGATTGTCTTTCACCCCAAGCACCGCTGCCCCTGCCCCTGTCTCCCCTGCTGCCCTCAGTGTTGAGTCTGTAGACCTTTTGCGCCAGCTGTGTGTGGGCCAGACAACTCTCATCTAGGCTGTCCTAGACCACGACAAAAAGTTGGCACAGGTAGTTGCTTTTATGAAGAACATTCATTCAGGCGTGGGTGGGCTACACCAGACTGTCCAGTCTTTGTCCTCCGTAGTGACGGCAGCCGTTCAACTGATACAATTTCAGAGTCCAGCTCCAGTTCCTCTGGCCACCCCCCTACCAGTGGCTGCATCTGACAATAGTGACCACACTTCAAGACCTCAAGCTCCAGATACAGCACAGGCAGCACACAGGAGCAGCAGCCCAAGCGGTCCAGAGCACTGACACAATCACTCAAAAAAACTAAAGCAACCCCAGAGCGCAAAGGTAAAAGCCCTTCATGCGACACTCAGGGGCATAAAACAAATAGGCAGGCCTCAGGCTCACATGCCTTAGAAGCCTCCCCAGCCAAGGACTCTCCTGTCCCAAAAGCATCTCGCAAAGACAAGCAGACAGTTGCCGTGCCCGCGGAGAAGCTGGTGCCTGCTAAAATCCACATAAAAAAAGCTCAAAGGCAGATTCACCCAGAGCCTCAACTCCCTGTGAAGCAGGGAAAGGAGGGCACTGTAGGGGGTATACCTGGTAGACGGGGGATTGAGGGGAAAAGGCAAGGCCAGGCCAAGCGTACCGCTGGATCCAGCATGTCTCCAGAGGGAGGGCCACCATCTGCACCTGATGCAGCTTTGGTGGAGAGTGTGCCTGTTGTGTCCGTCCCACCTCCCGTTCCTACCAAGACTGGGAAGCCATTTAGACTCCCCAAGAAGTGGAAAGGCACTCCTCCACATTCTCCCACCCACACTGTATCTCACAGCAGCATGACTCCACCGCCACGTGCCACCACAACAGCCGGTCCAGGCAGCCCCCTGGCTTCCCAAGCCACTGATGCTTCTACCTCAGCTGGGCCTCTCTTGTCCTGGTCCAGTGCTCCAACTGGCCCCAACAGTCAGCTACTTCCCAATCTGACTGACAGCCAAGTCTGATCCAAAGTCCCCCTCACACACCTGTCTCTCCCACCGCGGTACCTGGACCGCCCATTGTTATACCCTAACTGTGTTGCTGACAAAGGCAGGGTTCAGTCTCACCCATTCCCTGTGCAGGATCTAAGGTGCACGGCTGAAATGCCAGAAACCGGTCCCCGGAAGCTTGTCTCCTTTCTGGTGAAGAATTGGCTTGGTAGTTTGGTTTGCCCTGTTCCCATGATGCACTGGGCCAGGGACAGACTAATTTGCATATAGCCAGGTTCTGAGCTGGGATGGTGCAGTGAGCTAAATAACGGTGATGGATCAAGCCCTGATCTTTGGACTGGGTAAGAGTGGTCTGCTTAATTCAGACACTCTGTTCATCACCACCCCCTTTTCTGAATCGTTTTTGGCCACTATAGGTGTGGCAGGGTATACTCAGACATGAGTCCCTTGCTCATTGCACCATCAGGATTTAAGCAAGCCAGGCCGAAGACGGCTGAAATGCCAGAAACCGGTCCCCGGAAGCTTGTCTCCTTTCTGGTGAAGAATTGGCTTGGTAGTTTAGTCTGCCCTGTTCCCATGATGCACTGGGCCAGGGACAGACTGATTTGCATATAGCCAGGTTCTGAGCTGGGATGGTGCAGTGAGATAAATAACAGTGATGGATCAAGCCCTGATCTTTGGACTGGGTAAGAGTGGTCTGCTTAATTCAGACAATCTGTTCATCACCACCCCCTTTTCTGAATCGTTCTCTGCATTTTTGACTGGCCACTGGCCTTGCAGTTTGTCCCTGTGTTTGCCCATTCCCTGTGCAGCTTCTCATGTACCTAGTCTGCACTTTGTGCTGGCCACTGACCTTAATGTTCACCGCTGTTTGCCCATTCCCTGTCCAGGATCTCATGGACCTACTCTGCACTGTGTACTGGCCACTGGCCTTGATGTTCACTGCTGTTTGCCCATTCCCTGTGCATGATCTACTTGTTGTTGGTCTCAATTGTGAGTATAGAGAGTGTGTGACAGGCAAGTCAGTGTTGTGTTTTGTTGATCAGCCATGTGTCTTAATACTGTTTGTGCTCACTGTGCAGACCTGCTCATCCACACTGACATTGTGGGTGTGTTTTATTATGCATTGCTGTCACTTGAGGCTTGTGTGGCTCCAGTATGGCATGTGGGGTGTGGAGTCATAACATCTCCTATTTGTGCTTCTGATGCCTACCCAGTGTGAGTGTTCACTCCATCTATTTGTGCATGGGGTACTCCTCACCTGTCCACTACTGAAGAACACGCCACTTCAATCTCATGTCTTCAACCCCATGGCTAGCCAGTGTGTGAGCCTCCCCACAACTTCATAGTGTGACACTATACTGTGGAAGGCTGATTTGTGCAAAGGACCAATGTGACACTCAGGACATTTTACCAATTGGTTATATGTGATTTTCTTGTACTGTTTTGCAGTCATGGTTGCTCATATGCAGTTTAACTGTTTGTGCTGCACAGTTTTCTGGTCATGTTTTTTTTACCTGGGTATTACAGACTTGTGCATCTGTGGGTGATGGGTGAGCTGTATGTGTTTGCTGAGGTACCTCTTCCCTTCCTGAGTGTGATGTTGTCTGTGTGCTATGCTTATTTGTGTTGTGGGTGTTCATGGTGTGGCACTCATATATGTCTGGAACGTGTAGGTTTGGTGTGGATTGGATTGGATTGGATTTAGTTTTTGTATAGCGCGATAGCTACCCGCAGGCATCCTAGCGCTTATGAGCGACAGGTGTATGTGGCTGAGTTGTCTACTGAAGAGAAGGGTTTTTAGTTTTTTCCGGAAAGGCAGAATGTTAGGTTCTGAGCGAAGGGAGATCGGAAGAGAGTTCCAGATCTTTGCTGCATTTACTGAAAACATTCTGCCTCTGCTCCTCTCTCTTCTAATCCTAGGATTAATGACTTGGAAGGTATGGGGCGACCTAAGCTGTCTGCTAGGATGGTAGGGGGTGATCAGGGTGTGGTTCGGAGTTGCTCCTTTCCTCCAGTAGGCACGGTGGGCAATACACATGCTTTTGAAGTCGATTCTTTCCCTCACCGGCAGCCAGTGGAGATCTTTTAGTTTGGATTTCACAGATTGGCGGCGGGGATGCGCAAAAGAGTGCGGGCAGCACAATTTTGAATCACCTGGAGTTTTCTCAGAGTTAGTTGGGGGGCTCCTAAGTAGAGGGCGTTCCCGAAGTCCAGCCGGGAGAGGATTAGGCCCTTGACCATGATCTGTTAGCCTTGAATGGGAGGAGCGGAAGGATCTTCCGGATAAGCCTCAAAATGCCCATGCAGGTGGCAGATAGTTTGACTGCCTGGTAGCTAAATGTCAGTGTATTGTCTATCCATATTCCTAGGCTCTTAATGGTGTCCTTGGCTAAGGGGGTGGGGCCCAGTGATGGTGGCCACATGGAGTTAATGGATTTCTGTGGGGGGTTACCCAGTACCATTAGCTCTGTCTTATCTCCGTTCAGTTTTAGATAAGACTGGGTCATCCAGGCGCATACTGCCTCCATACAACCCCTTAGATCACTTGATTGAGTGGAGGGGTGCTTCAGAGTTACCACCAACTGGGTGTCATCAGCGTAAGACACAATTTGAACGTCAAAAGGGCGAGCTATCTCGGCGAGGGGGCGCATGTATATGTTAAACAGTGTGCGGCTCAGAGAGGAGCCCTGAGGAACCCCACAACTGAGTGGTTTACTGGGCGAGGTGACCTTGCCCTTGCAGACTCGGAACAAGCGCTCTGATAGGAATGATTGGAGCCAGGCCGCTGCCTTAGAGGTGATTCCTAGTTCTGAGATTCTGTGCAGCAGGATATCGTGATTTACGGTGTCGAAGGCGGCACTGAGGTCCAATAAGATGATGTCCGCAGTGCCGCCCTGATCCACAATCATTCTGGCTTCTTCCATCACAGCAAGGAGCGCAGTTACTGTTCCGTGCATGGGGCGGAACCCAGTCTGTGATACATCCAGTAAGTTGTTCGCTTCCAGGAATTCTGTGAGGGACTGGTTTACAAGTTTTTCCGACATTTTGCTTATCCATGGCAACAGGGAGATCGGGCGATGGTTCCCAGGGTTCTTTTGATCTAGATTGGCCTTTTTCAGAAGGGCCCTAACTGTAGCCTGTTTCCACCTGGGTGGTACAATACCTGAGGATAAGGAATTGTTGATCAGGTCTAAAATGGTGGGCAGAATGACGGGGGTAATTGTCCTGAGGGACTGAGCTGGGGCTGGGTCACTGGGAGATCCGGATTTTACCTGGAGCATTATGGTTTCCAGGGTGGTGGGCTCCAGTAGTGGGAAGGTTTCCAGGGTGGCAGGAGGAGGCGGGCTTGTTTCCTTGTGGCCTGTTTGGATGTGTGGGGATTGGGGGAAGGATGAGTAGATCATGGCTATTTTGTTGTGGGAATATTCGGCCTGCTCATTGCTGCGAGTCTGAGCACTAAGAGGATCTGGTAATTTGTCCGGAAGTTTGAGCAAGGTTTTTGCGATTTGGTATATCTCCCTAGGTTTAGATGCTGCTTCGTTTATTTTGTTTTCATAGAAAATGGATTGGCCATTTTTTATGCTGTTTTTATAGTGTTTTATAGCGGTCCGGTATGCATCTTTGCTTGCTTGTAGGTAGTCAATGCGCATTTTCTTTCTAGTTTTTTGCATTCCTTCTTCAGATTACGCAGGTCCTGGGAATACCACGGTGCATTTCTTGGTCTGTGTTTGGGTTTAATGTCTTTGGCAGGGATAATGCAATCTAAAGAATCGGTGATCCATTTATTGAAGTTGTCATTACTGACGACAGGGTCAGGGTTGCCTACCGGGACGGAGGCTTCCAGAGTGGATGCCCACTGTTTGGGATTAAGTTTTGACCACTTACGGTCTCTCGTGGGTGCAGGAGGGTGGGGGGGGCGTGAACCTGACGGTGACCAGTTGAATTGGATCGAGGAGTGATCGGACCATGGGAGAGGAATGGGTGAGCTAGCTGTAAGGTGGGTACAATTGCTGAAAATTGGATCTAGGAGGTGTCCCATGGAATGGGTGGGTTCCAACACTCGCTGGGAGAGTTCTAGTGCCTCAAGACTGTTGAATAATTCGGTGGCTGCAGGATCCTGGGGATCCTCTAAATGGACATTGAGATCACCCTGCAGGGTGTAGTTCGGTAGGTTACAGACTCCGCGGGCTATTGCGGGTTCTAGGTTGTTGATGAAGTTGCTTGGGGTGCCGGGAGGCCGGTAAACGAGAGTCCCTGAGAAGGTGCATGTAGGAGAGAAGTCTAGCGAAAATGTGAGGTATTCGCAGCTAGACAGGTTAGTTGGGGAGCTGCTGCAAGTATATTGTTTTTTATATATGACAGCTATGCTGCCGCCTTTTCCTGATGAGCGATCGGCCCGGAGAATTTGATATCCTGCGGGAAGTGCTTGAATGATATCGGGGTCAGAGTCTGTGTGTAGCCATGTTTCTGTAAGGAATAGGGCATCTGGTTCTTTATCAGAGAGCAGCAAGGAAATCTCCAGGGCGTGCTTAGGGAGAGATCTACAGTTTACGAGGAACATGTGATATGATGGGGGAAGTTTTGGTGGGCAGCTTTGGTATGTGCAGTGTTGCCAGAGAAAATGTTTTGTGATGGGGGTCCCAGGATGCGAGGCAGTGGGCAGTGGTAGGGCCTCGTATTTGTAGTAAGGTGCTAGGGCTGTGGGTGATGGTATTTGTTTGGCCAGTGGTCGTGGTCCCTGGTCCCGGCCCGTCGCGGATGGGCGCAGACGGGCTTGCCTTTGGTGCGTCTTCGGCGCCCCACCGGCGCCGCCGCTGCGCCTCCTGGGAAAGGGAACCATTATGTAGTGGTGAGGGCGTGAGGGCGGGAGGGGCCAAGCACTAGTCTGCTTGCTCCTGCTCCTCACCCAAGATGGCGGGTCCGAAAGTAGTAATGCAGGCAGAAATGGGCCGGGAGATCTGTCAAGTCCCCAAGGGGGGAACAGGATCCGCTATGACACAGCGGCAATTTTACAGCGTAAGTGCAGATTGTTTTAGCTCTTACAATGTGCAATTTTAAAAACGATTAAAAATTTCAATGTGGAGGTTGAGGACGAATAATAGCTTTTTCAATCAAGCAACATGTTTTAAATCTAAAGTCCCGGCTTCCGCCTCAGGACTTTCAGTGATCACACCACGCACACTCGTAGTGCACACACTGCTTGTTGTGCGTGCAGTGCTGTGAGGGTATGTTACCTTGTACTTGCCTCGTGTGCATCCCCTGATGTTCGGCTGTGTTTGAAATGTGTTTTTTTGGCATGTGCATCTGTTGTGTGTTTGTTGTGGATGTGTGCAGTGTTTGGCCCATGTTGTCTCTTGCAGCTGACAGATGTTCTGCGTGTGATGTTCTATTTGCATGTCAGTGTTGTGAGTTGTTTGTATGTTGTGATTCATTCAGATGTGTATTGCCAGTGTAGTGTGCATTACTTGTGCGTCTGTCACATGCACTTTGGGCTATTCTTGTTCCCGTCATTTATTTTGAGTCCATCCTTGGGGTTTTCGCCTCTTATATTTGACCTGTCACTTCTCAGGATTGTGCATTGTGCATGTGCATGCGTGTGGTACACTACGACACCATTTTGGCTTGATGGGTGGTGTGGTATGCCTGTCTGTGTTTTCTTATTGGCCCATGGTTCCTATTTTGTGTCCATGATTGTTTTGAGATGATGCACTTCTTGTCTGTGTTTGGGTATGTTGTCTGTGCATTGTTTCTGAGTGATGATGTTGTGTACTGTTCTGTCTGGGCTCCCATTGCCTTTCCACATTTTTACTGCAGAGGTCTGGGCTTGCTGTACTTCTGTGGTGTTGTTGGTGAGTTTTGTTTTTGGCTGTTGTTTTTGTGCCAACATTGGTTCTGGCATCCATGAGTGTGTGTGTGTGATATTTGTGCATGTTCCCAGGGAGTGTGATTGTTTGCCACTGTATTGACTGGACATTATTGTCACTCTTCTGTGTGTTTGACACTGGTGTTGAGTGCTGCAGGTGTGAGATGGGTTGGGTGGTGTATGTGTGAAGGATCCAACTTGTGATTGATAGTCATGGAGTGTGACAATGGGCCCCGTGTGTTGTGCTGCTGACAAGCACCTGTCAAGTAGTTGGATACAGATGTGTGGCTGAAAACTGTTTGACTTGAGAGACTTCCTATCATCCCTGTGCTTTTGCATGGTTGTGTTATTGTCTCCCTGAGTTGTTGCACAGAGGTGAATGTGGTTTATTTTCACTCATTGTGCCAGCCATGTGTGATTTGATGGGCTAAGGGTGTTGTTGTATGTTCCTTCTCTTGCATGTGACATACACATGCTTGGTGGTTAGCTCCAGCTCCTTGGCCTTCCATTCGTGTGCACCTCACTTTAGCTTTCCCATGTGTTGGCCTCCATTGCTGCTGACATCTGGTTTGTGTATGTGGCTGTGTTTCAGTGTGGGGTATGTCTGTGTGACTTGACAGGCTGTGTGTCCAGTTGAGTGATTATTCATTGTCTGTATGAGTGTTCATTTTGTGCTTGGACTCAGTTTTCTAGACATGAGTGTAGTGTAGGTGTGTTGTGAGGGTTGCACTGGCCCTGTGCTTCTGTGCTGTGTGTTCCTCTGCAGCACCACCTGCTGAGACTGTCTCCCTAGTTGTTTGGTGTGTGGTGCCGGGTGTGGGTTCACCTGGCTGGTTGTTGTGCATGGGGGAGCACAGGATGGGCACATAGCATGTCCCTTAATGTTTGGCGGGGGCTAGTGTGTGGAGGGTGGAGCTGTGTCCCTATGATCTTTGTGCACTGCCCATGCCTGGCCCTGGCCCTGCCTTATGCATTGTGCACATGTTTTCCTGCATCTTCACCGCTGCAGTGATGTGACTGGGACATTGCATTGATATCGCGGTGGTGGGTGACCTGGATGCGGAGGGGTGATTTAGTGACTGGTAGGACATGTGTGGGTACACTTGTGGATTTGTTCCTGTCCCCACAAGGGTGTCTGGTGTGGACAGGAACCCTATATAAGCCCATGAGTTGTGTGTTGTAGTTGTGTGAGGAGTTGTGTGATTGCGTACCTGCGGCAGCACCGCGACGGTGCAAGAGCTGCTGGTAATGTATCAGGTACAGCACCGGGAAGACTTGTAGAGCTGGATCCATTGCGGTCAGGATCGGGAATCTGGTTTTGCGCTCTGTAGTCATGCTTCCGCAGAGGTGCTACAGGAACAGATGGCCGCTGTATAGGAGTTACCCCGAGTAGCTCCGGGTTTGGGGATTACTAATCTGGTGATATCCCCATCTAAACCCACCGACCGGCCACCGCTCCACCTGCCTTCCGAAGCTAAATGTGATCTGTTACTAAAGCTATCCATGGAAACGGAATCTGACTGCAATCTTACCTGCCGGTTGTGGTCTCTGCAGGTGCCCGGATCCATCACGGTTTGCCGCATCTCCCACTCTTCAGCTCGTGCCGCAGCTCGGGTCGGAACCGATCTGTAACGCGGCCCTCTGTCTCGACCACTGGAGACTCATCGCCGCCTCGCCCTTGGGACGTGACATCTCCTGGTGCCCGAGGACGACCGTGGTGAGCTGTTGCCTTACTCCCGCCTGCAGCCGCTGATCCACATCTGTTGAGTTCCGGCCGCCGCCCGCACCGAGTCCCCGTGTCCTCACCCGCCGTGAGACCTCATCAAATCGAGCCGCTGCTTAGGGGCTGTCGTGGCTATCCCCTTTCGGTTTCCGGACTCGTGCTGTGGCCGCGGGTGACGACGACGGGCACTGATGCTCCAACTGCTGGCGCTGATCTCCTGTTGCTGCCTGATTCGGTGCACCAGGTACTTGTTTCTGTTTGCGCTTTATGCTGAAGGCTTCCGATTTTAATGATCGGGGGCCGAGGTCTCCTACTCTCTAAATGGCGGCGCCCTAAACTAAACAAAATGGCGGCGCCCTAATCAAAACACTACGAGGCACTGCTCTTAGTCCTTCATAAAACGAATCATTTTATTTTTATTTTTATTTTATTTTACTACTGCTTTAACTGGATTCTCATTTCAGCCATGGAAAGTGGGTTGTTTTTAACTGGATTTATTCTCAGTTTCCTCCTTTCGAACTGATCGCCAAGCTATGCCTGACTCCAAAATGGCCACTGTTTAAGACACCTTCGGTCGCTCCACAGTCTCTTAAGACTTCAACCATTAAACGAGTTGTGTTATAAGCGCTTTGGCTCAAATTTCATTGCAACCCTGAAGAGTGGGCTGTGTCAGCAGGGTATGTTCACAGCTCTTCTCATTGAACCAACTGCCGAGGAATGCCTGACTCCAAAATGGCGACAGGTTAAGACATTTTCGGTCGCCCTACATTGCCTGATTTTTAAAATAGCGGTGCTACCGTTGATCATCCTAGCCTGACATGTTGAGCGACTACCCTGATTTTTTGATGAGAGGGACATTCTACACTTATTGCTGCTCACGTTCAAATCCTGGTTTCCTACACTATCCTCACTGAAGGCATGCCTGACTTTACACCGGCGGTGCTATAATACCCTATGGATTACTTTTTGATTATCCTTTCTAATTTTTAGAGGCACTCCTGACTTATCACCGCTCTCTTGGCTCATCGAAGACAACTACACCACTTGTGAAGCCGTAACGCTGATGCTTGCCCCTTTAAGCACTATTCTCCTAACAACTATGACCATCATAACTATTGCTCACTGATCCGGTTTCCTACGAGTGTACCCACCCCAAACCAACATGATGGGTCCTGGCCTGATTGCCTCTGGGTCATATACCTACACCCTGGTCTACCCCTCAAATCGCTCAAAAAACGCCAAAAAAGCTTTCAAACACCTCACCCTGAAAAACCATCCCGAGGCTCTGATCTCCGACCCTCGTTTCTGTGCGGACAAAGGCACCATCACCAACGACCTCATTTTCTACATCAAAAGAATTCCCGCCTGGCGCAGCACCCTCTCTCTACTCCTCAATGTTCGCTTCTCCAGGAACATTCCCTATGGCACTAAGCTCTCAATAGGGCCCTCAATATCACTACAAGCTGACCTAACCATCACCCTCTACAAAAGCGGCATTGTATTGGTACAAGCCTCAACAAATAACCTCGACAAATTCTCAGCTCTCTATACCACTCTCCGTAAACATGTGCAGGACACTGGAACGCCGACCAACATCCGGCCCGACGGTAACCCGTCCCCCCGGCCCCCGGCCTCACTACTCCTATCAACCCTCATATCGCCAGCGTCCAGAGACCCTTGATTTCCCCCTCCTCACTCTTCGCTCGGAACCCACGATTTCCCTCACAACACACCTCAAGCCCTTCAATCTTTCTTCAACCCCCCGATCGTAATTAACCCTGAATCCTCTGTCCCCTCCCCCCTTGATTCCCATTCTGACTTTAAGACTACCACATCCTCAGTGATCTTCGCTGTTACAGGTCAAACCAGCCCTGCCAATACTCTATCCACCCCTTCTTTGACCCCTAACACTGCCCACCCTTCTCCTCCAAATCCCCCCACCCTAGTGACGTCCTCTACAGCAGGTCAAGCCAGCCCCACTAACCTGCACACCCCCCTCTCCGAGACCCCTAGCACTATCCTCCCTACCACCCAACCCACCAAAATGGTCCACCCTTGTCCTCCTAATCCCCCCACCCTAGTGACATCCTCCACAGCAGGTCAGGCCAGCCCTGCTAGCACGCACACCTACTAACCCCCCTTCATATGGACGTCCTCCGCAGCAGATCAAGCCTGCCCCGATAACAATCACACCCTCCCTTCCCTGACTCCTAGCAAAGTCCACCCTACCACCCAATCCTCCATAACTCCCAGCTCCATCCACCCCAACCCTCTTACCCCTCCCCCCACATATATCCACTCTCTGCACTCCAGAGCCTCCAAAATAATTCAAAGCGTCCACTCCTCTATCCTCGACCTAACAAACCTCCTCCACCTCGCCGAATCAGCCTTCGCAAACCTCATGCCTCAGCGATCTCCCCCGCCCATCACTGAACTTCTCAAACGCCCGCTACCAACAGCCTTAAGACATCTTCGCCCTCGCAAGCACACTAGCTGTCTATCCGAGGAGGAAATCCTTGACCTCGCCTGCTCATACAACTTTTGCCCAATCACCACCGATTCCCCTGACCTCACCGAAATCGAAATCCTGGATATTCTTAAAGACCTCAACCCAGCCCCTATCCCTCCCTGCCTACCGGACGTGAGTACCGCACACCCCATCTGCACGGTCGCTATCGACCCACACAAACTGGCCCCCCTCTGCAATAGAAAGGCGATCAGAAGCAATCTTGCACCTGTACCCCTGACTACCCCGACTCCCACTACCACTTCCCTCCCCGGTCTGACGGGGCTCTTAATCAACTGCCGATTGGCAGTAAAGCATGCCGCCGATGTTGCTGCTCTCATCCTGAACAATAACACCGGCCTAGCCATCCTAACTGAATCATGGCTCAATGATGCATCATCCCCTTGCCTCGACCTCTTAGTCCCCCCCAATTTTAACATTACCAGACCAGACAGACCGCTTAACAAAAAAGGTGGCGGAATTGCTTGCATCTATCGCTCTAACCTCCTTGTCTCAGAGCTTTCAACGGATACCACTGATTCCTGCGAATATCTAGCCCTCTCAGTCTGGAGCAACACCACCCTCCTGTGCAACCTGCACACTTTTTACCACCCCTCAGGTAATAACAATCAATTCACTGACTACCTCATGGAAATTATCACGGCTAAGAACTCCCCCAACTCCAAAGACATCTTCCTTGGGGACTTCAACCTGCACTGGAACGACCATAAGGATCCTCATGTCAACGCCATTAAAGACCTCATGGCTGATCTAGCCCTGACCCAAGCTTGCCTACTCCCTACCCACTCGAAAGGGGCTACTCTTGACTGGATCATCTCTAATGAGAAAACTGTCAAGATCATATCCACCGACCCCTGCGACTGGTCAGACCACCATGCCATCGCCTTTCTTCTACCCTGCACCCTCAAAACTTGGGCTCCTCAACCAGTGCTCCCAAAACGCTGGGTCAGAGACACCAAAAACCTAGACCTAATTGAACTTGAGTCACGTTGCAAATCCGACCTCCCACCCCCTCCCCACATCACCTCAGCCAGTGACCTCAATGATCACTACACTGTTTCGATGTCGAACATTTTGGATGGCCTCGCCCCTCTTAAACTAAAAAGGACTCAAGTCAAAGATAGAAATCCATGGTTCACTGGCTCCCTCAACGACGAGAGAAGATCCCTCCGTCAAGCCGAAAGAATCTGGAGACAGCACCCATCGGCAGATCACCTGAAACTTCTTCGCCAGGCCAGAAATGCTTACAACAAAAACATCCTCAATTCAAAAAAAGAGTTTTTCAGAGCGGAACTAGGAAATGCTCAGAACAGGCCTCGCAAACTCTTTGAGATGATCAAACTCCAGTCGAACAAACTGTCCAAAACAGCAAAAGAAAACCCCAAGTCTCTCATCTCCTCCAAAGATTTCTCCTCGTTCTTCGCAAACAAAATCATAACCTTAGATACCGAACTCAAAGCTGCCTCACTCCCCCTACCAAACACTGACCATCCGCCTCCTCCATCACTGCTACTGACACCGACCTCACCCAAGAACCTAGCGCACTGGTCTGAATTCTTACACTACGATGAAGACTCCGTCGCAAATATCCTTTCCTCCTTAAACCCGAACAACCATTTCAACAACCCGCTCCCTTCGAACTGTCTTGCGACAATTACCAAATCCATTATTCCTTGCTGGACCGCGATAATCAATGCCTCTCTCCAGCAGGGATCAATACCAATCTCACTGAAAGCAGGACAAGTTCTCCCTATTCTGAAAAAGCCATCGCTGGACCCAGCCTCCCCAAACAACTTTAGACCAATTTCCAACATTCCCCTCTTGGCAAAAGTGTTGGAAAAGTGTGTTCACATACAGCTAAGTCGCCACATCAGCAACTTCCATCTACTCGATGACTGCCAATCCGGCTTCCGACCAGGATATAGCACTGAAACCACCATGCTCCACGTTGTCGATGATGCTCTTCAAGCCCTGGACCAAGACAAAACTTGTCTCCTAATCCTCCTGGATCTATCCTCGGCCTTTGATACTGTCAACCACGAGATGCTACTCGAACACCTCAAACTTAGGATGGGTTTAGACTGCACAGTACTCGACTGGTTTAGTTCGTACCTCCAAAACAGATCTCAGAGATTCCTAATCAATGGTGAACTTTCCTCCTCCTCTATGGTCATGGTGGGAGTCCCTCAAGGATCAACGTTGTCCCCCACCCTGTTTAATCTCTATCTAGAACCCCTTGCTGAAATCCTCCGCAATGCTAATATCTCCTTCCATATGTACGCTGATGATACTCAGATCTACATAAAAATCTCATCTCTTGCGGAGATAATCACCATGAATGAGGCCCTGAAGTTGACCGTCCGTTGGCTAGCCTCAAACCAACTCAAACTCAATGCTAACAAAACTGAGTTCCTTCTAATCTCCCCGCCCAAGAGCAACTCTGAGATACAGACTTGGATCAAAGCTATCACAGCCCTAAACTGTTCCCCGACCATAGTGGACTCTGCCAAATCACTGGGAATCACCTTGGATTACAACCTAAACATGCGAAACCATATCAACTCAATGGCCAAATCTGCCAGATTCCACCTGAGTTACCTATGGAAACTGAAACCATTTCTAGCTGCTCCCAACCTAAAACTAGCAGTCCAATCTCTAGTCATCTCTCGGTTGGAATATGGCTGCTCTACCCTCTCTGGTTTACCCAAGATCACTCTGGCACCTTTAAAAGCCTGCCTCAATGCAGACGTCAGACTACTTACGGGCTCTAGAAAATTTGATCACATCACCCCCCACCTGAAAGCGTTGAACTAGCTCCCTCTCGAGGCTAGGATTCACCTCAAGTTGGCATGCATCACGCACAAGGCCCTACACGCCAACTCCCCTGTGTATCTTGCACTGAAGCTCGCGATATCCGGAGGAAGCAGAAACTCTCGATTGGCAAATACCTTCCTACTCCGGCCTGCACGTTTTAAGAAAAAAAAAACCTACAATCGCTCTTTCACCGGGTCTGCTCCAAGAATATGGACAGCCTTCCTGCCTGACATTAGAAGTATCCACTCCCTGGCACGCTTTCAAAAAAGAGGCCAAATCCTTCCTCATGGCCAAATTCCTTGGCTAACCTGCTACACAAGCACCAAGAGACTGATTACCTTTGTGATACCCTGTTCTATTGTGTGATACCCTGTGCTATTGTATGATCCTTGACTCTGTAAAGATCACTGTGTTAATGTATGACCATTTATTCTGGAAAATGTTCCTATGTACCTTTTCACCCCCTCCCTCCTTGCACATACCCCTTTGACTCCCTGCTTACCATATGACCCCTGTTTCTGTATACCCCCCGATTTATTGCTATCACTTTGTCAACCGATCTTTCTGTATTACTCTTTGAACCTGTAAAGCGCTCTGATACCCTCACGGGTCAAGTTCGCGCTCTATAAAACTTTAAAATAAATAAATAAATAATAAATAATAAATCTCTGGTTGGGCAGTTTCTCCGCTGTGGTGTGACTGGCTATTTGGGGCATCCTGATTTGTACGGCGTTTGGGACGTCATTCCGCATGGCGGTGAATCTCTATTGGCTCCCACCCCCGCGGTGCCAGGCACATTTTGATGGCGGTTAGCGTTCAAACGGGACGGGAAATGGGCTATGTTTCGCCATACTAATATGGCGGGCGTGAGGACCGTTGCTGGTGTGCGGAAAATGGCATTTTCCGCCAGCACCACGGTGGTGCCTCAGCCCACCATCCTAATGGGGCCCTATATGTGTTGAGGTGTGTGAGCCTGGGTGTCTAAATGGGTGGGTGACTGGGAGTATGAGCATTGGAGCTAGTCTGTGCGTGGGTGCATGAGTGTCTGAATGGGTGTGTGAGTGGGTATGTGAAAGCTGTGTGGGTATGTGAATTGGAGTGAATGTTGTTTTGAGGGTTTGTGAATGACTCTATGAGTGTGTGAGTGAGTTAGTGAGTTGGTGTGTGAAGGCTGTGTAGGTCGATGTGTAAGTGTGTAAATGGGTATGTGAGTGAATATGTAAGTAGGTGGGTGGGTCTGTGAGTGAGTGTATTTTTTTGATTGGGTATGGCTCTGCAAATCTGAAACCAGGAGAATGCACGTCCCTGTGTGCAATGTCCACAAAATGCTTGTGGTGGCATAGGTAGGTCACACCTCTAGCACGCTTCACAGCTCTAAGGCAGGGATTATTCTACATGAGCAATATGCCCCTACAGTGTCTAAGTTCATTCTTAGACATTGCAATTGCAGTGAAGCCATATTGAGTATATGGTCTGTTGTATGATGGCTTTACTAAATGCTAAGAAGTTTGGTATCAAACTTCTCAGCATAATAAACCAACACAGATGCCAGTGTTGGATTTATTAGAAAATGAACTCAGAGGGCACCTTATAGATGTCCCCTTAAAACTGACCAACTCAACAGTGTGCCACTGACTGGTCTCCACCAGCCAGCCACACACATGTTTCTGACCCCCTGAGGTGGGTGCCCTTGTGCTTTAGTGGATCAGAAAGAAAGCCTGCTTGGGGTGGAGGTGCATCTCACCTTCCCTCAAGCAGGAACAGCATTCAGGGCAGTGAGCCTCAAAGGCTTCCTCCCTTTGTTATGCTGACCAGGGACTCTCCAGCTAGAGGAGATGCCCGTCCCCGACCCAGCTACTCTTTTGGTGACAACGTCGGCAGGAAAATTAGAAGCCAGGGGAAAAGTGTACCTAGACCGAGCTGACCCCTTCAGAATATGCTTCATCTTAAATGGAAGGATTTTAGCCATCAGGTTTGAGCATGTCCCCTCCCCAAAGGGTGTAGTCACCATAAAGGCAAGTAGCCCATGGTCTACCATCTGCGAATATCTGTAACACCCCTAAATTCAGTACTTAGAAGTACCCCGGAACCTTGATCCTCAGACTCCTGCAACCTAAGAAGAAAATGGACAAAGAGGGCGCTGTGCTGCAAAGCAAGAAGGCACCAGTGGCCTTGGCCCCAGCCCTACTGACCTGTCTCCTGCTTCAAGATCCTGCAAAGAAGATAATGCCTGTCCCGTAGCCAGCAACTCCCAAGAACCACAGGTAGACTGCCACTCTTGAATATAAACCAAATCTACCAAGGACATCGGCCCTGTCCAGAAAAATCCATTCCAAGGACTCAGGATCCAGGCAGATTCACATTTCCTGCTCCACTCTGCACCCGACGCCCATGACCCCAGTCTGAGTGGCTCACCTGGGCAACCCGGAACTCATAATATTTGGACAGGACTCCTTTCCCGGCTGGCTGGGGCATGGCCTGAAAGAACTCCCCTGCCACCCCCTTCAACTGCGGTGGCAAGAAATCTGGGTGTGCAGTTCGATACCCAGCTCTCATTTGGAGCACAGGTGTGCGCATTGGTGAAATCTTGTTTTTTGATTTTACACATGTTGAAGACGTTTCTTTACTTGCTTCCTCATGAGGCCCAAATCACAGTGCTTAGATCACTGATTTTATCCAGGTTGGACTATGCAAATGTCCTGTATCTTGGTCTCCCGAAATATCTGATCCAGCGCATACAGATCATGCAGAATATGGCAGTCCGTTTATTATACAATATTCCGAAATTCACTTTGGTATCGTCGTTTTGAGGAAACTTCACTTGCTGCTAGTTCTTCAGCGAATTAGGTATAAACTAAGCTTTGACCCTAATGCATTAAGTCTTCCACAATAAGGGACCTAGGAACCTAAATGATCATCTCAAGGTTACTGCCCAGAGAGACTGCTCAGCTGGTCTTATTGTATCCCTGCGCTTTTTAAAACAGAGGAGGGGAGCTGCTCCCTTCGCGGATTTAGCAGCGGATCTGTGAAATAAACTCCTGAATTACCTTAGACGGATACCCGAAGAAGCAACATTTAAAAAGGAGCTGAAGACATTTCTATTCAGATGTCAGCAAGGAGTAAAGGCATCCATCTCCTGTTTACTAACCTTTGGCATACTATACACAGCGCCGGGACACTCTTTTTTTGTTTAGCAGTGCGGTATAAAAATGCTTAATTCATTCATTAATTTGAAAAGTAGTGCTACATTTAAAACTGTTACTTACCTGTAACTGAGTTCCTCTTGGTTCTAAAATAAAATAAAAAAGTTGTACATTTTGATACAAAAACATCGGGCTGAATTGAGTCTTTGAGTATGTGCAATAATGTCTTGTCTTAGTGTGTACAATAAATGCTTAACACTGCCTTCTGATAAGCCTAACTGCTCAACCACACTAACACAAACAAGAACAAGGTATTATATACTTTAGCCTTTGACAGGACTCCTTAGATCCACTGGACTCTATGCACACTATACCTTACTTTGCTATAGTATAAATAAGCCAGCTTCATACATTGATATATCAGCAGTGGGGTCTATGACTCTGCATCTGTTGGACCTCTTTGACAAATAGTGACCACAGGACTGTAATCCTAAATTGCATTTAGATTCATTGTTTATTTTTTTGACACGTTTTTTAGGGCCTTGATTTAATCCCTTTAGTATTTTTAAAGTTTAAAAAGTCTACATTCAGTTAGGGATGAAAGTACATAAAAGTTTTTTTTATTCCCTAAAAAGTCCCGAACTATTTGTAAAATAATGGAAGATGCAGAGAATGTGGTTATGGAACTCAACCTGAACCATTTTCTCCATCTCAAGAAAGGAGAGCTAAGGTCTCTCTGTAAAAACATAAAAACTGGTCCCAATCCTACCACGATTAAGCTCCAGGAGCTCTTGCAGAATATGCTATGGAACACCTTTCTGATGAGAATGGCCTCCCTGCACATGAAGAAAGTAGTGATGAAGAGCACAACTCCCAACCTCCTCACTTACTTTGATAAAATGTAGTCCCTACACCTACCTTTCTAAAAGTAGTAGTTAGGGTACCTAGTTCTCACACAGGTTGGACAGGTACCCCAAGTAGCATTGAGGACATTCTCAATGAAGAGGACCTACTTCTAGCAAGATTGACCAAAAGGCTAAACTTAGAGGCTAAACCCTTGGCTCTAGAAAAAGAAGAACAAACATGTGTCTAACACCCAAAACAATATGTCAGCAATTTAATTCCTAGGGACAATGAAAGTTCTTTTGACCCTAAAATCCCCAAAGGGTTTGTCCCCAACTATGAGTAAGGTGATGACATCACAAAATGGTTCACAGCCTTTTAAAAGGACCTGTGCATGGAGACATGGGAAGAAGTCACACTGGGGAGCATTACTTTGGGAACTGTTCTCCGGTGACTGCAGAGACAGACTTCTGACCCTTTATGGGGCAGATGCTGAGTCCTACGGCCTAATGAAGGGTATCCTGATTTAGGGCATTGGACTCACCACTGAGGAGTATAAAATTAGATTCAGGGAGGCTCACAAAACCTTGAGCCAGTCCTGGGTTGACTTTGTAGACTACTGAGTAAAAACACTAGATAGTTGGTTAACTGGATGTGAAGTGCATGATTATGATGGGCTTCATAATTTGTTTATGAAGGAACAAATATTGCGTAGTTGCACTCATAAAATTTGGTATCAGGTAGACCTAGGTCCAATTTCTCCCCAAGAATTAGGAAAGAAAGCAGACCACTAAGTAAAGACTAGGGTGACCAAGTCTAGCACTAGGGGTGACCAGAATAAAGCAGTTACAAACCTCCCCAGTGGAAAGGTGGTGATCACTCTAAAGATAAAAATCAAGAGTCTTCTAAAGGCTCCAGAACTCTTTTCAACCTAGCAGTGGGCATAAGGGGAAATATTGATCCCCTAAAGGCCTGGTGTCACAACTGTAAGAAGGTAGGACACCGAAATGGAGTCCCTTCCAGGCCCAACAAGAAAGCCCCTAATCTGCTTCCTACTAGCACTGTTGTGGCAAATCTCCAGATGGGATCAATGGTGTTCCCAGAGCAAATCAGGGTTTACAATGAAGCTATTTTAGTCTCTGATGGGTGGGATACAATTGGCCACTCTAGTTGCCTGGCCCCCTAATCTGAAAATGTACCAGCAGTTCCCCTTAATCAATGGACTATAATAGAAGCCCTGAGGGATACAGGTGCCAGTGTCACCATGGCGAGAGAATCACTGGTTTCACTATGACAGTACCTCACTCGAAAAACATAGGCAGCTACTAATGCTGATAATTTCACTACAGTCCACCCAATAGCTATGGTAACATTAGATTGGGAAGGGGTTACTGGCTTAAACAGGTAGTGGTCTCTCCAAAACTCCCAGTTGAATGTATGCCTGGGAATGATCTGGAGACATCAGAATGGGCTGAGTAAGAGCTAAAAACCCATGCAGCTGTGCTGGAAATCCCTGAGATAGTGTGTTTGAAAACAAGAGCACAAAATCGAGCAGAGGGTGAAAAATAATGTTGGAGTCTGGAATATTGGCCCAACCTTCCAAGAGGAGATGTAAGAAGACTGGGGGACAAGCTTCTAAGCAGCAAAAAGCTCAGGACCCCTCTCCTCAGGGAGATGACTTATTACCCTCAAAAGGGACCTGCGCCCCTGGAACTTGAACCTTACCAGGTTTAGCTCTAAGGCCTAAAGGAACCCTCTGGGGAACAGTTGTGCCTTGGACAGAGGACCTGTCCAGCTCTTGAAAGCCTGCCACAGCAAGCTGCTGCATAGGAAAAGAAAGATGTCAGTGGCTCCCATAGGACCTACTGGGAGGAGGGACTCCTTTACTCTGAGGCAGGAGACCCTAAACCTGGTGCTACTATAAGAGTGTCAGTGCCTCAGGCACTTAGAGAATTCCTCCTCACATTGGCCCATGAAATTCCCCTAGCTGGGCATCTTGGTCAGACAAAAATCTTGAATAGACTTGTTAGGCATTTCTACAGGCCAAACATGTCCCAGAAAGTAAAGGAGTTTGTCAGCTTCTGTGTCACCTGTCAAGCCAGTGGAAAAACAGGTGGACACGCAAAGGCCCTCCTAATTCTACTACCAGTGGTTGGGGTTAAATTTGAAAGGGCAGATGTGGACATAGTGGTTCCACTTGAACCTCACACTGCATCAGTAAACACATTCACATTGGTAGTAGTGTATCCTGAGGCAATTCCACTTAAGACTACTACAGTCCCTGCAGTAGCTAAAGCCCACAGTAGTATCTTTATCAGAGTAGGGTTTCTTAAGGAGTTGGTGTCATACAGAGGTTCTAACTTCATGTCTGGCTAGCAGACACACATGTGGAGTAGTTCACCGCACCTTATCACCCAAAACCAATAGCATTCTTGAAAGATTCAACAAGACACAGAAAAGTGGTCTTACAACCTTAAAAAGCTCTCTAAGTGGTAGCTGTGGAGAGCATCCTTCCGGCTTAGTCCAGAAGGAGTTTTAAGCAGCTTGTGTTACCAGAACTTAATCTTATGGTGCAGGTTAAGTGAAATAGAACCAAACCGTGTAATTATAAAAAAATATGTGTTTATTATTAGGGGAAGCCACATAAGACCAATTCCCATCGATCTCAGGGATGCAGGAGAGTTGACAGTGCCCTTGAAGTTGCAGCTGTACAGATCAGACGATGCTGAGGAAAACCAGGAGCCATTCACAAGCTACCTTACGTCCGGCAGGGGCACCAACAAGCCTTGGCAGATGCAACTAACATAATAGTTGAAAAGGGTGCAGTGTCAGCACCAGCAAGGTCCAAGTGACTCACCACAAAAAGGTAAGTCAAAGCAGGCCCTGAGCAGTAGGGGAGCCCACTGGAGCCAAAGAAGTCCTTCGAGAGGGCCAACATGCCAGAGGCACAGGAGTCGCAAGAGGACTTCAAGCAGCTCACCAAAGGATGAATGCCCACAGTGCAAAGGATGCGGTGCAGGAGGAGATCTTGGCTACAGGAAATGCTTGAGGCTGGAAGTTCTTGGGGCCAAAGATTTCTGGAGGAGAGACTCAACAAGTTATGGAAACAGGCCAAGATCAACGCCCTACTCAAAAAACCTAAGGCAGACCCAAGAGACCTCAAGAACTTTCGGCCCATCTCTTTGCTCCCCTTCCCGGCCAAGGTCATCGAGAAAACCGTCAACAGACAGCTAACCCGATACCTCAAAGAAAACAGAATCCTGGACCATTCCCAGTCAGGGTTCCTCAGCAACCACAGCACCGAGACTGCCCTCATCGCCGCCACCAAAACATCAGGACTCTGCTGGACAACGGCGATACCGCAGCACTCATCATCCTAGACCTCTCTGCCGCCTTCGACACCATCTGCCACCGCACACTACGCGCACACACCTCTACGCCGCAGGGATCCGAGACAAGGCTCTGGATTGGACCATTCCCTCCTCTCCGGCAGAACCCTGACCGTCCGCCTCCCCCATTCCGTTCCAAAGCCTCGGAGATCATCTGCGGCGTACCCCAGGGATCCTCCCTCAGCCCGACGCTGTTCAACATTTACATGGCCCTGCTCACACATGTAGCCTCACAGCATGACCTCAACTTAATCTCTTACGCCAACGACACTTAGCTGCTCCTCTCCCTCACCAAGGACCCCATTACAGCCAAAGCCAACCTCCACGAAGGAATGAAGGCCGTCACCGACTGGAGGAAGACCAGACGTCTGAAGCTAAACTCGGACAAGACGGAGGTCCTCATCCTCGGCTCCAACCCTTCAGACTGAGACGACTCCTGGTGGCCGATGGCACTGGGGGCAGCCCCGACACCCACCGACCACGCACGCAACTTGGGAATCATCCTCGACTCAACGCTCTCAAAGACCAAGCAAGTCAACACCGTCTCCGCCTCCTGCTTCAACACCCTACGCATGCTCACCAAGATCTACAGATGGATCCCAACAGATACAAGAAAGACAGTCACTCACGCCATCGTCATCAGCAGACTCGACTACCGAAACACCCTCTACTCAGGAGCCCCACCAAGCTCATAAAACGATTACAACGCATCCAAAATGCCTCGGCACGACGGATCCTCCATGTACCACGCAACGGCCACATCACCCCCCACCTGAGAAACCTGCACTGGCTCCCCGTCAACGAGAGGATATCCTTCAAGCTCCTCACTCACGCACACAAGGCACTCCACAAGACTGGCCTAGCCTACCTCAACAGAGGGCTCTCCTTCTACATCCCCAACCACCAGCTACGCTATGCCGACCTCTCACTCGCCACCATCCTGCGCATCTGAAGAACAACCACCGCTGGGAGATCCTTCTCCCACCTCGCCACCAAGACATGGAACACCCTCCCACTGAGCCTACGTCAGACTCAAGACCTGCTGACCTTCAGGAGGATACTCAAGACCTGGCTGTTTGATCAGTAGCGGCCCTCCCCCCCAGCGCCTTGAGACCCTCGCAGGTATGTAGTGTGCTTTACAAATGATTGATTGATTGATTGAACAGCAAGTCGACGCTGTGCAGAGGGGTACTGCTCCAGCGGTTGCGATGACGGAGACTGACTTCAAACTTGCTGTGAAGACAGGGCAGGCCTCGGGGGAGTTGCAGAACCACCACCTGTGTTGCTAAACCTTACAGAGTCCATAGGAGATTTCCAAAAGAAGGGAGGCGAAAGGACACTATTTACCACTCAAGATGGTGGAAGGTCCAGTAGCAGCTTAGTGTCCGTACTGAGTACTAGAGATGCAAGCAAAAAAGGGGGGGTGCTGCACTGTTCCTGGAGAGAGATGAGGAAGTAGGGAAAGTTTTAGGGAGGGTTTTACCTGGCGTGACCAAGGGTGTTCCAATGATACCCTGGGGCATCCATTATGTTGGATGTAATTGCCTCACACACCCCGAAGAGTGTCATGCTTCATCATCGGCGGTTGCTCCTCGTCGGGGAGGCGGTGCAACCCCCGACGGGCTCACCTCAAAGAGGGGCTCTTTGGCGGAGATCTTTTTCCAACAGCCTTGTGGTGAAGTGGGGGTATGTGGGCAGGATGGTGTATTCCTGTTAAGCTGGTTAAAATGTAGCAAGGGGTACCGGAATGAACTTTATTCTGGGGGTCCTCTGGCTACAGTTAAAAGGTGGGGCTAGCTTCCTAGGTGTCAGCTAATTAAGGTTGTGTGACCCTAGAAGAGGCTAGAAGTGAATGTGGTCAACATGTTTCTCGCTAAGGCTATATTAACCGCGATTCTTCAGGACCAAAGTGAAAACAACAACATGCTAGTCTCATATGTGTTGTGTTTGTTACCTTAGTGGATCCTCCTATGCCTATTGGTCATATGCTAGAGGCCACATGAGGGATCGGCGGTGTGGTACAACAGAGCTGAGCCCTTAGAGTGTGGCTTCATTCATCTGATTCCGTGTGTGGTGACCTACCCCTTAACCGCCGAGCTCGAGCCCTCATGTGGCCTCTAGCATATGACCAATAGGCATAGGAGGATCCACTAAGGTAACAAACACAACACATATGAGACTAGCATGTTGTTGTTTTCACTTTGGTCCTGAAGAATCGCGGTTAATATAGCCTTAGCGAGAAACATGTTGACCACATTCACTTCTAGCCTCTTCTAGGGTCACACAACCTTAATTAGCTGACACCTAGGAAGCTAGCCCCACCTTTTAACTGTAGCCAGAGGACCCCCAGAATAAAGTTCATTCCGGTACCCCTTGCTACATTTTAACCAGCTTAACAAGAATACACCATCCTGCCCACATACCCCCACTTCACCACAAGGCTGTTGGAAAAAGATCTCCGCCAAAGAGCCCCTCTTTGAGGTGAGCCCGTCGGGGGTTGCACCGCCTCCCCGACGAGGAGCAACCGCCGATGATGAAGCATGACACTCTTCGGGGTGTGTGAGGCAATTACATCCAACATAATGGATGCCCCAGGGTATCATTGGAACACCCTTGGTTACGCCAGGTAAAACCCTCCCTAAAACTTTCCCTACTTCCTCATCTCTCTCCAGGAACAGTGCAGCACCCCCCCTTTTTTGCTAGAGTCCATAGGAGCTCAGGAACAGCAATAAGTCAGCTTTGTTGGAGTGCCTGCAGATGCAGGAGAGTGAATCTTTCCCTACAAGGGAGATTCCTTCAGGTGTCTTGGATGTCCACAGGACTTTGAAGAACCTGTATGGAGCACAGGCACAGAGACTGGAAAGACTGGCAGGACGACAAGACCAGAAGCAGCAGGAGTCTTCCCAGTTGCAGGCTCTGTTCCCAAAGTTTAGCCCAACAAAGTCCAAAGTGCCCAGATGTTTGAAGTGAAGTGGTTTCAGAACTGAATCTCATCTCACAACGAATCTAGGGACCCACCCACAGGTATGCTGTTAAGTACCCTAAGGAAAAGGTTGGGATGATTCAGGGGTCCCTCCCACATGAGGGGCTGGACAGTGGGGGGGATAGTCCCATGTCCTTTGTCCAGTTTTGCACCCTCAACTGGTTTCAACTGGCGTATGAAAAAAGGGCACCAAATGTACCCTTCAAAGCAGTCTAGTGGCACTGGCAAGCACCCCGCCCTGTCCCAATACATTAAGTCCCGTCTGGGAGGTGGTCACATCTCCATGTGACAGTAAACCTATTTTCCTGACTTTCCCTGCTCGAGCTTGGCTCAGCAGCAGGAGTGCAGAATTATGTTTACGGTCAGCAGCAGGTATAGTTTTCTGTCCGGGTCTAGAAGGGCCCTGAAGGCCTCCCGGTCTAGAAGAGCACTGAGGGCCTCCCAGAGGACCTTTACAGTCATATACCGCTTATGGTGTGGGGGTAGGATTCCAACATGTTTGATACCAAACACAACAGGGTTGTGTTACAACCAGTTTAGAGATAGCCATAATGAGGCATGCCCACTCTATGTATCGTAAGGGCTGATGCACTTACAACCCAGGAAAATGGACTCTGAGGGTCGTAGGGATGTCCTGCTCATGCAGAGTTACTGTCACACTTATAACCGAGCAAGTCTTCCTTAGAGGTGACTTAGAGGTTTTAAGTGCAGCGACCTCAGATATAAGGAAACCTATATCTGTCGTACGTGGTGATAGCACCAGTTTACGCAAGCTGAAATTGCAGGCCTGTAGTCACAGTTTGAATTGTCTCCAATGAGTGGCATAATAAATGCTTCAGCCCAATGGGGACTCCTGTTGTACCTATGCCATGGGGACCTTAGTACCATATATCAAGGACTTACAAGGGACCACCAGTAGCCAATCTGGAGTGCACCTAAGTACTCACCATGTCCAATTTTGGGAAGAAGAACAGAGAGGGGACTCCTGAATAGCAGGATCCTAGTCAGACTAGTAGGTAAAACATCATGACAACAGTAAAAGGCAGAGGTGACCCTAAAAGCAGATCCTACTTTCCTGCAACTACTTACTAGAGCTGGGCACAAGCAGGACTCACAAGAGGGTGATCCCTGTGAACTGCCTCAAACATTTCTGTGACAGGGCTGATGTTACCATGCTGATGGTTACTGGTGAGGATCAGGAGACAAAGTGAACCTCTCCCTGACATCCTCAACATCTTACAGTCCAAAGATGAGTCAGTTGATGGAGTTGTCTACTTGGGCGTCCCCTCTGCCCAACATCAGGCTGACTGTGGGCAAGTCCTGCAGCAGTATATTGACCTCTTCTCCTTAACCCCTGGACAAACACACTGATGTACCCATGATGTGGCCATTGGAGAAAGCTTCCCTGTCAAAACAAGGATCTATTAGCAGTCTGACCAAGTTATAGAGAACATCAAAGCTGAAGTAAGCAAGATGCTGGAGTTAGAGGTTATTACATCTTCTTAGAGTTCCTGTGAAGGAAGTCACCCGATTAGGGTCACCCGGGTCACCTAGGACCACCTCTCAGCCTTCCGTACCAAATGAAGAGTCGGTTAATCAGTAGAGAATACAAACCAATAATTGTTTATTTATATGCACTCAGAGTGGAGCCCCATCTGTACAGTCACTCAGAGTGCTACAAAGAGGACTGAAATCGACAAGCATAAAGATACAATATGTACATTTCATAGCCAAGCAAGAACACGTCCACAGTGGAATTTTCCAGGCAGCTGCAGCTAAACAGTGATATACTAAAAAAAGGTTTTGATTCTGGTGTCTTGTACAAACTATCTACAGCCCAAGGTCATTCTACTGAGGCCCGCCACTAGACAAGTGGGAGAGGGCATCAATCTAGTGAGAAAGGTGTGTGCTAATAGGAAGAGTGTATTCATTACTAGAACAGAACACAAGTGAAAGAAACAAAACACTAAAGGGGGCATTTCTCGGAATTCAGACGAGATCAGTTTCGAACAACCTAAAATGGCGCCGGCAAAGAAAATGGCACAACTTATGCTAACTTACATAAAGAAATGCGTAAGCATAAGCATGTTTATTCTAACAGACCCTCTTTTTAGCCTAAGCCAAAACATTTTCCAACAGTCATAGAATGCAGAAACCCATAAGCAGTGATAACATTCTCAATAATAAATAATTATAAGCACTCTCTATCATCGACATTTGGAAATGAAACTATAAAGAGAGAAGAATTCTCAAAAATGCTGAAATAGATATTCATAACGTCTAGAATATCTTTTTGGACCATTATGGCGGCATTTGTATCATGGATTGATATCTTCTTTTTGTGTGTGAGGAGCGCAGTATAATAAGAACAACAAAAGAGATGACACTGACCTAAAACATAGCAAAGGACCAGTACCACTATGAGATAAATCACTTTTTTGAGAATCCAGTCCCAATTTCCAAGGAGAGACCAACTAAAATTTTCACTCTTCATTCCTTTGAAATGAAAACAGATTTATATAGCGCTACTAAGCCCAATGGGCGTCAAGGCGCCTAACCAAAAGAAACTAGCTATTACAAATATACTCTTACTGTGGGTAGGCCTTGATAAAGCACCAGGTTTTGAGCTCTTTTTTAAAAAGGGACAAAGAAGGTTGGATCTTGATCTCCAGAGGGAGAGAGTTCCACAGTCTAGGGGCAACAATGGAAAAGGAGGTGGAATCTTCCAAAATTATCTTGAACAAATGATCCAACAGTAAAGGCATCCAATGTCCTTAATTTCAAAACAGTTGTCAGTAATTCTAAATGTCAAACCAAATTCATCATCAATTTCAAAAGGCAGCCAACAAGTCTTTCGCCAATCAATCCTTATTGTTGTCCAGAAGGTGGAATCTTCCAAAATTATCTTGAACAAATGATCCAACAGTAAAGGCATCCAATGTCCTTAATTTCAAAACAGTTGTCAGTAATTCCGAATGTCAAACCAAATTCATCATCAATTTCAAAAGGCAGCCAACAAGTGTTTCGTCATGCGCTAATCTGTGCCAGTTGAATTGGTCAGGGCGGGGGTCTCCAGGTGGGCAGGTGGGCGGGGCTTTTGAGGGCAGGGGTCGGTTTCTCCGAGTCCTCCACCGTCAGTTTGACATTTTAAAGGATGTCTAAAAGGTGTTTGGTAATATTCTTCTCCATATTCTTGATCCCGACTAGACACTGGTCCCCCACTACAGCGCATACGTCACCACTCTTAGATAGAATCAAATCAACTGCATATCCGGTCTGCTCTAAATATATTCCAATACAGTCCTGCAAAGCTGCTACAGGGGTGTTAGACAGTAACCAAAATATTCTCTAGTTTTTTCACCCCTGGCCATGGAAGTACCGCCCAACGTGAAAATGGAAGAATAGATATAACCAACAGTGGCCCCATTCCTATAGTTGTTGACTTCCAAATCAGTCACTCCCTCGCAGAACTCTTCTGTCAATGTTCTTTTCACCCATTTTATGTTAGGCTTTCCATTCTTCCAAGGTACGCTCAAAGACAATACCATTCCAAACTACATAATCTGTACCATTGTGAGCATTGGAATACGTCCACTAGACAAAAAGAAAAATCCTGGGTGTGCATAAATCGGTCCCTCATAATCCACTGATGCATATCTAGATTTCATTCCAAAAGTGCTGGGATCTTTTCATTCACTAAGGGGATTGTATTTTTTTTTGTATCACTATTCCTGAACAATTTATATACAGTTAGGTGTTAGTGCTATTCAGAATGGGGCAACAAGTAGGATAATAACCAGCCTTCTGAGGAACTATCAATTCCTTGCAGCGCCAACCCACCAATGTAACGTTCTGTTCTCCCACACAAAAATGATCACAGTATGTATTATTGTCACCACCTGGATAACCTGTTCCCAACGGCTTTCTATAATATAGCCAAAACCAAATGCTCTCTTCACTTCTGTAAATTGTGGTGGAGGAGTTTATGTATAATTTACAAGTGACAATGGATATGCAGTCCATAAACTAGTGACATATTCAGTGGGGTAGGCAAGCTATCCCTTCTCCATAAATTTCTTGTGTGTTTCTATGAACGCAATACTTCAGCCGTTCTTCTTTTTCTTTTCAGGGAGATAACCTTACCATTGCTGCGTAAAGGCACATTTTTATCATTTTCCTAAACCCACGTCACCCCCACAATATTACTATCAACAAAATCAACAGAACGACACATGCTATTTTTTCTTTTTTGGGTCCACACCATATCTTGCTGAGCAACTAGAACCATTGGCAGCGCTTCCTCAGCAACCTTTCTACCAAGGGGATACATAAGGTATGATAAAGGGGCCAAGATGTAAAAGATACACAAATTTGCTGTGTCCGTCAGAGCCTCACTGGTACAGGCTTCAATTGTCCATCAATACGTTGGTGCTCTTGAACACCGGCGGTGGAGCTTGCTCTTTCCTAGCTCTTTTAATGTATCCCATGTCGATCAAGATGGTATACCCTCAAGGTATACTTCAATCTTCCCTTAATAATATTCAAGCAACTAAGATAAAGTAAACAGGAATTTCTCTAATTTCAGCTAATTCCATTTATATCATACCTCAGTACAACCTGTTTTACACAGCCCATCCCCAATCTTTCTTCTCCTTAGACTCAGTGTCCCTCAGCCAAGGGCCCAAATTGTACCTGGTAGACCCAGGCACAGTGTAATCAGTGAACAAAGGCTCTTGGATAGCTCAAATTTCTGGGGGAACAGCATCGTTTGAAGCATCCTCATTCTCTCCATCCTTGTGCATCTATGTTAGCTGAGCCTCACTGAAAGGGACAAACCTGGGCACCTGCTCGTACCCTGAGTCCCTAATTCAGTCTTTTGCCCACGGGTCATATGGTAATGGTAAGGGAATCCTGTGACAGTGGGTCATTGACTACGCCAATTACCCTACTCCTTACTTGACGCACACCGAATCTGCCCTAAAGGTGTCATTGAAGGTGGCCTAATGGTACCTGAAAGCTGACTAGACTAGACTAATATTTCCCCTAAATGCTTGCTGCAACAACACCTTCGTCTTCAATCTCTATGTTTTTTATCTGTCTTATCTTTCTCCTCCTGATCACGATGTTCATAGTTTTGAGCCATATTCAAAAGGGGGAGATGTAGACCAAGTACTCTCAGATGCCTGCAAACGAGTCATTATTTCAGGAAGAATATTAATAACAGTGTCAAAAAACAAAACAAACTCAGCCCTTGGTGGACATATCCTGCCCACTACAATCCCAAATTGTGTCTTGAAACCGAGTAGGGAAATCTGATGCACTCTCATCCTTCTTTTGCAGACAAGCCATTAACCTATCCCAACTTACTCTCCTAGGTGGAATAAGAGTGTGCGTGTAAGTAATAATACGACCACGCAAAGCAAGTATTTCGGCACGGGGCTTATCTCCTGGCTTCCTTTCCTGATACCCTCCCTTAATCACATCCCATGTACCACCCAGTTCTGCACAAGATCTTGAGTGTGCACCTGCCGCCACATATCACCCGGAACTAGAAGACCAAAAAACATTTCAATGTCAGCAAGAGTCATTACGGTAGAAGAAGCAGCCTCTGTTAATTCCTTACAGTAAGCAGCTGGATTTTTCCTAGGGCCAGGCAACGCAGTCTAAAGCGCTAAAACCTCACTCCTTTTCCATGGTGTATAAACCCATTGTTCCTGAAAACGGGCAGCCAAGGCTAGTCTGGTGACATTACCGAGCTGATTTGTCAACTCATGTATTTCTGGATGATATATCAGGTGGACCTCACGCATAGGAAACTGAGACTGAATAATTTTTGTGGGACTCTTCTCAAACAATCGAGCTCTATAAGCACTAATAATAACAATATTTCCAAACACCTGTCCAGGGGCCAAATCAGCTGTATAGGCACGATCCTTGATATTAAATAACACTTGTGGGGCCTCCATCTTAAAGTGTGTGTGCCAGAGGTTGATTAGTGTAGCAGACATGTGTTAGAGAACATGCTGTTATAGAAACGCCTCAAAGTTGCGCATAACTTGCCAAATATTCTCAGCGCTATAAACATGATTAGTAACCCACTGAATAGCCTGCCTTGCTAATACAATCTTCTCTTCTGCTTCTACATAAGAACGTACTAACGGGTCCATTCGCTCCCTGAATTTCGCCCAGTCTCTATTCTCAAACCCACGTACTTGCGTCTCAGCAGTCAAAAGCACCGGCGGATGGAAAACCACTGCAGGAGAAGCAAGAGAGGTAGCAGGTACAATCGTTGGTAACTCTTGCACCAGAGGAGAAACAACAGAAGATACAGGAGTTGGAATAGTAGATGTACTAGGAGTCACAGTCATAAAAGATGGCGAGGACAAAGAAGGAGCAGGGGGTGCCATTGCCAAAGCCATCGATACAACAGCTGTAGATATGGGAACAGCCGGGGCAGACAAAACAGGCTGCTGTGATTGTAAGGGAACAGTGGGGTATATCCTCTGCGGGACATAAGGAGGTTGGGGTCGAGTATCTAATAGCTCCTCCACAAAAATATAATTATGCTATTTGGCCAAATAAGATTTATCAATGTATAACCGAAACCTCCTATCTACACATTCAACTCCTGTCTCCTGTTTTTCTCTATCGTATGCTACAGCTTTCTGGTCAATCTTTGTATTTTCCCCTTTCATGCATCTCTCTTCATTTTTAACCGTCTCTGTCTAGTCTCCTTCTGCTAAGTTCAAAGAGAATCAAACATCTACTGCATACTTCATCATTAAAACAATTGTTACTGTAAAAACCCAATCTTTTGTTCATCAAAACTGCCCGTCAACGGCCACTGCAACTTAGCATTGTCCCTTGTATATTTGTGCCATAATATGCTAAACATAATAGGGCCAAGACAATGCTTCACATACATATCAAAGTTAGGGCTGCCTTCTGGAGGCGACGGCTGAGCTTCTTCCAATCGAGCATCTGCAGAGCAACAACAACAACACAAATTCCAAACTTTGCACAGGCCAGACATTTCAAAAGGAAAACAAGTAAGTTATTTTTACCTGGCAGAGTAGTTGCAAGTACATTTTAGCAAAGCAGTCCTTAGACCGTACCAAACCCAAACCACAATGGTACCATATCCACAAAGAACTAAAACATACTCACCTGATATCAGTAGCACAAACGAACCAGTTCTCCACTGCTGACCCTTCAGACCAAATGATCATTTCCAAGAGTTTTGTGATTCAGAACTCCAGTCGAGATGACCAATTGGCGAGGCACCGTCCGGCAGGATGGAAGGGGCAGCTGCGAGCAAATGATACTCCTTGTGCAGGGATCCCTGAACCATCAGTCTAACCCGACAATGGCCTCAACCTCTCCTCCCCATCTGCGTAAAAGGGATGGAACTGTTTGGGAGGCAACTGAAGGAAGTGACCCTATTAGGGTCTCCGGGTCACCTATGACCACCCTTCAGCCTTCCGTACCAAATGAAGAGTAGGTCAGCAGAGAATACAAACAAATAATGGTTTATTTATATGCACTCAGAGTGGAGCCCCATCTGTACAGGCGCTAGGAGTAATACAGAGAGGACTGAAATCTAGAAGCATAAAGATGCATTATGTACTTTTCATAGCCAAGCAAGAACACGTCCACAGTGGAATTTTCCAAGCAGCTGCAGCTAAACAGTCAAATACAACAAAAAAGCTTTCGACTCTGGTGTCGTGCACAAACTATCTACAACCCAAGGTCGTTCTACCCAGGCCTGCCACTAGACAGTGGGAGAGCGCCTCTATCTAGTGAGAAAGGTATGCGCTAGTAGGAAAAGTGTATTCATTAGTGGAACAGAACAGGTGAAAGAAACAAAACTCTAAAGGGGCATTTCTCGGAATTCAGACGAGATCAGTTTCAAACAACCTAAAATGGCATTGGCACATAAAATGGTGCAGCGAACGCTGACTTACATATAGCAATGCATAAGCATAAACATTTTTATTCTAACACCTGGGCAAACCCAGAGGTCCTAATCCCCAAACCTCACCCACAGGGTGAAAAGAGAGAAATTAGGTTTTGTGTGGACTACAGAGGTCTCAAGGCTGTCACTAAGGGCTAATGAGCTGATAGGAAAATTGGGTGCTGCCAAATTTCTCAGTAATTTTGACTTAACTCCAGGATACTGGCAGATTGGCATGGCCCCAGGATCTAAATAAAAAACAACATTCTCCACACCTGATGGACATTATCAGTTTACTGTTATGCCCTTTGATTTGCAGAAGGCCCTTGCCATCTTCCAACTGTCAGTGCATCAAGTCATTGCTGGTTTGGAGGCCTTTAATGCAGCATATGTTGATAATATTGCTGTCTATAGCTCCTTCTGGCTGAATAGCCTGGTCCACCTAGGGAAGGTGTTACATCAAGGCATCCAAATGCTGGATAGGTTAGGGTACTGTTGTATACAAGGGCCACCTTGTAGGTGAAAGCCAAGTGCAGCCCTTGGAACCCAAGATCCAGACAATCCTTGACTAGGAAGCTCCAACTACCCAGACTTGACTGATTAATACAGGAGGTTTGTGATGAGGTATTGGTCCATTGTGACACCGCTCGCAGAACTCACCTCCAAGAAGATGCCCAAGAAAATAAACTAGACAGTAAGATGTTAAAAGGCTTTTGACCCGCTGGAGGAGGTAATGTGCTCAGCATCAATTCTCAAAGCTTGAGACTACACTAAGCAGTTCATTGTGCAGATTGATACCTGTGAGCTATGGATAGGATCAGTCCCATCCCAAGCCAATGATGAGGACCAAGAGCAGCCTAGTGCTTTTATAAGTATACTCTCCGGGCAACAGATTTGGACTGACATTGAGAGAGAGGCCTTCGCTGTGGTTTAGTCCCTGAAGTAGTTGACAACATACCCGTTAGGTACTCACTTCCTTATTCCAACTGACCACAGACCTCTCATATGGTTTGTGTAAATGAAAGGTGAAAACCAAAAACGTCTGACGTGGTCCAGCTCCCTACAGGGAATGGACATTACAATGGAACGCAGACCTGGGACTGCCCATGCTAATGCAGATAGACTTTTCAGGTACTTCCCCTTAGACAATGAAGACTCTCTTGGTAAAGGTTAATGTCGGAGGCTGGCTTGGTATCTGGTGCACACTTAATCAAGTGTAGCACCCTGCTCCATCCCAGAGAGCCCTTATGGAGATATTAGTGGTTTAGACAACCTTAGAAAGCTAAGTAGGAGCTTTGAAGAGAAGCTTTCAGGCTTAGTCTAGGAGTGCAAAGCAGCTTGTTTCACCCGCATCTAATCTTATGGCACAGATCAAGTGAATAAGAACCACACAGTGTAATTATAAAAATAATTATTTATTACAAACACTCACTAAATCAATGCAAAATCCCCTACCCAGAGATATAATTACAATACACACAATACTTTGATAATTTGACAGGTAAGTAGCATAAAATTACAGTGGGCTCCCTTGGGAGAGACCAAACCATATACAAAAATGTTGGAACGCGACTAGCAACCAGGAGTGGATACAGAAGACTTAGGAGTGCTGGGGGACCAAGGAACCACCCGAGGTAAGGGCCCAGGAATCCCACTGAGGCTGTGTGGTAAATAAATACACATGCTCAAGGTAAGTCCATGGGGGAAGTAGCGGTAACAGTTCTTAAGAAAAAGGACTCTTCCCAGAGGACTTGGAAGATACCCCATGAAAGATGGACAATTCGGGAGTCACCCCACCCATGGATACCCAGGAGAACAGGTTACCTGCCACCGGGTAGACGGGTGCATAGGTACGAAGTGACGTCAGGAACTGCTGTCGACCCCAATGGAGTACTTCAAGTAGATGCTGCTGGTGAAGAAGCTAGAAGAATCCGTTGGAATCCAAGGTTGGATTCAAGAAGTAGAGTACCTATAAGCAGAGGGGACAGAGTTTAGGTCACTCAGGGGTGACCAGGAGGCACAGGAGTCGAGTGCCCACCATGTCTGCTGTTACAGGAGAGTTGACAGTGCCCTTGTCTCTGCAGCTACATGGACCAGGTGCCGCAGACAATGAGTAGGAACAGTGTACAAGCAGTCCCACATCGGATGTCGATATCCAGGGGGTCGGTGTACGGTGACAGCACCAGCGGGCCTTGGCAACGGCAACACATGGAAGTAAACAAAAAGGTACGGTTTTTGGGAACATCAAGTTCTGAGAGACTCACTATGTTCAAGTAAGTCAGGGTAGGCCCCAAGCAAAAAGGGGAGCCTACTGGAATCAAAAGCAGACCCTCAACCGGATCCAGAGATCACTGAAGATAAGAGTCACCCAGCCGATGCGATGCACAAAGACTCGGTTCTGGCAGTGTCGATGAGGGATCCTCACCTCAGACTTTGTCTGAAGACAGTGCGGTCCTCAAGGACATTGTAGAACCACCTTGTATATTACTGAACCTCTTGTAGTCCATAGGAGCCCAGAATCAGCGATTTGGTCAGCTGTGTTGCTGTGCCTGCATATGCAGGGGAGCGACTCCTTCACTCCAAGGGAGAGTCCTTTGGATGCCTTTGGATGTCCACAGGCTCAGGATGGAGCCTGTATGGAGCAGGGACACTGATGGTGCAGCGACGTTCAGAACAAAGAGGTCCGGAGCAGACAGATTCTTCCTGATTGCAGTCTCGGTTCCTGAAGCGAAGTTTGATGCGGTCAGTCTGACTTGGTCAGTATGACTTGGCCAGGATGTCTAGATGGTTTGAAGAGGATGCGGAATTAGATCTGAAACAAATTCCACGGTGAATCTAGGGACCCACCCACAGGTAAGCCCTTAAGTGCCCTAAGGGGAGGGTTGGGGTGATTCAGGGGTCCCTCGCAGAGCAGGGGTTGGACAGTGGTGAGGATTCTCCAATGTCCTTTCTCCAATTTTGCTTCAGAGTGAGAGCTGGTTTGAACTGGAGTATGCAAGGAGGGCACCAAATGTGCCCTTCCAGCAGACTATGTGGTGCTGGCAAGCGTCCCCACCAAGGCCTAATACACTAAATCCTCTCTGGGATGTGGTCACACCTCCCTTTGACATGAAACCCATTATCCTACCCTACCCTGCTTGGGCTTGGTCCAACAGCAGGATGGCAGAATCGTGTATGTGGTTGGCAGTAGCCCCAGCTTGCTGTCAGGCTCTGTAATATCGGTCCCGGGAGCATAGTGGGCTTCCTGAATGAGCCCTACCGTGGATGGAATCATACCTCCAACACCGGACATGGTGTTGGGGTATGATTCCAAAATGTTTGATACTGAACACACCCAGGTTCGATCCAGCAAGTTTAGAGATGGTTATCGCGTAATGACGCATGACCTCTCTATATCGTAATGGCTGATTCATTTGCAAAGCCTGGAGAAATGGACTCAGGGGTTTTCATGGGTGGTCTACTCATGCAGGGCCACCCTTACACTCGGAACCGATTACCATGCCTTTGGGACTGAAAAGCCTGCCAGAGGGGTGACTTATAGGTTTCCAGTGCAGTGATGTTAGATATAAGGAGACTTATATCTTTCTTGAGAGGTGCATGCACCAACTCACATAGGCTGCAATGGCAGCCCTTTAGTCAATAGTTTGTAGGGTCCCTTATGGTTGGCATAACAACATTCTGCAGCCCATGGGGGACCCCTGGTGTACCAGGCCCTAGGTACCTTGGTACCATATACTAGTAACTTACTAGGGTACACCAGCATCCAACTAGGAATGTACCCAGGTACTCGCCATAGCCAATTTAAGGATGAAGCACAATGACTGGGGTCCTGATTAGCAGGATCCGGGTCAAACTAGTCAGCAAAACAGTATGACGCCGCAAAAAGTAGGGGTAACCATGACAGCAGATCCTACATTCCGACAGTTAATTTCATCCTCGTTTGTTTGGTTGCCCCTTTTTGCATGGTTACCACCCACCTTATGCCTGACAACTAATGCACTTTTAACTGAGTGTGCACAGGGTTCCTGCCAATCAGTTTTTCAGTGCCTGTGTTCTTTCCCAAAAGTGTACCTTTGTTTCCACAATTGGCACAACTGTGGCCCACATGTAAGAGTCTTGTAAAAGGGACGACTGGTACCAAGGGTCTTGTGATCGGGGAGGGTCTCTAAGGGCGGCAGCCTGTCTTATGCCAACGTGTATGTTACTGAACGTATTGTAGTCCATAGGATCCCAGAATCTGTGATTTGGCCAGCTGTAATGCCTGTATTATGCCACCTTCAAAGGCCCCTCATCTAACACATGAACACTGCCATTGAATACTGTGTGTTTTGGTGATAGCAAAACTTAAGAATCATGTGACAGCAAGTTCAGTCCTCTTCTGTTCTTTCACTGGTCCAGAAAATGTTCTCTCTAGGTGCTTTGAGGTGCCACATTAATGCATCAGCTAGTAGATTGGGGTGACTCCTGGCTCCTCCCTGATCAATGGGAAGAGAATTTCTAGGGATAATAATGCATATTTTTGCAGCAGCTCCTGCTTTTGACTTACAGCAAACTGGGCCCAAAATCCATGTGTCAGGCCATTTTCAAGATCACAAAAGTCTTCATTCACACTAAACATAGTATCTGAGGGCTCGGTGTAAATGTGAGAATGTCATAAGGACAGCACTAGTGTTTCGTGCCACACAAACGTCCAGTTTAAAGCAGGTACTATACCCACAACAATATAGGAGACAGGAGTCTGGTAGGACAAAAGCACGGTCCTTTAGCAAAGAGACCGGGGATACAAATGACTTCTTTTTGCACCTCTTCGCCCCCTTCTCAAGTATGCCACAGGTTGACATGTGGCTCTACAGACCTGTCAAGCAGGATTTGACACTAGTGTCAAAAAGGACACCCATTGCCCCACCATGAGTATTCCCTTGATCTCAGCAGAGTAATGCCTGGCCATTTATGTCAGCAAATTGTTTGTTCCTGGGAGGCATTTTAAAATCCTTCACCACTATTCAAGGCTGAGCACAGGATGAGACCTGGCAGAGGCTTATGGTAATTAGCCATCTGACAGTTCAGGCAATAGAGGATTGTGCAATGTCTCAATGTTTTAGAGGTTAGAGCATCTACACCTAGCACTGGACAGTAGGCCTTGGCATCATTTTTATTATGTCAGAGTAATTGAAGTAATTTGTATTATATAAATTCCATGTAATGACTGATACTAAAGACATGATGCCACATCACGTAATGTTTCTCCCTTTTGGGAAAATTGCAATTCTAGAATCTCGAAAACAACTTAATAGCAAACATTCTCATGCTCGTCTTCTTTTGGCATCTAAAATTGATATCTTGCAAAGGCGATCAGAACATTGGGCAGTACTTTCAAATGTGAGCAGAAGTTACAAACACAGTTGATCAAACTCAGCATATGGGGTAGGTTTTTAACATGAGCTGCTAGAAAATCAATTCAAAATGCCTTTTGGAGTATATAGTTAACCTAAATGGACAGTATGTTTTAGCACAAAATATTTTTTAAATGTATTTTATATTTTTAAACAGGAATTACCATAAATACTGAGAGGCTATGGTACATATTGTAATAAATGTATCTTACTGTACAGAAGACTTCTCCCTCATCACTCTCTTTGGCTGCAGTCTCTGCTGCATCCACACCATTGGAATCTAATCTGTTTGGAAAAACCAAGTAAGTACAATGCAGCATTTGAGAACAAGTGTGCTGTTTGGCATGATATTTACCAGTATTTTGAGTTCCTTTTTTTAATTTGTAAGGTGGGTGGCCTAGAGTTTGGACTAGAGTAGGTGCCCATATGGGATTCACTTTTTCAGAGTCCAGAAGTCAAATATATTTTGTCCACAATTTCTTGGGTGGTTTTTGGACCTATTTGGTTATTATTTTACTTGAATGATGTTTTACTAAATGGGGTCTAGTTTGCCTTGTGCTAGGTTTCGGGAATAATGTGAGTAGTTGGCCTGGTATATGCTGACCACTAATTATAGAGGGCACCTTGTACCAGTTCAAACATCCATTATTGATGATTAGGTTAAAGACAACCTTTATAGAAAGCTATCCTAGTGGTAGCTGTGGAGAGCATCCTTCAGGTTAAGTCTAGAAGGAATGTACAGCAGCTTGTTTTACCAGTCTATAACCTCCTGAATGACCAAATGAAAGGAGAACCACACAAGGAATATATAAAATATATGTATTTATTACTAAACACTCTCTACTAACCTCTTTATGAGAATAGAGAACAAAGCACACAATATCAAATCGCTAGAGTGACAGTAAATAGCACAATACACAATGGGCTCCAGGGGGAGACCAAACCATATACTAAAAAAGTGGTGTAACAACCATGACCTTACTAGACACAGTGCCTAGAGCACATAGCATCACTGGGACCCCAAGGAACCACCCCAGGTAGTGACAAAGGGGACCCGCGTGCAGTGTCAGAACTCAGGCGCAAGCTTCATACAACTCTATGGGAAAGTCACGGTTGGTATTTTAAAGATTAAGGACATTTAAGAGAGGACTTTGAGCAAACCCTTTCAAACTTAGAAGCTTCTAAGGCCAGCACCCATGTGAGCACCAGAGTACTCGTGTTATCTTACCTAGGGAAGCCGGGTGTCAAATGGTGTCGGGAATCTTCGTCGTTTTCAATGGCGTGATGCTGAAAAGTGCTGCTGCACTGAAGAGGAAAACTGTCCGGTGGGATCCAAGCCTGGGTCGGAGCTGAGAAGAACCTGAAACAGAGGGGACAGAGTCTGTGTCATGTCACAGTGACCAGGGTCACGGTAGACGAATGCCCACCAATGTCGGGTGTTTCAGGTAAGAAGAGGTGAAGCTTGAGTCTGCAGCCACGGGGACCATAAAATGTCGAGGATGACCCAAGTCCGCAGGTGAGCTGTCCCACGAAGGATGTTGAGTTCTAGAGAGTCATTGTCCAGATTGAACAACAACAAGCCTTGGCAACTTCAACCCACGCGGTCAAAGGAAAGATGCTTTGGTGAGGACCAGCAAGGTCCTGGTGACTCCCCAAGTGATGGAGAGTCAGGGCACATCTGCAGCAACAAGGAAATCCCACTAAAAGTTAATGTTGCCTTCACAGGGACCCATAGGCTACCGGACCATGGATCGTGAAGGGGCCTCGATAGAAATCACAAAATACTAGCCCACGGAACACTCATGGAGTTTAGGCCAGTAATCCTAGGTGGAATCACTGCTCAGGGTCTGAACTACAAGTAGCCCAAAGCACAGTTTCAGGGACTTCCGGAAAGCAGATGCTTCTGCAAATGTAAACGGTTCCCAGGAGTTCGGGTTGCACAGTCCCCATGAGGGATACAGGTCTCAGGTTTGCTGAGCACACTAGTCGACCTCGGGGACACTTTGAAACCCACCCCCTGTGTTTCATAGGTCTTCGGAGTCCTCAGAAGCTTCAGAGATGCAAACTGGTCACATGCGTCTTTGGTGCCTGCTTAGCAGGGGAGTAACTCCTTTACTCCAAGAGAGATTCTTCAGTCATCTAGCACAGTGTAGTTCGTCAAAGTACTTGTTGTCTGTAGCAGAGTTTTGTCCAGGTAAATATAAAGTCCGCTAGTGAGGGGTACCTACTTTATACCCAAGGAAGGGGTGGGAAAACTCTGGGGAATTACCTATGGGAGGGTCAGGACAGAAGGGCTGGCTACACCCATGTCCTTTGTCCAGTTAGGCACCAGAACAGGAGCAAATGGCTTCTGCAACTGGTTTGAACTGGACTATGCACAGGGACACCAAATGTGCCCCAGTGCAGACATCAAAGCACCCTCAGAGTGCACCCACCCAGCCCCAATACACTAGAGCCTGTCTGGGAGGTGGTCACAGGACACCTATTGTCAAGCCTTCCTTTGCTGGAGGTTTGTCCAGCAGCAGGAGGGCAGACTCATGTCTGTGGCTGGCAGCATCCATCTTGTGATGCCAGGGTCGAGAAAGCTGGTACCTGGTGTACCCGTGTTGTCAAATTTCTCCCTCTAGGATGGTGGAATCATACTTCCCCGTGGTATGATTCCATGGTGTTTGACACCAAACACGACATGTTTCTCTGCAGCCGTTTTAAAGTTATCTTTTACCACAAGATTATAATGCACTTAAGAGTATATGGTTGGCTGCATCACAAACAACCCTGGAATAGAGGTTCTGAAGGCTGCATAGGGGCTCAGCTCATGCAGGAGCACCCTCTCACATAAAACCAACACCCTGTCTTCAGGATTGAGAAGGCCTGCTATAGGGGTGGCTGATAGGTTTATATGTGCAGTGATATAGGATCGATATAGTGAACCTATATCTAAGTAAGGGGGGTATGCACCACCTTCCACAGGCCGGAGCAGCTGACCTGTTGTGTCATTTTGAATGGTCTCCCAGGGGTGGCATAATACATGCTGCAGCCCCTGAGAGGCCTCTTGAGTACCTATGCCATTGGTACATACTATACCATATACTAGGGACTTATAAGGGTACCCCAGAATCCAATTTGGAGTGTACCTAAAATACATCATATACATTTAGAGGAGAAAGCAGCTAGGCTGGGGTCCTGGATAGCAGGATCCCAACCAGTCTAAGTCGAAAACAGTGAAACATCAGCGAAAAGTGAGGGTAACTATAAGAAGCAGATCCTACTCTCCTACACAACCCCTCCAAACGTCAGGACATTAAATTAACCTTGCCCAGTTGAGACTTTATGTTCTAAGTGGAAATATCTGGAGAGTCCATCTGCATTGGCATGGTTACTCCCAGGTCTATGTTCCACTGTATGGTCCATCCCCTGTAGGGAAATGGACTACCTCAATAGTTTGGGGTTTTCACCCTCCATCTGTTTTATCCATAAGAGGGGCTTGTGGTTTGTCTGAACAATGAAGTGAGTGCCAAAAAAAGTATGACCTCAGCTTCTTCAGAGCCCAAACCACAGCAAAGGCCTCCCTCTCAATAGCTGACCAACTTTTCTCTCTGGAGGTCAGCCTTCTGCTAATAAAAGCTATTAGCTGATCCTGACCGTCATCATTCAATTGTGATAACACAGCCCCTACCCCAGCTTAGATGCATCTGTTTGTAAATGTAAATGTAGTAATATTTGTATAGCGCACCGAATCGACCCCCGAAGAGGTATCTCAGGCGCTTGTACGCATACCGCTGTGAAACCCTTCCTGGCTTTTCCCTGTGAAGTGCCCACTCCTGGGCACCCCCAAGGTGAAGCCAGGCATCCTAGCGTTGTTGGGGCCGTTGTGGAGATTAAGCAAGCTATTGCCCAGAGTTGCAGAGTGGGACCCATGATTAAAATAGGCACCGAGGCGAGAATTATCAGGTCCGCGGAAATTGAGCCCAAGACCCGCCGAGGCGGGATTTGAACCCTGGTCCCGGGCTAGACCTTTGCATCAGGGTCTGCCGCTCTAACCATTGAGCCACACTTCTCCACATTGTTTGGACAATGATGTGTTTTGGAGTAGTCAGGGCTTTGCAGAATGGGAGCATTGCACATGGCCTGCTTCAGGTCATCAAATGCCCTTTGACAGCTAACTGTCCACTGAACTTTCTTTGCCATTCTCTTGGAAGTTAAGTCATTCAAAGGGGTCACTATGGATCCATAAACTTTGACAAACCTCCTATAGTACCCAGTCAGGCCCAAGCAAGCTCTGACCTGAGTCTGGGTGGTTGGACCAACCCAGTCAAGATGTTCTGGATTTTGCTCTGCAATGGTTGAACCTGATCTCCATCTACAAGGTGGCCCAGGTATACAATTTGACTCTGTCCTATCTGGCACTTGGCGGCCTTGATAGTGAGGCCTGCATTCTGCAGAGCCTCCAAAACATTTCCCAGGTGGACCAGGGGATCCTCCCAGGTGGAGCTAAAGACAGGAATATCATCTAGATAAACTGCACTATAGGCTTCAAGGCATGTAAGGACTTCATTTACCAACCTTTGAAAAGTGGCAGGTGCATTCTTCAAACCAAAGGGCATAGCCACACATTTGTAGTGCCCACTAGGGGTAGAAAATGCTGTTTTTGGCTTTGCATCCTCAGTGAATCTGATTTGCCAGTAGCCATCTGTTGCATCAGATGTGCTCAGAAACTTGGCTGAGGTCAAAGCTCATCTGCCCTAGGGATTGGATGGGCATCAGTCCTAGTGACTGCATTGAGACCTCTGTAGTCAACTCAAAACCTCATCTCTCTCTTACCATTCTGGGTGTGAGGGTTGGGTATCAAGACTACTGGACTAGCCCAAGGGCTATCTGAGGGTTCAATCACTCCCAAATCCAACATCTTCTGGACTTCAGTCCTGATACAGTCCCCGAAATGGTTAAGTTGCCTGTAAATCTTATCTTTTTAACAGGCAGACTGTCCCCAGTGTCCACTTCATGAGTGCACCAGGTAGTCTGACTTGGAGTCAGTGAAAACACATGCCCAAACTGATTAGGAACTTTTCTGCAATCAGTTTGCTGCTGGACAGTGAGGGTGCCTGTCAAGGCTACACCATCAACTGAACCATCATCAGGGTACTGTGAGACCAGGTCAGGGAGTGGATCACCTTCTTTCTCCTGTCCCTCATCAGTAGCCATGAGCAATGCCCATGTTTGCCCTGTCAACATATGGTTTGAGCCTGTTGACATGGAGCACCCTATGGGGCCTCCTGTGAGTTCCAAGGTCCACCAGGTATGTAACCTCTCCCTTTTGCTCAGTTATGGTATGAGGGCCACTTCACTTGTCTTAGGGGCGGCTGGGGCCACAGGCTCCAACAACCATACTTTCTGTCCTGGCTGATAAACAGTCAAAACAGCCTTTTGGTCATTCCAGGCCTTTTGTAATTCCTGGCTAGCCTCAAGGTTTTTAGTTGCCTTCTTCATTTACTCAAAAGGAGTTATCAATCTCTCATTTTGACAGACCACTCTTTCAGTCTAGATTGCATCAAATCAAATGAATTTATTTTTCAGTGTTCACTTTCTCTTTTGAAAAACAATTTTTAGTATTGTAAAAGACGGAACAGTAAATATTTGGCTTTTACTTAGACCAATATATTTAACAATTAGTGCTAAAAGATTTTTAGAAAAACGGGGGTTATTTAGTGGAGATGAGTGAGGGATGAAGGATTAGAAAAACGTTTAAAAGACAACATTCAAAACATTCAACTGTTATACACGAATTGACAACCAGACAGACAAGAAATTAAGGAAGGAAATGGAAGGAGTGTGGTGGCCCTGCGCTAGTCCTATTTATGATAGCAGGTGAAACCAAATCCACTCAATGGAGGAAACAACAATCAATACAATCAAAAGGTTAGACCATCAACAATTTTGCATTTGGACAATACAGTTGCAAATGATTGGCCTAAATATTCAGAAGGGCAAGGTCGACGCGTTTCTAATCCCTTAGAATCATGGGATTCTCTTCAGGACCATACGACAATAATCTGGAAAACATAAAACCTTACTGTCGGTCCTATTCATTAACAATTTAGATTTTTCACAGCGTGCTGGGTAGAAAATCTGGATTTTATTAAGGACACGGAGGCTAATATTATGCAAATCTCCTTTATTACCACAGCTCAGTAGCAACAATTGAAGAATACAGAACTTCAATGAACATTCTGAGTAAGAATAAAGTGTCTTAGAAACCATCTCTCACCCTTCTTTGTTGCTGCTGCTGCTCAGAAAGATAAGTAGCTCTTCCTTATCCTCTGACTTACTTTACTAATTACCTCCTATTTGATAGTATATTTACCTTATAACAGAAACTACTACACTGGGAACCTCTCCCAACAAGATCACAGAGGCTCGATTCATTGCATGTCTTATTGAGTCTTGTATGCTTTATGTGTATGCTATATGCTTTATGTTTAAGCTAATTTTGAAGTATGCCTGTGTTTTCATGACAATTGCCTCTTTTAATGATCGGTTTCCTTACACCCCTCACAATGCCCCTCTCCGGTTCTACTTCGGACCGGTTTCAATACTTATTGTCCTTTGAACACAAGGTTAAACGCGCTCACCTCCGTGATCCTTTCACCTCTTGAACACGCTGGGACAATCCATTTCCACTCCTATTTCATTCGTTTGTATTTTACTTACGATGCCACACGTCCCGCATTTCTTCCGGATTAGAGAAATTGACCTTGGCAACGGCCGACGCACGCGTATTGCGTGCGTGGCGGCCATTTTAGGTGATTGGGCACCCCGTATAGGTTTTCTATTGAACGACCATTTTAGGATGCTGGGATCACTTACTGTCTCAATCGAGTGACAGTTTACTTCTACATACACCTCGGATTTTCAAGAAACAACAGCGTTTTTCATTGCAGAGAGCCTAATTCTATAATATCTTGAGATTTAATCCTTATATCAATAGTGGACTTAATACTATTTTAACTCTACAACTCCGGGTAAGACCTTAACATGTCAGACCCTATCCCTAACATTGAGGGACAACTAGAAAAATTAGTTAGTAAGGCCTTTGAGAAGTTCTTGGATTCCATTGATGAAAACATTAGCAAGAGACTTGAAGCCTTACAATCCCCGCGCCCTTCTACTAGTAGTAATCAATCAGGAGCAATGAAGGCTCCCAAAAAACGGGCAATTGGAGGAAAAGAACTCAAAGATAAAAAAAAACCTAAAACATCCTCCGCCCCTTCACGCCCTCGGGGTGGTGACAAGAATGGTGCCTCGGGCACCCCTTTCGGGCAAGATGAAGGCCCAGAGCCCCGTATTGATATTGATTCCGAAGATAATTCAGATCAAGAAATGGACCTATCTTATTCATCTGAATTTAATACTGATGAGGATGAGGCGCAAAAAAGGGGAACAGGGAGCTCTGATGGGACATCTAAGGTCCTAGATAAAAATATAGCCCTACTAGACCCTTTTGGAGATCCTATGTTCGACCCACTCCTAATCAAACACCCTCTGTCCCCTGAGTGGGCTCCCTCCCAACATGTAGGAGAATACCTCTCATTCTGGCTACGAAAAGAGATCCCTCAAGAGGTCAGGACAAGACTTAGATCTGAATGTCACAGACCTTCCCTACCTAATAAAATAACCTCTACACCTGAACTTGACCCTAAGGTGATAGCATTCATTTCAAAGACCTCTCGAGATCCTAGAAAGGGACTAGATAAAGGCCTTAGATCCTGCCAAGACCGCCTACTAGACTCAATTGGGCCAATAACAAAAATATTTGAGATGGCGGAAACTGCATATTTGGAGGATCGACAGGTCGACCCTAAAGAACTGAGGGAATGGGTCCAAAGGGCTATATGTCTAATTGGTAATGCCAATACCGCTCTATCTATTGAAAGAAGGAAAGGGATCTTATTCAAGATCGACCCTAAACTAATTGAATTGGCGAAAAACGATGGGGGCCAAAATACTCAAGGCTTTCTCTTTGGAGAAGAATTCATTAAAGACATGGCAAGATATGTCGGAGGATTTAGCTCAATACAAAAGTCACAGAAAGATATAAAAAGAGTATTCCAAGATCGTGTTTTTACACGGGCCGGGAGAATGCGGGGTCGTTTTGTTCACTTCTGAAGAGAAGACTAGTCCCTCTCTGACCAGGCATCTTCCTTCTTTGTTGCTGCTGCTCAGAAAGATAAGTACTATCTCTCCAAGCTTAGTACCATAGCCTAATTTAACCTTATGTATGCTGAATGCTTGTATGTCTAAAGGTTAATAATATTACCATGTATGACAATGATAAGGTTGTGTTTCCCTTTTCTGGGCATGATTTATTTGCCTTTTCTCAGCAGTGACTCTGTTCTCTATCTCGACTTGTTTTAGGGCTTCAGTTTTGAGACTTCTCTCTCTTTCTGTTGTCTAAATTGTCCTCTGATTTTAAGTCGCTCTAACCCTTACGATATGTATACTTCATGGATTTGTACCAAACTTTTGAATGGTTACACCTCACGCGGACAACCTCGCGCTGCCTTCACTCGTAGTTGCCCCCAATACCGCTTCATTTCCCCTCTCCGGGATCAGCGGTATCGTTTCAACTTTTAAACCATTACATCTCTCACGCCGGTTAGCTCGCGCTGCTCGCGCTGCTCTCACCTTCACTCGTAGCTGCCCCCGCCGCTCCATTTCCTCCGTTCAGCCTTCTCCGCGCACATGAACAATGACGTGCCTTAGAGGAAAGCACCCTGAAGGGCACCACGCATGTCGCAACGTGCGTGACAACCATTTTGTATACCTGACAACCATTTTTCCTTCGGCATCAGGCAAACGAACGGTCTTTTCCTCGAGATCAGCTGTATTCACACCCTGACTTCGCGTTTTTAATCGGTAATTTTTCCGATTAAATAGCTCACCTTTTCTTCATTATTGTTATTAGCCTCATAAAAAAAAAAGAATAGAAAAAAGAGGGGAGAGGTATACTTACTAACAGAGAGGTTACCTATTAACAAGAGGCATAATTATTAACAATGTCTACATCCCCATCTCTCGACCAAAAGCTAGAGGAACTCGTCAATAAGGCTCTAGAGAAAGCCCTAGGCTCAATTGACGACGCTATTAATAAAAAATTGGACTCCCTTTCCAATCTATCCTCTGCACCCTCTACCAGTAAAACCAATCGGGTATCTAAAAGTAATAGAAAAAGGGCTATTATCCCGACTCAAACCAAGAAAGGCGCAAAGAAGCTAAAGAGCTCTATTTCTACAGGCCCTAGAGGCGCTGACCATACTGGTGCCTCGGGCACCCCAGATGGGCATGATATAGGCCCAGAACTTCCTATCGACATCAACAGCGACGAAAGCTGTGAGGAAGAAATTGAGCTATCATGCTCATCAGGATTTAATACAGATGTGGAGGATGCGAATGTTAGGAGAAGCGGAAGCTTAGAAGGAGCTTCTAAGGCCTCAGCCTCTAACAGTATACCTCTAGACCCATTCGGGGAAGAAATGTTTGATCCCCTTCTAATTAAGCACCCACTCTCCCCGGAATGGACCCCCTCGCAACATATCGTTGACTACCTTTCATTCTGGCTTAGAAGGGAAATACCCCAAGAAGTGAGGTCTAGACTCAGATCTGAATGCCCACGCCCATCCCTACCAAATAAAATCGCAATGACCCCAGAGTTAGACCCTAAGGTCGTGGCTTTTATAGCCAAAAACAACAGAGACGCTAGAAAAGGTCTGGACAAAGGGCTTAAATCTTGTCAAGATCGCCTTCTTGATATAATAGGACCTCTTGCTAAAATATTCGAGATGACGGAATCTGCATACGTAGGGAATAACCAGATTGATATCAAAGAACTACGAGAATGGGTGCAAAGAGCAATATGCCTTGTTGGCAATGCTAATACTGCCATCTCCACGGAAAGGAGAAAAGGATTCTTACTTAAAATAGATCCTAAACTCATTGAACTAGCCAAGAAGGACGGAGGTCCCGACTCACAAGGTCTCCTCTTTGGCGAGGACTTCATTAAAGAAATGGCTAAGTATGTGAGCGCATTCAGCTCAATTCAAAAGTCACAAAAAGAAATTTAAAAAGTATTCAGCGATAGAGTTTTTACCAGGGCCGGGAGAATACGGGGTTGTTTCCCCGGCCGCGGAACTCAATCTTCAAGACCCTTCAACACCCGCGGAGGAAGATTCTCCAGCAACTATGGCTCCCAATTCTTCCCACAGAGACAGAGAAACCGAGGACGCATCTTCAGAGGCGAGCGGAGACAACGTTCCTTTTCTTCAGGTAGGAACCTTGAAAGACCAATCAGATATCCCTGCAAGGGTGGGAGGGAGACTTCGCCAATTCGCTGGGAACTGGAACTTAGTATCACAAGACAATTGGGTTTTAGATACAGTAAAGGGTTACAAAATAGACTTTCTAGGTATTCCCTTTCAAACTCGCCTCCCTCGCAAGATTGCTTTCTCTCTCAAAGACCGAGACCTAGGGCCAGATGTAGGTAGAACTTATTTACCGATCCTTAATTACCGAATTTTACCGATTCGGTAATTAAGAATCGGTAAATAAGAAGGGGGGGTATGTAGGAACATCCAGATGTTCCATTTACCGAATCGGTAATTATCTGTATTTACCGATTCGGTAAATACCGACCGGTAATGCTCCATTCATTCCTATGGGCTTTGAAGCCCATAGGAATGACTTGGGCATTACCGGTCGGTATTTACCGAATCGGTAAATACCGATTTTGACAAGGGTGCAGGGGGTGTCACTTTGACACCCTCTAGCACCCCCAAAAAAGGTTTCGGGGCCATGTGGCAGGCATACCTGCCCTAAGGGCAGGTCTGCCTGTCATATGGCACAGGTGTGCAGCAACACATGTGCATGCACACCGGAATCGGTATTTTACCATCAAATATATTTGATGGTAAAATACCGATTCGGTAAGGGTTGGGGGACTCAGAAGAGTCCCACCTACATATCAATTTTACCGAATAGGTAAAAATACCGATTCAGTATTTTACAGAATCGGTAAATATACCGATCGGTAAATTTACCAATTCTGTAAAATACAGGGCCCTACATCTCAAATTGCATTTACCGGTCGGTAACGGCCAAATTCGGCCGTTACCGACCGGTAAATGCCTACCTACATCTGGCCCTAAGTCTCCAAAGAAGTACAAGAACTGTTACAAAAAGGGGCAATAGTTGAGACGGAAACGGAAGGTTTTCTCAGCAATGTTTTTCTAGTGGAGAAAAAGAACAAGGAACAGAGACCCGTAATAAACCTAAAAGACTTAAATCGTTGGGTAGTTTACCAACATTTCAAAATGGAGGGTATACACCTCCTAAGGGATATTTTGAGGAAAGGGGACTGGCTCACGAGGTTAGACCTGAAAGACGCCTACTTAACAATTCCCATCTGGGAACCCCACCAGAAATTTCTCCAATTCACTTGGTTAGGAAAACTTTACCAATTCTGCAGTCTTCCATTCGGTCTGTCGTCCGCCCCCTGGTGTTTCACCAAGATGTTACGCCCTGTAACCGCCAGGCTCAGGGAGAGAGGGGTGGGACTGATCATATACCTAGACGACATCCTTATAATGGCCCAGTCGAAAGAGACTGCATCTCTCCACACAAACCTTGCAATTCAGGTTCTGGAACATCTGGGTTTCATCATAAATACCAAGAAATCTTGTACTACTCCCAACCAACAAACACAGTTCCTAGGCTTTACGGTAGACACTCTCAAAGCGGAACTGAAATTACCCTCCGAAAAAGTCAGAAAAGTGAGAAAGGAGTTGAGGAAGGCTCTCGCGAGGAAGACCTTCCCTCTGAGAGTACCAGCGAGAATCATTGGCCTCCTTTCTTCGACAATCCAAGCTATCTTCCTGGGACCCCTCTATTATCGGGCACTCCAAAGACTAAAGGCGAGTGCTCTAAGATCAAACCATTCATATTCCCATATGATTTCTTTGAATCAGGAATCGAAGACGGCACTCCTTTGGTGGCTCAGGAATGCGGAAGCATGGAACGGCAGAGCCATCTTCGGGGAACAACCGGATCTGATAATAGAATCAGATGCGAGCTTGGAAGGATGGGGAGCGAGATGTGGGAAATACTCCACAGGCGGTCGTTGGACCACTCAAGAGAAGAGATTGCATATCAACTGCTTAGAATTACTGGCAGGTTCATTTGCAATTCGCTGTTTTACACCCAAAACAGCGAAATGCTGTGTGACATTGCGCATGGACAATGTTTCGGCAGTCCGCTATGTCAACAAATTGGGCGGTCCACATTCCAAGGGCCTGACAGACCTTGCCAAGAGTTTTCGGGAATATTGCTTGAACAAAGGTATTTCGGTTATAGCGGAACACATTCTGGGCCTGAGCAACGGTGTCGCAGACTGGTACTCCAGGAATTTCAGAGATTCAAGCAACTGGAGATTAGACAGACAAACCTTTCTGGCCATTCAATCAATGTGGGGCCCATACAGGACAGACCTTTTTGCGGATCGTCTAAAGGAATTCTTCAGTTGGAGACCGGACCCTCAAGCTCAGAATGTAGATGCCTTTCTACAAGATTGGAGAGGTCTGAAACCTTATGCCAAGGTTTTGTGGCAAATGTTAACTCTCAACTTAACATTTAGTCCAGCACGTACTCAGCTCATATCTGTACTTATGATTTTGGTCTTTTCTCTCAAAGGGCTGGAAAAAGAGAAATAGAAAGAGGGGGCTCATGAGTTATTAAGGTCTGGTGAGATGTCCTTGGTGAAAATAGTCCATTTGGTTATGTTACTTAATTAGTTGCTGCTAAACACGACCTCCTGGGTCCACTAAGATTTTTTTTTATTTTTTATTTTTTTGTTTAAATTTATATGGCGCACAGCTACCCAACAAAGGGTTTCCCGGCGCAGCAGATCCCAATGTCAATGCGGTTACAGAAAACTAGATGTTAAATAGCCATGTTTTTAAGGCTTTTCTGAATTTGATGTAACTTGACTCAGACCGCAATGTATGTGGCATTGAATTCCAAAGTGTGGGTCCTAGAAGTGAAAAGGACTTGCCACCCATGCGTGACAACTTGATCTTTGGGATTTCAAAATGATTTGCCGTGGAAGACCGAAGAGATCTGGAAGGACGATAGGGGCGCACCAGGTTTAGCAGGTATTTTGGAGCGGTATTGGTGGAAATCCTGTGCATAAAGCATAGGGATTTAAATTTGACTCGATTTTCAATTTTTAGCCAGTGTAACTTCCTGATATATTTAGTAGTAGGAGTAGAGATGGAAATTTTCCAGAGTAGTCTGGCTGCTGCATTTTGTACTGATTGTAACCTGCGGACAGTAGCTTTATTCGCCCCCAGGTACAGAACGTTGCCATAATCCAGTCTGGATGTTATTAGGGCGTTGACAACTGTTTTCTTGGTGTTTTCAGGCAACATCCAACAGATCTTTTTTAGCCATTTCAATATGGCGAAGCAGGTAGCCGAAGTCTTTACTGCTTGCTGGTGTAGACTAAGTGAGTCGTCAATAATGACTCCCAGATTGCGGGCATGAGTAACGGGGGTAGGGGGGTGCCCATTTCAGTTGGCCAATGTTGGGGACCCCAGAGTTCTTTATTTTTGCCCAACACGATTAATTCAGCGATTTTACTAAGTCCGAGTTGTAGGGTAGAAGAATTATCAGAGTCTACAGCTGATAAAGAAAAAAGCAGCTGAGAGTCATCAGCGTAAGAAAACATTAAAAGCCCTGTATCCTCCACTATCTTGGACAGGGGACTCATATATACGTTGAAAAGCAACGGGCTAAGAATGGAGCCCTGTGGCACTCCGTGTTTGAATGTCATGGTATCAGAGCAGGCAGTTTGTGAGAATACCTGGAACGTGCGGTTTTCCAATAATGATCTGATGCAGTTGAGAGCCGCCCCGCGGATGCCTAGGGAGTGAAGTGTCTGGGCAAGGACCGCATGCGACACGGTGTCGAATGCCGCACTGAGGTCGAGTAGCACGAGTGCCACTGTTTCGCCCTTGTCCACCATGCGACGGATATTTTCGGTCACCCCCAGCAAGGTAGTCTCTGTGGAATAACCTGCACGGAATCCCGACTGGTGGGATGGTAACAAGTCATGAATGGTGATAAAATCAGTAAGGCAGCGATGTACATGCTTCTCTAATATTTTTGCAAAGGTGGGCAGCAAAGATATTGGGCGGAAGTTGGCTGGCAAATTGGGGTCTGCGCCAGCTTTCTTCAAAAGCGGATGAATCATTGCATGCTTCCATTCACTGGGTACGGATTGTTCCAGTAACGAAGTATTGAGGAGATCAGTAACAGTAGTTAAAACGTTGCTGTTAAGTTGCTTTAAAACTGAGCATGGCAGTGGGTCTCTGGGTGAGCCAGATTTAATGGTTTTTAGCAGCCCTTGAACCATATCAGGATTCAGCAGGGGCCAACTATCAAGTGTGGCAGAAGATGCATTAGCCAGAGTAGGGCAATCAGTAGTACCTATGGCATTACCTGGACTAGGTGATGCACAGTTGGAGGTAGCTTCAGGGGTTGAGTCATGTTTATTAGAAACTAGGTTAATATCTTGGTGGATTCTATCAATTTTGTTGATGAAGAAGGTGGCTAACAGGTCACATTGTGTTTTGTTAAGTTCCGGTGGATCCGACGAACAATATGCAAATTGCCATTATGTGGGAGATTTCCAGTTTATTTGGAATTGTTTCTGGAAACGAAAACCGAAGAAATGTATAAAAATCGTGCTTTAAACTCATCCTACAAAGAATGACCAGAGCAGTCTGTCACTCAGAAATGCTTGAATGATGAGCGATCCACACTCGCACAAAAACCAGAAGGGGTGGCATTTTAACATGCTCGTTACTGATGGAAATTAGCATTGGCACAGTCCTTGTTGACTAGTTCAGGTAAAATCTCGCACAAACCTACGGAACGACCGGAAATGCGAAACGACAGTTGGGCAATAAAGGCTGCAGAATAAATCTGTTTTGTATTTGTTCACATATTTTTCGTTCCTGTCTTGTTCACATTTTTAAAGTAAAATGTTCATGGATTTGACAAGTTGAACACTGAAAAATATGGAAATTTCTTTGCAAACGTTTTTGAGCTACCCTTTGAAGGTGTAGGACAATGTTCCCATTGGTTATACATAAATACATTTCTAGGTGAGACACGTTTAGGCAAGAAATGATGACCATAATGGTTATAACAATATAGTTGTTCATAGTCTGATGAACCCTCTAAATATTCATGATTTGTGAATACTGCAGACATTTCTAGACCAGACATCATGTTATTAACAGTCTCAAAGTCCCAATCATCAGGGAAGGTACTAGAGGTAATAAAGTCACTTAATGAAATTTTAAACAAGTGTGGAATCTTCAAGAGTTCCGACCGGCCAAAAATGTCATATTCGGTTTTGTCCCAAACTATACCATCTGCCATAGGAACGGCAGTGATGTTCACTGCTGACAAGTCTCTTGCTTCACAATGGGATGATTTGTGTGGCTGGAGAAGTAAGTTCACTCTTGTACTTGCTGTGTCCATTTGAATATATCTTCTATTTCTAAGCATGCCCGGAGTTATTACCAGAGCTAACCAAAGTACAAAGAAAATTATTCCCAAAACAATCCATAGTTCAATCCATGGTGAAACCAGATAAGTCTTTTCCAGGAGATGAAAAAAATATGTTGCTTGTTCTTTGAAAGCTCTTTGTTCTGGCGTTGTTTCAGGTTCGCTGGGATCCTCAGAAAACGTATCAAAGTTAATGAAATAGCTAGAGGCGGTTCTGTCAATGGTTGGAATTGCATCAGGATTCGTTGAGTTCGCTGGAACCAGTTGATCACTTGTTACTTCGTTGTAGACAGTTGTATCAGGACGAACTGTTATTTGGGTCTCAAGAGGGATAAGTTCCATAGCAGTGTTGCTTAGTCCTTCATTTCTCACTGTATAATCTTCAAAGGTGATGAGTCTCTCAGTTTGAACCTCTTGGATTGTAGCAAGAGGAGTGCGTCTGCTACATTGTCAAAGTCCACTTGGCCTACTGCTTAGTATCGGCAACATAGTGTGGTTTGATCAGGTCGATGGACACAAATATTTTCTCCTTTTTACCAGCAAGGGGCGGCAAAAGAAATGTTCTTGATCCGTGGATTGCTAGGACAGGTACTGGTTATCTGTAAGAAGGCCCTGATTTCTTCTTGTCCATGATCTTTTCTCTGACTAGATCACCAAGCTTTGAGATCCAGGCAGGCCTTGCTGGGATGGCCGGATTTTTCCCAGTGGTAGGTGGCTTCAGGAACACGTTGCTTTGTTTTGATCTTAGTTCATTTAAGTCCTGTAAAACAGCCAAAAAATCTTTGATATCAAATTTCTTATTTTGCACCACTCTGCCTTGCATGTCAAGGTCCGGTACCAACATTCCTCCTCCTACCTCGGGAATTTGAACGTTTCTCTTTGGAATGTTGTTTGTTATTTTCCCACTTCTTTTTAGAAGATGTAAGATTGTTTTTAGTGAAGGCCTTTTCCGGACTTTCGGACAGTTGTGGTTTAACTGGTTTCCCACCCAAACTGTCTCTGCCAAATTCTTCATAGGATTTTCAATTATTATGGCTAGTGCTTGTTGTTGTTCTGCTACATCAAATTCCCTTAATTTCTGGCGGATCGTCACTGATGGTGCTTCTCCGTTAATATTAGATAATATTATTGTTGAGACCTGGTCGAAATTTGTCAGTAATTTCATACCTAAATTTAGAGCAGGTTCAGCCCGTATTCATTATGAATCTGTTTCAGGACATCAGGTATTACCGTCATAGATGGAACACCATGTGTTTTAGTGTAAATTGCAGCAAAAACTGTACCCCAAGAGGTGCAATCTTCAAAATGTGGTGTGATCCCCATTAGTAAGCAGATCGTTAAGATTCTGTGTTTTTCATAAGGGCTAGTATTAGGAAATACCGCTTCGATTTGAGACTTTTTTTTAGCTATCCAGAATGGAATTTGTTCACATTTTGTGAGCATTTTATCCATGATTGTGTGTAAAGTCTGTGGAGTTATTTTTAGTGTACTCCCCTGGTGAGAGGTTTGTTTTGGAATAGCTATTGTTGGTTGGACTGTGAAAGTCCGCATGACATATTTAACCAATTGTCTATATATTTTGATTAACTCTTTCAGTTGAGCTAGTAGTAGTTTCATTAAAACCTGTATAATCAAAAGCTACTGCGACATTGTTGGGTACAGCTCCATCGGTTTCAGTGTTATTCCCGTTATTAGAAACTGTTTAATGAAAAATGCAGAGCAAGTTTCAAGGGAACAAAGATAAGGTGCACTATATTTTGGAACACTGTATCCTTCAACGTTGAACAAACCAAACAGCTAATACATAGGATTTTTGTCCTACTCAGCTATGGTGGATATTATCCCTACCCACTCCAGACGTCTTATGGAGTATTATAAGTAGATGGTCTCTGAGAAAAGCACAACTAAGTTACTTCAGTATCTAGCGTTTAATTTGTGTCTTATCAAACCATTGGGTGCCATGTAGTGTAGTTCCTTCATTCCTGGTAGGCTCTGCGCATTGGAATAATATGCACTATAGTTTTGACATAGGACTGAGGTCAGTATGTCTCTATCGAGTACATTAAATTTAATTACTTGTGTGTGCCAGCTAACTCAGAGGTCACTAGAAACTTCTTGAATAAACAAGAAGGGGTTAGTTTCTGACAACCACATAAATATGACAACTTTGTTTCTCTTTAGAATGGGAACAATCTCAGAATCATGGAAACAATAGATAACAGTAAGACAGAATGGGAAGTACAATATGTACAACCTTAGCAGTAAGATCAAATAATACTACCATAGCATGATTTATAGCTATGACAGATATTCATAAAAATACATACATAAATAGCACAGGCTAAAATATGAATACTCATCTGGTGCTTTTAAATAGTTCTACCCCCAGTGTACCTAACCTAAGTGTAGTACGAGGTGAGAAGTAGGTACTGTTTTCTACAGCATAGCTAGCTATGATTTAGTTTTGCCAAGAGTTGCCAAGAGTCCCTCTAGGTTCTAATCTGCTTCATACCTTAGAATGAGAGAGGTTGGAATCTCTTTTCGAGTCTCGATCTCTAACACCTCGCAAGGGGGTCAGAAACACTGGAGCTAGATTCTCTGTGAGGAGGATGACAGCGTCTGGTCAGCGCGTCAGGCGGGGACTCAAATTCCTTCCAAACTTGCCGTGGCGAGCCGACTAGCTGTGCCGTGCAATCACGCAGCCAAACCGCACCGTTGTTTGCCATTGCAAGTGAAGGTATATTTATTCCTTAAAGCTATTTAGGAATGCCAGTATTGACGTAAAAGTTGGGCAGAAGAATGTCATGAATGAACCCCTAAGGAATATATGTTCATGCATAATAAATGAGTTCTTGGAAAAATCAATAATCCAAGCAAGGGAAAGTCCTGAAGGCTTAAGAGTCTGGTTTTCCAAGAACTCATTGTGACGTGGATAGACGGATGTAGGTGACCATGCCTGTATTTGCTTAGCATGAATAATGCCTAAATAAGGATAGGATTTCTATGCCTAAATAAGGGCAATGTGAATTGTGCCTATATAAGGGCATACATCGGGAAACCTATATACAGTTTCTAAATCGACACACAACAAGTCCATCATCCCAGTAGATCCTATGAGACCCACTAACACTCCCAGCAGCCTCAGCAACAGCTTGTTGTCTGAGGGGTTCAAGAGAGAGGCAGCTCAGCTGCTCCTGACTCAGATCTGCCCTGGAAGGGCTCCCAGTCCCCAAGAACTCAACCTGATCAGGCTCAAGCTCCTCTGGGACAGTTCCTTCTTCAGGACTAAGATTATCTCCCTCAAGAGAATGATCTGTACTCTGAGTCATGGGGGGGAGACATTGCCTTGCCCCTACTGCTACTTCTCTTGGAAGGCGCCTGGTCCATTTTTCCTGGATCCAGGGCCTGTTCAGTGGAAGACATTTTTGCCTGTGACCTAGTCATAGCAAACAGATCTGCAGGGATACCCAACATTTCTGCATGCGTCCTGAGTTCCACTTCAGCCCAAGCTGAAGTTTCTAAATCATTGAACAACAAGCATTCAACAGGGAGGTCTGCACTTACCACAACATTCTTAGTGCTAGTTACTCCTCCCCAGGTGAAATTAACAACTGCCAAGGAATGGTCTGTCCTGACATTGCTAGCATTGGTCATATGATTTGCTCAGGAGCCACAAGATCTTTTGTCACCATTGTGACACCACTGTGACACTTGCTCCTGTAGCACTGAATGCCAAGGCCTCTTTTCAATTTATCAAAGGCTGCTGTCTGTATTTGCCAAGATTACTGGGACTGACAAATAAGGAGGCAATATCCATGCCTCCATCACAGATCAGTACAGCCTGAGTAGGAACTCTGACTAGGCCAGAGTCCACCTCAGATTCCAGGGTTAACCCCATTACACCCATATTCTGAGTACCACCACTTGGAGCTGCACTAGGGGGAACTGTTGACTTAGGGGCAATGGTGGCTGGAGTTGAGTCCTTTGACTTGTTACAATCACTTGTCCAATGGGTCTTCTGTTTACAGATTTGACACCATGGTTTCTTCGTGCCTTTTTCCTTGTAGGATTGTGACTCCCCACCAGATGCAGATTGTTGGGGCCCTTGAGAAGACTTCTGGTCTTTACCCTTCTCCCCACCCTTATCAGAGTTTTTAGAATCTTGCTTCTTGGAGTCACCACCTTGGTCCTGAACCTTCTGCCTCACCTTGGTTCTGTCCATGTATCTGCCTTCTGGCCCAATTCTTGGGGAGAGTTTGATCAAAGTCCACCAGGTACTGATGCAACAACTGATTTTGACAATTATTAACGATCAGCTCCCTCATAATTAAATTGTACACTCCTTTAAAATCACACACTTTACTGCCAAGTAACCAGCCTTTCAGAGACTTAGTAGCACAATCTACAAGGGCAACCCAGTCTGGAGTCTATGCCTTTTGGGTATCTCTGAACTTAATCCTGTATTGTTTAGTGGTTAAGCCAAACCCATCAATCAGAGCACTCTTCAATACTTTGTAATTATCAGCATCCTCTTCTCTAACAGTGAGGAGCTTGTCTCTACCTTTGTCTGCAAAGGAGAGCCACAAGATTGCTGCCCACTGCTCCTGAGGGACCCTCTGTACTTTACAGGCCCTCTCAAGTGCATTTATCCATTTGTGGATGTCATCCCCAATCTGGTAGGGAGGGACAGTCTTGTTCAGGTTCCTATGGTCATGAGTATGTTCTCTACCTCTAAGGACATTATTGCTGCCACCAAGGGGCTCTATCCCCAACTTTTGTGAAGCTCTCTGAAGATACAGGGACTCCCTATCTAAGGCCAATTGCTCTCTCTTGGTTCTGAGCTTAACTGTCTCAAAGTCAAGCGGTTGGCACTTCTTGTCATAAGAGGATTCCCTTTTATGAGAAGCTGAAGTCCCTACAAATTTATAGTGCCTTTTCACAGGACTTTCCCTACCTTCCTAACCCCTCTAATCCATCTATCAAGGGCACTAGGCTGTCACTCAAACCTGAAATTTCCCATGACGACCTAGCCAAACTTTGCGGAAAGGTTAAGTCCGGTTCCCCTACAGACCCCATGAGACCGGCCCAATTTCTTGAATCTTTAGATTTTTTCCTCCCATCCTTGGCCACGCTACTTAATCTCTCCTTTTCCTCGGCTGTGGACCCAACCTGCTGGAAACACGCATTGGTCTCCCCTATTATTAAAAAGCGTACTTTAAACCCCACAAAGCTGGAAAACTTTAGACCCATCTCGCTGCTCCCATTGGGTGTCTAAACTAGCAGAAGCCCACGTGAATAATATCCTGTCCCACCACATGGTCCAAAACACCATCTTGGACCCATCTCAGAAAGGGTTCAGGCCAGGACATAGTACCGAGTCTGCCCTTTTGTCTACCACCGAACACCTCCAGAATATACTTGATGCCGGTCAGAGTGCAGCGCTGATTCTACTTGATCTCAGCGCAGCCTTTGATACGGTTTCCCATAACATCTTGCTAAAAGGCATCGAGGCTATAGGAATTAGTGATCTCGCCCTTGACTGGTTCCGTTCATTCTTGAAGGACAGATCCTTCCGGGTCTCAGCCCCTCCGTTTACCTCCCGGTCCCACCCCATCGGCCAAGGAGTTCCCCAGGGCTCTGCATTCAGTCCATCCCTTTTTAACCTTTATGTGCAGCCTCTCTCGGCAGTGGCCAAAGAGTGGGAGCTCACGCTGGTGTCGTACGCTGACGACACGCAGCTGGTCATCACTCTCACTGAGGGCCCTTCAATCTCGGCCACGAGATTTAGGGATGGCCTGGCTGCAGTTGCCCAGTGGATGACAGGCAACTGCCTACAGCTTAACGCAGGGAAAACGGAGGTGCTGCTCCTCGGAAAAAACTCCAGTTATTGGAGTGATCACTGGTGGCCTTCCTTGCTGGGCCCCATCCCATCACCGAAAACTCTGGCTAAAAACTTGGGCGTCTGGCTGGACTCCTCACTTAGTTTTCAGCTAATTGTTCAATCCATCATTCTCTCCCGGTTGGACTACGCCAGTGTTCTATTTTTAGGCGCCAATAAAGCAGAGACAGCACGGTTGCAACGGGTACAGAACTCAGCGGCAAGGGCCGTGGTGGGCCTCCCCCGTAGGTGCTCCGTCAGAGCTACTATTCAAAGATTACACTGGCTACCTATCGAATCTCGAATTCAATTTAAGGCCCTCACTATTGCTTTTAAAATTCTCAAATCAGAATGTCCTGAACTTCTACGCCCGCTCTTAGTACCTTACATCCCGCAACGCAATCTGCGTTCCTTAGGTCAACATCTTGTGACTATTCCTCGAACGAAGCTCTGCCGTATTGGTGGCCGCTCCTTCAAAGTTCTGGGGGCAAAACTTTGAAACTCCCTGCCACTGAACATTCGCTCCCTGGATAACCTGTCCGCTTTCCGGAAGGCAATTAAAACCCATCTGTTCCCACTGTCCTAGGCCATCTCGTTTCTCCCTCCCCATTCCCCTCAGCAGTTATTTTATGGTTATTAGCGCCGGGACGCCTCGTTGCTGGGGCAGCTGTTCGCGCTTAAACAAATACATAACATAACATAACAGAAGTAACAGAATGATTAGATTCCTGAGAAGGAGATCTTGATCTTCTTGGTAAACTGTTAACTCTTCCTGGTGGAGTGAAGAGAGGACCACTGGGGCCTTCTCCTCCATCCACAGGAAGAATTGGATTGTCCAGGTTTGAATCATTCTGATCATCCTGGTCAGCATTAGAGTCCAGGTCATAGACGTTTTCACTTTCTTGCCTTGCCTCTTCTGCTGTCTCACCCACCTTGCCTGTCTCATCAGACCCTGGGGTCTTTCTTAGGACATCTACAAGCAAAGCCTCTATGAGGTGTTGAGTGTTTGGGTTTTTCCTGTCTTCACTCTTCTAGAATCACAGATATTTCTCAATTCCTGAAATGAGAGATGGTCATACTTAGTTAGCAAGGAGCCACTGGCTTCTGCCCTAGAAGACATACTAGTGCCATGTGGTGTACGTACCTACCTTACCTAGTGGGAACTAAACTCTCTTGAGTTGGAGAAAGGGTGTGCTAGACCCTTGACTTACCCAACGCTAAGTTCAATAGAACTTACTTATTCTAGTCTTGATTTATATTTACCTAATACCTTTAGTGGTTTTCAGTTAGTCACTCAATAAGATTATCTGGTAAAACAATTCCAAGCTTGAATCCCAACCGCTGCACACCAATGTGAGAAGTTGGCCTGGTATATGCTGACCACTAATTATAGTGGGCGCCTTGTACCAGTCCAAACAACTCTTATTTATGATTAGGTTAAAGACAACCTTTATAGAAAGCAATCCTAGTGGTAGCTATGGAGAGCAACCTTCAGGCTGAGTCTTGAAGGAAAGTAAAGCAGCTTGTTTTACCAGTCTATAATCTCTTGAATGACCAAATGAAAGTACACCACACCAGATATATATCAAATATGTATTTATTACTAAACACTCTCTACTAACCTCTTTATGAGATTAGAGAACAAACCACGCACTAATAAGTCGCTAGAACGACAGTAAATAGCGCAGTACACAGTGGGCTCCAGGGGGAGACCAAACCATGCACTAAGAAAATGGTGCAACAACCCCGACTTGACTAGGCACAGTGCTGGGGCAAGTAGAATCACTGGGACCCCAAGGAACCACCCCAGGTAGTGACACAGGGGACACACGGGGGACGGGAGCAGTGTGAGAACACAGGCACGATCTGCGTACAACTCTATGGGAAAGTCACAGTGGAATTTTAAAGATTAAGGACACTTAGGAGAGGACTTTAAGCAAACCCTTTCAAACTTAGAAGGTTCTAAGGCCAGCACCCTTTTGAGCACCAGAGTACTTGTGTTACCTAACCCAGGGAAGCCGGTGCATAGGTGTCAAATGGTGTCGGGAATCGTCGTCATTTTCAATGACCTGATGCTGAATGCCGTGAAGAGGAAAAGTGTCCGGTGTTATCTAAGCCTGGATCAGAGCTGAGAAGAACCTGAAAGCAGAGGGGACAGAGTCTGGGTCCCTTCACAGTGACCAGGGGCACGGTGGACTCATGTCCACCAATGTCGGGTGCTTCAGGTGAGAAGAGGTGAAGCTTGACTCTGCAGCCACGGGGACCAGGAAATGTCCAGGATGACCAAAGTCCACAGGCGAGCTGCCCACGAAGGATGTAGAGTGCTGGAGAGTCAGTGTCCGGATTGAACACCAACAAGCCTTGGCAACTTCAACCCACGCGGTCAGAGGAAAGATGCTTTGGTGGGGACCAGCAAGGTCCTGGTGACTCCCCAATGATGGAGAGTCAGGGTTCCTGCTTTATACCCAAGGAAGGGGTGGGACAAACTCTGGGGACCCACCTATGGGAGGTTCAGGACAGAAGGGTGGCTACACCCATGTCCTTTGTCCAGTTAGGCACCAGAACAGGAGCAAATGGCGCCTGCAACCGGTTTGAGCTAGACTATGCACAGGGACACCAAATGTGCGCCCAGTGCAGACATCAAAGCTCTCTCAGAGTGCACCCACCCAGCCCCAATATACTAGAGCCTGTCTGGGAGGTGGTCACACCACCCTGTGACTGGAAACTTATTGTCAAGCCTTCCCTTGCTGGAGTTTCGTCCAGCAGCAGGAGGGCAGACTTGTGTCTGTGGCTGTCAGCATCCATCTTGTGATGCCAGGGTCGAGAAAGCTGATACCGGGTGTACCGGTGTTGTCATATTTCTCCCTCTAGGAGGGTGGAATCATACCTCCCCCGCCATGATTACAAGGTGTTTAACACCAAACACAACATGTTTCCTTGCAGCCGTTTTAAATTTAGCATTTACCGCGAGGTTATAATGCACCTAAGAGTATATGGTTGACTGTATCACAAACAACCCAGGAATAGAGGTTCCAAATGCTGCAGATGGGCTCTGCTCATGCAGGAGCACCCTCTCACATAAAAACCCAGCACCCTGTCTTCAGGATTGATAAGGACTGCTATAGGGGTGACTGATAGGTTTATATGTACAGTGATATAGGCTAGATATAGTGAATTTAGGTTGTATGTCATGACAACGCTTGGTATTACCACGCGTGCCGTTACAACGCAGGGATTACAACGAAAGTTGTTACAACGACTTTCGCTGGAGGGTGCTGGATAGTGGATTAGTTTAATTTTCTATTCCAACTCCAGCCCACGTTGACAGTAGGGAAGGTGTTGGATAGGAAAATAAATTATTCCCTATCCAACAGCGCCCTCCAGCGAAAGCCGTTGTAATGACTTTCGTTGTAATACCTGCGTTGTAATGGCAGTGCGGGGTAATCCTGCGTTGTCATGGCTGATCTCAGTGAATTTATATCTAAGTAAGGGGTGCATGCACCACCTTACACAGGCTGCAGTAGCAGACCTGTATTGTCATTTTGAATGGTCTCCCAGGGGTGGCACAATACATGCTGCAGCCCCTGAGAGGCCTCTGGGGTATCTATGCCCTCGGTACAAAGTATACCATATACTAGGGACTTATAAGGGTACCCCAGAATCCAATCTGGACTATACCTAAAGTACATGCAATCAATTTAGAGGAGAAAGCTGCTAGGCTGGGGTCCTGGATAGCAGGATCATAGCCAGTCCAAGGCGAAAACAGTGAAACATCCGCAGAAAGTGGGGGAACTATAAGAAGCAGATCCCGCTCTCCTACAAATAATTTTCGATGTACGTTTCACATTCTCACTTCTGCTGTGCTATATTTTTTCATAAAAGCATTTAAGGGATTGTGCACAGTCTTGGATTAAATGCTAAATATATGTTTTTTTGCTTGCATGTGCCTATCGGTGACTAGGGTTCGAATGGCTCCTGAAGTCCAGGCGCATTTAGCAAGACAAGTTATTTTGTTCTGAGCTAACTTTTTCTTCCCCATGTGCTTATCCACCATTTTCTTCTGAGTTTGTGTATTTGGGTCATGGATGATTTATTGTGGTTGGGGAATTTTTAAACTTAAGTTAATTTTTTGTTTTGTTTTCCTGAATAAGTGGTGGTGGGTAAATGGCAGCTCAATGTGTAGGCCCAGAGGCATTGTGTAAATTACATTTTTGCAATTCTTTCCCTGCAATGCTACAAGACCTTTTTTTGAAGGGCGATCAAGGCAGGGCAGGACAACTGTCTCTTTGTTTAATATAACTTCTGGTATCCTGGCCATACGGCAGTGGCCATTTTTTAAGTCAGTGTGTGTTTAGCATAGGCTGTCATGGGATTTTTGTTATCCAATGCCTAATCTTTGTTGGCCATGTGGCACTGGGCATTTTGTGTACCAAGTGTTTGTGTTTGCTATAGGCTGCCTTGCATTCTTTGTTCTATATGCCTCCTTCGGTGCTGGCCATTCAGCAGTGACCATTTTGTGCAGCCAGTGTTTACTATATTTGTTATAGACGACCACCATTTTGTCTTTGTTCTCCATGCTTATTTCTTTGTTAGCTATGTGATGAACACCATCTCGTGGAGCCAGCAAGTTGTGGGTTTGGTGGCCATTCTGTCTTTGCTTTCCATGCTTCCTCTGTCAGTAGCCATGTGGTGGATGAGCCATCTATTACCTTTTATTGCAGAAAGTGTGTGTTTGAAATACTTTTTGCTCACTTTTCTAGAAACATTGAGTGACGAGGCCTATGACATTTTTGTTCATTTTTTCCTCCATTTCCTGATATATGTTTTTGTGCTTGAGGTTAATTGTAATTGTAATTCAGTGTTGTTGTTTTTCATAATTTTAAAATTTTTGCCTGCCCCCTAACTCCTGGAGGATCCCCTGGCATTGGTGAGGCACCAGCAAATATTTAATGTATTTATTTAATGTTTGTCTGCCTCTCATATAGACCACTTCGTCACTTGGGGAACCAGCAATTATTCATTTGCCGGAGTCCCCTAGCGTCCCCATAGGCCCCAAGAGGCCCCAGCAATTAATTAATTAGTTATTTGATTATTCCTGGCTTTCATGGAGTGCACTCAGGCCCTTGGGTGACAACAGCAATTATTTCTTTATTTCATTTTTATTTTCCTCCCATAGAATCCCCATGAGGCCTGAGAGGCACAAGCAGTTATTATATTAAAGATTTAATTTCTGCCTGTTTCACTTAGCATCCTTACGGGCCCTTGGAGGACACCACCAGTTATTTAATTATTCAATTATTTCCTGCCTCCCATAGAGTCCCCTTGGGCCAGACGGGGAAACCAGCAATTATTATTATTATTTTTTAATTGTGCCTTCTCCTCTCTGATTCCCATAGAATCTCCTTAGGCTCTGGGATGGGGACCAGCAATTACGTAATTCATTTATTTGTTTTTTTTTACCATTCACCCCTTGCCTCCAATAAGCGTCCCATGGCACTGGATGGACACCAGCAATTAACAAACTAATTTATTAAAATTTGTCCCTGCCTCCCACTGGAGTGCAATTGCCCTGGAAAGACAGAACACCAGTAATGAATTAGTTAATTTATTAAATGTTTTCCTGCACCTCCTGACGTCCATCAGAGTCTCATGGCCCAGGGGTGACATCAGCGAATAAATAAATAGTGAATTACATTTTATTCTGACCCCCTGCCTCCCAGATGAGTTCCATGGACCTGGAGGGACATAAACTAAGCTTTTCCAGTGTAATATTTCCTGTGTGATTTTTCGGGGGAAAGATATTAATTGTATTTTTATTTATTTATTTATAAAGTTGTCTATAGCGCGGACAAGATCCCATAGGATATCAGAGCGCTTTACATTAGGAAGGAAGGGAAGGACAATAATGCTAAAACAACAACAGGTGGGGATAAAAACAAGAATGATCACAGATTACACGACAAATGCCTCAAGGAGGTTATATTGAACAATAATAAAAGGGCATAGTATGTCATAAAGAAACGTAGTAGTAAACGATGGTACAATGATATTTGATATTTGATATTTATTAGCATTTGTAAAGCGCTACTTTTGCTCCGGAGGGAGCATCTTGGCGCTGAGCACACAGAAGATCGACTATGGGGAGCATGGATCAAATGGCTGCGAGAACTGAGGAGTCAGATTGAGAGTAAATCCAAGTCTTCAGGGATTTCCTGAAAAGGCTTTCGGAGGGGGCATGCCTAAGATTGGGGGGGAGACGATTCCATGCCTTAGCAGCAAGAAATGAGAAGGTCTTTCCGCCCTTGGTTTTTAATTTTATTCGGGGTTCAGAGATGAAATTAGCGCCTGATGACCTCAAGCAGCGAGTTGGAATATAACGCTGGAAGCGCTTGATCAGGTAAGATGGGCCCGTACACCTGGTGGCTTTAAAGACAGTAACTAGAAGCTTGAATAAGATTCTCTTATGGAGGGGCAGCCAATGGAGGGCGTTGAGGGCTGCAGAGGCCGAGGACCTGCGGGGGAGTTTCAGGACAAGCCTGGCTGCTGCGTGTTGAACACTTTGTAATTTTTTAAGAGAGGATTTCTTAATGCCTGCTAGGAGGCCGTTACAATAATCTAGCCGGGAGAGGATAAGCGCCACCGCGACTGATTTCCTGGCTGAAATGGGCAAAAAATAAAAAAATTTCTTTAATTGCCTGATCAGACTGAAACAGCGCCCTGCGGTAATACGGACATGCTCATCGAAGCTAAGGGATGCGTCGAATTGAACTCCCAGATTGCGGGCTGAAACAACCGCGCTCGGTGGTGCTTCGGAGTTATGAGGCCACCAGTCTTTGGGGGAAAAGAGTGTGCCTTTACCGAGGGGTATTATCTCGGTTTTGGCGCTGTTGCATTTTAGATGATTCAGGTTAAGCCAGGAAAAGACTTCTGACAGGCAGTTTTGAAATCTAATGGCAACATCAGGGAGTCTTTTGTCAATAGTGACGACAAGCTGGGTGTCGTCAGCGTAGGATGTCACAAGAATCCCATGTGACTCGATCAACGTAAGAAGGGGGGCCATATATACATTAAAAAAGAGAGGGCTCAGGATGGAACCCTGAGGCACACCTGAGATGATGGATCGTTCGCCAGAAAGAAAAGAGCCTAAGGAAACCGTTTGAGAGCGGTTGGACAGAAATGAAATTATCCAAGCAAGCGCGGAACCCGAGACACCAATCTCACGCATTCTATTGATTAGAATAGCATGTGAGATGGTGTCGAAGGCCGCAGTTAAGTCGAGCAGGATGAGGACAGTCTGCCTGCCCTCATCCTGCAAGAACTTGATGGTGTCTGATAACTCAATCAAAGCGGTTTCTGTGGAATGGCCAGGGCGAAAGCCGGATTGCTGTGGGTGCAGGATGAGTTTGTTTTCCACAACATTTTTTAATTCCTCATGGACTAATTGCTCGGTGATTTTGCCTAGCGCCGGGAGAAGGGAAATTGGGCGCATATTAGACAAATCAGTAGGGGATTTATTTTGCTTTTTCATGAGGGGCTTAACTATGGCCTTCTTCCAATCAGTAGGAACAATACCGGAGTTGAGAGATTCGTTCACAATAGCATTGATTAGAGGGTTGACGGCCTCAATTAGGTGGTGCAGGATGACTGGGGGGCAAGAGTCCGTAGGGGCTCCTGATTTACAGGCCAAAATAGCTTTTTGCGTTTGCTGTAGGGAAACTGGTGTGAATTGATTTAGTAAGGGAATAGTTGTGTCAGGCTCTTGGGTTGAAGTGGGTAAGGGGGGGGAAGTCCTTATGAATATTATTAATTTTCTCCTCAAAGAAATCTGCGATTTGATCGCAGAGGGTTTGTGAGGGGGGAATTTCAAGTGCCAGTGCCTTGGGATGAGTGAAAGATTTTACAATGTTGAAAATCATTTGTTGTTTGTGATTAGCTGAGTCTATTGCTAGAGTGAAGAATGCCTTTTTTGCTTTTTTTATATTGGAAAGATATTGTTTTCTCTGGAGAATGTATAAGGATCTGGCAGTAGGGTCGTAGGTTTTTCTCCATTCTCTCTCCAAAAGCCTACACTTAAGGTGACAGTCAGTGAGGGCCGAAGTATACCAGGGGGCATTGGGCTTCTTTTTACCTCGGACTGGTTTTTGAGTAGCAGATTTTGAATTGGCAGAGACCACTCTGTCAATCCACAGGTGAAAGTTTGTGGAATCTAGTGATGCGTCTCCCATAATAGGAGGGGGGGGGGACAGCCAGTTGGGGATTAAGTTTGATGCACTCAGCTACCTTCTTCCAATTGACGGGGAAGGGGGTGTAAGAGTGTTTAATGGGGGGAGAGAGCAGGGTTTTGGTTTTGATGGAGAAAGGAATGAAACAGTGATCTGTCCATATTTGTAGTAGTGGGGGAGAGACATCTAAGGAGGCCAGGTTTGTACAAATACCGTCCAGAGTGTGCCCGGCACAATGAGTAGGATGGGAGACTGATTGGGAGAGACCAAAAATCTCAAGTAGGAACAAAATCATCGGGGAGGAGAGCCTAGCCCACTCACGGAAGGAATTTACTCATAAGGAATCTTTTGACTTCCAGTTTGAACACCGTTGTTAAGGAGATTCTGCGTACTTCCGGTGGTAGCGAGTTCCATCTTTGGGGCAGTGCCAGAGAAGGCTCTGTGACAAGTTCTCTTTTTGCTAAGGATAAGTGGTTTCAAGAGGAAAGTAGTGGTGCTTCTTGAGGCTCTTGGATCGGTCCACCCATCAACACACGCATTCATCTGTCCATGTCATCCATCCTCCATCCAATCCATCCACCGACCTCGCATACCAACCCACTCAAATGCATTCTCTACCCGCCACCCATCCATTCATCACCAGCCACCCTCTACATGCATGGATGTACCCGGACCCAATCCACTCCTCTATCCACCTCACTAAGTTCCATCCATCAGTCCATTCATTTACCCATCCACACACCCAATCATTCATCCCTCAATCCAATCAATACATCAATCATCTGAAAACCCACCCTAATCCAACCGCTAATCATCACCCATCCAGTAATTAATCCTCCATTCACCATCTTAAACCAATACATCCATGCATCCATGTAGCCAAAGCTATCCAGAGAAACTCACCTAGTCACCACACTTAGGGCCCGATGTAGGTAATCCCAGATTACCGATTCTTAAATACCGAATCATACCAATTCGTTATTTAAGAACAGGCAACTGACATTATGAATGATCTAATCACTAACACGTCGTACATGCAGGGGGTGTGCTACCAGTCCATACTGCGTCAGCGCCTCGCTGGAGGTGGTAAGCTCTATATAACCGTACTATACAATAGGGAGCAACATTTGCACTGTATATTACATTTTCTTTATCACCTCCTATCAAAGACGTGGTCAGGAATGAGGCTACTTCGTTTGTTGTGAAGGGTAGGTAGAATGTGGGTTTATAAGGAGGTTTTTGTGTAAAGTGTGTCCGAGAAGTCTAAAGGGAGCTCCAATCACATCATGGTGAACTTATGTGCGCAGACGTACCTTCTTTGGGCATTTGGCTAGGAGCAGGTCCACTGAAATTAGGTGTGTCTGCAGCCCTGACTTTTTCCGGATAGTTATGGACTCGCTCCATTTACCACATAATCCATCATCTAATGCAAAACCTGCACATTTTAACAAAAAAGTTTCTAGTTTAAACTGACCAAAGTTACTAAAACCCCAGCCACGTGCTGCCGCGCAGCGGGAGGTCATTGGCTAAGGTTGACTGACCTTCTTTCAGTTCCACATTTCTGTCAGGTATAGTTAACTTATAATATCATCTATTCCTTCTGAACTAATATAGAGCTTAAAAAATGTGTGTCCAAGACACGGCAAATATATGGGGCACAATTTGATTCATTCTATTTGCATACAGCTGCTACAGAACCTATGTAGGCAGATTCAGGAACGTTCCTATAGGTCTTTGGCATATAAAGTCATAGCTCAAAACGGGTAATTATCTTATCTGACCTGCTATTAAATATTACTTGGCTCCAGCATTGGCAATTACTTAATCATTCTTGATAAAAATTCACAATTTCTTCTTGCAGATTAGCAGCGCTAATCAGGTTGCCAAAGATCCTTTGCGGGCGACCAAGTTTTTACTCAAAAAAGTACGCCTGTTCTTCTATTGTAAATCATGTTTGGGTTTGCGTCATCATGGGTCCTCTCTCTTTCATTTTTTAGCCAGTTATCCTGGCTATTAGTGAGCTATTTTTAAGCACATCCACTTTCCGTGACTTTCCCATTGCTTTCCTTTCTCTTCCTGCGCACCTCGGGTGTCCCTTGGTGCCCCGTTGGTTTTTTCTTCGTTTTTCCTTCTTTTACCCTTCTTTTCTTTTTTCCCTTTTTTCGATGTATCCTTCACATTAGAACACGATGGAAATATATCCAATACTAAGTGCATTTTTTTTCCTTAACTGAATGTACTGTAACTTTGAATGCACGTTGCACTCTCTTGTATTGCCTAAGTTTTTAGGTCTCGCTGAGCCAGCGCATGCGCTGCCCCGAGACATTTAGTATTGGGGTTTTCAAAGTGCTGCTGCAGCAGGCTTTTGGTAGCCTAGCTCTTTCGTTCACGCGAGCGTGCACGCGCGCAGCCGCCATCTGCCTCCATTCCAGCGCTTCCTGGCTGACCGAGCTTAGCCGTGTATGATTCCCAATGAAGCTCCCGCAGGTGCACATCACCGTCAAGCCTAGCGGAGTTACCGCCACACCCCAATCACTATCCCCGTCAACATGTACCTTGTTTATTTCTCAGCCGGGCCCAATTAACAATTAGCCTGCAGGCACACTCAATGAAGCTCCGGCTGCTGCACGTTGCCACTCAGCCCAATCCTATTAATTCCAGCTTCCGCTCCAGGCACATGCTTCTCAGTTCCCGAGCAGCGCCGGAGAGGTAAGAAGATTTGGCAGTAGCTGCCCTTCCCCACACTACCATAAATTCTTGTTATTTTCCTCCAATACTCAGCATATCCACGGGACTCTTAACATTTCCTGAGCCAGTCCGCCATTCTTTTCTCTCAATTACTTTTCATAATTTCCACTTGCATCTTCGCGTCTAACTCGTTGCCACCACTGCTGATCTCAATCTGACGGTCCAGTCACTTAGCCATTTGGCACACTTTTGAAAGCGTCTGTCTCCCTTTGCGCCTGTACTGAACGATCTGACGCCCCTAGTTTCACTGCTTTCAATAGCACCTTCACATCTCTGATGCTAAATGGTAGCCCGGAGGCCAACATTACCTCCCATGCTGAGCGTGCACATTCTGCCTATTCACACGAGTTGCAACAGATGGCCCAGCCACTTGTCCTGCTTGTGCCAGGTGTTCAGCACTTCACTCTCGAATGCCGACCAGCACATTCAGACCGCCATGAAATTCCCTCCTCCTCCAACCACCGACATAACAGTGTGAGCAGCCACAGCTGGCGGCCCACATGCATCTTTTACCAACGCTGCATTAACCACAGTCACTGCAAGGAAGTGGAGCAATACTGCAGCCCTGTCCATCCCTGGCCACCAATGACGCCTCATAAATTGGGAGGTCACTGCCTTGGAATGCGTATTGAGTGTCTGACTGTGGTCACAATCATACATGGACTGTCTTCTAAATACTGACACTTACTCCCCTTTCCCTCCAGCTACCGACCTTTGCTGCCCTATTTATGTGAATCATAACCATAAAGGAGCTCACTGCAGCCATTCTTCAATGAATCCAACACACAGTGAATTATACCCTGAAGACCTTCCTCTCTTTGATTCAGGTAGGTTCACAGTCAACATACCACGCTGGTACTTTCCTTATGACAAACATCAATCTAATTCCACCCCTTTTTTAATTGTGCATGCTGTCCGTTTGTTCCCTTGTCCTGAGGAAGACCTGCTGGGCCTACCAGCCAATCACGCACTTTCTGGGTCGAAAAGTTCACGTGCTGCTCTTAATCCTGACCCTACTCTCTCTGCTCTACGTGAAATGGAAATTGAAATTCCAAGGGGCTCGGAGATTAATGCACATAGGAATGGATGACCTTTGCATGGCCATTTCAAACCATCCATACAGCACTGTATATATTTTGTTCACATTTATCACTTTTCTCGCACTTTTGTCACTATGTCACTTGCGCCGTTCAAACAATTTGTGTGTTCAATAACTGTGACAGCCTTCTAATGGTATTTCTACTCCATAAAATGTAAAAGAATATATTGATTTATCCAGTATTGGGGTATCTTTCATAGATTCACATGCCCAAACCAATCCCTGTCACCTAGGCAGGAGCCCCACAGCAAAAATACACATACACAAAAGCAGTGCCCCAGCAAGAAAAGTAGTAGGCCAAAAGAAAACAGGCCCAGAAGGTCCAACACTCAGCAGCCCATCCACCTCACCATACGAAAAGACCCAAATAATAGTTCCAACCAATCAGCTGCCAGCCCCCTCCAGAACCCTCCCAGCAGAGGCAGCTCTCCCCAGACCCTCACTGTACGTCATATGGAAGGGAATCTCCCTGAGTGCCTACTCAGTTTCTTCATCGTTTTCCTTTGTCTGAGGAAACAGCCATCAACATTCAACTCTTTGACCAGATAGAGTCCCACCAACTCCTTGACAAATCTGAATCAGACTTCTGCCCTAACTACAGCACTGAAACTGCCTTACTGTGACCACCGATGACATTAGAAGCATCCTCGACTGAGGAAAGGTAGCAGCTCTCATTCTCTTCGAAACTCTCCACAGCCTTCGACACCGTCTCCCACAACACACTCATCAGGAACCTTCACCTCCTCAGCATCCACAGGCAATCCCTTCAGTGGATATACTCCTTTCTTGAATACAACATGTGATACCACCACCCAACGTCTCAGAACCCAAAAATATAATCTATGGGGTGTCTCATGCTGCATGAGCAACGTTGCATCTTGAATGAGAAACAGCTGCCTCCAGCTCAACTCAAACAAAAGTTAAGTCCTTAAGGGTCAATCAGGATGGCGGGCGGACTTGAGTCTGCCTGCCACCCTAGCGGTGCTGGGGCCGGCTGCCATTGGTGCGGCGGTCCCGTACCACCAATTAGTATGCGACTGCCACCCAGGCAGTTGCATCCCGCATTTTAAACATTGTGGCGGGCGGTGCTATGATCAGCACCCGCCACAATGTAGAAAATGCATGGCGTGCATTGGCATGCACAATGTGACAGGCACCGCGAGGTGCCTGCCACCTTGTGTATGCCAATGTAGTACCCCCCAAGTGCAGCCCCCCACCCCGACCCCTGGGGGCCCACAACGGGTCCCCAAAGTGATTCCTGCATGCCTTTCCATGGCCGTGTCTCCGCCATGGAAAGACATAACACCGCCCACATCATAATATGGATGGCAGTGCCTGCAAGGCACCGCCACCATCTTATAGGCATTTTCTGCCCAGTAGGCAATGCAGCCCAGTCTATTCAGACCATCCCTGACTCATCCAGGAAAGGCAGGTCACACCTCAACCCCACCCCCACCAGTCGCTGTCTGAACAGAATGCACATCCCCAGCCCCTGTTACTCCAAAACCAGACAGTCAATACACAAAACTAGCAGAGGCACTCAGGATGGCTAATCAAGAAAATACCTACTTTCTAAAAGTGGTATGTTCAAGCACAGAATGTAAAAATCATCCTCACTAAAAGATGCATATTTATATTCTGAGTTCAGGCATACTAAACTTTACCTTTCTATCTTCCCAATGGGAAGGTATATTTATAAGACGTTATAAATGAATTTCCATTCCATCCTATGGTACAGATAGCCTCTCAATCGTGAAAAATAAAATTGGCAGTATTTCACTACTAGGACAAGCCACACACATCAGGACATGTCCTACCTTTCACATACACTGTACCCTGCCACAGGGGTACATTGGCCCTACCTGAGTGGTGACTCACATGTAGGAAAAGGGGAGTTTAGGGCCTGGCAAGTGGGTGCACTTGACATATCGACATGGCAGTACCAACCTGCACACAGACGCTTCAATGACAGGCCAGAGACCCTGTTGCAAGGCTACTTGGGTGTGTGGCACAATCAGTGCAGCAAGCCCACTAGCAAAAAGAAAATTGATGGACACAATGCAGAACAATGTCATACATTCACCCCAGTACAGAGATCTCGGCCTAAATCCATTGTTTTTTGCTTACCATGTCATTCCAGTTTGGACCCAGCCATATGCAAATCAGTCTTGATCCTGCGCCCTATGGGAGCAGTTCAGCCCGAACTGCCAGGCCAGGTCCTCCCTGGACTAGAAACATGCATCCTAGGACCAGTTTCGGGCTTTTAGCATTTGGTTTACAGGTCCTGGGCACACACAGTGTACGGTACTAAGGACTTAACAGTAAACCAAATAAGCTAATTATGTAAACACTAATCCATGACAGCAATTCATAGACGGAGCACTTGCACTTTGCCACTAAACAACAGTGGCAAAGTGCCCAAAACATCTAGACCAGCAAAAACGAAGTCCAACATACAGTAAAAACACAGGAGGCAAAAGCCAAAAACAGGGGACAACCACTTCAGGATCCCAGGTCTAACAATGCTCTTCACATACCTTGCATTGTCTCTCTGCTCGCAATGGCCTCCACATGATGGACTCTCACAAATACTTCATCATCTCTCTGCTCTCAGTGGCTCCCCATATCATGCACATCACATACATTGCATCAGGTTAGAAATGGTGGGGTCTCTACTTGGCAGAGGTAGGTACCTTTGTCCAAGTAGGGAGTTGTCTTCCTAGTTCGGGTAAAAGGGATACGCTTCTAAAATAACCTCTGCTCTCCTCCTTGGTAGCTTGGCACGAGCAGACAGGATTATCTCAGAGGCAGTGTGTAAAGCATTTGTGCATGCATGCATTTGTGCAACAATACAAATGAATACCACACCAGTTTAGAAAAATAGTAAACTTTAGCTAAACAGACAAGATCAAAAACGCCAAAAATCACTATATAATATACAATTCCTTGAAGTCGGTAGGTCCAATCCGGCGCTACCACAGTGCTGATAACCACAGAATCCAACAGTTTCATCTTAGCACATCGGTCAGAGGTGTTGGCAGATTCGTAAACAGTACCTTTGTGTTGCAGCCGACATGTTAGTTCAGACCGGTCGTTGCAATCTGTTGCGGTCGCGATGAGAAGTGTAGCTGTGCAGTGCCCTCAAGGCGTGGTGCGTGCAGTGGCCTTGGTGACAGTTTTCCAATGGCGTTGGTGAGACAAGGGATGCGGTGCGGAGTGAGGGGGCGTTCGTTGTGGTGCTGACAGGTCATGGTGCAGGCAGCGGAGCAGGTCCCAGGAAGTTGCCGTTGGTCAGTCTGGACAGCAGTCTGGGACAAGGCGGTGCATCGTGCGGCTTATGAGCGGTGCCATGAAGCCATGATGCGGTCACGAATGTCGAAGAAAGCAGGTAGCGATGGTGTCGATGAGACCAGGGTGGTGGAGTGAAGTGAGGCGGTGTGGAATGCAGTGTCCACAGGTCGCGATGCAAGCAGAGGCTCAGTGGCAGCAGCGATCGTCGTCTGTGAGACCAGGGTTACAGTGCGGGATGCAGCGGTGGGCTCTGCGGTACCCTCAGGACACAGAGCCAGGGACGGAGTCTGCTGCTCTTCTCCCTCTGTGGCAACTGAAACCGCAGTCCAAGAAGCAGTACCCAGAGGTCAGTGAAGTCTTTGCAGTCCCTGAGAGTTCAGAACAGGAGGCAAGTTCTACTTGAAGCCCTTGGAAATCTTCTTTAAGCAGGATAGACAGCACACAGCAAAGTCTTTGTCCCCTACTTGGCAGAAACAGCTACTGCAGGCCACCCCACACAGCACGTATCACAGGGGCAGTACTTTTCCTTAGTTTCTGCATTTCTTCTCCTTGGCAGAGGATTCTCTTGAGTCCAGAAGTGAACTAAAGTTCTGGGATCTGAACGCCCAATATTTATACTGCATCTTTCTTTGTTCCCTTGTGGCAGAAGGGCTCTGAGTCCAGTCCAAACCAGTTCTGTCCTCACTGGTGCATCCCCAGTTGAAGACGCACTCAAACAGCTGATAAATTCTGCTGATTCTTTAATAAAAATTAAACCAGCATTTTCATTCAGATGCAAATCTTGCCTGGCGCGTTTCAGAGCACAGCTCCTTGGTCACCGGCTTAATGATACTGCACAGAAATGGGGAAAAAGTACTCCCCTCTGCATGTCCATTTTATTAGCCCTCAGTGGGCCTCACAGGTGTATTCAACTAAGTGTTGCATGCTGGGAAAAGTCGTGCACTTTCAACATTTCTTTACCTTTAGTAGGTTTTTGTGCTGTAGCAAAATGTTCATTTAATTTAAAATCCCTCCAGTGGGCTTCTGAGATAAAAATGTTTAGTTTCAATTTTTCTTTTTTTCTTTAGCCTCACTACATGCATTACCTGCCTGGGATTGGGTCTTTAAACTTGTGGATAAACTTGGTTTGGGTGTTTAAAGCAGCAGTCCTGTTGTGAAGACAGCACCACCACTGCAACTGAAAGGTGGGTCTGCATCGATTCTGAATTGTTTGTAGAAAAGCTGTGGAATGACAGGCGGAGCAGACTTTAATCGACAAATGACACTGAAATACCCACTGGAAGGCTATGAATTATGTAAATGACTTTATATAGCAGTGCACACCTACTAAAGGAAAAAAAAATGCTAGCACTACGAATTCCGGCATGCTTTGTAAAGTTGAAAAGCTCACTTGGGAGGCCCACTAGAGGGCAATAATGCTAACTATCATGCTAATAGGAGACGCTGCAGTAGTGTTGGTCAAAGCTGTATTTCTGCCTGTGATCAAGGAAGGTCTGTAATACGTTACGGTAAAGAAAGAAACCTCAGTCCCAAATTTCTTTAGCCTCACTCCACACATTACCTGCCTAGGAGTGCATTTTCAAACTTGTGGGAAAACTTGGTTTGTGTATATATATATATTTATTCACTGAAAAAAACATAGGTTTCAGGAGTGTTATAGTTAGCTGGACATTTCACTCATACAAAACCATTAAAATTCCTCCTTTTATAGTTAGTTGTACTAACTGTAACTCACGCGCCCGCAATCCACTGCTGATAGTGTCACATATTACATCATTCATGACATGGTCAGTGACATCACTGATGACATCACTGATGACATCTTAAATGACATCACTGATATATTCATATATTCGAAAAATGTGTGAGCCGAAACGTGTCCTGTTTGCTTTCTGACTTGGTAAATAAACCAGAGTTTTTTCACCTTTCAACCGAGTGCGGTCTCTTCACTTTGTGGAGTATTTGAGCCTAATATATATATATACATATATACATATTCTCACTTCACATTACAAATGTATTTATACAGTCACAATGAATAAGAATGTGAAAACTGTTTTTTTAAAATATTTAAATACATATTTTTTCATATACTATATATATTATTTATATATTTTTTATATATCAGTCGGTTGCACAAATGAAATGTACAAAGTAACGTTACATCTTGTATTAATGCATGTGAAACATAGTATTTTTTCCATGTTAATTACTTTATGTGAAAAAAATAACGCGCGCACTGGCACTTTAAATCTCGGCGTTTGCTCTCAGCAACTCGCCATGTGATCAAGCTTTGCAAAAGGCGAAACGCGTAATGGCGGCGGCAGGCTTGCTGGAAAATAAACACTTCAATTGAGCACTCAATCTGGGTCTGTTCCTTCGTCATTTGGAATTCGTGTGCTGGGGCTGCTGCTTCAGCCAGTGTGACGAATTTACGTTCATTTACTTTACCGAAGAAAGCTTCCACGGTACGAACAGAACCCCTCCTAACCCTTGGGCTACGCGGCAGGAAGTGACCCCTCGACTGGCTTCCGGACGAGGACCTACGTGACTCCTGGAGGAGTATGCTGCCATTGCCCCCGAGTCCCTGCGAGAAGTAATCCGCTGTGTAAGCCGACATCGGAAACAAACGAACGCCGGGTGGTGTTTTGGTGATCGAGCGGCAGCGGATTCCTAAGGATTGCTCGGTAAGGAGTGTGCTGGTGTCTGAGACGGGTGATTGAGAGCCGACCGGACACCATATTGAAGTGGAGCGAGTTTTAGCTCCCAGCCCAAAGTGCCAGAATGTCCGCAAACAAGTTGCGCGAACGAGAAGAGGCAGCAGTTAACATGTTTCTTGACTCCCCGGCTGGGGGGTCGGGTTCAGCTCCACAGACGGCACAAACAACGACAGGGAATCCCACCACTCGAGATCTGTTCAAGAAATTGGAAAAACTGATGCGCTCTGAACAGTCGAAGTGGTGGGAACACAGATCCCTTTCCCGGTATTTGGAGGTTAACAGAGTACCGAGGGGGCTTAGAATAACCTTAGCCCCTAGTTACGAAAATCCCGACCCTGCAATGTTGAAAGACTGGGCTGAATCCAATCTAGAATCTTCAACAAAACTGATAAAAATCTTAGTGAAATATGCAGCAAGCGACCGCATAAAATTACAGGGCGAAATAGAAAAATTGGAAGAAGAAATTAGCGCCCTGGGTACTAATGAGCAAATTAAGAAGTTGCGGGAAGACATGTTAATTCGGCTAAACAAAGAGGAAGAGGTAATCAAGAAAAGAAAGGCATACAAATTTGAAAGGGACAGACTTGATTACCTCAATGGCCAAATTTTCACCTTTGCCAGAAAATATGATGCTGTGAAAGCGAGAGTCAAGGGAACACAAAACAAAAATCCTGCAAGACGTGAAACTTCAGTATCTGTATCTGGATCTGACCTCAGTTCAAACATCGAAAGTGAGACAGAGGGTGATAACATTTCTGAACCAACCTTGGGGTTTACCAAACTCACAATGGCGGAGGAGGTAGACTGCCTCTGCCTGGACCGAAGGGATACGTTGCGCTCAAGAACGAAACCAACACCAAGCGCAACTACAGGCGGAACCAACGCCGGAAAAGAAACCGGAGCCGCCAGAGGAAAAACAAGGGGAGCTCCAAGGGGAAGATGGAACCGGTCTCAGAAACGCAACACGGCACAAGTGGGAACAACAACTCAGTCATAAACCTCACAGGGATGGTTTTAACCAGGCAGGAGGAATCAATACTGTCCCTGGGGTTATCATACTGCCCACCTTGTGATTTTAATTATGCGGACGCTAGAATGGACATGTACAGATTTGTCCGTAAGCTGAAATTGAACAAGTTTCACAGTACACAGACCAAAAATAACACCCATCAAATGTAAGCAGAAGCCCAACTTTGCTAACCGTAGGGGACCAGGAAGGAATGAATGAAATATGGCCCCTACAGAAAGAAACCATCGGTAGCCAGTTGGGAGAAAACAGTTTAAGCAATGATAATGCAGCGGCTGGCTTGACTCCATTTAAACCGAAGTCCACGTTCCAACCAATTATGCTTCATGATAACATTGACGTATATCACGACCTAGTGGTAAAGGAATTGAAACAACTGTACTCTGCCACCAATGGGCGACGTAAACAAATGTCAAAGCAGAATTGGGGTTATAATCAATTGGTCAAAAAAATAAATACTGATGACAACATTGTGGTGCGTCAGGCGGACAAGGGGGGTAATGTTGTTCTCTGGCCCCGAAAACTATATCTTGAGGAGGGTGAAAAACAATTAAATGACATTACATGCTACAGGAAAAGCAACTGGCCCACCCTGAGAGCGACCTGGGGAGATCAGAAAGCGAAACTCCAGGCATGGAGAAGTGCGGGCATCATAACGGAGGATGAGTTCAGATTCATGAAAAATGAGCATCCGGTGGTGCCTACATTTTATCTGATCCCGAAAGTGCACAAGAATTATGAAACACCACCGGGTCGCCCCATTATCTCTGCTATTGGGAGTTCCCTGGAGAATGTGTCCAGGTATATAGACTTTGTCTTACAGGACTGGGGAAAAGGACTAGGTTCTTATGTCAAGGATTCAACTGACTTCATTCAGAAAACGGAAAGACTAGAATGGAACCCAGAATTTCTATTAATGACCCTGGATGTATCGTCATTATACACATCTATAGGGCATCGAGATGGACTGAAAGCGATTGAATACTTTCTGAACAAACGTCCAATATACTATGGGGTACATAATAAGATGTTGCTATCTATGACTCAGATGTGTTTGGAGCAGAACTTCTTTCTATTCAATAATCAAATTCACCAACAAATAAGGGGTGTCGCCATGGGGGCCTGTTTCTCCCCAAGCTACGCATGTTTGCACATGGGGCTTTGGGAGGAACAGGTCCTGGCGGGAGAACTGCGTACCACCATGGAACAACATGTAGTGACCTACCTCAGGTATATAGATGATTTATTCTTTATCTGGAGGGGGACGGAGGAGATGGCGCAACAGTTTATCACCAATTTGAATGCTAATAGTCTTAACCTACATTTTACATCATGCATCAGTGCTACTTCTGTCAGTTTTTTAGACATGGAGGTTTACATTGAGAACAATCACATGCAAACCAAATTATTTAGAAAGTCCACAGCAGGCAATACCATCCTGCATGACACAAGCCACCATCCACGCCACCTGATACGCAGTATTCCCTATGGTGAATTGCTGCGTATCAGGCGGATTTGCAGCAGTGATGAAGAATGCGAACTAGCACAAAAAGCCAGCATAAACAGATTTCTTGCTAGGGGATACTCTAGAAACCTACTTGAGAGAGCTCAAAAAAGAACTAAGCAAGTATCCCGGGAAGTTGCATTATTGCCTAAGGTTAAGGAGGCAGATACATCCCCGGCTGGGGAGTTAATCAGGCCCCGCATGATCATTACGTATAGTCGACAGCATTCTGCCATCAAAAGAATTTTCAGTAGAAACTGGAACCTGATACTGGGTGATCCGGTTATTGGCAGTAAGGTGTTGAGCAGTCCACTCCTCACTTTCAGAAGATCAGTATCTATGGCTAGATCCCTAGTTAGAAATACTTTGGAACCGCAGATGTCTAACACCTGGAGGGCCCTGGGTAGGGGTTTCAAAAAATGTTCGCAATGCAAAGCATGCAAACATGGGATCAATAAGACCAAATATACTGTCCCTTTCTCTGAAACCCCCAGAGAGATTACAAAGCGCCTCAACTGCAAAACAGATTATGTAGTCTATGTGCTGGAGTGCAGTTGTGGGCTCCGGTATGTGGGCAGTACCCGTCTACCGGTCCATCAACGTGTGCTACAGCACATTAGAGCCATCAAGAACAAAGATCAGGCCTACCCGGTGGCTAGGCACTTTGAGTCAGACCATAATTCCAATCCAGTCCATCTCTCGTACTTTGCAGTGGATACAGTTTGGCCCATGAAAAGAGGCGGCAATCGAGATGCGAGGCTTCGTTTACTCGAAACCAGGTACATCCTGGAACTTAACAGTAAGCAACCGCATGGGTTAAACGCAACTGAAGATCTGTATACGTGTTTGTAGATTATCAGGACCGCTATATATCTTTGAGTATATGCTGTAAATCAGAAGGAGGAAACTTAATAAAGGGATTCAGTCACAGGGTTAAAATTACAACCTGGACTAATATATATCTCTGTAACAAATAAGCATATTGACAGAAGGTTAAAGATAGCGTTGTTACAGGTAGTTTAAAGCAGGGATTTTTCCATATGGGATATATGTATTCGTTTGTTTGAACTGTTTTGTCTGCGGTAACAAAATGAAAAAGAAACATGTGTCTTAGAAATACATACTGCCTTTTCATCTTATATGTATTTTGAGAGCACCATCAATCAAAGAGGGCAACCCTGGATGGCCATTCAGGGAGGTATCTATGATTTTATAGCATAGATATTGATTGTTTTTAATCAGCACATGCACTAACACTTTAGAAAATGAAAAAAAGAAAAAAGTAACTATGCACTCACTGTTTTATGTGCCGAGAACATGACAAACCGCTAAAAGTTCAGTATTTTTTCCATGAAGTTGTCGCCCACTGGGGCTTTATTTAAAAATGTTTGATGTTGCCCACTTGGGCTTTATTTAAAACATTTGATGTTGTGCATATCGCATTTGAGAGATAGCAGGGTTTACTGCAACCAAAATGAATTGGGTGGAGGATTCGATATATTCTCACTTCACATTACAAATGTATTTATACAGTCACAATGAATAAGAATGTGAAAACTGTTTTTTTTAAATATTTAAATACATATTTATTTATATATTTTTTATATATCAGTCGGTTGCACAAATGAAATGTACAAAGTAACGTTACATCTTGTATTAATGCATGTGAAACATAGTATTTTCTCCATGTTAATTACTTTATGTGAAAAAAATAACACGCGCACTGGCACTTTAAATCTCGGCGTTTGCTCTCAGCAACTCGCCATGTGATCAAGCTTTGCAAAAGGCAAAACGCGTAATGGCGGCGGCAGGCTTGCTGGAAAATAAACACTTCAATTGAGCACTCAATCTGGGTCTGTTCCTTCGTCATTTGGAATTCGTGTGCTGGGGCTGCTGCTTCAGCCAGAGTGACGAATTTAGGTTCATTTACTTTACCGAAGAAAGCTTCCACGGTACGAACAGAACCCCTCCTAACCCTTGGGCTACGCGGCAGGAAGTGACCCCTCGACTGGCCTCCGGACGAGGACCTACGTGACTCCTGGAGGAGTATGCTGCCATTGCCCCCGAGTACCTGCGAGAAGTAATCCGCTGTGTAAGCCGACATCGGAAACAAACGAACGCCGGGTGGTGTTTTGGTGATCGAGCGGCAGCCGATTCCTAAGGATTGCTCGGTAAGGAGTGTGCTGGTGTCTGAGACGGGTGATTGAGAGCCGACCGGACACCATATTGAAGTGGAGCGAGTTTTAGCTCCCAGCCCAAAGTGCCAGAATGTCCGCAAACAAGTTGCGCAAACGAGAAGAGGCAGCAGTTAACATGTTTCTTGACTCCCCGGCTGGGGGGTCGGGTTCAGCTCCGCAGACAGCACAAACAACGACAGGGAATCCCACCACTCGAGATCTGTTCAAGAAATTGGAAAAACTGATGCGCTCTGAACAGTCGAAGTGGTGGGAACACAGATCCCTTTCCCGGTATTTGGAGGTTAACAGAGTACCGAGGGGGCTTAGAATAACCTTAGCCCCTAGTTACGAAAATCCCGACCCTGCAATGTTGAAAGACTGGGCTGAATCCAATCTGGAATCTTCAACAAAACTGATAAAAATCTTAGTGAAATATGCAGCAAGCGACCGCATAAAATTACAGGGCGAAATAGAAAAATTGGAAGAAGAAATTAGCGCCCTGGGTACTAATGAGCAAATTAAGAAGTTGCGGGAAGACATGTTAATTCGGCTAAACAAAGAGGAAGAGGTAATCAAGAAAAGAAAGGCATACAAATTTGAAAGGGACAGACTTGATTACCTCAATGGCCAAATTTTCACCTTTGCCAGAAAATATGATGCTGTGAATGCGAGAGTCAAGGGAACACAAAACAAAAATCCTGCAAGACGTGACAAATTTACGTTCATATATATATATATATATGCTAGATTTGGGGGTCTCTAGTTGGCACATAGGGACCCTCTCCTCTGGTCAGGGAAAGGGTGATTACACTCCTAAAATAACCCCTGCTCACCCTCAAGGTAGCGTGGCGAGAGCAGCCAAGGCTTTATTTTAGAGGCGTTGTAAGTTAAGCAGTTGTGACCACATACAGTAACCCAGTGACAACACTACAAATGGACACTACACAGGTTTTATATAAAAAATAAGTAGACTTTATATAGAGTTACCACAAGACCATAAACGACAAAAATACACACTTTGAGATGGAAGATTTAAGCATAGTTTAGTTCATTTCTTTGATGCAACACTCTACCTCAATGTACCTTAGGTTGCGTTGCGCTTCCACGACAAGCAATGTCGCAGCGATGGGAAATGCGGCAAAGTTCAGATACAAAGAAATAAAGACGTGAAGATCTTCCAGATGCGGCACGCTTCTCGGGGATGCGAGAAGCTTTTTGGTTCGATGCGTGGACTACAGCGGTGACATCCAAGGTGCGACGGCAGCAGCTCTGACGGCGGCGCGCTTCTCGGGGATGCGAGGTGCTCTTGGTCGATGCGGTGCAATGCGACAGATCCAGCGGCAACACCCTCCTTCTTCGGAGTTGCGACGGCAAGCACGGCGACACGCTCTGACCTTGTTGCGAGATTCTTCTCCTGATGCGCTGCAGTGCGACAACCACAGCGGCGACACCCTCCTTCATCGGAGTTGCGACGGCAGCAGCAGCGACGGCGACACGCTTCCTCTTCCTTGCGGCACGCTTCTCTCCGATGCGGTGCAGTGCAACAGTTCCAGCGGCGACACCCTCCTTCTACGGAGTTGCGACGGCAGGCACAGCGACGGCAACACGCTTCTTCTCGTTGAGACACGCTTCCAGCTCCTGGCAACACGCAGTTCCTCAGAAGGCCCAGAACAGCAGCAGGCACTTCCACAAGAACTCTGGGGAGCTGAGGGTTGAAGTCTGTTGTCCCTGAGACTTCAGCAGGAGGCAAGCTCTTTTCAAAGCCCTTGGAGATCCTTCACAAGTTGAAATCAAAGTACACAAAGTTCCTTTCTCCTTCCTTTGGCAGTAAGGCAACCACTGCAGGCCAATCCCCCAAGCAGCACTTCAGCCTGGCAATAGTCTCTCCTCAGTTTCTTCAGGTTCCTCTCCTCAGTAAAGGTTTCTTCTTGTAGTCCAAAAGTGATCTAATTTCCCGGGAGCAGGGTCCCAATACCTATACCCCAAAATCCTTTGTTCTTTGAGGGGAGAGGGGCCTTTGCCCAGCCCAAACCAGTTCCTGAGGAAAGGAAACTTCTCCTTTCCTTTCACAGTGCAGAGCAGAAACATCAGACGCCCCACAGGGGGTGGAGAAGCATTGTGGAAGTCAAGTAAAGTCCAGGAGTACTTTGTTTACAGGACTCCTTCTCTTCTTTCAGTGTGCAAGGCAGAGACATCAGCCGCTCCCCAGGGGGTGGAGCCAGCATTGTGGAAGCCAGGCACAGCCCTATTCATTTTCAGGTGCACTCTTCCCTCCCATCTAGATGCAGATCTCACTATTCACCACTGGGTGACTCAGCCTGTCTCCTGGAATTCCCCAGCCCTGTCACTCACAGAAACCAGACATAGAAATACACAAACTAGCAGAGGCAGGTTTGAATGGTTAGACAAGCAAAGACCTACTTTCTAAAAGTGGTATTTGCGAACACAGAATATTAAAATAAACTTTACTAAAAGATGTATTTTATTATTCTGAGTCCAGGCATACTAAACTCCAATTTCACCATGTTCTCTGAGCCTGTTAGGGTTATAACATGTAACATTTCTAACAGCCCATTCTGGCCTATGGAGAACAGGTAGCCTTGCAATAGTGAAAAATGAAAATGGCTGTAATTTACTATTAGGACATGCCACACACACCAGGGCTTGTCCTACCTTATACTTACAATGCACCCTGCCCTTGGGCCTACCAAAGGGGTGACTGATATGAAAAAAGGGTAGGTTTAGGGATTGGGAAGTGGGTGCACTTGCCCAGTCAGCATGGCAGTACCAGACTGCATGCAGGCTCTGCAATGGCAAATCCTAGACACACTTTACACGGCTGCTTCTGTGGGTGGCACAACCAGTGCTGCAGGCCCACCAGCAGCATTTGGATTACACGCCCTGGCACACGCAGTGCACTAGACTAGGGTCTGACAAGTAAACCAAATAGCCAAACATGGAATCACTAATCCATACATCAATTTACAATAGGAAGCACAGTGCCCAAAGCATCTAACACCAGCAAAAATACATGAGGCAACAGCAAAAATGGAAGGGAGACCCACGCCAATGGTGCCAAGTCTAACACGTGTCCCCTCCAGCTTAAAAGTGAGAAGAACTACCTTGACTCCTGGGAGTTCTCTTCACTAAGGCTGAAAAATCTGGACAGACCATCAGCGTTGGCGTGTTCTGTACCAGGGTGGTGTTCCACCGTAAAGTCCATACCCTGTAGGGAAATAGACCATCTCAACAGCTTTAGATTCTCACCCCTCATCTGCATAAACCATCTGAGGGGCCTGTGGTCTGTCTGAACCCGGAAGTGAGTCCAAAACAGATATGGTCTCAGCTTCTTCAGCGCCCAGACCACAGCAAGTGCCTCACGCTCAATAGCACTCCACCTCTTTTCCCGTGGAAGTAACCTTCTACTGATAAAGGCTACAGGTTGATCTAGGCCCTCCCCATTCATCTATGACAAAACAGCCCCACACCATGCTCTGAAGCGTCTGTCTGGACAATGAACTCTCTTGAGAATTTGGGTGCCAGGAGCATGGGCGCCTTGCACATGGCAGCTTTCAGGGCCCCAAAGGCTTTCTGACAGGTGTCAGTCCAAATCACTTTCTTGGGCTGCTTCTTAGAAGTCAGCTCTGTCAAGGGTGCACCGATGTTGCCATACCCATTGACAAACCTCCTGTAATACCCTGTGAGTCCTAAAAAGGCTCTCACCTCTGTTTGGGTTTTGGGTGGTTCCCAAGCCAGGATGGTTTCAATCTTGGGTTGTAGGTGCGCCACCTGGCCGCTCCCAACTTGGTGTACCAAGTACACCACAGAGCCCTGTCCGATCTGGCACTTACTTGCCTTGATCGTGAGGCCTGCCTTGCGCAGAGCCAACAACACTTCCCAGAGGTGGCGCAGATGTTCCTCCCAACTGACACTGAACACTGCAATGTCATCCAGGTAGGCTGCACTGAATTCCTCCAGCCCAACCAACACCTGGTTGACCAACCTCTGAAAGGTTGCAGGGGCATTCTTCATCCCAAAAGGCATAACACGGAACTGGAAAAGCCCATCTGGTGTAGAGAATGCTGACCTCTCCTTTGCCCCATCAGTCAAGGTGATCTGCTAGTACCTAGATGTCAAATCAAACATGCTGAGGTACCGTGCAGCCCCTAGCCGATCTATGAGCTCATCAGCTCTGGGGATGGGGTGCGCGTCAGTCTTCGTGACTGAATTGAGCCCTCTGTAGTCCACACAGAACCGGAGTTCGGGTGTGGCACTGGCGCTGCAGCCTTCGGGACCAAGACCACTGGGCTGGCCCAAGAACTGCTAGGTGACTCAATCACCCTAAGTGCAAGCATCTTTGAGACCTCCTCTTTAATGCAAGCTCTCACCCTGTCAGTTACCCCTGTAAGACTTGTGCTTCACAGGTAAGCTGTCTCCTGTGTCCACATCATGGATGCACCAATCTGTGACACCCAGAACCAGGGAGAACAGATCAGAAAACTGTCCCAGCAACTGGCGGCAGTCATTCTGTTGCCCAGGGGTCAGGGTGGAAGAGAGGTTAACAGCATCCACTGACCCATCTTGCTCTGAGGCTGACAGGAGGTCAGGAAGAGGCTCAGTCTCTGTCAGAATCGGTCTTTATGGGCCGCTGTCCGCGCAATGCGTGGGGTTTAGATGCCTTGCTTCATCGAACCACAAATCCCAGAGGGCTAATGGTGAAGCTGCGCGAGATGTTATCCGCGCAAATCAGGAAACTTAAGCCAAACCCACAGCAAAGACGGAGCCGATAATTTTGGTGAGCCGGAGAGCAGTGAGGTCGTGTATTCTTGGATGTAACCGTGAGTAAGAGTTACAGTGTGTTTCCGGCGGGATCCACACGGATTTGGAGAACAGTTGAACAGTAGCTGTGTGTATTTGCCGGGAGAGACGGACACAGCTGTGTTCGTCAGTTTCCCCCTCCTTTGTTTTCTTCGCAGTATCTGTGTTGGGTTTTCCGAGTGGAGGAGAAACGCGGCTGTGTTTCTAGCTTGGGAAAATCCCTGGGACAAAATACATTATAAATATTCGGAGAGAGAAGGAGTACGGAACTGTTGGTATTTGATATCCATGGGGGAAGATCAACAAAACTCACAGTGAAGTGAGTGTTACTTGACTGATTTGTGCGGACCAGTGCAAGTCACGCTATCAACCATAAAACGTTATTATTTGTTTGCGGGAAGAAACCTTTTGAAGGTGCAGTTAACCTTCAGCTCCTTGTGTGTTCCATGTTTTCTTTTCGACAATTTGTTTGTGTTTTATTTCACACTGCAGGAGAGGAGCCAGGGGGGTACCTAGTATAACAGAAGAGTGGAACAAGGCAGAATACTGTCAAGAATTGGTATGTGAGGTGTTATAAGAAGCTTATCGTGAATGGTAAAGCTGTTGTATAATTCATGTGCATTTCTGTGTTCCTTCCTTACCAGATTGTTACCACTGATAGGACCTTCCCTCTCTCTCCTGCATCTAAAGACTTATAGTTTTCCTTTTCAGGTAGGCTTGACTACTAGTGTGAAAAGAGTCCAATTCACTAATAGGGTGTCTCTGTATTCTAGAGTAGATAGGGAGGGGTGGGAAACTAAATCCCTTGTCCTTTATCGTTTCAGATCTCCCTCCCCGCTGTCCCCTTCCTTTCCCGCGATTGCGGAACCCTCCTATTGGTGTGTGATTAATGCCAGGTCACGGGTTGGTTGCATGAGAGCGGGTTTAGGACTTTCAACACAGCCCCGAGGAGAAACGTGTTGGATCGTGACAGTCTCCTCCTCCATCCCCGCATCTGTTGCCAAGAGCATGCCCACTTCAGACCTCTCTAAGTGGGGCTTAAGGCGGTTGACATGTAGGACCCTCAAGGGGTTCCTAGGAGACCGCATGTCCACCAAGTAGGTAACGGGACGCTTGCGCTTCACAACCTCAAAAGGTCCAGTCCACTTATCTTGGAGTGCACAGGGCTCCACTGGGGCCATAACCACACCTTCTGTCCAGGCTGAAGCTGTACCAGAGTGGCATTCTGGTCATATCAGCGCTTCATCTCCTCCTGGCTGGCCTCCAGATTCGCCTGAGCGAGTTCACTGAAGCGCCTGGTCTGGTTCCTAAAGGCCAGCATGTAGCTATATACATCCTGGGGAGGTTTCCTGGAGATTGCTCCCAGCCTTCTTTGACCAGGCTCAGGGGTCCTCTGACCGGGTGTCCATAGAAAAGCTCAAAGGGACTGAACCCTAGAGATTTCTGTGGCACCTCCCTGTATGCAAAGAGTAGGCATGGCAAGAGGATGTCCCACTTACGCCTCATGGGTTCCTCAAGACCCATAATCGTGCCCTTCAGGGTCCGGTTGAACCTTTCAACCAACCCATTTCCTTGGGGGTGGTAAGGAGTGGTGAACTTGTAAGTCACACCGCACTCCTGCCACAGGGACTTCATATACTTAGAAATGAAGTTGGTCCCCCTGTCAGACACTACCTCGCGAGGGAATCCCACTCGGGAGAAAATTCCCATCAGTGCTCGTCCCACCACGGGGGCTGTCACTGTCCTCAGAGGTATGGCTTCCGGGTACCAGGTGGCATGGTCCACCAAGACCAGGATGAACTTGTTGTCCATGGCTGTCATGGGGTCCAGTGGCCCCACCATGTCAATCCCCACCCGCTCAAAGGGGTACTGATCACAGGGAATGGCTGGAGTGGAACCTTCTGCTTCCTACCACTCTTTCCACTTGCCTGGCAAGTCTGACAGGTCCTGCAATGAGTATCAGAACTAATGCGCATTTGAGGCCAATGAAAGTGGGTGACAAGCCTTTCAACGGTCTTGTCCTGCCCCAAATGTCCTGCTAAAGGCACATCATGAGCCAGCCCCAGTAGGAAGGCTCTGAACTTCTGGGGTACCACCAGCACACGGGCTGACCCACGTTCAGCAACCTTAGGCTCACTATACAGGAGACCATTCTCCCAATAAATCAAGTGTGATCCTGACTGATCACCTGCTGCTCGGTTTGCAGTTTTTGCTGCAAACCCACGAGAGAAGGGCATTCTCTCTGCTCCTTGCAGAAGTCTTCCCTGGAGGGACCTCCTTCTTGCTGCTAATGGGTCTGCTCAGGTAGGTCTCCCAGTTCAGCTACTTGCTCCCCGGTAGGCTCCAGGGCATCCCCCTCAGGGTCTACCTCCTCCAGGGATGTGGGAACTTCAGGGTCCGGTTTCCCGCGCCCCTCACCACTTCTCTCTAAGGCTGGTTCCTGGGTATCCCTCTCAGGCTCCAGGTCCTCTTGAGGACCCCTACTGGCTGACATTGACCGGGTGGTCACTCACGCCCAGTCAGGCAGTCCAACCATCTTCAAGTGAGTTGTTTTCTCCACCTTTTCCCAAGGGGAGCTCTCCAAATCATTTCCCAACAAACAGTCAACAGGCATGGCGGGCCTCACAGCTACCTGAAGAGTACCAGAGACCCCCCCCCCACTCAAAGGGAACCTGAGCCATAGGACAATGACTCTCTGTGTTGTCGGCGTTAACAACTCGGCAAAATGCATGAGGTACAATACGCTCTTGAGTCACCAGGTGACACCTGACAGCTGTCACACTGGCTCCTGTGTATCTAAGAGCCTCCACCTTTTAACCATTGACGGTCACTCGCTGCCCATATTTCTTAGCGTTCCTGGGTAGCTGAGCTTCTGAGACCGTCTCACAGTCTCCTAAAGAGAAAAAGAGTCATCTGTGCGGGACCCCACCCGCTTGGACATCCATCTCCTCTCCCAAGGCTACTCTAGCCATCTGCCGGGGTGGAGCACCAGTGCGTGCTTTTTTACCAAACAGGTGGCACCTGGTATCATTTGCCTTATGACCCAGGTCACCACACTTGTAACATTTCAAGGGCCCCTGGGGAACAGGACTACCTGTCGGGCCCCTTGCTTTCTCTCAGGGGGAGGCTGGGAACCTTTCACGGGGTTCCCTTGGGGACTACTTAGGGGCCCTTTGCGGAACTCTTTCGGTTTACCCTTGTCCCTCCCACTCTTCTGCTGGGGACCCTGCCCACCATTGGCTGAGTCTCCCATGTGACCCTTGTGGACCCTGGTACTGACCCAGCGGTCCGCCTCCTCATCAAGCTTCCTAGGGTTAGTCAGATTGCTATCTATCAGATGCTGGCGCAGCTCTGGAAAACAATTATCAGACAAGTGCTCCCATGCAATCAAATCAAAGAGACCTTGAAAATCATTAACCTTGCTGCCCTTTACCCAGCCATCCAATGCTCTGCAAAAGAAAGTGACATATTCAACCCAAGTACTGTTTTCTAACTTTTTGCATTTCCTGAACCTCTGTCTATAGAGCTCAGGTGTCAAACCATATCTAGACATCAATGCATCTTTCATTTGGCTGTATGAATTGTGGACTTCAGAAGGCAGGTCTAACAATGTATCCCGCCCCTCACTAAGGAACCTTCCCCAAAACCTCGCTCCCCAGTCTCTCTCAGGGACCCGGTATGAAGACATGGCTACCTCATAGGCTCTGAACCACTGACCAATATCATCATTTTTGTAAAATTCTTTCACCACATCCTTGGGAATATACACTCTACTTTCTGTATGTACTGATGGCACACTGCCTCCAGAGGGAGTAACTTCTAAACTTTTGGTTTTAAATTCCAACTCCCTCAAAACTTTTTCATGCTCAAACTGCATTTTCTTTTCCTCAAGATCCAACTTTCAATTTTCTATTTCTAGCTGCCTATTTGCCTTGAACTTGGTCATCTCCATTTCATGCCTTCTTGATCTCTCTCTGTCCTCCAACTCCTCTGGAGACAGACTCTTGTTAGAAGCATTCCTACCTGCAGGGGAAGGTATTCTCCTTCCTCCTAGGCCCAATGACCCTTCCTGTTGTACTTCTGCATTATCCTCCTCCTCAATCTCAGGAGTTTTCCTAGCTTCTACCCAGGCCCTCAGCACCTTGTAGAACTCTTCCTTCACTCTGAATCCAGAAGTGGAAACATTGAATTTCTTGCAGAAATGCTTCAGCTGTGACACTTTGTAGCTTTCTAGCCTCTCTTCTTCCCATTCACAATTAGTAGAGGCTACAGATTCAGCTCTCTCCACTGAATTAGGCATCTTGCAAAAATAGGCAATCCAAAAATCAAAAAGGAATCTACCAAAAAGTATCGTTATGGTCTGCACTCACTAAGTAGTGTTCACCAGTCACTGTACATGAGTCACTAATGCAAATTCGGAATCCCTTCCGCTGCCTCCCAATGTTAGATTTGGGGGTCTCTAGCTGGCACAGGTAGGTACTTTTGACAAATAGGGACCCTCTCCTCTAGTCAGGGAAAGGGGGATTACACTCCTAAAATAACCCCTGCTCCCCCTCAAGGTAGCATGGCGAGACCAGCTAAGGCTTTATTTCAGAGGCGTTGTAAGTTAAGCAGTTGTGACCACATACAGTAACCCAGAGACAACACTACAAATGGACACCACACAGGGTTTATATAAAAAATAAGTAGACTTTATATAGAGTTACCACAAGACCATAAACGACAAAAATACACAATACTATTACTTTAAGATGGTAGATTTAAGCTTAGTTTAGTTCAGTTCGTAGATGCGACAATCTGCGTCAATGTACCTTAGGTTGCATAGCGCTTCCACGACAAGCAATGTCGCAGCGATGGGAAATGCGGCAAAGTTCAGATACAAAGAAATAAAGACGTGAAGATCTTCCAGATGCAGCACGCTTCTCGGGGATGCGAGAAGCTTCTCGGTTCAATGCGTGGACTACAGCGGCGACATCCAAGATGCGACGGCAGTGGCTCCAGCGTTGACGCTCTTCTGCCGCGATGCCTGAAGCTTCTGCTCGATGCAACAACTACAGCGGTGACAGCCAAGAATGTGACGGCAGCAGCTCCAAAGGCGGCGCGCTTCTCGGGGATGCGAGGTGCTCTTGGTCGATGCAGTGCAATGCGACAGTTCCAGCGGCGACACCCTCCTTCTTCGGAGTTGCGACGGCAGGCATAGCGACGGCGACAAGCTCCGACCTCGTTGCGAGATTTTTCTCCTGATGCGGTGCAGTGCAACAACCACAGCGGCGACACCCTCCTTCTTCGGAATTGCAACGGCAGTAGCAGTGACGGCGACACACTTCCTCTACGTTGTGGCATGCTTCTCTCCAATGCGGTGCACTGCGACAGTTCCAGCGGCGACCCCCTCCTTCTCCGGAGTTGCGACGGCAGGCACAGTGACGGTGACACGCTTCTTCTCGTTGAGTCGTGCTTTTAGCTCCTGGCGACACGCAGTTCCTCAGAAGGCCCAAAACAGCAGCAGGCTCTTCCACAAGAACTCTGGGGAGCTGGAGATTGAAGTCTGTTGTCCCTGAGACTTCAGCAGGAGGCAAGCTCTTTTCCAAGCCCTTGGAGATCTTCCACAAGTTTCTCCTTCCTTTGGCAGTAAGGCAACCACTGCAGGCCAATCCCCCAAGCAGCACTTCAGCTTGCTTAATTAAAACCATACTCATCTAACGCTTAAGTGCGGCAGTGTTTATCTCTATGTATGTATGGGAGTGTGCTTAAAGACTTTTGGAGTAGTGATGAGTCACTATTTTTGATCAATTGTCCTCATAAATACTGCTTGCTCCTCTCTGTGTACGGGTTAAGACTTGTATTGTGACTTATTCTGTTGTGACAGAGTTCAGTTACTCCTTCAACGTCTAGAACTAATAAACTGCAAAAGCAAATATGTTGTTTAGGTGATAGAGTGTCCGTGCTCTATGCAGTACATAGGAAAACTATTTCTCTGCAAGTGCGATTTCAATTGTCCTTGTAGGATTGTTTTGGAATATTGAACAGTGTGGCTTTGCCTGGAAGTCCGCATCAGTTTGATGTGCCGTGGGTTTTAGCGAACATGAGCCAGGAGATGGGGATATATATATATATATATTCAATGAAAAAACCATTGGTTTTAGGCCATATATAGTTAGGAATTAGCATTTACAAAACCTTATTTTACTCGCATAAAACCATTGAAATTCCATATATAGTTAGAAGCGCTAACTATATATCGCGCACCCGCAATCCACTGCTGATGATGTCACATATTACATCATTCATGACATGGTCAGTGACATCACTGATGACATCACTGATGACATCTCAAATGACATCACTGATGACATCACTGATCACAACATCCAGTGATTGTATGTGTCTGTAAAGTTTAAATATGTTTCACATATTGAAGAATGAGTGGATGTATAAGTGTCTGGATGAAGAATTTAGTAGGTGCATGACTGACTGTATGAGTGAGTGATTAAATGTGTCTCACTGAGTGCATGGGTTAGTGACTAAACTGTCTTAATTTGTGCATCAGTATGTTTGTTGTTGTGTAAGCTGCTGCATGTGTTGATCAGTAGCTATAAGAGTGGCCATATGGGTTATTGATTGGTTGCCCAAGTATTTGAATGGGAGGCTGAGTGTGTGTGTGGGTGGCTGGGAGGTGCGTGACTCTGTGCATAGATGTGTAAGCAGTTGATTCACCAGGAGTATGAGTTCAAGAGTGCATGTGGAAACAGCTATATGGGCGGTTGACTATGCATGGGTGTGTTGGTGAGTGAATGGATTTCTCATTGCTACATGTGCAAGTAAGTACGTATGTAAAACACAATACATGTGAGAGTTGAGATATATAAATAACTGAACATAAGAGCCAGTGAATGTGTGAGTGGCTGTATCGATCACTGTGAGCTTGTATCAGGGTTTATATAAGAGAATAAATATGTGTTATTATATGTTTGAATAAGTAAGATGTGTATAACTTTATAGTTGAGGAAATGGAGGTGTGATTGATTCTTTGCATGACTGACTAGGTGTGTGAGTAACTCCATGGATGAGTGACAGTCTGTGAGTGTCTGTTTATACTGAGTGTATGTAAGGTTATATTAGAGTCTGAAGAGGTTCATTGTATTATCACATAAGTGATGTGATCAGTGATGACAAATGAGATGTCATCAGTGATGTCATTTGAGTTGTCATCAGTGATGTCATCAGTGATGTCATTTGAGATGTCATCAGTGATGTCATTTGAGTTGTCATCAGTGATGTCATTTGAGATGTCATCAGTGATGTCATCAGTGATGTCACTGACCATGTCATGAATGATGTAATATGTGACATCATCAGCAGTGGATTGCGGGTGCGCGATATATAGTTAGCGCTTCTAACTATATATGGAATTTCAATGGTTTTATGCGAGTAAAATAAGGTTTTGTAAATGCTAATTCCTAACTATATATGGCCTAAAACCAATGGTTTTTTCATTGAATTTTCAAGGTTTTCTAAATGCAAATTCCTAACTATATATCCACTATAACCTATGGTTTTTTCTGTGAATTTCATTGGTTTTTTAATAGCAAATATGAAAAGCTTTAAAATGTCAAGTACGTGATAGATAAAAACATTTTCGTATTTATGCACGCTGATGTGCTTTGAACGCTGCACCCCCCCCCCTCCCCTCTTTTGTCTTAGTAGTACTCTCTCTTTGCAGATACTGAAGGGTAGTTAACGCAGGCCTTTACCACCGTTGTAATCCGTCGTGCCTCCTTGTCTCTCCATTTGATTGATTGTTGTCCAAGCATTTACTGTTTTATAATTGGTTCTCTTTGGATCATTCTCTATTTACAAACAAGCACAAAGTCGCAATACTCTGTTTAGTCTTTGCAGATAGTGAAAAATCGTGTAAAAAAATAAAAGTAATCGAGCAAAATCAGTAGGCCACTAATTTGATCTCTTTTTGACCTCGCTAAAATAGAAATATTAGGAACAACCCTTCATGAGAAATACGAAAATAGTGAGATGAACTGAGCTCCACACCATGAGGGCTGCAAGACAGCTCGGCTCCATCACCCATCCCGCACAAAATAACGACAAACCCTATGCAAATATTAAAAATATAGACAACACACCAGCAAAGAAACAGGGTAAAACATTTTATTAAAAAACTATTTACATAACGTTGGTTTATAAGATGATGTCAGTAGTGGACCGATGTGTGAATAGATCGAAAACAGCACAAGGCTCCAAGATCCGGATGGCAAGCTCCTGGATGTTGGGTGCCATAGTTTAGAGTTCTGAATTTCAGCCTTTTTCAATGCCTGTGCTTTGTTGAATCAAAATGGCGGCTTGACACAAAGCTGACTCAAGCGTTGCTACTGATGCTATGCAGACCAAAACTGGTTTTCAGTTTGTACATTTTTCTAGATTTTTCAATCCAAGTTTGGTTGACTTTGTAGAACGATGGCTTCAGATTTTCAACATACGGTGTGGTGGCGCTGACTGGGAGGGGGCGCTTCGCTCCTGCCCCCTCCCCAAGTAAGATTTTCATACGTGAAAGTACGTTAATGGTTTTGGTCCCTGAGATGCTTCGATGTCACTACCATTCTCAAATAGCATAAGTTCTGGATGTTGGGTGCCATAGTTAAGAGTTCTGAGCAGTGCTTGTAACACTGTCTGAAGCTTATTTCCACCTACTGCAGCTTCACTATTCTCAAAGTAAGTGAGTGTCGTTTGTGGACCTGACTGCATTAGAAAACAATGTGATATGTTACCTTCCTAAACAGCTTGACGGAGGCCCCTGAGGGGCGGTGTGATGGCCATGGACTCGGAGAAGACGCTTGGCTCCGACACCCTCCCCAAGTCTTATAGCACTGGTGTAGCCTGAGATCGCCCCCGACATAGGCGGCCGGCTCCCGGGGTCCGGCGGAACTTTTTGCCTTTTGATGACTCTTCAATTCTGGACCTTGTCCCACAATCCGTTTGACCTGAAGACAAGCTGTAGTGGGACGCCCCTTTATCGTTTTAGTTGCCATTCCGCCCGCTTTTGCTACACTGTGCCTCTTCCGCCATTCAGCTGTTTACCGCCCGCTCTTGCGACTACAGCGTCTCGCTCACCATGTAGTTGAGATGCGCCCGCTCTTGCGCTGCAGCGATAGGCGGCTGCCACAGGACTCTCAAAATGGCGGCCGGCTCTTCGGTTTTGGGCCTGGTCCACTAAAATGGCCCTGGGACACCTTGGAACTCGGACGCTTGTCTGCTAGGGCTTGGGTCCCATTCTCGAAAAGCGTCCCCTCAGCCGTGAAGATTCTACAAAAGTCTTGGGGGCCTCCGACTCCCGCAGGCTTCTGGTGGGGAGCGGCTGCCATGATTGCTCGTGGAATGGCCACGACGGAGCTACGAGATGGTAGTGGTCTCATGCTGACGCCAGCTTTAGTCTGAAACATCCAGAAACACTATAGACTACCAATTCGATCAGTTCCGGTAGCGCCCCAACATGACCCGGAAGAGAAGAACTTGCCCTCCCCTCTTTGACTGATGGTTCTTGTTGCCTGTCCCCTCTGTTGTCATTTAACAGAACTTTTTGGACTGCTGAAAGGGGTTGTGTTCTGAACGCTGGTTGGTGGAGACATTTAGACTATATTGTTGACCTACGTTGTCGCGTAATGCGTTTTATGACACGCCGCGTTAGCGCACCCGGAAGTGATCCGAGGCGCGGCGCGCAGCGCGTAACGTAAGCATAACAGGTCATGTGACTTGTTAATAAAACTTTTCATTGGTTCATTTTACTTTTGTTAATTTAATGATGAAAAGCTTGGTCATATGACCTAAAAATTACGCTTTTTATTATTTTCGAACAATATTTTTTTTTCAAACATATGTTATAATATTCCAGGCTAATGTACTTTCCCGGAAAATTTACAACTGTCTTGCAAGTAAAATATATTCCTTTTTCGAGAAAAAGGGCGTTTCTTCCTTCCATGACGGAGCCGTTGAGTAAAAGAGATTCGGCCTGCTGTCTTAGTCGCCGATACGCCTGATTATCAGATTCTTATCGATCACTTTATGTTGCAGACATGAAAAACACAACTGCCCTTGACCATTTATCTTTACTGCGTTCCTACATATTATACCTTTTATCCGTCATGTAATTGGACTGCTTTATTTCACTTGCCTTTTACTGATTCGAAAACAGTCACTAAAAGTAAAAACTTTACAAATGTAAATACTACTACCGTGTTTTGTTTTAAAAACCTTTATTGTGAAAATGTCAGTATACAAATACGGGCCTATAACCACGTGGGCCGGCCACGGAGCAAACTGAAATCGTATATGATGAGGAGACATTTACATTGTAGAAGAACGTAACGAGCGGGCCATTAGGTGACAAGAACAAAGGTGTCTAACAGTTGCGGAATCGGTGGACGTACATTTTGTAATTAAAATACGACAGGGCCACTTACAATAACATTTTCTAGATATACATTTGCGGGCAAGGAGTTACGAGTCCCATTTATACCGGCGCCATTTTGGGCGAGGCCGGGCAGGTCCAAGATATAGTCAAAATGTCTCCACCAACCATCGGCCAGACCAGAACCCCTTTCGGCCCTTTATGCTACAAGATGGTGTCTTCCATTCAGAAAATATTGGTGGCAGCATTTTGAAAGGAAACAGAAACAGCCGTTCTCCTAGTGAGTTTCACATTGTTACATTTAGGAAGAATGTTGAAGAGTAGTATGTGGAAAATCTGAAGCCATTTTTCTACAAACTCTCAATCAGACTTGGATGGAAAAAAAAAACCTGAAGAATGTACAAACTGAAAACCAATTTTTGTCTGTATAGCACCAACAGTAACGCTTGAGTCAGCTTTGTGTCAAGCCGCCATTTTCATTCAATCAATAGCGTCCCCCTGCACACATTCAGGGACCTGGTCGTGTCTTCAGATGAAACGCATTGTAGGAAAAGAAGCAGAAAGGAAAAGGAAAAAAGTTCCGCCGGACCTAGTGAAGCTGCAGCAGGTGCAAATAAGCTTCAGACAGTCTTACAAGCACTGCTCAGAACTCTCAACTGAGGCACTCAACATCCAGGACTTGCCATTCGGATCTTGGTGCCTTGTGCTGGTTCCGACCTATTCACACATCGGTCCACTACTGACATCACCTCATAAGCCAACGGGGCACCCCACGCCGACTTTCGGCGCAGCATTGTAGGATGGCCACACCAGTGCGGCAACTTGCTGGACACAACATCGGGGCCATCCAGATCTCGGCGCGTTCGACTCACTGTACCGCAACAGTGACCGCAACTCAGCTGGACACGCCGTCTTTCGGCGCAGCATTGTAGGATGGCCACACCAGTGCGGCAATTTGCTGGACACCACCTCGGTGCCATCCGGATCTCGGCGCGTTCGAGTCACTGTACCGCAACAGTGACCGCAATTCAGCTGGACACGCCGTCTTTCGGCGCAGCATTGTAGGATGGCCACACCAGTGCGGCAATTTGCTGGACACCACCTCGGTGCCATCCGGATCTCGGCGCGTTCGAGTCACTGTACCGCAACAGTGACCGCAATTCAGCTGGACACGCCGTCTTTCGGCGCAGCATTGTAGGATGGCCACACCAGTGCGGCAATTTGCTGGACACCACCTCGGTGCCATCCGGATCTCGGCGCGTTCGAGTCACTGTACCGCAACAGTGACCGCAACTCAGCTGGACACGCCGTCTTTCGGCGCAGCATTGTAGGATGGCCACACCAGTGCGGCAATTTGCTGGACACCACCTCGGTACCATCCGGATCTCGGCCCGTTGTGCTGCCTTCGGCCTATTCGCACATCGGTCCGCTACTGACGCCGCCTCACGTGCCAACGGATTTTCTACGCTTTTTGTAGCCCTATGCCGCATAACAGGTCATGTGACTTGTTTATAAAACTTTTCATTGGTTCATTTTACTTTTGGTTTCCTAAAGATGGAAGGCTTGGTCATATGACCTAAAAATAACACTTTTCATTGGTTTAGAACATTTTTTTTTCCCAAACGATGAAAGCCCCACCTTGTTTCTGGATCATTCAGACTGAAGCTGGCGTCAGCATGAGAGCACCACCATCTCGTGGCTCCGTCGTGGTCATTCCGCGAGCAATCATGGCAGCCGCTCCCCACCGGAAGCCTGCGGGAGTCGGGGGCCCCCAAGACTTTTATACAATCTTCACGGCTGAGGGGACGCTTTTCGAGAATGGAGCCCAAGCCCTAGCAGGCAAGCGTCCGAGTTCCAAAGTGTCCCAGGACCATTTCAGTGGACCAGGCCTAAAACCGAGGAGCTGTCCGCCATTTTAAGAGCCATGTGGCAGCCGCCTATCGCTGCACTGCAAGAGTGGGAGCAACTCAACAACATGGTGAGCGAGACGCTGTGGCCGCAAGAGCGAGCGCAACTCAGCTAGATGGCCGCCACCTGGGGAGGCCCGTTCACGCCGGCTCCCCCACGCCCCCCCCCCTGGGCCGCCGCACGCCAATTTTCGGAGCAGCATTGTAGGATACCAAAACCAGTGCGGCAGTTTACTGGACATCACCTGGGTGCCTGTCGTACATGTTGTGTCAGCCATGTGACACTGGACACAGACCGCTACTGACGAGGCCTCCCCCCGCACCACCCGGGACGCCCCACGCTGTTTTTCTGTGCTGCATTGTAGGATCCCTAAACCAGTGCGGCACCCAGGCGACATCACCTGGGTGCCGTCCAGAACTCTGCACGTTGTGCTGCCTTGGGACTATTCGCACAACAGACCGCTACTGACGAGGCCTCCCCCCGCCCCACCCGGGACGCCCCACGCCAATTTTCGGAGCAGCATTGTAGGATCCCTAAACCAGTGCGGCACCCAGGCGACATCACCTGGGTGCCGTCCAGAACTCTGCACGTTGTGCTGCCTTGGGACTATTCGCACAAAAGACAGCTTCTAACCATTGTTGCTTTTTGTGTTGAGAAATGTTTAAATGTTTTTAGTTTTTGTTCCGTTCGTTAAAGTTAGTAGTTAATAAAGTTTTATAACCTTACTTTGTTGGAGTGTTATCTATTTTTTTAAAAACGGGTGAATGGGGCCTTGAATCGGGTTATTGTCATGTGTGGGCTTTGGAAGTGTGCTGCTGCAGGATCGGACATTTCAAACTCAAATGCACGTTCTTTTTCTTACCTTTCCGAAGCATGGAGCGCAATAGCAGGCAGAGAAAGGGTGATGCACGTGTTGAACACTACCTGACCTGGCAAGTTGCTGGCAGTGCCCCCCCGCCCGCTCCTGAAAGAGGGCACACACACACCGCCGCCCCGAGTACTTCACAAATCTTTAAAAGACCATGCGCTTGTTCATGAGGCTTAAATGGTTTATCACCTCTTCTAGAACCCCTGCATCGACCCTCTGACGTTTCATGGAAAAATTACCATGTAACACAATACCAAGCCCTGTCAGCTGAAACCCCCAAGGAATCGTGGGGCATATTATCAAGGGGGTTTATCTCCGCTTTTTTGGCTTTAAAAGCCATGAAAGCGGAGATAAAATTATTTCCCTATTACCAAGCTGTCGCTAACACCAGTTAGTGACAGCTAAAAGGAGATAGCGACCATCTTGGGCCCCGCTTTGCATGTCAGTGATACTTATCACTAATGACATGCAAAGTGGCGTGCCAAGATGTTAGCGACTGGAAACAGTCCCTAACATCGCTACCTTCTATTACCAACTTTTGGAGATATTCGCGCTAAGCGCGAATATCTCCAAAATCTAACACCTGCCCTGAGCAGTTCTTAGCCATGTTATCCAATGGGAGGTGGATAACATGGCTAAGAGCATTAGATCGATAATACATGAATATCGCTGACTTTTCTGCGATAATAGCAAGGTTTATCTGCGATAAAAATCGCCGATGTGCGGCGATAATTTTTGTCTCTAAACAAGTTAGAGACAAAAATTATCGCTAGTTGTTCGTAATATGCCCCCGGGTTTTTGCTTGCAGAAATCGGGAGGCGGGAGACTAGCACTGAAATCAGTACTCACACGCCTGAATCAGGAGGATTGGCATGTCTGAATTCTCTACAGCTGGGGCCATAAACTACATCCGCAGGGTTAGGTGATAGCCTGGGACCAGCCTGGCATCTAAAATGGCTGCCGTGCACGACAAAATTGTGGCATTCGAAAAAAGGCAAGATGGCGCAGCCGCTGGAAGAGATGTATCAACATATATCAGCCTCCTCAGCCACCCTCAGGAAACATAGGGGATTAGGATACGTCTCCCGCACCCCCTTATACCTAGTACTTTAATTAACGAAGCACAAAATGGCGAATTCCCGTTTCGCTACCAGTTTGCGGCCCAGTTCGCGGCCCGTGAAGCGCTTCTACCGTGAAAAATCATTTTTTTTTTATTTTCCCCACGGGACCCTTTAATAACCCCAACAACATTCCTAGGGGGTCAAGAGGGGGATACCTTGCCCCCTTTCATTAAATTCCCCCTTAGTTTTTCACCTTTTCTTCTCTCTCGATCCTACCGAGAGACAAGATGGCGGCCGCTCCGGACTGTCACGCAGCAAAAAAAAAAAAAAGCTCACGCACAGCCGCTGGAAGAGATGTATCAACATATATCAGCCTCCTCAGCCACCCTCAGGAAACATAGGGGATTAGGATACGTCTCCCGCACCCACTTATAACTAGTAATTTAATTAACGAAGCACAAAATGGCGAATTCCCGTTTCGCTACCAGTTCGCGGCCGCGCTTCTACCGTGAAAAATCATTTTTTTTTTATTTTCCCCACGGGACCCTTTAATAACCCCAACAACATTCCTAGGGGGTCAAGAGGGGGATACCTTGCCCCCTTTCATTAAATTCCCCTTTCGTTTTCCACCTCTTCTTCTCTCTCGATCCTACCGAGAGACAAGATGGCGTCCGCTCCGGACTGTTTAGAATGTTGACAGACACCGGAGAGCCAATCAGCTTTCTGCGCGCAAAGTTCCGATAAGCGAAAAGTAAGCGGACCGGATCGCTGCCCAGAGCGCTGTTACAGATATATATCTTGGTTTGAACGTTAATTTCTCAAAAACTACTGGAGCACATATATTGAGACCTAGCAAAGGCACATCGGGCTAACAGTCCCTACAATTTTGCCAAGTTTCGTGCAAATCCATTCAGCCGTTCGAGCTAAAAGTGAGTCCAACCGCCCTATGGAAAAATGAATGGAAAAAACGCGTTTTGGGACCCCCCTTTTTTCTCAGCCCCCCCTTGACGAAACCCCCCTAAATTTTCAGGGGCTGCTCAGAATCAAAATGTGCCATTTTCCTGAAAATTTCAGCCGATTCCGTCCACAAACGCCAAAGTTATTAGACATAGAATTTTCAAAAGTCCCATAGAGAAAAAATTCTAACTATATATACCTACTGGCGATAGCCAGTAGGTAATATATATATATATATATATATATATATATATATATATATATATATATATATATATATATATATATATATATATATTTTATATTTTTTTTCACTGAAAAAAAACATGGGTTTCAGGGACGTTATAGTTAGGCTGACATTTCACTCGTACAAAAATAGAGAAATTCGGCTGTTATAGCTAGCTGAGCTAGCTATAACTCGCGCCCCTGCAGTGCCCTGCTGATGATGTACCATATTATATCACTCATGACATGGTCAGTGATATCACTGATGACATCTCAAACGACATCACTGATGACATCTTCTAGTGACTGAGTGTTTCTAAAAATTTAAAGAATGTTATATATATATATATATATATATATATATATATATATATATACCAAGGTCTATTAAAGAATGAGTGCATGGATGAGTGTCTGGATGCTTTAGTGGGTGCATGACTGACTGTATAAGTGACTGATTGATCGTGTCTTAATGAATGCATTAGTGGTGAATGACTAATCTGTGTGAATGTCTGTATCAGTCTGTCAGTTGGTGTGTAAGTGACTGCATGGGTTGGTGTGTAGCTACATGTGTGTCTTTAAGGTTTAATGATTGGTTGTCTGAGTACTTGTATCGGTGACTGGGTGTCTATGTGGGTGGGTGGGGGGGTGTGTATGGCACCCTGCATGGATTTGTATGTGGGTGATTCACTGTGTGTATGGGTTCATGAGTGCGGGTGTGAGGGGCTGTACGGCTGAATGAGTGTGCGTTTGGCTGTGTTTGTGAGTGAGTGGATATCTCAGTGGTGTATGTGTGAGTACCTGCATATGTGAATGGCAGTATATGTAAGTGTTAGAGTATATACGTGACTATGGGCCAGATGTAGGTGGCCAAATAGCAAGAGCTAACACTGAATTTCAGCATTTGAAATCTACTAGCAAAATAAGGAATCACAAAATTGTGATTCCTTATTTTGCTCTTGCATTTAATGATTCGCAAATTGCGATTCCTTAAATGCAATGTAAGTAGCCCAAAAGAAAGTGCACTTTAGCCTTGGTGGTAATTGCGATTTCCTTTAAAAAAGCACTTTTTTGCTTTTTTCAAAGTGCCATGTAGCATACATTCATGCCCTTAGGGCATGTATGTGCGCCACATGTGCACACATGCACATTTCAGGGGTGCAACAGGGTGTACTCTTGATACCCTGGCACCCTTGAAATAGCGCCTGTTATTTGCTATTCTTTAATAGCGAATCGCAAATAGTGAATATCTTCCCATTCATTCCTATGGGCCTCCTAGCCCATGGCAATGAATGGGTAGGTATTCCTTATTAATGAATCTCAATTTGCGATTCGTTATTCAGGAATATTAAGGAATCACTAATATTTTAGCGATTCCTACCTACATTAAAATTAGCGAGTCCTTAATAGCATATTGGGAAAATTCGCTATTAAGGATTCGCAAATGTGATTTTACCTACATCTGGCCCTAAATGTGAGTGAGGATTGTGAGAGTGACTGTATAGATGAGTGTGTGATTGTGTCAGTGATTGTATAAGATAGTAATTATTTGTTAGAATCTGTATGAATAAGTGAGGTGGTGTGTGTATAACTGTATAGGTGTGTGAGTAACTCAATGGATGAGTGGCAGTGTGTGAGTGTCTTTATGGCTATATAATTGCATATATTAGTGGCTGTATAGATGAGTGACTGTGTGAATGAGTCACCTGTATGGGTGAGTGAGTGGGTGTGTTTACACCTATGAATCAGTGAGTGTGTATGTACTAACTAGTATTGGTGTGTCTATGGTTTCGAGAATGGTAGTCTGTATTTTAGAGTGGGTGTATCAAAGGTTATAGTAGGGTGTGAAGAGATGATTCAGATATTAGGTGGATTACATCATCAGTGATGTCATATGAGATGTCATCAGTCATGTCACTGACCATGTCATGAGTTATGAAACATGTGACGTCATCAGCAATGCATTGCGGGGGGGCCGAGTTCTAGTTAGCTCAGCTAACTAGAACAGCCAGATTTCTCTGGTTTTGTACAAGTGAAATGTCAGCCTAACTATAATATACCTGAAACCTGTGTTTTTTCAGTGAATTTCTACGTTTTTTAAAATCCTAATTCCTAACTAAAAAGTCCCTGAAACCTTTGTTTTTTTATGGAATTTCTATGTTTTTTTTAATGCTAATTTCTAGCTATGCCACATAGGTAGGAAATGTGCCGAAAGGGAAAGAAAGGCGCAGAAATAAGCAAGAAAAGTGCAGAAAGAGGCAAGAGGTGCAGAAAGAGGAAGAAACCTGCCTACACATCAGGACTTGGATTCTGCAGAAACTACCCCAGACAGTGGAGACCTAGCGATTTGGCTGATGCCCAGTGGAGCTACCATATAGCTAATAGAGGAGATGGGTTGTGGACTCCCCCTCCCTGTCGTCACCTACCCAGCCGGACCTTGGGCAGATTTTCTCCTCGTCTCTACGTCCTGTCTTCCTCCTACCCCTTTACCCTATCCCCTTACCCTTCCTGCTCCATTCACCTTGTCCCCTATGTTCTTTAAATGCTTTTTTTATGCCTATGTAACTTTTAATTGATGTAATTTGCAACATTATTGTCCCTAATGTAAAGCGCTCTGATTCCATCGGGTCTAGCCAGCACTATATAATAACTCATTCATTAAATGTGTTCCCATTTAGTACTCTTTCTCCCTTTGTCTACCTCCCTAGCTCCTATCCACTCTCCCCTGAATCTCTCACCTTGCCTGCTAGTCTGCCATGGTTTGACACCCCTTACCAAAGCACTCCCTCTCCCCTTTTTGGGGAAGTCCAGTATGTAGGCCTTGGAGTCTCAGAGAACCATCTGAGAGAGTCCACTGAGTAAAGGGAGCCTCCCACAACAGAGATAGGGAAGTGATACCACTTACCCTGGGATCACAGCTTCCTGGACTTTGGACGTTGCTTTGACTCGTCTACCAGTTTGTGTCCCCATCGCCCTTCCCCTCCTCTTTCCATGTGATGTCCTTCACACTCCCCTCCTCTTTCCCGCCTTCATTACCTGTCTACTTCCCCAGCTCCTTCCCCCTCCCCTGAATGTTTCCCCTTGCCTGCTTTTCCCCTTACGTATTTGTGCTTATTGTTTATCTTGACCTTACAAGTAACTATGTTGCCATGCTCTGATAACTGTGTAACCTTTGTAACGATGTTAACCTGTAACTATGATCTGATGCTCATGTAAAGCGCTTTGATACCTCCGGATCTAGCCAGGGCTATATAAAACCTTTAAAATAAATAAATTAAATAAAATAAAAATTAGAGAAATGCAGAACGAGGCAACAGAAGTCTAGAAAGAGGAAGAAAGGTACAGGAAGAAGCAAGCGATGTGCAGAAAGAACCAACAGGTGCAGAAAGAGGCCTATTTCGACTGTATCTTACAAGAGACTCATGCAAAGTAGCCTAATCACTAATCCTTCTCCTAAGATGTCTTAAACCTCACTTTTCTCTTGAAGGTTCCCTATTAATCACCTGTTAAGAATGTTAGGCCTATCAAATATAAAACAGCAACCACTGTTGTAAGTCTGACCAAGTTTGTGAAGATATACATGCGTATCTCTGGTTTTGCCTAGTGACATGTTACATACAAATAAACAAATACTTGAATACCTGTGTTTCAAACAGAATACACGTTCTTATGACCTGCATTGTTTGCAAAACTATGTATCTGTACAATTTAATGTATTGTTTATCATTTATTGTAAAAAGGTATTTAGATTTTACTTAATTTCCTCTGTCCCTGGAAACAAGTCAGCACAATGCTTAAACATATCTTTAAGTCTTGTCTCGCAGCAGAACAAACATATTGATACTGATAATCATGCCGTCTTATGTCTTGCTCACGTACCGCCATTGTTCTGGTCTCTATGTCTACCTTAATCTGTAAACCTATAACTACTGCTATGCAAATTTTGTGAAGCGCTCTGATGCCTTCGGGTCAAGTTTGTGCTATATAAAACTCTATAAATAAATAAAATATGTATACAAAAAGGTATATCTATTTCTTTCTGCCCATAATACAGTGCAGGAACAGACAAGAGGGGTGCACAAAAATGAAACAGAGGGGTGCTGAAAGAGACAAGGAAAGTATAGAAATAGTCAAGAAAAGAACAGAAAGAACCAACAGAGGTGCAGAAACAGACAAGAGGAGTTTAGAAAGAGGCGGGAAAAGTGCAGTAAAAAGCGACAGAGGTGCAGAAGGAGGCAGGAGAATTGCAGAAAGAGGCATGAGAGTTGCAGAAACAAGCAAAAGAGGTGCAGAAAGAAGTAAGAGCAGTGCAGAAAGATCCAACAGAGGTGCAGAAGGAGGCAAGAGGGTTGGAGAAATTTGTAAGAGCAGTCCAGAAGGAAGCAAGAGCAGTGCAGAAAGAAACAACCGAGGTACAGAAACAGATATGAGGGGGGAAGAAAGAGGTAAGAGACGTGCAGAAAGAGGTATGAGAACTGCAGAAAGAGGCAAGAGAGTTGCAGAAACAGGCAAGAGAGGTACATAAATAGGAAAGAAGGATACAGAAAGAGGGTAGAGGGGTGCAGAAAGAAGCAAAAGAGGTACAGAAAGAAACAGAGGTATAGAAAGAGGCTAGAAAAGTGCAGAAAGAGGCAAGATAAGTGTAGAAAGAAGCAACAGGGGTGCAGAAGGAGGTAAGAGAAGTGCAGAAAGAAGCAAAAGAATTGCAGAAACAGGCAAAAGAGGTACACAAGGAAGCAAGAGCAGGGCACAATGAACCAGCGAAAGTACAGAAGGAGGCAAAAGGGGTGCAGCAATTTACAAGAGAGGTACAGAAAGAAGCAAGAGCAGTGCAGAAAGATACAACAGATATGCAGAAGGAGGCAAGAGGGGTGCAGAAAGAGGCGAGAGAAGTACAGAAAGAAGTAAAAGAGGTACAGAAAGCGGCAAGAGGGATACAGAAAGAGGCATGGGAGATACATAAAGAGGCAAGAGAGGTTCAGGAATAGGGAAGAAGGGTGCAGCCAGAGGTTTAGAGGTGAAGAAAGAGGTAAGAAGAGTTCAGAAAGAGGAAAGAGATGTGTAGAAATGTGCAGGAGAGGTGCAGAAAGTAGCAAGAGCAGTTCAGACAGACACAACAGAGGTACAGAAGGAGGCAAGAGGGGTGCATAAAGAGGCAAGAGAAGTGTAGAAAGAAGCAAAAGAGATACAGAAAGAGGCAAGAGAAATACAGAAAGAGGCAAGAGAGGTGCAAAAAGAGGCAACAGAGGTGCAGACGGAGGAGGAAAGGGGGCAGGAAGAGACAAGATGGGTGCAGCAAGACAAGAGATTTGCAGAAACAGTCAAAAGAGGTGCATAAAGAAGCAAGAGCAGTGCACAAATAATCAACAGAGGTACAAAAGTTGGCATGAGGGGTGCAGAAGGCAGATAGAGAGGTGCAGAAAGAGGCAGGAGGAGTACAGAAAGAGGTAAAGAATGAGGCAAGAGAGGTACAGAAAAAAGCAAGAGCAGGGCAGAAAGAAGCAACAAAGGTGCAGAAAGAAGCAAAAGAGGAGCAGAAAGAAGCAAATGAGGTACAGAAAGAGGCAAGAGGGTTGCAGAAAGAACAACAGATGTGCAGAAGGAGGCAAAAGAGCTGCAGAAAAAGACACAAGAGTTTCAGAAACAAGCAAGAGAAGTATAGAAAAGGGGAACAGGGTGTAGAAAGAGGCAAGAGAGTTGTAGAAAGTGGGAAGAAGGGTTCCGAAAGAGGTATGCAGATAGAAGCAAGAGGGGGGCTGAAACAGGCAAAAGAGGTGCACAAAGAAGCAAGAGCAGTGCACAGAGAACCAACAGAGGTACAGAATGAGGCAAAAGGGGTGCCGCAATTTGCAAGAGAGGTATAGAAATAAGCAAGAGCAGTGTAGAAAGATACCACAGATGTGCAGAAGGAGGCAAGAGGTGTGCAGAAAGAGGTACAAAAAGGACAGAAAGAAGGAAAAGGGGTGCAGAAAGGGGCAAGAGGGGTACAGAAAGAGGCAAGGGAGATACAGAAACAGGCAAGAGAGATTCAGGAAGAGGGTAAAAAGGGTGCAGAAATAGGCATGAGGGGTACAGAATTTAGCAAGAGAGGTGCAAAAGAAAGCAAGAGAAGTGCAGAAGAAAGTAAGAGAAGTGCAGAAAGAAGCAAGAAGGGTGTAGAAAGAGGCAAGAGGTATGTAGAAAGAAGCAACAGAGGTGCAGAGAGAGGCACGAGAAGTACATAAAGAGGCAAACGAGGTGCAGAAAGAGGCAAGAGAGGTACAGAAAGAGGCAGGAGCGGTACAGAAAAAGGCAAATGAGGTGTAGAAAAAAGGAAAATGGGTGCAGAGAGAGGCAGAAGAGGTGCAGAAAGAGGTAAGAAGAGTTTAGAAAGAGGCAAGAGGTATGTAGACATTTACAGGAGAGGTGCAGAATGTAGCAAGAGCAGTGCAGACAGAAACAACAGAGTTGCAGAGGAAGGCAAGAGGGGTGCAGAAAGAGGCAAGTGAAGTGCAGAAAGAAGCAAAAGAGATACAGAAAGAGGCAAGAGGAATACAGAAAGAGGCAAGAGAGGTGTAAAAAGAGGCAACAGAGGTGTAGAAAGAGGGAGGAAAGGTGCAGGAAAAGACAAGATGGGTGCAAAAAGACAAGAGAGTTGCAGACCCAGGAAAAGATGTGCCTAAAGAAGCAAGAGCAGTACACAAAGAACCAACAGAGGTGCATAAGGTGGCAAGAGTGGTGCAGAAATATACAAGAGAAGTGCATAAAGAAGCAAGAGAGGTGCAGAAAGAGGCATGAGGAGTACAGAAAGAAGCAAGAGAGGTACAGAAAGAGGCAAGAGAACTGCAGAAAGAAGCAACAGAGGTGCAGAAAGAAGCAACAGAGGAGCAGAAAGAAGCAACAGAGGTACATAAAGAGGCAAGAGGGTTGCAGAAACAGGCAAAAGAGGTGCAGAAAGAGGCAAGATGGGTGCAGAAAGAGGCAAGAGAGGTGCAGAAAGAGGCAAGCGGGGCACACAGAGAGTGAAGAAGGGTGCAAAATAAGGCATGAAGAGTGCAGAAAAGAAATAGGAGAGGTGTATAAAGAAGCAAGAGAACTGCAGAAACAAGCAACAGAGGTGCATAAAGTGGCAAGAGAAGTGCAGAACGATGCAGAAGAGGTACAGAAAGAGGCAAGAGAAGTGCATAAAAGGGCAAGAGCATTACAGAAACAGGCAAAAGATGTGCAGAAAGAGGGAACAGGGGTGCAGACAGAGGCAAGAGAGATGCAGGAAGAGAGAAGAAGTGTACAGAAAGAGGCAAGAGTGGTGCAGAAATTTACAAGAGAGGTATAGAAAGAAGCAAGAGCAGTGAAGAAGCAAGAGCAGTGCAGAAAGAACCAGCAGGGGTGCAGAAGGAGGCAAGAGGAGTACAGAAAGAGGCGTGTAGAAATTTACAAGAGAGGTACAGAAAGTAGCAAGAGCAGTGCAGAAAAAACCCAGCAGCGGTTCAGAAATAGACAAGAGAGGTGCAGAAAGAGGCAAGAGAAGTGCAGAAAGAAGCAACAGGGGTGCACAAAGAGGCAAGTGAGTTGCAGAAAGAGGATAGAAGGGTGCCAAAAGAGGCAAGAGGGGTGCAGAAAAAAGGAAGAGCAGTGTACAAAGAACCAACAGAGGTGCATAACGTGGCAAGAGGGGTGCAGAAATTTACAAGAGAGGTGCAGAACGAGGCAAGAGAGGTAAAGAAGGAGGCATGAAAAGTGCAGAAAGAAGCAACATAGGTGCAGAAAGAAGCAACAGAGGAGCAGATAGAAGCAACAGAGGTTCAGAAAGAGGCAAGAGGGTTGCAGAAACTGGCAAAAGAGGTATAGAAAGAGGCAAGAGGGGTGCAGAAAGAGGCAAGAGAGGTGTAGAAAGAGGCAAGCGTGGCATACAAAGAGTGAAGAAGGGTGCAAAAAAGGCATGAAGGGTGCAGAAAGAAGCAGGAGAAGTGCAGAAATAAGCAAGAGAACTGCAGAATCAAGCAACAGAGGTGCAGAAAGAGGCAAGAGAAGTGCAGAAAGAGGCAAGAGTGGTACAGAAACAGGCAAATATGTGCAGAAAGAGGGAACAGAAGCGTAGAAGGAGGCAACAGAGCTGCAGAAAGAGGCAAGAGAGTTTCAGAAACAAGCAAGAGAAGTGTAGAAAAGGGGAACAGGGGTGTAGAAAGATGCAAGAGAGTTTCAGAAAGAGAGAAGAAGGGTTACGAAAGAGGTGTGCAGATAGAAGCAGGAGGGGTGCAGAAACAGGCAAGAGAGGTACAGAAAGAAGCAAGAGCAGTGTAGAAAGATACCACAGATGTTCAGAAGGAGGCAAGAGAAGTATAGAAAGAAGGAAAAGATGTGCAGAAAGAGGCAAGAGGGGTACAGAAAGAGGCAAATGAGATAAAGAAACAGGCAAGAGAGGTTCAGGAAGAGGGAAGAAGGGTGCAGAAAGAGGCAAGAGGGTGCAGAATTTATCAAGAGAGATGCAGAAGACAGCAAGAGAAGTGTACAAGAACGCAAGAGAAGTGCAGAAAGAAAGAAAAGAAGGATACAGAAAGAGGCAGGAGGAGTGTAGAAAGAGGCAAACAAGGTACAGCAAGAGGCAAGATGGGTACAGAAAGAGGCAAGAGAGGTACAGAAAAGGGCAAAAGAGGTGTAGAAAGAAGGAAAAGGGGTGCCGACAGAGGCAGCAGAGGTGCAGAAAGAGGTAAGAAGAGTTCAGAAAGAGGCAAGAGGTGTGCAGAAATTTGCAGGAGAGGTGCAGAAAGTAGCAAGAGCAGTGCAGACAGAAACAACAGAGGTGCAGAAGGAGGCAAGAGGGGTGCAAAAAGAAGCAAGAGAAGTGCAGAAAGAAGCAGAAGAGATACAGAAAGAGGCAAGAGAGATACAGAAAGAGGAAGAAAGGGTGCAGGAAGAGACAAGATGGGTGATGAAAGACCAGAGAGTTGCAGAAACAGGCAAAAGAGGTGCCTAAAGAAGCAAGAGCAGTGCACAAAGAACCAACAGAGGTGCATAAGATGGCAAGAGTGGTGCAGACATTTACAAAAGAGGTGCAGAAAGAAGCAAGAGAGGTGCAGAAATAGGCAAGAGGAGTACAGAACGTGGCAAGAGAGGTACAGAATGAGGCAAGAGAGATACAGAAAGAGGCAAGAGAAGTGAAGAAAGAAGCAACAGAGATGCGTATAGAAGCAACAGAGGAGCAGAATGAAGCAAGAGGGTTGCAGAAACAGGCAAAAGAGGTACAGAAAGAGGTAAGATGGGTGCAGAAAAAGGCATGAAGGGTGCAGAAAGAAGCAAGAGAGGTGCAGAATGAAGCAAGAGAACGTTAGAAACAAGCAACAGAGGTACAAAAAGTGGCAAGAGAAGTGCAGAAAGAAGCAAAAGAGGTATAGAAAGAGGCAAGAGAAGTGCAGACGGAGGCAAGAGCATTGCAGAAACAGGCAAAAGATGTACAGAAAAAGGGAACAGGGTTGCAGACAGAGGCGAGAGAGGTAGAAGGGTGCAGAAATTTGCAAGAGAGGTGTAGAAAGAAGCAAGTGCAGTGCAGAAAGAAGCAAGAGCAGTTCAGTAAGAAACAGTAGAGGTGCAGAAGTGGGGTACATAAAGAGGCAAGGGGGTGCAGAAAGAAGCAACAGATGTGCAGAAGTGGGCAACAGAGCTTCAGAAAGAGGCAAGGAAGATTCAGAAACAAGCAAGAGAGTTGTAGAAAAAGTGAAGAAGGGTGCATAAAGAGGCAAGAGAAGTATAGAAATTTGCAAGAGAGGTGCAGAAAGTAGCAGAAGCAGTGCAGAAAGTAGCAAGAGCAGTGCAGAAAAAGCCTGCAGAAGTGCAGAAGGTAGTAATACGGGCACAGAAAGAGGCAAGAGGGGTGCAGAAAGAGGGGCAAGAGAAGTACAGAACGAGGCTAGAGAGGTACAGAAAGATGCAAGAGAAGTGCATACAGAAGCAACAGAGGAACAGAAAGAGGCAACAGAGATGCAGAAAGAAGCAACAGAGGTGCAGAAAGAAGCAATAGGAGCAGAAAGAAGCAACAGAGGTGCATAAAGAGGCAAGAGGGTTGCAGAAAGAAGCAAGAGAGTTACAGAAATAGCAAAATAGGTACAGAAAGAGGTAAGAGAGGTGCAGAAATAGGCAAGCGAGGCCCATAAGAGTAAAGAAGGGTGCAGAAAGAGGCAACAGAGGTGCTGGAAGTGGCAGGAGAAGTGCAGAAAGAGGAAAGAGCGTTTCAGAAACAGGCAACAAATGTGCAGAAAGAGGCAACAAGGGTGCAGGCAGAGACAAGAGAGGTGCAGAAAGAGAGAAGAAGGGTGTAGAAAGAGGCAAGAGGGTGCAGACATTTGAAAGAGAGATGCAGAAAGAAGCAAGTGCAGTGCAGAAAGATGAGCAGTGCAGAAAGAACCAGCAGATGTGCAGAAGGTGGCAAGAGGGGTAAAGAAAGAGGCAAGAGGGGTGCAAACATTTTCAAAAGAGTTTCAGAAGGAAGCAAGAGCAGTGCAGAAAGAACCAACATAGGTGCAGAAATAGACAAGAGAGGTGCAGAAGAAGGCAAGAGAAGTACAGAAAGAAGTGACAGGTGCAGAACCAGGCAGCAGAGCTGCAGAAAGAGGCAAGAGAGATTCAGAAACAGTCAAGAGATGTGCGAAAAGAGGAACAGGGTGCAGAAAGAGGCAAGAGAGGTGCATAAAAAGGCAAGAGGGGTGCAGACATTTGCAAGAGAGGTGCACAAAGAAGCAAGAACAGAGGAGAAAGAACTAACAGAGGTACAGAAATATACAAGAGAGGTGCACAAAGAGGCAAGAGAAGAACAGAAGGAAGTGACAGAGGTGCAGGGGGCAACAGAGTTGCAGCAAGAGAGGTGTAGAAAGAGGCAAAAGGGGTGCAGACATTTGCAAGAGAGATGCAAAAAGAAGCAAGAGCAGTGCAGAAAGAGCAAACTGAGGTGCAAATATAGACAAGAGAGGGGCAGAAAGAGGCAAGAACATTTCAGACGTAAGCAAGAGAAGTGCGGAAAAGGGGAACAGGGGTGCTTAAAGAGGTAAGAGGGTTGCCAAAAAGATGCAAGAGTGATGCAGAAAGAAACAAGAAAAGTGCAGTAAGGAGCAACAGAGGTGCAGTAAGAGGCAAGATGGGTGCAGAAAGAAGCAACAGAGGTGCAGAAAGAGGCAAGAGAGGTGCACAAAGTAGGAAGAAGGGCGCAGAAAGAGGCAAGATGGGTGCAGAAAGAAGTACGAACGTTGGAGATTCAAGCAAGAGAAGTGCAAAAAGAAGCAACAGAGGTGCAGGTAGAGGAAAGAGGAGTTACGAAAGACGCAAGAGACGTCCATAGGAAGCAACAGAGGTGAAGAAAGAGGCAAGAAAAGTACAGAAAGAGGCAAGGGAATTGTAGAAACAGGTAAAAGAGGTGCAGAAAGCGGGAACAGGTGTGCAGACAGAGGCAAGAGAGGTGCAGAAGTAGGCAAGAGATATGCAGAAAGAAGCAAGAGAGTTGCAGAAACGGTCAAGAGATGTGCAGAAAAGAGGAATGTGGCTGCAGAAAGAGGCAAGAGAGGTGCAGAAAGAGGCATGAGGGGTGCAGACATTTGCTAGAGAGGTGCAAAAAGAAGCAAGAGCAGTTCAGAAAGAACCAACAGAGGGGCAGAAATAGACTAGAGAGGTGAAGAAAGATGCAGCAGGTGCAGAAGGAGGCATAAGAGCTGCAGAAAGAGACAAGAGAGTTTCAGAAATAAGCAATAGAAGTACACAAAAGGGGAACAGGGTTGCAGAAAGATGCAAGAGGGTTGCAAAAAGAAGCAAGAGAGGTGCAGAAAGAAGGAAGATAGGTGCAGAAAAAGGCAAGAGACGTGCAGAAAGGAGCAACAGAGATGCAGAAGGGGGCAAGAGAATTGCAGAACGAGGCAACAGAAGTGGACACATGGGCAGAAGAATTGCAGAAAGAAGCTTAGAGCAGTGGTGAAAGAACTAATGGAGGAGCAGAAGGAGGCAAGAGGGGTACAGAAAGAGGCAACAGGGGAACAGAAACTTGCAAGAGAGCTACACAAAGAAGCAAGAGTAGTGCACAAAGAAACAACAGATCTGCAGAAGGAAGCGAGAGGGGTACACATACAAGCAAGAAAGGTGCAGAAAGAATCTAAAGAGGTGCAGAAAGAGGCAGGAGAATCATAGAAATAGGCAAGAGAAGTGCAGAAAGAAGCAAGAGAGGTGCGGAGAGAGGCAAGAGAGGTACAGAAAGAAGCAAGAGAGGTGTAGAACGGAGCAAGAGAAGTACAGAAAGAGGCATGAAGGTTGCAGAAAGAAGCAATAGAAGTGCAGAAAGAAGCAAGAGAGGTGCAGAAAGAGGCAAGAGGTGTGCAGAAAAAAGCAACAGAGGTGCAGAAAGAAGTAAGAGAGGTGCAAAAAGAAGAAAGAGTGTTACAGAAAGAAACAAGAGAAGTGCAGAAAGAAGCAACAGAGGTACAGAAGGAGGCAACAGAGCTGCAGAAAGAGGCAAGAGAGTTTCAGAAGCAAGCAAGAGAAGTGCAGAAAAGGGGCACAAGCAAAAAGAGGGGAGAAGGGCACAGAAAAAAGCAGGAGGCGAAAGAAGCAAGAAAGGTGCAGAAAGAAGCAAGAGAAGGGCAGAAAGAAGCAACAGGGGTGCAAAAGCGAAGTGAGAGGGGTACACATACAAGCAAGAAAAGTGCAGAAAGAAGCTAAAGAGGTGCAGAAAGAGGCAGGAGAATCATAGAAATAGGCAAGAGAAGTACAGAAAGACGCAAGAGAGGTACAGAGAGAGGCAAGAGAGGTACAAACAGAAGCAAGAGAGGTGCAGAATGAAGCAAGAGAGGTACAGAAAGAGGCATGAAGGTTGCAGAAAGAAGCAAGAGAAGTGCAGAAAGAAGAAAGAGAGGTGCAGATAGAGGCAAGAGATGTGCAGAAAGAAGCAACAGAGGTGCCGAAAGAACAAAAGAGAGGTGCAAAAAGAAGAAAAAGAGGTACATAATGAAGCAAGAAAAGTGCAGAAAGAAGCAACAGAGGTACAGAAGGAGGCAACAGAACTGCAGAAAGAGGCAAGAGAGTTTCAGAAGCAAGCAAGAGAAGTGCAGAAAAGGGGAACAGGGGTGCAAAAAGAGGAAAGAAGGGCACAGAAAACAGCAGGAAGGCTGCAGAAAGAAGCAAGAAAGGTACAGAAAGAAGCAAGAGAAGGACAGAAAGAAGCTACAGAATGCAAAAAGAGGCAATATGGGTGCAAAAAGAGGCAAGGGAAGAGATGAAAAAGCAACAGAGATGCAGAAGGAGGCAAGAGAAGTGCAAAAGGAGGCAACAGAGGTACAGAAACAGGCAGGAGAGGTGCACAAAAAAGGAAAAGCAGTGCCGAAAGAACCAACAGAGGTGCAGAACAAAAGGCAGGAAGGGGACAGAAAGAGGCAAGAGGGGTGCAGAAACATGCAAGAGAGGTGCAGAAAGCAGCAAGAGCAGTGCAGAAAGAAACAACAAAGGTGTAGAAGGAAGCAAGATGGCTACAGACAGAGGCACAAAATATGCAGAAAGAAGCAAAAGAGGTGCAGAAAGAGTCAAGAGGGTTGCAGAAAGAGGCAAGGGAGGTGTAGAAAGAGGCAAGAGAGGTACAGAAAGTAAGAAGAAAGATGCAGAAAGAGGCAAGATGGGTGCAGAAAGAAGTAAGAGAGTTGGAGATACAAGCAACAGAAGTGCAGTATAAAGCAACAGAAGTGCAGAAAGCGGCAAGAGGTACAGTACCAGGCAAGCGAGGCACACAGAGTGAAGAAGGGTACAGAAAGAGGCAAGAGAAGTACAGAAAGCAGCAAAAGAGGTACATAAAGAGGTAATAGAAGTGCAGAAAGAGGCAAGAAAATTTCAGAAGTAAGCAAGAGAAGTGCAGGAAAGGGGAACAGGGGTGCTGAAAGAGGTAAGATGGTTGCCAAAAAGATGCAAGAGTGATGCAGAAAGAAACAAGAAAAGTGCAGTAAGAAGCAACAGAGGTGAAGTAAGAGGCAATATGGGTGCAGAAAGAGGCATGAGAGGTGCAGAAAGTAGGAAGAATGGTGCAGAAAGAGGCAAGATAGGTGTAGAAAGAAGTAAGAGTGTTGGAGATACAAGCAAGAGAAGTGCAGAAAGAAGCAACAGAGGTGCAGGTAGAGGAAAGAGGAGTTTAGAAAGAGACAAAAGACATCTGTGGGAAGCAACAGAGGTGAATAAAGAGACAAGAAAAGTACAGAAAGAGGCAAGGGAATTGCAGATACAGGTAAAAATGGGGAAGAAAGCGGGAACTGGTGTGCACACAGAGGCAAGAGAGGTGCAGAAGGAGGCAAGATATATGCAGAAAGAAGCAAGAGAGTTGCAGAAACATTCAAGAGATGTGCAGAAAAGAGGAATTGGGTGGAGAAAGAGGCAAGAGAGGTGCAGAAAGAGTCATGAGGGGTGCAGACATTTGCTAAAGAGGTGCAAAAAGAAGCAAGAGCAGTGCAGAAAGAACCAACAGAGGGGCAGAAATAGACAAGAGTGGTGAAGAAAGAAGCAACAGGTGCAGTAGGAGGCAGCAGAGCTGCAGAAAGAGGCAAGAGTGTTTCAGAAATAAGCAATGGCAGTACACAAAAGGGGAACAGTGATGCAGAAAGAGTCAAGCAGGTTGCAAAAAGAAGCAAGAGAGGTGCAGAAAGAAGCAAGAGAAGTGCAGAAAGAAGCAACAGCTGTGCAAAAAGAGGCAATATGGGTGCAGAAAAAGGCAAGAGACGTGCAGAAAGAAGCAACAGAGAAGCAGAAGGGGGCAAGAGAATTGCAGAATTAGGCAACAGAAGTGGACACATGGGCAGAAGAATTGCAGAAGGAAGCAAGAGCAGTGGTGAAAGAACCAATGGAGGAGCAGAAGGAGGCAAGAGGTGTGCAGAAAGAGGCAATAGGGGAACAGAAACTTGCAAGAGAGCTACACAAAGAAGAAATCAATCAATCAAAGACATTTATAGAGCGCGCTACCTACCCGTAGGGTCTCGAGGCGCTTTGGGGGGGGGGGGTGCCGCTACTGCTCGAACAGCCAGGTCTTGAGCTTCTTCCTGAAGGAGAGGTGGTCTTGGGTCAGGAGCAGGTCGGCCGGGAGGGAGTTCCAGGTCTTGGCGGCCAGGTAGGAGAAGGACCTTCCTCCTGTAGTGGCTCTGCGGATGCGTGGGACGGTGGCGAGGGCGTGGCTGGCGGATCGGAGGTGGCGTTTGGGAGCGTAGAAGTTGATTCGGTTGTTGAGGTAGCTCGGGCCTTGGTCGTGGAGAGCTTTGTGTGCGTGGGTAAGGAGGCGGGAGGTGATTCTCTTGTTGACCGGGAGCCAGTGCAGGTCTCTTAGGTGTCCGGAGATGTGGCTGTGTCGTGGGATGTCGAGGATGAGTCTGGCTGAGGCGTTCTGGATGCGCTGGAGCCTCTTCTGGGTCTTGGCGGTGGTTCCGGCGTAGAGTGCGTTGCCGTAGTCCAGTCGGCTGGTGACGAGGGCCTGGGTGACGGTCTTCCTGGTCTCTGTGGGGATCCACCAGAAGATCTTCCGCAGCATGCGCAGGATGTTGAAGCATGACAAGGAGACGGCGTTGACTTGCCTGGTCATGGAGAGGGAGGAGTCCAAGATGAAACCCAGGTTGCGTGCGTGGTCCGTCGGTTTGGGTGCGGTGCCCAGGGCGGGGGGCCACCAGGAGTCGTCCCAGGCGGAGGGCGAGGAGCCCAGGATGAGGACCTCCGTCTTATCTGTGTTCAGCTTCAGGCGGCTCGTCGTCATCCACTCGGCTACCTCTCTCATCCCTTCGTGCAGGTTGGCTCTGGCGGTGGCGGGGTCGTTGGTCAGGGAGAGGATCAGCTGGGTGTCGTCGGCGTAGGAGATTATGTTGAGGTTGTGTTGGCGTGCGATGGCCGCGAGGGGGCTCATGTAGACGTTAGAAAGAAAGAGTAGTGCACAAAGAAACAACAGATCTGCAGAAGGAAGCGAGAGGGGTACACATACAAGCAAGAAAGGTGCAGAAAGAAGCAAAAGAGGTGCAGAAAGAGGCAGGAGAATCATAGAAACAGGCAAGAGAAGTGCAGAAAGAAGCAAGAGAGGTGTAGAACGAAGCAAGAGAAGTGCAGAAAGAGGCATGAAGGTTGCAGAAAAAAACAATAGAAGTGCAGAAAGAAGCAAGAGAGGTGCAGAAAGAGGCAAGAGGTGTGCAGAAAGAAGCAACAGAGGTGCAGAAAGAAGCAAGAGAGGTGCAAAAAGAAGAAAGAGTAGTACAGAAAGAAACAAGAGAAGTGCAGAAAGAAGCAACAGAGGTACAGAAGGAGGCAACAGAGCTGCAGAAAGAGGCAAGAGAGTTTCAGAAGCAAGCAAGAGAAGTGTAGAAAAGGGGAACAGGGGTGCAAAAAGAGGGAAGAAGGGCACAGAAAAAGGCAGGAGGCAGAAAGAAGCAAGAAAGGTGCAGAAAGAAGCAAGAGAAGGGCAGAAAGAAGCAACAGGGGTGCAAAAAGGAAGCGAGAGGGGTACACATACAAGCAAGAAAAGTGCAGAAAGAAGCTAAAGAGGTGCAGAAAGAGGCAGGAGAGTCATAGAAATAGGCAAGAGAACTGCAGAAAGACGCAAGAGAGGTACAGAGAGAGGCAAGAGAGGTACAAACAGAAGCAAGAGAGGTGCAGAATGAAGCAAGAGAGGTACAGAAAGAGGCGTGAAGGTTGCAGAAAGAAGCTAGAGAAGTGCAGAAAGAAGAAAGAGAGGTGCAGATAGAGGCAAGAGGTGTGCAGAAAGAAGCAACAGAGGTGCCGAAAGAACAAAAGAGAGGTGCAAAAAGAAGAAAGAGAGGTACATAAAGAAGCAAGAAAAGTACAGAAAGAAGCAAAAGAGGTACAGAAGGAGGCGACAGAACTGCAGAAAGAGGCAAGAGAGTTTCAGAAGCAAGCAAGAGAAGTGCAGAAAAGGGGAACAGAGGTGCAAATAGAGGGGAGAAGGGCACGGAAAAAAGCAGGAAGGCTGCAGAAAGAAGCAAGAAAGGTGCAGAAAGAAGCAAGAGAAGGACAGAAAGAAGCAACAGGGGTGCAAAAAGAGGCAAGATGGGTGCAAAAAGAGGCAAGAGAAGAGCTAAAAAAGCAACAGAGATGCAGAAGGAGGCAAGAGAAGTGCAAAAGGAGGCAACATAGGTACAGAAACAGGCAGGAGAGGTGCACAAACAAGGAAAAGCAGTGCTGAAAGAACCAACAGAGGTGCAGAACAAAAGGCAGGAGGGGGAGAGAAAGAGGCAAGAGGGGTGCAGAAACATGCAAGAGAGGTGCAGAAAGCAGCAAGAGCAGTGCAGAAAGAAACAACAAAGGAGTAGAAGGAAGCAAGATGGCTACAGACAGAGGCACAAAATATGCAGAAAGAAGCAAAAGAGGTGCAGAAAGAGGCAAGAGGGTTGCAGAAAGAGGCAAGGGAGTTGTAGAAAGAGGCAAGAGGGGTACAGAAAGTAAGAAGAAAGATGCAGAAAGAGGCAAGATGGGTGCAGAAAGAAGTAAGAGAGTTGGAGATACAAGAAAGAGAAGTGCAGTATAAAGCAACAGATGTGCAGAAAGCGGCAAGAGGTGCAGAACCAGGCAAGCGAGGTACTCAGCGTGAAGAAGGATGCAGAAAGTGGCAAGAGAAGTACAAAAAGCAGCAAAAGAGGTATATAAAGAGGTAAGAGAAGTGCAGAAAGAGGCAAGAAAATTTCAGACGTAAGCAAGAGAAGTGCAGGAAAGGGGAACAGGGGTGCTGAAAGAGGTAAGAGGGTTGCCAAAAAGATGCAAGAGTCATGCAGAAAAAAACAAGAAAAGTACAGTAAGAAGCAACAGAGGTGCAATAAGAAGCAAGATGGGTGCAGAAAGAGGCAAGAGAGGTGCACAAAGTAGGAAGAATGGTGCAGAAAGAGACAAGATGGGTGCAGAAAGAAGTAAGAGTGTTGGAGATACAAACAAGAGAAGTGCAGAAAGAAGCAACAGAGGTGCAGGTAGAGGAAAGAGGAGTTTAGAAAGAGGCAAAAGACATCCGTGGGAAGCAAACAGAGGTGAATAAAGAGGCAAGAAAAGTACAGAAAGAGGCAAGGGAATTGCAGATACAGGTAAAAATGGGGAAGAAAGCGGGAACAGGTGTGCAGACAGAGGCAAGAGAGGTGCAGAAGGAGGCAAGAGATATGCAGAAAGAAGCAAGAGAGTTGCAGAAACGTTCAAGAGATGTGCAGAAAAGAGGAATTGGGTGCAGAAAGAGGCAAGAGAGGTGCAGAAAGAGTCATGAGGGGTGCAGACATTTGCTAAAGAGGTGCAAAAAGAAGTAAGAGCAGTGCAGAAAGAACCAACAGAGGGGCAGAAATAGACAAGAGAGGTGAAGAAAGAAGCAACAGGTGCAGTAGGAGGCAGCAGAGCTACAGAAAGAGGCAAGAGCATTTCAGAAATAAGCAATAAAAGTACACAAAAGGGGAACAGAGATGCAGAAAGAGGCAAGCGGGTTGCAAAAAGAAGCAAGAGAGGTGCATAAAGAAGCAAGAGAAGTGCAGAAAGAAGCAACAGCTGTGCAAAAAGAGGCAATATGGGTGCAGAAAAAGGCAAGAGACGTGCAGAAAGAAGCAACAGAGAAGCAGAAGGGGGCAAGAGAATTGCAGAACGAGGCAACAGAAGTGGACACATGGGCAAAAGAATTGCAGAAGGAAGCAAGAGCAGTGGTGAAAGAACCAATGGAGGAGCAGAAGGAGGCAAGAGGGGTGCAGAAAGAGGCAATTGGGGAACAGAAACTTGCAAGAGAGCTACACAAAGAAGCAAGAGTAGTGCAAAAAGAAACAACAGATCGGCAGAAGGAAGCGAGAGGGGTACACATACAAGCAAGAAAGGTGCAGAAAGAAGCAAAAGAGGTGCAGAAAGAGGCAGGAGAATCATAGAAACAGGCAAGAGAAGTGCAGAAAGAAGCAAGAGAGGTGCGGAGAGAGGCAAGAGAGGTACACAAAGAAGCAAGAGTGGTGTAGAATGAAGCAAGAGAGGTACAGAAAGAGGCATGAAGGTTGCAGAAAGAAGCAATAGAAGTGCAGAAAGAAGCAAGAGAGGTGCAGAAAGAGGCAAGAGGTGTGCAGAAAGAAGCAACAAAGGTGCAGAAAGAAGCAAGAGAGGTGCAAAAAGAAGAAAGAGTGGTACAGAAAGAAACAAGAGAACTGCAGAAAGAAGCAACAGAGGTACAGAAGGAGGCGACAGAGCTGCAGAAAGAGGCAAGAGAGTTTCAGAAGCAAGCAAGAGAAGTGCAGAAAAGGGGAACAGGGGTGCAAAAAGAGGGAAGAAGGGCAAAGAAAAAAGCAAGAGGCAGAAAGAAGCACGAAAGGTGCAGAAAGAAGCAAGAGAAGGGCAGAAAGAAGCAACAGGGGTGCAAAAAGAGGCAAGATGGGTGCAAAAAGAAGCAAGAGAAGAGCTGAAAAAGCAACAGAGATGCAGATGGAGGCAAGAGAAGTGAAAAAGGAGGCAACAGAGGTACAGAAACAGTCAGGAGAGGTGCACAAACAAGAACATGTAGTGCCGAAAGAACCAATAGAGGTGCAGAACAAAAGGCAGGAGGGGGACAGAAAGAGGCAAGGGGGTGCAAAACGTGCAAGAGAGGTGCAGAAAGCAGCAAGAGCAGTGCAGAAAGAAACAACAAAGGTGCAGAAGGAAGCAAGATGGCTACAGACAGAGGCATGAAATATGCAGAAAGAAGCAAAAGAGGTGCAGAAAGAGGTAAGAGGGTTGCAGAAAGAGACAAGAGAGTTGTAGAAAGAGGCAAGAGAGGTACAGAAAGTAAGAGGAAAGATGCAGAAAGAGGAAAGATGGGTGCAGAAAGAAGTAAGAGAGTTGGAGATACAAGCAAGAGAAGTGCAGTATGAGGCAACAGAAGTGCAGAAAGTGGCAAGAGGTGCAGAACCAGGCAAGCGAGGCACACAGAGTGAAGAAAGGTACAGAAAGAGGCCCTGAAGTGTGCAGAAAGAAGCAAGACAGGTGCAGACAGAAGCAAGAGAGTCATAAAAAGAGGCAAAAGAGGTGCAGAAAGAGGCAAGAGAGGTGCAGAAAGATGCAAGCGAGGCACTCAGCGTGAAGAAGGAGGCAGAAAGTGGCAAGAGAAGTACAGAAAGTAGCAAAAGAGGTATATAAAGAGGTAAGAGAAGTGCAGAGAGAGGCAAGAGCATTGCAGAAACAAGCATAAGATGTGTAGAAAGAGGGAACAAGGGTGCAGACAGAGGCAACAGAGATGCAGAAAGAGAGAAGAGGAGTGCAGAAAGAGGCAAGAGTGATGCAGAAATTTGCAAGAGGGGTGCAGAAATTTACAAGAGCAGTGCAGAAAGAAGGAAGAGCAGTGCAGAAAGATCCAGCAGAGGTGCAGAAGGTGGAAAGAGGGTGCAGAAAGAGGCAACAGTGGTGCAGAAATAGATAAGAAAGGTGCAGAAAGAGGCAAAAGTAGAGAAAGAAGCGACAGGTGCAGGCGGAGGCAGGAGAGTTTCAGAAACAAGCAAGAGAAGTGCACAAAAGGGGAACAATGGTGCAGAAAAATACAAGAAGGTTGCAAAAAGATGCACGAGAAGTGCAGGAAGAAGCAACAGTGATGCAAAAAGAGGCAAGATGGGTACATGAAGAGGCAAGAGAAGTGTAGAAAGAAGCAACGGAGATGCAGAAGGAGGCAACAGAGGTGCATAAATGGGAGGAAGAGGATCCGAAAGAGCCAACGGAGGAGCAGATGGAGGTAATAGGGGTGCAGAAACTTGCAAGAGAGGTACAAAATGAAGCAAGAGTAGTGCAGAAATAAACAATAGATGTGCAGAAGGAAGCAAAAAGAAGCAGAAAGAAGCAAGAGGGGTACACAAACAGGCAAGAAAAGTGCAGAAGAGGTACAGAAAGAGGCAGGAGAATTGCAGAAACAGGCAAAAGAGGTGCAGACAGAGGCAAGTGAGGTGCAGGAATTTGCAAGAGAGGTGCATAAAGAAGCAAGAGGGATGCAAAAAGAGGCAAGATAAGTACAGAAAGAAGCAAGAGAGATGCAGAAAGAGGAAAGAGAGGTGCAAAAAGATACAACAGAGGTGCAGAATGAAGCAACAGAGGTGCAGAAAGACATAACAGATGTGCAGAATGAAGCTAGAGGGGTACACATGCAGGCAAGAACAGTGCAGAAAGAAGCAATAGACAAGCAGACAGAGGCAATTGAGTACAGGAATTTGCAAGAAAGGTGCAGAAAGAAGCAAGAGAGGTACAGAAAGAAGCAACAGAGGTATAGAAAGAAGCAAGAGGGTTGCAGAAAGACGCAAGAGAGTTGCAGAAAGATGCAAGAGAGGTGCAGAATGTATCAACAGAGGTGCAGAAAGAAGCAAGAGAGGTGCAGAAAGAGGCAAGAGGGTTGCGGAAAGAAGCTAGAGAGAGTCACAGAATCAGGCAAAAAAGGTGCAGAAAGAGGCAAGAAGGGTAAAGAAAAAATCTAGCGATGTGCAGAAGGAGAGAAAAAGAAGCAACAGAGGTGCAGAAGGAGGCAACAGAGATGCAGAAAGAAGCAATATAGTTTCAGAAACAAGCAAGAGAAGTGCAGAAAAGGGGAACGGCAGTGCAGAAAGAGGCAAGAGAGGTACAAAAAGAGGGAAGAAGGGCACAGAAAAAGGTGATAGGCAAGTATGGGCAAAATTAGCGAATTCACGGTACGCGAATTCGCGCGAAATCGTAACAGCGATTCACAAATTTTGCAAATTCCATGAACTCGCATATTTATTTTTTTTGCCAGTTCGCGATGGTTTTTTACAATTTCGGGAAATCAAACTTACTTGTGTGGTCGCAACAGTCGGGACCATGTTGTTTCCACGTGTCCAGCCTGTTTGGGACCCTGTGGTTCATCACAGCCACCCTCTGGTTCATCACTGCCACCCTCTGGTTCATCACAGCACCCTCTGGTTCATCACAGCACCCTCTGGTTCACCATTGCCACCAGCTGGTTCATCACTCCCACCCTCTGGTTCATCACTGCCACCCGCTGGTTCATCACAGCACCCTCTGGTTCACCACTGTCACCCTCTGGTTCATCACTGCCACCCTCTGGTTCATCACAGCACCCTATGGTTCACCACTGCCACCCTCTGGTTCATCACTGCCACCCTCTGGTTCATCACTGCCACCCTCTGGTTCATCACAGCACCCTCTGGTTCATCACTGTCACCCTCTGGTTCTTCACTGCCACCCTCTGGTTCATCACTGTCACCCTCTGGTTCACCACTGTCACCCTCTGGTTCATCACTGCCACCCTCTGGTTCATCAACTGTCACCCTCTGGTTCATCACTGACACACTCTGGTTCATCACTGCCACCCTCTGGTCATCACTGTCACACTCTGGTTCACCACTGCCACCCTCTGGTTCACCACTGCCACCCTCTGGTTCATCACTGCCACCCTCTGGTTCATCACTGCCACCCTCTGTTCATTACAGCACCCTCTGGTTTACCACTGTCACCCTCTGGTTTATCACTGCCACCCTCTGGTTCATCACAAGACCCTCTGGTTCACCACTGCCACCCTCTGGTTCATCACTGTCACCCTCTGGTTCATCACTGCTACCCTCTGGTTCATCACTGTCACCCTCTGGTTCATCACTGCCACCCTCTGGCTCATCACTGCCACCCTCTGGTCATCACTGTCACCCTCTGGTTCAACACTGTCACCCTCTGGTTTATCACTACCACCCTCTGGTTCATCACTGTCACCCTCTGGTTCATCACTGCCAACCTCTGGTTCATCACTGCCACCCTCTGGTCATCACTGTCACACTCTGGTTCACCACTGCCACCCTCTGGTTCACCACTGCCACCCTCTGGTTCATCACTGCCACCCTCTGGTTCATCACTGCCACCCTCTGGTTCATCACAGCACCCTCTGGTTCACCACTGTCACCCTCTGGTTCATCACTGCCACCCTCTAGTTGACCTCAGTCCTATGTCTAATCTATAGTATATGTTATTCCAATGCACAGAGCCTATTGGGAATATAGGAACTACACTACATGGCGCCCAACGTTTGGTAAGGCGATAATTTAACTCTAGATACTAGAGTAACTCAGTAGTGCTTTCTCACACATTCCCCTTTTTCCCGTAAAAAACTCCAATAGACGTCTGGAGTGGGTAAAAGGTTAATATCCGCCTGAACTGAGTAGGACGAAAATACCTATGTATTAGTTTTTGGTTTTGTTCAACTTTGAAGGATACAGTGTTCCAAAAATATTGTGCACCTTATCTTTGTTTCCTTAAAACTTGCTCTGCAGACTTTTGGTCAACAAAATGACGGAAAGTGGTGACGAGAGGAATAGAGCAGCAGCAGCAGCTCAAGCAGTTTTAGACAACACATGTCTCCAACAAAACGATGATGCTATAATCATCCCAGCAAATGTAAGAAAAATTATAACTATAAAACTTATAGAAAATGGCCTATCACCCAGAGGTGGTAGGGTTATATTTGTCATAGAGGCACATGAATAGCGGCAGACAGAGTTATTCTATTCATGGATTACTTTTCCACAAGCAAATCCTACAACACGAGTTCCACTACTACAAAGAAGAGGAACCTCCAGTGGAATACGTTCCTTACGAGAACGTTGAAATTCCACTAACTTGCCAAGAGCATCAGCTCTGGTTTAATGGCGCCCTACAACATCAAAATCACATTACCAGGCTCGGTCCACTAGGTAGACCAGGAACAACATGGCCGGTACTAGCCAGCTATACACCACATCCTGACATTGAAAGAATGACAGGTCCAGAACTGTTAGCTCAGCTAAAACAGTTAATTAAAATTCACAGACTACTTAAGGAGACGGGCATGTCTCCGCGCAGCGGACGCGCCACAACAGCGCCGGAGTCACGCCAGAGTCCAGCCCGTCTGTGCCCGTCAGCGCCAAGGAGGTGCCAGGGGCCAGGGAGGCTGATGTCACAAACACTCCTCTCGCAGTAAGCCTTACCTACTCCCTATGTACTCTTAAAGCGCTTAAGCCATCCTGGCAGACCTGTCATCATAAGTATGCACCTGAGAGACTGCGGGACGTTTTGAGTGCTGTTGCTTCAAGGACACGAAAATTGTCTCCCAACTCACACCTTTAGGAGCTCCGACTGTGACAAAGGAACAATACTCTTCCCCTCCTCCTAGGGAAACGGGCTTTCTCATCAATGCTCGCTCCCTAGTTAAAAACAATATTGCTTTTAGAGACTTTATTTCGGAGAGGAAGACTTCATGGGCCTTTGTCACCGAAACCTGGGGCTCAGAATCCTCTGGACCCGAAATAGTGAATGCCATCCCCGATGGCTACGCCTTCGTGAGATTGGACAGAGAGGGGTGTAAGGGGGGGGAATTGGCATTCTACACAAAAATTCAACAAATTGCCGTACTGAATGCCTCCCATCCCCTCAGAACTCCTTCCAGGCTTTACACTTTTCGCTTAGCCCCTCTCCCACCGTGTCCTTTGCGGGCATCCTCATCTATAGACCTCCCGCCCCCAGGTCTGCCTTCAGCGCTGAACTCCTAGAAATACTGGAACCATTCATTGACAAGCCCAATTTCACCATCCTTGGTGACTTTAATTTCCATTTGGAAAACTCCAACTCGGCAGACACCATATCTCTGGTAGACTCGCTGACCTCCTGCGGTTTTTCCCAAAGAGTTGGAAGTTCTACCCATTCCGCCGGCCATACATTGGATGGGGTATTTACCAACGATTCTAGGCTTGACATAGGCCTCCCCTTCCTCTTTCCTGGTCAGACCATATGGCAGTCCCTTTCGAGTTTACATTGTGTCCATTTTATGTGCCCCTAAAGGAAAATATTGACTGGGTTTTAAAGAGGAACTACAGGGGCCTGAATAAAGAGTCCCTCAGCCCCATTATCGCCATTGTAGCGTGCCGATTGCGTATGTGCCGATAAAGACTCGCAGCAACCACTGTGCAAACAGTGATGTCATCAGGGATGTCATTTGAGATGTCATCAGTGATGTCATGAGTGATGTCACTGACCATGTCATGAGTGATGTAATATGTGACGTCATCAGCAGTGCATTGCGGGCGCGCGAGTTATAGTTAGCTGAACTAACTATAACAGGGGAATTTCATAGGTTTTGTATGAGTAAAATGACCAGCTAACTATAACTGGTGTGAAACCTATGGTTTCTTCTGTGAATTTCAAAGGTTTTTAAAATGCTAATTCATAACTATAACGTGGGTGAAACCTATGTTTTTTTCAGTGAATATATATATATGGATATAGAGTGGCTGCCCAGCCGCGGAGTGCAGCCCACTGCTGATGAGGCAGGCTCCTGCTGGCGAACACCGGCACTGCTGTTACGGGAGGAAGGGGGCTGGCGCCCTTGCAGGATGGTGTCAGCCTGGTGTTCATCTTTGAAGACTGCAAAGCAGGGCAGACATAGTGACAGTTCCCGGCATAACCCACTTGGGAAAGAACTTTGTTTAATTAGTACGAGTTGAGAAGCAAACCCACTGGGGATTTATCGTTTGAGTGGACTACATCAACCAGAAAGCCTGTGATGAACTGTGACGGCCACGCCCACTGATGGAAGCAAGGTTGAATATAAAAGTGCACGGACATTGCAGTTCTCACTTGTCATTTACCGCCACTGAAGAAGGGAAAGAAGGACTCCCGAAACGCGTTTGGCTTATCGATTAATTGTTGCAGGGAGCTGTTTCTGTGTCTGCTGGCAAGACTTCATTAAACCTTGTTTGAACTATGATCTTCCGGCTGGCGTGCACTCCTTGGGGCTTACCTGTTGTGATTTGGATATAGAGCGGCTACCCAGCCGCAGAGTGCAGCCCACTGCTGATGAGGCAGGCCCCTGCTGGCGCACACCGGCGCTGCTGTTACGGGAGGTAGGTGGCTGGCGCCCTTGCAGGACGGTGTGAGCCTGGTGTTCATCTTTGAAGACTGCAAAGCAGGGCAGACATAGTGACAGTTCCCGGCATAACCCACTTGGGAAAGAACTTTGTTTAATTAGTACGAGTTGAGAAGCAAACCCACTGGGGATTTATCGTTTGAGTGGACTACATCAACCAGAAAGCCTGTGATCAACTGTCACGGCCACGCCCACTGATGGAAGCAAGGTTGAATATAAAATTGCACGGACATTGCGGTTCTCACTTGTCATTTACCGCCACTGAAGAAGGGAAAGAAGGACTCCCGAAACGCGTTTGGCTTATCGATTAATTGTTGCAGGGAGCTGTTTCTGTGTCTGCTGGCAAGACTTCATTAAACCTTGTTTGAACTATGATCTTCCGGCCGGCGTGCACTCCTTGGGGCTTACCTGTTGTGATTTGGGTATAGAGCGGCTGCCCAGCCGCGGAGTGCAGCCCACTGCTGATGAGGCAGGCCCCTGCTGGCGCACACCGGCGCTGCTGTTACGGGAGGAAGGGGGCTGGCGCCTTTGCAGGCGGTGTCAGCCTGGTGTTCATCTTTGAAGACTGCAAAGCAGGGCAGACATAGTGACAGTTCCCGGCATAACCCACTTGGGAAAGAACTTTGTTTAATTAGTACGAGTTGAGAAGCAAACCCACTGGGGATTTATCGTTTGAGTGGACTACATCAACCCGAAAGCCTGTGATCAACTGTCACGGCCACGCCCACTGAAGGAAGCAAGGTTGAATATAAAAGTGCACGGACATTGCGGTTCTCACTTGTCATTTACCACCACTGAAGAAGGGAAAGAAGGACTCCCGAAACGTGTTTGGCTTATCGATTAATTGTTGCAGGGAGCTGTTTCTGTGTCTGCTGGCAAGACTTCATTAAACCTTGTTTGAACTATGATCTTCCAGCTGGCATGCACTCATTGGGGCTTACCTGTTGTGATTTGGATATAGAGCGGCTGCCCAGCCGCGGAGTGCAGCCCACTGCTGATGAGGCAGGCCCCTGCTGGCGCACACCAGCGCTGCTGTTACGGGAGGAAGGGGGCTGGCGCCCTTGCAGGACGGTGTCAGCCTGGTGTTCATCTTTGAAGACTGCAAAGCAGGGCAGACATAGTGACAGTTCCCGGCATAACCCACTTGGGAAAGAACTTTGTTTAATTAGTACGAGTTGAGAAGCAAACCCACTGGGGATTTATCGTTTGAGTGGACTACATCAACCAGAAAGCCTGTGATCAACTGTCACGGCCATGCCCACTGATGGAAGCAAGGTTGAATATAAAAGTGCACAGACGTTGCAGTTCTCACTTGTCATTTACCACCACTGAAGAAGGGAAAGAAGGACTCCCGAAACGCGTTTGGCTTATCGATTAATTGTTGCAGGGAGCTGTTTCTGTGTCTGCTGGCAAGACTTCATTAAACCTTGTTTGAACTATGATCTTCCGGCTGGCGTGCACTCCTTGGGGCTTACCTGTTGTGATTTGGATATATATATATCTATATATATATATATATATTCCCCCATCATAGTTAGTTGTACTAACTATAAATCGGCGCCCGCAATCCACTGCTGATGATGTCACATATTACATTATTCATGGCATGGTCAGTGACATCGCTGATGACATCACTGATGACATCTCAAATGACATCACTGATGACATCAATGATAACATCATCCAGTGAATGTGGTTTGGTTCAATATTTAAATAAGTATTATATATATATAGCAATCTGCCCTGAAGACTGAGTAGATGTATAAGTGTCTGAATGGAGGATTTAGTAGCAATGTGATTGACTGTCTTAGTGACTAATTTGAAGTGTCTCACTAAATATAAGGGATAGTGATTAAACTGTGTGAATACCTGTATCACTCTATCTCTTGTTGTGTAAACTACTACATAAGTTGGTTACTAGCTATGTGTAAGTCTATATTAGTTATTAATTAGTTAAGTGAGTATTTGTATGGGATAGTGAATGAATGTGTGTGTTGTTGGGTGGGAGGTGTGTGGCTGTCCAAAGATGTGTAAATAGTTGATTTAGTAGGTATATGAGGTTAAGACAGTATGTGGAAACAGTTGTTTGGGTGAGTGAATCTCTTTATGGGTGTGGTGATGAGTAAATATATTTCTCAATGATACATGTCCAACAAACTAGAAATACAAAAGGCGGTGTATGTGACAGTCTTTGTATATAAATAAGTATACATAAGACTCAATGATTGTATGAGTGATGTATGGATAACTGTATACTTGTAATAGTGATTTTATAACACACTAAGTATGAGTTACTATCTATATCCATACTAATATAATAAAGAGAGAGCCCAAACCTTTGAGGCGGGTAATCTCAGGAACCACAGCAACAATCACAACACCCACTACAGCGTTGGAAAGGGCAGTTGCAGTAGAAGGACATAGGCTATGCGGACGGCCACCATATACATTTAAAAGGTAAAAGAACCGTGCCAGCAAAGTAGTCCCTTGTGGGCGTGTCTGTGTTGTGCTGTGGGCGTGTGCTGGGGCGTGACAAACGCTGGGGGCGTGTGGTACTTTCCGCCCTTCATGCCATGTCTCATATCATGTGCTAATCCCACCCTGCTCCCTTTAAATACCCCTGCACCCCATAATCATAACCCACCCTTACTCCTTAAAATACCCCAACACCCTTAAACACTAACCCATCTTAACCCTATAAATATACCCTGTACCCCAAAACCCAAACCTATCCCTAAACCCTAAAAATAACCCTGTACCCCAAAACCCAAACCTTCCCCTGAACCCTAAAATACCCCTGTACCTCAAAACCCAAACCTAGCCCTGAACCCTTAAAATACCACTGTACCCCAAAACCCAAACCTACCCCTGAACCCTAAAAATACCCCTGTACCCCAAAACCCAAACCTAGCCCTGAACCCTAAAAATAACCCTGTACCCCAAAACCCAAACCTACTCTGAACCCTAAAATACCCAGTAACCCAAAACCCAAACCTAGCCCTGAACCCTAAAAATACCCCTGTACCCCAAAACCCAAACCTACCCCTGAACCCTAAAAATACCCCTATACCCCAAAACCCAAACCTAGCCCTGAACCCTAAAAATACCCCTGTACCCCAAAACCCATACCTATCCCTAAACCCTAAAACTACCCCTGTACCCCATAACCCAAAACTATATCTGAACACTTAAAATACCCAAACACCCCAAAACATATACCTCAGTACCCCAAAACATATACCCCTATACCCATACTTACCTTATCCAAACATTAAAAAAAACATGCTTTTACCATTCATGCATTTACAACGAATTTCGTTGTAAATGTATGTGTGGTAAAAGCATATAAAATGTAATGCCATGCGTTATAATGGCATTGCGGAGTCATGGTAATGAAAGTATGCGGAGTGATGGTATGCGGAAAGAAAGTTGCGGAATAATGGGTGTTTACCCTCCCCCGGTAAGTACATTGGTGGCACGGCGGCCCACATCTCCAGCAACATACTCATATTTTTTCACCACCCATTTGAAAAATGCACAGGTCTCTCTCATTGATGGCCAGCACCGACATACACTTTTAGACACACCTCCCGCCACAAGTTCTAGAATTGCGAACTTTAGAGCTGGGGAGCTACGTTCGAATCTCGGCATCAGCTCAACATCCTGTGATTCCAGGCAAATCGCTTTGTCTCCCCGTGCCTACCACAAATGAATGTGTTCTTCTGTAATGTAAATTGTGCTCATGCCATGTTGTCGAGTTCGCGCTATATAATATTGCAAGGAAAAATAAAGTAGGGAAACTCGAGTTCACACACTACTGAACGCGCACTCTTAAGTGCATCAGCAGTGCACTGTGAATCGGAGCGTTTCACAGGCCTGTCACAGATAAGAAATGCGATCTTAACGAAATCCTACAAAACAATATACTACTGGCCGGCAGCAATTCATAACCGGACAACGTCGGGACGGGCTGCTAGTGAATAAATAAAGTGGTGTTTGTGTAAGTGTGTAGCTTAGTAAATATAAGTATGATCAATTGCTTGCATAATTGAGTAGGATGACTACATACGTGTATAGGATGTGTGCTGGTGTGTAATGTAGGTGTATAAGTATATTTAATAGTGTTCTATTGATCTTTGTTAGCATGTATGAGTGAAACTATAGGTAAGTGTTTAGATGTGTGTGTAGATGTAGGAATTACTGAGTGGGTTTTTAGAAACTTGTATTGGTGTGTCAATGGTTTCAAATATGGTACTCCATATTTTATAATGAGTGTTGAAAGGTTATAGTATGTATGATGAGATGTATCAGATTGTGAAGTGGATGATGTCATCAGTGATGTCATTTGAGATGTCATCAGTGATGTCATCAGTGATGTCACTGGCTATGTCATGAATGATATAATATGTGACATCATCAGCAGTGGATTGTGGGCGCGCGAGTTAGTTAGTACAACTAACTATAACAGGGGAATTTCAATGGTTTTGTACAAGTGAAATGTCCAACTAACTATAACACACCTAAAACCTATGGTTTTTTCAGTGAATTTCTAAGGTTTTTTAAATGCTAATTCCTAACTATAACATGTCTGGAACCTATGGTTTTTTTTCTGTGAATTTCAAAGGTTTTTTAAATGCTAATTCCTAACTGTAACATGTCTGAAACCCATGGTTTTTTCAGTGAATTTCAAAGGTTTTGTAAATGACATTTTTTAAATGTATTAATTCTTATATTTATTTATTTTATACTAATTTACGACATTTTTTTTAACTATTTATTTTTAGATATTTTATTTTTTAAATTACATTATAATTACATTAAACATCACATTACAAAATATACTTTCTCAGAATGAATTACTTTAGTTTAAATACTTTGCAAATAGGCAATAGAGTTTTAAGTATAGTAGTTACAGTTGTTGCAATGGGCAACACAATTTCAAACACAATACAACATTACTTTATGGATTACTTTTCTAACCACAGGACTGGATCCTAGATTCAGTCCTGAGACATCTCCTGTAAACAGTTGACTAAAAGCATTTTGGTTACAGTAGTGATTTTTAAGGAATATTATTGTATTTTAAAAGTTGACACAGAAACTTTTTCACATAGAATCACCAATGTTATCCTATGGGAGGAAATTCACTTAGCAAGTAAGTAGTGTTATCGTTACTTTTTCTTACTCAGTGGTGGATCCTGGATCCAGCACTGGTGCATCTCCTGTAAACAGTTGAAATAATGTGTTTAAGTCATACAGGCGATTTTTAAGGAATATTTGTAGATTGTGAAAATAGACACTTAGAAACTATTCTGGTGAAAAGCAGACAATGGATTCCTATGGAAGGAAATACAAGTTACTTGTAAGTATGGTTAGAATTACTGTTCAGGGCCAGTGCTGGGCTAAAAGATGCAGCACTGAGTTCTCTCCTGATAACAGGTGAGTAAATCGGAATTAGTTTTTGGGATGATTTTAAGTGAACATTTAAAAGTTGCAAAACTCCACACTTAGAAGAATTTCCAAGTGAAACCAGTCAATGTTAGCCTATGGAAGGAAATTCAAGTTACGGGTAAGTATGGTTAGAATTACTTTTCAGGATCAGTAGTGGGCTCAAAGATACTGCACTGAGGTGTCTCCTGATAACAGGTGAGTAAATCGGAATTCATAGTACATACAGTAAGCGCCACAGAGCTGCGTAGCAGAAAGATGTAAAAAGGGCCCGGCCTGCACCACCTCTCTGCAACACAGCACAGTGGTGCTTCCTGGAAGGAACAGGTGGGCTACTTGGCCCCCATGGTCCCTCATGTTTGAAGTGGAATTTTTTCCCCAACATAAAATGCGCCACAGGGCGTGTTTGCACACATCACGTCAGCCCCTCCTCTCCCTTCACCACTGTGTAACCGCGCCCTGTCACCATTCTAAGTTGAGAGATTAAGTCCCCTTCAATCCTAAAGGTCCCTAGGATCAAAGTAGCCCACTAGGTACCTCCAGTAAGCACCACAGAGGTGCAACAAGGTGTAAAAAAGAGCGTGGCCTCTGAACACCTGTCAAAGCAGCTCCCTGGCGCCTACTCCCCCCCCCCCCCAGCGCCTTGAGACCCTCATGGGTATGTAGCGCGCTTTACAAATGTAATGATTGATTGATTAATTGATACTGGAGATACCTGTTGGGCTATTTTGCCCTCAGGGACCCTCTGTATTGAAAGAGAATTAATTCCCAAACTTAAAACGCGCCACAGGGCGCGTTTGCACAGTGGTTAAGGAAGGAGGCATGGCCTAAGGTGACATGAGTGCAAGCACACCCTGTGGCGCGTTTTAAGTTAGAGAATTAATTCCCCCTAAATTCTGTGGGTCCCTGGGGGTCAACTAGCCCACCATGTCCCTCCAGTATGAGCCAGGAGGCTGCGTTGCAAAGAGGTGTTCAAAGGCCAAGCGCCTTTTTACAACACTCTGCAACGCAGCTCCGTGCCGCTTACTAGAGGTAGGTGGTGGGCTAGTTGGCCCCCAGGAACCCTCAGTATTGACAAGCAATTCATTCCCCAACTTAAACCATGCCACAGGACGTGTTTGCACACATGTGAACTCAGGCCCCGCCCCCTCCCTTCACCACTGTGCAAACTCGCCCCGTGGCGCGTTTTAAGTTGGGGAATTAAGTCCCTTTGAATCCTGGGGTTCCCTGGGGTCCAACTAGCCCACCAGGTACCTCCTGTAAGCGCCATAAGGCTGTGTTGCAGAGAGGTGTAAAAAGGGGCGTGGCCTGGAGCACCTATCTGCAACACAGCACTGTGGCGCTTACTGGAGGTACCTGGGGCCTCATTTATGAAAAGTGACACATCGCTGCGTGAAAACAGCGATGCGTCACTTTTCACTGCGCACTCCTTGCGACACCAATGATGCGTCATATTTAATGTATGACGCATCATGTCGCAAGGACTTACAGATATGTCAGTATTTCTGACGCATCTGTAAGCGCAAAAGTGACGCATTGCTGGAGTGTGTCACAAAAGTGACGCAACTCCAGCAATGCGTCCTTTCACATGGGGAAAGCCCCATGTGAAAGGGCTTGCGTCAGTCTTACGCCTGCTGTGAGGCAGGTGCAAGATTTTGACGCAACAGCATCCTAAAAGTGACTCAGTGAAATCTCATAGATTTCACTGCGTCACTATTACGATGCTTTTTGCGGAGGAACGCCCCCTCTGCATACATTATACCAGACGCAGGTATAATGTGGCGCAGGGGTTTAAAAAGTGACGCATCTACCTAGATGCGTCACTTTTTAAATATGGCGCAACAAGGCGCATTTTGTACGCCGCTGGTGCGTCACAAAAAGTGACGCACCGGCGGCGCAAAACTGACGCAAGGCCTCATAAATAAGGTCCCAGGTGGCTAGTTCGCCCCCATGGGCCCCTAGTATTGAAGGGGAATTAATTCCCCAATTTAAAATGCGCCACAGGGTGCATTTGCAGAGTGTGTTTCTGAGGGGGCGGGGCCTAGGGACGATCGAGTCTTTTTTTTTTTTTTTTGAAAGGAGGGCTGTGTGGCCCCTTTCTTTTTACTTTTTTTGGGCCCTGGAGACCCCATCCACCAGGGCCTAACCCCCAAATATAGATGTTTTCAATTTTTTTATGGGAAGGGGGCCGCGCGGCCCCCCTCCTGTGGCCAATTCCAGGGACCCTATCCCCGGGGCATGGCCAAATATTTTTTTTTTATGTAGGGGAGCTCTATATCCCCCCTCCTCAGGCCACTTCAAGGCCCCGGGGACCCCATTCCCCGGGGCCGGCCTTTTTAAAAAAAGACTTTTTTGTTAATGGGGAGGGGGGCCTCGTGGCCTCCCTCCCGGGCCACTGGAAGCCCTAGGGACCCCATCCCCTGGGGCTGGCCCTCACCATTTGGGACCGTTTGGGGGTCCCCAATCCCCCCACAGTCCCACCGGATCCCTGACTCCTGCGGGAGCCGGCATTGCTTTTCCATATGGGGAGCAGCTAACATGCTGCTCCCCATATGGAAAAGAAATCTGCTTTGCTTCATTGAAGCGAGAGCAGATTTCCCTGCTCTCGCTTCAATGAAGCAAAGCAGTTTGCAATGGCAGGGTGGGAGCCGCGAGGCTCCCACCCTGCCATTGCAAAGAGCAGTGTCCCAGGGTTGGGCACCCCAGGACAGTGCAGGAGCCGGCCCTGGAGGGTGGTTGTCCCCAGGGCCTGTACAAGGCTCCAGGAGGGGGGCCGTGCGGCCCCCTTCCCACATTTGTAAGAAGCCCCAGGGGGTGGCAGTCCCCGGGGCAGGGGGGGCCTGAGAGCCCCCCACCCAATTTTTTACTAACCCCCGGGGGTGGCGGACCCGGGGCTGCCGGGGCCTGAGAGCCCCCTAATTAATTTTCAAAAGCCCTGGGGGGTGGCGGTCCCCAGTGCTGGGGGGGCCTGAGAGCCTCCCCACCCATTTGAAACAAGCCCCAGGGGGTGGGGGTCCTGGGGCTGCAGGGGGCACAGTGAGCCCCCCGCATATAATAAATTAGAGCCCCGGGGGTAGCAGTCCCCGGGGCTGGGGGGGCCTCAGAGCCCCCCCAGTTAATGCTTTTAAGCCCCGGGGGGTGGCGGTCCCTGGGGCTGGGGGGGCCTGAGAGCCCCCTCACCCATTTGAAAAAAACCCTGTGGGGTGGCGGTCCCTGGGGCTGCAGGGGGGCCCGTGAGCAAGGATCAACAGGTTCCAATTAGAAAGGGACCTTAGAATATGCTTTAGGAAGATTAGATTAACCCCTTCCACACTCATGACGAGCTGGGCTCGTCATGGTGTAGCCTCCTCAAACACTGATGACGAGCCCAGCTCGTCATAAAACAATAAAGAATAGCAATTCCCAGCACAGAGGGGGAAAACGCATAGCAGCCATGGAGTTAAGGAGGTTTTTTGAAGATAGGCCCTATCATGAATCCACCAACATTACAGGTTTGAAACCGAAATCCTTTTTTACACCCTCTGTTTCACAGGTAGGAAAAAATGTAGGGACCTTCGAACGGGTGATTGAGATAGAGGTGCAGAACATCATTAAGAAAGAGAAGCTCTTTGATTTTAACCTTAACAAGAAACAAAGAATAGCGATCAGCACGTTAAAGGAAGATATGTCAATTACCATAAAACCCTCTGATAAGGACGGGGGCGTGGTGATCTTCAACACGTCGGACTATGACGATAACATTTTGAAATTATTGGAAGTGCATGAGCATTATGAGAACGTTCAGAATAAGGAATTTACGGCTCTAATCAGGAGATGTAATGATTTGCTCTCAGAAGGTAAGGAGAAGAATTGGATTTGTGAGGCTGAGTGGAGAATCCTTAATAATCAGAATCCTAAAATTCTGTCCCTTATGGGCTGCCTAAAGTACACAAGAATGACATAGATCCCCCCATGCTAATTAATTGTTAGTTGTTTGGGGTCTCTCTTGGAGCCTTTAAGCAAGTATGTTGATTTTTAGGTCTCAGCCTGATCCAGCGCATGCGCTGCTCTCGGCCGAGACATTTTGAGGCTCTTAGAAATGCTACTTTGCCGGCGATCAGCTTGCCAGAACGCACACAAAAGCTCGAACGCGCACAAAAGCATGTGCACGCATGTGCGTTATAGCAAGCTGATCGCAGGCAAGGTAGCACTTGCGGCGACGCGCGGGCACACAACGCGCGTCACCACTCAGGTTTTTTTGTTTACATTTTATTTTGCGGCCGCCAATGCTTGTTTTCTTTGTAATAAACCTGATTTGCTTCCCGACGTTTATATTCTAGTCTCTACTACACTTTTTGGCATCCGGACCGCATATGATGAAATACTCAGGGTTTCAAAAATGAATAGTGAAGGATTGTGTGACGTCCAATTTACCCAACACTGCAGCTTGTTACCCGTTAACGTTCCTGCACGAGAAAAGCAACCACGTGCAGCGTTGTGCATCTCTGTACTATCAATAATAATGAACCGACTGACCAGCAATACCATGGAGTGCATATTTTGATTTAACCTGTTCTCCGCTACAGGAAGGAAAGGGCCTGTTTTTGCAGTCTGTCTCGGAGGATTTGTCGTCATCGTTCTGATAGATGTCTTACGGTTGCGGCTGTGAATTGGGGCAGCAAAGGCTTAAAGTGGTGTTGTCTTAGAAAAACGAGGGCGAACGGTAACAATTTGTGGTAATTGTATACTCTAGAAGGTTCCAGGTTGGTATACACTTTGTAAAATTACAAAAAATATAAGCCCTATACCGACAATGCTGCCAAAAACAGAGACACAAAAATCACAAAAGGCTATGGGGCATATTATCAACAAATAGCAATATTTATCGCTATGTAGGCTTAGCGGCAATTTTTTATTGCCGTGCATCACTGGATTTTATCGCTGAGATAATGTGCTATTAGCAACGTTTATCTCAAAAGCGATAAAATTCCAGGCGATAGTGGCAAAATCCGTGAATATCGCTGAGAATACAGCGATATTCACGCATGATCGCTAACAGGGTCTTAGCCATTATATCCACCTCCCATTGGATATAATAGCTAAGAACTGGTCTTAGCAGGCGTTAGTTTTTAGAGATATTCGCGCTTAGCGCGAATATTTCCAACGCGACGCCTGTGTTGGTAATAGGCGACAGCGAGGTTAGCGAATAGTGACTGCTTTCAGTCGCTAACAGGTTGGGAATGCCCACTTTGCATGCCATTAGCGATAAATATCGCTGCCATGCAAAGCGGGCCCCAAACCGCTCACTATCGCCTACAAGCTGTCCCTAACTGCTGTTAGCGACAGCTTGCTAAAGTGGCGATAATTCCCTATCGGCGCCCTTGATAATATGCCCATATGTTCTTTGGACTTGGAAGTGAGCCAATTTAGCTCCATCAGCAATAAAATAAAAAATGTAGTTACCAGGAACTGGAATATCCTGAATGATGAAGAAAATGTCAGATTGGAGCGACCGCTGTTTGCTTTTAAAAAGAACAGCAATTTGCGCAGCTAGTTGGTACACACCTATAGGGACATGCCCAAAGAAAAACTGAGAACCTTAGATAATACTATAGCGAGGGGTAATGTCCAGTGTGGCACTTGCTCAATGTGTGAAAATCGCCTTTCCATTAAGACACTACAGCACAATGGCAGCACATTAGAGGCCCACACTTTGAACAATCGCCGCAGCAAAAGTGTTATTTATTTTTTGCGCTGCCCTTGTGGGTTAGCACATATAGGGGAAACAGGCCGTGAACGAAGGACTCGGCTGGTGGAACATAAGTCAGTCATTAAGACGAAAAAACGTAATGCACCCTTAGTGTCCCATTTTTTAGAACAGGGACACAAAGAAAACGAGTTTAAGTGGTTCATTCTAGAAAAGGTGAGTCTGAATAAAAGAGGCGGCAACCTGGAAGAGAAACGCAAAAGCAGAGAGCAATGGTACATATCCTTTCTTAACACTGTGAGCAGGACCGGACTGGCCATTGCGAGAACCGGCCAATTCCCCGGTGGGCCGCAAGGGTGGGGGGCGTTTTTTGTTACAGGGTTGTTTTTGCGGCCCTGCAACAAGCTCGGTCACCCCCCCTCCCCGGGGGAGAGGGGGGCCAGCCTAGCACTTTGCCAGGGTCGGTTTTCGTTCCCAATCCAGCCCTGACTGTGAGGCAAGGTTTGAATTCTAGGGAAGAGTGGGAGCAACTGATCCAGCAAATAGGTTAATCATGAATATTTGCATGGGATATTTGCTATTATTGCTGTATATTCGGTTACTTCTAGTGCCTAAAACCTTTCGACTTGGATACCCCTCTGGAGTCAGTTTGTTTATTTATACAGTGAAGTGACTAGGCCTCTGGAAGGGCAAGTGATGGTAGGAAGATTAACTGTTTTATTTTATTTTAGTACCATAATGTAACAACCTTGGCGACGGTGACTGCCACCTATGAGTTTATAGTTAGCGATGAATATTTATGAATAGTGAATTTACACTTTGGTGTCCCTTATCTTTACTCTGACATTGGTGGCGTTTTCTTTTTTACATTTGGCGCTGCTGTGATGTGATATGGGGATGTCTCTTGACAATGATCCTTATTAGTATGTTTTTGCAGGATATTGTGGTGCGTGTGTTATGAATTACACCAAGCCAAAATGGCGCTCAGTTCAGACCTTTGTACTCTCTACCATTCCTATGTGACTCTTAGAGTATATCCAGTCTTATCCCTTCCCTATGTATATAGAGATAACTCTAATCACTAGTATATGCAGTAGACCAGGGGTCTCCAACCTTTTGTGTAGTGAGAGCTACTTCTGACCAGTGAACATAGTCGTGAGCTACCGAACCCGAATCAACTTGTGCATTTTTCCGCGAGACCCCCCCACGCCTCGTTTCATTGCCTTTAATACTGTGGTTTGAACAAAATACCCAAGACAGGCCTAGAACACCAAAAGGAATGACTTTGGATTTGTGACGCTTCAAGTCATTTCAATTACCAGGTCCAAAATTAAGGTCCAAAATTAAGACCTTCCAGTAATAGTGGTCATTGAAATAATCATTGTAATGCGGCTCAATTAACAAACATACATGGAAAGCGATCTTAACTTCAATGTGGAACTGATTCGTTTTTATGCTGCAAATAATCATTTGGAAACGTGCTCAAGATTCTTCTCTCCAGCTAAGTTTTATTGTGTTTGTAATACAGGCCTGCAGTACACATTGCATTGTTCTTGTTCAAATACTAAAAAAGCTTTGCAGGAGGCTGAAGATTCTTCTCTGCAGCGACTTTAATCTTGGTTTTAATAAATAAACAGATTTGTCATTTCCCCAGGAAGTGCGACTGAACAAGTATTGATTACGACTACATACAAATAATTTCAGTGAGAGACTTGACACTGCATGGTGTCCAGTAATGCCTTGTAATCTGGGGTGTAGTTTGAGAGGGCAACTCTTATGGAGTCATTTAAATGTTCGTCAGTCAGACGTGTGCGAAACTTAGATTTTATGAAGTTCATATCGGAAAATGCAGATTCACAAAGATAGGTAGAGCCAAACAGGGAAAAAAGTTTCAATGCAGCTGTGTGGATGTTCTTAAACTTTTCTGCATCCACAAGACTCCAGAAATTAATGTCAGATTGCCTTGATTTCAATTCAATGTCATTTTGAAGTGAGACCATCTCCATTTCCATGGTGTCAGAGTCAAGGTTCAGAAGAACACTAATTTTCTCTGAAATGTCACTAAGATCCACTTCCATGAAGGGGTTTGAAGTGAACATCACACAGGGCTCCAGTTGCTCAAAATCACTAAACCGGTCACTGAACTCTTGATTAAGCCTCACGAGGAGGTTACTGTATTTTTGTATGTCAAGGATCCCAGCCTCAATGTTGTTTTCTGACAGGATTTGGAGCACTGAGGGAAAGTGCTGAAACTTTCTTTTCTGTACATGCTGTATGAAAAGATTAAGTTTTGTTTTGAATGTTTTCACAGAACTAATCATGTTGGCTATTGTCTTGTTTTTGCCTTGCAACTCGTAGTTCAATAAATTTAATTTCTCTGTGACATCTGTCAAAAAAGCTAAATCGAGCAACCATTCAGTGTTTGACAGCTGTGTGGTATCTTCATTTCTAGACTCCATGAAAGCTTTGACTTCTGGCAATAGGGAAAGGAATCTTCGCAGTATTCTTCCTCTGCTAAGCCATCGGATCTGAGTGTGCAGTAAAAGGTCACCATACTCAGCTGAAAGTTCTTCAAGGAACAATTTGAAGGTTCGGTGCTGCTTGGCCTTTGCACGAATTGAATTAATAATTTTAACAACAGGAGTCATCACATGATCAAACCCCATTACCTTTGCACATATTGCCTGTTGATGTATAATGCAATGGTAGTTTAATAACGGAGGGAAATCTGGATCTGCTTTACAATTGGCAATGAAGCCAGAATGACGCCCTATCATTGCGGGTGCAAAATCAGTTGTTATCGCCACTAACTTTTTCAATGGAACATTTTGTTTCGCAAAATACTTTTTCACCTCATTGTGGATGTCAGACCCTCTGGTTGTGGTTTTCAGAGGCAACAGAGTTAAAAATTCTTCTTTATACGTGAAATCTTCAAAAACCATTCTAACAAAGATAGCCAACTGTGCAATATCGCTTGCATCAACAGATTCATCACATTGCAGAGAAAAATATTTACATGTCTTTAAATCCCGCTCCAACTGCTCTGTCACGTTGCCCGATAATGCAGATACCCTTCGTACCATAGTGTTTGCCCCCAACTGCACATCTGAAATGCCAGACATAACTTCAGGGCTAAATTTAAAGTCTTTGAATAAAGAGTGGGCCATTAGAAGCATTGCTTCCTTCATAATTGCTCCATCTGAAAATGTTGCTTTGTGCTTGATCAAGTGATGAGTAACTACCAAGGATGCTTCAGTTGCTGCAGTGGCTTTCTTCGTTGGCTTTGTGAAAAAAGATTGCTGTGTCTGCAATGCAGATTTTAGTTCATTTACTTTTTGTGACCTCAGGCTGCTTCCCTTAGGGAACTTCCTCTCAAAACTCATGTGCTTTGTTGTAAAATGCCTCTCAACATTGCCCTTTTTCCCCACTGCAACTTTTGCTCCACAGATTAAACACACACAGTTGTCTTTGATTTGTGTAAATAAAAATTCGTTCTCCCACTCTTGATGGAAGTGGTAAGTCTTCGGCCTTTTGGAGGGACCTGGCTCTTGACCCATCATTGGCTGTTGATTCTGTAGCAAGAGTAAAAATGTTGATGAAGTCCACATTCAATCCACAAAAGGCAAGAATACCACATGGACAGTTTTAATAATGCTGTAATCAGGGGCGGCTGGTGACATTTGAAAGTGATGAGGCGTAAGTGATTGTGGTATTGCACTGAGGCAAAAAAAAAGAGTTTCAAGCAAATTTGAGGAAGCAGGAAGATTGATAAAGCACTTGCAAAAGTGTTATAACAGGATCTGTAACAACATCTTTATATCCATCAACTTCACCCCAACACAAGTACAAACACACTTAAACACTATCAAGTACACACATAAAGCAAGATTCAAGAACATTTGTTTAGGCTTAAAGACCTGTACTCAAAAAAGTACACAGAGGCTTCTGCAGTTGCAAGCAGACGTTGAAATACTCGATTTGCTCACATAGTGACAAACACAAAACCCGAAGCCAGACATACTGCGCCCTGTGCCACCTCACAAGCACCCCCCTGGTCACACCTTCCCCTTTCTGGGAGCTTCCACGAGACTCACTGGGCTGGATGAGGAAATACTGAGTGCTTGTCCCAGCAAGTCGAGTGTCTACTTCTGTTAAAACCTTCCTTTCTCTGCATCCCACTCATTTTTGTGTTTCAGTGTCTTTGTGTCTTACACCCTTCACCATCTCCGCCACCCTCTCTCATCTGCATCTCTGTCACACCCTCTCATTGCCACTCGTTCCCCTCCCATCTGTCGCTTTCTCCTCTGTGGACTTCTCTCTCATCTCCATCCCTGTCACTCTCCTCTCATTGTGACTCTTTGCACTCCCCTTTGCTCCCGCCCTTTCCATTTCTTACTTCTTCCCACTCTCCGTTTCCCTCTCTCTCTCTCTCTCTTTCTGCATGTGGATTTTCACATTTAAATTTATTTAGCCTTTTAAGTTGTCTGAAGAAAAATAAACCCCCAAAATATTTCCAGTTTCGACTTCGTGAAGAAAGTTGTTTAAAAGTTAACTCGCAGGAAAACAGCTCGTCTATTTCTAGTTCCAAAGACCACTCACAAAGAAATATTGCCACTTTGCAGGAGGAGTAACAACTCCATGGTGTACATGAGGAAACACAGGAAACCCCTCAGACTAAACGTAAACCAAAAATGTTGATCAGCGCAAGACTTTGCTTGTGGCTTATAAATGCTGTACATCTCTCTACCTATAACCTTGAAATATGGACTCTCCTCTCGAGGAAAATACCCCCAGGCAATTATCCGCGGTTAACTATTCATGTTGTCTGAATACGTTTGGCTGCACACTGCTGACTCTCCCACTGAAAATCCTTCCTTTAGCTAGGGCCACTGGAATTAGGTGATTTTTAACAAAATGATGGTCGCAGGTAATATGGATCAAAAGTTACTAAAAACGCACTGAGGTGTTTCTGTGCATTGCAGGGCCATTGCAAAGCTTAACTGGTTACCTTTATGGTGCTTACTGCTGTATTTGGGTGCTCAAACTGGTTCTAATGAGGTGAAGCCTTTGCCCCGACAATGTTAACACGTGTAAAAATTACAAAATAATAAGTAATACTTTCACAAAATGTGCCGCATTATGCCACATAATTTGCCTTTTCTTGACACATAATTCAGTCCACCATGCTGCATAATTTGGTCACCCCTGCCACATAATTCCAGTGGCCCTGGTTTTAGCACGTACTTTTGAAAAGTGCTTCCCCACTCTGTGACGACATCCGTCTTTTACCTAGCTTCGCCCATTACCTGCACTTCCTAAGTGTGTTCACTTGCTCGCACTCCGAAGCACCTGGCACAGTGCCTCTGTTGGAAAAAAATCCATTTCGAATACATTCAAGTGCCAATAAATAGTTTCTAAAATGAAAGGACACCTTTATAGCACTACTAATGAGTCTGAGAGTCAACGCTTATCCTTACGGCCCACTGTTAGTATCTACAAACAGGAGTGATGCATTCTAGGCAAAATCAACTCTAAAGTCCAGCCAGCAAAAGCCTGTTGAAGCCACTAAGACAGCAGGCACCTTAGCTTAGCGCTGTTCTTGCCGCTTGTGGGAAAGAGTAGGAATTAAAACGTTGCATAACCCTACCATGTGAGGACTGACCCACTACCTGAGCTGATTGTTTCCCCTTCTGGCCTAATGTCACCCAGAGGTGCGGAGGGGGTCAGGGGGAGGGGGTCTGGCGAGGCAGGAGACCTGAGCGGGGGTCAGGGGGAGGGGGTCTGGCGAGGCAGGAGACCTGAGCGGGGGTCAGGGGGAGGGGGTCTGGCGAGGCAGGAGACCTGAGCGGGGGTCAGGGGGAGGGGGTCTGGCGAGGCAGGAGACCTGAGCGGGGGTCAGGGGGAGGGGGTCTGGCGAGGCAGGAGACCTGAGCGGGGGTCAGGGGGAGGGGGTCTGGCGAGGCAGGAGACCTGAGCGGGGGTCAGCGGGAGGGGGTCTGGCGAGGCAGGAGACCTGAGCGGGGGTCAGGGGGAGGGAGTCTGGCGAGGCAGGAGAGCAGCCCGAGCGGGGGTCAGCGGGAGGGGGTCTGGCGAGGCAGGGTAGCAGCCCGAGCGGGGGTCAGCGGGAGGGGGTCTGGCGAGGCAGGGTAGCAGCCCGAGCGGAGGTCAGAGGGAGGGGGTCTATCTGCTGGGAAGAGAGGGAGCGAGGCAGGAGAGCAGCCGGAGCGTGTTCAGCGGGCGGGGGTCAGAGGGGCGCCAGATGTGAGGAGGGGGGGAAGAGGCACGAAAAGAGCGAGCTTACCTGCAGCAGTGGCGGCTTCTGGCGGTGGAAGTCACTCTAGTCTACAGCTCCGCGCTGGCACCCGTAGCACAGTGGCAGAGAGTGCGATGGCAGCGCGCGTTTTCTATTGGCGATGACGTCAGACTCTCACGAGAGGAGTCTGCAGCTCCCGGAGAGGAGCGTCATCGGAGGAGCGTCATCGGGTCATCCGCTTCGCCCGGCCCGCCCCATCCACAGATCTCCAATCAGAGCAAGGGCCAGGCGAGCTACTCCCGGGGTCTCCGCGAGCTACCGGTAGCTCGCGATCGACCGGTTGGAGACCCCGGCAGTAGACCTTTGTACTCTCTTCCATTCCTAAGTGACTCTTAGAGTATATCCATTCGTATCCCTTCCTTAGGTATTTAGAGATAACTCTAATCACTAGTATATGCAGTAGACTTGTGTACTCTCTTCCATTCCTATGTGACTCTTAGAGTATATCCAGTCTTATCCCTTCCCTATGTATATAGAGATAAGTCTAATCACTAGTATATGCAGTAGACCTTTGTACTCTACCATTCATAAGTGACTCTTGGAGTATATCATTTGTATCTCTTCCTTGAGTGACTTTACTACTTGTACATTTGCAATTTGTCTTTCTGTTTGGATCTCCTCCTTGTGTGACTTTATATCTTGTACATTTGCAATTTTTTCTGTGTATATCTTTTATGTAACGCATGTAATCCTAAATCCTTCGGGTAAAGTTTGCGCTATATAAAATCACATTAAATAAAAAAAATTTAAAAAGTACTCGGTTTTGGCGCCTTTGCAGCCCAATTAGCTTGCCGATATAAGGAAGCTTGGGACACGCTGGGGTAAATGGACGTTGGCAGCGTGTTAGACGGAGGTTTTTTAATCCCGGTAGGTTTTGTGTCATCTCCCTCAGTATGCCTTTGAGAATGCTTGATGGAATATTCTGGCGTTTTGTATAGTTGTGTCATTAATCGAGGGGTGACAGTTTGTTATTCGGCGGATGGTTAGATAAAGGAGAGCCGGACTATTATTTTTTAATCTTTTTTAAGCAGCATGTATATCCGTACTTGGGGCCCCATTAGAATGGTGGGCGGATCACCTCCGCCAGGCAGGCGGTAGCCACCGCCAGCCTAGCAGGGGCGATCCGCCCGCCATCCGTGCCGGAATGACCCCCTGCCATATTATTATGGCTGGGGGGTCCGCGGCGGACGGAAAGACCGTCCGTCTCTTTTCCGCCCCGGTCGCCTTGCGACCGGGTGGAAAAGGGTTCTATATGGTGGCGGTGTCTATCAGACACCGCCAGCCATATTAGAATGGGCATTTTACCATGCCTTTCCGTGGCGGCATTGCTGCCATGGAAAGAAATGCGGAGTCTGCTTTGGGGGCCCGTTGCAGGCCCCCAGGGACTCCAGGGGGGTGGGGGTGCACATGGGGGGTACCTATGGTACCCCCCAGCTGTTCCATGCACAACATGGCAGGCACCGCACAGTGCCTGCCATATTGTGCATGGAAGTAAGTGCACAGCATGCCTTCCTAGAATTGTGGCGGGCGGTGCTGAGTGCACCGCTGGCCACAATGTCAGGTATGCTGGTTGCGCCCGTCACTATGGCGGGCGCATCCTAATTACCCCCACGGGCAGGGCCGGACTGGCCATAGCGGGCACTGGGCAATCCCCCGGTGCGCCACACGGGTGGGGGCCGGTTTTGGGCCCCTGGGGGCCGTTTTGGTTACAGGGACAATTTTGCAGCATAGCTACAAAATCGTCCCTGTACCAAAATCGGCCGAAAACCGACCTCGGCAAAGAGCCGGGCGGCACCTCCAACCCCCGAGTGGGGAAAGGGGGGCCGGCCGAGCACTTTGCCAGGGCCGGTTGTGGTTACCAGTCCGGCCCTGCCCACGGGACCCCCGCCCTTATGGCTGGTGGCCCCTGGTTACGGCAGGATGGTGGGTCCGCCCGTCATCCTAATGGGCCCCGTAGTGCGCAAAACGTTGGAGGAGTACTGCTCGTCGTGAGAGCTTGTTTAGATCAACATGAGCTTAACGGGCCGTTTATGTAAAACGTTTCTGATATGGCACGGTGGCTCATCGATATATTGCGTTAGGCACTGGCGTATTGTTTAATTTTACGGTTTGCGTACATTGACGTGTGGGACCCCTGGTGGTTTTTGTGATATAAATACATTCTCAGATGAGGATGACGAAACAACGGTTGTTGATTCGACTTGTATTTGTGTAGATTCGAATTTATGCAGATTGGAATGATTCGCGCGCATGTTTATGTGCCATGTTAAGATTAAATTGACACAGAACATATTTTTTTTTACACAGGGCACACGAGCAAAAGAAATATCTCTTTTCAACATCATAGTTAGCGCAAAAATGAAGATATGAATTTGTGCATTCTTCTTGCAGTAGGAAGGTATGTGCCATACTGCATATTAGTCTTATAAGATTAACTTAAGGCTAGTGCTGAACTAAGGGTATTTAACGGATATATGGACCCTTTCTCTCTGCAGGATTTATACCTTGTACGTATAGAAGGTTTTTAACCACCGAGACTGTCTCTCACTCGTACGTATCATCTATCAATACAGATGGTAGGTTAATATTTCAGGTTCTTTAGTTTCCTTATGACGGTATTGTTTTAAAGCCACTTCACTGTTCCGTGTAAATAATGTACTGATTGAGGTTTTTTTATTCCCAGGATGTATCTAGGCTGAATTTGTGAATTTTATTACATTTCTGTGCTGGCTGTGACCAACCAGCCTTTTATCAACATTGGAAGGAGAAATTCCCTTTCTCCTGAATTCTCGTAGGTGACATATGGATTGAGTGGTAGTCTGGTGGGTGCTTTTACACTATACATTATCTCATACAATTTTATGACTGTTATGCTTATGCAAAAATGTTTTTCTCCTCATGATTGATCGTTACTGAGAGGTGTCGGTGCCAACAAACTGATTGATACTATGAGCCGGCAGCCTTAATATAAATGCGCAGGTATCTCCATCAGGTTACGACTAGGTAGTATTGTTTGCTGCACTTAATAGAGTTTACTCACCAAACCCAACATACTGTGGAGAAAGAGTTGTAGGCTATGTATGTCCTATAAACAGGTTATGCAGGGAAGCAGAATGGAATGCAATCAGCCCACCTCACCATACCTTATCCAGTTCCCTCTGAATTAGTGATAGATAAGTATTTTACGTATTTAACCCTTTGCGTGCTGGTGACGGAACCACTCCGTCACCAGCCACAGACGAGCTGTGCTAATGACGGAGTGGTTCTGTCACGGCCCAGCCGCAGTGCCTGCGCGGCACCAATTCCGCGCCTGCGCTGAGCGTTCTATTGAGCGGGCGGGGGCATGATGGAACCACTCCGTCACAAGCACAGCACGCCCGTGGCTCGTGACAGAGTGGTTCTGTCACGAGCATGGCGGTGCCGCACGGCCCACTCCCCCCCAGCGCCGCGGAGGAATTACCAAGAGGTTAAGAGCATGAAGTCATACACTGGCCCATACAGGCTTGTGCAAACTTTCAAGGGAGCATCCTTAGTTGCACTGAATTCTCATTGCCAGAACCAGCAGTTTTGGGGTATTTAGATATGCCTGCTCTACATATAGGATTTACAGGTATTTAGGATGGTGTGTAATCAGCCCATCGTCTAGGATATTTATCACCTTGTTTTCATCCAGTGAGTGATAGGATTGTTTGAGAGTAATGTAATGTGGTGTGAACTAGATGGCCCCAGGTGAATTGGATTCAACTAGTAGGATGAAGGGTCTTTTAGAATGTACAGTGCCAGCAATTTAATGATCGATGTTTTTTTAGGGGAATCTTTTGAAATGATTGTTTTAATACTATTTTTAATGAAAGTATACAGGATGTTATCAAATGGTTGGTTCATGTTCCATAATGGTTCATGTTATGATATTGCAGCATTTGTAAAAAATGTTTTTCTGTATATAGATACTGCCGTCATAGAAAAATTTGAGAAGCCTGAAGAAGGAGGTTGGGCCTGGGAAAACCCTCTGAAACTCGTCGCTTTTTCTTGGCCTACCTATACATGTTTTTTTGCATTATGTGACAGAATTTAAAAATGCAGTGTTGAATCCATTGTTGTACATTACTGTGGCCTGGTTCTTTTGAACTTGGTTTTATGACTCTGTTGCAATTTATATTCAATTATATTTTTTAATTTCATGTGTATTTAATGTGTATTATGAAGTATTACTCCTAATGTGAATATGTTTTATTTATTACTTCCTGAACCAACTTAATACAATCTAAACGTCAATATTTAAAAAAATTCAGAAGAATTGACTTACTGGCAACTGACAAACTTACCCGTGAATGCTGGCATGTGTGTGTTGTATGCATGGTTGGTAAGCTCACATAATACCCCAAGGGGAATTATTTTTAGACCTAACCGTCTTTGTGGTCTCCTGTCCCCTTGGAGTGTTGGACCCCTCTCTTCTTTTTTAGAGGAACAATGCATCTGTCCAGCTGCTGCTTCCATCACTCTCTGGTTCAACCTGGAACCTTGTTAGGTTATTTCCTTGCTAAAGAGTGTGGTAAACTATGCATTTGTTCAGCTGCTGCTTCCGTATCTCTCTAGTTTTTCCAACATGGAACCATGTGAGGTTATTTCCTCGCTAGTGAGTGTGGTAAACTATGCATCTGTTCAGCTGCTGCTTTCATATCTCTGTAGTTCTTCCTACATGGAAGCTTGTGAGGTTATTTCCTCGCTAATGAGTGCAGTAAACTATGCATCTGTTCAGCTGCTGCTTCCGTATATCTCTAGTTCTTCCAACATGGAACCTTGGTAGGTTATTTCCTTGCTAATGAGTGCGGTAAACAATGCATCTGTTCAGCTGCTGCTTTTGTATCTCTCTAGTTCTTCCTACATGGAACCTTGTGAGGTTATTTCCTCGCTAAAGAGTGTGGTAAACTATGCATCTGTTCAGCTGCTGCTTCCGTATCTCTCTAGTTCTTCCAACATGGAACCTTGTTAGGTTACTTCCTCGTTAAAGAGTGTGATAAACTATGCATCTATTCAGCTGCTGCTTCCGTATCTCTCTGGTTATTCCAACATGGAACCTTGTTAAGTTATTTCCTCGCTAAAGAGTGTGGTAAACTATGCATCTGTTCAGCTGCTGCTTCCGTATCTCTCTGGTTATTCCAACATGGAACCTTGTTAAGTTATTTCCTCGCTAAAGAGTGTGGTAAACTTTGCATCTGTTCAGCTGCTGCTTGCATATCTCTGTAGTTCTTCCTACATGGATGCTTGTGAGGTTATTTCCTTGCTAATGAGTGCGGTAAACAATGCATCTGTTCAGCTGCTGCTTGCATATCTCTGTAGTTCTTCCAACATGGAACCTTGTGAGGTTATTTCCTCGCTAAAGAGTGTGGTAAACTATGCATCTGTTCAGCTGCTGCTTGCATATCTCTGTAGTTCTTCCTACATGGAAGCTTGTGAGGTTAATTCCTTGCTAATTAGTGCGGTAAACAATGCATCTGTTCTGCTGCTGCTTCCGTATCTCTCTAGTTCTTCCTACATAGAACCTTGCAAGGTTATTTCCTCGCTAAAGAGTGTGGTAAACTATGCATCTGTTCAGCTGCTGCTTGCATATCTCTGTAGTTCTTCCTACATGGAAGCTTGTGAGGTTATTTCCTTGCTAATGAGTGCGGTAAACAATGCATCTGTTCAGCTGCTGCTTGCATATCTCTGTAGTTCTTCCTACATGGAAGCTTGTGAGGTTATTTCCTTGCTAATGAGTGTGGTGAACAATGCATCTGTTCAGCTGCTGCTTCCGTATATCTCTAGTTCTTCCAACATGGAACCTTGTGAGGTTATTTCCTTGCTAATGAGTGTGGTAAACAATGCATCTGTTCAGCTGCTGCTTGCATATCTCTGTAGTTCTTCGTACATAAAACCTTGCGAGGTTATTTCCTTGCTAATGAGTGCAGTTGCTGCCTCCATATCCCTGTAGTTCTTCCTACATGGAAGCTTGTGAGGTTATTTCTTTGCTAACGTGTGTGGTGAACAATGCATCTGTTCAGTTGCTGTTTGCATATCTCTGTAGTTCTTCCTACATGGAACCTTGTTAGGTTACTTCCTCGTTAAAGAGTGTGGTAAACTATGCATCTATTCAGCTGCTGCTTCCGTATCTCTCTGGTTATTCCAACATGGAACCTTGTTAAGTTATTTCCTCGCTAAAGAGTGTGGTAAACTATGCATCTGTTCAGCTGCTGCTTCCGCATCTCTCTAGTTCTTCCAACATGGAACCTTGTGAGGTTATTTCCTCGCTAAAGAGTGTGTTAAACTATGCATCTGTTAAGCTGCTGCTTGCATATCTCTGTAGTTCTTCCTACATGGAAGCTTGTGAGGTTATTTCCTTGCTAATGAGTGTGGTAAACAATGCATCTGTTCAGCTGCTGCTTGCATATCTCTGTAGTTCTTCCAACATGGAACCTTGTGAGGTTATTTCCTCGCTAAAGAGTGTGGTAAACTATGCATCTGTTCAGCTGCTGCTTGCATATCTCTGTAGTTCTTCCAACATGGAAGCTTGTGAGGTTATTTCCTTGCTAATGAGTGCGGTAAACAATGCATCTGTTCAGCTGCTGCTTCCGTATCTCTCTAGTTCTTCCTACATAGAACCTTGCAAGGTTATTTCCTCGCTAAAGAGTGTGGTAAACTATGCATCTGTTCAGCTGCTGCTTGCATATCTCTGTAGTTCTTCCAACATGGAAGCTTGTGAGGTTATTTCCTTGCTAATGAGTGCGGTAAACAATGCATCTGTTCAGCTGCTGCTTGCATATCTCTGTAGTTCTTCCTACATGGAAGCTTGTGAGGTTATTTCCTTGCTAATGAGTGCGGTAAACAATGCATCTGTTCAGTTGCTGCTTGCATATCTCTGTAGTTCTTCCTACATGGAAGCTTGTGAGGTTATTTCCTTGCTAATGAGTGCGGTAAACAATGCATCTGTTCAGCTGCTGCTTGCATATCTCTGTAGTTCTTCGTACATAAAACCTTGCGAGGTTATTTCCTTGCTAATGAGTGCAGTTGCTGCCTCCATATCCCTGTAGTTCTTCCTACATGGAAGCTTGTGAGGTTATTTCTTTGCTAACGTGTGTGGTGAACAATGCATCTGTTCAGCTGCTGCTTCTGTATCTCTCTGGTTATTCCAACATGGAACCTTGTTAAGTTATTTCCTCGCTAAAGAGTGTGGTAAACTATGCATCTGTTCAGCTGCTGCTTCCGTATCTCTCTAGTTCTTCCAACATGGAACCTTGTGAGGTTATTTCCTTGCTAATGAGTGCGGTAAACAATGCATCTGTTCAGCTGCTGCTTGCATATCTCTGTAGTTCTTCCTACATGGAAGCTTGTGAGGTTATTTCCTTGCTAATGAGTGTGGTAAACAATGCATCTGTTCAGCTGCTGCTTGCATATCTCTGTAGTTCTTCGTACATAAAACCTTGCGAGGTTATTTCCTTGCTAATGAGTGCAGTTGCTGCCTCCATATCCCTGTAGTTCTTACTACATGGAAGCTTGTGAGGTTATTTCCTTGTTAATGAGTGCAGTTGCTGCCTCCATATCCCTGTAGTTCTTCCTACATGGAAGCTTGTGAGGTTATTTCTTTGCTAACGTGTGTGGTGAACAATGCATCTGTTCAGTTGCTGTTTGCAGATCTCTGCAGTTCTTCCTACATGGAACCTGATTAAACGACTCCTGCCTAACAACGACTTCCTTAATCATGAAGGCCAAACCACGAGCAATGCCAAACCACTACATTATTACCTTCGAGTTCCTAAAGCACGAAAAATATTCAATTGTCTCATTAGCAGTATACAGCACTCTGTTGTTTTAAATACGCGCGTTCAAGCTGTGCCCATCAACCAGCATAATCAATCAGAGAAGTGACGAACACAAATTCATCAAGCTGCCTTGAAAACATGGAGTGACGCGGAGCTGTGCCAGCCGAGCTTTTCAGATCTGCAAGTCACCAGGAGCCTCGGCCGCAGTGCAATGTCAACAACGAAATGGCTGTGCTTATCATTGTGAGCACTCTTGGCTGAAGCCCCCAAGCCGTGACATCAATCACTGAACGTGTCACAGTACAGCGTTAAATAAAAGCCATGTCATAGTAAAATGCCCCCTAGATTTCAACCAGTGACGCAATTTTTAGGATATAAATTTTATTTAGCTTTTGCAGTATGCTTTACAGAGTATAAAGGCAGATTAGATAACGATCCGCCTCTCTGCTGAGCGGAGCAACTGCCAGACTCATTCAACGCTCCCAGGCCCGGACTGGCCGTTGATGGCACCGGGCAATTCCCCGGTGGGCCGCATGGTTGGGGGCCGGTTTTGGGCCCGGGGCCGTTTTTGTTACAGGGCCGTTATGCTGCAAAAACGGCCCTGTAACAAAAACGGCCGAAAACCGGCCCTGTCACAGAGCGCGGTCGCACCTCTCCCCCCTCCCCTCTCCTCCCGGAGGGGGGAGGGGGGCCGGCCGAGCTCTTTGCCAGGGCCGGTTCTGGTTCCCAGTCCGGCCCTGAACGCTCCCCTACAAAACAAATGTGAAAATGTAATTAACCCTTTCACTACGGCGGCTATTCCGCCGCAGTGCTAAGGGGCAGGGGGGGGCCGCGAGGCGCCCCCGCGCTGGTGACGGAACCGCTCCATCATGCCCCTCGGGTGAGCTGTGCTTGTGACGGAACGGTTCCGTCACGGCCCCACCCGCTCATTAGATCCCGCCGCGCAGGTGCGGCCAGCGGGTCGTGACGGAACCGTTCCGTCACCAGCACAGCCCACCCAGACGGAACGGTTCCATCACAAGCGTGGGAGGGGTTAAAGGTAGCCAGTGGGTTTTGATGCAGCCACCAGCAGTGCTTAGTATGATTGTCAAGCTGTGCTTGTAATTACATTAGTGCCAACTGCTGGCCAATCATGAGGTCTTTTTTTCGTGGTTTAAAAAAGTCATTGTTCAAGTAAGTCGTAGTTCAGGATGTCGTAGTTCAGGATGTCGTAGTTCAGGATGTCGTTGTTGTTTGAGATTCGTTGCTCAGGTCAGTCGTTTTTAAAACTTCGTTATAAAGGCTGTTTCCCTTGTGAGGTTATTTCCTCGCTAAAGAGTGTGGTAAACAATGCATCTGTTCAGCTGCTGCTTGCATATCCCTGTAGTTCTTCCTACATGGAACCTTGTGAGGTTATTTCCTCGCTAAAGAGTGTGGTAAACAATGTGTCTGTTCAGCTGCTGCTTGCGTATCTCTCCAGTGGTTCCTACATGGAACTTTGTGAAATTATTTACACTTGCAGACAAATCTCAAGACTCCATTAAGTATAAAATATTATGTGGAATATTATTGTGTCTTACTTTTTAATGTGAGCAACAAAAATGTGTGATAATTCAGCACATACAGGGCCTCATTTACAAGATTTTGACAAAGGGCGGCACAGTAAGTCACTGTGCTGTGCTGCCCTGCATCAAAGGAAAAGGGCAGGAATGCGCTGTACCTAGGAGACAAGGTGCATTCCTGTCCTCTCACACTGCGCTGGCACACAAATGGCTGCCTTGCACCAAAACAGGCATCCTTGCGCCATGGTGCAAGGGTGTCCACGTTGTTGCAGGCAGGCTGTGTTGCAGGAAGCATTATGTAACCACAAAGATACATCCATATTACACATCACACCAGCATAATGCAATAATTTTGAAAACTCAATATACAGCTTTTAAACATATGTAGACCTACTTCCTTAACAGATCAAGGTGGAGCTGACTGAATGGAGACCTGATGGGACTAACTTTATTTTCTGGTCTTCAGCATTTTTGCAAAGGTGTGACAGTTGGTGCATCATGAAGAGGAGGAGTTTACTGACCCTGTGAGAATGAGCTCCCTGCTGTAGCCCACCATTCCTGACTCTTATTCTTGTGTCCTGAGACCCCCTAGTGGTTTAAAAGCAGGGCTTCCTGCATTTCATAAAGGGTGGTTTTGACAGGTGTGATGGCAGGGTTTAGGCTGCAGCAGTCAGGCTAAACTTGCATTTTAGACCATTATTGATTAAAGGGGCCCAAGGTTCAATGTCTTCCTTATAGAGACCTATAGGACCCCATCTGGGCCGGGGTCGATCTCACAGGACTCGCTTTGATAGCCTCGGACACTTCGCGGAGCTCAAATCTGATGTCTAAGGGGAAGGTTAAGTGCCTTCTGATGAATGCATGTGTAATGTAGGAAAGAATCAGAGTAGTGCTCTTTTTGTAATAGTTAAACATAGAATAACTTACTCTGCACAGTGCCATGGGACCCAGATGCTAGTGAACACATCATCAATCGTTGGAAACTCAGTTGTGGACTCCAATAAGTCCGAAATCCTTGCAGGCGTATCCCCGATCCATGGAAAATCACTTTTGGATTCCCATTCATCTGGGAGGTTTTGGTTCTTTTCGCCGACCCATGGTGAATCACTCGTGCACACATGTACTATCCCTCCGAGCATGAAGTCTCCCTCCTTGTAGTAGCTCTGCTGAAAGCTGCTGTTCAGGGCGCAGCCAGATGTTTGCTTTCCAGCTTCCCACAGTGAACACTGAGGCACCAGTGACAACAGCACTAAACTCTGACACACAACAAAAACACTTGTAAAGCAGCACACATCCGGGACTTGCATTGCTGCTGGTGATGAAGGCCAGGATGTGAATGACGTCTCAGCAGAAGCAGACTGATGCACATGCAGCGTGACGTGGATCTGTGAACTCTGGCGTTGACTCAATTCCTTTTCCTTCTGCTTTGCCCTGAAAAACTGACACACCAACTCCATTCAATCAGCCAAAACGGCATCACATAGAAACAGCTACTACTCTTACACAGCAACAACAACAACGACCACAACACAACCACCCTGCTGGACAACCTCGGTCTCAAGCAGCTGGTGACCACCCCCACCCACTACGCCGGACACACACTCGACCCCGTGTTCTCATCCAGCAAGGACATCGCCTTCAGCCACGCCACCGGACTCCACTGGACGGACCACAGCTGCGTCCACTTCAGCTTCAGAAGGACCACGATCCACCACCACCAGCAACAGGTTGCACGCAGAAGCTGGAACAAGATCACAGCGGACCAGCTCGCGACCTCCGTGAGCATGAACCCTCCCACTAGCGCAACGAACCCAAGCCAGGCGGCCACCAACCTCGCGAAGTGGATCAGCAACTGCGCAGACGACCTCGCCCCTCTGAAGACCCCGCCTAGCAGACCTGGTAGCAAGAAAGCCCCATGGTTCACCGACAAACTCAAGAGCTCCAAGAAGAACTGCCGAGCCCTCGAGAGAACCTGGCGCAGAGACCCAACACCGGACAACATGACTGCCCTCAAGCTCGCCACCCGAAAACACCACCAACTCATCCACGCCACCAAGAAAACCGCATTCAAGGAACGACTGGACAACAACGCACACAACAGCAAGGAACTCTTCAACATCGTTAAACAGCTCTCCAACCCCAACGCCGGAAACAACGACATCACCCCTTCGCAAGACCTCTACAACTCCCTCGCCTCCTACTTCCACAACAAGATCGCGGACATACACAACAGCTTCAGCACTCAACCTACGCTCGCCACGACCGAACCACCGCCCCCCCACCACCACCCTCCGCGCCTGGACCCCGATCTGCACCGAAGACACCGTCCGCACGATGAACTCCATCCACTCCGGATCTCCTACTGACCCCTGCCCTCACCACGTCTTCAACAAGGCCGACGCTGTCATCGCACCCCACCTGCGGGACATCATCAACACCTCCTTCGACACCGCTACCTTCCCGGTGAGCTGGAAGCACGCCGAACTCAGCGCTCTACTAAAGAAGCCATCAGCCGACCCCACCGACCTCAAGAACTACCGCCCCATCTCGCTGCTCCCGTTTCCTGCAAAAGTCATCGAGAAGACCGTCAACAAGCAGCTGGCCACCTTCCTCGAGACAAACGGATCCCTCGACCTCTCGCAGTCTGGCTTCCGGGCCAACCACAGCACCGAGACCGCCAAGATCGCAGCCACCGATGACATCCGAGCTCTGCTTGACAACGGAGAAACAGCGGCCCTCATCCTCCTAGACCTCTCCGCGGCCTTCGACACTGTCTGCCACCGAACACTAGTGCAGCGACTCAGCAACGTCGGAATTCAGGAGAAGGCACTGGAGTGGATCATCTCCTTCCTCGCCGGAAGGACACAGAGAGTCCGCCTCCCCCGTTCAGATCTGAAGCCACCGAAGTCATCTGCGGCGTCCCTCAAGGCTCCTCGCTCAGTCAAACCCTCTTCAACGTCTACATGAGCCCCCTCGCAGACATCGCACGCCAGCACAACCTCAACATCATCTTCTACGCCGACGACACCCAGCTGATTCTCTCCCTCACCAATGACCCCGCCACCGCCAGAGCCAACCTTCACGAAGGGATGAAAGAGGTAGCCGAATGGATGAAGAACAGCCGCCTGAAGCTGAACTCGGACAAGACGGAAGTCCTCATCCTGGGATCCTCACCCTCCGCCTGGGACGACTCCTGGTGGCCCCCCGCCCTAGGCAGCGCACCCAAACCAACAGACCACGCACGCAACCTGGGCTTCATCCTGGACTCCTCCCTCTCCATGACCAGACAAGTCAACGCCGTCTCCTCGTCGTGCTTCAACATCCTGCGCATGCTACGTAAGATCTTCCGGTGGATCCCCACCGAGACCAGGAAGACGGTCACCCAGGCCCTCGTCACCAGCTGTCTGGACTACGGCAACTCCCTCTACGCCGGAACCACCGCCAAACTCCAGAAGAGACTCCAGCGGATCCAGAACGCCTCAGCACGACTCATCCTGGACATCCCCCGTCGCAGCCACATCTTCGGACACTTGAGAGACCTGCACTGGCTCCCGGTCAACAAGATAATCACCTTCCGACTCCTCACCCACGCACACAAAGCCCTACACAACCAAGGCCCAGGATACCTCAACAGCCGCCTCAACTTCTACGCTCCCAAACGCCAGCTGCGATCGACCGGCCACGCCCTCGCCGCCGTCCCCCGCATCCGAAGAGTCACCACAGGGGGACGGTCCTTCTCCTACCTCGCCGCCAAGACATGGAACTCCCTCCCGACCCACCTCCGCCTGACCCAGGACCACCTCCCCTTTAGGAAGCAACTCAAGACCTGGCTGTTCGAGCAGTAGCGGACCCCCCTCCCCTAGCGCCTTGAGACCCTCTGGGTGAGTAGTGCGCTATATAAATGCTTTGATTGATTGATTGATTGACAGTGATTCTGAAGGGCCACAGTGCTGCAGTCTATCTCTGGCTTCACCCAAGCTGCACCTCTGATGAATAGAGCCTCAAGGCGCTAGAAGAACAACTCTTACCATGGACTCTGGGCACACTGCATGTGTCTATCTCTGGCTTCACCCAAGCAGAGCCTCTGATGAGTAGAGCCTCGAGGCGCTAGAGGAAACACCCTTCCCCTGGACTCTGGCCACAGGGCAGCTGTGCATGTCTGGCTTCACTCAAGCTGCGCCTCTGATGATTAGAGCCTCGAGGCACAAGAAGAACAACCCTTCACCTGGACTCTGGATCACTGTGCTGCAGTCTATCTCTGGCTTCACCCAGCTGCACCTCTGATGATTAGAGACTCGAGGCACTAGAAGAGGAACCTTTCCCCTGGACTCTGGGTCACTGTGCTGCAGTCTATCTCTGGCTTCACCCAAGCTGCACCTCTGATGAATAGAGCCTCGAGGCGCTAAAAGAACAACTCTTACCATGGACTCTGGGCACACTGCATGTGTCTATCTCTGGCTTCCCCCAAGCAGCGCCTCTGATGAGTAGAGCCTTGAGGCGCTAGAAGAACAACCCTTCCCCTGGACTCTGGGTCACAGTGCATGTGTCTATCTCTGGCTTCACTCAAGCTGCGACTATGATGAATAGAGCCTCGAGGCGCTAGAAAAACAACTCTTACCATGGACTATGGGTCACAGTGCATGTGTCTATCTCTGGCTTCACTCAAGCTGCGCCTCTGAAGAATAGAGCCTTGAGGCGCTAGAAGAACAACCCTTCCCCTGGACTATGAGTCACAGTGCATGTGTCTATCTCTGGCTTCACTCAAGCTGCGCCTCTGAAGAATAGAGCCTTGAGGCGCTAGAAGAACAACCCTTCCCCTGAACTCTGGGTCACTGTGCTGCAGTCTGTCTCTGGCTTTACCCAGCTGCCCCTCTGATGAATAGAGCCTCGAGGCGCTAGAAAAACAACTCTTACCATGGACTATGGGTCACAGTGCATGTGTCTATCTCTGGCTTCACTCAAGCTGCGCCTCTGATGATTAGAGCCTTGAGGCGCTAGAAAAACAACTCTTACCATGGACTATGGGTTCACAGTGCATGTGTCTATCTCTGGCTTCACCCAAGCTGCACCTCTGATGAATAGAGCCTCGAGGCGCTAGAAAAACAACTCTTACCATGGACTATGGGTTCACAGTGCATGTGTCTATCTCTGGCTTCACTCAAGCTGCGCCTCTGAAGAATAGAGCCTTGAGGCGCTAGAAGAACAACCCTTCCCCTGGACTCTGGGTCACTGTGCTGCAGTCTATCTCTGGCTTCACCCAAGCTGCACCTCTGATGAATAGAGCCTCGAGGCGCTAGAAAAACAACCCTTCCCCTGGACTCTGGGTCACTGTGCTGCAGTCTATCTCTGGCTTCACCCAGCTGCACCTCTGATGATTAGAGACTCGAGGCACTAGAAGAGGAACCTTTCCCCTGGACTCTGGGTCACTGTGCTGCAGTCTATCTTTGGCTTCACCCAAGCTGCACCTCTGATGAATAGAGCCTCGAGGCGCTAGAAGAACAACCCTTCCCCTGGACTCTGGGTCACAGTGCATGTGTCTATCTCGGGCTTCACTCAAGCTGCGCCTCTGAAGAATAGAGCCTTGAGGCGCTAGAAGAACAACCCTTCCCCTGGACTCTGGGTCACAGTGCATGTGTCTATCTCGGGCTTCACTCAAGCTGCGCCTCTGAAGAATAGAGCCTTGAGGCGCTAGAAGAACAACCCTTCCCCTGGACTCTGGGTCACTGTGCTGCAGTCTAACTTTGGCTTCACTCAAGCTGCGCCTCTGAAGAATAGAGCCTCGAGGCGCTAGAAGAACAACCCTTCCCCTGGACTCTGGGTCACAGTGCATGTGTCTATCTCTGGCTTCACTCAAGCTGCGCCTCTGAAGAATAGAGCCTTGAGGCGCTAAAAGAACAACCCATCCCCTGGACTCTGGGTCACTGTGCTGCAGTCTATCTCTGGCTTCACTCAAGCTGCGCCTCTGTAGAATAGAGCCTCGAGGCGCTAGAAGAACAACCCTTCCCCTGGACTCTGGATCACTGTGCTGCAGTCTATCTCTGGCTTCACCCAGCTGCACCTCTGATGATTAGAGACTCGAGGCACTAGAAGAGGAACCTTTCCCCTGGACTCTGGGTCACTGTGCTGCAGTCTATCTTTGGCTTCACCCAAGCTGCACCTCTGATGAATAGAGCCTCGAGGCGCTAGAAGAACAACTCTTACCATGGACTATGGGTCACAGTGCATGTGTCTATCTCTGGCTTCACTCAAGCTGCACCTCTGATGAATAGAGCCTCGAGGCGCTAAAAGAACAACCCTTCCCCTGGACTCAGGATCACAGTGCATGTGTCTCTCTCTGGCTTCACTCAACCTGCGCCTATGATGAATAGAGCTTAGAGGCGCTAGAAGAACAACTCTTCCCATGGACAAAGGTCACAGTGCATGTGTCTATCTCTGTCTTCACTCAAGCTGCGTCTCTGAAGAATAGAGCCTTGAGGCGCTAAAAGAACAACCCTTCCCCTGAACTCTGGGTCACAGTGCATGTGTCTATCTCTGGCTTCACTCAAGCTGCGCCTACGATTAATACAGCTTCGAGGTGCTAGAACAACTCTTCCCATGGACAAGGGTCACAGTGCATGTGTCTATCTCTGGCTTCACTCAAGCTGCGACTATGATGAATAGAGCCTCGAGGCGCTAGAAGAACAACCCTTTCCCTGGACTCTGGGTCACTGTGCTGCAGTCTATCTCTGGCTTCACCCAGCTGCACCTCTGATGAATAGAGCCTCGAGGCGCTAAAAGAACAACCCTTCCCCTGGACTCAGGATCACAGTGCATGTGTCTCTCTCTGGCTTCACTCAAGCTGCGCCTATGATGAATAGAGCTTCGAGGCGCTAGAAGAACAACTCTTACCATGGACTATGGGTCACAGTGCATGTGTCTATCTCTGGCTTCACTCAAGCTGCGCCTCTGAAGAATAGAGCCTTGAAGCGCTAAAAGAACAACCCTTCCCCTGGACTTTGGGTCACTGTGCTGCAGTCTATCTCTGGCTTCACCCAGCTGCACCTCTGATGAATAGAGCCTCGAGGCGCTAAAAGAACAACCCTTCCCCTGGACTCAGGATCACAGTGCATGTGTCTCTCTCTGGCTTCACTCAAGCTGCGCCTATGATGAATAGAGCTTCGAGGCGCTAGAAGAACAACTCTTCCTATGGACAAAGGTCACAGTGCATGTGTCTATCTCTGGCTTCACTCAAGCTGCGCCTACGATTAATAGAGCTTCGAGGTGCTAGAAGAACAACTCTTCCCATGGACAAGGGTCACAGTGCATGTGTCTATCTCTGGCTTCACTCAAGCTGCGCCTCTGTAGAATAGAGCCTCGAGGCGCTAGAAGAACAACCCTTCCCCTGGACTTTGGGTCACTGTGCTGCAGTCTATCTCTGGCTTCACCCAGCTGCACCTCTGATGAATAAAGCCTCGAGGTGCTAAAAGAACAATCCTTCATCCAGGACTACACGTCACTGTGCTGCAGTCTATCTCTGGCTTCACCCAGCTGCACCTCTGATGAACAGAGCTTTGAGGCGCTAGAAGAACAACTCTTACCATGGACTATGGGTCACAGTGCATGTGTCTATCTCTGGTTTCACTCAAGCTGCACCTCTGAAGAATAGAGCCTTGAGGCGCTAAAAGAACAACCCTTCCCCTGGACTCTGGGTCACTGTGCTGCAGTCTATCTCTGGCTTCACCCAGCTGCACCTCTGATGAATAGAGCTTTGAGGCGCTAGAAGAACAAATCTTACCATGGACTATAGGTCACAGTGCATGTGTCTATCTCTGGCTTCACTCAAGCTGCACCTCTGATGAATAGAGCCCTGAGGCGCTAGAAGAACAACTCTTACCATGGACTATGGGTCACAGTGCATGTGTCTATCTCTGGCTTCACTCAAGCTGCGCCTCTGAAGAATAGAGCCTCGAAGCGCTAAAAGAACAACCCTTCCCCTGGACTCTGGGTCACAGTGCATGTGTCTATCTCTGGCTTCACTCAAGCTGCGCCTCTGAAGAATAGAGCCTTGAGGCGCTAAAAGAACAACCCATCCCCTGGACTCTGGGTCACTGTGCTGCAGTCTATCTCTGGCTTCACTCAAGCTGCGCCTCTGTAGAATAGAGCCTCGAGGCGCTAGAAGAACAACCCTTCGCCTGGACTTTGGGTCACTGTGCTGCAGTCTATCTCTGGCTTCACCCAGCTGCACCTCTGATGAATAGAGCCTCGAGGTGCTAGAAGAACAATCCTTCACCTGGACTCTGGGTCACAGTGCATGTGTCTATCTCTGGCTCACTCAAGCTGCTCCTCTGAAGAATAGAGCCTCGAGGCGCTAGAAGAACAACCCTTCCCCTGGACTTTGGGTCACTGTGCTGCAGTCTATCTCTGGCTTCACCCAGCTGCACCTCTGATGAATAGAGCTTCGAGGCGCTAGAAGAACAACTCTTCCCATGGACAGGGTTCACAGTGCATGTATCTATCTCTGGCTTCACTCAAGCTGCGCCTCTGAAGAATAGAGCCTCGAGGCGCTAGAAGAACAACCCTTCCACTGGATTTTGGGTCACTGTGCTGCAGTCTATCTCTGGCTTCACCCAGCTGCACCTCTGATGAATAGAGCTTTGAGGCGCTAGAAAAACAACTCTTCACATAGACAAGGGTGACAGTGCGTGTGTCTATCTCTGGCTTCACTCAAGCTGCGCCTCTGAAGAATAGAGTCTTGAGGCGCTAAAAGAACAACCCTTCCCCTGGACTCTGGGTCACAGTGCATGTGTCTATCTCTGGCTTCACTCAAGCTGCGCCTCTGAAGAATAGAGCCTCGAGGAGCTAGAAGAACAACCCTTCCCCTGGACTTTGGGTCACTGTGCTGCAGTCTATCTCTGGCTTCACCCAGCTGCACCTCTGATGAATAGAGCTTTGAGGCGCTAGAAGAACAATCCTTCCCCTGGACTCTGGGTCACAGTGCATGTGTCTATCTCTGGCTTCACTCAAGCTGCGCCTCTGAAGAATAGAGCATTGAGGCGCTAGAAGAACAACCCTTCCCCTGGACTTTGGGTCACTGTGCTGCAGTCTATCTCTGGCTTCACCCAGCTGTACTTCTGATGAATAGAGCTTTGAGGCGCTAGAAGAACAACTCTTCCCATGGACAAGGTTCACAGTGCATGTGTCTATCTCTGGCTTCACTCAAGCTGCGTCTCTGAAGAATAGAGCCTTGAGGCGCTAGAAGAACAACCCTTCTCCTGGACTCTGGGTCACAGTGCATGTGTCTATCTCGGGCTTCACTCAAGCTGCGCCTCTGAAGAATAGAGCCTTGAGGCGCTAGAAGAACAACCCTTCCCCTGGACTCTGGGTTACTGTGCTGCAGTCTAACTTTGGCTTCACTCAAGCTGCGCCTCTGAAGAATAGAGCCTCGAGGCGCTAGAAGAACAACTCTTACCATGGACTATGGGTCACAGTGCATGTGTCTATCTCTGGCTTCACTCAAGCTGCGCCTCTGAAGAATAGAGCCTTGAAGCGCTAAAAGAACAACCCTTCCCCTGGACTTTGGGTCACTGTGCTGCAGTCTATCTCTGGCTTCACCCAGCTGCACCTCTGATGAATAGAGCCTCGAGGCGCTAAAAGAACAACCCTTCCCCTGGACTCAGGATCACAGTGCATGTGTCTCTCTCTGGCTTCACTCAAGCTGCGCCTATGATGAATAGAGCTTCGAGGCGCTAGAAGAACAACTCTTCCTATGGACAAAGGTCACAGTGCATGTGTCTATCTCTGGCTTCACTCAAGCTGCGCCTACGATTAATAGAGCTTCGAGGTGCTAGAAGAACAACTCTTCCCATGGACAAGGGTCACAGTGCATGTGTCTATCTCTGGCTTCACTCAAGCTGCGCCTCTGTAGAATAGAGCCTCGAGGCGCTAGAAGAACAACCCTTCCCCTGGACTTTGGGTCACTGTGCTGCAGTCTATCTCTGGCTTCACCCAGCTGCACCTCTGATGAATAAAGCCTCGAGGTGCTAAAAGAACAATCCTTCATCCAGGACTACACGTCACTGTGCTGCAGTCTATCTCTGGCTTCACCCAGCTGCACCTCTGATGAACAGAGCTTTGAGGCGCTAGAAGAACAACTCTTACCATGGACTATGGGTCACAGTGCATGTGTCTATCTCTGGTTTCACTCAAGCTGCACCTCTGAAGAATAGAGCCTTGAGGCGCTAAAAGAACAACCCTTCCCCTGGACTCTGGGTCACTGTGCTGCAGTCTATCTCTGGCTTCACCCAGCTGCACCTCTGATGAATAGAGCTTTGAGGCGCTAGAAGAACAAATCTTACCATGGGCTATAGGTCACAGTGCATGTGTCTATCTCTGGCTTCACTCAAGCTGCACCTCTGATGAATAGAGCCTTGAGGCGCTAGAAGAACAACTCTTACCATGGACTATGGGTCACAGTGCATGTGTCTATCTCTGGCTTCACTCAAGCTGCGCCTCTGAAGAATAGAGCCTCGAAGCGCTAAAAGAACAACCCTTCCCCTGGACTCTGGGTCACAGTGCATGTGTCTATCTCTGACTTCACTCAAGCTGCGCCTCTGAAGAATAGAGCCTTGAGGCGCTAAAAGAACAACCCATCCCCTGGACTCTGGGTCACTGTGCTGCAGTCTATCTCTGGCTTCACTCAAGCTGCGCCTCTGTAGAATAGAGCCTCGAGGCGCTAGAAGAACAACCCTTCGCCTGGACTTTGGGTCACTGTGCTGCAGTCTATCTCTGGCTTCACCCAGCTGCACCTCTGATGAATAGAGCCTCGAGGTGCTAGAAGAACAATCCTTCACCTGGACTCTGGGTCACAGTGCATGTGTCTATCTCTGGCTCACTCAAGCTGCTCCTCTGAAGAATAGAGCCTCGAGGCGCTAGAAGAACAACCCTTCCCCTGGACTTTGGGTCACTGTGCTGCAGTCTATCTCTGGCTTCACCCAGCTGCACCTCTGATGAATAGAGCTTCGAGGCGCTAGAAGAACAACTCTTCCCATGGACAGGGTTCACAGTGCATGTGTCTATCTCTGGCTTCACTCAAGCTGCGCCTCTGAAGAATAGAGCCTCGAGGCGCTAGAAGAACAACCCTTCCACTGGATTTTGGGTCACTGTGCTGCAGTCTATCTCTGGCTTCACCCAGCTGCACCTCTGATGAATAGAGCTTTGAGGCGCTAGAAAAACAACTCTTCACATAGACAAGGGTGACAGTGCATGTGTCTATCTCTGGCTTCACTCAAGCTGCGCCTCTGAAGAATAGAGTCTTGAGGCGCTAAAAGAACAACCCTTCCCCTGGACTCTGGGTCACAGTGCATGTGTCTATCTCTGGCTTCACTCAAGCTGCGCCTCTGAAGAATAGAGCCTCGAGGAGCTAGAAGAACAACCCTTCCCCTGGACTTTGGGTCACTGTGCTGCAGTCTATCTCTGGCTTCACCCAGCTGCACCTCTGATGAATAGAGCTTTGAGGCGCTAGAAGAACAATCCTTCCCCTGGACTCTGGGTCACAGTGCATGTGTCTATCTCTGGCTTCACTCAAGCTGCGCCTCTGAAGAATAGAGCATTGAGGCGCTAGAAGAACAACCCTTCCCCTGGACTTTGGGTCACTGTGCTGCAGTCTATCTCTGGCTTCACCCAGCTGTACTTCTGATGAATAGAGCTTTGAGGCGCTAGAAGAACAACTCTTCCCATGGACAAGGTTCACAGTGCATGTGTCTATCTCTGGCTTCACTCAAGCTGCGTCTCTGAAGAATAGAGCCTTGAGGCGCTAGAAGAACAACCCTTCCCCTGGACTCTGGGTCACAGTGCATGTGTCTATCTCGGGCTTCACTCAAGCTGCGCCTCTGAAGAATAGAGCCTTGAGGCGCTAGAAGAACAACCCTTCCCCTGGACTCTGGGTTACTGTGCTGCAGTCTAACTTTGGCTTCACTCAAGCTGCGCCTCTGAAGAATAGAGCCTCGAGGCGCTAGAAAAACAACCCTTCCCCTGGACTCTGGGTCACAGTGCATGTGTCTATCTCTGGCTTCACTCAAGCTGCGCCTCTGAAGAATAGAGCCTTGAGGCGCTAAAAGAACAACCCATCCCCTGGACTCTGGGTCACTGTGCTGCAGTCTATCTCTGGCTTCACTCAAGCTGCGCCTCTGTAGAATAGAGCCTCGAGGCGCTAGAAGAACAACCCTTCCCCTGGACTTTGGGTCACTGTGCTGCAGTCTATCTCTGGCTTCACCCAGCTGCACCTCTGATGAATAGAGCCTCGAGGTGCTAGAAAAACAATCCTTCACCTGGACTCTGGGTCACAGTGCATGTGTCTATCTCTGGCTCACTCAAGCTGCTCCTCTGAAGAATAGAGCCTCGAGGCGCTAGAAGAACAACCCTTCCCCTGGACTTTGGGTCACTGTGCTGCAGTCTATCTCTGGCTTCACCCAGCTGCATCTCTGATGAATAGAGCTTCGAGGCGCTAGAAGAACAACTCTTCCCATGGACAGGGTTCACAGTGCATGTGTCTATCTCTGGCTTCACTCAAGCTGCGCCTCTGAAGAATAGAGCCTCGAGGCGCTAGAAGAACAACCCTTCCCCTGGATTTTGGGTCACTGTGCTGCAGTCTATCTCTGGCTTCACCCAGCTGCACCTCTGATGAATAGAGCTTTGAGGCGCTAGAAAAACAACTCTTCACATAGACAGGGGTGACAGTGCATGTGTCTATCTCTGGCTTCACTCAAGCTGCGCCTCTGAAGAATAGAGTCTTGAGGCGCTAAAAGAACAACCCTTCCCCTGGACTCTGGGTCACAGTGCATGTGTCTATCTCTGGCTTCACTCAAGCTGCGCCTCTGAAGAATAGAGCCTCGAGGAGCTAGAAGAACAACCCTTCCCCTGGACTTTGGGTCACTGTGCTGCAGTCTATCTCTGGCTTCACCCAGCTGCACCTCTGATGAATAGAGCTTTGAGGCGCTAGAAGAACAATCCTTCACCTGGACTCTGGGTCACAGTGCATGTGTCTATCTCTGGCTTCACTCAAGCTGCGCCTCTGAAGAATAGAGCATTGAGGCGCTAGAAGAACAACCCTTCCTCTGGACTTTGGGTCACTGTGCTGCAGTCTATCTCTGGCTTCACCCAGCTGTACTTCTGATGAATAGAGCTTTGAGGCGCTAGAAGAACAACTCTTCCCATGGACAAGGTTCACAGTGCATGTGTCTATCTCTGGCTTCACTCAAGCTGCGTCTCTGAAGAATAGAGCCTTGAGGCGCTAGAAGAACAACCCTTCCCCTGGACTCTGGGTCACAGTGCATGTGTCTATCTCGGGCTTCACTCAAGCTGCGCCTCTGAAGAATAGAGCCTTGAGGCGCTAGAAGAACAACCCTTCCCCTGGACTCTGGGTCACAGTGCATGTGTCTATCTCTGGCTTCACTCAAGCTGCGCCTCTGAAGAATAGAGCCTTGAGGCGCTAAAAGAACAACCCTTCTCCTGGACTCTGGGTCACTGTGCTGCAGTCTAACTCTGGCTTCACTCAAGCTGCGCCTCTGAAGAATAGAGCCTCGAGGCGCTAGAAGAACAACCCTTCCCCTGGACTTTGGGTCACTGTGCTGCAGTCTATCTCTGGCTTCACTCAAGCTGCGCCTCTGATGAATAGAGCCTCGAGGCGCTAGAAGAACAATCCTTCACCTGGACTCTGGGTCACTGTGCTGCAGTCTATCTCTGGCTTCACTCAAGCTGCGCCTCTGATGAATAGAGCCTTGAGGCGCTAAAAGAACAACCCTTCACCTGGACTCTGGGTCACAGTGCATGTGTCTATCTCTGGCTTCACTCAAGCTGCGCCTCTGAAGAATAGAGCATTGAGGCGCTAGAAGAACAACCCTTCCCCTGGACTCTGGGTCACTGTGCAGCTGTGCAAGTCTGAACTTGTTACTCAGAGAATCCTCTGGGTGGTGCCTCAAAAACCTGTCTCAGTGATTTGAACTCCAGTAAGAAGTTCATCTCTCTGAGTCTGATAATGAACTGCTTTCTCTTACTTCACCTTGTTCCCGCATAGAGTCACTAACACCCCCTGTATGGATGATCACTTCTCACGGCAGCTTCCAGTGGTGTAGGAAAACAAGTACACACTCACCAGGATCTGTGTGAGCAATCCAGGCTGTCCTGTGGATCGAGTGAGTTCTCCCTCTCTTTACCTCCCCAACTGTGAGCCTTTGCCTGTTCTCTCCTCTCCTCACCCCGCCACTGATCTCCGCTGGGCCACCTTCACCCCACCTCCATCTGTGGACTCTGCTGGATTTGATGAGCTCACATTTCACCCCCGCCAGCTCCTTAATCCCTCAAGTGACCATGTGCCGAGGGTCACATGTCAACGTGCACTTCATTTCACAACCTGCCCTAAAAAGAAAGCTCTGCCAGTCTGCCTGCAATCTTTTTTTTGTTTTTTTGCAGAGTTTTATCTAGCGCGAACTTGACCCGCATCGGGTATCAGAGCGCTTTACAAAGCAGCAGTTACGTTACATGAGGACACATTCATTTTTGTTCGGCACAGGGAGATTAAGGGATTTGCCCAGAATCACAGGATGTTTGGCTTTGTTACCAAGACTCGAACCCAGATCCCCAAATTCGAGGTCGATCACCCATGCACAAACAATAGCACCAGATAAAAAATGAGAAATTAAACAAATAATTTCCCGGGCATATGCAACAGGTTGTCCCTGTTGGACCCACTGTTCAGATCCTTCCCCCCCCCCCCCCCAGGAGGGGGTCAGCAGAGATCCCTAAACTCTACCAGCCCCCTTGGCTCTGAGGATAAGGATGACACCAGTGGAAGACCCCTCCCACGGCCCTGCTGCCGTGTGCCTGCCCCCTCCTTTTGCCAAAGTACTCTGAAAGGTCCATCTAACGTTGGTGCCCACTAAAGAGAGATTAAAGCACTTTTAAAAAGCAGGTAGTTTTAAACAACCAACGAAACATTATGTATCCCAAGGTTTAATGTCGTAGCTCCTTAAGCTTCTCTTCAAAGTATTCTAAAATATTCTACATTTTCTTCTAATGGGGTTAGCTCTCCCTGCTCTGCCACAAGCAGGCAATCCGATGCTGCCAAGCAGAGCACTTCTTATCGCTCATAAACAGGCACAAGTAAAGCACACAGGCTGAGCACTGCTGGCATACCTTGAATCCGGCCTCACAGCATCATGGCGTCTACTCTCGAACAAGTCTTTCTCCTTCCAGCAGAAACAACGCCCAAGATTCTGTGAAACGGGGCAGCAGGAAAGGCTGCCCATGATACAGGTCATGCCCTCTTCTTATAGACGAGACCAGCTCCATGTGATGACATATTGCATCATGATTACAGATTTCCAATCCAACCTATACATAGATTCCAGGCCAGAGAAAGAATGTGTTTGTTTTGATGAATAACAGCACAGTTGATTATTCCATTTTAATATTCCATTCTGAAGGGGATACTGAGTAAAAACATGTTTGTATCCTGAGGTTGACATATCTGAGGTTTGCAAAGTAGAGCATAGGGGTCAAAAATGAATTGTCGAGTTGTACAACCATCATCACCGATTTATGGAAGGTCTATGGGTCTGATTCACAAAGGGTACCTTACACTAAGTGCAAGCTTACGATTGTTTGCTATTCACAAAGATATTTTACGAGTAGTATCTTTACTACTTCCGAGTCTCTGCACATAAAAAGATCGGACTGTCCTATCTTGTATGTGCTGAGACTCCGCTGTAGTAAAGATACTACTCGTAAAACATCTGTGTGAATAGAAAACGATCATAAACTCACACGTACGTGTAAGATAACCTTTGAGAATCAGGCCCTATGTTTATAAACATTAAAGCACTGACAGACACGACTACTACAAGTACATCTGCAGCACTGGTAATTGCGTTAAACTGACCGAGCCTTCTAGGATAGATCTACTGAGCAATTTTCAAAGAAAATGTATAAAAGAACAACAAAGAATGCAAAGAAATGTACTTCAGATTTAAGATAAAAATTAATACAACATAGAAAAGGGACATTGTAAACATAAGAACATATAATATATCTCGAATTGTGCTCCTGATTCAGAGGGATTGATTTGTCTGTCAGTCTGACTGAGTACCGTCCACCGTACAATGGGGCAGATTTATGATAACTGGCGCATCCCCAGGGATGCGCCAGTTATTTTGCGCCGCTGCTCCGCCACCCATGGTGCGCCGCATTTACAATGCGGCGCACCATGGGGCAAAAACGGCACAGATGCGTGACGCATCTGTGCCGTAAAGGTGACGCATTGCTGGAGTTGCGTCGCAAGCGCGACGCAGCTCCAGCAAGGCTTGGGGGTGCCCCATCTTTACAATGCTGCGTCAAGACCTACGCCTGCTTCCAGCAGGCGCAGGGTTTTGACGCAGCATTGGCCTGAAAGTGACTGAGTGCAATCTCATAGATTTCACTCAGCCACTTTTGCGAGGCGCACCTGCCCCGGAACGCCCACCCTGTGCCGGAACGCCCACAAGTGGCGCAGGGCTTTACAACGTGACGCATCTGCCTAGATGCGTCACATTGTAAATGGGTCGTAGGGATGCGCCACGTTTACGCCGCAGTTGCGTGACGCTAACGTGGCACATTCCCAACATAAATCTGCCCCTTAGAGTTTGGCCTGACGGACCGCTGCCCGTTATAATGAACAGTGGTCAGTCAGTTAATCCCCACTCGTCATCACTTGTCCCCCCCGCCCCTGTCCACTGCCACGGATACAACTCCATCACATTGGTATGGCAGGCATCTGTCCACCACAATTAGAGCTGTCCACCTTCGGAGTGGGATGGAGGAACCTTCAGGACAGGGGACAGCAATGGTGGAGGGAGTTTCTGACAGCAAAAGTCCGTCAAGTTGACTGACAAGTCCATCAACGCACAACTTCTCAGAATCAACATAACTGAACACCTGCAGATCACACAACAAAGGACACTCCTCAAAACACAGAAACCATATACCACTTACAACACAAAACATCAGCAGCAGACCTACGTCAACTTTTCTTTTCATAATGTTTGGATGGGACAAGCAAGATTCTCTGAATTAAACTAATTGTAAAGGGGGTGAGACAATTCTCTTCTCAGGCTTCATCCTGGACTCCTCCCTCTCCATGACCAAGCAAGTCAACGCCGTCTCCTCGGCGTGCTTCAACATCCTGCGCATGCTACGGAAGATCTTCTGGTGGATCCCCACGGAGACCAGGAAGACCGTCACCCAGGCCCTCGTCACCAGCCGACTGGACTACGGCAATGCCCTCTACGCCGGAACCACCGCCAAGCTCCAGAAGAGACTTCAACGGATCCAGAATGCCTCAGCCAGACTCATCCTCGACATCCCACGTAACAGCCACATCTCCGGACACCTGAGAGACCTGCACTGGCTCCCCGTCAACAAAAGAATCACCTTCCGTCTCCTCACCCACGCACACAAAGCCCTTCACGATCAAGGCCCGAGCTACCTCAACAACCGAATCAACTTCTACGCTCCCAAACGCCACCTCCGATCAGCCAGCCACGCCCTCGCCGCCGTCCCACGCATCCGTAGAGCGACAACAGGAGGAAGGTCCTTCTCCTACCTGGCCGCCAAGACCTGGAACTCCCTCCCGACCGACCTGCGCCTGACCCAAGACCACCTCTCCTTCAGGAAGAAGCTCAAGACCTGGCTGTTCGAGCGGTAACGGCCCCCCCCCCCCCCTTTAGCGCCTTGAGACCCTACGGGTAAGTAGTGCGCTCTATAAATGTCTTTGATTGATTGATTGATTGATTGACAATTAGGGTCAACCAACAGACTCACACAAGAGTTGTGGAATTATTTGCTCGGGATATCCCTTTTGCTAGCTTTCAGGGAACATCAAGTTTCCCTGGAAATTGATGGTGACTGAAAAATCTCTCAACCAAATGCACTGTGAGGAGAATGTGTTGCCCATACTCCACACTGAAGGCATTACAGCAATCCCAGGTGGAGTGAAGACTGATAAGTATAAACACCAGTGCACTATCACTAACAAAGTGACCCCTTCACACTCTGGTACCCCTATTCTCTACCCCAAATCTCTACACTAATGACATCATATTCAAACATTTGCTTAATTATGTTTGTCACAATTCACTACATACCTTAACTTGTCACAATCTATCATTTCCTCATTCTGTTAAACCATTTTCCTTAACACAACTCCTGATAGAAACCTATTCAAACAGGTGTAACATCATATTTTGAGCAAAAATCACACCTTCTCTCATTTAATGCCTACATCTAACAATTCACTCATAACAATGTAAGCTTTGCCCATTATGATCATATTCGCATACCACCCTCCTATCTATTCACTTGTGAGAAAGTAAATATTGTGGAGGACGGTAGCCCACCACAAGTAAAAAGGTCACTATCTTGTTAGATCCTGTTAAAAGTTTCTGTAATTTAAACATGAACTCAACCCTTGGGTTGCCATGCTGCAGAGCAGAGAGCCTTAATGGGCATAGGGCGAATCAGCCCGGAAGGATGGTCCTCTTGAAGTCCTACCATGGATGCTAAGAGAAGTCACTTTAGACACAGTCACTTGTCCCAGTACATTAGGAACATCACTTTTTTGTCAAGACTCACTCAAGCACAGGCTACCAAGCATGGTCAAGGCCAGGTCCCGGTTGCAAATGGTCAGGTGGGTACTTCAGAAAGGTCATATTGCAGCTTGTCGTGTCCCTGTAGCTCATACAGGAGGTCAACCAACTCACCCAAAGTCCACTTCTTTGTCTGGGTAGAAGTGGGAGCAGGTACAGCCCATCGACTATCCTTTCAGGTACCAAACCACAGGTTAAGTCCAGCAGTGTTCTGAGGAGGGTGCCAGGGGCTGCCACATTTATGCCCAGTGCTGGTTTGAAGGTGGAGATAACTCCTGGCCACTCCCTAAACCAATAGATAAAAGGTCATCAGGATAAACCCTGCTTATCTTTCCAGCAGTTTGCAGCAGTTCTGCTCTCACCTACTGCAAACAATTCCACAGTGCCCCTCACTCACTAACTCCAAAATGAAGAAAGCCTTCTCGCCTTGTGCAGAGCATGTGAGCCTACCTTGATGTGTGGCTAGGTTAGTAAGCAGTCCCCTCCCCAGTGCTTTTGTTCATGGGTGACTTTTAACTTTTCATTCGATGGGTGCCTATGGGAACACCATATACATTAGCCTTAGAGCAAAGTGAAATATGTCAATGAGGTGTAAGGCAATTTCTACATCTTCTACTGGTCAGGGCATATGTACTGGAACCAGGTTAGCAGTTTCCAAGTACACACACTCAAAACACCTGCAGCACCAGGACACAGAAAATGAGAAAGGGGGCCTGCATTACAGGCAGGATTGTTTTTGTGCAGGAAGGGAAAATATCCTTAGAGCCAATTAACTTTTCCTAAGTGTGCTACAGAATGAGGAGCCATACAATTCTGATGCATCCCAGGTCTACCAGTGTTGGTAACTCTGAGAAGGGAATAAGCACACCCTACCCATGTAACGCCCTCACCAAGCAAAAAAACGCAGCGCAGCAACTTGCACTGCCTTGCATTATTCCAGAGTTACCAAACCATGTAGGGCCATGCAAGGTGGTCTTGCGTGGCTTGGCAAATCTCATTCTAGGTTTTGCATCTCCCTGCAGCCCCTTGCCTGGCTCAAGGACAATGCAAAACCTTAATAAATCGGTGCCTTGGCTTCTTTAGAGACCAAACCACTGAAAATGCCTGTCGCTCCATGGTACTCCAATGCTACTCTCTAGAGCGTAGGCACCTGCTGGTAAATGCGACAAGTTGATTGTGACCCTTGTCAATCGGCTGTGATAGCACTGCCCCCATGCCATGCTCTGATGCATCTGTTTGGGCCAATAACTCTTTGCTGAAATCAGGTGCCTTGAGGACGGGTGCAGTGCGCAGTGCCTCATACAGGGTGTCAAAGGTCTTCTTGCCATTCTCCATGCTTGTGAACTTCTGAGGCTGCTTCTTAGAAGTCACTTCTTTCAGGGGGGCTACAATGGTGTCATACCTCTTGACAAACCCCCTGTAATATCTTGTCAGACTCTGACCTGAGCTTGGCCAAGCCATGAAAGTTTGGATTTTGGGATGGAGAGACTGCACTTGTCCCCCACCACCTAGGTTGCCCAGGTACAGTCCCCTGCCCTATTTGTCACCTGCTGAGCTTGACAATCAGTTCCGCCTGGTGGGGGGCATGAAGCACTTCCCTGAGCTAGGTCAGAGGCTCCTGCCAGGTGAGCTCGAGAAAGCACTATCATCCTGGTATGCTGCAATAAAGTGCCTCTGAAAGGTGACGGAGGACTATTCAACCTGAAGGGCATTAACGTAAACTGGAAGTGGCCCTCAGGATTTCAGAATGGTTTAATTGGCTTACTCCTAATCGACTTAAGTAAATTGCCTATACGTCCTTCATATATTGTGCAGAAAATGTACCAACATAATGTGGCAAGGGCCTAGAAGATAAATTCCACCTGTGGACTGCGGCACCTTTTGTGTCAACTAAAGAGTGGGCCTGGAAAACATGGCTTCCAGCCCAGAGAACAGAGAGACTTTTCATCGGTAGTGTTCAAGCATTGGTCTTTAAACTGCCATGTAAGCTTTAGCTTCCGCCCACTAAACCTTTCAGCATGGAAAAAAGGCCCGCCCCTATCAGCTATTGGCTCTCTTGATTGTGGGTTACACCAGTTTATTTTCTCATGATGTGCACATCTTCCAATAAAATAATGCATTCAGTCTTTGAGTGCTTCACAGTCTGAAGATCATTACAAAATAATGAGGTAACCCAATAATCGCCACCGGACCTGGGTACAATACGGTAATGAAACAAGCGGTCCGTGACTCCTTTAAAGCAGAAATGAATTGTAATTTATCATATATGTGTAGCTTAATAAGTCAAACACTAGTAATAAATACCAAATTAAACGCAACAACATACCTTGCTATCTAAGATAGCATAGTTCAAAACATATAGTCAATGTCAACCAAAGAACGCCAAGAGATGTTTAGGTTTAGTATATTTAACTTCATACGCTCAAAACAGATCAAAATTAATTTGATACAAAGGTTGCTCAAGGAAAAAAGGGGGAAGAATGGGTGTGCTAGTGAAAGGGTAAGAAAAGTGAATAGTCACAGATATTTAGAGATTGTGCATTTTTTATGATTTGACAATGGACTGGTAAAGAGACCAATACAGGAAGGCCTGTCCCAAACAGATTATTTAAAAAAAATGTTATACATTTTTTGTAAAATGCATGAATGCAACATCAAGCGAAGGGGATGGGATGTGATACAGGACCTAAGTGGGTGGGGTGCGTCGATGTTTCGACTCGGCATGTGCTTAGAGGGTGACTTGTACCTTCACTGTGAGTCTTCCTCAGGACGAAAGGGGGACAAGGGGCAACCTAATACTGCTGCCACAAGGGCAACCCAGGTAACGCACTGGAGCTTGAGTAGTTAATGGCTTAGTCAGGGATTTCCATTTGTAGTGAGCTGAAATCCACTCATGAGGGCCCACCTTGTGAAGTCTTCACTGGTATTTAAAACCATAGATTAATTAGTGACATGGTCAGACATCTGATTAAATCTGTCAAGACCTTACTTGAAAGGAGCCGAGTGCTGCACACCTCGAAGAATGCCTTCTGCCAAGTTTAAAAGTCTGAAGAGACATGTTTCTTTCCTTCCGGGCCCTCAGTCTTGCCGGGTGCCAAAGGCACTCCCAAGTGTTTGGCCAGATCCATGAAGCACTGTAGACCTTCACTGCACTCCTGCGTACCATCCCTCCCTATGAATAAGAAATCATCCAGGTAGTGGGACACCGCCTTGACATCAATCAATCAATCAATCAAGGCATTTGTATAGCGCACTACTCACCCAGAGGGTCTCAAGGCGCTAGTGGAGGGGGGTCCGCTACTGCTCGAACAGCCAGGTCTTGAGTTGTTTCCTGAAGGCGAGGTGGTCCTGGGTCTGGCGGAGGTGGGTCGGGAGGGAGTTCCATGTCTTGGCGGAGAGGTAGGAGAAGGACCGTCCTCCTGTGGTGGCTCTTCGGATGCGGGGGATGGTGGCGAGGGCGTGGCCGGTCGATCGAAGCTGGCGTTTGGGAGCGTAGAAGTTGAGGCGGCTGTTGAGGTATCCTGGGCCTTGGTTGTGTAGGGCTTTGTGTGCGTGGGTGAGGAGACGGAAGGTGATTCTCTTGTTGACCGGGAGCCAGTGCAGGTCTCTCAGGTGTCCGGAGATGTGGCTGCGACGGGGGATGTCGAGGATGAGTTGTGCTGAGGCGTTCTGGATCCGCTGGAGTCTCTTCTGGAGTTTGGCGGTGGTTCCGGCGTAGAGGGAGTTGCCGTAGTCCAGCCGGCTGGTGACGAGGGCCTGGGTAACCGTCTTCCTGGTCTCGGTGGGGATCCACCGGAAGATCTTACGTAGCATGCGCAGGATGTTGAAGCACGACGAGGAGACGGCGTTGAGTTGTCTGGTCATGGAGAGGGAGGAGTCCAGGATGAAGCCCAGGTTGCGTGCGTGGTCCGTTGGTTGGGGTGCGCTGCCTAGGGCGGGGGGCCACCAGGAGTCGTCCCAGGCGGAGGGTGAGGATCCCAGGATGAGGACTTCCGTCTTGTCCGAGTTCAGTTTCAGGCGACTGTTCTTCATCCATTCGGCTACCTCTTCCATCCCTTCGTGAAGGTTGGCTCTGGCGGTGGCGGGGTCGTTGGTGAGGGAGAGGAACAGCTGGGTGTCGTCGGCGTAGGAGATGATGTTGAGGTTGTGCTGCCGTGCGATGTCTGCGAGGGGGCTCATGTAGACGTTGAAGAGGGTTGGACTGAGCGAGGACCCTTGAGGAACGCCGCAGATGACTTCGGTGGCTTCAGATCTGAATGGGGGGAGGCGGACTCTCTGTGTCCTTCCGGCGAGGAAGGAGATGATCCATTCCAGTGCCTTCTCCTGGATTCCGACGTTGCTGAGTCGCTGCACTAGTGTACGGTGGCAGACAGTGTCGAAGGCCGCGGAGAAGTCTAGGAGGATGAGGGCCGCTGTTTCTCCGTTGTCAAGCAGTGCTCGGATGTCATCGGTGGCTGCGATCAGGGCGGTCTCGGTGCTGTGGTTGGCTCGGAAGCCAGACTGCGAGAGGTCGAGGGATCCGTTCGTCTCGAGGAAGGTGGCCAGCTGCTTGTTGACGGTCTTCTCGATGACTTTTGCAGGGAACGGGAGCAGCGAGATGGGGCGGTAGTTCTTGAGGTCGGTGGGGTCGGCTGATGGCTTCTTTAGTAGAGCGCTGAGTTCGGCGTGCTTCCAGCTCTCCGGGAAGGTGGCGGTGTCGAAGGAGGTGTTGATGATGTCCTGCAGGTGGGGTGCGATGACAACGTCGGCCTTGTTGAAGACGTGGTGAGGGCAGGGGTCGGTCGGAGATCCGGAGTGGATGGAGTTCATCGTGCGGACGGTATCTTCGGTGCTGATCGAGGTCCAGGCGCGGAGGGTGGTGGTGGGGGGCGGTGGTTCGGTCGTGGCGTGCGTCGGTTGAGTGCTGAAGCTGTTGTGTATGTCCGCGATCTTGTTGTGGAAGTAGGAGACGAGGGAGTTGCAGAGGTCTTGCGAAGGGGTGATGTCATTGTTTCTGGCGTTGGGGTTGGAGAGCTCTTTGACGATTTTGAAGAGTTCCTTGCTGTTGTGTGCGTTGTTGTCCAGCCGTTCCTTGAATGCAGTTTTCTTGGTTGCGTGGATGAGTTGGTGGTGTTTTCGGGTGGCGAGCTTGAGGGCAGTCATGTTGTCAGGTGTTGGGTCTCTGCGCCAGGTTCTCTCGAGGGCTCGGCAGTTCTTCTTGGAGCTCTTGAGTTCGTCGGTGAACCATGGGGCTTTCTTGCTGCCGGGTCTGCTAGGCGGGGTCCTCAGGGATCAGGGGGGCGAGGTCGTCTGCGCAGTCGCTGATCCATTTCGTGAGGTTGGTGGCCGCTTGGCTGGGGTTCGTTGCGCTGGTGGGTGGGTTCTTGCTCAGGGGAGTCGCGAGCTGGTCGGCTGTGATCTTGTTCCAGCTTCTGCGTGCAACCTGTTGCTGTTGGTGGTGGATCGTGGCCCTTTTGAAGCTGAAGTGGACGCAGCTGTGGTCCGTCCAGTGGAGTCCGGTGGCGTGGCTGAAGGCGAGGTCCTTGCTGGATGAGAAGACGGGGTCGAGTGTGTGTCCAGCGTAGTGGGTGGGGGTGGTCACCAGCTGCTTGAGTCCGAGGTTTGCGAGGTTGTCCAGCAGGGTGGTGGTGTTGTGGTCGTTGTTGTTCTCCAGGTGGAAGTTGAGGTCCCGAGGAGGATGTAGTCAGCGGAGGGGAGGGCGTGCGGGCTGATGAAGTCGGCGATGTCTTCGCTGAATTGTGTGCGTGGTCCCGGGGGTCTGTAGATGAGGGTGCCTCTGAGGGTGGTCTTGGGGTTGATGTGGACCTGGAAGTGCAGGTGCTCGGCGGTTGCGAGGGTGTCGTCGGTGTTGGTCGTGATGCGGATGGTGTTCCTGTGGATGATGGCGATGCCTCCTCCGGTCTGGTTGATGCGGTCCCTTCGGATGATCTTGTAGCCGTCTGGGATGGCGATGGCGATGTCGGGCGCTGAAGAGGCGTTCATCCAGGTTTCCGTGAGGAAGGCGACGTCTGGTGAAGTAGTGTCGAGCAGATTCCAGAGCTCGATGGCGTGTCTGTGGACGGAGCGGGTGTTGAGCAGGATGCACTTTAGGTGGCTGCTGCTGTTGCTCGTCTTGGTCTTGGTCGGTGCAGGAGTAGTGCAGGTCCGGATGCAGGTGAACTTGCAGGAGTGGCAGCAGAAGGGTCCGTGGGTGCGTCTCGGGGTGGTTCGGTAGCATCCAGGGAATCGGCCGGCGTTGAGTGCGTAGAGTTCGGTGGCGTCGTAGGTCCGGCGGGAGGGCTGGAGTCTGCGGGGGCCAGGGGTCCTGGCGCTGGGCGCGGTCCAGGCGCAGACGGGCGCAGACAGGCTTACCTTGGGTGCGCCTTGGGCGCGCCCGCTGCGCGTCTGCACGGTCGCCATATATGGCCTAGTGTGAGGGAGGGAGGAGCTGGGAGGCGGGGAGCGGGGAGGGTACACAAAGGAAAGGGGCGTGGCCGCTGGCACGGCGGCGGGAAGTGGGGAGCGGGGCGGGGGGCACAGAGGAAACACGGGGAGGAAAAGTGAATTAAATCGCAGGCTCAGGGGGAGAAAACACGAACAACAGTGGACAATGCAGTGACAGAAAAATGCAAACACAGTTGAAAAATGAGCACGGCAGCACACAGGCGGGGAGAGCGATCCCGCTGGGGCAGCGGGGGCTGGGAAGAGGCGGCAGGCTCAGCGAGGCTGAGAGAGGCAGCGGGCAGGGGGCACACGCAGCAGCTGGTGGCCGTGCGGTGCGGGGGTGTCCTGGGAGCAGGTCACACTCACCTGCACTGCACGGTCGCCATATATGGCCAAGTGTGAGGGAGGGAGGAGCTGGGAGGCGGGGAGCGGGGAGGGTACACAAAGGAAAGGGGCGTGGCCGCTGGCACGGCGGTGGGAAGCGGGGAGCGGGGCGGGGGGCACAGGGGAAACACGGGGAGGAAAAGTGAATTAAATCACAGGCTCAGGGGGAGAAAACACGAACAACCGTGGACAATGCAGTGACAGAAAAATGCAAACACAGTTGAAAAATTAGCGCGGCAGCACACAGGCGGGGAGAGCGATCGCGCTGGGGCAGCGGGGGCGGGGAAGAGGCGGCAGGCTCAGCGAGGCTGAGAGAGGCAGCGGGCAGGGGGCACACGCAGCAGCTGGTGGCCGTGCGGTGCGGGGGTGTCCTGGAACATCATATCTCACAGAGAGAGCCCACTGCAGGAAGGAGCTGAAAGCCTCGAAGAAAGGGCAAGATACAGCGCAGCCCATGGGCATACATTTGTCAAAGAAGAATTCCCCTCTCCACTTGAAGCCCAAAAGGTGCTGGCTCACAGGGTGCACCGGCGAAAGTCTGAAAGCTGCCTGAAAGCTGCCTCTATGTCTGCCTTCGCCAACCAAACCCCCTTCCCTGCTCTCCTGATCAAGTCCACAGCCATGTCTAGCGAGCAGTAGGAAACAGACCTAGCCCCTTCTTCTAACCAGGAATTCACAGAATTGCCCTCAGGAAAGGATAGATTGTGGATCAGCCTTAAAGACCCGGCTCTTTTTTGGGGACCACACCCAGGGGGGGATACCACAAAGTCAGGGAGGGGCGGTGATTTGAACGGGCCAGCCACCCTCCCTAAGGCCAGTTCCTTTCTAATCTTCTCTCACACCACCTCCGGAAGGTCCCTAGCCGATTTCAAATTCTCTGCATCCCTGCTGACCAAAGGACCCATGTAAGGGATTTTGACACCTTCGAGAAAGCCCTCCACCAAAGTGGCCCTATCCTTGTCGTTGGCTGCGGTCGTCAAACAATGGGGCTTGACGATGGCATCATACGCAGACGATACGCAGCTGGCGGTCACATTGAGTGGGAACTCAGACATGGAGGCTCCCAGGTTCCGTGATGGATTACGGGCAGTGGCCAACTGGATGAATTCCAACTGTCTCCAGTTAAACGCCAAGAAGACTGAGGTTATGGTGGTTGGCAAGCAGGCGGAGCTGCGGGGTGATAGGTGGTGGCCCCCTGAACTGGGTGTGACCCCCTCTCCAGCATCGGAGATAAAAAATCTAGGGGTTTGGCTCGACCCAACCCTCAGTTTCATCTGTCACACCAAGAAGGTGGCGGCCACCTGCTATGGCATCATCAGAGGCCTAAGACCTATCCTCAAATTTTTTGACGCACCCACCAGGCAACTGGTGGTTCAAGCGTCTGTGTTGTCCCGACTGGATTATGCTAGCTCGCTTTTGGCGGGGATTAATCAGTCGAAACTCACCCGGCTGCAGCGAGTCCAAAATGCTGCAGCCAGAGTGGTGATAGGTCTGCCAAGGCGGTGTTCGGTCTCGAAATCGCTGCATTCTCTCCATTGGCTTCCTGTAAACCAGAGGATCAAATTCAAGGTACTATGCCTTGCATTTAAAATCCTCAAGGGCACGTCTCCTCAAATTCTGGAGAACTTGCTGGTACCGTATGTACCCCCGCGAACCCTCAGATCCATGGGCTAGAATTTGGCAGTGGTTCCGCGCTTCAGGTTGAGTAGAGCAGGTGGCCTCTCTTTTCGCGTGTTAGCGGCGAAGTGGTGTAACTCTCTTCCTCTTCACATCCGGGTTCTTGATGATCTTTTCCAGTTTAGACGCGCCATCATTTGTTTAGTTCTCTAATTGTTTTTTGCTATTTCTCCTTTCTGGCCTTTTATCAGTGTTGTGTTTTGTGTACCTTGTTAAAGCGCCAGGACGCCCCTTCGCTGGGGCAGCTGTGCGCGTTATAAGTGTGAATAACATAACATAACATAACATAACATACCTCCTCAGGAGAGGCAATAGGCTGGTAATGATGATCGGGGACGGACCTTTGGATTGCGAGGAACCCGCAGCAACAGGAGTCGATGCACTGCAGGGGGCAGCCTGCGCAGGGAGTAAGGCGGGAAGAAGAGAAGGCAAGGTTGGGACAGCAGGAGGGGGGCCAAGGCGGGGAAGGGCAGTTACTTGTCTCTATTGGCAGTGCCCGCTGCAAAATCGCGCTTGTCGCATGCTGAGGCGGGATCGGAGCCGCTGCACTTGCTGCAGGAGTGCGCAAATCTGCAAGCTTTGCCCCACGTGCAATTACCTCCTGTAGGAAGGTGGATATCTGACTATGGTTGCCCCCAACTTTTTGCCTGGTGTTTAGCTGGTTTTTCGACTTAGTTGACCTGGGGCCCTGCTATTCAGGACCCCAGGCCCACTGCTCTCTCTGTAAAATGGATTCCATGTACTCTAGGTACATATCTAATTGGATACTGGCTCACCTTATCAGCCCCTGTACAGTGTACCTTAGGTACCCAGGGCATAGGTGCACCCAGGGCCTACCAGGGACTGCAGCATGTATTATGCCCCCCGGCTGGCCATCCAAATCTGACACAACTGACTGATCAATCAGCTGGGGCAAGGTGGTGTAATCACCCTTTGCTATAGATATAGCATCTCTATATCTAACCCTAACATGGACACATATACTCCTATAAGTCACTCCTATGGCAGGCCTTAACAATCCTGGAGGCAGAGTGCTTGGAATTATGTGAGATAGTGCTCTGGCATGAGCTGAGCCTGTCTGCAGCTTTCGGAACCAAGTCCTTTAGCTGTTTACCATGATAACGCTATACCATATACTCTTAAGTGCATTATAATCCTCGCGGTTATTGCTGACTTTGGTATAGCATTATCAAAACATGTCGAATAAGGTGTCATACGAATTGGAATACTACCCCATCGCCAATTCTGGTGACGGGGGTAGCATTCCACCCTTCTAGAGGGACACGACATGTAAGTAAACTCGAGCCTCAGCATCACAAAATGGATGCTGCCACCAGACACAAGTCTGACCTCCTGCTGCTGGGAGTCCTTCCAGCGAGGGAGGCTTGGACAAAGGGTTTCCTGCCCTTGAGAGGTGCTAGCACCACCCCAGACAGGATTTTGTGTATTAGGTAGGGCAGGGCTGAAAGGAATGAGACATGCCTGGGGCACACAAGGTGCCTCTCTGCATACACCAGTTCAAACCAGTTGCTGGGGCACTCCAGCCCGAGCTGTGGCGCGAAACTGGACAAAGGATAGGGGGTGTAACCACCCCCCTTCCTGGTCCCACCCATGGGAGGGACCTAGTGATAGTACAGCCCCCTTTAGCAGGATGAAGGTGGGAGCTGGTCCCATTCCAAGTTAGATTAATCCTGAACTGAAATTCTACAAGAAGAAACTCTGGACCTCGACTTTCTACACAGAAGACTGAAGAAATCTCCCTTGTGGGTAAGGAGTGTCCACCCTGCACAAGCAGGCACCATCAAGCGTCCAGCAGCTTCACTTTGTCGTCTTCCCTCGAGGATCCGGACTTCAGAGCCCGACGAGACCCAGATTCCCAGACCTCTCCGACCTCAACCTACATCTGCAGCACAGCTGAGATCCGTGGGTGCGACGAGACACATGGGACCGGCCATCTTGGAAGAAGCTGCACTTCGCTCCAGCACGACTTCTGAGGTAACCTCGATGAAGTGCTTTGGGGATTGAGAAGCCCCAGCCCCGAGCAGCTCCTGCACCAAAGACCAGCCCTCCAGCATCCACGAGATCTGCGTGGGGCCCTTCTGCCTGTTTGCTGCTCGACACGTTGTCTGGTCACTTGCCGGCTGGCTAGTGGTCTCCTAGACAACAATCCGCGACATCTACACTGCTGGTCTGGTTGCTCCAGACTGGCCCTTGCTTCCCTGCAAAGGAGAAGCACCCCGTACCTTCCTGGTCCGCACCAGACGCCTTTTCCACTCATCGCGTGGGTTGCCTTTGCCAAGGCCTGTTGATGCCGAATCCGGAACCAACACCGCCGACAGCGAGAGCCTGCGTGGGACAGCTCTTGCCTCCATCCTGGTTGTCGAAGACACCTCCTGGTCCACGTGGCTGCAGAGTCAAGCGTCCACTCTTCACCTGATCGCGGCAACAACATCTGGTTCCTTCCTGGTTCCACTCCAGTCACTGGCTAGTGACTTTGAACATTGTCCCCTCTGCTTTCAGGTCTTCATCTTTCTCGATCCACCCTTGGATCCCACCGGACATCTTCCTCCTGGTCGCCTGCAGCATCTTTTCTTCCAGGCTCCATAGACTTCAACGCCGGAATCCGACACGACTTTGCACCTATGCACCCGCAGCCTGTGGGTGAGGTAACAAGAGCATTTCGGTGCTCAAGGGTAGATTGACTCTCCTAGTGTCCAGTTCCACAGTTGCTTTAGTCCTAACTAGTCAGGATTGTCCGTACTCACCTTTTTACTTGAACTGTACTGTCCATAGACGTTGTTACGCATCTCGCGTGTGAGTTCACACTCTGCACACGCGTTCCGTGGGCCTCCTGTTACTTACCTAAAGTTAGAATAGTATAGTCCCAGCGATCCTACAACCTCTGGACAGCTCCATTCCTTCTATCGACTTTCACATTCCACTTACTTAGTATATGGTTTGTTGTGCCCCTAGGGCAACATTGTAATTGTGCAACTTAAACGTATTTTTCCTAAGAGTCTTGTCATGTGCTTAGCCTTCTGATCTCATAAAGAGTTCAGAGGTGTTTGTTAGTTAATAAATATCTTGTTTATTTTCATAACTACCTGTGTGGTGTCCTTTCATTTGGTATTCAAGGGGTTATATGTGGTAAAACAGCTGGCTTCACATGCCAAAAGAGTTTAGCCTAAGACTGCTTTGTCCATGCTACCATTAGGATAGCTGGTCTATAAGGTTGACTTACAACTAATCACCATAAGGGTTGTTTGGACTGATACAAGGTGATTACTAGAATTAGTGAGCATCATACATCAGGCCAACTTCTCACACCTCCGTTGTACAGCCTGCACGTTGCTGGAGCGCCCTTTCTGAACCCTTGTCTGTGGAGGCCCCCCCCACCGCGTCCCCCTCAAAATGGCTGCTTGAATTGCCCTCTCCTCTCTAGGTATTGGCCCTTACCAGCATCCCCTTTCTTATCGAGGGAGCTGCCTTTGTCCACCACATCTGCCCTACCTTTTCCCATGTACTGCATCCAGAGGCTAACTTCCATTTGGTCCCAATCTAACTCTGGACAAACAGCCATCTTTTTCCTAAACTCACAGTCGTACCTGTACCAACCCATGCCTGCAGTGTTATGTTATTTATTCTTTTGTATAGCGCACGGCTACTCAAAAAGAGTGTCCCGGCGCTTTTATGGAAGAGAAAGGCTGCAACACAATAACATAACACCATTAAAAAAAGAAGGAGAAAGGCAGAACGAGCAAATACACAAAAGAAACGGGCTACTGGGTAAACAGCCAGGTTTTAAGGCCTTTTCTAAAGGCAAGTAGACTAGTAGCTCCCCGCAAAGTGATTGGCAGAGAATTCCACAGCTGTGGTGCCAGTAGTCCAAAAGAGCGGCCTCCCAGGCGAGCTCTCTTCACACGTGGGATAGCCGCCTAGAGCAGGGATTCCGACCTCAGAGAGCGCGTCGGATGATAGAAGGCCAGTCTCTTTTGAAGGTACTTTGCTCCCACAGCGTGGAGGGCCTTGTAGGCCAGAATCAGAGCCTTAAAGGCAATCCGCTTCCGGATTGGGAGCCAATGCAGGGTTTTCAACAGGCCCGGCGCACTGGCCCGTCTATTTAAACCAAAAATTGCTCTCGCGGCAGCGTTCTGCATCACTTGGAGCCGCTGCAGCAGATACTCTGGCAGGCCCAGGTAAAGAATGTTAGAATAATCTAACCTGGACCCGATAAGAGCCTGCACTGTCAGTTTCCTATGCTCCTCCGATAGCAGGGGCAGGAACCTGCGCAGCATCCTAAGGATGCCGAAACAAGTGCCCGACACCCCAAGGATCTGGGATTTCATCGTTAGTCCCTTATCCATCTTGACCCCCAGGTTCTTGGCAATTTGGGAGGAACAAGACGGAGGAAACATATTAATGGGCCACCAGGTCTGCCAATCTGGCTCTGTGTCACACCCAAAGAAGAGTACCTCGGATTTGTCGGAATTGCACTTGAGGCTGTTCAGTTGGAACCATTGGAAAACAGCCCCAAGGCAATCCCGGATACTTTCCCCGTCAAAGTCTCCTCCTCTCTTACACGAGAAGAGGAGCTGGGTGTCGTCGGCATAGGATACGGTCTGGGCCCCATACGACTCCGCCAACGCCACCAACGGGGTCATAAAGATGTTAAAGAGTGTAGGGCTCAGAATCGAGCCCTGTGGGACCCCGACTCCCAAAGGCGGCATAACAGCGGAATCTGGCGAGGCCCAGACCGCTTGCCGGCGGCCGGCTAGAAAGGAAGAAAACCAGTCGAGCACCGTCCCCCGTAGACCTATCTCATAAAGTCTTGCGAGAAGACCATCATGGGGGACGGTGTCGAAAGCCGCCGACAAGTCCAGCATCACCAGCATGGCTTTGCCCCCAGAGTCCAGAACCCCTTTAATGGTTTCTGAGACCTCAAGAAGCGCAGTCTCCGTGCTGAGATGGGGACGAAAACCCGACTGGGTGGCATGCAGGATCTCATTGGTCTCAAGAAAATTGGAAAGCACCACTTGAACGTGCTTTTCCACAATCTTTGTGAGAGCCGGCAACAGAGAGATAGGCCTATAGTTGACCGGGGCCTTTGGATCAAGGCCTGGCTTCTTAAGCAGTGGATTCAGCCTCTTCCGTTATAACGCTTGCATACTGGAAAAGGCCCTGAGCCTGCTCAGGAAAGCGCTCTGTAATGACCGCCGCTAAGATAGAAAAAATCCTGCCTCCAATTCTTAATAGATTTCTCTGGCCATGCCTGAAAGCGAACCTTCTTCTCCTCCTCTTTGCCCCCCATCTTCCTGATGTCCACCCCTTCTGCCCCCAGCATGAGGAGGGAGAAAATGTCAATGAATTCCCTGTGCCAGATGCCTTCCTTGGCAGCCAGGGGTACCTGCCATGCGAGGGAGCACTTGCCCGATAGCAAGGGAGCCATGGTCATGGGTGCCGGCGGGGCGGTGGCAGCCGGGCTGGGAGAGGGTGCAAGTGCGGTAGGCGGCGCGGACCAGGCCGGGGTGGCGGGTGGCTGAACTATCGCAGGGAGCGGAGTGGGAGCTGGGCCTAGCTGGGCGCTTGGGGCAGGCGGGGTAGCATGGTCAGAGGGAGGGGTGCTTGATGTGCCGCTGGTGCTAGGCCCACTCGGGACAGGGAGCCCGCCCCACACTTGTGTAACCCCTGCGTCGGCTGGAAGCAGGACTGTTGGTGCAGGTGCCAATGACTCATCCCTAGGGGCCCCGGCTGCTGCCCCCATTGAAGCGATTGGTGCCCGAAGGCCAGCTCTGACCTCGGCCATAAAGTCAGCGAGGGAGTTCGTGAGCTTACCCAGGTCCTCATGTGTGACAAAGTCCGAGGGGTGAGCAACAGCCGTCGGAGGAGGGGGTTCTCTGTCAGTAGGAGGTGGAGAAGCGGCCGCATGCACGATTACATTTCTGACCAACTCGGGTGCACGGGCTTTGGTCGGTGCCGGGTCCGCGGGAAAGTCCTTCACGGTGGCCCTGCGCACCCTCTTGGGGCGAGAGGGCCCTGCGTCCTCTATAATCTCGTGTTCAGATGCCGATGGCGACGGGCCGACCCCGGAGTCCCCGGGATTGCTGGCATTCAAAAGTCCATTTGCCCAGGCAACCCCCTTGGCCTTTATCAAATCCATGATAGCCTTCAGTTGCACATCATGGGAGGGTTCAAGCAATGACTCAACAACTTGAGACGTCTGGGTGAAAAGCGGGGGGAAACCCTGGCTGTCCATTCCGACTCGGGCTCTTTTCCCTGCAAAAGAAAGTCAGTGTAAGCTGGCAGAAGGACAGGAATATGGCCACCCCTCAGGTGATCCTAGTTCAACCTCCATTCATTCTGCACGTGCTTCGCCCGAATGGCGCAACCTGGCCACCCGCAGCCCCCATACATACCTCTGACTGTTGGGTCCTGAAGCGAGAAAGGGGGCACAAAACGTGAGCGGAAAGGAGCGGTCACGACGTCGGTCTGCAAGGCAAAACAATGCATGAGAAAACACGAGACAAGCTAATAACTGGGTGCCCGGGAAACATGGGCTGGGCGGCCGACAAGTGCGTGGACCCGCGTGGGCCCGCAGGGTCTAAGCAAGCAATGAATGAGAGAATCGTGACACACAGCAAGTATGACCGGGCAATGGATCTGATCTGGGGCCCGGGACATGAGATGCTCAAAGATAGCCCCCAGCAAGAGACAATTCCGAAAACCTAGAGAGTCACGTGGACACCACGAGTTGCAAAGCACCGCGAGATGTATCGCTACACGGCCCTGAGACCCCCGTTACCTGTCGCCCGCTACCACCCAAGGCTGCAGTCCCCACCCGCTGATAGCGTGAGAATATATGCTCCACGGATTAAAAGCGCTTTCATTGTTAGTGAAATGCAATACACTCCACATAATTAAGGGGTCCGGTTACTCCGTCAATGGCAGACCGAGCTAAGGACCATGCAGCCTACACCTTCGCAGCTATAAATTTCTTTTTTTGCCCGTGAAATGGGGGGGGCGGGAGAGGTGGAGCGGGGCACAGGGGGACGACCAGCATAGACGGCAGGGCCCAGGGCCGGTCAGCGAGGCGGAGGTACCACCAGCCGAAAGAGTCAATCGAGCTGACTGATCCCAACGAGCGGGCCCAGGCACACGCCCCACCAGGAACGAGCCGCGCGTTGGAGGCAAGCCCCCGCTCGAAAAGCACAGGCCTGTCGTGCCCTCTCCCTGGAAGCGCTGACCCCCTGATGTGGTTGAAGGCAGACGCTCCAGAGCGAGCCCGACACCAGGGCGAGCCTAACAGGCGTTCTGCAGAGGCATGCGGGCATTGCGTGCTCCGGCAGGGGGGGGGCGACCGCCCACGGCCAGTACCAAGGGGGGGGGCCTTAAGGGGGTGGCATAGTGCTCGAGCCTGCATAGTGGCAGGCCGCTCAACGCAGCGACCCGCAAAGCATGCGACGATCATAACCAAACCATAACTTGGAAGCAAACAATTTGACGATCCGATTTGAGCACTGTGAGGACCTCTACCTCCGCAAGGCCCGACCACGAGGAGGCGCCGCCGCCACCACAATTGGGACAAAGCGGCGGCGCCCCCCGAGACAGACCCTGAGGGCAAGCCAGGTCCACCAGCACGTGGGACTGGGTCGGCAGGGGAACCAACTTCTCAATGCCTGTTCGCCGCCCCAGGCCCCTCCCGCCTGTCCCGGCAGGGAGAGAACCGGGGACAGCCAACTGTATTGGAGGCGGGAATGGTCGACGAACGCCCCTCAGAGCCGGGCAAGCCCTCACAACTCGGATAGCAGAGCCAGGGGGGGAGGGGAACACCGCCATGCGTCATTGCCAGCAAGCAGCCACGGGAACCCCCCGACCTCGGTGTTCTAACGGTGAACGCTCCGCCTGGCAGACGGGGACGGGGAGTTGCAACCTGCACCCACAACCCGCCCCGCAATGGGCACAATCTTGTACACCACGAATGCCAGGGGATCAGGCCGAACGCCTCGAAGCAGGCGGGGAGGGACACGTGGCCCGAGCGACAAACGGGCCGACTCAGCCTGCTCGGCCACCGCAAGCACGACCACGAGGTCGGCTGCGGCGACACATGCAAACGCTTAAAACCCATGCCTCCTCAGCGGCCCGTCGATGAGCGGGCCGCCTAGCCCTGCTCAACCCCCACGAAGAGGGAGTAGGCGGAGGGGGAATCGGCCGAAAGGCCTACACTCACCGCAGGCAAAAAGAGTGTCCTCGAGGCGACGCGCGACGTCCGGAGCGGTAAAGAGGCAGTAAAGATGGCGAGGGGAGGTTAAATACCCCTCGCCCTGCTACCGCCCCGGACGTGCATCACAGGTCCTCCCACCCTCCCACCGGGACTCACTCGCCCGTCGGGGAGTGGCTGACTAGGAAGGGGGGCGGGACAGCCCTTCGTAACTACGAGCTCGCCCTCTTGATGGCCACCGGGTGGACTCAGGCAGCTGCATTTTGAGGGGACTGAATCGCCCGCTCCTGGGTGATTGAAACTGCACAAAAAGCGGATTCGGTGTGTTTATTTAAGGCTGCAGGGGTCCCTGTTCCTTTCATGTCACAATCATGCTGACTCTACTCTAACGCGTTTACTGCCATTTAAAAGTACAGCCTTCTCAGGATCTGTGATATCCAGTGGGGGTCCCCGGTGGATGAGGGAGTTATACAGGGCCAGAGGAGGAGGGGACTGAACTGGCAAATGAGAAGAGTGAGCAGTGTCAGGGTGGTCCTGCTGTCCCGACCCCCGAGGAGCTGCCTTCCACCGAGGTATCTGAGGAGAAGATGCAGAGCTGGTCCTTGGCTCTTCTTTGACTAATGGCCGATGGCATATATGTTGCCACTCAGACTGCTCTATGCGCCGAGAGAGCAGGGTAAGCTGCCACCAACTACTCGGGTTGTCTTCGGTGTGTGGACAGACTCTTCGGGTGGGATGGTAGCCGTGGTTGACTAGGGAGACCCCACTCTGGCAAAGCGGCCTTATGCCACAAGTGACTGCGTTAGCAGGATTCAAACAATGGGACGCCATTGGTTTATCCATGTTGGGCAACATTATGCATGGCACCACGATGGCATGAACATGACATGCCACATGCTCAGTTCTACAAATACCTGCAATTGAGACATGCCTTATCCCCATATATTGCACACCTAGATACCCTTCCCGACTTTAACCCTATTTAGGCCAAAGTTTTAATGGGAGATTTGTGCGATCATAAAACCGCAAAGATATACCAAACGTTAGTGACAAATCTTTCCACGACTTCAGATCCCCTCCGGGATAAATGGCAGACGGACTTAAGCCCCCTGGACAGCGATGACTGGAGAGAAGCCCTGGAATCCCGTTATACACGGCAATTGCCTCCCGTCTCGGGCTTATTCAATTCAAGTACCTGCACCGCACCTATTTTACTGGAGATCCGCTTTGGAGGGCAGGGATGATAATCTCCCCCATGTGTCTTGGATGCGATAGAGAGGAGGGTACACTACTCCGTACAACCTGGAGCTGTGAAGCTTTGGGCCTGTTCTGGAAGGGGGTCATTCGCAGTTTATCTTTAGTATTAGGATGGGTTGTACCTCTTTCTCTTAGACTTGTTCTTTTGCATATTGCAGATGAAACAGGGGGCAACATTTGTAAAAGACATCTACTGTTCTTGAGTCTTACCCTAGCTGAAAAGGATATTGCAAGGGCATGGAAAGATCCGCTCCACTCAAATTGAGCGCTTGGAGGGTGGGTCTCAAACTGGTGTATGAGTCAGGAGCAACCTATTTTAAAGCAAGAGGGTGTACTCAGAAACACTATAAAATATGGAAACGGTGGGCAGATTTTAGGGGCCTTGTATTGAACCACCTCCACCTCACCCTGCGGACGTTGAAACCATATAGTGGTGTAGCATGGGGCAATATGGCTGTCCAGATGGACATGATGTATATCGAGGGGCGCGCAGGGCATGACTGGGGTCTTATTTTACAGTTTGCGACACAGTGTTTTAAAATGTTTAGGGCTGTCATTTACGGTCCCGAATGGTTTATTTTCTTGTTTTACAACTGCTATATAATAGTCACCTGCTCCGTATTAACCCCTTCAGTGCTGACCACGTTCAGCGGACGTCGTGCGCACTACCTCGGTAGTGCTGTGCACGTCCGCTGAACATCGCGGCCCCGCCCGCGCAATAGAACGTTCAGCACCAGCGCGGATTTTGCGGCGCGCTTAAGTGGTTAAATATATAGAAGATTGTATGTTTTCATTACTTTGTAATGCTTGCAAACACTATATCTGCTGACTTAATAAAAAGAGTTTTGAAAAGCAAATATAAGGAGTACTGCTATCTCAAAATGAATGGCATTACACAGCATGATTTGCTTTTTCTTGCAGCATAATTTATTCAACCTTGCAGCATATAGTGGTCTTGCTCTGCTGCATATATGCAGTGCCCAGGGAAAGGTATACCGAATATTAAATAAGCAGAGAGCTCCTGGTCATTTAGTACTCAGTATCCCAGCAGCCACTGCTCTCACAAGCAAACAGCATGCACTTCAGAGCTACTGCTGAAGCAAATGACTAAAGGGACCCTTGGCAGACAGGTGATGCTCTATCATTGCAGTCTTTAGTTATTCCATCAGGGGGGAGTTGCCTTTCATTATCATGAGTGTGGCAGTTTGTAGTTAGCTGTCTACAGTATCAGACATTCAGGTAGGGCGAGTCGAGCACGCATTCTCTGTCCATATATGTGCGCGTGATCATGGCTGGTAGCTAGCCCAACAAGGCTTCCTCTGTTTGTGGACTTGTGGGCCATCTGGAATGTGCAGGTATAGTAGAACAGACCAGCACATACCATGGGATTATAAGTAAACAGTACCCAGTCTGCGCTCCATCCTTCAGTGACTGCCCTGAGCTCTGAGCTTTCAGGGCTGGTGCAGAGAGCTGGGTAATCAATGTCTATCTGAGATGACCTCTCTACTATTTCTGCATTTTCAAGCCTCCATGTGGCCACGAGGGGACTTAAAGCCTGGGTGTCTGCTCCCAACACAGTGACCTAAGGGGTTTGAAGATTAGCCTGAGTTTAAAAGTAAAAACATTATAGGAAGAACAGTTTTTGAAATATTTATAATTTAATCTGACAGTCTTGAAGTGTCAATGAAAATAAACTTCTACAACAACTGAGATTTTAACTTTTTCACACTCTCGCCTGGATGTTTGTGAACGGCATAATATTGAAAGTAACTTTCCAAGTAACTCAGTTGGAATTCAGGGGACCGCAAAACCTTAGCTCATCACCCAAACTACACATTATGTTATTTACCTTAAAATACTACTAATGCTGCTGCATTCATAGAAACAACTGGGAAACATGCTACCTGCCTCTGAAATAAACTGTAAATCAGCTAACCTGCTATTTATTTTGCTTTTTCGTCTGGCCCCAGCGTCGGACTCAAAAGAAAAAAGAATAGAAGGTTAATTGATAGTAAACAGCCTTTACCATTCAGCCTTTACCACGCATGTCTTTACAATACATTTGTTTACCAAGCATGCCTTTACCACGCTTGGTAAGCATTGTCAAGTATGGGCTCGATTTTAATTAGGGGGTTGGAGGAGTTAACGTCTTAGTCATAAAAAATAGGAAAACAATTTTGTATTTATTAAAAAATGTGGGGCTGGTTATGTCTAATAGAATTAATGAATTAATATATTTATTTATTTTATGTCATGCAAAATAATTAATTGAAAGATATTAGTGAAAAAAGTTGTTAAAATATTTATAATTAAAGTTAAGTGTACTATGTTTTGTAAATTGTTTTTAATAACTACAGTAGCATTATTTTTAAAATTAAATACAATATTTATAGGTTATTTAAAACATAAAACAGATGGCAAAGTTTTTTAAAATAATATATTTAATTAATATAATATTTTTCACATTGGATTAATTGCCTTTTTTATTTTTATGAAAGCTGTTTTATTTGTTGTTCTCTGTTATGCGTCTGTTTTAGTCAATAGTCCTTGCAGTCAAGATCAGTGCATGGTGAAGCTCCGCTTGGCTAAGACAAACAAAACTCATAACCTAATTTTACACAAGGAGAGATTAAGGGAGATGGTAATGTGTGAGAGAGGGTTACAATAGTTATACTTTCTTTAGTAATGCTTTTCAAATTCCCATGTGAGACACTAGCAATTGCCTTAACCAGGAACGGTCTTTTTTGTAACCAATTTATTTTTTTTAAATATATTGCTTATCAGTTTTTCCAAGAGCTACACATTTTGACAGACAGTGGAACACAGACATTGGCATTAGGAGATAAGGGACCTAAGAGGATCACACTGTTTTATTTCTTTTTTCACCACTTGTGCTATTTGCCAGAGCACAATTAACGAAGACAAAATAATACTCAATGGCACAGGATTGCTATGCCATTTACTAAGACACGCAGGACGGTTTAGTATCTATGTAAATGTTTGTTCCGTTAAACTCAATCAATTACAATATATATTAGAATGAAAAAATAATAATGAGCAGGTTGTCTTAAAATCACTCAACAGCAGCTAAAACCAGAGTACCGGAGACTAGCCTCAAGCTTGTCCTTAATTTGATGCTCTGTAAGGTGCCCAGTGAAGATGCGGGTGTTAATCGAGAGGCGGGCCTCAAATAGTCAAGATATTTTACCAGTTTACTGATGAAACAGTTGGTCTGAGGTGAAACTTCAGCTCATGCTTGGGTTATGCTCAATGATACATGGACACAGTTATTTTTTTCTCAGGTCCAGTAGACACAGGCAGATACATAAGGCCAGATTTTCAAACCTTGAACCTGACGTGAAACGCAGCGCGGCAGCAACAAAGGGTGCGCTGCTTTGTGTGATAGGAATCCCTGACAGAATATCGACGACAGGAATATCGAGGTACACAAATATCGTGTACAGAATATCCATGTCAAGAATATCGACATCCTATCTCTACAAAAGTAAGTACAAAAATATTGAAACCAAAATATTGTTGTTTTAAAATATCGTTGTTCAAAATATCTTTTTTTTTTAATGTCTTAAAAATATTATAAAATAAATTAAATAATAAATATAATTAATAAAAACATAGTTAGAATTATTAAAACATGTTAAAACTTATAAATAATAAATGTAATATAACAAACAATTAAACATACATATATAACATTATTATATCTATATGTATTTAATAATATTGATAAATAATTATTTTCTTAAATTATAAAATGTTAGAAACATAATAAAAATTATAAATTCATATATATATATATATATATATATATATGTGGTGGTGTGTTCCTGGCCGTAATCTGACTCCCATTGCAAGGACAACCTGCTGCCTGCATACAACGCTGACCTTTCGCGACACCCGCTTCGCGGGTGCCGCTCATCACCTGCCTGCCTCCGTTCTCCCTGGTGTGAGCGTCCACAGTCGGTGGAAAGCCATCTTCGCTCCCAGGTTGAGTACAGCGGAGGTCAAGAGAGCGGCAAGCGTACCGGGGGACTGCGAGTACCAGCAGCCTTAGCTCACCACAGCTGCTGCCTCTTCCCCCGGCGGCCACGCCCCTAGCCTTCGGCCTCTTGAAGCGCTGAGCTGCGCACACAGAGTGGTGTGTTCCTGGCCGTAATCTGACTCCCATTGCAAGGACAACCTGCTGCCTGCATACAACGCTGACCTTTCGCGACACCCGCTTCGCGGGTGCCGCTCATCACCTGCCTGCCTCCGTTCTCCCTGGTGTGAGCGTCCACAGTCGGTGGAAAGCCATCTTCGCTCCCAGGTTGAGTACAGCGGAGGTCAAGAGAGCGGCAAGCCTACCGGGGGACTGCGAGTACCAGCAGCCTTAGCTCACCACAGCTGCTGCCTCTTCCCCCGGCGGCCACGCCCCCAGCCTTCGGCCTCTTGAAGCGCTGAGCTGCGCACACAGAGTGGTGTGTTCCTGGCCGTAATCTCACTCCCATTGCAAGGACAACCTGCTGCCTGCATACAACGCTGACCTTTCGCGACACAAGCTTCGCGGGTGCCGCTCATCACCTGCCTGCCTCCGTTCTCCCTGGTGTGAGCGTCCACAGTCGGTGGAAAGCCATCTTCGCTCCCAGGTTGAGTACAGCGGAGGTCAAGAGAGCGGCAAGCCTACCGGGGGACTGCGAGTACCAGCAGCCTTAGCTCACCACAGCTGCTGCCTCTTCCCCCGGCGGCCACGCCCCCAGCCTTCTAGCGTAAAGGAAGAGGGGCCTATCCCGCAACGCGGGACGCACGCGGGACGCAGGCCGGGGCGAAGACCGGGCAAAGAGCGGGCCGTTTGAGGCCGTTCGAGATCGTGAGAGTCCGGTCCGGCCCATATCCCTAAGCACTACACACTGGTCTTCCCGACACAGATAACCATCATCTCTCTGACCTCTACAATAACCCTGTCAGACAGCTTAGAAAGATCTCCTAGCAACATATCACGGAAAAATGAATACGAGATCTAGTAAGCAGAAAAAATCTAAAAAGAACGGGATAGGAGAAAAACTGTTAGGTCCAATGGATGACTTTCTAGCTAAAGCAAATTCCTTCATAGACCAAAGCATAAGTCTAATGGAGGGAAGAGTTTCATCCGAACTTGCAATAGCACGCCGCTCCTCAATGGGGCTATTAGCAACCGCAAGAACGCCAGAACTACTGTCAGCGTCAAACCAAACCTCGGCGACTGCAAATAGACTCAGCCTTCCAAATAATGTAAACCTTTCAGCTTCTCAATTATCCATAACTTTTACAGAGAGCGACTTAGAGAAAACCCCTGACATCTACCCTGACCCAACCCCAGAAGAAATAAGGCAAAAGAGAGGGAAGCGGGAGGGTGCCATAAAGAAAAGGAAAACTAGGAAAACTCCAGAGCACACCGAAAATCTCAAACCGTCCGAACACATAGTTTTGGTCGGTGATACAAACCCGGCAACTTTATCCCATCCCACGGCTCCCCCAAACAATAATATTGTAACAATCCACCATGTACCACAAGATTTCCAAGACTCCTTAATACCAGAACCCTTTATACCACACCAATCAGGTAGAGACAGGGAATCAGCGAGGCTAATTAAGGAGATAGCCTCCCTCCTAAATTCCTATATTCGCCCTTTAGAAACCAGACTCAGCAATATTGAGAGCCAATTAATAAAAATCTCTGGCTCCCTCAAACCTATATTCCCACAACCCCAGCCTAAACCAGCCCCAAATCCCACGACCACACTTTCCGTACATAAGAAACCCGCAACTTTACCTCCACCACAGACCAAAAAACAAATTGCAGTAAAAGTTCCCACAGCAACAAACCCTCCCACTGCACTTAAAACAATCCCAAAGCCCTTGACCATTCCCTCACAAACCAATTCCCACCCGACACCAACAGTAAATACCCCAACAATAAATACAACTGTTCCTAAAACTCCCGCTACTACAAATGCAAATGCTCCAAAAACAAAAAGTCAACAGGGGGGGATTACTGACCACAGACCTATTTTAAACCTGCCCCCTGAGGCATCCCCATTTGTGGTAGTCATGACGGGGGTCCCCGAACTTACAGGTGAGGGGACAGAACCTAACTGGTCGTTAAAGAACAAAGTCCAGTATTGGTTGAATACAAATCGCCCCGTCCCGCCACCCTGGAAAAGCAAAATAGCATCAGTATCCCGTACCTCGTGGGTAGGTCACAGGAAAAAAACTATCCGGGGGGATTGCATAGTTATCACGTTTGAGGACCCCAGCATAGCTGATTATATCTGCTCCTGGGACTACAATAACTCCTCAGGAGGGATCGCAACAAGATCTCTGTCGTACTTTTATCCAAAAAGGTTTAACAATAACAACTACCTACGTGATAATGATAACATCTGGCGGAAACCAATCCCACAGCCATGGGAGCTAGACTTTACTGGTCCCAAACTACCACCACAACTTAATGACCCGAATAATTCCTGGTGGCCAGTAAATCAGAACCATCAGCAGAGAGAGGCCCCATGGCAGCTCATCGGCCCACAAAATAGATTCAGAAACTGGGAACAATGGGAGAGACCACCCCACCAACCTTATGGACCCAGTTACAGAGATAACATCTACGGACAAAATTGGATGGGCATACCAAGCTCGAACAGGTTTAGCGGCCTGGAAATGGTCGATTGACCAACAATTCTACCCCCGGAGCCCCTACAAACAACTGTGACCTCCCCTGTCCTTATCACAGTCCCCCCTCAAATGGAAAACACAGCTTCAGAAAATATGTCCACTCAGCTTTCTGTGATCTTCTGGAACGTGGCCGGCCTCCGAAATAAGATCGAGGATGGTACGGCCGCTGGCTTCCTAAAGGACACTCAAATCATTTGCCTACAAGAAACCTGGGCAACGGCGTCCCTCCACCTTGTGGGGTACAGGACTTTTACATCCCCCGCCCTTCCCAGCATTTCAGGCAGACCAAAAGGGGGTCTGGTAATCTATCTGGCAAATACAATCCCAGATATGAAGATTCTCAAGGTAGACTTACTATCGAACTTCCAGATCCTCACTGTCATGCTGGGGAAAAAACTCTCTATTTCTATAATCAACATATACAATAATTTGGAGGACGAAAACTTTTTGTGTATTCTTTCTTTAATTCAGGAAAAAATAACCAGAAACTGTCACTCTAAACAGAAAACGGAAAATGTCCACATATTATGGGGAGGAGATTTTAACCTACATCCTTGCCCCAATAACGATATCTGTGGTCTGGTGGACGAGCACGACAACCCCTTAGTCCACTTTACCCACTCAGGAGCAGGGACAGCCATGAACAAAATACTGTCTGATTTGGATTTGCAAATTTTAAATCCTATCCATCAACCAAATAACACACTGGAACCAACGTACAGAGGAAGGGGCCATAAGACTACCGTGGACTATGTAATAGGCACAGATGCTTTGAAAGCCCAAATTAACAATTTCAAAATGTTGGAAAATAACCTCAGCGACCATTCCGCCATAAGCCTAAACCTAGGAACAAACCAACCAACAACATTGATGACAACCATGGCATCCGCACTAACCCAGAATCGGCTTGAATTGGGCAAAAGGAAGGGATTTACCATAAGATGGGAAAAACTGGACCCTAACATCTTGACAAAGCAACTAATAACATCTGCATATGATAACATAATGATCTGTCTCGATCCCTGTGCGGAACCAAAACAAATATTGGAAAACTTCAACATTATAATAGAACTAATTAAAAACTTTTTAACTAAAACATCTAACCGAAATAGTTCCACAGGATGGTTTAACCGAGACTGTACCAAAGCGCATACTAATCTGAAGAAAGCTCTCGGAAAACCAAACAGAGACAAGTTAAATATCCAATCACTTCGACGGGAGTATAACTCCGTCAGAAAAATAAGGAAAAAAGAGCTAAAACAATCCTTGTGGAATGCTTTGCATCGGAGTGCACTCACGAAAGACAGCCAGGCATTCTGGAAAATAGTTAAAACCCCATTCCTAACCGATTCCAACGGCCCAAAAATCGACGTGGCTATTGACGAGGACACGTGGGTGAATCATTTCTCGAAAATCTTCAATTTGACATCTAGTACTGAAGAATCCCAGTATACCACCACTGTAGTAATCTATCCTATACCACTGGAGGTGGATTTGCAGGACTTTGAACTGGCGCTATCCCTAAGCAAGAGCAAGAAAGCCCCCGGCCCTGACGGGGTCCCAGTCGATCTATTTAAACATCTTCCTGACCTCTGGGTACCAATAATTACAAGAGTTTGCATGGCAACAACCAAACTTGGTCTGTTAGATTCATGGTCATCCTCTACCATGGTACCAATTTTTAAGAAGGGGGACCGACAAGATCCTAAATGCTATCGACCAATATCGCTTCTTGACTCTTTGGGCAAAGTTGTGGGCCGAGTCCTCCTTGAAAAACTACAAGACTGGGCAGAAGACAAAAAGATCCTCTCGGACCTGCAGTTCGGGTTCAGAGAGGGTTTTGGAACCATCGAACAGGCCTTAAATCTAAGCTTGTTAACATCAAAGTACACCCACGCCAAACCTGGTGCCATCTACATGGTTTACGTAGATTTGTCCTCCGCATTCGACTGTATCTCGCATGCTAAGCTTTGGTCACTGCTGAGCGAAATGGGGGTAGATCCCCCCCTTCTGGACTTTCTAAGAGAGCTGTACAGTGAAGCCACGGCGAAAGTGAGGTTTGGGACAAGAGGCGAACTGACGAGGCCATTCAAAATAGAGCGGGGAGTGAGGCAAGGCTGTGTTTTGGCCCCCTTCCTCTTCTCCTTGTACACCAATGGATTAGAAGAGACCATGCTGAGAGGAGGAAGGGACCTTCCTAGAGCAAAAGACCGCCTGATCCCCGCCCTATTATACGCGGACGACGCTGTTATACTAGCGCGTACCCCCATTGAACTGCAGAAATCCTTATCTAAATATGCAGATTTCATGGGTGCTCTGGACTTGCACATCAACATCAAAAAAACTTTTGTCATGGTGGTCGGTGGACCAAGAAAAGCTCCTAAATCCATTTACTTGAAAGAACAAAAAATAGAAAAGACCTCACAATATCCCTATCTAGGGGTTATGATTGATGACGCCCTAAATTGGAAAGCGGCGGTTGAGGCTAGGAGACATTTATTTAAACGTGCAATTATGGCATTAATTAAATTCTCAAACAAACTTGGGAAAAAAACCCAGGTAGAACTACTACAGATCTATGCTGCGAAATGCCAATCCATCGCATTATACGGCGCAGGGATCTGGGGTCATATTCCTATTGGTTCTATCCAAAAAGAGGAAAACACTTTCATAAGATTCCTTCTATCAACACCACGAGGCACCTCCACCTATGCCTCACACATAGAACTGGGAATATTATATATTGAGGATTTAATTAAAATCCAACCTCTCTTACTTTGGAGGCGAGTCTGGCTGTCGGAAAAGAATACTCTGACCAAAAACATCGTACAGGACATTATGGAGTTGGACCACACCCACAAAATAGCTTGGCTCTCCTATGTAAGACACTTCTTTTCCGACATGGGTCTACAACAATATTATCAACATAAACCAGAAGACCTAAAAAACATATCCAAAAAAGAACTGAAACAGACTGCATTGAGCCATTTGGAATCTTTGAGACTGTCTTCATTGATCTCAAAAAAATCAACCATGCATGCGATTTTAACACAGCAGTCTCCAAAAATCCAACTCTATTTGACTTTAGAGATCACCGCATACGAAAAAATGCTTTTAACAAGGTTCAGAATGAACCTCTTCTTCAGACTTGTGACATTTCCGGAAAAAAATAACTGGAAAACTCAGCTGGACCTGTGTCCTTGCGATGATCTTTCTCAACAGACCACCATGCACACAATATTGTTTTGCAAGTTCTTCCACACCCACCGAAAAATATGGCTTATCCCCTTACTAAAAAAATGTGGTTATAGACAATGTCGTCCAGCTATGCTAGCACTTCAATCTCTGGACTCTGAAACCATTGTGTACCATGTGTTGAACTTTTTAAAGTGCATTCTGAGACACAGAAACAATCTTTAAACTAAAAAGACAACTCTATATGCCACGTAAATTCTAGGCACTTTCTCTTCTTTTAAATGTATATTCAATTGCAAATTTTTACTGTGAATGTTTGAATGTCATCTTTTATGGTTTTGCAAATGCTAAAAAACCGAATAAAGATTATTATTATTATTATTATTATTATATTATATATATTTATATATATATATATATATATATATATATATATATATATATATATATATATATATATATATATATATATATATATATATATATATATATGGTAAGCAGAAGACGTCCAAAATCCAGCACCTGGAAAGACGAGGCAAGACCCATAGGTAGTGCAGATTTTATATTTATTTAGAGACCCAACACCAGTCCGACATGACGCTTTTCGGCTTCTCCAAGCCTTGATCACATGACACAGACATGGGGGCTGATGACCCTTATTTAAAGTGCACAGTGCTCATTCACATATTGGAAAGTGAAGAAATACTTTAACATAGTGCATCGCGTTTTTGCATTGCATATGCAGTACAACCCAGAAGAAATGATCTTGTATTAACAAACAATAAAACTAATTGAGATATGTTTGTTTGCATCAAAGTAGCAGATTCTCAGATTTGTAAAATCTAAAGTGCGTAGGAGAATCAATGGGGGCAATTATAAACAATATTAAAAACAATTACGTTGATAATATGCCTTTAAAACAATAAATAATCACATTTACCACCCATTGCTAGAAAGAGTACATATTTCTACTGTGTGCAAAATATCTGCAACAATAAAATATAAAGATCACACATTGAAGCCACATTTAAAAAAAAACTAAATAAGTAATTTTAAAAATGGCAGACATTTAGCCCAAGTGGGCATACAGTGCTTTATCTGGGTAGAGTCTTTGTGCAAAAGTAGCAGTTATAAAACAATAATTAATAGTAAATTCCGCCCAAGTGGGCAAGACCCTAGTGCAAAATACGCAATAGCTTAAGTACTGAAATACTAGCATAACTCCATTCTGTAAAGCCTTAAAAGTGCTACCAGTGAATTTAAAAACATGTAATAGATGTTAAAAATTCATGTAATTACAGTCGTGTGGAGGACTTGCACGTGGGGTAATACAAAAAAGATTTCATTTGAGATAACAGAATAATATTCAGTGGCAGTTTCAGTTTGTATCCAGCTCATACAGTAACAATGATATTCCCTTGAGACTGGAAACCTATAGATAAGTGTAGCAATCATCACTGGTGTTAAGCCCGTTCGGTATCTTTGTGTCAAGTAGAATGATATGACTGGTCTCCAATTTCCTTAATAGTGCCTCCCTATCTCCACCTCTTCTTTGCGGGGGTACAGAGTCTATAACAAAGTAGATCAAAAGAGAGGCATTTTTTGCATGAACCTTGTTGAAATGCCTGGCGACCGGATACGCTGGATCCGCATTAGTGATGGCCCTCAAATGCTGTAGGATCCTTTTGTACACCTGCGGTCTGGTACTACCCACGTACCTCAGACCGCAGGGACATTCTAATAGATATACTGCGTATTCTGATCTACAGTTCAATTTCTCTTTGATCTTAAAAGGTGTGGGGAAAAGTGGAGACTGATATTCTGATCTACTGACACCATTTTTACAGGCTTTACAGGTGAAACAGCTCAGCGCAGAAAGTATATATACACCTGTAACCTGTAACATAAATATAAAAATTATATATATATATATATATCTGGATGTAGTGACCAAGGGGGCTGTGACCGTCGAAACGCGTCTAAGCAGTAAGGAATAAAGCAATAATCCTTGAAAACCATCCCACGGAGTCGGTGCCTACTTTTGTATGTTGACAAGAAGGATATATATATATATCACTGCTCAAAAGGTTGCCCTCCGGAGGGAAGCACTCCGACACCGTAATTGGTATCAAACCTTTATTTGGGACAAGAGGAGCAATTAAGCACTGATAGCTTTTAGCAGTTCAATAGCGTCCTCCCATATGTATTGACCCCCTCCCGGCGATGGTGTATTTTGCAATCAGGAGGTATAGATTTAGGCATTGGTCGGTGGTGGATCTGCCTTTCCTGAAGCCGCATTGGATTTCGGAGAGAATTTGTTGCTCCTCTGCCCAATCTTCCAATCTTGATAGGATGACTCGACCCAGGACCTTAGCTGTCACGTCGATGAGCGAGATGGGTCGGTAACATTGGGGGTCGTCCCGATTGCCTTTTTTGTAGATAGGGACTATGGTCGCCGTTGACCAGGACTGGGGGAGGCCTGCCTCCACTGCCTCGTTTAGCACCCTCGTGAGTAGCGGAGCCCATAGGTCTGGTTTGCTTAGGAATAGGTCTGGTGGTATTCCGTCCGGGCCCGGCGCCTTATTTTTGCTCAGACCGGTTATTCCTAATTCGACCTCCTTTAAGGTGAAGTTTGGTTTAGCGGGCTGATGGGCCTTCGATAGTTCCTCTTGGGGTGCTTGGTTTGAGTGGTTGTATAAACTCTGGAAATGTTTCTGCCATTGCTCCGGCAAGATGGTGTTCAAGATTTTTGGGGCCCCTTGGTCCTGGAAGCAGGGGGCATTGATCACTTTCCAGAAGGCGGTAGAGTCCTTTCTTTCTGCGGCATCCCTTAGATCTTCCCAAGCCTTGTTTTGTATACTCTGCTTTCATGCCTTCACGGCTTTTTTATATTCGGCTCTGTTCTTTGCCACCTTCGTTTTGTCCCTTGGTTGGGCGTGTAGACTGACCTTCAGGTTTTTCAGCGCCTATGTGCATTTAGGATCAAACCAGCGGGGGTTTGTGGAAATATTGATATTCGCTCCTTTGGTTTGGAGGGAATTATTTACAACCTGCGCGATTTCTTCAAATGCCTTCACCACCGCACCTCCAGTTACGCAGGGGTCGAGACATTTATCGATCGCTGCTGAGGCTTCACATAAGAGTTTTTTATAAAAACAGTTCCCATCAATTTTGGCCCATTTTATTCTTCTACCCTGGTCCACTGCTTTTTCCAATATAACCGGTCTCTTTTCCGCTGAAAAGACAAAACCTTCCATTTTAATGATCACCGGATTGTGATCACTGAAGCTACTGGCCTCTATGAGGATTGTACTGATAAGTCTTTTTAAATTAGGAGAGACTAATGCAAAGTCAATATAAGAATGACAGCCTCTGCCTTTGAATGTTGGAGTTAGTTCTCCTCTCTCATTTAAGATGGCAAGGTCCAGGGTTTGGGTGAGGTTGTGCCTTTTCATTAATCTTTCTAGGTCCCAACCATCTGATGAGTGGGTGAAGTGTGGGCCTTTCATGATCGTGCATTTTGACCAGTCATTATTAGAGGGTAACAGATTTTCGCAGAGGTGACAGTTAAAATCTCCCATAAGAATTAGATTCATGGGCTTTGGTGTCTTAGATAAAAAGTTCAAACAATTTTCAAGTTCTTTTATAGCTACGCCCTTCTCCGTAATAGCCGGTGTGTTATACCAGTTCATTAGCAGGAATGTTAAACTTGGTGAGGTGAACCTTAGTACCTGAAGGTTACGTGTGACCCATTTGGTATTGGACCAGGTGCCATTAATATCTAAGTGGACGTAAATATATATAAATCCACAATCCTGAGGTGCCAGCAACCACGCACAGACACGAACCAGGTACAGACCACAAACGAGGATTTAAAGGTGAATAGAGTGCTTTATTCCATCGATGGGGACGGCAACATGACGCGTTTCGTCCGGGAAACCCGGACTTGATCACATGACAAACCCAGAGAATCATGTGGTTAAATACTGGTTACACTAACACAAGGCTCCTCCCATAATATAAACAACATAGAAGAAATACCATTTATCACAAACTCGGCAGATAAACATAAAATTGTAAACGATTCAAAAAGTATTTACAATTTAAATAATAATCAAATCAATTCATTCTCAATGAAGGGCAAGTGCCCAATTCTCTGAATCGCCAGTGCAAAGTTCGCATATGATGAGATGGCATATAATGCTGTAGTGGGGCCATTGTATAAAACCAGTAGAAAAAAGTTAAAACCACATACTAAATCAGTGCAAAAAAATAGTGCAAGAATATTATGTCCAAATATTGGAAGAGAGCAATATAATATTCAGGCATATAGCCTATAGCAAGATGTTACAGTAGTGAAGAAAGTGCAAAGTGCAAAAAGTGCAAATATGGCAAATATGTAAACATTTGGGGGAGGAATTATTTTCTTCTAATGGGATAAAGTGCAAAGTTACTGAAAGAATTAAAGTGACGAATGACACATAGCAGCAGAGATATGTTTAGGTAGGACGAGAACTTCAAAACATCCTATCAAAACAATTTACAGATGATATATACAAAAATGTATTATTGCAATTAGACCACAGAGATTTGCAATTCATTTAATTTTAAACCATCCTCAGCACAGTAAAAAAATATAGATAAAAACCATATAAATAGGTATAAAATCCCATTTAAAATACTATGCACATAATGGAATAAAATATTTACAAGAAGTTGTTAAGATCTTCCCCCATGTTGAGGCCATTAGGGATCTTGCTATTTAATCGAATTATGTAATGGCTTTCCAACTGTCTCAGTTTCTTTTCTCTGTCTCCTCCTCTTTTGCATAAGGGGACCGCATCAATAAAAAAATATTGTAAGTCATTCAGATTGATATTATGGACCAATTTGAAATGACGGGCCACAGGATAGTTAGGGTCAGAATTGACTATGGCACGAAGATGCTGTAAAATTCGGTTGTATACTTGTAGCTTCGTGCTGCCAACGTATTGTAACTCACATGTGCATTTTAAAACATAGACCGCATGATCAGTTTTACAAGTATACAAATTATTGATTTTAATAACTGCCTCAGTCAAACCCTCAACAGATTCTGTGGTATTGACACCAAACTTACAAGCCCTGCAAGAACTACATTTCCGAAATCCAGTCTTATTAGAGAACCAATTAGATTTTATAATGGTCTCAGGGCTAGTTCTTACAAGAGCATCCCTCATCGAGGGTGCTCGACGGAAAGTGATGCTGGGCATGTCTTCGAATAATGGGGCTAAGATGATATCTGTTTTCAAAATGGGCCAATTAGACTTCATGATTTGTTTGATCCTCTTTTCTTGGTTGTTGTAAGTGGTAATAAGACGAATGGTAGGTTTATCATTTTTGACAGAAACCTCCTCTAGTATGTCTATTGCTGATTCCTCAGCAGTTACCACTAACTGATTAGACATTACCTTTTTAAGAGAGCTAGTAAGGGTGTTTTTGTCATAGCCTCTACGTAGGAATCTCTGAAAGGATCCATTGAGACAGTTGATCAGATCAATCTCATTATTGCATATCCGTTTAATTCTTAAAAACTCCCCATATGGGATGCTTTTAATAAGATGATGGGGATGGTTACTCTGTGCATGTAAAATGGAATTTCCAGCTGTGAACTTCCTATGCATCCTGGTCATGATATTGTTGTCCTTAATGTAGACCTCTACATCTAAGAAGTTTACACTCACATTATTAATGTTGGCAGTGAATTCAAGGTTCAAAGAATTGTTATTGATGTTACTAACAAAGTTTTCAGCTGATGATTTGCAACCTTGCCAAATTATAAAGACATCATCAATAAAACGCCACATTTTAACAATGCCTGTTTCATCCTCCTCCAGACATTCGCGAAGCCCACCAAGGACGTGCCTCTCCCACCAGCCCACGTGTAAACACGCGTAACTGGGGGAGAAGCACGCACCCATGGCAACACCACGCAACTGCTGGAAGACCTCATTGTTGAATAAGAAAAAATTGTTATTGCATCACCCACCAGAGGGAAAGAATTGTGGCTACACTCTGACTACAAAGACCAGAAGGCTCACTACCGAAGTCCATCAGAGCAAACCATCTGAGGCCAATCACCGTGAGCATAATAAGAGCAATGGACTGGTCCAAGTATGTCAGAATAGCTCTCTTGATGCACATCTTCCCCTCTGAAGAAGGCCATGGACGGCTGAAATGCATTAGGTAAACGGAGCATACAAAGAAATAAATTGGACTTCAAACCACGCGATGTGTGCGACTCGTTTTTTTCTCCCAGTGAGGATAATTGTTGCAATATATATATATATAGATAGATACACACATATATATATATATATATATATATATATATATATATATATATATATATATATATATATATATATATATATATATATATATATATATATATAAATTAAAATATTAAAATAATTATTTCATTTTAAAACAAAATTTCACACTACATTAACTAAAACAGTAGGGAAAATGTTGAATAGCGTAGAGGATACAATTACTATTCACACTTCAGGGAATGCAAAAGTAGGGAAAGTGTTGGATGGTAGAGGGGATAAAATTACTATTCCTACTCCTGAGAGTGCAACAGTAGGGAAAGTGTTGGATAGGGGAGTGGAATCATTTACTATTCCCACTCCACAGAGTGCAACAGTAGGGAAAGTCTTGGATAAAGGAGTGGATAAATTTACTATTCCCACTCCAGCAAGTGCAACAATAGGAAACTGTTTGATAGCGGAGGGGAATAATTTATTATTCCCACTCCAGCAAGTGCAAAAGTAGGGAAAGTGTTGGATAGCGGAGGGGATTAAATTACTATTCCCACTCCAAGGAGTGCAAGAGTAGGGATAGTTTTGGATAGGGGATAAAATTACTATTCCCACTCCTAAGAGTGCAACAGTAGGGAAAGTGTTGGATAGCGGAGGGTAATAATTTACTATTCCAACTCCAACAAGTGCAACAGTAGGGAATGTGTTGGATAGCGGAGAGGGATAATTTACTATTCCCACTCCAGCAAGTGCAACAGTAGGGAAAGTGTTGGATAGCGGAGGGAAATAATTTACTATTCCCACTCCACGGAGTGCAACAGTAGGGAAAGTGTTGGAAAACGTAGGGGATAAAATTACTATTCCCACTACAGCAAGTGCAACAGTAGAGAAAGTGTTGGATAGCGGAGGGAATTAATTTACTACTCCCACTCCAGCAAGTGCAACAGTAGTGAAAGTGTTGGATAGCGGAGGGTGATCATTTACTATTCCCACTCCACAGAGTGCAGCAGTAGGGAAAGTGTCGCATAGCGAAGGGGATACAATTACTATTCCCAATCCAATGAGTCCAACAGTAGGGAAAGTGTTGGATAGCGAAGTGGAATAATTTACTACTCCTACTCCAGCAAAATAATAAACATTAATGAACAAAATTTAAATGATAAAAAATAATTTACCTCTCACCAAATCCCCCTATAAATGACACCACGAATATTATAAAACATGACACAATTAACATAACTGCATAACAATTAATTAATTAACTAATAACAATGAACAATCAAATAAAAAACAATCAGTAATAAACTAATTCAGGCTATTAAGACTATAAAATAGCAAAAACTAAATATTATATAATAAATATCTTACATTTTAATTACTTCCCACACGACTCCCCTATAAATCCACAATGCGCTCCTAAAAAGTGACACAATTGACATATTTACAAATTAATTATTAATAATTAATAGCCAATAAATATTAATTAGGAATAAATTATTTAACACACTTAACAATATTAAATGTTAAATACAAAAATATTAATTAATAAAAATTATTAATTACTTATTTATAATTAAATTACTTCCCACCCTACTGCCTAATAAACCCACAACCCGCTCCTAAAAAAAATAATACAATTAACATATTTACCAATTAATAATTCATATCTAATTAATAACAAATTAATACATTATTTAACACAATTAACTAAATAAAATAGTACATGCATAAATACTAATTAATATAATTCATAACTAATTATAATTAAATTACTTCCCACCCTACTCCCCTATAAACCCACAAACCGCTCCTAAACAAAATAACACAATTAACATAGTTTCAAATGAATACTCATTAATTAATATCCAATTAATAACTAATCAATAACAAGTTCATTAACACAATTAACAATATAAATTATTAAATACAAAATAATAATAATTGAAATTATTAATTAATTAATTATAAATAAATTACTTTCCACCCTATTCCCCTATAAACCCACAACCAGCTATAGAACTAAAACACAATATTTAATTTTTATAAAATTAATAACTTCTAAAAATTAATAATACATATATTATTATTAAATTACTTCCCACCCTATTCCCCTATAAACCCACAACCCGCTACGGAACTAAAATACACAAAAATTAAAACATACATTACAAAAAAAAGCTATACTTATACAAAATATTTAAATCACATACTTTTAACACTTATACTAAAATTCAGAACACTAAAATAAATTCTGATATTATTAACAATGATATTTTTCTAACAATATTACTAACTTCAATCTTAAGTTAAACGATATTTCTTACCTGCATGTCGATATTCTACTCGACGATATTCTTGCAGGTCGATATTGTGCCACATCAATATTTAAACATCGATATTCTGGTATATCGATATTTAAACATCGATAATATGTCTGAATACCGTGTGATAGGGAGGGAACAGGACTGTCCAATACCTACAGAGATATGGATCTAGCCTCCCTCTCCTGAGCGCCTGCGCTGACTTTTAATTGCTGTGCACCAAGCGCACACCTTAGCGCCACAGTGCTCGGGCGGGTGCTTTAGTCTAGCATTGTTTTTGTACGGTATGGGTGCCCTTCATGTTCAAAATACTATGCCTAGACAAGAATAAAGGTTTCTTATTCTGTATGTGTGCTGCACAGTGAAGCATGTAACTTGTACTGCGGACCCGGAATTGAGAGGAGAATAGGCTGACATTGCGCACGTAGAGCATTTGAAAGCAGTGAATTAATGAAGAAATATGGAGGGAGATTCTTTCGACTACGTGACGGGAGGAAATTGATTTGAGGTGTACTGCCGCCAATTTTTGCCGAACCATCGAGTTATACCGGCAGATATTTATTCCAGATGATAAAAAAGCTGGGTTCATTTAAAAAGATTGGTGTCCTTACTGAAAGATATCCTTATGCACTCTAGTCCTGATGAGGCCCAAAACAAGTCGGGCTGAAACGCATCGACTTTTTGAATTGAAGAAACCCATTCAAAATTTAAATTGTTTGCAAAAAATAGATAAAAAAGTACTAAAAAAATTGTTTAGAGGGCGGAGTGTTTTCCTCATGGTACTTACTTTAGGGCTATCTCTGACAAATAGAGTGCCCCTGTTAAAAAGTGAGAACATCCAGATTTACCAATAGGGTAGTTTTTTGATTTACATTTTCGATTTACATCTGTGTTTAAAAATTATGGGGCATATTACCAAGCAATAGCGATAATTATCGCTATTGCTTGGTTAGAGACAAAAATTTGCAGCTGAGCTGGGGCGATTTTTATCGCAGATAAACCTTGGTATTACCAAGGTTTATCGCAAATGTGATAAAAATCGGCCGCAATGCATGAATATCGCTGAAAAGTCAGCGATATTCATGCATTACCGAGCTAATGCTCTTAGCCATGTTATCCACCTCCCATTGGATAACATGGCTAAGAACTGCTCAGGGCAGGTGTTAGCTTTTGGAGATATTCGCGCTTAGCGCGAATATCTCCAAAAGTTGGTAATAGGAGATAGCGATGTTAGCGGCTGTTTCCAGTCGCTAACATCTTGGCACGCCCACTTTGCATGTCATTAGTGATAAATATCACTGACATGCAAAGCGGGGCCCAAGATGGTCGCTATCTCCTACTAGCTGTTGCTAACTGGTGTTAACGACAGCTAGGTAATAGGGAGATAATTTTATCTCCGCTTTCTTGGCTTTTAAAGCCAAAAAAGCGAAGATAAACCCCCTTGATAATATGCCCCCTGGTACTGTATATAATGGTTTAGTAATGTATGTATGTATGTATATATAGTTAAATACTAAAAGTTTTGTTTCACTTTTTTGCCTATAGACACATAAAAGAACTCTGCTTAAACTGCTTTTTGTCAATGATATTAATTTGTATATGATTAATCTGGAGAATGAATCTTGCTGGAAGGAATAATTTAAGTTTTCCTTCGACTTATTGTTTAGTATTTATTGGTTCCAATGCATTATTTGTATTTTCATGTACAGTGAAGCACACACACAGAGTCAAAAAAGCAAGGAGAAATTAAAGCATTTTATCTTTTAACACCTGTTTCTGCACTATTTTTTTACACAAAACCCTATGTTTGAAATTCTATCCCATAGTATGTGTTTTAGAGTTTCAGATCTGTAGCCACAAAGTAAGCAGCCAGGGTGTGGGCACACTTATTTTTTCTAGGAGCCCTCCAATACAGCGTCGTGGATGTACAAAAACTATTAGATTTTTTGGGCTGCCAGATAAGTCTGAGTCAAGGTAAGGCTGTTTTATTGTGGAGAATGTGTCAGAAACTCGTTGGCTTTGTTTGTATTTGCAAAAAGAACAATTGATGGACAGAATGCAGAAAAATGTCATACATTCACCCCAGTACAGAGATCTGGGCACAAATCCATCGTCTTTTTTGTTCACCATGCCATTCCAGTTTGGACCCGGCCATATGCAAATCAATCTTGACCCTGCTCCCACTGGGAACAGTCTAGCCCGAACTGCCAGGCCAGGTCTCCCTGGATTGGAAACAAGCATCCTAGGACCGGTTTTGGGCTTTCAGCCCTCATCAGCCAAGATAGCTTGACTCCAGTGGCATGGAGAGCCCGGGACCCACGTCAGGGCATACCCGTCCCACTGGATTCAGACTAGCCTGGCTGATGAAGGGTGATACCCTGAAACCGATACCAGGATGCTTGTTTCAGGTCCAGGGAGGACCTGGCTTGGCAGTTTGGGCTGGATTGTTCCCACAGGGAACAGGGTCAAGGCTGATTTACATATGGCTGGGTCCAAACTGGGGTGGTGTGGTGAGCAAAAGAATGATGGATTAAACCCAGATCCTTGTGACTGGGGTGAATGTTTGCATTGTCCAGCATTCTGTCCAGCAATTGTTTGCATTTGTTTGTATTTAGGCATTTCTTTGGTCATCATAATAACCAACAAAAAAATTTGAAGCTCGTATTAGATGTGTACAAGTGCGTCTTTGCAAGGTGGTGAAGTCATCCGGAGAAGGCAAGTTGTGCACTGCCAAGAGCTTACGTACGTGGCAAAAAGTCTACGATCCCCCAGTTGGGTTATTGGTGAATATCTCGTGAAGGATCCACTTTTTCCATGTGCCTTTGTGTGCATGCCAGCAGTTTAATGTATAGTTGAAGAGAGAAGCTTGGTGTAGCATGCCTACAGAATTTAGGTCCAGTTTGAAGTGAAGAATTGCCTGAGGAGTAGAAGACCTTAGGGTGAGTAAAAGCCTGATGTTTTGCATGTAGATTGGATTGGATTAAGGTTGTCATTCTGCTTGAAAAGGAATGCCACTAAGGCATATAGAAGAAGCAGGACCTTTGGTGTTATATATATAAATTTATTTATTCAGCATTTCGTAATAGAAATCCATAAAAGCATTTTTGTACACATTATACCATAAAATCAAAATACAACCATATTTACAATAAAGAAATTTTTCCAGTGCAAATTTGAGAGGTCTTTCTTAAAAAAGAGATCAAGTCTTTTTCCATTTGATTCAGTTCATTATGATTAAGACAATTTTTCATCACAGATTATTTCTATGTTTAAAAATATATTTTAAAAAATTAACCATGTGATAGCAGGTAATTTCGGAGTCCAAGAGTTGAAGGCGCAACATGGCAGGGCGACACTGTCTTAAGTCCCATGATTTCAGCAGTGGTACCAGCCAAATTTTACGATGAGCATCATGGTAATATTTACAAAACAATACTGTATGTATGGTGGTCTGTACAGATATATCATCGCAAGGACAGTGGCCTAACGTTTGTTCCCAAGTGTTTCTCGTTGGGAAGGCTACTAACCGATGGAAAGGATTTAGTCTAAATCTGGTCAGCAGGAAACGATCAAAGATGCCAATTTCCAGCGTTAGGTAAGGCTGGATAGTGGGGACAAGATGAACCATAATTGCGTGGTGAACAGAGGATTTCCCTATTTCACTTGCGAGTCTTATTCCGTCTAAGTGGTTCAGGGCCATTTCTTTTAACTCCTTCTTGGATATTTCAGTGATTTTTTCCGGTGTTATATAATAATCCTCTAGGCCTAGATCTATAAAGAAGTTTTGTAGCAGGGTTTCCGTTCTCCCACAGAACTGTGCATAGAGATCTAGAACCTCAGTGAGTTAGGATGATCCAAAACTCATCTTAGTGTCAGAAATCTCCTTACCTAGCTAGCTACAGTGTCTCATGGATCATTATGGAATGAACCATGTCTTAGACAAACCAGAACATGATCTTTAGAATACCTCAGGAATCGTGGAACACATGAACACTCTTTCGTTATATAATCATTTCAAACCAAAACTGGGAGTCAAAGAACACAAGTGCAAGTTTGAAATATTTATTATTCAATGCAAAGTTCTCAAACGCAGTATCTTGTATAATACCAAAATGCAGATTATAAAAATCAGAGTTAGCAGCATAGTCACTAATCCATAGTAAGCAAAAGGTGCTAGCATGTTATAATGCAAAACCTATAGAAATCTATAGCACCTATATTTCGCGCACCCTATCTTGCATATTATTTTATATATATATGAAGGTCTCATTCGGGCTTTAGCAGGGCGGCCCCATACCTCTCAATGTCAGTAGGAGCAGTTCACATCAACAGCTACCAGCTCTCTCCATGCGCAGCACCAAGTGTCCACGTTCATTCCGTGTAACTCTATCTTAAACCCGCATAGAGCCCAAAATGTTGGCATCAACATTATTTGTGTTATGTCTAATGTGGTGCGAGGATCAGGCCTCTCAGCAACCTTGTGTTAGGTTAATCTTGGAGTGTGCAGCTCTCAGTGTGCAGACAGTTGTACCAAGTGTACCAGGCAAAGCTGATAGCATAGAAATAACATATTATTCTCAAATAAACCACCTCACCGCTTCTAGGGTGAAAGCTACAACAACAAGTATGTGTCGTGTGCAAAACTGAAGCCGAAGGCAAACCGGCTGTTTAAACATGTAATACACTCATGCTAACTTAACGCCATATATGTAATGAAGTATCCATATGACACCCCCCCATTGGTCCGAGCACCGTCAAACATAAGGGAAAAGGCAATACTAAATCAGACACAACAATTGAAAGCAAAGTTCAATGATCTTGAGCTAAAATAAGCTAAAATTATGTATGAATGAATATGTATGAATGCCTACAGTGGCCTCAAATCTAAAAATAAAAACAAAACTTTTGAACCAAAAGTCATCCACCAGGTCTCAAAAATATGAAACGTAGGACCAGGTTTCATCAATTCAAATGTTTGTAAGAGAAAAAACAGGGCACGTATCCGATTTCCAAAGTCATGTGCCACATTGACGTTATCCCCAGCGACATCACATGATTGTACACTCCATCAGCTGAACATAGTCCATCCCTCCAATCCAGCGAGGGGAAAGTCATATTTCACAACAAAGCATTCCTCCCAGGCATCTCACGATTGGAAAGTATATGCAAAGAAAGTTGCCACAGCCTCCAGCATGAAATCACTGCCATCATCCGAAAATAGTTCAGCAATCCAATTTAGCAATGGGAAAGAACATACGTGCTCCTCCAGCATCGGATCCTCCTGTAACGTCAGAGGACAACTCGGTGGGTTCACCAGATCGCTGTGTGTCAGAAAGGCATCCGCCGCGGCAGAGATCTCCCATTGGCCCAGAACTCCATTTATCGCTGCCAAGGCCATAACTCTCTCGCCAGAACAGATCAGCTCGTGAGCCACCACGGGACGCATTAGCTGATCAAAATCGACGTCAGGAGCAGTCCTCAAGCATAGGCACAAATCAATGGCCCAATCGAACTCGCAGCTCAGGCAGTGAAACACAGGTTGGACACACGTGAAGTCGGTGAACCGAAATGACAATCTATAGGCCGTGCTTAATGCTGCAAGCGGCAATGTTCCATAGTAATTGAGCATCCGATTACGACACAGGGTCAGGAGGCGTTGAATGGCGTCTTGCGCAGGATGGGCATCCATGTTTTATGAAGAAAAACACCAACAGAAAGCCCGCGGCCACAGCCAGCAAAACAGGTATTCCACCAAACAAACTCGAAAAAATAGTGTGGAAAAACGTGGGAATGATACCAAAAACTTTTTCAAACGTAGTCACGAGGCCACTGCTTACCAGTTTAAAAAAATGTGCAAGGTCAGTCGTTGAAGAAGCATTAAAAATCTGGTGTACCAGCTCGCAGAAATGAAATGGCAAATCAGTGTTTAAGAGCGCCTGCACCTCTGTGCGGGTGTTGGCTATGTGAAGGACATAAGTTTCCCGGGCCGAACTCAGGGTCACTTGTTTTTGAGACAAAAGGGCCCTTATTCTGCTTAAACCATTGAATTTCGCTTCCAAGGTTGGGATTCGTGGCCAGATGGATACATCTGAAGAGCCATGCGTGGGTGGGTATAGAACGTTCTTGCAGCACACTACACGCTCTGATACAGTAACTATATAAGCCACACCAATTAATAAACCACAACATAATTCGTTGTTTAAAAGCAAATAACTACCATTAGCTAATAATGTAAATGTGGGAACTACTGCTGGAACCGGCGTGCCTTTTAAAACACAAGCTAAATTTGGGCGGTCCTGATTACAAGACCCGTGTAACTGAATGTGTCTACATATTAATGAATGGTCAGGTGACTGTGTGCATTCCTCACCATTAAGATTCACTTCTTGTCCATCTTTCAGACATCTGTATGTGTATGGTAATGACCATGCCTCATGTAGGAATGCATTGCCTAGCGGTTCATATCGTCCTATAGCAATATAACGCATACAGTTAGTAAATTTATATAAAGGGAATGGTAATGTAATTAATCCATGAATAAGCCATGTGGCAGTAGTGGTTTCAGCAACAGAGAAAGGCAAGGACTCTAGCTTTTCAATATGTAGCATAGAAAATGAAGCATCACGCATTGAAAGCATGCATTGTTTCTCAGTAAGATTAAAAGGAGCAAAGAGGGATGAAACGTTCAATGATGTCCAGGGAACTCGACCAGCCTTAAGAGTCTGTAGCGTCCATGCAAACTGCATTACAGAACGCAATTGATTTTGTCCATGGTATAACGTGGACACTTCATCATGTACAATGTCAACAACAGAAGAAACAATATTATCCAATGTGTAAATTCTGGAAGAAAGCATGTTAATACTGTTATCGACCACTGCAAGCACTTTTTCCAAATTTGCTTGATCAATAGCTCTCAGGCGTTTTGCTGCCTCAACTTGTGAAAATTTCCAAATCTCATTGTATATAGCATAAAGAAAGCGTTTAGATCTACCCCTAGCTGGGCCTTTTATAAAATCATTTAGATCTATATCTTCATTCAACTGGGACAGATGCAGTTTAACTGCAGCCAAAGTGGAATGTTGTAACCATGTCTGACACAATTTGCCTACTGAATAAGTAGTAACAGTGTGATCTGTTTCAAACCTGGGATCTGGCCTGATGTGTGTAAAACCTTCAGACAAACCCAAAAATCTACGTTGGCAAGCATCAGTGCTTCTTTGCCACAAAAGCCACCCCTCCGGATCAAAATGGGAAATATTAAAGGAGGAATTCTGCAAAAGCGCTTGTATCCCATTGATGGATATTGTAGTGAAATTACTCCAACCTGAATATTCTTCTAAGTCAGGGATAGTAGGGGTATTTAATTTTTTAGATGTAGCCAATCCAAAACACGTTGTTTGAGAAACAGTAGAATTTAAAAACAACATGTGATTCGGGATGAGACATGCACGATGCAAAGCCTCAGTGCCTTGTACCTGCCAATCTTTGGTACCCCAAACCGATTTAAGGTCAATAGCATCCTTCCATAACTCATAGCCATCCACAGATAACCTATCTAAAAAGGACTTTGAATACAGCAATTTTGTATCTGTAAGTCTAACTTTGGGTATGAATTTCTGGTTCACTTTAAAATAAAACGATTCAGGATTTGATTGATTAAAATCTGTAAAATAAGAGTATTTTCCCAGAAATGTACTTGAGCTCCCCTGTAAGGGAGTAGGGCAATGTTCCCACTGAGTGTAATTCACAGGAACCCTCCTGGAACTTGTCTTGTGTAAGAAATGATTCCCATAATGTTGATAACAAAACAAATCACCATAATTGACAGAATCTAAGTACAAATCCTCAGCATCAAAGGCCGCATAATATTTCAAATCAGAGAACAATGCTTCTACAGCCTGAAGATCCCAGTCATCAGAACGGACATTTTGCTTAATCACATCTCCCATGTTTACTCTAAGCACATTAGGAACATTAATAACTTCTGTGGGGCCATGTATCTGAAACCTAACCGCATCCCACACAATCCCATCAAGGACTGGCCAAGCAGTAATCTGTACTGAATGTAAGTCTCTCTTTAGTCTGTGTACTGAATGTGAGGAGGACAGAGGGGCCAATGTTCCATTAAGGTACCGAATTCCTGTTCTTTCTATCACATAATGGCCATCGATCAAGCGGAAAAAATAAAACACAAAACCAATTGACATAAAAAGATAAAATGAAAATAGTATCAGCCAAACATATGTCCAAGGTGGAATTAGAAAATGTTTTTTAAACAACGTGGCATATTTTGCAATAGTCGATGGTTTCTTTGAAAGTTCCGAATCAGAGTCAAAAGAGAATCTGGATTGGTTAGCCAAACGAGCTTGTAAATCGGACATGGATAAATCAGCAGGATCTGCATAGGTCAGCTCATCAATGTTAGCAAGAGGAATAGTATTTAATAAAGGACTGGATAAAGCAGGCATCTCGAGGGACACCTCCTGATCTGTACCAGATGTAATAGCCAGCACAGAGTTCCTCACCATGGAAGGACAGGATGCAGCCGGTGTCATGCTATGAAGAATCGGCCACCCTGTGTGTCTTGACATTGTCAATAGAAATAAATCTGTTTTCTTTACGACCTGGAAGTGGTGGTAAAATGACTGTTCTTGTGCTCTTCACTCCAAGGACTCGAACCGGCGGTCGATATGAGGGACCAAACTCTTTCTTGTTATCGATCTTCTCTCGAACCAGTTCTCCAACTTGGGGTAGCCAGCCAACTACCGGGATCTGCAACGCATCATCCGATGTGGAGGGCAAGTGTTCCTTTGCAAGACTGTCTCTGGTCTTTTGTAGATCCTGTAAAACATTGCAATGTTCATCTACGTCAAAGGCCGCGGCCTGGGCCTGGCAGTCTGCACCATCAAGGTCAGGGACGTACATCTTGATACCAAAGAGCATTTTGTATGGGGTCCGCCCACCCAGAGACCTTCTAGGGAGATTATTAAGCGCACGCTGCACGCCATAGAGGTGGGTCAGCCAGTTTCTACCAGTGCCTATAACACGGGCTGTCAAAGATTGCTTTAAGTCGCGGTTCATTCTTTCTACTACAGAATTGCCCTCAGGCCTGTAGGGGCTTGAAAACTTCACCTGTACTCCCAACGAAACCATAGCATCCTTATACGCCTTAGAGGCGAAAGCCGGACCCTGGTCCGAATGGAAAGTACCACAAGCAAAGATTCCCACAAAGACACGCAAATCCTTAATGACAGTTCGCGAATCAGCGCTTCGATGCGGCCATACCCATACAAAGCGTGTGCATGAGTCAACTGCTACTAAGATGTATTTATAAGCAGTATCAGAAGAAAAAGGACCGCAGTGATCCAAATAAACGCAACCAAGCGGTTTATTAGAGATGCACAACTGTGTCTGAGGCGGACGCGCAGCAGTAGAAGGCTTAATCTGCTGACAAATGTCACACATAAGGACATAATCGCGCGTCTGTTTGTACAGTCCCCGCCACCAGAACCTCTGTTGTAGCTGAGACACAGTGGCTGAGACGCCCGCATGCGCAGACGCCACACCTTCATGAGCCGCTGTAATCAGAGAAGCTCTGCGATCCGAGTTGGGAACTAAACGCTCTCCAACTTCAGGAATTTTCACATAAGGAACCTTATCGGGACTTAAGTGGTATGTGTACTTCGAAGGGAACCCCGCAGGATATTTACCTCCCTTCGCCGTGGCAGCAACAGCCGCCAAGATGTCATCATCTATTTTGCTTTTGGACCTCGTGACCGCTGCAACTAAGTATTTTGATACCGCTGACTTCGCTGCTTCATCAGCAAGCGAGTTGCCAACAGCGTGGACTCCCACGCGCTGGTGGCCGAGAGTATGAATCACAAACACGAGCGGCAGTTTCTCTTTAAGTTCCGCCACTCGGACCCAGATCATTTTATGTTTTATTGTGCTACCCTTGGAATCACGAAAATCATTCTGAATCCAAAAGAACAAGTTCTCATTGTAAGACTGGACACAGTAGTAAGAATCACTTACGATTAAAGTCGTCACACAAGGATCAGCGTACTCCAATGCAAGCATAAGAGCACGAAGCTCTGCCAACTGTGCGGTGCAGTCCCCTAGCGTTTGCGTGTGCACAACACTGGACTTGAACTCATCGTTCACCATGGCACCGACCACAATGGCGCAAGCGGAAACGTAGGCGTGTTTAGAGCCATGCGCAACCTGCGCCGAACCATCCGTGTAAATGATACAATGGAAATCCTCCAACGGCCGCATTGCTAAAGGAGCAGGATGAACAAATTCATACTGTAAATACTCCTGCGACCGTAAAGCGGCGTCAAAAATAAACGTGACATCCTGAGATGTCAAGGATGTAGCCCACTGAATCCACCGAGGGTGCAAAGCTTTAGAATTCGGTACACTGGCTTTCGTGACCGCCTCCAAGGCTGGACACGGGGTGACAACCAACATGCGCTTTCCCTGCGACAGGGCACGTTCCTTAAGAATTGCCATCTGCACAGCCGTTAAAACTTTCTCCACAGTGGAAAAACGCAGTTCAGCTGAAGTGTACAAGTGTGACTTGTAAGCAATAGGTACAGTATCCCCTTCATTAAAAGTCAGGTACGTGAAACCCACCGTCCCAGGGATAATTCTTATCACCAGGTTGGTCTGGTTATCACGAGTCTGTAAGTAGTCAGAAGCTAGCATATCAGCCTGCAAGGACTGCAGAATGGCTGAATGCTCAGGCAGCCAGCATGATTTGGAAAAAGATGGTTGTACCAAGGCATATAAAGGCTTGATACGCTGGGCATATTCCGGAATGTATGTCCTCCCGAAATTTAAAAAACCCAGCAAAGACTGTAATTTTTTCAGCGTTGTCGGAGAGCGCAACTGCGCGCACTTCTCCAGGAACTGAGGAGCCAATCCCTTTCCTTCATGGTTAAGTTCATAACCTAGAAACAACACTGTGTACTCCGCAATGTGCGATTTTGCAAAGTTAAACTTGTAACCCATGTCTGCAAAGTTACAAATTATGCTGTTTACTCGACACAGATGCACCCAAAGCTCGTCGTCTGTGAGAAAAATATCATCCACATATGAACATGCAACTGGATCGAAACTCTCTAAAAGAGAGACTATGCGGGCGGAAAACACTCCAGGACTATTTTTATATCCCATTGGGAGTCGATTAAACTTTTTTTGTACGCCGCCGCACGTAAAACTCGTCCATTGGGAACTTAGACCATCTAATCTATGTGCATAAAAACCATTGGAAATGTCAAGCGTGGTTTTGAACCGTTTACGCTCAAGACTATTCACTAGGGCAGAGCCGTGAGTATTCTGTACTGCACAGTTACGGCAATGCGAGTTCAAATGCCGGTAATCCAAAACCAGACGATATGATCCGTCCGGCTTGTTAACAGTAAAAAGGGGATTATTCATCGGTGACACACAAGTTTCAATTACACCTTGATATTCCAATTGTTCAAGGATAGCCGCGACCGAAGCTTTAGCTTCACGCCGTATGGGATATTGGGGTTGTGGCTGCGGCTGTGACCGTAACGGAATCTCATGGCTAGGGGACAATTTATCCCAGCCACACTGATTCCGGTACACAGCCGGCGCAAGCGCCAGAGCCCACTCTTCTGCAAAATGCAGCGCTTCCACTCTCGGCACAGTGTGCGCGAAACTGGGGAGGATTACCTCCTCCCCTCGCGGAGCTGCGAGAACAAAAGGTGGGGGCCAGTCAGCCTCCGAAAGCAAAATGTCATACGTATCCGAAAGATTTTCCCAAAATACCCCTTTTACAGTTCGCTGCATGTCACCTTCAATTAACAGGACAAAGTCTTTCAGGGGGAGCAACATGTGTATCAGCTGTTTCAATCACAATAAAAGTCTCAGTCGCTGTCACCTTCAACAGTGGACGGAGGGCCTCTCTCACTATGGTAATCTCCGCCGCGCTGTCCAGCAAGGTCAGAGCCCACGTCAGATTCCGAAGCCGCGTTCTCACTATCTGGGGCATATCGATGCGCCGTTAAGGCAGCGACTTTCTTCTTGGCAAACTGCGGTCTCTTTGGCGTAGAGTCGTCCCGCTGATCGCCTTCACTGCGTGTGCGGGGCTGGCCACGTCCTTGCTGGCCACCCCTGCCCCTGCCGCCCCCTCCACCACCGGTTGACGGAGCCGATGAGTCCTGAAAGGAACGAGGAGAGCGTTGGTCAGATGCCTGATATCTCTCAGGCGATTTAATCGTAGCGCGATCGCGCAATTCATAAACTCGCTATGACTGCGCAGGTTGTGAAGGCGCCGGACTCGAAACCTGTGTCTGTTGTTGTTGTTGCTTACCCTGATTCTGCTTTTTAGGCCAATTTTGTTTTTTGGACTTGGGCTGTCCACCTGTTTCCGAAGACTGTCCCTGGGGCTGCTTCTTTTCCTTTTCAAGAAAAACCTTTGCACCCTTAGAATTGCGGCCAACCGTTTTATAAGCCGCCACAATAATTTTTGCCAGCTGACGGGGTTTCTCGGCATCGGGAATTAACGCCAGACCATTGGCCACCTGAAAGTTCACAGCATCCCCTTTTACATTGGCAAGGATAATACCGCAAACTGTCTCAAATGAACCGTTCAGGCGCATACCCAACTCAACCGCCGATTCAGGTCCGTGATCATCTTGAACCCGTTTGAGGATCGCAGACAGGTTCGACACTGTCGGTGTGCCAAAGCACCTCGAGTAAACCGCTGCAAAAGTCTTACCCCATGTTTCACAGTCAGCAAGTTCAGGGGCTAAATCCTTCGGTAAACTAAGCGTAAGAATCCGGTGTTTTTCACCCGGAGTCGTATTAGGAAACACAGCCTCCAGCTGGTCGAATTTCTCGGCAAGCCAGTAAGGAAAATCATCCTTATTTTCTGGCTTTCTGCCCATAACGGAATTCACCATGACAGGACTGATTTTCAAACCAGCCTGTTCCGCTCGAAGCTGCGCACCTGCGGGGGCAGCGCCATGTATATTACGACCAATGTAATGAACAAGCGCTCTAATCACGTCAACCGCGACATCATGCAGACGTCGCAAATCACCCACATTACAAGTGGCGCGATTAGGATGAGGAGTAAATCCGCCCAAGGCGGGCCAGGCTGTGCCCGGAACGGACAACGGACCTAACCTCGGAGCCGTTAAAGAGTGGGGTAGGACGCCACCAAACCAAACTCCGTGCTGCCAAGCATCGATAGGTACTTCCAGTGCTCTGTACGGAGCATAAGCCGCCGGAACAGCCGAGGCAGTGTACGAGTGGTAGACGCCCGAATTAGCGTTTACTTCCGGAAACGTCACCCAGGAATAAAACAATTCGTACGGGTACCCATGTTCCGCACTCACCACTAGAACCACAGCCAAACCTTCCGCAGGGACATTATATGCCCTCAAGTGGTCACGAACCGCGACGCGGCTATGCTGCGCTATTTCCACGGCCATGGTAGCACCGGAAGTTAAAAAAGGACAAAGAACACTTTATAGCACAACTGGGTAGTAATTCAAAGAAACCGTTTAAAGTAGAATTCAAGCTTGAAAAGACCTATTTCAAAAATAGGTAGGTTTTTCCGACACCACCGTTTACCGGAAACGGGAATGAAGGTGTTAAGGTTTGAATGATATACTACTCGAGTGTCATGAAATACGGCCAACCAATCCGTTGGGCGCCATGTAGCAGGGTTTCCGTTCTCCCACAGAACTGTGCATAGAGATCTAGAACCTCAGTGAGTTAGGATGATCCAAAACTCATCTTAGTGTCAGAAATCTCCTTACCTAGCCAGCTACAGTGTCTCATGGATCATTATGGAATGAACCATGTCTTAGACAAACCAGAACATGATCTTTAGAATACCTCAGGAATCGTGGAACACATGAACACTCTTTCGTTATATAATCATTTCAAACCAAAACTGGGAGTCAAAGAACACAAGTGCAAGTTTGAAATATTTATTATTCAATGCAAAGTTCTCAAACGCAGTATCTTGTATAATACCAAAATGCAGATTATAAAAATCAGAGTTAGCAGCATAGTCACTAATCCATAGTAAGCAAAAGGTGCTAGCATGTTATAATGCAAAACCTATAGAAATCTATAGCACCTATATTTCGCGCACCCTATCTTGCATATTATTTTATATATATATGAAGGTCTCATTCGGGCTTTAGCAGGGCGGCCCCATACCTCTCAATGTCAGTAGGAGCAGTTCACATCAACAGCTACCAGCTCTCTCCATGCGCAGCACCAAGTGTCCACGTTCATTCCGTGTAACTCTATCTTAAACCCGCATAGAGCCCAAAATGTTGGCATCAACATTATTTGTGTTATGTCTAATGTGGTGCGAGGATCAGGCCTCTCAGCAACCTTGTGTTAGGTTAATCTTGGAGTGTGCAGCTCTCAGTGTGCAGACAGTTGTACCAAGTGTACCAGGCAAAGCTGATAGCATAGAAATAACATATTATTCTCAAATAAACCACCTCACCGCTTCTAGGGTGAAAGCTACAACAACAAGTATGTGTCGTGTGCAAAACTGAAGCCGAAGGCAAACCAGCTGTTTAAACATGTAATACACTCATGCTAACTTAACGCCATATATGTAATGAAGTATCCATATGACAGTTTCTAATATAGGCAAGCCATTTTATATCTCCTGAATGATCTAGTGCCATAGAATCCACCATAATTCCTCTAGTTAGCATATTTTTTTCTGAGGTCCAGATACGCCTCCATAATAGGAGAGGTTGAATTTTAGCCAGATCCTCAATGCAAGGTATGCCTAATTCAATATGGGATGCGTATATAGAAATTCGCCTCGGTGCAACCAGAAGAAATCTTAGAAAGAAGTTTTCTGCCACCTGTAAAGCGCTGACATCGACATGCCCCCAAGCCCCAGCTCCATACAGAGCTACTGCTCGGCATTTTGCATTGTAGATGTTCAGCATTTCCACAGGGGATCGTTTACCTAGTTTTTGTGAAAAAGCCATTAATGCAGCTGTTGCGCGCTTAAGGGAATGTTTTCGAGCCTCAACTGCCGCTTTTCAATTTAATTTGTCGTCTATTGTAATCCCTAGGTAGGGGTACTGGGCCGTAGTTTCAAGATTTTGGTTATTAAGGGATATGTTTCTGAACCCTTTTTTCCCTTTGCCTGTCACCATTACAAAGGTCTTCTTGATATTGATATGGAGGTCAAGGCTACCCATGAAAACCGCATACCTAGTTAACGCTTTTTGGAGTTCTCGTGGAGTACGGGCCAAGATGACAGCGTCGTCCGCATAAAGCAGAGCGGGAATAGGGCGTTGGTGTTCAAGACCAGAAGCGATGGCATGATTGATAGGCCACCATAAATGGCGGAGAAATGTTTGACTCGCGTGGCCCATGCCCAGGTTAGTTTGGAGGCAATTGTGTCATCTAGTTCCTGATAGTTTCAAGCAATGTCCATTCATTGTTTGTCAATCTGCCAAGGTAAATGCTTCTCCTTCTTCCCAAATGCAAGAAGAAGATAAAGAGAAGATCACCAAATCGTTAGTATTTGCAATGTAGATGATCAATTGCCCGCCCAATTTGGGTGAAAGAGCATCCGGAGAATTTAAGTAATTGGATAAATATATATTTTTATATATATTTTCGGAACAGGAGTGGTGCAAGTTGGAGAGAATACCCCTTGTCCAGGTGTCTGTGGGAAGAGATGTGATTAGGTGTAGCAATAACTGAGCTATGCCTTTGTCGGCCAGTTTATTCCTTGGTTTACTTTATCAAAGACCAAGTTGCAAATAACAAAGAAGTGCATGAACGGTATTATTTGTCTTGATGATTGTGTACGCCATTTAGCACAGGCGCTTAGACGGGGTTGACACATCTCTCACCACAGGATCTCCAGTAATCTCTCGCTCACTGCTGAGACGACAGAAGGTAAACAGGTATCATAGTGCCTGGAGCCAGGCATAGACTATGGATCTTACGGATTGCTTGCCGTGATGCTGTGACATAGTGACATTGTAGCAGGTAGGATCCTGAGGAGAGGTCAGAGAGCATTATTGCTGCTCCCTCCGGACCCACTGATATTCATTTGCAGGGGGCGGAAGAAGGGCAGCAGGGGGCACATTGTGGTCGGTTAGGAGTCACAAGCACATCCGTAAGGAATCCCGGTGGGGAATTCAGCTAGAGGTGAGCCTTCAGAGCATGCAGTGCACTAGGCATGGTGGTAGTGACCAGCACAGTGATTGATGCTGCTAGCTCCTGGGTTTGGGGCCACCAGCAGGCTTTTACTTATGCACCCCCTTGTCCCCTTGCTCTCATGCACCCTTAGCCCCAAAATGAAACGAACACTCTGTCATTTTGATACATACCTTGTGTGATTTTAGACTGCTGTGGTGACAACACCACTCACGTGTGCACTCACAACTTTCAAGTCACAGACCTTCACTGCCCACATAACCATCCCATCTCCAAGAGGAGTCTATAGACATACTGCAATAGTCTAGTGTCACCAAGACGTAGCTGTTTAATCAAGCAAAACACTGTTAGTGGAGGAAATGGCTATCATATATCTGCTATGTATAAACACAAGGGAACAGAGGAAGGCCACACACAGATGGTACAGCAAGTGACTTGAGATAAATAAACCATAATACATGTATCTATAATTCCTCAGTCTGGTGATAAACAGATCACAAGTGTATTGTAGCCAGCAGATTCTTCCTATATACATCCCCCACAGGGTCAGGCACCTGGTGCCAACAATTCTCATTCCCCATCAAGGGTTCTTGAGCAGAAAATGTCATCGACATTTATCTATACAACTTTCATTTTGAAAACAACAAGATAAACCCCAGCACTTCAATTCGTTCAGAAAATTAATTCATGGATAATTATCCTATTCAGTTGCGACCCGCAATTCAGACAATGCACAAATGTGTAGCTTTCTATTGCATTTAATGTGTAAAATACACTCATTAGATAATAACATTGATTCAAAGAATGAATTAGAGTGCAGGTGTTTATATTGTTGTTTAACGTTTTTACACTGGGTTCAATTTAACTAAAGTGATTTGACACCTGTGGTAGTGGGGTGTGTTGTTCTTGACCTCGAGGGGCACCTATATTATAGTTTAAGTATTACTATATAAGAATGATGTGCTACCATTAAACCACCACTACCGTTTTGTCCGGTATTGTAAAGATTTCATTTTTGACTAGGTGAGATATTGAAAATAAACAGTTAGATACACAGCATACAACTCCAGGGCATCGCATAATGTACCGTCCCTGCGGTGGTACCTGTGACTTGACAGGCATCCAGGCGCAGACCCCATTCATAATCAAATCCAGGCAACCCAGAGTAGGGTTGATTGGTCCAGTACCACCAACAGGTCAGTCCCCCTCCAGCCAGTCCGATGCCCGACAAAATCATTACCACATCAAGGAGCCAAAGCCAGCCAATAAGTTCAATATCTAGGGTAGAACCCATCTCTTCAGCTCAAATTTCCATCACTGGGTGATGAGGTCACTGTCAAACTTGCCTCCCCCATCCGCATATGAATTTATTAGAAAAAGCCCCTATGATTGCTTGCATGAAGATTTACTTGTGGAGCACCCTGTAACTATGCAACACCTCACCCTCCTAAGTTGGAGCCAGATATGCCCGAGGGTACCCATCGAAGGCCATGGGAGTATCATTTGCATATAGTGATTGACTTCGTATTTGATTGATTAATATCCCAAGGTGGTGAACTGTTTGTCCAACTGACTTCGGTATGACAACTGACCAAGGCCAGAAAGAGTATGCTGTTCTAACGTTGTTTTTATCCCTTATTTTTGTACAGGGAAGTTTTATTGATCACCTTAGTTTTTGTATCTTTTAAAGCCCATGTGATCCGCTGCTATGAGTCCATTGTTTACATCTGGAGTCACGTTATAACCCATGTACTTTAAACTGCAACGGCAGCTTTATTGATTATGCACTGTGCACTTTAGTTTTCATAGGATTGCTTACTTTAAACCTTTGTTTAAGAAGTATGAATCCAATATTATTAATGCTGCTATGATCTTACTTTTTGCACTTAAAGGACTTGATTTTTGTTTTTATACCGCTATATCCATTCCAAGTGCAATCAAGGTCAGAAGGAGCATGCTGTTCCAACGTCAATTTTATCAGTTTTATTGATCGTGCACTTTAGATCTTGTACCCTTTGAAGCCCATGTGATTCGCTACTATGAGCCCATTGTTTACATCTAGAGTTATGTTATAATCCATGCACTTTAAACTGCAAAGGTAGTTTTATTGATTATACACTGTGCACTTTAGTTCTTGTATCATGCACTTTAAGATCTTGTATCCATCTAAAGCCCATGTGATTCGATCCCCCGTAATGGTAACTATGCTATGCTGTTATAAGCCGATTGTTTACTTCTGGAGTTAGGGTTTAACCTATGCATCTTAACTTATATTTTGTGAAGCTCCGGTGTTACTCTTAACATGTAAAGCTGCAATGTGTTTATTGTTTACATTAAGTAAACTGATGTAACGTACGATTAATAATGGAAATTTGCTACTGTATGTTCATTTAATATGTATGCTGATTTTTATCAATTTTAAATTGTTATGCGTTATATACTGTGTTTTTATGGTTGTCTGTCCCAACCAAATAAAGCTGTTTTGAAGTTGAAGTTGAAGTTGACAACCGACCCAAACATTGATGTTCCAAGGGGCCTGCTTCACTATCAAGAGTGACACAAAATATAAGTCCAGAAGTGTCTGACTCCCTAAGAGAACTTGCCCGTACCCCCCGCATTTATTACCTAGAGAGCCAGAGAGTTGATAAACCCAGAATCCAACATCTTACGCAGGTGGCTGAAGTGGTGTTCCTACCACAGGTGCCCAATGCCCGACCCTTGATGTTTACCTCCTGCAGACACTTGTTCACTCTCCTTCACGGATCTGCTGAACTGCTCACCTGTTCTATGGATACATGAATGGCTTTATTGATTGCCCTGCCTCACATGTCTGGTTTCAGACCTCTTCAGCAGTAGACTCATGGACACTGCACAACTGACTCATGTTCACACCAGAACATGGGCTTCTATGGGAATTCACAAGGGCATATTATCAAGCCCATTATTTCTACTTTAGCTGCAGTTTCCTGCCGCCAAAGCGGCGATAGTTTTAACGCTGTTCTTGATAATATGGCACTTGGAGACTTAGAAAATGTTTTCAGAACAATCAGTTTATTTCATGGCAAACACTCAATCAGGAGAATCCATCAACTAGTCCAACTCTTTTTTTAGCTTTATTCAAATACTGCACCTATGTTCTAGTAATCCGATAGAGATAAATGAGGTAGCAGAGAACATTTGTGGGCTTTCCTCGTCTCTTGCCTAACAGGGACTGGTGATTGGTATAGAGTTCTAGTTCAATGTTTAGGACCCAGATTAATATCCAACCAAATAGGTACAAAAGTGGCAGTTACAGGTTGTGACTAACTAATGCACATTGGTATTATTATCTTAATATCGGGGGAAACACATCGGTGCAGCTAATTTTAAGCATTTGACTTTCTAATGCATATTGATGTTATAATATACTGTAGAAAAATAAATAAAAAAATGTATAGAGGAGCTGACAATGGATGCATTAGATGCAGGTCGCAACCAGGGCATTGGCTTCACATGATTTGTACTTGCCCTATATTGAGTGTATTTTGGACTAGCATTAATGAAATAGTAGTTCCGACGGGTCGAGTGATTCTTCCCTTTACGCTGGGGGTCCTTTTTCGGCCTCCTGTCAAGTCCAAACAATCTCCCTACCAAACTGAATCAGCTCAGTTTCAGAGCTACTTTTGTAGCAAAGTCTTTAACAGATATACCCACAAAAAGCTCAAGGGTGTATTAAGATGTGTAAGGTGAAAAATCCCAAAAGAATGTATGTAAAAGGAATTGGTGCTACTAAGTGATTTAATAAGATTTGGCAAATCTGGGAAAGAGTCGGGTTAGGCCGATTTATTGGAACATGAGCCTTTCAAGCCAAATACAACATTTAGGAGAAGCTAATCACAATTAGCTATAATGAGTATTTTAATAATTATCTGTGATTATTACGCTTGATCTATGTAAATTGACAATTGGATCTTTTGTTTTTTTATTCTTTGTTAATTAGTGTGGGATATAAGAGCCACCATTCACCATCATTGTTAATGTGCATAGTGCCAATTTTTATAAAGTTTCATAATAGTTTGGTTTTGTAAATTTGCCGAATTACTATCTTGAAATATTATTAATTGAGAGGCATACCATATGCTGCATTTTTTTTATATATAAATCATTTTAAAAAAGCTTTATTGCACACATTCCCTGCTCCAGACTATAAATTTGAAAATATGTACAATCTGGCAGGAGAAATACCAACAGTGTCACTCTCCAAAGGACATTACAACCAACAGAGAGTGCACCGACCAGGTAACCCCCAAAAAGTAGCCTTTATCGCTGGTGGCATCTCTAACACTTTGCATCGCAGCAAGTCCCAAATACAAAAGCAGTAAATACCCCAGATAAGCTGAACACAAGCTAAATACAATGTAATGTGGAGAGGAATCATTCAAATCAAGTCTCTTGGCGTTGTCATTGTGTATCTTTTAGACCTGATATTCTTAAGATTGTTTCCCTAAACTTTTTTCTTTTTCCCCCTGGTTTTTGTTGATTCTGTTTTTGTGGCCTTAGGACTCTGGACACTTTCCCATTGTAATGCAGTATAAAGTGCATGCATGGGCACCCTTCCTACACGTGTTGGGAAGTGGTACTTACATGGTTCTTATAAACATGTGCTGAGCCTGCCATTGCAGGTCTAGGCATGCACAATTGCACTTATGCTCAGGTTGGCCTTTCTTAGCCACTACTGATGAGACCATTCTCTACCACTGGAGCACCACCTGTGGTAAGCTTTAAGGGATGAAGCAAGTTGTAGGTGAAAGACAGGGCAGGTACGCATGTGTGTTCCATGCCCAGGTAGTGAAGAGTACCTATGTGTGCTTTCACTACGTAGAGGGTTTGCTCTTCCTGTGGGCTAACATGGGAGAATACTTGAAATTATCTCAGGCTGCAGAATGGGTTTGAAGTGGAGCAGCCTCTTACTGTTTCCAATCATTGGATTCACAATGAAAAACCCTCTTCTGTGGTAAGGGTGGTTTTGTCATTAATCACCACTTCTAGAAAGTGGGCATTTCTCTGATATAAAACGCGTTGGTGTGCCTTTTCACTTGACTCCAATCCACAGGGGAGGTTGGGGGAGCACATCTGTGCATTCTTCAGAGACAGCTATAAACATTGCACATGCAACTGGAATAACAGACCTCTGCCATTTGCGGACCTGGCTGGATAGAATGGTGGAAGAGGTTTTGACACTTGGCTTCTGGAAAGCCTGATCATGGCCCCACTAAACATTAAAATCTACATTCCACTGCCTCATGGCAGGAAGGACTGAAATGTATGGGACACATTTGTGGTTCAAAGGGAAACCTTTTGAACCACCCCCTACTTCAAAAGCACACTACCGTATAACCACTGGTGCCATACTTTAGTAGGGATAAGTTACACTTGTGGAGATGCACAACAGGACAACCCGGAACTGCGTGGTGTACACTCACACTGCCAGAGGAATCTGTTGTGCACCAGGATTATTACTGCCATTGGAAGGGTCCATGCACCCTTCTTGAGTAGTGGCTGGCGTGGGCCAACTACCTGCTGTTGTGTGGCCAGCGCCAAGATACCTTCAAATATTCACACTTAATAAGTTAAATTACCATAACATAACCCTAAAGTATGCTTCCCACAGGCTTATTAAGCTTGCCTCCTGCCTCCTGGAGGTCTCAAGGACATCAAAGACCTTCCGCGAGGGAGCCACATTGTCTACTTGTGACATCTGGAGAGCAATGCCCCCTTAAAGTGCCGACATCGCCACCTGGAACCCAACTGGTAGCGTGGTATGAGCGTCGATCTAAGCATTGAGCCTGGAGACCAGATTGCATGGTACGAAGCTCCAAAAGTGTTGCCCACATCAAAGGAAATGGCCCCTGCATGGTGGGGCCTCAACATGCATAAGCATCTTGTTGGTGGGAAGTGTATTCACCAGATCCGGGATCCAGCATGGCCTGCTTCTTTGGTGTCTCTCGTGTGACACACCAACTGCATGCTCATTGTGTGCGGTGTCCAATTCACAGGTTACAAACCTCAAAGGGAGCACATACCTTTAGTCGCACCTCATTCTACCTCAAAACCCACTGCTGAGCTTGTACCTGAGTGTGTGATCAGCATTGTCTGGTTCGACCCATATCACTAAGCACCGGATGATGTGCCTCCTTTTTAGGGAGGTTCCGAATTTGCACCTCTTCATTGTTTGTGACCGGAACTGTCTGGTGTGACCCGTATCAACGTGCACCGGACGTTGTTCCTCCTTTCCAGGGAGGAAGGACTTTGCAGCTCCTCATCATGTGTTATGTTATGGTATAACTACTTATATAGCACTCAGCTGCCCCAGCAAAAACTGAATGGTGTGACTGAGATCAAAATGCACCAGACATTGCTGCCCTTTCCACGGAGGTACTGAGTTGTGACTTCTTCATTGTGTGTCACCGGAACTGTCTGGTGCAACTCATACAAACGCGCACCAGATGTGACTCATTTCCAGGGAGGTACAAGGGAGAAAATTTGCATTCCGTGGTGCCCAGATTGCTTGGGGGCTACTTTGATCAATGTGTGCCTGATGGGGGGCCTCCTTCTCCTGGAAGGCTCCTCCTGCTTCATCCCACATTCATTGATTGATCCTTTAGTACCCTCATTGCGGTGAATCAACTGCCTTCTCCTCCACCAGCCAGACGACTTCTTGTTTCCAATGAGTATTGCCCAGATCTGGCTTGGGTGGTGAGAGTAACTGGCAGGGCTGAGGAACGCATCTGAGTTCGATCGTAAGTTGGTCAAGAGACTGCATGACCACCCATGTGCTTTGTGGAGCTGGGCTGTTGCTGGAAGGAACATTGTAGAATCCTTTGATTGAACGACTGTCGCCCTCAGCCCGCTTCTGCTCCGCATCACTTGGGTGAACTCTCCGAGTGCTGGCTAAACCTCCTTTTGTCAGCTCCCTCCTAAATAGACCTGCTACCTACCTCCACCTTCTTCCCTTGGACCTTAACTTAGTTTGACTCCAGCCACAATCAGCCTGTTATCAGGGGAAGGGTTTCTTTTATCTCCCATCTGTGGGAGTAGGGTATTTGGGGTTAGAAGGCAGGTGGAAGAGGGCTTGGGCCACGGGGTCTGTGAAGTAATTTAGTACAACAGGTTCATGAAGAAGATCAGGTTTAATAGGAACAAACAGCTTGAACATCCACAGTCAATGAAGAGCCTTGTATTCTCCCAACTCCCCACACATAGAATGTTCACCCCAGAGAGAACAATAACATTCTAAGCATGTGCATAACATTCTACATTAAAGTACAGTAATAAGAAACTAATAAGAATACTACACACCTTCCCCCAATAAAAAAATAAGTACAATACAAAAAAAATTATTATCAGTAAATAAGATCTTTCAATTTGACAGGTGTATACTTGATGCGAGAGCTTTTTCTTAAATCACCAACATTACTGCTCAATTCCCCACCAATCTCACTTTGAATCACATTATTGTTGGTACCAATGGAAGGAGGAGATACATCAGCATTACAAATTTCCCCAGAACTTGATGCACTATCAATAAGGGATGGAAAAGCATCTTTAAAAGAATCAAACAAGGCGGCATGGCATTCATCATGCTCACGAGATTTCAACAAATCAGACTGAGAAGCTTGCAAATCAGGCTGGGAAATATTGTTAGAATTCACCCCTTTGCACAATGATATGCGTCTAAAAGTGCTAAACACTTCAATCACTTTGCAAGGATCAGACCACTTAGCGTATTTATTTCCAAAAGAACCACCAAATTTAACACGCACAAAGTTTCCAACCCTAATTTTAGGAACGTGACCAGCACATGACCGAACACTACCTTTCATTTTCATTTGATAACTCTGAACCTTATTCTTAACTTGAGATAAATTGAAGCTAGTATCACATGGTAATTTCATTTTCAACCACCAAGGTAACAACTTCGACCCAGGTTTCCTTCACCGCAACATTTCAAAAGGTGATACACCAGTGACAGAATTGGGGTAGACCCGGTACGATAAACTAGTAGCACAAAGAGCTTTCTTCCACTTTAAACCATTCTTGATAGCTAATTGTATAGAATCTTTAATTACTCTGTTGAAACGTTCTACCTGACCATTGGCCATCGGGTTATAGTTAGACACTCTCTTATGAACAATGCCACACCTACCAAGAAAAGAAACAAAATCTTTGCTAATAAATTGCGGACCATTATCCGAAACAATTTCTGCTGGAATACCCTCCCGACAAAAAATTTCATCTAAAAACTCGATGACCTGAACAGAACCAATTTTATCCACAATTTTCAACTTCGGCCATTTTGAGAAATAATCACTTAACACCAACGCATATACCTCCTTAGTGGGAAACAAATTGAGAGGGCCAATGATAACAATACCCAGTTTCTTCAAAGGAATAGACACATACTCAACAGGAGAAACCACAGTTGATAGAGCTTTAACGGATTTGTCACTGTTAGCACAGGGAGGACACAAACGGACCCATCTGTCTACAATGGCATCAACACCCGGCCACCAATAAAATTCTCTGATAGGTCTTTTTGTACTAGACATACCCATATGTCCTTCATGGGCCATAGAAATAATTTTTTCTCTCATACCAAGCGGAGGAACAATTTTATCACCTCTAGAAACAAAACCACGAGAAAACATAAGCTCATCCTGTATCTTACAAAAAGACAGCAAATCACCAGATAATTTCCTTTCCTCAGGCCATCCAATTTGAATAAACTTGACAACACTTGACAGAGCAGTATCACTGCACATAGCTGCTTTCCATTCAGCTTCAGAGATAGCATCAGAAGAAACATTAGAATCATCATTATTAACATCATCCATGGTATACGCAACATCCAGATCATTACAACTATTAAAAGGAATCTTGAGTATCACGTAACGGCAAACGAGACATACAGTCGGTGTGTACATTTAAACGACCTGGAACATACTCCACTGCATATATAAACTCTTGCAATTTAGCAGCTAAGCGTGGTAATCGAGCGGTAAGCGTTCTACCACCACCAGCAGCTAACATGTGTATTAAAGGCTTGTGATCTGTACGCAAACGAAATTTCGTGCACCACAAAAATTGTCGAAAGTGTTGTGCAGCCCAAGTGCATGCTAACAATTCTTTTCCTATAGTGGAGTATTTGTATTCAGCCCCACGTAAAGTTCTTGACGCATATGAGACTACATACTCTTCACCTTTGTTGCTTTGCATCAAAACCGAGCCCAAACCAACATTCCATCCACAGCAACATTACATTCCTTCCCAACTTCAAAAGGTCTTAGAAAAGGAGCATTAACTATTTCTCTCTTAAGTGATTCAAAAGCAGTTTGATGTTCGTCTTCCCATGTGAATTTTACATTCTTCTTTAACATAGATCTTAGAACATGAACTTTAGAAGAATAATCCTGTACAAATTTACTATAAAATTCTGTGAGACCAAGAAATGATACCAGTTGTTCTCTGGTCGACAGAGAAGGAGCATTAGAAATACTTTGGATATGATTAAATTTAGTTTTAATGCCATTGCTGGAAATCTCATGTCCCAAATACTCTACTTTATTTTGCCTAAATTTACATTTAGCAAATTTTAAAGTTAAACCTTTGTCTTGTACCAGTTTCAATACTAAGTCTAAATTTTTATCGTGATCTTCGATATCCTTACCAAAAATCAAGATATCATCTTGAAAAGCCACCGCACCCACACAATCTTCCAACACCTCTTTCATGAGTCTTTGAAAAACTGACGCTGCACTAGCTAAGCCAAACGGCATGCGGCAAAATTGAAACATACCCTCAGGTGTAATAAAGGTTGTCAGAAATTTTGAGTCTTTGTGTAATGTTACCTGGTGGTAAGCACTAGCCAAGTCAATAGTCGAAAAAATACGGGCACCAGACAAAGTAGAAATCAGCTCATGTATATGGGGTAATGGGTGTCTAAATTTCTCAGATTGTTCAATCCCTTTAGCAATATTTAACACAGCACTAAGTGAAGACTCAGTACCCATTCATAAACGTTCTTGTATTTTCTTACTTTTGGTCTTCATCATAATTTGGTCCCTTAATACCTGCTCAAAATTAATGGTCTCAAAAGCACAAGATCCAGCCAAGGTACACAAAGCTGTTACGTAATCCTCTATGGATTCTTCGTCCTTTTGAGCACGTGAGTAAAATTTATATCTCTCCATTACAGTATTAATTTTCCTACCAAATCTAATTTTCATCTGTTGAACAGTAGTTTCAAAAACATTGGTGTCACCTGAACTTTCTATGGCAGGTAAATTTGCTAGTTCCTTTAAACCAGCTCCTCCCAAACAATGTTTTAATAAAGCTAATTTTCTCTTAGCAGAACAACCATCCTCTTCGTCAACATAGGCTAAAAACATAGGATACCAAAGATCCCATTCCATTTTAGGTTCACCTACAGTAGGTAGGAAATGTGGAGGTGCAACAATGTTAGACATGCTAATACAGTTGAAATAAAATCAAATACACAATAGCAAATGTCGCATTAAAAACCTAAAAGAAAGAAGTAGTTATAAAATAATTAACTAACATAAGAAAAATGGTTGCCAAAATCCAAAGTCTGCTGTTCTGTATGAGAATAATCTTTTTTTTTCCTTAACGCGTACAAAAACCAAGTTGAAACTCCAATTTGGATCAAATAGCAAATTATGTGAAATCTTTAGTAAAATAAGATCATATTCAGACTTAAAACCAACTTTTGTTCCTTGCGCGATGTACAATATTTCAGATTGCAGTCCTCTTCGTCGACTTGTGTATCCAGTTGCTAGGTAACGCGACTACAAAATGGTGGTCATTACGTTGCATGTGAAGTCATGCGATGAAGTCATCACGCATGAGCCACAACGAGTAGAGCTGTCGAGAAACAGAACACAAAGAACATTCGAGCGTTCATCTGTCAACAATGTCACTGAAGGTATGTACACTGTACACGCTCAAGTAGAAGGATGCAGTTTCAAAAAATGCTGGGATTGTACGTTATAGATTTACAAAAGATGCAATGGAGGTAAACACACCGCTGCTCGAACGCAACAGCCGATTCAAACTTCTTTTTCCGTCCGATATTGACAGCGAAAACACGTACACGACATCATTAATACAGTGTTTCAAATGAAATTACCCCTTTCTACTTACAAGTTGTTCAGGTAGATCACTGCAAATTACTCGATTTCCAATGAATTCTTTGGCTTCTTGTTCCAATATACACCTCGAAATTACTTCAAGCCAAGAAATTAGTTAGCTAAACACATCGGGTGCATACAATATAGAAATATCTTGAGTCCAAAGAAGGAGAAAAAAATAAAAAATATCAGAAGCCACTGTACCACTGCTACATATATTTTTTTAAAAAAACAACACAGGCGCTGGTGCAATCAAAGCACGTAATGTAAAACAGCCGCAGGTGCTATAAAATCACATGAAGTAGTATATAAAAATGAATACCTGAAATAAGTGAATGCTGTCTGTCCATAAAACCTTTCTAAAATGTTCTTAAAATCCCGATTGTCGCCAATTCATGAAGTAATTTAGTACAACAGGTTCATAAAGAAGAAGATCAGGTTTAATAGGAACAAATAGCTTGAACATCCACAGTCAATGAAGAGCCTTGTATTCTCCCAACTCCCCACACATAGAATGTTCACCCCAGAGAGAACAATAACATTCTAAGCATGTGCATAACATTCTACACTAAAGTACAGTAATAAGAAACTAATAAGAATACTACAGTCTGCCTTTGTATTATCAAATGACCAGCCGGATATCAGTTGCACCATGTCAAGGTGCTCTGTGGGTGTGTGTAATATGTGTGTGGTGGGTGTGTGTGCTCATACGGACCTGTCTGATATCTGTTGCACCATGTATCTGTGCTCAGTGAGTGAGGTGGTGTGACAGCATGAGGACTGCCTGTTAGAAATTATACCACACAGTAGTTTTGCTTTACACGTTGATTTCTTGCCAAATAGAATATTACATTTGACATTGGTTTTACCTATGTGGTTTGGCCCATGGGGCTATTTTAATGTGTTGTAATTATCTGTGTGTGCACATTTCTGATATTGTTGTGATATGGGATGTACCCTCTGACTATGTGGTAATGAACTGTAATAATTGCCAGGGTGGGCCAAGGACTGACAGAGTTTCGCAGTGCATAAAATTGTGAGGGGTAAAGTAGGATCTCTCTCAAGTGTGCATACTATTGATGTAATTTGAAGACAGTTGGGCCTAGTATCCCTAGCCCTATTTCCAAATGTGATTAATGTCCAGAAATACCATGTGTTCATGTTGCGTTAGTTAATGTGTGTTGAATACAAACTTTAATTGCATACACTATGTGTGAAGCCTCTTTTGTGACTCTGCGTGGTTATTGTATAAGAGTGCTGTGTCAATGCTTTACTAATTTCTTCTATGATAAGCCTGACTGCTCAGTGCCAAGCTACCCAAGGGTGAGTGCAGGTTATACAGTGAGTGTAATCACCCACCCCTGATGGGAGTGGTAGGTTCTGCCTGACCAGGGCACTGCTGAAGCCAGCAAGAACGTGCCAGTTCCACCAGTATGCGCAACCAATGAACATAGAATTATACAAACAAATATCCAATACAAATGTTAAAACAGTTCTGGATATTGCCCGCACTCAATGGAATTCCATATAATGTGTAATGATTTGCACCACCATTGACAATTAAATATTCAATACTGCACAATTTGAATCTTTTTCTATTTATAAACATCCACTAAAAACATCCTCAACACCAAAAAAGGAGGTTTGAACCATATAACCATAAAACAAGAGTGCTAACAGCGCAAGTATTTGAAAGACATTGAAATGTCTCCCAAGGTTACGTCAGTTCATCTGGGAGACTTAGGTTTTTAACCCCAAAAATCAATGAGAAATCTCCAGCGGGGGCTGCTGTACTCCATGAAACCCCCAGAAAGAGTGATCAACATTGATGATGCCCCCTCCCCTCCTGGGAACCACAGAAGTAAATTAGATAAAATGCACATTGGTATTGTGGCCTTCCTTCAATATGGGGACCCATTCCAAAACCACTCTCAGGTGTTGCTTATTTTCTTTTCAAACGCACAGGCTTTTGGTGTGACTTTGCTTTAGGTGTGCAGGATCCTGCAGTCTCCTAGTCCCTTTCGGTCCCCCATGCCTGCCAGAACCTTCAAGAGCCTTCACTGGAGCCAGATATCTCTTCTGCCCCTCATGTGCTGATTGTAGTCAGAGATGTCTTCAGTCACACACTGCCTTCATTCACTGCCCTGCCTTGGACCTACTGTGGAAGGGTGCAGTGATTCTCAATGCTTCTTTGGACTCCAGGGCACCAGAGTCTGTCATGTATAATATATTATCTGGTGCTTGAAGATGATTGTGTTGTCAGTCCCCCAGACAAGCAATAATTGTTGGGAAAACACAAGTGCTCTCACGGGCAACCTTGTCATGGGGGCTCTGGACATTCACAGGGGCACGTAGGCCTTAGTTATATTTCTATGGGATTCACATTCCAGAAACAAAAGGGAACACATAAAAATAAAAAATAAAAAAACGAAAGGAATGCTGCATTGCCAATTACTGAAGTGCACTCATATTTAAGCAAACATGTACCTGTGATCAGCTGAAATGGTCTGAGGGCAATAAAGCAGACAGCTTTCCAGGTCAAAAAAGATAAACAAGAATTGGCAAAGCCAATCAGTCTGGCCTTTCACATAGCTAAAGCAACTCAAGAAATTACTCAATGCCTTTTTCAAGACAGAACACACAGAGTGAAGTCTTTAACAAGTCTGCAGGCCTTCATAATTGTCCTAGTTCTCCCTCTTATGTCAGAAACAACTGAAAACAAGTCTTTACAAGCCTACAAAAACCTGTGTTGCTACTAAATATCCATCTTGAGTAAGATGCGACTGCTTCAATCGTCCTTCACAACATTGAAAGGTTGTGGCTTCAACATAAAAATCTACATATCCACTTATGGGTCCAGGGGAAGGTGGTGTGGTGACCCGTTCCTGAGAAATCTTGAGTCCCAGGAACCCTATCGCATTGGCCTCTTCTGTCTTTTTAACAGGAGGTGAGTGCATGACTTCTCTCCCAGAGCCACTACTGGCCCCAGGGACACAATCCCCTGGATCCTCAAGGGAGTTAAACAGTACTCACCAGGGCCCCCTCAAAACACTATGTGGGGGGCTGCGGGAGGAGCTCCAAGGCCCCCGCTGCCGTAGACAGTTCCTCAGTCAGCACTATACTGGGAGCTGAAGCCGGCATCTTTCCTTTGCTCGGCCCCGGGTGGGAGCAGCATTTTGTTTACTTGTTCTGCTGGGCTGGAGAAAAGTGGAGATCCTTGCCTGGGAGAGTACAGCAGGGTATGTCTGCACTCTCCTGAGAAGAGAACCACAGTGTCCTAAGTGTGAGCTCACTGGGACACGGCGTAGTATCACACTCTGGGGGTAAGGTTCCAGGGGCAGATACCAGCACAGGGAGGGGTGTGCGTGACCCCTCCCCCTTTTGTACATTTTGGCTCTGTGGGTTGGGTTTCCTGGGGCTCAACAGGGGCTGGGGAGGGGGCCATGGGCCCCTCTACTTTTGGACAATTGTACCCAAGGAATGGGGTCCCTGGGGGCTATTAGAGGTTTAGGAAGATGAGCCACGTGCCCCCCCCCCCTCTATCTAGTAATCAGCCCCAGGGGATAAGGTAGCCAGAGACAAATACAGGCCCCACGAGGGGCCTGCATGCTCTGACATGATCTATAACATAATGTGCGACCCTACTGATGACATCTCAAATAATGTTACATTATCTTGTGGGTGTTCAGTGAATTTCTATGTTTTTTTAACATAAAGTAATACTTAATTACAATAAGTAAATGTGCAGCAGAGGGTTTGCTGTAGGGCCTGGATGTAGTCAACACCCCCATACAGCCAACCCAACGCTATGCACAGTATTTTGACATGCGCAGTTGGGCATATGGCCTGGACCTTGGGACACATCCCTCAGGGGTGTTTTTTCTAAATTAAATGCAGGGGGGCCATGCGAGCCCCATCCCCAAGCTGTTATCTCCCTGGAGACCCCATTCCCTGGGGCAACTTAATTAAATAAAGGGAGGGGGCTGGGTATTTTTCAGGGGGAAAGGGGCATGTGGCCTCCCTCCCCAGGGTGATTCCGACTCTGGGGACCCCAATTCCTGGCCCCCGGCATGATTATTCAGGGAGGGTGACATGTAGTCCCTCTGCCTGGACTGATTGTGGTCCCAGGACTCCATCCTCCAGGGCCCCCTGCAATTTTTATGGGGAAGGGGATTTGGTCCAATCTCCTGGGGTCCAGCTCAACAAAAGCTGGATGCCCTGTGGCTACCTAAACTGTCTTTGGGGGTCACTGGGAGTGTCCCAAGGCCCGGCGGCTCCACCTGGCTCCCCTCATGAAGCGGTAGCTGGCATTGTTCCGGACCTCAGGAAGTAGTTAATAAGCTACTCTCTGTGGGTGCGAGCTATTTTTTCATCTGTTTCCCTGCCCACTTCAGTATGGACAGGGAAACAAATGAAAAGTCTGCTTCCAGCATTTTTAAATCTCTCGCCCCCTGAGAGTAGACTTAGTGCTTGCTCCTGTTTGGTGGGAGATTTAAAAATGTTCCCGCCAAGCAAGGGCAAACTCAGATTTCACTGTGGGACATATTTTTCCTGTGGTGGGCACCCCTGGGATACAGCCTTTGTGCCGACCCGGGGGCTCTAGATGGATAACCCCAAAACTGTCCATGAAGGAGCAGAGGTGGAAAGTTTTTGTGAAGATTCTTCAAATGGGGCCCCAGGGAGCTCAACCCAGGGCTGAAAATGCACAAAAATGGTGAGGGTGGCAGCATGGCCCCCTCCCTGAGTCTCAAAAAATCCCAGGGAGCCCACAACTGCATCTGATTCCTTAAGGGGGGGATGGCCTGCCATCTCCGTGAGCAATTAATGGCCTTGGGGAGCCCTATCCAGGGCCGGCTCAGCAGCTATGTCCTGGGGGCTCACCCTCTAGTACATACCGGTTTCTCTGCAAACACCAGTGCAGGCAGGGAAACCTATGTTTGTTCTCACTTGGTGGGAGCATTTAACATTTCTTGCTAAGTTGGAACACATGACAAGTCCACTCCCAGATGGCAGGAACTTCAAAAATGTTCCCACCCATTGCGAGCAGACTTCATTTCTATTTCCCTGCCCACAGTTAGGAAAACAGATCTAAATATTGATCTTGCTTTGAGAAAGATGCATTACTGGCTGCTCCCCCTGCTATTTATTTTTTCACCAAATGGTCTGGAAGCAGTGTACTCTTACTGGGAGAGGAATAAGAAGCAGAGCTTCAGAGAACTTCAAAAGTGCCCAGCGCAAGTTTACCTCCATGGCACAAGCTCCTCAAAGCAATACGGGATCTGTTGTCCTCTACATCTTAAGACACCGATGCAGCCCATTATTGTTTTTGGAGAAAGGGTCTGGAGGCTATTAGAACTTTTGAGTAGATCAGAATGCAGCCAAGTGTAAAATTATGAGATAGGACTGAAATGAAAATAATTTGTAAATTATGATATAGCAATATGCTTTAAATGTCCAAAACTACATATCCCATAATGCCTGTGAATGAACATAGTGAATGAAACTAGGGGTAACCCCTAATAATCCTATTGCATCTGGGCTATGAAAACACTCTCAAAACAAGACTATGATGCAGCTGAACCAATATGTCAGTTAATTTATCCTAGAGAGAACTGAATTGATCCCTATCATTGAGTACCATATCTCTATTGTTTTCTTATTTATATACCACCAATGCTTACTCCAGGAGTGGTTGCAAAATTATTTATATGCATCACATTTATCACAAACAACAAACACAAATAAATCATGTATACAAATATATATACAAACAAATACAAACTATATCTGCCAATTATTTTTATGTGCGGCTGTATCAACAGCCTTATTCCATCCGTCACTAGAATAAGTCCAAAACGAGGAAATCCTGTACACATTTGAGGGAATTTTTCATCCTCACTTCCTTATCAAGAACATGTACACAATTATTTTATGTAAATCCCCATTTGGCGGACTCTTCTGTATCATGGAGTCAACGCGTTTTGGCCATAATCAATTAGGCCTCATCGTGACAGTTGCGGCAGAGAAAATAATACCCAATTGGTATGCACAAGGAAAATTCCAAGGTGCACTGGGTTGAAACGGGGTGGTAAAATCTTCCTCCTGTTGCCCGTAATCTTACTATGCACTTGAATCGTTACAACTGATTCAACTGCAGGTTGCTGCCTAAAAGGTCTGGGAAGATCTTCTGTCAATCTGGAGCGTACGTCTCCGGTTGCGGGTCACGGAAATCTTTAAAGGTCCTCTGGGAATATGCATTCATTCCCGTGCATTCCACTGATCAGGGACATGAATCTTACAGCGTACTCCGTGCCGAGCTCCGGTCATACGAACATAAGAAGAGGGATTACCCTCATCAAACGCCACACCCCTTTAAAAATACTTTTTGTCGAAACGCGTTGTGGGATTTGGATAGCTGCTGATTGAATAAATTAATATGGCAATAGCCTCTAGGAGTGCAGCATCTCCCTTTTTGAAATATATATATATGTATATATATATATATATATATTCACTGATAAAACCATAGGTTTCAGGGATATTATAGTTAGGAATTAGCATTTAAAAAAACCTTTGAAATTCACTGAAAAAAACATAGGTTTTAGGGACATTATAGTTAGGAATGAAAATTTAAAAAACCTGAGGGACCGCGCAAGGCACTAATCAAGATGACCGCCTAACCCCCGGAGCTCGTATCGCAGGGGGGAATGCGGCACTAACTATCGCAGCTCCAGCAACCTTTCATCAGTGAAACGGCGAGATAATCAAATCGGAAGAGCTCCTGCAGGCTTCTCTTTCTTTTTTACGTACCTCCAACGCTTCTGTCTCCTGAAATGGCATAATCTCCCGGAAAATCGTCTCCTGCCGCCATTTTGTTTTTTCAATCACGGAGATTTCAATCTTCTCAGGTACTCTTTGTTTGCATTGGCATTTTGCTCCTATATATTATCCTATATCATCAGTATTATACCTCTACCTGCACTCCAAACATCTCTGCAACGTGCACCCCTGGGATGATCTGATGATCTGATTGCTACCTCATATATTCAGTCTGCTCACTAGTGTCACTTTCGTTCCATGTAACTTGTTGTTTGCACTTGTATTTTGCTCCTGTATATCATTATTGTCCACCCTCCCATACCGACCTTTACCGCCATCCCAACATGGATCCCATCGGCAAACACACATATAAAATCAACTACCCACCATTACTCACCAAAAAAGCCGCCAAGCGCTTTAAACATAACTTCCTTAGGACCCACCCTGAAACCCCCTTTGTTGACACCTACTTCTCACCGGTGAATGGATCTCTGATCATCGACATCATCTTCCACACCACACGCAGAGCCCAATGGAGAAAAGCGTTCCGCACCTTACTCACCGTCTCCTCTACCAGGAAATCCGCTCATGGCCTAACACTCTCCATCACACCATCTCAACTCTTCCTAGGCAGAACCACCATCACTATCTACAATAACGGGATTGTCCTAATTAAATCCACAGACAGGAACCTGGAACTACTAGACAACCTGTTCCCCACTTTCAAACTGCACCTCTCCAATCCACGGACCCCCACTCATAGCACCTTCAGTCCTCTCACCCCTGACCTCACGGCCCCCAATCACAACCCTTCTAACCTAGCTCAGCCCCAAAACGACACGCACCTCTCCTCTACCCCCAGCACCTTAGTCACTTACCCACCTACTGTAGCTACCCCACAATTCTCAATCACGGACATAGATCTATCCCCCACATACACCAGTCGCACCCCCTCCCCTCCTACCAGCACCCTGACCTCCATTCATACCACTCCCATTCCTTTCACCCCTGACACCACAGCTCCCACCCACAACCCACCTAACCTAGTGCAGCACCAGATCGACACGCACAAAGACAAACCCCACCCTTTATCCCACCCATTCTCAGCCCCCACTTCCACCCATTAACTAATCACACAGGACACACCACCTCTATTAACTTAACTCCCCCTCCCCAAAAAAGGACCATCTACAATCCCACTTCCCCCCCATTCTCACCCCCCACTACCTCACATGCACCCCCATCACCACTAACATACGCCCGTCATCCTCCACCCTGCACTCTCCGCCTACCACCAATGCCCTCATCCATACCACCCACCTCCCCCCTATGTCATCCACTCCCAACCCTCCCATCCCCACCACCAACACTGATCCCACACTGGACAACATTATGGCCTCCCTCCTCCAGCTCAAAGAAGACATTCACATCATCAAACAACTACTCTGCACCCACCCCAGTCACCCCTCACCCACCACCCTCCTCCAGCTCAAAGAAGACATCCACATCATCAAACAACTACTCTTCACACACCCCAGACACCCCTCACCCGCCACCACCACCACCACCCCTCCCAACAGGTCCTCCACCCGGTCGGCTGACACTCCCACTCAACACCCCCCACACTAGACCTCAATCCCTGTTCACAATCGCGAAAAGCGCCCCCGTCGCCCCTGCAACCCTCTCTCGGACCTCGACACACTCATCCTCCTCCGCTCCTACGACCCAGCTCCCCATAACAACACACCCAACACTCTAGTCGCCATTCCTACGATACACTCAAATCCCCTTAGACCCCCCACACTGAACAACAGAATCTCCATCCCCAGTAACCTGAGAAAAGTCCCCCTCTCTCTAGAACCCTCTTCCACCCTCGACACACCACGCCTCAAATGCACCCTCCTCAACTGCAGATCGGCCTCTAGACACTCCTCCGCAATCGCTGATCTCATCTTAACACTGGACCTTGACCTAATCATCATGACTGAAACCTGGCTAACTGACTCTTCTACACCTATAATGGACATTCTGGTTCCCCCCAACTACCACATCGCTAGACTTGACAGGTCTGGTCAAAGAGGTGGTGGAATCGCATGGATATACAGGAGCAACCTCTCTGTCCTGAAAGTAACCTCCCCTTCCCTACCCTCCCCAGCTTCCTATGAATACATCTGCCTCGATATAATCAGTGAGGGCAAACCGATTTGCTCTCTTCACGGCATTTATCACCCACCCGGGGACAACCCTACCTTCTCCCAACAAATCATGGATATGATCTCATCCAATTCTGGACGACAGCTCACCCAAATATACCTTGGTGACTTCAACCTCCACTGGAACGATCACAATGATGCGGTGGTAAATAGTCTTAAAAATGTCCTCAACGCCCTTGATCTGACACAAATATGCAACAGCCCGACCCACGAGAAAGGCTCTATCCTCGACCTTATCATCTCTAAAGAGGACGCTATCCAACTCGAATCTATCCAACCCTGTGACTGGTCAGATCATCATATTGTCACATTCTTCATCAATGAAAAAGTTAAATTTAACCCGGTTCAATCCTCCAAGCCCAAAGTCTGGAAAAGAGACTTGAAAAAACTCATCTCAAACTCTCTACCCCCCAACAGCTGCAACCTCCTACTTCCTCCTACCGGCGTTACGGACGTCCAATCCTTGACTGACCACTATCTCAACGCTATGACCTCCATAATTAATGAAGCTGCACCTATGCAACTAAAAAGAGCCTCCGCAAAAATTTCCAATCCATGGTACGACGGGAGTCTCAATGACGATAGACGAGCCATGCGAATGGCAGAGCGCACCTGGAGATCAGCTCCCTCTGCACTGCACCTAAAAACCCTGAAGAAAAAGAGAAATGCCTACTTCAGGAAAATAAAACGCTCAAAATCAGACTTCTTCAGCCTTCAGCTCGACCAAGCAAAAAACCGTCCGAGAAAACTGTTTGAGCTAATCAGAACACAATCTAAGGAACAACCTCAACCACTCAGCACTATGTGCGAAGCACCCTCCTGTGAAGAGTTCGCCTCTTTCTTTATCCAAAAAACTGACAACATAAAGAGCGATCTCCTCATTGACGCAAGCCTTTACTCCAAATCCCTCTGCATAGCACCCACCGAACCAAAAAACAATGCTACATGGTCATCCTTTGTCACCTACTCGGAAGAAGAAATTGGCAGACTGCTCAGCACTTTGAAACCATCCAATCACCTCACGGACCCCCTTCCTGCTAACGCTGTCAAAAACCTTACCCCGGTGCTACTCCCACTCCGGACCAAAATTATTAACAGCTCACTTGAACAAGGGACCATCCCCGACTGCCTCAAAGTTAGACAAGTCACACCTTTACTAAAGAAACCTACAGCCGACCCCTCTGATCTAAACAATTACCGTCCCATTACCAATATTCCGACTCTCGCCAAACGGTTGGAAAAAGCGCGCAAATACAATTGACTAAACACATTAATCAGTTTGATCTCCTCAATCCTCATCAATCAGGCTTCCGAGCAGATCACAGTACAGAAACTGCTATGACTCACATAATTGATGACACCCTTCAAATCCTAGATCAAAACGATACCTGCCTCCTCATCCTTCTTGATCTCTCTTCTGCATTCGACACCGTCAAACATGAGAATCTACTCAAACTATTAAACACAAGAATGGGTCTATCTGGAACTGTGCTCAAGTAGTTCACTTCCTTTCTACACAACAGGACGCAGAAATTCAAGAGTAACAACTTGATGTCCTCGCCAATACCTGTATCGTTAGGCGTCCCACAAGGATCCTCCCTATCCCCAACTTTGTTCAACCTAGTTATGGAGCCTCTCACCACCTTGCTACAAGCATCCAATGTACACTTCCACATGTATGCTGATGACACCCAACTATATCTGAAATTACAATCACCCAAAAACATTATGCTCTTGAATTCAACGATCAGAAGCACTCAATCCTGGCTGGCCGTTAATCATCTCAAACTCAATGCGCTAAAAACAGAGTTCCTTTTGATCTCACCTCCCGCGAAGATCTCTACCACTCAAAGTTGGCTTAAACACCTAACGGCACTCAATGCTCAACCCACCATCGTGGCTTCAGCAAAATCTTTAGGGATAACACTTGACACCAATCTCAACATGCAGGAACACATCAGCAAAGCAACTAAGGGAGCGAACTACCAAATCAATACCTTAAGGAAACTTAAACCCTTCCTTCCAACAAAAGACTTCCAAACTTCGGTACAAGCACTAGTCATCCCTAGAATAGAATACAGCAGCATCGCCCTCTGCGGTCTCCCCCTAACTACTACGGCACCCCTAAGAGCTTCCCTAAACGCCGCAGCGAGACTCATCACTGGGTCAAAAAAACACTCACACATTCCCCTGACTTGAAATCCCTGAACTGGCTGCCTTTTGAAGCCAGAATACATCTGAAAATCGCTTGCATGACGCACAAGGCTGTCCACCTGAGATCACCCGGATACCTCGCTCAGAAGCCGACGATTTCTGGCGGCTCCAGAAACACTAGAGGCACAAACAATCTTTTGCTAAAGCCCCGAAGATTCCGCAAGGAAAAAACGTATAAACGCTCCTTCTCAGGAATGGCACCCAGGATTTGGAACTCACTCCCTCCTGAAACCAGGCTCATCTCCTCTACCACACTTTTTAAGAGAGAAGTAAAAGCTATCCTCATGGCTAAATACACTTGAATTGCTACTGGGGATTATATTTAAAGACTCTGCACCGATCTGTACTACTGGTTCGAACCCTTTGCATATTTGTATGACTTGTGTTATTGACTTACCTGATTGTTTTGCTCACACTTATTTGTACTGTTACCATTTTTGATGTATCTGTTGATTTTGCTCCCCCCATGTACCTTCCCCACCCCAATTGTTATTCCCTCTCATGTTCGTATCCCTTCCTATGTAAAGCGCTCTGATATCTGCAAAGATCTTGTTCGCGCTATATAAAACTTTCAAAATAAATAAATAAAAATTTTGCGCGCACACTGACCTCTACCATTATAATATCTGTTACTTTGGAATAACTACTCCTTTGTGTGACCAGGAGTACGCTTTCATTTTGCTTGTGATGCACTCTGCGCCAAATTCCTGGATTTTACATTAACCTATGACTTTATCTCACCTATAATGCTCTTCTTCATGTGCCTTATATTCACCCCTGGGCTTTAATTTTTGCTACATTTACGAGGTACCTGATCTCCTAAAGGCTATTGTATTTCTTCCTATTTCAACAGTGCCCCAGTGCTTCACTACTTTCAATACTCTGTACTGCGCAGTTATTTCATGCTGTGGTTGTTGCTGGCGGTTTCTCCTGTGTATCATTGAAGTGTGTTGCTCCTCAATTTTATGGGTAGGAGTAAGAGGTCACTTACTACCAGCAGGAGAATCCTGGGCCGCACCCCTGTTTTGAAACACCCTCATTTGGATTCTGTGCTCAGTGGTGCTTTTGAAATGGTGCATTCTGGTTCTTCAAAATCTTCAAGTTTATCTGTACCTTCCACCAAAATTTAGTCTCCGGCTTCAACTGTCAAACATCTCGAGCAAGACCCTCCCTCTCCACCGAAATCGGCTTCTCCTGTTTCCTTAGATATGGTCCTTGACAAAATTTGCGCCTTACGCCCTTTCATTGAAGAGACTAACTCACGTCTCCAGCTGTTGGACACCAAATGTGTGTCTATGGAATCCCGTATCACTAATGTGGAGCATCAAGTCGGTGACTTACAGAATTTTTCTACTAAAATATCTACTTTAGAGAGGGAGGTCTCTTTGCTCAAGAAATCGGCAGAGGATCTTGAAAACAGAAACAGATGCAATAATCTACACCTGTATGACCTTCCTTAAGGTTTGGAGGGGTCTGACCCTGTCCAGTTCTTAAATACCTTTCTTATAAAACTTCTGGACCTTCCTCCTTCTACAATGCTCAGCATTTAACGCGCTTACAGGTTAGGTCCTCGTCTATCCTCATCTGCTGCACCTTTGAAGTCAAGGGGTGTGATCTTTTAATTTTTGAAATTTACAGACCTGTTATTAGTCTTAAACGCAGCCAAGCACAAAAAGCAGCTAGTTTGGCTAGGCTCTAAACTTTACATTTCGCAGGATGTCTCACAGGTAACAGCTAAACGACGGAAAGAGTTCCTTGATATTCGTCCAGCCTTGCGTGCACTTGGAGCACGTTACGGAATTTTCCACCCTTGCACGTTCAAGGTTACCTTCCAAAATAATACTTCCTCTTTTGATGATCCAGCTGACTTTAAGAAATGTATCCACTCACATTCCTCCTCTTCTATGGAAACTTCCTGTCTGCTTTCTTCCTCAATGTCCCCATAACGTGACTCTCATTTATTGCCATGCATGGCTACTTGCTGTTCTTTTGTTTTCTCTTACAGGTTGTTGATGGTGACCATTTAATATGCGTTATCTTTAACTGTTCATGTGAATGTATTCTTCTTGATCTTTTGCAGATGTTTCCCTTGATGTCTCTCTCTCTTCGTTTCCCAATCATTCCATTTGGTTCTCCACTGTGGTGCTTCCTCCCCGGTTGGTTGTGTCATCTTCTTCTCTGTGTGGCTACTTCCCGCCTGGTTCCTTTATTTATTCCCCTTTAAAGGTACGTATTACAGTCGTCAATCTTTCCCTTTTTTCTCCTTCTGTTTATCATTTCAATTTGTATCAAGTGTTAATATGTACTGTCTTCTTCTAGTGCTCTTTATTTTTTCCTCTTCTCTTCTCTTTCCTTCCTTTCTCTTTCCTTTTTTAATTTCTGTGCTTTCTTTAATTTTCTCGCTATTGCATATTTTGCTGTGTATATACTTTTAATGGATTTACATTCAGAGTTATATCCTGGAATGTGAAGGGTTTTATTAATCCGATTAAAAGACAGAGAATCCTTTCCCATCTTGCCTCCTATAACCCTGATTTGGTTCTCTTACAAGAGACTCTCCTTACAGAAATTGAAGCGTTACAATTTAAAAGAGGCTGGGTGGGTTCAGTTTTATTCTCCCCGTCTGGCAATAGGAAAAATGGTGTTATAATCTTATGCCACAAAAAATTGAATTGTAAAGGTATTTCGCAAGAAATTGACACAGACAGTAGATGGTTATTAGTGAAGTTGTTAATTAATACTGTTTCTTTAACTGTTTTTAATGTTTATGGGCCTACACATCCTGATTGTTCCTTTTGGCCATTGATTATGCAGAAATGTATTCAATTTAGAGAGGATCTCTTCATTTTAGGAGGTGATTGCAATCAAGTCATAGATTAATTCCTTGACCACCAGTCACAAGTTCGTTTTGTTCCTCATAAGACTCACAAACATTTTCTTAACACTCTATCTCAAGCACACCTTGTAGATTCTTGGAGACTCTACCAACCAAGATACTCTTGACTTTTCTTTTTTTTCTCCTCCTCACTCTTCCCTTTTCCGCCTTGATTATATCTTTCTCTCTCAATCTTTGTCTCAAAACCTATTATCTTCCTCTATTGAGCCTATAGTTATCTCAGATCATGCTCCAATAGTAACTGATATTGATTTGCTCCCTCCAAATCCCAGGTTTTCCCGATGGCCTTTTAATAACTCTCTTCTTCTAGACCCTCTTTTCTCCTCTTCCTTTCACTCTTTTGCAACTGAATTTTTTAACCTTAATAATTACCCCGATTCCTCACCCCATATCGTATGGGACTCTTTTAAAGCAACTGCCAGAGGATTCATCATAGATTTTGTTTCAAAGAAAAAGAAATGCTTCCTTCAACAACAAAAGACTGCCTTGAATAAATATTATGTTCTTAGAACATACATTTTATACCTCTTCGATGGAATCCATCTCACCAGAGTAGATACACTCTAAATTAGTCTTTAATAAAACTACTACCGATAACGCGCTCTCAATACTTCTCCGTAGTAGCGCTCGCTACTACGGTGGGCGTAATAAAGCGGGTAAGCTCTTGGCAAATTATCTAAAAACACGCAAAGACCGTACCCTAATCGACTCTATCTATTCTCCAAATGGTTCCCTCTTGCATAAAGGTCAATACATCCTCAATGAATTCAAACTCTTTTATAAAGATCTTTACACACCTGAATCCCCTCCTTCCTCTACTCTTATCCAAGATTATCTAAATAAACTTCCAACTCTTTCCAACTCTCATCTTAATCTTTCTGATCTCAAAACACATTTATCCCTTACTGAATTATCCACTGCCTTAAATACCTTGACCAAAGGGAAGACTTCCAGCCCAGATGGTTTTTCCGTTGAATTCTATCTACACTTCTCTAAATTACTACTCCCTAAACTCTTAAATCTCTTCCAGTCATTTTTTCTAGCTGGTAAGACAGAAGGTACCTTTCAGGAAAGTACAATTTGTCTCATACATAAAGAAGGTCGTGACCCCATGTTTTGCAAGAATTATCGTCCGATTTCCCTGGTCAATGTTGATTATAAACTATTTGCCAAATCACTTGCTTTACGCCTAGACCCTCTTATGCCTCATCTAATTTGTAAGGAACAGCGTGGTTTCGTTAAAGGTAGACTTACTTCCAATAATGCTTGTCTCTTTCTCAATGTTTTAAATAAAATCCGTTCCCTTTCCACATCCTTAGCAGCCATTTCTGTTGATGCAGAGAAAGCTTTTGATAGAGTGGATTGGTCCTTCTTATTTGCTTCATTAAAATGGCATGGTTTTGGTCCCAAATTGATTTCTCTTATCTCCTTACTGTATTCTGCCCCTAGAGCCTCAGTCTTAGTTAATGGGTGTGTCTCATCTTATTTTCCTCTTCAGCGTGGTGTTCGCCAAGGTTGCCCTCTTTCCACTCTCCTTTTTAGGTCTCGCCTACGCAGCGCACATGCGCTACATAGGAGAGAGACCTAATGCCATCAGCACAGCTTTGGGGGCAAAAACGTGCATGCATTGCATTGCTTGCAATGGCAACGCATGCACGAATGGCGATTTCCTTGCGGGAGTGTGCGGCGCCATATGGTCGCACGCTCCCACAAGGGAATCGCGCAGCCCCCCTCCCCTACTGCCCCGTGCTTGTTTTTTTTTTTTTGTCCGGGTGTTCAGTGCCACTCTCATGCCACGGGTACAGAATGAAACATGTCACTGTAGGCGTTAGGTCATCTACATAATAAGTAAACTCATACCGGCCACCTAATTAATCTTCATCTTCCCCTCCCCGACACCACACAATTTCCCATCAAAGCAACAGATAAATTGCATCTGTCAGCGGCATGATATTTCGTCTTTTCAAAAAGGTTGTGCAGCTTTTCAGTATTTTCAAGAGGAGCTCTAAACGCAAAACTTCCCTGACGTGACTGCAAAACAATTTCTGACAGGGCTGAAAAGGACACAAAAAAAGTTATACCCTGGAAACATGATGTCAAGTCGTGTACAGCTTTAACGTTGGCTGCTCTTTTCATTGGCGCTAGATTTCACACAGCACTTGCTCGGTGTTTGAGCAAACATTTTCTTTTCCCCTTTCAGTCTGCCAAACAAAGTTACTTTGTTAGCAAGCCCGTCAAACAGCGAAATGGCCGGCGCAGTCCAGAAAAAAACATGGCCTCCCTAATTGTTACACTCCAGCGTGTCCTGAACCTGATCATTCAACAAAGAGCGGTGCAGATGAGATTCCTGTAGCTGGTTATAAATTGATAATCTAAATTAATTCATTCAAGCAGAAATCGATTCTGTAACTCCTTCAGAGCTTGTAATAATTACCTCCTACGTCCAGGCAGCATTCTACCTTTCATAAAGCGGGTCGGAAACAGCTGGATCCAAGGGACCTGCGAGCATTAAATCCGTTACATGTTCCTTCTAGTAAATGATATAAAACTGAAATATCCTGGCGCTGGGATTTTCTCTGGTATTTAAACCACATGAGATATGTTACTGAGGGTCTGAGCGCCACAAAAATGATTGCCTCTTCACAGTTTCTACTTTATGTCTGCAATAAAAGGCGGACACTTCGATTCATAGGTTAGTAAATAAAAGAACAATGTATTTCTTTCAGTTATGCAATGGGTGCATAGGCAGGAATTTGGTGACTACAAGATTTTCTATAGCCACTGGCCTGTAAAAGTGACACACCTCTTATGGGCATGGACTAATTTGAATGTTGGGATCATTAAAGCTATAAAATAGTAAAACGGGGTTGGTTTTCTCAATGACAAAAAATATGCAAATGGTCTGCAATGAAATTCACAATGACCAAAAATATGCAAATGGTCTGCAATGAATTTCACAATGGGCAAAAAGATGCATATGGTCTATAGTGAAATTCATTGTGAGTAAATTTACCCCCACATATTTATTCTGAATAATCTTGAATACCCGACTAGATTTTACAACGAGACCAGTACCATTTTTACTGCATACTTACAATCTTCTCACAGTGCCTTTTTAACAGGGCTAAACTGGGAACTCAAAGCAGCCCTGGCTATTTTGAAGGACCTGCCTCCTTTGGGAGGCACTGTGAAGCACTGCTGTTTTTGTTACTGAGGGCCGATATTGCAGTAGTGCTGCAAAACAGGCACCAATAACAACAAGCATTGGCATAGCCAATAGGTCTTGCCTTTCGAACCTTATAAGTGTTTAGCCATGCAACAGTTGATGTTGTTGCACCAAGGATATTGTGCTGCATAACTAAATACTTATAAGGTCCCAAAAGCGAGACCTATTGGCTATGCCAATGCTCGTTATTTTAGCTTTTGAACCCTTTCTATCTTCTATTCGTAATAATAATCCCATTTCTGGGTTTTCTTATGGTGACCATGAATTAAAACGTTCTGCTTACGCAGATGATATCTTACTCTTTATTTCTGCGTCCGAAACTTCTATTCCTCCTTTGTTACACAAATTTGCTTCTTTTTCCCTTGTTTCCGGTTACAAGATCAATTCAGACAAAGCAGAAATCCTCCCTCTCACAAAATGTTGTCTCCCCCATGATTTTTCTTCCACTGGCTTTGCCTGGAATAATTCTAAAAATAAATATTTAGGTATGTGGTTTTCCAATTCAATTGCCTCCTCAATTAAGTTAAATATGTCTGCAGTCTTATCCAGAATTGATAAATTATTTTCCTCTTGGAATCCCCTTTTCCTTTCCTGGTGGGGTCGGCTAGACTCAATCAAAATAATGATTACCCCTATTTTAATTTAAACACTATCTATGCTTCCTGTTCATATTCCTGCTTTTTATTTTAAGCGGATTGATTCGTATCTCTCTAAATTTCTTTGAAAGGATAAAAGGGCCAGGATCCCCTTATCTTCCCTTCGTCGGCCAAAGTCTAATGGAGGTGTGAACTTTCCTGACTTTCGTCTCTACCATAGGTCATTTTCTCTTCGTCAGGCATCGAAATGGCTTCTCCCCAACCCCTCTCCCTTTACCCCTCTTTGGCTATATATTGAACAAATCTTATCACTACCCTTCTCTTTTAAAGGAAGTTATAGCCTTCTCTGCTAAAACCCCATACCACTCTTCCTTTGTTTAAAAGCACTTATTCCCTTTTGAAACATCTAATACATCCAGATCCCATCTCTAGGGAATCCTTTTTAAATTCTCCAATTTGGCACAACTCTCATATCCTCATTAATAACAGACCCATTTTCTGGAAAACTTGGAGGTCAAAAGGTATAATTTGGGTCAAACATCTTTTTGATGGGGTGTCTCCATGCTCATTTCTCCATTTTCAAACCCTATTCCACTACCCCCGATCCTTTTTACAGAAATTCACTATTCTAATGACAGTTATTCTTGATGTGTATTACTCTATTCCTTCTTTGTCCCCTACTATTGTTCAAAATTCTCTTCTACAAATACTCTTCTCTCTGCCTAAGGCATCCCTTATTAATAAGTACTTCTTAGCCCCTATCCAGATCGTGTAAAATCCAAGTTGGAACTCTCTTGGAAATCTGACCTGGGATGTGAATGGAATGGAGTCTTTTGGGACAAACTTTGGTCCAGCTCTTCAAAAATATCTTGCTCCGCTTCACTTGCACAATCTCTATTTTTCCTTATCATAGACTTTATCTCACACTTGTATCCATTGTGCACTTTTCACTTTCTTCTGACTCTAATTGTTGGACCTGTGGTTCTTCTAACGCTAGTTTCATGCGCCTTCTCTTTCTTTGCCCTTCAGTTTCTATCTTTTGGGGGAAAGTTTGGTCCTATGTCTCTCGCCTGTTTCATATTTCCATCCCCTATTCTATTCCTCTTCTTTTTTCTGGAAGTCTCTCTGACTCCATAGATATACCTTCCTCATATCATGGTCTTTACGATCTTATGCTTGCTTTAGCCTTCCAACATATTTCTCTTGACTGGAAATCACTCACAAAACTATCTATACTACACTGGTGGAATAACCTTTGCCAATTTCATCGACTTGACACTGCTTTCGCCTCCGCCTGTAAGCCAAGGAATAATAGAGATCTTTTTTGGTTTCTCCGTACTAATTATTTAGATCAACTAGTCTTAACAGATAAGCCTCATTTACTTTCTGAACATTTTAAACCTCCTTGAATGTATGTTTTCTCTGTTCTTCTATTTATAACCCTTGTTGGCTTATTGTATAGAATTAATTAATTAGGCATTCTTTCACATTCCTTTGTAATATGCGCTACCCTATTATACCAATGTATAACATGTTTTCCTCTCATTTCCCCTTCTCTCTTTCCCTTACTCCCTTTTTCCCCTTCATTTCCTATAAAATTTAAAATAGCTTTGATTTTTAATAATACTAACCAGTTCTTCCGTTATATTCCTAGTGATTATATTTACTCTGTATTGTTGTTTTCTTATTTATTTTGATAATTTTCAATAAAGCTTTTAAACTCCAAAAACATTTTAATAACCTTAGAAATTCACTGGAAAAATTACAGGTTTCAGGGACATAATAGTTAGTTGGACATTTCACTCGTACAAAACCAGAGAAATTCAGCCATTATAGTTAGCTGAGCTAACTATAACTTGTGCCCCCACAATGCACTGCTGATGATGTCACATATTACATCACTCATGACATGGTCAGTGACATCACTGATGACATCTCAAATGGCATCACTGATGACATCATCCACTTAATCTTGAATGCACCTTGTCACACCCTAATGTAACCTTTCATACGCCCACTCTAAAATACAGACTACCAATCTCAATACCATCGACACACCAATTCTAGTTAGTATATACCTACTTATTGATTCATAGGTCTACACACACATTCACTCACTAACCCATAAGTAACTCATTCACGCAATCACTCATCTATACAGCCACTGATATATGCTATCATACAACCATACAGACCCTCACATACGGACACTCACCCATAGAGTTACTCACACATCTACTCAGTCACGCAAATAATCAATCATATTTACTCCCCTATACAGTTATACACACACCACCTCACATATTCATACAGATACTTACATATAGTTACTCTTTTATACAATCATTCACACAAGCACACACTTGTCTATACAGCCACTCTCACAGTCACTATCACATATAGTGACTTATATACTCCAACACTCACATATACTGCCTTTCACATATGTAGTTACTCATCATATACCACTGAGACATCCACTCACTCACCAACACAGCCATACGCACACTCCCTCACCTATACAGCCTCTCGCAGATGCACTCATGAACCCATACAGCCCCTCACACACGTACTAATGAACTTATGCACTCACTGAAAGACGTACTCACTCTATGGCCTCGGTGGATCCGCACATCTTGCGTGGATTATAAGCGCACCGTCTCGATCACGCGCAGAATGCTGATTGGCTGTCAAGTGGTTGTCAACATTCGAAACCAGGAAGTGTTGGCAGACATTTTGTGCCTTGGTAGAAGCGAGGATCTAGAAATGAGTGGAACAAGTGTTCAAAACTTATAAAGGGGGCAGGTAAGAAATATTTTGATACTCTAGACCTGCTTGGGGGTCCCACAAGGACCCCTAGGACCCAAAAAAGATATTTTTTTTTAAACGGAGGAATGTGCGCTGGGTGCATGGATCCGCCGTAATAAAAATAAAAACGAAGCGGGGGCTCCTGTGCTTGTTTAAAAATGAGATACCTGGGAGGGCCAAATCCCAGGGTCTAAAATAGTACATTTGATGGGGGTCCAGAGAGGCCCTGTATCCCGGGGACCGCCATTCCTTGGTGCTATATAATAATTGGGTGAAGGAGCTCTAAGGTCTGTCTAAGACCCGGGGATTACCACCCTCTGGGGCTTTTTATATTTTGAGAGGGGGGCCGTGTGGTCTCCATTCTGGAGCAATCGAAAGCCTTGGGGCAAGCTTTTCACTTGCAACCATGAATTATCACTGTATTTCTCACAATATTGGGGGTATATTTACAAGTACAACGTTAAAATTATCGTCGCTTTAGCGTTAGGAAAGTGCCATTAAAGCGGCCATAATGAGCTTAATAATACGCTTTTGAAAATTGGTGAGAATTCCAATAGAAGTCCAGGTTTACAGCAGAACATTTTAACAATGTCCTTGATAATATGCCCCCAAGTTTACTATGGCAGGTCGAGAGCCTCGGCTCTCACTCTTGCATAGCAAACAGCAATGTTGAAAATATCTTCCGGTAAGATAACAAAGGATTTTGAAGTCCATTATCGCTGTTTTAGTTGTAGTTTGCTGCCGTTAAAGCTGCAACAATTTTAATGCCATCCTTATAAATATGCCCCTAAGTTTTGTAATGTCGACAATCCCGTCTCACATTTAAATAGGCACAAAGTATTTAGTGAAGTGTATTGTGAATCGTGAAGCAACACTGTCTAATTGTGATCGATAAAGAATTTGAAGAGTTGTGTACTTCTTTTGCTCGTAATGTACATAGGGGCTGATTTACAAGTCCCTTGCGCCACTATTGCATCACTTTTAACATGGGAAAAGTGACGCAAAATTGGCTCAAGGGGCTTGTAAATCTGCTACACAGTGTTCTGTCTTAGTCTTAAGTGAGCACACAGATTGCAAGTTCACCACACACTGTTGCTAATCTAAATAGTGCTGGAGTTTTTTAAAATTGTCCATAGGAACCATTAATCACAGCTACAGACTCTGGTAAAGAGCAGGTAAAAAGTTAGCCTCAGTATTATACTTCTAGTTATAAACATCATTTCTATTTTTAATTGTAAATTTTTTCTAAGTATATGATTATCACTGTAAATAATAGTGAATTGCCAGAAAAAGAAGACGTATATACTTTTTTAAATTAACTTTTATTAAAACAACAATAAATAACTAGAAACGTAAGTTTAAGATAACAATCTAATAAATAACTAGAAACATAACTTTAACATAACAATACAATAAAGAAAATGTGAGATGGACTCTAATAGAAGGGTTGTAGGTAACCTGCAAAACAAAAATGAAAATAAGTGTTTAAAATGAGATCGATGTGACTGAATGAGGTCAAAGATCACAAATTAAGGTAACACTTGGCAATATTAGATTATTTGTACGTCTGTAGTGTGCCTGATACATTCCACCTCTCTTATAGGCCCGCGTTGAAGAGGAGTCTGTAGGGAAGTGCCTACTGCATCAGATTTACAGTATGGACCAACAGGTCCTTAAAATGATTCTGAGATGAGACAGAATTAGGTGATAGATCACGTCATTATGCAGGACAATATCGTTTATTTCAAACACATTTAATTGGAGGGATTGTGTATCTGTATAGCGCTTTGAGACCGAACGGTGAGTTATGCGCTATACAAAAATAAATCAATCAATCAATCAATCAGTGACACTTATAAAGCGCGCTACATACCCGTAGGGTCTCAAGGCGCTGGGGGGGGGGGTGCCGCTACTGCTCGAACAGCCAGGTCTTCAGCTTCTTCCTGAAGGAGAGGTGGTCTTGGGTCAGGCGCAGGTCGGACGGGAGGGAGTTCCAGGTCTTGGCGGCCAGGTAGGAGAAGGACCTTCCTCCTGTAGTCGCTCTTCGGATGCGGGGGACGGCGGCGAGGGCGTGGTTGGCTGATCGGAGGTGGCGTTTGGGAGCGTAGAAGTTGACTCGGCTGTTGAGGTAGCTCGGGCCTTGGTCGTGTAGGGCTTTGTGTGCGTGGGTGAGGAGGCGGAAGGTGATTCTCTTGTTGATGGGGAGCCAGTGAAGGTCTCTCAGATGTCCGGAGATGTGGCTGGATCGTGGGATGTCGAGGATGAGTCTGGCTGAGGCGTTTTGGATCCGCTGGAGTCTCTTCTGGAGCTTGGCGGTGGTCCCGGCGTAGAGGGCGTTGCCGTAGTCCAGTCGGCTGGTGACGAGGGCCTGGGTGACGGTCTTCCTGGTCTCTGTGGGGATCCACCAGAAGATCTTCCGTAGCATGCGTAGGATGTTGAAGCACGCCGAGGAGACGCTGTTGACTTGCCTGGTCATTGAGAGGGAGGAGTCCAGGATGAAGCCCAGGTTTCGTGCATGGTCTGTCGGTTTGGGTGCGGTGCCCAGGGCGGGAGGCCACCAGGAGTTGTCCCAGGCGGAGGGTGAGGAGCCCAGGATGAGGACCTCCGTCTTGTCTGAGTTCAGTTTCAGGCGGCTGGTCGTCATCCACTCGGCTACCTCTTTCATCCCTTCGTGCAGGTTGGCTCTGGCGGCGGCGGGGTCGTTGGTCAGGGAGAGGATCAGCTGGGTGTCGTCGGCGTAGGAGATGATGCTGAGGTGGTGTTTGCGTACGATGGCCGCGAGGGGGCTCATGTAGACGTTGAAGAGGGTGGGGCTCAGGGATGATCCTTGGGGGACGCCGCAGATTACTTCGGAGGCCTCTGACTTGTACGGTGGTAGGCGGACTCGCTGTGTTCTTCCGTCGAGGAAGGAGATGATCCATTCCAGCGCCTTGTCCTGGATTCCGATGTTGCTGAGGCGCCGCGTTAGGGTGCGGTGGCAGACCGTGTCGAATGCCGCGGAGAGGTCCAGGAGGATGAGGGCCGCTGTTTCTCCATTGTCCATCAGGGCTCGGATGTCATCGGTGGCGGCGATGAGGGCGGTCTCGGTGCTGTGTTTGGCTCGGAAGCCGGACTGTGAGGGGTCGAGGGATCCGTTCGTCTCGAGGAAGGCGGCCATCTGCTTGTTGACGGTCTTCTCGATGACTTTGGCTGGAAACGGGAGAAGCGAGATGGGGCGGTAATTCTTGAGGTCGGTGGGGTCCGCTGTTGGTTTCTTGAGTAGAGCGCTGAGTTCGGCGTGTTTCCAGCTTTCAGGGAAGATGGCGGTGTCGAAGGATGCGTTGATGATGTCTCGCAGGTGGGGTGCGATGACCGCGTCGGCCTTGTTGAAGACGTGGTGAGGGCAGGGGTCGGTTGGTGATCCGGAGTGGATGGAGTTCATCGTGCGGATGGTGTCTTCGGTGCTGATCGGGGTCCAGGCGTGGAGGGTGGTGGTGGGGGGGGTGGCTGGTCGGTCGTGGTGTGCGTTGGTTGGTTGTTGAAACTGCTGTGTATGTCCGTGATCTTGTTGTGGAAGTATGAGGCGAGGGAGTTGCAGAGGTCTTGCGATGGGGTGATGTCGTTGTTTCCTGCGCTGGGGTTGGAAAGCTCTTTCACGATGTTGAAGAGTTCCTTGCTGTTGTGTGCGTTGTTGTCCAACCGGTCCTTGAATGCTGTTCTCTTGGCGGCGCGGATCAGCTGGTGGTGTTTCCGGGTGGCAAGTTTGTAGGAGGTAGGCGTGGGCGGAAAATCCGTTCCGCTCGCGGATTTTGCGGATTTTCGGGAAATCCGCAATCCGCGAGATTTGCGAATTTCCCGCAAAATCCGCAAATCCGCGAGCAGCGGATTTTGCTCGCACTGCTCGCACTGTTAGCGTGAGTTCGCGCCCCGCGAATAAGTGCGAAATTGCAGAAATACGATCTTGGCAAAACTGAAAGTAACTACTTACCAGGTTCAAAAGTTCAGGCACATCATTAGTAGCCATTTCCTGCAGTGCTTCCTGAGGGGCCCCTCCAGAGTTCAGTTGCCAGTTGAAACTATTATGTGACCCTGCTCTGAACCTCAGAATAGTTACACATATGCCACAAAGGTCCTGAATTACAGCTAAGGGAGACAAGCAGGAGCCAGGCTGGAAGTTAAAATCCATTAATCAGCCCCTAATTCATTATTGTCAGTTGGGGCAGGGCAGGTGTTGTAACTAATTTTGCAACAATGAAAGCACTTAGCAAGTGCAAAAGATCACTAATCAGGGCGCACTAAGGAAGCAGGTGCCAGCTAAAAAAATATTCTGTGACACATTAATCAGCCCCAAATTAATTCAGGTCACTTGAGGCAGGGAAGGTGTGCTTTGCTTTGCCGAAAATAATGTACACTGGACAACCAGAGGGTGTAGTGATGAAACAGAGGGTGGCATGGGTGGGCCAGAGGGTGGCATGAGTAGTCAGAGAGTGGCAGTGGTGACAGAGAGTGGCAGTGATGAAGAAGAGTGTCCCAAACAGGCTGGACACGTAGAAACAACAAGTTCGCAAAACTTGCGACCCGACAGGTAAGTTCGCAAATTGCGAAATTGTCAAAACCCTCGCGAACTGGCAGAAACACGGGCGAACACAAAAAAAAAAAAATCCGCAAATTCGCGGGAATTCGCGGATTTTGCGGATTGCGAATCCGCAAATCCGCAAAATTCGCGGATTGCCAATCCGCAAAATCCGCTCATGCTTAGTAGGAGGTCCTGTTGTCCGGTGTCGGTTCCCTTTTCCAGACTTTCTCGAGGGCTCGGCAGTTCTTCTTGGAGCGCTTGAGTTCGTCGGTGAACCATGGGGCCTTCTTGCTGCCGGGTCTGCTAGGCGGGGTCCTCAGCGGGGCGAGTTCGTCCGCGCAGTTGCTGATCCACTTCGTGATGTTATCGGCGGCCTGGCTGGGGTTCGCTGAGCTGGCAGGAGGGTGTTGGCTCAGGGAGGTGGCGAGCTGGTCTGCTGTGATCTTGTTCCAGCTTCTGCGGGCGGTGTGTTGCTGGTGTTGGTGGGTCGTCGTTCTCTTGAAGGTGAAGTGGACGCAGCTGTGGTCCGTCCATTGAAGCTCTGTGGCGTGGCTGAAGTCGATGTCTGTGCTGGATGAGAAGACGGCGTTGAGTGTGTGTCCGGCGAGGTGGGTGGGGGTGGACACCAGTTGCTTGAGTCCCAGGTTGGCGAGGTTGTCGAGCAGGGTGCTGGTGTTGTGGTCGTTGTTGTTCTCCAGATGGAAGTTGAGGTCTCCCAGGAGGATGTAGTCAGCGGAGGGGAGGGCATGCGGGCTGATGAAGTCGGCGATGTCCTCGCTGAATTGCGTGCGTGGTCCAGGGGGTCGGTAGATCAGGGTGCCTCTGAGGGTGGTGTTCGGGTTGGTGTGGATCTGGAAATGCAGGTGTTCGGCGCTGGTCAGGGTGTTGTCGGTGCTGGTCGTGAGACGGATGGTGTTCCTGTGGATGATGGCGATGCCTCCTCCCATCTGGTTGGCGTTTCGGTCCCTCCGGACGATCTTGTAGCCCTCTGGGATAGCGATGGCGATGTCGGGAGCTGAAGAGGCGTTCATCCAGGTCTCCGTGAGGAAGGCAACGTCAGGGGCTGTGGCGTCTAGCAGGTTCCAGAGTTCGATGGCGTGTCTGTGGACGGAGCGGGTGTTGAGCAGGATGCACTTGAGGTGGGTGCTGCTGGAGTTCGACTTGGCGGGTGCTGGTGCGGGGCTGGTCCGGATGCAGGAGAACTTGCAGGCGTGGCAGCAGAACGGTCCGTGGGTGCGTCTTGGAGTGGCTTGGTGGCAATCTGGGAGTCGGCTGGTGTTGAGAGCGATGAGGGTGGCGGCTGAGTACGTCAGGCGGGTAGGTCGAGGTCTTCGAGGTCCAGGGGTCCTGGCGCTGGTCGCGATCCGGTCGCAGACGGGCGCAGACGGGCTTACCTTTGGCGCGCCTTCGGCGCACAATCGGCGCGCCCGCTGCGCGTGACCGCTGCGCGTTCGCACGGTCGCCATTTAAGGCGAAGTGCGCGGGTGGGCGGGGCAGCTGGGAGGCGGGAGCGGGGAGGGATACAGAAGACAAAAGGGGCGGGGACAAGCGGCGGTGGCGGGAAGGGAGGGCGGGGGGCGGCGCGGTAGGCGGACAACAAGGAAGGAGAGAAGACACGTAAAAAATGCAAACAGGCACAAATTAACGCAAAAAGCGGGAAAAAAAGAGAGTTACACAAAGTAATGCAAGGCAAGCACAAAAAATCGTCAAAACCAGGGAAAAACACTCGCAGCGGCGGCAGCCGGCAAACGAGGCAGCAGCGAGTCAGAGGGCAGGCAGGGGGCACACGCAGCAGCTGGTGGCCGTGCGGCGCGGGGGTGTCCCACAAGTGGGTCACACTCACCTGCGTCGCACGGTCGCCATTTAAGGCCAAGTGCGCGGGTGGGCGGGGCAGCTGGGAGGCGGGAGCGGGGAGGGATACAGAAGACAAAAGGGGCGGGGACAAGCGGCGGTGGCGGGAAGGGAGGGCGGGGGGCGGCGCGGTAGGCGGACAACAAGGAAGGAGAGAAGACACGTAAAAAATGCAAACAGGCACAAATTAACGCAAAAAGCAGGAAAAAAAGAGAGTTACACAAAGTAATGCAAGGCAAGCACAAAAAATTGTCAAAACCAGGGAAAAACACTCGCAGCGGCGGCAGCCGGCAAACGAGGCAGCAGCGAGTCAGAGGGCAGGCAGGGGGCACACGCAGCAGCTGGTGGCCGTGCGGCGCGGGGGTGTCCCACAAGTGGGCCACATACATACATACATATCTAGGCCGCTCTGCTTACCTTGTGTAAACACTGTGGTGAACAGAGTTCACAACTTGAGTTTTGATTTGGTTCTACACTGCAGACTGTTTTAAATTCAGCCTTGATTTGTTTATTGGCAGAGTGGACAACAGGGTCCATAACTTTAAAAGAGAAAGAGAAACAACGTGAGAGAGAGAGAGAGAGAAAGAGAGAAAAAACGACATTAAAAGTGTGAGAGAGAGAAAGTAATAGATGGAGCAGGAGAGGTAGTGTTAATACTGGAGAAAATCTTCGTAGCTCACCTTTTTGCCTCCGTTGTGTGTCCAAGCATGTGCCAGTTCATAGTGCACCCTCAAGTTTAGTGATCTGAAAGATGGTATAGAGTTAGTAATAGCAGACTACATACAACTGCACAAGTATATTTCTGCTTTATGTCTTTGGACATTCAGGATACTGTATTACATCAACTTTCACTGCAAGGTGGTGTCTGTGTTCTCTTCTTCTCCCTGGGTACTATAACCCATGCACTCCCACTGCATAGTGGTGAGTTCTTATTACTGCGTACCCAGCCTGTTTAACCCCATTGACCCCCAGAGTCTGGAGATGAGTGCCTTTTCTTGCGCACCCAGACTGTTCCAACCTATCCATTCTCAGTTCCCGGAGGTAATTGTACATTCCTACAGTCAAGCTGCTGCACACTATCCACTCTCTCCGCCCACAGGTGACTTCTCGTTGCTTCGGAAACAAGCTTCTTTGCTCACCTTGTGCCATTGGCGTGATTCAAAGAGGGTCCACCACGTGTCGAAGCAACCTTCTCAGGCATTCCTCCCCCACTCAGTCCTTGCGGTACCACTAACTCAGTGACAAAAGAGGTCACTCATGTGGTGGTGGGCCCCCTGTTCAGTAGTTCTGGCCTACATGAGGCGTCCGAACCACTAGGACGGCCCATCTCAGTGCTTGGGATGGGAGCAACTCTAAAATGGCGTAGAGCACGTGCACCCCGTCTTTTTTATTGGTAGGGTCACGTGTCTTGTGATGTCTGTGCTGGATGGGTGTGGTGTGGGTTCATACCAGCTATGAGGGAGTGTGTGTGTGTATGCCGTTCTGACAACTAGACCTGGAACTAAGAAATCACTACAATGGAAATCTGGGGCATGTAGCGTTGTTGTCTTTTTCTGGAAGCGGAGTGGGCTGGACTAACGTATGCCAGTGCTGCACGGGGCTGTAAACGATGATTCCGGAGCTATGGGCGTGGTTCCGTCGTGAGCTATATGAGAAATCAAGTGATTCGGGTGCCCGTGTTCTAGTGCTGACGTCACCCAGGTGTTAAACGCAAATGTGTCATTATATCTGTAAAGTACCACAACATGGCCATCATAGAAGGTACTGGTTATCACTGACCCTATATTCATTCATAGTTTCACACATAAAAGATGGTGGACATGACGCATTTCTGTGAATATGAATGTTTGTTGTAAATTCAGTGGAGTGTTGTAGCTGTAGTAATACAGGGCTATGAAAGCTTTAGGTGGCAGTTTTTGGCACATGAAGGGCAGCTAATATATATACGTATGTGGTCATTCAGGTATACTGTTGAACTTGGTGCTGGAAATCCGTGTTCGAAGCTCGGAGTCGCGTCCACATCATGGTTTTGTAAAGAAATGACGTAATCTATGCGTGCCTGAAAATGTACAGTAAATACGGTGCTCATGTAAATTGCTGATATAGTTTTGGGTTGACTTCGCGCTATATAAATATGCTGAAAAAAATAAATAAAAATAAATCGAGCAAAAGCCCACACTTATACATTTACTATACACTTTGTTTGCAGTATTGTAATGATCCAGTGTGTACGTTCGTATTTGTAGAATGAGCGAGAAAAAGATATATAATCGAAATTTTTGTTACTGGCAGAGGTAAGATGTTGCATACGCTATTTAGAGCACAATATAATGTGGTAGGAGCAGGAGCAGTATTTTACAAACATAATAAATACACAGACACAGATAGATAGTTGAAGTGGGTACGGGCACGTGTACTCAACTCCATTTTATTACGTGGCTGTTAGTAACAAGTAGAATAGTAATCATGATATCATACACAGATATTCAATTGTAAACGGTTTATGACTTCTGCTGTACAAAGGTAGGAGCACTATATGTGAAATAATACACAGAAGATTCTATCATAAGGGGTTCATGAGTTGTGGTGTACTGAGGTAGGGGCGGTTTGTGTGGAGTCTGCGATGATGCGTGCTTGAGGCAGACCGCACTGGTAAAAATGTGTTTTGACTATTGAATTTTGCCTTAATAAGAGTACATGGAGATTATTCATGGTGTACTGAGTTAGTGGTACGTCTGGTGTTTAGTGTGTGCTCATCCTGCGATGATGTGTGGTCTGAACGGGCTGCACTCAAAGCATTGACTGTTGTATACTAAACTGCATGAACTTTGAGGGGAAAAAAATAAAGTAGCATAGTTGGTTATTAATTGCTGTGCAAACTAGGTCTACTGATTGCTCCCCATAACAAATTAAACGATTGCACTTCACGCAGTGAATTCTAACTTTCCCAAATTGGGGAAGTATGTCTGGTGGCGATGTTGAAGGTGATGCCCTAGAGGTACTTGGTATTGCCGCTGGTAGACGTATATTTTGGCGCAGTCTTCTACATTGTTTGTGAGCATAGTTCACAGGATGCAGGGATTGAAGGGGCTTGCACATACTAGCAGTGCCACAGCAGTATTTTTTGTCTCTGCCTTAAATAAATCGAGGCTGAATTTCTTACTGTCCGTAGTGTAGATGCAAAGCTGAATTCAAGTTGTGAACCCTGCTGTCTGCAGTGTAGATCGAAGGCAGTAGTTGACACAGACATTGAGGAATGCTTTTTTTGTCACATACTTTAACAAAATCTGAGGGCACAGTACAATTGTCTCTGCCTTAAATTAATCGAGACTGAATTCAATGTTCTCTTTAGTGCTGATGGGCCACTGGTACCAAGTGGTGAGGTCTGTTGATCGCAGTGTACATTTGAAGGCAGTAGTCAGTATAGCTATTGAGGAATGTTTTTTGTAGCATCCTTTAACAAAATTGTCTCTGCCTTACATAAATCAAGGCTAACTTGAAGCCTGTCCGTAGTGTAGATAGAAAGCTGAATTCAAGTTCTGAACCCTGCTGTCCGCAGTGTAGATCGAAGGCAGTAGTTGACACACAGACATCGAGGAATGCTTTTTTCTGACATACTTTAACAAAATCTGAGGACATAGTACAATTGTCTATGCCTTAAATAAATTGAGACTGAATTCAATGTTGGCTATAGTGCTGCTGCGCCACTGGTACCAAGTTTTAAACTCTACTGACCGCACTGTAGATTTAAGGCAGTAGCCTGCACAGATATCATCGAAGGCAGTAGTGACGACAGATATCGGCAAAGAATTTTTGTCACTTATTTTAACAAAGTCTGAGGACGTAGAGTATAATTGTCTTTGCCTTACATAAATCAAGGATAACTTCAATGCTGTCCATAGTGTAGATCCAAAGCTGAATTCAAGTTGTGAAACCTGCTGTCCGCAGTGTAGATCGAAGGCAGTAGTCGATACAGACATAAGTCTGCGGTGCTGTGGCGCGGAGTTCGCAATGGGCCTGTATTGAGGAGGCACGTGTTCATGGTGGCAGCCATGTGTCAGGTACGGACCTTCGCTGTGGTGTAGTCTCTTGTCTTTGCAGAAGTGAACCACGCCCAAGGTATAGGCTAATTATGTATAGTCTTACACTGATGTTGTGTACGTTGGACCAGCCTACTCCACTTTTGCTTCAAGGGGGGGGAACAACACAGCTACATGACCAAAATATTCCCCAGTGTTTGAGATAATATGGTTGCGTCCACTATGCAGTACACTACACATATCAATGGTATATCTAGACACGGAAATGTTTTTGGTTTGTGTAGTGAGTTGTGTATAGCATATCACCAGTAGTGTTAGCATTGTGTACATTATTGTTGATGTGCGAGTTCCTTCCCTAATACATAGTTGTTTTCCACATCTCTGAACACTGAGCTAGTGTGCTGTTGAGGGGATATATTATTTTGGGAAGGTCCGTTGTCCTGTTTTGCGCTGCCTCTGAGGTAGTAGAGGGGTCGGGGTCAGGAGGGGTGGTTGTACTACCTGGTGGCGCTGGGTATTGTGATTTTGTTGGGTGTCGGAAGGGTATAATTAATACCTCTATCACATATTCCTCTTTAAATATGGATTTGAGTTGGATGTAATTCACACAGTACATAGTTGACGTCCTTAGACTAGTTAAATGTTGATGTTAATGTGTTAGTAATAAGTATGGGCGAATTTTGCGAATCTCGCGTTCGCGAATTTTGCGGATTTGCGAACTCGCAATCCTTAAAATCCACGAATTCTTCCGAATTTGCGGATTTTTTTGGTGTGTTCGCAAGGATTTCTGCCAGTTCGCGAGGGTTTCGTACCAGTTCGCAATTGCGAACTTACATTTCGGCGCGCAACGGTCGCAAATTATGTTGTTTCTACGTCTGGTTCATCATCACAGGTTCCCAGCACCCTCTGTTTCACCACTGCAACCCTCTGTTACATCAATGCCACCCTCTGGTTCATCATTACTGTAGATTATGGGGGGGAAAAGCAAGCACACCAGCCCTGCTTCAACTGAGATGAATTAATTTGGGGTTAGTTTATTAATGTGTCACTGTTTTAAAATTCCAGTCTGGCACCTGCTTCCTTATCTGTAATTTTGCTTTCTGTTGCAGTGCATTTTTTTCCCCAGGACCTTTGTGGCCTACTTGTAGCTATTCTATGAGCCTGCTGTGAGGGTCAGAGCAGGGTCATACAATTGTTGCAACTAGCAACTGAATTCTGGAGGGGCCCCAGTCAGGAAGCACTCTTAATTGTTACTAATGATGAGTTTGAACTCTTGCCCCTGCCGAGTGCTTTCAGTTTTGAAAAACTCGTTTTTCTGCAATTTTGCGGGCTCGCGGGGCGCGAACACGCGCGAGATGGGATTCGGAAGCCGCAAATTCGTGCGAATATGCAATTTGTTTTTTGCGGCGTGTTAGTTGGCAAGGTTTTGTGCGTTTTTGCGAGCTGCTCGTAGCGCAAGGCGCGAAGTTACCCTCGCGGTCGTTCAAGGGCGCAGCCATCTTGTTTGCCTGACGTATTTCCGTTTCCGGGCGCGAAGTGTAATCTCGCAAAGTCTGCGGCTTGCCAGTACAGTTTTGCGCGTGTTCGCAAGGAAAATCTCGCGCGAACTTACCCGCGCGGTCGTGAACGGGCGCGGCCATCTTGTTTCTCATTCATTGCTATGGTTCTGGGCTTGGTTTTTGTATCCTCTGTCAATCTCTGCCATCCTTTGCTTGTTTGAAGTTTTTTTTATCTATTTTACTTATTATCTATCCCTCTATTTTTCTAGCCCTATATTTTTGTGTTTACTGCTATTTTTGGTTAATTTTAAACTACTTTTGTAAACTCTTTTCTTTTCTTCTCTTCCCTATTCTATTTTCTTTATTCCTTTCCACCCAGACCATGGTGAAGGGAGCCGGGAAGCATCCCGAGAAGGGGCAGGGTCCCGCACCCCGTGTCCGGCTCCCGTGCGGGCGTTTGAGGGGGGAGCTAGTGATGCCACGGGAGATCTTTACCCCGGAGGAGGTGGGCCAACTCGTTTTTTATGTTCAGCGCCGCCTCCCCAGGACCATCATGGGAGGCGGCAAGATCAGTGCCGGGTACGGGGCCCGGGAGCGTCAGAAGCGGTGGGAGAAGGTGTGCAAGGCCATTTACCACCACTCTCGGGTCTGGCGCACCTACAACCAGGCCACCCACTGCTGGACGGATGTCCTGACCCGTGAGCGAGATCTGCTCGGCCTCCTTGGCCTTGAGATCCCCGGGCTTGGTGAGTAGTAGTAGCTATGTCTTTACTACTATGTTTTCTCCTGCTGTGTTATTATATTGCAGATTTTTGTTTTTTACCAAGAGCAATAATGCTGCTCATTACATTGTAGGTAAATTATATTTCAAAATCTTCTGTGCATTTCAGGTACACTGCTCTCCTTCTTCTCAGTAGTGTTGCTACTATGCTTATTAGATTTTGTGTTCATTTCATTGGCCTGTGAAATTATGTATGAGTGTAGTTGAAAGAACTGCGTAATGCTACACACTAAGGTTCAGATTTTTAATTAACGGCGCATCCCTGCAAAGTAGCAGGGATGCGCCAGTAATTGTGCGTCACGCCACTATCACCCATTGTGCGCCGTATTTACAATGCGGCGCACCATGGGCCCAAAACGTCACCAAAGCGTTACGCATCTGTGCCGTAAAGGCGGCGCATTGCTGGAGTTGCGTCGCAACGATGGTGCAGCTCCATCAATGCTCTGGGGTGCCCTATCTCCCCAATGCTGCGTCAAGCCGTACGTCTGCTTCAAGCAGGCGCAGGGTTTGAGTCACGCATCATTGTCCTCAAAGTGACTGATTGAAATCTTGTAGATTTCCCTCAGCCACTTTTAGGATGCGTTCCTGTGCAGGAACGCCCTCCCTTGTGCCGGAACGCCCCCTATTGGCGCAGGGCTTTACAACGTGATGCATTTCCCATATGCGTCACGTTGTTAATATACGCCGCACCATTGCGCCTCTTTTGTGCTGTCGCTGCGTCACAAAAGTCACGCAACAATGGAGCAAAAGAGCCGCAAGGGCCTTCTAAATCAGCCCCTACAGACTCAAGCCCAGTCCTTCCTTTTTACACATGGCGATAAGAAGAAATAGTGGTGGTGGATTGATAGTTTGAGTATTTTAATGACTGGTTAATGTAGTAGGAAACTTTAGTGTTGTCGCTGATCTTCAATCACGATGGACTTTGGCTGTCACTTTGCGTGCTGCGGACTGCTGCCTGCCAATCCTAGGCAAACCTTTTTAGTACTTTGTTTAGTGAGTTACATAGGGTAGTTTCCAATTCGACGGTCCGCAAATCAAGCAATACTAAAGTAATGACGTAGTCGACCACACGAGATTGGTCAATAATATATCCCGTGGAGTCGTTCCCTATTTGCTATTTCGCAAAAATATTTTGTTACTTTGTTAGTTCTTTTGAAATGTTTGATTTGGTTGAGAAATATCATCCATGTTTTCTGTTTTTCTTTCTTTCATGTTGTACATCAGCTTCCCCCAGGGGCAAGAGGAGGACACAGGAGGAGGAGGAGGAGGGTGCTGTTGACGATGCAGGTCAGGACCGGGCAGGCGAGGGCTCCTTTGCTGGCCCCAGTAAGTTTTAATTTTAATATAGAGTACTTATTTTTTCCTAGCGTTCCTCATTCGATTTTTTCTAAATCATCTTTGATCTTCTTGTAGACAGGATCTAAATTCTTATCCTGCCTCGACTATGACTCCGTGTGGTATTACTAGATTATTCTTATTAGTCTGTCTGTGTAGCTAACTAAGATTGCACATTTGGCATTTCCATTGGACTCCCATTCTAGTCAGCAATAGCTCTATGCACTGAGTGCAGTCCTCTGGGATTGTCCATAATGACTTTTCAAGTATTCTAAATGTTTATGCTTTGACCATTGCCAACAATAAAAAGGTGAATGACCACCAAGAAAGAATAAGATACTACTTTACTTTTGGTTTGGATAGGAGGACAATCCATTCTACTACTGTTGCAGGGACAAATCTGCACAAACAGAACTATGGACACTAAATAATGCATCGCTTAGCTTATCAATTATAATAGGTGCTGTAACTGTTAGACTTTCCACATACCTCAGTGATAACAGACTTTGTAGTTGAACCCCCAATCTCCTTACTGACTAGATAGTGTGGCAGAGTCATTTAGCTCCCAAAGTCACCGATGGCAGAGGCACGGACTCATGCTTGCAAAAATTCGAAAACCTTTAGCTCATCCACTCTAGTCTGGAGGACCGAAAACCACAGAGTCTATTTAAGTTTAAAAGCTTTATTAAAAGTAAACACATTTATTAAATTCAAGTTTGTCATAAAAGTGAACGTGTAACTGAAAATGGAAAAGTGCTTAGTGCTGACGATTAATTGGACACATTTCTTGTGGTCGAGCCGAGCTCTCACCTGGTTTGAACTTGATCCTGCTCGTGTTCTTAGAAGTCAAGCTTCTGTCTGTTAGGAGAAAAAGTGGTGCGTGTTAAAAAGTAAAAAGCAAACATTCATCAGTTGTGCCAAAAAGTGCAGCAAGACAACAGCCTTCCCTGGAAAAAGGGACATTTTTACTCTAGAGTACACAGTCATAAATTATTAAATTGTATACTGTTTTTTTCACATTTCTTTCTTCCTCCTAGACCAAATATTATATAGTAGTGAGTGGTGTATTCTAACATTATTAAATGTACTTTGTAGGTGGAACATCTGGAGACGGGGCCAGCGCGGAGGTGGTGGTGGCATTGGACGAGGAGGACTACTCTGGGGAGGAGGCGGTGCAAGTGCCGGACAAGGACATGCCTGTGAGGGTTCACACGGTGGTGGCGGGCAGAGGTAAGCTATACATTCCTTAGTCATTGAGATTGAAGACTGCAGAGTGTGCTTTCTGCACGGGTGTATTACAAAAAAAGCAGGTAGTAGCCTCCTCTAAATGTACTTCGACTTAGCTGTGAAGTTTTTGGCGAGAAGAATCCCAATCAGATCTGAGGTGAACTTGATGGATGGGATGAACGAAAAGCGAAAGAAGGGTGTAAGTAAGTGTGGAAGCACGAGAAATGTAATGATGACTGGCAAAGAAGAATGATATGTGTTTGCTTGGTCCCCGAGGTGGCTGGGAAGGTAAGAAAATGGTATGGTGCATGGCTGGGTGAATGATGAAGCAAGGATGGGTGGAAGAAAAACAGCCTGGGTGGTTGAGACAGAAACTGTATGTGTGCATATACTTTGAATGGATGGATGCCTGGATCATTCATGGTACTATCTGACTCTTAGATAGCATATGTGTATCTAGAGAGAGTAGACGGTCACTGGATGAACTAAGTGTTAATTTGAAGAGCATGTAACACCGCACCCGCACGTCCGTTCCAGTGTAGGAAAGGCAAGGAAAAGAAGTTGTAACGTTGTCCAAATACTACCATGAATAGTAGCAGTAGTTTGTATTGCAACTGCAAGCACAGCATATATCCGGTTATTACTGTGGACACTCCCTACCTCTCTTAATAACTTTAGTTTAGTAGTAGTACGTCAGTCATGTGTGGGGGTATCACTGTTCACTCAATAATAAGCAAAGCACCTAAAGTCATCCCATATGTCATCAAATACATCCCATGTGAAGTGATAGATAATCAGATAATTTAGCTTCTTCATTTTCCTTTTCTAATACTCATTTGCACTGTAGGGTGAAAGCTAAATTAATTAAGCAGTAGCCCTTTTAACAGAGTATTCTCAGTGCCACCCATAATAGAAAAGTAAGAGCTTCACCACCTGCATGTACTGGACCGGTACAGTAACGCAAGTCTGTCTCACTCACCATGGTGTGCGTCTGTTTTTCTCGGGTGCAAGTTCACTGCGCTGGCATTATGCTGGCTTGCATAAGATAACGTACCAATTTTCCTAAACAAGAGAGAAGAAGAAGAATAAGAGTGGTGTACGGTCATAGTCGACTGTAATGGAAGTCCATAGTGCTCGTAGAATTTGTTCCTGAAACTCCCACTAATGTTAGAGCAAGGATGAAGAAGTCGGAGGTTACATAGATACTGTCCTCAATAGTTATGTACTGTGCTTTCAATTTGCTACTTGTACTGTGACAACTTTCTGCTCAATCATTTTGTGTTAATCTTAAGGAGCATTGGTTACAGACTATGTCTTTCTTTTTTCATGTAGTTGCTCCTTCCAAATCCAAGACACCATCAAGGAGGAAGGAGCTGGCTCGAATGGCCCGGCAACGGAGGCTGGATGCCACTGTCGCTGAATATCGGCGGCTGGTGGCCCTGGAGGAGGAGGAGACGCAGTCTGGTACAACAACAACGTCCACTGGGACAGCTGCATCCTCCTCCGTGCGGGCTGCCAGCCAGCGCAGTGCTCCAGCGGTACGGAGCCGGGCTACCAAAGCCAAACGCCACCGCCGAGCAGCAAAGAAAGCAGCTGCCCCTCACAGGATTTGCAAGGCACACCGGCGCCGCTTATCCCTCAGACTGTCCTACCTGGAGCAGGAGGTCCATAACTATAAGAACGTGGTGGAGGGCCTCCGCTTCGAACTTGCCACCCTCCGCAAGGAGCATGATGCCCTGGCTGCTAATTCCAACAGCACCCTGCTATAGTGTCCCTTGCCCCTTTTTTAGAGACTTTTGGGGGGTGGGAATTGGGAGTTGGGATTTTTGGGGACTTTTGAAGGACAATCGTTGGGGTTAGGGAGGGTCTTGCGGGAGATTCTTTTGTTAGGGCTATAAAAATATACTTTTTGAAACTTTATCTGACCATACCTGTTTTTTACTGCTTTTGAGTCTGGTGGGTGGGGGTTTAACAGTAAGTTTGTTTTCCTGAATAGTCCTAGGACTTTAGTAGTACTACCGTCAATCTAATCTCTCGTCTCTCCTAATACTCCATTATACTACCTCCAACCAAACGCCTATCTTACCTGTAATTTCTGTTTGCAAGTAGGGCTAGGCCCAGGGCTGGCTCCACGGGAAACAGCAAATAAGGTTGGCAATCCTGGGCGGATAAAATTTCCTCATAGCGGTGGTACTAGTGGTGTGACACAGTGGCAGTTGCATGCCTATGAAAAAAAAGAAAATGAAATCTGGTTTGTCCTCCTGAGCAATACAACGGTACAATAGAGAATATAGCAGGTGACAGAAGTACACTAGAACAGTGCCACATTGTAGCCTAACAAATGTTAAAGTATAACTAATTCGGTTGAAGTTCTTTGACATTAGCCATGGGTCTTTGTCAATCAGAGTAAGAATATATCCTCAGATTTCTTCACCAGCCTGTTGCTATCACCTTATCCTCCCCAGCAAGTGTGTGGATTTATTGCTGTAATTTAGTCACACATCAATGAAAACCACACAGCCTGGGGGAAGAGGGTTAGGGTTTGAAAAATAGATGGGTACGGGGCTTTTTGGGAAAGGTTTTGGGAGACAAGAAAAAATAGCACAGCATGGACAAACAATTGTGAACATAAAGAAATCTTTGGGTACAAACCTATCCATCAATCTTTGAAAGTGCATGCACTACTGGATGCATGTCAGTGAAAAGTAAGTAGTACTTTCGACAACTGTGGAAGAAAGAATGCGACAGTACAGGGCGTGTGTGGAATTATTGATAACTATATTCAACATAAGGTCTCTGTTGCCAGATACCTGAGAGCCTTGCTGGTCACTATAAATCCATTCACAACACTCAATGGGGTTGGTCTGGAAGGTATAGTAGATAGAAAAGGAGAAATTGCTCTTTTTCTAGGTGTCCCCTCACTCACCAGGGTTGCCCCTTGGTGACATGCTTCATCATTGGGGCCATCCCAGTCCTCTACGGGCTGGGGCGTGCTGCGACTTGCGAATTACGTAGGAGCACTTACAAATGACTATGTGTGGTGCAGATGTGATAGTGGAGTGGACTAAGTGATGTGTTAAGGGATCAATTTAGAAGCAGAGAGAGATCCAAGAAATGCAGTCACAGTCAGAGAAAAAGACAAAGGATACTGTATCTGTATGTTGTTGCAGTTGTCCTGTTTAATTTGGTAAGTAAGTTGCCTGCAGAAAAAAAATCATCTTATTAGCCGCACTCCTCCATTGCAGCCGACGCTTCGTCCATCGATGTTGGTCACCACCAGAAGACACCCTGTAAAAAAAGCACAGCATGGACAAACAATTGAACATAAACAAATCTTTGGGTACAAACCTATCCATCAATCTTTGAAAGTGCATGCACTACTGGATGCCTGTCAGTGAAAAGTAAGTAGTACTTTCGACAACTGTGGAAGAAAGAATGCGACAGTACAGGGCGTGTGTGGAATTATTGATAACTATATTCAGCATAAGGTCTCTGTTGCCAGATACCTGAGAGCCTTGCTGGTCACTATAAATCCATTCACAACACTCAATGGGGTTGGTCTGGAAGGTATAGTAGATAGAAAAGAAGAAATTGCTCTTTTTCTAGGTGTCCCCTCACTCACCAGGGTTGCCCCTTGGTGACATGCTTCATCATTGGGGCCATCCCAGTCCTCTACGGGCTGGGGCGTGCTGCGACTTGCGAATTACGTAGGAGCACTTACAAATGACTATGTGTGGTGCAGATGTGATAGTGGAGTGGACTAAGTGATGTGTTAAGGGATCAATTTAGAAGCAGAGAGAGATCCAAGAAATGCAGTCACAGTCAGAGAAAAACACAAGGGATACTGTATCTGTATGTTGTTGTAGTTGTCCTGTTGAATTTGGTAAGTAAGTTGCCTGCAGAAAAAAAATCCTCTTATTAGCGGCACTCCTCCATTGCAGCTGACGCTTCGTCCATCGATGTTGGTGACCAGAAGACACCCTGTCCACTGCCTGCCTGATGCTGAATTGTGGCTCGGTAATGTGAAGCCTGACTCCATCCTTTTTTCCCCATTGCACAGACTGAAACCCGGCCTGTAATTATTCAACGAAAAACAGGAAGTGATATAATATTACAACACCACTGATAAATAAATATAAGGTATGTAGGCTGTGGAGTGCAAAAAGTCACACTTTGATTTTCCTAGTAGACAGTACAATATTTTTGAAAGTGCGTACTCTGTCTGAGTCACCTTTTGAAGGATAAATAAGTAGGGGCAAATTAATGTAGCGGATCTTTCCCCTCAAGCTAGGTGTACTGTAAACTGTATTTTAGAACAAAATTAGATCTTCCCAGCAGTGCTCCCACCCAGACCCTTACTAAAGCCAGTCGCAAAAATGTAGAAGACCCCCAATCAAATCTCAAAAAACGAGGCCTAGCAGAAAACTGGTGACAAAACTTACTTTGAAAGTAAAAGTAGGCCGAAGTACCCCCTTACTAATTACCCCTTACCCACCGTGGATTGCATTCAAACCACTTGCAAGCAACCAAGCAAAAGTATCCATAGCCAGCATCGCTCCAAGACTCGAAAACCCCCCCACCCAAACACATGCAATAGAAATACTGCTAACCCTAACGAACCCTAAGTTAAGAATAGTGGCAAAGGCTTTCTTTAACTATGCCAAATCCCCCCTTTCCCACCATGGATTTTCTTCAAATGACTTGCAACCAAAATTACACATTCTCACAAGTGCTCTAAGACCCCAGAACTCAGTTGCAAAAATCTAGAACACCCCAAAACACATGCAATCCTGCTGCTAGGGCTAACCCTAACGAACCCTAAGTTACAAAAAGTGCCAAAAGGCTTTTCCGCGAGGATTTTGTCCCAACCACTTCTACCCGGTATTAGACCTTCCCAGGAATGCCCCAAGACCCGCCAACCCACCCGCCAAAAAGCATAACACCCCCAAACAGGCCAAAAGCAAAATCTCATACTAGGCCATAAGTCGGGGTTGCCAACACGGATTTCCTGAAAAGCAAATGCAATCAAGATTAGAGTGTCCCAGCAGTGCTCCCAGACCACGAAACTCACCCACAAACAGACGGACCCCCCTAAGAGCACCTCAAAGGCAAGCAAGTCATCAAAAACACACAAAAAATTCCGCCTGGGATTTGGCCCAAACCACTTTTATCCGGTATTAGAGCTTCCCAGCAATGGCCCCAGTGCCGTCAACCCAGGAGAAAACGAGTAGAAGACCCCCAAACAGCCAAAGAGCAAAAGTACAAAAATGGGGACTTTGTCAGTTTTTCCCAAATTTCCCAAATCACTCCGCGCGCGCTCTGCAGCTAGGCCCTAACTCCCCTCTGCCACCATGGATTTGCTTCAAACCTCTTGCAAAGTAAAGTATATATAGCCAGCAGTGCGCCCAGACCCCGAAACCCACCCACAAACACCAGGAAGCCCCCCAAACAGGCCCCCGAAAACGCTACATTGAGCAAAATGTCAGAAATAGCAAATAAAAAATCGGCCTGGATTTTGTCCCAACCACTTCTACCCGGTATTAGACCTTCCCAGGAATGCCCCAAGACCCGCCAACATACCGCCAAAAAGCATAACACCCCCAAACAGGCCAAAAGCAAAATCTCATACTTGCAATATTTCTCGGCCTTCGATCCAAACGCGCTGCGTAGCTAGGCCATAAGTCGGGGTTGCCACCACGGATTTCCTGAAAAGCAAATGCAATCAAGATTAGAGTGTCCCAGCAGTGCTCCCAGACCACGAAACTCACCCACAAACAGACGGAACCCCCCCTAAAAGCACCTCAAAGGCAAGCAAGTCATCAAAAACACAAAAAAATTTCCGCCTGGGATTTGGTCCAAACCCCTTTTATCCGGTATTAGAGCTTCCCAGCAATGGCCCCAGCGCCGTCAACCCAGGAGAAAACGAGTAGAAGACCCCCAAACAGCCAAAGAGCAAAAGTACAAAAATGGGGACTTTGTCAGTTTTTCCCAAATTTCCCAAATCACTCCGCGCGCGCTCTGCAGCTAGGCCCTAACTCCCCTCTGCCACCATGGATTTGCTTCAAACCTCTTGCAAAGTAAAGTATATATAGCCAGCAGTGCGCCCAGACCCCGAAACCCACCCACAAACACCAGGAAGCCCCCAAACAGGCCCCCGAAAATGCTACATTGAGCAAAATGTCAGAAATAGCAAATAAAAAATCGGCCTGGATTTTGTCCCAACCACTTCTACCCGGTATTAGACCTTCCCAGGAATGCCCCAAGACCTGCCAACCCACCCGCCAAAAAGCATAACACCCCCAAACAGGCCAAAAGCAAAATCTCATACTTGCAATATTTCTCGGCCTTCGGTCCAAACGCGCTGCGTAGCTAGGCCATAAGTCGGGGTTGCCACCACAGATTTCCTGAAAAGCAAATGCAATCAAGATTAGAGTGTCCCAGCAGTGCTCCCAGACCACGAAACTCACCCACAAACAGACGGAACCCCCCCTAAAAGCACCTCAAAGGCAAGCAAGTCATCAAAAACACAAAAAAAATTCCGCCTGGGATTTGGTCCAAACCACTTTTATCCGGTATTAGAGCTTCCCAGCAATGGCCCCAGCGCCGTCAACTCACCTGCAAAGAGGTAGAACAACACCCCCACACGTGCTGAGTCTTTCTTCATTGGGCGTAAACCAGCCCTCTGGTTTGATGGAAATAGGAGTCTGGAGGAGGAGGATAGAGGAGCATGTTCTTCTGAACTTGTGAACCTGAGGAAGGCAGACTGCGGCAACTTCAAATCAATTAGCAAACCAGTGAAGACAGTTCTGCTGATGGGCTTGTTTTTGTGATTATCTGATTAAAGTTTGAAATATATTAACTGTGCACAACAAAGAAAGACAGACACACAGGAATAAAAGTGAATAAGGACGAAAAAGAAAGTTATTGATTCGTTGTCTCATTTTCAGGGCTCGGTATTACAGTCCAGGAATGAGAATAAGGCTTCGTCATCATACTCTGCGAATTCAGGCAGGGTGAACTCAGTGTCACCTGACAGAGTAGAAATTCCCTCATCTATGTTGCTGGCCACCTCGTCTTCATCCGGCGCGCTTTCTCGTACTCTGAAATCTGGTGGTATGAGGTGCTGATTCATCTTGATCATTGTTAACCTCTCCACATTTTTGGGCGAGAGGCGGCTCCGTTTGGGAGTTACAATGCCACCAGCAGCACTGAAAACACGTTCAGAAGACACGCTTGCGAGTGGGCAAGACAAGTAGTTTAAAGCCAGGTTGGTGAGCTGTGGCCACAATTCTTTTTTCCCATGCCAATACGCCAATGGGTCAGAATTAACATAGACCTCTGTTGAGTCATTCAGATAGTCCTTCACCATCGACTAAAGGTCCTCATCCAAGGTTTCTCCACTTTGCTTAGCTCTTGCTGTGCCTCTGACCTTTTGAGAACCAAACCCACGCAGAGCTAGCCAATCCTCTTCAGCCTCCAATGTTTCTGTTGTGTCTGGTGCAGATGATCCGGTTGCCGGTGTCTTTAACGGCTGAGAGGTCACTTGTGCCACAGCCACAGGTGCAGAAGTGGATTGTTTTGACTGGGGATGGCCTGCTGATGTACTGCCATTTCCTTCAATTTTCAGCCGTTCTATTTCAAACCTCTTGGCTGACAAGGCTAGCCAATGTTTGTACTTTGGAACATGTTCATCATCAAAAGGAAAGAATGCTTGGCCTGCCAGCGCCTTTTTGTAGCGTGGATCCAGAATAGTAGCACAAATGTAATGCTCTTCTGAGTGGATCTTTTTAAGACGTTCATCACCTTGTAGGAGCTCTAATAATTTCTCAGCCAGAAGAAAAGAGTCTTGGTTTTTTACATCTTTTTCAAACACAGAACACACCTCCTTCAATTGGTCCTCCAGCATGTACAACAATGGGATAGCTTTTCCCAAATTACAGTCCTCCTTGCTGACTGCACGCGTGAAGAACTCAAAAGGACGAAGCATGCGTGTCAGGCTTTGAACTATGTTCCATTGCGCCGCACCCATCCTCAGGTCCTCTGTACCCTCTGTCAAGAAATATTGATCGAGTACCGTATACTGCTCATACAGACGCTCAAGCATGTAGAAGGTTGAGTTCCAACGTGTTACCACCTCCTGGATGAGTGATTTCACTGGCATTTGACGGTGATATAGCAGGTTCCTCAGCTGCTTCCGGGCCTTAAAAGAATGGCTGAAATGGTTGCACATTTTTCGGCAGGTGTCCAATACTCTGTACGCTGCACTGCCTTTATTACCCAAGAATTTTTGGACAACCAGGTTTATACAGTGCGCCAAACACGGCACTCTGAAATAGTCACCCTGCCTCATGGCCTTAACTATATTGGCGCCATTGTCCGTGGAAACATAACCAACCTGGCGTTTTAGTGGGGACAGCCAGTTAAGGACCTTTGTGTTAAAGACATCCAAAATGTTTTCTGCTGTGTGACGTTTCTCCAAACCAAACATGGCTAGTGTTGCATGTTTCCGAGCAGCTTTAAAAACAATGTCCGAGTCAACACCTGTGTTTAGCTTTGCTTTAGCCCCTGAAAAAGAGACCCAGTGTGCAATGATGCACATGTAATCAGCGCCTGCGCCACTGGTCCACATGTCTGTTGTCAGATGTATAGTGTGAACAGCACTCTTCTGCAAAGCTGCCCCAATCACCTTCAGAACATCTTCATGTAGTGCTGGAACCGCAACTCGGGCAAAATAGAACCGGCTAGGAACCTTCCATTTAGGGCAGAGCGCTGCCACTAATTCTAGAAAACCAACCCCTTCTACAAAAGAAAAAGGGAGAAGGTCCAGAGCTAGCATTTTAGCCAGCTTAGTGTTATACAGACGCGTCAGTGGGTGGTTGCGTTCATATTGCGCTTCTGTAAACAACATCTTTTTAATGTTGCCCTGGACCAAAGATTTACGGGATGATGATGATATCTTCGACCCAGTTACGCTCGCTGATGAACTTTTTCGCATTGATGTCTCACTCTCTCCCACACTCTTAGTGTGGCTCACATGGGGTGTGCTGCTGACAGGGGTACTGGGTGTAAGTGAAGGGTTTGACACATCTTCTTCCTCCTCGTCATCATCAGATGAAACCGCATTACGTGCAATTCGGGGTTCCTTGATCGCCTGTAGGTGCGCAAACCATTTGACAGCGTGCTTTCTTTCAAGATGACCTCTCTGGCCTCCGGTACCATAGTTGGAACCCAACTTACCACGACTAACTCGAAGCTTACACATGCTACAAATGGCTACGGTTTCATTTTTTGGGCAAACACTAAAGAAGTCCCAAACTGCAGACTTGAAATGTCTTTGGGGGCCGGAGGAGGCGGCGATACTGGTGGTGGTGGTCCTGCTGCTAATGCCAGATGAAGTGGAGGATGTGGATTGCCGAACTTCAGTACGTTTTGCACTTTCACCACCACGAATTGAGGTCGAGGTGGATGGAGGTCCCTTCTGGCGACTAAGAAATATGGAAGCGGTAGGTGTTGGTGTACTAGTTAACTCCAATGATTGTGGTGTTTCTTCCATTGCTTCCTCGTCGACATCATCATCATCACGCTCAGCAGCTTCTCGGGATAGGGTCAAAATGTCTCTTTGCTGCATGCCCGCTGGGGCTGCAGTGACCATTATGATGACTGCATCGTCGTCGTGAAGGGCTTCATCAGCAGCAGTATGCGTCACTTCTTGTTGAGCCTCATCACACTCCATAGCTATGAGTTTTTCGACGACCTTCCTTTTACGCTTAGGTATCTTTGTCAGATCATGGTGTGCCTCACTCTCAGGCTGCCGTGGTGGTACCCAATCGTCATCCAGATCATCAGTAGGAGGTGGGCTTGAAGAAGATGTAGACACCCCCCTTGATCTTTTCCTTGCTAGGGATGTGGAAGACAATGAATGATCATCAGGAGGAGTGGCTTCCTCAAATGATACCTCGGTCTGATTGTCAATTTCCTGATGTGCCCCTACTTCGGGAGGGACAACTATTGTGGGAACTTGTTGTGACCCTCCATGCACCTCTGCTTGCGCATCTCCTTGCGCTGCCTCTCCTTCCACATGTAATTGGGCTTGTACTACTTGCACATGTTGTTGTTGCGGCTGTGGTTGTTCAACACTTGTCAGATGAGTTACAACAACCTGTGTTGTTTCAGGGACATTGCTGCTACTTTCTTGCGATGAGCCAACATCACTGGTCGATGGTGATTGGAGAAGTACACTGACTGCCTCTGAAGCACTCAAGGGCTTTGACTTAAGTTGGCGTGGTGGTGGAGGCACTGAACCCAATGGAGCGGGGGTGCTGCTCCCAGCTTGGTCCCCAGCAGATCCTGCTGCTGCAGGCGTACTTTTTTTTTTCCTCCCAAAAAACGTGGCGGTTGGCACACCAGCCTCCTTGGTAACTTGCTTCTTCTGCTCCTTACTAGCAACTTTCTTGCTAGAGGAGCTACGGAGACCTTTTTTTGGGGCCATCTTCTTCAGAGCAGATCAGACAGCAGGCCGCAGTTGCACGAATTGTAGAGTTGTCTGAGGCCAGACGTGACGTCGCTTGACGTTATGCTGCACACACACACCGCTGCAGGACTTCTTCCTGGCACTGGTGGTTCTCTTGAGTCTTGTGCACCTAAAAACAATGGAAGACAGAGGAACATCAGTTCAGTTATACACCCCAAAAAAATCGGAAAAAAAAACTGAAAAATCAGCACAATCCCATTCCATCCATGCCCTCCATGATGTTTAAGTTCAAGACACCCCACAGAAAGACTAGGCCCATGCAAGACTCAATACCCCTGGTGAAAAGGCCACAAGTACAGCCCCAAAAAACGAAAATCACTGAAAAATCAGCACAATCCCATTCCATCCATGCCCTCCATGATGTTTAAGTTCAAGACACCCCACAGAAAGACTAGGCCCATGCTAGACTCAAATACCCCTGGTGAAAAGGCCACAAGTACAGCCCCAAAAAACGAAAATCACTGAAAAATCAGCACAATCCCATTCCATCCATGCCCTCCATGATGTTTAAATTCAAGACAACCCACAGAAAGACTAGGCCCATGCAAGACTCACTACCCCTGGGCATAAAGGTTGAAAAGTAGGCATAATGGTTGCAGGCCTAACAACAATGCCTGCATTCAAAATGGCCACTTGCCTCCCTGCACATAGCCAGGGCCTGTAGCAGCACTCAAAATGGCCCCCAGCCACATGGCCTGTCCCTCCCCATGAACACCCCCAAAAATCGAAAATCACTGAAAAATCAGCACAATCCCATTCCATCCATGCCCTCCATGATGTTTAAGTTCAAGACACCCCACAGAAAGACTAGGCCCATGCTAGACTCAAATACCCCTGGTGAAAAGGCCACAAGTACAGCCCCAAAAAACGAAAATCACAGAAAAATCAGCACAATCCCATTCCATCCATGCCCTCCATGATGTTTAAATTCAAGACAACCCACAGAAAGACTAGGCCCATGCAAGACTGACTACCCCTGGGCATAAAGGTTGAAAAGTAGGCAAAATGGTTGCAGGCCTAACAACAATGCCTGCATTCAAAATGGCCACTTGCCTCCCTGCACATAGCCAGGGCCTGTAGCAGCACTCAAAATGGCCCCCAGCCACATGGCCTGTCCCTCCCCATGAACATCCCCAAAAATCGAAAATCACTGAAAAATCAGCACAATCCCATTCCATCCATGCCCTCCATGATGTTTAAGTTCAAGACACCCCACAGAAAGACTAGGCCCATGCTAGACTCAAATACCCCTGGTGAAAAGGCCACAAGTACAGCCCCAAAAAACGAAAATCACAGAAAAATCAGCACAATCCCATTCCATCCATGCCCTCCATGATGTTTAAATTCAAGACAACCCACAGAAAGACTAGGCCCATGCAAGACTCACTACCCCTGGGCATAAAGGTTGAAAAGTAGGCAAAATGGTTGCAGGCCTAACAACAATGCCTGCATTCAAAATGGCCACTTGCCTCCCTGCACATAGCCAGGGCCTGTAGCAGCACTCAAAATGGCCCCCAGCCACATGGCCTGTCCCTCCCCATGAACACCCCCAAAAATCAAAAATCACTGAAAAATCAGCACAATCCCATTCCATCCATGCCCTCCATGATGTTTAAGTTCAAGACACCCCACAGAAAGACTAGGCCCATGCTAGACTCAAATACCCCTGGTGAAAAGGCCACAAGTACAGCCCCAAAAAACGAAAATCACTGAAAAATCAGCACAATCCCATTCCATCCATGCCCTCCATGATGTTTAAATTCAAGACAACCCACAGAAAGACTAGGCCCATGCAAGACTCACTACCCCTGGGCATAAAGGTTGAAAAGTAGGCAAAATGGTTGCAGGCCTAACAACAATGCCTGCATTCAAAATGGCCACTTGCCTCCCTGCACATAGCCAGGGCCTGTAGCAGCACTCAAAATGGCCCCCAGCCACATGGCCTGTCCCTCCCCATGAACACCCCCAAAAATCGAAAATCACTGAAAAATCAGCACAATCCCATTCCATCCATGCCTTCCATGATGTTTAAGTTCAAGACACCCCACAGAAAGACTAGGCCCATGCTAGACTCAAATACCCCTGGTGAAAAGGCCACAAGTACAGCCCCAAAAAACAAAAATCACAGAAAAATCAGCACAATCCCATTCCATCCATGCCCTCCATGATGTTTAAATTCAAGACAACCCACAGAAAGACTAGGCCCATGCAAGACTCACTACCCCTGGGCATAAAGGTTGAAAAGTAGGCAAAATGGTTGCAGGCCTAACAACAATGCCTGCATTCAAAATGGCCACTTGCCTCCCTGCACATAGCCAGGGCCTGTAGCAGCACTCAAAATGGCCCCCAGCCACATGGCCTGTCCCTCCCCATGAACACCCCCAAAAATCGAAAATCACTGAAAAATCAGCACAATCCCATTCCATCCATGCCCTCCATGATGTTTAAGTTCAAGACACCCCACAGAAAGACTAGGCCCATGCTAGACTCAAATACCCCTGGTGAAAAGGCCACAAGTACAGCCCCAAAAAACGAAAATCACAGAAAAATCAGCACAATCCCATTCCATCCATGCCCTCCATGATGTTTAAATTCAAGACAACCCACAGAAAGACTAGGCCCATGCAAGACTGACTACCCCTGGGCATAAAGGTTGAAAAGTAGGCAAAATGGTTGCAGGCCTAACAACAATGCCTGCATTCAAAATGGCCACTTGCCTCCCTGCACATAGCCAGGGCCTGTAGCAGCACTCAAAATGGCCCCCAGCCACATGGCCTGTCCCTCCCCATGAACACCCCCAAAAATCAAAAATCACTGAAAAATCAGCACAATCCCATTCCATCCATGCCCTCCATGATGTTTAAGTTCAAGACACCCCACAGAAAGACTAGGCCCATGCTAGACTCAAATACCCCTGGTGAAAAGGCCACAAGTACAGCCCCAAAAAACGAAAATCACTGAAAAATCAGCACAATCCCATTCCATCCATGCCCTCCATGATGTTTAAATTCAAGACAACCCACAGAAAGACTAGGCCCATGCAAGACTCACTACCCCTGGGCTTAAAGGTTGAAAAGTAGGCAAAATGGTTGCAGGCCTAACAACAATGCCTGCATTCAAAATGGCCACTTGCCTCCCTGCACATAGCCAGGGCCTGTAGCAGCACTCAAAATAGCCCCCAGCCACATGGCCTGTCCCTCCCCATGAACACCCCCAAAAATCGAAAATCACTGAAAAATCAGCACAATCCCATTCCATCCATGCCCTCCATGATGTTTAAGTTCAAGACACCCCACAAAAACACTAGGCCCATGCTAGACTCAATACCCCTGGTGAAAAGGCCACAAGTACAGCCCCAAAAAACGAAAATCACTGAAAAATCAGCACAATCCCATTCCATCCATGCCCTCCATGATGTTTAAGTTCAAGACACCCCACAGAAAGACTAGGCCCATGCTAGACTCAAATACCCCTGGTGAAAAGGCCACAAGTACAGCCCCAAAAAACGAAAATCACTGAAAAATCTGAACAATCCCATTCCATCCATGCCCTCCATGATGTTTAAATTCAAGACAACCCACAGAAAGACTAGGCCCATGCAAGACTCACTACCCCTGGGCATAAAGGTTGAAAAGTAGGCAAAATGGTTGCAGGCCTAACAACAATGCCTGCATTCAAAATGGCCACTTGCCTCCCTGCACATAGCCAGGGCCTGTAGCAGCACTCAAAATGGCCCCCAGCCACATGGCCTGTCCCTCCCCATGAACACACCCAAAAATCGAAAATCACTGAAAAATCAGCACAATCCCATTCCATCCATGCCCTCCATGATGTTTAAGTTCAAGACACCCCACAAAAACACTAGGCCCATGCTAGACTCAATACCCCTGGTGAAAAGGCCACAACTCACAAGTACAGCCCCAAAAAACGAAAATCACTGAAAAATCAGCACAATCCCATTCCATCCATGCCCTCCATGATGTTTAAGTTCAAGACACCCCACAGAAAGACTAGGCCCATGCTAGACTCAAATACCCCTGGTGAAAAGGCCACAAGTACAGCCCCAAAAAACGAAAATCACTGAAAAATCAGCACAATCCCAATCCATCCATGCCCTCCATGATGTTTAATTTCAAGACAACCCACAGAAAGACTCAGTCCACCCACCACTGAGTACCCCTGGGCAAAAGGCCCCAAAACAGCCCAAAAATCGAAAATTCCAAAATTGTAGTTGCAGCAACTGTAATGCCCCAAACAAACTTACTTGTAAAATTTCTAATCCAACAGTGATCCAAAGAAAGTCAAAAAGTCCTCAAATCCAAATATCCAGCAGCATCCACAAAAAGTAATCCTTCCAGCTCCAGATCCAAATGAAAAGTGACCAGGAGATGGACAAAGCACTGGGAGGAGCCTGCTGGACAGGAACAGGAAGTTTCAGACTGTGGGGCACTTCCTTCCTCCCACCCCCCTCCCCCCCTCCCCAAAATGGACTCCTCGCTACAAAAGTGTAGGCAAATGTCAACCTAAGGAGTTATTCAGATAAAAATCATCATTTCAAGAAGGTTTATGCTGCTTGCTGGTGGATTTATTGTGCAGAATTGCAAATTTTATATTTTTGCTTGTGCGAGATTGTTGCTGCTCGCCGCATCTCAAATCTCGCAATTGCGAAGTAACGCGAGACGTGATCTCGCCGTACTCGCGTTGACAAACTCTCGCTGTGCAAGTTGGCAAGCCGCGATGACGTAATCGCGCTCGCCAAATTCCCGCGGGACCACACAGCAAGATCCAAAATGGCGCAGCACTCGCAAAATATCGAGAAAAACAACTCGGCAAACGATGATAAACGCCGCGCGCCGCAAAAATTGTATCACCAACGCCGCGCGCCGCAAAACAAAATCCGCTGCGTGCGAATTTGCGGATTTTGCGGGAAATTCGCAAATCTCGCGGATTGCGGATTTACCGAAAATCCGCAAATTCCGCGAGCGTAACAGATTTTCCGCCCATACTTAGTTAGTAATAAGTGGAACTATTGCCTGTTTTTTTAGGTAGCATTGCAGATTTGGCTTCTTGTTGAAAATATGGGGAAGTGGTGAACATTATAATTAGGAATTGTCATTTTAAAAACCTTTGAAATTCACTGAAAGAAACATAGGTTTCAGGCAGGTTATAGTTAGGAATTATCATTTAAAAAGCCTTTGAAATTCACTGCAAAAAAAACATAGTGTTCAGGGGTGTTATAGTTAGGTGGACATTTCACTCATACAAAACCATTGAAATTCCTCCTTTATAGTTAGTTCTGCTAACTATAACTCGTGCACCCGCAATGCACTGCTGATGATGTCACATATTACATCATTCATGACATGGTCAGTGACATCACTGATGACATCACTGATGACATCTCAAATGACATCACTGATGACATCATCCACGTGACAATCTGATACACCTCATCATACACTAGTATAACTTTTCATCACTCACTGTAAAATACAGAGTACCATATTTGAAACCATTGACACACCAATACCAGTTACTACATACCCATTCACTGATTCCTAAGTCTACACACACAACTACCCATTTAACAACAGAATCACTTATACATGTAGTCGCTAATTAATAGAACACTATCAAATGCACTTATACACATATATAGACATTGACACATCAGCAGTCATCTTAGTCGGTTACGCAGTCATCCTACTCACTCATAAAAAAATGAATCACACTTACATTTAGTCACTTACACAGTTATACACAACAACACCTCATTTATTCAAGCACATAGTAACTCATAGATAAAATGTTAAAAAATCATCATTACAATTATACACTCATTCATATACTTACTCTCACAATCACTGACTCTTACATATACTTATTTATATACACCACCTATCACATACAATGGCTTTTATTTTTTAAATTTGTTGAAGATGTACAACTAAAACATATATTCGCTCACCAACGCACAAATACACTCAGTCACCCAAACAACTGTTTCCACACGCACTCTTAAACCTATACACATAGTCAATCCACCATTCACACATCTATGCATAGAGTTACAAACTTCCCATCCAACCACACAGAAACTCAGTGTCCCATACAAATACTCACCCAACTAATCAATAACTAATATACACACTCATGTAGTTAGTGACCAACTGATGCAGCATCTTATACAACAACAGAGACAGTGATGCACACATTAACATAGTTTAGTTACTAATCCATGTATTAAGTGAGACACTTTTAATTACTCACTTAAACAGACAGTCAGACAGCTACTAAATCCTCCATCCAGACAGTTATATATCCACTCAATCTTCGAAACAGATTGGTATATATATATATATATAATACATATTTACATTTCAAACTAAACCACATTCACTGGATGATGTCATCAGTGATGTCATCAGTGATGTAATTTGAGATGTCATCAGTGATGTCACTGACCATGTCATGAATGATGCAATATGTGACATCATCAGCAATGCATTGCGCGCACGCGAGTTATAGTTAGCAGAACTAACTATAACAGAGGATTTCAATGGTTTTGTATGAGTGAAATGTCCACCTAACTATAACACCCCTGAAACCTATGGTTTTTTCAGTGAATATATATATATATATATATATATATATATATATATATATACAAATATATTGACAGTTTGTGAAAGGATTACAATATACTGATACATCTCATTACTTCAGACAGCTCTGTGTCACGCATCTACAGTAGAAGAATGCAATACCATGATCTGAACCCTTGCCTGGGTGGTGATAACAACCCACTGGTAGCCAAATATTTCAATATTACTGGTCAGTGGGTTTAATCCTCTCTGCCTAGGCTTGCTGTGAGGGAGTATCTTAATATTCTGGCTAATTACATAAAACAGATTCCGCCAGATTTAATTCTGAATGTAAAGCCTTCATTTTAAACAGTTTTTTTAATGTAGGTTTGCTTTTAGATTCAAGCCACAGGGCATTGATTTAGCCTGTTCTGTATTTTTGCCCAGAGCCAGCACTGTGCCATTTGAAAACATGTTGTTTACAGAAAAGGCTTGCAGCTGCTTTCACACCCTGTCCTGATTTGGAACTCCTGAGGGCTATTTGCCATTACCTTCCTCTTGCTTTGATATATTAAAGTGTTGATGTATACTCATGGCACTCGCCCCAGTGGGAGACTCAAAGCATCACTGAGACCTGAGGTCACATAGCAATTTCTGCAAAATGTTCCAACACTCTTGTGGCACTCCACAGCACACCCCTCCACACACACAAGTCTCTTCGGTCCCTGATGCGGTCACTGCAGCCTCTACAGCGCCCCGGGCATCAGGTGCTGTTCTTGTCACTAGCCCCAATAGACCTAGACTGTAAGAGTGCTGAAGGGGTCTTGACAGCTGCAGCTTTAGGACATCAACTATCACCCTTCAGGGTGTCCACTTTGTGGAGAAGATGGTGATGTCATGCCAGGGGTTACCAGAGTTCAGCTGTAAAATATTCACTGAAAGTGAAATACAGCTACATAGCTTAATACATTTACTAATACAGAACACAGTGCAAATACCACAGCTCCATATCTTAATACATTTGTGGGCGAAATTTGCGAATTCGCGTTCTGCGAATTCGCGGATTTCCCCGCAAAATCGCTAAAAAAATCAGTGAATTTGCAAATTTTCCTGCGAAATTGCGGATTTTTTTGTGATTTGCCCTGGAGTACTTTATACTGGCTAATCCAGTAAGTGCTCCCTCATTGGGTAAATGTATAGTGCTTTTACTACACTGCAGCTGCGTAAAGGGCCAGAAGATGTGTCTCCAGTGACCATGTGTGCCTGTAACACAGGCACAGGCACACATGGTCACTGGAGACACATCTTCTGGCCCTTTACGCAGCTACAGTGTAGTAAAAGCACTATGGGGCAGATTTACAAGCCGCTTGCACCTCTTTTGCGTCGCAGTTGCGTCACTTTTGTGACGCAGCGGTAGCACAAAAGATGTGCCATGGTGCTGGGTATTAACAACGTGAGAGAGGTAAAGGTGAGAGGTACCCCTTAACAACAGTCAAGGGAAGTAGGGTTAACCAACCAACAAAAAGGAGAGTTCCCTTGAACAGAACTAAATAGACTGGGCTAAACAATTAAAATCATAACAAGATACACGTATAAAGAGAATTCTACAATTTATTGGAAATACAAAACATTAAAAGAGTGGACATAAATAGGACCACTCTACCACAAATTAAAACATGAGTAAAACAATTAAAATAAGTTGACATTCAATATTGACCAGCATAATTGAGACACTAAGACAGGAAACAGTAAGACATACAACTCGTGCTATACTGGGTGTATATCCGAACTCTATTTCTGACACCTAAGTTGTGTACACCGTAATACAGTATATCAACATAAATGTCTGAGTCATGAATTATACTACGTGGTGCGTCGACGCGTTTCGGTGGTTTTCCACTATATTGTCCACCTTTATCAAGACTATTCTTGGTATCTGTCGTATTATAGGGGTCAATGTAATCACCCTTAAAAATCCATATTTGCACGTTGAGAAGTAATTTTTATATCAGAGTGCGATGTAAGAAGATACCGACTTTGGATACCCACTTTAAATTTGCATGATTGTATCAAGCTACAAAGGAAATATACTCCTGGTCCGTCAAGAAATGCGATGTTAAATTTGGAGTCTGGAATGATCGAGCCTCGTAAAGCGATATTTTCGTTTTGTTCTTTTATTCTTATTGTGTTAAAAACCAGAGGCGCCAGGGTCGTGTCCTTGCGGTGTGTGCTTGAATTGCACTATTCAGGCGCAAAGGACTGCTTGCTTCTCTGGTGTTATGGAACCCTTTTGATTAAAAGGCCAGAGGCGCTTGTCTCATAAAGAGGGATTATTGCCCAGGTGTTGTACGTATGGTCTGCCTGTTCCTCTGGTTGCATAGAGACACATCTGGAAGATGCGTCACGTTGTAAAGCCCTGCGCCATCAGGAGGCGTTCCAGCGCAGGGGAGGGCGTTCCTGCGCAGGAACGCCTCCTAAATGTGACTGGGTGAAATATACAAGATTTTACTCAGTCACTTTTAGGCCAATGCTGCGTCAAAACCCTGCGCCTGCTTGAAGCAGGCGCAAGGGTTGACGCAGCATTGGGGAGATAGGCCCCCCCAGAGCATTGCTGGAGCTGCGTCGCGCTTGCGATGCAGCTCCAGCAATGCGCTGGTTTTACGGCACAGATGCGTGAACCATCTGTGCCGTTTTTGCCACATGGTGCGCCGCATTGTAAATGCGGTACAAAAGGGGGTGGTGATGGACGGAGCATCTGAATCAATCAAACACTCACACCCAGTCAAAAGATCTGGGTTTAATCCATCACCAATCTTTAGCCCACTCTGCCACCCCAGTTCAGACATGGCTATATGCAAATCAGTCTGACCCTGTGCCTCATGGGAACAGTCCAGCCCGAACTGCCAAGCCATGTCTTCCCTGGACCAGAAACAAGCTTCCGAGGACCGGTTTCTGGCATTCCAGCCGTCTTCAGTCCGGCTTGCTTGAATCCAGTGGCAAAGTGAGCAAGGGACTCACGTCTGAGCATACCCTGCCACACTGATGGCGGCCAAAAGCGGTACAAAAGGGGGTGGTGATGGACGGAGCATCTGAATCGATCAAACACTCACACCCAGTCAAAAGATCTGGGTTTAATCCATCACCGTTCTTTAGCCCACTCTGCCACCCCAGTTCAGACATGGCTATATGCAAATCAGTCTGACCCTGTGCCTCATGGGAACAGTCCAGCCCGAACTGCCAAGCCATGTCTTCCCTGGACCGGAAACAAGCTTCCGAGGACCGGTTTCTGGCATTCCAGCCGTCTTCAGCCCGGCTTGCTTGAATCCAGTGGCAAAGTGAGCAAGGGACTCACGTTTGAGCATACCCTGCCACACTTATGGCGGTCAAAAGCGGTACAAAAGGGGGTGGTGATGGACGGAGCATCTGAATCAATCAAACACTCACACCCAGTCAAAAGATCTGGGTTTAATCCATCACCGTTCTTTAGCCCACTCTGCCACCCCAGTTCAGACATGGCTATATGCAAATCAGTCTGACCCTGTGCCTCATGGGAACAGTCCAGCCCGAACTGCCAAGCCATGTCTTCCCTGGACCGGAAACAAGCTTCCGAGGACCGGTTCCTGGCATTCCAGCCGTCTTCTGTCCGGCTTGCTTGAATCCAGTGGCAAAATGAGCAAGGGACTCACGTCTGAGCATACCCTGCCACACTTATGGCGGCCAAAAGCGGCACAAAAGGGGGTGGTGATGGACGGAGCATCTGAATCGATCAAACACTCACACCCAGTCAAAAGATCTGGGTTTAATCCATCACCGTTCTTTAGCCCACTCTGCCACCCCAGTTCAGACATGGCTATATGCAAATCAGTCTGACCCTGTGCCTCATGGGAACAGTCCAGCCCGAACTGCCAAGCCATGTCTTCCCTGGACCAGAAACAAGCTTCCGAGGACCGGTTTCTGGCATTCCAGCCGTCTTCAGTCCGGCTTGCTTGAATCCAGTGGCAAAGTGAGCAAGGGACTCACGTCTGAGCATACCCTGCCACACTGATGGCGGCCAAAAGCGGTACAAAAGGGGGTGGTGATGGACGGAGCATCTGAATCGATCAAACACTCACACCCAGTCAAAAGATCTGGGTTTAATCCATCACCGTTCTTTAGCCCACTCTGCCACCCCAGTTCAGACATGGCTATATGCAAATCAGTCTGACCCTGTGCCTCATGGGAACAGTCCAGCCCGAACTGCCAAGCCATGTCTTCCCTGGACCGGAAACAAGCTTCCGAGGACCGGTTTCTGGCATTCCAGCCGTCTTCAGCCCGGCTTGCTTGAATCCAGTGGCAAAGTGAGCAAGGGACTCACGTTTGAGCATACCCTGCCACACTTATGGCGGTCAAAAGCGGTACAAAAGGGGGTGGTGATGGACGGAGCATCTGAATCAATCAAACACTCACACCCAGTCAAAAGATCTGGGTTTAATCCATCACCGTTCTTTAGCCCACTCTGCCACCCCAGTTCAGACATGGCTATATGCAAATCAGTCTGACCCTGTGCCTCATGGGAACAGTCCAGCCCGAACTGCCAAGCCATGTCTTCCCTGGACCGGAAACAAGCTTCCGAGGACCGGTTCCTGGCATTCCAGCCGTCTTCGGTCCGGCTTGCTTGAATCCAGTGGCAAAATGAGCAAGGGACTCACGTCTGAGCATACCCTGCCACACTTATGGCGGCCAAAAGCGGTACAAAAGGTCTGAACACACCCAGTCAAAAGATCTGGGTTTAATCCATCACCGTTCTTTAGCCCACTCTGCCACCCCAGTTCAGACATGGCTATATGCAAATCAGTCTGACCCTGTGCCTCATGGAAACAGTCCAGCCCGAACTGCCAAGCCATGTCTTCCCTGGACCGGAAACAAGCTTCCGAGGACCGGTTTCTGGCATTCCAGCCGTCTTCAGCCCGGCTTGCTTGAATCCAGTGGCAAAGTGAGCAAGGGACTCACATCTGAGCATACCCTGCCACACTTATGGTGGCCAAAAGCGGTACAAAAGGGGGTGGTGATGGACGGAGCATCTGAATCAATCAAACACTCACACCCAGTCAAAAGATCTGGGTTTAATCCATCACCGTTCTTTAGCCCACTCTGCCACCCCAGTGCAGACATGGCTATATGCAAATCAGTCTGACCCTGTGCCTCATGGGAACAGTCCAGCCCGAACTGCCAAGCCATGTCTTCCCTGGACCGGAAACAAGCTTCCGAGGACTGGTTTCTGGCATTCCAGCCGTCTTCAGCCCGGCTTGCTTGAATCCAGTGGCAAAGTGAGCAAGGGACTCACGTCTGAGCATACCCTGCCACACTTATGGCGGCCAAAAGCGGTACAAAAGGGGGTGGTGATGGACGGAGCATCTGAATCAATCAAACACTCACACCCAGTCAAAAGATCTGGGTTTAATCCATCACCGTTCTTTAGCCCACTCTGCCACCCCAGTTCAGACATGGCTATATGTAAATCAGTCTGACCCTGTGCCTCATGGGAACAGTCCAGCCCGAACTGCCAAGCCATGTCTTCCCTGGACCGGAAACAAGCTTCCGAGGACCGGTTTCTGGCATTCCAGCCGTCTTCAGCCCGGCTTGCTTGAATCCAGTGGCAAAGTGAGCAAGGGACTCACGTCTGAGCATACCCTGCCACACTTATGGCGGCCAAAAGCGGTACAAAAGGGGGTGGTGATGGACGGAGCATCTGAATCAATCAAACACTCACACCCAGTACAAAGATCTGGGTTTAATCCATCACCGTTCTGTAGCCCACTCTGCCACCCCAGTTCAGACAGGGCTATATGCAAATTAGTCTGACCCTGTGCCTCATGGGAACAGTTCAGCCCGAACTGCCAAGCCATGTCTTCCCTGGACCGGAAACAAGCTTCCGAGGACCGGTTTCTGGCATTCCAGCAGTCTTCAGCCCGGCTTGCTTGAATCCAGTGGCAAGGTGAGCAAGGGACTCACGTCTGAGCATACCCTGCCACACTTATGGCGGCCAAAAGCCGTACAAAAGGGGGTGGTGATGGACGGAGCATCTGAATCAATCAAACACTCACACCCAGTCAAAAGATCTGGGTTTAATCCATCACCGTTCTTTAGCCCACTCTGCCACCCCAGTTCAGACATGGCTATATGCAAATCAGTCTGACCCTGTGCCTCATGGGAACAGTCCAGCCTGAACTGCCAAGCTATGTCTTCCCCGGACCAGAAACAAGATTCCGAGGACCGGTTTCTGGCATTCCAGCCGTCTTCAGCCCGGCTTGCTTGAATCCAGTGGCAAAGTGAGCAAGGGACTCACGTCTGAGCATACCCTGCCACACCTTTTGGTGGCCAAAAGCGGTACAAAAGGGGGTGGTGATGGAAGGAGCATCTGAATCAATCAAACACTCACACCCAGTCAAAAGATCTGGGTTTAATCCATCACCTTCTTTAGCCCACTCTGCCACCCCAGTTCAGACATGGCTATATGCAAATCAGTCTGACCCTGTGCCTCATGGGAACAGTCCAGCCCGAACTGCCAAGCCATGTCTTCCCTGGACCGTAAACAAGCTTCTGAGGGCTGGTTTCTGGCATTCCAGCCGTCTTCAGCCCGGCTTGCTTGAATCCAGTGGCAAAGTGAGCAAGGGACTCACGTCTGAGCATACCCTGCCACACTATTGTAAATCTGCCCCTATACATTTAGCAAGGGACTCACGTCTGAGCATACCCTGCCACACTTATGGCGGCCAAAAGCGGTACAAAAGGGGGTGGTGATGGACGCAGCATCTGAATCAATCAAACACTCACACCCAGTCAAAAGATCTGGATTTAATCCATCACCGTTCTTTAGCCCACTCTGCCACCCCAGTTCAGACATGGCTATATGCAAATCAGTCTGACCCTGTGCCTCATGGGAACAGTCCAGCCCGAACTGCCAAGCCATGTCTTCCCTGGACCGGAAACAAGCTTTCGAGGACTGGTTTCTGGCATTCCAGCCGTCTTCAGCCCGGCTTGCTTGAATCCAGTGGCAAAGTGAGCAAGGGACTCACGTCTGAGCATACCCTGCCAGACTTATGGCGGCTAAAAGCGGTACAAAAGGGGGTGGTGATGGACGGAGCATCTGAATCAATCAAACACTCACACCCAGTCAAAAGATCTGGGTTTAATCCATCACCGTTCTTTAGCCCACTCTGCCACCCCAGTTCAGACATGGCTATATGCAAATTAGTCTGACCCTGTGCCTCATGGGAACAGTCCAGCCCGAACTGCCAAGCCATGTCTTCCCTGGACCGGAAACAAGCTTCCGAGGAACGGTTTCTGGCATTCCAGCCGTCTTCAGCCCGGCTTGCTTGAATCCAGTGGCAAAGTGAGCAAGGGACTCACGTCTGAGCATACCCTGCCACACTTATGGCGGCCAAAAGCGGTACAAAAGGGGGTGGTGATGGACGGAGCATCTGAATCAATCAAACACTCACACCCAGTCAAAAGATCTGGGTTTAATCCATCACCGTTCTTTAGCCCACTCTGCCACCCCAGTTCAGACATGGCTATATGCAAATCAGTCTGACCCTGTACCTCATGGGAACAGTCCAGCCCGACCTGCCAAGCCATGTCTTCCCTGGACCGGAAACAAGATTCCGAGGACCGGTTTCTGGCATTCCAGCCGTCTTCAGCCCGGCTTGCTTGAATCCAGTGGCAAAGTGAGCAAGGGACTCACGTCTGAGCATACCCTGCCACACTTATGGCGGCCAAAAGCGGTACAAAAGGGGGTGGTGATGGACGGAGCATCTGAATCAATCAAACACTCACACCCAGTCAAAAGATCTGGGTTTAATCCATCCCCGTTCTTTAGCCCACTCACCACCCCAGTACAGACATGGCTATATGCAAATCAGTCTGACCCTGTGCCTCATGGGAACAGTCCAGCCCGAGCTGCCAAGCCATGTCTTCCCTGGACCGGAAACAATCTTCCGAGGACCGGTTTCTGGCATTCCAGCCGTCTTCAGCCCGGCTTGCTTGAATCCAGTGGCAAAGTGAGCAAGGGACTCACGTCTGAGCATACCCTGCCACACTTATGGCGGCCAAAAGCGGTACAAAAGGGGTGGTGATGGACGGAGCATCTGAATCAATCAAACACTCACACCCAGTCAAAAGATCTGGGATTAATCCATCACCGTTCTTTAGCCCACTCTGCCACCCCAGTTCAGACATGGCTATATGCAAATCAGTCTGACCCTGTGCCTCATGGGAACAGTCAAGCCTGAACTGCCAAGCCATGTCTTCCCTGGACCGGAAACAAGCTTCCGAGGACCGGTTTCTGGCATTCCAGCCGTCTTCAGCCCGGCTTGCTTGAATCCAGTGGCAAAGTGAGCAAGGGATTGTAAATGCGGCGCACCATGGGTGGCGGAGCTGCGGAGCACAATAACTGGCGCATCCCTGGGGATGCGCCAGTTATTGTAAATCTGCCCCTATACATTTAGCCAACGAGGGAGCACTTACCGATTAGACAGTAGAAAGTACTCCAGTTGAGTAGAGGTATTGCACAAAAAGGTGGCATCTTCGTAGACAAACACGCAGGGCAGGATTCATTCTGCCCCGTTAGACTCGTTTTTTGTGCCCTTCTGCCCTCTGTTAGACTCGTTTTTCCCTTGTTTTTGTGCCCTTCTGCCCTCTGTTAGACTCGTTTTCCCTTGTTTTTCTTCCCTTCTGCCCCCTGTTAGACTCGTTTTTTGTGCCCTTCTGCCCTCTGTTAGACAAATTCTTCCCTTGTTTTTCTGCCCTTCTGCCCTCTGTTAGACTCGTTTTTTGTGCCCTTCTGCCCTCTGTTATTCCCTTGTTTTTGGGCCCTTCTGCCCTCTGTTAGACTCGTTTTTTGTGCCCTTCTGCCCTCTGTTAGACTCGCTTTTGTGCCCTTCTGCCCTCTGTTAGACTCGTTTTTCCCTTGTTTTTCTGCCCTTCTGTCCTCAGTTAGACTGTTTTTTTGTGCCCTTCTGCCCTCTGTTAGACTCGTTTTCCCTTGTTTTTCTGCCCTTCTGCCCTTTGTTAGACTGCTTTTTGTGCCTTTCTGCCCTCTGCATCACCACATCATCACTCAGCGCTACCCCAGCATCACTCAGCACCACCACATTATCACTCAGCACCACCACATTATCACTCAGCACCACCACAGCACCACTCAGCACCACCACAGCATCACTCAGCACCACCACAGCACCACTCAGCACCACCACAGCACCACTCAGCACCACCACAGCACCACTCAGTGCCACCACAGCATCACTCATCATCACCACAGCATCACTCAGCACCACCACATTGCACCACCACAGCACCACTCAGCACCACCACAGCATCACTCAGCACCGCCACAGCATCACACAGCACCACCACAGCACCACTCAGCACCACCACAGCATCACTCAGCACCACTACAGCACCACTCAGCGCCACCACAGCACCACTCAGCGCCACCACAGCATCACTCAGCACCACCACAGCATCACTCAGCACCACCACATTATCACTCAGCACCACAACAGCATCACTCAGCACCACCACAGTATCACTCAGCACCACCACAGCACCACTCAGCACCACCCCAGCATCACTCAGCACCATCCCAGTATCACTCAGCACCACCACAGCACCACTCAGCATCACCACAGCACCACTCAGCACCACCACAGCACCACTCAGCGCCACCCAAGCATCAATCTGCGCAACCAATCAACAACAATTGGTTCAAATATGTTCTCTCAATGTTTCAAGCTTTATTACAAATGTCACAAAAAGATGTTAATATTTCACTTCTGTTCTTGGATTTTCGTCACAATAAAATACACTGAACATAATCTTCACAAAAGTTATTTACAAAAGTTTAAGCAATTGCCATTATAAATTAAAATCACTTTTATTTAAGTATTAATTATTTAAAAAAATTAAAAGCCATTGTAATTTGTAATATCAATACATCTAAGTCACGTAAATACAAAACATGTTGCATTACAAATGCTAAAGGTGTCACATTTGCGAAAGTTATAACTATTGGCATTGTAAATGACAAAGCTATTAATTTAGCTATTTTCAAAACCAACACATAAATAAAAAAATTGTCGTTTACAAGAACAATAGCTCAAACTTTCCTAATGCGAGACCTATTGCATTGCAAATGCTTGTTTTTATATCTGTCAGTGCTTCCTGTTGAGGTTTAATTTTCGTGACAGGCGCCTCATTGCCTACTTGTAACTATTCTCTGACCCTGCTTCAAGGGTCAGAGCAGGATCAGAGAACAGTTGCAAGTAGGCAACGAAGCGCCAGGAAGCACTTACAGGCTTACAGCAGCAGGTGCCCAAGTTGAAGTTAATTTCTTTGTAACCCTTTTGTAAAAGGTTTACAAAAAATTAGCTTCAACTTTTGCACCTGCTGCTGTAATCCTGTAAGTGCTTGGCTGAAAATTCGTCCCCGTTGATTTGCGGATTTTACCGCGATTTCGCGAGATTCGGGGATCGCAAAATCGCAGAAAATCCGCAAATTCCACGAGCGGAACGAATTTTCAGCTCATGCTTACAATTGTGCCGGAGTTGCGGTTCCAGCACTACATCAAGATGTGCTGGAGGTGTTTGGGGCAGCTTTGCAGAAGAGTGCTATTCACACTACCCACCTGACAACAGACATGTGGACCAGTTGCCAAGCCCTTGATTACATGTGCATCACTGCACACTGGGTCTCTTTTGCGGGGGTTAGGGAGAAGATAGCTGCAGGTGTTGACAGTGTCACAATTTTTCAAGCTACTCGGAAACATGCATCAGTAGCCATGGGAGACCTCTGGGTTATAGTGCGCTATATAAATCAAATAAATCAAATAAATAAATAAATAAATGTTTGCCATGGAGAAATCTCATACTGCAGTAAACATTTTAGAGGAGTTTAACAGTAAGGTCTTTAAATGGCTGCATCCAAGAAAGCGCATGATTGGTTATGTTTCCACGGATAATGGCACTAATATAGTTAAGGCCATGAATGACGGTGACTATTTCATAGTGCCGTGTTTGGCGCACAGTATTAACATTGTTGTGCAAGATTTCTTGAAAAAAGAAAAGACAGTCAGCAAATTACTGACCAACTGCCGAAGAATCTGCACACATTTCCGCCATTCTTTTAAGGCCCGGAAGCAGCTGAGGAACATGCAACGTGAACGTAGACTGCCAGTCAGAGGACTCATCCAGGAGGTCGTAACATGTTGGAACTCAACCTTCTACAAGCTTGAGCTTCTGTCTGAGCAGTGGGTGGTAATCAATCAGTATGTCTATGGACTGGGTTCTTCTATGAAAGACATGTGGCTAGTTAAAAGCCTGACAGACATGCTTCGTCCTTTTGAGGTCTTCACGGGTGAAGTCAGCAGGGAGGACTGTACTTTGGGCAAAGCTATCCCATTGTTGCGCATGCTAGAGCACCAACGGAAGGCGGTGTCTTCAACGTTCCGAGATGATGCTGAAAAGCAAGACGCATATCAGTTGGCGGAGAGGTTATTAAGCCGCCTAGTTGACAATGAAAGGCTTAAAAAAATACATACAGAACAACATTACATTTGTGCCACTATTCTAGATCCACGGTACAAAAAGGCCGTGGCCAGCAAAGCATTCATTCCTTTTGATGAAGCAGATGTTTCAAAGTACAAACATTGGCTAGCTGTGTCAGCCTCTTGGTTCGATAAAGAGCGGCAGAAAATTGAAGGAACCGGCAGAAGTACTACTGAATCAGCAGGCCATCCGGCGTCAAGGTCCACTTCTGAATCTGTGGCCGAAGGGAGACACTTTCCCTCACAGCCGTTAACGACACCAGCAACCGTATCATCATCCTCACCTGTACCAGGCCCAGCCATAATATTGTTGGAAGCGGATTGGCTAACTCATCAAGGGTTTGCTCGTTCCAGTGATGCAAACGCCACAGATGGTACGCAAAGTGGACCAACCCTGGAGAACCTTGAGTCGATGGTGCAGGCCTATCTGGATGACACAACAGAGGTCTTCGTTAATCAGAACCCATTGCTGTATTGGTATAAGAAAAGGCATCTATGGCCACTGGTCACCAACCTTGCTCTAAATTATTTGTCTTGCCCACTCGCAAGTGGGTCTTCTGAACGTGTTTTCAATGCTGCTGGTGCCATTGTAACCTCAAAAAGGACCCACCTCTCGCCCAAAAATGTGGAGAGGTTAACAATGATCAAGATGAATCAGCACTTCATACCACCAGATTACAAAATACGTGAATGCATGCAGGAAGAAGAGGAGGACACCGACTTAGGTGACGGAAGTTCTTCTCTGTTAGCTGACCTACTTCCGTCTCAATTACAGAGTTTGAGGATGAGCTCTACTTCCCTGACACCGATACCTGAAAATTACTTCCTTTTTTTTTGTCCTTATTCACTTTTATTCCTGTGTGTCTTTCTTTCTTTTGCAACTTTTACCACAACAAAACTCTAATCACCTAATCAATTCAAGTCCATCAGCAGCACTTTCTTCATCTTTTTTCCTTATTGATTTGAAGGTGCTGCAGTCTGTATTCCTGCGGTTCACAAGTTCACAACTCAATCATGCTCCTCTATCCTCCTCCTCCAGACTCCCCCTATCCATTTCCCTCAAGGCAGATGGCTGGATTAAGCAGAATCAAGAAACTTTGTCTTTGTAGACAAGTCCCCTCAAGTGGTACTGGAATTACTGACTACATGCTGATTGCTGACAGTTACTTCTGAAATTGACAGGAGAGGCTGCCCTGTGGGCCTTCACTTTCAGAAGAAGATGCGGACAAAAAGTGCAACAGGTAATGATTAATGAGAAGAAGATGGCATGCAGTGGACAGAAATGGCTGTCTGGCTCTGATGAAAGCAATTGCTGTTTGTTTGTTGTGCATGAAACGAATCATATGTCTTCTGTTATTAAATCTTTACACACTAAATGTAACTCAAGTCTACTCTGCTTTTTTTTACCTTGTTTAATTCAAATTGTACTTCAACTGCAGGGGCCACTACGTTGCATTTTCCAATATGCAAAATGTCCTTGTACTTACTGTTTGCCAATATACCATGATGATTGATTAAATAATATATCTTTTTTCTTTACAGTCACTCACTGGGATGGATGGATCTTCAGCGTCGGTTTACAGAAGAACTATGGCCAATTCGTGAGTGGCAAACAGGTAAAGCAGTCTACAACAACTACTACAGCAAAACTACATCTGTCTAGTTGTGGTATGGAGTGGTCGAGGCAGTGTAGTGTTGTTATGCCAGGCAGAGTCCAGACAGCAGTTCATGTGAAATTGGGGCTATGTGGCTTGCTGCATACAATTAGATATGCTTTGTCTGACTGTGTCAAAGAGCCTAGGTATGCTACATCCGGTTGCTTCACTCAGTGGTGCCTGCCTTGACCGTCTGCATGGCCCTGCCACAAGCATGGGCCAAAAATCCGTTCCGCTCGCGAAATTTGTGGATTTTCGGCGACAAATTCGCAATCCGCGAATCTCGCGAAATTGCCGAAAATTCGCACATTCTTGAGCGTAACGGATTTTTGTCCCATGCTTGTGGCAGGGCCATGCAGACGGTCAAGGCAGGCATCACTGAGTGAAGCAACCTGATGTAGCATACCTAGGCTCTTTGACACAGACAGACAAAGCATATCCAAGGTTTAGGGCTGTTTTGGGGGTTCAGTGCGGTTTACTAGGGTTTTTAGGTTTAATTTGGTAGAGTTCCCGGAGTCTAGGGCTCAGGGTCCGATGCAGGCTCGTTCATAATGATGTTGGCAAGGTTTTAGGGGGGTTTGGCTTTTTTGGTCCAGAATTGGCTGAATTGTGGCCTTTTTTGGTGTTTTGCAGGAGCGTGTGTTTGGGTGAAAAGTCGTACACCTTCCACTGGATCGATTTTGTTCTGCCTTGCTGAGATTCTTGGGAATGGCTGGAACAAGTGTCCTGGTAAGTTTCAAGAGGATCGAAGTAGTGGAAGTGGTGAAATCAGCAATTTTTTGTCAAGGCGCGATTTGCCATGTTATCTAATGGGCGGTTTGGGGGCGCAAGGAGAAAGTGTGTTTGCGGTGTTCCAGTTGAGCTAGGGGAACGGGGCCTCTGTGAGTGGTAGGGAGGGGGAATTGGTGGTTGTGCATGAAATTTGGGAGGAATCGATTGATGGGAAGGGTGTGTTTAGGCAAAGTCGAGGAAGGGAAATCGCTGACATAGGTGCCCATGTTAATTTTCGATTATTGCGTGTTTTTAGGGTGCGATTGGAGTGTGTTGTAGGTGGTTCTTAGTGGATTTGCTTAGCTGGGATGAGAGTTGGGAATGTCTAATTTTGATTGCAAGTGGTTTGAAGAAAATCCATGGTAGAAAAGGGGGGTTTGGGCCTAGTTGCAGAGAGCATTTTGGTATGATTTAAACTTAGGCCATGCAGTATTGCATGTTTTTGGGGGGCTGTTTGGCGGTGTTCTAGATTTTTGGGGGTGGGTTGAGGGGTCTGGGAGCATTGCTGGGAAGGATGGCTGGGGGCCATCGTCAACATCATCCTCCTATATGTCAAGAAGACTTGTTACGCTGCTGTGTCACTGTTCTTGTTTTAGCCATAATCATCCATGCAGTTTTTTTTCCCATACTTATCTTCAGCATTGCTTAGGCTACAAATTTACTGTTCCTTATAATACTCCTCTCAGGCCACTCAATGTCTCAACGGAATTTCTGTCCTGGATGGATTTCATGGGCAACCGTAATCGCCATTTGCCATGCAGCCAGCACTGTGCCTAGCTCTATTCTCAAACACGAATCACAGGTAAGATAAGCATTTTGGGGAGGTAGAATAATAGGCTAGGACTCGAAGGAGAGACTGACAGTAGTACTAGTAAAGTACTAGTAGGCCAATTAAATTCACTAACTCTGTTAGTGGCACTTTTGAAGATTTTTGGATGTTTTAGATAATTCATGCTGGTAAGTTTGAGGAAACCAAACGTACAGTAACCACCGCCCACCACCCCACAAAATAACATGAACGCGTACACTATGTTGAAGTATGTAAAATAAATAATTATATATTATTTACCCTAAGAAAAAAAACTAGTCCCAAAGACCCAAACCACCCCCTACCTAACCCAAACAATTGTCCATTTCAATAGTCCTCTGAAAAGTCCCAAATAATCCCCAACTCCCGATTCCCACCCCCCCAACAGTCTTTAAAAAAGGGGCAAGGGACACAGTCACTTCCGGCGGTGTGTGGACAGGCGGTCCCACAGCTCTTTGCGAGGTCCCGGATCTGTTGCTGCTGCTTCTCCACCTTGCGCTCCAGGTAGTCCACTCGGCGTCACAGGCGGCGCTGGCGTGCCATCCAGGTTCTGGGGGGGGCAGCTGCTGGTGTTCTTGCAGCTGAGCGGCGGCGGAGGGAGGCTGTCTGACCACGGCGCCGTGCTGGAGGCTGCTGGCTGGTGGACCCGGGGGCACTGGAGGAGGAAGCAGCTGCTGCCGCCTCCTGCTCCTGTTCCCGAGCCCACAGCCGGCGATATTCTTTACAAATGGCCTCCAGCTTCCGGGCCCTGGCCCGGACAGCCATCTCCTGTCGGGTGAGCTTTTTTGGAGCATCTATATGAAGAAAGAAAGAAAAAAACTGTAACCAATACTCTTTAACAATAACACAAAATAATTCAACAGAAAGTTGTCTCACAGTAACACTAGCAATTTGCAAGCACAGTATAACATTTTGGCATGTATCTTTCCGCCGTCTTTGTAGGCCTGTAACATTAGTGGGAGTTTCAGGAATTCTACTAGCAGCACTATGGACTCACTACATAGTCAGAGAGTCAGAGAGTACACCAGTATTCTTCTTTTTTTCTCTAGTTTTGCGAAAGAAGGGGCATATTATCAAGCCTGTGCGCTAAAATTATCGCCGCTTTATCGGCCGAAAACGGCCGATAAAGCGGCGATAATGGGCTTGATAATATGCTCTGTGGAATTCCAATCGAAGCCCATGTTAGATGTCTTCACATCTAACATGTGCTTCGATTGGAATTCCATAGAGCATATTATCAAGCCCATTATCGCCGCTTTATCGGCCGTTTTCGGCCGATAAAGCGGCGATAATTTTAGCGCACAGGCTTGATAATATGCCCCGAAATTACTTGTATGTGAACTTGTGGTAGCCGGCATAATGCCAGCTCAGTCAGCTTGCACCCAAGAAAAACAGACACAAGCCATGATGACGCAGACTTGCATTACTTTAAGCAATACATGCAGGTGGGGATAGGGAAGCTCTTACTTTTCTATAGGGGTGGCACTGGCCATACTCAGTTACATCAAGGGCTACTGCTCAATGTAATTTATATTTTGCACTGCCCCCCCCCCCCGGGCCTTCAGTACTACAAAAGAAAAATGAAGATTATTCATTTCTGATCATGTATCCAGCAGATCACATGATCTTTGCTTATATGATGGATGACTTTAGGTGCTTTGTTGTGATAGATTGAGTGAACAACAGCGATAGACCACCCATGATTGACACAGCAGAAAGAAAATTATTAACAAAGGGAGTGAGTGTGGTAACCATAATTGCCGGAGGAAGGGACTTGACTTGATATAATTGTCAACTATACAATATATGCTGTGCTTGCAAAGTAAACTACTGTACTGTTACTTTAGGCAAGGGAAAGTTTCGGAACAATCACAACTTCTAGTATTTGGATTTCCTCTGCTTTGCTACTCTGGCACGGACATGCTGTTCAAACAAAGTAACACTCTTCATGCACTGAGCGTCTGCTCTACATACACCTCTGCTATCCATGAGGAAGAAGATACCATCCAGGCTTCCAAAGTAAATGTCTATCATTCTTCTTAATGTCTCAACTCTACCAACTTTACTTTTTCTCAAAAACCAACTAACACCCTTTTCGTTTTATTTGGTAAACCACCGTCTTGACTTGCATTTGAGTTTCACCCAAATGATATATTGCAATGCACACCACACATGAATTTTCTGATTCACCCACACAGGCAGTCATCTTTTCTTTCTCCTCCAACCATCCTTGCTTCAAGCAGCCAAGCTTCTGATTCCTTTTTATCAGCCACCTCTGCCTGCATTCAAAAACACGTATCATTCTTTACAGTCATAAATGTTACGACTCGCTCGTCCTTCCATTCACCCTAAGTTCTTTCCCTTTTCGTTCATCACATCCCTCAGTTCATCTGATATGACTTGGCTTCACAATAAAAGTTTCCCAGCTGAGTTGAAGTCAAATAGAGGGGGCCATTGCTTATTTGAGAACTACCGCCGCTAATGCTATTGCTAAGTCAAGGGGGACTGTCTTCTCCATGATTGGCAAAAATGTAGTTCTAAATTAGTAACTGTTCTTAACAGTACAGTGTTCTTGTACTAGTGTACTGTCTACTGTACAGTACATCATACACTCCTTTGTGAGCCTACTCTAAAATGTCAATAAGTAAGGAGTAGAATAACTTACCACCGTCCGCCGCTGCTGTGCCATCCCCCTCAGCTCCTCCTGGAGGCACTTGTAGCGCCGCCGCATCCACCCCTGGAGTGGACCCCTCCGCGCTGCTGGTCCCGGCACTGGTGGGGTGAAGTGCTGCATCCAATGTTGTGACGCCTAGAAAAAACATGTCATATTTTTAGATGCCATACACCACCCCGTATTTTGTCTCGTAATGGAAGAGAAAATGTTAATACATATAAAAAATGTAATTATTGGGACTGAAGAAAAGTCACTGTTTTGGGGAGGGTGTTAACTTATATGCTTAGCCATAACATGCAACACTTTTTGGCACAACTGATGAATGCTTGCCTTTTTAACGTGTAACATTTTTCTAATTACAGACAGAACCACCTACTCCTCATCACCACCAGGAGGACTTGAAGTTCCAACAAGGTGAGGGCTCCCGAGTCCCGCACAGTTACTTCTGACTGAGGTATGTGGAAAGTCGAACTGCACCTATCATCAACAATGTCCTATTTCTCTTGTCCATACTTCTGTATGTGCAGAATAGTCCCTGAAACACTAGCGGTATGGTATGTGCTACTATCAAATCAAAAAGCCAACCACTAGCTTATTCATGGTGGACATTGACATTTTGTTGTTGGAAATTGTCAAAGCACTAACATTAAGAAGACTGGAATAGATAGCAAGGGCAACCCAGAGGATTGCACTCAGTGCCTCTAGAGCTATTGCTGGATCAGAGTTTTGTTTAACACCATTTGCCGACTGGGCTAGCTTAGCTACCTACACAGATCGACTCATAATAATAGTATTACAATTGGGGTGGGGTCGCACACTGCTCACACACCAGCGGGATCACCCCTAAGGACTGTGGTAAATGTAGTTCATGTTCTGCGAAGCATCTTCTTTCGATTCTCTGCTATCTTCGCCATCCCTGTACACGTGTTTCGGGTTATTTACCCCTCATCAGCAGGGATTAGGCCATCTTCTGGGGTTGCCGTTGGCTGCCAAATATTACCAGGTTCAGTACCACTCCAGGCGCGCAGGTGCGGGGTCCCAGGCTCGTCAGCCCGCTGCTCAAGGGAGCATTTAACATTACAATTGGGGTGGGGTCGCACACTGCTCACACACAAGCGGGATCGCCCCTAAGGACTGTGGTAAATGTAGTTCGTGTTCTGAGATGCATCTTCTTTCGATTCTCTGCTATCTTCGCTCTCTTCACCCTCCCTGTACACGTGTTTTGGGATATTTACCCCTCATCAGCAGGGATTAGACCATCTTCTGGGGTTGCCGGTGGCTGCCAAATATTACCAGGTTCAGTACCAATCCAGGCGCGCAGGTGCGTGGTCCCAGGCTCGTCAGCCCGCTGCTCGAGGGAGCATTTAACATTACAATTGGGGTGGGGTCGCACACTGCTCACACACCAGCGGGATTGCCCCTAAGGACTGTGGTAAATGTAGTTCGTGTTCTGCGATGCATCTTCTTTTGATTCTCTGCTATCTTCGCTCTCTTCGCCATCCCTGTACACGTGTTTCGGGGTATTTACCCCTCATCAGCAGGGATTAGGCCATCTTCTGGGGTTGCCGGTGTCTGCCAAATATTACCAGGTTCAGTACCACTCCAGGCGCGCAGGTGCGGGGTCCCAGGCTCGTCAGCCCGCTGCTCGAGGGAGCATTTAACATTACAGGGATGGCGAAGATTGCAAAAATAGCAGAGAATCGAAAGAAGATGCATCGCAGAACACGAACTACACTTACCACAGTCCTTAGGGGCGATCCCGCTGGTGTGTGAGCAGTGTGCGACCCCACCCCCAATTGTAATGTTAATGCTCCCTTGAGCAGCCGGCTGACGAGCCTGGGACCCCGCACCTGCGCGCCTGGAGTGGTACTAAACCTGGTAATATTTGGCAGCCACCGGCAACCCCAGAAGATGGCCTAATCCCTGCTGATGAGGGGTAAATACCCCAAAACACGTGTATAGGGATGATGGCGAAGATTGCGAAGATAGCAGAGAATCGAAAGAAGATGCATCGCAGAACACAAACTACACTTAACACAGTCCTTAGGGGCGATCCTGCTGGTGTGTGAGCAGTGTGCTACCCCACCCCCAATTGTAATCATAATAATAGTAAATTGTAGTAGCACAGAGAGTGATGGTACAGAGGCAGGATAAGAATGTAGAAACAGTCTACAAGAAGATCAAAGACTATTTTGTAAAAAATAGAATTAGGAAACAGTTTGGAATGAATAGGAGCTGTAAAAGTTAGGGAAGTATAATTATATTAACAACAGAACAGCTTACTCGGGCCAACAGAAGAGCCTGCAGAGGACCGTTCCTGCCCACTCTGTCCCGCCGGAGTCTGGGGTGTTGTTGTCTACTTGCCCCTGGGAGGTGCTGATGATTATGAAATAAACACAAACATGGATATTTGTTTTTTTGAAATATTTGATTTCTTTGACCACAATCTAAAATTATCTTGGGGTATCAAATTAGCAAGAATTGCCCTACATGTATTGACCTATCTAATCTGGTCAACTAGTAGGAAACTAGTACAGTATTGCTGGATTCGCAGACTGTCTACTTGGAAAGTTATGTAAATCACTAACTAAACCAACAACAAAAAGGTTCTACTATGACTGCCAGCACTCAGCAGCACGCGACGTGACAGACACAGTCTGTCATCATGATTGCAAACCACTTAAAAATGTCCTACTACTAATAACAAGTCATAATATACTCAACCTATCAATCCACCACTATCTCTTCTTCTTAGTGGCAGCAGGAGTACAAAGGAAGGACTAGACTTGAGTCTCTAGTCTCTCTAGCATTACGCAGTTCTGTAAAGTACTACACTCATACATATTCAGGCCAAATGAGCAAAAAGTTGCAAACAAGTGAGCATAGTAGCAACGCCACTGAGCAGGCGAGCACCTGCAATCACAGAAGCTATTTAAACATTAATTTACCTGCAATGTAATCGAATCGGCAGCATTCTTGCTCTTCGGGAAAAACATATCTGAGCAATATAACACAGAGCAGGTGCAAACAAAGTAGTTATTAAATAGCTACTCACCAAGGCCACGGATCTCCATGCCTAGCAGGTGGAGCAGGTCCTGCTCCCGGTCAAGGACGTCTGCCCACCGGTGCGTCACTTGGTCATAGGTGCGACGGACCCCCGACTACCTGCGCATGGCCCGGCACACCTTATCCCACAGCTGGCAACGCTCTCGGAGGCCATACCCGTGACCGGGCCTGCCCCCTGCTGCCATGGTCTTCGGGAGGTGGCGCTGAACATAAAATATGAGTGCGGCCACCTCCACCGGGCTGAAAATCTCCCTGGCCACTACATCCTCCCCCCTTAATCTCCCGCAAGGGAGCCGGCTATGGGGTGCGGAACCCTTCCCCTTGCTCTTCCTGGCTCCCTTTGCCATGGTCCTGGACAGGAAAGTTAAATAAAAAATAGGAAAGAATAGGGAAAAAGTAAATAAAAGAAAAGAGTTAAAAAAAGTAGTTTAAAGTAACCAAAAGTAGAAAAAAACACAAAATATAGATGTAGAAAAAGAGAGGTATAGATAATCAGTAAAAAAGATCCCCAAAAAATTCAAAGAAACAAAGGATTGCAAAGATTAGGGGAGGATTGAAAAAGCATGCCCAGAACCATAGCAATAAATGAAAAACAAGATGGCCGTGCCCAGTGTGGACCGCGTGGGTAAGTTTGTGCGAGATTTCCCCCGCGAGCACGCAAAAACGCACGCGAAGACGTAATCGCGCCCCGCGCACAACGCGAGCATGCAACTAGCGCCCGGAAACGGAAATACGCAACGCGAACAAGATGGCCGCGCCCATGTACGACCGCATGGGTAACTTCGCGGTTGGTGCGCTGCAAGAGGCCCGCGAACATGCAAAACGCCCCGCGAACACGCAAAAAAAAAAAATCTGCAAATTCGCACGAATTCGCGGATTATGCATTTCGCCCATACTTATTTTAATACAATTTTTTTTTTTAAATCTTTTTATTTAATGCGATTTTTTTGGCGCAAACTTTACCCGAAGGTGTCAGAGCGCTTTGCATAAGAACCAGTTGCCTCGCTTCTATTTAGCGTTTTGTGGAATTTAGATTCCTTGTGTGACTGTCGCTCTTATCTAGTGGTTTAAATCTTATTTCGACTTAGTTTGCAAGCCGGCTCAGGGTGTCAGTTTCTGGGAGAAGTGCGGGTCAGCCACTGGGGTGTGTAATTGTAATATAAAACTTCACTTCGAATTGCCCTCCGGTTGCTGTACTTACAAGTGCTCCAAGTTGTAATTTTCTAACCAGAAAGGCTAGCTAGCTCCTCGTGCGGTGAAGTGCTCTTGTCTCTGTTTCATATTCTACTTCTCCAATTCAAAGGCATATGGCGGTATTCAGAAGATATTTAAAGTCTTCAAAACTGCTGAGAGCCTGTATTTTAAGGTAAAACGTCTCTTCACAACTCCTGTTAAGTGTATTAGTGTTTCTGAATGTGTCCACTCTCACATACAACAGAGGGACGTTGTGAGGTGGAGTAGGTGTTAGGGAGCAACAGAGGGCGAGCACCGCTCTTGCTGTTGGACTCCAGGTTCCCAGAAGTCTGTAGGGAGATGGTGGCCCTGAGAGGAAACTGACTAGACAAGGTTCGCAATCTTCCCTGTGCGAGAAGATTGTTTCAATACATGAAACCCACATCCAGTGGCTCTGCCTCAACCTCCCTTTCCCATAAATAATATTGAAACAACAATACACAGATAAGAGTCAATGAGCCCTTTTGGTACAAGAGTCAGATTTTGAGCTGTAGAGCGAATGCACGATCTGGTACATGCTGACTAATGTCAGCCAGTAAGGGAGAGGGGTTCAAGCGTAAGCCCTTGATTGGCTTGAGCAGAGAGCACTGGTGAAAACCAAAAGGGAAGGTCAGATAGGAAAAGCGGAGGCTCAACATCCCATAAGTATTCGCAACAGTGCAGTAAAGTTAACCCTTGCATTTAGAAGCATGGTACCTGGCCACCTCATGGACCTTCCATTATTGGAATGCGAGGGACGAAGATGAAGCTTAGAAGAGGACCACACATTACAGTGAAACCTTTGTTGTCCACACACCTTGCCCTCCCAATAAGTTACTTGGATATTTTCACAGTCCGGACTGGGAGAAGTCACTATTATTACAGCAACAGTTTAGAAGATCCCTTTATGTCTTTCTGTCAAGGAATATGAGCTTTTGTTTAATTTAAAAAAAAATGTAAATTTTTAGAACATTAATATTAACATTTCAACATGAACATGTTTAAATGTTAATATTAATGGCAGGAAAGCACACAATACTCTTTAGCTGTGGGGTATCTTGAGCAATGCCACTAAGCCAAAAAGTGCTATCAAGGCAGATTGCTGATTATTCTCTGGCACATTTTAAAGTAGCCAACTGGTTGGTATGAAATTCACACCCTGAATGTGATTGACACCAATCTGTGTAAAGTTTTATAGAAAAGTAACATTAAAGTCATAAATAGTCCCTTTTCCATCCATGTCCATCTTGCTCCCTTTAATCCCTAGACCTTCTTTTAGTTTTTAACCAGAAGAACTCCATGTCTTTGTATTGTATTTGAATTGCTTTATATAGTATCCAATATCTTATTTACACTTTTTTATAACAAAGCTCGTCCTTTTATGTTTACACCGCGTCTTAGTACTTTCGCTTGTAACCATGTCAGTTTGCACAATGTTTTCTTGGAGAGCGTGAGGACAACTTTCCACCAAACCAATGCAGCACATTTAGGTGCATGTGGAGACTAAAGAGGTGCAGGCTGCCGAGAGATAGTGGGACCACAAGTCACACAACTACAGGTGAAAAGTAAAGGGACAAGGGGATAAAGGCACGGGGAGATGATATTGCTCACTGGCCAACTCCACCCTTCAACTCCACCCTCCAACTTGGTACAGACATAACAGAGCACCAGTCTCAACTCTCCAACTCCAACTTCCCCCTCCAACTCCACCCTCTACCCTCCAACTCCACCCACCAACTCCAAATTCACACTCCCACTCCAACTCCACCCACCAGCTCTAACTTCACACTCCAACTCCAACTATACCCTCCAACCTGGTCGCGTTTACGTATTGGTCGGAGAAACGCTTTGAGCTTTATGATGGAACTTATCATGGCTCCATAATTACAATGAAGGAGGACGACTGTCACCTTTAATAGCGTACAACTAGATTGAAATATACATTTGGCGGATTATTCTTTAAGGACATTTTTGAATTATACAAGCATCGATACACATAGTGTTGTACAAATTGGATTTTGGCCTTGAGGAAGCCGATAGGGGCGAAACGCGCGTCGGCTGTGAAGAACCTTGTTTTAAAAGAAATACAATTTGGAATTTGTATACACTATGTGATGCTTTTTGGATTAAGAAGTCGTGTCTGTGCGTGCCAAATGCACATGGATGAAAGAGACTATTTATGATGTGCACTGATGTCTTTTTGGTACACCCTCCAACTCCAACTCAACCCTCCAACTCCACCCTCCACCCTACAACTCCACCGTCTAACTCCAACTCCACCCTCCAACTCCAAATTCCAACTCCACCCTCCAACTCCAAATTCCAACACCACCCTCCAACTCCAAATTCCAACTCCAACTCCACTCTCCAACTCTACCCTCCAACACCACCCTCCAACTCAACCCTCCAACTCCACCCTCCAACTCAACCCTCCAACTCCACCCTCCAACTCCACCCTCCAACTCCACCATCCAACTCCACCCTCCTAATCCACCCTCCAAATCCCCCCTCCAACTACACCCTCCAACTCCATCCTCCAACAACACTCTCCAACTACACCCTCCAACTACACCCTCCAACTCCAGCCTCCAACTCCACCCTCCAACTCCAGCTTCTTACAAGTGAACCAAGTACAACAGCAAACGTTACGTTACAAGGCGCAAAAGTGACAATTGTGAGCAAACAAAAATACAAGAGGTAGCAAACGGTGCAATACAGGAGGAAAAAGTGTCATGTGTGCAGGTTACAACAGCGAACAAAGTACAAGTAGAGGTATAATACTGTCCACCCTCCAACTCCATCCTCCAAATTCACCCTCCAACTACACCCTCCGCCGTTACGTACGCAATGGTGGCACCTATGCAAGTATCGAAAGCAAACAAAATGTGTAAAAAACCATTCGCTTACGTAAACAAACACTAACATAATCATAAATAAACAATAAGTGAACCATACATGCCAGAACAGTAACAAATTAATTTAAAAAACAATTACTTGTCAGACGAAGCATGAAACACACAGCAAACCCGACACTCCTTCCACGAACCACATGGTCAACAATCTGGGAATTTGACGAGCAACAATTGGTACGCTACGTAATACAATGTAGCAATCTCATTGGCTGCGGCACACGTCCATCAAAAAGTAAACACAAAACGAAAAAACAACTAGACCGCAACACTCAAAAACGTAACTATCATTATGAGACATTGCCACATCCGCCATTTTCCTTCACATTAAAACGATCTACACACATACAACACATACGCACAAAAAAGCTCACACACAATGAAATAAAAACACACACACACAACACACACACACACAGACACTAAAAACTACAACTCCACACATACACAAACATACACACACACACACACCACCACACACACACAACACCCCCTCCAACTCCAACTCCACCCTCCAACTCCACCCTCCAACTGCACCCTCCAACTCCACCCTCCAACTCAAACTCCACCCTCCAACACAAACTCTACCCCCAAACTCAAACTCTACCCTCAAACTCAAACTCCAACCTCCAACTCCAAGTCCACCCTCCAACTCCAAGCCCACCCTCCAAGTCCACCCTCCAAGTCCACCCTCCAAGTCCACCCTCCAACTCCACCCTCCAACTCAACCTTCTAACTCCACCCTCCAACTCCACCCTCCAACTCAAAATCCACCCTCCAACTCCAACTCCACCCTCCAACTTCAACTCCACCCTCCACCTCCACCCTCCAACTCCACCCTCCAAATCCACCCTCCAACTCCACCCTCCAACTCCACTGTCAAACTCCAACTCCACCCTTCAACTCCACCCTCCAACTACACTACCCTCCAACTCCACCCTCTAACTCCACCCTCCAACTCCACCCTCTAACTCCACCCTCCAACTCCACCCTCCAACTCAAAATCCACCCTCCAACTCCACCCTCCAACTCCAACTCCACCCTCCAACTCCACCCTCCAACTCAAAATCCACCCTCCAACTCCAACTTCACCCTCCAACTACACCCTTCAGCTCCACCCTCCAACTCCACCCTCCAACTCTACCCTCCAACTCCACCCTCCAAATCCACCCTCCAAATCTACCCTCCAACTCCACCGTCTAACTCCAACTCCACTCTCCAATGCCACCACCCTCCAACTCCACCCTCTAACTCCACCCTCCAACTCCACCCTCTAACTCCAGCCTCCAAATTCAACTTCCTACTTCACACTCTCCAACTCCAACTCCACCTTCCAACTCCAACTCCACCCTCCAAACTCCACCCTCCAAACTCCACCCTCCAACTCCACCCTCCAACTCCACCCTCCAAACTCCACCCTCCAACTCCACCCTCCAACTATACCCTCCAACTACACCCTCCAACTACACCCTCCAACTCCACCCTCCAACTCCAACTTCCAACTCCAACAATGGGAACAGTAATGATACATGAGGAGAAACTTACAAGTGAACAAAGTACAACAGCAAACGTTAAGTTACAAGGCGCAAAAGTGACAATTGTGAGCAAACAAAAATACAAGAGGTAGCAAACGGTGCAAAACAGGAGGAAAAAGTGATATGTGTGCAGGTTACAACAGCGAACAAAGTACAAGTAGAGGTATAATACTGTCCACCCTCCAACTCCACCCTCCAAATTCACCCTCCAACTACACCCTCCGTCCACCAACTCCACCCTCCAACTCCACCCTCCAACTTCAACTTCCAACTCCAACAATAGGAACAGTAATGATACATAAGGAGAAAATTACAAGTGAACAAAGTACAACAGCAAACGTTGAGTTACAAGGCACAAAAGTGACAATTGTGAGCAAACAAAAATACAAGAGGTAGCAAACGGTGCAATACAGGAGGGAAAAGTGATATGTGTGGAGGTTACAACAGTGAACAAAGTACAAGTATAGGTATAATACTGTCCACCCTCCAACTCCACCCTCCAAATTCACCCTTCAACTACACCCTCTGCCCTCCAACTCCACCCTCCAACTCCACCCTCCAACTCCAACTTACAACTCCAACAATAGGAACAGTAATGATACATGAGGAGAAAATTACAAGTTAACAAAGTACAACAGCAAACGTTAAGTTACAAGGTGCAAAAGTGACAATTGTGAGCACACCCTCCAACTCAACACTCCAACTCCACCCTCAAACTCCACCCTCCAACTCCACCCTCCAACTCCACCGTCTAACTCCACCTCCACCCTCCAACTACACCCTCCAACTCCACCCTCCAACGTCACCCTCTAACTCCACCCTCCAAATTCAACTTCCTACTCCATACTCTCCAACTCCAACTCCACACAAGGTGATCGGTATGTGTATGTCCAGGGCCAGCAGAATTGTGTGAGTTTGCAGGGTGAGCAGTGTGTGAGTATGCAGGGTGAGCAGTGTGTGAGCTTGCAGGGAGACCAGTGTGAGCATGCAGGGCGAGCAGTGTGTGAGTGTGCAGGGTGAGCAGTGTGTGAGTATGCAGGGTAAGCAGTGTGTAGGTGTCTAGGGACAGCAGTGTGTGAGTGTGCAGGGTGAACAGTGTGTGAATATGCAGGGTGAGCAGAGTGTGAGTATGCAGGGTGATCAGTATGTGGGTGTCCAGGGCCAGCAGTTTGTGAGTGTGCAGGGTGAGCAGTGTATGAGTATGCAGGGTGAGCAGTACGTAGGTGTCCAGGGTCAGCATTGTGTGAGTGTGCAGGGTGAGCAGTGTTTCAATATGCAGGGTAATCAGCTTTTCACCAAGCTCACACACACCACCAGCCGTCACTGCCCGCTTTCACCAGGCACACACACACCACCAACCATCAGTGCACACTTTCACCAGGCATGCACACACCACCAGCCATCAGTGCACGCTTTCACCAGGCACACACCACCACCCGTCAGTGCACACCAACAGCCATTACTACACACATCAATTGTTAACGAATCCACAATTAACTATTGTAGCAATAGCAGTATTGCAAACTTTACTTTTAAACATAATCATCTAAAGCTCAGCATGTTACCATTGCTACTATTCCAATCCAACCCACATAATTCCATTACACACTACATGCATACACTCCATAACACATGGCGAAAAGACATTGCCATTTACAATGCCATTTCCTCTAACTTAAATAAATCCGAGACCTATTGCATTTCTAATGCTTGTTTAAAGATGGGTACAATTTCGGCCCCTTTCCATGAAATTGGGACTTGGGCGCCTTGAGCAATGGCATTAGCCAGAATGGTGATATACTTGACCCAATTAGATTTGTTATTTAAAAAAAGATCTCCGGGGATTCCATCAATGCCTGGAGCTCTACCCTCAGTTACAGCTCCCAGCGCTCTCTCTGCCTCTGCCAGTAGGAAGGAAGCATCTTAAAAAAATATCAACTCAGATACCTCAAATGCCCTCACACTATCTTCCTTGCTGGCATACTGGGGTTTAAAAAAGTCCACCCACTGATGTTTATCAACATGATTCTGTGGGCGTTCCGGATGGCTCCCATTGCCCAATTTGACAAGTTTCCAAAATTGTTTAGTGTCTCTATTTATACACGCCGCTTTTAAGTCCTGCCACCTATTCTCATCCAACTCTTTTTTAGCTAAAGCCTGGACCCTTCCATAGTTATTACGTGCCTCTTGGACTCTCTCTGGGTTCCTTAGTTTCAGCTCAATCCCTAATCTATCCCGTGCCACTCTACAAGGCTCATTGAACCAAGAAACCTGCATCTGTGCAGTGGTTTTTACACTTGAGGTTCGTCTAACAAAATGGGTGTGTAGCCTTGAGAAAAAAGTATTATGGATTACAGTGATTTCGCCCAGAAAGTCTACATTCTTTTGCCTTCCAGCCTCAAGGCTGACTAAGGTGCTAATCAGATCTTCGTTGATTGCTGTCAATGTTTCTGGGCTCTCGACAAGTTTTGCCCATTTCAAATGACGAGTGTTATTCGAGCAGAGCAGATCAAGTGTGGTGGTTCTGTCTCCAAAATTGTTTAAATTATTTAAATTAAGGTGGTCCTGGAATTTAAAGGTAGAACATAGAGGGTTGTGATCACTTTCCATGATTAAAGATATTGATAGAGGCACAGGATTAGAAATAGGGTAGTGCATTGGATATGCTTTTTCATGAGAAATGTAACAGACACAGGGACGTAACAAATGCCCCGCAGCCCCCGCGGTGCGGAGAGGCCTCACTCTCTTCAGTAAATGAAGGGGGCCCGGCCCCCTCAGCTCTTTAGTGAGAGCTGTGAGAGAGACAAGCCTCTCTCCCTCTAAAGCAGGTGCAGGCTGTCTGCAGCCTGCTCTAAGCCCCTCCCACTGACTGAAGAGAAACAATGTTTCAACTGACATTGTTTCTCTTCAGTCAGAGCCAGGCCTGGAACAAGGGTGGGGGTGGGGGCCCCAGAGACAGCATTCCCCACAGGGCTCTACTCCTCTGGGACCTATCAGCTACTCCCACTTCTCACACTGTCACCAGTGCCAGCTCCTCCCACTTCCCACCAGTGCCAGCCACTCACTCTGCCACCAGTGCCAGCCTCTCACTCTGCCACCAGTGCCAGTCTCTCACACTGCCACCAGTGCCAGCCTCTCACACTGCCACCAGTGCCTGCCGCTCACTCTGCCACCAGTGCCAGCCTCTCACACTGCCACCAGTGCCAGCCTCTCACACTGCCACCAGTGCCTGCCGCTCACTCTGTCACCAGTGCCTGCCGCTCACTCTGCCACCAGTGCCTGCCGCTCACTCTGCCACCAGTGCCAGCCTCTCACTCTGCCACCAGTGCCAGCCTCTCACACTGCCAACAGTGCCAGCTTCAGCCACTGCCCACCCATGCCAGCTTCTCCCACTGCCACCAGTGCCAGCCTCTCACACTCCCACCATTGGCAGCCACTCACTCTGCCACCAGTGGCAGCTTCTCACACTGCCACTAGTATCAGCTACTCCCACTTCCCACCAGTGCCAGTCTCTCACACTCCCACCATTGGCAGTCTCTCACTCTACCACCAGTGCCAGCCTCTGACACTTCCCACCAGTGCCAACCTCTCACTCTACCACCAGTGCCAGCCACTCATAATGCCACCAGTGTCAGCCCCTCCCACTTCCCACCAGTGCCAGCCGCTCACTCTGCACCAGTGCCAGCCTCTCACACTCCCACCAGTGCCAGCCTCTCACTCTGCCACCAGTGCCAGCCTCTCACACTGCCACCAGTGCCTGCCGCTCAGTCTGCCACCAGTGCCAGCCTCTCACTCTGCCACCAGTGCCAGCCCCTCACACTGCCACCAGTGCCAGCTGCTCACTCTGCACCAGTGCCAGCCTCTCACTCTGCCACCAGTGCCAGCCTCTCACACTGCCACCAGTGCCAGCTGCTCACTCTGCACCAGTGCCAGCCTCTCACATTCCCACCATTGGCAGTATCTCACTCTACCGCCAGTGCCAACCTCTCACTCTGCCACGAGTGCCAGCCTCTCACTCTGCCTCCAGTGCCAGCCTCTTACACTGCCACCAGTGCCTGCTGCTCACTCTGCCACCATTGCCAGCCTCTCACTCTACCACCAGTGCCATCCTCTCACACTAGCACCAGTGCCAGCCTCTCACTCTGCCACCAGTGCCAGTCTCTCACACTACCACCAGTGCCAGCCTCTCACTCTGCCACCAGTACCAGCCTCTCACTCTGCCACCAGTGCAAGCTTCAGCCACTACCCACCAGTGCCAGCCTCTCACACTGCCACCTGTGGCAGCTGAGCTCCTCCAACTATCCACCAGTGCCAGCTTCAGTCACTACCCATTTGTGCTAGCCTCACACTCTGCCACCAGTGACAGCCTCTTACACCACCAGTGCCAGCTGCTCGCACTGCCCATGTTTGCTACACTCCTGCCCAGTGCCAGTTCCTGTACATTGATGCCACCTATTCCACACTGTGCACCAATGCCCAGCAGTGCCAGCTCCATGCACTGCCCTCATGTGTAGGGGCGGCTCTAGGCTCATGGCGGCCCTGGGCAGGGAGCGAGGTAGGGGGCCCTGGAAGAGGGGGTCTGGGCTGGGCGGAGCGGAGCGCAGAGGCCAGTGAAGATGGGTGGTCAGGGTGTTTGGAAGTGGAACAGAGCCAGAGGCCGCCAAATCCCTCCAGGGCCCGCCACGCAAACATGTATCCATCCTCAGAGAATTATTATATTAAGGATATATATTGGCGTGGTGGCCCCTGGGGTTTGGTGGCCCTGTGCAGGTGCACAGCTTGCACATGCCTAAGGCCGCCCCTGTCATGTGTATGTCAGTCCCCCTCAGGTAGTTGATGGAAAGGTTTAGACTCCTTGGCCAGCACTAATATTTGTTCACTGTCTCGCAGGTTATCTTTTTTAGCCTACGTTTTCACATGAAATTCCCTTAACTCCGTGCCCAGAATGCATTTGGAAAGGTACAGTAAAAGCGCTATAACTTAAGATGCCTACTTCATTCCATAAACTTCTCACTACACAAAAGCCAAAGCAATTATCTCCATTAAGTAGGCACAATTAGGCAAACAGCTGTGAAATTCATTGGGGCCTCCTCGCAAAGGTAATTTTGCATTGCTCGCATTGCCTCTTTGAAAAATCCTGCCATAGTGTAAATTTCCCGCTTTGCCTGTAAGAGTGTCTGGGCCAGTTTAGATCGTAGCGCTCGCATTGCCTGATAGATTAAAATTAATACTGCCTAATTGTGCTAGTGCCTCTGCCCACAGCGTAATTCCTATTGGTGCCCCAACCGGTTCCCGTTTCGCTTCTGCTGCCATTTTGTTGTTGTTGTGCCTCGGAGCCCGTCCTCTCCACCCCGCTCCCGCCTCCCAGCTGCTCCTCCCTCCCACTGACTGCCAAGGCTCGCCCCGTCCTGTAAAGCGCTGTGACCGTCCTGACTCCGTCAGAAGCGGTCGCTCCCCGCGGCCCCTGGTCTCTCCTGGGTATCGTTGTGCTGCTCGCTTTGCTTTGCTGCCTTGAATTGTACTGGTGCCTGCATTGCTCGCATTGCCTCTTTGAATAATCCTGACATAGTGTAAATTGCCCGCTTTGCCTGTAAGAGTGTCTGGGCCAGTTTAGATCTTAGCGCTTTCATTGCCTGATAGATTAAAATTAATACTGCCTAATTGTGCTAGTGCCTCTGCCCACAGCGTAATTCCTATTGGTGCCCCAACCGGTTCCGGTTTCGCTTCTGGTGCTATTTTGTTGTTGTTGTGCCTCGGAGCCCGTCCTCTCCACCCCGCTCCCGCCTCCCAGCTGCTCCTCCCTCTGTCCGCCCCCCTCCACTATCCACTTATGACAGATGCTTTTGCGTGCAGCGTTAACGCGCAGCGGACGCGCACCATGCGCGCTGAAGGTGCGCCAAAGGTAAGCCCGTCTACACCCGTCCGCGCCTGGACCGCTCCCAGCGCCAGAGCCCCTGGCCCCCGCAAATCCCACTCCACCCGCATAACGTACGACACCGCAACCCTCTCAGCGGGTAATCCCGGCCGACTCCCAAACTGCAACCAAGCCGCCCCAGGTCAAACCCATGGACCCTTCACCTGCCACTCCTGCAAGTTCGACTGCATCAGGATCCACACGAAATCCACAGACTCCACACAGAACTCCAACAGTAACCACCTGAAGTGCATCCTGCTCAACACCCGCTCGGAAAACAAACACGCCATTGAACTTTGGAACCTACTCGACACCACATTGCCGGACGTCGTCTTTCTTACCGAAACCTGGATGAACGCATCATCGCCTGACATCGCCATAGCCATCCCGAAAGGCTACAAGATCATCCGAAAGGACTGCATCAACCAAACAGGAGGAGGCATCGCCATCGTCCATAAGAACACCATCCGCATCACGACCTGTTCCAACGATAACCTCGCAGCCGCCGAACACCTTCACTTCCAGATCCACAACGACCCCAAGACTACACTCAGAGGCACCCTCATCTACAGGCCACCAGGACCCAGCACACAATTCAGCGAAGACATCACTGACTTCATCAGCCCACACGCCCTCCCCTCCGAGGAATACATTCTATTGGGAGACTTCAACTTCCACCTGGAAAAGAAAAACGACAGCAACACCACCACCCTTCTTGACAACCTGGCCAACCTCGGACTCGAACAACTTGTTGATACCCCCACCCACTATGCCGGGCACACGCTCGACCCAATCTTCACCTCCAGCAAGCACATCTCCTTCAATCACGCCACAGCTCTCCATTGGACAGATCACAGCTGCGTTCACTTCAACTACAAAAAGACCACGAACCACAACCTCCCACAACCAATTCCTCGAAGAAACTGGAACAAAATTACCACCGACCAGCTCTTCACATCGCTTCACCATAACCCTCCCGCCAAATCATCGGACACAAACCAAGCAGCCACCAACCTCACACAATGGATCACCCACAGCGCCGACGAACTAGCACCCTTGAAAAACCATCAAATCAAGCAAAGTAGCAAAAAAGCCACCTGGTTCAATGATGACCATAAGAAATCCAAGAAGCTCTGTCGCACCCTCGAGAAAGCCTGGAGAAAAAACCCAACCACTGACAACCTGGCCACCTTCAAGAACGCCACCCGCAAACACTACCAACTGATCCGATCCACCAAGAAATCAGCATTCAAGGATCGACTTGACAACAACGCCCACAACAGCAAGGAATTATTCAACATCGTCAAAGAATTTACCAACCCCACCGCCGGCACCAACGACATCACCCCCTCTCAAGACCTCTGCGACTCCCTAGCCACATTCTTCCACAACAAAATCGCCTACATACATAACAGCTTTGAAAACCAGTCCGGAGACCAGTCCACTCCACCCACCTCCAAACCAAAACCCCCCTCTAACAACCTTTGCGCCTGGAACCCAATCACCACCGAAGACACCATCCTCCTGATGAACTCCATCCACTCAGGATCGCCAACCGACCCATGTCCCCACTACATTTTCAACAAAGCAGACTCCATTATCGCACCCCATCTCCGAGACGTCATCAACTGCTCCCTCAACTCCGCCACCTTCCCGGAAAGCTGGAAACATGCCGAACTCAGCGCCCACCTAAAGAAACCTACAGCAGACCCCTCTTAAGAACTACCGCCCCATCTCCCTCCTCCCATTCCCTGCCAAAGTCATTGAGAAAGCCGTCAACAGTCAGCTCGCCGCCTTCCTCGAATCCAACAAATCCCTCGACCCCTCACAGTCCGGCTTCCGAGCGAAACACAGCACCGAAACCGCCCTCATCGCAGCAACAGACGACATTCGAACACTACTGGACAACGGAGAAACAGTTGCCCTCATCCTACTTGACCTCTCCGCAGCCTTCGACACAGTCTGTCATAGCACCCTCATACAACGCCTCAGCAACGTCGGAATACAAGGAAAAGCATTGGACTGGATCATCTTGTTCCTCGCCGGAAGAACCCATAGAGTCCGCCTCCCCCCTTTTAGATCAGAGGCCACCGAAGTCATCTGCGGCGTACCACAAGGATCATCACTCAGTCCCACCCTCTTCAACATATACATGAGTCCCCTTGCATCCATCGCTCGCCAACACAACCTCAACATCATCTCCTACGCAGATGACACCCAGCTGATCCTCTCCGTCACCAAAGACCCAAACACCGCCAAAACCAACCTACACGAAGGGAAGAAAGAAATAGCCGAGTGGATGAAGAACAGCCGTTTAAAACTGAACTCGGATAAAACGGAAGTCCTCATCTTAGGATCATCCCCCTCTGCCTGGGACGACTCATGGTGGCCACCGGCCCTGGGAACCGCACCCATACCTACGGACCATGCACGTAACCTGGGCTTCATCCTGGACTCCTCCCTCTCGATGACCAGACAAGTCAACGCCGTCTCATCTTCATGCTTCAACATCCTACGCATGCTCAAGAAAATCTTCCGTTGGATCCCAACCGAAACAAGAAAGACGGTCACCCACGCACTGGTCACAAGCCGACTGGATTACGGAAACACCCTGTACACCGGAACCACAGCCAAACTACAGAAAAAACTCCAACGCATCCAAAACGCCTCAGCCAGACTCATACTAGACATCCCCCGCCAAGCTCACATTTCCGATCACCTGAAAGACCTCCACTGGCTCCCCGTCAACAAGAGAATAACGTTCCGTCTCCTCACCCACGCAAACAAAGCCCTCTACGATCTAGGACCCGAATGCCTCAACTCGCGCCTTTCCTTTTACACCGCCACCCGCCAACTACGATCGTCCAATCAAGCCCTCGCCGCAATTCCGCGCTTCCATAGATCCACCATGGGGGGAAGATCCTTCTCCTACTTAGCGGCCAAAACCTGGAACTCTCTCCCCACCCACCTCCGCCTTACACAGAACCACCTCTCCTTCAGAAAGCAACTAAAAACTTGGATATTCGATAAGTAAAGTACCCCCCTCCCTCAAGCGCCTTGAGACCCTCTGGGTGAGTAGTGCGCTATACAAATTTTTGAACTTGAACTTGAACATGTACATTTACTCAGGGCAAAAGTCCTAAAAAAAGAAGTGGGGGGGTGCTGTCGTCCCGACAGGAAGTGATGTCACGAAAGGTGGCTTGCACCATCAGACTCATTGCCTACCCTCGCTCACACTTTAGATGCAATTGCATCAGAGAAGCCAGCGCGTGAACAGCGTTCTGAATGAGCTCCGATCTCGCCCCAGAGAGGCCAAAAAGTGAATGTGTGGCTCCATTTGCTCCAGTTATCTAGATCCCGGTAAAATAAGTGGGGGGACGCCGTCCACCCGCTTGGTACCCCGACTCGAGCCCTGCATTTACTCCTGTAAACCCCTGCACCTAGGTGTAAATCTAAACCTTTTTGCCGTCCAGCATTTCCTACTGTAGATTTACACCTAAGTGTAAACGTACATGTTTCCACCCACTAGTGGACTTTCCTTCAATAGGATTTATGAGTCGAAAATAACTACTAGTAACTTTTCACTCGCAGGTAGTGATTTCCACCACTGCAGTGGAGATCTCCCTATGAGAAAGTATAGGGAAATTATTCAAGCTTATTTTTAATTTTAAAAAAAATGAAAATATTGAAATATAAAATATAAATGTAAATTCATTTAGGATATTTATAATAAATCTAGATGTAATAAAATAAAATGTTGCAGCTGGAGAGACAGTGGAGAGAGAGTGGAGAGTGACAGTGGAGAGAGAGTGGAGGAGAGAGTGTAGAGAGAGAGAGAGAGGGAGTGGAGAGAGAGAGTATAGAGAGTGGAGAGAGAGAGACAGTGGAGGGAGAGTAGAGAGAGTGGAGGGAAACAGTGGAGAGACAGTGGAGAGAGTGGAGAGAGAGAGACAGTGGAGAGAGAGACAGTGGAGAGAGAGTAGAGAGAGAGAGTGGAGAGAGAGAGTGGAGAGAGAGAGAGAGTGGAGAGAGAGTGGAGAGAGAGAGAGTGGAGAGTGGAGAGAGAGTGGAGAGAGAGAGTGGAGAGAGAGAGTGGAGAGAGAGAGAGTGGAGAGAGAGAGCCAGTGGAGATAGAGACAGTGGAGAGAGAGTAGAGAGAGAGAGTGGAGAGAGACAGTGGAGAGAGAGTAGACAGAGAGTGGAGCGAGAGAGAGTGGAGAGAAAGAGTGGAGAGAGTAGAGAGAGAGAGAGTGGAGAGAGAGGCAGTGGAGAGAGAGACAGTGGAGAGAGAGAGAAAGTGGAGAGAGAGTGGAGAGAGAGGTGGAGAGAGAGAGAGAGAGAGAGAGAGTGGAGAGAGAGTGGAGAGAGAGAGTGGAGAGAGAGTGGAGAGAGAGAGTGGAGAGAGAGAGTGGAGAGAGAGAGAGTTGAGAGAGAGAGAGTGGAGAGAGAGTGGAGAGAGTGAGTGGAGAGATAGAGTGGAGAGAGAGAGTAGAGAGAGAGAGAGTGGAGAGAGAGACAGTGGAGGGAGAGACAGTGGAGAGAGAGAAAGTGGAGAGAGAGTAGAGAGAGAGAGAGAGTAGAGATAGACAGTGGAGAGAGAGAGAGAGTGGAGAGAGTGTGGAGAGACAGTGGTGAGAGTGAGCGAGAGAGAGTGGAGAGACAGTGGAGAGAGTGAGCGAGAGAGAGAGAGTGGAGAGAAGGAGAGAGTGGAGAGAGAGCGAGTGGAGAGAGAGTGGAGGGAGAGTGGAGAGAGAAAGAGTGGAGAGAGAGTGGAGAGAGAGTGGAGAGAGAGAGAGTAGAGAGAGAGAGTGGGGGAAAAGAGAGAGTGGAGAGAGAGAGAGTGGGGAGAGAGAGGAGGGAGACAGTGGAGAGAGAGTGGGGGAGAGAGAGTGGGGAGAGAGAGTGGAGAGAGCCAGTGGAGAGAGAGAGAGAGAGAGAGAGAGAGAGAGAGAGAGAGAGAGAGAGAGAGAGAGAGAGAGAGAGAGAGAGAGAGAGAGAGAGAAAGGAGAGAGAGTGGAGAGAGAGTAGAGAGAGAGAGAGAAGGGAGAGAGGGTGGAGAGAGAGTGGAGAGAGAGTGGAGAGAGTGGAGGGGGACAGTGGAGGGAGACAGTGGAGAGAGAGAGAGTGAGAGAGTGGAGAGAGAGTAGAGAGAGTAGAGAGAGTGGAGAAAGAGTAGAGAGAGAGAAAGTGGAGAGAGAGACAGTGGAGATAGAGTGGACAGAGTTGAGGGAGAGAATAGAGAGAGAGAGAGAGTGAAGAGAGAGTAGAGACTGACTGACTGACTCAGAGACTGAATACTGACTGACCGAGAGACTGACTGGCTGAGAAACTGACTGAGAGAGAGAGAGAGACTGGCTGACTGAGAGAGTGACTTACTGACTGATTGAGAGTGACACTGAGTAACAGAGAGAGAGACTGACTGACTGACAGAGACTGACTGAATGAGATAGAGAGATACTGACTGACAGAGAGAGAGACTGACTGACAGAGAGAGAGAGACTGAGAGAGAGAGGCAGAGACTGACTGACTGAGAGATAGACTGATTGACTGCGAGAGAGACTGACTGACTGAGAGAGACTGACAGAGAGAGAGAGACTGACAGAGAGAGAGAGAGAGAGAGTGATTGATGTAGAGAGAGAATGACTGACTGAGAGAGACTGACTGACTGGGAGAGAGAGAGACTGACTGGGAGAGAGAGAGACTGACTGACAGAGAGAGAGACTAAGAGAGAGAGAGAGAGACTGAAAGACTGACTGACTGAGAGGGAGACTGACAGAGAGAGAGACTGACAGAGAGAGAGAGACTGACTGAGAGAGAGACTGAGAGACTGACAGAGAAAGAGAGACTGACCGACAGAGAGAGAGACTGACTGACAGAGAGAGACTGACTGAGAGAGAGAGAGACTCACAGAGAGAGACTGACTGACAGAGAGAGAGACCTATCTGACAGAGAGCGAGAAAGACAAAGAGAGTCACTGACTGAGATAGAGAGAGACTGACTGAGAGAAACTCGCTGACTGCGAGAGAGAGAGAATGACTGACTGAGAGAGACTGGCAGAGGGAGAGAGAGACTGTCTGGAAGACTGACTGACTGAGAGAGAGAGACTGAGAGAGGGAGACTAAGAGAGAGAGACAGAGAGAGAGAAACTGAGAGAGAGAGGCTGAGAGAGAGTGACTGACAGAGAGACTGAGAGAGAGACTGACAGAGAGAGGGACTGACAGAGAGAGAGACTGACTAAGAGAGTGAGACTGACTGACTGAGAGTGACTGATTGAGAGAGTGACTGACTGAAAGAGAGACTGACTGAGAGAGAGACTGACTGAGAGAGAGCCTGACTGAGAGAGAGAGAGAGAGAGAGAGAGAGAGAGAGAGAGAGAGAGGGGAGAGAGAGACAGTGGAGAGAGAGACAGTGGAGAGAGAGAAAGTGGAGAGAGAGTAGAGAGAGAGAGAGAGTAGAGATAGACAGTGGAGAGAGAGAGAGTGGAGAGAGTGTGGAGAGACAGTGGTGAGAGTGAGCGAGAGAGAGTGGAGAGACAGTGGAGAGAGTGAGCGAGAGAGAGAGAGTGGAGAGAAGGAGAGAGTGGAGAGAGAGCGAGTGGAGAGAGAGTGGAGGGAGAGTGGAGAGAGAGAGAGTGGAGAGAGAGTGGAGAGAGAGTGGAGAGAGAGAGAGTAGAGAGAGAGAGTGGGGAAAAAGAGAGAGTGGAGAGAGAGAGAGTGGGGAGAGAGAGGAGGGAGACAGTGGAGAGAGAGTGGAGAGAGAGTGGGGAGAGAGAGTGGGGAGAGAGAGTGGAGAGAGCCAGTGGAGAGAGAGAGAGAGAGAGAGAGAGAGAGAGAGAGAGAGAGAGAGAGAGAGAGAAAGGAGAGAGAGTGGAGAGAGAGTAGAGAGAGAGAGAGAAGGGAGAGAGGGTGGAGAGAGAGTGGAGAGAGAGTGGAGAGAGTGGAGGGGGACAGTGGAGGGAGACAGTGGAGAGAGAGAGAGTGAGAGAGTGGAGAGAGAGTAGAGAGAGTAGAGAGAGTGGAGAAAGAGTAGAGAGAGAGAAAGTGGAGAGAGAGACAGTGGAGATAGAGTGGACAGAGTTGAGAGAGAGAATAGAGAGAGAGAGAGAGAGAGTGAAGAGAGAGTAGAGACTGACTGACTGCCTCAGAGACTGAATACTGACTGACCGAGAGACTGACTGGCTGAGAAACTGACTGAGAGAGAGAGAGAGACTGGCTGACTGAGAGAGTGACTTACTGACTGATTGAGAGTGACACTGAGTAACAGAGAGAGAGACTGACTGACTGACAGAGACTGACTGAATGAGATAGAGAGATACTGACTGACAGAGAGAGAGACTGACTGACAGAGAGAGAGAGACTGAGAGAGAGAGGCAGAGACTGACTGACTGAGAGATAGACTGATTGACTGCGAGAGAGACTGACTGACTGAGAGAGACTGACAGAGAGAGAGAGACTGACAGAGAGAGAGAGAGCGAGAGTGATTGATGTAGAGAGAGAATGACTGACTGAGAGAGACTGACTGACTGGGAGAGAGAGAGACTGACTGGGAGAGAGAGAGACTGACTGACAGAGAGAGAGACTAAGAGAGAGAGAGAGAGACTGAAAGACTGACTGGCTGAGAGAGAGACTGACAGAGAGAGAGACTGACAGAGAGAGAGAGACTGACTGAGAGAGAGACTGAGAGACTGACAGAGAAAGAGAGACTGACCGACAGAGAGAGAGACTGACTGACAGAGAGAGACTGACTGAGAGAGAGAGAGACTCACAGAGAGAGACTGACTGACAGAGAGAGAGACCTATCTGACAGAGAGCGAGAAAGACAGAGAGAGTCACTGACTGAGATAGAGAGAGACTGACTGAGAGAAACTCGCTGACTGCGAGAGAGAGAGAATGACTGACTGAGAGAGACTGGCAGAGGGAGAGAGAGACTGTCTGGAAGACTGACTGACTGAGAGAGAGAGACTGAGAGAGGGAGACTAAGAGAGAGAGACAGAGAGAGAGAGAAACTGAGAGAGAGAGAAACTGAGAGAGAGAGACTGAGAGAGAGAGACTGACAGAGAGACTGAGAGAGAGACTGACAGAGAGAGGGACTGACAGAGAGAGAGACTGACTAAGAGAGTGAGACTGACTGACTGAGAGTGACTGATTGAGAGAGTGACTGACTGAAAGAGAGACTGACTGAGAGAGAGACTGAGTGAGAGAGAGCCTGACTGAGAGAGAGAGAGATAGAGAGAGAGAGAGAGAGAGAGAGAGAGAGAGAGAGAGACAAACTGGGACTCTGACAGAGAGAGAGACTGACTGACAGAGAGAGAGACTGACTGACAGAGAGAGAGAGAGGGAGAGAGACTGGCTGACTGAGAGAGAGAGAGAGACTGGCTGACTGAGAGAGAGAGACTGGATGACTGGGAGAAACTGACAGAGAGAGACTGTGAGAGACTGACTGACAGAAATGGAGAGACTGACTGACAGAAAGAGAGAGACTGACTGAAAGAGAGACCGACTGACTGAGAGAGACTGACAGAAAGAGAGAGATAGAGAGACTGACAGAGAGAGACTGAGAGAGAGACTGACAGAGAGACTGACAGAGAGAGGGACTGACTGAGAGAGACTGACAGAGAGAGAGAGAGACCGACTGACTGACAGAGAGAGAGAGAGACTGACTGACTGACTGACTGAGAGAGACTGACTGACTGAGAGAGACTGAATAACAGAGAGAGATAGACTGACTGACTGAGAGAGAGAGACTGACTGACTGAAATAGAGAGACTGGCTGACTGAGAGAGAGAGAGACTGGCTGACTGAGAGAGAGAGAGACTGGATGACTGGGAGAAACTGACAGAGAGAGACTGTGAGAGACTGACTGACAGAAATGGAGAGACTGACTGACAGAAAGAGAGAGACTGACTGAAAGAGAGACCGACTGACTGAGAGAGACTGACAGAAAGAGAGAGATAGAGAGACTGACAGAGAGAGACTGAGAGAGAGACTGACAGAGAGACTGACAGAGAGAGGGACTGACTGAGAGAGACTGACAGAGAGAGAGAGAGACCGACTGGCTGACAGAGAGAGAGAGAGACTGACTGACTGACTGACTGAGAGAGACTGACTGACTGAGAGAGACTGAATAACAGAGAGAGATAGACTGACTGACTGAGAGAGAGAGACTGACTGACTGAAATAGAGAGACTGACTGACTGAGAGAGAGAGAGAGAGAGAGAGATATAGAGAGACCGTGATGGAATTGGGGTCAAAGTGTGTATGAAGTTATGCAATGCCTCTTAAGATTGCTATTGTCTACTAATAAAAATTTATTATCAAAATGTGCTCTTTGTAGTTACATCTGCTTTTGAAATACTGCATTGTCGCATTGTTTAATGTTTTAAAACGGAAATGAGAAGGAGCAGTGGATGCACTTTTGTCAAAACTGAACGATGAGTGGGCCCGATGTTGTATATCATGACAGGAGTCTGCATCAGGAAACCCACCTAGAATTGGGCAAACATCCCCGGCCTACTGATGGCAGGGACCCTGTAATAAATGGACCACCACCCATGATAGCCTGCGGGCAGACTAAGTCCAACCTTTAACTCCTCCACCATCCAGTGTTACTTATAACAGTTGTATTGGTGACAGTGGCGTAACAATAGTCCCGCATCCCCTGCAGTATGGCGGGTCGCTGGCCTGAGACCTCTAGAATGGCATGGAGAATGGGGGGCCCCCTCCATGTAGTTTGCAGGGGGCCCCCTCAAGTTTTGTTATGCCACTGAACAGACACACAGATCCAAGTACATGGAAGGTACATAGATTCACAATGGAAGTATGTACATGTAGACCAAAGCTGATTTTTATTTATTTATTATTATTATTTTTTCTCTCAACAACATAATTATTTTACATGTTTATACTAAGTAATACACAAAGATAGGTACATATCTATAGTGGAAAACAATGCTTGTATACAGAGGGATATGCTGTAAATTTCTGTTTGCGTATGGTGCTTATGTGGGGAAGAGCCAAATCTTGAGTAGTTTTCTGAAGATAAGGTGGTTATCCGTGGATCATATGTTGGGGGTGAAGAGTTCCATAGTTTGGCTGCTTGAACAGAGAAGGATGTACCACCCATTGTTTTTTTCTTGTTTCTTGGGATTTTGAGGCAAGGTGCCACGCTAGAGTGGAGGTTCCTTTGTTGACTGTGTTTGGTGATTTTATTCCTGATGAAGAGGGGTCCTATTCCATGTATTGCTTTGTAGGTAATACAAAGCAGCTTGAACGTGGATCTTCTGGCAACCGGTAACCAATGCAGGGCTTTCAAGGCAGGTGAGATGTGGTCTCGCGGTTTGATATGCAAGAGTAGTCTGGCAGCCGGGTTCTGAATCCGTTGTAGTCTTTTTATGGTTGTTAAAGGTGATCCGTGGTAGAGGCTATTGGCGTAATCGAGTTTTGACAGAACAAGGTAGATGGTAGCTTGGACCTTGTGTGGAAATCCCAAATGAGGGAAAATTTGTTGCAGCGTTTTTATAGTAGCAAAGCTTGATCTTGCTAGTTTATCCACTTGGGCATTCATCAACAGCTTGGGGTCCATGGTCATTCGAGGTTTCTTACTTCCTTACTTTAGGCAGTGATCCCAGGCCATGCGGCAAGTGGGTTGTAATGTTTCCAATTGCCACACGTGAGTATTTCAGTTTTTGAAGCATTCAATTTGATATGGCTCCAGGTCATCCACTGATCCACGGCTCTGAGACAGCTGAAAAATGGTGATTTTCCAATGTCTTTGGGGCATTCCAGTTGAAGGAGTATTGGCATGTCATCTGCATAGTTATAGCACGTGAGGTGAAATTTATTCATTAGTACTGGTAATGACTTCATGTAGATGTTGAAAAGCATGGGCGAGATGATAGAACCTTGAATGACCCCTGCTTTTGTGGAGCATGGTTTGGACGAGAAAGGAGGGGTATAGATGACATTAGTTCTGTTTGTTCTGGTTTGAAGGTAGGACGCTATCCAGTCTAAAGCAGTTCCCTCTATGCCGGCTTCATAGAGTCTTTGTTTCAGAGTGTCATGGTCAACCGTGTCAAAGGCAGTGTTTTTATCCATCAGATTGAGAACATCGTGGTAGGCAATTCATGTGACCATGTGTATAGCATGTGAGCTTCTATGCATTGCAAAAAAAGCACATCATGGCACATGTTACAGAATTGTGTAGAGATTCTTAACATATAATAGACACTGCCACCACTTGATGGGGTCGATTCTGATCCGTTAAAATCCACCACGATTCGCCATACGGAACGTTTTCCCGTACAATTCGTACACCTACAATGTCCCCGTATGTATGATCAAGTACGATCCTAACCCAAAGCAGATCTACGTACGATTCGTACCTAACACCATACGACCAAAAAATACATATGATTCATATCCGGGTCACACTGTATGCGCCGTCCGTACGTAAACAGGCAGGAGTTTCCGGCCCAGCAAGTACGATTCGTGTCGGCGACACTCCGTATGACCCTATTGCTACGGGAGCTGAAAACGTTTGTAAAAGCAGATCCAGCCCGACCCGCACCCCGGTACGCGATAGTAACGCCATGAACCCCATCGGTGTCATCCCAGTCCGGTACGCCTACAACCTGGTGCACAGAAACCAACAACGGCGCATACGGTGAGAACAACGTACCTCAACAACGCAAGTGTACCTGTACGGTGCGTCACACGCTTGCGTATATCACCATTGCAATAGTGATACGAGCCGCACAACACCCATCATTGTTGGGGTACGGTGCGTCACACGTTCGCGTATATCACCTTTGCTATAGTGATACGAGCTGCACACACGCCATGAGTGCTGGGGTACGGTCCGTCACACGCTCCCGTATATCACCATTGCAACAGTGATGCGAGCCGCACACAAGCCATGAATGTTGGGGTACGGTGCGTGACATCTGAGGGTTGGGTGGACATGACTCCCAGCAGTGCCCAGACATGAGAGGGGTTAGTGCACATGACTCCCAGCAGTGCCCAGACATGAGAGGGGTTAGTGCACATGACTCCCAGCAGTGCCCAGACATGAGAGGGGTGGATGCACAGGACCCCCAGCAGTGCCCAGACATGAGAGGGGTGGGTGCACAGGACTCCCAGCAGTGCCCAGACATAAGAGGGGTGGATGCACAGGACCCCCAGCAGTGCCCAGACATGAGAGGGGTGGGTGCACAGGACTCCCGGCAGTGCCCAGACATGAGAGGGGTGGGTGCACAGGACTCCAAGCAGTGCCCAGACATGAGAGGGGTGGGTGCAGAGGACTCCCAGCAGTGCCCAGACATGAGAGGGGTGGGTGCACAGGACTCCCAGCAGTGCCCAGACATAAGAGGGGTGGGTGCACAGGACTCCCAGCAGTGCCCAGACATGAGAGGGGTGGGTGCAGAGGACTCCCAGCAGTGCCCAGACATAAGAGGGGTGGGTGGATATGACTCCCAGCAGTGCCCAGACATGAGAGGGGTGGGTGCAGAGGACTCCCAGCAGTGCCCAGACATAAGAGGGGTGGGTGCACAGGACTCCCAGCAGTGCCCAGACATAAGAGGGGTGGATGCACAGGACCCCCAGCAGTGCCCAGACATGAGAGGGGTGGGTGCACAGGACTCCCAGCAGTGCCCAGACATGAGAGGGGTGGGTGCACAGGACTCCCAGCAGTGCCCAGACATAAGAGGGGTGGATGGATATGACTCCCAGCAGTGCCCAGCCATGACAGGGGTGGGTGGATATGACTCCAAGCAGTGCCCAGACATGAGAGGGGTGGGTGGATATGACTCCAAGCAGTGCCCAGCCATGACAGGGGTGGGTGGATATGACTCCCAGCAGTGCCCAGACATGAGAGGGGTGGGTGCACAGGACTCCCAGCAGTGCCCAGCCATGACAGGGGTGGGTGGATATGACTCCAAGCAGTGCCCAGACATGAGAGGGGTGGGTGGATATGACTCCCAGCAGTGCCCAGACATGAGAGGGGTGGGTGCACAGGACTCCCAGCAGTGCCCAGCCATGACAGGGGTGGGTGGATATGACTCCAAGCAGTGCCCAGCCATGACAGGGGTGGGTGGATATGACTCCAAGCAGTGCCCAGCCATGACAGGGGTGGGTGGATATGACTCCCAGCAGTGCCCAGACATGAGAGGGGTTAGTGCACAGGACTCCCAGCAGTGCCCAGCCATGACAGGGGTGGGTGCACAGGACTCCCAGCAGTGCCCAGACATGAGAGGGGTTAGTGCACAGGACTCCCAGCAGTGCCCAGACATAAGAGGGGTGGGTGCACAGGACTCCCAGCAGTGCCCAGACATGAGAGGGGTGGGTGGATATGACTCCCAGCAGTGCCCAGACATGAGAGGGGTTAGTGCACAGGACTCCCAGCAGTGCCCAGACATGAGAGGGGTGGGTGCACAGGACTCCCAGCAGTGCCCAGACATAAGAGGGGTGGGTGCACAGGACTCCCAGCAGTGCCCAGACATAAGAGGGGTGGGTGCACAGGACTCCCAGCAGTGCCCAGACATAAGAGGGGTGGGTGCACAGGACTCCCAGCAGTGCCCAGACATAAGAGGGGTGGGTGGATATGACCCCCAGCAGTGCCCAGACATGAGAGGGGTGGGTGCAGAGGACTCCCAGCAGTGCCCAGACATAAGAGGGGTGGGTGCACAGGACTCCCAGCAGTGCCCAGACATAAGAGGGGTGGGTGCACAGGACTCCCAGCAGTGCCCAGACATAAGAGGGGTGGGTGGATATGACCCCCAGCAGTGCCCAGACATGAGAGGGGTGGGTGCAGAGGACTCCCAGCAGTGCCCAGACATAAGAGGGGTGGGTGCACAGGACTCCCAGCAGTGCCCAGACATAAGAGGGGTGGGTGCACAGGACTCCCAGGAGTGCCCAGACATGAGAGGGGTGGGTGCACAGGACTCACAGCAGTGCCCAGACATGAGAGGGGTGGGTACACAGGACTCCCAGCAGTGCCCAGACAAGAGAGGGGTGGGTGCAGAGGACTCCAGCAGTGCCCAGACATGAGAGGGGTGGGTGGATATGACTCCAAGCAGTGCCCAGACATGAGAGGGGTGGGTGGATATGACTCCAAGCAGTGCCCAGACATGAGAGGGGTGGGTGCAGAGGACTCCCAGCAGTGCCCAGACATGAGAGGGGTGGGTGCAGAGGACTCCCAGCAGTGCCCAGACATGAGAGGGGTGGGTGGATATGACTCCCAGCAGTGCCCAGACATGAGAGGGGTGGGTGCAGAGGACTCCAGCAGTGCCCAGACATAAGAGGGGTGGATGCACAGGACCCCCAGCAGTGCCCAGACATGAGAGGGGTGGGTGCACAGGACTCCCAGCAGTGCCCAGACATGAGAGGGGTGGGTGCACAGGACCCCCAGCAGTGCCCAGACATGAGAGGGGTGGGTGGATATGACTCCCAGCAGTGCCCAGACATGAGAGGGGTGGGTGCAGAGGACTCCAGCAGTGCCCAGACATGAGAGGGGTGGGTGGATATGACTCCCAGCAGTGCCCAGACATGAGAGGGGTGGGTGCAGAGGACTCCAGCAGTGCCCAGACATGAGAGGGGTGGGTGGATATGACTCCCAGCAGTGCCCAACAGTATGGTGGTGGATGCAGAGGACTGGCAACAGTGCTCGGTTATAGGGGGCATTATCATCATCATACAACTACATGGGTGTATGTTTACATCCCTAACCTGTCACAGTCCTGATAGTGCCATAGCAACACATCACTTACAGCAGTGTCCCACTCCACGGAGGATGGATTTCTGTCACACACTGTGTGACACACCACATGTGGGGGTGATGTCGGATCCCACATGCATATCCACCCATGGAGGTTGCATGCAACCTACACACTCTCTCATCATGACTCAATAGTATATAGTCATGTAACAGCCCACCAAACAAATAGAGCAAAAATTAAAAACACGCTGTCATGTATATCCCGGGCCTGATAGGAATGTGCAGGTGGTGAAACATGTACTCTCTCATGGAAGGAACAGGGTTGAAACCCCATAGATACAAAGCACTACATTGTGAGTCGTGTGCACAAATATCCTGCATAACAAATCTAAACATAAGGGTAAGGCTGTGATCATACATCTGCATAGTGTGAAAAAGACTGATGGTGTCCATGAAGGCATTTCTACATACTACAAACACAAGTACAGTGAGTAGCATGGATGGCACTGACTAATGAGCAAAACTCATTTGTGAGCAGGCATGGCCATTGCTGAAGGGAACGTTCGACAAAATAGGAAATCTGCACACAAGTCAGCACAACAGTTGTGCAACTGTCTGTAGTGAAGATCTCATGTGTCACTGAGGAAGGGACACTCTTTGGGACAATGTCTGTAGGCAAACTGAACACACACAAACAAAGATAATTCGCAGCTACATTGTGATGGCCCATAGATACCATGGTCCACCTCATTACCATCATAAAATAGACATCTTTCACAATACCAAAACATTACCATGACACCAGCTCCCAGGCACACAGCACCTAAAGCAAGTCCCTGAAATGCAATAGTTTAGAATGAATACTAAAATGCTTTACTCAGCTCCAAAAGGAAAATGATTTCTGAAATGAGTCCCGGCCCAAAGAAGGTTAATGGCTAGTCCACAATAATAATATAAAACAAGGGGATTGTACCTATGCCTCCTGGATGTATTACTAAATCACTCAGTAAGACAATAGATAAAGCTAAATGAATTAGTTTTACCAAGACAATTTATTTTGTCAGTATCTTTAGAATCAGTTTTTTAGATGATTATTTTTTAGGCAAGAGAATCAACATTATCAACTCAACCTCTAGCGACTGAATTTTCACAAAAGACTAATGTACAAATAACATACAAAAAACATTGAATTAATCATCAATAGACCTTAACAAAAAAGGACTAATGTACATGTGACATACAAAGAACATTCAATCAACATGTATCATTTCATTCCAATCATCAAAAAACAGTTAATCATGGACAGAAAGAATTTGCCAATATTAAATATGCATTCAGTTTCCACAATGTGGTGCACTATTTCTTTTTAGAACCACATGAGTCAAAGTTTAAACATTCCTTTTAAACTTGAACATTCATATTAAATGTATTAACAAGAATTTTATGCGAACTAGTGCCGTAGCCGACGCGTTTCGAGCCCTGTTAAGAAAGTCACAGGGCTCTCATCAGGGCAGCATTAAATGGATTCCACGGGGAACTGTTATCAATGAAAAAAATGAAGGATCTATGTTTAGTAAGGGTTCCTCCAAATCCATTAAAAACCAACAACACTAAGCTAAAAAAGCATCCACTGGATGCGTTGTACCTGATTGAGGGCTTGAGTGCGACCTTTTATTAATAGTAGTGTGGCCGCCACTGTGTGTCTCACACTGCAACAGAGAAGGAATATATTCAAATGATTGTCCTTTAAAAAGAAGGTGCCCGCACGCACGCCGTGCTACAAAATAGGGAGTGAAATTACCTTAAGTGAAAGCCTCAAGGGTGGTCTCTTGTCAAGGCATTGTTTATTGTTCCAAGGTGACCTAAAGTGTGGATAAACGCTTTTATCAGTGTCCGCCTACATGTATTTATGCAATACCTTTGCATTACTTATGAGAAAAACATGGGGGTACTCACAAGTCTTCTCTATTCAGAAGCCAAACAGTCCACCGCAACCTTGCGTGAGGTACTGTGCTTAAAGTTGGTTCTGCAATGTAAAGTTTGCGAAATGAACCCGGGTCACAAACGTGCTGCCTGAATCAAAAGTTGCATTACATTTGAAACCTTTTTTAACGCGGCGCCTGCCGCTTTTGATATATCAAGTTTGTCATACTCACATTTTGTAATAACTCTGAAGGCTGAACAGCCCACCGCAATCGAGCGTGTGGCGCTGTGAGTAGGAATTATGTCTGTAAAGGTAAATGAACACAGAATCAGTGTTCATGCTAAATGTGGCGAAATTTAACCAAGCGCCCAAAGCAGGGCAGCGCGCTGTTCGCGGTCTTACCTTCTTTGGTTCAAAAAGAATCTTTCTGTTTTCTCTCATTGAATGAGCACGAAGCAAAGTGTAGACAAACACCAAAGGTTTCAAAAAACGGAGGTTTTGGTCACATGGTAGTGATCAGCCAATCAGGTGTATTCAGGGCCTGGTGAGTGCAACACAGGCCTTCTGGGGCATGTAGTCCCAAAATGTATTATTGAAAAAATATATAATGAAGAACTTTAAATGCGCTGAATGATTTTTGCAGCACATAGCGTGCGTGTAGGTCACCTGCTGTTGAGGCAGGTTGTGTGTTAAAATATTTTTCATGAACAAAATTTTTTGCATATTCTTGCAATTGTGATGCATTGATTTATTGCCCGTATGGCGGAGCGGCTAGGGAATTAGGGTTTATTGCCCAGCACGAGAGTAGCGACTAGCTACACCCTACTCAATTCGCTCATGCAATTTAACCCCTTATTGATGCTATCAAACTTCATTATGAGGTACGCCTCCTTGCGCAGTAAGGCGCTTTCAATATTGGGTGATTGATGCCTTGGGTCAATCCATGTCAGCACGGTCCATTTAAAATCATTTGCATCATGGTTCTTTTCAATGAAATGCTCCACCATCGGGGCAGACACCACCTTTTTCTTTATCCTTGAGCGATGCTGCGTAATTCTCACATTTACAGCTTGGCAGGTCTTGCCAATATAAACTCTGTTGCAGGGACACACCACAGCGTAGACCACAATCTTGGTCTTACATGTTGTGAACATGTCATGTTTCCATTTTATGGCATTATGATCAAACAGGTTGCCCTCGATAGTAGAAGGGCAAGACACACAATTACCACATTTGTGGTGACCACATCCCAGAGGCATAGGTACAATCCCCTTGTTTTATATTATTATTGTGGCCCTACCTACCCTCCGTCCCCTAAGGGCCCACCCCTTCCTTTCAATAGTCCACAATAATGTCCTTTTTTGGTGGTATGTTGGGGAGGTTTTCAACCCCAAACTTGCCTGCACATGATGGAGTTAAAGGGTTGTGGACCTATGGGGGGCATCATCTGGGTCAGTGACCGGCACCGCAGGGACAGTAGAGGGAAGGGTAGGTGTTGTGGGTGCAGGGGGGGAGGAATCCTCCTCAGTGGCTTGTGCAGCGCCAAAGCTGGAAAGATATTCAGTGCTGCACACTGCTGCCAGTTCAGCCAGACCACCACCTGCACCCGGGGACACAATGGGAGTGGAGGTAGAGGGCTGTGACTCTTGCGGACTTTGTCTGTGGCTGCGTGCCTTGCGTCTGACCCCAGTCCCTGTGGGTGTGCCTGCATCCCACTGAGATTGCGTGCCAGGAGATCTGCGCTTAGACTTACGTGGTGGTGTGCTGGGTGGCTCTGTTGGTGTGCGTGATCTTGTGTGTCTGCGTGTTCTTTGGTCAGGTATTGGAGAGGGGGGTGTGGATGGTCTGAAGGAGTGTGGGGGGGGGGGCAGACCGCTGCAGGGGGGCAACTACTGCCATCAGTGAGGAGTCCATGGACGATAGAATCCGACGTTGGTCAGACATGTTAGCTGACATGCCCTCCATGAATGACAATAATTGTGTCAGTATTGTAGTGTGGCCATGGAGTACAGTAAGCATTGATGTCTGACCAACATGAATCTGCTGGAGTAGGTCCACAGACTCGGCACGGAGGGCAGCAGGGAAGACAGGGGCAGGGTTTGTGGTGCCGGGGACGAAGGAGACATGGGGGGCAGCACGGACAGAAGTGACTCTAGCAACTGGGAGGGTGGAAATGGGTTGGGAGGATGTGGGGACAGACACAGTGATGGAAGATGCTGTTGCTGTGTATTCCCCCTCCTCCTGGGAGTCAGAAGCTGAGCCGTCTGCATGGTAAGAAGTGTCGGCTTCCAAAGGTCCGGCGGCCTGACTCCCCTTACCCTCCATGCCACTGGCTCCCTCCGACTTTTCAGCACTGGTGGCACTGCGGCTGGGTCCCTCCTCCTAGTCCGTGCTCATGTCTCCTCCTGTGTCGGTTGATGATGCTGTTGGCAAGGAGAAGAAACAAAAATGCATCAGTCACCTGTACACATCTAACACATGAGCACAAATTCAGTTGGGCACACTGCAAATCATGGCATGCATCATGAGTAACAGCCAGATAACTCAGCACATATTTAAGACTAGTACTGCACAGTTGGTATAGACACAATGCTACTTGGACACAAGGATCCAAATAACAACCAGGCCACAACTTGAATGAGAGTCACACTGAGGAGCTCATGTTTGGGCAGGGGAGCTGATCTATACAATTAAGTTATGCCACCTCAAGTTCACAAATAAATAAACAGTTGTGTGGCCCCTCAGGGCACACTAACAAACCTCACTCCCCAAGGTTACACTACACCCAGAGCCCAGGAAGTACTGTTTGATGAAAACTAATGTCACACATTCTTGGCATCTTGGGACTCAGCATATTTCACACATTCAATATGTATTGCATGTGCAAATTAGCCATCTTGTGAACATAACACGTATGTGCCTGCATGAAAGAACTCTCACAAGGAAATGCACACAAACCACATAGACACATTCATTGAAACAGCTTGCACACTTTAAGATGAAACACTGTTAGAAACAAATGGCGTGGACCATATACCATATACATGGTCCAACGGAGGTCTTGATGGATTGACACACATTAGTCTGTACAATTGACAGCAAAGGAGTCTCAAGCACTCAAGACCACTGTGGGGACATGTATATGGAGATCAAGGCACACCATTAATCACTAACACTGGCCTCCTTCCAAAGCTGCCTGCTTATTCCAAAACATTGCAAATGTTGTTTGGTGTGCACTACCTTGTGAGACAACTATAATGCAGACACATAAGTGTAACCTACACAATTCGTCTTATGAACACATTCCAAACATAAACAACTCTCAACAAGTGTTGGGAGTGCCAAGGTACATTCATCAATGTGAGATCACTTCAAATGTGTCACTCCTCACAGGGGCATCTATCACCAGATCATACAGTTGCTAGCACATAACACACAGTGGCTGTCATGTGAAGTGGCCCACATGTCCCAAATCAAGACACGCTTAAGCTAATGTGCCTGCAATTGTGAATAACAAAATCATTGCTGCATCGTTGACACACCCTTAACCACATGGAAAATGTGAACACAGTAGTGTGCACACTAAGACAAAACAGCGTTGCACCACAACTACATACATGTTGCAAAAATCTTCTCTGTAAGCAAACAACATGGCCTATAAAGCCCCCGATGACAGCACTGTCCAGCATCCCAGGGGAAGTGCATGGTGATAACTCTACCTCACAAATCACATCCACAGCTCACAACTGGCAAGGCCAAACAGGCAGGCCCATCACACCTCTCCTGCACAACACCCCCATCACTCAGTTAATGTGATTGATACAGCTCAAGAAGTGAAAACTCTGAATCAGGGTCACAAAAACTGTGCAGCTACTTTTTTTAAAGTAAACCAAGGTCACCTCGTGTGGCTGGCAATCCATATTAGTCACAAACAACCAGCAACAGATTATTGTGAATAGGCACACAGGCACTGCCCAGTGAGTATGCACAAGCCAAATCTTGTATCCATGGCCAGTGTGCACAGGGAGCTGACACATGATACATACAAACTATGCCAGGGACGAATCCCATGCTGAGCCCACATAGAATGGGCACAGTGTTGGATGTCACACATGATTAGGAGGCCAGGGTGTTGCAGGGGACTGTAGTGGGCACACAGATCCGTGGGTCTAGAAATTGCTGACTGTCTCATGATTAACCGTCTTGTCCCTATGCATATCTTGCAAATTATGTACATCATGTCTGAGTACGCAACATGGGTCATGCATGCTGCTAGGGTGTGCATTTTAAGCCTCACACTCCTATGTGGAGACTCATCATCAGTGCAAACAAATATGAAGGCCAAACACAGTGCACAGGTCGTGGCACAGGTAAAGTACCAACACATGTCACAGACCTCCCTCCCATATGTATCACAAATCAATGTGCAGTCTAATTACCTTGCACCCTAGAAGAACATGTGCAAAATGAAAAAAACACTAACCAGGGGACACATGTGGAGGAGGGGAAGGGATGGAAAAGAGCATCAGCTGAATATGGGGAATTGAAACTACAATGCACAAATAGCCTGTCTGACCAGCCCCCCCCCCCCACCCTGAGAGAGTCCACAGCCGTCAAGGGAGCCACGACAGCAGAGGTGTGGGAATGGCGCTCCTTGCCAAAGCACTTCCTCTCCTCTTGTTGGGGAGGGGTACAGTATTTATGCCCTGGAGTCTCAGAGACCCCTCTGAGAGAATCCACAGCATAAAGGGAGCCACACACAGCAAAGATGTGGGAATGACACCATTTCCACGTTTTTTCCTCCTCTCCTGGTTATGTTTCCTTCACCCTCCACCACCTCTTTCCCTCTATCATTCTTTGCCTACCTCCCCTGCTCCTATCCTGTCCCCTGAATCTCTCCCCTTGCCTGCTTTTTCCCGTACGTATTTGTTTTTAACGCATGTAACTGCGCTCCAGCAATTTGTAACTATGCTCTGAAACTGTGTAACTTGTATCTATGTAACTGGTAATTATGCTCCGAAACAATGCTCTTCCTCATGTAAAGCGCTCTGATACCTCTGGGTCTAGCCAGCGCTATATAAAACTTTTCAAGTAAATAAATAAAATAAATAAGTAGCATGTGACACACAACACTACAAACAGACATGTACCTACCCCTTCCTTGCTGCTGTCTCTCCTGCAACTGCCTATGGAGGTCTGGAAAGACCACTCTCAGGACCCGGAGCATGTGGGGGGTGAGGTGACGGCTTCTACCATGCTGGCGTGGAGGTGACAGCTTCAGCTGGACCCGGGCGATACGCCGGGTCCAGCACCGGATGTCCTGCCACCTCTTCCTGATGTTGCTCAGCCACCGGTGAGGGCCCCCCACAGATCTGACAGCCCTGACAACGTCCAACCAGATCTTCCCCTTCTCATAGGCAGTTACCTGTCAGGAAGACAAAGTGAAACAACATCACTACACCTGTTCATGTCCCAGAGACACACACTTGCACTACATTGATGATGTGAATAGGGCATAGGATGCTGACAGGACTTGCATCATTGTCCATGTGAATTTGGCCTGTGGGCAAACCTAAATGCACTACATGCCTTTGAAAGGCAACAGATGGCATAAGGGGTGCAACACACTCACTGATCATGGCACACACTGTACAACACATGCAATTGCAGGGTGTGGGACAGCACGTGGCATGCTGTCACATATCCCACTACACCTAAGAACCCTCAGCAGACCACACATACACACCCTGGCACAGATCACTCACCTGTCAGTGTCAACAGTGTATACAACCCTCACTTTGTACATGGCACACTTGACAAAGAGGTGCCACAGGTGTTGGGATAACTGTGCAAGTCAGGCACACAACACTGCATACTTGTCACATCAGATGGCTACAGCTGCTGCATAAGCCATGCAGCTGTGGTGCAAAACATCACATACACACTCACCCAGGTGACAAGGAACATTCACACTCTTCAATGTCCATGAGTTTAAACACAGCATTTGTACAACATCACCACAGGTCCCCAAAAGCCATAAACATCAGTGAGTACATTCAGCTGTCACTCTGGGGGGAACACTGTTACACCTCAGTAAATTATGGCAATAAAACCTGCAAGGTGTGGCACAGCAGAATGTGTCATTGAGTATGCATTGAATGTCACAGTTAGCATAATGCAAGTGAACACTTTAACTACATCATGCTCTGCATGGGAGACACTACAATGTACACACCCGGCACTCACTCCAAACCACATTGCATGTCTGTTCCACAAATACACAATGTCTGTAGTGACACTCACACAACAGGTACACAGTCAAAGCTCGTGCAGTCATCACTCACCTGCTCCCCTGGTCTCCCATACAGCTTGCTGTAGTGTGGTAGGAGGGCATCCAGCAGGACCTGGTTCTCCCCCTCACTGAATGCTGGTGCCCTCTCCATGGTAAGCAAAATCAGAGTCCAGGGAATGCAGAGACCGCAGCAGTGTGGTCCACTCCAATGTTGTGCAGGCAAGTGCCCTCTCACTGCCACATGCAGCCTTAAATCAGTGCTGCTGAGGGGCTTTCAGTCTCAGGAGTACAGTGTGATAGGCCAGATTACTTAGCATCCTACGTTTCATCCAATCACTTTCAACATAAGGCCCTGACACACATTTGCATAGTTCAAAATTTGAGCTTCAGCTCCACAACAATTTTGCAACATTGTATAGTTTTGCCCAACTGACTTTTGCAGGACACCTGTATCACACACTCAAATCTCAGTATCCATGACAACCAGCCTGCATTCTGGCCCTACTACTCGTCCCCTAGGTGTCCCCTATGTATTTTTTGGGATCCACACACGTACGATGCGTTTCACGGCGCGTATGCCACCTTTTTAATTGTGAAATGAGGCGCACACAGGCACGCAATGTCGGGGTACGGTTCGCTCGCGTATGGCACGATTACAATCGGTAAACGATGCACACACACGCACGTAATGTCGGTGTACGGTTTGCCCGCGTATGGCACCATGTTAATCATGAAACGATGCGCACACACGAACGTAATGTCGGGGTACGGTTCGCCCGTGTATGGCACCATGTTAATTGTGAAACGATGTGCACACACACGTTATATCGGGGTACGATGCATTTTACACGGTGCGTTTCAAACGCAGATGTGAATGCAGGGGTACGGTGTGTTTTACACGGTGTGTTCCACATGCTGATGTGAATGCAGGGGTACGGTGCGTTTTAAACTGTGCATTTCACACGCTGGAGTCAAAGCAGGGGGACGGAATGTTGCACATGCTCACGTATGGCACCATCACAATAGTGATACGAGGCGCACACATGGCAGGGATGTAGGTGTACGGTTAACACAAGAATGTCTATCAAGTTCTTGTCATTGCATACTTACATGAGCAGGCCCTAGGTGTGCCAGGCACTGATATAGCACAGGGCATCTGATCTTGCTGCACAATCGATGTGTGATGACCTGTTGACACATGTCATCTGTGCTGGGGTACTATGTGGTACACATCACCTTTCCACTTGTCCCATGCGTATCATCATGCACATGTTGTCATGCACATCAGCACTGAGATGGCACAGTCATCACTATGGGCACCTGTCTCATGATGCCAGGGACCCTAGCACTTTCTCACTTGACAATTTGACACTCATCATGACCCTATGTGACAATGTAATGTGTGTGTCATGTTAAAGATTGAGTTTGCTGTTTGTGTTCCGTAAAATGCATCTGCTGTTGGTGCATCTATAATGGGTCTGTGTTGTGATTGAAATGACATGTATGCACACCCTGCCACATGTGCATTTCCAATGGCTTTTGGGTCTGATGGCATCATACATCATTGAACCACATGCATACATGTCTGCATCGTGACAATGGCTGTGGTGTTGCGTTGTCACATGCACACCTTATTGGCAAGTTTTCAGATATGTCCAATAGATATACCATGTGACCTGGGTGTGTGCCTTACAGTCAGCTATCTGTATGGAATGCCAACCTTCTAATGCAGGTCTGGGGATGTGTGTCACTCCAGTGATATCTTGCTTTGCTCACTCAGACCAGTCCAGCAGCTCTTTTGTGTGCATGTAATGTTCAGTTCACAAACAACAGCTGTATCTGGTTTTTCGTTGGAGTGCCAGGAAGCTGGCATATGTGTCCTGGATGTATTGCTTTCGCCAGACCCCATAGTGACTTGTTGTGTAGTAGCAGTGTTGCATGTGCTATGTACATTGGTATCGTTGTTGGCTGACAGTTGTTCTACATTCTTCCCAAATGTGTCCTGCAGGGCACCGCCTCTACCAAGGCCTTTTCCAGACTTGGAGACCATGAGGGAACGTGATTGCATCCGACGTTACAGATTCACTCGAGATTTGATTCAGAACTTGACGGACAGGCTGGAGCCACATCTCCAACCGCGACAAAGGTATCCGACTGCGCTGACACCAAAGCTAAAGGTGATGGCAGCCCTTCATTTTTTTGCTACAGGTACGTTTCAATTTACCATCGCTGATGTGTCCCAAACCATGTTCAGCCGTGTCCTACGTGATGTGTTAACTGCCATGTTAGAGCACATTGATGAATTCATCAAATTTCCAACTCCTGAAGAGTTAACAGATGTAAAGGGTGAATTCTATGCCCTGGGAGGGATGCCACGTGTCATTGGGTCCATTGATGGAACACATGTGGCTTTGGTGCCACCACAGGCTCAGGAGCAGAACTACTGCAACAGGAAACATTACCACTCAATAAATGCCCTGGTGGTGTGTCTTGCTAACATGCTGATTTCCCATGTTTGTGCATGTTTTCCAGGATCGTGTCATGATGCATTCATCATGAGGCGTAGCAGGGTACCACAGATGATGCTGCAGCTGCGCAACGTCCGGGCATGTCTTGTCGGTGGGTAAACTCTGTTTGTCCTGTATGTCTCATTTTTTGTTTGCTCTGACGGCATCTCAATACCCAATTATTTACATGATGTATATTTGTAGGAGACGCGGGATATCCCAACATGCCGTGGCTCATGACACCACTCAGCAACCCAACAACAGCTGCAGACCAGCGGTACAATAATGCACACGGGCAGACCAGGCGAGTGATTGAGCGAACTTTTGGACTCCTGAAGAGCCGATTCCGGTGACTTGATAAGACCGGCGGATCCCTCCCATACGCCCCAGTCAAGGTGTGTAACATCTTCATCGTGTGCTGCATGCTGCACAACATGGCAGTGGAGAAAGCCGTGCCACTCATCCTGGATCCTGAGGAGCTGGAACATCCGCCCGTTGAGGAAGAAGGGCTTGGCCACAATGAAAGTGATGAGGAGGAGGAGGAAGTTATCCGGAGTCAGCTTATACCCAACTTCTTCTCTTAATTGTAAGTCACTGGGAATTAGTGTTCAAGCTTGTGGCATAGAGTGGCATGTGTTGCATACTGTGTGTCCAGCTGACTGTATGCAAAGTCACTTTGATGTTTGTTGTGATGTGTCACACAAGTGATGATGTCATGACACACGCATATGCGCAATAAGTGATTTTGGAATGTACATGTGTTTACATTGTGATGTTTTTTCACATGACCATGTCTGTATGAAAATCCTTCGAATGTGCCTGTCATTCCCAGGTTGCTCTGCCTGTTGTCTGTTCGTGTCATCTTAGTACTCCTGCTATTCATCCTGATGATTGCAACGTGTGCCGAATCAGCGTTCCATGCACAGACATGTGGAAATGTCTGTTTTGGTAAGATATCAAAACAGGCTGTTTTGGGTTGGTATGGTTTGGGAATGTGTGGGAACTGTTTCTGTGCATGTTGTAGAACCATACATACATGTCTCATTAACATGGATCAAATTGCATGTTGCAACACTCCCATTACTGGACAGTCACCCTTCTTGACAGTCATCTGTTGTTGAGTGTTGACTCTGGTGAATGCATCAATGTATGTAAACCTTGGGCCAGACACATTGCGGATGTCACCGGTTGACATTGTGTGTGACATCACAACCACAGGCTCTGTGTGGAATTGCAGCCTCACTGTGTGCAGCAGGATGTGTCTGGCTCATCACGTTCATCTTGTGGCCCAGTACAGTGTGGTTTACCTAATGACATGTTGTGAAGGGGTGGGCCAGTGTATGTCCCACATATTCTGACAACTGTCCAGTGAGTGTGTTCCTATGGATGCATTGCCCCTTGTGCCAGTATGTAATGTCACTGTTACGTCGCTACATCAGTGCCGGTGGAGAACAATGTTTTACAAGCCTTCTTGGTAAGTTGATGTTAACTTTCTATTCCCATGATGCCAGGAATGTTGCACTGATGAAGTACCAACATAGTGCTGTGGCAAATGTAAACACTTCCGTTACACCAGTCGGTTGACGTTACTCCCAGGAATCTCTTGTGCTGTGCTGCATATCCTGGTCACGGTAGGGGTGGTTTAGTGGCTTTGCTCCTCATTACTCTCTGTAGAGTTTGGTCACACCTGCTTGTCATGTTTTGCATTGTAAGGCACAGTTGGAAGAGCCAATGACTGGCTCTTGCTGGGTTTCCTTGTGTTTCGATTATCCCCTTCCTCGTTGGATGAGCTAATTACAGCTCATGCGGGTAATGTTATGTTATGTTATGTTATGTTATGTTAAATGGGACTTTTATAGCGCAACGGCTACTCCAAAGGAGTGTCCCGGCGCTCTGCATAATGTGTAACTTACCTTCATGACCCTCACTGATTCCCAGGGCTAACTATGGATTTTTGGCTTTGTGTGAGTAGCACTGCTACACATTCAATTCACTGTATTTTTGAGCCTCATTCATACACTGAGACTTACTTAATGATCGCATGGTTCTACTTGCATTGACGCAGCATGGTGAGCGTTAGACTCTCTTCATTTAGGTGACAAACTCTGCTACCTTTTATGTGTCCCTGTTCAAACCTCAGATCTAGTATCATTTCAAAACCTGTAATCCCAAATTGGATACAGTGGCTGTGGTTAAACTACACAGGTGTAACTGTTACAGTATAGGTCATGATTTATTAGGTGATTCAGTGACAAGAAGTGTTGAATTGTTATGCTTGTTTACCTTTGTTTCAGATCTCCCTCCCTGCTGTTCCCATCCTCTCCTTCCCTCGCCTGATCACCCTTTTGAGTCTGCTATTTATACTCAGACCAAGGGGCTATTTGGAGACGGACCCCTTTCAGCATCGCACAAATCTGAGGATCAAAGGTACCGACAGTCCCTAGCAGTCGTGTGGAGATTGTTTCACCAGCATTACAGGTAACCTCATTGCATGACTATTATTTTTTCAGAGCAATGCCACTGGCCATGTACATTGGCTAAAGCAGCATGGCCTCAGAACCAACTTGATCCATTTCTGTAGAAAACGTTTTCCCAAGTGTACATTGTGCCTCATTACTGTCACCGCAGATCTCTTGCCAGTCTGCATGTGTCATCTATGGCATACTTTGCAATGATTATGCATATGTGGTTATGTGTACTATGTGAACATGCATGGTGTTTGTAATAGGTCATGGTCCATAATGTGCTTGACGTACATGGTTGTGTATGTATTGTTTTAGCTTGATACCCACAATGGTCAGGCAACACCTGCTGACGCTGTTTGTCCTGTGCCCCGCTTGGCCTTTTGGTGCCTGATCCTGTGTCCGTCATATTTGGTGATTGTTCACCCATTTTATAGCAGTGACCCTTCAGTAAACAGACACTCCTTCCTTTCCATACACATGTAACATGGTGCCTTGCAAAAATCCTTGTCTTTGTGTGCTAGTTTTGCATGGTGTCTCACACCTTCTGTCATGTGTTGACACATTCCTTATGCTGCCTCCCCAGTGACACCGCAACACCGAGTGCCCTGATTCTGTGACACACACGCCTCCAATATGCTCCTCCATCCATCCGTCCATTCTTAAGGCAGGCCGCAGCTTGTACTGGGGTGAATGTATGACATTGTTCTACATTCTGTCCATCAACTGTGTTTTTTGCAAATTTCACCCCGAGTGGGCTGGGTATACTCAGACGTGAGTCCCAGGCTCTCCACACCACTGGAGTCAAGCTATCCAGGCTGAATGAAGGCTGATAGCCAGAAACCGGTCCTTGGATGCTTGATTCCGGTCTGGGAAAGACATGGCTTGGTAGTTCGGACTGGACTGTTCCCATGAGGCACAGGGTCAGAGCTGATTTGCATATAGCCAGTGTCTAACCCAGGGTGGTGTGGAGTGCAAATAAACGATGGATTTAGGCCCAGATCCTTGTACTGGGGTGAATGTATGACATTTTTCTACATTCTGTCCATCAACTGTGTTTTTTGCAAATTTCACCCCGAGTGGGCTGGGTATACTCAGACGTGAGTCCCAGGCTCTCCACACCACTGGAGTCAAGCTATCCAGGCTGAATGAAGGCTGATAGCCAGAAACCGGTCCTTGGATGCTTGATTCCAGTCTGGGAAAGACATGGCTTGGTAGTTCAGACTGGACTGTTCCCATGAGGCACAGGGTCAGAGCTGATTTGCATATAGCCAGTGTCTAACCCAGGGTGGTGTGGAGTGCAAAAAAACGATGGATTTAAGCCCAGATTCTTGTACTGGGGTGAATGTATGACATTGTTCTACATTCTGTCCATCAACTGTGTTTTTTGCAAATTTCACCCCGAGTGGGCTGGGTATACTCAGACGTGAGTCCCAGGCTCTCCACACCACTGGAGTCAAGCTATCCAGGCTGAATGAAGGCTGATAGCCAGAAACCGGTCCTTGGATGCTTGATTCCGGTCTGGGAAAGACATGGCTTGGTAGTTCGGACTGGACTGTTCCCATGAGGCACAGGGTCAGAGCTGATTTGCATATAGCCAGTGTCTAACCCAGGGTGGTGTGGAGTGCAAAAAAACGATGGATTTAGGCCCAGATCCTTGTACTGGGGTGAATGTATGACATTGTTCTACATTCTGTCCATCAACTGTGTTTTTTGCAAATTTCACCCCGAGTGGGCTGGGTATACTCAGACGTGAGTCCCAGGCTCTCCACACCACTGGAGTTAAGCTATCCAGGCTGAATGAAGGCTGATAGCCAGAAACCGGTCCTTGGATGCTTGATTCCGTTCTGGGAAAGACATGGCTTGGTAGTTCGGACTGGACTGTTCCCATGAGGCACAGGGTCAGAGCTGATTTGCATATAGCCAGTGTCTAACCCAGGGTGGTGTGGAGTGCAAAAAAACGATGGATTTAGGCCCAGATCCTTGCACTGAGGTGAATGTATGACATTGTTCTACATTCTGTCCATCAACTGTATTTTTTGCAAATTTCTCCCCGAGTGGGCTGGGTATACACAGACGTGAGTCCCAGGCTCTCCACACCACTGGAGTCAAGCTATCCAGGCTGAATGAAGGCTGATAGCCAGAAACCGGTCCTTGCATGCTTGATTCCGGTCTGGGAAAGACATGGCTTGGTAGTTCGGACTGGACTGTTCCCATGAGGCACAGGGTCAGAGCTGATTTGCATATAGCCAGTGTCTAACTCAGGGTGGTGTGGAGTGCAAAAATACGATGGATTTAGGCCCAGATCCTTGTACTGGGGTGAATGTATGACATTGTTCTACATTCTGTCCATCAACTGTGTTTTTTTCAAATTTCACCCCGAGTGGGCTGGGTATACTCAGACGTGAGTCCTAGGCTCTCCACACCACTGGAGTCAAGCTATCCAGGCTGAATGAAGGCTGATAGCCAGAAACCGGTCCTTGGATGCTTGATTCCGGTCTGGCAAAGACATGGCTTGGTAGTTCAGACTGGACTGTTCCCATGAGGCACAGGGTCAGAGCTGATTTGCATATTGCCAGTGTCTAACCCAGGGTGGTGTGGAGTGCAAAAAAAGGATGGATTTAGGCCCAGATCCTTGTACTGGGGTGAATGTATGACATTGTTCTACATTCTGTCCATCAACTGTGTTTTTCGCAGCTTGTCAGTGCCACTGTTGCACCACCTCCGTGCCAAAGGCAGGACCGTCAGCGCCTGCAACGTGCACAGTGCAAGGCCCTGTGGTCATTCCATTACACAGGTTACACAACAGACTCATGCTCCTGCCACCCTCCACGCAGTAAACACCAGACAATCATCCACCTGGTATCAGGCAACCCCTAAGCGCACACATGACAGCTTTGCAGGCTGTGTGTGCAACTCATACTGCCAACACCGCACTGCCACACATAACAGTGCATGTCCCTACAAGCAGGTCATGTGCCTCGTACTGCACACACGCTACTTATACCAGCCCCACATTGGACTCTGTTACCTCATCAACACAACAGCACCACACATCACCTTCATTACTGTGACCTGGTTGTACGTAAGCCCCGCGCACTACTTCAACATTGCCATCACAGACGGATACTAGATCACCCGCAAGGACAACACCAACAATCCAGGAGTATGATTGGCAATACTTTATGAGGTACACCCCCAGAGTGACATACAACACCAAGGACCAATTTTGGAGATGGTCAAAAATTGGTGCTCTGACTGGATTTTAGGTGATTAGAAGCTGAAGATCCTCAGCATATGATATTATTTAGACATCAGAAATGGCAATCTATTCAGCCAGCGGGGTTACGTAAATATTACAAAAGTCTGTGGGCTCTGAGCAGAGCCCTGCGGCATACCCCACTTCTGTGGTTTGACTGTGGAGTAGAATGTGTAGGTGCGGACCTGATGTGTGCGGTCAGATAGTTAGGACAATATCCAGTTCAGCACTGAGGACCACACACCTATGGTCTTCATGCGGTTCGGAAGAATGGGATGGTCTACGGTGTCAAATGCTGTAGGTATGTCTAACAGCACCAACGCCGCCTTGGAACCTCCGTCGAACTCCCAGCGTATAGAGTCTGCAATTTCTATGAGGGCCAACTGTGTACTATGGGTGGGATGGAAGCTGGATTGCGAGTCGTCAAGGAGGCTATTATCTTCTACAAAGTGCATCAGTTGCTACCAGGAAAAGTTCACAGAAATCTTCGCCAGAACTGATATATAGAGTTTAGTGTATGATTGGAAGGTTATACAGGATCTGTGTTGCCTTTACTTAAGATGTGCAGGAGGAACGTGTGTCTCCACGCATCCCGGTTAGAGACCAATCTGAGGTAAGGGTTCCAAATGAATTTTAAATGTTGATTGTGAATCTTTGCAAGGATGTTGTATTGTTTTGCGGGCAGGGGGTCAGTAGGGGAACTGGATTAACACTTATGCAAATCGAGCTGAGAGGCTTCCCCATAAATTGTGTCAAAATCTGAGACCACTGAGCTGGTACACCACTTTACTGATTGCTCCTCAGACATTGGACTACTACTTCAGCCCGCAGGCCCACACCTACACAGGATACATGGGACAGGGGTAGAGCAACTCCTGGCTGGAGGACAAGCACACCACCATCCTGCATTGGTACATCAATGTTTGCATCCAGTTCTCCAAATCCACACCATCGCTAGCTCATGCTGCAAGTCCCTCCACATGCTGGAAATGACCTTCAGATAGATCCACTCCTAGTCAAGACAGACAGCCACCCAGGTCCACACCACCAGCCGGCTCAACTACGGCAACAACCTCTACACAGGAACAAGAGCCAGACTCCAGGAGTACATGTGCACACCCAAGGCGCATGCGCACACCTCATCATCAACATCCCCTGCCACAGCCACATGACCGTCCACCTGAGATACCTACTAGAGTCCCACTCTCAACTGCAGGATCACCTTCCTACTCCTCAGCCACACTCAGTAGGCACTCCACAACCACAGCCCAAAAAACAAATATGGACGTCTCCCATCAAACACCCCGTTGCCTGTAGTCCGTCCAGCCACCCTTGCCCTGGGCAACATTCATCACTTCCACAGTACAACTGCATGCGGGTGATAGTTCTCCTACATCAACAAACAGACCAGGTACTCCCTCCCTGGACACCGACACACTACCCATGACCTGTACACCTTCCTGAGACTCTTCCGTAACTGTCTGTCAGAGCAGTATGGCAACCCCCTCTCAGCAGATAGTACTGTACTGGTCTGCGGGGACCACCACCTTCAGTGTACTGGCTCTTGGCGTAGTCCTCATCCATCTTCCGCTTCACCATCCTCCGCAGATCGTACCACCTGGCCTGGCAATCTTTCCTGGTGACCTCGAACTCAGATTCGAAAAATCAGATCCTGCATTTACATGCCCCTGATGAAGGGTTAGTCCTCATGAACCCGAAATGCATTGGGCATAATATGAACTTCTGAATATTCATGAATGCAATGAATTTTTGGCAATATTATTGAACTTCCAATAAGAAGAAATGAATTAATAAAAGAATATGTGCAATTAACAAACAAATCATCCGCAGTTTCATGATTTCATGGAATGGAAAGTTACTACAAATAATATATGAATTAGCAAGTGGAGAAACTCTTCTGTTTCATATAAAAGGAGCGCATTCTTCGTCGTTTGTTGACCACACTGTGTATCAATCTTTCCTGGTGCGCCTGATGGGTGCAACAGCATTGACCCTATGGACGATCCTCTCCCACATCCGGGTTTTGTCAGCTATGTTGGTCTGTCCTAACAATGCGCCAAACAGCTGTGGCTCAACTCTGATGACTTCATCTGCAAGGATCTCCATCTCCTGGTTTGTGAACTTTGGATTCTTCTGTGCTGACATGTTGTGGGGTGATTGTGATTGGAGGATGGTGTGTATGGATGGGGTGTTGTGGGTCTGAATATGAAGGGGGTGTGTGGGTCTGAATGTGATTGGGGGTATGTGTGAAGGTGGATGTGTGCAGTTGTTGGTGTGTTGTCAGTCTCTGTAGTTAAATGGGTATGTTGCAAAGGATGCTAGTTTGTGTGTGTGGGCCCTTTTTATTGGTCCATTAGTGGGTGGCTTAGTTTGAATTTTTGGTGGGTGTGTTATAAGGGGTGGGTCTGAGTTCGTTTTTTATTTGATTGTGCGGCTCGCTCATACGCAATGTTTTCCGTACAAATCCCAGTTCATACGCGACAGCGTTTTCCCGTACGAATCGCGTTCTCGGTTCCCGGTCCGGATCGTACTTGGCTGGTCGTACAGCACGTTTACGGATCATACGGTTCACTTCACGAGTCAGTTTCATACGGATGTTCGCTTGTTTTTTGTACAGTTCGTAAAGATTCGGATGTATTTTGGGAATACGGATCGTATTACGCGATTCAGATGGGTTTGTACGTTTCGTACGGAAACGGCTACGAATACGATTAGTCGGACGGTTTTGTTTCCCGAATCGGAATCGACCGCATAGTCTCACAAAAAAGTGCTCCTATGTCTCTTTCGCAAGTCGCAGCACGCCTCAAGCAGTAGATTCTTGGGATGGCCCCAATGATGAAGCATGTCACCTAGGGGCAACCCTGGGTGAGTGAGGGGACTCAAGAAAAGAAATTTTCTTTTCTTATGGGATATACCCAAAATCTGGGATCATCTAAAAAAATCCTTCCCTTGCTGGGTTTTTACGATCCATGACACATGGATCTTTACTTTGTACTTTAAAAATCAGGAGGTTGAACCCAGCCTTATCCTCCTTCTCCCTCTTTTTTGTTAAGTAATCAGAATCAGAATTTACTTTTTTCGGTTTCAATTAGGAGAAAACCATAAAAGTATATACATGTGATATAAATACATTTATCACAAATGATTCACAAATGTTTAAAAACACAGTAGGTTAGCAAAATAGCTTAACATTCAAAATTCATGTTAAAAGAATATATAACAAGAAGATTTAAAGTGCATCAGTCTTCGGTTATAGGTTACTTCTATGACGAATACAAAATTTTAAAAACTTAGCAACATTTAAAGCTAAAAAATCAGAATCCAAGAGCTGGAGAACCGTGAAAGCAGGGCGGCATTGGCGTAATCCTAGGCTTTTTAGGATTGGAGCTAACCAACGCTTTCTTGGTTCAATATAAAATTTACAAAAAAGGGTCAAGTGTATAAGAGATTGGGGTGAGACACCATCACAGGGACAAAGGGATAGCAGCTTTGACCAGTCATTTACAGTTGGAAATGTGACTAATCGATGGAAAATGTTAAATCTAAACCGGGTCAACAGAAATCTGTCGTAGCTGCTTAAATTCCAGGTTAAGTAGGGCTGAATAACCAGGGAGGATTGGATCAGCAGAGAGTGCTGTACCGAGATTTTATTAGCTTCAGAGGCCAGTCGAAGGTCCGCTAAATGGCATAAGCACTGAGTTTTTAACGTCTTCCTTGAGAGCTCTGCTATTAGTGGGGGGTTATGATAATATTTCTCTAAGCCCAGGTCATATAAAAACTTCTTAACATATCTGAGCCAACCGAACTTAGTAGAGTTTTCGAGTGAAAGGCAGTCCTTTAAGAGACTTTGAGTGAAAACTAACTTGGTTGATGACCAAAGGTGATGCCATAACAGGATTGGCTGCATCTGTATGGTATCTATGATGTAAGGCATACCGAATTCTAGATGGCAGCAGAAGGTTGAAGTACCCTGGGGAACAGTGAGGAGAAACCTCAGAAAACTGTTCTCCACTTTTTGGAGGGATTCCACCTGTACATAGCCCCATACCCGTGCTCGGTTGATAGCAGAGCTAATGCATTTTGCCTGATAAATGCGGATCATCTTGACCGGAGGTCTTTTTCCTAGTCTCTGAGAGAAGTTTACTAAAGCCATAGTTGACTTTAAAAACAGCAATTTTCTGGCCTCTATAGCTTTTCTCCATGAGTCTTTCTCGTCTATTAAAACTCCAAGATAGGGATAAGTAGTTGTATTCTCCACCCTGGAATTATTTATATAAGTGTCTCTCCCTTTTCTATGCTTTGGCCCAGAGTTCATAGTGAATGTTTTTTTATGTTAATTTTTAAATCTAGATTAGACATAAATGAATTATATCTGTTTAGTGAGCGTTGGAGTTCCAGGGGCAATAATCACAGCGTCATCCGCGTAGAGGAGAGCGGGGATCGGATGATTTTGTATTTGAGGTAGGTCCTGGCACCCCTCCAACATGGCTTCTTCTAGGCCGTTAGTGTAGAGAGTAAAAAGGAAGGGGGCCAGGATGCAACCCTGTCTGACTCCCCGCTCAACCCTTGTTAAGTAATCAAAAGCTACACAAATCCAAATATGGCAGCTCAGCCTTCCATCCTTCTAAAAATCACTAAATTCAGTTTTAAATTGGTTGAAAGTAGCGTCAGTTTTCAGAGCTTCTTAAAAGCAAGAGATCTAAAATGTAAGTGTCTGATCCTTTGCACTGAGGTGTTATTTCCCTACCTGTGTTTGGGCTTTTCGTGTGCACCTTACTAAGTGTTATTATCTGTGAAAGTCCCCACTACCTATAAAACACATTTCACAGGTAAGGACATTAGTGACAAATTCAGTTTTTCTGTCTGGTAGCAGCATGATGGCCCACAGATTTTAGGGATGATGGAGCTGCTAATTACCAAACAAATGATGGCCATTCTGTGGGTCGAGTATATTGCACTTAGGTCAAATAGATAGTTTACATTACTAGCAGTTGATGTTGTTGCACCAAGGATATTGTGCTGGATAACTAAACACTTATAAGGTACCAATGGCGAGACCGATTGGCTGTGCCAATGCTTGTTGATTCAAAGGTTTGAGGTAGTTTTTCAGACTACTCCCTTGACTCACAGTAGTTATCAAGCACAACATATATAATGCATCCGACCTGGTACGTACCCATCATCATAAATCCCCTCTCTCCCAACCCATGGCACTTTGCCTGTGACACCCATGTGTGACCCATCAACTGCTTGGTTATATCGACGGCACTGCATTGCTGACTGTGTAATGTGTGTCTTCCTCCATTAATGTGTAGGCCCCTTTACAAATGTCATAGCAATGCGAAAAATACATAGTTGTGTTTCTCTTCACTCACAGTGCCCACTCAGAAACTTCCTAGTACATAAGTAACTCCTTTCCTTACTACCTTATTCCCCAACCTTCAATAGAATTTGAAAAAAACAGCCTTTGCATGCACCACTTTCCTCTACCAAAGTGATATAATTTATTATTGCTTTCATAACAGATTACGTCAGCTCGAATTCTTCCCTTTCAAAAATTGCCGGGCAAAGTGACTCACTACAAGCAAAAGCTTAGGCTCTTGAGGATGATGATGATGATCAGTGAAAATCTACTATCCGGCCTAAACCCTCTAACTTACCTGCAGTAGACTAACTTAATAAATATTTTCCTTACTGCCAAGCAAATCTATTTTGTTGGAAAAAAGTAATGTCAAATGTGGTGAAGGAGGGTGAGGCCAGGGAGTAAAGTGGGACTAAGAGTAAATGCCTTTGCATTTTGTGGATGGGATAGTCTGTGATGAACATGCCAAATACAATGTCCTGTTCTTTAGTCCTTTCACTAGTGCACTGCTTTTCTAGCGGGCAGACAGGAGGATGTCTATCTGCATAATTGTCTTCTTTATCAATAGTAGTACTTCATGTAACGGAAATCATTCATGCAGTCGCGGCTGGTGACATTTGAAAGTGGTGGGGCGTGATGACAGTATCTATTCCCACTGGTCATCCCTGAGGCCCGCGGCCGGAAAAAGAGATAGGAGTGTGTGATTTTTCCCCCTCTATGGTCAGAGAGACCCTCGAGTGGCGCCCTGTCAGTTTCAATTGCATGACCTCTGAGTCCAGGGTGGGAAAAGCATATTGGCTTCTGACAGGCAACCACTGCCCGGTAACAGTGACACATTCCAGCAGGGCCTATTTAGTTATTTATATTACGTCTACCGGGCATAGTGCCGCAAACACAGGAACTGTAGAGTGCAGCACAAACACAAAGTCATACAAGAGGCACAGAGAATGTCGGTCTGACTCGAAGGGACACGGAGGGAAAGTGAGCATCAAAGGGCAGGAAACGGAGAGGGGCCTCCCGCTTCATGTGGAAAGGAAGACATATTTGCTCTAACAGCAGCAAAGTGGGTTAATAAACTTAACTACTTACCTTACCTTCCGGCTTCCTGCCTTCACGCCTTCAAGTTAGCTCTGACTCCCGCCGCCGTCCTGTTCTTGAATTCGTCGTCAGACTCGTCATGCAGGAAGCCAGGCAGCCTCCCTCCCCTCCGGCTCCACCACAGCACAGCGCTGTGATTGGTTCGGCCGGCTGCCCCAACACCACGTCATTTCTCTGTATGCTGTAGCATATATTTACATTTACATTTATTTCACTTGTAAAGCGCGTAATTCACCCGAAGGTCTCAGAGCGCTAGGGAACAGCATACAGAGAACAGGGAGAGTGGGAGGGGTTACCCGAGGGCAGGGGGGAGCGGCTTTCCCCGCTGTTATGAATACAGTTAATACTGTCTGTTTGGACAGCCTCTCAGGCTGCCAAACAGACAGTATTAACAACAGTGGGGAAAACCACTCCCCCCTGCCCTCGAGTAACCCCTCCCACTCTCTCAAGCAGGAACTTCTGCTTTCTCGCCGTGCGAGAAGGCAGAAACAAATGGTAGCTCTCTGCTATTTGTTTCTGCCTTCTCGCACGGCGAGAAAGCAGTGGGGCGGCGCCCAAACGCCCCCATGGAGGATCCGCCACTGCATTCATGTAAGTAACTATTCATCTGCCTTGTAGGGATGATGAAATTGATGCATATAACAGAGCGGCCATGATAGGAATAAGAGATTTATTTATTCACTTGAGTTTTATATAGCTCTGGCTAGACCCAGAGGTATCAGAGCGCTTTACATGAGGAGAGTTACATAGGTTACAAATTTCCCATTGTTACAGAAAGGTACAACAGTTACAAGTTACATTCTTAAGTTAATGGCGTATAGAGGGGTAAGGGGGTGATGTAAAAGAGAGAGGGGAGGGAGTATTAAGTGGTGCATAGGCATGAGGATAGACAAAGCAGGCAGGTGGAGAGGAATTCAGGGGCAAGAGGAAAGGAAAAAGGGGAGGTAGCCAAAGACTGAAGGATGGGAGCGGAGGTGGAGGGGGTAGGGGACTCAGCGTGGAGATGGGGAAGTAACTGTTTCTGACGTCCGGCTGGGTGGGACAGGGATCGTTCTCAGTCCTCAGTTTTGTGTGATTCTCTTTTTTCTTGATGGACTCTCTCAGGGGGGTCGATGAGACTCCATGGCATAAGATGCTAGATTCCTCCCAAACAAGGGGAGAGGAGTGCTTTGGTCACAGACATACTCTGAGGAATGAAGAAGGGAAGAGGTGGGGGAGGGGATAGGAAACCCAGCAGGAACACAGTGTCCGACATCCGATAGGGTAGGAGATGGCTCGCAGTGGTAAGGGGATCAGTCTCAGTCCTCCACTATGTGTGACACCTTTGTCACTGTGGACTCTCTCAGAGGGACCTGTGAGACTCCAGGGCAAAGATGCTGGATCCATTTCCAACAAGGGGAGTAGGAGTGCTTTGGACAAGGGCATAGTTGTGGGGGCCATTTAAGGGAGACAAGCAGGTGGAGAAAGGCACTCCCTGTAAAAGATTCTAATAGCTTTGCCGCACCTCAACGAGCAAAAGCCTTTAGCTGGGCGCCCTTTCACAAGGTTGCAATGCACGTGCCTGACCGCCGTCATTTTAAGGTCAGGCACTGCTTGATCGGGATTGATTCTGCTGGCTCCACCGCTGTATGAGGTGCCCCCCGTTCTCCGCACCTGGAGCATCTTCACCTTAGCCGATTAAGCAGCGAGCACCAAGCACGCTACACAAACTGTAGTCAAGGCGGCAATGGCTAGGGCAGACACTCGATGTCACAGAGCATGACCATAATCACAAGTCCAGGCAACAATCAGTCAAACGGAGCTTCACGCTCCAGAACGGCGCAAATCCCCTCCTCCGATCTGCTGCAGGCAATGTGGTAATTTTCCGGGCAGGTACTGGTCGGACAGCATTAATCCTGATGCCCGCACAAACAGCAGCAGTCCCGAAGGCTAAGCAGCGCAACGGGCAGCAGCAGCACTATGCTCCAGGTTGCAGCCGACACACTGTAGATCAGGCAGCTACCTCTCTTGAGGGCACAGGGCGGCAGGGTAGCGGGAACGCCAATAATTGCCCAGGTTGCAGTTATCAATTGGGCCGGGCAGCATAACAGGCCAAGATAATTGTTTAGTATAGTTGCCCCACCAGCAGAGTATGAGTGCAGTCCAAGACATTACTGAGGGTGCAACTTGTGAGGAGTGTGGTCCTTTTGACATGTTACGTTTGATGTCTGCTGAGGAAGTGATGAGTACAGTACATTGTGTGCATGTCATATAGGTGTGAGTTGTGTACAAAGTGTTGAAGAGTAGTGCAGTGCATGTATGTGTGAATGTGAGAAGGACAGCACCAGTGTGAGATTGTGAGAACTGAGTTTTAAGCGTTTGAGTAAAAGGCTGTAGCTTGCAGGGCAGACATGTTTTTCCATCTAGCAGCAGCAGAAGGGGCTTATGACGTGCTTGTGTGATTGATAGTTTTGAAACTTGAGCATGTACTTTGAGGTGGATGTGAGATGGGTCATACCTGCACAAGTAGAATCCATGCAGGCCATGAGGTATTGTTGCTAGGTACATATGTGGAGATTTGGTGGATGTAAGTAGTAAAAAACAGTTGCCTGAGTAAATATGAAGTGTGGAATGTATTGTCTGCAGCTTGCTGTCTGTCAATGAACGTTCATGACTGATTGTTTTAATGGCCACTCTCAGTACACTGTCATTTGCAAGACCTATTGGCATCACTGGAAAAGTTAGCTCCACCTAGCTTTGCCTTGTCTGAGTTGTGTTTTGGCATATGTGGCGTTTCACCATTTGTAGGTAGTTGTACTCAGCTATTGGTCATTCTTGCCCTTGGAAACTGCCCTGGGATGAATGTGGTGTTTGCTAAATTTGCAATGTCATGATTCTGGAACATTGGAAGGCAGTCCATTCCTTAGAGGGGTACAGTCCCATCAATGTTCAAGTCATGATTGTGTGTTGTTGTGCCACCTGTGGTCAGACTACTCCAAAACTCATTACCACACTTGCCAGTACACTACACACGTATGGTTATTGCTGGCATTCTGACTTTGAATGTCATAGGTATGGTGACAACAAGGGAGATGGAATCATTGTGATCATATCTCTGGTTGTACTGAGGAAAACACATTGCATTGTAAGCAAACACACATGTGACACTGGAACAGTAGCCACAGTTCCTTAAGTGTTAGCATTCTCTACCTTTTGGTACCTCTGATCTTGTTTTGAAAGGGTAGCCCTTGTGTGTGTCCATGAGGGCTCCCATTATGCCCATTAAATACTGCCCAAGGGCCTGATGATAATATGTGTTTGTTGAAGGTTTCCTTGACGTTTGCATATATTTTTAGACAGTGTATCAGTAACAAATGTGGACAAAGAAGACTTAATTCTGCACCTTTTTCATCCTCACTAGATGTACCCATATTGCCTGGCTTGAGGATGATTATGTCAAATGTGTTGGTTAGCCACCGATTGAGCCACAACACCAGCATCCTCACCCGTGCTGGCAGCTTATCTTACACAATGAGCTGTGCACTAACCACGCCACACTGTTTGGGAATCCTACGTCCTCAGACTCCTGCGTACTCCTACTGCTGTGCAGGACATAATCTGCACATTCAAAATCAGATTATTATTTAGCGGCACACAATACAACCTGAGGAGCTAGATACAGACTTGCTGTGAATGACATTCTCCAAAGATAACAGTAGACACATGAAGATTGGGAATTGTGTGCAACGGCACCAGTCTACACATGATGACTGTATCCTACATATTGTTAGCCCATGCTTCTTTCAAATCCAAGATGGTCTACAAATATTTCCATGACAACTGTGAGACAGCCACTTCTGTGTTGTTGTATTTGGAGACACTGAAATCAGTATTGAGTGACCATATGCTCTGTGCTTTACTGTACACTGACGCATCACAATGTCATACTATTGTGAGTACCTTGTGTCTCTGCTGCCCTGCGATGTTTCAGTGTGTGTTGTTGTAGAGAAATGCATTCCCTTTGTGATAAATACATATGCATGGTTATTCCTATTCCGGTTCCAACGTAAGATGTTTTTCCGCTAGTATTTAGCGTGCTAAGTGTACCTACCTGAGGATGACATTCCCTCATTGTACATACACAGCATACTATGGACCCATGTTCTGATTGGGATTACAATGATGCTCAGGCCCTCAGAAAGTAATTGGCATACAATATGTGAGCATCTCTTTTATTTTGGCCTCTGTACTTTACCTGTCAAGTGTTTTTTTTCTTAAAAAGGCACACTTCTGCTGATCAAGGGGGTGGTGTGTAGGTCAGACTGTCCAGATGTAAATTGCCTCCCTGCAAGGCCCCTACATACAACGCAAACTCCCTGCACCTGCCGTGACCTGAAAGTGATGGTTGTGTGGGGGAAATTACACTACCTCTGTCAAGGCACGTAAGGCAGTGCACCTAGGTGAGTATGCTCCAAAGGGTGTCCTCCAGCCTAAATTTACAACACAGCTGGTGAGCCAAGGAAATCCTGGCAACACTTTTCAGTGGTGTGGTGGGAACTGTGTAAGTGACCCAGTATCTTGGTGTGGCTCACGGTGCCCCCACAAATGTGGCCCACAGGTGGCCCTGATGCATCAGCCAATCAGCCAATGTCCAATTGCCAGCATGTCCTTTCCAAGGGTATGCGGAACACTTTCTGATTGGACTCAACACACAGAGGGCTGAGACAGCTTCTCCACACACATATACAGTTCTTGATCTGCTGTAGGGGGCTGGTCTGTCTTGTTTGCGCATCAGGCCCACAGTATTTTACAGCTTTTTAAGGGACCTTTTAGTAGATGGAGAGGTCTGTTTGTTTTTAATCGATTCCTAGAGCACCTGCATTTTCACTCTGCCTATTCATCAATGTTTCCAGTTACATTCTGCTGCAACAGTATGGGAATGCATTTAATGGAAAATTACTTTGGGTTTGTTTATTTAGAGATTCCTGCAGCATGTACTCTACCTGTGGGTATTAAGTCACTTTGCATGTGCACCAGCTACGTTGTTTGTGTACACATTGCTGGGGGTATTTTCCCCCAAACCCCACATTTGCATCTACATTACTGGGCATTCTGCCCCCCAAACCACAGATTTTCATCTTCACTACTGGGGGTTTTGCCCCCCAAACCCCACATTTTCATCTCCATTACTGGTGGGTTTGCACCACGGACCCATGATTTGCATCTACATTGCTGGGGGGTTTTGCCCCCAAACCCCATATTTTCATCAACATTACTGGTGTTTTGGCCCCCAAACCACAGATTAGCATCTACATTACTGGGTGCTTTGCCCCCCAAACTTTATATTTGCATCTACATTGCTGGGGTGGTTTGCACCTCAAACCACAGATTAGCATCTACATTACTAGGTGCTTTGCCCCCCAAACTTTATATTTACATCTACATTGCTGGGGTGTTTTGCACCTCAAACCACAGATTAGCATCTACATTACTGGGTGCTTTGCCCCCCAAACTTTATATTTGCATCTACGTTGCTGGGGTGGTTTGCACCTCAAACCACAGATTTACATCTACTTTACTGGGTGTTTTGCAACCCAAACTCAAGATTAGCTCAACATCGCTGGGCGAATTTGCCATACAACCCAGATTTGCCTAAACATTTATGGGATATTTGCCGCCAACACCACTTTTAACTCTGCATTGCTGTGAGTGTTAGACTCCACCTCCCAATTTTGGCTGGACATTGCTAGGAGTATTAGCCCCCCTGCTCCCCCTTTGTGTCTGACTTGATGGAACTGTTGCCCCCTTGCCTCTAAATTGCTGCAAGTCCCCCCCCCCCCAACTAACTGTAGTTTTGCACCTGCTTTCTCTTCTGTTGTCTTTTGCTGGGTTGACGTTATTCTGTATGGGCATGACCGGACTGGAACAGAAACTGGCCCTGGCAAACTGCTCAGCCTTTCCCCCCCTGGGGGGAGGGGGAGTGCAGACGAGCAGTTTGTGAGGGTCGGTTTCAGCCGTTTTTGTTACAGGGGGCAGATATTGCCGACCCCCGGTAACAAAAACGGCCGCCCAGGTGCCCAAACTCGGCCCCCACACTAGCGGCCTACAGGGGAAATGCCTGGTGCCCGCTATGGCCAGTCCGTCCCTATGTATGGGTAGGTGTCGGACTCACCTTCTGCAACAACTGCGTCGGTTGCGGTTGCAGTAGTGCTAAAAATGGTATAGTATAGGGATGACATGCACAATGGGATACATGGCTGCAGGCGGGCAACACCCATTGGGCTCACCGGGCTTCAGCCCCCCCCCCGTCGCCTCCTCTGCCCGGGCTAAGATCACACGCACTGAAATGGTGCAGGAAGGCTGCGCATCCGATCCGAGAAAGTGATTTTTTAAATGCTTTCTGAGAGGCCCAGCAGCCCGAGCCAGACAGCCAGCCTCTGAACAGTTTCAGCGAGTGAACCCCCCTGCCCCCACCTCTTGTTTTCATTTAGAGTGGCGCAGAGGTGAAATCCTTGCCTGAAGGCAGGGATTTCACCTAAGCACTTGATGGGTTGTGAGCATGGGGTGTGAAGATGTGCACAGCAGGGGGAAGGCATGGCCAGTTAAGGTGATGATTTTCCTTTGTAAAGGAATTTCTGCTGGCATCTTAGCCCAGGGTGTGCTGTCTGTGCACTTGTATAGATGTGTATTCCATACAAGTGCACAGACAGCAAACCCTATGACGCCAGCAGGAATTAATTTACAAAGGAAAAGCTTCACCTGCACTGGCCATCCCTTTCCCCCTGCTGTCTGTGCATTTGACCCACATTGATCTACACAGTGAGACCTTCGGGAGGGGCTGGATGCCAGGACACAGTGCAGCTGATCAGCCAGACTCCACAGTATAGTATCAGAAGAGCAGGCAGCAGTTTCTTGTGTAAGTTCCAGTAACTTTAATGCATTTTTCAGCACAGCATTACCTACTGCCTGCATATCTAGGTTACTGTGAATGTTGTTCTTGACTTACATACATAGAAACGTCAAAGAGGACAGTCCCCTCCAAATATGCAAATGTAGTGTAAGTTTGTAGTGTTCATTTTTTTTGGGGTGCTAGTGGGTAATTTTAGAGTTCAGGGTGGGTGTGGGGATTTAGGGTGCCAGTGAGTAATTTTATGGTTCAGGGTGGGTTACGGGTGGGTTACGGATTGGGGTGCCAGGGGGTAATTTTAGGGTTATGAGCGGGTATGGTGTTCCAGGGGGCAATTTTAGGGTTCAGGGTAGGTATGGGTTTTGGGGTGCCAGGGGACATTTTAGGGTTCAGCGTGGGTATGTGTTTTGGTGTGCCAGGGGTAATTTTAGGGTTCAGGGCAGGTGTGGGTTTTGGGGTGTCAGGGGGCAGTTTTAGGGTTCAGGGTGGGTATGGGTTATAGGGGGCCAGGGGGGAGTTTATGGTTCAGCATGGGTATGGGTTTTGGGGTGCCAGGGGTAATTTTAGGGTTTAGGGCAGGTGTGGGTTTTGGGATATCAGGGGGCTATTTTAGGGTTCAGGGTGGGTATGGGTTATGGGGTGCCAGTGGGGAATTTATGGTTCAGGAAGGGTGTGGGTTATGGGTTGCCGGGGGGCATTTAAGGTTCAGCATGGGTATGGGGTTTGGGGTGCCAGGTGTAATTTTAAGGTTCAGGGTGGGTGTGGGTTTTGAGGTGCCATGGGATTAATTTTAGGGTTCAGCGTGGGTATGTGTTTTATAGTGCCAGGGGTAATTTTAGGGTTTAGGGCAGGTGTGTGTTTGGGATGTCAGGGGGCTATTTTAGGGTTCATGGTGGGTATGGGTTATGGGGTGCCAGAATTGAATTTATGGTTCAGCATGGGTATGGGTTTTGGGGTGCCTGGGGTAATTTTAAGGTTCAGGGTGGGTTTGGATTTTGGGGGGCAAGGGGGAATTTATGGTTCAGCATGGGTATGGGTTTTGGGGTGCCAGGGGTAATTTTAGGGTTTAGGGCAGGTGTGGGTTTTGGGATGTCAGGGGGCTATTTTAGGGTTCATGGTGGGTATGGGTTATGGGGTGCCAGAATTGAATTTATGGTTCAGCATGGGTATGGGTTCTGGGGTGCCTGGGGTAATTTTAAGGTTCAGGGTGGGTTTGGATTTTGGGGGGCAAGGGGGAATTTATGGTTCAGCATGGGTATGGTTTCTGGGGTGCCAGTGGTAATTTAAGGTTCAGGGCGGGTATGGGTTTTGGGGCTCCAGGGGGGTGATTTTAGGGTTCAGGGTGGTATTGGGTTTCGGGGTGCCAGGGGGTAATTTTAGGGTGTGGGGTGGGTATGGGTTTTGGGGTGCCGGGAGGGATAATTTTAGGGATAGGATGGGTATGGGTATGGGTTTTGGGGTGCCAGGGGTAATTATAGATTTCAGGGCGGGTATGGGTTTTAGGGTGTGAGGGGGTTAATTTTAGGGTTCAGCATGGGTATGTGTTTTGGTGTGCCAGGGGTAATTTTAAGATTCAGGGTGAGTATGGGTTTTGGGGGCAATGCATCAAACTAACAAAAATGTGTGCTTTAATTGTTGTCCAGTTTCAAATGCAGAATTCACCACATTTTTTTCTCAGCTTGACCTGAGCATTAACCGATCCTGATTATCTGCCATTTTAGCTCCGCCCCATTGATTTACATTAGCCATGCCCCTTCATCTGCCATGTTAGCCCCCCCCCGAAATTAAGACCTAGTTGCGCCCCTGCATGGCTGCACCGCCTCGTTCACAGTATTTGTTTTGTGGCACGATTCAGAGCTAAAATACTCCCCTTCCAGATGCTCTGATGTGTCGGTTGTGACGACCCATTCAGCGCATGGGAAGTAAGCATCGTACTTAGGCATTCAAAATCAGACTGAGAAGTGCCGCCGGACTACTCCATTTTGAATATCCGGAGGCTTCTCATTCGGAAGATGAGGCTGGATTCGGAGTACTGAGTCGTTCAGTAAGTGAAGGATTTTTGGCATCGTACTTTGTCGTTTGTAGGAACCAGCTCACAGTACGCGTCGGTTGGAACTTCTGACTCCGGACGGCTATGAGATGGCCTTCCTAACAGGATCGAAATGGTGCCCTAAGTGTGGTACCTAGCACCAGGAACTACTGGTTCAAAATAAGCACTGCTGCAGCCCAGTGAGAGATGTTACCATTGATGTCCATTAGTAACACATTCAATCAAAGAGCAGTAAGGCTTGTGGAAACAGCCCATAGCCAATGTTCTCACCAAAGGCTATTATGCTAGCTGCACAGCTGTGTGCGGATAAAACAATATCCTGAGCAAAGTACAGTACAACAGGGTAAGGTGACAGTGCTGGCCGTGCAGTGCTGTGTCCTGCGTGCCTGTGTTTGACCCAGAACTGATGAATCTCCAGTGTGTCAGATGTCAGTTACCCGTGGTTAGCCTTGTTCAGGCTCTGCTATTTGTTGGGCGTTTGCCCACATTCGGCAGACTTGTGTACATTGCAGCTCACCCTCAAAGGGTGGCCTTCCTGCCAGCCTTCATCACACTCTCCTGGCAAGGCTCAGAGCACACAAGAGCACACGGTTCATGGTCGAAGACCTTCTGTCTCCATGGCAGCTCACCCTCAAAGAGTGCCCTTCCTGCCAGCCTTCCTCTCACCCTCCTAGCACGGCCAGGGGTGCACCAGAGCACACGGTTCATGGTTGAAGAGCTTCTGTCTCCATGGCAGCTCACCCTCAAAGAGTGCCCTTCCTGCCAGCCTTCCTCTCACCCTCCTAGCACGGCCAGGGGTGCACCAGAGCACACGGTTCATGGTTGAAGAGCTTCTGTCTCCATGGCAGCTCACCCTCAAAGAGTGCCCTTCCTGCCAGCATTCCGCAGGACTTGCACAATCTCGTGGCAAGGCCTAGAGCGCACAAGAGCACACGGTTCATGGTCGAAGACATCCTGTCTCCATGGCAGCTCACCCTCAAAGAGTGCCCTTCCTGCCAGCCTGCCTCACACTCTTCTAGCAAGGCTCAGAGCACACAAGAGCACACGGTTCATGGTCGAAGAGCTTCTGTCTCCATGGCAGCTCACCCTCAAAGAGTGCCCTTCCTGCCAGCCTTCCTCACACCCTCCTGGCACGGCCAGGGGCGCACAAGAGCACACGGTTCACGGTCGAAGAGCTTCTGTCTCCATGGCAGCTCACCCTCATAGAGTGCCCTTCCTGCCAGCCTCCCCCCTCCCCCCACCCTCCTGGCAAGGTCATGAGTGCACAAGAGCACACGGTTCATGGTGGAAGAGCGTCTGTCTCCATGGCAGCTCATTGCTTCCCCGGTTTGTTTTCTTTGGCAGGGCAGCGGTGGGAACCTGCTTTCGAGGATCTCTCCCCACCTGCTGGGCCTCCAGTGATGGAGCTGCCTTCCTCCCCATCACTAGCTGGAGGGGCGATGAGGGTTGCTGTGTTTACCTCAGGTCATCACAGACACCTCTGGGGTGCCCCCGCCCAGCGGGTGGGCTCGATAATCAGAAACAGTCTCTCTGGAGTGATGCAGCGAAGCATTTCACAGATAAGGCAGGAAGGAGGGTTTGTCGGACTCCGTCTCCGAAGCCGCACAGAGGGCAGGAAACACAGCCTGGGGCTGCGGAGATATTACCTTCTGAAGCCGCCTGGAGTTTATTTGAAATGAAGAGAGAGAGAGAGAGAGAGTGAGAGTGAGAGTGAGAGAGAGAGAGAGAGAGAGAGAGAGAGAGAGAGAGAGAGAGAGAGAGAGAGAGAGACGTGAGAGAGAGCAATGTGAGAGAGGGAGGGTGGGAGAGAAATAGAGAGAGGGGTGTATGAGAGAGAGAGAAAGCAATGTAGGAGGGAGATGGAGAGAGAGAGACAAAGATCGAGAAACAGGAAGGTGAGAGAGAGAGACGAAGAGAGAGAGAGAAATGTGTAAGAGACAAAGGTGTGAGAGGGAGTGAGAGAGGAAGAGAGAGAACGAGAGAAAGAAAGGTGATGAAGAGAGAGAAAGGTGTGAGTGAGAGAGAAAGGTGAGGGAAACGGTGAAAGAGAGAAGGATGAGATACATATATCTATATATATTTAGAGAGAGAGAGAGAGAGAGAGAGAGAAAGAAAAAGGTGTGAGAGAGAGACAGAGAAAAACGTGAAAGAGAGAACTAGGGAGAAATGTGTGTGAGAGAGAGCGAGAGAAAGACAAAAAAGTGAGAGAGAGAGAAAGGTGAGACAGAGAGAGACAACAAAGGAGAGAGAGAGAGACAGAGCGAAAGGTGAGAGAGAGAAAGAAAGAAAAATGAGAGAGAAAGTTGAACAAGAGACAAAAAGAGAGAGGGAGTGCGAGAGGAAGAGAGAAAGAACGAGAGGGAGAAAGATAAGAGAGAGAAAGGTGTGAGAGGGTGTGAGAGAGAGAGACAGGTGTCTAGGCTTACACCAGAGCAGGTAGTGTCTGTCTGAAGCAGGTCTAGGCTCACACGGGAAACATCATTAACAACGAAGGCAGTACTACGCGTAACGTTTACAACGAGGCACTTACCACGTAAACGTCTTTCCAACGCGTATGCCTTCAACGATCGTATTTACCACGAACAAAAAAAAAAAACGAAGGATTAAAAAGGGGGGTTGGGGGGGGGGGTCTCCCCCCCCATAAAAAAACGATCCCGCCGTGCCGAAGAAAACAGTGTCATAAGAGAGGAAGCGGAATAAACTTCCGCTTCCTCTTTATGACGTAAGAACGACGTGGCAAAGAAGAGGAGGGGAAAACGAATTCCGTGGTAACGCATGCGTGGAAAAGGCATGCGTTGCCACGGAATTCGTGGTAACAACATATAACCGGCTCACACCAAAGCAGGCAGTGTCTGTGTGGAGGAGGCCGAGGCTCATACCAGAGCAGGGCGAGTCTGTGTATACAGGCTGGGGCTCATACCAGAGCAGGCAGGGTCTATATGGAGCAGGTCTATTCTCACACCAGAGCAGGCAGGGTCTGTCCAAAGCAGGTCTATTCTCACACCAGAGCAGGAAGGGTCTGTCCGAAGCAGGTCTATTCTCACACCAGAGCAGGCTGGGTCTGTCCGAAACTGGTCTAGGCTCACACCAGAGCAGGCTGGGTCTGTCCGAAACTGGTCTAGGCTCACACCAGAGCAGGGAGGGTCTATGTGGAGCAGGCCCAGTCTCACACCAGAGTAATCAGTGTATGTCTGCAGCGGGTCTATTCTCACACCAGAGCAGGCAGGGTCTGTGTGGAGGAGGCAGAGTCTCACACTAGAGCAGGCAGGGTCTGTGTGGAGGAGGCAGAGTCTCACACTAGAGCAGGCAGGGTCTGTGTGGATTAGGCCAAGGCTCACAACAGAGCAGGCAGTGTCTGTTCAAAGCAGGTTTAAGCTCACAACAGAGCAGGCAGTGTCTGTCCAAAGCAGGTTTAAGCTCACACCAGAGCAGGCAGGGTCTGTCCAGAGCTGGTCTAGGCTCACACTAGAGCAGGCAGTGTCTGTGTGGAGGAGGCCGAGGCTCATACCAGAGCAGGGCGAGTCTGTGTGAAGCAGGCCGAGGCTCACACCAGAGCAGGCAGAGTCTGTGTGGAGCAGGCCGAGGCTCACACCAGAGCAGGCAGACTCTGTGTGGAGCAGGCCGTGGCTCACACCAGAGCAGGCAGAGTCTGTGTGGAGCAGGCCGAGGCTCACACCAGAGCAGGCAGGGTCTGTGAGGAGGAGGGCGAGGCTCACATCAGAACAGGGAGGGTGTGTGTGGAGCAGGCTGAGGCTCACAGGAGAGCAGGCAGGGTGTGTGTGGAGGAGGGTGAGGCTCACGCCAGAGCAGGCAGGGTCTGTGTGGAGCAGGATGAGGCTCACGCCAGAGCAGGCAGTGTTTTCCAGAGCAGATCTAGGCTCACGCTAGAGCAGGGAGGGTCTGTGTGGAGCAGGCCGAGGCTCACACCAGAGCAGGCAGGGTCTGTGTGGAGCAGGTCCATTCTCACACCAGCGCAGGCAGGGTCTGTGCAGAGCATGAGGCGGGAAGAAGCAGAGGTTTGAAGGAGTTGAAAAGGGGGGAAGTGATAGGAGGCTTATAAATGAAATTTATAATGCTTGCAACACTCAATACCAGTGCACAATAATGTAAGTTCCATGTCAGCCTTCCTGCTTCCTGTCTGATAAAGGGTGAAACCGTTTCTTCTTTGTGTGCAAGATGAAAGGCCTGATCTTCCGAAGAGAAACACGTCAGGATGTTATTTCTGCAAATGTAACCAATCAGCAACTAAGGAATTAATACCACATATCTCAGATTACAATCACTCAGGAAACTTCCAGTCGTTGGCACATTGCAGCTAGAGCCAACTGTGCATTTTATCATTTTTAGTGGCGGCGCTGAATAACAGCCTCACGGGAGACTGACATGTGACTGATATGGGTCTGCTATGCAGCTGACACAGGGCTGATATGTGCCTAACATAAGGTTGACATGTATGATACATGCCTGTAATGCAGGTGGCACAGTTCCCACATGTGGCAGACGTGTGCCTGACATGTGTCTGACATGAGGCTGACAGGTGGCTGACAAGGGTTTGACATGCTGGTGACACAAGGCTGATGCCCCTGACATGTGTCTGACATGAGGCTGATTTGAGGCATACACAAGGCTCCCATAAGGGTAACCTAAACTTCACATGACTGAACCCCATGTGGGGCTGACAGGAGGCCTCGCTCTGGGCTCGGGGTCATGACAGGGCTCTGCTGAGGTGTTCCATGCATTGAAAGCACAGATAGGACTGGCTGCACCAGTCTGTGCCCTGAGCATTAAAATGTCTGTCGTCTATAACTAGCCCTTCACTCCCTGGAAATGAGAACATTGTATCCCCTTGAGATGCGTTTGCTTCCAGCTTAGATATAGTTTGCAAATTATTAGGCAAAGTTAGACCCTGTGGTGTGTGGTGTATGTGTATAAATTACACCATCAATGCACAATATATGAACTTCCGTTGCACTGTCAAAACAATACAGTATATGTTAACTGTGTGGAATGAAATCCCAAGTAAAACCTGCATGCATGTGATCACACATGAATGAATAGAAGAAATGAATACATGAGTGTAACGAGGGGCGCATAAGCAAAGAAAAACTGCAAAGCACCACAATCTGCACCACCGTTTGCTGCGCTTCTCCCTAGGTTCTGTCTTCGAGGCGCTTTATTCAGTGGTTTTAAACCCCTGCATCTGAGCATTCTTCTGAACTTAGTAAACATCCCCAGATCCAAAGCTGAACTGGGATCTCCAGCCCACAAGGATAGGGCGCAGGGTTCATTTATCAAAAGAAAACCATGCGCAAATGAATAGTTTTTTGTCCAGTTAACTGGGTCACTAGATTCTGGTGCTTACGCGAGGGGTGCTCGACACAGGTTATATGAGGCCAGTTGGGAGCACCTAGCTAGTTTTAAGAGTCAGTTGTCAGAAAGTGGACTCTCTGTGGAAATTGTCTTCTACAGAACCCAGCACAGGTCTGCTGAGCGCCCTCCATTTAGCCGCCTGTATCTCAGAAATTCACCCTTGATAAGGATTTGAGCACTGGAAGCCGCTGGGCCTTGGGCACCAACTGACCCATGTGGTCACCAGTTGGACTTTTAAAGAGCCTTTTTGCAGCTTCCTGCTCCCTTTGCCAAGGACATGGTGGCCCTCGGCCTGCTGTGTCAGCCGCCCGCAGCCTGCTCTCTCCAGCACTTCTCTCCCACCAAAGGACTGCACATGAAGCAGGGGCCACCTGTGGTTTCTTTCTGATGTCAATCTTCTTGTTTTTCCTGCAGTTGTCTGGACGCACCTGCTTTTCTGGATCCCCCCTTGAGGTTGGGCGTTCCACACCTTGATGTGAGTTGGCTGTGGCTCATTTCACGCAGGGAGGGCAGTGGTGGATAAGACCATGCGGGAACAACCCGCTTGGGGCTCCACGCCTTCCAATAAATATTTTGACTTGTGTTTGTCTTTTGCTGCCTAAGGTGAGTTCAGATGTTTTGGGAGCGTTTTTGGAGTGGACCAGGCCACCTTCGGGGTGTGCTGGAGGAGATTTGGTCAATGGGGCCGAGTGAGAGCGGACCAGGCCACCCGCAAGCCTCGCCCGGACAAAGCTGGGGCGCTTCCGCAGGGGCGCGGGCTCGCTCTTGGTGGACGGTAGGTGCTACCACCGCACTCGTACCCAGATCTTGCTGCCAATATCTCCAATTGTCACTGAACTGCTTCAGGGCCTGTTGCCGACCGACCAGCTAGCTGAGAGAGTTCTTCCTCTTCTTCCGTTAGGGGACGCTGTTCTGGATCTGGGCCCTTCCCGCCCCCACTGCACTGGGAGCGGTGGGAGGTGCTTGAACAAAGGGCTCCCCAAAAAGAATATGCAAAAGGAAACAATGACTTTTGCAGGATGAGGCCCACTATGAGTCAAGGTTATACAATCTGGGAGGACAAGAACAAAAACCACTAAGGAATGGAAACAACTGGTCAAAACACTGCTCAGAAGACAAAAGATGAACCAGCTAACCATAAAATATTGGTTACAGGCATATTATCTCTCAAGGAAAGTACAAATCAAGACAAAAGACAACGGGAAGTGGTCCTGCAGAGATGCTCCCAAACGAACAGAGATCAGGATGAGCAGATATAGATGAATGTAAACTTACACCACAGCAACAAAAAGTACCAAATGTCAAAACAACAACCTGAAAACTCAGGACCCTGCTCGTTCCCCTCACTGCAGCTAAGAGTTGAGGACCAAATAAAATACCCAAATGACCAGATCTCACTAACAACCCAATATATATCGCAAGGTCCTCAAGAATACCTGAAAAGAGCCTGAATGGAGGAAATGTCCTGGGCCTGATGGCAGCTCTTCCAACTCTGAACCATCTGTCTTTGTGGATCTGCTGTCTGTGGAGCTTGTTAGCCGGGGGATGAGAACCGAATCGAAACAACACTCTCGACTTGGAAGACCGTGGAGACCATTTATTTAATTTAAAACCCAGCCCCAGAGTACGAGGCCTGGGGCATAACCCGGGCAAAACCTGTAAAGCCATGCTACTCTTTGCCCCTACTATAATAGATCGGATGATCACGGGGTAACTCCAGTATACTCCAGTTTACAAAGTGCAAGAGGCAAACTGAGGGACAGTGAGTCAGAATCAAAAACACAAGGGAAGATTCAGTTCAAAGACAGCGGGCCCCGGATGGCACCGCAATGAGATTGACCCACTAACAACAGCAGAACACCTCAGCAGTCATCTCTAAACCTTTTGTCATGGAGCATTGCAGGTGTAAAGCACGAACTGCAGGATAACTAAACACCGGATTACTGGAAAAACGACTAACTCGTAGCCCTTCAAGAAACATGGCTGGTCACCCAGTCCAAGTAGCAGGTTTCGCCCTCCAGCATGTGAAAGCAGCAAGATCTCATCGATGTGGTAGATCAAAGGATGGCCTCGCCGTTCACATCTCCACTGCATTGAACATCGCGTCTGCCCAAATGCCAACCACAACAAGAGACATGCAAAGAGTGAAAATGGACCATGGATCTAACAAAGCAGTGAGTTCAATCATCTCATTAATGTTTATGTGCACCCAAAGCGCGAGAACAAACACGCCTTATTTAATAGATTGACAACTGCGATAATGGAAATAAGGGTTGAACACCCAACATAATTAAAACTGGTGATTTTAATTCAAATGTAATTCACACATTAGAGGACATGATAATCTAACAGTAACAAATGCAATATGGACAGCACAACCTCAAGAACATGCAACCATTAGACAACATGATTGCAGTGGACAGAAACTAGTGACAGGCCTATAACATCTTGGTAAGAGATTGTTAAATGGACAAACTCAGCAGGACAGACCCCCAACCTGCACATATCACGGCGCGTATGCCCGGACCATAATGGACTACGCATTTCTTACTCAGACACTGCTTGCCCAAAGAAAGGAATTTTCTATCAAATAAACCACCAAAAGCGATCACTCATATCAGCATCTTGAACTGACAACTTCCCTACCAAGACACACAACAGCTCCACCAGAGGCCGGCCAAACAACAACGATCAACCTCAAACGCCTAAAATGGTCTAGTAACTCAATCCCTGAAATAGCTATCTGGCAAAGGAATTGATAACAAACTACGAATCAAGGGAGGGCTCGCTAGTAGAAGCCTGGACTGCCTTTCTCCCAAATAAATCTACTAAAGGATGCCCCCATAATAAACCAGCCTGGAAGATCAAGGTAGTCAGTACAAACCTCTGGGTACAAACACCAGGAGCCTAAGAAAAGACCTAAGAGGTGCTATTAGATCTATAAGAGTCACTGTTGTGTCTAAAGATACATGGGAACAAATTAAAAACCCCAAGAAGCAATACAAAAAGCTAATCTGGGAAGACAAAAGAAAGCAATCAGAAAACTTTTGGTCTAAACGTTTATTTAATGCAAAACAATCAAATGCTAGAGCCTTCTGTGAGCTAGTTAATGGCCTTATAAGATCTCAGAAGGTAATTAATGCCACTTGCGCTACGGAGCCAGCCTGGATACTTTACTTGACCTCCACTTTCGTTACAGCAGCCAACAAAAGTTATGAATTTCTGGGAACATCCAATCATTCCTTAGCCATGGATCACAGCATAACAATATACCCTACCCCAACAAGGTGAAATGCTCATACTACATCTTTAGAACTGGTTGGCTCAACAGAAGAGGCCAAATCTGCACACACAATAGCGAAGATACTTAAAGATTCAGAAGCACCCTGAAGATTACGACCCCTGCAATGGAGCAGCCTTCTATTCAATATATATATGAGAAAAAACATCTAAAGTAATAAGACCGGACAGACTGGACGGGCCTTAGGGCCAATTGGTATACCGCAAGGGATTTACAGATGGGGCCCTGATTTTTGGGCAGTCCTGTTGTCCCATTTTTCCACGACGTGGGCAGCATAAACACACTTTCAGAGAGTTGGAGAGGATCAATAATCAACCCAGTGTACAAAGGAGGTAATTGAACAGATCCAGGGAACAATAGAATCATCGCCTTAATAGACTCGGAAGCAAAATATTACGCTTCATTAATCCTCAGTGATCTGATAGACTGGTCAGAATTTTTTTTTAAAAAATCCTATTAACCAGTATGGATTCCACACGGGCTCAGGCACCACCACAAATCGCATTGGGCCTAATGGCAGGCAGATGTCAGCGGCAGCGAAAAAATCAGTGTTTATGTTTTATAGATTTTAAGGCGCCATTTGACCAAGTTAACAGAGGCCTCCTAAAGAGCAAACTAAGGCAGTGGGGTCTCCCAGAACCAATTCTCAGAGCTATAATGCAACTGTATACAAACAAGTGGATGCAAGTAAAAATAGCTGCTAGCAGGAGGCTCATGAGGACAATTCGTACAGAGGCCAGAGTAAAACAAGACTGTCTTTTAGCACCTCACTTGTTCAACCTTTTTATGGCTGATCTCTCAACAAAGCTAGATTATGTTAATTCGCACCCTCCATGCTTGGGTACACTACCTATTACACATCTATCTTATACCGACGATATAGTACTGTTCGCCTTGCCATATATACTAGAAATAAATACAAAAAAAACAAAAGTTATGACCATAAGTCATCGTGTCCAGAAACAACTACTATTCAAAATTGGCAATACACAACTGAAGGCGGTCAGCAACTTCAAGTACCTAGGCTTACACTTAGACAAACAACTTACTTTTCATACACACCATGAGAACTTAATAAAAAAGGTAATGGCATAACATTTACCTTCTGTTTGAATGCAAAGATCTTAAAGGGACCATCGTTCATGCCATTATTAGCATTATTAAAGCAAAACCTCTGTTGATCGTGGCTTCCGCAAGAGTAGTCCAGCATGGGAAAGTCGCACCAATCCTCGAAAGCCTTCCAATTCGGACATACAAAACAGTATTTGCTCTACCACAGAACTCCTCACCGACGCAGGTCCAGTTGGAATTCGGACTGCAGCAGCCGTATTTAGAGAGAAGATATGTATTAACAAAAACAAGCAGTTGCAATGCAATCGGTCTCACCTTTGGGACTTTATATAAGCTATGCAGCCCATTAGCCTGGGTGCTGAAACATCTACTGTTCTTTAGCATGGAGGGAAAGTAAGCACCAAACTGCATGGCATGCCAGGTATGGTAACAAATGGAGAAAAATATTGCTTTTCAGCGGGAAATGGTGTAGTCCAAAGCTCTGTTTTTAATATATAAATAGTGCCTTCGGTGGTCATATCACTGAAAATACAAGATTTGAAAAAATAATATATTAAAAAAAATATTATTGTCTGCGGGTGCTTGTGGAAAACAATTTCTATGGACTGGAATCTAGAGAATGCTAAAGTAATTCTGGGATGTTACTGACCTCTACTGGTCGATTTTTATCAAGAAAGTTAAATGGAGGCAGTTGCCAAAAAAAATTAAAAATAGAAAGTCCCTCAGCAGAAAGCAATTCTGGTATTTTACTGACCTCTGCTGGTCATTTTCTATCCATATAGTTAAATAGAGGCAGTTGAACAGAAAAAAAAGTCCCTAAGTGGAAGCAGACAAGAGCTAGGGCTGATCTACAGAGCCCACAAAGTACATACACATATATGTATATAATAAGTATTTACTAAAGTATACACAAGAGGTCTCGAATGCGCATCTTAAAATGGTACAAAATCTGGATTAACCGTCAAAAACAACTTCCCAAAGCTTTCTCGAAGGCACAAGAAGAAGACCCCCAGTCTGTCTACACTAAGTGCCTACAGTAAACTAAAAAGCTCATAAACCCGACAGTTCTCTGGAAACAGAATGTACTGCTTTTCGTAATTTTGACAAACATTGAAGATATGTATGTATGTATAGGCATTTATATAGCGCACTACTTACCCGGAGGGTCCCAAGGCGCTTCCGACCGTTGCGAAACCCTTCCTGGCTTCCATGAGAGATGGTCCCTTAATGGGTATCTCCAGGGTGAGACCAGGCATCCCCGGCGGTCTTGTGGGGCCGTTAGTGAGGATGAGGCAAGCTAATGCCCAGAGTTGCCGAGTGTGATTGCTGATCAGAGTGGGCACCGAGGCGAGAGAATTTTCGAGTCCGCTGACCCTGGTCCAGAAACCTGCCGCCCCGGGAATCGAACCCTGGTCCCGGGCCGTCCTCTGCTCTCGGGTCTGCCGCCTCTAACCGGTGAGCAACACTACTTCAAGATAGTGGCACGAAGGCACTCGCTAATGGAAGACAAAATCATATTAAGTAAACGCACCCACGCATGGACGGTCTTGCAATCGTACACGGAACGGCTACCTGCTACATACTTCAGCTTGACATACTCCCCCCTACTTAAAAACAAAGGTACTAGTAATACGTCTTGGTTCGATAGTGTCAAAAGCAGACCAACCAGGTTGGAAATATAATGGACCAAAGACAAGCAGTCTCTGTGGAGCGTCACAGCTGGACTTCATCCATCTAATATGCATATGCCCAGTTTTAAAATCATATCAGCTTTTACTATTAAAAACCCTTTTTAACATTAGGGGCATCTGCACCTGTAGATCTGCGATATTAAAATGTCTTGATCCGAATGACCCACAGCTTAATTGTAACCTGGCGAAATCTTCACTTCCGTATGAGGAATTATTAAGATTCAGATTCAGGGGAAAAGCACAATTGCACTTTAAGACAAATGCCGCATGAATTGACTACGAACCTCTTCCTTTCTTTCTACTGTATTGTTGGTAAACCAAAACTTTTATTTTGTATACCACATTGGTTGTAACATACTTCATTTTTATTGGTATATTGTTACGGTTTTAATAAAGTTAAACAATAAAGAATGATCTATCCATCAGTTGGAACAGGGAAAGGGGGATTCAGCAGTCCAGTCCAGAACTGATTTCAAACCAGAGTATTTCAAGAACACTGTAGTCTAGAGAAATGGTTCAAGCAGTTTTAGTATCAGGGCAACCACCACAAGGACGCCACCACGAGGATCAGGGGAGTAGGGAAACACCTCACTATTTGCTGTCATAGACTCTCAGGCATGGCGTGGCGAGTCGTGATCCCTGGACATGCTCACCTGTGATAACAGGACAGATGAAGAGAAGCTTCCTTTGACCTTTGTGTGCAATTGTTTCAAGGCAGGAGATGTCTTCAGTGCACAAAGTGTGGTAGCCGCTGGGTTTGGCAGCCGCGGCCGGTAGTGGGAGTAGCGGCCGGGCGGATGACGTGGGGAGGGGAAGGGCAGGGTGGGGGATAGCAATGTATGGATTACCGACTTTAACAGGTAAGTAAACATATAAATTAATAAAACGAATTTTGTTGGCCGTACTGAATCGCATTTGGTAAATATCTGGCCAGTTCTCCCCCCTCTCATCTCAAATCACAAACTGAGCATCTCCATCCAAGGGACTGACTCTCAATGTAGAGTCGTCCAGTTTGGCATTAAAATCTCTGCATAGTACATACGGCGGTAGCGCAATCTGACTACTCTTAGGAGGTGACAAATTAAAAAGAAAATCAAACACATGTGGAAAAAGTGTACACTTCAGGTTAACAAAATCATTATTGTAAAAATTAACCACGTAAAAATGCAAAACGGGTAAGTCTGTCCTGAAACTGCAAAACTTGAAAAGAAGCAGAACCAGTGTCAATGGGTTTGACGTCCACACATAAGTTTGAACAAACCCAAACTGTAAGACCACCCACTGTTTTCCCCCATGGGGAAGCGATCGCTTGAATTGGTTAGCAGGCCTAACCATTTACTGTACGTGAGGAAGTGGCCCTAGTCTTCTGTGTGACTCCAATCATATATTTATTAATGAATGCCCACCACTCAGGGTTATTAACCTTGTCTCTAAGGCCTGTGACGTTCCAGCTCAATAAAGAGAGTCTACAGCCGGTTGATGGATTTGGGTTCCAATTTGGGTGGCGAAGATATCCGTGGTACAAGGCCGAAGGAGGCATTTGTATTACCAATGCTGGCAAGTCAAATGATGGAAGAGAGAACGTTAATAATGCCCCTCAATATTGTGATAGAGTCAAATGTACTCAGGTGAAACGCCTCTGCACCTGAAATAAATACACTTTTTGGATTTAGAATAGGCTACCACATTTTACTTGATGCTTCATGCATGATTTACATGCCAAATGTTTTGAAGGCTCGGCTCGTGCTGGACACTGAGTCCGAGCTCGGGCTTGGCTCGGCTCGGCTCGCTCACCTCTAAAAGATAAACTCAGCCCCCGACCACGCACACAGCCGCCCTTACTCCACATCCTGGGGGGTGCAGGGAGCCACGGACTGTGAGCGGGGGCATGGAGTGTGCTTAACACACATGCGAGCTGCAGCTGGGCCAACACCCTGCGAGCTGCAGCTGGGCCAACACCCTGCGAGCTGCAGCTGGGCCAACACCCTGCGAGCTGCAGCTGATCTGACACCCTGCGAGCTGCAGGGGAGGCCCGCAAGGGGAGCAGCCTCTGGGATCCTTCAGACTCCCAGAACACGGGCTGTTTTCAGCCATTTCTATGCGCCGGCCTTAATCTGTTCAATGAAGGAGCAGTCGAGCACTTTGCAAGTGAAGCGGACATTTTTTATATTCTGGGCGCGGGGGATTAACTGATCTGCCCAGAATCACAGGATGTTGAGTAGGAGCCGGGAATCGATCCTGCTTCCTCCGATTGGTTGTCGGAGGCTCCCCTTCTGTAGTCCACATCACCACCCAGGCAGCAACATACGTTTTAATGTTATTTACGTTATTTTTTCTCTTATAAAGGGCCAAATCCACCCAAACAGGCTTCTGAGTGCTGTAACAAGACCCAGTAAGAAGTCAGCCATGTATAGACTGAGGTGTGAACCTTTTCAGGAGTCCCAGAGCAGGAACGAATTACTGGGCTCAGACTGACATTAAAGGCCTTTCACTGCTGGTGTCCCAGGACTTCACCTCCTGAGGGCGAATCTGAACACAAAGATACACAATGAGGGGAGGGGGGGGGGGGGGGGGGGCAGAAAAGCACGAGGGAACAGACGCACACAACAAGGGAACAGACGGCAAACAAAAAACTTACCTGCACAATGCCATGACATCGTCTTTTTCAGATTCAGGGGCGTGGTTTTCGTTCTGCCCTCTTCCCATAGGCTGGAAGTTAAAATTCCAGCCAATGGGAAGAGAACAAGAAAGAAGAAAACATGAAAAAAGGTAAAAAAAGACGCCCAAATCCGTAAAAAGATGGGGCTTAACTAAGAAACATTAAATCTTCGGACCGAACTACGCAAGCACAGCCTACGGTCCTCGACCTAAAAATGTGAGATGCGTTCGCCAGTGCATCCTTATTTGAATCGCGGGACCGCTGCACAGATGGCGGATGGTCCAATTTGCTTTTACCGTGGCGGACGGATAGACCTCTAAGTTCCTTCATACAGAGTCCTGTTACCAGAATAGGTATACAATTGAGGTACGATCATTAATGTCCAAATAAAAAAAGACATTTCATACAGTCCTTGAGTATTTTCCAGGAACAGGCTAACAACTGTCTCAATATTTAGCCTCACTAGCAGTCTGTGAACCACCTTGCCCAAACATATTGGCACCCATGAGCAGCCCTCCTCTTTGTGTGCGGGTACTTTTTATATGCCTACTCTGAATGTTTGGGGCAGGTGAGGGGTCGCCCTTGTGATGGTTCAGGGATGTGTGTCGGTGGGGGTGCCTAGCCCCTTAGAGGCAAACACTGTGTGGGGGAGTTGGAGTGTCTCGGCCTCGCACACTTCTGATTTATCGTCCTCTTGTGTAGCACAGATTTGTAAAGGGGTAAGAGTGTAGAGGGGATGTAAATTGTTTTTAAGTGGGAGGGTTATTCTTCCTTTCTATTCTAGGTTGGGGAGTGGGGCAGCATTTGCTAATTTCTTAGTTGTCTCTTGCAGACCCGGTGGGATCGATACTGCTCATGGGGAGGGGGGGGGGGGATTTTGGGGACAGAATACATTTTGATGGTTAAAGTTGGTTTGATTTGTTCATGCTGCTTTCGGGCCTGAAGAACATGCAAGAAATATTGGTGGGGTATGTGAACATGTCTGTTTGGTGCAGTTGGAGAGGTGAGCGATGGTTGAGTGTGCTATGACTGCCACCATGACTAAATTGATTACCTGGAATGACCAAGGTAAAGCCACCCTTAAGAAGAGAAGACGAGTATTTGCATATCTGAGGCAATAGAGGGTGCCGATTGCATGCCTACGGGAGACTCTATGCCCCCTCCTGCCTATGCACGTGGCACCCTTGTTTGGATAGCTCCCAGGGTCCCCTTTAAGCATGTTCACCATCTGGTGGATACATAGGGGCGCTATGCTGCCTTGCAGTGTATGCTTGCGGGTCAGGCAGTCTGTATCATTAATGTGTATGCTCCTAACGCAGACTGTCGGGAAATCTACCAGGCAGTGATGGCGGTGGGGGCTCCCTATTCGGGTGCAACAATGGTGCTGGTGGGGGACTTTAATTTTGTCCTTGATGGAACTTTGGACCGGGCGCCCCTATGGGCCCACACTAAGCCCCAGCTCACAGGGACTCTCCGAGATGTTTGGGGTCTCCTCTTGTGTAATGTCTGGTGTGAACGACACTCTGGGAGGCGTGTCTTCTCCTGTCACCCCCCCCCCCCCCCCCCCCCCCCCACGGCAGGGACCTTCAGCCATTTAGATGACTGTTTTCTATCACCAGACCTGGTGACTATAACTGGGGAATTCACCGATTTAACCCGATACTAATGAGATCATTCCCATGTCAGGTTAACTCTAGGGATGGGGGGGTGGCCAGATCAGCCGGCTATACCCTTGTGGCGTCTCCATGCGGAGGCCTTAAAGGACCCTCCATTTGTGGCAATGGTCACGGAAGCCCTGGAACATTACTTTGAGGATAACTCCGGGTCTGCGTCCCGCAGTGTGCTGGAATGGAAGGCCAGGAAGGTGGTCCATCCGGAATCTGCCTTGAAACTTCATATGGGGTTCGGAGCCAATTGGAGCCGAACATTAAGACTCAAGAAACTAAATTGAGCAGGTTAAATTCAGCGTTCCAGTTGGCCCCGGAGTGGTGTGATGCTCGAGAGGCTCCAATAGAATACTGGTGTAGTCTGCAAAAAACATACACATACAGCCTATCGGCAGTGCCTACATATGGAGGGAGATAGGACGGGATCTTTATTGGCTCGCCTAATCACACGTAAGGTCCATGAGACCCCTGTGATGCATTTGCGTGCAAACACTGGAGAATTGGTATAAAGGCAAAAAGCAATAACGAGGTGTTTGCTGCTCATCTCGGTGAGGTGTATGTGGATCGCGTTTTCCCCCCATAGTGCTAATATCGGCAACAATCCCCATTACCCCAAAACAGCAATCTCCTGGAGAAATAAACAGACAAGACACTTTCTTTGTGGAGACAATTGCTGCAGGTTTATTAGCATTAAAAACATGCCAACATGTTGGGTTATCTTACGGGCGATCCCAAGGCAGGCAGCCCCTCGCCACCTGCCACCTGAGGAGCCAAATTACACTGTGGCCCTTGCCAATCGGTGTTTGCCAGATTTGGGAGAGGGGAAAACCCCTCCCACCAGTGGATCACCAGTCCAACCCCCTTGCTTATGCCCCAGAGAGGGGTGTGAGGTTCCGTGACGATTTGAACCCGTGTTTTCAATGTTGTCGGAAATACATAATATTGGTATCAGCGAACCGCAAATGATCCATTTAGCATATCCTGGTGTTTTCGCTACGATACGAGCAAGAGTACTCCTGTTATGAACACATTTCTGATCTACCCACGGCATCCATCTTAGATCATGGCAGCCATTTTGTGTTTCTTGCCCTCACATACGCAATAACCTCTGATCACTTCATTTCGATTAAGGACACGTAGCCTTAGCCGGAGATTCACCTCTTTCATGACACGTGCACCTTAAACCAGATCACGCTGTAGCTACATGACTCGACAAAGGCTGCCTCCTCTGCCCGAGGCCAGCCCAACTGAACTGGTTCTCGTGTCCATTGTCCCGATCATGATTAGGCGGCCGAAGCCGGTAGCCTTGCCCATTTACAACCCACAAACATCTCTTATCCCGCTTTTCTATCTTCCACACCTGGCTCCGTTCCTTTCTTTCCAAATCTTTATTAGGGGGAGGTAACGAAATTTACGATGAGGCGGTCCGGCTCTTGAATGCAATATTGACAAGGGATTGTGATGAACTAGTGGGAACCCCTCTTCGTAGATGTTTTGTACCAGATTTTATCAACGGTTCCTGTGTACGCCAAATATTTATTGCTTATGACACAAAGGTTTTGGGAATGTACCAACATGTGAAGAATTCGCCTGAAGGCCAAAATTTAGTATATAAGGAGCAACCCTCTTTGTACAATTTGAACAGGCTCCTAGATACTGCCCATGCGTAGTTTCTGTGACTTCTGTGTCCCTGCAGTAATAAACCTTTGGTCTTTGACGCCACCATCGAGAAGCCCGTGTTTCTGTTCATTTGCGCACCAAGGCAGGTGGAACTCCGGGGTCTTTGGGTGTTGTTCCCTGACACCTCTGGACGGAACCAAAAAGTCCAGAACTCCAATTGGCGCCCAACGTAGGGCGACGTCATTCGGTACCGGTCCAAAAGCCTGAAGAGTTCGAGAAGCTTCGTGTGAAGATTCCTGAGGGAGGCGCCCCACTTCATCGATCCCGGCATATCGCAAAAGTGGCCCGAAGTTCTCTTCCACGAGGGTTCCCGTTCAGGACGGCTGCAGTGGGCCGTTGCCTTGACCGTCGCCCTGTCTTGGACCCGAGGTGCAGCCCTTAGTACAGCGAAACGTGACGGGTTTCTCCTTGGTGACGTCTTCAGTGCCTCAGTTAAGTATTTAGTGGTTGCTAGTTAGTGGATTACTTTGAGAGGGTTGTTAAAATCCTTTTTTTGGTTCTTGGTTTGGTTTAGTTTCGTAAGATTATCATTGGCTGTTCTAGTTACGATAATCTATTTGGTTCAGTTTGGGTATCGATACATCAGTTCGTTTTGGTAGGCCTAAAAGTTCTTGGTTCAGGTGCACATATCTGTTTTGTGTTTTGTTTGTTTTGTGTTCCGGACTGAAAAATGGTAAGTCGGAGAAATTGTATGTTGTCGTGCTTTGGTTGCAACAGTGACTCACGATTGGAGGACTCATGTCTGGTTCCTCCGATTGGGACTCCTTTATATGACTTGTATTGTAAACATGGTGTGGGTCCTATATCTTATAATGAGGTGTGGGTCCGCTACACCGAGAAAGATGGTGTCCTTAGTTGGCCACTGCATGGTAGTTTTGAACCCGAAATTCTTGATAATTTAGAAGCAAAATTGTTTAGGAAGAAAGCCCGGCCGGCAATGTTTGATTCTTTCCGTTACTGGCGAAAAGAATCCAAGCAGAGAGAAATTAAGAGATTAAAGAAAGAACAGAAAGAGAAAGAAGAGTTGACTCTAGAGCAAGCAACTAAACAGTTGCAAGATAACGAGTGTGAGAAGGCCATAGAGGTGGCCATTAGAGAGCATAATTTAGCGGTTGACAAGTGCTATCCTGCCTTGCCATCGAAAACAGCTAGGATACTAGAGGACCCCGAAAACGATCCTCTGTTGTCTTATCTGTTACGGTCACCTCCACCGTATGCACAAGGTGCTACGGCTCCACTTGTACCAAATGTTCAATTGCCGGTTGCTGGACAACCTGGTATTCCTGCTCCTGCCCCTCAGAATCAAGCTCCTGTACCTCCTGTAGTTAATGTGAATGTCCCTACGGCTCCTCCTCCTCCTGGATTGCCGACTTCTATACCTGTATCTGTCTCGCTTACACCTACTGCTCCACAAACTATTTTTCTCGATACTCCTACTGTTCCGCTATCTGTTCCTACTTCTACTGTGTTCTCTACGTCTGCGAGTGTGTTGACTCCACTTTCTGTTCGTCGAAGAATCACTGATTCTGTGTCTAATATGCTGTCTCCTTTCTATAAAACTTTAATCAAGACTCCTACTTCCGACTCTGTTCAGAGACGTAGTCAGCATCCAAGCACTGAGGAACGGGGAATTTTAGATTCCACGGCTCTCAGATGGATTTCGAAGAGTAGGAGATATAGTACGAGGGATGTGTTAGATACATTTATGCAGTGGAAGGAACCAACGCAACGGTATGTCTTTGATGAGATGTGTTCGTTGTTACGTGAGGAGATAGAAGAAGATGATGTCGAATCGGATTTAGAAGACTTGATTAAGGTTCAGAAAGAGTTTGCTGCTGGTATGATAGTAGGTGAAAATATAGAAGAAGCGATGGAACTGATCTTAAGTTTTAGAAATGATCCATCTCTACGTTCACCGAGAGATTTAGACAAAGGTAAGACGAAGCTGAGTCGCCAATATCCAATGAGGGAGGTTCCTCCAATTTGGCGCGAAGCTGTGCAAGCTGACAATGTTAATGGTATTGTAGCTGCTCCAGCCCAATTCCAAAGGGTGTGGATACACATTCCGTGGAAGCGAGCCGAAGTACTAGCAGTGAAACAGGCCTTACCAGATCCGCGTAAGAATCCTGCTGGATATTACAAGGAATTAACGCAGACAGTTGAGGCTTGTATAATGAACTTAGCAGACATTGATATGTTATTTGGAAATGTAGTTCCTCAACCAGTGTGGGCTAAAATTCGTAGAGAGGATCATCAAGTTGCGTTAGGTGGTGATTGGGCAGCTATCACTGCAGCGGATGGTCAGCAAACGGGTGGTGCAAAACCTGAACCCCTAATTGCTAATCTTCCGGGTAGAATAATAGACTTAATGAAGACTTTGATGCCCGCATTACGTGTTAATTGGGACAAGTTATCTGCATGCAGGCAAAAGAAAGACGAAAGTGTCTCCGACTTTTTCACGAGGTTCGAAGAGACTTTTGTAGATCATAGTGGTCAAGATATGAGCACAGAAGGAGGACAGAGACTGTTTGTCGATAAATTTGTGCATAATTTGTTACCTGAGTTATGCAATAAATTAAAGGATTCAGAGAGTGCGTGGGCTGTTTCTACAACTGCGCAAATACTTGCAACTGCACAATATTACGAAAATAGGGATAAAGAGGAAAAAGAGAAATCAGACAAGAAAACGAAAGATTTAAAGACTAAAGTTCTTTTGCAACAGGCGTATCCGCCTCGCACGAATCAGACTAATATGCAACAGAATTCATATCAAAGGACAGATTATAGTTCACCGAGGCCTCAATATCAGTGGAACCAGTGTGCGTATTGTAAGAAAGAGGGTCACTACAAGAATGAATGTCCGATCTTAGCGCAAAATAATGCAGCAGCAGCTCAGAGAGGTCGTGGTGGTTTTGTGCAGAATTCTAGAGGTCGAGGGCGAGGTGCTATGCCTCCACAGACGAATGATCGTCCTTCCAATCACTTTGATCAACGAAATGGACAGTCTACTCAGCAAAATAGATCTCAACAATATCTTGTTGAGGACTATTGTGAAGCGGATGAGGGATTTCAGCAAAATTGGTACTAGGACAGCCATGGACAGAGAGAGGGAGTAGTATCAGTTCCAGTGGATCAGAGTGGGCCTTATGTCGCAGTAGCAACATCAGGTGTAGTCGAACCGTTTCTGTTGGATACTGGTGCCGCAAAAAGTTCTATCATTCATGCGAAACTCCCTGGCGCACCTTTGTCCGGCTCAACAAATGTTTCTGTAGGTTTTTCAGGCGCCCCTGTTTACAACCCCATATCTGGCCCTTTGTATATTTCTGTTGGACCGTGTCAATTGAAAGCACCCCTGATTTTGACGACGGGTTGTAATGAAAATCTACTTGGTTTAGACTTGTTAAAACGACTATATGCGACATTGTACTGTTCTCCAGAAGGGGTACAGCTTACATTGGGTAAAAGAATCACCTCTCCGATGTACTTGTCAATGGATGCACTCCCGCCAGAGCTGCGTTCACTCCCTGATTCTCTTTGGGCGACTGGTCCTAATGATGTAGGCCTTTTAGAAATACCACCATATATAGTAACTTTGAAAGCAAATGTGAAATTTCCAAGAATTCCTCAATACAAAATATCTAGTGAAGGTGAGCGTGCACTTTTACTGATTGTGCAAGATTTGATTAAGAAAGGTGTAGTTGAAGAAACTAGAGGAAATGTTTGTAATAGTCCTGTATTACCGATTTTGAAACGAACTGATCCTACAAAGCCTCCAGTGTATAGGTTTGTCATCGACCTCAGAGAAGTCAATAAGATTGTGGTCCCGCAGTTTCCTGTGGTTCCAGACATTACTGCCTTGTTAACATTGATTCCTGCTACAGCCACTTGGTTCTCAGTCATCGACTTGAAGAATGCCTTTTTCAGCATTCCGATAGCCGAGGAAAGCAGAGATATTTTCGGCTTCTGTCTAGGAGGTCGCAGTTTCAGATTTAAGCGCGCTCCACAGGGCTACTGTGAGAGCCCATCTATTTACAGTCAAGCATTAAAGAGTCAGTTAGATTCCTTTGTCCTTCCTCCAGGTTCTGCTCTAGTGCAGTATGTAGATGATCTTCTAGTGGCTGCCGATGATAAGGAAACTTGCAAAGCAGCTACGGTTTCGTTATTGCATCACTTGTCTAATTTGAATCACAAGGTATCACCTTCAAAAATGCAATACTGCTGCCAAGAAGTGACCTACCTAGGTCATCTCTTGTCAAAGGAGGGAAGAAAGTTGACCCCAGAAAGAATAAAAGCAATTACGCAAATGAGTGTTCCACGCACACAGAGAGAAGTACGTGCCTTTCTAGGTATTACCTCTTACTGTAGGCAGTGGATCCCAAATTTTTCTCTTTTAGCGAAACCATTGGTAGCTTTGACTGGGAAAAATGTTCCGAGTCCGGTGCCATGGTCTGATGAATGTCAGGAGAGTTTTACTGAGTTACGAAAAGCATTGTGTTCAGCTCCTGTATTGGGTACACCCGATTACAGTAAGCCATGCACGCTCTACGTTCACGAGAGAGAAGGTTGCGCGTTGAGTGTTCTGACACAGAAGTTTGGTGATAAACAACGCCCCTGTGCGTATTTTTCATCAACATTGGATCCGGTAGCTAGAGCGTTACCTAGTTGTTTGAGAGCTACAGCGGCAGCTGCGGCTTCCATTCGACAATCTGCTGGTTTGGTGATGAACAACATGCTAGTGGTCATGGTTCCTCATGCGGTGGATACACTCATGAATCGAACGAAGACACAACACCTTACTAGTGCGAGACTATCTGGTTACGAGCTGACATTACTAGCGAGTCATATTCAGATTAAAAGATGTAATGTATTGAATCCAGCAACGTTGTTGCCGGCTAATCAAGAGTCGAGTGATTCCGAACCACATGATTGTTGCTTTAGAACGGAGGAAGAGACAAAAGGACGAATTGACTTGAAGGACACTCCATTATCAGATCCAGATGGCACATTGTATGTGGATGGGTCATGTTTTAAGCTGGAGAATGGTGATGTGACTGCTGCTTACGCAGTAACGACTTTGAAGACGATTGTGGAGACTGCAAGAGTGAATCAGAATTCTGCCCAAGCTGCAGAATTAATAGCTTTAACCAGAGTGTGTGTTTTAGCTAAGGGAAAGAGAGTGAATGTTTTTACAGATAGTCAGTACGCATTTGGCGTGGCCCATAGTTTTGGCCGGTTGTGGAGAGAAAGAGGTTTCATTACGTCCCATGGGACTAAGATTCAACATGGTCAGCTAGTTAACGACTTGTTGGAATCTCTAACCTTGCCGACTGAAGTTGCGATTGTGAAGTGCAGTGCTCATAAAGCAATCACGGATGATGTTGGTCGTGGAAATGCTTTTGCTGATGAGACCGCTAAACAGACAGCTAGAGACATGATGAGCAGAATGTATGTTGCTACGTCTGCAAGATGGATTGCTGAATCTGGAATGTGTGAGGATACAATGGAAAGTGTGAAAGAGATTCAGAAAGAAGCAACTGAGGAAGAGAAACGTGTATGGAGAGAGAGTACGGGCAAATTGGATTCGAATGGGTGTTGGATTGATTTGACAGAACAGCAGCGTTGGATGTTGCCTGATGCGTATGTGCTTGCAGTGGTGACGATGGCGCATGGAGTAGCGCATATAAGTTCTAAAGGAATCTGTAAGATGTTGGCTCCAGTCTGGAAGAATGATGGGATCAGTAAGTGTGCAGAGAGAGTGGTGAAAAATTGTATGGTATGCCTGATGCATAACCCTGGCAAGGGAACTCCAACTCCTGCTGGTCACTTCGCTCCTCCTTCATGCCCCTTTGAAGTGATTCAGTTAGACTTCATTCACATGGATCGCTGTAATAATTTGAAATATGTCCTGGTGGTAGTCTGTGCTTTTTCCAGATGGATCGAAGCATACCCACTAAAGGACAATACTGCCCTATCAACTGCCAAAATTCTTCTCAAAGAATATTTCCCTAGATTCGGTATGCCACGGATTGTATGGTCAGATAACGGAAGTGAGTTTATAGGGAAAGTTATGAAGAGTGTGTGTGCAGGCCTAGGTCTGAAACAAAAGTTCCACAGTGCGAACCATCCCCAGTCTGCTGGTTTAGTGGAGGGTTACAATGGCACCCTCAAACTGAAATTAGCTAAGATACAAGCATCCACAGGTTTAGCCTGGCCAGACGCACTTCCTTTGGCTTTGTTATCAACGAGAGCAACTGTACATTCTAGAGTGGGGCTTAGCCCTTATGAGATAGTGTTTGGCCGCCCGGCAAATATTTGGGGTGTGCCGAGGCCTAAGGAGTTTTGTTCTCTAGAATATCCTATGTTAATAGACTACCTTTACGACTTGACTGCTAAATTGAGTCTTATTCACCAACAGGTTTTCGATGCTTTACCAAAGCCTCCGGAGAGTCCAGGGCATCAGCTGAAACCAGGAGATCAAGTGGTTATCAGGAATTTCGCGAGGACGAAGAACCTTCAGCCGAGATACATCGGCCCCTTCCAGGTCCTGCTTGCAACGAGAACAGCAGTTCGTGTAGCTGGTCGCAAGCACTGGGTGCACGCATCCCATGTTAAGCGTGTACCTTTGCCACTTCCTTACGACGACTGGGTGAAGAAGGGAATTGGTGTCTCCGAGTCTGAACGCACACCAAAGTTCATCCCTTTCAGTGATGCCGAATTGATTACTGACACTCCGAAATCTGACTCTCCTCCTGAAAAGACTCCTTTGAACTCTGAACATTTGTCCCCTGCATCAGAAGAAACTCTGTCATCTGCGAACTTGAACACTGCAACAGATACCAGTGATACGCTATTTGCCGATCAAACAGTACCTGCGAAGCAAAGATATAATTTACGAAACCGTAAAATGGACAAATAAAGCAGGCAACTGCATATTGTGATATTTTGAAATATTGAACTTTTGCCTTCAGCCAGGAAGTTTGCTATTGTTTTATTGTTTTTGAAATTGCCTTGCCGTCTGGGTAGCCGTAGGGTCGTGGCTGTGTGCCTAGTTGAATCTGCGGGGGTCTGACACAAGGTCGATCTTTCTGTTAGTTCTGGGAACTCCCAGGGCTGATAGAGGCATTTTCATCTACGTACACATCATCAGTGGTCGCGAGCGGATTGTAGAAGATGGAGCTTCCTGCGCTGCAACGAGAAAATGTGATTTATGTTCGCAGAAACAGACTTTACAGAATTCTTCACAGCAAATGCTTTTTGATGCAATGTGCCATTACATTTCTAATTGTTTTGATAACGGTGGGTGGAATCGTTTTCGGTATAAGTTTGATTTATGTGCCAGTAACTACAGTACCTCCCCTTAATCCTGTCACTTCTACTGTTTCCTCTATACACTCTTTTCACTCGTTTCCTGAACATGAGCAAGCCCGACGCTCAGAATTCATTAATAACACTTTTGTACAGCTCTTGCACCAACACCAACTGGTAGTTAATACTACAGACTGCTGGGTGTGTGGCTTGATACCCCACACTATGGATAAAGGCATTCCCTATCTGGTTTTGCCTTTCAGCTACAATGGATCATTTCAGGCCCTTCAAACCATCTTTGCTTATGCCCTTGAAACCTATCCTCCGCGCCCCCCACGTTCCACTAAATATAACTCTGCCAACAAAGCCTTAGTCCAGGGAATTATTGACATGATCAAGGACGTCAATAATACTCCATCATACCCTAGAGACGAATTGCGAGTATATTTAAGTTGGAATTCTTCAGAGTATCGCCTTAGTTTGGGAGAAAGCAAGCGTAAAAGCTCAACTCCAGTCTGGGTCGTACCTCACCGAGGTCAGGTCTGTTTGCAAGGTAATGGGAGAAATCCGAGAGCTCAGCTAGGGAGGAGTGAGTGCGTTGAGACTTATGTGTTTCCGGCTAACTCTTCCCCTGCCTTTCTTACTGCTAGGGGTACCTACTTCATCTGTCGAGACAGAGCTTATACATGGTTGCCTGCCGACTTTTCAGGTACATGTTATATTGCTCGATTGTTGCCTCCAACATACACTGCTTCATCTGACTACCACAGAACTAGAGTAGCGAGAGGTGTCTTCAGCAAGGAAGATACCGCTGGTCAGGAAGCTGGAGACTTCTTCAAAGGCTTCCTTCCGTTCTGGGGGCCTATGGCCAATAGTAGAAACATACGTCAGCTAACACGGGTAGTTGAATCTACTATTACCGAAACTGCTGGTGCCCTTAGCAATTTGACAGCTGAGCTTCAGGCGGATAGACTCATGACGTTGCAGAACCGTATGGTTCTAGACGTTATACTTGCAGATCGAGGTGGGGTATGCAGAATGATCCAATCGAGCTGCTGTGTCTTTATTCCCAATAATGCTCCAACAGTCTATGAGGCGATCTCTAAGCTACACAAGATTTCCGACTCTATACACGTAGACAAGGGAAACTGGTCCTTCATGGAGTGGTTTTGGACTCTGATCTCAGCATGGGGATGGAAGGTTCTAATGGTCATTGGTGTCATCTTAGTATTCCTCTTCTCATGCTGCCTGATTATCCAGTGTGGTCCAGCCCTGTGTAGTCTTTGTGCTGCAACCTGTTTTAGGAAACCACCTGCGTTTGGAGAAAAGGCACGAGAAAGGATGATGATACAACAGCATGTCACTGACCTGATGAGCATAGAACTAGATTCTGACATAGACTGAGTAATTGCCTATGTAAGGGCAAAAGGAGGTCTGAGGTTCCGTGACGATTTGAACCTGTGTTTTCAATGTTGTCGGAAATACATAATATTGGTATCAGCGAACCGCAAATGATCCATTTAGCATATCCTGGTGTTTTCGCTACGATACGAGCAAGAGTACTCCTGTTATGAACACATTTCTGATCTACCCACGGCATCCATCTTAGATCATGGCAGCCATTTTGTGTTTCTTGCCCTCACATACGCAATAACCTCTGATCAATTCATTTCGATTAAGGACACGTAGCCTTAGCCGGAGATTCACCTCTTTCATGACACGTGCACCTTAAACCAGATCACGCTGTAGCTACATGACTCGACAAAGGCTGCCTCCTCTGCCCGAGGCCAGCCCAACTGAACTGGTTCTCGTGTCCATTGTCCCGATCATGATTAGGCGGCCGAAGCCGGTAGCCTTGCCCATTTACAACCCACAAACATCTCTTATCCCGCTTTTCTATCTTCCACACCTGGCTCCGTTCCTTTCTTTCCAAATCTTTATTAGGGGGAGGTAACGAAATTTACGATGAGGCGGTCCGGCTCTTGAATGCAATATTGACAAGGGATTGTGATTAACTAGTGGGAACCCCTCTTCGTAGATGTTTTGTACCAGATTTTATCAACGGTTCCTGTGTACGCCAAATATTTATTGCTTATGACACAAAGGTTTTGGGAATGTACCAACATGTGAAGAATTCGCCTGAAGGCCAAAATTTAGTATATAAGGAGCAACCCTCTTTGTACAATTTGAACAGGCTCCTAGATACTGCCCATGCGTAGTTTCTGTGACTTCTGTGTCCCTGCAGTAATAAACCTTTGGTCTTTGACGCCACCATTGAGAAGCCCGTGTTTCTGTTCATTTGCGCACCAAGGCAGGTGGAACTCCGGGGTCTTTGGGTGTTGTTCCCTGACACCTCTGGACGGAACCAAAAAGTCCAGAACTCCAGGTGGAGCCTTCCAGGCAACCCCCGGTTGCTCAGGTACACAACCCCCGTAGGACTAACGGGGCACCATCGCTCCTCCAGGGTCCAACACGAGGACCAACTGTCCATGCAGAGACTTTAAACCTGCTACATGAGGATAACATAGTTCCACATCTTCATCCGCTGGACACAGGTAAAAAGTAGGGGTCATTTACTAGCCCATGTGATATGTAATGAATGTCCTTTGGACAATTGGGAGACTAATGCCATCACTAAAGCGTCCTCTATTTGATTATAGGACAAGCTGTCAAATATCGAAAATTGTCTATGCAGAGACTGTAAGCCTGTCATATGAAGATAATATAGTTCTACATCTTCGTCCCCTGGACAAAGGTAATGACAAGTCCAGATTTCATTAAAGCCAAGCATCATTTATGATCTAATAGAGAGTGAGTCAATTGGCCACCCTATTATGTTTTTAGGTATCACTCAGTTACCTTGGGACTCCGAGTGAAGAATTCTACTTGATTCTCCATTTCTATTGGGTAAGCCATATTTGTTCTTGCCCTAGCAGATTGCGACATCATTACTGGTCGCAAGTCTATTGCAACAGCCTGATGTATATATTTACTTCATTTTCAGGGCTCACACTACTCCCTTGGTTGCCCAATGTTTTAGTCCTGATTAAGCATGGGCGAATTTTGCGAATCTCGTGTTCGCGAATTTTGCGGATTTGCGAATTGGTAATCCGCAAAATCCGCGAATTCTCGCGAATTTGCGGATTTTTTTTTTGTGTGTTCGCAAGTGTTTCTACCGGTTCGCGAGGATTTGGTACTAGTTCGCAATTGCGAACTTACTTGTCGGCTCGCAACGGTCGCGACTATGTTGTTTCTACTTCTGGTTCATCATCACAGCCTCCCAGCACCCTCTGTTTCACCACTGGCACCCTCTCTTTGACCCATGCCACCCTCTGTTACATCAATGCCACCCTCTGGTTCATCATCACTGTAGAAGATGGGGGGGAAAAGCAAGCCCACCTGCCCTGCTTGAACTGACATGAATTAATTTGGGGTTAGTTTATTAACAACACCTGCCCTGCCCCAACTGACAATAATGAATTAGGGGCTAATTAATGTGTCACTGAAAGAATTTCAAGTTCCAGCCTGGCACCTGCTTGTCTGCTCATTTAGCTGTAAATCAGGACCTTTGTGGCATACAGTTAAGGTCAGAGCAGGGTCACACAATAGTTGCAAGCAGGCAACCGAATTCTGGAGGGCCCCCTCAGGAAGCACTACAGAGAATCGTTACAAATCATGAGGTTGACCTTTTGCACCTGCTCATTGCTTTTGCTTTTGCTGAAATTGTTTTTCGGTTTTTTCGCGCTATTCGCGGGGCGCGGCGTCGTGCGAAACCGACCGCGGAAGCCGCCAATTCGTGCGAATGAGCATTTTATTTTTTTGCGGCTTGTTGTTTCGCGAGTTTTTTTGCAGTATTCGCGAGCCGCTTGCAGCGCAACACGCGAATTTACCCCAAGGTCGAGTACGGGCGCGGCCATTTTGTTTGCGTGACGTATTTCCGTTTCCGCCCGCTATGTATAATCTCGCGCAGTAAGCGCATTGCGAGTAGAGGTTCGCACGAGATCGCGCGGGAAATCTAGAGGTTCGCACGAGATCGCGAGGAAAATCTCGCGCGAACTTACTTTCGCGCTCGTGAACGGGCGCCGGCCATCTTGTTTTTCATTCATTTCCTGTGTCTGGGCATGGTGTTTAATCCTCTTGGTATCTTTGCCATCCTTTGCTTGTTTTCAGTTTTTTTTTTACGATTTTGCTTCTTATCTATCCCTCTCTTTTCCTAGCTGTATATTTTTGTCTTTTCTGCTATTTTTCTTTACTTTTAAACTACTTTTTTAAACTCTTTTCTTTTCTTCTTCCCTATCCTATTCTTTCTTAATTTTCTACTTCTTCCTACCTTACCTGCCCAGACCATGGTCAAGCCAGGCGCCGTGAAGCTGCCCAGGCACTTGAGGGCCGCAGCGGCGGCGGGGAGTAGTGCTGGACCCAGTGCCAGGACAGCATGCGGGAGATTGAGGGGGGAGCAGGTGACGCGATGGGAGATATTCAGCCCGGAGGAAGTGGGCGCGCTGGTCTACTTCGTCCAGCGCCGCCTGCCCAGGACCATCGCGGGAGGCGGCAGGATCGCGGCCGGCGGCTACAACATGCGGGAGCGCCGGAAGCGGTGGGAGAAGGTGTGCTGGGCCATATCCCACCTCTACAGGGTCCAGCGCACCTACAGCCAGGTCACCCATCGCTGGACGGACCTCCTGGACCGCGAGCGCGACCTGCTGGACCAGCTCGGCTTGGAGATCCCCGGGCTTGGTGAGTAGTAGTAGCCATTTAATCACTCACTACTATGATGTTTTCTCCTGCTCTGTGTTGTTGTATTGCAAATATTTGTTTTTTACATGGAGCAAGCCAATAATGCCGCTGATGACGATTACATTGTAGTTAAATTATATTTCAAAATCTTCTGTGCATTTCAGGTGCACTGCTCTCCTTCTCAGTGGCGTTGCTACTATGCTTATTTGTTTTCTATTTCGTGGTCTCATTGGCCTGAGTAACTATTATGTATGAGTGTACTTTACAGAACTGCGTAATGCTAGACACTAGGGGGCAGATTACATTTACAAGCCCCTTGCGCCACGTTTACGTTGCCTTGCGTGACGCAACAGCGGCGTAAACGTGCCGCATCCCTGCGAGTCATTTACGACATGACGCATCTAGGGAGATGCGTCACGTTATAAAGCCATGGGCCTGCACCACAATGGGTGCGTTCCTAGTACGTAGGGTGGGCGGTCCGGCGGCTGTGCGCCTCGCAAAATTGCCTGCGTGAAATCTACAAGATTTAACGCAGGCCCTTCTGCGACGCTGCTACGTCAATTCAATTCCTTATGTCTGCTCGAAGCAGGCGAAAGGACTGACACAGCATGTTAAGTATTGGGTGGCCCTGAGCATTACTGGAGTTGCATTGCGTTGGCGACGTGACTCCAGCGATGCGCCGCTCGTACGTGACAAGATGCGTCACGCAAGTGCCTACCCTTGCGCCAGGGCGCGCCGCATTGTAAATGAGGCGCATCTGCCGTGTCGCAAGGGTAGTTTTGCGTGATGCATTTGATCTGGCGCATCTCTGGAGATGCGCCAGAACGCGTAAGTAAGTATGCCCCTAAGGCGGCGGATGCTGTTCAACAGGGCCAGGATCGGGCAGGCGAGGGCTCCTCTGCTGGCCCCAGTAAGTTTTCATTTTAGACTAGTACCTATTTTTCCTAGCGTTCCTCATTTGACTTTTTTCAAAATTGTCTTTGCTCTTCTTGTAGACTGTATCTAAATTCTTATCCTGCCTCTACTATGACTCCCTGTGGTATTACTAGATTATTCTTATTAGTCTGTCTGTGTAGCTAACTAAGATTGCACGGTTGGCGAAACTCCCATGATTCTAGTCAGCAATAGCTCTATCAACTTAGTGCAGTCCTCTGGGATTGTCCATAATGTCTTTTGAAGTGTTCTATCTGGACTCATGCTTGCAAAAATTGCAAAACCTTTCGCTCAGTCACTCTAGTCTGGACCAAAATACACAGATTGTATTTAAGTTTAAAAGCTTTATTAAAAGTAAACACATTTATTAAAATGAAGTCATAATAAAACTAAACGTTTAACTGATAATGGAAAAGTGGTTAGTGCTGACGATTAATTGAAGACATTTCTTGTGGTCGAGCCGAGCTCTCACCTGGTTTCAACTTGATCTTGTTGTTAGAGGTCCATCTTCTGTCTGTGTGGAGAAAAATGGTGCGTGTTAAAAAAACAGCCTTCATCAGTTGTGCCAAAAAGTGCAGCAAGACAACCTTCCCTAGAAAAAGGGACATTTTTTTTAACTTTAACGTAGACAGTCACAAATTACATTGTTTTCACATGTCTTCATTCCTAGACCAAAGACTAGTGAGTGCTTTTTTAATTTCAAATCATATTTTATTTTATTAAACAATAATAGAAGTGATAACAGAGATGATAGCGGCAAGAAAGCATCAGAAGAATTACAGTCATGTTACAAAAATACCGCAACCAGACATGGGTTATTTACACAAAACCATACGTATACAGTAAAGGAAAATAAAGTACCATCCTTGCATTCTCATATTTGTACATAGTTCCGTAGAGCCCTCCGTCTAAATCAAGTCATGTAACACCATTTATGTTTCATCATTCCTGCTGCACGATTCTAAGGTTGTCAAGCCCGTGAGCCCAAGATATAGCCATTACAGTTCACGCAACATGTAGCCCATAATTCACTGAGTACAGACCCCATCGTTTGGAACTTCAAGGTGGGTCAAAGGTGAAGGAGGCTCGGTCCAATGAAGACCATAATTTTTTGTTGGTGACCTGCCATGGTGATGAGTGTAACGCGGGGTTGTCAGTGCCCCTAATGCAGGACAGCCATTCCCTCCAGGCATTGAAGGAGACCTCACCCGTTGATTTCCAATTGCACAGGATCACCTTACATGCTAGAGTTAGTAGGAGGTCCAGGAGCTGGCGGTCATGGTCACTCTTTAGTGATGGATCTAATGCCCCTAGGAGAATGTAGATGAATTCCCTCGTAGGATGTATGTGGAGCGTGTGTCCAATGTAGTCAAAGATTTTTGCCCAGAAGGCGTGAAGCAAGGGGCAATCAAACAGCATGTGCGGAAGGTCACCAATACCAGAGGAGCAGTTCCAGCAATTCGGTGTATCCCGCAGGCCAACCTTAAATAGCCTCTGTGGGGTCCAAAATGCTCTGTTAATAATCATATATTTGGTCTGTGATAGTATCGGTGATACCTTGTGTGTGAGTGCTGTTGCATGTATCCTGACCCAGTCTATACTTATGCCAGTGTTGTTTGTTTCTGATTCCCATTTTAACTCATTGCGCCTCATTGACTTGCTGGCCGTTGGCGCGAGTAGTTTATATATTTTAGAGACAAAATGTCCAGAGGATTGAAAGTGGGGTAGCATAGTTTTTAGCCAAGGCTTCACTAGTTTGAATGTTTTAGCGGATAAGGCTGATTTTAGCTTTAAGAAGGCAAAAAAGTCGATCGGCAACAGGGAGTGTCTAGCCTGTAGAGTCGAGAATGGCAATGGCATATTATTTTCGTATAGATCAGAGACCACATTAAGACCTTTATCTGACCAGTGGTCCCATACGATAGGTGATCCACTAATTTTAATGGACGGGTTACGCCATAAGGACGCAGAGGAGGAATTGTGGATTCGTTGACCAGTGGCATGAACGCGATCTAACCGCAGGAGGGCTCTCTTGGTATTGAGTATGATGTATTTAGAGTTCGTGAGATGTGAGAGGTCCATTGTTAGGACTGCAGAGAGCGGGGCTTTGCCTATAATGGAATTTTCAATATTGATCCATAAGGGCGTGTAGACAGGGTCCTCGATAAACCAGGAGGCTCCCTGCTTACAGAGAAAGGCGGTCTGGTAATTTCTGAAATTTGGCAATCCTAATCCCCCTTTAAGCTTTGGAAGTTGCAATTTTTTCATGGCAATTCTCGGTTTCTTCCCGACTAGTGAGTGCTTTATTCTAACATTCTTAAATGTACTTTGTAGGTGGAACATCTGGTTATGGGGCCAGTGTGGAGGTGGTGGTGCTCGACACGGAGGCGGAGGGCGATTCTTCAGGGGAGGAGGCGGCGGCTGTGAGAGTTGAGACGGTGGTGGTGGCGGCCAGAGGTAAGCTCTTATATATTCCTTACTTATTGAGATTGAATACTAGCTGGGAAGGCAAGAATATGAGATGCATGGCTGGGTGAATGATGAAGCAATGATGGGTGGAAGGACAACAGCCTGGGTGGGTGACACAGAAACTGTATGTGTCCATATACCTGGATCATGCTACTATCTGACTCTTAGATAGCATATGTGTATCTAGAGCAGGGGTACTCATAGTACGGCCCGCGGGCCGGTGGTGGCCCGGCAAGCCTTCCTTGTCGGTGCGCAGACCTTGCAGACAATCACTGCTCCCCCGGCCCCCACAGAGCAGAGGCTTTTTTGTATTTCACCTGTTAGTGCCCCTGCATCTCCACTCTGACAATCACTGCTCCCCCGGCCCCCACAGAGCAGAGTGGAGATGCAAGGCCACAAAGAGGTGAAATAGAACAAAGCCTCTGCTCTGTGGGGCCGGGCAAGCAGTGATTGTCAGGGTGGAGAAGCAGGGGCGCTACAACAAACAAAGCCTCAATAATATGTTAATGGTCTTTTAAAGACCTGTTAAGTACTTTGGTGTTGTTGTCTGTGTGTGCGCGTTGAGGAAGCGGTCTCAACCCGGGCTGAAGGCTGACACAGATAGACACACACACAGTGAGATGACAGAGGGGGAGGGAGAGGGAGGGCAGGAGGGAGAGAGAGATGGAGAGGGAGGGCAGGAGGGAGAGCAGGAGGGAGAGAGATGTATGTAAATGCTGGGTCTGGTGGCTCAGTGGATGAGGGCATCTGCTGCAGGGACCTGTGTGCAACCTCATGGTCACAAGTTATCGTTTTGCTTTAGCCCCGCCCCCTCTGACTCCGCCCCCACCAGTGCGGCCCTCGGCCCCAAACTACACTGTAAATGTAGCCCCTGAGAGAAAGTTTGTGAGTACCCATGATCTAGAGAGAGTAGACGGTCAGTGGATGAACTAAGTGTAACTTTGAAGAGCATGTAACACTGCACCCGCACGTCCGTTCCAGTGTAGGAAAGGCAAGGAAAAGAACTTTTAATTTTGTCCAAATACTACCATCAATAGTAGCAGTAGTTTGTATTGCAAGCACTGCATAGATCCGGTTATTACGGTGGCCACTCCCTACCTCTCTTAATAAGTTTAGTAGTACTCAGTCATTCATGTGTGGATGTATCACTGGTCACTCAATAAAAAGCAAAGCACCTAAAGTCATCCCATATATAAGCAAAAACATCCCATGTGAAGTGATAGATAATCAGATTATTTATCTTCTTCAATTTTCCATTTCTAGTACTCATTTCCACTGTAGGGTGAAAGTTAAATTAATTAAGCAGTAGCCCTTGAGTTGTAACAGAGTCTTCTCAGTGCCACCCGTAATAGAAAAGTAAGAGCTTCACCACCTGCATGTACTGGACGGGTACAGTAACGCAACGCATGTCTAGGTCACTCCTCATGGCGTGCGTCTCTTTTTCTCGGGTGCAAGTTTACTGCGCTGGCATTATGCCGGCTTGCAGAAGATAACGTACCAATTTTCCAAAACAAGAGACAAGAAGAAGAATAAGACTGGTGTACTTTCATAGTCGACTCCAATGGAAGTCCATAGTGCTCGTAGAATTTGTTCCTTAAACTCCCACTAATGTTAGAGCAAGGATGAAGAAGTGTGAGGTTAGATAGATACTGGCCTCAATAGTTATGTAATGCGTTTGCAAGTTGCTAGTTGTAGTGCAACACAAATTTCTGCTGAATGATTGAGTTAATCTTAAAGAGCATTGGTTACAGACTATGTCTTTCTTCCTTCATATAGGTTCTCCTTCCAAACGAACAAGGAGGAAGGAGCTGGCTAGAGCGGCCCAGCAACGGAGGATCGATGCCACTGTGGCCGAATATCGGCGGCTGGTGGCCCTGGAGGACGAAGAAAGTGTGCAGTCGACCACAACAACTACGTCGTCTGCATCGGCCTCCGTTCCCCCACGGGCTGCCAGTGCCACCCAGCACAGTGGTCCACCCAGACTGAGCCGGGCTGCCAAAGCCAAACGCCACCGCCGAGTAGCAAGGACAACAGCTACAGCTTCCTCTCACAGCCGTTGCACCTACAAGGCATTGAAGGCACGCCTGCGCCGCAGTACCCTGATGGTGTCCCGCCTCCAGCAGGAGCTCCACCACTTTTCCAACCAGTTGGAGGGGCTCCGCGTAGAGCACGCCTTGCTCCACCAGGAGCATGATGCCCTGGCCCAAAAAGTTGACAGCATCCACCCATAGTGTCCCTTGCCCCTTTTTTAGAGACTTTTGGGGGGTGGGAATTGGGAGTTGGGTTTTTGGGGACTTTTGAAGGACAATCGTTGGGGTTAGGGAGGGTCTTGCGGGAGATTATTTTGTTAGGGATATAAATATACTTTTTCAAACTTTATCTGAGCATACCCGTTTCTTACTGCTTGCCTGGTGGGTGGGGGTTTAACGTTGACTTTGTTTTCCTGAAAGTTTAGTTCCATTTTCTTCCTTTAAGTGTAAATGCCCAAATGTTTTCAACACTAAGTGCCTCTCACAGACTAAGTGAAGTGAATCCAAGAGTCCTAGGACTTTAGTAGTACTACCTTCAGTCTCTCGTCTCTCGTACTAACACTCCATTATACCCCCAAACCACCAAACGCTTATCTCACCTGTAATTTGTGTTTGAAAGTAGGGCTAGACCCAGGGCTGGCTCCACGGGAAACAGCGAATATGGTTGGCAATCTTGGTCGGATAAAATTTCCTCATAGCGGTGGTACTAGTGGTGTGACACAGTGGCAGTTGCATGCCTATGAAAAAAAAGAAAATGAAATCTGGTTTGTTCTCCTGAGCAATTCAACGGTACAACTGAGAATATAGCAGGTGACAGAAGTACAGTTGAACAGTGCCACATTGTAGCCTAACAAATGGTAAAGTATAACTACTAATTCGGTTGAAGTTCTTTCACATTAGCAATGGTTCTTTGTCAAGCAGAGTAAGAATATATCCTCGGATTTCTTCACCAGCCTGTTGCTATCACCTTATCCTCCCCAGCAAGTGTGTGGATTTATTGCTGTCATTTAGTCACACATCAATCAAAACCACACAGCCCGGGGGAAGAGGGTTAGGGTTCGAAAAATGGATGGGTACGGGGGTTTTTGGGAAAGGTTTTGGGAGACAAGAAAAAATAGCACAGCATAGACAAACAATTGTGAACATAAACAAATCTTTGGGTACAAACCTATCCATCAATCTTTGAAAGTGCATGCACTACTGCATGCATGTCAGTGAAAAGTAAGTAGTACATTCGACAACTGTGGAAGAAAGAATGCGACAGTACAGGGCCTGTGTGGAATTATTGATAACGATATTCAACATAAGGTCTCTGTAGCCAGATACCCGAGAGCCTTGCTGGTCACTATAAATCCATTCACAACAACACTCAATTGGGTTGGTCTGGAAGGTATAGTAGATAGAAAAGGAGAAATTGCTTTTTTTCTAGGTGTCCCCTCACTCACCAGGGTTGCCCCTTGGTGACATGCTTCATCATTGGGGCCATCCCAGTCCTCTACGGCCTGGGGCGTGCTGCGACTTGCGAATTACGTAGGAGCACTTACAAATGACTATGTGTGGTGCAGATGTGATAGTGGAGTGGACTAAGTGATGTGTTAAGGGATCAATTTAGAAGCAGAGAGAGATCCAAGAAATGCAGTCACAGTCAGAGAAAAAGGCAAGGGATACTGTATCTATGTGGTTGTAGTGGTCCTGTTGGAAGTGGTAAGTAAGTTGCCTGCAGAAAAAAAATCCTCCTATTAGCGGCACTCCTCCATTGCAGCCGACGCTTCGTCCATCGATGTTGGTCACCAGAAGACACCCTGTAAAAAAAAGCACAGCATAGACAAACAATTGAACATAAACAATTCTTTGGGTACAAACCTATCCATCAATCTTTGAAAGTGCATGCACTACTGCATGCATGTCAGTGAAAAGTAAGTAGTACATTCGACAACTGTGGAAGAAAGAATGCGACAGTACAGGGCCTGTGTGGAATTATTGATAACGATATTCAACATAAGGTCTCTGTACTTAGCCAGATACCCGAGAGCCTTGCTGGTCACTATAAATCCATTCACAACAACACTCAGTGGGGTTGGTCTGGAAGGTATAGTAGATAGAAAAGGAGAAATTGCTTTTTTTCTAGGTGTCCCCTCACTCACCAGGGTTGCCCCTTGGTGACATGCTTCATCATTGGGGCCATCCCAGTCCTCTACGGCCTGGGGCGTGCTGCGACTTGCGAATTACGTAGGAGCACTTACAAATGACTATGTGTGGTGCAGATGTGATAGTGGAGTGGACTAAGTGATGTGTTAAGGGATCAATTTAGAAGCAGAGAGAGATCCAAGAAATGCAGTCACAGTCAGAGAAAAAGGCAAGGGATACTGTATCTATGTGGTTGTAGTGGTCCTGTTGGAAGTGGTAAGTAAGTTCCTGCAGAAAAAAAATCCTCCTATTAGCGGCACTCCTCCATTGCAGCCGACGCTTCGTCCATCGATGTTGGTCACCAGAAGACACCCTGTAAAAAAAGCACAGCATAGACAAACAATTGAACATAAACAATTCTTTGGGTACAAACCTATCCATCAATCTTTGAAAGTGCATGCACTACTGCATGCATGTCAGTGAAAAGTAAGTAGTACATTCGACAACTGTGGAAGAAAGAATGCGACAGTACAGGGCCTGTGTGGAATTATTGATAACGATATTCAACATAAGGTCTCTGTACTTAGCCAGATACCCGAGAGCCTTGCTGGTCACTATAAATCCATTCACAACAACACTCAGTGGGGTTGGTCTGGAAGGTATAGTAGATAGAAAAGGAGAAATTGCTTTTTTTCTAGGTGTCCCCTCACTCACCAGGGTTGCCCCTTGGTGACATGCTTCATCATTGGGGCCATCCCAGTCCTCTACGGCCTGGGGCGTGCTGCGACTTGCGAATTACGTAGGAGCACTTACAAATGACTATGTGTGGTGCAGATGTGATAGTGGAGTGGACTAAGTGATGTGTTAAGGGATCAATTTAGAAGCAGAGAGAGATCCAAGAAATGCAGTCACAGTCAGAGAAAAAGGCAAGGGATACTGTATCTATGTGGTTGTAGTGGTCCTGTTGGAAGTGGTAAGTAAGTTGCCTGCAGAAAAAAAATCCTCCTATTAGCGGCACTCCTCCATTGCAGCCGACGCTTCGTCCATCGATGTTGGTCACCAGAAGACACCCTGTAAAAAAAAGCACAGCATAGACAAACAATTGAACATAAACAATTCTTTGGGTACAAACCTATCCATCAATCTTTGAAAGTGCATGCACTACTGCATGCATGTCAGTGAAAAGTAAGTAGTACATTCGACAACTGTGGAAGAAAGAATGCGACAGTACAGGGCCTGTGTGGAATTATTGATAACGATATTCAACATAAGGTCTCTGTACTTAGCCAGATACCCGAGAGCCTTGCTGGTCACTATAAATCCATTCACAACAACACTCAGTGGGGTTGGTCTGGAAGGTATAGTAGATAGAAAAGGAGAAATTGCTTTTTTTCTAGGTGTCCCCTCACTCACCAGGGTTGCCCCTTGGTGACATGCTTCATCATTGGGGCCATCCCAGTCCTCTACGGCCTGGGGCGTGCTGCGACTTGCGAATTACGTAGGAGCACTTACAAATGACTATGTGTGGTGCAGATGTGATAGTGGAGTGGACTAAGTGATTTGTTAAGGGATCAATTTAGAAGCAGAGAGAGATCCAAGAAATGCAGTCACAGTCAGAGAAAAAGGCAAGGGATACTGTATCTATGTGGTTGTAGTGGTCCTGTTGGAAGTGGTAAGTAAGTTGCCTGCAGAAAAAAAATCCTCCTATTAGCGGCACTCCTCCATTGCAGCCGACGCTTCGTCCATCGATGTTGGTCACCAGAAGACACCCTGTCCACTGCCTGCCTGATGCTGAATTGTGGCTCGCTACTGTGAAGCCTGACTCCATCCTTTTTTCCCCATTGCAGAGACTGAAACCCGGCCTGTAATTATTCAACGAAAAACAGGAAGTGATATAATATTACAACACCACTGATAAATAAATATAAGGTATGTAGGCTGTGGAGTGCAAAAAGTCACAATTTGATTTTCCTAGTAGACAGTACAATATTTTTGAAAGTGCGTACTCTGAGTCACCTTTTGAAGGATAAATAAGTATGGGCAAATTAATGTAGCGGATCTTGCCCCTCAAGCTAGGTGTACTGTAAACTGTGTTTTAGAACAAAATTAGATCTTCCTGGCAGTGCTCCCACCCAGACCCTTACTAAAGCCAGTCGCAAAAATGTAGCAGACCCCCAATCAAATCTCAAAAAACGAGGCCTAGCAGAAAACTGGTGACAAAACTTACTTTGAAAGTAAAAGTAGCCCGAAGTACCCCCTTCCTAATTACCCCTTACCCACCGTGGATTGCATTCAAACCACTTGCAAGCAACCAAGCAAAAGTAGCCATAGCCAGCATCGCTCCAAGACTCGAAATCCCCCCCACTCAAACACATGCAATAGAAATACTGCTAACCCTAACGAACCCTAAGTTAAGAATAGTGGCAAAGGCTTTCTTTAACGATGCCAAATCCCCCCTTTCCCACCATGGATTTTCTTCAAATGACTTGCAACCAAAATTACACATTCTCACGAGTGCTCTAAGACCCCAGAACTCAGTTGCAAAAATCTAGAACACCCCGAATCCTGCTGCTAGGGCTAACCCTAACGAACCCTGAGTTACAAAAAGTGCCAAAAGGCTTTTCCGCGAGGATTTTGTCCCAACCACTTCTACCCGGTATTAGACCTTCCCAGGAATGCCCCAAGACACGCCAACCCACCCGCCAAGAAGCATAACACCCCCAAACAGGCCAAAAGCATAATCTCATACTTGCAATATTTCTCGGCCTTCGGTCCAAACGCGCTGCGTAGCTAGGCCATAAGTCGGGGTTGCCACAACGGATTTCCTGAAAAGCAAATGCAATCAAGATTAGAGTGTCCCAGCAGTGCGCCCAGACCCCGAAACCCACCCACAAACACCAGGAAGCCCCCCAAACAGGCCCCCGAAAACGCTACATTGAGCAAAATGTCAGAAATAGCCAAAAAAAAATCGGCCTGGATTTTGTCCCAACCACTTCTACCCGGTATTAGACCTTCCCAGGAATGCCCCAAGACCCGCCAACCCACCCGCCAAGAAGCATAACACCCCCAAACAGGCCAAAAGCAAAATCTCATACTTGCAATATTTCTCGGCCTTCGGTCCAAACGCACTGCGTAGCTAGGCCATAAGTCGGGGTTGCCACGACGGATTTCCTGAAAAGCAAATGCAATCAAGATTAGAGTGTCCCAGCAGTGCTCCCAGACCACGAAACTCACCCACAAACAGACGGAACCCCCCTAAGAGCACCTCAAAGGCAAGCAAGTCATCAAAAACACACAAAAAATTCCGCCTGGGATTTGGTCCAAAACACTTTTATCCGGTATTAGAGCTACCCAGCAATGGCCCCAGAGCCGTCAACCCAGGAGAAAACGAGTAGAAGACCCCCAAACAGCCAAAGAGCAAAAGTACAAAAATGGGGACTTAGTCAATTTTTCACAAATTTCCCAAATCACTCCGCGCGCGCTCTGCAGCTAGGCCCTAACTCCCCTCTGCCACCATGGATTTGCTTCAAACCTCTTGCAAAGTAAAGTATATATAGCCAGCAGTGCGCCCAGACCCCGAAACCCACCCACAAACACCAGGAAGCCCCCCAAACAGGCCCCCGAAAACGCTACATTGAGCAAAATGTCAGAAATAGCCAAAAATAAAATCGGCCTGGATTTTGTCCCAACCACTTCTACCCGGTATTAGACCTTCCCAGGAATGCCCCAAGACCCGCCAACCCACCCGCCAAGAAGCATAACACCCCCAAACAGGCCAAAAGCAAAATCTCATACTTGCAATATTTCTCGGCCTTCGGTCCAAACGCACTGCGTAGCTAGGCCATAAGTCGGGGTTGCCACGACGGATTTCCTGAAAAGCAAATGCAATCAAGATTAGAGTGTCCCAGCAGTGCTCCCAGACCACGAAACTCACCCACAAACAGACGGAACCCCCCCTAAGAGCACCTCAAAGGCAAGCAAGTCATCAAAAACACAAAAAAAATTCCACCTGGGATTTGGTCCAAAACACTTTTATCCGGTATTAGAGCTTCCCAGCAATGGCCCCAGAGCCGTCAACCCAGGAGAAAACGAGTAGAAGACCCCCAAACAGCCAAAGAGCAAAAGTACAAAAATGGGGACTTAGTCAATTTTTCACAAATTTCCCAAATCACTCCGCGCGCGCTCTGCAGCTAGGCCCTAACTCCCCTCTGCCACCATGGATTTGCTTCAAACCTCTTGCAAAGTAAAGTATATATAGCCAGCAGTGCGCCCAGACCCTGAAACCCACCCACAAACACCAGGAAGCCCCCCAAACAGGCCCCCGAAAACGCTACATTGAGCAAAATGTCAGAAATAGCCAAAAAAAAATCGGCCTGGATTTTGTCCCAACCACTTCTACCCGGTATTAGACCTTCCCAGGAATACCCCAAGACCCGTCAACCCACCCGCCAAGAAGCATAACACCCCCAAACAGGCCAAAAGCAAAATCTCATACTTGCAATATTTCTCGGCCTTCGGTCCAAACGCACTGCGTAGCTAGGCCATAAGTCGGGGTTGCCACGACGGATTTCCTGAAAAGCAAATGCAATCAAGATTAGAGTGTCCCAGCAGTGCTCCCAGACCACGAAACTCACCCACAAACACCAGGAAGCCCCCCAAACAGGCCCCCGAAAACGCTACATTGAGCAAAATGTCAGAAATAGCCACAAAAAAATCGGCCTGGATTTTGTCCCAACCACTTCTACCCGGTATTAGACCTTCCCAGGAATGACCCAAGACCCGCCAACCCACCCGCCAAGAAGCATAACACCCCCAAACAGGCCAAAAGCAAAATCTCATACTTGCAATATTTCTCGGCCTTCGGTCCAAACGCGCTGCGTAGCTAGGCCATAAGTCGGGGTTGCCACGACGGATTTCCTGAAAAGCAAATGCAATCAAGATTAGAGTGTCCCAGCAATGCTCCCAGACCACGAAACTCACCCACAAACAGACGGAACCTTCCCTAAGAGCACCTAAAAGGCAAGCAAGTCATCAAAAACACAATAAAAATTCTTCCTGGGATTTGGTCCAAACCACTTTAATCCGGTATTAGAGCTTCCCAACAATGGTCCCAGAGCCGTCAACTCACCTGCAAAGAGGTACAACAACACCCCCACAAGTGCTGAGTCTTTCTTCATTGGGCGTAAACCAGCCCTCTGGTTTGATGGAAAGAGGAGTCTGGAGGAGGAGGATAGAGGAGCATGTTCTTCTGAACTTGTGAACCTGAGGAATGCAGACTGCGGCAACTTCAAATTAATTAGCAAACCAGCGACGACAGTTCTGCTGATGGGCTTGATTTTGTGATTATCTGATTAAAGTTTGAAATATATTAACTGTGCACAACAAAGAAAGACAGACACACAGGAATAAAAGTGAATAGGGACGAAAAAGAAAGTTATTGATTCGTTGTCTCATTTTCAGGGCTCGGTATCACGGTCCAGGAATGAGAATAAGGCTTCGTCATCATACTCTGCGAATTCAGGCAGGGTGAGCTCAGTGTCACCTGACAGAGTAGAAATTCCCTCATCTATGTTGCTGGCCACCTCCTCTTCATCCGGCACGCTCTCTCGTACTCTGAAATCTGGTGGTATGAGGTGCTGATTCATCTTGATCATTGTTAACCTCTCCACATTTTTGGGCGAGAGGCGGCTCAGTTTGGGAGTTACAATGCCACCAGCAGCACTGAAAACCCGTTCAGAAGACACGCTTGCGAGTGGGCAAGACAAGTAGTTTAAAGCCAGGTTGGTGAGCTGTGGCCACAATTCTTTTTTCCCATGCCAATACGCCAATGGGTCAGAATTAACATAGACCTCTGTTGAGTCATTCAGATAGTCCTTCACCATCGACTCAAGGTCCTCATCCAAGGTTCCTCCACTTTGCTTAGCTCTTGCTGTGCCTCTGACCTTTTGAGAACCAAACCCACGCAGAGCTAGCCAATCCTCTTCAGCCTCCAATGTTTCTGTTGTGTTTCGTGCAGATTATCCGGTTGCCGGTGTCTTTAACGGCTGAGAGGTCACTTGTGCCACAGCCACAGGTGCAGAAGTGGATTGTTTTGACTGGGGATGGCCTGCTGATGTACTGCCATTTCCTTCAATTTCCAGCCGTTCTGTTTCAAACCTCTTGGCTGACAAGGCTAGCCAACGTTTGTACTTTGGAACATGTTCATCATCAAAAGGAAAGAATGCTTGGCCTGCCAGCGCCTTTTTGTAGCGTGGATCCAGAATAGTAGCACAAATGTAATGCTGTTCTGAGTGGATCTTTTTAAGACGTTCATCACCTTGTAGGAGCTCTAATAATTGCTCAGCCAGAAGCAAAGAGTCTTGGTTTTTGTCATCTTTTTCAAACACAGAACACACCTCCTTCAGTTGGTCCTCCAGCATGTACAACAATGGGATAGCTTTTCCCAAATTAGAGTCCTCCTTGCTGACTGCACGCGTGAAGAACTCAAAAGGACGAAGCATGCGTGTCAGGCTTTGAACTATGTTCCATTGCGGCCCACCCATCCTCAGCTCCTCTGTACCCTCTGTAAGGAAATATTGATCGAGTTCCGTATACTGCTCATACAGACGCTCAAGCATGTAGAAGGTTGAGTTCCAACGTGTTACCACCTCCTGGATGAGTGCTTTCACTGGCATTTGACGTTGATATAGCAGGCTCCTCAGCTGCTTCCGGGCCTTAAAAGAATGGCTGAAATGCTTGCACATTTTTCGGCAGGTGTCCAATACACTGTACGCTGCACTGGCTTTATTAGCCAAGAATTTTTGGACAACCAGGTTTATACAGTGCGCCAAACACGGCACTCTGAAATAGTAACCGTCCCTCATGGCCTTAACTATATTGGCGCCATTGTCCGTGGAAACATAACCAACCCGGCGTTTTAGTGGGGACAGCCAGTTAAGGACCTTTGTGTTAAAGACATCCAAAATGTTTTCTGCTGTGTGACGTTTCTCCAAACCAAACATGGCTAGTGTTGCATGTTTCCGAGCAGCTTTAAAAACAATGTTCGTGTCAACACCTGTGTTTAGCTTTGCTTTAGCCCCTGAAAAAGAGACCCAGTGTGCAGTGATGCACATGTAATCAGCGCCTGCGCCACTGGTCCACATGTCTGTTGTCAGATGTATAGTGTGAACAGCACTCTTCTGCAAAGCTGCCCCAATCTCCTTCAGAACATCTTCATGTAGTGCTGGAACCGCAACTCGGGCAAAATCGAACCGGCTAGGAACCTTCCATTTAGGGCAGAGCGCTGCCACTAATTCTAGAAAACCAACCCCTTCTACAAAAGAAAAAGGGAGAAGGTCCAGAGCTAGCATTTTAGCCAGCTTAGTATTATACAGACGCGTCATTGGGTGGTTGCGTTCATATTGCGCTTCTGTAAACAACATCTTTTTAATGTTGCCCTGGACCAAGGATTTACGGGATGATGATGATATCTTCGACCCAGTTACGCTCGCTGATGAACTTTTCCGCATTGATGTCTCACTCTCTCCCACACTCTTAGTGTGGCTCACATGGGGTGTGCTGCTGACAGGGGTACTGGGTGTAAGTGAAGTGTTTGAATCGTCTTCTTCCTCCTCGTCATTATCAGATGAAACAGCATTACGTGCAATTCCGGCTTCCTCGATCGCCTGTAGGTGCGCAAACCATTTGACAGCGTGCTTTCTTTCAAGATGACCTCTCTGGCCTCCGATCCCATAGTTGGAACCCAACTTACCACTACTAACTCGAAGCTTACACATGCTACAAATGGCTACGGTTTCATTTTTTGGGCAAACACTAAAGAAGTCCCAAACTGCAGACTTGAAATGTCTTTGGGGGCCGGAGGAGGCGGCGATACTGGTGGTGGTGGTCCTGCTGCTAATGCCAGATGAAGTGGAGGATGTGGATTGCCGAACTTCAGTACGTTTTGCACTTTCACCACCACGAATTGAGGTCGAGGACGAGGTGGGTACCTTCTTGCGAGGAAGAAATATGGAAGCGGTAGGTTTTGGTGTACTACTTAACTCCAAATCTAATGATTCCATTTCCATTGCCTCCTCGCCGACATCATCATCACGCTCAGCAGCTTCTCGGGATAGGGTCAAAATGTCTCTTTGCTGCATGCCCGGTGGGGCTGCAGTGACCTTTGTGATGACTGGCTCGTCGTCATCGTGAGAGGCTTCATCACCAGCAGTATCTGTCACTTCTTGTTGAGCCTCATCACACTCCATAGGTATGAGTTTTTGGACGACCTTCCTTTTACGCTTAGGTACCTGTGTCAGATCATGGTGTGCCTCACTGTCAGACCGCAGTTGTGGTTCCCAAGACAGATCACTTGCATCAGAACGAGGTGGGCTTGAAGAAGATGTAGACACCCCCCTTGATCTTTTCCTTGCTAGGGATGTGGAAGACAATGAATGATCATCAGGAGGAGTGGCTTCCAATGATACCTCGGCTTCATTGTCGATTTCCTGATGTGCCCCTACTTCGGGAGGAACAACTATTGTGGGCACTTGTGAACCTCCATGCACCTTTGCTTGCGCATCTCCTTTTGCTGCCTCTCCTTCCACATGTACTTGGGCGTGTACTTGCACATGGTGTTGTTGTTGCGGCTGTGGTTGTTCAACACTTGTCAGATGAGTTACAACAACCTGTGTTGATTCAGGGACATTGCTGCTACTTTCTTGCGATGAGCCAACATCACTGGTCGATGGTGATTGGAGAAGTACACTGACTGCCTCTGAAGCACTCAAGGGCTTTGACTTAAGTTGGCGTGGTGGTGGAGGCACTGAACCCAATGGAGCAGGGGTGCTGCTCCCAGCTTGGTCCCCAGCAGATCCTGCTGCTGCAGGCGTACTTTATTTTTTTCTCCCAAAAAACGTGGCGGGTGGCACACCAGCCTCCTTGGTAACTTGCTTCTTCTGCTCCTTACTAGCAACTTTCTTGCTAGAGGAGCTACGAAGACCTTTTTTTGGGGCCATCTTCTTCAGAGCAGGTCAGACAGCAGGCCGCAGTTGCACAAATTGTAGAGTTGTCTGAGGCCAGACGTGACGTCGCGTGACGTTATGCTGCACACACACACCGCTGCAGGACTTCTTCCTGGCACTGGTGGTTCTCTTGAGTCTTGTGCACCTAAAAAAAATGGAAGACAGAGGAACATCAGTTCAGTTATACAGCACAAAAAAATCGAAAAACACTGCAAAATCAGCACAATCCCAATCCATCCATGCCCTCCATAATGTTTAAATTCAAGACAACCCACAGAAAGACTAGGCCCATGCAAGACTCACTACCCCTGGGCATAAATAAAGGTTGAAAAGTAGGCAAAATGGTTGCAGGCCTAACAACAAAGCCTGCATTCAAAATGGCCACTTGCCTGCCAGCACATGGCCAGTGCCTGTAGCTGCACTCAAAATGGTCACCAGCCACATGGCCTGTCCCTCCCCATGAACACCCCCAAAAATCGAAAAACACTGCAAAATCAGCACAATCCCATTCCATCCATGCCCTCCATGATGTTTAAGTTCAAGACAACCCACAGAAAGACTAGGCCCATGCAAGACTCACTACCCCTGGGCATAAATAAAGGTTGAAAAGTAGGCAAAATGGTTGGAGGCCTAACAACAAAGCCTGCATTCAAAATGGCCACTTGCCTGCCAGCACATGGCCAGTGCCTGTAGCTGCACTCAAAATGGCCACCAGCCACATGGCCTGTCCCTCCCCATGAACACCCCCAAAAATCGAAAAACACTGCAAAATCAGCACAATCCCATTCCATCCATGCCCTCCATGATGTTTAAGTTCAAGACAACCCACAGAAAGACTAGGCCCATGCAAGACTCACTACCCCTGGGCATAAATAAAGGTTGAAAAGTAGGCAAAATGGTTGGAGGCCTAACAACAAAGCCTGCATTCAAAATGGCCACTTGCCTGCCAGCACATGGCCAGTGCCTGTAGCTGCACTCAAAATGGCCACCAGCCACATGGCCTGTCCCTCCCCATGAACACCCCCAAAAATCGAAAAACACTGCAAAATCAGCACAATCCCATTCCATCCATGCCCTCCATGATGTTTAAGTTCAAGACAACCCACAGAAAGACTAGGCCCATGCAAGACTCACTACCGTGGGCATAAATAAAGGTTGAAAAGTAGGCAGAATGGTTGGAGGCCTAACAACAAAGCCTGCATTCAAAATGGCCACTTGCCTCCCAGCACATGGCCAGTGCCTGTAGCTGCACTCAAAATGGCCACCAGCCACATGGCCTGTCCCTCCCCATGAACACCCCCAAAAATCGGAAAAACACTGCAAAATCAGCACAATCCCAATCCATCCATGCCCTCCATGATGTTTAAATTCAAGACAACCCACAGAAAGACTGGGCCCATGCAAGACTCACTACCCCTGGGCATAAATAAAGGTTGAAAAGTAGGCAAAATGGTTGGAGGCCTAACAACAAAGCCTGCATTCAAAATGGCCACTTGCCTGCCAGCACATGGCCAGTGCCTGTAGCTGCACTCAAAATGGCCACCAGCCACATGGCCTGTCCCTCCCCATGAACACCCCCAAAAATCGAACAACACTGCAAAATCAGCACAATCCCATTCCATCCATGCCCTCCATGATGTTTAAGTTCAAGACAACCCACAGAAAGACTAGGCCCATGCAAGACTCACTACCCCTGGGCATAAATAAAGGTTGAAAAGTAGGCAAAATGGTTGGAGGCCTAACAACAAAGCCTGCATTCAAAATGGCCACTTGCCTGCCAGCACATGGCCAGTGCCTGTAGCTGCACTCAAAATGGCCACCAGCCACATGGCCTGTCCCTCCCCATGAACACCCCCAAAAATCGAAAAACACTGCAAAATCAGCACAATCCCAATCCATCCATGCCCTCCATGATGTTTAAATTCAAGACAACCCACAGAAAGACTAGGCCCATGCAAGACTCACTACCCCTGGGCATAAATAAAGGTTGAAAAGTAGGCAAAATGGTTGCAGGCCTAACAACAAAGCCTGCATTCAAAATGGCCACTTGCCTGCCAGCACATGGCCAGTGCCTGTAGCTGCACTCAAAATGGCCACCAGCCACATGGCCTGTCCCTCCCCATGAACACCCCTAAAAATCGAAAAACACTGCAAAATCAGCACAATCCCATTCCATCCATGCCCTCCATGATGTTTAAGTTCAAGACAGCCCACAGAAAGACTAGGCCCATGCTAGACTCAAATACCCCTGGTGAAAAGGCCACAAGTACAGCTCCAAAAAACGAAAATCACTAAAAAATCACCACAATCCAATGCCATCCATGCCCTCCATGATGTTTACATTAAAGAGACCCCACAGAAAGACTCAGTCCATGCACCACTCACTACCCCTGGGCAAAAGACCCCAACAGCAGCCAAAAAAGTCGAAAAACACACTAAAATCAGCACAATCCCATGCCATCCATGCCCTCCATGATGTTCACATTAAAGAGACCCCTCAGAAAGACTCAGTCCACCCACCACAGAGTACCCCTGGGCAAAAGGCCCCAAAACAGCCCAAAAATCGAAAATTCCCAAATTTTTGTTGCAGCAACTGTAATGCCCCAAACAAACTTACTTGTAAAATTTCTAATCCAACAATGATCCAAAGAAAGTCAAAAAGGCCTCAAATCCAAATATCCAGCAGCATCCACAAAAAGTATTCCTTCCAGCTCCAGATCCAAATGAAAAGTGACCAGGAGATGGACAAAGCACTGGGAGGAGCCTGCTGGACAGGAACAGGAAGTTGAAGACTGTGGGGCACTTCCTTCCTCCCACCCCCCTCCCCCCTCCCCAAAATGGACTCCTCGCTAAAAAAGTGCAGGCAAATGTCAACCTAAGGAGTTATTCAGATAAAAATCATCATTTCAAGAAGGTTTATGCTGCTTGCTGGTGGATTTCTTGTGCAGAATTGCAAATTTTATATTTTCGTTTGTGCGAGATTCTTGCTGCTCGCCGCATCTCAAATCTCGCAATTGCGAAGTACCGCGAGACGTGATCTCGCTGTACTCGCGTTGACAAACTCTCGCTCGCAAGCCGCGATGACGTAATCGCGCTCGCCAAATCCCGCGGGATCACACAGCAAGATCCAAAATGGCGCAGCACTCGCAAACTATCAAGAAAAACAACCCGGCAAACGATGATAAACGCGGCGCGCCGCAAAAATTGTATCACCAACGCCGCGCGCCGCAAAAAAAATCCGCTGCGTGCGAATTTGCGGATTTTGCGAGAAATTCGCAAATCTCGCGGATTGCGAATTTCCCGAAAATCCGCAAAATCCGCGAGCGTAACGGATTTTCCGCCCATGCTTAGTCCTGATGAAGACTCGCATGGCCACGGTCCAACTTACCTCTAGGCTCTAAGACGAGTCGAAACGTCGACGCTCTCTTTGGTTACCTGGATTGTGTCACAAAATTTTCTGGTGCAATATAACTTTTGGAAGCAATGTCTCCACTTAATGGAAATTATGTATAGAACTCATTACACAGACCAGGCCACACAAACAAAATTATATTGTGACAACTGATGTATTTTGCATATACATTTGTAAATATATTTGTATGCTTCTCTATTTTCTATCTCTTTCACTAAGCACTCTACATTCTTTATCCTATGCACGCTCGCTTTGGGCAACCTATATATTCTCTTATATAGAGATAGTGATGTAGGCAATGAATTAAAATTGCTCCTGAATTTGTAATGATTGCTGTTGCTTTTCTTTATTCCATATGAATTAATACATTGATTGTATAGGGTTGATCTGTGAGACATATCCCATAATTTAAGGATCTCTGTAGTATGTTTTGATTTAATCAACTCTTGTAAAAATATTGGTTGAAGACCATTGTATTTTAATATCATGTGGCACTAAGGCGGCCACCCTCTTAGGATTGTCCCCTTCGTGGACTCCGGGTAGCCTGCATAGTGCCAAATATTGGCAACACTCCCCATTACCCCAAAACAGCAATCTCCTGTAGAAATAAACAAACAAGACACTTTCTTTGTGGAGAAAATTGCTGCAGGTTTATTAGCATTACAAATATGCCAAACTGGTGGGTTATCTTATGGGCGATCCCAAGGCAGGCAGCCCCTCGCCGCCAGCCACCTGAGGAGCCAAATTACACAGTGGCCCTTGCCAATCGGTGTTTGCCAGATGTGGGGGAGGGGAAATCCCTCCCACCGGTGGACCTCCAGTCCAACCCCCTTGCTTACGCCCCAGCGGGGGCGGAGTCTTCCAGGCAACCCCTGTTGCTCAGGTCCACAACCGCCCGTAAGACTAACGGGGCACCGTCGCTCCTCCAGGGTCCAACGCGAGGACCTACCTGGGGATATTTGGCTTTAGCACCCTTACTGTGCTCCTGCAAAGGGTACCCCTCTGTACCTTACAGCCTCTGGATTGCCCTGTAACTCCGCCACAGCTCTGGGTGTGGCCACCGTCACAGCCAGGGCCCCCCACTAAGGTAGGCCTCTTCACCTCCATGTTGCTGATTCCAGGGCATCTCCCAGGTCCAGCAAAATAAGTCCATGCCCACTCTGGCAGGTGTGCCCCATCCTCTTTAAAACTCCCAGTGGACTTAGCATGCAGCCGTCCTGCCTGATGGACCAAACCCCTCTGTACAATGAATCTGCACCTGACACTGTAAACTCTTCTGTGTGAGGAATCCCCAGCAACCTGTGACCGAGCACCTTCCCACACTCACAGTGGGGTTATCTCTGCCCCTCATAACAACCATGCCCCCCAACTGGTTGCCTAACTTACACCAGGGGGATTTTATTACTGGCCGCAGTGCCCTCCTACCCAGGAGAGTAGAATTATACCTCCCTGGTGTACTACCAAACTGTTGGGAGGGGAGAACCCCAATCCGTGCCGCAGCTTTTACCACAAGCTGTTCCAGCGCATGCCTGGAACCCCAAACCAAATTATCTCAGTAGAGTGCCTCCGTTTCTCCAGCAAGCAGTTCTAGTGCATGCCTGGGCCCCTCAACCAAATAAGTTAGTGGTGGAAACCCATTCCTCCCTCTCTAGAATTCCGCCCGTCGGGTCACTCACAGGACGCACGGACAGCCCTTCACCCAGACCTTTGATCCTGGCAAAATAAACGAATGCTAGGTTGCTAACACCCTTTATTGAACACTGCACACCAGTATAAACAAGTACTCCAGCTGGCACATAGTTGCACAATACCACTGCACCCAATAAAACCTCTGGTGCCTCACAGTGTCCTATGGAATACTCCAAGTTTGCATGCACATGATACCTTAACCTGTCTTCCAGCCACTCCCAGGGGGGGGGCTGCGGACAACTGTACCTTTAAAACCTTGGGATTCCCATCGTCCTACCTGCTTGAAGCGCTCCGCTGCTGATTGCCCCAAATTAGCTTCAGAGATCACGCGGTTCCTGGCACTGTACCCATCTGCCCTTGCCTGGCCCAGTAATGCAATGGCATTGCACATGACCCCGTGTTCTGCTTCAATTGCATGGCAAACTAGCCCAACCCGCCAGGCTGACTGTTGAAACTAGTGATGTAGCCCTTAGGTCAACGGTTGTTAGAGGCATCCCGGTGTTTCCAACAGGGGCCATGCTTTGGCTAGTGGGACCCTGGGGAAAATAATATGCACAACTAGTCTGCCCTTTATTTTCCAAATTCCTGCAGGTTCCTCACCGTCTGACGGTGATCTATTGCTGCTGCGTCACCCTCTTTCTGACCAAACCCTAGCGTGAGTGGCCCTATGCCAAACCTCTGTTAGTGTATACCAGGAAGCCAGCAGGGTGGTGGGGAGAACAGGGGGACAGACTGAACAGACTCCAATACCCATCCAACTAAGGGTTATGGCTGGTGATGCGTAGCTGAACAGGTGCACCCAACCTTGTTATGCCGAGGGACGATCCCGTTAACTTGCTGCAGGTTGGCCCCTCCCCGGGATTGTTGATACAACTGTATTAAAACAATGTTGCGACATGGTCCAGTACCCATGGGGAATTGTCGTTTGTGCCTCCCCAAGTCAATCCCCTGCCTGTTTGACCCTGTTCAAAATCTTGCCGAACTACATGCTAATAGGGATGATCGTTGGATAGACCCAACAGGGAGCGATCCTGTGAAATGAGGTAGGGACCACCAACACCCAGCAGGTGATTAGGTCCAGGTTTACTTTGCCCAGACCCCTCGCCTGTCCTTAGACATCACCATAACAACCTACGAGTGGCCCGGAGGCAGGCACCCAGTGGGACCTGCCCCTTACTGGTACTAAGTTTATCACACTCACTGAGTGAAAGATTGAGCTAGCTCCTTATGCACTGAACATTACAGATGGGGTTTGCAGTAGGCACCTACCCCAGAGAGCTCTCTTATTAGAAAAAGATCTTGACCAGAAGATTACACCTCAAACTCTTTGCCAAATGCAAGAACACATCAGGCCATGTACTAGTATTCAACTCCGTGACCTATAGATTATGCACAGATCTATGCAGCAGAACATGACCCCTCTCATCAACTTTACAAACCTTGGAAGCAAACCTTTGATGGGTAACCACAGATCTTTGCAGTGCACGCCTTAACCCACTGAGCTCTTTTACTAAAGAAGTTAAAACACAGAGACAGAAAATCAAGTGGCATTTAACTGGGCATTTGATGTCCTGCCAAATCAAGAAACCTATTTTAAAGATCACATACATAAAATAAAATTAGAGGCACAGTTTGAAGCACCCTCCCCGTCACAAGGTCTCAAAACGCCAGATGTAAAGTGTGAGTCGGATACCATAACGCCGACTGCTTGATGTAACCAATCCTGTAGTAAGATAGCCAGCTGAGTCCTGAGAGGGACCCTAGGGACAGCTTGGCGCCATGCATCTAGGGAAGGGTACCATCTATTACACCCGGCTCTGCGGGAGCAGGAACAAATAACGGACAAGGGCAAGTCAGAAAAGGCCAATCTTCCCTTCAAAATCGCAAGACGTACAGATTAACACAGCATCCCTGAGACTAACTTGTATGGAGGATGTACGTTGTTACAACGCATGCTTTTAGCACGCATGCTGTAACAACGCGGTTTTTATAAAGCATTCTTTTACAACGCATAATACAAAGGGGTGTTGGATAGTGATTATTTTAATGTACTATTCCAACACCAGTCCCCGTTGACACTAGGGAAGGTGTTGGATAGTAAATTAAAAGTATTCCCTATCCTTGAGCGCCCCCCAGAGTCATGCGTTGTAATAGAATGTGATTTAAAAACCGCGTTGTAATAGCACTGCGTGCTAAAAGTTGCGTCGTAAACGACGTTCCCCTGTATGGATCATACACCAAATGCCACAATAATAACAGGCCTAATTAGCATGCACAAACCAAATGTGCTACCTGCAGGGTCAAATGTATTTAGTTATGCCCCTTGTGGAACTTCATCCCCTATTGCTCCAGTTGGTATACAATTAGCATCTGTATCCATCTACCCTGTGGCAGTTCATCCCCCAACGCTCCCGTTTGCAAACATTGAGCGTACGTGTCCTTCTACCCTGGACCAAAAGACATGTATACTTAGTGACTGTCTCCAAACAGATACGTGCCTGCCTAGCTTCTGAAGCAATCCGGAGCAAGTGGCCTTGAGCAGTGGATGTCTTGCAATCGAAACTACAATAAACAACGCAATGACCCAGGACATGAATGATTCTCTCACTGTGTGAGGCGATGTTATCGGGGAACCCAAGACAGGCAATATGCCAGAGACTTCGGATGTTAAGCAGCCATCCAGGTCAAGAGGACCCTCACTCCGGAAACAACCCCTTTGAGGTATACAGAAACCACCCCTTGGAGGTAAACCCAGCCGCCCCCAAAATATGCTTCCTCCGGATCCCGAACTGGAACCTGTGCATTTGGCTGGACATGGCAACGCCACTCCTCCACCGGAACTCTCATTGAGAAGCTGTAGTTGAAATTCACTCTGAAGTTTGGTTGCTGAGACTTTGGCCCCAAACAAGCTGGAGCTGCAGTGGAAAGATATACCATCGTTCACTGCGAGTATGACCCCCAAACAATGGAGGTTTCTCTATCCCTGGCCTTCCTGACCGTAACCCTCTAGGGAACTTCCCAAGACATCTGCAGGTCTGCTACCTGCCTCGCTTCCGGCTCACTCGCTGCACCCTGCTGAGGCACCAGTCCCTCCTAGCCTCTAAACCTGCTGAGACCAAGCAGGCCCAGCAGATAATTACATCACACTGGTCTGACCAGTACAAAGGTGACCCTGGTGCGAAAACATAACAGCATGACTGATGCAAAATGATTCGCTTTCGAAAGCCACAACTCTGAGATTAGGAGTCTCATGCTCTACCGACTGGGTTAGCCGGTCTCCCATGGTATACTTTGAAAGCATAGGTGGGATTTGAACCCTTGCCCTGGGTGAGCCTGTGCCGCCAGAGGCACGAGACTTACCAATGAGCTATAGCTCCTTGGTGAGAAGATTTTGAGGCACCTAAAATGCTGGAGCTCCTTTCATCCCTAAGTGTGCTCCTAGTCACCCCCTAGGCTCTTCTGGGAAGCTGCTGCATCCCTATCTACCCAACCGGGTGTTTCCATGCCCTGCTGCACAACACAGCTTGTGTTGGAAGGAGGCACCCAAAACCCCCACGTTAGCACACATGCCTCGATGATGTTGCAGGGCCCTTCACATTCTGCACCTCTCACCAGGCAGCAAAACCAACTGCCTGACAGGGTTGACCCGACACTTGACCCTTGTGGCTATGCAAGCGTTTGAAGCAAACTATTTAAGACTAATCAGGTCTTTACTCTCCAACTCTGCAAGGCAAAGCTGCCTCTCCTGACCCAAATGTTTCGAGAATGCAGCTGTGACAATAACCCCTGTCGCATGTAATATGCCTGTTGTACCAACACTTCTGGAAACACTCGCTCCAGATCTGCTTCTTTCCCACTCCCTCGAGAGGGAATAATGCAATTCACCCGCCCTCTGACCCGTGACTGCCCCCAGACATTACCCACTACGAGGACAATAGCAATACTTAAAGGCGACGAGGCCACTGAACGAGCCACCCACCCATCACTAGAAAGGATGTGTATTGCTAAGAAGTGTTAGGTAATACTGCTGGGCCCAGACAAGGCGGACGCCCATTGCTTATTCACTTGCGACCCCCCAGTGGGTCACCCCGGGACACGCCCCTACTTGTCCCCCTAATCGACAACTCATCTTGCTATGAATAACCCCACGCATTTGTGCTGTGTCCTAACATATAACGTCATGTACTGCTGAAGTACAGAAAAATAAAAAATACCATATAGAGCTATACTTACTAATAGCCCACATCTACAGGGCTCCCAAAGATACCGGCATAGGCGCAACAGCCATCCGACATCCTCACACAAATTGTGGCGAGGGATTCAGAACGCTGGTTCGGGGACCCCCATGGAGCCATAAATCAAGGAGCTCCTAGTTTTTTTCCCTGAATTAAAGGAGAAGAACACTATTTTTAAACAAGAACCACATTTTGTGATTCTGTCATCGCTGCTGACGTGGACAGGGTACGCCTTAGCGTGCGTAGACCATCCTGTTAGAGCAACACTGGTCCTGACGAAAACCTTAGAGTTACACATAGGTTGAAACATGTAGACCTTTTTTTAAAGATTCATTACACGACTTATTCTTAACACCAACAACCCACCTAACCGGGTAATAGGTTTCCCACTTTTTAACCAATATCCAAGACACTCCAGAATAAACTCCACGAGTGGGCAGTGTTGGATATTTTTTAACAAACGACTACCTTTTCCTGCACATATAAAAGAAAATAACCAGCTCCACTGTAGTCAGGTGTCGAAGCACACCTGGACGGCACTCGGCTGTTCAGGTGGCACCCCAACGATGAAGCATGTCACCAACTAGGTTGGTGAGTGAGGGGTCTTCTAAGGACAAAGGATGTCCCTCCATGGGTTGTGTTGAATGCACCTTTTATTTTATTTATTTATTTATTTATTTAAACTTCTAAAGCGCGCAGCGACCCTCAGTGAGTTTCCCGGTGCTCAGGGACAGACTGAAGAAGAAAGACTAGCGAGCTGATTTTACAGGGCTACAAATTACTGCTGGAAGAGCCAAGTTTTAAGTCCCTTACGGAAACGAAAAAGATTGGTTTCTGTCTTTAGGGTCACAGGAAGAGTATTCCAAAATTTAGGACCTAGATGGGCAAAAGAACGGCCTCCCATTTTTGCCAGTCTAAATCTGGGGACATAAAAGTCACCGTGAAGTGATGATCTTAGAGTTTGACTGGGTTTGTAGGCCTGGATAAGGCCCTGAAGGTATTTTGGGGCTGAGCCGTGTTTGATTTTAAAAACGTGACACAGGGCTTTGAATTTAATTCTGTTTGGGATTTTAAGCCAATGAAGGTCACGAAGTGCTGTAGAAGCAGATGATCTTCTAGGAAAGTTGCAGAGTAATCGGGCAGCAGCGTTCTGCACAACCTGGAGTTTTTTTATGGTTGTTTGGTCGGATCCAAGATATAGGACGTTGCCATAGTCCAGGCGGGAAATAACCAACGCCTGGACTACCGTTCTTCGAGTGGAAAGGGGCAACATCCACAGGATCTTCTGTAGCCATCTCAAGGTGGCAAAACAGATGGAGGCCACCTTTACAGCCTGCTGTCTCATTGTAAGTTTCTCATCGATTAGAAACCCGAGGTTGCGAACTGCGGTTACCGGTTGCGGGGTAGGTCCCATGTCAGTGGGCCAATGGTGGGGGCCCCAGAGATCCTTGTTTTTGCCCAGTATCACAACCTCGGTTTTGTCACTGTTAAGCTTCAAGAAGTTACTCTTCATCCATTTAGAGACACGGATCAAACCTTCTTTCAGAGCAGAGGTATTGTTGCACTCTTTATTAGAGAGAGAAAAAATGATCTGTGAGTCGTGGGCGTAGGAGTACAGTGTAAGACCCGCCTCCTCCACAATAGTAGCTAGAGGTCTTACATAAATGTTAAATAACAAGGGACTGAGTATCGACCCCTGGGGAACACCATACGCCGAGGGATAAGTTGTAGAAGAAGCAGAGGCGGAAAACACCTGAAAAGTGTGGTCTTTTAAAAAAGAGGCTATCCAGGCGAGAGCAGCACCTTCTACTCCCAGGGACCGGAGAGTCGCGAGGAGGATGAAATGAGACACAGTGTCGAACGCCGCACTTAGATCGAGAAGGATAAGGGCGGATGTTTCTCCGCGATCGACACTGTGTCGCAGGCTCTCGGTAACTCCTAGAAGTGTGGTTTCAGTCGAATGATGCGCTCTAAAGCCTGATTGGGACAGATGTAAGAAACCCGAGCTCTCCACCAGATGTGTTAGTTGTGTATTAATGTGCCTTTCCAGGATCTTTGATAGGATGGGAAGCAGTGAGATTGGTCTGAAGTTAGACAAGTTGGTGATGTCTGCTCCAGCCTTTTTCAATAAAGGAACTATCATTGCATGCTTCCACTCCTGTGGGACAAATGACTCAGATAATGAAGAGTTAAGAAGTTGCATTAGCACTTGACGTGGGCTGAGTTCAAGTAGTTTTAGGATCTTAGCAGGTAACGGATCCCGTGGGGATCCAGACTTAATGCTATTAAGGCAGAGGGAAAAAGAGGCATCATCAAAGGGTGACCAGTTTGCCAGTTTTGTCCTCGTGAGGAGCGGAGCATCTGGAGTCAGGGTGGGGTCAGGCAGAGGCGTATCATTAGGTGTAGAGGGACTTAATGAGTCATAGATGCGCTCTACTTTAGATATGAAAAAATTTGCAACAGAGTTGCGTTGAGCTTCATCCAGGGCGGGAGGGGCAGGAACTACATCTGCTCCAGTTAATTTCTTCACAACCCAGAAGAGAGTACGGGGACAATTCTGGGCATTGGTTACTGTATTCGAAACGTAGGCAGCTCTAGCCATTTTACAATGGTGCTGGTAATCCCTAAGGACTTCCTTATAGGCTGTTTTGCGGGAAGCAGAATAAGAGCGTCTCCATTTTCTCTCAAAAGTCTTACAGCTCGATCTCATGCGTTTAAGATCTTCAGAAAACCAGGGTGCAGGAGGTCGGTGAGATGAAGAGTTTTTGAGAGTTAGGGGAAGAAGTTAATTGATGGCAGAATTCAGCCAATTGAATACTTCAGAGTTTAAAACAGCTGTGGATGTGTTGGTGTTAGGGAGGGTATTCGATAAACGTGCATTAAGATCAGTAGTATTAAGTTTATGCCAACAACGTATAAACACATCCTGACTGCTGCTGTTATTATTTTGGATTTTTGTCTGAGATAAGGCAAAATGTACAGCATAATGGTCCGCCCATTCCAAAGGACGGGCAGGAAGGGAGCATTCAAAAGGGAGATTGGAAAGGACAGGGTCCAATAAGTGCCCAGCAGAATGTGTAGGCCCAGAATTGCATAATAAGATATTTAAGGCTTCCAGTTCAGACAAAAACAGTTTGCTGACATTATGTTGACCATCTTCCAGATGGAGATTCAGGTCACCAAGAATGGAAAAATTGGCCGCTTTCAGGGAAAGAAGAGCAATGATGTCTGCAAAGGAAGTAGTCCAAGTGGTAGCGTTACCGGGGGGACGATAAATCAGACCAGACAATGTGAACTGGGGGCTGATAGCAAGCTTAAAAAGTCCGGCTTCACATCCAAGCATAGGAAAGGCGTCAAGAGTGCATGTGTAGTTAGACTTAAAGATTATCGCAATCCCACCTCCTTTACCAGTGTCTCTGTCTTTCTTAACCAGTTTAAAGCCGTCAGGAATTGCTATGGCAGTATCAGGCCCCGAGCAACTAGAGCGCTGTCGATCCGCCCCACACACAAGATGGCCGCCGCTATTCAGTGCCCGGGAACGGCTCCACAGCGTCAATACTCGGCTGGGAGTGGCCCAGGGCAGCGGGAAAGAGGGGGAGCGAAGTGGGCGACTAAAGCTTATTCAATCAAGCTATTTTGCATAAGGTTGCAGTGCAATACATAAAACGCCGATTAAGCAGTAAGTGCAGTTTAAAATCAAGTAAAAGTAGACACAGCGCTAAATAATACAGCCTCCCGGCTTCCGCCTCAGGAGGTGCTCAAGCAATCAAGCGCTGGGTATACCGGGACCCCTTTTATGCGCAACTAGAGCGCTGTCGATCAGCCCCACACACAAGATGGCCGCCGCTATTCAGTGCCCGGGACCGGCTCCTCAGCGTCAATACTCGGCTGGGAGTGGCCCAGGGCAGCGGGAAAGAGGGGGAGCGAAGTGGGCGACTAAAGCTTATTCAATCAAGCTATTTTGCATAAGGTTGCAGTGCAATACATAAAACGCCGATTAAGCAGTAAGTGCAGTTTAAAATCAAGTAAAAGTCAGACACAGCGCTAAATAATACAGCCTCCCGGCTTCCGCCTCAGGAGGTGCTCAAGCAGTCATGCAATCAGTCATGCACCTTGCCCTGCCTTACTGAGGCCGGGCTTCGGTCAAAGGGTTTCACTCCTTTCATTGTTGTTTAATTTAGTTACAAGGGGACTAGGAGTCCCGACCCCACCTCCTTTGGTGAAAGACCCTTTCTCTCTCATCCTGGTTGGCTATGCCCCCAGACATTACCCACTTAGAGGACAACAGCAATACTTAAAGGCGACGAGGCAACTGAACGAGCCAGTCGGTTCAGTCGCCGGCTCGAAAGTACCGACGGATAGAGCGGTGCTTCACTCTACTCCTGAGCCACTGCCAGGTGGGGTGAAGTCTTCACTTCTTACGAGTTATGTGAACTACATAACCTATAAGGAACAAGACAAGACCTTTTCAGCTAGACACTGCAGGTGATCTCAGTACTTGTCTTTGAACTTTGTTTCTTATTGTCACTTATTATGATTTTTTGTTTAGTTTTGCAGTAGCGTCAATTTGTTGTAAGGTCCTGAAGAAAGCAAGGACAAACATGCCCGTCAATTGCTGAAACATGTCGACCTGGTTCCATTTCTAGACAGCTTATTCCTCAACCTGTCTTGACAAATTTTTTAAGATTGGCGGAGTGAGTATCACCCGAATAAATTCTGTTCTGTACTCCCTCATCCAATTTTAAGCACACTTTATATTTTATTTTCCTCACTCAGTTTTTTGCACTGCACTCCATCAGTTATCCTGCACTGCACCACTTACCAATTTTGAGAAGTGGTATACCATCCTACCTGTTTTCTTAATTGAAGAGATCTATCAACACCTTGGTCTTCTTTTTTAGAACAACACACCCGGGTAGATGGTATTGGAAGAAACCCAAATGATGAAGGGCGGTTCCGAGTGGTGACTGATGGGTATCTTTGACCATCCATGTGGGTGTCATTGAATACTTCTTCTCTATAGGTCAGTTGTAAGGGTATTTGTTGTCTGGTTACACACACCACAAACCATTTGTTCTTTTTCTTTCTCTTTTAGACCCTCTGGTACTCTATTGTTGTTATGTAACTGAACGAGCCACCCATCCATAACTAAAGAGGATGTGTATTGCCAAGAAGTGTTAGGTAATACTGCTGGGCCCAGACAAGGCGGACGCCCATTGCTTATTCACTTGCGACCCCCCAGTTGCGTCACCCCGGGACACGCCCCTACTTGTCCCCCTAATTGACAACTCACCTTGCTATGAATAACCCCACGCATTTGTGCTGTGTCCTAACATATAACGCCATGTACTTGCTCCCAGAGCCGAGTTGTGGATCCCAACTCAATGGTACTCACTTTATCAACCCCAGAAAGATGAAAGACTGAATGGAAGTAGAGCATGTGACCCTGAGGTCAAACATTGATCCCTGCGCTGGAGGATGATAGTCCACTGAGTAACTAGACCCGGTCATGTCAAGCTCCCCGCCAACTTCCTTATAACTCCTCTCCGCTCACTCCCCTGCCCCACTAAAGCAGCGGTCTGTAACTGATGTGTGTATGGAGATGTTTGATCAACCCACTGGTTGCCAATGAGTTACACAGAAACTCCTTTCACCCCTTTGCTGTGACATACTGCATTTGATAGTATGGGCACCCAGGCACCAGCCAGAGCCCGAGCACCCGTTGGTGCTGCGAGCCACCCCCTCCCAAGAGCCAACCCCAGAAAAGAACCAGGGACCCCGAAATAGGCGAGCAACTGCCCACCGCTGGTCTGCGAGGCCCGATGTCCAGGATACAAGGTCCGTGTAGCCGTGCAGGGACCCGTGTCTACCACAGGCAAGAGGCTGCAGCTCTCTGCTCTGTGTGTTATCCCACTGCACTCCCCCCCCTTCGCGCTGCAGATTACCGTCAACTGGTGGCACCTCGGTGGAATATGGCTCGATCCTTCAGGCTCTCACTTGGCCTTGTGTTAAAACTTATCAGCTGACATCTTAGCATGGTATAGCGTGCCGCATAGTGATAAGTCTACTGCAAATATATCCATTGATTTCTCTTCCTAGAACATTCGACCTAAGACAGAGACCAGAAGTAGTTCCTTCATGGTCAAGTGACAAAAACGTTCAACGTATCTGTGTTTTTACCCTTCCCTCAGTGGATGGCGCCTAACCCTTTCATAACTTTTGGGAAACGCACAGCACTCCATTCTGTGACGAAGTGTGACAGACATAGTTCCTTGTATAGTAAAATAAATGTTTGAAAAGACAACACCCACCATCAAAACTGTTCATTTTCCAACAATGATCCTCCGCTGTCCCAGAGTGGTGTATGCACGGGGCACGTTACTATCTGCTGGCGTGAGGCCCCATTCATTGGTAATCATTGATACAAATGTTGAATGTATGGCTTCCGTACAATATGCCCCAGACGTACAGAAATGGGGGCGAATGAGGAAACTGTTCCCCAACCTGCATGTCGTGGTCCGGGAGTCAGTCATCATAGTCCCCTCATGGCAACAGGACCCCCCGCCTCACACATGGATACCCTACAAACATGAATAATACACAGGACACAGTGTTTGGTTGGAAAGAAAATGCTGCAGGATTTATTACATACAACATATGTAATCAAGATGGGTTATCTTACGGGTAATCCAAGGGCAGGCCGCATTCTCGCCACCTGCCCGCCTGATGAGCCGGGCAGCACAATGTGGAACCACCTGTGTGCTGCCCCATATGTTAATTAACTAGACTCATGCCCCGAGGGGCGGAGCGCAACTAGGCAACCCCCGGTTGTACAGGCCCACAACCGCCCGAAGGACTACTGAGGTGCCGACACGTGTACCCGGACCTCCCATGAAGTCCAGGTGTTAGGCTCTGGCACCCCTATGTGCCTGCTGAGGTACAACGCTGCACCTCTCTGCTTCCGGATCACCCTGTAACTCCGCCTGCAACGAAAAATGAAAACTTTAAAACGTTCAAGCAGTCCCACCCCCAATTGGCGCACGGGTAAGAGGTAGGGAGGGGAAGTGCGTCCTATCGACCGTCTGTCCGTGGTGAGGGGGGCGGCAAAGAGGCCTGGACATGGCGAGGGGGACTTAAGTACCCCTCGCCAGGCCTGCCGCCCCCCGAAGCACGTCACTGGGCCAGCCCCGTTCCTTGCTGGACCCCTCCTGCCCGAGGGAGGAGGGAGTACCTGCATGGAAAGGGGGTAGGGGGAGCCCCCCGGCGACTAAGGTGCCGCCCTCTTGATGGCCACCGGGTGGCCTCGGGCAGCTGCATAGTCCCCTCATGGCAACAGGACCCCCCGCCCCACACATGGATACCCTACAAACATGAATAATACACAGGACACAGTGTTTGGTTGGAAAGAAAATGCTGCAGGATTTATTACATACAACATATGTAATCAAGATGGGTTATCTTACGGGTAATCCAAGGGCAGGCCGCATTCTCGCCACCTGCCCGCCTGATGAGCCGGGCAGCACAATGTGGAACCACCTGTGTGCTGCCCCATATGTTAATTAACTAGACTCACGCCCCGAGGGGCGGAGCGCAACTAGGCAACCCCCGGTTGTACAGGCCCACAACCGCCCGAAGGACTACTGAGGTGCCGACACGTGTACCCGGACCTCCCATGAAGTCCAGGTGTTAGGCTCTGGCACCCCTATGTGCCTGCTGAGGTACAACGCTGCACCTCTCTGCTTCCGGATCACCCTGTAACTCCGCCACAGCCCGACCGGCGGCCACCGCCGCCGCCCGGGCCCCCCATCCACTACTCCTTCCTACCTGCAGCCTCTCTCCTGCAACGCTTCGTACAAATCTAGGAGGAAAAGGTCCAAGCCCCCTGGATTGAGATGCACGCCATCCATCTCAAAGTAACCTTTTATCTTATCCTGAATCATCTCACGGCGGATGAAACCAATGCCCCTCTGCGAAGTGAATCTGCGCATGTCGCGGTTTATCCTCCTCCTAGACCTTTCTATGGCTTCACATGACCTAGCGCCTCGCCAGACTCTGCGTGGGAGCAATTCGGACCACCAGACCTCACAGCTCCCCACCATCCTGCGAACCTCCACCAGGTCCGCCTCCATTCTATGCAGCCGCGCGGCCCTTCCCATGTTGGTGATGTCGTTGCCCGCCAGGTGAATGACCAAGTGATGCGGCGGAGCGCCCCCTGTCACAAGGGAGTGCCTGAGTCTGGATAAGAGGCCGCTCCAGCGCATGCCCGGGAAACCCAAACATACACACTCCACTCTATACCACAACAGAGAGGGCCCCTCCCACTTGAGGGCCACAGGAATAAGACCCACCAAACTACAATATGTATGGTACGTGCAATTCTAAGGGGGGGGGGTCTGCTCTACTATAGTAGAACAGACCCACAAAGCGCCAATGACATACGTGGCTGATAATTAACACCTTTAGCATATTGTCACACTATGCTGTAGCATAGCTTGGCTGGTGTATTGCATAAGCCTTAGAACTAGATACGTGGTCACCTGTAATACTGATTACCTCCAGCAAGTTTGGCTTACTGTTAGTCTAGAGTAGCACAATCTCTAATAACGCACCCTGCAACACTTACAAATTAGTCACCTCATACCAAGCGGTATCGGCTTGCTGCTAGCCCGGTTGCCTCACACACACTGAAGCCCATCCAATACCGGGGTACACGATTCCTATACTAGAACATTGTTTGTGTAAGTTGAACTCCTCCTAAGCAACTGTAGACGCTTCTGTCTAATGGAATTATAGCGCCCCTGTAGCGAAACTGATTCTCTGTATGCGCCCTGACACCATAAAATACTTATAACGACGAAGCTACAGTTCCTGCCCCGCAGCATGAAGGCAGCATAAACCTTGGCTTGGAATACTTCAAAACGGTTCTACTACGCTGCGCTCTGACACCTAGGGCAATGTTCGCGCCTGAGCGTAATACGATAGTGTAACCTACATGCGCCACTTTCCTCTTGAAGGACAGCTTGTAGTAACCAATGACGTCTATCCACTACTACAGATAATACTAATAAATCTGCATTGTAGTGACACCAGGGTGCGTGCACATGTAAACATCCCTGTGGGACTATGACACCTATGCCTTCCAAGCTCTGATCACATGGCAGTCTTGATATTACCAGTATGATGAAATAGTCCCGTGCAAATGTCAAGCCCTCCCTACTCACCGGATGTCCTGCGAGTTGACTCGATCGCCGTGGGAGGGGTAGGTGCTGACAAGCGGTTGCCTCGAGCGGATCAGGTAATTACCGTTCAGCTCAGGCCCCACAAGGACAGTCATGTTGACCACACCATAGGTGAGAGTTGAACGAAGCCCAACTACTCTTCTTTGAGTTTCGGTACCCCTCCCTTCACTCCTTTAAAAAGGCAGTTAGCCACACGAATAAAGTTGTCTGAGTGGACTATACTGACTTTTCTTAAAACCACTCTTTCACGCTCACTACTTCACCCCCCAGGCCTCTCACACGCACTCATCCACTGGCTAGGAACCAAAGAACTCCACCAAAGTGTAGCACTTCGTGCTACCCGTCAGGCATTGCACCGCCAGCCGGACGTTGGAGCAGGAGGCCAATGATGAGACGAAACAACCATCAGGTAGGATGACAACAGTCGTCCAGCTTTTTAGTTGTGTGAGGCACCCTAAGTTCCGTTAAGGGATTCATTGTATTCCCCTGTTCATCTGAACATTTCCTTCAGTGAGAGAGTTACTCTGTTAATCCTTTTGTTCCCGGGGAACTTTGTAAATTCTTTTGTTATAAGCCCTCCCTACTACCTGAGAGACTAGCTATTCTGAAGAAAGTTCTCGTCCCCCTGACTATGGAAATGTCCACCCAGTGTGTTCCAGAGAGAAGCGAGTCTGCTATTTTTTAAGAAGAATCCCTCTTCCTGTGGATGGCACTCTATTGAAATATGCACCAATTCACTTTCTCTTGTAATACGAGCTCGCTACCTCTAGTTGTTGCGAGTCCTCCATACTTAGAATGCGAGTCCTCCATACTTAGAATGATACACTCATACTTGTAATAAGGAAGAACAACTTGCACACGTGTCCCCTTTCCTCTTGTAATGCACCTCTTATTGTTGTGCACGCTTGATAGTTGCTACATGTAACTAGGCGTTTGCTTAAATGTGCCCACCTATGGTGCTCCCCTGTATCAGTGATGTACCTATTGTAAGCGCTCTAGAATGTACCGGATGACACCTATTGTATTTCTATAGTGAAGACACTGACACTGCACGGGAAAAGTCTGCTGTATCTTGCAGGGATAAGCAAGTGTGTACCTGAGTTAAGACTGCAGCGGTATGGGTAGCGTCATACCAGGCCTCGACCCCGTTTCCGACGCAGCGGTCGACCGCTTACGCGTTTTGGTACTAGGGCACGCTCTTTGGAACAAGGTCCCGCCTTACATCCGGAAGGAAGACAACAATGGCAGATTTAGAAAGAACCTGAAGACCCGGCTCTTCCGCAATTAAATCCTTTTCACTTATCAATTGTCTCCCACCTGTGTTTGATCTGTCATCGGCGCCGGGAAACCCTTTTTGGGTAGCTTTGCGCCATACAAATTAAAAAATTAAATAAAATAAATAAAGGCCCCAGTTCCCCGATGCGCTCTAAGCTCCGCTAATGCTCCCCCCGAGCTGCACTGGGGAAAAAGCAAGATGGTGACTCTGGACTGATCAGCTCCAGAGAGCAGTGGCGGAGCCTGGGCCTTGCTGGAGCTTGAGCCCCGATCTAGGCCTTGCGGACGGCAGCCCAGATTGAGTTGCAGAGGGAAGTGGGGACCCAGGCGGATGTTAGGGGTGGTATTGGCTCTGCCGTGAAGAGGCAAGCGCACTGCAACGCGACCACCGGAGGCAAGGAGCAGGGCGGGGTGTGCCGTCGGAACCCGGTACGGGCTCTTGGATTCAGGTGCAGGCCTGGTCATTGGCCCTAACAGCGGGGGAGCACCAGTGGTCCCTGTCGGCTAGGAGTAGGTAAGGGTGACCCCTCAAGCTGGATACAGTGGTGAAGAGTCACTGTCTGGGCCTATAAGCTGAGGAGTGAGGACTGCTGTGGTGGGGGGGACGTGGCCTCCCCCGAGAGCGATCACTGCCTAGGGGCTGCCTCAAGAGCCCGGACTTAGGCCTTCGGGGTCTGGCTGGCAATGACCGGGACTTGACCTGCAGGGGTGAGGCCGCGGCCACCCAGGAGGATAACTTGCACCCTGGGGCACAGGAAGGGCTAGAGTTTGACATGCCCACTCCCTCTGGGGCATGTTGGAAAAGGCCTGGAGTCCTTTGGGACTAATGTGGTGACAAAGTGGGCACCGGGACTGTGTTGATGTGCAGTTGGGGCATGGGGTTTTGCGGTGCAGACCCTTCGCAGCCTGATTGGGTCGATGGCCCTTGATCTTGTTGGGTCTCCCGGAGGAGGATGGGGACGGCGCGGGGGGGTACCCCGGACCGCTGCAGAAGCGGCTGTGGACAAACTGTTGCCAAAGTGTATGTAAAGATTGCCCTGAGTTACAGCGTGGGCAGAGGCTTGGGAGAAGTCTTGGCCCCTGTATTTGGACCGCGATACACAGGTCAGTGAGTCCCCCAACAGTGGGGCTGCTTTAGGAGTAGATATGCTGAGTCCCCCCGAATACCATAGGCCTGATTTGTGAAGCGACGGACGGAGCCCCAGAGCGAGTTGCTGAGTTGCTCTTCCCTCCCTGGTGAGATCCCTTGGCCACGTGGTCAGTCCAGCGCCATGGGAAAACTTCGAGGTCAGCACATTGGGGCCTCACAAGACCCAGAAGATAACGCCCTGGAACACTCGCAGACTGCTCCAGAGGACCTAGTGAAATGAAATGAAATGAAAAATTCCACTTGTATAGCGCATAACCACCCGGAGGCCTCGCAGCGCTTTAGACTGAATTGGTGTGTCGGGCTACTGGGTGAAAATTAGTACGCCTTTGAAAACAAGTAGGTTTTTAAATCTCTCCTAAATGACATTCGGTTGCTGTTTTGTCTGAGAGTTAGGGGCAGGGAGTTCCATAATTTCGCCGCTGTATGAGTGAAGGAGCGTCCACCCCAACGGGCTTTCTTGACTTTTGCCATAGCTGCCAAATGCAATGAGGCCGAGCGCAGGGCTCTGGATGGTGAGTAAGGCCGCACTAGAGGGCGCAGGACTGCCGGGCCAGTTTGATGGAGAGATTTGTGCAAAATGCACATGGCCTTAAACTGTGTCCTGGCAGCCACTGGAAGCCAGTGGAGTTCCTTTAAAGCATTCCTCACTGATTGCCAGCGGGGGATGTTGAACAATAGTCGGGCGGCACAGTTTTGGGTGACTTGAAGTTTTTTCGTCACTGCTACCGGGGCTCCTAGATATAAAACGTTTCCATAATCCAGGCGAGAGAGTATCAGGGCCTGGACCATGACCCTTCTTGCCTGGAGTGGAAGTAGGGGGAGCACTTTACGGAGCATTTTCATTAGCCCCATACAAGTAGAGGCAGTTTTGGTGGCTTGAACTGAAAAATCCAGCGCTCTATCAAGCCAGATTCCCAGGCTCTTTATCTGGTCCTTAGGAGGAGGGGGGACACCGAGGCATAAAGGCCAGCTTAGTGCAACTGCAGATAAGCAAGATACTGGAGGCCATAGCAGACACAAAAGCCACTCTCCACCAGGACATCAGCACGGTTGCGGTAGGGCTCGGCATCCTACGAGAGGAACACAAGAAGCTCTCTGAGAGGGTGAAGGAAACTGAATCCAGCATTACCTTAATAGCCCCCACCCAAAAGGCATTTGAGCAGCAGCTGGGGGCTCTCACGGACAGGGTGAGAATGTTGGAGTGAAGGGCCGAAGAGTTGGAGATATGGAACAGGCGGAACAACATTTGGATCCTGGGCCTACCGGAGGGAGCTGAGGGCGGCGACATGGTGTACTATTTGGAGCAATGGCTGAGAAGCGTGGTGGCACCCGAGGGCCTGTCGACCTTCCACACTCTTGAAAGGGCCCACAGAGTCCCGGCCAGGCCACTAGCGCCGGGGCGATCTCCGTGGCCAGTAGTGGCCCGATTGCTCCACTTTCCGGGACAGAGATGTACTCCTGCAGAAGGCACGCACAGAGGGCCCTACACTGTTAATAATAACTGTAAAGTTTCCCTCTTACTGGATTACATTCTGGAGGTGCAGAAGAGACAGGCCTCATTCCAGGTGCACTCTAGGCTAGATGCATTCCTCTGTTCCCCCTACCTTTAGTAGTTTTGTCTCCCACTCTGAATACTTGGGGCGTACTTTGTCGGACATAGCCCACTACTAATATCACACCAACCACCGGGGAGGCGTCCCCCAATCCCCACGAGGAAATTTAATCTGTCATTGCTCAATGATGTCCCCTTCCGGACCTCATTCCTCACACTTATCAAAACATACTTCCCTAATAATGCTAACACAGCCTCCTCACCCCAGATGAAATGGGAAGCATTCAAAGTAGTCGCACTGGGCCACTGTATGGGTCAGGTGTGTTCGGCTCAGAGGGAACTTCGACGGGAACTCCTGGTATTGGAGGGGACTACTCACAGACTTGATAATCTACAGGGGGTGGATGAGGTGGCCTGGGTGACGTTACAGGAAACAGAAGAACGTTATAATGACACACTGGGCAGATTGAGGTGCTATAACTACAAAGATTACCTATATAGAGTGCAGAGGGAGGAGGGGAGTGTGGCGGGGCTAATCAAACCTGAGCTGGGGGGAGCACCCATTGCACAAATTGTCTTGGACTCAAGAGAAGTTGTGCACGACTCAGAAGCAATTAATGAATCCTTCCTGTCTTACTATGAAATGTTGTACAAGGCTCCTGTTATGCCCCTCTTGCTGGATGTACGACACTTCTTGGCTGCCCTACGGCTCCACACATTAGAGGCTGAGGCCTGGGAGGAGCTGGGAGACCCAATCACCTTGCAGTAAGTAAAGGCCGCCATGGCAGCGTTGGCACCTGGGAAGATGCCGGGACCTTACGGCCTCCCGGCTGAGTTCTATCAGCGTTTCACTGACACGCTAGCCCCACACCTAGTTACGTTATTTGCGGAAGCATATGAGGGAGGGGCGGGTTGCCCGACTCCACCCGAACGGTGCTTGTGATCCAGCTCCCAAAGTCCAAGAAGCCAGAGGCTGGAGTGAGCTACAATAGGCCTCTCTCCATGCTTATTCTGGATTTTAAGATTTTAGGATAGGATAGGATAGGATTATATTTATAAACCACACTAAAACCAAAAGGTGTCAAGGCGCTGGGCGAAATGGAAGAGAGACTAGCAACAACCAGCTAAGAGGCAAAGATCCAGATCCTCAGAAGCTTCCTGAAGGTCTGGAGCCAGTCAGCCATGGTGATAGAAGGGGGCAAAGAATTCCAGAGTTTAGGAGCCGCCAGTGAGAATGAGCAGCCACCCCATTTGTACCTAGGGAATCTGGGAGAGACAAGTTTTTTATGAGTGGAGGATCTCAAGGCTCTGCCTGGAGTGTACCATTAGAACAAGGTTTTGAGATGTGGTGATTATTTGCTATGCATAGCTTTCTACACCAAGTTCAGAGCCTTGAAGGAGATGAGCTTCCTGATCGGAAGCCAGTACAAGGCACGGATTCCTTCCCTGGCAGACTGATGTTTCGGGATGTTAAGAATAAGTCTAGCTGCAGCGTTTTGCACCACCTGATGCTTGTTCAGAGAACCTATGCTAGCTTTGAGGTATAATGCATTGCAGTAGTCTAACCGGGAGGTAACTAATGCAACAGCCTAAGCACCAACATGTCTCGCCCCTTCTGAGGAGATTACACTGGCTCCCAGTAGCCTCTCGTTGTATTTTCAAACTGGGCTGCACTGTTTTCAAGGCACTCCTCGCTCTTGCCCCAGCTTTCACTTCCCTCAGCCTCAAGCGTCACATCCCCTCTAGAAATCTTAGGACCTCTACACACAACCTCCTAACTGTCCTCAGGTTTAAACGTAAGAAGCACGGAGGCTCCTGTTTTTCTTTTCTTGCCCCCTCACTTTGGAACTCTCTCCCGACCACCATCCGACTTTGTCCTAACTACACTCATTTTCGTAAATTACTTAAAACGCATCTTTTCCAGCTAGCCTATGAGTAACCTTGCTGCCTGCCCCCTCTGCTTTTGTCTATGAGCGCCATGAAACCAATTGGTGACCGTGCGCGGTAGAAGTGATTTTAACATAACAACATAACATAACAATGATGGTGGCCTGATGTAGCTCAGAGGGAATGTCCGGCAGCACTTCCTTCAAAATTTTAAGAATGTAAAAGCAAGTACTAACTGTGCGGTTCACCTGGGAGTCAAAAGACAGGCCCTCATCAAAGAGGACTCACAGATTTTTTGCCCTTTTAAGTGGAATAGGAAGGGGACCGCAGATTGCAAAGTACTGGCGAGCAAGCTACCCCCATATGAATATGAAGTCCCTGATCCACCAGACCAAAATGGGTTTATCCCATCACGCAGCACTTCTAATAACTTTCGCAGGCTCTACTCTTTACTTTACCATGTCGTGGCTCCAACCCACCGACTGGCCGGCGGCGGTTCTGTCGGTTGACCTGGAGAAGGCTTTCGATACGGTGGGCTGGGAGTGCCTATTTGAGGTGATGCTTCATATGGGTCTGGGGGAAGATTGGGTGCGGTGGGTGCGGCTTCTTTATGCCTCACCTTCTGCAAGAGTCAAGACAGGTAGAACTATTTCTAGGCAGTATATGATATCCCAGGGGTCACGGCAGAGGTGTACCCTTTCCCCGCTCCTGTTTGCCCTGGCCATTGAACCTCTGGCTTAAAGGTTCTGCCTGGGGGGGAGGGGCAGGGACTGTCCCTTGGTGGGCAGCGGCACCATGTCTCTCTACACGCGGACACATGTTGCTATGCCTGATGGAGGCGGTTGATTGTACAGCTGAGGCTTTGCATATCCTGCATGACTTCAATCGGCTCTCGGGCCTCAGAGTCAATAAATCCAAGACCTATCTGTTCCTGATAGCGGGACCATTAACCAGACCAGCGACGTTGCCAACAGACACTTTCTGGGGTCAGCACACCTTTAAATACCTGGGCATTCACATTTTTCACAATTTAGATGACCTCAAGGACGGGAACCTGGGAAGGGCGCTACGCTCATTTCGCTCTTGCATACATTTCTGGCGCACGTTACAATTGCCCATCAAGGCTCAGATCACCCTGTCCAGATGGTTATGCTGCCCCGGCTGTTGTATTTTTTTGTAAACCTACCAGTTTTGATACCGAGCAGCTGGTTCCGCCCCTGAAACCGCTCTTGCAGGATATGATGTGGGGAGACGGGTCCCCTAGGATGTCTTTAAACACTTTACAACGCCCCATGTTGGAGGGTGCACTAGGGGTCCCAAATTTCGAATTTTTTATGTTGGCTGCCAAGCTGCCGTGATTGGCACAGTGGGAGGAGGGAGTAAACAAAGGGGGAACTTGCCTGTCGTACCCGGCGTCTAGCCCTAAACTGGTGAGGGCGAAGTTATTGCTACCGCCTATGCCTACCACTTACTGCTCCTTGCTGCAGCACACAGAGTTACAGACATAGAGAAGATATCATGGGGGAGGGTGTTCCCCACCAAGTACTCTCCCATGCTGCCCCTAGTGGGGCTCCTGCATGGCGATCCACAATCTATATATACGAGCGACCAACTGGTGCGCTGGTCAGAAGCTGGACGTGACAATGTTGGGGACTGCTATCTAGATAAGGCACTGATTCCATTTGCAGAGCTGGTTGACAATTGTGGGCTCCCCCTGGTCAGTGTTTACAGTATGAGGCACTGACATGCACGTTTGCGCACTTATGGGGCAGAGGGAAGGAAGAACCTGATACACACCCGGTGCTCCATGCTTTATTCACTTATGACACCACGGGCCACTTGGTGAAACATCTCTATGCCACACTAGTAGAAGCTTCCATCACCCCCCTGGACGGGTTGCGGGAACGATGGGACAGAATCGGGGTCAGAGCTCTCACCGACTCCGAGTGGCGCAAGGTTTTGCGATACCCAAAAAAGATCTACCGGAACACTTGTTTGATATATATTCAATCCAACTATATGCATATGACCTACATGACGCCCAACCGCTTAAAGTGACATATGGAGGGGTAGTGCGACAATTCCCCATGTGTGCTTATCCAGATGCTGATTTCGGTCATATGACCTGCAAATGCCATGGATTACGGCCTTTCTGGGAGGCAGTGTTGGGTATAATCAAGGGAGTACTAGGAAGGGTGTTGGCTTCTGCAAAGCAGACATGTTTACTGGGCCTCTTTCCCAGGCCGTCAAAGTGCATAGTCGGGAACAGGTTGATTGACCCTGCGTTGGGTCTCGCTAAGCTCATGATAGCGATGGAGTGGAAATCTGCGAGGGGGCCATAGTTAGCGACTTAGAGCAGGGATGTTGTCACATAGGCCGGAGCAGAGGGCAGAATATTAAGTTGGGAGGAGGCTAAGGGAACGATAAAGCACGCTGAACAGTGGAGAGAGGCTCTGGCCAAGTGGGAGAACCCATTAGGCTCCAGTAATCAATCAATCAATCAATCAATCTATTTGTAGAGCGCGCTATTTACCCGTGAGAGTCTCAAGGTGCTTCACTACTGTTCGAAGAGCCAGGTCTTGAGGAGTCTTCTGAAGGCGAGTAGGTCTTCGGTCTGCTATAGGTGGGTAGGAAGGGTGTTCCAGGCCTTGGCTGCGAGGTAGGAGAAGGATCTGCCACCTGAGGTTGTTCCTTGGATGTGGGGGAAGGAGGCGAGGGCGAGGCAGGCAGAGCTGAGCTGTCGGGTCGGGGTGTGGAAGCTGAGTCTGCTGTTTAGGTAGGCTGGTCTGGCGTTGTGGAGTGCTTTGTGTGCGTGGGTGAGGAGTTTGAAGGTGATCCTCTTGTCGACGGGGAGCCAGTGTAGGTTTCTCAGGTGGGAGGTGATGAGGCTGCGGTGGGGGACGTTGATGATCAGTCAGGCGGTGGCATTTTGGATGCACTGTAGTCGTCGTAGGTGGTTGGCTGGGATTCCGGCATAGAGTGCGTTGCCGTAGTCCAGCCTGCTGCTGACGAGGGCCTGTGTCACTGTCCTTCTTGTTTCGGTCGGGATCCACTTGTAGATCCTGTGGAGCATGCGGAGGGTGTTGTAGCAGGAGGAGGAGACGGCGTTGACCTGTTTGGACATGGAGAGGAAGGAGTCGAGGATGAATCCAAGACTGCGTGCTTGGTCGGTGGGTGTCGGTGCTGTCCCCAGACTGGTTGGCCAGCAGGAATCGTCCCAGGCTGAGGGGTTGGGTCCGAGGATGAGGACCTCCGTCTTGTCCGAGTTCAGATGGCTGCTCCTCATCCAGTCTGCAATGGCCTTCATTCCGTCGTGGATGTTGGTTTTGGCAGTGCGTGGGTCCTTGGTGAGGGAGAGGATGAGCTGAGTGTCGTTGGCGTAGGAGATGATGTTGAGGTTGTGGTGGCAAGCCACTTGTGCGAGGGGGGCCATGTAGATGTTGAACAGCGTCGGGCTGAGGGAGGAGCCCTGGGGGACGCCGCAGATGATGTTGGTGGCTTCGGATCAGAAAGGTGGGAGGCGGACGCTCTGGGATCTGTCTGAGAGGAAGGATGTGGTCCAGTCGAGGGCCTTCTCTTGGATACATGCTTCTTGGAGGCGTGTTTTTAGAGTGCGATGGCAGACCGTGTTGAAGGCAGCCGAGAAGTCCAGGAGGATGAGGGCAGATGTTTCGCCATTGTCTAATTGGCGCCTGATGTCGTCTGTGGCGGCGATGAGGGCTGTCTCAGTGCTGTGGTTTCGTCTGAAACCGGATTGTCCAGGATGTTGTTGTCTTCGAGGTGGCGGGTCAGTTGCATGTTGAAGATTTTCTCGATGACCTTCGCCGGGAACGGGAGCAGGAAGATGGGCCTAAAGTTCTTGAGGTCCTTGGGGTCCGCCTTGGGCTTTTTGAGAAGGGCGTTGATTTCGCTGTGCTTCCAGCTTTCCGGGAATGTCGCTGTTTCGAAGATGTTGATGATCTTCCGTAGTTGGGGTGCGATGGCTGCGTCTGCTTTGTTGAATATGTGGTGTGGGCACGGGTCTGTCAGTGATCCTGAGTCCATGGAGTTCATGACCTTGCGTGTCTCGACGTCGCTGACGTTGGACCAGGAGGTCAGGCGGTTGGCGCTGTTGGTATTTGGGAGAGGGGTGGAGTCTGGTGTGGTCGGGTCGGTCGTCGTGATGAAGCTTTCGTGGATGTCGGCGATCTTGCGGTGGAAGAGGATGGCCAGTGAGTCGCACAGTTCCTGTGAGGGCGGGATGTCGTTGGTGTTGGCGCTGGGGTTGGAGAGTTCAGTAGTGAGGAGGGTAGGCTGGACCACAGATCCCAACCTGGTGGCACTGAACAAGACGTGCTCCCAAGATCCCCCGGGGCTCTGATATACAGGGGGCTGTGGCGGGGCTTCAGTGTGTTTCGGGCCAGTTAACCAGAGGCGGATGGAATGCCCGTTGTGGAACCCCCCTCTCCTGGACCGGCCCGCGGGTCATTTCTGCTGCCAATCCCTTTGGGTTTTGGTGTTTTAACGCATACACACAACTGCTCTGCACAAGTTACCATTTTTTCTCTTGTTTTTTCTTCTCTTTTTCTAAGTTTTTGTTTTTCTCCTTTCCATGGCTTGAATTCCATTCATAGTGTTGGTCCATCATATATATATATATATATAACCTGGAGTCGTCGCGCAAGCTAGTCCAGATACTGGTGCGCTATGCGGAAAGTGACCGTCTTAAGACGCAGACCAAAATTGAGGAGCTCAATCAGGTCATCGAAGCAGCCAGTGTGGACTGCATGAGCGAATGCACCAAACTTAGAAGTGATATGATGGCAAGAATCCAAAAAGAAGAGGATGCAATCAGCAAAAGGAAAGCCTGGTAATTCCAACGTGATAAGGCGGACTATGCGGAAGGACGCATTTTCACTTTTGCCAAAAAATACGATGCCATTAAAGCCTCAAGACGACAAAAAGTTGCAGCAGCAGCAAGTCGCCCTAACCAAGGGCATGGTGCAGCTCAGCAGGACGACTCCTCAGAGTCTAACTTCAGCTCAAGTGTGAATAGCGACTCAGACTCCAGTTTGACGCAATCAGGCGGGCAATTGGGGTTTACCAAGCTCACGCCAGCAGAGGAACTGGACTGCGTAAGAAAGAATTGGCGCGAGACCCTACGTCCGAGAACCCAGTTGCACTCAGGAATAAAAGACTCAATGCCAAGCGCTACCAACGCCGTAAGGCCAAATCAAGAGGAAGAAAAAAATCAGCAGAAAAAGAAGAAAAAAGTACAAAGAGATGGAACAGGAAGTAAGCTCACAATCAGGAGCAACAGACATCGCTCCCTCCATTATTAACCTGACTGACATGGTCTTGTCAGGGGCTGAACATCACATTTTGTCAAAAGGCCTTACATTCTGTCCTCCGTGCGACTTCAACTACGCGGACACTAGAATTGATCTATACAAATTCGTCCGCAAGATCAAGTTGCAGAAGCATTTTGCAGGTGGTAAAACACGCAGTACCCCGATGAGGACTGAAACAGCGAATGAAGGGCTACAAGCTCGTGATGTGCCAGGCTTGGAGGCTTTAGAATCCCTTAGGATGGAGCAGTCTTCATCCCAAGAAGTCTCAGGATGTGAGCCCAATAGGGTAGGGGGTTTAACGTCTTTTAAACCACGCTCCACTTATACTCCTGTAATGCTCTACGACAATCTTGACATCTTTCATGATGCTACAGTAAAAGACATCAAGTTGTTGCATTCCAAAGTGCTCAATTCAAAACGAAAGAAATATGCACAGAATGACCAGTACATGCGACTCATCCAAAAGATTCAGGCCAATGAAAATGTTATTGTTAGACAGTCTGACAAGGGAGGGAATATAGTTTTATGGCCGCAAAAACTATATCTGGAAGAGGCCCTCTCTCAATTAAATGATTCAGACTGCTATAGACATAGCGACATTTCACTGATCAAGAAAGCCCAAGAAGATTTCTACTCGCTACTAATGGGGTGGAGATCTTTTGGCTTGCTGAGTATGGATGAACTTAAATATCTCAAGAACAACAATCCGGTCATGCCAGTCCTATACCTAATCCCGAAGATCCACAAGAATTCACATAAACCCCCGGGAAGACCAATAATAGCAGCATGTGGGGGGTTATTAGAAAAGACAACTGTTTACGTGGACTCTTTCTTGCAGGAGTTTGTGCAGAGTTTACCATCTTTTGTCCAAGACTCCAATGATTTTGTGAGAAAAATACAGGACATCAAATGGGATTCTGACTCATGGCTCATTACATTAGACGTCACGTCTTTATATACAAGTATTAACCACCAAGACAGACTGCGAGCCATTGAATTCTACTTAGGTTTGAGACCAATCATCATGGCTGACCATAACCGTATGTTACTTTCTATGATTTCATTCTGTTTACACCATAATTTCTTTATGTTTAACAACAGATATTATCAGCAAGTCAGGGGTGTAGCCATGGGGGCCTGTTTCTCTCCCAGTTATGCCTGTCTCCATATGGGCTACTGGGAGAGACAGGTCCTCTTTGGCGAACACTCCGACATTGCTAGGCGGTCTATAATAAGATGGTATCGTTATATAGACGATGTGTTCCTGGTCTGGAAGGGCACTCGCCTAGAAGCTGAGCAATTTGTTGACATGATAAACTGTAATGATTTCAACTTGAAGTTTACCTCGACCATTAGCAGAGATCAGGTGCATTTTCTAGATATGACAGTCACACCAGGAGGAGACAAACTTGAAACCAGGTTGTACCTTAAGGCAACGGCTGGAAACACAATACTCCATGCCAGCAGCCATCACCCTGCTCACCTTATACGCAGCATCCCGTATGGCGAGATGCTGCGCATTAGACGTCTGAGCAGTACTGAAGCTCAATGCAATCTAGCTCAGCAAGCCAGTAGGTCTAGATTTTTGGCAAGGGGGTATAAGGCTGCAGTGGTTGATAGGGCTATAACTAAAGCAAATGCCCTGTCTCGCAATCAAGCCTTGCAACGCAAAGTTACAAATACACCTACCACCTCCCAGGATCAAAAAGTAAGATTGATCTGGGCCTACAATAGACAGCATGTGGCACTTGGTAAAATTATCTCTAAGCACTGGGGTTTGGTGAAATGTGATCCCGTCATAGGTGACAAAATTCCAACCACTCCTTCTATCACATATAGGAGAGCATACTCTATGCAAAATGCCTTAGTTAAATCCAGCCCAGAAGTCCCTACACGAAAGACTTGGTTAGGGAAGAGTAAGGGCTTCAGGAAGTGTTCTTCCTGTAAGGCATGTCAGCACGGATTGAACAAAACAGAGTATGTAATCCTTTTCACCCCCAGCGCGCGCAAGATCAAAAAACAACTGACTTGCAAGAGTGAATATGTGGTGTATGTGCTGGAGTGTCCGTGTGCCCTGCGGTATGTGGGTAGTACCAAGTTGCAGGTGCACAAAAGGATACTCTAGCACATAAGGGCCATCAACACAAGTGACCCGGCATATCCGGTGGCCCGCCACTTCAAAGAGCACCACAACAATGACAGTTCCCTGCTGCGTTACTATGCTGTAGATTGTGTGGGCCCTCTCAAAAGAGGAGGAGATAGGGATGGAGCTCTAAGAAAATTGGAGACCAGGTACATACTGGAAATGGATAGTCGAGCCCCGGGGGGATTGAATTCTACAGAAGATTTTTACACGTGTCTCTGAAATGCCAACATAAGTGTAAACCTGTGGGCCTTCCCTACCCTACAGAATATTACCCTCCTAGTTGTTCTGAGAATTCATCTGACTGTTTACGAGTAAAACTTATTTCTTCACCAACCAGCACATGTCTAGTTCTGCGGATGGTCTCAGTGTGCAGTGCAGCCTAGGCTTAGGCTGCACAAGGATGTATCAAGAGCTTAACACCATGACCAAATAAAAAATGAGAGAACTGATAGAAAAAAACTTTATACACATAAAAAAACTTTCACAACAAAAAATATGCACATGGTAACGTCCTTTGTCACTACTCACTTAGGTATATTAATGGTATGGTGAGGCTCAACCTATGGTCACTTGTCTCGGCGGGGAGTTATGGGAGGAGAGGCTGCGATGTTCTCCTAACCTAGCGGTGGGTTAACATCTCCTCTCCTCTCAACCCTCCAGCCTTACATAGACATTTGAGTAATTTGTGCGTGCAATACAAATAGGATGCTGCGATCTCGGTGGTAAGGCTTCATATGCATTCAAGCAGTTATGTTCTAATTGTCCACCTGAGGTCTCATCCTGTGTAAATAGTGTATGTCGGGTGTAAATATATTTATTGGCAAGATGCTTGTACATTCATGTTTTTATACCTATATTTATATATTTATAACTCATGATCTATTTTTTTACACCTGATTTTAAACATGACATTGTACAAAGTGTATTGCGTATATTTATAGCGATGACAAACTGTTTACATGACACTATTTGCACTTTATCTACCATATTGCACTGTTGCCTATTTTTGCACTGCTAATCTACTGGACTTCCCAGTGATTCCTGTTGTGTATTGTTTACAATGGTTAGATAGCATTTGCACTTTAAATATTATTATTTGTATTTTGTAACATAGGCTGACTTCAGGGATTATCCCGCGATGCGTAGTGCATATAACTGTTGTCTATGTCTATGATATTAATCATTCTACATGTGACCTTGAGCCACCAATGATGTTGCACTTAATCGAGCACTAGCACTTTAAAAATTGCCTCCTCCCTAGCATGCGTCATGTGATCAAGGCCTCTGTGAAGGCCGAAATGTCATGCTGAGGTGTGCCGTCTCCTCGTTGAAATAAAAATACACTGCTCACCTGCACCTGAGGTCTCCTCTCTTCTTCCTGCGCAGCGGTATCCAGGATTGGGCTCCGGGCGAGAGTTAGCGGGGATTGTTCCATATATATATATATATATATATATATGAAACAATCTCTGCTTTCTCTCGCCTGGAGCCCAGTCCTGGATACCGTCGGCGCAGAAGAAGAGAGGAGACCCAAATGCAGGTGAGCAGTGTTTTTATTTAGTTAGAAAAGCGGCACACCTCAGCATAACGTTTCAGCCTTCACAGAGGCCTTGGTCACATGACGCATGCAAGGGAGGGGGCAATTTTTAAAGTGCAAATGCTAGTCAAAATGTATCGCCATTGGTGCAAAATGGTCACATGCAGAATGCTTTCATTGATAGACATAGACAACATTTAAGCTTTTAGTAGCTTGGCACATTATGGGATAATCCCCGGTCTGATTTGAAATGTCCTCGCAATATGCAAAAAGTTGATAAAGTGCAAATGCAAAGTATAATCATTATCATACATTTCAAAACTCTAATCTCGGGATAATCCCTTAAAGAGATTTGGAATACAGTGCAAAATTGGCAATGTGCAACAAGTCAGGAAAGTGCAAAAAGTGTCATATAAATAATTGGGACTTCAATAAATAACAATCATATATTCACTCTGCAAAACAGTGTTAAAATCAAGTGTAAACTAAATATATACAAGAACAATAATAGTTAATATATATACACTAAATATACACTATTTACACTGGATGAGACCTCAGGTAATCCAAATGTTTGGCTGCATAAATGCACTAACTGGTCCCTGAGACCGCAGCATCCTGACTTCAAATTTCGCACACGCCACCCTTTAGTCTGTGTCTTTATAGAGGATAGAGAAGAGAGGAGATATCCCTCAACTGAAAGGTCAAGCGATATCGCAGCCTCTCTTTCCATATATCTCATATTAACGCCTGTAACCACAATTTGGCTATTACTATTTTGACATTTAACGTGAAAGTGAGTAATGTGAATCAATTTTTATTTGTTTTATCTGACATTTTATAAAGTTTTTTTGTATCTTTTTTTGTTATCATCATCTCTTTTGTACGTACTGTTTTCGCGTTTGTTACACAGTCATGTAGCCTAAGCCTAGGCTACATTACACAAAAGGGCCATATGCACCTCTAGACATGTACCAGACATCAGAATAGTTGGGAACTCACATATTGACATATTCAATTGGGCATCATGACCAAAAAAGCTTAATCGGTGAGAATAAGGTCGGATTACCAGGACAGAAACTTATATAATGTTAATAGTTCAGAGACACGTGTAAAAATCTTCCGTGGAGTTTAATCCCCCCGGGGCTCGACTATCCATTTCCAGTATGTACCTGGTCTCCAGTCTCCTAAGGGCTCCCTCCCTGTCTCCTCCTCTTCTCAATGGGCCCACACTGTCTATAGCATAGTAACGCAACAGGGTGCTGTCATTGTTATGGTGCTCTTTGAAGTGGCGGGCCACCGGATAAGCCGGATCACTGGTATTGATGGCCCTTATGTGCTGGAGTATCCTCTTGTGCACCTGTAGCTTGGTACTACCCACATACCGCAGGGCACACGGACACTCCAGCACATAAACCACAAATTCACTCTTGCAAGTTAGTTGTTTCTTAATCTTGCGTGCACTGGGGGTGAATGGGACTGCATATTCTGTTTTATTGAGCCCATGCTGGCATGCTTTGCAGGAGGAGCATTTCCTGAAGCCTTTACTCTTATCGAGCCAGTTCTTTCTTGTCAATACCTCTGGGCTAGATTTGACTAATGCATCTTGCATCGAATATGCTTTTCTATAGGTGATTGATGGTGTTGTTGGAATTTTATCACCTATGATAGGGTCACATTTAATTAGGCCCCAGTGTTTGGAGATGATCTTGCTAAGCACCCTGTGTTGCCTGTTGTAGGCCCAGATCAGTCTGACTGTCTGATCTTGGGAGGTGGTTGGCACGACAGTGTCCTTGCGTTGCAAGGTTTCACCTCGTGACAACGCATTAGCCTTAGCTATTGCCTTGTCGATCACTGCAGGATTATACCCTCTAGCCAAAAATCTAATCCTGCTAGCCTGCTGAGCTTGATGACATTGAGCTTCAGTGCTACTCAGCCGTCTGATACGCAGCATCTCTCCATAGGGGATGCTGCGTATCAGATGGGCAGGGTGATGGCTGTTGGCATGAAGTATTGTATTTCCTGCCGTCGGCTTCCGGTATAACCTGGTTTCAAGTTTGTCCTGTCCAACTGAAACTGTCATGTCTAGGAAATGTACCTGTTCCCTACTGATTTCAGAAGTAAACTTCAAGTTGTAATTGTTGCAGTTAAGAGTCTCAATAAAGTGCTCAGCCTCTTGACGAGTACCCCTCCAAACTAGGAACACATCGTCTATAAAACGATACCAACGTATGATAGACCGCATAGCAATATCAGAGTGTTCCCCAAAGAGGACCTGTCTCTCCCAATAGCCCATATGGAGGCAGGCGTAACTGGGAGAGAAACAGGCCCCCATGGCCACACCCCTGACTTGCTGGTAGTATCTGTTGTTAAACATAAAGAAATTATGATGTAAACAGAATGAAATCATAGATAACAACATACGATTGTGATCAGCCATAATTATTGGTCTTAATCCCAGAAAGAATTCTGTGGCTCGAAGACCGTCTTGATGATTGATACTGGTGTATAAAGACGTGACGTCTAATGTAATGAGCCATAACTCAGGATCCCACTTAATGTCCTCAATTTTCCTCACAAAGTCATTTGAATCCTGGACAAAGGATGGTAAGCTTTGCACAAATTCTTGCAGAAATGAGTCTACATAGATAGTTGTCTTTTCTAGCAGACCCCCGCAAGCTGCTATTATTGGCCTCCCCGGAGGATTGTCCGGGTTCTTATGAACCTTTGGGATTAAGTATAAAACTGGCATGATCGGGTTGTCATTCTTTAAGTACTTAAGCTCATCCATACTCAGTAGTCCAAAAGATCTCCACCCCATCAACAATGAATAAAAGTCTTCCTGGGCTTTTTTTTTTTTTTTTTTAAATTTTTGAAGACCTTTATTGTGCATGTTGCAGAAGAACAAATACGGGCCTACAACCATCCGGCCGGCCACAACACTTATGAGCACAGGTGTCAACATTACGGTCTTCCGACGGCATCAAGTAATACGACAACAATTGATAACAGTTACGCTGGAAAGGACATGCCGCCAGGGAGAAGGATCAGTAAAGGTCAAATTTTAAAGTTTTTTGATGAAATAAAAGTCAATGAAGGATAGGTGTAAAGGAGATCCGAGTCCGTACATTGAGTCCACATGAGTAGGCAACAGTAGAAATAATATCAATTACGTGAAGCTCTTCGTCAAAGCGGCAAAACAGTAGAGAAACAAAACGGTCAACAGGAGCCACGCTCGTGCCACTTCCAGTGCCACCCACTCCCAACCATCCCCTATCACAGACCCAGAAAGGAAAACAGTATGAGAAAGCGCAGGAAAGTAAGAGAAAAGGCCCATAGAAACTAAATACAGAAATTAAATCTACCCCCCCACCCTGCACCAACGCGGAGGCTACGGCCTACCCCCCCCGACAATGTGCCTGTCGCCCCATAAAGAACCCGAAATGTAGTTCAAGCAAAGGAAGAAGAAAGGAAAAAGGAGAAAAAGTAATAAAAATGTTACCATGGAATATAGAGAGTGAGAAAAGGCCATCCTAATCTGCGACCCTCAAAAACTACAAGTGAAGCGGGAGGAGGAGCCAATCAAACCATTCCCGGTACCCCAGGCAGAAACACAATCCCCACACAATTTGCGGCTATTGAGAGCCAGATATTAGTACAAAAGCAGTTAGGGAAAAACATTATAACTTGTGCGACTTAGACAAGAATGTACAACTTCCAATCCCGGTCCCACCAGCCCAGCAACCGACAGTACATGGAGAACCTAGCCCTGACCCGACCTCGGACAAACCCAAAAATGAAGCGCATGAAGAAGGCCCGCCCCCACCAAGACAAAGAACCAACCTGGCCGCACATCGACCTAGCCCTGGCCCGAGCGTGGATACACCCCCAGACGCGCCACCCAAGAGAGGCCCGCCCACCACATGACAAAGGAGTAAAATGGCAAGAGGGAGGAGGACATCAACAAGAAAGCACAAAATGGCCGCGATGAGTCATCAGGGAGTCTAACGAGTGTAACAAAATGTACCATAGTTCCACCAAAAGCACACGTTGTCGTAAGCAGGATAGAAAAGAGGCTCAGCGCAGGAGGAAGAGGCAGCTGCAACGTCCCAGACAGTTCTCGAGGCACACACGACAGGGAGTCCAGCCACAATGTTGCACACTGCGCTGGGAGGGGAAACAAAGTGTCCCGTGTAGAATCTTCAAGCTGATGGTCTTGGGCAGCAGCGAAATACACAGCGAGCTCAGCTGTACAACAGGCGAGGGAGAGCGCAGGCTCCCAACACGGTGCAGGCGGTGACAGGCGGCAACTTTGCGACTCCGGTTCAGTAGTGCACCGTCCCGACACAGACGCCATTTGGTCCAGCCTGTCCCCCAATTCCAGGTAGCAGCGGCGGGCTTCCGAGCGGAGATCGTGCAAGGCCGACAGAACGGCTCCAAGTGAAGGTTCAGACTGTTGCCCCTGGGTTTTGTTTCCCCGGGGGATCCCTCGAGTCTCGAATACTCCTGTCGTCAGGGCAGCACCGGTCTCTGGCGTGGACGGGCGCACCTCCCCGCAAAACCTGGCGGCGCACTCCGCCATTATGTCCAAATGACACAACAGTCACCAGTGAAAGGAGAGCACCGGCGCCCTCCCTTATAGCTGCTATCCGAGTGGCGTGCACCGTGTCTAAAAATTATTCCGCTCGATGTAAGCGTCCCTCAGCGACCACGGGCGGCGAGGCACGGGGTCCACAGGCGATACGTGACCCAAAATGGCCGGACAGTCCTCCTCCCGTACCTGCCGTCTCCAACAAAGGCTCCGCTGCGACGGGGTTCAACAGCTCCGTAAGCCCTGTCCTCTCTCCGTCTGCCACGCGTCACCCCAGGCGGCTGAGCTCGAGAAGCGCCTCACAGGAGTCACACTGGTTCCGCCGCAGCCAGTGCCGGCGGAGCGCTCCGGCCGGCAACAGGTCCACGGGGCACGGCAGGAGGAATCCTCGCATGTGGGGTCCAGGGTCAGGAGCCAGGAGGCGAATATCTTCGGCTGCCGGGCGGGTCGAGGGTCCGGGAAAGCACCGCCGAGATCAGCGCCGTTTCGCCCACAGTCCACCGCCAAGTGCGCCAGGATTTGAAGCAGGATTTCAGCACGGCAGAAAAAGACTAGCGGAGCCGGGAGCCTACAGGTCCGCTCCGGTCGCCATCTTGGCTCCTCCCTGGTGTTTGCCTTCCTGGGCTTTTTTGATGAGGGTGATGTCACTATGTCTATAGCAATCTGCATTGTTCAACTGAGAGAGGGCTTCCTCCAAATATAGTTTTCGCGGCCATAAAACTATGTTCCCTCCCTTATCAGATTGCCTGACAATGACATTTTCATTAGCTTGGATCTTCTTGATGAGTTTTAAGTATTGGTCATTCTGTGTAAATTTCCTGCGTTTGGAGTTGAGCAATTTTGAGTGTAACAACTTGATCTCTTTAACAGCAGCATCATGGAAGATGTCTATGTTGTCATATAACATCACAGGAGTATAAGTGGAGCGCGGTTTAAAGGATGTAAGGCCTCCCACCCTACTTGTCGTCTGTGCTGAGGCTTCCTGAGATATTGACTGCTCCAGTCTAAGTGATTCCATAGCCTCTAAACCCGGGGCATCACGGGCTTGAAGCCCCTCGTTGGTTGTCTCAGCCCTCACAAGGGTGTTGCGTGTTCTACCACCCGAGAAATGTTTCTGCAATTTCATCTTGCGGACAAATTTGTACAGATCAATCCTTGTGTCCACATAATTAAAATCACAGGGAGGACAGAATGTGAGACCCATCGATAGGATACGGAGTTCAGACTGGGACAGCACCATGTCAGTAAGGTTGATAACTGAGGGGGCAGTACCTGTTATTTCTGAATAATTGCTCACTTCCTGTTCCATTTCTTTACGTTCTTTTTCTTTTTCTGCTGATTTCTTTCTTCTTGAATTGGCCTTTCGGCGCTGGTAACGCTTGGCATTACGGATTTTGTTCCTGTAGGCGCTTGAATTCTCGGGCGCAAGGTCTCGCGCCAATCCTTTCTTATGCAGTCGAGCTCCTCCTCTATATACCAACACTGGACGGCTACCCACATACTAGAGGTAATAGAATTATAATAGTGGAGCAAGCACAGGTGAATGTAACCAGTATTTGATGATGCAAATAATGTTTCAGGTTGCTGTGAATAGCACAATGGTTACTAAGTTGGGCACCAGGCGACCAACACATCAGCATTATTATACCAAAAGTAGCTTGGATTGCTGGGAGTGCCAGTGAATTAATGTCTGTAATTTTGTACTGCATAACTTGGACCCTTCTGATACTTTGGCCTCCTTCTTTTCCTTTTTGTATCCCGTGCACATTCATGGAGTAGGTGTGTGTGCTGTGTCCGCAAGAGGCACAAGTTACACATGGTTGCAGTCCATTGGCCCCAAACCATGCGGGAAACCGGCAGTGGCATAAGCACCCTGCCTGTTGGTGAGTTGTTCTTGCACAGTGTTGGGGAAGTGGAGATACTGCGTTGTCAGGCTGATGATGGCATCCAGGACAGTAGGGAGGAACCTGGAGAAGGATCCCTGGGAAATTCCAGCCACTCTGGCAGTGGGCGGCTGAAAAGTCATTGAGGCCAGCATGTGCAGCACAGCAAGTAGCTGTGGAGGAATGTTTGTGCTACACTGGGATGTGGCCTGCAGCCATGGTGCAATCTGGGTGAAGAGACGGAGAATGGATAACCTTTTTAGCCTGTAATGGGCTATGACGTCCTCTGGCCGGAGGTGTATGATGGTGATCCTCTGGCTGTAGACCTGTGCTCTTCAGTTGCGCTGCCTCTGTGGAGGTGGTGGTGTTCTTGGTGCTCTGAGTTGCAGTAGCAGAAGCTCCATGACGTCGTTAAGGTTGCCAATGATGAACTGGGATTGTCTTCCTTCAATACAGGTGTGTTTGCACCATTTTTAAGATCAGCTAAGTATTGACATTAAAAAACTGCTGCTTTTTGGACTCAGCAGCAAGTTTTTTGTTTTCAACATTCAAGGGAATTTTTGTAAATGTTGTGTTGTGTGTTTTGGAGGAGTTTTCACAGGGCAATGCCTACCTTGAATCTCATTTTCGGTAAGTAATGCTAACAGAAGTGGTGCTTTAGAAAAAAATCATGTTTACTCTAGAAAAATGCTGCTAACTAGAGTTAGTGGCAACTTGTAAATACAGCGATAAACAAATCCTTGTAAATATGCCCATAAGTGAGCCTGATTGACTGTCACGATCCGTTCTGGGACAAAGATAATAACAATAGTTTGCGGAAAACAGGAATAACTCGAGAACCACAGGCCTCTCTTGGTCAAACTCAATTTACACCCAATCTCCCAGGTCCAAATTTTTTTCCCCCTAAATGTCCGTATATCACCCTGTGTCACACCCAGGAGCTAAGCGTACTGTAGAGATGACTAATGTGGAATGTTAATGGTTGCCTAGCAGCTTAGAATGTTATCTCTTGAGAGATGAAACTGAGCTGTGAAGCAGGCTGTGGATGAGCAGGACGTTCCTGTACCTACTCTTCAATAAAGACTACAATTTTAATATTTTCTTGGACTCATCTTTACATTGGCGACGAGGATGGGATGTTGTGTTACCCTATAAGACCACATGGGATGTGGTGTTACCCTATAAGACCTAACTGAACAAGGTTCAAATTTATTGGGATGGCGTCACCAGAGAGATTTAGGTATAGTTTTAAATCCTAATGCCACTGTTCCAGTTCAGTCTATATGCTTAGTAAATAGTGAGGGTTATGATTCCTTAATTATGGGAAAGTACTCTGATGTCTTTTGTGATGAATTGGGAAAGTTGAGAAATTTTTCTCATAAAATTATTCTCAAAAGTAATGCTACTCCCGTAGTTCACAAAGTTAGATCTGTTCCCCATCTCATGAAAGGTCCTTTACAAGTTGAACTTGATAGGTTACTGAATTTGGGGATAATTGAGCCTATTGAGGCTTCTGAGTGGCTTGCGCTAATTGTCGTCGCGCCCAAGGATGGGGGAAAGAAGATTCGTTCATGTATTGATCTTCGCGATCTAAACAAGAACATTTGGGTTGATCGCCAACCTCTACCAAACATTTCAGAGATGTTGACGGCAATGGGCGGGGGGTGTGTTTTTAGCGTCATTGATATGTCGTCAGCATATCACCAGATTGATCTCGATGAAGAATCTAGACATTTGACATCATTTGTAACACCGCTGGGTGCTTTTCGTTACCGTAGGATGCCATTTGGACTAGCTTCGGCCTCAGCGGTGTTCCAAAGGGTCATGGGAAAAGTTCTTCATGGTATAAATGATGTACTTTGCTTCCAAGATGATGTGTTAATTGTCGGCAAAGATTTTGATCATCATGATCAAGTGATGGAAAGTGTCTTGTGTAGAATGAGAGAACATGGGTTGACTATTCAGAAGGAGAAATGTCAGTTAAGGAAGGATGTAGTTAATTACCTTGGCCACGAAATTTCCAAGGAAGGAATCAGACTAAAGAAAAGTATTGTCTCTGCCATTAGAGATGCTCCTGTTCCTTCTACTAAAGATCAGTTGAGGAGTTTTCTCGGTTTAGCGGAGTATTGCTCCAAGTTTGTGAGAAATTTGACTAATATTGTGGAACCATTGCGGATATTTATGAAAAGTGGTGTTGAGTTTGTATGGAGTGATGCTTGTGGAAAAGCATTCCAAGATGTTAAAGATGGAATATTGTCTGCACCCAGCCTTGGACACTTTGATGTTAGAGCAAAAACTTTTATCACCACTGATGCGAGCGCTATAGGTATTGGTGCAGTTTTAACGCAAGTATGTAATGGAGAAGAAAGAATTATTGGGTTTGCATCTAGAAGACTACAGGGTGCTGAGAGGTCATATTCAGTGATAGAAAAAGAGGCCTTGGGATGTTGTTGGGGCATTAAACATTTCAAATACTTTGTATGGGGTTTACCATTTAGACTTCGTACTGATCACAAACCTTTAGTTCATTTGTTTAAGGGGGGCAAAGGTTTAGAAGGGAGTGTTACTCCGAGGATATCAAGGTGGATTTTATCAGTTTTAGAGTACAATTTTGAAGTGGAATACATGAAGGGATTGAAGAATATAGTAGCGGATTGCTTGTCAAGAATACCTGTTGTTGTGAGTGATATTGAGTCTGAAGTTGATGTTGAGGAAGTGAGATATACTGAAGAACAAGCTTTTGGGTTGGAGCAATGGGATGCTGCAATGTTGGAAGATGAAGTATTGGAAAGAGTTATGTTTTCTATTTCTAATGGATGGGATGCGCAATTGTGCAATGATTTACGGTTTAAAGGTTTCATTAATGTTGCAGAAGAGTTAAGTGTAAGAGAAGGGAAACTGTGGAGGAGAGACAAATTAGTACCACCGAAGAATCTTAGATCTAAAATTCTCATCATGGCACACGAAGGTCATTTGGGGAGAAATATGACTAAGCGACGTGTACGTCAGTCATTCTGGTGGCCTAGTTTAGATAATGAGGTTGAAGCAGTTGTCAAAGATTGTTATGCTTGTGCTGCTAGTGACAAGACCAAAGTTTTACGTCAACCTCCTATTTCTTCTGTGAAGTTTCCTGAGCGTCCTTGGGAAAGGTTGGCTTTAGATTTCATTGGTCCTATTTCCAAGTTGGGAACAAATTGCAAATTCTTAATGGTTTTGGTGGATTATCACTCCAAGTGGTTTGTGGTTGAGACATCTGAGAGTATTACAACTGAAAAAGTAATTAAGTTTCTTGAGAAGGTTTTCTTGAATGAGGGGATTCCAAAGGTCTTGGTGTCAGACAATGGTCCGCAATTAATTTCTAGGAAAATGGTGGAGTTCCTGTGTGGGAAAGGGATTAAACATGAGAGAGTTGCTTTATTTAGGCCACAAGCCAATGGCTTAGTTGAGAGGATTAATCGCCTGATCTTGGACAATATACAACTTTCTTTGTGCAATGGTTTGTCCTGGTCTGAAGAATTGAAGAAGCTGATGTGGTCTTATAGGGTAACACCACATTCCATGACTGGAGTGTCACCTTTCATTTCTTTTAAAGGAAGGGAACCAGGTTTGAAAGAAGTACCAGGGTGGTTGAAAGACAGGGAATGTGTATGGGTGAATCGTGATGAGGTTGGAGATCAAGTGCTTAACAAACAAATCATTGCTGCCAAACATTATGATCACTTAAAAGGTGTCAAATTTCCTAACATAAAATCTGGTGATTGGATTGTAGTGAGACGTGGAGGTTTTATTGTCAAGGGTGATAGCAAGTTCTCTAAACCTGTTCAGTTGAAGGAAGTGAAGAAGAATGTGGTGATTCTGTGTGATGGGACTACTTGGAGTTTGGCAAATGTATTTACGTGTTTTTCTCCTTGTAGTTAAATTGATTTTCATTCATCTTTCTGTTCTGTATAATAGTTTCCTTCAAGTTTTTGTTGTGGGATATATAAGGGGGAAGGTGTGTAGAGATGACTAATGTGGAATGTTAATGGTTGCCTAGCAGCTTAGAATGTTATCTCTAGAGAGATGAAACTGAGCTGTGAAGCAGGCTGTGGAGGAGCTGGAGGTTCCTGTACCTACTCTTCAATAAAGACTACAATTTTAATATTTTCTTGGACTCCTCTTTACACGTACCATCTGTGTCACGCCCAGCGGTCCAAGCACACCGTCAGTGTCACGCCCAGCAGAAAAAGTGTACCATCTGTGCTATGTCCAGCTGTCCTAGCAAACACCTTTCACTGTTTTGATATACCCATGCTGCTGGTAAACTGGGAGCATAAAGAAGCCATTTTAAACTAAAAAACTAGATTGAGGTGTCAGCTCTGACAATATATACAATAAATATTTACCTTTCCTAGCGTGCTGACAATCGAAAATAGGTGACTTTAACAGCATCGCCTCCAAGGCAGTCTTGCAAGAACTCAGCTAGAAAATACAAGATAGGTAATATGCCAGAGTTCTGTCAGTGGCATTACTTAGTTGTTGAACAAATGTGAATCAGTCGAGGCGGGGCCTTGACCTTGCCTTGACACAAAAAGGCCATTAGATAATGTGTCCAGATGTCGGGCATGGGGAACACATGATCAATGTGTTCCTTACTTTATGTGGCATTTGACTTGGTGTTTTGGCAACACGTGCACCCCTCCAGACATGTGTGCCTTATTGGGGACAATCTCCCTGGACCATTGTGGTGTTGCTGGGTCTATTTGTAGATTTGACCTGGGATTTCTTGTTCTTGTATTTGTCCACTAGCTACGTGCTACTCCACCTGTGATCTGTCAATCAGTGACCTCGGGCCTGTGTCTCAGGGCCTGCCGAACTATGTATTTCTGAGTCAGGGTTGACGTGGAGTTTACATCGGGCGAATTGGTTAATAAAGATGCTATTTCGTTTTTGTATGCACATATATTATTATTATTCACATTGACAATAAACCTTTTCAACATTAACACTTGTTTTATGGCAACAGTAACCCCAGAGTTATGGAGGGGGTTACCGGGCCACTTCTAGGGCCTATTGACAGGTGGCCCTTTTTTTGGGCCACTATCCAAGCCACTATTTGACCGGAAAACGCATAATTAGCTGAGCTACTTGTAAGAAAGTGCAATATAAGTGCAGAAGTCACACACATGCACGCTCTCTCACACACACACATAACCTCACCCCCTCACAAACACTCACAGACATGCATGCTCTCCCACACACCCAAAAACACGCATACTCACACACACACACACACACACACACTTTCTCTTTCTCTCACACATACACACATGCTTTCTCTCTCTCACAACACACATACTCACAAACACACACACTCACACAGACACACTCACACACATACATTCTCTTACACACACACACCCACACCCTCACGCTCCACACGGACTGACAGGCATGCATGCTCTCACACACCCCCAAACACATGCATACTCACACACACATGTGCACACATGCTTTCACTCTTACACACAACACACACATACATGCATGCTCTTCCGCACATGCATGCGTGTGTGCACACACACAGACACACACACATGCATGCTCTCTCACACGCACACGAGTTATGGTGGGGGTGTTGTCTAGAGTCTCACCACATACACACTCTTTAGGATGGAGAGATGGTTATTCTAGCCTGTAATCTTCACCTCTTCATCTCGCACTCATGCACAGATTGCACATTGCTGCAGTCAGCACTTTCTAAGTGGAGTTTCCTGTATCCGTTATCTAGATTCCTCCCTAGTCGCTCAAGAGATGCAGCTCATACCCAAGTACCTCTCATTGCTTCCTGCTCCTCTGAATATTCTGAGCATCAGTGGAGGCTCCGATGGCATCAAGAAGGGCTCGGAGAAGGAATCAGACTTCATCTACAGGCACTCTTGATGCAGTTATGCAGGACAGAGGTGAGTAAAATGAATCTGGTTAGAGTCATAAGCTGGGTCTGGTGGCTCAGTGGATTCATGCATCCACTGCAGGGGCCTGTGTTCGACCTCATGGTCTCTGGTTCAAATCCTGGTGGGTCCACTCAGCCTTTCATCCATCTGAGGTCGATAAAATGAGTACCATTGAGTTGGGTAACAATAAACATCTGTTATTCAGCGCCAAGATGCCTAGGGGTGAACGTACGCTTTACAAATACACGTTATGTTATACCGCCTGAATATGGGAATTCTTTTATCGAGTTGGCTGTCTGATGGAGACTGGCAGGTCAGAGGTGTGTAAAACTCATCTGAGGGCAATGGTTAGTGTTATTCAGTCAGGAAAGTGAGCTGAAGACACCCCTCTTTTATCAGAGGTGTGAATGATGCAGTCTAGCCAGAGTACAGGGATTATGATCTGCACACGGTCTGTGCAGGACAACTGAAGGAACCACACTTAATGCAGCACACACAGCACAGCGGACAGATGTGATGCGTTATTTTGCAAAGGAGGGAAGGAAAGAACTTAGCAGGACCATATCTGCTAGGACTCCCGCGGCCACCGCGCGACGGACAGCCGTGCACTATGGTGCAGGATGGGTTTGTGCTGTATAGTATAGGATTTGTACTGGAAGCAGACCCTTCTAGTGTGACATCCGCCCCAGACGGCACAGATGCCGCGTTGGAGTACCGACGGATAGAGCGGTGCTTCACCTATGTCCTGAGCCGCAGCCAGGTGGGGTGAGGGCTCTACTTCTCACAAATCAGTCTACCATTGATTGTGTGAGAAGACTTGGAACAAACACATCTAGGAGGTCCAGGTGACACTTATATATCAAAGTTGTTCCAGTAATCTTTTCCTTTATACAATAACACTTCTTCACAACTTGGGTTTTTTTTCTGTTTGCAGTAGCGGTATGTTTAGGTCCTGAAGAAAGCAAGGCTAATGGCCAATAATTGCTGAAACATGTCGACCACGTTCCACCACTAGACAGTTTATAATTTGCCCTGTCTTGGCTATTTTTAACATTGGTGTTGGGAGCTATACCCTATTAAAATTTTCGCTGCTCCTTAAACCAATTTTATTCACTTTTTCTATATTCTTGGTATCACCTTGTTCTTTGCACTGCACACACTTTTTTACCCCGTCAGTTACATTACCAACACATAGATTTCCAACTCCTAACCATTATGCACCGATTAACAGAAAGGTCAAGCCTTTTCTGTTAGAGAGTAAGATCGGGTGCAGTGTTGGTCCTCGGAGCCCCAAATGATGAAGGGCGGTTCCGAGTGGTGACTGATGGGTGCCAGAGACCAGACACTGACCTGACCTGGCTCCTGTAATTTCTCAGTTATATGGCTAGTGGCAGCATCTTACGATGACTGTCCTCAATAATTACCTGTAAATTTCCTGACCCTCTGATACTTCTTTGTGATAAATGTTTATAGGGCGTGTATTCAGAGCAGGTCATTAAATTGCCCTCGGGTCCCCTTTAAATGTATGTGTTGTAGACATCCTACACTTAGCCAACCTAATGAAGATCCCACGCGTGTGGACGTGTGCTGTGCTATGCAGCACATGGGAAACAGAAACATTTCCTCTTTTCAACGCTTGCTTCAAGGAAGCATAGGCTATGATGCAAAGCCTGGTCTGGATATCTTACTAGATCAGGCTTTTCATCCAAAATATGGGTGTTTGTGCTGACCCAACTAACTACACCCTACGAACGCCCCTTGGTGCAAAGCGGTGCAAATTGACGCAAAGCAGCGCTTAGAGTTTTTTCATCTGAGAAAGGAACTTCTTGTTCAAGTGGAAAGTAACTACCTGTGTGTTACTTTGCATTACTAAGAGTCACTTTGCAATGTGGTAAGGTGTTAGTAAATCAGTACTTGAGTGTAACTATCCTATCTTGTTACCAACGGACATTGTCATTGGCCCAGCTTTGGCACGCAGAGGGACCACAGTCCCTATCTGCCACCAAGTGACATTTAGTAAGCTATTGTGCCACACACAGGAGGAACTGGCCAGTGTTTGTACACACTGGGAGTTAATGACTTGTGACTGCTCTCACTGATGGCATGGTGAGGGATCTTAGCCCCAAGTGCGAACATAAAGATAGTGCTCGTAAATGTCCTTTGTGAATTCCCAAAGTTATAAACTCAGACATTTGTTATAAGTTTAGACCAAACATCTACTTTTACCTTTGTGAATCGGGCCGATAGTTCTTAATATTAAATCTGCACATGTATCGAATCCCCAATACTGCTTACCATTACATCGTCAAGGTATGCAGATGTGGGGTTAGAGCAGTAAATCAACTTCCCTGCATATGTTCACCTCGATGATATATCGGTAGATGACAATTTGGAATAGATATATGTGCAAGCCAATATTTCCATATGTAATATTTTGATATAAAACCACTGGCAATCAGCGATCAGTCTGGACAGACAACAAGACAGCGGCTTATTCTTCACCATATCTGAGAGGCATTGGTCAGCACTGCAAACATTTAGAGGCAACGGTCAGCACTGGTACATGCTAAGAGTCAACATTTCTAAAAAATGAAAGGCAATTGTCAGCATTGGCACTCACTGAGAGGTAATGGTTAAAATTGGTATAAACGGGGAAGCTATAGTCAGCATTGACAGCCTCAGTAGGTACATGTACAGGTCGATATTTCTGTATTTTGATATAAACCAATGAAAATCAGTGACTAGTCTTAAACACAATGAGATAGTGACTCCTTCTTGGTGGACACTGAGAGAAAATGGTGGATGACGGCATACATTGAGTAGTCATGGTGAACCTAGGCACGCTTTGGCCTGCTCACAAAGTAAACTTAAACTTTTGTTGTCTACGTTCAGTATTTGTTGGGTATTCACAAACTAGGAGTTTAGTTTTAATAATAGTAATTTTACAATGATGGTGATTTCACACTCGTGGTGGAGACTGCGCACATAAAAAGATGGACCTGAGGGGTGGTCGAACTGGCCAACATGATGGACGCTCCCTGTAGAGCGCTGCATGTATTCCCCTCAAATCCGTCTTTAATCTTGGAAAATGGTGGCCATCTGACACCCGAAGCACAGCTCTGACCTCATCGGACCGAGCCACACCGACAGAGGCCTTGATCGTGACACTGCTGACCTGCATGGATGGAGCTGAGACTGAGGTCATCTGGTCCCGGGGGCTCGGCGGAGCCGACGAGATCCAGCGGCTGCGGTGGCCCATCGTGATCGGGGCCTACTGGGAGGCACCTTCGGCTCATTTGTCAGGCCTGGCGCCCCCCCTTCATTTAGTGCCTGTATACGGGCCATGTCCATCGAGTCACCAACGGAGATCGAGGCCGGGAGCCTGCTGGTAGAAGCTGGCGGCCGGCGACCCACGTCTCATTAACTGTTACCAGCACTTCCCTTTACCCCCTTCCTGAAGACTGCTGAAGCCTGAAGTTCCCCCAAACGCCCTCCCCCCCCCCGCCCCCCCCCCAGCCTGAATTCATACAGCTGTGCCGGCTGGGGTGGGGGGGGGCATTGATTTCTGCAGTGCTGCAGGGCAAGAGCGTGTAGGGCGTCCCCACCTGAGGAATCCCCCAACCTGGTGTTTGGGTCCTGGAGGGCTCGGAAACTTGCTCACCATCTGCGTCACCTGTACGGCACACCCTAGAGATGCAGTAAATGGGCACCCCCTGGGTGGAACTGCCTGCCTACTGCTGTGCCTGGACCAGGAATTGGGGGCACGGTGGGGTCCCCCTTGGTTTTCCCCTTTCTTCTGCTGTGCGGGGGACCCCACTCCATAGGCTTCAATTATCCTTGCATTCCCGGCTGATCAGGGCTGGTGGTGCTGCCCCCCTCCTCAGGCGGAGTCTGTGGAGTTACCCACCTTTCACCCATCATCTAGGACCCACTGTGGAACTGGGACTTTCTTAGTGAGGACGTCCTGGCTCTAGAAAGGTGTCTCAGTTGGAGGTCCCCTGGACTGGAGATGGGGACAGTCCTCCCCTTGTCCTCCCCTGATCCCTGCACTGTTGGAAATTGTACCAGAGGACTTTCAATGTAATATGGCAGTTGGTCTGGGGCATTTTTTGCATCACCTCGAGACTACCTCTGTAAGCCTAAACAGATTCCTTTGCCTAGGGTGGCTGCCAGTATTTGTGGCAAGCTCAGCAAGCAGCAAACTTCCTGGAGACCTTGATCACATCCTGTATGCCGTCATATCAACTGTTCTCCTGGTTCGTAACAGAGATGCCCAACGCGCTCTGACTGCGAGGCCTCCTCCTGCTCTGACTCCTGACTCTGACTCACACTGACATACTCATTTTGGTATTCACAGAAGGCACTTACTCATTTTGGCATTCACAGAAGGCACTTACTCATTTTGGCATTCACAGAAGTCCCTTACTCATTTTGGCATTCACAGAAAGCACTTACTCATTTTGGCATTCACAGAAGGCCCTTACTCATTTTGGCATTCACAGAAGGCACTTACTCATTTTGGCATTCACAGAAGGCACTTACTCATTTTGGTATTCACAGAAGGCACTTACTCATTTTGGTATTCACAGAAGGCCCTGACTCATTTTGGTATTCACAGAAGGCACTTACTCATTTTGGTATTCACAGAAGGCACCTACTCATTTTGGTATTCACAGAAGGCACTTACTCATTTTGGTATTCACAGAAGGCACTTACTCATTGATGAGTAAGTGCCTTCTGTGAATACCAAAATGAGTAACTCACTCATTTTGAGTAACTTACTCATTTTGGTATTCACAGAAGGCCCTTACTCATTTTGGCATTCACAGAAGGCACTTACTCATTTTGGTATTCACAGAAGGCACTTACTCATTTTGGTATTCACAGAAGACACTTACTCATTTTCGCATTCACAGAAGGCACTTACTCATTTTGGCATTCACAGAAGGCACTTACTCATTTTGGCATTCACAGAAGGGACTTACTCATTTTGGCATTCACAGAAGGCCCTTACTCATTTTGGCATTCACAGAAGGCACTTACTCATTTTGGCATTCACAGAAGGCCCTTACTCATTTTGGCATTCACAGAAGGCACTTACTCATTTTGGTATTCACAGAAGGCACTTACTCATTTTGGTATTCACAGAAGGCACTTACTCTGTTTGGTATTCACATAAGGCACTTACTCATTGATGAGTAAGTGCCTTCTGTGAATGCCAAAATGAGTAACTTACTCATTTTGAGTAACTTACTCATTTTGGTATTCACAGAAGGCTCTTACTCATTTTGGCATTCACAGAAGGCACTTACTCATTTTGGTATTCACAGAAGGCCCTTACTCATTTTGGTATTCACAGAAGGTCCTTACTCATTTTGGCATTCACAGAAGGCACTTACTCATTTTGGTATTCACAGAAGGCCCTTACTCATTTTGGCATTCACAGAAGGCACTTACTCATTTTGGTATTCACAGAAGGCACTTACTCATTTTGGTATTCACAGCAGGCACTTACTCATTGATGAGTAAGGGCCTTCTGTGAATACTAAAAGGAGTAACTTGCTCATTTTGAGATATACCTTATCTTATTAAGTAATGTTTCTTGCATCCTTGTGCAATCTTAGTAGTTCATTATGTTACCCTCCCTTACCATTTCTTCAATGTCCCCTTACTTTATTCCCCCTTCCTTTGCTGTGAAGCGGTGTGATACCCTTTGAGGTCTTGTTCGGACTATACAAAACTATACAAAACTTTTTAAATAAATAAATAAAATAAATAACTCACTTATTTTGAGTAACTTACTCATTTTTGTATTCACAGAAGGCACGTACTCATTTTGGTATACACAGAAGGCACTTACTCATTGATGAGTAAGTGCCTTCTGTGAATACCAAAATGAGTAAGTGCCTTCTGTGAATACCAAAATGGTAGTAAGTTTAGGATTTTGTCTTAAGTTAGTTCTGTGAATCGGGCCCAGTGTTCATCCTCTAATGTGGAGCTGCAAGCACACTTACACAATAATGAAGGTTCCGTGGCCACCAATGGTACTCTCTGGGCAGTCAGCAAAGCCACGATATATGGGTTCTGCAAAGGACGCATCTGTGTGCAGGAGCCGGCCTGCTCTTTGGACATTACCCAGTTTGAGGTCCGCTCCTTTGATCTTGAGGCCAAACTTGTGACAAACCCTGAGAGAAATACCACCTGACATCTGACCCTTCTTCACGAAGAAATTTGCCTCCAATCTGTAGAGGCCGCTAAGCATCTACGGCGTGCCAAAACGGGCAGAGTGTATGGATGGGGGGATAAAAATGGGAAGTTGTTATACTGGTTGGCCTACCACCATCAGGTAAACAGAATCATGCTGAGATTACCGACGAATGTGGGGCCTCCCTTTATTCCCTCCCTGAAAAAATGAAGGCGTTTGACTGTTACTATCACCAACTGTACACTGCCCCCCTGCAAGGCATCATGTTCTGTCCACTCAGTTTATTGATGATGCTCCCCTTCCCCGCCTCTCACAGACCAAGATTTCAGCTCCAACGAGGCCTTCAACATTGAGGAGCTCGAGCAAGCCTTGTCGGCTGTGGCCCCCGGTAAAATACCCGGTCCTGACGGGTCCCCCGCAGAATATTACCTGGTATTTCAAGATATTCTGACTCCACAACTTCCTAACTTTACAAGGATATGAGAAAATTGGGTCCCTTTCCAGCAGAAATCGACACCGCAGCAATTGCAGTGATCCTCAAGACACAACCTCCGTCCACTTTGTGTGTCTGTTATTGCCCAATATATTTACATAACGTGTAAGTTAAGATCCTGGCGACCCTGTTTGCTACCCGCCTCAAGGAGGTCCTATCCACTTTGGTTCATCCTGACCAGTGTGGGTTTATGCCTACTCGAAGCACGAGACATTGTCTTCGGAGGCTTTATGTGGCCCTGGCCCACTGTCACCACCTACCCCCAGACTTGGCATTGCTTCTAATTGACTTTGAAAAGGCATTTATAGCACAGAGGTAGTAGACTGCAACAAGAAGGTGAATGTGGGAGAGAGTTGTCCAGATCTTATTCCATCATTCTCTATCACTAAAGGTAAAGCTAGCTTCTTGGATTTTATTTCTCCCATTCCTATGGAGGACTCTCTTCTAGCACTAAGTCGCCTCAAATCAGGCTTCCCTTGGATCCAGGTCCCTCCTTTATTTTATTCCGCGGGGGAGAAGCTATTAACCAGCTGGTGAATCAGCTACTTAATACCTCCCTCTCGTCGCTACGGTGCCAATAAAATGGAATCAGCGAAAATCGTACCACTTTTTGAGGATCAGGGACACAGGTTTGCTTGAAGAAAGATAGTTTAATGTTGCTAAGCAGGAGCAAACCCCCAGCAGCTGGCACTCACCGCGACAACCTCCACTACTGGACTCCTCAACCGGATTCCAGGAATGGAAGCCTCCGTTGCCAGGCAGCAACTGCCAAGGTAATGTGCATTACAAGAATACAACACCACTCATAAAAAAAATCAGACGGTCCTCACTGATCCGACCAATTACAGACCAATCTCTCTCCTCCCAGCCTTTTCAAAAGTGCATTCACCAGTTTGGAAGAGGATGAAAGAAGGGACCTGGTTGAGGTATACCAGTTGAAACTATTTTTAAGGTAGGCTGGTCCTTGGCCATGTAATGCTTTAAATCTATACTACTATTATAAAGAGAGAACTGTGTCCTTTGAGCCAGGTAAACTCGAAAAGTACACCACCAATCCAAACACCCAAGACATCTTTGAAAACCTCAGGGCAAGCAGAAGGACATAGGCTATATAAAAATAAAAAATATACGTTCTTTAAAAAATTGAGGAATAAAAAAAAGTAGTCCCTTGCAAGTAGCGCTGGCCGCGACGTGCGTGATGACATCGGGAGCGCGGGGAGGAGCAGCGTTCAGGAGCAAGAGGAAGAGCGGCTGACAGGAGCGCGGGGAGGAGTTGCGGACAGGTGGGGAGGAGCGGCGAGCGGACAAGCGGTGAGGAGCGGCGAGAAGCAGAGGAGCAGTGGAGCGGTAAACTCAGCAGCACGGCGAGGAGCGGCGGATGAGGTAAGTGAAGGAGCTGGGACGTCGGGGGAAAGAAAGCGTGGGCAGAAGCAGCTAGGACCTAAGACGGGCGGGGGCCATGAACACTGAGTGCTCAGAAAGCCTTTTCCAAAAAGTCGGGACGTCGGGGAAAACAAAGCGTGTGCAGAAGCGTCCAGGACCAACAAAACGGCCGCTCTGCTGCGCCTCTCCTGCTGCGATGCTGCCCCCATTCCCTTCTTCCCCGGGCAACGGCGGGGCGGGCTGCTAGTGTGATATAAAAATACTTTAAAGACCGTTCTCTGTTGGACCGGATTCCAATGCAATTCTTTAAAGAAGGTAGGGACAGACTGGTGTTTAGGGATTTTAAATAAAAGAGGAGCTTCTGCATACTGCATTACCCGCAGCCTATTTAGTACAGATTTATGAGCATTGGGATAAAGTCCATTGCAGTAATCAATCTTTAAGAAAGAATGCGCCTCCCTATCTGTGAGGCGTCCCCTTAGCGCACAGCTGTTTGCTACTTAGTAGTTGTTCAACTTAATATCAAGTTCAAACCAAGTATTCCTCGTGGAACAAAAATTCAAACACGTGTTAATAAATTATTGAGGTACACACTGGATTTATTTCAGCATCCTCTGGTTCCTTATAATTATTTGAAACATTCAGAGTCCTTTCTCCAATGGAGACTCCATATCATGTTCATTTTAATCCATGACCCAATGCATTTCGGGCAGGAAATGCCCTTCGTCAGTCAGGGGAAGTTCAATTCTAGAACAAAAGCAAGTGACAACAAGTCGAATAGCAGGCAACCTAAAAAATGCATCTCCAAGTGGTGACGATGGTGCACATGGCGCATTCTCGTGAGTTGATCAAGCAAAAACATGAAACGAGTGTCGGATGGTGTTAAAGCCGTTCGTGGCTATAAACGAATCGTGTAAAAACTAATATGTTAATGTGGATATTCGGAATGTGAACGATGAAACCTAAAATATAACCAGCCAGTCGTGAAGGTGTCGTACTCGTGATCATAGCATGCGGTGATGTAACTGATGTGAAATATGGCAAGATAGTAAGTGAGAGAGCGCAATTTGAATAAAAAGTATATCTATACCATATTCACAAGTATATCGCATAAACGTAGCACTTGTAGTATAAAATTAGCCGATGTAACCAATGTAGTAGGAAATGTATTTGTATTCACTTTAGATTAGAAGGCCCGTATACGTAGTGGGCTAATATAGAAATGTGTAGAAATGCTTAAGAACAACAGAACGTGCAAAACCAAAATAGATGTACGTATGTAATTATAAAACAGAGAAAGAAGATGAAATGCAGAGTGAAGAAATGTGCAGACTATATAGCACTATATAAGAATAAGAGTATAATGTTGTATTTTATGTAAGATGCATTCGCTATAATCAATGATTTGCTAAAATTCGATTATATATAAATGTGTGTTAAAGGTTATACTGTGTAGAAGAGTTTGTAGGAATGTTAGAAGAGTTTGGTCATGTGTGATTTTAACCTGACTGACCAAGGGTTCGCAGGAGTGTAGTCCGCTGTATGTAATTTAGTGGGCTCACAGGAATTGTGGATAGCCTTGATCTAAACGTGCGAGCCAAGAGTCAAAGGTCTTGTTAAATTTAAGGTGACAATGCTAGACGAAGTTTATGGCCTAAGTGAGATAAGAGACGCTTGGAATTTGGGTCTTGTTTAGAAATGACCGTTCACAGGACCAAATGAGGTTACGAACACAGTCGTAAAGAATAGAGTTCTGATGAAGTGATAGACTTTGCTCTGAAAGTGTCAACTGGAATGTCAATGAAGTCGCCAACAAGAATATGAAGATGGCGTCTAAGAAGAAAGGTCAACTTAACGGACGACGCGAAGAGACGAAGCTATGGAAAGACCTAGAGAATGACATCATGTGAATGTGCATGTGGTGGGCGTCAAGGGGGCGTTCCACCTATACTGTGATTGTGTATTTAGGGACAGCACCCAGGGGAGAAGTTAGCTCAGAGCAGATGGCCTGAAGACAAAGCACAAGAGCTCAGAGCGCAGAACAGAAGATCAGAGCGCAGATGGCCTGAGGCAAAGGCGAAGAGAGAAAGAGCAGAGCGCAAGAGAGCAGTAGGCCGAGGACCCTTAGAGAGCGGATGGGTAGGCAGAAAGGGTACTGCTTCTCGACATAAGTTACCATTAGAGGCTAAGAGAGTTTGAACTTCTTTGGAAGTCAAACTGCTGACACCTTTTTAGGGTAAAAGGAACTTGCAAAGTAGGGATGTCACCTAGCATAGAGTAGGGACAGATTTACCTTGTTTATTCTCTTTTTGTAGATGACACAACGGAACCACTTTGTGTCTATGCTTTTTAATCTGTTGATTCTGGAATTGATATTAATTGTATTCTTTTGTAGACTTAGGTTCTTTAGGGAATTTATGTTCCTTTTAGTTCCTGTATATTTGTTGAATCTTATCCTGAGAGGATTGTATATGCACTTAATTATGATTTTATATTAAACTTTTTAAACTTTATCAGTCGTAAGTGGTTCTTCAGAGTTGCATCAGTCTATGGGGTTGATTTAACCTATGGGGGTTTGCCTTTTACTCAATGACAGAAAATAATCGATCCAAAATAGATGAATGAGATAGGTATCAAAGTGATCAGAAAAGACATCAAAATCTCATTCCCCGCAGTTGGTAGCAGGGAAAGATGGTTTTCTTCTTGAGGAAGGCAACCTAGGTCAGGTCTAGATTACCCCAAGGTCCCTAGTCATCGACGACCAGAAGAAGAATCCCTGCCGAAGAAGGTGCTGACGGTGCGAGAGAAAAAGCAGCAGAGTCGGTCGAGAGTGAGTATAAGGGTCATGCATTGCCAGATTGCGGTGTTTTATGTTGTACCTGTGTTGTAATGTCAAGCGGAGTTGAATGCCTGTAGTGTGATTGAGGGAAGGTTGTGAACGCGCGCAACCGGATAAAATCTTAAGTCCAGGGAGGGCTTAAGTGGTTCGGGTGTATCGAACACCCAGAGTAATTGTCTACCATTGTAAAGGGGGTCATGAGGTACCATTGATCGCCCGCAGACCGATGATAGGGGGAGTGTTTGAGTGAGTGTATGAGTAACGGACGCTGGTCGTACGTTTACTGTGTGTAAGTAACCTATCAGTTAAGGCGAGCGTCTGAAGTGAGAGGAGGACGTCTCGTCAGTTGAGGTGACAATTACAGTTAGACTGTGGACGTACAGTCAGAGAAAAGTGATCGCTTGGACGGAAGTAGTCATTTTTCGGCGTATGAATGAGACGTATGCAAGACCGCGAGGCAAGCTGAGAAAGGAGGGGAACTGCTGCAGAGGGGACGAGTGACGTCAGCGTAGAGCCGCGCTGAGATTGGCCGGTCGGTGTAGAACCGCACTGGGATAGGCTGGTTAGCGAGAGCCGCGTAGGGATTGGTGGTTTGTCATCGGGACGTAAACAAGGAAGAGAATTATTAAAGGAAAATCGTAGATTCTTGAAAATGAAGTGTTTTAAGCGTTTAAGGGCGATCTTTAAGAGAGATAGAGGAAACTTGTATGCAGGGGAAGAAGCCCCACCAGAAGGCACACCAGCTTATTATATGGCTGTAAATGTAGGCTTACACTCAATACTATGGATCTCCGAGTGGAATAAGCTAACAGAAGGGAATAAGGAACTAACGTTCCCGAGATACGGGACGTTTAAGCTAGAAGTATTGAACCAACTGAAAGCAGTAATGCTCGCAACGAGACCTCTACCGAGGCCAACACAGTTCGAAGCCCTTAGTGCATGGTTTAGAGCAGCACACGAAAAGAGCTTGAATAGGCGCCAAGAAAGAGTGAGACGATCGGTAAAAGCAGTGCAGGATGCTAAATGGGACGACGAAGCTAAAAAGTGGAGAGTGAAAAAGATAGAAGCAGATAAACTGTTCACAATGCTAGAGACCACGGGAGAAAAGAAACCTCTAGAAGAAGATGAGGATAGCGAGCCAGATGAGGACCTGATAGAGAGACTATTATTAGATAGACCACCTCCGTACAACAGAGAAACCGAGAGTCCCGAATTACAGCAAGGGGACGGAGCTAGGTGGGGGGAATATAAACCGCTCCCCACATCAGAGTGGGATCCCAAGAAAGGTGAGGAAGTAGCTCAATCTAGTCCCGTACAGAGAGTAGTAGGAAGATTCGTGGTCCAGAAGGTGCCCGAAACGGAGCATGCGAGGTCATATCAATTGCCGGATGCTCTACAAGTACCCGTCACCATAGGTCCTATAGTGTCAATCTACAACCCAGAGGGAGCCCAGCAGGAGGAACAGGCACGGTGGGACAGGGAAAGGGCAGAGATGGAAAGTAGGAATAATACGATCAATTCCCAAAGGCAGTTGCTAGGACCAAAGAGTCGGAGTACCCCATTGGATTCAGCAACGGGTCCCTGGATAGAACAGGGGGGTCAGAGAGGACATATGGATTTGAGGGGACCGAAACCGAAATCCTTTAAGGAATTAAGGGAGTATTTGAAAGAATGGGATGCTGCCGAAGAGACTCAGAATAAAAGATTAGAAACAGAAGCAGAATGGAGAGATCAGGATAATAGGATCCTCTCTCACTGCGGAGCTGGCGAAAGCAGCCCGGAGTGGGAAAGAGGAAGTCAAGGAAGCAAAGGAGATACTTGCCATACCATCAGTGGCAATAGACAAATGTGCGAAGACAGGAGTGCAGGGTGTGGGGGAGTGCCTCGCCTCATCCTTAGTGAGGGGGAACGAAAGACGCAGGAGTACCGAGATAGTTTCAGGTGCACTCACCATGCCCCGGGCGAAAATGTGCGACATTGGAGTCACGAGAATATGGGGAGTCGCGAAGGGTCTCGCCATACATCCGGTGATCACGGACGAGATCGCGGGAACATGGAGGACCGTGAAGGATCTTATCGTTTATTGAGCGACACCAGACAGCAAGGGAGTTGCAGTGCTTTAGAACAGAACGGGGGATCCTATCTCGCACCTAAAGAGTCCGATCCGAAAAGACAGGATGCAGTGATGGGGAATAGATCATTGTTCCACCATACCCCAAGGGAGGATGGGAAAGCTTGGGATCTAGAGAGGTGGGAACAAAGAGAAGCAAGAAGAACTCCTCATAACTCACCTGTACCTAGACGTAGGACTCGTAGTGGGGGTGAGAGAGATGTAAAAGAACCACCTAGGAATGAGGTACTGAGAGCTGAGATAAAAGCGAAACGGCTCGATGTAATGAGCTTGAAATCAGACTTGGAGGACATAATAGACGGTACATTGCCAATGGAAAGGATAGAGCTGTATGAACCGGATGAAATACTGTATATGTCTAAAGATGTTACTCGAAAGGCGAGGTCAGTTCATGAAAATTTATCTAATTTGGCAAACAGGTATATGATAGACCTTTCACGAACTAAAGCTTTACAGGGTAACCATAGGCTAAATTGCACGGATCAGGATCTAGATGAGCGTAGGACGATTGGGCTGAAAGTACACATAAAGGAACTGATCCTGAGTATCAGAGTATGGAGGGATTTGGATAAATGGGAGGAAAGATGGTCCAAGAGGGGATCCGTCAGAAGGAGTACACTTACGAGGTCCCCGGATGGAGAGCTAATGCGAATGGAAGCTTTCCCTTTGCGACAAATCGCGAACGGAAGCTACGTGCATGTGCCCTGGAGTAGGGGGGATTTAGCGGCATTTACCAATTCCTTTCCAAAGCTAAGGGAGAACCCCGTTGAGTGGTATAAACAGGTAGAGAGGTTTGTGAAGATCTCTAAGGTGCTGTGGATCGATTTGAACACTCTGTTTGATATCGTAGTACCCGGAGATTTGTGGACGGCATGCAAACTTAGTATCGAATGGCCCACTTGTGAACCCGCGAGGGATGCACAGACGAATGGTCCGTCAGAGAGAGTCATGGAAAAATACGAAAGAGTAATTGCATGGTTAAAAGAGAAAGTACCGGTGCAGGACATAGACTGGGTCAAAATAGATCGAACAACTCAGGAACCTAAAGAGACCGTTCACGAGTTCTATGAGAGATTGCTGAAAGCATTCAAAGAGTACAGTGGATTGGATGTGATGGATCCCAAAGACATAGGACAGTTTGTGTCGAAGTTCGTCCTAGGATTGCGACCAGACATAAGCTTAATGATTCAACAGCATTTGATCTGTTGGCAAAACAAACCTTTAGATGAGATTCTGAGGTATGCGAGGTACTGTAGCGATGAGATAGATTCAAAAGCAAAGAAACTGAAGGAGAAGCTGATGTTAGTGCAGATGCAATCAGCTGGAAAGGGTGGACTGCGACAACAGGGAACAGGAACACTAGGAAAGAAACAGAATAATCAAAGCAGAGATGAGGAGGAAAGACCGAGACCGAGGATAGATATCGCGACACTGAAAAAGACAACGAGGTGCCATCAGTGTAACGAGGTAGGACATTGGAGACGCGAGTGTCCATATAATGTCGAGACGGGGGAATTAGAACCGGAGGAGGATGAGGTTCAAACCAGCATGATAAAGGGAACAGCAGTCCCAAAGGGAAAGTTTATCAAAGGGGGGACTCAGACTCCTCGAGCCCCATTCCCTCAACCGCCTCGAATTGCAAACGGAGGAAAAACCTATAGACAAATGCCACTGTTCGTAGGAGGAGAAGAATGCTACTACGTTGATCCCCTTACGGGACAACGAGTAAATAGGGAAGAAGACTGTACTCTAGGAGCAGCCCTGGAAGTAGATCAGAGAGGACCATACGTGGAAGCTGAAGTAGCTGGATGTCCTACGACCTTTTTGGTGGATACGGGGGCCACTCGATCCACTTTGAGATCAGCGGTAGTCCCAGGTCTGCCAATGTCGGGAGAGACGATTCAGGTGGTAGGAGTCGCAAACAGGAGAATGACGAATCCTCTGACAGAACCAGTGTCAGTGAAGATAGGAAATTACAGTGATGAACATCAGTTTGTGATTTGTGATTCTAGCCCTGTGTGTCTGTTAGGAAGAGATCTGTTGTGTAAACTAAACTGCACAATATATTGCACACCTGAAGGAGTAGAAGTGCAGACTAACAACGATGATGCCGATTTTAAGGTTGTAAACTCGCAGGAATGCGTGGAACTATATCCTACCTTAACTGTGGAGGAGCTTCCACAGGATTTGAAGGAGACTGTGTCAGCTGAGGTGTGGGATTTTACTGGAGAAGAAATAGGACTGATCAAAGGGGTAGAACCAGTAAAGATTATGGTAAAACCCAATGCCGAGTATCCAAGAACACCACAATATAAGTTGACACCGGAGACAATTGCAGGAATAAAGCCTGTGATTGAATCCATGATTAAACAGGGAATACTGAAGGAAATCGTGGGAAGTCCATGTAACTCCCGGATTATGGGTTTGCAGAAGCCTAGTGGGAAATACAGAATAGTGCAGGACCTTCGAAAGATAAATAATATCGTTGTTTCATGTTGTCCAGTGGTACCGAATCCATCAGTGATATTGTTTCAGATACCGTTCCAAGCTGAATGGTTCACAGTGATAGACTTGTGCCAGGCTTTCTTTTCAATTCCTTTAGATGAGGAGAGCCAGTATCTGTTCGCTTTTAAGCTGGAAAATCGCGTTTTAACATGGTGTCGTATTCCCCAGGGGTATACAGAAAGCCCATCGATTTTTAACCAGCTGTTGAAGAAAAATCTTGAAAGTCTAGTGCTGCCCAAGAACTCGGTTCTGGTCCAGTACATAGACGACCTACTTGTGGCGTCAGAAACTGAGGAAGCTTGCAAAACAGACACCATCACCTTGTTAAATCACTTGGCCGAGAACGGACACAAGGTGTCTCCAAGTAAATTGCAGTATTGTCTGACCGAAGTGCAATACTTGGGCCATAGGATTGAAAAGGGAAAACGGAAGGTGTCTCCAGACAGAATAGAGGCGATCATGAAAATGAACGCGCCTAAAACACAAAGAGAAGTCAGGATGTTTCTAGGCATGGTCGGTTATTGCCGGCAGTGGATAGCCAACTTTTCACTGAAGGCAAAACCGTTACTACAACTGACGCACAAAGAAGTGAGTGATCCGGTACCATGGGACAAAGATTGTTTGATGGCATTTTTGCAGCTGAGGGAGGACTTGTGTCGTGCCCCGGCTTTGGGAATGCCTGACTATGAAAAACCATTCTTGCTTTACTGCTGCGAGAGAGAAGGTTGCGCTTTAGCAGTTTTGGCCCAGATACATGGAAATGCGCGTAGACCAGTGGCGTATTTTTCGGCTACATTAGATCCAGTAGCCGCAGCGTTGCCCGGATGTCTAAAATCCGTTGCTGCAACGGGTGTCAGCATTGAAAGATGTGAAAATGTGGTTATGGGACATCAGTTAGTGGTGTACGTACCACATTCGGTAGAATTGTTAATCACCAGGACCAAGACTCAGCATCTGACGAATAGCAGGCTCACACGCTACGAGCAAGTCATATTGGCTGCTGAGAATGTGACCCTAAAGAGATGCTCTGTTTTGAATCCTGCTACTTTGATGCCACTTCCAAATGATATTGATGATGAAATTTGTACAGATCATGACTGCCTTGATGTGACTGAACTATGCACCAAACCGAGACCAGATATCGTAGATGAGCCATTGACTGACCCTGATGAAATTTTCTTTGTTGATGGTTCATGCGTAAGAGACGATATCGGTCAGCTGAGAGCAGCATATGCAGTTTGTACAATTACCAGAGTTGTGGAAGCCGCTTGCCTGGAAGGAGTACATTCCGCTCAGGTAGCTGAAATTATTGCTTTGACGCGTGCCTGTTTAGCAGGCAACAAAATTCGAGTCACCATATACACCGATAGCCAGTATGGTTTCGGGGTAGTTCACAACTACGGGCAGTTATGGTCTCAAAGAGGTTATATGACCTCCTCGGGTTCTCCAATTAGGAATGGAGAATTCGTGAGATTATTGTTAGAAGCATTACAAGGACCAACAGCTATCGCAGTTGTCAAATGTGCCGCGCACACAAAGAATGTAGATTTTGTGTCGCAAGGCAACCGTTATGCCGATGAAGTAGCACGTTATTGTACGGAACAGGGGTATTCTCACACCAATGTAAAAGTGGGGGGAATACAAGAAAGAACTGATTTGACTATGTTGTTAGACACTGTGGATACGTGGGACGAATTAAAGTGTGTTCAGGAAAATGCACCAGATGATGAGAAAAAGGGCTGGGAAACAGCTGGATGTACTAAAAGTGAAATGAATTTTTGGATTTCTGCAGATGGGAGAGCAGTTTTACCTAACGAACTTGTTAGTCCAATGGCAAGGAGATTGCATGGACCAGCACACATAGGTAGAGATGCTATGGTGAGAGTATTCAGACAAACGTGGTTTAATCCGAAGTTTAGAGTAGCCGCAGAAGCAGTATGTCAGCGTTGTGCGATCTGTCAGCAACTAAACGTAGGAAAGAGAACACCAGTCACGTTGAGTCACATAGGGAGGTCTGGGGGGCCTTTCAATAGAATGCAGCTGGATTTTATTGAAATGCCCAAATGCAATCGACTCAGATACGTCTTAGTGATTGTCTGTATATTTTCTAGATGGGTTGAAGCTTATCCTACACGTAGGTGCGATACACTCACAGTAGCAAAATTGTTGCTTAGAGAGTTAATACCGAGGTTTGGGGTGCCATCCTCTTTGGAATCGGACAGAGGAACTCATTTCAACAGCGAAATAGTGAAGATGCTATGTTCAGCCTTGAGCATCGACCAGAAGCTCCACTGTAGTTATCGACCAGAAGCTTCGGGGATTGTAGAGCAAATCAACAGCACGATTAAATCCAGACTTGCCAAAGTTTGTTCATCGACATCCCTGAGTTGGCCTGATGCACTTCCATTGGTTCTTATGAGCATACGTAGCACACCAGATAGAAGAACAGGTCTCTCTCCACACGAGGTGCTAATGGGGAGAGCTATGAGACTGCCATCGGTTCCGACTGCAGCATTGTTGAACATCACAGACGATTTGATCTTGGACTACTGCAAGGGACTATCTGATGCCATTCATTCTGTGTCCCTCCAGGTCCAGGCTGCAGAGGTTCCATCAGCACAAGACCTGTGCCATGACCTGTGTCCAGGGGACTGGGTCCTGGTAAAGAAGCATGTCAGGAAGAACTGTCTAGACGTGCGCTGGCGAGGACCATTTCAAGTCATACTAGTTACGAACACTGCAGTAAAGTGTGGAGGCTTGCCCAACTGGATACACGCCTCACACACCCGAAGAGTGCCAACACCTCTGGAAGAAACAGCTCCTCTCTCGGATGAAAATCCAGCAGAAAGCGGAGAAGCCACAGAGAGGGAAAGTCAAGCTGTAGAGGTGATTGTAGAGGCTGAACCTGTGTCGGAGCAGGCTGATGATGGTCAAGACACCAGTGAGACCGAAGCTGTCTCAGAAGAAGAAAGTAGCTGGGAATTCGAGTCAGACACCGAACAAGCTATAAGTGATCAAGAGACGAGTCCAAGAACAAGGAGCAGGAGGACAAGGAAGGGAGAAGCTAGTTGGCCGGAAAGAAGGAGAAGGTCAAGCTTGAGAGCAAATCCAGAGAGCACCCTTGTCCCGATCGCCGAAGATTCAGATCAAGAAGAAGAAGCTACGGATTCAGGTTCTGAGAGTCCGAGAAGATCAAGAAGGGTACGTGTGCCCTGCAGAAGGTACGCCACCCCAGAGTGGACTTATCTAGCAGATGTCTTGGGGACAGAGATCTGGGAGAGTGAGAGAAGTGCAAGTGACCAATCTCGATCCAATTGTGACGGTGGAGATATGGATGTTGACGCCTGGAATCGAGACTGAGGGGTTACTGACTTTCACACTTCCCATTCCCCTTTACCTAAGTCGGATCAAAGACCTAGTGCTAAATCGATTAGAGTTTCCGACTTTTGGTCATCAAATACCAGCACAAGAAGAAAAAGTCATTCGTTTGGAACTATTGGAATATGTTATTAAAGCTGCAGGTACGAGAATAATTGTAGATGCATAAAGACTTTTGTAATTAAGTTATAAAGAAGAAGATAACCTAGCGCCGAGTGGAAAGAAGAATAAAATTAGGGATTACATTTAGAGGACGGAGAAGGGTTAGGGTTGTCTGTTACTAAAGATAAAGAGACATTGTAGTGAAAAAGAGACTTTTGTTGATTAAGAGTGCTTCACAGACTGAGAACTGTTTGATAACATGGAGAACTGCAACCCAAACCGAAAAGCCAAATGCATAATAGGTACACTAATAGCAGTAGTAATTTTTCTTATTATTACAGTAGTTACCATATCATACATAGTAGGACATGCAAGTGTAAAGGAGACAACAGATGTAAAGCCTGTAACGACTTTGAAACCTGCTCTTGTTGGGAAGAAGGAGGAGAGCAATGTAATCCGTGAAAAGGCGTTACTGGCAAATGAAGCTCGTAGATTACATGTAGACGAGTCACAGGGAAATTTTAGATCAAATGCATATGCCAAACTATTGTATGAGTATATCGATGCCATGGAGGCCAAAGATTGTTATGTATGTATGCAATTGCCGGCTTCTGTAGATGAAGGTATCAGATATCATCATCTCCCACTGACATATGGGATAACATGTAGTTTATTGCTCAGTATATTTTATGGTAGAGAAGGGTTCGAGTACTACTTTTCAAATTATGATTCGGTACTGCCTGAAGTCCCGAATTATAAGCAAATGAATAAGTGGGACTATTATAAAAAGGAAGATAGATTGGCAAAATTCTTTCTTCCTTGGGATACATTAGATACTTCATATGCACGCAGAAATAATCTGACTTGCAAAGTGTCAGAGATAGAGAAGAAATTCATAGGACAAGTAGATGACAGATACAGGAGGCAGAAGATTCTAAAAATGTCAGGACAGTGGAAAACTGATTGGACCGAAGAAGAAAAAGCACACAAGAAGAAAGGTAGCAATGGTCCAATAGCTTTGGATAGAACGCAGAAAGGAAAGTTATGTTTAACTCGAAGCAAGACATATTATGAGAGTGTATTTGTAGGTGAAGTAAATTGCGAACATGCTTTTAGGTTAGAGTATTATACGAAAGATTTTATGAAAGAGATGCAAGCTATTCCTAATGTATATTTTGTATGTGGAAGAAATGCCTATGTAAAACTGCCTGACAATTGGTATGGTTCGTGTTATTTGGCAATTGTCTTCCCCAAAATATATCATGCGAAGGATTTAGAGGTCATAGAAGGAAAGGCTTCGATAAGAGCGAAAAGGGAAATAGGAGATGCTGAAATAGTTGGAGACATATTTGGAGCAATGTTTCCTATGTTAGGTTTGGTACTTAACGATGTTAAGATCAGGAGACTAGCTACAGTTGTGGATAGATTATCTGCAAGTACTGCAAGGTCATTGATGCTAGTAGAAGGAGAGATGCAGTCGATTAGAGCAATGGTTCTTCAGAACCGTCTTGCTTTAGATGTTCTGCTAGCAAAAGAGGGCGGAGTCTGCAAGGCTCTGAAGGTCCATGAATGTTGTACTTACATTCCAGACAATTCAAAACCACTTGAGAAAGTCATACAGAACATTACAGAGATACATCAAGAAATCGAAGATTTAACAAAAGTAAATGTTTGGGAAAAAGTAGGTCATGGAATGGGAAAAGTTGGAGATTGGTTTGCCAATCTAGGTAAAAGTATTGTGTGGTACATATTGAAACCTGTTTTAATAATATTGATTTGTATAATTACATTATTGGGGTTAGTGAGACTGTACAAATGGTATAGGACGAACCGGTTACAAAGGTCCATGAGAGAGCAAGAAAGGAGATTAGCTGCTTTACAAGATCAACAGTATAAAAGTTTAAGAGCTCTCGAAACGATAAAAAGAGGGAATCTTGTAACTAGTTCTGTGTAATGCAACATTCAAATTGCAATTTTAGTGATGACCCCTAGAGGTCATCAAAGGGGGGAACTGAGAGAGCGCAATTTGAATAAAAAGTATATCTATACCATATTCACAAGTATATCGCATAAACGTAGCACTTGTAGTATAAAATTAGCCGATGTAACCAATGTAGTAGGAAATGTATTTGTATTCACTTTAGATTAGAAGGCCCGTATACGTAGTGGGCTAATATAGAAATGTGTAGAAATGCTTAAGAACAACAGAACGTGCAAAACCAAAATAGATGTACGTATGTAATTATAAAACAGAGAAAGAAGATGAAATGCAGAGTGAAGAAATGTGCAGACTATATAGCACTATATAAGAATAAGAGTATAATGTTGTATTTTATGTAAGATGCATTCGCTATAATCAATGATTTGCTAAAATTCGATTATATATAAATGTGTGTTAAAGGTTATACTGTGTAGAAGAGTTTGTAGGAATGTTAGAAGAGTTTGGTCATGTGTGATTTTAACCTGACTGACCAAGGGTTCGCAGGAGTGTAGTCCGCTGTATGTAATTTAGTGGGCTCACAGGAATTGTGGATAGCCTTGATCTAAACGTGCGAGCCAAGAGTCAAAGGTCTTGTTAAATTTAAGGTGACAATGCTAGACGAAGTTTATGGCCTAAGTGAGATAAGAGACGCTTGGAATTTGGGTCTTGTTTAGAAATGACCGTTCACAGGACCAAATGAGGTTACGAACACAGTCGTAAAGAATAGAGTTCTGATGAAGTGATAGACTTTGCTCTGAAAGTGTCAACTGGAATGTCAATGAAGTCGCCAACAAGAAGATGAAGATGGCGTCTAAGAAGAAAGGTCAACTTAACGGACGACGCGAAGAGACGAAGCTATGGAAAGACCTAGAGAATGACATCATGTGAATGTGCATGTGGTGGGCGTCAAGGGGCGTTCCACCTATACTGTGATTGTGTATTTAGGGACAGCACCCAGGGGAGAAGTTAGCTCAGAGCAGATGGCCTGAAGACAAAGCACAAGAGCTCAGAGCGCAGAACAGAAGATCAGAGCGCAGATGGCCTGAGGCAAAGGCGAAGAGAGAAAGAGCAGAGCGCAAGAGAGCAGTAGGCCGAGGACCCTTAGAGAGCGGATGGGTAGGCAGAAAGGGTACTGCTTCTCGACATAAGTTACCATTAGAGGCTAAGAGAGTTTGAACTTCTTTGGAAGTCAAACTGCTGACACCTTTTTAGGGTAAAAGGAACTTGCAAAGTAGGGATGTCACCTAGCATAGAGTAGGGACAGATTTAACTTGTTTATTCTCTTTTTGTAGATGACGCAACGGAACCACTTTGTGTCTATGCTTTTTAATCTGTTGATTCTGGAATTGATATTAATTGTATTCTTTTGTAGACTTAGGTTCTTTAGGGAATTTATGTTCCTTTTAGTTCCTGTATATTTGTTGAATCTTATCCTGAGAGGATTGTATATGCACTTAATTATGATTTTATATTAAACTTTTTAAACTTTATCAGTCGTAAGTGGTTCTTCAGAGTTGCATCAGTCTATGGGGTTGATTTAACCTATGGGGGTTTGCCTTTTACTCAATGACAGAAAATAATCGATCCAAAATAGATGAATGAGATAGGTATCAAAGTGATCAGAAAAGACATCAAAATCTCATTCCCCGCATAAGTGTGGGTTAGGAACTCCATCCAATAATAGTAAAGACGTAACACAAATGAGGATCACAACGGGGTTCGAAACCACCCGTCGATTCTACACTTGATTGGACAAACAGATAAAAAGGAAAGAAAATGTTAATAGAAGTGTACCTCTCCCGAAACGAGTGGTTCGAATAAATTACCGCAAGTATAGCATCCCCAAAAAAAAAAATAGCTTATTGCAACCTGCAGATCTAGAAAAGGCTATTTATGGAAATGAAAATCTCCCAAGACTATTAGATAATTTCGCAAACCATCTGCCGCAGATAGGCTGCCTATATGTGGGTGAAATTGGCTGGAGGGCTGTTAAATAAGAATCCCTCTAAGGTAGAGTTCGTCAATCTGGGGGGCGTGACACCATCCCAGGGGGGGCGTGCACTCCACTCCAATCATACCTTTGTTTGGAGAACTCTGGTATGGCTGGAGGGGGGTGCGAGGGGAAATCGATGGGGCGCGACGTGCCCGTTCTTTTGTCTGGGCAACTCTCCCAGGAGGGGGTTAATTCACGGAGCTAACGGCTTCAGCTGCAGTGTGAGGTAAAGAGTCTCCTCTGCTAAAAACGAAAGCAAACAAACAGATAGCTTTCAGTTTTAGCAGAGGAGACCCCTTGCCTCCCACTGCAGCTGAAGCATTTCAGCTCTATGAATTAACCCCCTCCTGGGAGAGTTAGCTCTTCCCAGAAAGGAAAAGTTTCCATAGAAGTTTTAAGGCTGCCCAGGGCCCCAGCCTTTCAAAGGGGGTGGGAGTGAAGGGGGAGCAGGGGGGGGGGGATGAAAGACCCAGCTCTGTTCTACAGAGTCTTGCCCTCATGACCTTGAGTAATTTTTAAACACAATGTTGTAAATAGCGTTTTTCTATCATTCATATTTAATGTATAAAAGTCTATCACAGACATTTTGCAGACAAAATGTGTTATACAAGGAAGCCATCTTAGAGTCTGAGGGCTTGTGTTTTTGATATTTCAACATGAAAAGAGGCTGCTTCACAGATAGAAGATGCTGATTGAGAGCGATGGACAATAAGGTCAGACTGATGGATGTATGATGTTAGCACGCACACTTTTACCACGCATACCATTACCACGCATTTTTTACAACGCTATACCTTTACAACGCATAGTGCTTTGGGTGCTGGATAGTGAATAGTTTAATTTACTATTCCAACACCAGTCCCCGTGGACACTAGGGAAGGTTATTGGATAGTAAATTAACCTATTCACTAGCCATTCCCTAAGTCAGATCGCCTCAAAGCGCTATGCGTTGTAATGGTATGCGTTGTAACAGATGCGTGGTAATGGTAGTGCGTGCTAAAAGATGCGTGCTAACGGTTGTATACCCAGACCGATATATATATGATTGCTAAACCGCCCCCCTGATTCCCGCAACGGTCTCTGTGGAATCACTGAGAGTATTTTTGAGCTTGAAACAGCATCCGCCCAAGTTTCAGTAATAAAGATAATCAAGGGTTTCTGGGTTTCAACAAACAGATTAAAATCTAGGGCATGCTTAAAGAAGGACCTCGCATTGACTAGTGTGCATGCTAGCCCTGTATTCTATTGTGGCGGTGAGGGGTGGGCTCAGATGAATCGTGATTCGTGCAGCTGCACAGTTCCCTGGTTGAAGGTGGAGTGACAGTCATGAGGATCGCATAGCCTTGTATGCTGATGATGTTCTGCTCTATCTAGCAAACCCAGCGCGGAGCGGGCCCACTGCCTTCACCTCTTGCGAGGCTTTGAAGCGGCATCAGGTCTTTGGGTAGATCCCATTAAGTCAGTATTGGTGCCACTAGCCCCCTCCCGAGACTGTTTCGATTGGCAAGACACCATACCCATTGGCGTCTCTCCTTTAAATACCTAGGCATATGGGTCGCCTTGCACCCTGAGATGGCATGGTCCCTCAATATAGAGCCATGTTGTGGAAGGTTCTAGCGGCAGTCTGTTCCGCTAAACGTAATGGGATGTCTCACCCTCTACGAAATGATGGTGCTGCCCCGTTTCCTCCACATCTTTCAAAACGAGTTGCTCTCCCTCTCGTGGAGCTGGTTTCGATCCCAAGATAGGATTTCAGCCTCCTTCCTATGGCGTAGCTCGAGGGCCCGTATCGCGTTCACTTATTGTCAATGGGGTTTTTACGACAGCGGGTTAGGGATAGGTAACTTCTGGGAGACATGGATAGGCCCACTGGAAGATGACAACTGATGCGATGCCCTGATGACACCAAGAACTACTGCGATCTCTTCCAAGTTATGCCTGCTCCAGACCTACTAATTATATGGAGCCTATCTCTCCCCAGTTCAGATGTATCAGGCGAGACGTCTCCCCGACCCCTCTGGTCTTCGCTGTAGGGAGGCTCCAGCAGACTTCTATCATGTGGTTTGGCAATGCTCCCTAATCCAAAAGTACTGGTTTCAGGTGGTGAGAGAAATGACTGACTATATGGGATGGGCGGTCCTACTTTCCCCTTTAATGCTCCTGCTGGGTATCCTGGAGGGTTCTGGAGCCACGACAGCGGCCCGCTCCTTCTTGGGGACTGCCCTGGCAGTGGCCAAAGGTGATATCGCTGCCCGATGGAGACCATCTTCTCCACCCACTCTTACCCAGTGGCACCGGTGGATGGATTTGTGTGCCCTGCAGGAGAGGTCAGTGGACAAGGCAGGGGTTGCCCCCTTAAGCACAACAGAGAATGGAGGAAATGGCTGGGTCAATAACTGTATGGTTTTGTTTGAGGGCGAAGATGCTACAGCCAATGTTCTTGTCGCTTTACTGTGGGATACCTTGCCAACTCTGTGTAAATGCCTTGCAATTATATGATGTGACCTTCCTTGCTGTGCACAATTTGTGTTGTACTGCTCTTTTATGCATAAACTTAATAAAACCAGTTTATCAAAAATAAAAGATAGGCCTATGTTATCAATTTACATGCATTGTTGTCAGTTTCAGTCTTGGCACGACGAGACTCAGTGACCTGTCTTGGCACACACTGAGACTCAGGGATCAGTCAGTGACCTGTCTTGGCACACACTGAGACTCAGGGATCAGTCAGTGACCAATCTTGGCACACAGTGAGACTCATTGAGCAGTCTATGGACACACACTAAGACTCAGTGACTAGTCTTTGTACACACTGAGACTCAATAGCCATTCATGGAACACACTGTCTTTGGCACACACTGAGTAACAGTGACCAGTTTTGGCACACACTGAGACTCAGGGACTAGTCTTGGCACACACTGAGACTTAGGGATCAGTCAGTGATCAGTCTTGGCACACACTGAGGCTCAGTGACCAGTCTTGGAACATACTGTCTTTGGCACACACTGAGTATCAGTGACCAGTCTTAGCACACACTGAGACTCAGTGAAGAGTCTTGGCTCACGCTGAGACTCAGTGAAGAGGCTTGGCACACACTGAGACTCAGTGCCTAGTCTTGGCACAGAGGGAGACTCAATCACTAATCTTGGCATACACTGAGACTCGTTGGCGAGTCTTGGCACACACTGAGATTCGTTGGCGAGTCTTGGCACACACTAACACTCGTTGGCGAGTCTTGGCATACACTGACACTCGTTGGCGAGTCTTAGCACATATTGAGACTGAGTGAATAGTCTTTGGGCACACACTAAGGCTCAGTGAATGTTCTTGGCACACACTGAGACTCAATGACCAGTCTTGGCACACACCGAAACTCAGTGACTAGTCTTGGCACACACTGAGACACAGTGACTAGTCTTGGCACACACAGACTAGTCTTCACACACACAGAGACTCAGTGCCCATTCTTGGCACAGGGGGAGACTCAATAACTAATCTTGGCACACACTGAGGCGTGTTGGCGAGTCTTGGCACACACTGAGGCTCAGTGAATAGTCTTGGCACATACAGAGACTCAGTGAGCAGTCTTGGGGCACACACTGAGGCTCAGTGAATGTACATGGCACACACTGAGACCCAATGACCAGTCTTGGCACACACCGAAACTCAGTTACTAGTCTTGGCACACACTGAGACACAGTGACTAGTCTTGGCACACACTGAGACACAGTGACTAGTCTTGGCATACACTGAGACACAGTGACTAGTCTTGGCATACACTGAGACACAGTGACTAAACTTCACACACACGGAGACTCAGTGCCGAGTCTTGGCACAGGGGGAGACTCAATAACTTATCTTGGCACACACTGAGAATCGTTGGCAAGTCTTGGCACACACTGAGACTAGGTGAATAGTCTTGGCACACACAGAGACTCAGTGAGCAGTCTTGGGGCACACACTGAGGTTCAGTGAATGTTCATTGCACATACTGAGACTCGATGACCAGTCTTTGTACACACCGAGACCAAGTGGCCAGCCTTGGCACACACTGAGACTCAGTGACCAGTCTTAATGCATCCCAATATTCATTGCAATAACTTGACACTTATTAACTGAGGCTATTACAAGTTTTTCTATGATTTTGTACTCCAACTACAGGATAGTGATCCACTCCTAAATGAAAGTTAAATGCAGGATTCTGTGATTTCCTTTCCAGGTGGTCAAGAGATCCCTCGTGTACGGACGCAGGTGATAACCCTGGGAGTGATGGTTGCAGTCTCCACATTCATAAACATCATGCTCTACCGTCTGGGTAAGAAGCGTGGAGTTGACTTTCAGACTCCCTACGACCCCCAGTGACACGTGAAAGAGCCCCTTTGCCACTTACATGATTAGAAAAACTGCAGATGAAAAGAAATCAAAGGCCTTAATTCTACATTTGAACCAAAGGTTTACAGTTTGGTTGTCTGGCCTCAGCAGTGATGTCTGACTTAAAATCTTGCCTTAAACATTGGTTTATATTGTACTCACACAGGCATGAGGTGAATGAGTTATCCCATGAGAGTACTCACAGAGGCTGGGGTGAATGAGATATCCCATGAGAGTACTCACAGAGGCTGGGGGGAATGAGATATCCCATGAGAGTACTCACAGAGGCTTGGGGGACTCTCACAGAGGCTGGGGGGAATGAGATATCCCCTGAGAGTACTCACAGAGGCTGGGGTGAATGAGATATCCCATGAGAGTACCCACAGAGGCTGGGGTGAATGAGATATCCAAAAAGAGTGCTCACACAGGCTGGGGTGAATGAGATATCCAAAAAGAGTGCTCACACAGGCTGGGGTGAATAAGAGATCCAAAAAGAGTACTCACACAGGCTGGGGTGAATGAGATATCCCAAGAGAATTCTCTCAGAGGCTGGGGTGAATTAGATATCCCATGAGAGTACTCACAGAGGCTGGGGGAATGAGATATCCCATGAGAGTACCCACAGAGGCTGGGGTGAATGAGATAATCAAAAAGAGTACCCACAGAGGCTGGGGTGAATGAGATATCCCAAGAGAGTACTCACACAGGCTGGGGTGAATGAGATATCCCAAGAGAGTACTCACACAGGCTGGGGTGAATGAGATATCCCAGGAGAGTACTCACACAGGATGGGGGGAATGAGATATCCCAGGAGAGTACTCACACAGGATGGGGTGAATGAGACATCCAAAAACAGTACTCACACAGGCTGGGGTGAATGAGATATCCAAAAAGAGTGCTCACACAGGCTGGGGTGAATGAGATATCCAAAAAGAGTGCTCACACAGACTGGGGTGAATAAGAGATCCAAAAAGAGTACTCACACAGGCTGGGGTGAATGAGATATCCCAGGAGAATGCTCACACAGGCTGGGGTGAATGAGATATCCCAGGAGAGTAGTCACACAGGATCGGTGAATGAGATATCCCAGGAGAGTACTCACACAGGCATGGGGTGAATGAGATATCCCAAGAGAGTACTCACACAGGCTGAGGTGAATAAGACATCCCAGGAGAGTACTAACACAGACTGCGGCAACAGTACTATCCCAAGAGAGTACTCACAGAGGCTGGGGTGAATGAGATATCCAAGGAGAGTAGTCGCACAGGCTGGGGTGAATGACATATCCTAAGGGAGTACTCACAGAGGCTGGGATGAATGATATATCCCAGGAGAGTAATTGCACAGGCTGGGGTGAATGAGATATCCCAAGAGAGAACTAACACAACCTGGGGTGAATGAGATATCCCAAGAGAGTACTCACAGAGGCTGGGGGGAATGAGATATCCCAGGAGAGTACTCAGAGAGGCTGGGATGAATGAGATATCCCATGAGAGTACTCAGAGAGTCTGGGGGAATGAGATATCCCATGAGAGTAATCACAGAGTCTGGGGGAATGAGATATCCCATGAGAGTACTCACAGAGTCTGGGGGAATGAGATATCCCATGAGAGTACTCACAGAGGCTGGGGGAATGAGATATCCCATGAGAGTACCCACAGAGGCTGGGGTGAATGAGATAATCAAAAAGAGTACCCACAGAGGCTGGGGTGAATGAGATATCCCAAGAGAGCACTCACACAGGCTGGGGTGAATGAGATATCCCAAGAGAGTACTCACACAGGCTGGGGTGAATGAGATATCCCAGGAGAGTACTCACACAGGATGGGGGGAATGAGATATCCCAGGAGAGTACTCACACAGGATGGGGTGAATGAGACATCCAAAAACAGTACTCACACAGGCTGGGGTGAATGAGATATCCAAAAAGAGTGCTCACACAGGCTGGGGTGAATGAGATATCCAAAAAGAGTGCTCACACAGGCTGGGGTGAATAAGAGATCCAAAAAGAGTACTCACACAGGCTGGGGTGAATGAGATATCCCAGGAGAGTGCTCACACAGGCTGGGGTGAATGAGATATCCCAGGAGAGTAGTCACACAGGATCGGTGAATGAGATATCCCAGGAGAGTACTCACACAGGCATGGGGTGAATGAGATATCCCAAGAGAGTACTCACAGAGGCTGGGGTGAATGAGATATCCCAGAAGAATACTCTGAGAGGCTGGGGTGAATGAGATATCCAAGGAGAGTAGTCACACAGGCTGGGGTGAATGACATATCCTAAGGGAGTACTCACAGAGGTTGGGATGAATGAGATATCCCAGGAGAGTAGTTGCACAGGCTGGGGTGAATGAGATATCCCAAGAGAGAACTAACACAACCTGGGGTGAATGAGATATCCCAAGAGAGTACTCACAGAGGCTGGGGGGAATGAGATATCCCAGGAGAGTACTCATAGAGGCTGGGGTGAATGAAATATTCCAGCAGAGTACTCACAGAGGCTGGGATGAATGAGATATCCCTGGAGAGTGTTCGCACAGGCTGGGGTGAATGAGATATCCCAAGAGAGAACTCACACAGGCTGGGATGAATGAGATATCCCAGGAGAGTAGTCGCACAGGCTGGGGTGAATGACATATCCGAAGGGAGTACTCACAGAGGCTGGGATGAATGAGATATCCCAGGAGAGTAATTGCACAGGCTGGGGTGAATGAGATATCCCAAGAGAGAACTAACACAACCTGGGGTGAATGAGATATCCCAAGAGAGTACTCACAGAGGCTGGGGGGAATGAGATATCCCAGGAGAGTACTCAGAGAGGCTGGGATGAATGAGATATCCCATGAGAGTACTCAGAGAGTCTGGGGGAATGAGATATCCCATGAGAGTAATCACAGAGTCTGGGGGAATGAGATATCCCATGAGAGTACTCACAGAGTCTGGGGGAATGAGATATCCCATGAGAGTACTCACAGAGGCTGGGGGAATGAGATATCCCATGAGAGTACCCACAGAGGCTGGGGTGAATGAGATAATCAAAAAGAGTACCCACAGAGGCTGGGGTGAATGAGATATCCCAAGAGAGCACTCACACAGGCTGGGGTGAATGAGATATCCCAAGAGAGTACTCACACAGGCTGGGGTGAATGAGATATCCCAGGAGAGTACTCACACAGGATGGGGGGAATGAGATATCCCAGGAGAGTACTCACACAGGATGGGGTGAATGAGACATCCAAAAACAGTACTCACACAGGCTGGGGTGAATGAGATATCCAAAAAGAGTGCTCACACAGGCTGGGGTGAATGAGATATCCAAAAAGAGTGCTCACACAGGCTGGGGTGAATAAGAGATCCAAAAAGAGTACTCACACAGGCTGGGGTGAATGAGATATCCCAGGAGAGTGCTCACACAGGCTGGGGTGAATGAGATATCCCAGGAGAGTAGTCACACAGGATCGGTGAATGAGATATCCCAGGAGAGTACTCACACAGGCATGGGGTGAATGAGATATCCCAAGAGAGTACTCACAGAGGCTGGGGTGAATGAGATATCCCAGAAGAATAATCTGAGAGGCTGGGGTGAATGAGATATCCAAGGAGAGTAGTCACACAGGCTGGGGTGAATGACATATCCTAAGGGAGTACTCACAGAGGTTGGGATGAATGAGATATCCCAGGAGAGTAGTTGCGCAGGCTGGGGTGAATGAGATATCCCAAGAGAGAACTAACACAACCTGGGGTGAATGAGATATCCCAAGAGAGTACTCACAGAGGCTGGGGGGAATGAGATATCCCAGGAGAGTACTCATAGAGGCTGGGGTGAATGAAATATTCCAGCAGAGTACTCACAGAGGCTGGGATGAATGAGATATCCCTGGAGAGTATTCGCACAGGCTGGGGTGAATGAGATATCCCAAGAGAGAACTCACACAGGCTGGGATGAATGAGATATCCCAGGAGAGTACTCACACAAGCATGGGGTGAATGAGATATCCCATGCGAGTACTCACACAGGCTGGGGTGAATGAGATATCCCATGGGAGTACTCACAGACGCTGGGGTGAATGAGATATCCCAAGAGAGTACTCACACAGGATGGGGTGAATGAGATTTCCCATGAGAGTACTCACACAGGCTGGGGTGAATGAGACATCCCACTAGAGTACTCACACAGACTGGAGTGAATGAGATATCCCAAGATTACTCACAGAGGCTGGAGTGAATGAGACATCCCAGGAGAGTACTCACACAGACTGGGGTGAATGAGATATCCCAAGAGTACTCACAGAGGCTGGGGTGAATGAGATATCCCAGGAGAGTGCTCACACAGGCTGGGGTGAATGAGATATCCCAAGAGAATGGTTTTAGAGGCTGGGGTGAATGAGATATCCCAAAAGAGGACTCACACAGGCTGGGTGAATGAGATATCCCAGGAGAGTACTCACACAGGCTGGGGTGAATGAGATATCCCAGGAGAGGACTCACACAGGCTGGGTGAATGAGATATCCCAAGAGAGTAGTCACACAGGCTGGGGTGAATGAGATATCCCAAGAGTACTCACAGAGGCTGGGGTGAATGAGATATCCCAGGAGAGTACTTGCACAAGCTGGGGTGAATGAGACATCCCAGGAGAGTACTCACAGAGGCTGGGGTGGATGAGATATCCCAAGAGAGTACTAACAGAGGCTGGGGTGAATGAGATATCCCAAGAGTACTCACAGAGGCTGGGGTGAATGAGATATCTTAAGAGTACTCACAGAGGCTGGAGTGAATGAGATATCCCAAGAGAGTACTCACAGAGGCTGGGGTGAATGAGATATCCCAGGAGAGTACTCACACAGGATGGGGTGAATGAGATATTCCAGGAGAATACTCACACAGGCTGGGGTGAATGAGATAACACAAGAGAGTAGTCGCACAGGATGGGTGAATGAGATATCCCAGGAGAATACTCACACAGACTGGGGTGAATGAGATATCCCAGGAGAGTAGTTTTACAGGCTGGGGTGAATGAGATATCCCAAGAGAGAACTAACACAACCTGGGGTGAATGAGATATCCCACGAGAGTACTCACACAGGCTGGGGTGAATGAGACATCCCAGGAGAGTACTCACACAGACTGGGTAGAATGAGATATTCCATGAGTACTCACAGAGGCTGGGGTGAATGAGATATCCCTGGAGAGTACTCACACAGACTGGGGTGAACGAGATATCCCAAGAGTACTCACAGAGGCTGGGGTGAATGAGATATCCGAGGAGAGTACTCACACAGACTGGGGTGAATGAGATATCCCAAGAGTACTCACAGAGGCTGGGGTGAATGAGACATCCCTGGAGAGTACTCACACAGACTGGGGTGAATGAGCTATCCCACGAGTACTCACAGAGGCTGGGGTAAATGAGATATCCCAGGAGAGTGCTCACACAGGCTGGGGTGAATGAGATATCCCAAGAGAGTAGTCTTAGAGGCTGTGGTGAATGAGATATCCCAAAAGGGTACTCACACAGGCTGGGGTGAATGAGATATCCCAGGAGAGTGCTCACACAGGATGGGGGGAATGAGATATCCCAGGAGAGTACTCACAGAGGCTGGGGGAATGAGATATCCCAAGAGAGTAGTCACACAGGCTGGGTGAATGAGATATCCCAAGAGAGTAGTCACACAGGCAGGGGTGAATGAGATATCCCAAGAGTACTCACAGAGGCTGGGGTGAATGAGATATCCCAAGAGTACTCACAGCGGCTGGGGTGAATGAGATATCCCAGGAGAGTACTCGCACAAGCTGGGGTGAATGAGACATCCCAGGAGAGTACTCACAGAGGCTGGGGTGAATGAGATATCCTAGGAGAGTACTCACAGAGGCTGGGGGAATGAGATATCCCAAGAGAGTACTCACACAGGCTGGGGTGAATGAGATATCCCAAGAGAGTAGTCACACAGGCAGGGGTGAATGAGACATCCCAGGAGAGTACTCACAGAGTCTGGGGGAATGAGCTATCCCAAGAGAGTACTCACACAGGCTGGGGTAAATGAGACATCCCAGGAGAGTACTCACAGAGGCTGGGGGAATGAGATATCCCAGGAGAGTACTCACACAGGCTGGGGTAAATGAGACATCCCAGGAGAGTACTCACAGAGGCTGGGGGAATGAGATATCCCAGGAGAGTACTCACAGAGGCTGGGGGAATGAGATATCCCAGGAGAGTACTCACACAGGCTGGGGTGAATGAGACATCCCAGGAGAGTAGTTACAGAGGCTGGGGGAATGATACGTCCCAGGAGAGTACTCACAAAAGCTGGGGTGAATGAGACATCCCAGGAGAGTACTCACAGAGGCTGGGGGAAAGAGATATCCCAAGAGAGTACTCACACAGGCTGGGGTGAATGAGATATCCCAAGAGAGTAGTCACACAGGCTGGGGTGAATGAGATATCTCAAGAGTACTCACAGAGGCTGGGGTGAATGAGATATCCCAAGAGTACTCACAGAGGCTGGGGTGAATGAGATATCCCAGGAGAGTACTCGCACAAGCTGGGGTGAATGAGACATCCCAGGAGGGTACTCACAGAGGCTGGGGTGAATGAGATATCCGAATAGTACTCACAGGGGCTGGGGTGAATGAGCTATCCCAAGAGAGTACTCACAGAGGCTGGGGTGAATGAGATATCCCAAGAGTACTCACAGAGGCTGGGGTGAATGAGATATCCCAAGAGTACTCACAGAGGCTGGGGTGAATGAGATATCCCAAGAGAGTACTCACAGAGGCTGGGGTGAATGAGATATCCCAGGAGAGTACTCACACAGGATGGGGTGAATGAGATATCCCAGGAGAATACTCACACAGGCTGGGGTGAATGAGATAACCCAAGAGAGTACTCACACAGGCTGGGGTGAATGAGATATCCTAAAGGAGTACTCACACAGGCTGGGGTGAATGAGATATCCCAGGAGAGTACTCACACAAGCATGGGGTGAATGAGATATCCCATGAGAGTACTCACACAGGCTGGGGTGAATGAGATATCCCAGGAGAGTACTCACAGAGGCTGGGGTAAATGAAATATCCTAGGAGAGTATTCACACAAGCATGGGGTGAATGAGATATCCCAGGTGAGTACTCACACAGGCTGGGGTGAATGAGATATCCCAAGAGAGTAGTCGCACAGGATGGGGTGAATGAGATATCCCAAGAGAGTAGTAGCACAGGATGGGGTGAATGAGATATCCCAAGAGAGTAGTAGCACAGGATGGGGTGAATGAGATATCCCAAGAGAGTAGTCACACAGGTTGGGGTGAATGAGATATCCCAAGATAGTGCTCACACAGGCTGGGGTGAATGGGATATCCCAAGAGAGTACTCACAGAGGCTGGGGTAAATAAGATATCCCAGGAGAGTACTCACACAGGATGGGGTGAATGAGACATCCAAAAACAGTACTCACACAGGCTGGGGTGAATGAGATATCCAAAAAGAGTGCTCACACAGGCTGGGGTGAATGAGATATCCAAAAAGAGTGCTCACACAGGCTGGGGTGAATAAGAGATCCAAAAAGAGTACTCACGCAGGCTGGGGTGAATGAGATATCCCAGGAGAGTGCTCACACAGGCTGGGGTGAATGAGATATCCCAGGAGAGTAGTCACACAGGATCGGTGAATGAGATATCCCAGGAGAGTACTCACACAGGCATGGGGTGAATGAGATATCCCAAGAGAGTACTCACAGAGGCTGGGGTGAATGAGATATCCCAGAAGAATACTCTGAGAGGCTGGGGTGAATGAGATATCCAAGGAGAGTAGTCACACAGGCTGGGGGAATGATACGTCCCAGGAGAGTACTCGCAAAAGCTGGGGTGAATGAGACATCCCAGGAGAGTACTCACAGAGGCTGGGGGAAAGAGATATCCCAAGAGAGTACTCACACAGGCTGGGGTGAATGAGATATCCCAAGAGAGTAGTCACACAGGCTGGGGTGAATGAGATATCTCAAGAGTACTCACAGAGGCTGGGGTGAATGAGATATCCCAAGAGTACTCACAGAGGCTGGGGTGAATGAGATATCCCAGGAGAGTACTCGCACAAGCTGGGGTGAATGAGACATCCCAGGAGGGTACTCACAGAGGCTGGGGTGAATGAGATATCCGAATAGTACTCACAGGGGCTGGGGTGAATGAGCTATCCCAAGAGAGTACTCACAGAGGCTGGGGTGAATGAGATATCCCAAGAGTACTCACAGAGGCTGGGGTGAATGAGATATCCCAAGAGTACTCACAGAGGCTGGGGTGAATGAGATATCCCAAGAGAGTACTCACAGAGGCTGGGGTGAATGAGATATCCCAGGAGAGTACTCACACAGGATGGGGTGAATGAGATATCCCAGGAGAATACTCACACAGGCTGGGGTGAATGAGATAACCCAAGAGAGTACTCACACAGGCTGGGGTGAATGAGATATCCTAAAGGAGTACTCACACAGGCTGGGGTGAATGAGATATCCCAGTAGAGTACTCACACAAGCATGGGGTGAATGAGATATCCCATGAGGGTACTCACACAGGCTGGGGTGAATGAGATATCCCAGGAGAGTACTCACAGAGGCTGGGGTAAATGAGATATCCTAGGAGAGTATTCACACAAGCATGGGGTGAATGAGATATCCCAGGAGAGTACTCACACAGGCTGGGGTGAATGAGATATCCCAAGAGAGTAGTCGCACAGGATGGGGTGAATGAGATATCCCAAGAGAGTAGTAGCACAGGATGGGGTGAATGAGATATCCCAAGAGAGTAGTAGCACAGGATGGGGTGAATGAGATATCCCAAGAGAGTAGTAGCACAGGATGGGGTGAATGAGATATCCCAAGAGAGTAGTAGCACAGGATGGGGTGAATGAGATATCCCAAGAGAGTAGTCACACAGGTTGGGGTGAATGAGATATCCCAAGATAGTGCTCACACAGGCTGGGGTGAATGGGATATCCCAAGAGAGTACTCACAGAGGCTGGGGTAAATAAGATATCCCAAGAGAGTACTCACAGAGACTGGGGCAAATGAGATAACTCAAGAGAGTACTCACACAGGCTGGGGTGAATGAGATATCCTGAGAGAGTAGTCACACAGGCTGGGGTGAATGAGATATCCCAAGAGAGTAGTCACACAGGCTGGAGTGAATGAGATAACTCAAGAGAGTACTCACACAGGCTGGGGTGAATGAGACATCGCAGGAGAGTACTCACAGAGGCTGGGGTGAATGAGATATCCCATGCGAGTACTCACAGACGCTGGGGTGAATGAGATATCCCAAGAGATTACTCACACAGGATGGGGTGAATGAGATATCCCATGAGAGTACTCACACAGGCTGAGGTGAATGAGGCATCCCACAAGAGTACTCACAGAGGCTGGGGTGAATGAGATATCCAGGAGAGTACTCACACAGACTGGGGTGAATGAGATATCCCAAGTGTACTCACAGAGGCTGGGGTGAATGAGATATCCCAGGAGAGTGCTCACACAGGCTGGGGTGAATAAGATATCCTGAGGGATCACTGAAATAATATCGAGGGACAAAATATCGACTTGCCAAAATATCGTGGACAAAATATCGACAGTCAAAATATCGAGTTTGTATCTACAAACAGGTAAGTACAAAAATATCGAGTACAAAATATCGTTAACAATAATATAGATGTAAAAAATATCGACTTTATTAAAAACTGTTAAATTAAATTAATATTAAATTTTAATTACTAAAATATACTTAAAACTACTTAAATTAAATTATAATAATTAAATAATAAATGAAAATAATAAAAATAATTTTTTACAATCTTATTTGTTGACCCTGAACCCTAAAAATACCCCTTTACCCAAAAACCCAAAACTGACCCTGAACCCTAAAAATACCCCTTTACCCAAAAACCAAAAACTGACCCTGAACCCTAAAAATACCCCTTTACCCAAAAACTGAAAACTGACCCTGAACCCTAAAAATGCCCCTTTACCCAAAAACTGAAAACTGACCCTGAACCCTAAAAATACCCCTTTACCCAAGAACTGAAAACTGACCCTGAACCCTAAAAATAGCCCTTTACCCATGAACTGAAAACTGACCCTGAACCCTAAAAATACCCCTTTACCCATGAACTGAAAACTGACCCTGAACCCTAAAAATACCCCTTTACCCTAAAACTGAAAACTGACCCTGAACCCTAAAAATGACCCTTTACCCATAAACTGAAAACTGACCCTGAACCCTAAAAATACCCCTTTACCCAAGAACTGAAAACTGACCCTGAACCCTAAAAATAGCCCTTTACCCATGAACTGAAAACTGACCCTGAACCCTAAAAATACCCCTTTACCCATGAACTGAAAACTGACCCTGAACCCTAAAAATACCCCTTTACCCTAAAACTGAAAACTGACCCTGAACCCTAAAAATGACCCTTTACCCAAAAACTGAAAACTGACCCTGAACCCCAAAAATACCCCTTTACCCTAAAACTGAAAACTGACCCTGAACCCTAAAAATGCTCCTTTACCCAAAAATTATCAATATTATTTAATTACCAATTAATTATTAATTAAGAATAACAATAAAGTAAATATATTAGAACATTAGCCGTAATTATTTTTATAATTAATATTATTTTTTCCAAATTAATTAATTAAAAATACCACAAAATTATATATATTAAAAATTGACTCTATTTAATGTAATTAACTAATTACAATTAATTAATTAACAATTAATTACTAATACTAAATATGTTCAAAATTATATTAATTAATTAACTAATTAATATTAAATAATTATCGATTAATTATTAATTAAAAATATTAACAAACATATATTAATTAATTAATTATTATTAAATTACTTCCCACCCTATTCCCCTATAAACCCACAACCCGCTACAGAATTACATTACGCAATTATTATAAAAACAAAATTCATTTCATAAAATATTTTATAACATTAATACACACTATTCACACATATTATTACATAAAAATACACTATAAAATATTATATATTATTAAAAATTCGATATTTTTGCTATCTATATTTTATACAGTCGATATTACTTCACTTACCTGAAAAACGATATTTTTGTAGTCGATATTATGTCCAGTCAATATTTTGTCCAGTCTATATTTAAAACTCGATATTATGTCCAGTCGATATTTTGGAGTCGATATTTTGTCTGTACACCATCCTGAGAGAGTAGTCACACAGGCTGGGGTGAATGAGATATCCCAAGAGAGTAGTCACACAGGCTGGAGTGAATGAGATAACTCAAGAGAGTACTCACACAGGCTGGGGTGAATGAGACATCGCAGGAGAGTACTCACAGAGGCTGGGGTGAATGAGATATCCCATGCGAGTACTCACAGACGCTGGGGTGAATGAGATATTCCAAGAGATTACTCACACAGGATGGGGTGAATGAGATATCCCATGAGAGTACTCACACAGGCTGAGGTGAATGAGACATCCCACGAGAGTACTCACAGAGACTGGGGTGAATGGGATATCCCAAGAGTACTCACAGAGGCTGGGGTGAATGAGATATCCCAGGAGAGTACTCACACAGACTGGGGTGAATGAGATATCCCAAGAGTGCTCACAGAGGCTGGGGTGAATGAGACATCCCAGGAGAGTACTCACAGAGGCTGGGGTAAATGAGATATCCTAGGAGAGTGTTCACACAAGCATGGGGTGAATGAGATATCCCAGGAGAGTACTCACACAGGCTGGGGTGAATGAGATATCCAAAGAGAGTAGTCGCACAGGATGGGGTGAATGAGATATCCTAAGAGAGTAGTAGCACAGGATGGGGTGAATGAGATATCCCAAGAGAGTAGTCACACAGGTTGGGGTGAATGAGATATCCCAAGATAGTGCTCACACAGGCTGGGGTGAATGGGATATCCCAAGAGAGTACTCACAGAGGCTGGGGTAAATAAGATATCCCAAGAGAGTACTCACAGAGACTGGGGCAAATGAGATAACTCAAGAGAGTACTCACACAGGCTGGGGTGAATGAGATATCCTGAGAGAGTAGTCACACAGGCTGGGGTGAATGAGATATCCCAAGAGAGTAGTCACACAGGCTGGAGTGAATGAGATAACTCAAGAGAGTACTCACACAGGCTGGGGTGAATGAGACATCGCAGGAGAGTACTCACAGAGGCTGGGGTGAATGAGATATCCCATGCGAGTACTCACAGACGCTGGGGTGAATGAGATATCCCAAGAGATTACTCACACAGGATGGGGTGAATGAGATATCCCATGAGAGTACTCACACAGGCTGAGGTGAATGAGACATCCCACAAGAGTACTCACAGAGGCTGGGGTGAATGAGATATCCAGGAGAGTACTCACACAGACTGGGGTGAATGAGATATCCCAAGTGTACTCACAGAGGCTGGGGTGAATGAGATATCCCAGGAGAGTGCTCACACAGGCTGGGGTGAATGAGATATCCTGAGGGATCACTGAAATAATATCGAGGGACAAAATATCGACTTGCCAAAATATCGTGGACAAAATATCGACAGTCAAAATATCGAGTTTGTATCTACAAACAGGTAAGTACAAAAATATCGAGTACAAAATATCGTTAACAATAATATAGATGTAAAAAATATCGACTTTATTAAAAACAGTGTTAAATTAAATTAATATTAAATTTTAATTACTAAAATATACTTAAAACTACTTAAATTAAAATATAATAATTAAATAATAAATGAAAATAATAAAAATAATTTTTTACAATCTTATTTGTTGATCCTGAACCCTATAAATACCCCTTTACCCAAAAACCCAAAACTGACCCTGAACCCTAAAAATACCCCTTTACCCAAAAACTGAAAACTGACCCTGAACCCTAAAAATGCCCCTTTACCCAAAAACTGAAAACTGACCCTGAACCCTAAAAATACCCCTTTACCCAAGAACTGAAAACTGACCCTGAACCCTAAAAATAGCCCTTTACCCATGAACTGAAAACTGACCCTGAACCCTAAAAATACCCCTTTACCCATGAACTGAAAACTGACCCTGAACCCTAAAAATACCCCTTTACCCTAAAACTGAAAACTGACCCTGAACCCTAAAAATGCCCCTTTACCCAAAAACTGAAAACTAACCCTGAACCCTAAAAATACCCCTTTACCCAAGAACTGAAAACTGACCCTGAACCCTAAAAATACCCCTTTACCCTAAAACTGAAAACTGACCCTGAACCCTAAAAATGACCCTTTACCCAAAAACTGAAAACTGACCCTGAACCCCAAAAATACCCCTTTACCCTAAAACTGAAAACTGACCCTGAACCCTAAAAATGCTCCTTTACCCAAAAATTATCAATATTATTTAATTACCAATTAATTATTAATTAACAATAACAATAAAGTAAATATATTAGAACATTAGCTGTAATTATTTTTATAATTAATATTATTTTTTCCAAATTAATTAATTAAAAATACCACAAAATTATATATATTAAAAATTTACTCTAATTAATGTAATTAACTAATTACAATTAATTAATTAACAATTAATTACTAATACTAAATATGTTCAAAATTATATTAATTAATTAACTAATTAATATTAATTAATTATCGATTAATTATTAATTAAAATATTAACAAACATATATTAATTAATTAATTATTATTAAATTACTTCCCACCCTATTCCCCATTAAACCCACAACCCGCTACAGAATTACATTACGCAATTATAAAAACAAAATTCATTTAATAAAATATTTTATAACATTAATACACACTATTCACACATATTATTACATAAAAATACACTATAAAATATTATATATTATTAAAAATTCGATATTTTTGCTATCTATATTTTATACAGTCGATATTACTTCACTTACCTGAAAAACGATATTTTTGTAGTCAATATTATGTCCAGTCGATATTTTATTCAGTCTATATTTAAAACTCGATATTATGTCCAGTCGATATTTTGGAGTCGATATTTTGTCTGTACACCATCCTGAGAGAGTAGTCACACAGGCTGGGGTGAATGAGATATCTCAAGAGAGTAGTCACACAGGCTGGAGTGAATGAGATAACTCAAGAGAGTACTCACACAGGCTGGGGTGAATGAGACATCGCAGGAGAGTACTCACAGAGGCTGGGGTGAATGAGATATCCCATGCGAGTACTCACAGACGCTGGGGTGAATGAGATATTCCAAGAGATTACTCACACAGGATGGGGTGAATGAGATATCCCATGAGAGTACTCACACAGGCTGAGGTGAATGAGACATCCCACGAGAGTACTCACAGAGACTGGGGTGAATGGGATATCCCAAGAGTGCTCACAGAGGCTGGGGTGAATGAGATATCCCAGGAGAGTACTCACACAGACTGGGGTGAATGAGATATCCCAAGAGTGCTCACAGAGGCTGGGGTGAATGAGACATCCCAGGAGAGTACTCACACAGACTGGGGTGAATGAGATATCCCAAGAGTACTCACAGAGGCTGGGGTGAATGAGATATCCCAGGAGAGTGCTCACACAGGCTGGGGTGAATGAGATATCCAGAGAGAGTAGTCGCACAGGCTGGGGTGAATGAGATATCCCAAAAGAGTACTCACACAGGCTGGGGTGAATGAGATATCCCAGGAGAGGACTCACACAGGCTGGGGTGAATGAGATATCCCATGAGAGTACTCACACAGGCTGGGGTGAATGAGATATCCCAGGAGAGTACTCACAGAGGCTGGGGTAAATGAGATATCCTAGGAGAGTATTCACACAAGCATGGGGTGAATGAGATATCCCAGGAGAGTACTCACACAGGCTGGGGTGAATGAGATATCCCAAGAGAGTAGTCGCACAGGATGGGGTGAATGAGATATCCCAAGAGAGTAGTAGCACAGGATGGGGTGAATGAGATATCCCAAGAGAGTAGTAGCACAGGATGGGGTGAATGAGATATCCCAAGAGAGTAGTCACACAGGTTGGGGTGAATGAGATATCCCAAGATAGTGCTCACACAGGCTGGGGTGAATGGGATATCCCAAGAGAGTACTCACAGAGGCTGGGGTAAATAAGATATCCCAAGAGAGTACTCACAGAGACTGGGGCAAATGAGATAACTCAAGAGAGTACTCACACAGGCTGGGGTGAATGAGATATCCTGAGAGAGTAGTCACACAGGCTGGGGTGAATGAGATATCCCAAGAGAGTAGTCACACAGGCTGGAGTGAATGAGATAACTCAGGAGAGTACTCACACAGGCTGGGGTGAATGAGACATCGCAGGAGAGTACTCACAGAGGCTGGGGTGAATGAGATATCCCATGCGAGTACTCACAGACGCTGGGGTGAATGAGATATCCCAAGAGATTACTCACACAGGATGGGGTGAATGAGATATCCCATGAGAGTACTCACACAGGCTGAGGTGAATGAGGCATCCCACAAGAGTACTCACAGAGGCTGGGGTGAATGAGATATCCAGGAGAGTACTCACACAGACTGGGGTGAATGAGATATCCCAAGTGTACTCACAGAGGCTGGGGTGAATGAGATATCCCAGGAGAGTGCTCACACAGGCTGGGGTGAATGAGATATCCTGAGGGATCACTGAAATAATATCGAGGGACAAAATATCGACTTGCCAAAATATCGTGGACAAAATATCGACAGTCAAAATATCGAGTTTGTATCTACAAACAGGTAAGTACAAAAATATCGAGTACAAAATATCGTTAACAATAATATAGATGTAAAAAATATCGACTTTATTAAAAACTGTTAAATTAAATTAATATTAAATTTTAATTACTAAAATATACTTAAAACTACTTAAATTAAATTATAATAATTAAATAATAAATGAAAATAATAAAAATAATTTTTTACAATCTTATTTGTTGACCCTGAACCCTAAAAATACCCCTTTACCCAAAAACCCAAAACTGACCCTGAACCCTAAAAATACCCCTTTACCCAAAAACCAAAAACTGACCCTGAACCCTAAAAATACCCCTTTACCCAAAAACTGAAAACTGACCCTGAACCCTAAAAATGCCCCTTTACCCAAAAACTGAAAACTGACCCTGAACCCTAAAAATACCCCTTTACCCAAGAACTGAAAACTGACCCTGAACCCTAAAAATAGCCCTTTACCCATGAACTGAAAACTGACCCTGAACCCTAAAAATACCCCTTTACCCATGAACTGAAAACTGACCCTGAACCCTAAAAATACCCCTTTACCCTAAAACTGAAAACTGACCCTGAACCCTAAAAATGACCCTTTACCCATAAACTGAAAACTGACCCTGAACCCTAAAAATACCCCTTTACCCAAGAACTTAAAACTGACCCTGAACCCTAAAAATAGCCCTTTACCCATGAACTGAAAACTGACCCTGAACCCTAAAAATACCCCTTTACCCATGAACTGAAAACTGACCCTGAACCCTAAAAATACCCCTTTACCCTAAAACTGAAAACTGACCCTGAACCCTAAAAATGACCCTTTACCCAAAAACTGAAAACTGACCCTGAACCCCAAAAATACCCCTTTACCCTAAAACTGAAAACTGACCCTGAACCCTAAAAATGCTCCTTTACCCAAAAATTATCAATATTATTTAATTACCAATTAATTATTAATTAAGAATAACAATAAAGTAAATATATTAGAACATTAGCCGTAATTATTTTTATAATTAATATTATTTTTTCCAAATTAATTAATTAAAAATACCACAAAATTATATATATTAAAAATTGACTCTATTTAATGTAATTAACTAATTACAATTAATTAATTAACAATTAATTACTAATACTAAATATGTTCAAAATTATATTAATTAATTAACTAATTAATATTAAATAATTATCGATTAATTATTAATTAAAAATATTAACAAACATATATTAATTAATTAATTATTATTAAATTACTTCCCACCCTATTCCCCTATAAACCCACAACCCGCTACAGAATTACATTACGCAATTATTATAAAAACAAAATTCATTTCATAAAATATTTTATAACATTAATACACACTATTCACACATATTATTACATAAAAATACACTATAAAATATTATATATTATTAAAAATTCGATATTTTTGCTATCTATATTTTATACAGTCGATATTACTTCACTTACCTGAAAAACGATATTTTTGTAGTCGATATTATGTCCAGTCAATATTTTGTCCAGTCTATATTTAAAACTCGATATTATGTCCAGTCGATATTTTGGAGTCGATATTTTGTCTGTACACCATCCTGAGAGAGTAGTCACACAGGCTGGGGTGAATGAGATATCCCAAGAGAGTAGTCACACAGGCTGGAGTGAATGAGATAACTCAAGAGAGTACTCACACAGGCTGGGGTGAATGAGACATCGCAGGAGAGTACTCACAGAGGCTGGGGTGAATGAGATATCCCGTGCGAGTACTCACAGACGCTGGGGTGAATGAGATATTCCAAGAGATTACTCACACAGGATAGGGTGAATGAGATATCCCATGAGAGTACTCACACAGGCTGAGGTGAATGAGACATCCCACGAGAGTACTCACAGAGACTGGGGTGAATGGGATATCCCAAGAGTACTCACAGAGGCTGGGGTGAATGAGATATCCCAGGAGAGTACTCACACAGACTGGGGTGAATGAGATATCCCAAGAGTGCTCACAGAGGCTGGGGTGAATGAGACATCCCAGGAGAGTACTCACAGAGGCTGGGGTAAATGAGATATCCCAGGAGAGTACTCACACAGGCTGGGGTGAATGAGATATCCCAAGAGAGTAGTCGCACAGGATGGGGTGAATGAGATATCCCAAGAGAGTAGTAGCACAGGATGGGGTGAATGAGATATCCCAAGAGAGTAGTCACACAGGTTGGGGTGAATGAGATATCCCAAGATAGTGCTCACACAGGCTGGGGTGAATGGGATATCCCAAGAGAGTACTCACAGAGGCTGGGGTAAATAAGATATCCCAAGAGAGTACTCACAGAGACTGGGGCAAATGAGATAACTCAAGAGAGTACTCACACAGGCTGGGGTGAATGAGATATCCTGAGAGAGTAGTCACACAGGCTGGGGTGAATGAGATATCCCAAGAGAGTAGTCACACAGGCTGGAGTGAATGAGATAACTCAAGAGAGTACTCACACAGGCTGGGGTGAATGAGACATCGCAGGAGAGTACTCACAGAGGCTGGGGTGAATGAGATATCCCATGCGAGTACTCACAGACGCTGGGGTGAATGAGATATCCCAAGAGATTACTCACACAGGATGGGGTGAATGAGATATCCCATGAGAGTACTCACACAGGCTGAGGTGAATGAGACATCCCACAAGAGTACTCACAGAGGCTGGGGTGAATGAGATATCCAGGAGAGTACTCACACAGACTGGGGTGAATGAGATATCCCAAGTGTACTCACAGAGGCTGGAGTGAATGAGATATCCCAGGAGAGTGCTCACACAGGCTGGGGTGAATGAGATATCCTGAGGGATCACTGAAATAATATCGAGGGACAAAATATCGACTTGCCAAAATATCGTGGACAAAATATCGACAGTCAAAATATCGAGTTTGTATCTACAAACAGGTAAGTACAAAAATATCGAGTACAAAATATCGTTAACAATAATATAGATGTAAAAAATATCGACTTTATTAAAAACAGTGTTAAATTAAATTAATATTAAATTTTAATTACTAAAATATACTTAAAACTACTTAAATTAAATTATAATAATTAAATAATAAATGAAAATAATAAAAATAATTTTTTACAATCTTATTTGTTGACCCTGAACCCTAAAAATACCCCTTTACCCAAAAACCCAAAACTGACCCTGAACCCTAAAAATAGCCCTTTACCCATGAACTGAAAACTGACCCTGAACCCTAAAAATACCCCTTTACCCATGAACTGAAAACTGACCCTGAACCCTAAAAATACCCCTTTACCCTAAAACTGAAAACTGACCCTGAACCCTAAAAATGCCCCTTTACCCAAAAACTGAAAACTGACCCTGAACCCTAAAAATACCCCTTTACCCAAGAACTGAAAACTGACCCTGAACCCTAAAAATAGCCCTTTACCCATGAACTGAAAACTGACCCTGAACCCTAAAAATACCCCTTTACCCATGAACTGAAAACTGACCCTGAACCCTAAAAATACCCCTTTACCCTAAAACTGAAAACTGACCCTGAACCCCAAAAATGACCCTTTACCCAAAAACTGAAAACTGACCCTGAACCCCAAAAATACCCCTTTACCCTAAAACTGAAAACTGACCCTGAACCCTAAAAATGCTCCTTTACCCAAAAATTATCAATATTATTTAATTACCAATTAATTATTAATTAACAATAACAATAAAGTAAATATATTAGAACATTAGCTGTAATTATTTTTATAATTAATATTATTTTTTCCAAATTAATTAATTAAAAATACCACAAAATTATATATATTAAAAATTTACTCTAATTAATGTAATTAACTAATTACAATTAATTAATTAACAATTAATTACTAATACTAAATATGTTCAAAATTATATTAATTAATTAACTAATTAATATTAATGAATTATCGATTAATTATTAATTAAAAATATTAACAAACATATATTAATTAATTAATTATTATTAAATTACTTCCCACCCTATTCCCCTATAAACCCACAACCCGCTACAGAATTACATTACGCAATTATTATAAAAACAAAATTCATTTAATAAAATATTTTATAACATTAATACACACTATTCACACATATTATTACATAAAAATACACTATAAAATATTATATATTATTAAAAATTCGATATTTTTGCTATCTATATTTTATACAGTCGATATTACTTCACTTACCTGAAAAACGATATTTTTGTAGTCGATATTATGTCCAGTCGATATTTTATTCAGTCTATATTTAAAACTCGATATTATGTCCAGTCGATATTTTGGAGTCGATATTTTGTCTGTACACCATCCTGAGAGAGTAGTCACACAGGCTGGGGTGAATGAGATATCTCAAGAGAGTAGTCACACAGGCTGGAGTGAATGAGATAACTCAAGAGAGTACTCACACAGGCTGGGGTGAATGAGACATCGCAGGAGAGTACTCACAGAGGCTGGGGTGAATGAGATATCCCATGCGAGTACTCACAGACGCTGGGGTGAATGAGATATTCCAAGAGATTACTCACACAGGATGGGGTGAATGAGATATCCCATGAGAGTACTCACACAGGCTGAGGTGAATGAGACATCCCACGAGAGTACTCACAGAGACTGGGGTGAATGGGATATCCCAAGAGTGCTCACAGAGGCTGGGGTGAATGAGATATCCCAGGAGAGTACTCACACAGACTGGGGTGAATGAGATATCCCAAGAGTGCTCACAGAGGCTGGGGTGAATGAGACATCCCAGGAGAGTACTCACACAGACTGGGGTGAATGAGATATCCCAAGAGTACTCACAGAGGCTGGGGTGAATGAGATATCCCAGGAGAGTGCTCACACAGGCTGGGGTGAATGAGATATCCAGAGAGAGTAGTCGCACAGGCTGGGGTGAATGAGATATCCCAAAAGAGTACTCACACAGGCTGGGGTGAATGAGATATCCCAGGAGAGGACTCACACAGGCTGGGTGAATGAGATATCCCAAGAGAGTAGTCACACAGGCTGGAGTGAATGAGATATCCCAAGAGTACTCACAGAGGCTGGGGTGAATGATATATCCCAAGAGTACTCACAGAGGCTGGGGTGAATGAGATATCCCAGGAGAGTACTTGCACAAGCTGGGGTGAATGAGACATTCCAGGAGAGTACTCACAGAGGCTGGGGTGAATGAGATATCCCAATAGTACTCACAGAGTCTTTGGTGAATGAGATATCCCAGGAGAGTACTCACAGAGGCTGGGGTGAATGAGATATCCCAAGAGAGTACTAACAGAGGCTGGGGTGAATGAGATATCCCAAGAGTACTCACAGAGGCTGGGGTGAATGAGATATCTTAAGAGTACTCACAGAGGTTGGAGTGAATGAGATATCCCAAGAGAGTACTCACAGAGGCTGGGGTGAATGAGATATCACAGGAGAGTACTCACACAGGATGGGGTGAATGAGATATCCCAGGAGAATACTCACACAGGCTGGGGTGAATGAGATAACACAAGAGAGTAGTCGCACAGGATCGGTGAATGAGATATCCCAGGAGAATACTCACACAGACTGGGGTGAATGAGATATCCCAGGAGAGTAGTTGAACAGGCTGGGGTGAATGAGATATCCCAAGAGAGAACTAACACAACCTGGGGTGAATGAGATATCCCATGAGAGTACTCACACAGGCTGGGGTGAATGAGACATACCAGGAGAGTACTCACACAGACTGGGGTGAATGAGATATCTCAAGAGTACTCACAGAGGCTGGGGTGAATGAGATATCCGAGGAGAGTACTCACACAGACTGGGGTGAATGAGATATCCCAAGAGTACTCACAGAGGCTGGGGTGAATGAGACATCCCAGGAGAGTACTCACACAGACTGGGGTGAATGAGATATCCCAAGAGTACTCACAGAGGCTGCGGTAAATGAGATATCCCAGGAGAGTGCTCACACAGGCCGGGGTGAATGAGATATCCCGAGAGAGTAGTCGCACAGGCTGGGGTGAATGAGATATCCCAAGAGAGTAGTCTTAGAGGCTGGGGTGAATGAGATATCCCAAAAGAGTACTCACACAGGCTGGGGTGAATGAGATATCCCAGGTGAGGACTCACACAGGCTGGGGTGAATAAGACATCCCAAGAGTGCTCACAGAGGCTGGGGTGAATGAGATATCCCAAGAGTACTCACAGAGGCTGGGGTGAATGAGACATCCCAGGAGAGTACTCACACAGACTAGGGTGAATGAGATATCCCAAGAGTACTCACAGAGGCTGGGGTAAATGAGATATCCCAGGAGAGTGCTCACACAGGCCGGGGTGAATGAGATATCCCGAGAGAGTAGTCGCACAGGCTGGGGTGAATGAGATATCCCAAGAGAGTAGTCTTAGAGGTTGGGGTGAATGAGATATCCCAAAAGAGTACTCACCCAGGCTGGGGTGAATGAGATATCCCAAGAGAGTAGTCACACAGGCTGGGGTGAATGAGATATCCCAAGAGTACTCACAGAGGCTGGGGTGAATGAGATATCCCAAGAGTACTCACAGAGGCTGGGGTGAATGAGATATCCCAGGAGAGTACTCGCACAAGCTGGGGTGAATGAGACATCCCAGGAGAGTACTCACAGAGGCTGGGGTGAATGAGATATCCCAATAGTACTCACTGAGGCTGGGGTGAATGAGCTATCCCAAGAGAGTACTCACAGAGGCTGGGGCGAATGATATATCCCAAGAGTACTCACAGAGGCTGGGGTGAATGAGATATCCCAAGAGTACTCACAGAGGCTGGGGTGAATGAGATATCCCAAGAGAGTACTCACAGAGGCTGTGGTGAATGAGATATCCCAGGAGAGTACTCACACAGGATGGGGTTAATGAGATATCCCAGGAGAATACTCACACAGGCTGGGGTGATTGAGATAACCCAAGAGAGTACTCACACAGGCTGGGGTGAATGAGATATCCTAAAGGGGTACTCACACAGGCTGGGGTGAATGAGATATCCTAAAGGAGTACTCACACAGGCTGGGGTGAATGAGATATCCTAAAGGAGTACTCACACAAGCATGGGGTGAATGAGATATCCCATGAGAGTACTCACACAGGCTGGGGTGAATGAGATATCCCAGGAGAGTACTCACAGAGGCTGGGGTAAATGAGATATCCTAGGAGAGTATTCACACAGGCTGGGATGAATGAGATATCCCAAGAGAGTAGTCGCACAGGATGGGGTGAATGAGATATCCCAAGAGAGTAGTCGCACAGGATGGGGTGAATGAGATATCCCAAGAGAGTAGTCGCACAGGATGGGGTGAATGAGATATCCCAAGAGAGTAGTCACACAGGTTGGGGTGAATGAGATATCCCAAGAGAGTGCTCACACAGGCTGGGGTGAATGAGATATCCCAAGTGTACTCACACAGGCTCGGGTGAATGAGATATCCCAGGAGAGGACTCACACAGGCTGGGGTGAATGAGATATCCCAGGAGAATACTCACAGAGGCCGGGGTGAATGAGATAGCCCAGTAGAGTACTTGCACAAGCTGGGGTGAATGAGACATCCCAGGAGAGTGCTCACAGAGGCTGGGGTGAATGAGATATCCCTAGGGAGTAGTCGCACCGGCTGGGGTGATTGAGCTAGTACTTTCTTTTAAGAGCTCAGTCGCCCCAAACCGTGTTAATAATCTCTTGGGATAGCAACACCTGCCTGCACTTTACACTACACCTGAGCTGTTGCTAACATCTGCACTTCTTTGGTGCTCAATAGCCCCTCCTCCTAGTTTCAAACTCCAGCCACCTTCTTATCTCGCATGGAGCAAGACGTTTGCTCTGTTAACCAGGCCCTAGTTGTCATATGAAATAGAACCAGTATAGAAGCAGAAATAAAGGAAAACCTGAGCCTTTCTTTACACACGCATACGCTTAATATACCAATGACATCAACATATGCCACCACACAGGCGATACTCCATACACCATGAGATAAAGATACACAAAACAATGGCTGTACTGAGGGCTGAAGAGCCTCTCAATGACACACTCAGCAACTAGTGGCTGAGGGCAGCTGACCTACTGCAACTCCTTCCGTGGATTGCTGGTTTACATTCTGCTAGAAAACTAGAGCTTCCTCAAGCCAGACCCACAACTGGAGAAGAGAGTGAAACAGGAGGGGGTGAAGGTCTTCACATGGACCTAAAAACACGGGTAAAATAATCATTAGCTATGCCAAAAGGCCTGTCTTGATATTTAAATAGAAGTAGAGATTGATAACTTTGTTTTATAGTATTCCCGAATAGTGTAAATCTTGTAAGTGTAAGGTAGGATACAGTTGTAAAGTAGAAAGAGGGTAGAGGAAGAATGTTAGTAGAAATGTGTATGATGTTATTTTCATTTGTTAGTTGTTTTTAAAAGAAGTGTTGCTTTGTCACTATGTGAAGTTGATAGAACTTTAGTTTGATTTTTTGAAGTAGAAAGTAATTGTAGTGATAGGTTTGCGATGCTTGTTCTGGGTTATTGCAAAGTACACTGTGAGTGTTTGTAAAATGTGGTGTTCGATGCCTGTTAGTTTATATCAAGCTGCAGCAATTCAGGTTTGTGTCAGTGTAGCAAAGGTGAGGTTTAATGTCACAGGTGTTTGGGAGCTGTGTTAGTTTAATAGTTTCAGGACAGCCATTACAAAAGAACATTTAAAATTGAAGAGACCTGTTTTGTTACTTCTTCCTCAATGTTGTCAAAGTCATCATAAAAATACAAAGATACCCCTGTAGTGCAGGTGTAGGTTACACACAATACAGAGGTGGAGGTTAGGTCTGGTAAATGTGGCGCACAGGCAAGTGTAGTAGATTTGCTAGGGTATGTTAGATATGTATGGTAAGTATCTATGGTAAGCATGGGAGGTGTGACGGGTTAGGTTGCTAGGGTAGGTAATAGTAGGTTAGTTATGGTAGATAAGGGAGGTTAGTATTGTGGGTTGGGTATGGTAGATATGGAAGGTTAAGTATTGTAGGTTAGTTATGGTAGGTGAGAGGGTATTGTAGGTTTGTATCTGGAGATGGTCTGTGTGTCCGGCAAGTAGAGCTGGTAAATTAGGTTTGGTATGTTAGATTATGTATAAAGGGTAGGGTAGATGTGGTAGAGTACATATGGTAGATACAGTAGATGAGATATGCATGGTATATATTTAAGGTAAGTATTGTTGGTTAGCTATGCTACACATATTAAGTAAGCAGGTTGGATTTGTAAGTATGTTTGGTAGATAGGGAGGTAGGTAGGTAAGGTATTGAGTGATATTAGCTAGGCAGCTCAGATGGCTATGGAAGGTGTTGTCGATTATGTATGGCAAACAAGTAAATGGCTAGATAGCCCCTTTCTGAAGATGATATGTTGTCTTGTGTGTGTTGTGCTTTTTCCATAATGTGTAGTCTGTAGTGTGTGCTCATGATGTGAAGGTTTGTCAAACAGTTACAGCTGTGTGGAGCTAAAGTTGTGTCAATAGTGAACAAAGTAGAGAGAAAGGGTATTTAGGTGGGAATACCCATGGTCCCCTTAGAGAAATCTAGCCAAAACAAGAGAAAGGGTACACCCTAGAGACATGGCAATGTCTCTGGAGTCAGACTGGAGGTGCACACGAAAAAAGGAAAAATTCTCCTTTTTATGAAGACCCCTCACTCACCAACCTAGAAGGTGACATGCTTCATCATCGGGGTCCCACCCGAACAGCTGTGTGCCGTTCGGGTGTGCAGCGACACCTGAATACAGTGGAGCGGGTACTTTTGTGAATGAGTGAAAGGAGTGAGTGTATTAAAAATTGGCCAGTTTTAAATCCTTTACAGGAAATATTTATTCTGGAGCAAATGAACAATATTAGAATTTAAATCTGGTGATAACGTGTTAGGTATGATTGACCTTTAGTTTCTATCAGTAAAAAAAGTGTGAATTAAAATACAGTCTACATGTTTCAACCTCTAGGGGGAGAATTCCAGGTTTTCGTCAGGACGAGTGAGAATGACCAGGGCGATCTACAAACGCTAAGTTGTACCCAATCCTAGGTCACAGTAGAGCCCAACCGTCTACTTACAGTTAGGTGTTCCCTTTCTCAATTCTTGAAAGAGAGTGATCTGTAAAGTTGTGTCCCCAAAGAAGAATGTTAGAAAAGTTGAGAGAAGATAAAGTACTGAAAAGTCATTCAAAGCTGCAGTTTTCATTGTCGAGATCTTTGACCTAGAGCGAGTTTTTCCACTGAATGCTTTTCACTGGATTTGTAAGAAAGCCTCTGTGGAGACCTCATGAACAAAGGAAACATAAATCCAACAATAGCAAGTAAAACAAATGAGCGCTCAAGGGCGATCAGTAAATAGAACAGTGTCTTAATGATAGGACAGCATTGGAACTTCAAGCACCTAAAAAGAGATACATCCTTCCTGTCTTGTAGCCCGATGTTTTGGGAAATGAGTTTGCGTAGACAACCAACCACATCTGACACCTCCATGTGCAGCCTATCATTTCATTGTGGACTAATCCAAGCCTTGGAAGTCTGAACCTGTCCTGCCAATGATTAGGTGTTTCTCACTGCAGCCATGAGAACCCATTTATTTTCCACCACTTAGATGTTAATTAGACGCCGCCTTACAGTAGGTGTTTGCGCTTCCATCTTGCACACGTGGGGCACTTTGGTATTACAGAAGGGTACAATGATTCTTGTCTCCAAACTTGTAGAGCACGGATTGTGCCAGTGCACATTTTGCCCCAGCAATCCAATAGGAGCTGTCCCTCATTTGCATGTAGGCGTGCCCCAAAGCACATGAGGAAACACTTTGACCCAGATATACTAAGATTATGCATTGGGGTTGTGTCATATTTTGGGAGCACCCCAGACGCAAAATCTATTTTGGGATTTAGACATCCACGCAAATCCCAATTTGTGTGACTTTGTAAAAAAGAAAGTAACAACATGCTGCATATAGCACTGCCTTGTGTTACCTTGCATCAAGTAGACTTTACATGGGTCGTGCTTGGGCTTTCCAGTGCATCCTCACATGTATTCTGATCCAAACCCATATTTACAAAGACTTATAAACATGAGTTTGTAGCAGAATGGTGCAGCTACCTGAGGCTGGTGTAACAAGTAGAAATATTGTCATTTGTTCTCATGATTTCCTCTTTGCAAGTGTGCTGCATTCTACAGTACAAAGAGGAAATAGCCCCAAACAATAGTTTTTGTGCAGAAAGAGATCCCTTCCTGCACAAACTGTCCAGACCAAAATACAGGCATGCTTGCAAATTGACGCAAGGGCGCCTGCATTGGCGCTAGGTAGCCAACAGTGCACCAGCGCTAGGAGAGAGCAGAAGAAAATAATTGTTTCCTTTTTAATGAAGAACTTTTTCATCAAGTGTGTGGAACTGCAATGGGCACCTGCTTCGCCGCCAGCTATGCTAATTTGCATATGGGCTGGTGGGAGGAGCAGTTGATCCAGAAGCAGTTCCAAAAGGAATGGCATGAGCATGTCATGCATTGGAGTCGTTTCATAGATGACTTGTTCATCATATGGAAAGACACAGAAAAGACTGTGAATGACTTTTTGAAGAGGATACAAGTTAGCAACGTAAATCTACGCTTCACGAGTACGGTGAGCGCAGAAAGTGTCCATTTTTGGGATCTAACTGTGTATATCAGAGATGGCAAGTTGGAAACTAGATTTTTTCGTAAACCAACTGCGAGCAATACATTGCTCCACGCCTCAAGTTTTCACCCTACGGATTTGGTAAGAAGGACTCCATATGGTGAATGTCTCCGAACCATAAGGAATTGCAGCAATGAGGGAGAAACTGTGCAAGTTGGTACAAAGAAGACCCCAGATAACGTTCAGGTGTGCCAAATCTCTTAGAGCATCTCTTGTAAGAAATACACTACAATAAAAAAAATAGTGTATCAACGTGGCTTAAAAGAGACATGTACAGCAGTAACCAGCAATTAAAATAATTTGGTAAAGGAGAGACTGCGTTGTCACCCTTGTTTGACGAGGAGTTGTTGCAATATATATTGCAGCAACTCCTCGTAAATACACTAGTTGATACACTAGTTATTATTTTTTTTTGATGGTACATACTTATGTCATGAATTAAGCCCCTGTGGGTGTTCTCTAAGGGGAGACAGGTTACCTCCGGTCTGAGGTTGCCCTCTCTAGAACATCCCATTAGGAGCATTTAGTACATGTTTATGATTTTAAATAATGCCATATCGCCTCTTTGCCTATTTGTGTCTCTTCTGCTAAAATCCTGCTCCAGTGGGCTTGCGAGGATTTAAATGTAAATGTATAGGCATTTATATAGCACACTACTTACCCGGAGGGTCCCAAGGCGCTTCGACCGCTGCAAAACCCTTCCTGGCTTCCCTGAGAGATGGTCCCTTAATGGGTATCATCAATGATTGTCTGTTTTCTAAAGTGCACATGCTTTACCCATAAACAAAAAAATCTACATACATCTATAAACACACAAATTGAAAATTAAAAATTAAAAACATGAATGTTACTGGGAGGTTGCTTAAGTTTGCTGACTTATTACTTTTATAAATGAGTATGGAAATCTTTTTCCATGTTAAGGACGTCTGGGAATTTTGTATTCAGCTCAATAATAAAACATGATTCCAATTGCCTCACTTTTCTTTCACGATTAACACCACAAGAGTTCAGTGGGACAGCTGCAATTACAAAATATGTTAATCCCTGTACATTTCTGCCATGGTGTTGGTCAAAATGACGCGCAATAGGTTCGCTTTATTGCATTTTTTATCACCCTCAGGTGCTGCAACACTCTCTTGTGGACAGGTAAGATTGTGCTGCCCACGTACCTCAAACCACAAGGGAATTGAAGTACGTAGACAGCAAAATCTGTTTTACAGGAGAATTGTCCTTTATTTTTATTTTTCCTGGTTGACAAATTGGAGCTGTAAGCAGATGTATTTTTACCGTGGGTGCAGGCCTTGCATTTTGTGCATTTAACAAAACCATCATCACCACTCAGGTGCTACTGAGTGTGCCGCGAGTCAAAAGGGCTAGATTGGGCGGCCGGACCTTCTCAGCCAGCGTGACCCGTCTCTGGAATTCCCTACCTCCTGAGCTGCGAAAGGCCCAATCAGAAACAAGCTTTAGGAGACAGCTTAAGTCGTGGCTGTTCTCGGTGCCTCTCTAAGCCGCAGACTCCCAGCTAGCTTTCTTGTCAAGCCTTCACAGCGCCGGGACGCCTCCTAGTTGAGGCAGCTGTTCGCGCTTTATAAATACTAGTATTATTATTATTATTATCATCTCTTTTAAGCCACCTTGATACACTAGTTTTTTTTTATGGTAATGTATTTCTTACAAGAGATTCTCTAAGAGATTTGGCACACCTGAACGTTATCTGGGGTCTTCTTTGTGTATATATATATATTGCAACAACTCCTCGTCAAACAAGGGTGACAACGCCGTCTCTCCTTTACCAAATTATTTTAATTGGTGGTTACTGCTGTACGTGTTTCGCCTGCGCAGCAGGCTTGTTCACCAACAAGGAAATATATATATATATAGATAGATAGATAAAGACATTCACCTGCATATATATATTTAAATATACAAGTGTACATAACAATGTATACATGATACAACAAACTTAATTTAAATATCAATGAAATAAAAGCAATAGTCAAAACATATAGGAAGGTGGGAATGAGAGAGGCTCACCTTATTGAAAAAGATTATGGAAAGCCGCTTTTCCCACAGCTGTGTCCACATTGCTTGTATCTTCCAGACAGTAATGCCTGGTAAAAGTGTGCCCGCTGGACCAGGTTGCTGCTTTGCAGATCTGCAAACCGGCAAAGAGAGCCGTTGAAGAGGAGACAGCTCTTTTAGTGCCAGCTTTCACTGTCGAAGATAAAGGTTTGCCTGCTTGCTGATGGCAAAACTGTATCGCTGATGATATCCAACGTGCTATTGTTTGCTTAGTAACAGGATATTCCTTTCTGATTTTACCATAAGCCACAAAAAGCTGATCAGTCTTGCGGATGCTGGTGGTCTTCTGTAAGTTGAATTTTATACACCTCTTCAGATCCAAGGAATGTAGAGATCTTTCCGCTGTTGTTTGCGGATTTGGGAAAAAAGTTTTCAATATGATTGGTTTATTTAAATGAAAATCTGATGAGACCTTAGGGAGGAAGGTAGGATTGGTATGAAGTATAACAGAGTCCTTTGTAAATTGAAGGAAAGGATGACGAATAGTGAAAGCATGTATGTCGCTTACTCATCTTGCTGAGGAGCCAGCAGAAGAAACGTCTTCACTGTAATGTATTTGAGGTCTGCTCTATGAATGGGCTCTTCATAAGTTGTGCCAATACAATGTTGAAATGCCAAGGCGGAGGTGGACGCCTAATTGGAGGGAACATTCTTAACAATCCTTTAAGAAATTGCTTTATAATTCTTGATGACCAAAGCGACTGTGAAACATTATGCTGACAACATCTGGAGATTGCAGCGAGGAAAACCTTAATGGACGAATGTGAGAGGCCAGCTATGGCCAGCTGCAAGAAAAAAGGTAGTAACTCTTCTGGGGGCCATTGAATAGGATGTACTTCTAAACTTGCACACCAATGGAAGAATCTCTTCCACTTGAGCTTATAAGTTTTGATACTGGACGGCGCTCTAACGTTCGCAAGGACTTCCGTGCAGTCAGCAGGGATGGTTAGGTCAGCGAACTCATAGTGTTCAGGAGCCAAGCCGACAATCGTGGCGATGTTGGGTCCGGATGGCAGACTTGGCCGTGATTCATCATTAGCAAGTCCAGTATTCGATGTGACAACCTGGGTTTGCACTCCGATAGGGGAAGAAGCTCTGTGAATCAGAACTGGGGAGGCCACCTGGGTGCAATGAGTAGTATTCGGCAAGGTTCCATCCTCATCTTCCGTAGCACCCTTGGGATTAAAGGCATTGGAGGAAAAACATAAGCATAAATCTTTGACCAATTTGTCAAAAATGAATTCCTGCACTATCCCTGTTGGGGTAGCCAGCTGGAGAAGAATTGGCATTTACGGTTCAGACTGGTCGCAAACCGGTCTAACTTTGTTTTTTCCCATAACAGAAAGATAAGATACAGCGTTGATTGAGGGAGTTCCTACTCGTGGTTGGCTGTGATTGACCTCCTCAAGGAATCCGCCAGGATATTGGGCACTCCAGGAACATGTTCTGCTGTTAACATTATCTGGTGCTGAATGGCCCAATCACAAATCTGCTGGGTTTGTAGGGATAGCGTAGTCGATCTAGTCCCTACTCGTTTGTTTAGATGCAACAAGTATGCACTAAGAATGATGCTCCAGAAATTATTGAGAGAAAAGATTTCAGGGCCAGGAATGTTGCTTTTAAATCCTATAGATTGATGTGTAAGGACCGTTGCTGGCTGTCCCATTTGCTCATGACTGTCAGCCCTTCCAGATGTGCTCCCCACCCCTGGAGGGGTGCATTGGTTGTAATTATGTAATTCAGAGAATCTACTAGATATGACTGTCCTGCGGCTATTTTCGGTCCATCATTGAAGCGCCTCCTTCATCTGAGGTGTTATCGTCATAATATCCTCGAAGGACCTTGAGATTTGCAGCCACTGACTGTCTAGCTATTATTGCAAGCGCCTCATCCACAAGCGGCAGTTGGGAATGAGGAGAATGCTAGAGGAAAACATCCCTAGAAGCGAATTGTACTTTCAAACTGACGTGGAATTTCTTTTACTAGGAGTAGACCTGCCAATTTATGAATCTTCTGTTGCCTTTCCTGCAAGGTGAAGGCCTTCGCCTGGTGAGTGTCCAAGGTTGCTCCTAAAAAAATTCTGACTCTTGAGGGAATTAGCTGAGACTTTGGAAGGTTGATGGAGAGGCCCAAGGACTGGAAGAGAGAGAGGCATCTCTGAGCATGAATGAGACTACTAAGGATTTCACTTTTATGAGACAATCATCCAGATAAGGGAAGATTTGAATTTCTGCCTGTCAAAGGTAGGCCGCCATAGGTGCCAGGATCTTGGTGAACACTTGGGGTGCTGAGCGAAGGCCAAATGATAAAACTCGGAATTTATAATCCATGCCAGCCACTCAGAAACATAAGAATTACCTGTGCCCTGGGAAAATGGGGATATGAAAATAAGCATCCTGAAGGTCTAAGGTAGTCATGTAATCTTCTTGATTTACTAATTGAAGGACCTCCTGAAGAGATGACATACAAAAGGTTTGTTTTTTCAGGAATTTGTTGAGGCAACGAAGGTCCAAAATGGGACGCCATTCTCCTGCTTTCTTTCTTATGAAGAAAGGTGAGAACTGTGGCTGGCACTGGGCGTTTGACACTGTTTCTTGGTGTTCTCTCTGCTTCTAAAGGCAGTCTTGCCTCTATAGTGCTTGTAGGAAGCAGCAGGAGGTTGCTTGTAGGACTGTTGTTGTTGTGATGATGATGAATATCAAGATTGACCTTGGTACAGTTGGTACTGTTTGTATTGATTATAACCTCCCTGAAAGGAGGACGAGCCACGTCCTCTGGCTCCACGAAAAGGCTCTAACTTGAACTGCATTGTGCCTAGAGCATTTGCAGTATCTGTATCTTTTTTAACAGTTTGTATCGCTTGTCAATGTGGTGACCAAATAAGAATTCAACATCCTAAGGCATACCGATTATTTTTGTCAGAACTTCTTGTCGGAAAGTAGTAGCTCTTAACCAGCCCCGTCATCCCAGCCAATTGACGGAAACCCGTTGACGAAACATCCACAGTCCAGTCAATAATCTCAGCAGATGTCCTTTCTCCCTCCTGAATAATTCTCTTTGCCTCAGCCTTCGAGTACTCCGCAACCTTTCAATAAAAGGCAAAATGTCTGACTACATTTGGCGGTCGTACCTGCTCAGAATAGCAAGAGAGTTGGTCGCTCTAACAGGTTGCTGGCATGGTGGAGAGTTTTTTACCAATAGAGTCAAGACGTCTACCGTCTCTATCAGGATGAGCAGACAGGGGAGAAGCAGGATTTCTGGCATAACTTTGAGCAGCTTGTGAAACTACCGAATGCGGCTTAGGCTGTCCTATAAAGCAGGCAAACGAGTTGTCAAGAGCCTTATATTTTTTCTCTAATTTAGGTAAGACTGCTGGAACTGAGGCTGGTGTTCTCATTACCTTTAGGCCTTCCTCCCTTATAAAATCCACTATAGGGATTGAATGAATCTGTCTTTTGGTCTGTTCCTTAAAATCATAAGGAAAACAATCAGCTTGTTTGGTTGCCATGGGAAGCTAGAATCTTTTTCCTGCTCTCTCCAAAAGGGTGTGAAAACCCGTATATCTTTTTGATGGTGAATATACCGTAGGTGGGGTGGAAGAAGATGGTGTTGGTATTTGGTAGCCGTCCCACTCGTTAGGTAGTGATACCTTGCCCAGTTTGCCTTCCTCTCTCTCTTCATCAGTGGTAAGATGCTCCTGTGCTTGCGTTGCTACAGGTGGTGGAGAAAAAGGAGGCAGATATGTAATTACCAAGGAAGGCTGCTTAATAGGAGTTTGAGGAACAGAAAAAGCGGGTTCTGAAGGAGGGAATCTGCTGTAGTAATCCTCCATCATATGTTGTAGATTTGATATTAGGGAAACAGGCATTTAAATGATGTGCTCCCTTTGCCTATCTCGATTGGGGTCCTAAGGATAGTAAACGTACTCATCATCCTAGCACTTTATCCGAAGGTCTGCAGGACTGCGAGCCACTCCAAATGTGCCATCATCCTCTGAATCTCCCTCCTCATCTCTATAATCAAATATCTCTTCTAGAGGACAGGGAGATACCTTACTATGAGAAGTGTGTATAAGTAAAATCACTTCTTGAGAAGCTACTCTTTTAGACTGAGGAACTGTAGCTTACAAAACAGTGTCCTGGGTAGTTTTCCTCTTCATTGACGCAGAATCTGAAGTATTTTCGTGAGATGCGGGCAAAATCGTCAAAGGAGCCAGCAACGAGGACTCTGTCAAACAAACAATTGACAAGAATGTCGATGAAAAGTTTTGTTCGACAGTTCTTCCGTCAACAGTTTCAATGCTGATGAAGATCGTTGATGGGGGTCAGTGTCGTAGTCTTCGGCTCTGTCGAAGAAGGCTACCATCGACGAGGCTACCGCCAATGAGGCTATCGTCGATGAGGTTACCATCGACAAGAGATTTTGTTTTTTCAGAGTCACCAACAGCTGCAGCAGTGATGAGAGATTCGTCGACCATTCTTTTAACTGAAATTCTTTTTTCCCGGTCTACGCTGAAGACGATGATGTTGTTAACGTAGATGGTCTCACCCATACACAGATTATAGTCGATGGAGAAGAGGACGACAACATGATGAGCTTTGACTGAGGTGAACAGAAGGTTGACGTCGTCGTTGTAGTTGTGGCAACAGAAGATTTAGTTGACAAGGGTATCGTTGACGGCTTCGTCAACAGATCGTCTTTTTGAGGAGACGGAACCATCTCTGGTAGTGACCTAGATGTTAGGTTTTATTTTGGAGGCTGTAGAAGGAGTAAAGGGCACAGATTGACCCTTGTGAGAAGCTGACTCCTTTTTAGAAGAAGAGGAAGAAGAAAAAGGCTCGTCATAAGATGTTAAAGTGTGGTGATGTTTCATCAGCACCTTAACAGCTTTAGGATACACCAACTCTGCCTCACTTGCCCTCTTTTCAGAAGCAGTAGTTTTGAGAGAGGAATCACTATCCTCAACAGACAGAGGATTGTCCTTAGTTTACTACTTCTGTAGCCACAGAAGACATCCTTCTCTATTTCTCAGAGTTTTTTTTAGAGAAAGTTCTGCAAATTTTACAGTCTCTCACCTGATGATCAAGGTGAAGGCAGTAGATACACTTCCTTTGGTGATCATGCAAATGAAGTCTGAGTTTCCCACAAGAGTCACAATGCCTGAAATGAGGTCTCTTTGAAGAAGACATGCTGATCTGAAGATGGGGAAAAAAATTTGTAGACTAAAGGGAAAGTACTGAGCAGAGCTCAGGGAGACTCACTTCACACGACTTGTGGTAGAAAATCTGAGAGCCTGGAGCCACTGTGGAGAGGGTCCTAGGGGGTGCTGTCGTCTGACTGGCTGGAGTTTGGACCACTCCTAATGACTAGGACGAGATATTAACGTGAATGCTTTTTCTCTATTAACTTTAATGTTAAAGTCATTACTTACTGCTTTTTATGTACCGTGGGACTCGCACTTCGACGATGGGGAATGATTCAAGAATGTGAATCTATGAAAGATACCCCAGTGCTGGAGGACTGCGCCATAGCTTTGAAAATATAGCACCATTCTGCACTCTCCCATTCATGCAATGCAGAGCAGCAACCTCCCTTGCCACGCTGCGCTGCGCTGCGTTGCGTGAAATGTTAATAAAAATGTCCCTGTTCCCCTGAGCCTGTGCAGTATTACAAACTTGGTGCAAAGAGGCGGAGCACAGTCACTGAGCCCACAAGATTGCCCCTTGGAAGGGGGAATGGGAATCCTAGGGACCTCCAGGCATCCCCTGCACAGTGAATCCAGCGTTTTCCAGAAAGGCCCGCCCTGCGGATAGGACGCACACAGACTCCGTGCGCGCTGTTTGTAATACGGATCTAGATTGTCATTGATTCTGGCTGTTTATCAGATTCTGATGATCTTCAAGAAAGAGGGTTGCACAGTGTCTCAGCTCGACACCCTACATTGGTGCAGATTTACACTTTCCAACAGTCCTCCTGGAAATGTTTTGTCAATTTTGAATTACGGCCATGGAAAGGGGTTTCAGCATGTGTAATTGGACAGAACATACAATTCTGGATGGAAATATCACCTGGCATGAGAACAATTGGTCTCTCTTTATTTTCTTTGAAAGGATTTGTTTCCCTTTGGAAAAGCCCCTTCACCCCAGCAGTTTTGGAGGCTTTCCCTCCCCCCTAAGGGACAAGAGCAAATTATTTCTGTACCATGAGCCTATTTTTTTTTCCATTTTAACAATCTTCTCATTTAACGTTCAAAGGACAGGATTTTATCCAACAGAATAGAGGAGCCATCCTGATAGCCTCCTGTCGGTCACATTCAGAGATGACCCCCGGTCAGCGGTCCAGCATCACAGCCTTCCATTCGAGGTCACACGGGTGGTGGACGGCTGCTGTTAGATTGAACTGCAGTCCACAAACGTTTTTTTATTTTGTTCCGTAATTTTTTATTGAAAAAAAAGATATATTTACATGGAGCATAACATATACATGGGAGGAAGAAGAGAAAGAGAAGGGGAAAGAAAGTAGAAAAAGAAACTCCCGGGGGGGGGGGGGGAGGGGTCGGATCTGCTTCACTTTCAGCTTTCCAGTCTTATTGGCGTTAGTCCGACCGCCAGTCGTTCGAGCTCGACCTTGTCGTTTGGATCCACCGTCCCCTTGTCTTGCATAGATTGTCACTCTTGATCCCCCGCCCGACCATGGATAGGAAAGAGAAAGACAGAAGGAGCCACGCAGGCTTTTTGGCGTTTGCCCTACCAAGTGGGCTGGGTACTGTTGGCACATGTCGGGTTGGGTACCTGGCTGTGTTGCCTACGGGGTTTGTGCGAGGAGAGGTAGTTGTCTAGGGACTCCCACATGTTTGCCTGTCTGTGTGTCTTTGGTGAGTATTTCGCAGTTATGGTGTCCGCCCCTCTCAGGAATGTGACCCAGTTGAGCTACGTTCTAGACGTGGCTTTCCCTGTGTCCTTCCAGTTGTTCAATACTGTTTTGACCGCTGCTGTCAGCAGCAGGTCTATGAGGTCTCTGTCATCTTTGGATGTGATTGAGGGTGACGTGAACCCCAATGCAAGGCTGTAAAAATCTAGTTGTATCGCGGCCCCTGTGATGTCGTTTATCAGTGTCTCTATTGTATTCCAGAACTTCCTAACCTTGGTGCAGTGAAAGAGCAGGTGTGTGAGATCCCCCCTTTGTTTGTTGCAATTCCAGCAGGAATCGCTGTCGCGGATTCCCATGGAGGCTAGGCGGGCGGGGCTCCAGTATGCCTTGTGTATCAGCCAGAATTTGGTCTGGTTTAAAGTCGCCGTAACCTTTTTCCATGATGTGGATCTCCATAGATCAGAACTTTAACATTATTTTGTATTTCGAAAACAAACTCCCAAAGTGGGAGTTTGTTTTTGAAAACCCAAAAACTAAAGATCCCCACACCGTGGGAGTTTTCTCGCAGAGTGTGGGGGACATTATTGTTTTCTTCTGTTCCTCACTGCCAGGTTGTGGGGAAAAAACAGGGGGTCATTACTCTGCCCCCCTCAATAGTGCAGCCAGTCTAATGCCCCTCCTCTGACGCCCCATGCCCAGTGGGCATCAGAGGAAAGTGTCTGTCAATAGAGGCAACAGATGCTCCGTCCACAGCAAACCTCTGGCCCGCACTTCTGTACATTAGGCGCGAGGAAGGAGCGCTGGGCTATGATACAGGCCATGTGTGTACATATCAGAGCACGTGCACTGGTGCAGCTCGACTTACTTTCCTGTGATTATCACCAACAAATGTTTCACTTCTTATTTAAAAAGCAGAGGAAGGCAGCTACATTCAGAAATACAGAATTGTGCATCTGTGATGAATAAGAAAGACACACAGTTCCAATAGCGCATCGAAGCTAAACAGCACACCCTGTACAGCTCTACTCAAGGGTGGAAAGTGCTGCAGAAGTGCTTGGTTAGTGTCATTGGAAGAAAATTAGGGCTTGCAATTTGGACTGGAAATGAAATTCACCCCGTCCTTCCTCGCGTGATCCCTCCTCTTTGTTTTCTCTCCCTCTCTCTCTGTCTCCCTCCGTCTCTCCCTCCCTCCTCTCCACCTCCCCTCTCTCCTGCTTCTTCCACCCTGCAGTGGAGAGACACATATTCTACAGCCCCAGGGCGCAGAGCTGTGCTGGTCTTCGGGAAGAGGCAGCAGATGGTCACGGGTCTTCCCAGAATGCTCCAGTCTCTCTTCTGAAAACCTCTCTCTGCCTCCATCCAGGTAAAAGGTTTTTCATTCTGTTTCAACATGTTCTGTTTCTGTGTCTCTCTCAAGGTAAACCGCTTTAACTCCCTTGTTTCAGTGTGTTGTGGTCCATGACATCGTGGACTGGCCTTCATGTGTGTGGGTTCAGCCTTGTCAGTGAGCGTCACTGTGGGAGGGTAGATGCTGAAAGCGAGGGCGGTGGGTGAAGACGCAGGGATGATTTAGACTTGGGTAGGGGTGGTAAATGTAGACCGAAACAATGTCTGACTTTAATGTAGTGTCTAAAATGTCATTTACAAAAAGGTTATCTCTTTCGGTGCTAATTTTCTAACTCTATCTCTCTGTACCTGTCTCTCCCTCCTCCCTTCCTCTCCTCCTCTATCTCTCTATACCTGTTTCTCCCTCTGCTTCCCTATATCTCTCTTTACCTGTCTCTCCTTCCTCCCTTCCTCTATCTCTCTATACATGTTTCTCCCTCCTCTTCCCTACATCTCTCTTTACCTGTCGCTCTCTCCTCCTCCCTCTATCTTTGTACTTTTCTCTCCTTCCTCCCTTCTTCCATCCCTTTGTGTCTGTCCCTCACTCCTCCCTTTTTCTACCTCTCTGTACCTGTCTTTCTCTCCCTCCTCCCTCACTTTATCTCTCTGTACTCGACTCCCCTTCCTCTCTTCCTCCATCTCTCTTTACCTGTCTCTCCCTCCCCCTCCCTCTATCTCACTGTACCTGTGTTTCTCTCCCCCTCCCTCTATCTCTCTGTACCTGTCTCTCTTCTCCCTCCCTCTATCTCTCTGTACCTGTCTCTCGTCGCCCTCCATCTCTCTCTGTACCCGTCTCTCCCACCTCCCTTCCTCTATCTATCTGTACCTGTCGCCCCCTCCCTCCCTTTATCTCTCTGTACCTGTCTCTTCCTCCAACCCCCTCTATCTCTCTGTACCTGTCTCGCCCTTCTTACCCCTCTATCTCTCTGTACCTGTCTTGCCCTCTTCCCTCCTTCTATCTCTCCATACCTGCCCACCTCCCTTCCTCTATTTCTCTGTACCTGTCTTTCTCCCCCCCCCCCCGCTCTCTATCATTCTGTACCTGGCTCTCTTCTCCCTCTATCTCTCTGTACCTGTCTCTCCCTCTATCTCTCTGTACCCGTCTCTCACTCCTCCCTCCCTCTGTCTCTCTGTACCTGCCTCTCCATCCTCCCTTCCTCTATCTCTTTGTACCTGTCTCTCTTCACCCTCCCTCCATCTCTCTGTACCCGTCTCTCACTCCTCCCTCCCTCTGTCTCTCTGGACCTGTCTCTCCCTCCTCCCTCCTCTATCTCTCTGGACCTGTCTCTCTTCTCCTTCCCTTCATCTCTCTGTACCTGCCTCACTTCTCCCTCCATCTCTCTGTACCCGTCTCTCACTCCTCCCTCCCTCTGTCTCTCTGGACCTGTCTCTCCCTCCTTCCTTCCTCTATCTCTCTGTACCTGTCTCTCCCCCTCCCTCCCTCTATCCCTCTGTACCTGTCGTTGCCTCCTCCCTTCCTCTATCTCTCTGTACCTGTCTCTCCCTCCAACCCCTCTATCTCTCTGTACCTGTCTCTCCTCTTCCCTTCCGCTATCTCTCTGTACCTGTCTCGCCCTCCTCCACCCTCTATCTCTCTGTACCTGTCTCTCCCTACTCCCTCCCTCTATCTCTCTGTACCTGTCTCTTCCTCCCTCTATCTCTCTGTACCTGTCTCTCCTCCTCCCTCCCTCTATCTCTCTGTACATGTCTCTCCCTCCCTCTATCTCTCTGTACCTGTCTCTCCATCCCTCTATCTCTCTGTACCTGCCTCGCCCTCCTCCCCCTCTGTCTCTCTCTACCTGTCTCTCTCTCCCTCCTCCCCCCTCCCCCTCTCTCTCTGTACCTGTCTCACCCTCCTCCCCCTCTGTCTCTCCCTACCTGTCTCTCTCTCCCTCCTCCCCCCTCTATCTCTCTGTACCTGTCTCTCTTTCTCCCTCCTCCCCCTCTATCTCTCTGTACCTGTCTCTCTCTCCCTCCTCCCTCCCTCTATCTCTCTGTACCTGTCTCGCCCTCCTCCCCCCCTGTCTCTCTCTACCTGTCTCTCTCTCCCTCCTCCCCCCTCTATCTCTCTGTACCTGTCTCTCTCTCTCCCTCCTCCCCCCTCTATCTCTCTGTACATGTTTCTCTCTCCCTCCTCCCCCTCTATCTCTCTGTACCTGTCTCTCTGTCTCCCTCCTCCCCCCTCTATCTCTCTGTACTTGTCTCTCTCTCCCTCCTCCCTCCCTCTATCTCTCTGTACCTGTCTCGCCCTCCTCCCCCTCTATCTCTCTGTACCTGTCTCTCTCTCCTCTCTTCATCTATCTCTTTGTACCCTTCTCTCCCTCCCTCCCTTACCCTCCCTCTGTCTCTCTGTACATGTCTCTCTCTCTCCCTCTATCTCACTGCTCCCGTCTCTCCCTCCTCTGTACCAGTTTCTCAGTACAACCTCCATGACAGACAAGGACGTCTCTCTGGACAGAGCTGCCCCTGGGTGAGGAATGAGCCTGGAACACAAGACTCCTCTTCCTGGAGAGATTTACAGCCTCACCTGAAAGAGACTTTGTGTCTCCACAGAGGTGGGAACATTTTACTTTGCAACTTTCTACAAGCACATTTGATTTTTGAATAAAAATACATATTGTACCTTGACATTTACAATTAATTACAATACTTGCACAGAGCACTGATTTTACTTTGAAAGTGTGTTTTGCAAGTCTTTGCCTTTCATACTTTGTAAAACACTCGTGCTCTCGGACAGACCAAAATGAAAACCCTGAAAACAATTAAAGTTTACTTGTCCCTACACCATTTGTGAAAATGCACACTCGTGATTCCAAGGAGACTGCGAAAGATGGAGGCAGAGCACGGGGGTGGGAGGGTGGGAGGGGGATGAGATGTAGTGGAGAGAGTGGATGGGTTTACCTGGTGCTTTGACTCCTGCTGGCCAGTTGCGTTCTATAAGCAAAACAACAACTGCTCCGGTGGGTAAATATAAAACACTTATAATTAGTATTTGTGCTCAATGGCAATGTGGGTGGGGAGGTGGACGTCGAATAAAGGAGCTGTATACACGCTTGATCAGTTTGTTAAGGCATTTCCATAGTTTATACACACATAGACAATAAAGGTTATTAACACATAGTATATAAAACATTTACATACACAGTTTATCAAGTGACAGGGTGTCCCAAGTGAATATATTAGAGAACCTACACTTCTATAGTGAAAAATAAATAGCATAGACAAAGGTTTCTGTTTTGTATTTGGTTTTCATCAGAATGAGGCGACCGAAATAAAGTATCTATAATAAATATACAATAGTTGGAAATATGGGCAACTATTGTGCGTGGTCTGTCTCTTTTTAACTGTCGACGACGTTTCGACCCTTGGTGGATGTCGGGTCTCTTCAGGAGTTGTCAATGTGGGGACACCTATGAAGTATAATGTACGCCAGTTGCGTTCAGCACATTGTACATGTTTGGTATCTGTGTTTGGAGAAGAAGAAAGGAATAGTAAGAAAGGCAGAATAAGGGAAGAGACAAAGAGAGAAACACTCTGCCATCAACGCTGTCACAGGCAGGCACACAACCACGCACACACGGACAGACACACACACAGAGATACAGATCCACATGTGCGCAGACACCCAGAACCACATACATACTTACATTCTCACACAGAGACATGAGGATTTACGAACACAGACACATGCATATATATATATTCACTGAAAAAACAAAGGTTAAAGTAACGTAATAGGTGAATATGTCAGTGACAACATTAACATTTTGAACTGAAAACAACACAGAAATTCACCAGTTATAGTGAGCAGACCTATGTATACCTTGCGCCCCCGCCATGCACTGCTTATGACCTCACATACGACTTCACTCGAGACAGGTTCTATGACATTATCTATGACATCACTGATGATATATCAAATTAAATCATTGATGACATCATGATGGCATTATCCAATGGGTGTGTTAGTATGTTTTATAGTTTACATAGTGGTGGGTAACTACCATATTACTTTTCTACCTTATTTTGTACAGCCTGTGTCCAGCTAATGGTGTAATTGTGCCTACTTTCACCCAACAAAGGATCCTTGATCTGTGAAAATCATTGTACGTGGCAGGTTCATTCCTGTGCACTAAGGTAAAACCGCCATGGGGTTCACTTAGTACAACTGTGTGAGAAAAGATGACGTCCCTATCTTGATGTAAGTGAAAGTGCCACACAGTAAACCTCACCTTTGCAGGCAAGTTCAATAGTTTAATATTTGTATTTATTTTTTGTATGCGTTTTTATATAGCACAGACTTTACCCGAAGGTGTCAGAGCGCTTCACAATAGGAACAGTAGTGATACATGTGGAGAAAATTACAAGTGAACAAATTACAAAAGCAAACGTTACGTTACATGAGGCAATAGTGACAATTGTGAGCAAACAAAATACAAGAGGTAGCAAACGGTGCATCAGGAGAAAAAAGTGACATGTGTGCAAGTTACAAAAGGGTACAAAGCACAAGTAGAGGTATAATACTGCAATAAATGGCAGACACTCAAAACCCAAGAACAAACGTTACGTAGACAATGGTGGCACTTGTCCAAGCATCAAAAGCAAACAAAATGCAAGAGGTAGCAAACAATACGTTACAAGAGAAAAGTGACGTTTGTATGTTACAAAAGAGTACAAAATACAGGTAGAAGGATAATACTGCCATTTGGCAGACTCTCAAACCACAAGAACACACTGGGAAGGCACTTTCATAGACATGGAGAATAGAATTTCTTATAATGGAAGGACTTCCTTCAGATAATAGAGAGGGCGTGAATTAAATTTGGAAGTGTCTTTGAAGGAGGAGAACTTTGAGGTCAGATTTGAAGGCCTTGGAAGAGGTGATGGTCCGGAGCTGAGGCGGAAGTGAGTTCCAGATTCTCACCACGATGCCTGAAAAGGATTGGGCCATCGATCTTTCCTTCTTGTAAGTGGGGGGTTCATGCAGTAAATTTTCCGCATTACGTGATGGTCTAGAGCCTCCAGAGAGTTTCAGTGTATTCGCCAGATAGCAAGGAGAGGAGGAGTGCAAGGCTTTGTGGGTGATACAGGCAGTCTTGTAGATAGATCTTGCCTCAATGGGAAGTCAGCAGAGAATGGATAAAATGGGTGTGATGTGGTCGCTTCTTTTGGCCCCATATATGAAACGAGCTGCTGAATGGAGAACAGATTTAAGGGGGGACAGGTGAGATTTGGGTTGGCCAGTAAGAAGAGAATTGCAGTAGTCCAGTCTGGAGAGGACCAGCGATTGGACCAGGGTTTTAAGGTCTTGCTCCGGGAAGAAGCGGCGAACCCCCCAAAGAAGGTGCAGTTGGTATCGAGCAGACTTTGCAATGGAATTGATGTGGGAGATTAGATTGAGTTTTTTGTCGAGTATGACACCAAGGGATTTTGCGCTGTCGACAATGATGGGTTTATTGTTAAGTAGATTTATCTGGTCCATCCATGATTGAACCGGGGGAGGAGAAAGTTAGGAGGAGAGTGTGAGAAGTTGGCCCGATATGCAACGTTCGCTATTCTAGCGACCGCTATGTATCGTTCCAATGACCCTTATGGTGTTTGGTTGTAAGTCAACCTATAGACCAGCTATCCTAGTAGCGTGGATACGAGCAGTCTAAGGCTAAAGACTCGAGAGGGCGTGTTAAGCCAGCTGTTTACCACACATGTACCCCTTGAACACCCAGTGAAAGGACACCACACAAGTGTTATGAAAATAAACAGGATATTTATTAAGAATCACAACAGCCCTGTACTCTTTATGAGGACAGGGTACTAAGCACAAACCAAATCTCTTTAGCAAATACTTCAAGTGCACAGTTTAAAACAAGTGTCCGGGGACACGGAAAGGTTAAGGCAAGTCGGAAGCGAGGGACTCGGGACCCTAGAGTAAGGAGGCTATGCAGGCACTGAAATGCCGAGTTACCTAGCCACGAGGGCTGCGGCTGCACAAGTCTTACAGGCGTCGGGGTCTTCGCTGACGAGCCAGGAGCCGGAAGAAAGGAGTTGCTGGCCGGCGACCAGTGCTGAATAGTTCGTAGAGATCCAAGCCTGGATCGGAGATTGATGAAACCTGAAAGCAGAGGGGACCAAGTTCGTACTACTAGCCAGTAGTCAGAGGGTACCAGGAAGGCACCGGTTGGCCGTCACCTCGACCAGGTGAGTGGGCGACGCTAGGCTCTGCAGTCTCTCGGACCAGGAGGCGTTGTCGGCGACCACGGTGGAGGTGCGAGCTGTCCCACGACGGATGTCGCTGTCGGCGTCTTGAGTGGACCAGGAGGGTCCGGGGTGCTACTCGAAAAGATGGAAGCAAGGGCCAGTCTGGAGCAACCAGACCGGCAGTGTTGATTCTCGGGTGTCGTCACAGAAGGGCACAAGCCAGCGGCTGGTGACCAGACAACGTGCTGAGCAGCGAGCAGAAGGGCCCCTCGCAGATCGTGGAGATGCTGGGAGACTGCACTTCAGTGCTAGAGCGGCTCAGGGTCGGGGCTTCTCGGACCCCAGAGCACTCACCAGAGAGTTACCTCGATGGTCGTGCTGGTTTTTAAGAGCGTGCAGGTTCTGATGATGGCCGGTCCCTCGAGGTCTCGTCGCACCCACAGATCACAGCTGAGCTGATGACGTGGGTAGAGGTCAGAGGTGCCAGGGAAGCCGGTTCTCGTCGAGCTGGGCCGTCGGATTCCTTGAGGAAGGACTTACAGCAAACCGCAGAGTTCTTAGATGGTGCCCGCTGATGCAGGGTGACTACTCCTTAGCCACAAGGGAGAAATCTTGAGAAGAGTCTTGAAGTCCTTTCGTAGAAAGTATTCTTGATTCAAAGATGATCTAATTTGGAAGGGTCCCCGCTCCGGCCTTTATCCTAAAGAAAGGGGTGGGTACATGACTAGGTCCTGCCCTAAGGGTGGGACCAGGAAGGGGGGTAGTTACGCCCCTCTCCCCTGCCGGACTTTCCCCAGGCCAGGGCTGTCGCCCCTGGAACTGGTTCTAACCGGCAGATGCGTAGTGAGCACCGGGGTGCCACTCCGCAGTCACCTTCTCGCAAAAGCCCTACCTACCCAGAATACACAAACCCTGTCTGGGACGGTGCGAACACCGCCCTTGACAGGAAACCCTTTGTCCAAGCGCTCCTCGCTGGAAGGACTCCCAGCAGCAGGAGGTCAGACTCGTGTCTGTGGTGGCAGCATCCATTTTGTGGAGCTGAGGCTTTCGTTAACTTTAACCGGGGTTCACAGTTACGTACATGTCGTGTCCCTCTAGAAGGGCGGAATGCTAACCTCGTCGCCAGAGTTGGTGAGAGGGCAGCATCCCGATTCGTATGACACCTTACTCGACATGCCTTGATAACGCGACACCGAAGTTACCGATGTGGTACGCGTTATCATGGAACAGCTATTGGGCCTTGATTCCGCAAGCTGCAGCCGGGCTCGGCTCGGCCTGAACCCAACTCACACGAGCCCATGCACTCTGCCTTTAGGATTGTCAAGGCCTGCCATAGGAGTGACTGATAGGAACTCGAGTGTCCATTGTATGGTTAGATATAGGGCTACTATATCTAAAGCAAAGCGTGATTACACGACTTCGCCCCAGCTGTCGTGCAGCCAGTTGTGTCAAATTTACGAGGCCAGCCAGGGGTGGCATAATACATGCTGCAGCCCATGGCGGCCCTGGGTACACCTATGCCCTGAGTTACAGGGTCTGATAAGGTGGCCCAGTACCAATTGGTAAATGCACCTAGGGTACATATCGTAATTTAGAGAGAGAACAGCCAGGCTGTGGGTCTGATTGGCAGGCCCACAGCCAGAGAAAGTCGTAAACCAGTGAAACAAAAGCAAAAAATCTGGGTGATCATAGGATTGCAGACCCTACTCTCCTACATGACCCCCCCCCAAACGTCGGAACAACTAGCTAACCTTGACCAGGTGAGTCTTCTTGTTCTAAGTGGAAATATCTGGAGAGCCCATCGGCATTGCCATGATCAGTACCAGGTCTGTGTTCCACTGTGAAGTCCATCCCCTGTAGGGAAATGGACCACCTAAGCAGTTTGGGGTTTTCACCCTTCATCTGATTTAGCCACAAGAGGGGCTTATGGTCGGTCTGAATCTTGAAGTGAGTGCCAAACAAGTATGGCCTCAGCTTCTTCAGGGCCCAAACCACAGCAAAGGCCTCCCTCTCAATAGCTGACCAATTTTTCTCCTTAGGGGTCAGCCGTCTGCTTATAAAAGCAATGGGCTGGTCTTGACCATCAAAATTCAGTTGAGAAAGAACAGCTCCCACACCCAACTCAGAAGCATCTGTTTGGACAATGAATGGTTTGGAGTAGTCCGGACTCTTGAGGATAGGCGCCGTGCACATGGCCTGCTTTAGGTCATCGAATGCTTTTTGACAGCTCGCTGTCCACTGAACCTTCTTTGGCATTTTCTTACTTGTCAGTTCGTTTAATGGTGTCACGATGGAACCATAGTTCCTGACAAACTTCCGGTAGTATCCAGTCAGGCCCAAGAAAGCTCGAACCTGAGTCTGGGTGGTTGGAGGAGCCCAGTCCCTGATTGACTGTATCTTGCTCTCCAGTGGCTGAACCTGACCTCCACCTACAAGGTGGCCCAGGTATACAACCTGTGTCTGCCCTATCTGGCACTTGGTGGCCTTGATAGTGAGGCCTGCTGCTTGCAGCGCCTCCAATGTCTTCCGCAGGTGGACCAGGTGATCCTCCCAGGTGGAGCTAAAGACAGCGATATCGTCAAGATACGCCGCACAGAAGTCATCCAGCCCAGTAAGGACTTGATTCACCAACCGTTGGAAGGTGGCAGGTGCATTTTTCAGGCCAAAGGGCATCACCACGAACTGATAATGCCCACCAGGGGTTGAAAATGCGGTTTTAGGCTTGGCGTCCTCAGCTAACCTGATTTGCCAATACCCAGCTGTCAGGTCAAACGTACTTAGGTAGTTGGCCGAAGCCAATCTATCGATAAGCTCGTCTGCCCTTGGTATTGGGTGGGCGTCAGTCTTAGTGACTGCATTGAGACCCCTGTAGTCTACGCAGAACCTCATCTCTCCCTTACCACCCTGGGTGTGAGGTTTCGGCACTAGAACTACGGGACTAGCCCAAGGGCTATCCGAGGGTTCAATGACTCCCAGCTCCAACATTTTCTGCACTTCACTCTTGATGCAGTCTCTAACGTGATCAGGCTGCCGGTAGATTTTACTCTTCACGGGCAAGCTGTCACCAGTGTCAACCTCATGGGTACACCAATCGGTCTGGCTGGGTGTTAGAGAAAACATATGTCTGAACGACTGAAGAACCTGTTTACAGTCGCTCTGTTGATGTTCGGAGAGGCTGCCACAAAAGACAACACCATCTACCGATCCATCGTCAGGATTCTGAGTGAGCAGGTCAGGGAGAGGGTCACTCTCCTCCTCCTGTCCCTCATCTAGGGCCATGAGCAAACTCATGTCCTTCCTGTCGACATATGCCTTGAGCCTGTTGACATGAAGCACCCTGTGGGGGCTCCGGGGAGTTCCCAGGTCAACCAGGTAGGTGACCTCTCCCTTTTTCTCCAGGATGGTGTGGGGCCCGGACCATTTGTCCTTGAGTGCTGCTGGGGCCACTGGCTCCAACACCCACACCTTCTGTCCGGGCTGATAAACAGTCAAGACAGCCTTTTGGTCATGCCAAGCTTTTTGGAGTTCTTGGCTGGCCTTAAGGTTTTCATATGCCTTTTCCATGTACTCAGCCATCCGCGAGCGGAGGCCGAGCACATAGTCCACTATGTTGGTTGCAGGCTTTTTGAGAGGTCTCTCCCATCCTTCCTTCACCAAACACAGGGGTCCTCTTACAGGATGCCCGTACAAAAGTTCAAAAGGGCTGTAGCCAACCCCCTTCTGTGGGACTTCTCTGTAGGCGAACAAGAGGCAGGGGATCAGGACGTCCCATCTACGCCGAAGCTTTTCCGGTAGTCCATGAATCATCCCTTTTAGGGTCCTGTTGAATCTCTCAACAAGCCCATTGCATTGTGGATGATAGGGTGTAGTGAACTTGTAGTTGACACCACATTCCTTCCACATAGCAGTTAAGTAGCTCGACATAAAGTTTGCACCTCTGTCGGAGACGACCTCCTTAGGGAAGCCCACTCTGGAGAATACTCCAACTAGGGCTCTTGCCACAACAGGTGCTGTAGTGGTCCTAAGGGGAATAGCTTCAGGATACCTGGTGGCATGATCCACTACCACCAGTATAAACTTGTGCCCTGATGCTGTCGGTGGTTCCATGGGACCGACGATGTCGATCCCCACCCGTTCAAAGGGTACCCCCACCACAGGCAGTGGTATAAGGGGGGCCTTCGTCGTGCCACCTGACTTACCACTGGCTTGGCAAGTGACACAGGAGCGGCAAAACTCCTTGGTATCTTCGTTCATGTGAGGCCAGTGAAAGTGTGAGACAAGCCTGTCCCACGTTTTCGTCTGGCCTAAGTGACCTGCTAAGGGAATCTCGTGGGCCAAGGTAAGTAGGAAACCACGCTGAGACAAGGGGACGACCAGCCTCCTGGTCATGCCAGGCTTGGGGTCTCTCGACTCAGTGTACAGGAGTCCATCTTCCCAGTATACCTTGTGGGTACCTGTGGCGTTCCCAGCAGCCTCAGCAGCAGCCTGCTGTCTGAGGGGTTCAAGAGAAGGGCAGTCTAACTGGTCCTTCCCCAGATCTTCCCTTGAGGGTCCCCCTGAGCCCAAGAATTCAACTTGATCAAGTTCGAACTCTCTCGGCTCAGTTTCCCTCAATTCCTGTAGGTCAGCCTCCTCTGAGACTTGATCCTCGACCTGGGGCAAGGGGGAAGGCGCAGCCTTAACCCTACTGCTCTTTTTCTTGGGAGGTGTCTGGTCCGTTGTTCCAGGATCCAGCACCTGTTCAGTGGGGCATTTCCTGACCTGCGACCTAGTCACAGCGAACACATGTGCTGGCAAACCTAACATTTCCATGTGAGTCCGGTGCTCCACTTCTGACCATTGTGACGACTCCAAATCATTGCCCAACAAACAATCCACTGGGAGGTCTGGACTAACTACAACCTTCTTTTGGCCAGTTACCCCTCCCCAGGAGAAAGCTACAATTGCCATACTGTGATTGGTAGTGACATTGCTTGCATTGGTCACCAGGAATTCTGTACCTGGCATGATCTGTCCAGGGTCCACAAAGTTAGGCGTCACCATGGTGACGCTGGCACAAGTGTCCCTATAGGCCTGAGCCATCTTTCCATTTATGAAAGGCGTCTGTCTGTATTTGCCCAAGGTATTGGGGCTTACGTCAGGGGACACGTCCACGTCCCCTGTACTGACAAGGACAGCCTGAGTGAGCGTGCCAACTAAGTTGTCACGTCCCTCAGAACCCAGGGTTAACCCTACTAAACCCTTGGGAGGCGCACTACCACTGCTGACTGTACTAGGGGGCACAGGTGCCTTAGGGGCTGCAGTGGCAGGAGTCTGCCCTCCTCCTTTCTTGGTGCACTCACTAAACCAGTGAGATTTACTTTTACAGTACTGGCACCATCGTTTGGATTGGCCTTCTTTCTTCTTTTGGGGAGCCTGACCCCCACCCTCTTTGGGTTGTTGGGGACCTGTCGAAGACTTCTGGTCATTTTGTTCCCCTTTAGAATCTTTACCCTTTTGGTCTGCTTTCTTCTGACCACCTTGATTCTGGCCCTGGTTCTGTTTAACTCTCGTACGAACCCATTTGTCTGCCTTCTGCCCCAATTCTTGGGGAGAGGTCAGATTCGAGTCGACAAGATGCTGATGCAACAACTGGTTCTGACAATTGTTTAAAATGTGTTCTCTCATCATCAAATTATACAATCCCTTGTAATCAGTAACCTTACTGCCCAGCAACCAGCCCTCAAAAGCCTTAGTGGCACAATCGACAAAATCAGACCAATCTTGAGACTGCGTTTTCTGGGTATCCCTGAACAGCACCCTGTACTGCTCAGTGGTTAGGCCGAACCCTTCAACGAGTGTATTCTTCAAGACTTGGTAATTATTAGCGTCCTCTACCCTTGTGGTGAGGAGCTTGTCTCTTCCTTTACCTTCAAAGGAGAGCCACAAGATAGCTGCCCACTGACTCTGGGGAACACCTTGCACAGTGCAGGCCCTCTCCAAAGCAGTAATCCATTTGTGGATGTCGTCCCCTTGTTTAAAGGGGGGCACTATCTTCCCAAGGTGTTTCGTATCGAAACTCTTTTCCCTATTACTAGGTACATTGCTGCCACCAGTGGGGATTGCCCCACTTAACTGTTGCTCTCTAGCGAAAGCAAGCTTTTCCTTGGCCAGGGCAAGTTCTTCCCTTTCGATCCTTAGATTAGCTGCCCTTTCTTTCGCTTCGTACACTCTCCTCTGAGGGGACGTCATCCCTCTTTGAGAAGAGTTGTGAGAGCCGTTGGTATGAAGGGATCTGCCAGAGTCTCTTGACAGAGATCGGGCTCGTCCATTCCCCAGGTTAAGCGGAACCGACAGTAGCGCCGGGGTTCCCCCCGTACCACTATCGTGTCTGCTTAAGTTGGACCGTGTTAGTCTGACGACTTCTACCTGTCCCTTATCTGCCTCGTCCCCAGAGAGATCCTCATCCTCATCCTCCTCCACATCCTCGTTCTCGGTTGCGAGGTGAATGAGGTCAGGATCGTCCCGGGTTCCCTCGAGGGGAGGCATGTCTCCTTCTGGATTAGAAGAGCTACGAAGTTTCTCAGCTCTTCTGGCATCATAAGTCTCCAAGAGACCAATCAGAAAGGACGTTGTGGGGTTAGACCCCTGCTGAATCTTCCGGGAGTGACATAATCGTCTTAACTCCTTGAAGCTCAGCACAGTATATCCTGAAGGGATGACCTGTGGAGGGTCAACTGACACAAGGGGAGACTCAGAGTTTCCTCCTTGGCCCGACATACTGTTTCTAGTGTGGTGTAAGTGATGCACCTACCTACACTATGTGTTTTCCTACTGTACCCTTGCTAAGAGTTGTAGCCAAGGTGTGCTAAGCCTTGAGGAGCTACAACAGCTGGTTCAGTAGAACTCAGAGTATTCTAAGCTTTAGTTATATGTACTAACAGTACTTGTGCGATCTTTCAACAAGATATTCTTAGGATACGTGTGGTAAAACAACAGCAAGCTCAAATCCCAACCGCTGCTCACCAATGTGAGAAGTTGGCCCGATATGCAACGTTCGCTATTCTAGCGACCGCTATGTATCGTTCCAACGACCCTTATGGTGTTTGGTTGTAAGTCAACCTATAGACCAGCTATCCTAGTAGCGTGGATACGAGCAGTCTAAGGCTAAAGACTCGAGAGGGCGTGTTAAGCCAGCTGTTTACCACACATGTACCCCTTGAACACCCAGTGAAAGGACACCACACAAGTGTTATGAAAATAAACAGGATATTTATTAAGAATCACAACAGCCCTGTACTCTTTATGAGGACAGGGTACTAAGCACAAACCAAATCTCTTTAGCAAATACTTCAAGTGCACAGTTTAAAACAAGTGTCCGGGGACACGGAAAGGTTAAGGCAAGTCGGAAGCGAGGGACTCGGGACCCTAGAGTAAGGAGGCTATGCAGGCACTGAAATGCCGAGTTACCTAGCCACGAGGGCTGCGGCTGCACAAGTCTTACAGGCGTCGGGGTCTTCGCTGACGAGCCAGGAGCCGGAAGAAAGGAGTTGCTGGCCGGCGACCAGTGCTGAATAGTTCGTAGAGATCCAAGCCTGGATCGGAGATTGATGAAACCTGAAAGCAGAGGGGACCAAGTTCGTACTACTAGCCAGTAGTCAGAGGGTACCAGGAAGGCACCGGTTGGCCGTCACCTCGACCAGGTGAGTGGGCGACGCTAGGCTCTGCAGTCTCTCGGACCAGGAGGCGTTGTCGGCGACCACGGTGGAGGTGCGAGCTGTCCCACGACGGATGTCGCTGTCGGCGTCTTGAGTGGACCAGGAGGGTCCGGGGTGCTTCTCGAAAAGATGGAAGCAAGGGCCAGTCTGGAGCAACCAGACCGGCAGTGTTGATTCTCGGGTGTCGTCACAGAAGGGCACAAGCCAGCGGCTGGTGACCAGACAACGTGCTGAGCAGCGAGCAGAAGGGCCCCTCGCAGATCGTGGAGATGCTGGGAGACTGCACTTCGGTGCTAGAGCGGCTCAGGGTCGGGGCTTCTCGGACCCCAGAGCACTCACCAGAGAGTTACCTCGATGGTCGTGCTGGTTTTTAAGAGCGTGCAGGTTCTGATGATGGCCGGTCCCTCGAGGTCTCGTCGCACCCACAGATCACAGCTGAGCTGATGACGTGGGTAGAGGTCAGAGGTGCCAGGGAAGCCGGTTCTCGTCGAGCTGGGCCGTCGGATTCCTTGAGGAAGGACTTACAGCAAACCGCAGAGTTCTTAGATGGTGCCCGCTGATGCAGGGTGACTACTCCTTAGCCACAAGGGAGAAATCTTGAGAAGAGTCTTGAAGTCCTTTCGTAGAAAGTATTCTTGATTCAAAGATGATCTAATTTGGAAGGGTCCCCGCTCCGGCCTTTATCCTAAAGAAAGGGGTGGGTACATGACTAGGTCCTGCCCTAAGGGTGGGACCAGGAAGGGGGGTAGTTACGCCCCTCTCCCCTGCCGGACTTTCCCCAGGCCAGGGCTGTCGCCCCTGGAACTGGTTCTAACCGGCAGATGCGTAGTGAGCACCGGGGTGCCACTCCGCAGTCACCTTCTCGCAAAAGCCCTACCTACCCAGAATACACAAACCCTGTCTGGGACGGTGCGAACACCGCCCTTGACAGGAAACCCTTTGTCCAAGCGCTCCTCGCTGGAAGGACTCCCAGCAGCAGGAGGTCAGACTCGTGTCTGTGGTGGCAGCATCCATTTTGTGGAGCTGAGGCTTTCGTTAACTTTAACCGGGGTTCACAGTTACGTACATGTCGTGTCCCTCTAGAAGGGCGGAATGCTAACCTCGTCGCCAGAGTTGGTGAGAGGGCAGCATCCCGATTCGTATGACACCTTACTCGACATGCCTTGATAACGCGACACCGAAGTTACCGATGTGGTACGCGTTATCATGGAACAGCTATTGGGCCTTGATTCCGCAAGCTGCAGCCGGGCTCGGCTCGGCCTGAACCCAACTCACACGAGCCCATGCACTCTGCCTTCAGGATTGTCAAGGCCTGCCATAGGAGTGACTGATAGGAACTCGAGTGTCCATTGTATGGTTAGATATAGGGCTACTATATCTAAAGCAAAGCGTGATTACACGACTTCGCCCCAGCTGTCGTGCAGCCAGTTGTGTCAAATTTACGAGGCCAGCCAGGGGTGGCATAATACATGCTGCAGCCCATGGCGGCCCTGGGTACACCTATGCCCTGAGTTACAGGGTCTGATAAGGTGGCCCAGTACCAATTGGTAAATGCACCTAGGGTACATATCGTAATTTAGAGAGAGAACAGCCAGGCTATGGGTCTGATTGGCAGGCCCACAGCCAGAGAAAGTCGTAAACCAGTGAAACAAAAGCAAAAAATCTGGGTGATCATAGGATTGCAGACCCTACTCTCCTACAGAGAGGATGAGGAATTCAGTTTTGGAGGTATTCAGAATCAGTTGATGTGTTGACATCCAGTTTTGAATGGAGTCGAGAGTAGAGCTTAGGATGGAGAGATTGTGAGTGGAGGCAACCTTAAGGTAGATTTGAGTATCGTCTGCGTAGAGATGATAGTGGATCCTGGATTTACTTAGGAGATTTCCCAGTGGTTCTAAATAGAGATTGAACAGTGTGGGTGCAAGTATAGAGCCTTGAGGAACACATTGACCTACCGTCAATAAAGATGATAGACTGTTCGCTATTTTGATCATTTGGGATCCATCAGAGAGGAAGGAGGCAAACCATTTAGGCAAAGTGCCCTCCATGACCATTCTCTGTTGAAGAGTGTTGAGAAGAGTGTTGTGATTGACAGTGTCAAAGGCTGCAGAAAGGTCAAGGAGAATTAGAAGACAAGACCCCCCCCCCCGAATCGAGTATCCGCAGCGCGTCATCAATCACTTGCAGCAGGTCTGTTTCAGTACAGAGAACGACTCATACATTTGCCAATTTGAAAACATCAAAGACCATGATCAAAAATTTAATGACTATCATTCCTGCAAATCCAAAGATTAAAGCCACATAATAATTGCTCTCAAAACCTGTCCATTGCCTTCCAGCACAACACGCCTACTTCAGCTTTCCACAAGCACTGCTCCACAACTTATTTTTTTTGCATGCGTGCAAATCCCGTTTGAAACTCACTTCGTCCTTCTTCAGCCACCTCATTTCCCTGAACCAGGATCGGGTTGGGACTGGGTAAATTACAATCTCTGGGAAAACTGTCTCAACCATGAAGGTGCAGTATTCTGTTCTATAGACAATTAGTTTATCAATTACTGGTCGATTCAATCGGAACCATCCTCTGCAACCAGATATGTCAATGTGCAACCCTATGTTAAATGATCATGCCAAGAACACACCACCGCTTGGACTGGGAGCGGTGCAGTCCTGATGCAGACTTTGGTGCTCCCCAATTTGACTGGTCAATAGTATAATTGAGATCAAGTTCAATAATCTGTACTGAGGCATTTTAATGAGAATGGCAGAGACTTTCAATAATCAGTACTGAGGCATTCTAAGGAGAGTGACAGACAAGATGTAGCCTTCGGGCTAGAGCGATTGACCTCGAAGCTGGGGAACCAAGTTCGAGTCTCGACAACGACCCTCACATCCTGTGATTCTGGGCAAACCACTTAATCTCCCTGTGCCTAACAAAAATGAATGTAACAAAACTGGTGTTCATGTAAAGTGCTAGTCTTGGGTCCTGCTTGATCTATATAAAACTCTAAAAAAAAGAAGGGTAGTTGTATGAAAGTTTATATAAAGAGATTTTAGGCAAAGAACACAGAATAGGCCATCAATAAATTAGCAGTTTAATCGCATAATTCATACTTATGAATTCAGTACAGTTCTATATAAAATCGGACATAGATCTGCCTCTTAAAGGTGGGAATGAGTGAGTTCCAGGGTAAAGAGAAATGTACATATTTTATAAGAATTTAGAGAAAAAACTTTCACATATTGCTACACAAGTACACGGTTCTCATGGTATGCACCAATGATGTCAGAACCTCCACTCCTCAGGATCTGGATGATGCTATAAGGGGCCCATCTCCAGACATCCCCGAACTCTGAATTATATCACAGAGTTGAAGGGTTATCAGACGAGGGAAAAATGCTGGAAAGCCGGGGCCGGGGGTCGAATGGTGAACCTGTGGGGAAAAAGACAGAGGTTCAAAGAACAAGAAACAATAGTCCTACTCTCATTCAATTCTCGCTAGTGATATGAAGCGTACCTTTTCTACCAACAGGATCAGCATACTCTAATGGGATCTCCACCTCAATCAGAGCACTCCCATCGCTAGAACCTAATACACACAATAAGGCAGGTGTTATTGCACACAACTCTATGGGCTTGGTATAAAAAGTATGATGCAATCTAGAACAGAGCTCACCGGTTCAAATAATAAATGGCAGCATGTACCCCAACATAAGATAGACGTTGGCCCCAGAAAAATATGAATAAGAGTGTTTAGTTTGTTGACCTCCAACAATGTCACGCTCTTGGGCTTCCACGGTGTAGCATACCGCCGCCCTTCTTTGATGCTTGCCAGAAAAGAATAATACACAACCAACTCAAATAATGTTCTCAGTTACTTCACTGATATCAATGTATATTTAAGGTAGTTTCTTGTAATTCCCCACTTACCCAAGCTTCCACGGTATTGGTACAACCATCGCCGAATAGGTGGGGGTATTACTGTGGCACTCAGTTCTTCCCCAGGAGAACCGGTTACGTCACCGTGTTTTCCTTTCTGTAATGGAATTATCAATCCTACCGCCAAAAGTACCAGGAAACTTCTCACAAGCCGCACTTCCTTTGGGCGGTCATACGGGTTTCGAACTCCGTATCACTTAGTCTAAATGTACTCACCACAGCCGTGGTGATGCTCAACAGGAGCAGGTCAGGATACATCCGTGTCTTCGTTCCGGGAAACGCCAAGTCGCGATGTCGATGCAGGAAACAGAATTACGCACACCGAGTGCGCGACGGGTGTCTAGATATCAGTACTTCCGCCCCAGCGCCTCATGGGACATGTAGTTCGATTGAGTAGGTGCGATTCAGTTCATAGCACGAGCGCTATTTCCTGACAAATGAGGACAAGCTAGAAGAAACATTATATATTAAAATACATATGATTGTTCTCTGATGGTAGTATCACATTGGATTTCAACATTCTGACAGTTTTTTCAAGCATACTGGTTGATACATTCAACACCGATAACCTAGGACTGTTAGTGCATCCTTCGTTAAATACGGAGAAGGGAAAAGTCTCAGGAATATTATTTATTAGAGTAAACGTGCTCTTTTTTTTTTTAGAATAAGACACAGTAGTACTAGACATCACATGGCATTCTATGACAGTGATTCAAGATGGAGGACAGGGTAAACACAGGTTATGTTAGTGTAAGCCCAGTTTCTAATGCATTTAAAAGGAGGAGAAGGAAACACTGCTCACACACACAGTGTTGCACTTGGGAAAGTTGGTGACAGAGATACTTCTAGGGTAGACAAGGTCCTACAGCAGTACTTGCCTTTTAAGAGAAGGGGAAAACAGACAGACATTGCTCACCACGCCCCACTTTATGATTACAGGAGTGTGGGGTGTTTGGATCCGACAGATGTACCCCAGAATCTCTTACTCCGCAAGAGAATTGGTCAGGAACCCCACCCTCAACTGCCAGCATCAAAACAAAAACAAACGTCTGTATATCATAATAATCAGTGTTTGTTCTGTGCTAATTTAATGTAAATCATATGGATTTGGATTATGATTTTAATAGATAATCCGACAATCATAAAAGTTATCATATCAAAGAAAAGTTATACCTCAAACATTATTCACCACACTACCCTAATCGACAATGTCAAACTGTTTGTGTTACGCATCATACTATCATGTTTGTTGCTGAGTCACATAGTACCCCTTACATACCTACTGTAAACATGAACATTCTTATTATTCACCCCATCTGTAAAAAAATAAAACCTAAAGCAAACCTTAATGATCGCTTGAACTACAGACTTTGGGCTTGGTAATGTGTTAAAGAAATATGTAGCAGAACTTAGACCTCACATCCTTATCAATCCCCCAAGGATCAGGCAAAGAAACTGCTATAATAAATTCCTCATCGACATATCTTTCATATTGGGCAAGGGCACCTGTGTCCTCACCCTTCTCGATCTGTCGGACACTTATGACACAATCGACCCGCATAGAATGCGCCAATCATTGAGACCTCACATGAGCTTCGGTGGAGAAGTTTTGGGCTGGGTCTCAGTCTCCACCAACCACAAGCAGATGGTGAGAGGAGGAACAACCTCCTCCAAACCTTCATCTATGACTTCTTGGGTCCTCCAGGGTTTGGTTCTTGATGATAATGACACACATATTTACCTGGAAGCAGGAAACAAACTCTCTCCTGAATATTATCCCCTGGAGATCTGTCGGTATAAACTACAAGACTGGATGGCATCGAATGTGCTCAGGCGTGACCATGAGAAATCTGAATTCATTCTTCTTCAGAGACACCAAGAGTACGGATTCAGTATGGAATGGCATTTTGCTTTATTCATAAATTGAAAAGCGGTCACTGCGCTAACCCTGCGACTCCTTTGAAACCAGAGAATATATTTGCACTGCAATGGAATGTATAAATCCAACATGATACAAAAATGGCCCTTCAATAGGATTTGTAGAATCCTGCTACAATAATCTCAATGAGGTAGGGTTCTTTTTGCTAATCCTAGCCAAAGCATTGGGAAATCAGAGATGGAAACCTACGAGGGGCAGCAGATGTCTGTCACTGCATTCCAAATCACAAAAGACCTCTTTTTTATTACCACCACGGGCCCCCAGATCGTCAGGGGCTGCAATAAAGAAATGTCATCATGTGAAATTCTCAAAGTCCTCCACTCGGCTCAGCCTGATTTTCTATGATCAGATGGGAATAAACAGCTGGAATCAGAGACCTGCTCACTCTTAGAGGGGGAACAAAGAAAGAGGAACGAAGGAGAGAAAAAAATGTGTGAAAAGGACACATTTTTTTCTCTCCTTTCCTCTTCACTCACTTGAAGTAGCTCTTCATAGGAGGGGAGGGTTGAGAGGAGGAAGGACGACATTGGGTAAAACAGCGCAACTTTTAAATTAATTTTTATCCTTTGAAAATGGTGACCCAGATCTAGTAGGCATAGACGGCATATTGGCAGCCGCTGCCCCAACGAATGCTTGTATGGTTGGCAAGGATTTTGAGGATTAGATTCACCGTGTGAACAGGTTCCAGTTTGTAAAAAAGACTTTGAGTGGGGGATGACCTGTTTTCTACCCCTTCAGCTCCTTTTTTGTAAGAGGCCTTAGAATGTGTTGCCAAATGAGATGAGGTACCTCATTTTGGCTATGGATTATTATTCAAAAGGGATGTATTATAAATGTGTGGAATCACCTGCTACAGATCATACTATCACATTTTTGAAGAAAGGTAGTTTTGCTGGGAGGGGCTCCTTGTGCTTCTGTACCCAGGTATAGGAGGGTTATTTGGGTAAACCCCGTAGTGTTGCTACATTAGTTAGAGACAATGGCACACATTTTGTGTCGGATAAGATGCATACAGTTTTGGACTTGCAAGATATAAAACACATCAAGGCGGCGTTGGACTCACCTATTTCTAATGGGCTCGTGGAGCGTGGTAATGAGATTCTGAAGGAAGGGATCCGTCAGCAGTCGCTTCCGGCTTGGATGTTGGAAAATTTCTGGAGGAGAAAGTGTGGAATTATAAGACGTCTCCCCATTGCACCACTGAGGTCACTCCTTTTGAACTGCTATGGGGCAGAAAGGCCCACTCAACCTTATTTCCTTCTTGGTTGGGAGGAAAAGGTCAGAAAATGTAAAGAAATGTGTCAGTGCTGGTGTGGTTGCAAACAAAGTTAAGGGAAAGCAATGGCGCATGAAGGAAAAGTTTGACAGGAAACACTATTCGGGGGACAAAGAAATTGAGTTGGTGATTGGGTAATGATCAAATAAACCCTTTTAAGTTATGAAAGGAAATTCTGTATTTTCAAGTCCTGTTCAGGCTAGCAGGGCTAGCAAGGGCGCAGCTTTCTTGCAATGAAAAGGATGGTGGAACAAGAGGCAGTTGGTGAAGGTGAGGCATGAGCAAGCCAAGACTATCAGTTGTAGGAAAGACTCTTTGGAGGTGCAGGATAATGGGTGGACTCATTGTCTGCAGCCAGGAGTGAGGGTCGCGCCTGTAGCGTCCAGCTACAATGAAGGACAGACGCTTGGTATAATCAATACATAGAGCTTTATTTAACGTGTCTTCCTTTTCCCTTGTCCCTACTCTAACTGCCTATATCCTGCCTCTACTCCTCCTCTTCCTCTCGCCCCCTAGCTCCTCCCACGCCCAACCACTAGTGTGTTAACATCATAACATCTCCCCCTTTTGTAACAGAAACAAACAGAACATACTGACTTCTTAGTCCATTTCCGCGATCAGTCTCTTGGGTGGACGTATGTCCCGATGAGGTCGTGGTGACCTGGCTCTCGGCCCATCAGTGCTCACCGCATCAGTGATTGGAGCAATGTTCTCTTGATCATTTGGTTGGGTTTCCCCAGCTTGGGGATTGTTTAGGTCACTCATCATGGTTCTCGAGGTGTCTATTGGCAGTTTCTTGAAGTGCGAGATATTTCTCGTAACTCGCCGCTGCTCAGACTCCGCAGTTACCATAGTCCCTTTTCTTCGGGTGACCACCAGCGGTTCATCCTTGAATGGACAGTCGGTCTTTTTCTGCATCTCCTGCTTGACGATAACGTTGTCTCCTTCACTTAACGATAATGACCGTGCTCTCCTCCGGTTGTCGGCATAGTCCTTCATTTTCCTTTTGTTGCGCTCATCAGTGGCTCTCATCTTCTGCGAGTCCATCTCAGACAATGACGCTTCCAGGGCTCCATCCCACGTGGGAATGCGATTCCTCATGGGACGTCCCAGCATGAGGGTCGCCGGGCATTGACCAGTCGTGGCATGAGGAGTTGTACGATAAGCTCGAAGGACTTCATTTAGTGCTGTTTGCAAGTCTTTCCCTTCCACGGTGGCATGTTGGAAGGTCTTTTTAAGAGTGGCCATGAACCTCTCAATTGTCCCATTGGCCTGTGGCCAGAGAGGCGTGATCCTGCGGTGATGAAAGTCAAGGTGTTTCGCAAAGGCAGCAAAGTCGTTTCCGTTGAAAGGGGGCCCGTTGTCTGATTTGACGACCTTGGGAACTCCCCATGCTGCAAAGACTTTATCAAGAACTTTGAGAGTACTGGCAGTGTTCGTGGACGACACAAAACAGGCAATGGGGTACCTGGAATACTCATCAATGATGGCCAGCACATATTTGCCAGACGATAAAGGTCCATAAAAGTCTATGGCGATCTCTTGCCATACGCCACCAGGCAAGTTGGTCATGTGTAAAGGAGCGGGAGGATCACTCTTGCTGGTGAGTTGGCAGAGATGACAATCTTTCAAGGTGGCTTCCACTAGTTGATCAAGGAACGGGAACCACACTCGCTCCCTTAGTGCTCGTTTGGTCGATACGATACCTCGATGTCCTTCATGTGCAAGAGCGACCACTCCCTGTCTCAGTTGAGTAGGAATCACGACCCTCTGATCACGCAGCAATATACCATCCGTGGTGACGGAGAGCTCACCACTCACATGTCTGAAGGCTTGTAGTTCACGTTGAGTCGATGAATCGGTTTCACCGTCCTGAGGATCATGTCTCCATCGGTTGTTGCGGATTTTGTGAAGGACTCTCTGCAATATGGCGTCCTGAGCTGTCATCTCCCGGATGGTCTCCATAGGGATAGCTGGAGGAAGAGCTTGATCTGTTACAAAGTGAATATACTCTTCCGCAATGGAGGACCTGGAAGCTGATGATGGGAGCGGATGCCGGGACATGTAATCCGCTGGGTTTTCAGACTTCCCCGGTTTGTGAAGTATGGTGAAGGTATATTCCTGCAGCCGTAGACCCCACCTTTCAATCCTTGGGGGCATTTTGGATCTTGGATTGCCATAGATGGTGATGAGGGCTTGATGATCTGTGATTAACGTGAAATGCTTCCCGTAGATAAAAACATGAAAATGTTCACATGCCCATACCACGGCTAGGCTTTCTTTTTCAGGTTGTGAGTAGGCTCGTTCCGGCTCAGTCAGACTGCGACTCGCGTAGGCAATGATGCGGCGTTGGTCCGAGTCATTTTCATATTGTGCCAGGATTGCTCCTAGTCCCACCGGACTCGCATCGACAGTTATTTCAGTTTTCCGTTTCGGGTTGAAGTATGACAAGTGATTTGCCGATTCTACCGCTTTCTTGATTTCCTTGAACGCCTGCTCACATTGGGGAGTCCATTCAAACGATTGGCCCTGCTTGGTTAGCATGCGGAGGGGGTGGCTGATAGTAGCGTAGTCCTTAATGTAGCGAGCACAATAGCTGGCCATTCCCAGGAACGATCTGAGATCGCTGACGTCTTGGGGACTCTTGGTGTTGTTTAGAGTTATGATTTTGTCGGGATCAGGTTTCATGCCAGCACCCGAGAAGATGTGACCGAAAAATTTCAGCGTAGCCTGGTGAAACTCGCATTTCTCTTTGTTCAAAGTCAAGTTGGCTGCTACTAAGGCATGGCAGACACGATTAAGTGCAATGTCGTGTTCTCTGACATCAGAACCATAGACAAGAATGTCATCGCTATAGTTGAGTGTGTTTGGAATATTTTGGATGACTTGTCGGATCATTTCCTGAAAGATCTCGGCTGCCGAGGACACGCCGAAGCTCAGTCTTTTGTATCTGAACAACCCCATGTGAGTTGCAAAAGTAGTGATGTACCTAGACCCCACTTCCAATTCCAGTTGATGATAACCTTTGTTCAAATCCAATTTGGAAAACACAGTAGCCCCGTTCAATGCTGCGATCATGTCGCTCAAGTGTGGCCCCGGGTGCCGCTCTCGTTCTATTGCAGTGTTGGGCAACCGCATGTCCACACAGAGCCTGACTTTGTTGGCCGTGCCCTTTTTGGGAACAATGACGACTGGCGAAACCCATGGAGTCGGGCCATCAGTGCGTTCGATGATGTCCGCAGCCAATAGATCTTGGAGTTCTTCCTCCACAGCGGCCTGTAGGTGAAATGGTACTCGCCGAGGGTGTTGGGCTACAGGCCTGACTTGTTCGTTGATATGAAGCCGTACTTGACAGTCTCTCAACTTGCCCAAACCTTGAAACAACCTGGGAAATAGGCGGGTCACATCTCGGATGTCGCTGACTTTGAAGAGGATTTCCACTAGGTGAAGTCGTTCAGCAGTTGGTAGACTCAGAAGGCAGTCTGCTTCAGGACCCTTGATGACATGGATGACTGCCGATATGGTTGTGCCGTCGTGTGTAAGTGTCGTAGAGAATTTCCCTAGACAAGGAAGGGGCTTCTTGGCCATCCACGTGTAGACTCTCACAGGTGCAAATGTCAAGGGGGGTCGCGGACTCATTCTCTCGTATTCAGTACTTGGAATGTAATTTAGAGAGGCACCAGAGTCTAGTACAAACTTTGAGTCGTGATTCCCGACTTTGATGTCCAGCCGAGGGTATTTCTTAAGTTGGTCCGGGTCTGCTGCCAGATTCAAGTATTCAATGGTATAGACAGAGTCTCGGGATGAGGGTCTGGATTCTCTGGACGGCGACCTCCTCTCCCACCGAGACCGACGTGACTCTCTGCTGGAGTGTGACGATTCAGGGGACCGCTCCGTCTGATCTTGGACAGCTCGCGCATGATGTCTTCGGGTGTCGGACCGCGACACTCTTGGAGCTCTGCTTCGGGTGTCAGATCGTGTAGCACCCGAGTGGCCACTTCGTTGCTCTTTGTGGTACTCCCCGCACATCGCTTCGAAATGGTTAGTGCGACCACATTTTCGACATCTTTGGCCCGAGGCCGGGCAACTGCCCGCATGAGGGAAGTCATACCCACATCGGTAGCACTTTCTCACTCTTTCCTGTCGTCTCTCCTTCTTCCATGGTTCTTGACGTTGATAGCTTGATTGCTCTTGACGTGACGATGCGTGCGACCTCCATTGCTTGTCTCTGGAGTGTCTTCGACTGTCATTCCGGGCGTGTACACGTCGTGCCTGTTCAGTACTCCCTTTGTTTTCCGTTTCCATGACGGCGGCGTACTTCTCTGCCTGGTCATATGCTCGTGTCATCTCCTCTATATCGTCCAATTCATGCGGTTTTCTCAGCAGTCGCCTCCTAAGTTGATCCGAATGGCATCCATCTATTATTTGGGATTTGATAGCAGCGTCCGTGGAGAAAGAATCGAATTCACAGTACTTGGCTAATCTCCGCAGACGCACCATGAAAGCACTCATGGGCTCATCCTTCCCTTGCCTGGCGGAGTGAAAGGTGTGTCGCTCATAGTCTACATTCTTCTTGTGAAGAAACTTTTTGTTCAGGACCCCACACGCTTTAGTATAAGTGTCTACGTCGGTCGCAGGCAGGTCTTTGAGTATCTTGACTATCTCTCGCCCCGCCAAGTTGCGCAGGATAACCAGTTTCTTTGCCTCATCAGTGACGTCTGAACCTACAATATAGTCTTCAAACTCTTCCAGCCACTCTTGCCATTTGGGGCCCATGCTTCCTTCCGTTGTTACCTTGAGAGGGGCGGGTGCTCGCAAAAGCGATCCACTGGGTGGAAGTTGAGCGTCTTCGTCTGCCATTCTGCAGCGATCTCACTTGTTGTATTGCCAACGCTGGGTCCCTGTGGTCGCCAATGTTTGTTTGCTTTATCAGTGCTAGGTTCTTGTAGTCGTCAATGCTTGTTTGTTTTGCCAATGCTTGTTTCTTGTAGTCGCCAGTGCTTGTTTGTTTTGCCAATGCTTGTTGCTTGTAGTCACCAGTGCTTGTTTCTTGTAGTCGCCAATGCTTGTTTCTTGTAGTCGCCAATGCTTGTTTATTTTGCCAATGCTTGTTTCTTGTAGTCGCCAGTGCTTGTTTGTTTTGCCAATGCTTGTTGCTTGTAGTCGCCAGTGCTTGTTTGTTTTGCCAATGCTTGTTTCTTGTAATCGCCAATGCTTGTTTATTGTGCCAATGCTTGTTTATTGTGCCAATGCTTGTTTATTGTGCCAATGCTTGTTTTCTCACCAGCGCCTGACTTCAAGATGGCCGCCGTTGATTTGCACAGGGTCGTCCTTACTAGGCGCCTGACTTCAAGATGGCCGCCGCTCCTGCAGGCACACACGAGGCTGGCTCTCCAGACTCATTCACTCTGGGGCACTCAGGACTCACCGGCGGTCGGCTTTTGAGGCAGCTCACACCAGGATTTCTTCTCCCACCATCACCACGGACACCAGGTGAGATCGGGGTGGGCTCCCGACTTGCTTCAGCAGTCCCGTGTTCTTTCGCCGATGGCCTCCTAAACTCGGCAACAGCGCGCCAAAGCTTCCCCGGGGCAGCGCTCTTCTCCACGGCGATTTTCGCCACGACAGGGCTCCAGGCAGAGTCGGAGTGGGCTCCCGACTTCTGTTCTTTCAGGGCTCACCAACTCCCACGCGTCACGCGTGATTCGCGTTTTGGCGCCGCCGGGCGCTTTGCTTCTTCGGCGCTCCCGACTTTCTTTTTCGAGCTGCTCGGGACAGGACACTTCTGCAGGCTTGCAGGCTTCAGTGGGTGGCAGGCACACCTATCCCACCCTCGTCGCCAGTTGTAGCGTCCAGCTACAATGAAGGACAGACGCTTGGTATAATCAATACATAGAGCTTTATTTAACGTGTCTTCCTTGTCCCTTGTCCCTACTCTAACTGCCTATATCCTGCCTCTACTCCTCCTCTTCCTCTCGCCCCCTAGCTCCTCCCACGCCCAACCACTAGCGCCTGCTGCTGAGATCGAAAGGCCGGCCATTGGGGGTCTATAGGGAGCGCTTCAGCTGTGACCCCATCCACCTCTGGTCCCGGTGGCAGGGTGAGAAGAGCCCCGGCAAGGTTCCCGGATTTTGTTGCACATTGATTTGTTTTTGTGATAAGGGGGGAGGTGATGTAGTGGGTTTGTTATATAATCACAATGTTATGTCAATGTTTTCAGAATGTTAGTGTTTAAACAATGTTGGCCCGTGCATGGCGTGTGTGCTGGCTGAGGGTTCGATGGGCAATGTCAGTTGCTGATCGACCTTCGTGCCGGAGATGCGCTCCATGTCGTGGGTGAAGTTTATGCATAAATACATACTCATCTTTCCTGAAGTAGGGCTTCCGAGTGGTAACTTCTTAATCACCACACTCAGGTCACACAGTGTGTCAGTAACTCTCTCTGCTCTCTATGCAGGGCAGGGGTCTCTGGGTTGGGCAGTGGTACGGCAGTGATACCCCTGAGGTCATATAGTATGCCATTAACTTTCCTTGCAGCGCTGGGGTCTCTGAGCTGAGCAGTGATATGTCTGAGGTCACACAGTATGTCATTAACTCTCTCCTCCCGCTGCAGTGCTGGGGTCTCTGGGCTGGGCAGTGATACGTGTGAGATCACACAGTGTGTCAGTAACTCTCTCCACTCCCTCTGAAGTGCTGGGATCTTTGGACTTGACAGTGATACATGTGAGATCACACAGTGTGCCATTTACTCTCTCCTCTCTCTGCAGTGCTGGGGTCTTTGGGCTGAGCAGAGATGCACCTGAGGTCACACAGTGTGTCAGTAACTCTCGCTCCTCTCTTTGCAGTGCTGGGGTCTCTGGGCTGAGCAGTGATACGTCTAAGGTCACACAGTGTGTCAGTAACTCTCTCTGCTCTCTATGCAGGACAGGGGTCTCTGGGTTGGGCAGTGGTACGGTAGTGATACCCCTGAGGTCATATAGTATGCCATTAACTTTCCTTGCAGCGCTGGGGTCTCTGAGCTGAGCAGTGATATGTCTGAGGTCACACAGTATGTCATTAACTCTCTCCTCCCGCTGCAGTGCTGGGGTCTCTGGGCTGGGCAGTGATACGTGTGAGATCACACAGTGTGTCAGTATCTCTCCCCACTCCCTCTGAAGTGTTGGGATCTTTGGACTTGACAGTGATACATGTGAGATCACACAGTGTGTCATTAACTTTCTCCTCTCTCTGCAGCGCTGGGGTCTCTGGGCTGAGCAGAGATGCACCTGAGGTCACACAGTGTGTCAGTAACTCTCGCTCCTCTCTTTGCAGTGCTGGGGTCTCTGGGCTGAGCAGTGATACGTCTAAGGTCACACATTGTGTCAGTAACTCTCTCTGCTCTCTATGCAGGGCAGGGGTCTCTGGGTTGGGCAGTGGTACGGCAGTGATACCCCTGAGGTCATATAGTACGTCATTAACTTTCCTTGCAGCGCTGGGGTCTCTGAGCTGAGCAGTGATATGTCTGAGGTCACACAGTATGTCATTAACTCTCTCCTCCCGCTGCAGTGCTGGGGTCTCTGGGCTGGGCAGTGATACGTGTGAGATCACACAGTGTGTCAGTAACTCTCTCCACTCCCTCTGAAGTGCTGGGATCTTTGGACTTGACAGTGATACATGTGAGATCACACAGTGTGTCATTAACTCTCTCCTCTCTCTGCAGTGCTGGGGTCTCTGGGCTGAGCAGAGATGCGCCTGAGGTCACACAGTGTGTCAGTAACTCTCGCTCCTCTCTTTGCAGTGCTGGGGTCTCTGGGCTGAGCAGTGATACGTCTGAGGTCACACAGTGTGTCAGTAACTCTCTCTGCTCTCTATGCAGGGCAGGGGTCTCTGGGTTGGGCAGTGGTAAGGCAGTGATACCCCTAAGGTCATATATTATGCCATTAACTTTCCTTGCAGCGCTGGGGTGTCTGAGCTGAGCAGTGATATGTCTGAGGTCACACAGTATGTCATTAACTCTCTCCTCCCGCTGCAGTGCTGGGGTCTCTGGGCTGGGAGTGATACGTGTGAGATCACACAGTGTGTCAGTAACTCTCTCCACTCCCTCTGAAGTGCTGGGATCTTTGGACTTGACAGTGATACATGTGAGATAACACAGTGTGTCATTAACTTTCTCCTCTCTCTGCAGTGCTGGGGTCTCTGGGCTGAGCAGAGATGCACATGAGGTCACACAGTGTGTCAGTAACTCTCGCTCCTCTCTTTGCAGTGCTGGGGTCTCTGGGCTGAGCGGTGATACGTCTGAGGTCACACAGTGTGTCAGTAACTCTCTCTGCTCTCTATGCAGGGCAGAGGTCTCTGGGTTGGGCAGTGGTAAGGCAGTGATACCCCTGAGGTCATATATTATGCCATTAACTTTCCTTGCAGCGCTGGGGTCTCTGAGCTGAGCAGTGATATGTCTGAGGTCACACAGTATGTCATTAACTCTCTCCTCCCGCTGCAGTGCTGGGGTCTCTAGGCTGGGCAGTGATACGTGTGAGATCACACAGTGTGTCAGTAACTCTCTCCACTCCCTCTGAAGTGCTGGGATCTTTGGACTTGACAGTGATACATGTGAGATCACACAGTGTGCCATTTACTCTCTCCTCTCTCTGCAGTGCTGGGGTCTTTGGGCTGAGCAGAGATGCACCTGAGGTCACACAGTGTGTCAGTAACTCTCGCTCCTCTCTTTGCAGTGCTGGGGTCTCTGGGCTGAGCAGTGATACGTCTAAGGTCACACAGTGTGTCAGTAACTCTCTCTGCTCTCTATGCAGGACAGGGGTCTCTGGGTTGGGCAGTGGTACGGTAGTGATACCCCTGAGGTCATATAGTATGCCATTAACTTTCCTTGCAGCGCTGGGGTCTCTGAGCTGAGCAGTGATATGTCTGAGGTCACACAGTATGTCATTAACTCTCTCCTCCCGCTGCAGTGCTGGGGTCTCTGGGCTGGGCAGTGATACGTGTGAGATCACACAGTGTGTCAGTATCTCTCCCCACTCCCTCTGAAGTGTTGGGATCTTTGGACTTGACAGTGATACATGTGAGATCACACAGTGTGTCATTAACTTTCTCCTCTCTCTGCAGCGCTGGGGTCTCTGGGCTGAGCAGAGATGCACCTGAGGTCACACAGTGTGTCAGTAACTCTCGCTCCTCTCTTTGCAGTGCTGGGGTCTCTGGGCTGAGCAGTGATACGTCTAAGGTCACACATTGTGTCAGTAACTCTCTCTGCTCTCTATGCAGGGCAGGGGTCTCTGGGTTGGGCAGTGGTACGGCAGTGATACCCCTGAGGTCATATAGTACGTCATTAACTTTCCTTGCAGCGCTGGGGTCTCTGAGCTGAGCAGTGATATGTCTGAGGTCACACAGTATGTCATTAACTCTCTCCTCCCGCTGCAGTGCTGGGGTCTCTGGGCTGGGCAGTGATACGTGTGAGATCACACAGTGTGTCAGTAACTCTCTCCACTCCCTCTGAAGTGCTGGGATCTTTGGACTTGACAGTGATACATGTGAGATCACACAGTGTGTCATTAACTCTCTCCTCTCTCTGCAGTGCTGGGGTCTTTGGGCTGAGCAGAGATGCACCTGAGGTCACACAGTGTGTCAGTAACTCTCGCTCCTCTCTTTGCAGTGCTGGGGTCTCTGGGCTGAGCGGTGATACGTCTGAGGTCACACAGTGTGTCAGTAACTCTCTCTGCTCTCTATGCAGGGCAGGGGTCTCTGGGTTGGGCAGTGGTAAGGCAGTGATACCCCTGAGGTCATATATTATGCCATTAACTTTCCTTGCAGCGCTGGGGTCTCTGAGCTGAGCAGTGATATGTCTGAGGTCACACAGTATGTCATTAACTCTCTCCTCCCGCTGCAGTGCTGGGGTCTCTGGGCTGGGCAGTGATACGTGTGAGATCACACAGTGTGTCAGTAACTCTCGCTCCTCTCTTTGCAGTGCTGGGGTCTCTGGGCTGAGCAGTGATACGTCTAAGGTCACACAGTGTGTCAGTAACTCTCTCTGCTCTCTATGCAGGACAGGGGTCTCTGGGTTGGGCAGTGGTACGGTAGTGATACCCCTGAGGTCATATAGTATGCCATTAACTTTCCTTGCAGCGCTGGGGTCTCTGAGCTGAGCAGTGATATGTCTGAGGTCACACAGTATGTCATTAACTCTCTCCTCCCGCTGCAGTGCTGGGGTCTCTGGGCTGGGCAGTGATACGTGTGAGATCACACAGTGTGTCAGTAACTCTCTCCACTCCCTCTGAAGTGCTGGGATCTTTGGACTTGACAGTGATACATGTGAGATCACACAGTGTGCCATTTACTCTCTCCTCTCTCTGCAGTGCTGGGGTCTTTGGGCTGAGCAGAGATGCACCTGAGGTCACACAGTGTGTCAGTAACTCTCGCTCCTCTCTTTGCAGTGCTGGGGTCTCTGGGCTGAGCAGTGATACGTCTGAGGTCACACAGTGTGTCAGTAACTCTCTCTGCTCTCTATGCAGGGCAGGGGTCTCTGGGTTGGGCAGTGGTACGGCAGTGATACCCCTGAGGTCATATAGTATGCCATTAACTTTCCTTGCAGCGCTGGGGTCTCTGAGCTGAGCAGTGATATGTCTGAGGTCACACAGTATGTCATTAACTCTCTCCTCCCGCTGCAGTGCTGGGGTCTCTGGGCTGGGCAGTGATACGTGTGAGATCACACAGTGTGTCAGTAACTCTCTCCACTCCCTCTGAAGTGCTGGGATCTTTGGACTTGACAGTGATACATGTGAGATCACACAGTGTGTCATTAACTCTCTCCTCTCTCTGCAGTGCTGGGGTCTTTGGGCTGAGCAGAGATGCACCTGAGGTCACACAGTGTGTCAGTAACTCTCGCTCCTCACTTTGCAGTGCTGGGGTCTCTGGGCTGAGCAGTGATACGTCTGAGGTCACACAGTGTGTCAGTAACTCTCGCTCCTCTCTGTGCAGGGCTGGGGTCTCTGGGCTGGGCAGTGATACGTCTGAGGTCACACAGTGTGTCAGTAACTCTCTCTCCTCTCTTTGCAGGCCTGGTGACCCTCGATCCAGACACAGCTAATAAAGACCTGGCCCTGTCGGAGGATGAGAGACGTGTGATTTTGGAGAAAGGACCCCAGTCCCGGCCGGACAGTCCCAAGAGATTCACTGACTGTTTCTGTGTGCTGGGCCGGGAGGGCTTCACCTCGGGGAGGCATTACTGGGAGGTGCAGATGCTGAACCAGATTATGTGGGATGTGGGTGTTGCACAAGAGTCTGTGCAAAGGAAGGGTGGTATCACAGGGTCATTTGGGAAGGGGGTCTGGGCTCTGCAACGGCGGCATGATGGCCAATACCGGGCACTCACCTCCCCCCACACCCCCCTGTACCTCCGCCAGAGCCCCAAGAAGCTGGGACTCTACCTGGACTACGAGGGGGGGCTGCTGTCCTTGTACAACGCAGACACCTGGGAGCTTCTCTACACCTTCAATGGCACCTTCACTGGGAGGGTTCACCCTTTTTTCTTGGTCTTCATAGGGACAGACCTGCGCCTGGTGTAACACAGCGGTCCGCCTGCTGGGCTCTCATCGGGTGGTGGGTTGGGGGTTGCACCCCTACTTCAAGCTACTGACAGACCTCTTCTTGGGGTCAAAGCTGCACCCCCCACTCATAGCAGGCTGCACCCCCTCACCTCAACATCAGGGAGACACCAATCTGCGCCCAGGTGGAGGGGTGGGCGTGGGCGCTGTTATGGGTTTAGTTGGGTGTGGGAGTGGTGGACTATGCATGCTGGATGGGTTGAGGGTGCAGCTCGACCGCCTCTCGTGACCTGGAAGCCCTTTCCTGTCTGCACGAGGGACTGTCACGAGGGATACGCGGGACTGTCACATGCATGTTTTTGTAACTTACTGGAAGTACTTTGCTCCTTCTTGTCACTTGTAAACATCAGTATTGCTAGCCCGATTTCCTTTGTACATTCTTCCATGTTCTGGAGGGCAGAGGTTTCATGAGCAGAGAAAGCAGCTCGCAGGAACATTACAGACGGTTGCTGCGTCTCCCTCCGGCCGTGGGTTTGTTTTGAAGAATAAAATTAGTTCTAAAACTTCTTCTCTGCCTGGACTCTGATTCCAACAGGGAGGTGGAAGGGTGTCCTGGAAATCCTAGACTGAGAGTCCGGGATGCAAATAAATCTGATGTCTCCTCTACGTAAGTGTGTGTGTTGCGTGTGTGTGTGTTCGTGCATGTGTGCGTCTAGCGCCAAGAAGCCACGTATGCTGCAGTGCGTTTTACCAATAGTACAGGCTCAACGTGAATCCGAGTTTGACAAATTGCTTTTTAGTTAGTATGAATTTGCAGAGCGCACGTTCACCCCAGGGTTTCTTGGCGCTGTGTGCGCTGGGGAACCCGTCCTGGCTTTCCCTGTGAGATGGTCCCTATTGGGCATCCCCAAGGTGAAGCCAGGCATCCCCGGCAGCGAGGGGGCCGTTGTGGAAATTAAGCAAGCTATTGCCCTGAGTTGCAGCGTGGGACCCATGGTTAGAGAGGCACCGAGGCGAGATTTATCGAGCCGGCTGACATTGGGTCCGTACCCTGCCGTGTCGGCAATTGAACCCTGGTCCCGGGCCGACCTCTGCTTCTGGGTCTGCCGCCTCTAGCCGGTGAGCCACACTTTTCCACTTTTTGTACAGCGCTGCATTGTTGCGTCTCCGCTTCATAGAGCTGCACTCTGACATGTGGCCAGCTTCCAGGCTCCTGATTGGTGGCCTCATGTCCGTGTGAGAGTGACACCTGCTGCCCTCTCCTTACAACTATTGCAGCAGTCCCTGTTCATACAGAGCCCAGACACTGCTGCAAGCTTCCTGAAAAGCCACGGGGCTCCTTTTAATGCTTAGACGTTCATGAGTCAGGGGGGGGTCAAACAGTCAACACTTACTCCTGCAAGTCTAGTTCAAGGAACACACGTGTCACTCACAAGAATGACATATCAGACTTTGGCCTCAGCTACAGAGTGAGGACTGTAGAAAGCTGGCTCTCTATATACTATGGCAAAGTAAGGTATAGTGCGCACAGAGTCCAGTGGAACCCCAGAGGTATAGCAGAGGCTAAGATAGGTAAGCACCTCCAGCTCTCTTGATGGTAGGGTGGTCGAGCAGTTAGGCTGATCCAGAGGGTGTGTTAAGGATTTAGGGCCTTATTTATGAAAAGTGACGCATCGCTGCATGAAAATAGCAATGCGTCACTTTTCATTGCGCCTTCCTTGCGACATACTGAATGCGTCGTATTTACAGTATCAAAGCCATCTGGTTCATCCTAAATATGTTAGGAAAAACCTTCTGTTTTATACCTTCTGACCTACAGAAAACAGTAGTCTCAGCATTAGTGTTTTCTAGGCTGGACAACTGCAATGGTTTCTTGATTCATATGAATAAAGCCCTTCTCTACAAGTTGCAAGTCCTGCAGAATTCAGCCGTACGCCTACTTTACAAACGACCAAAATTTGCATCCGGAAAGGCGGCCCATAACTCTCTTCACTGGCTTCCAGTGGAAAAGAGGATAACATTTGAGGCACTTTGCATTGCCTTTAGGGCGCTGTACAAACAGGGTCCTGTCTATCTAATGGACCATGTTTGTTGGTACTCTCCTCCAAGAATGCTGAAGTCTGCCCCCATCAGCTGGTGGAAGTTCCCAAGGCACGACTTTCCAGCTGGGGAGGGAAAGGCTTTTTTTACATAACTACCAGACTATGGAATCAACTGCCACTTTCACTGAAGAACGCACCAGACCTTATATCGTTTAGGAAAAGCTTAAAGACCTGGCTTTTCCAGGCATAAAGCTACGCAGTTAATAATTCATTTCTCTTGATTCCCCGTGGCTGCTGGAACTTGTAATGTCAGCACCTAGATGCCTTCGGGTAGTAGTGCACTATATAAATATGCAAAACACTCGATATCCTTCTTCGCTTGCTCTGCGCTCGGGACCCACGCCTCCACGCCAACAAAGAAAAGGAACGGACCACAGGAAATCAGCAAGATGTAGTTTTATTTAGTCTCTCACGGAACCATCAGCGACGCGTTTCGAGTACAAGTACCCTTGATCACGCTGCGACTAACTAAACATTCACTGTCTTTTTTTATGCATTACTACTCCTCCGTTACCACCCCCTGGTGGTAACCTCCAGTATTGTGTCAAGAATAAAAAGTGAGGAAAGTCTATTGCTGACACATAAGAAAATAAGCATAATGCACATGAAAAATACAGTTTTTGGTTAAAAATCCAACAATGATGAGAGTAATGACTAAAAACACTCTTACCACACTACAATACAACTAGGTTAAAATCCAGAAGTAAAATTAGGTCAATAAATCCTAGTAGTGCAAAATAGCATAATGCCTTAAGGTTGGAGTGATTTAAGATCAAAAAACCATCATAGAAGGAATTAAGTTATCATGTGCAAAATAGCAAAATTGAAATAGCAGCAATAGATCGAAAAAGTGCAAATAATTATATAAAGTGCAAAAAGTGAATACGAGGAATTATATTTCTCTTATGCAGGAAGAAGCGCATTATCATATGGTTAGAATATACTAAACAGAATATAAATGCATCCTAAACTCAGATCCCTGAGCTAGTAAGCAATATATATCATAAATAGTAACGATGTAAAAATCCCATATAATAAAAACTAGTATCAAAAAGAATTGCTATGTAAACATTAAAAATGGGTATATATCTAAAAAGCATTATATCCCATATGTAAATTCATATATGGCACCATACAAAAAACACACGAAACATACAAAACATTTAGAGCAAAATTGATAAAGGACAGCAAGATACAACATACTATGAAAATATACTTTCAGCATAAACTCCTAAGACCAAAGCATTGTAATGATGCAGATCGCAAATAGGGAACCTAACTAGCGAACTGCTGCTGTGGTACAAATACATATTAATGTAATGAAGGTAGACCGGTGGCTTTGCGTTGGAAGGGCTCTAATGTGTTACTCTAGGAAATGATGTAACTCTTCAATGTTGTTGAGCCCGTTGGGCCAACGACTATCGAGCTCTAAAATGAACCGTGATTCCAACTTTCTAAGTGCCAACTCTCTATTGCCACCTTTTCTCAACACTGGAACAGATCCAATCACGAAATAATTAAGGCAAGATAAGTCTTTGTTATGGAATAAATTAAAATGCCTTGCGACTGGATAAGTTGAATCATTATGCAGTATAGCCCGCAAATGTTGTAAAATGCGGACATGCACCTGGAGCTTGGTACTGCCCACGTACCTAAGCCCACAGGTGCAAGTTAAAACATAAACTGCATAATCAGTTTTACATGAAAAATTACCTTGGATGGTTTTAGGTAAAGTGCTGAAAGGAGTGTTGTAACGTGTCGTGGAAATGCCAAAGTTACAAGCCCTACAACTCGAACATTTGAAGAAACCTCTGGTGGGTCTTAACCAGGGTACTTTGGCTTTCAGCTCAGGGGCAGGTGTGTCAAGTGAGTTCCCCATTGTTTTAGCTCTCCTGAAGGTAACAGATGGGGCTACAGGTAATTTAGTACTCAACACGTGATCACTCAGCACAATGGGCCAATTTTTGTTGAGGATGGCTCTAATCTTCCTTTCCTCCTTGCTGTAAGTAGTGATCATGCGTGGACAAGTAGTGGGGAGCTCAGATGTAGGAGTGATCAATGTTTCATGAATGTTGTCTGTGAACAGACTCTCCCTCGGCCGAGAGAGAGATTTAGTGTAGGCAGATTTAATGACCGCTTCAGAATAGCCCCTAGCTTTTAAGCGTGTAGTAAGTTCCCTAAGGCAAGATTCAAAATCAGATGCAGAGCTGCAGATTCTTTTTAATCTCAACATCTCGCCATAGGGAATACCTGCTATTGTGTGTCTGGGATGCATACTAGTAGCATGCAAAGTGGCATTGCCTGACGTGGATTTTCTATGCAAGGTGGTATTAATTTTGTTGTTCTCAATATAAAGTTCAACATCCAAAAATTGAATTTTATGTTTGTCCACATGAGCAGTAAAGTTTAAATTGAGATGATTATTACTGATGTCATCAATAAATGCTAATGCTTCATCTTCACTGCCTCGCCAGGCAATGAAGATGTCGTCAATGTAACGTAAAAAGCATACGACATGATTGTCCATCCACATTTTGTGGCGTACCATGAGGACCTGCTCCTCCCACCAGCCAACGTGTAAACACGCATAGCTGGGGGAGAAACAGGCCCCCATCGCCACGCCCCGAAGTTGTCTGAATATCTCTTTCCCGAAGCTGAAGAAATTGTTGTGCAGACACCAATCCATGAGACCAATAATGACCTTATTATGTTCATAGTGTATGATGGAGCGCTTAGACAGAAAATGTTGAACAGCAGCCATCCCTTGTTGGTGGTCAATGCTTGTATAAAGCGCTTCGACATCCAAGGTGATTAACCACATATCAGAGTCCCATTGTATTCCATCAATTTTACTTAAAAAGTGACTGGTGTCTCGCACAAAGCTGGGTAATTCTTTTACAAAGTCTTGGAGGAAATAGTCAATAAATTCCCCCACTTTCTCCCCCACGCTTCCTATGGCAGATACTATAGGTCTGCCCGGTATGGGAACCACAGCCTTGTGTATTTTAGGTATTAAATACAAAGATGGTAAGATAGGGTGGTCCACACACATAAATTTAGATTCTTCAGAGGATATCAGACCTTCTCGCTTGTATTGCGCCAACATTTTATGCAACTTGTTTTTTGCACCCTCATATTCTTTAGTAGTAGTTTTCATATAGCAGAGGGGATCATCTAATTGTCGTTTAGCTTCACTAATGTAATCTGTTTTGGGCCAGATCACCAAGTTGCCGCCCTTGTCTGATTTCTTGATGACTATCTCAGGATTACTGCCCAATTTTTTCATTAGATTGTCATATGTTCTTTTTTTGTGTATTTCTTTTTTTCGATATTTATTGTTGGATTTAGAATAAAGTTTTTTTATATCGTTGACGACACAATCGTGGAACACATCCACTGCATCCCTGGGCATCATAGGGATGTATTTAGATTTACTCCGAAATGGGCTGAGGCCCGCTCCAATTTGTTGGATAGATATTCTGCGAAGCCTAGTCTGAGTGGCTTCATCAGGGTCCTGGTCAGTTTCATTACCCCCATTCAATAAATCATTGGCATCTAGAAATGTATGCGTATCTGCTGCATTTAATGAAGCAATATCGGCATCATTGGCAGTGACTTCAGAGATTGTTGAGATATTTTCTCGCCTGTCTTTGGTGGATTTAAGAGTGAAATGTTTCTTTAATTTTAGTTTTCTAATAAAACAAAATAAATCCACCCTAGTTGTGGCATAGTTGAAACTCTGAATGGGAGAAAAGTTTAAGCCCAGGGATAAAATATATAAATAAAATTTAAAAAAAATATGACGCATCATGTCGCAAGGAGTTACAGATATGTCTGTATTTCTGACGTATCTGTAGGCGCAAAAATGACGTATTGCTGGAGTGTGTCACAAAAGTGACGCAACTCCATCAATGGGTCATTTCACATGGGCAAGTCTCATTTCAAATGTACCTGCGTCACTCTTATGCCACATACTTCAGTCCCATGGTGCTAGTCTACAAAGGTACAACTGCCAATCAGACACTGGTTACCTGCAAACTCCTAAGCAGAATCACCCGGGCTATAGGACCCCCCCTCGGCCTGGAGCCTCACCCTCCTCTCTCTACGGGAACACCACGGTTCGCCACCCTGGCTGCCTGTTCCGGAAAGGTCATTAGACAGGTCGCTCCCGACTTCTGCCGCCCTGGAGCTGCCTCTACCTGTGAACTTAAGCCCTCAATCACAGCTAGCCTACCAAAGCGTCCCCTCGGCCATTGATCTCCAGACACATTGCCCCACTGGATCCCAAGTCTCGTGTCCTAATGAATCTGCGCTGACTAAAATACCTAATTCAGCCTGTCGCCTGCCCTCTGGGCCACCCACGCTCCAAGCTCTTCACAGCAACTTAATCAGGCTACCCTCACGATGGCCCGGGACCAGCCTCCCCCTCCTCCCCCAGTCCCACTTGCTCACCTCAGACCTCACAGTCGGAACTCCTTCACCATCATCTTCCCCTCCTCCTCTCTACAAAGCTTCGACTCACTTTCAAGCAGAAACTCATCCGCAAACATAAAGAAACCCTAATCATCTACCACTCGACCTCCACAGGACCGATGAAGATGGATCTAATATTCCACACCGAAAGACCCGAATATTGTGTCTCCACGATCAGAACGCGGATGTTCATTGGCAAAACTACCTCCACTCCTCATAGCTGCAAATTAGCCGTGATTCTTCCGCTCAGATCAGTTGGTAGAGGCTACACAACCGTGACTATCTTCACTAATGGCACAGTCCTCATACAAGCCAATAATGATAACCTGGAAGCTTTTGACTCCCTATTTCCCTCACTTAGGTCAGCCCTTCCTACCCCTTCTCACCTCGCCTCAACACCCTCACCGACCACTCCCCTAGTTGACAGAAAAGACCTCGACACGCCCGATCCTCACACAGCCCGCCAGGCTCCCCCTCCCCCGCCATACCTCATCCCCCACGCCCAACCATCCTCCACCAACAGGAAACCCAACTCTCACCCCCTTCCCCTCCCCCAACCTCCTCACCTCCCCCAGCCACAGCCACCGACCACCTCCTACGACAATCACCCCCCAGCCAACAGTCAGTCCACAGCCAACGAGCCTCCCCTCAAGTCTCCCCCAACCCTCAAACCTCCCCTGTCTAATCCTCCTCCTGTCCCTCTTCCTATCCCTCCCATGTCTAAATCTCCCCCAAACCCTCTCCCCACCCCTCCCCCTCCCTCTACCCGGATCCCTATCTCCCAACCCATCCTCTCGAACCATAACACGCTCGGCCCCACTCCTGTTGCCCACAACCCCTCCATTGACTCCATAACAAAGCGGCTCACAGCCCTTGAAAACCAGGTCAACACTATCACCCAAGGCCTAATAGAAATCCTCTTTAACCTCGGTATGGTCTGTAATCCCCTCAAACCCCCTCTCCGAACCCCCCTACTCACCAACGCCAACACCACCCAGGGGCCCACAGAAGCCCTCAGTGCCCAGCCGATCGATTCCTTTCCCAAGGGCCTGGTTTCCAGTCCCCAAAAAATCTGAATCTACTAGAGCCCCATGCACTAGGCCCCTGACCTCAATCTCTTCTCCCACCCTAGCAGGCTCAAAATACCTGACCTCCAGGCCGCTCAGATCAGAAGCTCCTATGTCAGACAGAGAAGCAGTCTTACTAGCCGCTACCTATGACTCTCCCATTTCAGATTCACCTAAATCCAAAATCCAAGTACTCACGGGCCACCGGAAAGATCCACCCACTCTCAAACACAGAGACTACCAGTCCTCACTGCTATACCTAGAGAGGCTAAAGACAAAACCACCAGCAATCAGGAGAAAATCACCAACTGCCTCCTAATCAACTGTAGATCGGCCTCACTACATGCAACGGACTTAGCTGAAGCTATCCTCACACATGACATTGACGTTGCGTTCCTCACTGAGACCTGGCTAAACAAGACATCTCCTCCCTGCCTAGACATGCTGGTACCACCTGGTTTCGCCCTCATCTCCAAAGACAGGATAGAACAACGAGGAGGTGGGGTCGCTATCATCCACAAGGACAACAGGAGCATCACAGAAACTTCCTCCTTCGAGTACGACTCATTTGAATGTCTTTCCGCTATCATCAAGACCAAAGACAACGACTCTCTACTGTGCCATCTACTCTATCACCCCCCGGGCAGAAACAACGAGTTTGGAGAACAACTATCCAACCTGATTGCACAAGACGCTCTCGGCGATTCCAAAAACCTAATTCTTGGTGACCTGAATCTCAGATGGAACGAAACTCATAACCCTCTAATCAGATCGATATCCAGCCTCCTCGCTGACAACAACCTTACTCAACACTGTACTGAGGAAACACATTACAAAGGAGCCATACTGGACGCCATCATTGCACAAAAGAATTCAATCACGGTCAATCACATACTTCCCGCTGACTGGTCAGATCACCATATGATCTTATTTCACATCAATCACTCGATCATCCCGCTTAAACCCCCCCAAGACCCCCCCAAATGGTTGAGAAACCTCTCCCAAGTACCCCAAGACATCCTAGAAGGTCAGCTAAACTCACTTCTTCCAGAAAACTCCCTACACCTTTCGACCAATGATCTCATCGACCACTATAACTCCGAGCTAGTCTCCATTCTCGATAATCTAGCTCCTCTAAAGCTCAAAAGAAGCCGTGCCACCCCATCTAGGACCTGGTTCAATGCGGACCTCAACGCAGAAAGAAGAACCCTGAGAGCCAAAGAAAGAAAGTGGAGAAACAACCCTACAGCCATCCTCCGCTTACAACTAAAAACAGCCCGCAGGAAGTATAACAACCATATCAAAAACAAGAAATCCAGCTTCTTCCGAGAGGCACTAGCCAACTCCAAAAACAGACCTAAGGAGCTCTACAACATAATCAGACATCAAACATCCAAGCCTCTGCCCACACCCCTGCAGGCATCCAAAGAACTATGCGATAACTTTGCCAGCTTCTTCAACAATAAGGTCTTAAAAATCGAACTATCTCTAGACATCACCAACTTACACCTCCAGAAGAGTAACGCGGCTAGCCCACAGGCCCTCCCATCCGGCCCCTCTCCCCTCCTTTGGCTAAGCTTTCGCCCCGTGCAGGAAACTGAGATAATCTCGTTGATCTCGACCTCCAAACCATCAGCACACATCTCAGACCCCATACCTCCCTCACTAATCAAAAAAATGAAGCTCACCTTAGCACCTATCTGGTGCAAAATCATAAACAGCTCCCTACAAAGCGGAGTGGTCCCCGACTGTCTAAAAATGGGACAAGTCACCCCTTTGCTGAAAAAACCCGGTCTTGACTCAACTGACTTGAACAATTTCAGACCGATATCTAACCTTCCTCTGCTCGCTAAAACACTGGAACGCTGCGTACTCCTGCAATTGACGCATCATCTGGACAACATCAATCTCCTGGACCCCCTCCAATCCGGCTTCAGACAAGGCCGCAGCACAGAAACCGCGATGCTGAACATCATAGATGACATTCATGGTTCTCTTGACGCAGACAAGTGCTGGCTCCGCATACTACTTGATCTATCCGCAGCTTTCGACACGGTGGACCATAAGCTCCTCATAAAGACTCTGCAAGTAAGAGCTGGCCTCGGCGAGGTAGTTCTCAAGTGGTTTTCCTCCTTTCTACATAACTGCTCGCAAATAGTAAAAATGAAGAACTTCACCTCCGAAACCCAGCAAGTCAACAAGGGTGTCCCCCAAGGATCAGTACTTTCTCCTCAGCTCTTCAACATCTATATGGAACCGCTCGCCAAACTACTCAGGAATGCCAACATCCACTTCCACCTCTACGCGGATGACACGCAGATCTACCTGGAAACCTCTTCTCTCAATGACATCCACAGACTAAATGCTGTCCTAAATGATGTTCAAGATTGGCTGACAAAGAATCACCTGAAACTCAACCCCGACAAGACCGAAACTCTTCTCATCTCAAACAAAGAAGACAACCCTCAAATCACAGAGTGGCTGAAGTCGATCGATGCTCTTAAAGGTACTCTCACGCTAGCTGATTCCGTAAAATCTCTGGGTTTCTCCCTAGACCCCAAACTAACCTTGACAAACCACATTAAGAACTCTGCAAAAAGTGCATTCTTTAACCTCAGCCTTCCGAACAAAATCAAACCTTTCATCCCTAACAATGACCTTAAACTAGCCACGCAATCTCTAGTTCTATCTAGACTGGACTATGGGAACTCAATCCTAACAGGCATCCCCAAATCGCACCTGGCCCCATTAAAAACAACATTGCATGTGGCAGCGAGAATGATCACAGGATGCAATAAATCTGACCACATCTCCCAAGCACTCAAAGAACTCGAATGGCTCCCGGTGGAAATGCGCAGTACCTTCAGAACGGCCTGCCTAACCCACAAGGCCTTCCATACCGGAAAACCAGAATACCTGGCAAACAAGCTCAAAAAAGCTGGCCAAGCTAGAAATTTGAGAAGCTCTAACTCCCTGCTGCTCATCCTACCAAAAACCAGAAAGAAGAGAACTGCGGACTGCTCCTTCACAGGAAATGCCCCCAAAATATGGAACTCTATCCCCCCGCACATCAGAACCATACCGTCCTATGCGGAATTCAAGAGCCAACTCAAATCCTTGTTCCTTATCCGTTCCCTAGGTCGTGGGTAACCAGGATCAACAATCATCCCCAGAACTTTGTGTTATATCTGTATCCTACTACCAAGAAGTCCTACTGTACGAACTTTTCCTCCTCCCAAATTGTCCTTCGTTGATCGCCTTTATTTGTTACGTGTCTTGTTGTTCACCTTTTCATTCCTTTTACTGTAAAGCGCTCTGCTACCTTCGGGTCTTGTTAGCGCTATAGAAAACTTCTAAATAAATAAAAAATAAAAAAAATGTTATGGTGTTTTAGGATCACACATTGCCCCACCAGCCATGTGTGCCGTATTGGGGCTAATCTCCCTTGACCATTGTAATGTCTTTGTGCCTATCTGTTGGATTGGTCTAAGATTTCCTGTCCGTGCGTTTGTCTGCCGGCTACTTGCCGGCAGACACCCCACCTGTGACCTATCAATCAGTAATCCCTTGCCTAGGTTTCAGAGCTTACCTGACTACGTATTTGATAGTCGGGATTGATGTGAAGTTCACAACAGTACTAAGGACGCATATTTAATTTTCATAAAATAATATATCGTTTTCCATGTTAGCATCCACTTTTTCCATATTAATATTCCTCCCTCTAGTTAATTTCTCAACTACAATATTTAGCTAATTTCTTTTGACAGTTATAGTATTAGGGGCCTGTTCTTTATGTTTGCTTTTGACAACCACTACCTTCCTAGTTACTAGCATTTTTTCCAGTTTGAGGACTTTGTTTTCACAGCAGGGGATCCCCAATTGTACAGAACAACATGAATATAGGAACACAATGAAAACTGCAACAGCGATGTGCACAAACCAGAGATCCATTGGGGGAGCCAGGAGAACCAATTAAAACAAGCATTTACAATGCAATAGGTTTCGCATTTGCGAGAGTTTGAGCTATTGGCATTGTAAATGACAATGCTTTTTATTTATGTGTTTTGAAATGTGCAAGCGAAGTTTATAGTCCATGCTTACGAGAAGCAAGGCTGGCAGTAACTGCGCCTCTTTTACTGCCAGCCTTCTTCTATAAGTACAACGTGTGTATTTACACACCGTTTGCAAGTTTTCAAAACACATAAATAAAAGGCGTTGTCATTTACAATGCCAATAGCTCAAACTCTCGCAAATGCGAGACCTATTGCATTGCAAATGCTTGTTTATCTTTGCGTGTAAAAATTCTTGGTGAAATCTGACAGACACCTCACGATATCCGACTGAAAGAACCTGTACCCAACTATTTATCACAAAATACAAGCTACACCCCTACTGGCCCCCCTCTGCCACATGCATACTCTTTCGCTGAAGCTTTCTGGCCTATATGCTTTGTACATGGTCTTTTCCATTGCCTACATATCATGTCTTTTTCTTCATGCTACATGATGGTAGTCTCAAAGCAATTTTTTTTATAGCTCATTCCTTCTGGCTCTTTAACCTTTTCATTTATTTCATCTAATATTTCACATCGGTCCTGCTATACCAGCAAATTATTTTATGCCCATCGCCTCGTAAGTGTCCTATCTACGCAAATTAGATGTAACATATGCTACCCTTTTTTTTATGGTCAGTTTATTTGACCATTTTCCTACCTTCGATACACCAGAAATAATCAAAGTGCTCCGCTTTGTAGGCGTTTTTTTGGGCGGCCTATTTGTAGTTTCCGTAAGCTGCCGAATTGCCGTCTTGGCCACCGAATCCAAGCCGCTGGACGTGTGGCTGTCACCTGTGTCAGCAGACAGAGACAAGAAATGACTTATGAAACCACTAGGCGACACTGAGACAGAAGAAAAGAAAGCTTAGGTTATGCAATTCCATTGCCTCCTTTCCCTGGGCTGGACTCAGACTGAAGTTCAGAACCCCTAACCCCACAATGCATAAAACTTTGCATGGACTGGGTAATTTCAGCGAATCAAATCAAATCATACTTATAAAGTGCACAGCAACTCGGACGAGTGTCCCAGTGCTATAAGTACAGTAACAGACTCTTGCCACAAGGGAAACACAATCTAAAAAGCATCATTAAAAAGCCAGGTTTTCAAACTGCGTTTATAAGAGTCCACATCCCTAGTCGCACGAAGATGTTGCAACTTGAAAACGTAGCCCTTGGTAAAAACAAAAATGCAGTGGCGGCTGGTGACATTGGAAAGTGGTGAGGCGCAAAAGTGATGGAGGAGTGTCATGTGGCGAGCGAGCGAGCGTGACGTTGATAAGAGGGGTTTGGGGGGGTTCTCTGAAGGGTAGGCTCACACTGACCCTCGGAGCCTGCATTACGCCCCTGCATGTGCGCTCTGCACACCATGAACATGCTGACTAGGAGGGAAGAGTGGCAGTACAAAAGGTATAATGTGCAACAAAGATTTTAAATCTTGATTGCCTAATGAAGATGAATGAGATCCCACGCTGTGAAAGAGCACCAAACCAGCAGGTGACCTCCTGCACACCAGAACATTCAATGCACCAAGATTTAGCCTAGTATGCTTAACGGTTAATCCACTAATCGGGCAACTACATGTTCCAGATTGCCAAACCGTTTTAGTTAAAAGGCCAGAACTGGTCACAAGTTTCAGACACACAACACAAAATCACTTGGTGATTATATGGAATATGTTTCTGCCATCCCATTTCATCACACTGGCTACACTAAATAAATATATCCTGATGGAAAGTAGATTGATGGAGGATCACTTAGTTTGAGGTCTGAAAGGTTTTTGAAAATGAAAGAGTCATTTGAATGCTTGTACAAAGACATTTCTATGTCCTAATAAAGGGCCACAGACAATATTGCTGTCCCAAACTTGTATCCCACATGTATGTTCAGGCACAAAATGTAATGGGAAACACGCATATGCAAAGGACATATGCATGAATATGCATGAGTACACAAGGCTGAATAAATATTTGGCTCAAGTTAAAAAGAAAACATCAGAATTTTCCTGAGAAGGATTCATAAACTCTCTGACTAGGATATAAAATAGCAGCAAACAACATTAGCAGTGAGCAGTGCTGCTTAAGGAGTGCTGTTTAGAAATAAAGAGCAGAGCACAGTAATAGCTCAGCTTGCTTAACCCACCACCATGGCACAACCCATATCGCACATATCAAGCAAATAAACCTGATCACTATGCCCAGTTTCACCAGATCAAAAACAACCCCTGCCCACCCCTTCCAATTCACCCAGCACCCCAGCCTTCTCTCTGCACTGGCGTTCTCAGCCATCCAGACCTATTTCATACCTTCAGTGCGCAACTGACCTCCAGGGTGTCCAGAGACTGCAGGCAGCAGGAAGCTACCCCATCTCATGAGAAGTGCAACTCAGCATTAAAGGTGACGTGCCAATTGTCCCAGTGGGTTCTCAAACACGTACTTGATGAATGCACAGCACCAGTAGAGCAGTACCTTCACTGTGGCAAGACTTGTCTGGAGCGCCAGTCTGAGGCATGTGATTGCCACAGCCTCTAGTATGCCGCAAAAGAGGGCGAGGGGCCAGCTTACCATATCATAATACTGTCAGCTGCTAACGTGACAAACACCTCTCCTCCACCGTGGACGCAGTGCATGATGGCAGCAGCTAAATCCTATCTGCTGCTAGTTTCATATTGCAATAGTTTCATATATACTGCCACTTCATCTACGTGCTTTCATCTTCACACACAAAAGGCAAGGATTTTCTCAGATCCAGTACAGAAAAGCTAAGGCAGGTGATCTTTTAATTAGTTTCAAGCCATTTAGCCCTTTCAACTTTTTTAAGTATTTAGAAAGAATTCGATTTACACAGTTAACGTAGCTTATAAAATGAAACATGGGTTTGATGTTCACTAAATGCAAGTAAGTTTGAAGCTGTGCTCATAGGTTTAAATATGTTTCTATCAGCTATGATAAAATTACACCTAGTAAATTCCTCGGGATATAGCGGCCATTAAGTGTTGCTTCTAGTGTCTGTGTAACAGGCCACCGAGTCCGACCATGCTGGTTTGACACTTCACAGTGAATGTCCTGCAGCTGCGGACCGTGAAAATAGAAAAAGGTGTCAATGTAGTTATTAGAGGACAATCACTCATTTGCATTTGTTTAACTTAATACACGTCATGCTTCTCAGAGCTGTCCTTCACACACCCAAACACACACATACTTGCACAGCACACACATGCTCGCCCCCGGGGGGCTAGTACCCACACCCACTCACTCTCCTCTTAAGCAGGAGTTTGTAACTTAAATTAACCCCCTCTCATAGATTTACATGTACATACGAAATAAGGTCCTGTTAGGGGGACATTTCGAGGTCCGTGTTTTTTTTTCTCCCAGTGCTTAGCACCTGAATTGTTTAGCCTTTTTAAAACCTGGTCTAGGCCACTTCCCTCCGTATCCCCGAATGGCTAAAACACTTGCCTGCCATACTAACTGCCAGTTGTCCTTGGATCCGAGCATGTTGCTTGGTTTTATGAGGTGCACATCATGGACAGCCAGCCTCGTGTTTCCCAAAAATTATTCAGAAAAGGGGGTGGTGATGAACAGAGTGTCTGAATTAAGCAGACCACTCTTACCCAGTCCAAAGATCAGGGCTTGATCCATCACCGTTTTTTAGCTCACTGCACCATCCCAGCTCAGAACTTGGCTATATGCAAATTAGTCTGACCCTGGCCCAGTGCATCATGGGAACAGGGCAGACCAAACTACCAAGCCAATTCTTATACTGCGAAGGAAACAAGCTACCGGGGACCGGTTTCTGGCATTTCAGCCGTCTTCGGCCCGGCTTGCTTGAATCCTGATGGTGCAATGAGCTAGGGACTCACATCTGAGTATACCCTTCCACGCTTATGGTGGACAAAAATTATTCAGAAAAGGGGGTGGTGATGAACAGAGTGTCTGAATTAAGCAGACCACTCTTACCCAGTCCAAAGATCAGGGCTTGATCCATCACCGTTTTTTAGCTCACTGCACCATCCCAGCTCAGAACTTGGCTATATGCAAATTAGTCTGACCCTGGCCCAGTGCATCATGGGAACAGGGCAGACCAAACTACCAAGCCAATTCTTATACTGGGAAGGAAACAAGCTACCGGGGACCGGTTTCTGGCATTTCAGCCGTCTTCGGCCCGGCTTGCTTGAATCCTGATGGTGCAATGAGCTAGGGACTCACATCTGAGTATACCCTTCCACGCTTATGGTGGACAAAAAATATTCAGAAAAGGGGGTGGTGATGAACAGAGTGTCTGAATTAAGCAGACCACTCTTACCCAGTCCAAAGATCAGGGCTTGATCCATCACCGTTTTTTAGCTCACTGCACCATCCCAGCTCAGAACTTGGCTATATGCAAATTAGTCTGACCCTGGCCCAGTGCATCATGGGAACAGGGCAGACCAAACTACCAAGCCAATTCTTATACTGGGAAGGAAACAAGCTACCGGGGACCGGTTTCTGGCATTTCAGCCGTCTTCGGCCCGGCTTGCTTGAATCCTGATGGTGCAATGAGCTAGGGACTCACATCTGAGTATACCCTTCCACGCTTATGGTGGACAAGCAAGCCGGGCCGAAGAAGGCTGAAATGCCAGAAACCGGTCCCCGGTAGCTTGTCTCCTTTCTGGTGAATAATTGGCTTGGTAGTTTAGTCTGCCCTGTTCCCATGATGCACTGGGCCAGGGACAGACTGTTTTGCATATAGTCAGGTTCTGAGCTGGGATGGGGCAGTGAGATAAATAACGGTGATGGATCAAGCCCTGATCTTTGGACTGGGTAAGAGTGGTCTGTTTAACTCAGACACTCTGTTCATCACCACCCCCTTTTCTAAATCGTTTATGGCCACTATAGGTGTGGCAGGGTATACTCAGACATGAGTCCCTTTCTCACTGCTCCACCAGGATTCAAGCAAGCCGGGCCGAAGAAGGCTGAAATGCCAGAAACCGGTCCCCGGTAGCTTGTCTCCTTTCTGGTGAATAATTGGCTTGGTAGTTTAGTCTGCCCTGTTCCCATGATGCACTGGGCCAGGGACAGACTGTTTTGCATATAGCCAGGTTCTGAGCTGGGATGGGGCAGTGAGATAAATAACGGTGATGGATCAAGCCCTGATCTTTGGACTGGGTAAGAGTGGTCTGTTTAACTCAGACACTCTGTTCATCACCACCCCCTTTTCTAAATCGTTTATGGCCACTATAGGTGTGGCAGGGTATACTCAGACATGAGTCCCTTTCTCACTGCTCCATCAGGATTCAAGCAAGCCGGGCCGAAGAAGGCTGAAATGCCAGAAACCGGTCCCCGGTAGCTTGTCTCCTTTCTGGTGAAGAATTGGCTTGGTAGTTTAGTCTGCCCTGTTCCCATGATGCACTGGGCCAGGGACAGACTGTTTTGCATATAGCCAGGTTCTGAGCTGGGATGGGGCAGTGAGATAAATAACGGTGATGGATCAAGCCCTGATCTTTGGACTGGGTAAGAGTGGTCTGTTTAACTCAGACACTCTGTTCATCACCACCCCCTTTTCTAAATCGTCGTGTTTCCCAAAGACCTTTCCCAGCTCTTCCCAGGATGGGGTGGGCCTTAGAGGCTTGTTCTCACCCCACACTGTGACGAGTTAAGAAATGGGAGGGTGGGGTGCAGTAATACACAGTGCACCCTCGCTGATTGACAAGCAGCCTCGGAAACCCAGGGCTTCTGCTTAAAGCGCCCAGGCTGTTTCCAATCAGCGAGGTTGCAGGGCGTCATCCGGGGCAGTGCTGTACAATGTTGGAAAGCCACCGGTGGTCAGGGCTGAAGCCATGTAAGCCATGCAAATCCTGCGATGACCTGCTCATGCGCTCTGGCGCATGTGCCTTTTAAAAGTGTCTAGCTTTGCCTGACCGTCGCGCAAAGCGAGGGTCAAAGGTATAATGAATTACACATACGTAAAAAGAAATACCAGACAGCAACTGAGGCCGATATTGCGGCGGGGCGGAGCCCTGCCGCCCTAATCAAGAAACAGCGCCCCCATGATTCTCTCCCTTTTGGAACTTCAAATCAAACATCATGAAAGTTCACGCAAAATAAGGCAGATGTACCAGATTTAACGTTCTAAACGTGCAATGTCCACTTTAAAGTCTCTAGCTCCAAGAACGAACACTGTGTTTGTATTAAAAACCCCAATTCCATCAGTCTATGATGACTAGTTCAGCCACAACACATAGGGGATAAGATGTCCTAAGCTCACAGTGAACTTTTGTGTTAAAGAAAAAGAAAACACTGGCTCCACATCAATGTGCTGAGGTTAAAGCAGAAATAAACTTCCTTTTAGAAAGAACCTGATCCTCTCTGCTACTCAGACATTTTTTCTTCTGTCACTTCAAGTAAAAACAAGTCAGGTCCCGGCCCGGCAGCCAATCACAGCGCAGCCCGGGAATGACGTCACGGGGGTGTCCCGGCCGGCAGATTCGGGGGCGTATTTTTCGCGCTCTCCCCTTCCCATTGGCTGGAAGGTAAAATTCCAGCCAATGGGAAGAGGAGAGGGCGGTACTTAAAAAAAGACACAGAAACGCCCCCGAATCGCGTTTTCACGGGAAAGCGTGATTGACAGCCTCTGTCTCCCAATGGCTAGCGTCCATTTATGGAGCTAGCCAATGGGAAACAGAGGCGGTCCGAACATCCATACTGTTGACAAAAGTTTTCGATCTGGGCGGGGCACTGCGTGCCCTCGCCAGGTCGAAACCTAAAAACCACTCCTGCTCAGTGGCACCCTCCAACTCACGCATGTCTCTTTGTAAATAGTGCAATACTTAGATGGCAAGTGTCAATGTTCCTTTGTCCATGTCATTCCCTGGGATGAACGTGCAGTAGGATGCACTAATCTTGGCACATACCCCTTCCTCCATTGCAGTCATTATGTCTAATACATATCAGTGCAGCATCACCATGAGGCATCTCCCACCTGATTATTTGAAGCCAGTGAGCATTAGCGTTTGTCTGCAGGCTAAAGAATGGTATAGATCCTCCTGCCGATATTTGTGTGTCTGTGAACAGTCTGAAATCTTCTGGATTGTCTTTGAACTGGGCCCAGCCAAAATATTCTGTGGCTCTCTTTTCACAAGGTTGACACAGCGAAATTGGCTTTTTTCTTAATAGGTGCTGATACAAGACCAATAGTTCTTCTCTGGTAATGACCAGCGTTTGGGTGTGTATGGTTACCAAGAAACAGAGTCAGCGCCATCCGGGGCAAGCTGGGTATAGGTAAACTCGCTGCACTGCCAGTCATAATCCATCATCGTGGAGGTGCCCCATTGCATATTCAGAATTGGCATAATCACACCGCTATTGGCATTTGTGCCCGTTGGAAACGTTCCCTTACCTCTGAAACATAAGTAGTACAGTGTAAGTTTCCCTACTATTAGGGGTTGCCCTTTGCCTTCTAGCCAAGTGTATCCGCCCACTTCAGTGTCCCATATTGCCTGACATGGGGTGGTCATGCTCTCATTTAACGCTCCCCCATGTGACTCATTCCCTTTTTAATACTCGAGCTGGACGGCCCTGCATAGAAACTCCATGTCAGGGGACCACTTGTTGTTAATGAAGACTGCCCCAGATATGCCAAGCGCCACCCTCGGTCCACAAAGGGATGCAGCAGCAGATGTGTTTGTGCCATTGAATTGGGGGTTTTCCTACCTCCAAGATTCCCTTCTCTGGGAAGTCCCGACCCAAACAGTATCCTCCTCTATGGTGCCCTGTTTACGCATCCTGCCCAGCTCGGATTGGATATCATTAGGTTCAGTGAAGAGGTATAACGCAGTTGGGTTTGTTTCATATCAGGTCAAATTTACTACTACTCTGTACGGTTCTACCTTGTCGTATTGGATCTTGTCCCTTATTTTGCACAGGTATAGGTGAATAAAGCCTTATGCTTTCTCGGGGGCTGACTCTTGGGATAGGTAAAGTCTGGCTGGGCCTACTGTATGCAGAGTCAATGACCTTGCTGATGTTTGGGAGCCAACAGCGGTAATGTGCTGGTACCATGTGCTGTGCATGATGGTGCTGTGTAGTGCATGTGGGATGCTAGCATTCTGCTTAGTATAATTGTAGGTGACATGGGAGAGATCCCTACGCAAGCGCTGCAGTAGCTATTGAATAAACTCCTTTTTACTCTGCCGTTCCTCAGTAGTGAATAAGTGTGGTATCACCCATAGTAGACAGAGGGTACATAACAATGCAATAATACATAACTTTTCATTTGACATGGCAGGTCTTGGTATGGTTCCCCAGGGATGCATCTGTGTTTCTCCAGTGGCTGCAGTTTCACTTACACGTTCAAACAAAAAGTTTGCAGTGTTAGTTCATAATTTCGAATGTATGCTTCTTGTCTGGGCTAGGATTTTGATATAGCAGTTAGGTTTTGGTGCACTTGAAGCTTCTGTGGTTGACCTGTTTGGATAAGAAATTGGTTCATGTTAGTCACCCTAAGGAAGGCCCAAGGTACCCCTGTGGGCAGGGTGCAGTGTATATGAAAGGTAGGACATGCCCTGATGTGTGTGGCATGTCCTGATAGTGAAATACTGCCAATTTTGTTTTTTTACTATTGTAAGGCTATCCGTCCCATACGAAAGAATGGGGACTTTGCTTATAACATATTATAAAGCATAACTATCCATGGGAACAAGATAGGAAAATCAAGTTTGATATGCTTGAACTCAGAATGTTAAGATGCATCTTTTAGTGAGGTTGATTTTTACAATCTGGGTTTGAAAATAAAATTTTGAGAAAGTAGGTATTTTCTTGCCAAACCAGCCAGTGTGCCTCTGCTAGGTTGTGTATTGACTGTCTGGCTCTGGAGTGACATGGGCTGGGGATGTGCATTCTGTTCAGATCGCCACTTGGGGAGGTTAGGTGTGTCCAGCCTTTCCAGGGTGATTCAGGGCTGGGCTGAATAGACCTGGTCTACATTCAGAGTAGGGGGAAGAGATTTCTTTCACACCTGAATAGGCATGGTCTGCCTTAGACAATGCTGTCTCTACCTCCTTACAGGAAGCTGTACCAGAGAGGACAGAACTGGTTTTGGCTGGGCAAAGAGCTTCTCTGCCACAGATAACAAATGATTTTGTATTATAAAAAGAGGGGCCCAGACCCCAGACTTTTAGATCACGTCTGGAAATAAAGAGGAACCCTTGCCAAGGAGAAAAGCTGGAGAAACTGAAGAGGAATACTGCCCCTGTGCTGTTTGCTGTCTGGGGTTGGTCTGCAATGGCTACTTTCTGCCAATGATAGGAGAAGGACTTTGCTGCGTGCTGTGTCCCCTACTTGAGGCAGATCTCCAAGGGCTTGAAAGAGAGCTTGCCTCCTGTTCTGAAGTCTCGGGGACACAACTCTTCACCCCCAGTCACCCTGAACTCCTTTGATGGGAGTTCTAATCTGCTGAGAGGTGCCTGTCGGTCTTCTGGATATCTGGAGGTTGTTTTGGGACTGGAAACTGCATGAACTGTGAACATCGCATTGCCTGTTTCTGACGCATCGCAGTAGTGCGAGAAGAATCTTTCCGGCACATCGCCTCTGCGGACAAATCGACGCAGCTCCTGCTCGCGCCTGGAAAGTCTGCTGTGCGACTAATCCTGTGCACAGATCTCCGGCGTCCAAGATCACTGCACCAATTTTGATGCAGGCCTGGGTGGAGAAGAACCAGTGCAGCACACTGGAACGTCACGCATTGCGTTGAAGCGTCAAGTCTGTCGCATCATTAGGGGGACGCAGTAAGAAACTGAAGCATTACCTCACCACGCAATAAGAAACCGATGCATCACCTTTTATCCACTAAGGAACAGACAAATCACCTCCCCTGCACAGCAGTAAAGAACCGACCCATCACCTCCACCGGACCAAGGAACTGATGCATCACCTTCCCTGAGTGTAAGAAACCGAGGTATTACCTTCCCTGCAACCCTTTTTGCTTGCACGCATCCAAGGTACTTTGTGCAAAAGTGTTGCATTGCACATTTGCTTGGAACAAAACAGTTTCTACCTTTTTAAAAATCACATTTTAGTACTGTATTGTGGATTTTTGTTGTTTTGTTCTTGTTTTGATCTAGATAAAAATTACCTATTTTTCTAAACTGGTGTGGCGTCCATTTGTAGTGTTTTCACTGTGTTACTGTATGTGTTCACAAATGCTTTACACACTGCCTCTGAGATAAGCCTGTCGGCTCGTGCCAAGCTACCAAGGGGGTGAGCAGGGGTTATTTTAGATGTTTATCCCCACTACCCTGACTAGAAGCAAGGGTCCCTATTTGGACTAAGGTACCTACCTCTGCCAAGTAGGGACCCCTATTTATAACAATACCAAAACAAGTGGCTACCACTTTCTTGATTTGGTGACTGATGGATTGCTCATTATCCAGCCAAACTCCCAAGGTATTAACCATGGGGGTAGGGCTGGAAATATTAACCATAACCTTTGGCCACAGATGAGAGCCCCAAAGATGGGGAAGGTTGCCCACCAACAGCACCTTGGTTTTGTCCCTGTTTAACTTAAGGGAGCTGGCATTCATCCAAGAAGAGATTTGCGTAAAACAGCTATTCAATCCCTCAGCACTGTTGTTTTCTTGGGCGGATAAGGACACCGCAATCTGAGTATCATCAACATATGAAAGAATTGAAAGATTATACCTTTCTGTAATGTCTGCCAATGTTCTTACATAAAGATTAAACAAGTTGGGGCTTAAAATGGAGGCTTGAGGGACTCCAAATGTAAGAGGGTGCGGCTTGGAGCAATGCTGATGAGAGTTGACCTGAAAAACCTGGTCCTGCAAATAAGATGTCAACCAGGCCAAAGCTGTGCCCTGCACACCCATGGCCTTTAGTCTTTGAATCAGGGTGGCATGGTTCACCATATCAAAGGCTGCACAGAAGTCCATAAGGATAAAAGCAGCAGTACCTCCATTAGACAGTTGGTACCTAAGATAGTCCATCACCGCTAAAAGCGCTGTTTCTTTACAATGTCCTGCTCTGTTACCAGATTGCAAATGGTAGAGCAGGTCATTGTACTCTGTGAACGGCATAAGCTGTTTGTTCACATGCTTTTCCAACACCTTGGATAGAATAGGTAATAAAGAGATCGGTCTGTAATTTGACCAAGTGTGAGAGTGCAGGTTAGGTTTCTTCAATAGGGACTTGACAATTGCATGTTTCCCTAGCTTTGGAACCACACCTTGGGAAAAAGAGATGTTTAAGAACTGGGTGAGTAGGTCCAATGGTTGAGATTCCAGTTTATAAAAACTGAGGGAGGGCATGAGTCAAGAGGTGACCCTGACTTTATAGTGGACAGAAGACAGAAATGTGTTTGCTAGTCCATAGGCTGGAAGGTACTAAGTACAAATGGCTCGGATGGCCAGTCAGTTTGATGGACATATTTTGGTGTGGGGTAAAAGACGCCTGGATATCTGTTTGTTTTGTAAAGAAAGAAGCTAATTCCTCACACTGGAATTGAGGGAGAGAAACCGCCTAGGTTATATTTGTAGGGTCCGCAAGTGTTTTTACCACTTGGAGAAGAGTTTTTGGACAGTTTTGAGTTGCACTAACTTTGTCCCAAAAAAAAGATGCTCTAGCTGCTCTTCAATTTTTATGGTACTGTTTTAAAGCCATCTTATAATTTGTTTTATTCAATTCACATAGCATTTGGTATTCACCGAAGGCACCTACTCATTTTGGTATTCACAAAAGGCACTTACTCATTTCGGTATTCACAGAAGTTAGGAGTCCTAACTTTCTACTCCTAAACTGAGAAAAATCCTAACTTTAAGACTTTCGGTATTCACAGAAGGCATTTAGGAGTCCTAAAGTTAGGACTCATACCTTCTGTGAATACCGAAATGAGTAAGTGCTTTCTGTGAATTCCAAAATGGTAGTAAGTTTAGGATTTTGTCTTAAGTTAGTTCTGTGAATCGGGCCCAGTAAGATTTATGCCAGGGGGGCGGGGTCTCGCCGAACAGCAAGATGGATGTTCGCTGAGAGGGCTTTGCTGGCCATAACACATTCCTTTAAAAATCCTGCATATTGAAGAGCCAGAGGTACCTGTCATCCGCAGGGATTTAACAGCGAGTGGGTTGTGCACCGGTGGAGCGGAAGTCTGGGTTCAAAGGCCCAGCTGAGCTGATAGGAAGTTGCAGTACGCTTGTGTGATCACTGCTCCTTTATTTGGAGTTTGAACCACACTCGCCAAGTGGGAAGTGGGTCTCTCTCTGGCGGCTTACTAAATTGTAGATCCATTAGCAAACATAACATTGAAATTCCGGAGCTGCTCGTAGATGCTAAGCTCGACCTCCTGTTCCTCACTGAGACCTGGCTGGGAGCTAACTCTGATCCAGATATCAAAGAGGCACTCCCCCCCGGTTACACCAAAACTAGAATTGACAAAGAAATTGGTAGAGGAGGAGGGATAGCAGTGATCATGAGGGCTCCACTGGAATGCACCATGGAATCAATTTCGGTGTGTGATAGTGAGGCTGGCCGGTTCACACTGAAGTTAGGCTCGAATATTTCGGTGACTGGTATCCTGATCTATAGGCCTTCAGACCCTCAGGTCATGTTCGACCGAGTCTGCTTGAGAGCATTGCCCAGGTTAGACTGCGTTTAAAAAGAAATATCCTTCCTTGCTAGTTCGACTGTACCAAGCAAGGGCTCTGTGGAAGAGTGCAATCGGGTGGCAAATTACTTTTCACAGAAGGTGAGGAATATCTACTCATCCTTCTCAGGAGATCTAACTAGTGGGGCTGATTTTGAAGAACAGCTGGGAGAGAGTAAGGCAGGGTTGAGATTGAACAACTTCACGGTCCCTAAGGAGTATATGCCTTAGTGTAAAATCCGGCTCTCCCAGAGATCCTGCTCCACCTAAAGTGATGGGGGAAAGCTTGGATATCCTTAAACCGTTTATCAGACATGTGTTAGATACCTCATTTACCTTACACATGCTGCCAGTTAATTGGAAACAAGCTATTGTTTTGCCAATTCTGAAGAAACCGAATGTGAGTCATGATACACTAGAAAATCTGCGACCTATCTCGCTTCTGCCATTTCTGGCTAAGGTAGCAGAGAAGGTGGCTAATCAACAACTTATGACTCATTTGGAAGACGCCAGTCTCCTACACCCCTCACAATCGGGTTTTCGGGCGGGCCATTCTATGGAAACTGCCCTACTACGGCCACGGAAACCATCAGACAGGGAGCCGATGCAGGACACACCATGGCACTGATTATGTTAGACCTCAGTGCAGCGTTCGACACTGTGGCACATTACACCTTGCTACAGTGTCTGAACAGAGGCGGTGTCTCGGGTCCGGCCCTTAGGTGGCTCAAATCTTTTTTAGTAGAGCGCAGTTTACAGGTCAGACAAGGTCCACACTACTCCAATGATATCAAACTGGAGCAGGGAGTACCCCAGGGCTGTGCCTTTAGCCCCACCCTGTTCAATCTATACATGTCTCCTTTGGCGGAGATTGTACAGGCTTTTGGAGTAGATGTTGTTTCCTATGCTGACGATACCCAGCTGTTGATTCCCTATCCCAGGCACCAAAAGTTGTGGCATCCAATTTCAGAGCATGCATGCAGGAGCTTGCTTCCTGGATGGATAAGAACTGCCTAAAATTGAACGGCAGCAAGACCGAGGTACTGGTGGTGAGTGGTGACACCTCAAGCTAGACCTCGAATGGTGGCCTCCGAGTCTGGGCCCTACCCCTACACCTTGTACTGAGGTAAAAGATCTGGGGATTTGGGTGGACTCCACTCTCTCCTATGACGGACATATCCGACGCTGAGTTGGGAAATGTTTTGGAGTATTAAAAAAATTGCGGAAAACATTGGATCTCCTCCCATTAGAGGCTAGGAAGACGATGATACATGCTCTCATTACATCTCGTCTTGACTACGGGAACATACTCTATCTGGGAGCCACGGCTAAGGGCCTAGGGAGGTTACAGGTTCTGCAGAATGCTGCCGCACGGCTGGCTCTTATGCAGCCCAGGAGGGCGGCTTCAAAAAAATCCCTTGACTCATTGCACTGGCTCCCAGTCAAGAAAAGAGTTCTGTTTAAGACGCTACTTTCCTATCATCGTATCTCTTAGAACGCGGGCCCGGCATATTGGAGAACCTGATTACCAGGTATGTTCCAAGAAGGTCTCTCAGATCCAGCGGGACTGGCCAATTGGTAGTCCCAAAGGTAAAGAAGGCGAAAATGGGAGGTCGCTCTTTCCGAGTCCTGGCAGCTCAGAACTGGAATAAACTCCCTTTATCACCCTCGGCTAGAAAGCTCGGAAGCTAAATTTAGAAAGCTGCTTAAAACTGCTGCTTCACTGCATAGTACACCTGGCCCGCTGATGCTTGTCTGCCCTTCCTCTCACTTAGCGTGGGGACACGCCGAGATGGCGTAACCATGCGCTTTATACATTTCTTTATTATTATTTATTAATATTATAGGATCCGGAGGACTGGCCTGGCCGAGACGCTGTAATGTAATGTAATGTATAGGCATTTATATAGCGCACTACTTACCCGGTCCCAAGGCGCTTCGACCGCTGCGAAACCCTTCCTGGCTTCCCTGAGAGATGGTCCCTTAATGGGTATCTCCAGGGTGAGACCAGGCATCCCCGGCGGTCTCGTGGGGCCGTTAGTGAAGATGAGGCAAGCTAATGCCCAGAGTTGCCGAGTGTGATCTCTGATCAGAGTGGGCACCGAGGCGAGAGAATTATCGAGTCCACTGATCCTGGTCCAGAAACCTGCCGCTCCGGGAATCGAACCCTGGTCCCGGGCCGTCCTCTGCTCTCGGGTCTGCCGCCTCTAACCGGTGAGCCACACTACTTCACTGTGAGATGCTGATGGGGCAGCGGGAGGAGACTAGGCCCTGAAGACGGGAGAGGCCACAGACTTGCAAGAGGGATGTGAAATTGAAATATAGGAGGGCAGCTGGAGATGTGTATATGGCTCTGCGCTGCACATGAGCTAAACACGCTTCCTCCATTCCCCATCGGTCCAGCTGTGTTCCTGCGGTGGATCCCAGGCCGTTGCCCGCATCAGACGCTGAGCCTGACACGGCACAGTCCCAAAGGGGACAGGAAGAAGGGTGCTCCTGGTAGCTTGAGGTGAGTCAGGGCCTCAGCTCCCTCCGGTGGGATTAGTGGGAACGAAAGAACTGCAGGGCACCGACACTGTGCTTCCTCAGCGAGACGCAAGAGGAATCAATCCCTACCACGGACACTCAGCGGTGAGTGCAAGGCTTTGCTACGAGTGGGAGCTTGTGCTGGAGGGATCCAGGCCTGACTGCATTTCTCCTGTCCTCTGCGATATCCCGATGACTTGGGGAGGGCCTGAAGGAAGGACTGGCACTGGCCCGGCGAAGCTGAGTGGAGAGTGCGCAGAGGAGAATGCATACGCCTGCAAGGCGATCGGCAAAGTACACCATCCGTGAGCAACTCCCGTCTTCCTGGTGTGTGAAGACACAAGTGTCAGAGAGTAATAATCTATAGGTGGGAGCCTGAATACGTGCACGGTCAAGAAAGGAGGTGCTGCGACACACATATACAGGAAGTGTGAATCCTCTGTTAGGAATTAGGCAGTCTTTTCTCACTCAGTTCTATTGTGTGGTTGTCTGAATGCTCCGGTGTCCTCTTTCTGTGTTTACCCTTTGGTAGCCTCCGCCCCCTTCCTCCTCTCACTCCTCAAAACTAGGTGCACGTGCCGGAGATCGGGGCTTGGTTTCTTTCCTTGTTGGAGATTTCTTCGGTGTTCTGAGAGCCAGCTGTGGGGATTTCGTCCCGTGGGGCGCGTTCTTACCTTCCTGGCGTGGTCGGCGTAGAGAGCTGATCTGTGCGGAACGAGGCTTCGTTTCCGCGCTCCGGCCATCTGGAGCCTGCTTCCCCCTTTGCGCATCTGGAGTGCAACGAGAGGATATCGCTGCATTTAGAAGTTTTGGACTTCTTGGGACGTTTCGCTTGGCAAGATTGGGCACTTTTGGGAGCTCTTCCGTGTTTTTCGAGAGTGCTAAGACGGTATGGATTTCCGGGTTATTAAGTACCCGTTCCACATCGTTTAGCTACAGCTGGGATATTTTTTAAGAAGCGTTTTTGCTTCTAGCGTTATTGAGAACGCGTTATAGGTTTTGTGGCCACATTTAGAGATAGTTTTCCTGCATTATCGGCTGAATTGCAGGCATTCCTTATCTAGGGGTTTTTTAAGTCAGACTTATGACTTTTTTCCCCTAAGTTGATTTAAAAGCTCGCCTCTGGGAGTTGGTGTTCTTATGCATTTGGAACTTCGCTTCACACATCTCCCTTAAGGACGCACCGTCTATGTCACACAGGTAAGGGGAAGAAGGGGATGTGTTGGGCAGTATTAAGGGTAGTGGAGGGGGATACAGGTATGAGGACACTGGGATTGTGAGTAACCTCGTGTGCTTTTTTCTGTGTCTTTTCTTGTTCATGCTGCAGGTTAGAAGACTTGTCCTAAACTCCTGTGCTGGGAGCATCTAGCTGTGACATAGAAAGAGCTTGGGCTTTTCTCTTTCTTTGTTTTGTTTTTCCTACCTTCTTCCTTTGTTCGGTCCGCTGCCACGCGGTTTATCAAGGGCGTGAGGCGGTCCGAATAGGGGTAGAGGCGTGGGGCCATCCTCGCTTCCGTGGTGTGGGTCCAGTTGGGGAGAAATCCGACAGAAAACCAAGCCCACGAACTTTACGCCACCTGAGCGAGAATGGATGAGGATGGGAACGCTTTAGAGGAGAGGGCCCCTACAATGCAGGAATTGATGGGGGCAGTTAATGCTCTTCAACTTAAAGTGCAGGAACTACAACAGGAGAATCAAGGGTTGCGACAGGAAATGAGTGTAGGTAAAAGTAAGGATCCAGTGTGGGGAATGGGAAAACCCTCCGTAGTTCAGCCTGCCACTTTCCACTTCGATAGAGGTGCGAGTGCCGGTACTAGTAATCCCCCTTTGACTGTGAATGTTACTACTCCTACTCCTGTCCCCTTGGCCGTCCCGGAGAGATTTTCTGGAGACTCTAGTAAATATAGTGTCTTCATGAATCAGTGTCATTTACACTTCATGTGTCGTCCTGCTTCATTCCCAAACGACACCTCTAAAGTGGCGTTTGTCATTTCTTATTTGGCAGGGACTGCTGCCTCTTGGGCTGTTCCTTTGGTGGACAATGATGATCCGGTCCTGTATAATTATAGAGCTTTCAAGGAGCAGATGCGTTGTTTGTTTGCGAAACATGCGTTTATGCAGGCCACTGATGCTGAGTTGTTAAAATTGAGACAGGGGAAACAGGATTTATTGACCTATGTGTCTACATTTAACCGTTTGATATCTGAGACCCATTGGCCCGTGGATAAAAGAACCTCTTTGTTCTATCAAGGGTTGTCAGAAGACTTGAAGGATGTTGTTTCACAGGTGGTGAATCCCCCGGAGGACTGTGGGGAGTTTATTGATCTCGTAGTAAAATTAAACCATCGTCTATTGGAAAGGAGAGGTGAGAAAAGCCGCTTTCAATTGACCAGAGTAGTTCCCATTAGAACTGAAGCTAAGAGTACCGGAGACGGTCGATCACATGCTGAACCTATGGAGATAGGGGGAGTTAGAGGTCCGCTGTCAGCCGATGAAAAGAGTAGAAGACGTTCCCAGAATCTGTGTCTGTATTGTGGGCAAGGTGGCCATTATGCCCGGGATTGTTCTGTTAAACCGTCATCAATTCCTTCTAAGAAAGTGGTAGCTTGTGTACAACCTCCAGAGGAATCTGCGATAGACAAATTAAATCCATCCTATCAGATTACAGGGATAGTAAAAAGAGTTCCTAAACATTTTATGATAACCGTCTGCTTGGTTATATCCAACAGTCATAGGGCTCCTGTCTCCGCATTATTGGACTCGGGTGCCACAGGCAATTTCATGGATATTCGGTTGGCTGAACAATTAAAGGTGCCTTGGATCCTGAAGGACCAACCCGAACCTGTGAGGGCCATAGATGGCACTGAGCTGTCTTCTGGCACTATTACTAAACAGACGGAACCCTTGTGTATGATATGTGACAATGGCCATTCTGAATATCTCGGATTTGATTTGATTGATGCCCCTTCTTTTGGAGTTGTCTTGGGGGTGCCTTGGTTGCAGTCACACAATCCTAGGATAGATTGGTTTCGAAGAACAGTGACGCTTGATTCGGTCTATTGTTTGAAAGGTTGTTACAAGGTAGCTACCGATTGGGTGACTCCTTTAACCTGTGCTGTGGGTGATGGATTGAGGTGTGATGTGCAAAAGATACCAGAGGCTTATGTAGAGTTTGCCGAGGTGTTTGACAAAGGACGGGCAAGGGATTTGCCTCCACATCGTTCATTCGATTGTAGAATAGATTTGGTTCCCGGGGCTACTCTGCCATGTTGTCGCATCTATGCCTTGTCCGAACCAGAAGAACGTCATTTGAAGGAGTACATAGATGAGATGTTAGCCAAGGGATTTATTCGTCCTTCTTCCTCTCCGGCCTCCTCAGCTATCTTTTTCATCCCTAAACGTGAGGGTGGCCTCCGTGCTTGTGTAGATTATAGGGCGCTCAACAAGGGGACTATTAAGAACAAGTATCCTCTTCCCTTGATCCCGGTGTTGTTAGATCAGCTGAAGCATGCGACGGTTTTTACAAAATTGGATCTCCGAGGGGCATACCATCTCATACAAGTCCGTGAAGGCGATGAATGGAAAACTGCCTTCCGGACTAAGTTCGGTCTGTATGAGTATTGTGTTATGCCCTTCGGTTTATGTAATGCTCCGGCTGCTTTTCAGTTCTTCATCAATGAAGTTCTAAGGGATTATTTGGATTTGAGCGTGATAGTCTATATCGATGATATATTGATTTTTTCCCGTTGTGAGAAAGAACATGTGATTCACGTGCGCCAGGTTTTACAGACCTTGAAAGATCACCAGTTGTATGTGAGGCCTGAGAAATGCAGTTTCCATACCGACAAAGTGGAATTTTTGGGATTTCTGGTATCTGCTGAGGGTATCAGAATGGATCCCCGCAAGATCGAGGCTATTACTTCTTGGCCACCCCCTAAATGTGTAAAAGAGGTACAGGTGTTGCTTGGGTTCGCTAATTTCTATCGGCGGTTTATTTCCCATTTCTCTGCGATTGTTGCCCCCATGACGGTTTTATTGAGAAAGGGAGTTCCTTTTGTGTGGTCTTATGTGGCGCAAATGTCGTTAGATCAATTGATCGAAAGGTTCACTTCAGCCCCTGTACTTGTCCATCCTGACCCAGCCTTGCCCTTTTTTGTTGAAGCGGATGCTTCTTTGGGTGCAGTGGGGGGCGTCTTGTCACAGCGAGATGTAGAGACGGGGTTTATGCATCCTGTAGCTTTTTTTTCTAAGACCTTGTTACCCGCCGAAAGAAACTATACGGTGGCAGAACGGGAATTGTTGGCCATTAAACTCTCTTTTGAGGAGTGGAGACACCATTTGTGGGGGGCTCGCCATACCATTACCATTTACACGGACCATAAGAACCTCGAATTCTTTCGGTCTGCGCGGGCGTTGACTCCTAGGCAGATGAGGTGGGTTTCATTTTTTAATGAATACGATTTCATGATTACGTATCGGCCTGCCGCTCAACAATTGAAATCAGATGCCTTGTCTAGAATACATGTGAAACAGAATGAGTGGGGAACTGATAAGGACCTGGGGTCTTTCATTGCGCCTGAGAAAGTTGTAGGCAGTGTTACTTTGGATGACTTTTTGGATTCAGTCAAAGACAAGTTGAAAGGCATGGACTTGACCCCTTGGATTTCTCTTCCTTCCTTTTCCATTCGAGAAGGATTGTTGTATCACGGCCCACAGTTGTTCATTCCTCCTGTGTTGCAGGATACCGTGTTACGATGGTGTCATTCTTCGGCTTTAGTAGGTCATCCCGGAATCAATAAAACTAGAGAGTTCTGTTTACGTTGGTTTTGGTGGGAATCACTACCTCAGGATGTTCAACAATTTGTGGCTTCATGTCCTGTGTGTGCTGTGAGTAAACCATCCCACTCCAGTCCTTCTGGCTTGTTACATCCTTTACCAGTTCCCCCTGCACCTTGGCATACAATTAGTATGGATTTCGTTACAGACTTACCTGAGGTGGCAGGGTGTACCGTGATTTTTGTTGTGGTTGATTCCTTCACAAAAATGGCCCACTTCATCCCCTTACCTAAGTTGCCTACTGCGAGAGAAATGGCTCTAGTCTTTGTGTCTTCAATAGTAAGACTTCACGGTTTACCGTCTGCCATCGTGTCCGATAGGGGAGCGCAGTTTGTTTCCCGTTTCTGGACGGAGTTGTGTGAAGCTTTGCATATGAAGATCTGCTTATCTTCGGCTTATCATCCCCAGACTGATGGCCAGACTGAGAGGATCAACCAAACGATGGAACAGTATCTACGTTGTTTGTTGACCTCTTTGACATGTAATTGGGTGGTAGCTCTTCCTCTTGCAGAATTCGCATATAACAACAGCGTTCATTCCGCAGTAGGGATGTCCCCCTTTTACTGTTCTATGGGTTTCCATCCCAAGGCCATCCCTATCCAACCTACAGGTCTAGTGCCTGCGGTCGATTCCTTAGGAATAGCTTTGGGTAGGATTTGGGGCATAGCTCAGGAACATCTGAAGAAGGCAAAAGAAGATATGAAAAGGCATGCCGACAAACACCGGGTACCTTCCCCCTCCTATGTAGTGGGAGACAGGGTGTGGTTGTCAACAAAGAACTTGAGATTGGAAGGGTCCCGGAAATTGCAACCAAGATATGTGGGTCCTTTTTCTATAGAGAGAGTGATTAATCCTGTGGCTATGAGGTTGGAGTTGCCTGACGAATATGGTATGCATCCGGTATTTCACACATCATTGTTGAAGCCTTATAAACACTCAGATCAGACCTTGCCCCCACCCCCTTCAGTGCTAGTGGATGGTGAGGAGGAGTACGAGGTTAATGCCATTCTCGATGCTAGGAGAAAAAAGGGGAAGTTGATGTACCTGATTGATTGGAAGGGGTATCCTCCTGAGGAAAGGTCCTGGGAACCAGCTGCAGGAGTCCATGCCCCCCGTTTGATCAGATTATTCCATCTCCGTCACCCGACTAAACCCCGTCCGGTTGGGAGGCCTTTGAGGGGAGGTACTGTTAGGAATTAGGCAGTCTTTTCTCACTCAGTTCTATTGTGTGGTTGTCTGAATGCTCCGGTGTCCTCTTTCTGTGTTTACCCTTTGGTAGCCTCCGCCCCCTTCCTCCTCTCACTCCTCAAAACTAGGTGCCCGTGCCGGAGATCGGGGCTTGGTTTCTTTCCTTGTTGGAGATTTCTTCGGTGTTCTGAGAGCCAGCTGTGGGGATTTCGTCCCGTGGGGCGCGTTCTTACCTTCCTGGCGTGGTCGGCGTAGAGAGCTGATCTGTGCGGAACGAGGCTTCGTTTCCGCGCTCCGGCCATCTGGAGCCTGCTTCCCCCTTTGCGCGTCTGGAGTGCAACGAGAGGATATCGCTGCATTTAGAAGTTTTGGACTTCTTGGGACGTTTCGCTTGGCAAGATTGGGCACTTTTGGGAGCTCTTCCGTGTTTTTCGAGAGTGCTAAGACGGTATGGATTTCCGGGTTATTAAGTACCCGTTCCACATCGTTTAGCTACAGCTGGGATATTTTTTAAGAAGCGTTTTTGCTTCTAGCGTTATTGAGAACGCGTTATAGTTTTTGTGGCCACATTTAGAGATAGTTTTCCTGCATTATCGGCTGAATTGCAGGCATTCCTTATCTAGGGGTTTTTTAAGTCAGACTTATGACTTTTTTCCCCTAAGTTGATTTAAAAGCTCGCCTCTGGGAGTTGGTGTTCTTATGCATTTGGAACTTCGCTTCACACATCTCCCTTAAGGACGCACCGTCTATGTCACACAGGTAAGGGGAAGAAGGGGATGTGTTGGGCAGTATTAAGGGTAGTGGAGGGGGATACAGGTATGAGGACACTGGGATTGTGAGTAACCTCGTGTGCTTTTTTCTGTGTCTTTTCTTGTTCATGCTGCAGGTTAGAAGACTTGTCCTAAACTCCTGTGCTGGGAGCATCTAGCTGTGACATAGAAAGAGCTTGGGCTTTTCTCTTTCTTTGTTTTGTTTTTCCTACCTTCTTCCTTTGTTCGGTCCGCTGCCACGCGGTTTATCAAGGGCGTGAGGCGGTCCGAATAGGGGTAGAGGCGTGGGGCCATCCTCGCTTCCGTGGTGTGGGTCCAGTTGGGGAGAAATCCGACATCCTCCACCAGTCCCATAGCCCTGCTGGTCCTGGGGCTACCCCATCTAGCAACATAGGGAAAAATGATGCCAAACAGTCCATACTATCTTTTGAAAACAAAAGGCTCACAACATGCATGGATGTGGAGGCAGACGTGGATGCTGATCATGGGCCAAGAGAGGAGGTGGATCAGCAAATTATGACCCCCATTCTCTCCTACTAGACATGAAATCCAGCGTAAAAACTATTGACAACAAGCTGGATATACTCACCTCTCAACTGGACCAAGTCAAGTAGAGACACATGAAACCCACTTGGATCAGTTGGAAAACCGTAACTCTGAAGCCCACGAGTTCCAGGTCGAAACAAAGGGCCAACTACTACAAATGGACAAAGTACTTAATATTATCAGAGACAGAAAAGATGACTTGGAAGCATGTAGGGGGGTCATAAACGTTCTCTGAAGACTGCCAGGAGCTGTCCCTTAGCCCTGGACTAAGTGATAATGAATAACTTTTCACCAACCGACCCCTGCCCACACCACGTCTTCAACAAAGCCGACGCCATCATCGCACCCCAGCTCCGGGACATCATCAACTCCTTCTTCCACACCGCCACCTTCCCGGAGAGCTGGAAGCACGCCGAGCTCACCGCCTTCCTGAAGAAACCAACGGCGGACCCCACCGACCTCAAGAACTACCGTCCCATCTCGCTCCTTTTCTTTCCGGCCAAAGTCATCGAGACGTCCGTCAACAGACAGCTGGCTGCCTTCCTCGAGACGAATGGTTCCCTCGACCCCTAGGGTGGTCTCGGTGCTGTGGTTCAGGCCAACCACAGCACCGAGACCACCCTAATCGCAGCCACCGACGACATCAGAACCCAGATCGACAACGGGGAAACAGATGCCCTCATCCTCCTGGACCTCTCTGCGGCGTTCGACACTGTCTGCCACCGCACCCTAGTGAAGCGCCTCAGCAACATCGGAATCCGAGAGAAAGCACTGGAATGGATCATCTCGTCCCTCGCCGGAAGAACCCAGAGGGTCCGCCTCCCCCCGTTCAGATCCGAGGCCACCGAAGTCATCTGCGGCCTTCCTCAAGGATCTTCACTCAGTCCAACCCTCTTCAACGTCTACATGAGCCCCCTCGCAGCCATCGCACGCCAACACAACCTCAACATCATCTCCTACGCCGACGACACCCAGCTGATCCTCTACCTCACCAACGACCCCACCACCGCCAAGGCCAACCTACACGAAGGGATGAAAAACGTCGCCGACTGGATGAGGAGCATCCGCCTTAAACTGAACTCAGACAAGGCGGAAGTCCTCATCCTGGGATCATCACCCTCCGCCTGGGACGACTCCTGTTGGCCCCCAGCCCTGGGCACCGCTCCCAAACCAACGGACCACGCACACAACCTGGGCTTCATCCTGGACTCCTCCCTATTGATGACCAGACAAGTCAACGCCGTCTCATCCTCGTGCTTCAACACCCTGCGCATGCTCCGCAAGATCTTCAGATGGATCCCGACCGAAACCAGGAAGACCATCACCCAGGCACTCGTCACCAGCCGACTGGACTACGGGAACACCCTCTATGCCGCAACCACAGCCAAACTTCAAAAAAGACTCCAGCGCATCCAGAACGCCTCCGCACGACTCATCCTGAACATCCCCCGACACAGCAACATCACCGGACACCTGAGAGACCTGCACTGGCTCTCCGTCAGCAAGAGAATCACGTTCAGACTCCTGACCCATGCCCACAAGGCTCTCCACGACCTGTGCCCCAAGTACCTCAATGACCGCATGACCTTCTACACGCCCGCCCGCCAGCTTCGATCAACCAGCCACGCCCTCGCCACCGTACCGCGCATCCGCAGAGCCACCGCCGGAGGAAGATCCTTCTCCTACCTGGCGGCCAAGACCTGGAACTCCCTCCCCACTCACCTTCGGCGAACCCAGGACCATCTCTCCTTCAGGAAGCAGCTCAAGACCTGGCTGTTCGAGCAGTAACTTACCCCCCCCCCAGCGCCTTGAGACCCTCCCGGGTGAGTAGCGCACTCTATAAATCCATTGATTGATTGATTGATTGATTGAATGGAGTGCCAGAGAACGCTACTAATTCATGACCGTTCTGAAAGAATGATCTTCTAAGCTTATGATGCGGCGGCACCAGATCCTAGTGGAACCCCAACTAAAGATGAAGCCGGGGATCACCACCAGTACAACACTTTTGATCATTGATTTCTGGCTCTCCCTCAAAAGAACGGCCATCGCCCCCCCTATGGCAGGGTGTTGGAAAGTGGGTTATTGGTAGGGGCAAAGGTAGGTGTGCCACTGGCAATAAGGCCACTAACACATGATAGGACCCAGCATAGGTCTTAGAAAATTATTCCTATGCTCAACCCTTGGTAACGTGGCTGCGAGCAGACAGGCTTAACTTCAAAGACAGGTATGTAAAGCATTTAAAAACACAATTTCAGTAAATATTTAAAACACAACACATAATAAAAATCCAACACCAATTTATAAAAATAGGAAATATTTTTATCTTTAAAATGACACCAAAACTACAAAATTCCAATGTAGGGAACTGGAGATATGAATTTGAAAGATTTAATAAAATCTAGCACTTAGAAGATTATAGCACCATATTGTGATATCTGCTTGCAATAGTTTCAGGCTGGGCAGGATGGAGCCCTAAGTGGCTTCTGCCCCTGGCAGGTCCGAGTACAAGTTTCTACCTTCACACTTAGAAACTTTTCTAGAGCTTTTTCTCTCGAAGCCCATTGAAGCTCCCAGTCTATCCGGATCTGGTGAGGGTTCACCGGCTTGACTTGTGACGAGGTCCAGGTGGACTTCCCTGGAGCAGACTTAGAAAATATTTCAAGTTTGCTTGAGCAGGCCAAACCAGGAATCCAGGCCCACACACGATGGAAGGCAGGTGACTTGGCTCTCGCGGTTGCTCCCGGTCGACTTTCCTAAGAGCGGACTTGGAAACTTTTCTCGCGGGTTCTCTCAATGCTCCTCATGTAGCCGGATCCAGTGAGGGTTCACCAACTTCAGATTTTCTCTAGTCCTGGTCAATCTCTGGAAGTCAATGCTATAGAGCTTTTAGCGGGACGAACCTGGTTGGCTTGGCAAGCTCGTGGTTGACGGCAGGCGGCCTGGCTGTCCAGGTTGAGTGGTCCCTCTATGGAGCTTTTTTTCAAAGTTGGTCCAAACTTCTTAAACTTCTTCCTGAAGTTCCTTAAGAGGTCCCAACCTGTCTCAAACTTACTCCAAGGGTCTGGAAGCTCCAAGATGGTCCTTGAATTTGAGGACTTCAGTTCCCACAATCCACTGGTACAAAACCTTTACAAATCCACTGATGGGTCTACAAGGTGTAGATTTAGTTGGTGATGTTCCAGTTGAGCTTCCTTTAACCAGTAGCTTTTAGGGAGTACACTCTTTAGTTCCTTTCCAGCAAGATAATCCACAGGGCTGCAGTTTCAGATGGTACAGTCCTCATAGGTCAGGCATTAGAGTTCCTTGCACAGCAAAATCTTCTCAGCAGGGCACTTCTTGCTTCATTCAGTTTCAAGCAGCAGATCTGCAGGGCTCTGCCCCTCTCAGATACTTATTCAAAATTCTCTGGGTCAAGCAACAGGTCACTTCTGACCAATGAGAGCAGAGTAACTCCTCATAGTTATGACCACATCCTGCAGAGTGTGGCATTATTTTGTCCCAGAGTGCATCAAATCTTCTAAATCCATAATGGCGGGCTTTCCAGCAAGGAGGTAAGAGCTGGCTATACACACCCTCTGGGATGGCTTATCTCCATTGACTCCCCACCAACCATCTGCACATACCTTCCTTAAGCCTAACCCTGACTCTGGGTCGAGTGTCAAAGTGAAACTGAAACCCAGGCCTCCCCTCTTTCTTTGAAGAGCATGGTTTACAACTCCACCCCCCGGCCTGGCATTTCTATAGACCAGCACACTGCCCTCCCAGCAGAGTGGTTAACACCAGGGGTTCTTTATCACCTCTTCAAAGCAGCCTGGCTAATCCACTTAACTCTGACCAACCAGGGCAGACAACTGGAAGGCTGAATTTGGACATACAAACAAGAAAGTCCTATAACTTCTTGTATGTACACTTTATGAGAAATTCAACAATATGCTATTGTTGGATTTTCCCTACCATTCTAGAAGGAGTTGGAAAGGTAGCTCTATCGCCTTCCTATCAGGAGTTATTCTTGAATAACTCCCTGCCAGGTTAACCTATGGGCCATTGGATGTGCAATGGGGAAAATGACTTGGGCCAGTTTTCTAGCACCAGGGCTTATAAAAACATATTTTATAAGTATTTCCCTAATTTCTACCAGACCCCCCCCCTGTGGAACTAGGGCAGACTTTAGGGGTTCTGAAGCTGCAGAAATATTGCAGATCCTCCTTACCCAGTGTTCCTAGCATCACGGTCGAATTTGGGCACAATTTACTGTTTAAAAGCAGTCCTGGCACCCGGTGCTGCTTTTAAAGTGACCTCAGGCTTCAGCAGCGCACCCATGCGGGTGCAGAAAAAGCTGCTGGCCTCTAAACTGCCATGCCTCAGGGTACTGGGGACTTCTAGGTAGTTTCAATCCCCTGCCCTATTATATACTAGGGGCCTATGGGGTAGGTCATGCCAATTACAGGGGCACCCCACCATACCATAGTGTACCCTTGTGTATGTTGGGTGTTGTACTCTAAAGTGTTCCACTCAGCTCAGCACTGGCCCTGAGCCTGGTTAGGCAGAGCCCAGGGTCAGTCAAAATCAATTACCACCAGCATCAGTCAGCAAAAAGTTGGGGGGGACCCAGGGCACAGGATTACTTTGCAACACAGGATCATGCCAGTGAACTCTTGCCCCCAGGGAGAGCTCCCGTGTCTAGTCCCTATGCTTGTTGCTAGGGCACAGTATTGGGTTTGTTTGTAGGGAAGTGGGGGCGGGATTGGGCTGTTACTGTAGCTGTTCAGGTCAGAGCGTTTTCACAACAACATGGGGAGAGGGGGTGGCCTAATGGCTAGGGTAGTCGTCCTCGAATCTGGGGAACTGGGTTTGAATCTCAGCAACGAACGGTGAACATCCTGTGATTCTGGCCAAAATTGCTTAATCTCCCCATGCCTAACAAAAAATGAATGTGTCCTCATGTAACGCAACTGGTGCTTGGTAAAGCACTCTGATACCTGATACCTTTGGGTCATGTTCGCGCTATATAAAACTCTGTTAAAAAAAATAAAAACATGGAATAATATACCTTGGGTCACATCACATCCTCAGGAAGTCACAGCAGCTAGGCCCATACAAGAAGTTAGAGCATCCTGATATGTACAAAGACATAGTGTAGATCGCGAAGTCTGGGAGTAACCTTGTACATTCCCAAACACACCTCAGACTGATATGACGTGGTATAATTACCATACATGGAACATCCAAGAGTTAAATGATCATAGGAAAAACAGACTCACACAGTCCTGTTAAAATCTAGATTGTGGCGTAAACATTATCAGCGCCATCTTGTCCCTTTTTCAGGCTCATATGTGCGCGTAAGTAGCAGCCATTTTGAATGCCATGGCCTCTCTGCCCACTGCCGGTAGCCAGCGTGTTTCTCTCTCTCTCTCTGACCTCGCAAGCATCCCCCACACACTGGCAGCCCCCGCTCTCACATGCTTAGGCCATAAACCACCCCTTCAGCGCGGCCCTGCCTCGGAGCCACATCCCATACCCGGCTAATACCTCCCTCCATCCCTTTCATGATCACACATCCTTTGATAAACCCCCTTCCTCTGTGCCCGATTGTCCGACCCGATCCTAGGCCATCACCTGGTCCTGTGGATGCAGTTTATTACCCCCTACAGTAGGAAGTTGCCCCTCTTCAAAGGATCTACGACTGATCAAAGCCCCCACCCCATGAGATCAGATCAGCCGCACACATTCCGGGAACCGGCGGAATGTCCAGCTGCGCGACAGTCATCACCTACTGAGATCAGGGTGGGGACTTCTACTGTAGATGTGTGTGGGAACGGGCTTGAAGCGGGGATTCCGAGGATGTCTTTCCGTACATCAAAGTATTAACAAGAATGTGTTTCATGCAATAAAGCCATAAACCTGTGTATAAGAGGCCAGGCCTCAGAGATGCGGTTAGAGCACCTCGAGACGATACCCTGTTGTCTGATTTGATGTGTTCTGCTCCGATGGAATAAACTTCTGTTTCCTGCCTTCTAGTCTCCAGCGCCTGCCTCTGTGTTTGATAATTTCGAGTGGTATGAGAGGCGACTAACGCCGGGCAATACTTTAAGGTTATTGGTTGAAATCTGCCTACCCTGTTACAGTCCTCTTTAACCAGTCATAACGTAGACATCTTTTTCATTCAGGAGACACATTTGAACCGCACCTCCTCTGCCAAACTTGTTGAATTTGGTGCTTTCAGCTTTGTGCTTTGCCTGCTACTCAATTTTGCCCAAGGAGAACTGCGCACTGGGGATCTGCCTGCCCGCCTCCCGCCGCCATACTCCTTGCACTATCGTGGAGTCGGGCCGCTGAGTGGAGCGTGGGCGGGGCAAAAGACTACAACCCCCAGCAGCCCTAGCGGCACCCAGAGACAGCTTTTCGCGCCAGGAGGCGCTTAAAAAGATCGTCATCCAGGTCAAGTGGGGGCTTCTTGTTGAATTTGGTGCTTTCAGCTTTGTGCTTTGCCTGCTACTCAATTTTGCCCAAGGAGAACTGCGCACTGGGGATCTGCCTGCCCGCCTCCTGCCACCTTACTCCTTGCACTATCGTGGAGTCGGGCCGCTGAGTGGAGCGTGGGCGGGCCAAAAGACTACAACCCCCAGCAGCCCTAGCGGCACCCAGAGACAGCTTTTTTAAAAAGATCATCATCCCGGTCGAGTCGGGGCTTCTTGTTGAATTTGGTGCTTTCAGCTTTGTGCTTTGCTTGCTACTCAATTTTGCCCAAGGAGAACTGCGCACTGGGGATCTGCCTGCCCGCCTCCCGCCGCCTTACTCCTTGCATCATTGTGGAGTCGGGCCGCTGAGTGGAGCGTGGGCGGGGCAAAAGACTACAACCCCCAGCAGCCCTAGCGGCACCCAGAGACAGCTTTTTGCACCAGGAGGCGCTTAAAAAGATCGTCATCCCGGTCGAGTGGGGGCTTCTTGTTGAATTTGGTGCTTTCAGCTTTGTGCTTTGCCTGCTACTCAATTTTGCCCAAGGAGAACTGCGCACTGTGGATCAGCCTGCCCGCCTCCCGCCGCCTTACTCCTTGCACCATTGTGGAGTCGGGCCGCTGAGTGGAGCTTGGGCGGGGCAAAAGACTACAACCCCCATCAGCCCTAGCGGCACCCAGAGACAGCTTTTCGCGCCAGGAGGCGCTTAAAAAGATCGGGTCGTTTTGTGGTCGTTCGGGGGCCAAAGGAGGCCGGGCTGGGCCCATTTTCTTACATCTACTCATGCCTTCGCCTGCCCCCTCCACCTCTAATAGTAAGATTGTCGTGCACTTGACATTGTGTATCCATGTTATGTGCTTATATCTCACCTACTATTAGGAACTGTTTCTTTATTGCCATACTCTACAAAGTCTATTATACCCAGCTGACATTTATAGGGCTTCCTGCCTGGTCGCCTTTTGGACTATATCCATCTGCTGAGTAACTGCGCTGGAGGGGTATTTACCAGGGGTTTGCATTGTCACCAGTTTAGGCTGTCCTTTGGAAAAGCAAAGTAACTAAAAAACACCATTAGCCCTGCCACATAACCCTAATACTTACCTGTTTACCTCCCATGGCTGCTATTCCCGAAAAATTTGTACTGGCTGATGTAGGGGGAAATAGCAAAGGTACCCTGGGTAATTATTTCAGAAAACCTGCCCCCGATATGGAAAGGGACTGCGCACTGGCTGAACGTAGGGCAGAGCGTTGTCGCTCTATTGAATCTATTAAAACCAGATCCCCTATGGTTGTACCATCTCAGATTAATCCAGCGGGTGTAGGCTTGACAACAGGAAACGAGGACCCGTTATCTACGCAGGGTATCCCAATGCTTCTGCGAGATACGCCCCCCTCATCGGCTGCCCTTAATAGTGTGGGTAAAAATAACACATTAACCCCTAGCGACATTAATACAGGCATAGAAGTCATATCCGATACTCCTCGGGTAGCAGTGGGGAATTCTAAAAAGAAGGCTGGGAAGCGGGAGGTCCCCAAAGTCTTTGGACCGCCACCAAATAAGAGACGGAGGAGGGGTGGTGTTCCACAAAGAGCTAAGACCAGCCACTCTGACTTTGGAAAGGGCAGAAAGGATACTGTTACACCTGCACTTCCTACAAAGGCCACCCTAATCACCGATTCAGGTCAGGACGTACCGCACGAAATCATACCACCTACAAATACCCCTACACTGACTGCATTTAGCCCCGGTTCAATACCTACCAGAAATTGCACGCCCAAGGAACAATCGTCTGCTGTCTCTCTCAACAGCATTGAACATCTACTCAGGTCATTTATATCTCCCATACTAGAGAGGCTGAAGAGGTTGGAGCAACGGCTGGGGGACTTGGAAATGGCCATTACTAACAAAGCAGTTCTATCGATAGATACTGCAAAGCCAGCCTCACCCTTCATAGCCGCAGCGCCAACCTCTACCCCTGCAATCCAAAAATACCTAAATCCATCTAGCAACTCTCTGAGCTGTGGTCATCAAGGGGTAAAGCCACCTAAAGCAGCTCATCAACCCGGCCCACATACCTCTAAGGAAATCCCAAAGAGGGCTAACACAACAACCGCCATTAGAAATAACCAGTAGGTAGGGGGGAGGGCGCATCCAGATAGAGTAGAAAATCATAGAGGCTGCCAAGTTGAATTACCACCAGACGCGGTCCCCTATGTGGTTGTACTCACGGGTGTCGCCACCTTAGAAGACGGCAGGAGGGAAGGCTTCAGTCAATTAAAAAACAAAACCATGCACTGGCTTAGCCAGCACAGACCGCTCCCATGCAACATCAATGGTGAGATTGTCCGCGTGCGGCGACTATCCTGGCTGGGGAGCAGAGTGAAAGACATAGTGGATGATCTAATAATCATAAATTTCAGAGATCCAGGTGCGGTCAGACACATCCTAAATTGGATGCCAAGGACTACTGGTACAACCATCGTTCCTATTTCTACCCAAGATCCCAGGTGACTCCTACAATGTGTTTAGGGGTCCCTCCTGTAACATTTAATAATCAATATATGTGGCATGCTCCCAACCCTATGATGCCAAAAAATGTACTTGGGTGGAACACTGTACCTTACAGGGGACATGGGAATAACTTTAGAGGGTTGGACCACCCGCAAGGAACTAGGGAAATGGACCATTTGTTGCCATTTACCCCCTTGAAGTCTCTAATAGATTTGAAGCCTTCTCAGGCTCGGACGACTGTGAATGACGGTTGGGGCCCCCTGGTAATACGCTCCCAATTTACAAGATAAAAGGCAAAAAAGATAATTTGAGTTCCCAAAAACACATTTTGGCTCCTGTACAGATTATTAGTACACAGGAACCCTCCCCCGTGATAGTCCCTCAGCCTGAAATACAAGCTCTTGGGAAAGAAACAACATGACTTCCCTAACTGGCTAATTTGTCGGGGATAACTCCTAGTGTTCTACTGGAACTGGCCCCTGTGACACCTATGGATGTAACATTCCCAATTAGTAACGAAATTCCTGGCAGTATAATATCGTGGAACATAGCGGGTCTTGCTCCAAAAATTAATGACGCAGATTGGCGTTTAATAACCATGACCCATTCCATCATAGCTCTCCAGGAAACATGGGCCAGTGAGCAATCCCACTTGTTGGGATACAAATCCTTTTTTACTCCGGCAGTTCCTAGCAAAATGGGTAGACACAAGGGAGGGTTGTCTATATATTTGTCTATCTATTCAGGTCCTACTGTCCTTGGGAGCTTCTTGGATTGTCCAACTTCTATAACAACATCCCAATAGCACAAGTGGAAAGCACAATCAAGAATTTGTCAGGCACCTTTACGATGATCGTAGATAGCTGTCCGGGGGATTTGGCCCTTATGTGGGTAGGGAACTTTAATTGTCCCTTATGTCCAAGGAGTTTACAGGGCGTGTGTGGCTGGGAAGATGAAAACTTAGGGGCGTCAAGCCACTTTGTCCATACAAAACTAGGGGACATGCTTAATAACTTATTGGTGGACCATCCTATGGTATTTATTAATGAGGCTTGTTCCGTGCCTAAAACATTTACACCTACCTTTAACGCTAGAGGGGCAAAATCAATTATTGATTTTACCTTACTTTCGTCACGCTATGCCCCACTAGGTACTAAATGGGAGACCCTCATAAGTGGCATCAGTGATCATTACCCCATCTCAGTTATCTTTAAGCTAAATCTGGATACGCCGCCCCTTAATATTCAAAGCAATTATGACCTTACCCCATTCTTGGTCAGCGTAATGGATTTTGCATTAAATGGGAGAAGGTAATTCCAGAGAGTTTCCTAAAAAATCTAGTGACCATTTCCCAAAAGGAAAACAATACGTGCTTGACCCTAGAGGAGGACGAAGAACAAGTTTTGGACTCCTTCAATAAAATCTGCTGTTCAATTAAACACCTCTTGACCAGAAACCTGCGCAATATAGTCAAGAGAACCCCTGGGTGGTTTGATTCAAACTGCTCCAGGGCACTGAGGGAACTTAAACAAGCACTGCATGCCACCCTGCTAGACAGAGCACAGGTACAAATGGCAAGGCGTAACTACTGTGTCGCCTTGGCTAGAAGAAAGAAAGATATAAAAGCTGAAGCTTGGGAAGCCCTCCACGCAGCCGCTATACAAAAGGACACTGTTGCCCTTTGGAAGGCTGTGAACGCTCCCTTTTACCAAGATGACCATGGCCCTCGTTTAGATAATGCCATTACGGCTCAGGAGTGGGTGTGTCATTTCCAAGCCCTTTTATGGCACTCCGGTTCTGTCTGTACCTTCCCCCGAAACAGCAATAATTACGGAAGTTGTAGATTCCCCGTCCCCTTTAGATATTCAATTCAATTTAGAGGAGGTCTACAAAGCCTTAAGGGAAAGCTCAGCTAAAGCCCCAGGACCAGACTCTGTCCCTATTGACGTGTTCAAAACGTATCCAGACCTGTGGGTTCCTTTACTCACTAGAGTCCTGAATTGCATGGGCAAAAGAGGTATTGTTCCAACATGGAAGGAGGCAATTTCGGTCCCGTTTTACAAAAAGGGGGACAGGTATGATCCTGCCTGGTATCGGCCCATCTCTTTGTTAGATGGCTTTATGAAGATGGCAGGCAGGGTCATTCTTGCTCGCATTCAGGACTGACTAGAGGGACAAAAAGTGCTATCACCTTTCCAGTATGGGTTTAGGGGAGGTAGGGGGACAACTGAGCAGGGGCTAAATCTCTCCCTAACCATCTCCAAATACATACACGCAAGGAAAACCAACCTATACGTGACATTTGTGGACCTCAGTTCTGCATTTGATTGCGTTTTGCACGACAATCTCTGGCAGACTTTGAGGGACATTGGGCTGGACAACAAAATAATAGATTATATCAGAGAACTCTATGCTGAGGCGGGTGCAAGAGTAAGATACGGCCAGAGGGGGGAATGCACTGAGCTCTTCAAGATTAATAGAGGGGTAAGGCAGGGCTGCATATTGGCCCCCGTGCTATTTAACCTCTATATAAATGGAGTAGGTTCTTGCTTAACACAACAGTATTACGATTATCCTGTAATCAAAGGCAAACCCATCCCCATTTTACTTCATGCTGATGATGCGGCTATCCTCTCGCAGACTAAGGTGGGTCTTCAGAAAGCCGTACAGACCTTCACTAACTTTATGAATACCAGAGGGTTACGTGTAAATGTCTCGAAGACGTTTACCATGTCGTGCGGCCCAAACAAACAAAGATCACCATGTCCAATTACCTTAGATGAAAGGAAGGTGTAGTTAGCCAACATCTTTTGTTATTTGGGCGTTCATTTCGATAGGCAAGGCACAGGGAAGTCTGCTGTGAATGCAAGGGCCATGGCATTTAATAGAGCAATTGGTGCTCTTATGAGCTTTGCTAAAAAAAATAGGAAACAGACCAGTCAGGGAGCTCCTCCAAATATATAAATCGAAATGTGTGGCTAATGGGACCTATGGGGCGGGCATTTGGGGCTGGCAGCAAGTGGAGGCGATACAGCGAATCGAGAATAGGTTCCTTCGATTTATAACCGCTACACCGGGGAGTACTCCTATATATGTCTTACATGCCGAAGTTGCTCTCATTTACATTACGGACATTATAAAACTAGCCCCTGTTTTACTTTGGCATAATGTCTGGACCAACCCAGCCACAGATTTGAATAGATCTATTATTGAGGACTGTTTAAGTTGTGATGGGATAAAAATATTAAATTGCTTAGTTACATTAAGAACTTTGTCAGTGAGATTGGTCATCCTGGATATTTTACCGACCCAGCCTCACTGGAACAGCTCTCGCGATCCACGCTCAAAAAGATGTTGCTGGAACATTTGGAATTGCAAAGGTGGAAGGGTGAAAGGAATAAAAAAATCTGTCATGAGCCACGATGAAGTGACACCTCAGAGGGGCCCTCAGTTGTACCTTGTAATAGACCACCCCCTACAGCATCGTAGGCTCCTGACATACTTCCGCCTGGAAACCTTCTATAGACTTGTATCATTCCCGAATTGCAATGACTGGGCGAGAGTAAAAAGGCGGTGTCCCTGTGATGACAATTCATTCCAATCAAACATACACTGCACTCTTTTTTGCACTTTATATAGCCACTCTAGACGACAAATCTTAAAACCCCTCCTGTTAACCTGGGGCCTAAGGAAAGCAAGAGACGCCTAAGATAAATTTAGGTCCTTAGAAGATTCTTTTACCATGTTATGTTATGTTATGTTATGTTATACATTTATTTTTATAGCGCACGGCTACTCCAAAGGAGTGTCCCGGTGCTTTATCGAGGCAGCTCAGAATAAAAAACATAACACCATACAGCGAACAACTGAAAAAAGAACAACAGAAGTACTAAAGGTTAAAAAGCCAAGTCTTCAGGCTCTTCCTAAAGTGAAGCAGATTAGTAGAGGACCGTAGGGCCAAAGGGAGGGTGTTCCACAACTAAGGAGCCCTCAGACTAAAGGAGCGCCCTCCAGTGCGTGCCTTCCTAATTCGAGGAACCACAGCCAAGAACAGAGATTCGGATCGCAAAGATCTGGCAGGGCGGTAGAAGGCGAGCCTGCGTTGGAGGTATTTCGCGCACACGCCAAAAAGCGCTTTATGCGCCAGAACTTTACACATGATCCGCTTCCGGATGGGCAACCAATGTAGCGACTGCAACAAACCAGAAGCTCCAACTCGCCTATGGAGGCCAAAAATAGCGCGAGCTGCAGCGTTCTGCACAACCTGCAGCCGCTGAACAAGATAGTCCGGGAGACAACTGTACAGGACATTAGCGTAGTCCAATCTGGAACCAACCAAGGCCTGCACAGTGATCTTTCTGTGCTCTTCCGAGAGCAGAGGCAAAAACTTCCGGAGCATCTTGAGTAGCCCAAAGCAAGTGCCCGTTAGACCACGAACATGTGGCACCAGTGTCAGGCTGTTACCCATCTTTACACCCAGATTCTTTGCCACCAGCGATGCCCGGGCAGGGAGACATATATCCGTCGGCCACATGGCCCGCCAATCAGGGTCGAGGAAGCAGCCAAAAAACAACACCTCCGATTTATCTGAATTGGCCTTAAGGCCATTCGACTGGAACCAGCTAAAGACCGACTCCAGGCAGCCCCGGATGTTCTCCCCATCAAAAGCCTGATCCTTCCCACACGTGAAAAGCAACTGCCTGTCATCGGCGTAGGAAACGATCTGGGCCCCAAAAGACTCCACCATCAGCATAGTGAGCCTTTACTTGAACACAATTTTAAGAGTGAGAAGGACCATCGTCATGGGATAGCAAGAGCTAATTAAGTATTTTTAACTAATATGTAATCAAATTGATTGTATTGTTTTATCCTTTTTAACTACTTTTTATCAATTTTTAAAAATCTAATTTTAGCAATGTCTAATTCTGAATGAAAAGATGGAATTTTAATTGTGATTTCTATGTGTATACTTTTATGAATTGTGAATTCAATTCGAATAAAGTCTTTGAACTTGAACTTGAACTACTGTAGATGTGTGTGGGAACGGGCTTGAAGCGGGGATTCCGAGGATGTCTTTCCGTACATCAAAGTATTAACAAGAATGTGTTTCATGCAATAAAGCCATAAACCTGTGTATAAGAGGCCAGGCCTCAGAGATGCGGTTAGAGCACCTCGAGACGATACCCTGTTGTCTGATTTGATGTGTTCTGCTCTGACGGAATAGACTTCTGTTTTCTGCCTTCCACTCTCCAGTGCCTGCCTCTTTGTTTGATAATTTCGAGTGGTATGAGAGGCGACTAACACCGGGCAATACTTAAAGGTTATCGGTTGAAATCTGCCTACCCTTTTACAGTCCTCTTTAACCAGTCATAACGTAGACATCTTTTTCATTCAGGATACACATCTGAACCGCACCTCCTCTGCCAAACTACACTATAAAAGATGATGAAGTATCTACTCCTCTATATTCTCTAACTATACTAGAGGAGTAGCTATACCAATACGCCAGGGACTTGTATGGACAGCAACTGAATCGCATATAGACCGGAAGGATAGATATGTCATTCTGGGTGTTATTTTTGGGACTGTGAGAATGACTATGGTGGGGATATATAGGCCAAAAGCCGACCAGCCTGACTTTTTCGATAGCATATGGGCGAAAATGAACATGATTGAAAGCAATACCTTCATCTGGGGAGGGGATTTTAATGCAATCATAGATGATGCCTTGGATAGAATGGGAGCCTCTCAAGGGTTAGACCTCATATGTCGCAAAACTCTCAACACTATCATATCAGATTGCAACCTGACATATAGTGGCAATGGTACCCTGGCACGACTGAGGGCACCTGCATTACGGCACACAATGGCCCACCATGGTCCAGGTTATGCTACTGGATAGTGTCCAGAGACTTAGCAACCTGGACGATGGACATTACACATCTACCCAGGACATTATCAGACCATGCCCCTTGCTACTTACAACTGACCATCCTCGGACCACTGCAATCAGCATTTAGCTGGAGACTCCATACTAACGCTCTTCTAGATGCTGTGTTTCGTGAAGAAATAAGGACAGACACAGAGGAATATTTTGCATTAAACATAGGGTGTGTACCCTCTCAGGTCTCACTATGGGAGGCCTTTAAGGTCGTAAGATGTGGAAAATGCATAGCTCGACAATCCCTTGCAAATTTAGAAACCAGCATTAGAGATGACAAACTGCAATACTATGCAACCGAGAATTGGAGTCTTTTGGCAACACTCACGGAAAAGGTTATAGAGTTCGAAGCGGCATAACAGGAGGTGAAATTCCTGGGTAAATGCACCCTAGCTAGATGGTATGGCGAAGGAGACCAAGCAGAACACTCGCTACAAATCTCTGAACGCCGTGTAATGCTGCATATATTACAGAAATCTTAGATGAACATTACATGCCTATCAGGGGCCCTCAGGAAACATTAGCTCAACTCATGCAACTGTATTCCATTTTATACTCCTCCACCTCCTCTGCAGTTCCAGAAGACCTTCAGTCCCACCTAGACTCCATTGAACTGTTATGGTTAGAGAGGGCACATAAGGACTGTCTGGATGAGCCCTTCACTACCGACGATATTATACAAGTCATTAATAGTCTGTCTTCCGACAAAGCCCTTGGCTCAGATGGGCTCACTACCGCCTTTTATAAATGCTATGCACCTCCACTAGCACCCTATCTCTTGACAGTGTATGAGGAGGCACAGGCGACTGGTTTTCTTCCTCCCACCATTCGAGAGGCAATCATATTGTCACTGTTAAAACCTGGGAAGCCCCTGAATGAGCGAGATTCATTTTGTCCCTTACCGCTGATAAATATTGATACCAAAATGTACGCTAAACTACTGGCAAATAGAGTACAGCCACTGCTTCCTTGAATAGTTAGACCAGACCAATCAGGCTTTATCCCCGGAAGATACACATAACCTCCACACCTTGCTTGCTGTACTGCACTACTTAGATGAATACACACAGGCACTTGCGGCACCAAGGCCTTTGACTCTCTGGAGAGGCCGTACCTGTTTGCTATTCTGGCTGTGCTGGGAATTAGCCTGATATTTTTAAAACAGATCAAACTGCTATACTCTGAACCCACAGCCAGACTTTGGTTAAATGGCCTGATCTCGTCCCGTTTCTGATTACTCGGGGCACCAGGCAGGGATGTCCTCTCTCCCCCCTACTTTTCGCCATTGCTATGGAGCCGCTAGCTGCCCAACTCAGGCAACACCACACGGCCAGGAGGCTGGGGTTTACTACGAGAGGGCTTATCATTTCGCTCTATGTGGATCACGTCACATTATACATTAAAAACCCAGTGGAAAACATACACGCAGTCCTTTGGGAAATTCTTAAATTTGGAGGGCTGTATATTAACTGGGCTAAATCAATCTTGTTTCCGTTGACCGACAAAACTACACCCTTTATGTTAGAATATCCCCTTAAATGGGCGGAAGGTCCCGTACGATACCAGGGGACCTGGCTGAGTCGTAGCGAGCAGGTACAATGGAGTATGAATTATGGACAGGCCATATCCTGGCTGATGGACAAGGTCGTTACTTGGTCTAAATTACCGCTATCCCTGCATGGGAGATTGTGGTAGCTAAAATGATTGTATTACCCGAATTCTTATACATGTTCATAAATCTCCTTCTCCCACTCACTCAAGCCTTGTTTAAATCATTGCGCTCTCTAATGATCGCTCTGGTATGGGCAGGGAAACAGGCTCGCGTTTCATGGCGACTTCTAACACTCCCTCTGGCCCAGCTCCGGACATTTCGCTATACGAAGGCCCAATTTCTACACTACTGGCTGCACCCAATCCCGTTTCAGCCTCATGTAGCAGTGGAGTCGGACAGGGCAACACTTATCCCCCAACAAGTAGCCATACCGACATCCTGGGAATGAAATAAACACGATGGAAGCAATGCTGTGGGCTTGGGAGGGGCTGCGGAATATAGCTCAGCGAGAGATACTGTATGCCCCCGCTGTACCTTTGGCATAGAATCCACAAATTCCTCCATTGGAAGATAAAGGGAATGTAGCTCTGGCGAGACAGTTAGGCATGATTACTTTTGCGGAACTATATCCAGACTATAACTTTTGTCCACCTGCATCAGCGCAGGAGGGGACCGCACCAAGTTTCTCTGAGGTGTTCCTGTAACATCAAATCCGTGCTACATGTCGCCAACTACACAACACTTTTCCCAGTCCTCCACCTACACTACGGGCCCTTGAACATATAATAGGGGGACCCTCGCATCGCAGGCTTATCACGCGGCTTTATAATATTATGCAGAACACTCCCCCAGTGAATAAGCCAAAAGCAGAACTGAGCCCACCGGTGACGGATGAGCAGTGGGCGTTCTGCTGGGGCCAATTACAAATGTTGTCCCCTAATTACAAGTTAGGACTAATTCACTTTAAGTTTCTACACCGTTTCTACAGAACACCTACCCAACTCCATCGTATGGGGATCCGGCTGGATACCAGGTGCTGTAGATGAAGCGCTACACCCGCAACATTTCTACACCTCGCCTGGAGTGGCCCCTCCATCGCAATTTATTGAGTAGTCATATTCAACAAGATCTATGAAATCCTGGGGTACAAGCTGAACCCACACCATTACTTGGTGTTACTGGGTTACGTGAAAGACACTCCTGTTGGGAGCCCATAAACTCCATACTATGCTGTTATCATTGGTGAAACGTAGGGTTGCCATGCACTGGGGGAAGCCGGATGCCCCATCGGTCAAGGCCTGGTTACAGGACGTCACCCTCTGTCAAAATCAGCTTTCCATATCCTGGGAATTAGGGCCTATGGCCTCCAGACCAAAAGATATCTGGGGTCAAGTCGTTGAGTGGCTACACACACTCCAATCAGACGAGGCTAGTCCACCCAACCTGGCAGATGTATGTAGAACACATATGTTAGGTCTTGAGAACACGACAAGCTCCTTAACACACTCCTAACTCATCTCAAGACATGTTGGAGGTCTTTAGAATTCCAAAAGCTTTGCTCATGAAATATCTCGGACTTAGCTAACGTACTTTAGGCTTACACTTCGGCTGGGATACTGTGTCCTTGTGTAGAAATATGTGACTGATGCTTTGACCTCTGTTTGCAATTTTTTTTCTTTACATATTTCATTTCCTTTTGTGTTCTTGCGCATTATACCACCATGTACAATCTATTTTACATTACTAACTTTCTTGTTGTATATACATCTGCTTAAGTACATCCATCTACTTCTGTTTAACAACAGGCTTATTCTTAATATTCCCCTCCAACTCCCCCCTCCCATGCCCTCACTGCAGGTCGTCGGTTTATCTTGCCCCCATCAAGCTGTTCCACCCTTTATTGTCTATTGTGTGGTTGCCCATTTTCAGATGGTGATCTTGGACTTGTATCTTCCTATGTTCCGTATTTTATCTTAGGTGGTTTCATCTACGGGTGCCTGTTCTAAAGCCCCTGGTTATGTTTTATGGGGCTCCCCTGTCGTGAGTGTGTCCTTGGTGTTGTGGATCCGGACCTCTGGTCAATGTGTCTCATCTCCTCTTCTAGTGCCTCCCAGGCCTCTCTAAGGTTTGCCCAGTCCTCGTTGTGCATTCCTGAGCAGGATCCTGCCCTCACACCCCACCCTTTTCTCCAGTTCCTGTCTCCATCTAGCTACACTAGGGCCGCTTGGTGTCTTCCATCTACTAGTAATTTCGCACTTGGCTAATATGAAGGCCAAGTCCTGAAATTTGTTTGTGACCTTTGTCTTGGGTGTATGGGGGAACAAGTAAAGCAGGCAATGTGCTGAAGTGCACTGCACCTCTCAGTCGGTAATTCGGACTTTTTCGTTCATCACTGACAGTGAGGAATCAGGGTCAGGCAGCTCAATATCATGTGTATGAAGCCTGCTCCTCGGACACTCTCGGACACTCCCCATCCTCTCTGTGGAAGTAGTAGTTAATCCGGCTCGGGGTGATGTACGCCCAATGTAGTATGTAAAAGCTAATCAGACCAAATCAGGCATTTCTTGAAACTCTGGGCGTCCTATACATTATGTTCTTCCAGTCCTTATCCTCTAGGGGTCTTCCTAGCTCTTCTGCCCAGTAGTTTCTCAGCGTGTCCAGTGGTTTAGCGGAGTCTTTGCCTATCGCACCGTACAGACAGGTGACAGCGTTTATGGTGCCCCCAGCTGTATGTGTTTCGGGTAGTGCATAGACACCTCAGGATATTGTCGTTGCGCTTTATAAATTATTTCATTCATTCATTGCCAGCTAGCTCTCCCTGGTAAACCCATGTGGTAGGCAATACTAGGCTCCCACTCCCCTGAGTTTATGCTTCCGGTGCACATGAGTATGTGAGTACATGTGGGGTCGGATACACTGGTTGCTGCCCCCCCCCCCCTATATATGAAGCCCCTAAACTTACAGAATAATCTATTAAGTTAGTGGGTGTCAGAAACAGCTGTCTCCCCCTTTCCTTTGTATTCGCTCACTTTGCTCCATTAAAACCCCAGATAGGCAGATATGCGCAGTGATACTACAATGGTCACGGGAGATTGGCCCCAATTAAGGGATGTATGTCGTTACTACGCATGCTTTTACAACGCATGCCTTTACCACGCAGGTTTTACAACGCAAGTCGTTACAACGACCTGCGTTGGGGGCGCTGGATAGTGAATAGTTTAATTTACTATTCCAACTCCAGTCACTGTGGATAGTAGGGAAGGTTTTGGATAGTAAATTAAACTTTTCCATATCCTACAGCGCCCCCCAGCGCAAGTCGTTACTGTAAAAGTTGCGTGGTAAAGGTACTGCGTGATAAAAGTTGCATTGTAAACGCTGTTCCCCCAATTTAGCACACATGGCCAGAGGGGGAACGCGCACTTCTAAAACATGATAAAATTAGATGCCGCATGAATTAGGAACATATAGCGATCAGGACAAAGCACATGCAGTGAACATGCACACCCATGCTGGACATCTGGACACATTACCCACTGGATATATTGTGTCCACACAAGGTCGAGGTCCACCTGTATTTACCGTTAGACAATTAATTTATGACTCCAAAGGCAGCAGCCTACATTCCTCACCACAAATGGATCCCCGGAAACTTTTATCACCTACGATGAACTGTATAAAAATAGGCCACCAACCAATTGTAAATTGAGACAATTCTCAAACCCTGTGCCTGTAACTGTTCTCCTGGCCGCTATGTTTAATTAAACAAACTGCTCCTGTTTTGCCAAACACCTCTTGTCTCTTGGTTGCTCAAGGTATTTCATGTTCAAGAAACATTTTGGCGAGCCACCATTGGAGCTGATTGGTAAATCCAACCCTACTGCTGCCAAAGGAAGTGTAAGCCTAAAGTACGTTAGTGAAGTCCGAGATATTTCATGAGCAAAGCTTTTGGAATTCTAAAGACCTCCAACATGTCTTGAGATGAGTTAGGAGTGTGTTAAGGAGCTTGTCGTGTTCTCAAGACCTAACATATGTGTTCTATATACATCTGCCAGGTTGGGTGGACTAGCCTCGTCTGATTGGAGTGTGTGTAGCCACTCAAGGACTTGACCCCAGATATCTTTTGGTCTGGAGGCCATAGGCCCTAATTCCCAGGATATGGAAAGCTGATTTTGACAGAGGGTGACGTCCTGTAACCAGGCCTTGACCGATGGGGCATCCGGCTTCCCCCAGTGCATGGCAACCCTACGTTTCACCAATGATAACAGCATAGTATGGAGTTTATGGGCTCCCAACAGGAGTGTCTTTCACGTAACCCAGTAACACCAAGTAATGGTGTGGGTTCAGCTTGTACCCCAGGATTTCATAGATCTTGTTGAATATGACTACTCAATAACTTGCGATGGAGGGGCTGCTCCAGGCGAGGTGTAGAAATGTTGCGGGTGTAGCGCTTCATCTACAGCACCTGGTATCCAGCCGGATCCCCATACGATGGAGTTGGGTAGGTGTTCTGTAGAAACGGTGTAGAAACTTAAAGTGAATTAGTCCTAACTTGTAATTAGGGGACAACATTTGTAATTGGCCCCAGCAGAACGCCCACTGCTCATCCGTCACCGGTGGGCTCAGTTCTGCTTTTGGCTTATTCACTGGGGGAGTGTTCTGCATAATATTATAAAGCCGCGTGATAAGCCTGCGATGCGAGGGTCCCCCTATTATATGTTCAAGGGCCCGTAGTGTAGGTGGAGGAATGGGAAAAGTGTTGTGTAGTTGGCGACATGTAGCACGGATTTGATGTTACAGGAACACCTCAGAGAAACTTGGTGCGGTCCCCTCCTGCGCTGATGCAGGTGGACAAAAGTTATAGTCTGGATATAGTTCCGCAAAAGTAATCATGCCTAACTGTCTCGCCAGAGCTACATTCCCTTTATCTTCCAATGGAGGAATTTGTGGATTCTATGCCAAAGGTACAGCGGGGGCATACAGTATCTCTCGCTGAGCTATATTCCGCAGCCCCTCCCAAGCCCACAGCATTGCTTCCATCGTGTTTATTTCATTCCCAGGATGTCGGTATGGCTACTTGTTGGGGGATAAGTGTTGCCCTGTCCGACTCCACTGCTACATGAGGCTGAAACGGGATCGGGTGCAGCCAGTAGTGTAGAAATTGGGCCTTCGTATAGCGAAATGTCCGGAGCTGGGCCAGAGGGAGTGTTAGAAGTCGCCATGAAACGCGAGCCTGTTTCCCTGCCCATACCAGAGCGATCATTAGAGAGCGCAATGATTTAAACAAGGCTTGAGTGAGTGGGAGAAGGAGATTTATGAACATGTATAAGAATTCGGGTAATACAATCATTTTAGCTACCACAATCTCCCATGCAGGGATAGCGGTAATTTAGACCAAGTAACAACCTTGTCCTTCAGCCAGGATATGGCCTGTCCATAATTCATACTCCATTGTACCTGTTCGCTACGACTCAGCCAGGTCCCCTGGTATCGTACGGGACCTTCCGCCCATTTAAGGGGATATTCTAACATAAAGGGTGTAGTTTTGTCGGTCAACGGAAACAAGATTGATTTAGCCCAGTTAATATACAGCCCTCCAAATTTAAGAATTTCCCAAAGGACCGCGTGTATGTTTTCCACTGGGTTTTTAATGTATAATGTGACGTGATCCACATAGAGCGAAATGATAAGCCCTCTCGTAGTAAACCCCAGCCTCCTGGCCGTGTGGTGTTGCCTGAGTTGGGCAGCTAGCGGCTCCATAGCAATGGCAAAAAGTAGGGGGGAGAGAGGACATCCCTGCCTGGTGCCCCGAGTAATCAGAAACGGGACGAGATCAGGCCATTTAACCAAAGTCTGGCTGTGGGTTCAGAGTATAGCAGTTTGATCTGTTTTAAAAATGTCGGGCTACTTTCCAGCCCAGCCAGTATAGCAAACAGGTTCGGCTACTCCAAAGAGTCAAAGGCCTTGGTGGCATCTAGGAGTGCTGCAAGTGCCTGTGTGTGGGTACCTAAGTAGTGCAGTACAGCAAAGCAGGTGCAGAGCTTATGTGCCGTAGATCTTCCTGGGATAAAGCCTGATTGGTCTGGTCTAACTATTCAAGGAAGCAGTGGCTGTAATCTGTTTGCCAGTAGTTTAACATACATTTTGGTATCAATATTTATCAGCGAAAAGGGGCAAAACGAATCTTGCTCATTCAGGGGCTTCCCAGGTTTTAACAGTGACAATATGATCACCTCTCACATAGTGGGAGGAAGAAAACCAGTGGCCTGTGCCTCCTAATACACTGTCAAGAGATAGGGTGCTAGTGGAGGTGCATAGCATTTATAAAAGGCAGTAGTGAGCCCATCTGAGCCAAGGGCTTTGTCGGAAGGCAGACTATTAATGACTTGCATAATATCGTCGGTAGTGAAGGGCTCATCCAGACAGTCCTTATGTGCCCTCTCTAACCATAACAGTTCAATGGAGTCTAGGTAGGACTGAAGGTCTTCTGGAACTGCAGAGGAGGTGGAGGAATATAAAGTGGAAGAAAATTGTGTGAGTTGATCTAATGTTTCCTTAGGCCCCTGATAGGCACGCAATTTTTATCTAAGATTTCTGTAATATATGCAGCATTACACAGCGTTTGGAGAATAGTAGCGAGGGTTCTGCCGGATCTATCTCCTTTGCCATATCATCTATCTAGGGTGTATTTACCCAGGAATTTTACATCCCAGATGATGGTGTTGCATCCAATCATGTTAATTTTCGCCCATATGCTAGTGAAAAGGTCAGGCTGGTCGGCGTTCGGCCATATATTGCCACCATAGTCATTCTCACATTCCCTAAAATACCACCCAGAATGACAAAACTACCCTTCCGGTCCGGTTGTTGTCCATACAAGTCCATAGCATATTAATATAGCTACTCCTCTAGCATAGTTAGAGAATATAGAGGAGTAGATACTTCCTCATCTTTTATGGTGTAGTTTGGCAGAGGAGGGGCTGTTCAGATGTGTCTCCTGAATAAAACAGATGTCTATGTTATGCCTGGTTAAATAGGACGGTATGAGTCTGGTTTTCCTATGATCATTTAACCCTCGGATGTTCCAGGTAAGGTAATTATACAACGTCATATCAATCTGAGGTGTGCATGGGAATGTACAAGCTTACGCCCAGACTTTGCGGTCTTCACTATGTCATTGTACATTCCAGCATGCTCCAACGTCTCGCATGAGTATGGGCCTAGCAGCTGTGACTCCCTGAGGATGTGATGTGACCCAAGGTATCTTAGTACATGTTGATGTGGTTACGCTCCGACCTGAACAGCTACAGTAACAGACCAATCCTGCCCTCCACCCACACCAACCCCCAACTAGGTTGTGCAAAAAAACACTTCCCTACAAACAAAGCCAATACTGTGCCCCAGCAACAAACATAAGGACTAGAAACGGGAGCTCTCCCTGGGGGCATGAGTTCACTGTCATACGACCCTGCCATAGAGAGGGGTAGCAGTTCATTTGAGGAAGAGCCAGAAATCAATGATTGAGAGTGTTGTGCTGGTGGTGATCGCTGTCAGGTTTACTCCGCGGGATCCAGCCGATGCAATTATGGTTCCACCTCCCAATGTCACCAACACCCTGAAGTATAAGCACAGGGTGTTCGAGCCATTAGGTGAGGGAGAAAAATAACAAACTAAAATAAAAAATGTGGGATGGGTAAAGGTAGGGTCAGCAGGGAAAGGACGCCTGTAATAGAAAACAAGACAGATTTCAGTCAAGTGCTTACTAGCATTTAGAACTACTCTCATAAGGTCTCACTAATAAAGCATGCACATGGATAAGTACCTGGGAAGAAAGAAAACCCGACCTTGGTTAGAAAACATCTACAATCCTTCTGTCATAATCTGTGAGGAAGGCCTAGGGAACACATAGATATATGATAAATGAACACAGTCCCGTATTAACAGACACACACACACCGTACTGAGACACTTAACCCAACACTCACAACATACCACAGAATATGTCATAGGACTCAATGTACAAGGGGGGTCCAAAGGTATCCACAGAAAGTAAAGATGCTCCACCACAAAGTAAATAAGGATACGGTAGTGTGTAGGAAGCAAAAACTACAACACTCCGCTCTCTATAGAACAACCCAAGAGTGAGTGCATGAAAAATGCCAAACAGGAAAACGTAGTTGCGACCACCACTGAATTCTGTCAACTAATACATCCACAGGAAGACAGAACCATAAGACCAGGGGGGGGTTCTGTAGTTCCTTCACTACACACCCTGATCCTTCGTTTCCATGTATATGTATATATCCAACATATAACGGAGACGCGTAGTTGACCTCACTACAGCGCCCCGCTATTTAAGTTCCAAACACAAATGCAGGGTGTACGGTAACACGTGGTTTCGACCACCACCGTGTTCCGCCACCACCAAATAGCCAAATCCAAAATACAGGGTACGGAACTGCCAACTAGTAAGGCAGCAATGTCTCCGAGCCCTTCGAAGACAGCAAACAAAAACAACTGACCGCCAGAGAGGCCGGGGACAAGGAACCACAGTACCTGAGGGCGCCGACGCTGACACTTCCTCGGACAGAATGCCGAAGCTCTCCCCAAGAGCCCTAGGGGAGAGAGAGCCCAACAGGAGACACGATAAGGCTGGCGTGCAGGGCGACCGCTCTCACGCCGGCTGCAGCAAGGAGTCCGGAATAACGCGCAACAGGAAGCGCGTTGGAATCAGAGTTATGCTTCCTGCGCGACCCCGCCTGCTCATGGGAAATGTAGTTTTCCCATTGGGGTAGGCGCGATGCAACTGTGAACCTGACAGTACATCCCCCCTTCCCTAGCGCCTCCTAGGACCAGGGCGCTGGGGGAACCTACGATGGAAAGCACGTATAGCCGCCGGGGCATGTATGTTCCCCACAGGCTCCCAGGAATCTTCCTCCACCGAGTAGCCCTTCCATGACACCAGATACCAAAGGACGCCTCTGCACAGTTTGGAGTCCTTGATACACCGCACCTCGTATTCAGCCCCTGCATCACCGAGCACCGGAGGTGTGGCCTTTCTTCGTGCCGAATGAGCTGGTTTCAACAAGTGACAACGGAACACAGGATGAATTCGCAAAGAACCAGGCAGTTTCAATTTGAAAGCAACAGGGTTGATACGTTTCACAATGGTATAAGGCCCAATGTAACGTGGATGAAACACACTACGCAACTTGAACCGAATGTTGCGTGTCGACAACCAGACCTTATCACCAACCTGGAATGATGGGCCCTCCTTACGATGTTTATCCTCCCATTTCTTGTACACTGCTTTAGCCTTCTCCAGATGCCCCCTGACCTTTTTGTGCAGAACACGGAGCTTCCGTACTTGTCCCAAGACCGTAGGCTGTCGAGACACCTCCTCCGGGATGTGCACAGGAAGGATGCGTGCATCAAACCCGTAGGTAGCATGGAAAGGCGAGATCCCCACAGAACAGTGCCACGCGTTATTATAGGCCATTTCGGCCATCCATAACAGGGAAACCCATGACTCCTGGGCATCCTCAGCAAAACACCGCAGATATTTTTTCAATGTTTGGTTTAACCGTTCTGTTTGCCCGTCCGTCTGTGGATGGAAACTGGTCGAGAGGGAAGACTGTATATGCAATGCCTGACACCACGCCTTCCAGAACCTCGCAATGAACTGGGGGCCCCTGTCAGACACTATAACCTCTGGGACTCCATGTAATCGTATGACGTTGGTTAGCAACAATTGAGCCGTCTGCCCAGCAGTTGGCAAGTTTACACATGGTATAAAGTGGCCTAACTTCGTGAGACTGTCAATGACCACCAACACTGCCGATTTGCCCTGATCAAGAGGGAGTCCTGTGACGAAATCCAGACTTATTGTCTGCCAAGGTTTCCTAGGGGAAGGCAACGGCATCAACAACCCTTTTTTCTGTCCGGTTGTGTTCTTAGCCCTGGCGCATGTCTCACAGTGCCCAATCCATACAGGGATATCGGTGTTAAGCGAGTCCCACCAGAAATGCCGTTTCATGAGCCGCATAGTTTTTTGCACCCCCTGATGTCCTGCCAAAGTGGACTCATGACACCACATGAAGGCCTTTTTTCGCAACGCTAGAGAGGGAAGAAACAATCTGTTGTCTTGAAAAGGCAACCCCTTCACCAAAGTGCGGTTTCCCCCACATGTGGCCCAACTGACCCAGGCATCATGATTCTTGGCTTGTCGGACAAGGTCCAAAAAGGTATTGGCCTGTATTACGCAAATCACCTTTTCGGGACTGACTATCGACACTTTAGCGTCTCCTTTGTCTTTCTCCTCCGACTGGTCTCGTCGGGATAGGGAATCGGCTTTCAGGTTGTCTGTCCCTGGTCTAAAGGTAATGGTGAAATCGTATTCCGCAAAGAATAGCATCCACCTCATCTGTCTTTGCGTGAGGTGTTTTGCGGTCTTCATGTACTGCAGATTGCCATGGTCTGTATAGACGGTGACAGGGGTTCTGGCCCCCCACAGGTATTGCCTCCATTCCTGAAATGCTCGTTTAATGGCTAGCAATTCCTTCTCGGAGATGGTATAGTTCTGTTCAGGAGGGCTTAGCTTTTTGGACAGATACGCCACGGGGTGTAGCTGTCCAGTGTCCTTATCCCTTTGAGACAGTACGGCTCCTATAGCTTCGTCGGAGGCATCCGCTTCCACAACATAAGGATGTTCTGGTCTAGGATGTGCCAGGATGGGAGCCGTCGTGAAAGCCTCTTTTAGATACTGGAATGCTGCTTGCTTCGGGTGACCACTCGAACTGTACACCTTTACGCAACAATCTCGTCAAGGGGACTGCTACTTGGGAGAACCGCGCTATAAATCGGCGGTAATAGTTGGCGAAGCCTAAAAACCTTTGCACGTCCTTCACACAGGTAGGGGTAGACCACTCCTGCACCGCCTGTACCTTTCTATCTGACATTTGCAGTCCCTCGTGACTTAACATGACACCTAAGAACTCAACCTTGTCCACATTGAATTCGCACTTGCTCAACTTGCAGAACAAGCGGTTGTCTCTCAGTCTTTGGAGTACCTCAATGACGTGTTGTGTATGGTCCTTGACGTTTTCTGAGTAAATCAGGATATCGTCAATGTATACCACAGCACTGATGTCCACTACATCCTTCAAAACATCATTCAAAAGTATTGAAATGCCGCTGGGGCGTTACACAGCCCGAACGGCATCACCGTGTATTCATACAAGCCGTATCTTGTTTTGAAGGCGGTTTTCCATTCGTCCCCCTCGCGAACCCGGACCAAGTGATATGCCCCCCTTAGGTCTAATCTGGTAAAAACCTTGGCATACCGTACTTGGTCCAGCAAAACAGAGATAAGGGGCAGTGGGTATCGATTTCTGATGGTGTTTTTGTTAAGCATACGATAATCCACACAGGCCCTTAAATCTCCGTTGGCTTTTTTGATGAAAAAGAGGGGCGAGGCAGCAGGGGACCTGGATGGGCGTATGAAGCCGATATCCACATAATGGTCCAAGTACTCCTTCAGATGAGTAGTCTCCGGGTCGGACAATGCATAAACCCTACAGGATGGTATGGTGGCTCCCTCCACTAGGTCAATCCTACAATCATATGGCCTGTGCGGAGGGAGATTCTCAGCCTGACTTTCGCTGAAGACATCCCTGTAAGCCCTATATTCCAGGGGTAGACACACGTCTTTCTCAGCAGCCGTTGCAACCATCAAAGGAAGAACAGACGGAGAGAACCCGACGCCCTCTTCCATATGATTTTACATTCCTCAGACAAGAAACGAACCGACTTCTCCTTCCAGTCGATTGAGGGATTATGATGACTAAGCCAAGGCATACCGAGAATTATCTCGTATTGAGGGGCTTCGATGATGTTAAGCACCAGTTCTTCCCTATGCCTGCCGACAGGTACAGCAACAGAAAGTGTTACCCTCTCAGTTTGTTCCGTTATGAGGCCAGATATCAGTGGTTTACCATCCACCGCCAATACTTCCTCAGGTGAGTCTCTGGGTACCCTGTCTATAGACAAAGAGGTCACAAGCCCGCTATTAATTAAATTCCCTGTGGCCCCCGAGTCTATCATAACCATGACATTGTATACCTGCAACTGACACTCCAGCCTCATGGGCAGCAGTATATGTGATTCGGACTCATGTAGAGTTAGCACCGTTAATGATGGCACCTTCCAGGGCTGAGGTTCCTTTTGGTCTCTCCCTCCATGAGCACCAGTTTCTTCTAGAGCGTTGCCCGCTGCTATGGCTACACTTTTATTACGAGACCATGACCCAGTGTTTCTGGATTTGGAAGGACAGTTCCTTACATAATGTCCCTTTTTGCCGCAGTACAAACAAAAACCTGCAACACGACGACTCTCTTTTTCTTCCCTGGTTAGAGGGGACCGAACTGCACCAATTTCCATCGGTTCAGGTTGTGCATCTGCAGAAGGCAGAGGCCTACGTGGACTCCATTCCGACCGGGGTGGGGGCCCCTATCCCATCGTCTCCTATCCCCTCCTCTGTCTGCCATTCTACCATCAAATCTTAGAGTCAAGTTTACCATATCTACACAAGTGGTTGGTTGGGGATCTATCTGGGCAATGACGTCTTTAAGACCATCCCTCAAACCCTGGTAAAATAAGGACATCCTTTTTTCTTCCGGCCATGAAGTTTCTGACACCAGACGGTTGAACTTGGTAAGGTACGTTATCAAATCCGACCGCCCCTGCCTAAGTTCCAGGAGTTCTCTATCTGCGCTGAAGGTGGTTGCCCTTCGATCAAACACCTTCTCGAATTCAGTTCGAAAAGTTGCCCAATCGGAGAGCATTGGGTCGTCATTTCGTACCAAAGGTACAGCCCAATTGGCTGCATCCCCTGTCAGGAACGAAATCGCAAAAGCCACCCTAGAATGGTTGTTAGGGAACGAGGCAGGTTTACATGAAAAGTGTAACATGACTTGCGTAATGAACGCCTGAGTTTTGGATGGATCCCCGGAATACCTCTCCGGGCTAGCTAGAGGAATAGGGGGGGGAACCGTTACTTGTACCTGGGGTACCGATGTAGAAAAGGGATTCCTAGATAACTTATCTACTTTTTCTCTGAGCGCTGCTGCCTCTGCTTTAGAGGAGGCCAGCTCCTGCTGCACTAAAAGCAGTGCCTGCAGAACATCATCCATGGTGGCCATATTGCAACAACTGGACCGGGCAGTGCAACGTTCGTGGGCGCGTTATTCTGTCAGGTTTAGTCCGCGGGATCCAGCCGATGCAATTATGGTTCCATCTCCCAATGTCACCAACACCCTGAAGTATAAGCACAGGGTGTTCGAGCCATTAGGTGAGGGAGAAAAATAACTAACTAAAATAAAAAATGTGGGATGGGTAAAGGTAGGGTCAGCAGGGAAAGGACGCCTGTAATAGAAAACAAGACAGATTTCAGTCAAGTGCTTGCTAGCTTTTAGAACTACTCTCATAAGGTCTCACTAATAAAGCATGCACATGGATAAGTACCTGGGCAGAAAGAAAACCCGACCTTGGTTAGAAAACATCTACAATCCTTCTGTCATAATCTGTGAGGAAGGCCTAGGGAACACATAGATATATGATAAATGAACACAGTCCCGTATTAACAGACACACACACACCGTACTGAGACACTTAACCCAACACTCACAACATACCACAGAATATGTCATAGGACTCAATGTACAAGGGGGGTCCAAAGGTATCCACAGAAAGTAAAGATGCTCAACCACAAAGTAAATAAGGATACGGTAGTGTGTAGGAAGCAAAAACTACAACACTCCGCTCTCTATAGAACAACCCAAGAGTGAGTGCATGAAAAATGCCAAACAGGAAAACGTAGTTGCGACCACCACTGAATTCTGTCAACTAATACATCCACAGGAAGACAGAACCATAAGACCAGGGGGGGGTTCTGTAGTTCCTTCACTACACACCCTGATCCTTCGTTTCCATGTATATGTATATATCCAACATATAACGGAGACGTGAGGTAATATAAATTTTATGGTCATGTTGTGTTCCCTAGCGAGTACCCCACCGACTCCATGTACGAGTTAAAAGTGCATGTAACTTCCCTCCTGTACCAGCTATGAAGACGCAAATACATTTGCGTCCAACGTTAACTTGTCCTCTTTCAGACCCACCATGAATGGGTTTGATGGTCCGTTCCTAAGTATGCTATGCCAACGTCTTTTTGAAGTGTACTCCTACGTTTTTCAGCCTGGCTGAAAGTAGGCCCGAATCTCTGCCACCGAGCCTCTTTTCTGGCTTCTGACTGCGAGGGCCTCTGCCCAAGCAGCCCCCGTACCCGTGAACTCTGACTTACTTCTAGCGCGGCCCTCCGTGCTCAGCTCAGCCTGCTGCCTGCCAAGATTGACTATAATCTTCGAGTTATCTGTTTTCCTCCCCGAAGATACATTCCAGCCTGCTAGCTTCAGTAAACATCCTTCCTCAGCTACAGGGCTAAAGGGCCGACCTGTCTTTATGCAAGTAATTCATAGCCTCTGTTGCCATGCTTCCATGGAAGGCCCCATGCCCCCACGCTTCTCATACAGACACTCAGGCGCTTATACACGCACTCACAGCAAGTATAGAATAGCTTCTGCTCTAGAGACCTTTCTGCCCAGATAGCTTAGTTCCTAAACATCAGATATCAGATATGATAGAAGCACAAGTTGATCTGACATGCCAGACTTCTGTCTCTTTCCGCCAGTGTAAATGTCAAGTCCCCTGCACCCCGTCTATCACACGTCATGCAGCTGCGCGCGCATCCAAGCTTTCCGATTTCTGCTGACATTGCAACATTCTGTTAGCACCACCCCTTGGTGCCACCCACTTGCGTCACCTATCAGTGACGTTTCTAGCACACACCCTAGTTCACGCCTAGTTTACGCCTCTTGATGATGTACTAGCACCACGTGTATACTGTTATCTTGTCTTCTCTCAGCTGTTACGACTCTTACATTGAACATTATGATGTAAATCAAGTATATAAGCTATGTATTGTCAATAAACGACAGCGCGCTCATCTATCCCTTCTGACATCCTGTGTGGTGGTCAGAACATGATATCCTGATTCCTTTATGAGGAATAAAACCCTTAGAAACTCTTACACCACGGACTCTGTTTTCCTTCATTTCGATTGAGTTATTATTGATTAAGTACTTATCTGCATAGAAATTAAGAGAGTAAATTAATTATTTACATCATTTTGGCGCCCGAACAGGGACCCCTCCCCCACCTCACGCGCCGGAAGGTGCGTTGCAATCCGTGTCCCCTGCCATCAGTTAGACGGACCACACGTGTACTGGCAGGATTTCCTGCATCCCCCTCTGACACACGGAGGTGACGAAGACTGCGATCAGTGCCCAGACGAGGCGGTGAGGAGTGCGGAGGATCCCGACCAGAGCCCAGCCGAAGGAAGCAAGGTCCGAGGTGTGAAGAGGCCCACCAGTTTTCCGAAGTTTTCCGAAGTTTTCCGAAGTTTTCCGAAGTTCCGAGTCGAGTCCAGTCGAGTTTTCCGAGGCCTTCTGTTTTCCGTGCTTCCCGGTGAGTACCATTGCTGGGTCGTATCTAGACGGGTTTGGGTACGCAAGTCCGGTCTGCACTGTTTTTAGGCAGTGTATCTGTACTGTTTAGCAGTATATAAAGTATTCCGAATTTCTGCACTGTTACAGCAGTGTATCTGTATCGTTGAGCGGTACATTCAGAGTAGGGGGAAGTTAGCTATGTCTTTAAATGTTTCATGTGATTAATGTCGTGGTATGAATGTGATTGTTTTTGTGCATTATTGTGTTTTTTTTGTTTAAATAGTTACAGGCGAAATTAAGTATTAAGGATCAAGCATTTCAGTATCAAGTAGGCACAATGCCGTTTTTTAACAAATTAAAGCAGATAGGAACTAGGAAAGGGATGTTAGAGGAAGAGATTCCAATCCCCCCTAGGGACACTCCAGGTAATTTCATGTATAATAAGCATGGCATAGACGCCATCTTGTATCTAGAGTTATGGACAGATTATACCAAGCACCTAGAGGAAAGATACCGATGGCCAGTTAACGGAACATGGGATGCCGAGTGCATCATAAAGGTAGAAGAAATATTACGGAAAAAGAAAGCTAGACAATCTCAGAAAGACGCCATAGAATTTTGGCGTAAGGAATCACGTAAGCGTGCTGATAGAGCACTCCGTAGAGAAGACAGGCTTAAAGAATCAGAAAAGGCCCAAGAAAACGAATTAGTTACTGAGGGAATTCGAGTAAAAGTAGAACAAATAGATCGTATCCAAAATGGCAAAGTGAACAACATGTATCTTTTGGCCGATGGTACCCCTGACGCCATTTCAGAAATACCGAAAAATTTGCCGTCACCATTAGTTCCAACTAAAGTAATGCATAAGACTACTAAAGACATATTCCTAAATTCATATCTCGAAGATGTAGCGCCAGCTTACACCAATCTGCCTGTTCGTGCCCTGCCTACTGACAGGGCCGGGGGTGGTACTGCCCCCCAAGATCACTCTCAGCCGACACCGAAAAAGACTAGTTCCGTTCCGCCAGCTCCGCCACTTCCCTCACCTAAAACTGATCTGCCGAAACCACTTCAATCAGATCCTACTAAAAGACAAATTCAGATACTGACTACACACAGAGATAATGCCCAAGTTTCCGCTTCAGGAGGTGCGACCGCGGGTCTCCAGACCCCGCCACCGACTCACAGATTAAATCTCAGAGGTATGCAGAGTCCTCTTACGCACAGATCCCCCCGTTCTTCTAATTCATCCCGTCTTGATGCACTAAAAGAAAATATGTCAGTTTGTAGATATGATCCAGAACCTGGACAGGACGACTTAATGATATTAGCGTCTTTACGGTTAAGATCTGCTACTGATAGTTTGTTATGTTATGCAGGAATGAAGGAGCGCCTAGATAGAATATATGAGTTCGTTCAAACGGGAAAGGACCGCGACAGTATTAAGGATGCCCTGGAGAAACAGAAAGTTAACATGCAAGCACTGATACTACGATTTTTCATAAATTGTCTAATAAGAGAACGAGACAGGCCCGGAACAGATCAGAGTGAATTAGATGCATTGAACAAGTGGGGTCAAAATATAGCTGATGGAAAACATGACAGACAAAATTGCATAGAGGCCATGTATAAAAAGATTAAGAAAGCAGTGATAGCAGTACACGAGAAAGAGAAAGAAAAGGTTCCCTCCGAGGAGGAAGAAGAATCTGAAGAACTAGAACCGACTACAAGCACTATAGCATATGTAGGTAAGGGAACTTATCTTAGGAAGGGTATCCGTCCAGAAAGCAAGAGAGTTTTCTTCTCTGCCTTAACGAATCCGAATTCTGCTGAGCATCAGTTCCAGGAAACTGATAAACGGCTTCGAGATCGAGTGGGGTACCATGTACTCAATTCTATGGATGAACAAGAATTAGCCCGATCAGCGGTATCATGGACCGAAAATGCAGACATATATAATGATGACACCGTAGCACAGACATTTCTGAACCTCTCCCCCGACGAACAGAAATTAGCAGGGGTATATATGATTCAGCACCTTCTCATTAAGTACAGAAAACATTATTCCGATCCAGGTCCCTTACATGAGACACTAGAAGCACTACTGATGGATAGATGGAGAGGCCTAAGCACTAAATTAGTTCAAATAATTCTAGAACAACGACGCAGATATGATACCTTTGTAAGTCCTGAATATGTCCCCGCCCCACCTCCAGAAAGGAGAATGTACCATATGCAGTGCGGGGGTGGTATTGAAAGTCAGAACCCCTTACGAGAAGTACACCCTGTTATGGGTGAGGACAAGGTTTTGAAACGCGTGTATGTGCACACGCCTCTGACTAAATTAGAACTGTTAGAAATGAAGAAATTAGTACCATGCCATGATAAAGACCCTGCAGGTTTCCATAGAGAGCTTAAAGACATGTTATTAATGGGGGACTACACATATGATGATATCATGAAAATGTTGAAAGTATTATTGCCTACGGGTATATTCGAGAAATTAAAGGAAAAGGAATGGGAGGTGGGAGACACAAAGATTGCCTGGGCAGAAATAGAAGACGAAGAGAAAAAACGGGTTCCAGGGTTAGGCCTTGGGGACAAAACTAAAGCATTACCAGGTTTGATAGTACAGGTCCTGCCCAGATTATTGACAACTAGAAAGGAGGATTGGGATGCAATCTCGTCCTGTAAACAGAAACATGATGAAGATACTAGCGACTTTTATTCAAGATTCGAGAAATGTTTTATTATCAATAGTGGCCTCCAGCCAAGTAGCGAGTCGTACCCACATCTTTTTGTATCAAAGTTAGTCGAGAATTCCCTACCGTTAGTTAAAAATAGAGTGTATAAAGTCGAGAGTACATGGCAAGCAAATACGCCATCCCAGATGTTACAAATGTTACAATATCACCAGAATAGAATTAGGGAAGAACAAGATCAGGAACAGAAGCGCATGAAAGACACGAAAATGAAAATGTTAGTAGCCCAGACGGTCCCATCCGACAGTCACAGGAAAGGTACGACCCAGACAAGTCACGCTGCAGCTCCTGTTAAAGGGACATGCAATTATTGCAAGCAGCCAGGTCACTACGTACACGAATGTGCAGTTCTGAAACATAACATAGCGACAGGTAAAACTAAAGAGAGACCGCATCCGCCTAGACAAGACCATAACCAGCATCAGTCTACACAGAATACACAGCCCATGCATGCATCTGCACAGACAGCACAGACCGTAGCAGTACCACAGCCACAGCCCATTGCTGCAACTCAGCAAGTCTCACAACAGATGTACCAGTATGCCCAGTCTGCTTACCCCGAATATTCCCGATATACATGAAACAGCCTAGAGAGGGAAGGTGGCTTGCCTCTTATCGAGATTCCTGTAGATCAAGAAGGTCCTTATGTACACAGTCAAGTATTGGGGAAAGATAGAAAGTTTTTAATTGACACAGGGGCAAGTCGCACTACAATAAGTCATGACGAAGTTCCAGGGGCACCCCTCTCAGGCTCACAAAATGTTTCCCTTGGTTTTTCAGGACAACCTATTGTAAATGAAGTATCAGAACCAGTTCCCCTGGCTGTGGGTCCATTATCACGCGTTACAGACCTGTTGCTAACAAAATCATGTCCGGAAAATCTGTTAGGAATTAAAACACTGAAGGCTCTAGGAGCTATAATATGCTGCTCCCCGGAGGGGGTTAGACTTTTTCTGCGGGATTTCAAGGGTCATTACGTCCTTCGTGAGTTTGACGTCAGATTGAAAAATGTACCTGATTACTTGTGGGCAAAAGGCCCAACTGATGTAGGATGTATGCACATTACACCATACCGCGTTACCCTCAAGACAGGTGTTGTATTACCCAGAATCAGACAATACAAGTTACCACCCGATGCTGTAGCGGCTTTACTGAAAATCATTGAAGAGCTCATTGCCCAAGGAGTGGTCGTCGAGACCGACTCCAATATCTGTAACTCACCCATCATTCCGATTCTTAAACGTACTGATCCCAATGCACCGCCAGTATATCGGCTGGTGATTGATCTTCGAGAATTGAATAAATGCATTATCCCACAGTATCCTGTGGTCCCCGATATATCATCTCTCTTGACTGCTATTGATTCAGAAGCAACGTTCTTTACTGTAATTGATCTCAAGAACGCCTTCTTCAGCGTGCCTATTGATCCAGAGAGCCAATATCTCTTCGGATTCTGTTTAAATGGACGCAGTTTCAAATTTTCGCGCGCACCTCAAGGATTCACAGAAAGCCCCAGCATCTATAGTCAAGCACTGAAAAGACAACTAGATTGTATTCAAATGCCAGTTAACACCGCTTTACTACAATACGTCGATGATCTGCTGATCACCGCACGAAGTGAGCCCGAATGTGAAAAAGCATCACTGACAGTTTTACATTTCCTGGCCGACAAGGGACACAAGGTGTCTCCTTCGAAGCTACAATTCTGTGTTCAGCAAGTTGTGTACTTGGGTCACTTGCTGTCCAAAGTGGGGAGACAGCTCACTCCCGATCGCATTCAGTTAATTGTGAACATGCCGCAACCCAAGACACAAAAGGAAGTGCGGGCCTTCATAGGCCTCACCTCGTACTGCAGACAATGGATTCCCCAGTATGCATTTCTAGCTAAACCACTCATCCAGTTAACGACACAGGAGGCAGCGACTTCGACTGTCCTCCCTTGGACTCAGGAACACACACAAGCTTTTGAAGAATTAAAGAAAGTTTTATGCCAAGCACCAGTTTTAGCGACACCATGTTACAGCAAACCGTTTACACTTTTTGTTACAGAACGTGATGGCACAGCGTTGTCTGTCCTCACTCAAGACCAAGCAGGTTCACATAAGCCTTGTGCTTATTTTTCTAGTACATTGGATTCAGTAGCTCAAGCACTCCCTGCGTGCTTAAAGTCAGTAGCAGCAACAGCGTTAGCAATAAGACAAAGTGATTCAATTGTTTTAGGTCATCAGTTAACAGTTCAAGTACCACATTCTGTAGAGGTTTTGTTAAACAGAACCCAGACTCAACACTTAACTATAGCACGACTGACAGGTTATGAATTAACACTATTCCAGCCACACATAGAAATCAGACGTTGCAGCATCCTGAACCCAGCAACACTGTTACCTACAGTTATGACAGATCCAGCTCCGCATGATTGTATAGAAATAATTAATGCAGTAACTAAGCCTAGACGAGACTTAACAGATGTCCCATTGACAAATCCAGACCTGACACTTTATGTGGATGGTTCATGCATGAGAACAAGTACAGGAGAATTAGTGGCCGCGTACGCCGTGACCACTGAAACTGAAATTAAAGAAACACATCGTATTGACACACTGTCTGCTCAAGCGGCAGAGCTCATCGCTCTGACTCGAGCCTGTATTCTAGCCAAGAACAGAAATGTTAACATATACACAGATTCCCGCTATGCCTTCGGAGTTGTACACGACTTCGGAGTCCTCTGGCAAGAACGAGGTTTTCTGACTTCCCATGGGGCCAAGATCCAACATGGCCCCCTCATTCAAGCACTGTTAGAAGCAATACATTTGCCCTCGGGCATATCAGTCATGAAGTGTAAGGCACATACTAAAGTCACAGATTCTGTTTCCCAGGGTAACGACCTGGCAGACCAGACAGCAAAACATACAGCACTGACTCACACCCAGACTACTGATGTGACAAAGACAATAGTCCAGACCCAGTGTATGGCAGTTAGAGATCCCGCCCTAGATGTAATTGATATCCAGACACATGCTACTCCAGAGGAGATAAAGAAATGGACTGAACTAGGAGGGATTCAGACAGATCAAGGTTGGGTGACGAAGGGAAAATCTATATGGTTTCTCCCCGACTCAATGGTTCAAGTCATGATAAATACAGCACATAGTCCTGCCCATCTTGGAGAGAAAGCCATGTTAGACAGTTTACAGAATCTCTGGTACAACAAACACTTACGAGCAGCAGCAAAACAGAAAGTGCGTACTTGCATGATCTGTTGTCAGTTCAATCCAGGTAAAAGTGTCCCTGTTGAGCAAGGTGGATTTCATCCTCCCGATCACCCTTTTGAAGTCCTCCAGATGGATTATATCCAGATGAATAGCTGTAGAGGATTTAAGTATGTCCTTGTAATTGTTTGTGCTCTGTCCCGCTGGACCGAAGCATACCCAGTCCCAGACTACACTGCTCCGACCACTGCCAGACAGTTGGTTCGTGAATTCTTCCCACGGTACGGTTTGCCCCGTGTCGTGTATTCAGATAACGGACAGCCGTTCTCGTCCGAGCTGATGAGACAAGTTTCCCTCTTGCTAGGATATCAGTGGAGGTTCCACTGTGTCCGACATCCCGAAGCAGCTGGCCTTGTAGAAAGGCATAATCAGACACTAAAAATCCGTCTTGCCAAGATCTGTCAGGAAAAAGGGGTCGACTGGATAGTCGCCCTGCCCGTGGCACTATTCTACATGAGAATGGTCGCCCACTCGAGATCAGGGCTATCCCCGTACGAAGTGGTCTTTGGCAGACCGCCGAATATGTGGGGGACGCCCGTTCCGAAAAAGATCACTGATATTGATTGTAACATGTTGACAGATTACCTTGCCTCCTTGATGTCTGCACTCCAATCATGTCGTTCACAGGTTGCCGCAGCCTTCCCTGACAACACCGATGTAAAGGCGCATGAGGTCCGTCCAGGGGACCTGGTACTCGTCCGGAATTTCGACCGGAAAAGTCCGCTGGAGCCCCGCTGGAAGTCTCCAAAGACCGTTCTGCTTACCACCAGGACCGCCGTGAAAATCGAGGGGAGAAAGGGGTGGGTCCACACGAGTCACATCAAACTATGCAATGAACTAAAAAACGGACTGAAACAGGACTCTGACTCGTCCACCCCCACCAAAGACTGTGTTGAAGCACAAGACGTTACTGTGCCTAAAAGAGAAAAGACTCCTCAAGAACTTTACCGTATGAAGCTTCGATCTAGCAAGTCAGACAGTTTAATTGTTTAAGTCCTCCCCTAGGTGAATCGGTTAAATAGTTTCTGACATGTATCCCCTAGATCGAGTTAGAGAGAGAGAGGAAAAGAGAAGAACATATTGCAAATCACTTCGTAGTCACTGCATAGTGACACTAATAATCATGTTTATTCTGAGTATTCTAATTATTATTGCCAGCATTCTGCTTCCTATGTACTGGCCTATTTTCAGGCGTGAACAATCTGCTTACAATGTCTCTGCTGAACACACTTTTAGTGAACTTCCCGCACATGAACTCTCTTACAGACTTGCGCTGCGCAACAATACATTCATTAGTATGTTACACCATTCCCATCAGACAAATAATGCTACAGACTGTTGGATATGTGGCCGACTCCCTCCCTACCAGAATTACAAGGGAGCTCTGCCTCTCTTTCCGTACCCATTCACTCACAATGGCTCCTGTGGAGCATGGTTTAAAATAATTAATTCTTTAGATCCTGATATTGCTGTTTTCGATGGGGGCTGGGTTTGGGGAAACTTGAACTTAGTCCTGCTCAACGTCTGTTATCCTGATAAAGAGGGACTTCCCACTCGAATAGGAACTGATCTAGAAAATGAAGTATATGGATTAGGTAATTACACAATTAGCCTTATGATCCTCACTGTTGAATCTGAAACTACTCCAGTTCTGCCCCATATGTTAGTACTACCAGTCACAGGTGAATTATGTGTTAGCAAGAAAGGTTCAGTACACGTAGGTCATAGTAAATGCACTACTGTGGTCGAGTTCAGTGACCATGGTAAATCGTCCTTTAAAGCTATCAGTCATTCCTACTTTGTTTGTGGTCATACCGCATACATACGTTTGCCTCCAGATTGGGATGGTACCTGTTACATTGCCTTCCTCCTGCCACCTGTTTTTCTAGCTCCCCCTGATTACCATAGAAATACGAATCTAGCACCGAATAGACCCAAAAGAGATATTCCCCTTGTCGACTACACAGAAACGGCATGGGAACAGTACACTGATTTCAATAAAGGATTCTTTTTCTTCCTAGGGCCTGTCCAAAACAGTAAATTAATACGCAGATTAACGAGAACACTCGAAGCAGTAGTGAACGAAACTGCCTCCGCTCTAGGTAACTTAACAGAGGAGCAGTCTGCTATACGGACTGTTGTCCTTCAAAATCGCCTTGTGATTGACGTCATCTTGGCAGATAGAGGTGGAGCCTGTAAGGTCATCGGGTCAAGTTGCTGTGTTTTCATTCCACAAAACGCACCATCTGTCTATCAAGCTATCACCCGTTTACATAAAATTGCAAATCAGATACATCAGAATCCAGGCACCTGGACTTGGTCCGGTTGGTTCTGGACTACGTTAACAGCTTGGGGATGGAAGATCTTATCCTTCCTAGGCATTGGCCTTGTTATAGTATTCAGTTGTTGCCTGTGCCTGCAGTGTGGGCCAGCGATATGTGGACTGTGTGCCACATCCTGCATTGAGCATTCCAGTTGCCTCTCAAACAGTCAAAGAAAGAAAGACGAACATATAATGTTACAAGAACAAACTGATCGATTTATGAGGATCGATATATCATGAAGGGTCCGTAGGGAACAAGGAGGGAATGAGGTAATATAAATTTTATGGTCATGTTGTGTTCCCTAGCGAGTACCCCACCGACTCCATGTACGAGTTAAAAGTGCATGTAACTTCCCTCCTGTACCAGCTATGAAGACGCAAATACATTTGCGTCCAACGTTAACTTGTCCTCTTTCAGACCCACCATGAATGGGTTTGATGGTCCGTTCCTAAGTATGCTATGCCAACGTCTTTTTGAAGTGTACTCCTACGTTTTTCAGCCTGGCTGAAAGTAGGCCCGAATCTCTGCCACCGAGCCTCTTTTCTGGCTTCTGACTGCGAGGGCCTCTGCCCAAGCAGCCCCCGTACCCGTGAACTCTGACTTACTTCTAGCGCGGCCCTCCGTGCTCAGCTCAGCCTGCTGCCTGCCAAGATTGACTATAATCTTCGAGTTATCTGTTTTCCTCCCCGAAGATACATTCCAGCCTGCTAGCTTCAGTAAACATCCTTCCTCAGCTACAGGGCTAAAGGGCCGACCTGTCTTTATGCAAGTAATTCATAGCCTCTGTTGCCATGCTTCCATGGAAGGCCCCATGCCCCCACGCTTCTCATACAGACACTCAGGCGCTTATACACGCACTCACAGCAAGTATAGAATAGCTTCTGCTCTAGAGACCTTTCTGCCCAGATAGCTTAGTTCCTAAACATCAGATATCAGATATGATAGAAGCACAAGTTGATCTGACATGCCAGACTTCTGTCTCTTTCCGCCAGTGTAAATGTCAAGTCCCCTGCACCCCGTCTATCACACGTCATGCAGCTGCGCGCGCATCCAAGCTTTCCGATTTCTGCTGACATTGCAACATTCTGTTAGCACCACCCCTTGGTGCCACCCACTTGCGTCACCTATCAGTGACGTTTCTAGCACACACCCTAGTTCACGCCTAGTTTACGCCTCTTGATGATGTACTAGCACCACGTGTATACTGTTATCTTGTCTTCTCTCAGCTGTTACGACTCTTACATTGAACATTATGATGTAAATCAAGTATATAAGCTATGTATTGTCAATAAACGACAGCGCGCTCATCTATCCCTTCTGACATCCTGTGTGGTGGTCAGAACATGATATCCTGATTCCTTTAGGAGGAATAAAACCCTTAGAAACTCTTACACCACGGACTCTGTTTTCCTTCATTTCGATTGAGTTATTATTGATTAAGTACTTATCTGCATAGAAATTAAGAGAGTAAATTAATTATTTACATCAGACGCGTAGTTGACCTCACTACAGCGCCCCGCTATTTAAGTTCCAAACACAAATGCAGGGTGTACGGTAACACGTGGTTTCGACCGCCACCGTGTTCCGCCACCACCAAATAGCCAAATCCGAAATACAGGGTACGGAACTGCCAACTAGTAAGGCAGCAATGTCTCCGAGCCCTTCGAAGACAGCAAACAAAAACAGCTGACCGCCAGAGCGGCCGGGGACAAGGAACCACGGTACCTGAGGGCGCCGACGCTGACACTTCCTCGGACAGAATGCCGAAGCTCTCCCCAAGAGCCCTAGGTGAGAGAGAGCCCAACAGGAGACACGATAAGGCTGGCGTGCAGGGCGACCGCTCTCACGCCGGCTGCAGCAAGGAGTCCGGAATAACGCGCAACAGGAAGCGCGTTGGAATCAGAGTTATGCTTCCTGCGCGACCCCGCCTGCTCATGGGAAATGTAGTTTTCCCATTGCGGTCGGCGCGATGCAACTGTGAACCTGACAATCGCTGGGTTCATCTTTAGTTGTGGTTCCACTAGGACCTGGTCCCGCCGCGTCATAAACTTAGAAGAACATACTTTCAGAATGGTCAGGAATTAGTAGCGTTCTGTGGCACTCCATAATGAAAAGAGTTAGCCATTATCACTTTGTCCAGTGTCCAAGGGACAGCTCCTGGCAGTCTACAGAGCACGTTTTTGACCCCCTACATGCTTGGCAAATGTCATGGCCGACTTGGCATCTGTGAAGTGGTGCACAGATCAATATAATGTCACCTTTAATTTAGCTGGATATAACAGGGAATAGGGAATCTCAGCTTGCAACAGGATGTGTTTGACAGGTGCAAATTCCCGTCTAGCCACCTGCACTGCTGTGAAGTCAGGATAGACCCGATATGATTTCCTTTATGGCTAATGTTGCCCTGTTCTCCGGCCAGGCGCAGGATGGTGTTGAGGTCTCTGTAATTTAACAGTCGGACCAGGATTGGTCTGGGCGGAGCCCCGACAGGAGGCCTAGGACTCAAAGTAGGGTAGGCTCTCTCAGCGGTGAACACGGCTGAGAGATCTGGGCCAAACAGTTCAAGCAATAGCTCTTCCACAAAGGTTTCCATCTTTGATATCACTGTTGTCTCCGGAATGCCTGTTATCCGAAGGTTATTTCTGCGTGAACAGGCTTCCAAGTCATCTTTTCTGTCTCTGATAATATTAACTACTTTGTCCATTTGTGGTAGTTGGTCCTTTGTTTCGACCTGGAACTCGTGGGCTTCAGAGTTACGGTTTTCCAACTGATCCAATTGGGTTTCATGTGTCTCTACTTGACTTGGTCCAGTTGAGAGGTGAGTATATCCAGCGTGTTTTCGATAGTTTTAAAGCTGGATTTCATGTCTAGTAGGAGAGAATGGCGGTCATCATTTTGCCCATCCACCTCCTCCCTTGGTCCCTGATCATATCCATGTCGGCCTCCGCATTCATGTGCCTGGTGAGCCCGTAGTTTGGGCAGCCCCAGGACCAGCAGGGCTATGGGACTGGTGGAGGATTCACACACTTACTGTATATGTGTGTCGCAGCACCTCCTTTCTGGACCGTGCAGGTATTCAGGCTCCCACCTACAGATTATTACTCTCTGCCACTTGTGTCTTTACACACTATGAAGAGCGGAGTTGCTCACGGACGGTGTACTTTGCCAATCGCATTGCGGGCGTATACATTCCCCTCTGCGCCCTCTCCACTCAGCCTCGCCAGGCAAGTGCCAGACCTTTCTTCAGGCCCTCCCCAAGTCATCGGGGGTATCGCACAGGACAGGAGAAATGCAGTCGGGCCTGGATCCCTCCAGCACAAGCTCCCACTCACGGCACAGCCTCGCAGTCACTGCTGAGTGTCCGGGGGAGGGACTGATGCCTCTTGCATCTCGCTGAGACAGCCCTGCAGTTATTTCGTGCCCACTAATCCCACCGGAGGGAGTTGAGGCCCCGACTCACCTCGAGCTACCAAGAGGGCATCCCCCCTTCTTCCTGTCCCCTCCGGGATGGTGCAGCATCGGGCTCAGTGTCTGATGTGGGCAACGGCCCGGGATCCACCGCAGGCATGCAGCTGGGCCGAAGGGGGTGGGCAATGCACGTTCAGCTTATGTGCAGCACAGAGCCAAATTCACATCTCCGGTTACCCTCCTGTATTTCAGTGTTGCACCCCTCTTGCTAGTCCGTAGCTCCTCCCGTCTTCAGGGTCTATTCTCCACCTGTTGCCGCATCAGCACCTCGGAGCATCTTGGCCAGGCCTCAGGACTGCAACTTCCTATCGGCGTCGCTGGTCAGTCGAACCCAGAATTCAGCTCCACCTGTGCACAACCCACTCGTTGTTAGATCCCTGCGAATACAGATACCTCTGGCTCTTCAATAAGCAAGATTTTTTAAAGGATTATGTTACGTCTGGCAAAGCCCTGTCGGCGAGCGGCCGTCTTGCTGCTCGGCGAGACCATGCCCCCCCTCCCAGCGTAAATCTTACTGCAAATTGGATTAATCAAATTATAAAATGGCTTTTAAAAAGTACCATAAAAATTGAAGAGCAGCTAGGGCATCTTTTTTGGGGACAAATTTAGTGCAGCCCAATACTGTCAGAAAACTCTTCTCTAAGTGGTAAAAACACTACAAATATAACTTATGCTGTTCCTCTCCCTCAATTCCAGTGTGAGGAATAAGCTTCTTTCTTTAAAAAACGGACATTCAGGCGGCTTTTACCCCACATCAAAATGTGTCCATCAAACTGACCAGCCATCCGAGCCATTTGTACTTAGTACCTTCCAGCCTATGGATCAGCAAACACATTTCTGTCTTCTGTCCACTATAAAGTCAGGTTCACCTCTTGACTCATGCCCTCCCTCAGTTTGCTATAAACTGGAATCTCAACCATCGGACCTACTCACCCAGTTCTTAAACATCTCTTTTTCCCAAGGTGTGGTTCCAAAGCTATGGAAACATGCAATTGTCAAGTCCCTATTAAAGAAACCTAACCAGGACGCTCACACTTGGTCAAATTATAGACCGATCTCTTTATTACCTATTCTATCCAAGGTGTTCGAAAAGCATGTGAACAAACAGCTTATGCCGTTCACAGAGTCCAATGACCTGCTGTACCATTTGCAATCTGGTAACAGGGCAGGACATTGTAAAGAAACAGCGCTTTTAGCGGTGATGGACTATCTTAGGTACCAACTGTCTAATGGAGGTACTGCTGCATTTATCCTTATGGACTTCTGTGCAGACTTTGATATGGTGAACCATGCCACACTGCTTCAAAGACTAAAGGCCATGGGTGTGCAGGGTACAGCTTTGGCCTGGTTGACATCTTATTTGCAGGACCAGGTTTTTCAGGTCAACTCTCATCAACATTTCTCCAAGCCACACCCTCTTGCATTTGGAGTCCCTCAAAGCTCCATTTTAAGCCCCAACTTGTTTATTCGTTATGTAAGATATTGGCAGGCTGGAAACTGCAAGAACTGTACGAAAGTATAGTCTTACAATTCTGCCATATGCTGATAATACTCCGGTTGCAGTGCCCTTGCCCTCCCAAGAAAACAACAGCGCAGAGGGATTGAATAGCTGTCTTAGCAAATCTCTTCATGGATGAATGCCAACTCCCTTAAGTTAAATGGGGACAAAACCAAGGTGATGTTGCTGGGCAACCTTCCGAATCTTTGGGGCTCTCATCTGTGGCGAAAGGTGATGGGTAACATTCCCAGCCCTGCCTCCGTGGTTAAGAACTTGGGAGCTTGGCTGGACAATGAGCTATCCATGAGTCACCAAATCACAAAAGTGGCAGCCACTTATTTAGATATTGTTAGAAATGGGGGTCTCTGCTTGGCAGAGGTAGGTACCTTTGCCCAAATAGGGACCCTTGCTTCTAGTCAGGGCAAGGGTTATAAACTTCTAAAATAACCCCTGCTCACCCTCTTCGTAGCTTGGCCCGAGCAGACAGGCTTATCTCAGAGGCAGTGTGTAAAGCATTTGTGAACACATACAGTAATACAGTGAAAACACTACAAATGAACACCAAACCGGTTTAGAAAAATAAGTAATCTTTATCTAAACCAAACAAGACCAAAACAACAAAAATCCACAATACAGTACCAAAAATTTGATATTTTAAAAGGTAGAAACAGTTCTGTTTCAGGAAAATGTGGGACGCAACACTTTTACAAAAAGCACCTTGGATGCAAGCCAAAAGGGTCTCAGGGAAGGTGATATGTAGGTTCCTTACACTCAGGGAAGGTGATTCCTCAGTTCCTTGCTCTGGGTGATTCATCGGTTCCTTTGTGGAGAGGAGGTGATGCATTGGTTTCTTACTGCATGGGAAGGTGATGCATCGGTTTCTTACCGCGTTCCCCACCGCGTTCGATGCAATGCACGACGATCCAGTATGATGCGTCAGTTCTTCTCCAAACGAGACTGTGTCAGAATCGATGCGGTGATCTCAGACGTTGGAGATCGGTGTACTGGATTTGTCGCACGGCAGACACTCCAGGAGAGAGCATGTGCTCGTTGATTCTTTGGCAGAGGCGATGTGTCGGAAAATTCTTCTTTCACCGCTGCCATGCGTCGGAAACAGGCAATGCAATTTTCACAGTTCATGCAGTATCCAGTTCCAAAACAACACCCACATGTCCAGAGACTGTCAGGCACCTCTCAGCAGGTTAGAACTCCCAGCAAAGGAGTTCATGGGACTTGGGGGTGAAGACTTTGTGTCTCTGAGACTTCAGAACAGGAGGCAAGCTCTGTTTCAAGCCCTTGGAGATCTGCCTCAAGTAGGAGACACAGCACACTGCAAAGTTCTTCTCCTTTCCTAGGCAGAAGGTAGCCACTGCAGGCCCACCCCGAACAGCAATCAGCACAAGGGCAGTATTCCTCCTCAGTTTCTCCAGCTTTTCTCCAATGGCAAAGGTTAATTTTGATTTCCAGAAGTGATTTAAAAGTCTGGGGTCTGGGCCCCTCTTTTTATAATACAAAATCCTTTGTTCTCTTTGGCAGAGAAGCACTTTGCCCAGCCAAAACCAGTTCTGTCCTTTCTGGTGCAGCTTCCTGGCAGGAGGTGGAGACAGAATTGTCTAAGACAGAACAAACCCATTCAGATGTGAAAGAAATCTCCTCCCCCTACTCTGAATGCAGCCCAGGTCTATTCAGCCCAGCCCTGACTCACCCTGGAAAGGCAGGACACACCTAACCCACTGAAGTGGCTGTCTAAACAGAATGCACATCCCCAGCCCCTGTCACTCCAAAGCCAGGCAGTCAATGCACAACCTAGCAGATGGATGGTTTTGCAAGATAATACCTACTTTCCCAAAAATGGTATTTTGAAACCCAGTTTGAAAAAATCAACGTCACTAAAAGATACAGCTTAACATTCTGAGTTCAAGCATATCAAACTTGATTTTCCTATCTTGTTCCCATGGACGGTTATGCTTATAAGATATTATAAGCAAGCTTCCCATTCTATCCTATGGGACGGATAGCTTTACAATAGTAAAAAACAAAATTGGCAGTATTTCCCTATCAGGACATGCCACACACATCAGGGCATGTCCTACCTTTCACATAGACTGCACCCTACCCACGGGGGTACATTGGGCCATCTTTAGGGTGACAAACATGCAAGAAAAGGGTAGGTTAGGCTCTGGTAAGTGGATGTACTTTAAGAGAAAGAGGCGAACTGACGCCTCTGCCCGGGTGCACAGCGTTGTTTACTTTCTCACAAAAGTGCCATACATTTTTCCAGTTTCTCAAAGTTTTTATTTGCTTGAAATCCTTTTCTTTTTAATACATCTTTGTAGTTACTTCAATCACATGAGAGACACTTATACACTGTTTCCTTAATGCTGTTGAAATGCCCATCCAGGCCTTATTCTGAAGCATGGAGTGTGCATAAGTCATCCTCATAGGTCAATCTATGTTTACCCAATGCATTTCGAGCCATACTTGGCTCTTCGTCAGGGGTTATCTACAAACTGAAACATTCCTGTTAGACCTTAATCAACCATAACAAAGAATAGGATTTCAAATGTTTAAAGAATACATCCCATTAAAAGTAACTCGCCCTGCACTCAACGTCTGCCCTCTGAATTTGTTATTAACCTTTACCTCGGAACACTCTCTCCCCAACTGCCACAGTACCACATGTTACTCATATGCATATTCCAAAAATCCCCCTTTAATGCTCATTGGTAAATTCGACAAACACTTCTACAATACGTAAACCCTCCCGTGTAAATTATTCAAACAAGCACATACCTTGACAAACGGACCTGCCGATAGTTTTTACAATTACGAGTAAAAATATGCATATGAGTAACATATAAGTGTATAAGTGTCTCTCATGTGATTGGAGTAACTACAAAGATTTATTGAAAAGAAAAGGATTACAAGTGAATAAAAACTTTGAGAAACTGGAAAAATGTATGACACTTTTTTGAGAAAGTAAACAACGCTGTGCACCCGGGCAGAGGCGTCAGTTCGCCTCTTTCTCTTAATGTTTCTACAAAGCACGTGTTTGGGCAGATCACGGAAAACCGGGCTTGCACGCACATGGATAAATTGTGCAAAGAATATCGAGGATGAAAAGTGGAAAAACAGGTGTGCACTCTCACCCCCCGTTTAAAAAGTGGATGTACTTGCCAGGTCAACATGACTACCAAGTTGCACACAAACACTGCAGTGGCAGGCCTGAGTTACATTTACCGGCTGCATATGTGCGTGGTACAACCAGTGTTAAAGGTCCACTAGCAGCATTTGGTTAACAGGCCCTGGGCACACACAGCACACTGTACTAGGGACTTAACAGTATACCAAATAAGCCAATGATGGAAACACAAATCCATAACAACAATTTGGGCAGGGAGCACTTGCACTTTGGCACTGAACAGCAGTGCGAAAGTGACCAAAGCATCTAGACCAGCAAAACGAAGTCCAACACAGCAAAAACAGAGGAGAGAACGGCAAAAATACAGGGAAAACCCACGCCAATGATGGCAGGTCTAACAGGTATTCTAAGATGGCTTAAAAAAATCTTGGGCTGTCTTTCGAGCTCTACTCTGCAGGCCCGGACTGGCCGTTGAGGGCACCGGGCAATTCCCCGGTGGGCTGCATGGTTGGGGGCCGGTTTTGGGCCCCTGGGGCCGTTTTTGTTACAGGGCTGTTATGTTGCAAAAACGGCCCTGTAACAAAAAAGGCCGAAAACCGGCCCTGTCATAGAGCGCGGTCGCACCTCTCCCCCCTCCCCTCTCCTCCCGGAGGGGGGCCGGCCGAGCACTTTGCCAGGGCCGATTCTCGTTCCCAGTCCGGCCCTGCTACTCTGTCTTTAGGCCCTAGTTATATCCAGATTGGACTATGGGAACATTCTCTATCTAGGGGTCAAGAAGAGCCTACTCAGATGGTTGCAGATGGTGTAAAACAAAGCAGCCAGACTTTTACTCTATGCCCGAAGCTCTCTTCAACTACCAATCTACTTTGAGAACTGTATTGGCTTCCTATTAAGTGCTGTGTTCAATTCAAATCACTATGTTATGTGCAGAAATGTCTATCTAATTCAGTTCTGATTTATCTCAGATGTCTAGTGTCTTCTTAAACAACCAGTAATCTTGAACTGGCTCTGGTTCCCAGAATCAAGAGGTCCTGGCAAGGAGATTGAGCCTTTTATTTCCTGGGACCAAAGCTTTAGAATTCCTGCTTTCTTGATCTGAGGTCTTGTCGTTCCCTTCTGATGCTCCAGAATAAGTTAAAAAACCTGGTTGTTCTAACTGTTCGGAGTATAAATTATTTTTTTCAGAGTGTTTTCGGATCTGTTCAGTTGGTAAAGTGCTGGGAAATCCTTTCTGGGTAACCATGAGCTATATAAATCCTATTAACATAACAACATGCAGATACTGTCCTAAATTTCTTTTGTTTTGCCTATGTTTCAATACTTCAGATGAGGCTGCTGTTATCTCTTGCAAACTGTATTTTGCACAAACGTTGATATCATGACGATTCTGTTTTACTGTTGCTTTTTTCACCTATGTTGCAAACCTTCAAATGCATTGTTATCTGCGTTCATTGAAATGTTCAAAATGAATTGTTTGATGCATCTGTGTTTAACGCTGAGCTCATAGTATGTAGTAAAATTGTAAGAGTGTTCCACATACATTTGTCCCCAGAATTAGAATAAATGAAAACTCCCAAAAAGATTTAAGTCGTATTTTGTCCACAAAACCACTAAAATTGTCACGGATTCTCCATTAGAACACATGGAGACCAGGCTCCCACCCGTTAAAGAAACGTAATACATTTTGCAAAGAATGGCACACACACATATTACCCTAGCCTGAGGAGGGAACCTCTGACACTAGCATAATTGAGTATACTAAAACACACATACAAACTAAATATACAAGTGAAAGGAGAGACAAGAGAGAGGCATTACTAGAACGATGGGTCATCTTGGAAGAGGTCCAGAGTGATAGCACTTCAAAGCTGAAAGCAAGCAAGGCAAGAAACACCAAAGGGACTTGACTCTCCTCAGTAAAGCTGAGTCAATATAACAACAAAACGAAGCGATTGCCAGTACTGAGCAAAACTTCAACACTATTTAATGGCCAGAACCTACGACTATAACAGATAGGTCCGCACTTATTACTTGCACCTTTAGTTATTTATTTATCAAATCTTTTACAAATCACAAGATAAACAATAATTTTATCTACATGTACATCGACAATGAATACAAAGAAAAGAGGGGAAAGCTATGTACACAAGACTGCGTTTCACCAAAAAATCGTCAAGACACCAACAGGCACTCAAAACAGACCTTCAAACATACCTCACGCACATTCAGCCAAACAATACTACCAAGAACCCATACCATCCAGGTAACAAACCAGAGCGGGAGAAATTAGTTTTGCGCAGCTTGAACTCTGGTGCACAACACTCACGTTCCACCAATCAAACAACCAAATAAATCATATAAACTCCTACTAAGGTATAGGAATGCTTCTAAGTCATCACCATTTCCTACATCCAATGACTGGATCATAACATCAATGAATAGATCAACAACATGGCTTGTTTGACAAGGGAGACAAAGGTCGACGCGTTTCAAACCCAACTATTTGTCGGGTTCTCATCAGGACCATAAAGCTCTATAAAAAAGAAACAAAACGACAGTTTTTAGAACAAAGTACTTCCAACCACAGTTTGACAGAAGCAGGCACCACCAGGTGCAAACCGCCTACCTTATTTGCTAAGCAGATCAAATCAGCTGCTTGAAACTCATGAAGAAATTACTGTGCTGAAAAAACAAATACAAGACACACACTGAATATATAAACTCATGTCTAAGTCAGGGACTATCCTAGAGATCGTGACAAAAATTTGCTTACCACTTGCAGCACTTATTTCCTGTATAGAAGATTGCCGGTACCAGGATTTCCTTTTCGAAAATGGCCAGCTGTTAACCTCTGTACGATTAGCACTCGCAGCGTGCCGATTCAAATTAACTAGAAGAGGCTCACCTTCATGGTACGTCGGGGTGTCAGTAAATATCTCAATTCATATGCCTGGTTTACAGGCTGACCTAGAGATACGATAGAGACTGTCTACTAATATGAACAATTTCATGCTCGCCCCGGAATGATTATTAATCACCCGCCCAATAGTTACCTTGAAAAGGTGACTTTCCCTCTCGGAAAAAAGCGTCCACGTCCTTACAGTGTGGCGTGTAACGTTGAGTCCCGCATTGAATAGTGGGATGTGGGGCGTGATTGCTGGGAGATGCAATATTAGCCTTCCCGCTCTCCGAACCAATGTCTGCTTCCTATCTGTTTTAGTCGTAGGTTCTGTTGGTGTGAATAAGAACATTTAGGAACAGGATAAATACAGTGGACCTAAACAAAATTATTTACTCACGAATATCAAAAATACATGTCATCGGTTACAAATAAAGATAATAGTTTCATTAAAATATCTTTTTTATTGGAAAAAGTTTTTTTATAAATATATATCAAATACAATAAATACACAATAATTCGAAAAATTCATTAACAGAATATTATTACTGAAACATTTCAATGGGTATCAGTCAGACAATCAATGGTCACAATACAGTTCAAGAAGTCATAGTAAATCATAGCATGGCGAGGGAATATGTTCGTCGTAGGTTCTGGCCATTAAATAGTGTTGAAATTTTGCTCAGTTCTGGCAATCGCTTCGTTTTGTTGATAGCAAGCAAGGCGCCAGAGCCTCCCCCACCCATGCAGGCATGGAAGTACTCAAGCCAGCAATAGTAGGAGCCGACGACCCCCACACTGATAGACAGGCAGTCAGGCCCAAGCAGGAGAAGCCGGAAGGCCAGATAGCCCAGTCACTTCTAGCTCACTCCCAGTTCCTTCAAAAGGTCCCCAAAAGCTCAACCCCGTCTATCACGTACAACTCATAGGATCTCAACAGCAATCCAAACACACACTGCCACTTGTTCAGGTGAACATACACGAGTGACAGGGAGGTGTGTTACAGTTCTCAATAGTCATTCAGTGAGAGGGGGTGAGGAAGCGAACTCCACCTCCCCGATAACTGATGACAAAGGTGGGCTACAGGATTTGCCCAGGTAGCAGAGGAGACAACAGAAAGCGGGTTTGAAGGTGAAGCCCAGCCAAAAAGAACAGCGCAAAGAGCGAAGGAGGCAAACCAGACGGGGTGAGGAAGAAAGACATAAGCTGAGGTTAGAAAGAGAAAGAGCACACAACCAGGAAGTACAGAAAGAACACAGGGCAGCACGCTCTTCACATGAGGGAAGCGGCCGTAGGTAGGACACCAATCTGGGAAGAATCAGAGCCAGAAATAGATGTGACGCTTTTTTCAGGAATCAGAGCCTACCCAATTGGTTGCAAAAGGAGAGGGGCTGACCCGAAAATAAGAGACCAAGTCAGCCTGGTACTAATCAAGACGTAGGAAAAAAAGGATGGCGCCTTTGGGTGCATATGAAGGGAACATTGATGAGGATGCGCACTGCTTCACCTGAGCGCACAACAAAGCAGTGGCTTAGGAAGCTGTTGTGCCACCCGTGGTAGTCGCTGAGTTTGCCGCGGGGGGTGCTGGCGAGTCCAGCGACGGCTACCTCACACAGGCACAGCCGAAGGTAGGAATTACGGGGGAGGACGCCGCCGCCCAAGACTAGTGACACCTGGGGGAGACAGTAGCAATAGAGAAATGTGAGATCCTTGCACACCTATTCTGCCACCTACCAGCCCACTGGAATGAGGAAGGGGCCTAATATGGCAGAAGGAAGGATCATTTGAGCCAGAGGACATGGCTATAGCGGAGGAGTGCATCCAACATGGAGGAAGAGACACAAGTAAAACTTCCCCTTAATGCAAGAATGCCTAAAAGAATGGAAACTCCATGTTAGGGAGAAACCTGTAGAGTCATCTGGAAAAAGAATGCATCTGTTACTACAGGATGGCACGTTTGGGATGACATATATCTGCCATGGACTCAGATGGATAAAGAGTGGTTATGGACTGTTGTGTACCATTTTAGATTCCGAATGGATTTTCCCGATTCATGCCCTTATATAGGTACAAATCACGTTGCCCTTATATAGGCATAGAAATCAAGCCCTTATTTAGGCATAGCCCATGCTACCCAAATAAAGGCATGGCTCTTCCGTCCGTTCACCAAACGTCACAACGATTTCTTGGAAAACCAGCTTAAGCCGTCAGGGACTTCACCATGCTTGAATATTGATTTCTCCAAGAACTCTGTTAGTTTTACAATGAACAACTATTCCCCAGGGGTTCATTCATGATGTTCATATGCCCGACTTTACGTCAAACATGGCATTCCTAAACACCTTCAAGGTATAAATATACCTTCACTTGCTATAGCAAACTACGGTGGTTCGGAGCAGATCGACAGCCTACTTGCCTGACGCAGCTCGCTACAGCAAGTGCCAAAGGATGCCGACTCTCCATTTGACGCACTGATCAGGAAGCTGCCCTACTCTGCTGGGAAATCCAGCTCCAGTGTTTCTGACTCCCCTTGCGGGGTGTTGGGAAATCGAGTCCAGAGAAAGAGATACCAGACCTCCTTTATTCTGAGGTATGGAGCTGATTAGAACCTAGAGAAACCTTTTGTAGATTCTTGGCAAAACTAAACCTATGCAAAAGACAATACTTACTTCTTCTCTAGTACTAGACTTAGGTTAGGTACATTGGGGTAGGCCTATTTTAGAAGCACCAGTTGAGTATTTTAGCCTGTGTATTTATGTATGTATTTTTATATGGCTTAGAAACCATACAATGCTCTTACAGTATTATTTTATAATACTATTCTCGCTGTACGCATTATACTTTGCAGTCTGCCTAACGATTGTAGCAGTTTACTTCTCTAGCCTGATAAAGAAGACTGTTCAATAAACCTTTTTATTGAAAAAGCCCGTCTCACCATTTCTCTGCAACTCTGTAGAAACGAAGCATGCACGATTGACTGAGTGAAATACTTATCTATTGTTTCCGTGACTCTGAGAGATATATTCTTATTCTTGGGAAACAAAGTTTTCATGTTTATGCGGTTGTTAGAAACAAATCTCTTCTTGTGATTTCGAGAAAGTTTCTAGTGACCTCTGAGCTAGCTTGCACACACACAATTAAGTTTAATATATTCGATAGAGACCTAGTTGACCTAAGTCCTACGTCAAATCTATAGGATATATTATTCCTATGCGCAGAGCATATTGGGAATATAGGAACTACACTACGTGGCGCCTAACATTTGGTAAGGCACTAATTTAACGCTAGATACTAAAGTAACTCAGTCGTGCTTTTTTCAGAGACCCCTTTTTTTCGTAATACTCCAATAGACATCTGGAGTGAGTAAAAGGATAATATCCGCCATAGCTGAGTAGGACAAAAAATCCTATGTATTAGTTTTTGGTTTGTTCAACGTTGAAGGATACAGTGTTCCAAAAATATTGGGCACCTTATCTTTGTTTCCTTGAAACTTGCTCTGCAAACTTTCAGTCAACAAAATGTCCCTCGATAATAATAATAGGGCGGTGGAGCTGCAGTTGATCCACTCGTTACAGATTTGGCACAACAGACTTTAATGAAGCCGACGAGGATGCTATAAGCATTCCAGAAAATTTAAGGAAAGCCATCACTATAAAACTTATAAGAAATGGCCTATCAGCAAAAGGTGGTAAGGTAGTTTTTGTGATAGAGGCACATGAATATCACCAGACAGAGGTATTCTATTCATGGGTAGTTTTCCCTGAAGCAAATCCAGTAACAAAAATATTTCACTTCTCCAAAGAAGATGAACCACCAATGGAATACATTCCTTTTGAGGATATTGAAATTCCACTAACATACCAAGAGCATGCGCTCTGGTTTAAAGGCGCCCTAAAACATATAAATCACATTACCAGGCTCGGTACACTAGGTAGACCAGGAGCAACATGGCCGGTATTAGCCAGCTATGCACCACATTCTGAAATTAATATAATGTCAGATGCGGGACTATTAGTTCAACTGAAAGAGCTAATTAAAATCTATAGACAATTGGTCCATTATGTCATGCGGACACTTACAGTCTAACCGGCAATAAGGATTCCACAACACACCCCTTACCAGGGGAACATAAATAAAATTACAACACAGACTCTACATTCAGTCGTTGGTAAATTACCCACAAAGCGGGAACAAATTCCATTCTGGATAGCTCAAAAAATTACTCAAATCGAAGCAGTATTTCCTGATACTACCCCTCATGAGAAATACAGAATTCTAACAATCTGTTTACCAATGGGGATCGCACCACATCTGGAGGACTGCGACACTTGGGGTACAGTCTTTGCTGCAATTTACACTAAAACACATGGTGTTCCGTCTATGGCGGTTATACCAGACGTACTGAAACAGATTCAAAATGAATACGGGGCAGAGCCTGCTTTAAATCTAGGTATTAAATTACTGATAGATTTCAAACAGGTCTCAACAATAATATTAGCTAATATTAAAGGTGAAGCAGCATCCGTGGCGATCCGCCAAAAGCTAAGGGAATTCGATGTAACTGAGCAACCTCAAGAACTTACCAGAATAATTGAAAAATCCTATGAAGAATTAGGCAGAGACAGCTTGGGTGGAAAACCAGTTAAACCCCAACTGTGAGAAAGTCCTGAAAAGGTCTTTATTAAAAACACTATTACTCCCCCTAAAAACAAGTGGGAAAATAGCAAACAAACTTCTAAAGAGAAGCGTTCTCAATCTAGAGGTAGGTCTCCTCAAAAGGAGCCCTCTGAAAGGAGGTATAACCTCAGGAATAGGGAGAATTTGAGAAAACCTGATAGATATCAAGATACTGATACACATTCCTCTCGTACCTTTCAGACTTGGTCACAGAAATCCGAAAGAAGAGGACGGTCAGAACACAGGGAAGAACGTGTGAAGTCCAAAGACGATCAGCACGTTCAGAAAAACAAGAAACCTCAATTCACCAAAAAGAAGGTAGCAGGTCTAAAAATCAGACTTGCCGAGGATCTAGAGGACACAACTCAAGAACGGGGAGTGGGCACAGACAATGTTGGACAGTGCAGCAGAAGTCACCATAGCTCACAAGAACCTGAAGGATCATCTGGAGACAGTGAACCTGAATTAATACATTCAAGTGGAAACTGCAGATACCAGGGTTAGTCATCCACATAAGTTATATGAAGTAACACTCCGGATGGAGGGAGATATAACAAGAAAAATAAGAGCACTCTTTTGGGAGCGACTCTCTCAGGGTTATGACATTCTTCTCGCTGAACAAGACTGGCCACCAGAATTTGTCAGGGAGTGCCCACATGGCGAAGACATCATTATCAACAGCGATAGGGAGCGCGAACGCCACGCTCCACTCCAAACTGCACTGCAGTTATAGGATACTCGATCCAAACCCATATTAATCCATTTGTCCATCTTAAATGTTAATCCGTGCTTTAATCAAAAAATGTTTTATCTGGTTTTTCACTTTTTCTCGCGCTCATTATCCACATATATAACCAATTGCGTTTTTTGGAAACTTTACGTATCGACATGCGCCAATCCAGGCTTCTTTGTGAATACGAATCCGACACAACAAGTAGTTCCAAGCAGCTTCTTTATTCATAACCCAATGCATTTCGGGCAATTTTTTGCCCTTCATCTGGGGTAGCTGAAAATTACAAAGAAGTCCATTAATGTTAATAACCTCCCTTCAATTTGAATTAATACATGTAGCATAGCTCGACTCTAACAACTTGTTTACAGATGCATTGTATTATTTAAGTTACCCAGTTCACAACCTTCGATGCCTTAGGTTACTTATTTTGCTTCAAGAAACACAATTAAAACCAGGATGAATTTAAATGCCAATGTAACATACTGAGTTCTGTTATTTGGTTGTATATTCATGGTTACACAAAATATAATGCCAGGTATTTTTCGAAGAGTATGAAACTCTCACTATTTCTTAGTGTTTAACATGTTCATATGCTCAATAAAAGCCAAATGCTTTCTTCATCATAACATGCTTAATATTTATCTACCCCACTCTTATCAGTGCGCCGAGTATACCTGCTCTCGTGTTCTTATCCTCCCAAGACAGGAATGAGTCCAAGCTTCAAAAACGAGCTCTCCCACTAACAGCTAAGCCATCGGCCTAATGAAGGCTCCACCCTACAGGTGCTAACAATAAAAAGTGTGTTTAACACACCCTATGTTTCTTGTAAACTACTAATCCCAACATGCATTACTTCCTCTCAGTTACAATATATGTATTAAAGTCATAAGTCCATCTTCTGCACTCCATGTGTTTGTCCTTTCAAGCGACCTCTTTATTCCACACTGCCAGGAACTTGCTGTTAAATTGTATGTGGCTTTTGCTCGCGGTCAGTTCTTTAAAAATTTCAACATTTTAGTCCATCGGGTGCAAAACCAACGTATGGCGATATATTTATAAACAATGAATGAAGTGGTATGCACACCATTTTTTTTCTTTTATATTCGATTGCAACCGAATTTGTGTCATTTACTTTTGCCTTTGCGTGCAAACTGGATTGTGCCTCACCATCATGCACTTTGCATAAACAACAGCGATAGGGAGCGCGAACGCCACGCTCCACTCCAAAATGCACTGCAGTTATAGGATACTCGATCCAAACCCATATTAATCCATTTGTCCATCTTAAATGTTAATCCGTGCTTTAATCAAAAAATGTTTTATCTGGTTTTTCACTTTTTCTCGCGCTCATTATCCACATATATAACCAATTGCGTTTTTTGGAAACTTTACGTATCGACATGCGCCAATCCAGGCTTCTTTGTGAATACGAATCCGACACAACAAGTAGTTCCAAGCAGCTTCTTTATTCATAACCCAATGCATTTCGGGCAATTTTTTGCCCTTCACCTGGGGTAGCTGAAAATTACAAAGAAGTCCATTAATATTAATAACCTCCCTTCAATTTGAATTAATACATGTAGCATAGCTTGACTCTAACAACTTGTTTACAGATGCATTGTATTATTTAAGTTACCCAGTTCACAACCTTCGATGCCTTAGGTTACTTATTTTGCTTCAAGAAACACAATTAAAACCAGGATGAATTTAAATGCCAATGTACCATACTGAGTTCTGTTATTTGGTTGTATATTCATGGTCACACAAAATATAATGCCAGGTATTTTTCGAAGAGTATTAAACTCTCACTATTTCTTAGTGTTTAACATGTTCATATGCTCAATAAAAGCCAAATGCTTTCTTCATCATAACATGCTTAATATTTATCTACCCCACTCTTATCAGTGCGCCGAGTATACCTGCTCTCGTGTTCTTATCCTCCCAAGACAGGAATGAGTCCAAGCTTCAAAAACGAGCTCTCCCACTAACAGCTAAGCCATCGGCCTAATGAAGGCTCCACCCTACAGGTGCTAACAATAAAAAGTGTGTTTAACATACCCTATGTTTCTTGTAAACTACTAATCCCAACATGCATTACTTCCTCTCAGTTACAATATATGTATTAAAGTCATAAGTCCATCTTCTGCACTCCATGTGTTTGTCCTTTCAAGCGACCTCTTTATTCCACACTGCCAGGAACTTGCTGTTAAATTGTATGTGGCTTTTGCTCGCGGTCAGTTCTTTAAAAATTTCAACATTTTAGTCCATCGGGTGCAAAACCAACGTATGGCGATATATTTATAAACAATGAATGAAGTGGTATGCACACCATTTTTTTTCTTTTATATTCGATTGCAACCGAATTTGTGTCATTTACTTTTGCCTTTGCGTGCAAACTGGATTGTGCCTCACCATCATGCACTTTGCATAAACAACAGCGATAGGGAGCGCGAACGCCACGCTCCACTCCAAAATGCACTGCAGTTATAGGATACTCGATCCAAACCCATATTAATCCATTTGTCCATCTTAAATGTTAATCCGTGCTTTAATCAAAAAATGTTTTATCTGGTTTTTCACTTTTTCTCGCGCTCATTATCCACATATATAACCAATTGCGTTTTTTGGAAACTTTACGTATCGACATGCGCCAATCCAGGCTTCTTTGTGAATACGAATCCGACACAACAAGTAGTTCCAAGCAGCTTCTTTATTCATAACCCAATGCATTTCGGGCAATTTTTTGCCCTTCATCTGGGGTAGCTGAAAATTACAAAGAAGTCCATTAATATTAATAACCTCCCTTCAATTTGAATTAATACATGTAGCATAGCTTGACTCTAACAACTTGTTTACAGATGCATTGTATTATTTAAGTTACCCAGTTCACAACCTTCGATGCCTTAGGTTACTTATTTTGCTTCAAGAAACACAATTAAAACCAGGATGAATTTAAATGCCAATGTAACATACTGAGTTCTGTTATTTGGTTGTATATTCATGGTTACACAAAATATAATGCCAGGTATTTTTCGAAGAGTATTAAACTCTCACTATTTCTTAGTGTTTAACATGTTCATATGCTCAATAAAAGCCAAATGCTTTCTTCATCATAACATGCTTAATATTTATCTACCCCACTCTTATCAGTGCGCCGAGTATACCTGCTCTCGTGTTCTTATCCTCCCAAGACAGGAATGAGTCCAAGCTTCAAAAACAAGCTCTCCCACTAACAGCTAAGCCATCGGCCTAATGAAGGCTCCACCCTACAGGTGCTAACAATAAAAAGTGTGTTTAACACACCCTATGTTTCTTGTAAACTACTAATCCCAACATGCATTACTTCCTCTCAGTTACAATATATGTATTAAAGTCATAAGTCCATCTTCTGCACTCCATGTGTTTGTCCTTTCAAGCGACCTCTTTATTCCACACTGCCAGGAACTTGCTGTTAAATTGTATGTGGCTTTTGCTCGCGGTCAGTTCTTTAAAAATTTCAACATTTTAGTCCATCGGGTGCAAAACCAACGTATGGCGATATATTTATAAACAATGAATGAAGTGGAATGCACACCATTTTTTTTCTTTTATATTCGGATCGAGTATCCTATAACTGCAGTGCATTTTGGAGTGGAGCGTGGAGTTCGCGCTCCCTATCGCTGTTGTTTATGCAAAGTGCATGATGGTGAGGCACAATCCAGTTTGCACGCAAAGGCAAAAGTAAATGACACAAATTCGGTTGCAATCGAATATAAAAGAAAAAAAATGGTGTGCATACCACTTCATTCATTGAAGACATCATTATGCCAGCCTTCTCCAATCACATTCCAATTCATTTAAAATATACATACGCCAGGAAATAGGCAGTTTCCCAAGCTCCTGCACTATATAGAAATCATGTAGGATGGGATGAGGATTCTCCTCACCATAAAATGCAATTGAAAACTCAACCAACTGCACAAAGGCAGTATCCAGTTAAGCAAGAAGCTAAAAAACAGGTCAGGGAGATATTAGATCAACTTGAATACCAAGGGGTGATTGAAACATGTACCTCATCCATGAACAATCCTTTGTTTCCTGTATCCAAACCAGACAATCATATTGTCTAGTATTGGATTACATTAGCAGTGACATCTATAAGGGAAATGGGGCGGTAACACTGAGGATTATCTCTATTCCCCTTTTAAAAATAGGCACTATTGTAGCCCTTGACCAAGAACGCGGTAGCCTCGTGGCTATAGCAGCATTTATTATTCTTGTTAGGATTGGGGCCCACAGGTCCACCTTACTTAGAAAGAGGTCCGGCTGGATCCCATCCGGTCCTGGTGCCTTATTTTTAGTGAGACCCATAATGCCTGCTATAGTCTCATCTAGGGTGAATTCCAGTGTTACATTCCACCTTCCCGTCCCCTCACCAATATACAGTGGCTCACTGTTCCTTCGATTGTAGAGCCCTTTAAAGTGCTCCACCCACTGCTCCCGGAGAACATTAGAACCTATCTGTGGACTGTTTACATCTTGGAAGCAGGGATTATTAATTATCTTCCAGAAGGTAATTAAATCTTTCCTTTCAGCAGCTCTTCTCAGGTTAGAATTTGGAGGGCCCTCTTCCGTCGCTTTAGCGCCTGCTTATAGTTGAGCCTGCACCCTTTGTTTGTCCCTTGGGTTCATTCTTAGTGCGGCTCTTAGCTTTCTCTGTGCAGAGGAACATGCGCTGTCAAACCACCTGGGATCCTTTTTTAATTTGGCCTGTCCTGTCATTTTTAAAAGGCCATCTATTAAGCGACCCATTTCTTCAAATAGATCCACTAGATGTGACCCTTCCATTGATAAGTCTAGGCATTTCACTAAAAGCTGTCCACCCTCTTTTACAAGGGACCTTTAGAAACTTTCCCCATTAATTCTCAAACATTTCAGGCGCCTACCCTGATCAGTGATCTTTTCTACAATTGACCCGGCCCCCCTCGTTAAAGCCCTGCTTACATTTGACGCTAGTAGGGACAGTGCTAGGGGGTTGTGGTCACTAAAACCACTCAAATCTATTGAAAATCCCCGTACTCATTTCTTTAACAATTGGGACACCAGAATAAAATCAATGAAGGAGCTGCATCCCCTCCCTTTAAAAGTGGGGCTGACCAACTTGTTAGAGTCAAAGACCATTAGGTCCATTGTATGTTCAAGACTATGGCTGCTCATCACCCTGCTCAGCTCCCAACCCTCCAGTGTGTGCTCAAAATGAGGTCCCTCGCCTAAACTACAGGAGGTCCAATCTTCTTTAATGGGTAATAGATTTGGGCACAAGTGGCAGTTAAAGTCCCCCGCGATTAACAGCATGGGAGCCATTGTGCTCTGCTTGTGCTCGTTCAGGTAATTTAATCTTTCGTCTAACTCTCTCACTCTGGAACCTCCCAAGTTATAAAAATTTACCAGGGTTATATTAAAACACCTGTTTTGAGGCCTACCATGTGTTCTGAGTTCCATTTTAGATCAACCCAGCCCCCTTCCAGGCACACATATACAAATATTAGGAGGCCTCCCCTCGCCTCCCCTCGCTCTTCCGGCCGTGGACTTACTTGCCGGGATCCCAAATGACTTATGCACAACTAGATGAAAATTAGAGTGGTCTACCTCCCAGGTTTGCTGGAGACAGATTATTTTAAATGTATTAATTTATTCCAGCCACTCCTGATTCTGAAATTTGGCTGACAAACCTGCTACATTCCCGGATGCTAGTTCAATGGTGCTCCCTAATGTATCTGCCTCAGGGCCCGGATCTGTGCTTACGCTAACAGACCCTTGAAGTGCCTCTGTTCTGGGAGTCCTTATATGACAGCAGACAAGCTGGTATCTATTTGGTGTGATTACTCCTGCCGGCTCCTCCACCTGTGGTTTTGGGTTCCGCGGAGCCACACTCGGGACCTTGTCTTGGCCTGGTTTCTCTCCCTGCAGTCAGTCCACTTCACTAAGGTGTCTTCCCCAGTGATGTGGTGCGTATCTATTGTATAAAGGGAGTGCCACCCCTCCCTCCTCCCTCATTGCCACTGCCTGCTTGCCATGTGTGTTTTCCCTCCTGGGGCTCCTAGCCAAACTTAATTCCTCGCCCCTGTCGCCCCCCTCTTTACCTGCCTGGCTGACCAAGCCTTGCTCTGTGCGCATCAAATTGCTCAGAGTTTGGTGTGTAGTCTGATGCAATGTAAAAATAACTTAAATTCCGGACCTGGATAGAGGATCCTGAGGATGTCCAAGGGCCCCAGCAGCCATGATCCACCACCCTGGGGTCATTGAGATTAGTAATAACACAATCTCCTGCTATGTTTTTGTCCTTGCTCCTACCCAACTGACTCTCCTAACAAAAAGGATTTTACACTTTACATCCTGGGGCAATGGCCTATTTTTATTTAGCCAGTGGGTTATCTTAATTTTTTAGTTGATGATGGGTTTCAGTTTTACCATCTTCCAATTCAGGGACACCAGTTAGAACTATAACATAAGGTGTACAAGCGGGGGTAGGTCTAAGTGGGAACACAGACTTGTTGCCTCATTCTTGTCTCTAGCCCTTTCATGACTGTGGCTTACTCCTTGAAGGTCTAAGGGGACTACATTACCTCCACTCGCTATTCTTCCCCTTGAGGTATCTGGGCCTAACGGGTGGGGGACCGGGCCTGTAGTTGATGCTACCCTGATACCAGAGCATACAGAAAGATCCCTTCCACCCTCCCTCGCTGGCTCATTTACATGGCCGCAATTTGATACTTTATTCTCAATGCCTCCCAGAGTGGTCATTATCAGTCCCTCATTTTTCTCCAGTCTATTTTCAATTGATGAGAGTCTTTCCATTAGTCACTCCAGGGACGATGAAATAAGGGCACCTATTCTATGCCAGTGGGCTACTTCCGGCCCCCCTGGGCCAATCCCGATAACATCCGTGCTAGGGGCAATTTCTGCAGGCACAATTTCTTGTGACACTTCAGTAATTGAGGTATCTGGATGTGGCAAATCCCTCTGTTTATTAGATTTAACGGTATTAGATTTCTTTTCCTTTTGCTGTATGCCTCCACGTGTGCCTCCTCTTTTTCTCTTGCCACCCCCCTCTATAAAATCTGCGGATTGAGTAACCTCTCTGTGGACTTGTGCCTTGCACGAAACAGTGTTCTTTATTGTCTCTGGCAGTGTCCTTCCTGACCGTGAGGGGGGGTTCAAGTGATCTTCTTCGTTGCTAATTAATATCGGGGTTTGATCCAAACTCACAGTCTCCAACTGGGGGCCCCTTGCAATGCACGACTGGCAGGGTCTTTCAGGGGAACTCGCATTGATTATGCCCCCCCAGAGATGATCGTTTTGAAAACACCGGGTCCGAAGAAAGACGTTGTTCTGTGATAGCAATCTCGTGTTCAAGCACAGAACTGGCCCTGGTTATGAACTGGTCAAGGGTTCCCGCAACGTACCCAAATCCCACTCCTTTCCTCCCTCTTCCCTCTCTTGCGGTCATGCTAAATCAATCTAATTGCCGCTAATGGAGGCAGAAGTTATTACAATGAGCCTAAGTGCAAATCTTAGGGGTCACTTAGTGGAAGAGCACGTCCACCGTTGGGATCCGGCAACTTAGAGGGGGGGCCCAGCCTCTCACTGTCTCGAACGGGCTCAAACGGGCCCTGCCCTTGGCCCGGGCTTCGCCCGGTCACGCCCGCGCGCGTCCCGCGAGGCGGGAGCCCGAGAGTCCCTTTAAGCGCCTCCTGGCGCTTGATTTCCTCGTTGGCGGCATGCGCGCTGCAGATGCAGCCGGGAAGTGGAGTCCCCCAGGTGTCCGTAGCACAGGACACTGGACTCGCGTTGACGGCCCCCAGAAAGCAGGTAAGGCAGGGGCGGCACAAATGAGGGCAAAAACAGCAACAGCGTGCGTCCCGCGTGGCGAGAGCCCGAGAGTCCCTTTAAGCGCCTCCTGGCGCTTGATTTCCTCGTTGGCGGCGTGCGCACCACAGATGAAGCCGGGAAGTGGCATCCCCCAGGTGTCCGTAGGTCAGGACACTGGACTCGCGTTGACGGCCCCCAGAAAGCAGGTAAGGCAGGGGCGGCACAAATGAGGGCTAAACAGCAACAAACGGTTACAAATATGCAAAAGGTGGCACAATCAAGCATAAGTTGCTTTGGGAACAAGTAGTTCAGTTACAAAAAGAACTACAAAATTCTCATGTGATACATACGCTGACTCATCATTGTGATTGCGTTCACGTTGCAGGGAATTCATTTGCTGATGAAGCCGCGAAAGCAGCTGTGCAAATGGCTTCCGTAGCTGCAATCACTTGGTCAAAAACAAAAATAGACGGCAAAATAATGCAAGCTGTCAATGCCACAAGCAAAGACAGTGGTAAAACATTACCAAAAGGTTTTCCACTCAAATACTCATACATAATTGATGCAAACTCTGTTCCTTTTGCTCGAATCCCTGGAGTAGGGGTATAGTGATTCCAAACAGGAAACGTAGAGTAGCTTTGATATACGAAGCACATTTGGGAGACGTACTGGTGGCCAGGAATGAATAGTCACATTCACACGTTTGTGATTGACTACATAGACTGCAATAGAGATCGCAGCACAGAATGCCGCCAGATACCTGACTATAGCATAGCTAGCCCAGTACAGACACCATTGTTAGACAGCATTAGACTATCTACATGCAGATGTCCCTATGGAAAAATGCAATCCTACAAATATTAAGACAAGATTCATTTGGATGTGGCCTCAGCGCTTGGCTGACGCTCGAACTGTTATAAAAGATTTGCGAGTCTTTATCGGCACATACGCAGTCGGCGCGCTACATTCTGACCAGGGTCCTGCGTTTAGCTCTAAAGCTTACAAGGAGGCCACGGCCAATCTGGGCGTTGCATTACGGTACTCTAGTCCATTCCATCCTGAGGGAAATTTGGTAGTGGAGAGAAAAAACAGGGACATAAAGCAATCTATAACAGCTAGGGTATTAGGCTCGGGTGACGGGTGGGTCAAACCTCTAATAAGTGTCCAACGTAGTCTTAACAATCTGCCAACAAGTTCTCTCCAGCGTATCACTCCATATGATGTCCTTTTTGGGACCAGAATGATAGTATCAGACCTCGATAGTCAGACTTCAGTGGTAGAAAAAAAAAACTTTGATATCAAAGATCGCTTGGATGTTTTGCAGGACTTAAATGAAATAAGAAAAAGACAAAGTAACGTACTCCTGAAGCCAACAACCACTGAAGAAAAACCGACCGTCCCAGCAAGACCTGTCTGGATTCCAAAGATTGGAGATCTAGTCAGAGAAAAGATCGCGGACAAGAAGGAATTTGGGCATTCTTACAGACAACCAGTACCTGTCCTAGCCATCCACGGATCAAGAACAGTATTACTGCCGCCCCTTGCTGGAAGGAAGGAGAACAGGTTCCTGTCCATCGACCTGGTAAAACCACATTATGTGGCTGATCATAAGCAGTAGGCCAAGTGGACTCCGCCGATGTAGCAGACACCCTAATCTGGCTACGATCCAAGAGGTTGAAACTAAGAGACTCATCACCTTTGAAAAATCTGCAGTGCGAAATGAAGGACTAAGCAACAGAGCTACGGAACTTGTACCTCTTGAAACCCAAATAACAGTACATCAAGAAAACACCTGTCTACAATGAAATAGCATCTGACTATACAAATGTAACAAGTGATCAAGTGGTTCCAGTGATTTCAATGAATCGTGATGCAATCACAACAATTGACAGAACTGCCTCTGGCTATTTCATTAACTTTGATACGTTTTTCGAGGATCCAAGCGAGCCTGAAACAACGCCAGTAAAAAGAACTTGTAAAGAACAAGCAACTGACCTTTTTCACCATCTGGAAAATACTTATCTGGTTTCACCATGGATTGAACTTTGTATTGTGTTGGGTGTGCTTTTTCTTCTACTTTGGTTGACTCTCGTGATAACTTTGGGAATGCTGATAAATGGAAGATATGTTAAAAAGGACACAGCAAGTAAGAACATCAACTTACTCCTCAAGCCACAGAAATCATCTCATTGTGAACAAAGAGACTTGTCATCAGTGAACATCACAGCCGTTCCTATACCAGGGGGTATAGCTTGGGACAGAACTGATTATGACATTTTTGGCCCGTCGGAGTTGTTGAAGATTCCACACCAGTTCAAGTTTTCCTTGAATGACTTTGTTTCATCTAGTATCTTCAAGACTGTTAATAATATGATGTCAGACTTAGAAATGTCTGCTGTATTTACAAATCATGAATTCTTAGAAGGTTCATCAGATTATGAACATATGCATTGTTATAATCACTATGGTCATCATTTCTTGCACAAATCTGCAAACCCTAGAAATGTATTAATGTATAACCAATGGGAACATTGTCCTACGCCACGAAAGGGTAGCTCAAAAACATTTTTATGGCAAAGTTCCATACTTTTTAGGTTTTAATACTTCCAATCTAGAATCATTTTACTTTAAAATGTTAATAAGACAGGAATGAAAAGTATGTTGACCAATACCAAGCAAATTTATTCTGCAGCCTTTTATGCTCAGCTGTCTACATTAGGTTTTGACTTTTGGAAAGACAACATTGTGACGAAAACAGTCTGGGGCACAAAAGATTGGTAAGTGCAGGGGATAGAAGCTTTATTTAGAGCCTGCATCATCCCAGAGCAAATAATGTTTTTGAATGACACTGTCCAACAGACGTCTTGTCTTGGGTTAGCCAAGATAAAAGACTTAAATATTCTGTCTATACCTACACCTGCACCTGATAGCAGTAACACTTCAGAGGGGGAGGTCGACGTACATACTATTTTGCATCACAACAGAACAGATCCAGATTGGAAAAAATGGTTAATCTGGCCCACAGACACAGACCCCTGTCAAAATAGATTCCTGTAAAAAACACTGAGGTTCAAATTCAATAGACCGGATCCAAGATATGTTCAGAGACAGCATCCAGGAATAGTAACAACATACAGTGTAGGGAAGCTATGCCTTGAATGGCTACATAGATCTACACGTAAGGATGTAAAACAACACTTATCTTTATTTAAAGATGGCGCTGATCTTAGAGAATTCTTGGTAGGTCCAAGAACACCGCATCATAAACATTTTATATACGCTGGTATCTATGCTGCTTATAATAAAGCATGGAAGATTAAGCAAGCAAAGACTGCAGAACGAATACGAGAAATCGATTGTATTAACTTAGGGAAAACTTTCTCTGTAGTTGACAATGGGTTAACGACTCTGTCATCCAGGATATATTCTTTGGACAGCATAGTATCCTCTGCAATAGACATCATGGAATAGGACTTGGTCATGCTGCAACATGGTCAGTCGCAATTACGTTCTATCATGCTATAAGGCTGGACTTTACAAAACCTATGTTCAGGCTATGTGCCTTGGCGTTTAATCAATACTACGTCGCTATTTTCAGAATTTAATCTCACTGATAAACAGATCAAACTGGCACAGAGGGGAGAAGACTATACGGTGCTGAGCATTGAAAAACTGGAAAGATTGCCATTAACTGTTGCTGAAAGACCAGCCACAGAATGGATAATACACGGAACAATAACTCTGCCTGTTACAATTTTCCATTTTCAGTATTGCCTAAAACATATACCAGCAGGCATATATGAAAAGTTGGGTAAAGAATATATCAAGACATCCTGGGAATTACCATACACACACAGATGTTGGAGTGGGGAGAAAGAAGTGTTTCTTAGTGGTAAAAATGGTTAAAACGCACTAAGCGGTTGTCTCCTTTGTCAGGGTATTAATTTACACGGGGCCTGTGATGGTTCCTCTAACAATTTATCCTGCCACCTGCAAGGTTCACCGGCTGCGGTGATTGATCCAATTATTGGACAGCTTTCTAATGGAAGTTACCTCATGTTGAATGATCACAATTACTTTGGCATGTTGCCAGGCACACCCTATCCAGTAACTCTGTCAGCCAGGGTTACTTGCTGTATGCAAGTATTGTTTCCTAAAACCAAGACCCACCGGGAGTCGCCACTTTGGCCTTCATTGAACATCCCTTCTGTATGAATTGATACTTTGAGCAGAATGAAAGCCATTCTTTTGCAAAAAAACTGTGCCACTGACCTCGGCCAAAGAGACGTATGATCTGCAAGTTGCAAGGACTTCTGCAGAGATAATTGCCTTTTTAACCACAAATTGCCCTATTGTCAAGGGTCTGTCAAAGGCTGTTCTTTCACAGACAAACCACACAGGAGCAGAATGCCGCTAAGTCCAAATGCCCCTCTCAGAACCCCCCGCAAGGTATACCGTATACTCCTTTGCAGGTAAGTACTAAGTGGGGAAAAGGGGTTGGGCTTAAGAAGAGACTGCTCCAAAACTTTGCCTGTTCAGCTTCGTCCGTTCTTCTTCTTCTGCTGGCTCAGGTTAAAAACATGTACTAACTTAAATCTTATTGCTTACATTAAACTTAGTTTATGTTAGACACATGAATAACTTATCTTACCAGAAAATAGTTTGGAGCTTGCCTCTCTTCTTGCTTCTCTTAATAGTTTGCTTTTTACCAAAAGAAGCCATCACTCTAATCACTTGTTCATTTTCCTTACAGGTTAATCAGCTTCAATCACTGTTCAGTCTAGTCGTGAGAGAAAACAAGGTAAGTGTGTTTTATAAATCTTTTCTTAATTGCTAATTACTAATTTGGATTTTCCTCCTTTTATACTCACTAAACAAGTAGATGTGAAGACCTTAAAAGGGGCGGTCTGAGGTGCTGTGCCAAGTCTTCTGTTTCTCTCCTTATTAACCAAAATCCACCAGTCTTTAAATAATGTTTTATATTAAAGAAGACTCTGTAATGGTTTAATTTAGGTTGACCTTTAAGTGAGAAAACGGGAATTGCAATGTGCTTGTTTATATTTTTTACTGAATGTCAGTAGCATCAAGTATTCTGTGAGGAGCTGAATTATTTCTGAAGCTTTTGAGAGTTAAACGCGATGCCAAGTGAATATTGCATGCATTAACTCTTCTTTTTACAAGTAGGCAAACTCAGTTCTCTGAACTAATGAACTGTGTTTGTCAGAAGCCCAGTAATCTTCTGCCTTTCTTCAAAAGCAGCACGTAGGAAAATGTGCGCTCATCTTTTTATTTCATTTTACTGAAGCTGAGCCTAATGCAACACGAGAGAAAGATGTGCTCACATTAGGCCTTTAATTCAATTATACATTTCTTTATTTTAGAGTGCCAGAATAGTCCAACAGACGCAGCGTGTTGAATTGTCACGCCTGCGTTTATTAAACTCGGAAACAATTATTCATCACCAGAGGAATTGAAATGTTTTAAATGCTAGGCAAGACTGAATTTGAACACAACCTTTCCTTGCCTCTTAAGTTAAATAAACTGTCACTAGTTATTGAATTTATTACCAGACTTTCTATGGACTGCAGAAAGAATATTATTATTTCAACACTAACCTTATTTTAAGAGCCTGTGAAATTACCGACAGAGCTAAACCCGGACTATTCGCTTCTACCCTGACTAACTTCCACGATGCTTGATTTTCAGGTGCTCTTCAAGTAGATTCATCAGTGAAGTGCGCAGTGGAATGTTGGAGCACACCTCACCAGACTGATATTACTAAAAAAGACTAGAACGTTAAACATCAGTAAGCTGTTGCAGTGCCAGAATGTTGGCAGCCATGTTGGAGTATCTGCGGTGCCAACTAGCGCTCCAGCTTAAAGGATGAATCACTCTTTGAGTTTTGAATGAGAGGGTAGTAGCCACCAACGAGTTCTGAGGAGGAAACCTCCCAAGATTCCTGACAGTACCCCCTCCCAACGGGGTTTCCTCCTGTTGGGGTTTGGTAGGGAATTTGGCATGAAAATCTTTAATTAATCGGGGGGCATGGACATCTGTACTCTTTTCCCAGGAACGTTCATCAGGACCATAACCCTTCCAATCAATGAGGTAAAAGAGTTCATTGCGGATGAATTTTGAATCTAAAATTCGTTTAACTTCGTATTCAACCTCACCATGAATGATTAAAGGGTCAGGAGAATAAGACCTGCGTAACCCCGGGTGAATTGGTTTTAGGAGAGAAACATGAAAGACAGGGTGAATCTTAGTAGTACTAGGAAGAGATAGTCGATAGGTGACTGGATTTATGACTTTCTCAATTGGAAAAGGACCCATAAAACGAGGTTGGAATTTACGAGGACCTTTGAGTCTGAGATTTTTTGTGCACAACCAGACTAAATCACCTTTATGAAGCTCAGGTTCTTTTTTACGTTTTCGGTCAGCGAAGTGTTTGTAACGAGCCTTGGCGACCGTCAAATTGTGGGTTACTGTGCGATGAATCTTGGTTAATTGTCTAGCAATATCTTGAATAGCAGGAATGTTAGCATCGTCAAAATTAGCAAGGGAACTAGGATGTCTGCCAGAATTTATAAAGAAGGGGGAGCAGCCTGTTGATACATTAAGGGCGTTATTATAGGCAAACTCCGCAGACCATAAATGATCAGGCCAGTCACCCTCTTCGTCTAACAAATAAAGTCTGAGGTGTTGTTCTAATTCCTGGTTAATGCGTTCAGTCTGACCATCAGTTTGTGGGTGAAAACTAGTGGAGTAACGATGGTCAATATTAAGGCCTTTGATGTAGGCCTTCCAAAATCGTGAGAGGAACTGGGAGCCTCTGTCTGAAATGAGTACCTTTGGAATCCCATGAAGGCGAATTATGTGTTGATTGAAAAGTTGTGACAGTTGCTTGGAAGTGGGAGCGCCCTTAAAGGGTACAAAATGTGCCATTTTGCTAAAGGTGTCAACCACCACAAGAATGGTATCATAGCCATGGGAAGAAGGTAAATCCACAATCAAATCTAACGAGACTGTGTGCCAAGGATATGGGGGAGTGGGCATAGGTTGTAAAAGCCCTTTGGGAGCCTGCCTGTCCGATTTTCCCCGTGCACAGAGTTCACAACTTAAAACATATTGCCGAACATCACGGCACATATATGGCCACCAGAATTTTCGTTTAAGTAGATCTTCGGTTTTTAAAATGCCCTTGTGACCAGCCAACGGGTTGTCATGACATTCCTGCATTGCTTTTAACTGAAGTTCCTTAGTGGGTAAATACAGAGCGGAGTCTTGGTAAGGAAGACCGTTGCGGATGAAACGTTGTGAGTCTTCTGTGGCCCAAGTCTCCATATCCAGCTCCGACATCAAATTCCGAACATGATGCTCAAAGGGTTCCAATGAAATAGTTCCAATGAATTTGGCATCTGGTATGATTTGTTGATTTTCAATGACTGGAGTTCGATTTCTGTATCGAGTCTTGAAAGCACATCAGCCTTTCCATTCTTAGATCCCGGACGAAAGGTGATAACAAAGTCAAAGTCAGCAAAGTACAGAGACCAACGTAACTGACGTGGTGTGAGGGTACGAGCAGATAGCAAAAACTTTAGGTTACGGTGATCTGTAAACAACTTTACAGTGTGCTTAGCCCCCATTAAATAATGCCTCCAATCCTTAAAGGCATCCTTAATCGCCAGAAGTTCTTTTTCTGTAATCGTATAGTTGCATTCTGCCGGGTTGAGTTTACGTGACCGAAAGGCTACCGGATGCAGTTGTCCGGTGTCCTTATGCCTCTGAGAAAGTATCCCTCCGATGGCTAGATCTGAAGCGTCTGTTTCCAAATAAAAGGGCTCAGAAGGATCTGCATGAAGTAACACTGGCGCTGTGGTGAAACTGTTCTTCATCAACTGGAAGGCCTCTTCCGTCTTTTCAGACCATTGGAACGGAACGCCTTTCTTCAAAAGACGAGTCAGAGGGAGTATTTTAGATGAGAAGTCATGAATGAATCGTCTGTAAAAATTGGAGAATCCAATAAAGCTTTGAACTTCCTTAATACATGTAGGAGATTTCCAGTCCGTTATTGCCTTTACCTTCTGTTCGTCCATTTGAACTCCATTAGGCGAAAGCACAAAGCCTAGAAATTCCACTGTGTCAGTGTTGAATAGACATTTCTCCAATTTTACATATAGAGAGTTCTCTAGTAGACGTTGGAGAACAGCTCTGACCTGGTGACAATGTTCTTCAATGGTGTTAGAATAAATCAGGATGTCATCGATGTAGACTATGGCACATTGATCAATGAAGTCACTTAATACATCGTTAATGAAGTACTGGAAGGCCGCAGATGCATTACAAAGACCATACGGCATTACTAAATACTCATAGAGCCCAAATTTAGTCCTGAACGCTGTCTTCCACTCATCGCCTTCGCAGAGTCTGATCAAATGATACGCTCCCCGCAGATCTAGACGAGTGTAAACCTTGGCTTCCTTCACTTGATCAATCAGTACTGAAATGAGGGGTAACGGGCATCGGTTTTTGACAGTGATCCTGTTGATTGCCCTAAAGTCAATGCAAGTCCTGAGATCCCCCCCTTCTTCGATACAAAAAAAAGGGGGGAAGAGACAGGGGACTGGGATGGTCTAATAAAACCATTCTCCAAATTCTTCGTTAAATATTCCTTCAGTTAGATATTTTCCTTCTCAGTTAAGGCATAAACTCTGCTGCATGGTAGGTTCACACCAGGTTCCAAGTCAATTTTGCAGTCGTAGGGCCTATGGGGGAGTAAAGTCTCAGCTTTGATTTCGTCAAAAACGTCTGCAAAATCCTGGTAAGGTTCTGGTATTTCTGTAGTTTGAATCACACATACAGAACCTCCATTGGTGCATAACTGAGTAACCGGACTTGTTACCGTAGGATTTGCCGAACCTTCAAAACAATGTTTGGTACAGTATTCTGAATTTAATTGAATAGTGCTGGCTCCCCAGTCTATCAACGGGTTGTGTTCAGTCAGCCATGGTAGACCAAGAATTAGTTGAAATTGGGGGGCGTCTATTAAATTAAACTGTAGTGTCTCTTGATGGCCTTCGGTAGTGGTCATATGTACCAGTTCGGTATGGCAAGTAATTGGTCCTGAGGTTAACTCGGTACCATCCACTGCTCGGACCTTCTCACTCTTCTCCTTTTTAATAGCTTTTAATCCAATCTGATCAGTGAATTTGAGGTCGCAAAAATTACCGGTTGCCCCAGAATCCACGATAACAATAACTCCGGCCAACAATATATCTCTAAACCTTAGCGTTACAGTCATTACCAAATGGGGTGAAGAAACTTGTAGCGTATTTGCCAACTGATGACCAATTGGAGTTGTTATTTTATTTGCATCCACAGGTCCAACTCCGCTTACCTGTGGTGCTTCTAGTTTTCCTTCTCCTTAGTAGGCAACTTTGGTCTTTTTAAACAATTCTTGACAAAATGTCCACTTCCTCCACAATATAAACACAATTTGTTCAATCTTCTTTTCTCCTTTTCTTCTTTAGAAAGTGGGCCTCTGACTACTCCAATTTGCATGGGTTCAGTTCCTGTAGAACTCTCTGCCGTCCGTGTGAAGTCAGTTTTGACTCTGTCGAAACGAGGAACACTAGGTCTAAACTCCCTTTTACGTTCTCCTTTTCGCTCACTTTGCCGATAATCAATCTCTAGAGTTAAATCCACTAAGGCTGAGATGTCGGTTGGTCTATTCGGAATTTGCGAGAGGGCATCCTTCAGTTCTTCTCGCAATCCCCTGTAGAATACTGCGTCTCTTTTATCTTCAGGCCAGTTTGTCTCGACCACTAGTTTATTAAATTGGGCTAGATAAGCCACAAGTTCTCGGTTTCCCTGTTTTAATTCTAACAATTCGTTGTCCGATGCTTGAGATGCTGTTCTTCAATCAAAAATGCGGAGGAATTCCCTATTGAAGTCATCTAAGCTGTATAATATTGGGTCATCTTTAGACACTAGTGGCATGGACCAAGAGGCCGCGTCCCCACTAAGGTAGGATAGGATGAACGCCACACGGGATTGTGCATCGGGGAAGATAGTTGGGCGGCACATAAAATGCAGCGAACACTGGGTCAAAAAAATGTGTGCCTTCTGTGGGTCTCCATTGAATCTCTCCGGAGGGGCAAGAGGAATTACAGGGGATAACAAGTGGATGACTTGTGTGGGAGCAAAGGGTGTAGCGCTAGTGTTTGGATTCTGTGTTGCAAAAGATGGAGAAGTTTGGCTAGTACCCAAAACTGGTGCTCCTGTTTTAAAGGTTATAATCTCTTGTCTTAGTATCTTATTCTCCTCTCTCACTGCCTGCAAGTCCCTTTGTATATTACTCAAAATCTCGGCTAAATTTTTAAGATCCAGACCTTCAGCCATTCTGCTTGGGTGTTTGTACCAACGTGGGCACTTCACTCTGTCAAGGGTCTGTCAAAGGCTGTTCTTTCACAGACAAACCACACAGGAGCAGAATGCCGCTAAGTCCAAATGCCCCTCTCAGAAGCCGCCGCAAGGTATACCGTATACTCCTTTGCAGGTAAGTACTAAGGGGGGAAAAGGGGTTGGGCTTAAGAAGAGACTGCTCCAAAACTTTGCCTGTTCAGCTTCGTCCGTTCTTCTTCTTCTGCTGGCGCAGGTTAAAAACATGTACTAACTTAAATCTTATTGCTTACATTAAACTTAGTTTATGTTAGACACATGAATAACTTATCTTACCAGAAAATAGTTTGGAGCTTGCCTCTCTTCTTGCTTCTCTTAATAGTTTGCTTTTTACCAAAAGAAGCCTTCACTCTAATCACTTGTTCATTTTCCTTACAGGTTATTCAGCTTCAATCACTGTTCAGTCTAGTCGTGAGAGAAAACAAGGTAAGTGTGTTTTATAAATCTTTTCTTAATTGCTAATTACTAATTTGGATTTTCCTCCTTTTATACTCACTAAACAAGTAGATGTGAAGACCTTAAAAGGGGGGGTCTGAGGTGCTGAGCCAAGTCTTCTGTTTCTCTCCTTATTAACCAAAATCCACCAGTCTTTAAATAATGTTTTATATTAAAGAAGACTCTGTAATGGTTTAATTTAGGTTGACCTTTAAGTGAGAAAACGGGAATTGCAATGTGCTTATTTATATTTTTTACTGAATGCCAGTAGCATCAAGTATTCTGTGAGGAGCTGAATTATTTCTGAAGCTTTTGAGAGTTAAACGCGATGCCAAGTGAATATTGCATGCATTAACTCTTCTTTTTACAAGTAGGCAAACTCAGTTCTCTGAACTAATGAACTGTGTTTGTCAGAAGCCCATTAATCTTCTGCCTTTCTTCAAAAGCAGCACGTAGGAAAATGTGCGCTCATCTTTTTATTTCATTTTACTGAAGCTGAGCCTAATGCAACACGAGAGAAAGATGTGCTCACATTAGGCCTTTAATTCAATTATACATTTCTTTATTTTAGAGTGCCAGAATAGTCCAACAGAAGCAGCATGTTGAATTGTCACGCCTGCGTTTATTAAACTCGGAAACAATTATTCATCACCAGAGGAATTGAAATGTTTTAAATGCTAGGCAAGACTGAATTTGAACACAACCTTTCCTTGCCTCTTAAGTTAAATAAACTGTCACTAGTTATTGAATTTATAACCAGACTTTCTATGGACTGCAGAAAGAATATTATTATTTCAACACTAACCTTATTTTAAGAGCCTGTGAAATTACAGACAGAGCTAAACCCGGACTATTCGCTTCTACCCTGACTAACTTCCACGACGCTTGATTTTCAGGTGCTCTTCAAGTAGATTCCTCAGTGAAGTGCGCAGTGGAATGTTGGAGCACACCTCACCAGACTGAAATTACTAAAAAAGACTAGAACGTTAAACATCAGTAAACTGTTGCAGTGCCAGAATGTTGGCAGCCATGTTGGAGTTTCTGCGGTGCCAACTAGCGCTCCAGCTTAAAGGATGAATCACTCTTTGAGTTTTGAATGAGAGGGTAGTAGACACCAAGGAGTTCTGAGGAGGAAACCTCCCAAGATTCCTGACACCTATACATTTCTGAGAAATGTTAAGTCATATCTTAAACATGTCTGATAGGAGTGGTATTGTACATGTATTTAAGACAATTTTTTCTGGACTGTTAGCACCCTTTGAAGCAGTCCTAGGAATATTTCCAAACTTCGTGCACTCTGTGTTTGGAGGATTGCCTCTCATTTTGGGACTAGCTGCAGGGATACTATTTTTGCTCCTGTTCCTGCGATATGGCAAGTTAATCCACAAACGACACCCAGTTCACCGTGGATATCTCTCTACTGGCGATGAAGTGTCTTGAGCGCATCGTTCAAATTTTAGGACTACCTTGTCTAAGAGAATTGAATACCTCATGGTTTCTATCATTCAGACCAATTTGGCAAGATTGCATCTTACCTGTTCTACGATGCCTGCTATGCGGAGAAGAATGTGTGCCTGACACCTATCTGACACTCCCATCAGTCCTGCCAATGGATGTTGATACTTTGCTTGGACCAGTAACGGCTCATGCACTTTGTTGTCCCCAATGGCTACCAATCCTGATGACGGCATTCCTTGAGAGATCCCACAGATGCAAAATGCTACTGCTGGGGTACGAGAAACGACAGGCACACAGGTACCATCTAAGCATGGGCGAATTTAGCAAAATCGCGATCCGCGAATTTGCAGATTAGCGAATTCGCGATCTGCAAAATTCGCGAATTTGTGCGAATTTGCGGATTTTTGTTTTTTTGAGTGTTCGCGTTTTTTTGCGTGTTCGCTGGGTTTTTTGCGTGTTCGCGGGGCTTTTTGCGTCTTCGCGAGCCGCTTGCATAGCGAAGTTACCCATGCAGTCGTTTATGGGAGAGGGAGAGAGAGATAGATAGATAGATAGATAGATAGATAGATAGATAGATAGATAGATAGATAGATAGAAAGAGAGAGAAAAAGAGGGAAAGAGAGAGGGAGAGAGAGAACGAGAGGAAGAAAGAGAGGCCGGATCTCTGAAGGGCCAGATTCCTGAGTTGCCCCTACAGAACATACAGCTTTTTATTTTTAGCAAAATGCATATGAAAATTGTGCTGTAAAGGTCTCTTTTAGTTTAACCCCTCCTGACAACTCAAAATGGGTGTATTTGCCATCCTCTCTCTTCTTCCTGTTTTTTATATCTGTAAGTGCTTCCTGATGAGGTTTAATTCCTTGAACAGGTGCCTCGTTGCCTACTTGTAACTATTCTCTGACCCTGCTTCAAGGGTCAGAGCAGGGTCAGAGAATAGTTGCAAGTAGGCAACGAGGCGCCAGGAAGCAATTAGCAGCAGGTGTCCAAGTTGAAGTTAATTTGTTTCTCACCCTTTTGTAAAAGGTTACAAAGAAATTAGGTTCAACTTTTGCACCTGCTGCTGTAACCCTTGCTTGGCTGAAAATTCGTCCCCGCTGATTCGCGGATTTTACCGCAATTTCGCGAGATTCGTGGATCGCGAAATCGCGGAAAATCCACAAATTCGCCTGCGAAACGGATTTTACGCCCACCCTTAGTACCATCTAATTTGAACATTGCTAATGCGAACAATGCTGACGGCGATGATTCACATCTATGTGCGGTTGTTCTTCTTAACGAGTTAATCCAACTTTCAACTACAATGGTAGACGAATTCTTTACAGACTTAGAAGATTTGATGTTTTCTCCAAACAATAACACTGACTTTTGATTTGGCACACAGTGTTCTAAGAGACTCTGAATTCGACCTACATTTTTTCAAAACAAAGTTTCTAACTTTGTGACTCTTTTTCCTATGATTAATTTTTGTTTTCCAAATTTGTATTTTTCATTTTTTGGCACAAAGTAATCTGCTCGAAGTAGAACTATTCATAGAGAACTAAGCATGGGCGGAAAATCCGTTTCGCTCGCGGATTTTGCGGATTTTCGGTAAATTCGCAATCCGCGAGATTCGCGAATCTCCCGCAAAATCCGCAAATCCGCGAGCAGCGGATTTTGCTCGCACTGTTCGCACTGTTCGCGTGAGTTCGCGCCCCGCGAATAAGTGCAAAATTGCAGAAATACGATCTTAGCAAAACTGAAAGTAACTACTTACCAGGTTCAAAAGTTCAGGCTCATCATTAGTAGCCATTTCCTGTAGTGCTTCCTGAGGGGCCCCTCCAGAGTTCAGTTGCCAGTTGAAACTATTATGTAACCCTGCTCTGAACCTCAGAATAGTTACACATATGCCACAAAGGTCCTGAATTACAGCTAAGGGAGACAAGCAGGAGCCAGGCTGGAAGTTCAAATCCATTAATCAGCCCCTAATTCATTATTGTCAGTTGGGGCAGGGCAGGTGTTGTAACTAATTTTGCAACAATGAAAGCACTTAGCAAGTGCAAAAGATTACTAATCAGGAAGCACTAAGGAAGCAGGTGCCAGCTAAAAAAATATTCTGTGACACATTAATCAGCCCCAAATTATTAAGGTCACTTGAGGCAGGGAAGGTGTGCTTGCGTTGCCACAATAATGTACACTGACTGGACAACCAGAGGGTGCTGTGATGAAACAGAGGGTGGCATGGGTGGGCCAAAGGGTGGCATGAGTAGTCAGAGAGTGGCAGTGGTGACAGAGAGTGGCAGTGATGAAGAAGAGTGTCCCAAACAGGCTGGACACGTAGAAACAACAAGTTCGCGAAACTTGCGACCCGACAGGTAAGTTCGCAATTTGCGACATTGTAAAAAACCCTCGCGAACTGGCAGAAACCCGCGCAAACACAAAAAAAAAAATCCGCAAATTCGCGAGAATTCGCGGATTTTGCGGATTGCGAGTTCGAAAATCCGCAAAATTCGCGAATGCGAGATTCGCAAAATTCGCCCATGCTTATAGAGAACTAGACTTCTTTGAAAAACTCCAGAGACAATATTTGACCTTGTCCTCATACCAACAGTTATATGTATTATGACATAAAATGGTCTCAGCACCTTGTTCTTTTCTGTATTTACGAGCCATTTCATAAATGTATTTTCGTGATTCATTCTGAAAGCATTTTCAAATGTCAAAACTATATGCGTGGGATGAAACATTGCTTAAAATGCGTACCGCACAAATGCTCTTTTCGTGTACAACCAATACCAATGCATTGTTATGTATTTTGGGTGGGTTTTTAACACGTCATGTTTAGATATGTTTTACTATGTTTAGAACTTAGTGTTTTAGTAGAAGTCTTATATAGGTACAAATCATGTTGCCCTTATATAGGCATAGAAATCAAGCCCTTATTTAGGCATAGCCCATGCTACCCAAATACAGGCATGGCTCTTCCATCCGTTCACCAAACGTCACAACGATTTCTTGGAAAACCAGCTTTAGCCGTCAGGGACTTCCCCGTGCTTGAATATTGATTTCTCCAAGAACTCCGTTAGTTTTACAATGAACAACTTTTCCCCAGGGGTTCATTCATGACGTTCATATACCCGACTTTACGTCAAACATGGCATTCCTAAACACCTTCAAGGTATAAATATACCTTCACTTGCTATAGCAAACTACGGTGGTTCGGAGCAGATGAACAGCCTACTTGCCCAACGCAGCTCGCTACAGCAAGTGCCAAAGGAAGCCGACTCTCCATTTGACGCACTGATCAGGAAGCTGCCCTACTCTGCTGAGAAATTAAGCTCTAGTGTTTCTTACTCCCCTTGCGGGGTGTTGGGAAATCGAGTCCCGAGAAAGAGATACCAGACCTCCTTAATTCTAAGGTATGGAGCTGATTAGAACCTAGAGAAACCTTTGGTAGATTCTTTGCAAAACCAAACCTATGCAAAAGACAATACTTAGTTCTTCCTGCGTACTAGACTTAGGTTAGGTACATTGGGGTAGGCGTATTTTAGAAGCACCCGTTGAGTATTTTAGCCTGTGTATTTATGTATGTATTTTTATATGGCTTAGAAACCATACAATGCTCTTACAGTATTATTTTATAATACTATTCTCGCTTTACGCATTATACTTTGCAGTCTGCCTAACGATTGTAGCAGTTCACTTCTCTTGCATGAGAAAGAAGACTGTTCAATAAACCTTTTTATTGAAAACGCCCGTCTCACCATTTCTCTGCAACTCTGTAGAAATGAAGCATTCACGATTGACTGAGTGAAATACTTATCTATTGTTTCCACGACTCTGAGAGATATATTCTTATTCTTGAGAAACAAAGTTGTCATGTGATGCGGTTGTCAGAAACTAATCCCTTCTTGTGAATTCGAGAAAGTTTCTAGTGACCTCTGAGCTAGCTGGCACACACACAATTAAGTTTAGTATATTCGATAGAGACCTAGTTGACCTAAGTCCTACGTCAAATCTATAACATATATTATTCCAATGCGCAGAGCCTATTGGGAATATAGGAACTACACTACAGGACAAAGTTACATCTTTACTGGATGGGGCAAGGAAATGGATTTCATGCTTTGAGAACAACACAACAGGAATCAACCTAGCGATAGGTGACATTAAGAACTTGCTAAGTAGCCTTATTGGGGAGCAGACAAACGTAGTGTTCACCCGAGCTCACATTCCAGTAATTCCGCTAACAGATACCGAGCAGACGGGCTGCATTTAATTCATACAGGCACCAGATATGCACAGCCCTGAGAGACATGTTCCTTGACTGCCAAGATGTGCAAGGGTTCATGGCAGAGACTATGAATTCAGGGGAAACTATAACCGATTTCTTGAACAGAATGAGGGAACAATGCGGACAAGAGAAAGGACAGCCGTGGACCAATATGGGCCCACAAGTCTCATTCCTTTACAATATTCTTAAAAATAGGTTATCAACAGAGGTACAGAGTGGGCTGGACAGATTAGTTGGGTTAGATACCAAACCCTGCACGAGATACAAGACCGTATATTACAATACCACAAAAAGAGGCAAGAAAAGGAAATCGCAAAATAGCAACAAGCCCAGAGAGATACCACTAAATTGGTCCAAAACAAATTGAAAAAGAAAGCCCTTGAGGTGGGCGCATTGGCTCAACTGTGCAAATGGCACCAGTCTCTAGCGGAGCTCCACCGCAAAATCCCAGAGGGTTCCCACCCAGCTATTGCAGTAAAAGCCAGGAAGGTTGGCAACAACCAGACCCTAGTGAGTGCTATTATTGCCACAGGCTGAGCCACCTGACATACAGATGCCAGGTAAAGAAATACCATGGCAGGGAGGGGTAACTGTATGAAGCCGTAGCATCTTTACGCAATCACAGATCCAAATTGCACACCAAAATAAACCCCCAGCATAAGTAGGAATAATTAGCACCCACTTAACGTCTTCCCCAAGGAACTATACCAAACCAAAAGAAGGGCAATTGAGACAACAGTGGGGATTCAAATATTTACTTGCGTCCAGAGATTCAGAGCATCTGAGAGCTGTGTCGTCCGGGTACCCTCACTAAAGTTCAACATCAATAGTGACCCCATGGGAGCATGGAAAATCAGGTTACCTAGGGCGCAACCGAGAGCCAAGGCCCCACTCTGCTACTGATTCACCAGGGTGGGGTTGACTGGCCGCACCTCAGAGGGATGCCAGTCTGAGGAATGGGGTACAGCGGCACCCAGAGAATGTATTAAAAAGTAGACTTCCAGGTCCTTGCTTCCAAACTCAATAGAGACGGAATCCAATCGCCAAATCAAAAGGTCCCCATTCTCAAGCATCTGGCCCTGGACCAAGGTTTTCTTCATGGCATAAAGTTCCATATGCGACTCCAAAGAGCTAGAAGCCTCTGCCCAATGGAGACCCTCTTTCAGTTCTAAAATGTGGCTATCCTCAGGGACAGGAACCAGGATTCTCATGCACGTGGGATGGTAAAAACCCTAAAAACTAGACAGTGTATGTACAAAAAGCCAAAAAACTGCAAGGCATTCACATGATGTCGCGACCAGGCGCCCCGGAATTGCTAAGGCACTTCCAGGGATTTTGTTTTCAGCGTAACCTAGCAGACTTTTTTTAAGTTATTGGTCAAAAGCCCTGACTTTCAAATTGTTTTAGGTTACACAGAAAATACTGACTTAGCCAGCCTTCTCCTATGCTTTGTGAACTATTCTGCTTTTTTGAAGTTCGGTCATCGTGCCATGCCCTTCCAGCTTAGCGACAAGAGGCGTGCCAGTTCATTAGACAATGCACGACCATAGAGATCTTAGCTACCAGCTAGGGACAGCAGGTCCAAGTGTGCTGAGTGGAAGCAGGGTGTGGTTTGAGGGAAAGGGGGGTGACTGGGAAGAGGGATCTAAATGTCTACTGCAGCTCCAGATGAAGGTAGGACACCGGATGTGCTCACCTCCATACAATGCTTAACTTGTAAAAAATAAGTGCCAGGGTTCTCATCAGGAGTCCATGGCAGCTTGCACCACACATTGTCCCTGTAAGCGCTGCCAAAGATAGTAACAACACAACTCCTAACCATCACACTCCTACAAGTGTGACAATTTGGACTATTTCAAGCCCCTAAAGCTATAAGAATGGCTTTAGGCAGCAGGTAGTAGTACATTTTTAATGTATATTGCATTAATAATGAACTATTGTTGTGGTCATCTCTAAAGTAGCCAGACATTGCCACCTTGGTATTGAATTGCTTGACATAGAGAAATATTTTTTTTTAAGTACAACAGAAGGACAAATTTTAAGGAGCCTAGCCTCAGTCAACTCTTCTTGCCCAGTGGCTGCCTTAAGGTTAGAATTTGGTATAAGAAGCAGTTGGGTACAGGGTATTGCGGGGATAGTGCAATGGGTTGCAAGCCTGGTAAAAGGTGATCCTGGCATATTAAGATTTTTAATCCAGAAAGAAATATGAGAAAATCTGAAGGAACAGTCATTAGTTCTTTAAAATTTTAAGATTGTGGTTGATTTGCTTCAATTGGATGAGTCTCTGCTTTTCACCCTCTCTCCATATCAATTCAATGGCCATCTTGAAATAGGCCACCAGGGAATTAAGTTTCACTAGGGATAGGGACGCTCCATCCTAAAGAGGGGTATCCATCCGTCTATAGATTCCTGTGAGATAAATAAAGCACAGGCTTATATTTTCTGGAACCTGCACCATGGAGTGCGCCGCTTCTGGCTATTATTGAGACAGGGTATGCTTTCTTTAAATAATGTGTTGTCTAAATGGTATGGTTCCTCCCCGATCTGTAATCTGTGTAATAACTTCATTCAGGACGTTAATTATGTGTTATTTATTTGTCCCGCTTTACTATTGCATCAAAGTAAATGGATGAGACCTATTTGTCTACAATTATCTATACTCTCAGCGTCGGCACTAATGGATTCTATTTATGAGCCACCAAATGAAATGTTTTGTTATAGGATTTTTACTTTTTTAAGTGTTTTATAAATTTGTATTAAATTATATGTAGGAAGTAACTATTAACTTTGGTTTTAACTTGATGTTTTAGTGTTAAGGGTATAAAGGATATTTTAATTGGTAATCAGACAAAATATCGATTAGAAAATATCGAATGGACAAAATATCGACTTCAAAATATAGAATGGACAAAATATCGAATGGAAAGAATACAGTCATCAAAAATATCGTTTTTAAGGTAAGTAATGTAATATCGAATTTTAATAATATAGAAAGTCAAAATATCGAATTTTTAATAATATCGAATTTTTTATAGTGTTTTTTATGTTAGTATATGTGTGAAAAGTGTGTATTTATGTTATAATTTATTTTAATTAATGAATTTTATGTTATTTAATTTTTGCGTAGTTTAATTCTGTAGCGGGTTGTGGGTTTACAGGGGAATAGGGTGGGAAGTAATTTAATTATAATTAATTAAGTATGTAAATTTATTTATTGGTATTTATTTTGAATTCATTGTTAATTAATTTTTATTTGGTAATTAATTACATTTTAATTGGTAATTAATTTTACTTAATTGATTATTATGTTAATTTTACTAATTTATTTTCTGTAGCGGGTTGTGGGTTTATAGGGGAATAGGGTGGGAAGTAATTTAATTATAATTATTTAAATATGTAAATTTATTTATTGGTATTCATTTTGAATTAAATGTGAATTCATTTTTAATTGCTAATTAATTAATTTTGAATTTTTAATTAATTTGTATTAATAGGCAACTAATTGTAATGATTAATTTTAATTTGTATTTTTAATTGATTAATTATTATATTATATTAAATTGGTAATTACTTTTAATTAATTTTTTATAGATATTAATATATTTATATTTTTAAATAATATATGAAGTATTTACTTTCCCTACTGTTGCACTCACTGGAGTGGGAATAGTAATTTTTACCCCTACGCTATCCAACGCCTTCCCTACTGTTGCACTCACTGGAGTGGGAATAGTAATTTTTACCCCTACGCTATCCAACGCTTTCCCTACTTTTGCACTCACTGTAGTGGGAATAGTAATTTTTACCCCTACGCTATCCAACGCCTTCCCTACTGTTGCACTCACTGAAGTGGGAATTGTAATTTTTACCCCTACGCTATCCAACGCCTTCCCTACTGTTGCACTCACTGGAGTGGGAATAGTAATTTTTACTCCTACGCTATCCAACTCTTTCCCTACTTTTGCACTCACTGTAGTGGGAATAGTAATTTTTACACCTACGCTATCCAACGTTTTACCTACTGTTGCACTCACTGGAGTGGGAATAGTAAATGTTACCCCTACGCTATCCAACGCTTTCCCTACTGTTGCACTCACTGGAGTGGGAATAGTCATTTTTACCCCTACGCTATCCAACACTTTCCCTACTGTTGCACTCACTGGAGTGGGAATAGTAATTTTTACCCCTATGCTATCCAACGCTTTCCCTACTGTTGTATTCTTTGGAGTGGGCATAGTAATTTTTACCCCTACGCTATCCAACACTTTCCCTACTGTTGCACTCTCTGGAGTGGGTACAGTAATTTTTACCGCTACCCTATCCAACGCTTTCCCTACTGTTGCACTCATTGGAGTGGGAATAGTCATTTTTACCCCTACGCTATCCAACGGAGTGGGAATAGTAATTTTTACCCCTACGCTATCCTATGGTAAAAATATTGTGTTTTTTTAATTAATATCATGTGAGTATATATATTTATGTTTTAAAAAATAAAATAGTTTTTTTTTTAACTTAAATTAATTATTTTATAATTTTAAGGTTATTTAAGTATTTTTAAGTATGTTTTAGTTAATTATTTGTAATATTTAATTTATTTTAAATTACTTTTAAGACATTTACAAAAATTCAATATTTTGACTAACTATATTATTGTTAAACGATATTTTGGATTCAATATTTTTGTACTTACCTGTTTGTAGATAGGACTTCGATATTTTTGTAGTCAATATTTTAAATGCCTATATTTTTGTATTCGATATTATGTCAGTGATCCGTGAATCTTGAAACCTGAATCAGAATCAGTTGTGGCAGGCTGTCATAAGCGCCGGTGTTGACAATTATGTGCGGGTGCCGAGCACCGGAAACCACAGGCTCAAATTAAGCACTGCCTCCATATCAAGCATAGCGACTAACAAACTCTCGAAACTTCACATGCACCATCCGGGAAGAGCAGTTGTCCCTGACCTCGGACACCACAAGACAGCATAGGTAGGGGTAAAAAGGGGGGCCCAGAGTAGCTTTCAACCCCCACCCTCATATGACAAATGAGGCAGTAGAACATGGGGGATTTAGGAAAATGCCCAAAATGAAAGAAAAACAGCCCAAAGTTAGCCCAAAATAGGTTTCCAGATAAAAGGCAGGGGTGAGATATCGGGCGCCACAAGGGAGGGTCACGTGATGCGCCACATGCCAGGAACTGACAGATACATACACCTGTGAGGGATGTATGTCAGTACAACGCGATCTTTTAGATCGCGGTACTTGACAACGCAGATATTACAACGCAAGTTGTTACAACGACTTGCCTTGGAGGGCGCGGATTGAGGAATATTATAATTTTATATTCCAACACCAGTCCACGTAACAGTAGGGAAGGTGTTGGAATATAAAATTACAATATTCCTTAATCAACAGCGCCATCCAGCGCATGTCGTAGTAACGACTTGCGTTGTAATGGCAGCGTGGTAAAGATCGTGCAGTGTAAACACCGCATTGTAAACTACGTTTATCACCTGTGAGATCGGGCACATTGTAACCAACAATAACACTCAATAGTGACACGCCCCCTCATCACATATTCCTGCACTCAGGTAAGCTGAAAGACTCAACTCACACCAACGGGCCTCTATGAACACACCAGGTGAAACACGTTCTTAGAAAGCTAGTGACGCTCATTGAACCTACGCATCCGGGTATAAATCGAGGGGGGTGCTTAATGTCTCATGAAGAGATTAATATGTCTGGATCACCAATAACCATCCTTATTCCCCCAAAACTTTCAAAAGATACCCAACATGGGTCACCTACCGGTGCCTCACTAAAATTGCGACAAGTGGAGTGTGGAAGGCACACCCTAGGCTAAGAATACAGGAACTCTGAAAAAAACTGATTATGGTGCACATGTAATGTTCTTAAGGTAACAATGAACCAAGTTCTTACCCAAACAGGTCAACCATAGAAGCTTCAAGTGCCCCAACACCCAGCTGCTATATCAAAATCCTAGCCCGGACAAGAAGCGTACATTCAAAATTATGAACTAACACTGCAAACTGTTTGTTTGAACTGATAAGTGAAACCACAGCCACTGCAGGAACACAGATGCCTCCCTGGGAAACCATACCAAGACCTGCCATGTCAAATGAAAAGTTATGTATTATTGCATTGTTATGTACCCTCTGTCTACTATGGGTGATTCCACACTTATTCACTGCCGAGGAACTGCAGAGTAAAAAGAAGTCTATTCAATAGCTACTGCAGCGCTTGCGTAGGGATCTCGCCCATGTCTTCTACAATTATACTAAACAGAATGCTAGCATCCCATCATGCACAGCACATGGTACCAGCACATTACCGCTGTTGGCTCCCAAACATCAGAAAGGTAATTGATTCCGCATACAGTCGGCCCAGACAGACTTTACTTATCCCAAGAGTTAGCCTCCGAGAAAGCAAAATGCTTTATTCACCGATACCTGTGCAAAATATGGGCCAAGATCCAATACAACAAGGTAGAACCGTACAGAGTAGTAGTAAATTTGACCTGATATGAAACAAACCCAACTGTGTTATACCTCTTCACTGAACCTAATGATATCCAAACCGAGCTGGACAGGATGCGTAAAAAGGGCACCATAGAGGTGGATACTGTTTCAGAGTAGAATCTTGGAGGTAGCAAAACCCCCAACTCAATGACACACACACATCCACTCCTGCATCCCTTTGTGGCAGGAATACTCGGCTAGTGGTATTGTTTTAGGTTTTATGGAGCCAGTCAGAATATCACTCTTTGTGTGGAAGGTTCAGTTATTTAAAAGGTGCTAAAGGGTAAAGAGAACCACAACCCTCTTTAAGTCTGGCAAAGGCCTACACATAAGCAAAAACGCTCCCTAGCACAAGTAGAATATCAAAGTCTTTTTTCAGTATATCAGTGTTTCACATTCATCAATCTTGCATTCAGAAAAGATTCTTGTTCATATGGTCCGGTAGTTTCTTTTGAAGTTTTATTCCTGGAATTTTACAGCCAACACGTGTTTCGTCGTATTGGGAATGTAAGCCACGACTTTCTCAAGGCTGCATAAGTGAAAGAAAAGAACATACCATATTGTTTTAGGACCTAATACAAAGTCCTACTGTTTTAGTGTTAAATAATCACACTGTTGTAAATTAGTTATTGTCCGCACTAAGCCAAAGATTTGCATTAGTACTGTGAATTAAAGAGTCTTAGGTGGTGGTTAAACGATTATGTAAATGTGGGTGTACTTGTAAAGCGCACTGCGACTCCATGGAGTATCCTGGCGCTGATGACCGCTGGGGAACCCGTCCTGGTTTTCCCTGTGAGATGGTCCCTTTCTGGGTATCTGCAAGGTGAAAACAGGCATCCCTGGCGTCTGTGGGGGGCCGTTGTAGAGATGAGGCAAGCTAATGCCCAGAGTTGCCAAGTGTGTTCCCTGGTTAGAGTATGCACCGAGGCGAGAATTATCGAGTCCGTTTTGACCCTGGTCCACGACCCTGCCGCGTTGGGAATTGAACTCTGGTCCCGTGCCGATCTCTGCTTATGGGTCTGCCACCTTTAACCAGTGAGCCACACCACTCCACTATTATATAGGTGCTTAGAAACGTGCAGATATGTATATATTTACATTCACTTTGAATTTGTTATATAACACATAATGTACCTCTGTATTCAGTAGGTCTATGAACTCATTGTAAGACGGAGAGACCAAGTGCAGTATAAACATTGTCCGTGATTGGTGCTTAAACTATTAAACCTTTCGTGTTTGGGATGTGATATGATTTGAGTGGAAAATTATTCTTAACATGGGTGTGAAAAATGGAATAATTACTAATGCAAATCTATGGCTTAGTGTGGACAATAACTAATTTACAACAGTGTGAATGCAAGATTGATGAATGTGAAACACTGATATACTGAAAAAAGACTTTGATATTCCACGTGTGCTAGGGAGCGTTTTTATCCCTTTGTGGCACTTAGCATATCTGGGGCAGTCTTCTTTAACAACAAGAGGTCCCCTGACATAAATAATAAAATAAATGCCAACATTTGTAAAGCGCACAGCTACCTCCGACGGAGGTGTCCCGGCGCTGCGGGCCGTCGGGCAGATTAAGCAAGCTATTGCCCAGAGTCACATGGTGCTGGGCTAACCTGCCTCCGGAACCTCTTCCACTTGGAGTTTCTATGTGGGGCCATCCAGCTCTAGGATTAAAAAGGGAATGAGTCGCATGGGGGAGGGTTAAATGAGAGCATGACCGCCCCATGTCAGGAAATCTGGGACATTGAAGTGGGTGGATACACTTGGCTAGAAGGCAAAGGGCAACCCCAAATAGTATGGAAACTTACACTGTACTCCTTATGTTTCAGAGGTAAAGGAACGTTTCCAACGAGTGTGAATGCTAACTGCGGAGTGATTATGCACATTCTGGATATGCAATGGGGCGCCTCCACGCTGATTGGATTATTACTGGCAGTGCAGCGAGTTTGCCTATGCTCAGCTTGTTCCCGGATGGCGCGGACTCTGTTCCCTGGTAACCATACACACCCAAACGCTGGTCATTACCAGAGAAGAACTATCGGACTTGTACCAGCACCTATTAAGAAAAAAGCCAATTTTGCTGTGTCAACCTTGTGAAAAGAGAGCCACAGAATATTTTGGTTGGGCCCAGTTCAAAGACAATCCAGAAGATTTCAGACAGTTCACAGACGCACAAATATCGACAGGAGGGCCTATACCATTCATTACCCTGCAGACAAAAGCAAATGCTTGCTGGGTTCAAATTATCAGTTGGGAGATGCTTAAAATGATTTCGCCTCAATTCGATCAAGGAAGAACTGCAAGCGATCTGCCTCATGATGATGCTGCACTGATATGTATTAGACCTAATGACTGCAATAGAGGGACGGATGTGTGCCAAGATCAGTGCATCCTGCTGCACGTTCATCCCAGGGAATGACATGGACAATGGAACATTGACACTTGCCATTGAAGCATTGCCCTATTTACAAAGAGACATGCGTGAGTTGGGAGGTGCAACTGAGCAGGAGTGGTTTTTGAATTGGTTCTCCCAACTCCCCCAGTGGAACTCTGGTTTGTGCACATTGCTGTTGCCAGTTTTCATTGTGTTCCTATTTTCATGTGAGTCTGTACAATTGGGATCACCTGCTGTAAAAACACAGGGGCATATTAGCAAGAACCTCGTTAAGATTATCGCCGTTTTAGCGGCAGGAAACTGCCGCTAAAAGGGCAATAATGGTCTTGCTAATTTGCGTTATAGAATTCTAATAGAAGCCCAGGTTAGTTGTCCTGCACATCTTACCTGGGCTTCTATTGGAATTCTATAACGCATATTAGCAAGCCCATTATCGCCGTTTTAGCTGCAGTTTTGTGCCGCTAAAACAGCAATAATTTTAATGAGGTTCTTGTTAATATGCCCCACAGTCCTCAAACTCGAAAAAATGCTAGTAACTAGGAAGGAAGTGGTTTCCAAAAGCAAACATAAAGGACAACAGGCCCTAATACAAAAACTGTCAAAAGAAATGAGCTAGATAGTGTAGTTGAAAAATGAACTAGAGGGGGAATATTAATATAGAAAAAGTTTATACTAACATGGAAAACGATACATTAATTTATGAAAATGAAATATGCATCCTAAGTAATGACATTGCCCGTTGTGAACTCCACATCAGTCTCGACTTACAAATACGTAGGTAGGCAAACTCTGAAACCTATGCCAGGGATTACTGATTGATAGGTCACAGGTGGGGTGGCCGGCAGACAAACGCACGAACAGCAAATCTTAGATCAATCCCACAGATAGGCTCAAAAACATTACAATGGTCAAGGGAGATTAGCCCCAATACAGCACACATGGCTGGAGGGGGGATGTGTGCTCCTAAAACACCATTTATTTATTTATTTATTTTAAAGGTTTTATATAGCGATGGCTGGACCTGGGGGTATCAGAGTGCTTTACATGAGTGAAGATAATACAGGCATACTACAATTGTTCAAATCATGGAGAACACCTAGGTTCGATTGACGAGAAGAGGTAGCAAAACTACAAATTAACATATGTTGCAGCGAGAGGGATCAGAAACATAAATAAATTGGTACAAGTGGTCGAGTTATATAGTATCCTGAGATGGAGAGGGGGCTAGGAGGTAGTAGGGTGGAGGGTTTGGGGAGGTGAATGGGGGTAGAGACAAATAGACAAAGGAGGGGATAGTAATTAAGGCGAGGGAGTACGGAATGAAAAGGGTGAAAAAGGGGAAGGCTGGGAGGAAAAAGGAGAGGAAAAGGCGGAGGGGAGGAAAAAGTAGGGGAAGGAAAGGATTATGGACCCCAATATTTCTTGAGCAAGAGCAGTTTTTTTTTTAAAGCTGATGTAGGAGGGGTTACAGCGCAGGTCTTTGGGGAGGGCATTCCATATGCTGGGAGCATATCCAGAGAAAGGGGTGGGACGAGGAGGAGGGCATTGGTGCCTCTCACCCGTCAGGTGCATCCTGCTTTGTTGAGTTTATCAGTGAGATATAGTGGGGCTTTTGGTGAAGGGCTTTGTGCGTAATGCATGCCATCTTGTAGGTGGATCTGCCTTCGATGGGCAGCCATTTAAGGGCCTTAAGGGCTGGGGAGATGAGGTTGAAGCATTTGCAGTCAGTGATTAGCCTGGCCGCAAGGTTTAGCACAGATTTGAGTGGGGCTAGGTGAACTTTTGGGGTTCCGGAGAGCAGGGCGTTACCATAATCAATTCTTGAGAGGACAAGTGATTGGACGACCGATTGAAAGTCGTTAGCTGGGATGAAGCGTTTAATTTTCTTGAGATGGCGTAGGGTGAAGAGCGCTCCTTTGGCCGAGTTTTCTATGTGGGCCTGGAGGGTTAGGCTATTGTCAATGGTGATGCCAAGTGATTTTACTGAGCTTGATAAGGGGAGCTGACATTTGAGGGCATTAAGGTCAGAGATCTAGGTTTGGATAGGAAGAAGGTTGTTTTTTGGAGAGAAGAGAATGATTTCCGTTTTTTTAGGGTTGAGTTTGAGATGATTGGAGTAGAACCTGGATTGGATTTTAGACTGGGTGTTGTTAAGGTGTAGAACGTCGGAGTGGGATTTGATCTTTTAGTAAAGTTGGGTGTCATCGGGGTGGAGGTGGTAGTTGATTCCAGCTTGTTTTAGAATGAGGGTAAGGGGTTCCATAGAGAGGTTAAAGAGCGAGGAGGAAAGAATAGAACCCTGGGGGACACTGAGGGAGACGGGTGTGGGGTTAGAGAGGCAATTGTAGATTTTGATATGTTGTGTTCTGTGTTGCAGGAAGGAGGAGAATCATTTAAGTACTAAGCCATTAAGGCCAAATCAAACTTTGAGCGCATTAAGTAAGGCAGGGTGGTTAACCGTATCAAATGCTGCAGAGAGGTCAAGGAGAATGAGTAGGCAGGTCTTGCCGTTGTCAAGAGAGTGATGGATGTAGTCAACAATACTTAGTATGTCAGTTTCTGTACTGCAGCCTTTTCGGAAGCCGGATTGTAAGGAGTCGAGTAGGTTGAAGGAGTCAATGTGTTTGTCCAGTTGAAGAAGGGCACATTTTTCAAGAGCTTTTGAAAGGAGGGGTAGGTTGGAGATGGGGCGGAGATTATTCAGGTCATTGGGGTCAGCATTGGGATTTTTAAGAATGGGACTGATTTGTCCTAGTTGGAGGGAGGGAGTTACACATCCTGAGGGAAAGGAGGAGTTGATGATAGAGGTCCAGTAAGGAGCAATGATGTGCTTGAGCTCCTGATCAAGGTTAGCGGGAAGAGGGTCTTTGGTGTGTGAGGACGGTTTAAGTTTAGAGATGATGTTAGAGACTTCGAGTTCCCTTACGGAGTGGAAATTGAGCCAAGAGGCGTTGTTTTAGGCTATGAGATAGAAAGGCTGGTATGCGGAAGGGTAGTGGCAGGAGGGAGGAAGGGGCGGGAGTTAATAGGGAGGGAGGTTGAGAAATAGAGTCATCGATAGATAGTGGATAAGGGGGAGATGCTAGGAAGGATTGTTCTAAAATGGCTATTTTTTCGGAAAAGAAGTTAGCAATTTCTTCGCATCTGTCAGTTTTGGCTGTCATTGTTGGAGGGGCCGAGGAGGTTTGGTTTCGAACTATGTTGAACAGCTCTCTGGGTCGATTTTTCGCTCGATTGAGTTGAGTACGGAAGGAGGCCTTTTCAGTGAAAATGAGTTACTTGTATGTGGCTCTGGCGGATCTGAGGAGAGCAAGATGGGCGGGGGAAGGGTTTTTTCTCCATGTTCTTTCTGCGAGTCTAAGAGCACGCCTTTTGTCATTGAGGTTGGAATTGAACTATGATTTAGATGGAATGTTTCTTAGGGTTTTAAGTTTGGACGGGGCAATTTGGTCTAGGACGTCAATGACAGTTTTGTTAAAGTGTTCGGTGAGTACATTAGCATTTAGGAAGAGAGGGGTGAGCAGAAGTTGTGTTTGGAGTTTAGATTCAAGTTCACCAGGGCGAATGCGATTAAGATTTCTGGTCCATTTTGAGGCTTAAATGTTGTTGGTTAGGGGGGGGTGGGTCCATGTTTGCGATAGAGAACAGAATGAGGTGATGGTCAGACCAGTCGATGGGTATGATGTTGGAGAGGGAAGCCAAGTCGTTGCTGTTAATGATGGCGTCAAGAGTGGCTCCTTTGGCGTAGGTGGAAGAGTAGCAGAGTTGTTTGAGTTCATTGATCTCAAGAAGATTGGTGAGGAGGTTGACTGAGGAGTCATCAGTCACGTTCCAGTGAAGATTAAAATCTCCAAGGAAGAGATTTTTTGAGCTAGAGAGAGAAGATTGGTTAAGAAGTTTGGATAGTTCCTTGACAAAGGGAAGTGGGTCTCCATGGAGGTGGTATATATTATGCAGTCGAATCGGGGGAGAACCTTGAGACTTACGTTCGGTTTCAAGGTATTCAAAGGTATTGCGGTCGGGGTTTTTGACAAGGGAAAGTTGGAGTTCATTTTTAAAAATAATCGCTAGTTCACTCCCTATTCTCTCTGTCCTGTATTTTCTGATGATAGAGTAACCCTGGGGGAAAGTAAGTCAATACTGGAAGTAGAGTGGTAATTGAGCAAGGTTTCCGTGAGGAAGGTTATGTCAATGTCTTCGCTAAGAATGGTTTCTGAAATTTCAGTTGCGTGTCTGACAGCCGAACAGCAGTTCACTAGCATGCAGGCAAGGGGTTTAGTACAGTCTTTGGGGGGAGGGCGTGACCATAAAGTCAGATGACACATGAGTTAGAAACATATAGCCAATCAGGACACAGAACACGCAGCGAGCACGTGCTCCCCATGGCAGACATCTGGACATGTTAACCGACTGGCAATATTGTGCCCACGCAAGGTCGAGGCCCAGCTGTATTTATCAGTAGACAATTAATTTATTACTCCAAAGGCAGCAGTCTACATTCCTCACCATATATAAATTCCTGGAAACTTTTATCACCCACGATGAACTGTATAAACGTAGGCCACAGACCTATTGTAAATGGAGACAGTCCTCAGACCCTGTTCCTGTAACTATTCTTCCAGGCACTATGTTTAATTAAACAAACTGTTCCTGTTTTGCCAAACGTCTCTTGTCTCTTGCTTTTTCACACCCACATCCTGTGCTTTGTGCTGAGGCAGGAAATGTCTCACTGGAACGCACATGTGGCACTTTCACCCACAAATAGTTCTCTTAGAGATGTTAGTACCTAAACGATAAATGCCCTCTGCAAAGAATTGTTCACGTCCCTCCCCCTCTGAAGCAACCGTCTCAAAGAATTGACAGAAGCTCTCGGATGTCCAGTGTTTGCCTTTTGACGCTCTGAAGACCAGCTCAGCGTGTAGAGGAAGGACCAGAGACAGAGCCCATGGATGTCATTCTATCTCAGATGCTCTTCCTTGTAGTACATACTAGGTGGCCACATCTGGTTCAATTTGTTTTCTTAGCTTGATGTTTTGTTACTTAACCAACTCATGGGCACCCGCTCACTCGCTCCCTCTCCTTTCCCTGACCTCCCGCTGACCTTGCTATTTTTTTACTTGGTGTTCTTTGTAAGCTTATCCTGCACATGCAGTTAATGTTCTATGTAAGGCGCTCTAATACCAACTGGTGAAGTAATGCTGTAGAAAAATAAAGTTAATAAATGTCTCATCTAGAATAAAAATGACCACCCACGTGGTCATTTCAACAAAGCACTGTAGACCAGTGTTGGACACTTGGAGAAGAACCTAACACAGTGGCCTGTCAACGCTGTGAGTCCCTGTAGGAAAGTGCCACTTTGTGCATTGTCACATCCCCACTTTTTGCCTGACGCATGATGCACTTTGACTTGGTGTGCCCTGGGTCACTGCCAATCAGGTTCCCTGTGTTCTTTCTTAAAGCTGTACCTTTGTACCCCCAATTGCCATTTTTGGCCACAGGTATGGTAAAAGGTATCATGGGTATCAAGGGCGCTGTGACCAGGAAAGGCCTCTAAGGGCTGTAGCACCTATTGTGCCACCCTTAGAGTTCCTGTACCTCAACACCCACACTGCCATTGCAGGCAGCGTGTTTTGGTGCAGAGAAGAGTGAAGAGTTGACATGGCACACATCCCTGTGTGCCCTGCCTGCCACCCACTGCCTATGGCCTAGATAACCCACCCCTCAAACAGGGTGCACTAGACCACAGGTGAGGGTACAGTGGCATGGGCTCTGTACTCTTACAGTGTCTAAGTCCGTTTTTAGACATTGTAAGTGCAGTAAAGCCATAAAGAGTACATGGTTTGGGAGTTGGTCACTACGAACTCCACGGCTCCATGAAGGCTTTACTGAAGCCTGGGAAATATGTATCAAACTTCTCAGCACATTAAACCCACACTGATGCCAGTGCATTTGAAAGTATATTTGACATACCTGTGCCAAGTCCTGCTTGCTTGTAAAATAAAGCTTAATTATACCATTTTTATACATAGCTAATTGGTCTGGATTCAGTCTCTGGGTGTGGGCCTTCAGTCTTTATTGAGTGAATAGAATAAGTGCTTAACAAATCCTCTGGATCAGCCTCACGGTCCGCCCACACACTACCACAAAGAGAGCTGTTGGTACTTACCTAATTTAGCCTCTGCTATATCTCTGGGGATCCACTGGACTCTGTGCACACTATATCTTACTTTGGTATAGTATATACAGAGCTAGCTTCCTACATTGATGGATCAGCTGTGGGATGTACAGCCTTGCATGTATTGGACTAAATTAGTCAACCTCTGATCACACACCAAGAATCCCAAATTTGTCTTTAGTTCAACAAATCATTTCAATTGACTATTTTTTCAAAATTGCTAAAAGTCGTGACAGGGCCTTGAATTAAGTCCCTGTAGTTTCTTTTTAAACTTAAAAGTCACTGAAGTCAGGGGGGAGTACTCTTTTTGTAGATCTTCTAAAAAAAACACTTAGAAATATAATGAGGAACCCAGAGAGTATGGCTGAGGAGTTCAACCTCACCCCTTCACTTTACTTTACTTTACTTTGTGTATTTATTGAGCGCATACGAATCATCCCCAAGAGGATCTCTCCCCTTACTCCAACCCATGGGTTAGAGAGTCAAGGCGTCTCTGTAAGCTAGACAAATAAGAACAAGGTCCAACCCAAACAGATTAGAACTCCTGGTGTTTCAGGCAGGGCATGAAAAGGACCACCCCTCCCCTGATGGGGAAGACTCACAGGAAGACGAGGAAGGTAATGAGGGGGATGAGGTATTTAATCCTCCATCTCAACTACTTAGGGGGAATGGAACTTTGAGCTCCCCAACTCCAAGCCAGGGAGTAGAGGGTCTAGAGCCTATAGAGGTAGGCTAGACTCTGTACAAGACAGAGAAGACAACTTCACTGAAGGAGACAACCTTTAAGCAAGGTTGACCAAGAGACTAGTGCTGAGACTAGGCTCCTGGCTCTAGAGAGATAGAGATGGTGGCAGTAATACTAAAAACTAAGAAAGAGAACGATGCTATGATCTCAAATTCCTAAAGAGATTGTCCCTACATTTAAAGCTGGTGAGGTATCACCAAATGGTTCACAGCCTTTGATAGGGCTTCTGATGCTAGAAAAGTGAGGAAATCCTACGGTGGGGCGCTCCTTTGGGAACTGTTCTCTTGTGTGTGCAAGGACAGACTTTGACCCTCACTGGGGCAGAAGCATAGTCCTATGAACTCATGAAGGGTACCCTGATTGAGGGATTTGGAGTCACTACTGAGGAGTCTAGAATTAAATTCAGGGTGCTCAGAAATCCCAGAGTCAGTCCTGGAGTGGAGTTTGTAGACTACTCTGTAAAAATACTAGGTGGCTGGTTGACTGGAAGTAAAGTGCAGAATTATGAAGGACTTTATAATGTGTTTATGAAGAAACACATTTTAAGTAACTGCATCAATGAAAGGTAGCATCAGTATCTGGTAGAGCTAGGTGTAATTTCTCCCCAAGAATTGGGAAAAAGGTGGACCACTGGGTCAAAACCAGGGTAACCAAGAAATCCACTGGGGATGACCAAAAGAAAGGGGTTACAAAGCCCCCCCATGGAAAAGAGGGTGAGAAACCCAAAGACAAAAGCAAAAGTCTTCTAAAGGCCCCCAAAATCCTGTCCAGGGGGATGGGCCCAAGGACACTTCCCAGCCTACTGGTGGGTACAAAGGGAAACATTTTGATCCTTCAAAGGCCTGGTGTTTCCACTGCAGTCAGAAGCGAAACCAAACTGGAGATCCTGCCTGTCCCAAGATGAAAGTCCCTAATCCTCCCCCAGGTCTACTGGTGTGGCAAATCTCCAGATGGAATCAATAGTGTGCCGAGAGCGAATCAGTTTCCATACTGAGGCTGTTTTAGCCTCTGAAGGGAAGGCAGGGTTAGCAATTTTGGCTGTCTGGCCCTCTAATTTAAAGAAATACCTGCAGTATCCCTTAGTAAGTGTACTAGAGACTTACTAGGGTACACCAGCAGCTAATTGGGAATGTACCAAGGTACTCACCATAGCCAATTTAGGGAGGAAGCATCATGACTGGGGTCCTGATTAGCAGGATCCCACTCAGACTAATCAGAAAAACAGTATGACACCAGCAAAAAATGGGGGTAACCATGAAAGTAGATCCTACTTTCCTACACCCTGTACCATAACACCTACACACTGCCATTGCAGGTTTCGTGATTTAGTGCAGAGGAAAGTTAAGTGTCTACATGGCACACATTCCTGTGTGCCCTGCCTACCACCCACCGCCTACGGCCTTGATACATCACCCCTCTAGCTGGGTGCACTAGACCACAAATGAGGGTTCAGTGGCATGTACCCTCTACCCCTACAGTGTCTAAGTCCATTCGGGAAATGGCATTGAAAGGCTAGGTCGCAAGAGGGGAGTCGCCTGCTAGACAATTGTATGGCGTGAAGAAAACCCCTGCCGTGTCCGCCCATGCTGCGCGGAAATTAAGCGCTAGTTGTACTTGGCCCCAGTAAATTACTGAGTGTGCCTATACGTTTAAAGCCGTACTTGGCCCCAGTAAATTACTGAGTGTGCCTATACGGTTAAAGCCGTGAGTAACTTATTACATTTTTAATTTTTAATTTTTCAGACTAATATCCTCACGGTTGGGTGCGCCTTAGTGCGTGCACACCGCCGGAGGATCACACTTATGGTCCTGACGAATGCTGAGCGATTATGGCTCTGATAGCTGAAACATGTTGACCGACCAAATTTACATAGGACTAAGGGTTTCCAAATAACGAAACCTATCTATAAGTCCAAATATCACCTGTTTTTAACCAATGCGGGTTGGACTAATAGTAAAGTAGTTGACAGTCACAACTACGCATTTGTTAAACCTTTTTTGCACTCACTTAGCACAATTTGGTTTTTTTCGCCACATCAACACACAAAAGAACCAGCTCCGCTGTAAACAGGCATTGAAGCACACTGGAAGGACACTAGGTCCTTCCAGTGGGAACCCAATGATAAAGCATGTCACCACTAGGTTGGTGAGTGAGGGTTCTTTTTACAATTAACTTTTATGTGTTGTTTCACCAGGTTTCACGTTTTCCCTCATAGGAGTTCTCACTTGAGGTGTTATACTTTTTTTCACTCTTTTGTTGTTTATTATCATTGATACTAGGGGTAAAAGAGTGAATATTTATACCCTGACTCTCCTGTGGTTTGAACCCCTATGTCCATTCTTAGACATTGTAAGTGCAGTAAAACCATAAAGAATATGTGGTCTGGGAGTTTGTCACTACAAACTCCACAGCTCCATAATGGCTGTACTGACGCCTAGGAAGATTGATAGCAAACTTCTCAGCACAATAAACCCATTCTGATGCAAGTGTGGGATTTAATGTAAAATGCACTCAGAGGTTCTTAGAGATACTCTCTGAAAAACGGCCAGCCCTGGTGAGGTTCCTAAATGGCTACCTGCCATTTGCCACCACCAGACAGGTTTTTGGACCCCTGAATAGAGGACCTCCGCTCTCTGGTCCAGAAACAAAGGCCATCTTGGACAGTGGCGTCATGCCTCCTCCCCGCTGGGGCCACGAAGGGGGAAGCTTCAAAGGCCTGCCGCCAGTGGACGCTGTCCCTGCCTTTTGCTGCCCCCAGAAACTGGCTTCCACTGGTTCTGACCTCCACTTTAGGCAGGAGAACTGGCGGTAAAACCAAGTGAGATAGGGCGGTGTGCCCACCATTGCCATCCTTTGCCAACCTCAACCCTCAGGTGGGGGAGGCAAGGTGAAGCACCCGTCTCAGTCCCTGCCAACTTGAGGATGGGAGACTCAGCCAATTAGGCATAGGCTCATGTCCTCCTCCCGCTGGAGGATGGCATAATAGGGGTTGTACCCCAAGAAAGGGACCCATTGGTCCCAACCTGCACATCCCTTTAACCACTCTAAATCTAGTATTTAGGTGCAACCCTGAACCTTGCCTCCTCAGATTCGAAGAAGGAAGAAGGACCGAAGAGCTGTGCTGACCAAGGAAGAAGAGGACACTTACTGCTATGGCCCCAGCCCTACCGGCCTGTCCTGACTCCGACCTGCCTACAGCAAAGAACCCAGAGTTTCCAGCAGCAGCAGCCCCCCAGAGTCCAGAGGACCTGCTGTGCACCCATCTTACAAACTCTATTTCCGTGAGTATTGGATTTGCTCAAACCAAGACTCATCCACAGAATCCGGATCCAGGTGGCTCCACGGTCCTGCACCACTCTGCCCCCGATGCCCAAGGCCCGAATCTGACTGGCCCAACACCCCGAGGAGGGCTCCCCATCGATTCTGATCAGGGATCTGGTGATCTGGTGATCTCCGACTTTCCTTAAGCTCCAAGCCGACGCCTGCAGCCTCAACCTGTGGGGTCCCCGACCGTGACCGGAGCCGGTAAGAAGAACCAGATGCCAAGATACACCCCTGCAACCAACGCCCCATCCTTAGGTGGCGCAAATGATGGTGCCAGGCATCCCCCAAGACCCAACTTACCTCTCCAGTCGGTGGTCGCCTCCAGGAAGCCCTCTTACTGAATCCTGCAGCCTCTTAGCCAAACCGGAGGTCTCTATTGGAAACCACAGGGTCCCGGATGTCTCCTGGCACCCTGCACCCGGCCGCCCCTGTGCCGTTAGTGGTGTAGCTCCTGTGCCAATTGTTGGCCTCTGCAGTACTGACCTTAAACCTAGGAGCCTTGCTCTCAGAGCTAAGTGGCCTGCCCGTGAGCATTTCCAAACCGAAGGCCCACTTAGCGATATTGGCTAATGTTGGGCCCCTACATTCTGCAACCGGCCTCCCCAGTGCAGCTGGTGATGCAACTTGAGTGCCAACCTAGACCTTGTCTAACTGTGGTCCTAACCCCCAAAGCTCCCGCTTGTGAGTCGAGTTCTTACCTGTGAAACTGATAACCACTTTTCTCCCATAGTAACCAATGTTATGAATTTTTGTTCCTGAAATGTTGGCGAGTTGATGATTTGTATGGAGAAAAGGTAACTATACTGCAAATTCTAAAAAGTCGAACTTACTGTGTACTGTGAGATCCCTTGTGTGGTATCTAGGCATACCACCACGAGTAGTTGATGTCATCTAAAAGTAATTACATTGTAATCTAGACTGCTTTTTTAACCAATAACAACCTGTAACGATTGCAGATTCATCCACAACTAAATTTCCTTGTAAAGTCTTGCATTTGAAAGTATATCTGACTTACCTGTGCCAAGTCCTGCTTGATTCTAAAATATAACGTAAGTATACCTTTTTTATACTCACTTAATTGATCTGGATTCAGTCTCTGTGTGTGCAGTAAAGCCATAAAGAGTACATGGTCTGGTAGTTGGTCACTACGAACTCCACGGCTCCATGAAGGCTTACTGAAGCCTGGGAAGTTTTGTAGCAAACTTCTCAGCACATTAAACCCACACTGATGCCAGTGCATTTGAAAGTATATTTGACATACCTGTGCCAAGTCCTGCTTGCTTGTAAAATAAAGCTTAAGTATACCTTTTTAATACATAGCTAATTGGTCTGGATTCAGTCTCTGGGTGTGGGCCTTCAGTCTTGATTGAGTGAATAGAATAAATCCTTAACACACCCTCTGGATAAGCCTAACTGCTCGACCACCCTACCATCAAGAGAGCTGTAGGTGCTTACCTAGCCTCTGCTATACCTCTGGGGATCCACTGGACTCTTTGCACACTATACCTTACTTTGCCAAAGTATATATATATATATACAGCAAGATTTCTACAGTCCTCACTCTGTATCTGAGAGGCCAAAGTCTGATATGTCATTCTTGTGAGTGACACGTGTGTCCCTTGAACTAGACTTGCAGGAGTAAGTGTTGACTGTTTGACCCCCCCCCTGACTTATGAAAGTCTAAGCATTAAAAGGAGCCCGGTGGCTTTTCAGGAAGCTTGCAGCAGTGTATGGGCTCTGTATGAACAGGGACTGCTGCAATAGTTGTAAGGAGAGGCAGCAGATGTCACTGTCACATGGACATGAGGCCACCAATGAGGAGCCTGGAAGCTGGCCACATGTCAGAGTGCAGCTCTATGAAGCCGAGACGCAACAATGCAGCGCTGTACAAAAAGCAATTTGTCAAACTCGGATTCACGTTGAGCCTGTATTATTGGTAAAACGCACTGCAGCATACGTGGCTTCTTGGCGCTAGACGCGCACACATGCACGAACACCCACACACACGCAACACACACACACACTTACGTAGAGGAGACATCAGATTTATTTGCATCCCGGACTCTCAGTCTAGGATTTCCAGGACACCCTTCCACCTCCTTGTTGGGATCAGAGTCCAGGCAGAAAAGACATTTTAGAACTAATTTTATTCTTCAAAACAAACCCACGGCCGGAGGGAGACGCAGCAACTGTCTGTAATGTTCCTGCGAGCTGCTTTCTCTGCTCATGAAACCTCTGCCCTCCAGAACATGGAACAATGTACAAACTCATGTATAAGCCTCTTCCATGTATGTAAAATTATATTTTTCTATATACAATAAAGAATTTCAGAAATAAAAAAAAAAAAGAAATCGGGCGAGCAATACTGATGTTTACAAGTGACAAGAAGGAGCAAAGTACATCCAGTAAGTTACAAAAACATGCATGTGACAGTCCCGCGTGTCCCTCGTGACAGTCCCTCGTGCAGACAGGAAAGGGCTTCCAGGTCACGAGAGGCGGTCGAGCTGCACCCTCAACCCATCCAGCATGCATAGCCCACCACTCCCACCCCCAACTAAACCCACCCTCCGCCCAACACCCTCCACACCTCCACTCTGGGCTCAGATTGGTGTCTCACTGATGTTGAGATGGGGGGGGGGGGGCGAGGGGGGCGAGGGGGTGGAGCTTTGACCCACAAGAAGAGGTCTGTCAGTAGCTTGAAGTAGGGGTGCAACCCCCAACCCACCACCCGGTGAGAGCCCAGCGGGCGGACCGCTGTGTTACACCAGGAGTAGGTCTGACAAGTAGACCATGAAAAAAGGGTGAACCCTCCCAGTGAAGGTGCCATTGAAGGTGTAGAGAAGCTCCCAGGTGTCTGCGTTGTACAAGGACAGCAGCCCCCCCTCGTAGTCCAGGTAGAGTCCCAGCTTCTTGGGGCTCTGGCGGAGGTACAGGGGCGTGGGAGGGGAGGTGAGTGCCCAGGTCCTGCCATTATGCACCAGGTGCACAGCCCAGACCCCCTTCCCAAATGACCCTGTGATACCATTGTTCCTTTTCACAGACTCTTGGGCAACCCCCACATACGACATATTCTCCTGCATCACCTGCACCTCCCAGTAATGCCTCCCCGAGGTGAAGCCCTCCCGCCCCAGCACACAGAAACAGCCAGTGAATCTCTTGGGACTGTCCGGCCGGGACTGGGGTCCTTTTGCATCACTCACACGTCTCTCATCCTCCGACAGGGCCAGGTCTTGATTAGCTGTGTCTGGATCGAGAGTCACCAGGCCTGCAAAGAGAGGAGAGAGAGTTACTGACACACTGTGTGAGTTTAGACGTATGACTGCCCAGCCCAGAGATCCCAACACTGCAGAGAGAGGAGAGAGAGTTACTGACACACTGTGTGACCTCAGGCGTATCACTGCCCAGCCCAGAGCCCCAGCACTCCAGAGAGAGGAGAGAGAGTTACTGACACACTGTGTGACCTCAGGCGCATCACTGCCCAGCCCAGAGACCCCAGCACTGCAGAGAGAGGAGAGAGAGTTACTGACACACTGTGTGAGCTCAGACGTATTACTGCCCAACCCAGAGACCCCAGCACTGCAAAGAGAGGAGAGAGTTAATGACATACTGTGTGAGCTCAGACGTATTACTGCCCAGCCCAGAGACCCCAACACTGCGGAGAGAGGAGAGAGAGTTACTGACACACTGTGTGACTTTAGACGTATCACTGCCCAGCCCAGAGACCCCACCACTGCAGAGAGAGGAGAGAGAGTTACTGACACACTGTGTGACCTCAGGCGTATCACTGCCCAGCCCAGAGACCCCAGCACTGCAGAGAGAGGAGAGAGAGTTACTGACACACTGTGTGACCTCAAACGTATCTCTTCTCAGCCCAGAGACCCTAGCAGTGCAGAGCGAGGAGAGAGAGTTACTGACACACTGTGTGACCTCAAAAGTATCTCTGCTCAGCCCAGAGACCCTAGCACTGCAGAGCGAGGAGAGAGAGTTACTCACACACTGTGTGAGTTCAGACGTATCACTGCCCAGCCCAGAGACCCCAACACTGCAGAGAGAGGAGGAGAGTTACTGACACACTGTGTGACCTCAGGCGTATCACTGCCCAGCCCAGAGACCCCAGCACTGCAGAGAGAGGAGAGAGAGTTACTGACACACTGTGTGACCTCAAACGTATCACTGCCCAGCCCAGAGAACCCAGCACTGCAGAGAGAGGAGAGAGAGTTACGGACACACTGTGTGACCTCAGGCGTATCACTGCCCAGCCCAGAGACCCCAGCACTGCAGAGAGAGGAGAGAGAGTTACTGACACACTGTGTGACCTCAAACGTATCTCTGCTCAGCCCAGAGACCCTAGCACTGCAGAGCGAGGAGAGAGAGTTACTGACACACTGTGTGACCTCACACGTATCTCTGCTCAGCCCAGAGACCCCGCCACTGCAGAGAGAGGAGAGAGAGTTACTGACACACTGTGTGACCTCAGGCGTATCACTGCCCAGCCCAGAGACCCCAGCACTGCAGAGAGAGGAGAGAGAGTTACTGACACACTGTGTGACCTCAAACGTATCTCTGCTCAGCCCAGAGACCCTAGCACTGCAGAGCGAGGAGATAGAGTTACTGACACACTGTGTGACCTCAAAGGTATCTCTGCTCAGCCGAGAGACCCTAGCACTGCAGAGCGAGGAGAGAGAGTTACTGACACACTGTGTGAGTTCAGACGTATCACTGCCCAGCCCAGAGACCCCAACACTGCAGAGAGAGGAGAGAGAGTTACTGACACACTGTGTGAGTTCAGACGTATCACTGCCCAGCCCAGAGACCCCAGCACTGCAGAGAGAGAGGAGAGAGAGTTACTGACACACTGTGTGACCTCAAACGTATCTCTGCTCATCCCAGAGACCCTAGCACTGCAGAGCGAGGAGAGAGAGTTACTGACACACTGTGTGACCTCAAGCGTATCTCTGCTCAGCCCAGAGACCCTAGCACTGCAGAGCGAGGAGAGAGAGTTACTGACACACTGTGTGAGTTCAGACGTATCACTGCCCAGCCCAGAGACCCCAACACTGCAGAGAGAGGAGAGAGAGTTACTGACACACTGTGTGACCTCAGGCGTATCACTGCCCAGCCCAGAGCCCCAGCACTGCAGAGAGAGGAGAGAGAGTTACTGACACACTGTGTGACCTCAGGTGTATCACTGCCCAGCCCAGAGAACCCAGCACTGCAGAGAGAGGAGAGAGAGTTACTGACACACTGTGTGACCTCAAACGTATCTCTGCTCAGCCCAGAGACCCTAGCACTGCAGAGCGAGGAGAGAGAGTTACTGACACACTGTGTGACCTCAAACGTATCACTGCTCAGCCCAGGGACCCCAGCACTGCAAAGAGAGGAGAGAGAGTTACTGACACACTGTGTGAGTTAGACGTATCACTGCCCAGCCCAAAGCCCCAGCACTGCAGAGAAAGGAGAGAGAGTTACTGACACACTGTGTGAGCTCAGACGTATCACTGCCCAGCCCAGAGCCCCAGCACTGAGCACTGCAGAGAGAGGAGAGAGAGTTACTGACACACTGTGTGAGCTCAGATGTATCACTGCCCAGCCCAGAGACCCCAACACTGCGGAGAGAGAGTTACTGACACACTGTGTGACCTCAGGCGTATCACTGCCTAGCCCAGAGACCCCAGCACTGCGGAGAGAGGAGAGAGAATTACTGACACACTCTGTGAGCTCAGACTATCACTGCCCAGCCCTGCACTGCAGAGAGAGGTGAGAGGTGAGAATTACTGACACACCGTGTGACCTCTCTGCTCAGCCCAGAGACCCTAGCACTGAAAAGAAAGTTAATGACATACTATATGACCTCAGTATCACGTACCACTGCCCAACCCAGAGACCCCTGCCCTGGGAGAAGGTTAATGACACACTGTGTGACCACAGATGTATCACTGCCCAATCTAGAGACCCCATCCCTGCAGAGAGAGAGTAGAGAGAGTTAATGACACTCTGTGTGACCTCAGCGTAACACTCCCCTATCTGGGGACCCCATCCCTGCAGAGAGAGAGTTAATGACACACTGTGTGACTGCAGGCATATCACTGCCCAACTCAGAGACCCCTGCACTGCAAGGAAAGTTAATGACGTACTATATGACCTCAGGGGTATCACTGTTATACCACTGCCTGACCCAGAGACCCTTGCCCCGTAGAGATAGGGGAAAAGGTTAATGACACACTGTGTGACCTCGGACGTATCACTCCCCAATCTCCCTGCAGAGAGAGAGTTAATGACACACTGTGTGACCGCAGGCGTATAACTGCCCAGTTCAAAGATCCCAACACTGCAGAGAGAGTAGAGAGAGTTAATGACACACTGTGTGACCTCAGGTGTATCACTGCCCAGTTTAAAGACCCCATTATTTACAAACTACAGGAGCTGTCCAACAACCCTGAACCAGGGACAGACAATTGCTATACTTAACAAAAGGTTCAGGAAGAGAGGTCAAATGGATTATCCAACTTCATACATTCAATTAAAATCGAAAGGAGAAAGAGAAGCCTATACATACATGAATTCAAAAAATAGTTTTTTCAAATTTCAAAAACCATTATAGTTTATTACATATATTGAAAGTTAAAAAGAGCAATTATGCTCAAGACAAGAATGTTGGTAAACAGAAAAACAAACATATCACAGACCAAACACGTGGCCTAACAAAAAACATTACATGTGTAAAGGAACAACACAAACAAAAGTAATGTGTCCTTAAAGAATTATGGCCACAAAAAGCGTTGACGGCGTTTCGACCGCTGAGTTACTGCACGGTCATCACCAGGACCATCAGGCAGGAAAGATCTGCAGTAAGCCGATTTATTGGGCGCACTAGAGGGTGGACTATTGACACCACTTACTGATTGAACTGCAATCTGTGGACACGGTGTGTCTCTTCCGAAAATTTGCCTTTCGCAAGCTGGAATTATTTTGACAGCCATCAATTCATGATTTGTCCGTCTTCCTTTTAGTAAGCTGTGTAACGCTCAAGCGACTTCAAGTCCTGATGATGACCGTGCAGTAACTCAGCAGTCAAAACGCCGTCAATGCTTTTTGTGGCCATAATTCTTTAAGGACACATTACTTTTGTTTGTGTTGTTCCTTTATACATGTAATGTTTTTTGTTAAGCCACGTGTTTGGTCTGTGATATGTTTGTTTTTCTATTTACCAACATTCTTGTCTTGAGCATAATTGTTCTTTTTAACTTTCAATATATGTAATAAACTATAATGGTTTTTGAAATTTGAAAAAACTCTTTTTTGAATTCATGTATGTATAGGCTTCTCTTTCTCCTTTCGATTTTAATTGTATGTATGAAGTTGGATAATCCATTTGACCTCTCTTCCTGAACCTTTTGTTCAGTTTAAAGACCCCAGCACTGCAGAGAGCGGAGAGTGAGTTAGTGACACACTGTGTGACCTCAGACATATCACTGCCCAGCCCAGCAAACCCAGCACTGCAGAGAGATTAGAGAGAGTTAATGACACACTGTGTGACCTCAGGTGTATCACTGCCCAGTTTAAAGACCCCAGCACTGCAGAGAGGAGAGAGTTACTGACACACTGTGTGACCTCAGACGTATCACGGCCCAGCCCTGCACTGCAGAGAGAGGTGAGAGGTGAGAGTTACTGTCACACTGTGTGACCTCTCTGCCCAACCCAGAGAACCCTGCCCTGCAGAGATAGGGGAGTAGGTTAATGACACACTGTGTGACCTCAGACGTATCACTGCCCAGTTTAAAGACCCCAGCACTGCAGAGAGAGTAGAGAGAGTTAATGACACTCTGTGTGACTTCAGCATATCACTCCCCAATCTGTAGACCCCATCCCTGCAGAGAGAGAGTTAATGACACACTGTGTGACAGCGGGCATATCACTGCCCAACTCAGAAACCCCTGCACTGCAAGGATAGTTAATGACATACTATATGACCTCAGGGGTATCACTGCCATACCACTGCCCAACCCAGAGACCCCTGCCCTGCAGAGATAGGGGAGAAGGTTAATGACACACTGGGTGACCTCACACGTATCACTCCCAAATCTAGAGACCCCATCCCTGCAGAGAGAGAGTTAATGACACACTGTGGGGAAACATCCTTTACAACGCAACTTTTACCACGCAGTGCTTTTACATCGCAACTTTTACAACACAAACCATTACAACGCATTGCGCTGGGGGGCGCTCTATGATAGGGAATAGATTTAATTTACTATCCAACACCTTCCCTACTATCCACGGGGACTGGAGTTTGAATAGTAAATTAAACTATTCACTATCCAGCACCCCTCAACACTATGCGTTGTAAAGGCATGCGTTGTAAAAGTTGCGATGTAAAAGCATGAGTGGTAAAAGCATGCGTTGTGATGTCATACATCCCACACTGTGTGACAGCAGGTGTATAACTGCCCACTCCAAAGATCTCAACACTGCAGAGAGAGTAGAGAGAGTTAATGACACACTGTGTGACCTCAGACGTATCACTGCTCAGCCCAGCAAAACCAACACTGCAGCAAGAGTAGAGAGAGTTTATGACACACTGTGTGACCTCAGACGTATCACTGTCCAGTCCAAAGATCCCAGCACTGCAGAGAGAGTAGAGAGAGTAGAGAGAGTTAATGACACACTGTGTGACCTCAGACGTATCACTGCCCAGCCCAGCAAACCGAGCACTGCAGAGAGAGTAGAGAGAGTTAATGACACACTGTGTGACCTCAGACGTATCACTGCCCAGCCCTGCACTGCAGAGAGAGGTGAGAGGTGAGAATTACTGACACACTGTGTGACCTCTCTGCCCAACCCAGAGACCCCTGACTGGCAGAGATAGGGGAGAAGGGTCATGACACACTGTGTGACCTCAGGCGTATCACTGCCCAGTTTAAAGACCCCAGCACTGCAGAGAGAGGAGAGAGAGTTAATGACACTCTGTATGACCTCAGCTTATCACTCCCCATCCTAGAGACCCCATCCCTGCACAGAGAGAGTTAATGACACACTGTGTGACCTCGGGCATATCACTGCCCATTTTAAAGACCTCAGAACTGCAGAGAGAGTAGAGAGAGCTAATGACACACTGGGTGACCTCAGGTGTATCACTGCCCAGTTTAAAGACCCCAGAACTGCAGAGAGAGGAGAGAGGGTTAATGACACACTGTGTGACCTCAGACGTATAACCGCTCAGCCCAGCAAGCCCAGCACTGCAGAGTAGAGAGAGTTAATGACACACTGTGTGACCTCAGACATATCACCGCTCAGCCCAGCAAACCCAGCACTGCAGAGAGTATAGAGAGTTAATGAAACACTGTGTGACCTCAGATGTATCACTGCCCAGCCCAGAGACCCCTTCACTGCGGAGAGAGGAGAGAGAGTTACCTACACACTGTGTGAGCTCAGGGGTATCACTGTCCAGCCCAAAGATCCCAGCACTGCAGAGGGAATAGAGAGCGTTACAGACACACTGTGTGACCGCAGACGTATCACTGCCCAGCCCTGCACTGCAGAGAGAGGTGAGAGGTGAGAGTTACTGACACACTGTGTGACCTCTCTGCTCAGCCCAGAGACCCTTGCACAGCAAGGAAAGTTAATGACATACTATATGACCTCAGGGTTATCACTGCCATACCACTGTCCAACCCAGAAACCCCTGCCCTGCAGAGATAGGGGAGAAGGTTAATGACACACTGTATGACCTCAGGCGTATCACTGCCCAGTTTAAAGACCCCAGCACTGCAGAGAGAGTAGAGAGAGTTAATGACACTCTGTGTGACCTCAGCGTATCACTCCCCAATCTGGAGACCGCATCCCTGCAGAGAAAGAGTTAATGACACACTGTGTGACTAAGGGCATATCACTGCCCAACTCAGAAACCCCTGCACTGCAAGGAAAGTTAATGACGTACTATATGACCTCAGGGGTATCACTGCCATACCACTGCCCAAACCAGAGACCCTTGCACTGTAGATATAGGGGAGAAGGTTAATGACACACTGTGTGACCTCATGCGTGTCACTCCTCAATCTCCCTGCAGAGAGAGAGTTAATGACACACTGTGTGACCGCAGGCGTATAACTGCCCAGTTCAAATATCACAGCACTGCAGAGAGAGTAGAGAGAGTTAATGACACACTGTGTGACCTCATGCGTGTCACTCCTCAATCTCCCTGCAGAGAGAGAGTTAATGACACGCTGTGTGACCGCAGGCGTATAACTGCCCAGTTCAAATATCACAGCAATGCAGAGGGAGTAGAGAGAGTTACAGACACACTGTGTGACATCAGACGGATCACTGCCCTGCCCAGCAAACCCAGCACTGCCGAGAGGGTAGAGAGAGTTAGAGTTACTGACACACTGTGTGACCTCTCTGCCCAACCCAGAGACCCCTGCCCTGCTGAGATAGGGGAAAAGGTTAATGACACACTGTTTGACCTCAGACGTATCACTGTCCAGTTTAAAGACCCCAGCACTGCAGAGAGAGTAGAGAGAGTTAATGACACACTGTGTGACCTCAGGTGTATCACTGCCCAGTTTAAAGACCCCAGCACTGCAGAGAGAGAAGAGAGATTTAAAGACACTCTGTGTGACCTCAGATGTATCACCGCTCATCCCAGCAAACCTAGCACTGCAGAGAGTAGAGAGAGTTACAGACACACTGTGTGACATCAGACGGATCACTGCCCTGCCCAGCAAACCCAGCACTGCCGAGAGAGTAGAGAGTGTTAGAGTTACTGAGACACTGTGTGACCTCTCTGCCCAACCCAGAGACCCCTGCCCTGCCGAGATAGGGGAGAAGGTTAATGACGCACTGTTTGACCTCAGACGTATCACTGCCCAGTTTAAAGACCCCAGCACTGCAGAGAGAGTAGAGAGAGTTAATGACACACTGTGTGACATCAGGTGTATCACTGCCCAGTTGAAAGACCCCAGCACTGCAGAGAGAGGAGAGAGATTTAAAGACACTCTGTGTGACCTCAGAAGTATCACCGCTATCCCAGCAAACCCAGCACTGCAGAGAGTAGAGAGAGTTAATGACACACTGTGCGACCTCAGACGTATCACTGCTCAGCCCAGAGACCCCAGCATTGTAGAGAGAGGAGAGAGAGTTAATGACACACTGGGGAATATTTAAAAAAGGGATATCGCCACCAGAACATCACTTTTAGTGATGGTCTGGTGGTAATATCCCCTTCTCCGTATTTGCAAAGTGGCTTCAAGCCACTCAACATGGCTTAACGCCACCTTATAAATAAGGCCCCTGTTTACGCTATGCTTAGCGTAAAGGGGTCATACAATGGGTGTTCGTAGAATGGCGATACGAGGGGAAATTAAACATTTCTCCTCATATTTTGCTCTTTCTATGTGTGCTGCATTCTGCAGCACACATAGAAACAGCAACTTGCCTTTAAAGATTGTTTATGTGCAGGGCGGTGTCCCTTCCTACACACAAACAATCGCCCCTGCAGGGCAGGCACCCTTACAATACAGAGCAAGGGTGCCTGTGCTCGCGCTAGGCAGCTTTTTTAGCGCTATTGAAAATGCAGGGGTGAGCTGTTTTTTTGTTAATACGACACATCACTGCGTTTAAGAAATGTGAGAGGGTGGTGTTACCAATTTTGGAGTTACACCGCGCTCCGAAATTTTATTGTAAATATACCCCACTGTGTGACCTCAGACCTATCACTGCTCAACCGAGAGACCCCTGCACTGCAGAGAGGAGAGAGTTAATGATACTCTGTGTGACCTCAGAATATCACTCCCCATCCTAGAGACCTCATCTCTGCAGAGAGAGAGTTAATGGCACACTGTGACCTCAGATGTATCACTGCCCAACTTAGAAACTCCTGCACTGCAGAGAGAGGACAGAGCGTTAATGACACATTCTGTGACCTCAGGCGTATCACCGCCCAGCCCAAAGACCCCAGCACTACAGAGCGAGGAGAGAGTTAATAACACACTGTGTGACCTCAGACCAGTCGCTTTCCAACCCAGAGACAACAGTACTGCAGGGAGAGGAGAGAGAGAGAGAGTTAATGGCATGTTCTGTGACCTCAGGCTTATCATTGCCCAGCCTAGAGACCCCTATTTTCAAAAAACAGAGGTCCTTAGTAAGGAAGGGGAAATTCAGATAATAAATATAGACTAAATAGAGCTATATTTTTAAGAATGCCCAGCCGGACACTTTAATTTCTTAATAGCAATAATACAAAACAGAGGGAATAAAACACAAAGTGTGATGAACGTGGGACACCAGCCGATGTCCGACTAACACACTTGGGGAACAAACACAAGAGAAGGAATATTCAGGCAAAATCGGGTTATCTGACAATCAAAATTACAAAAAGATAATCCTCAGTATACACATATGCATGTTCAATTTGTGTGTTAACTATGCATTTAGTGCACTTGTTGTCGACGACGTTTCGAACCTCACAAATTATTGGTTCATCTTCAGGACAAAAATGATTGCCTAAAGAGTTGACAAGTAAGCTTGAAACCACAGTCGGGATAAGCTGAAAATCACTTTAACAAGGGTGGGTAATATTTCGAGTGAATTTCTAGACAGCCTTCACGCTGTGCAAGGACTGTGCAAGGACCCCCATTGTGGACCTGCACCTCTTTGACTTCCGATCCTTGGACCAAGGCATCGTTCCCTTGGATTTCTTTATATTTACGTAGATTCCACCCCTAGAAATTCACTCGAAATATTACCCACCCTTGTTAAAGTGATTTTCAGCTTATCCCGACTGTGGTTTCAAGCTTACTTGTCAACTCTTTAGGCAATCATTTTTGTCCTGAGGATGAACCAATAATTTGTGAGGTTCGAAACGTCGTTGACAACAAGTGCACTAAATGCATAGTTAACACACAAATTGAACATGCATATGTGTATACTGAGGATTATCTTTTTGTAATTTTGATTGTCAGATAACCCGATTTTGCCTGAATATTCCTTCTCTTGTGTTTGTTCCCCAAGTGTGTTAGCCGGACATCGGCTGGTGTCCCACGTTCATCACACTTTGTGTTTTATTCCCTCTGTTTTGTATTATTGCTATTAACAAATTAAAGTGTCCGGCTGGGCATTCTTAAAAATATAGCTCTATTTAGTCTATATTTATTAACTGAATTTCCCCTTCCTTACTAAGGACCTCTGTTTTTTGAAAATAAGTATCTACCCACGGTCCTTAGCTTATTGCGCCCTGGGTTCCCTTGTATTGTTCAACAGCCTAGAGACCCCAGCACTTCAGAGAGGAGAGAGAGCTAATGACACACTGTGTGATCTCAGACGTGTCACTGCCCAGCCCAGAAAACCCAGCACTGCAGAGAGGAGAGAGTTAATGACACACTGTGTGACCTGATACGTATCACTGTCAAGCCCAGAGACCACAGCAATTCAGAGAGAGGATTGAGAGTTAATGACAGTCTCTGTGACCTCAGGCGTTTCATTGCCCATCCCAGAGATTTCAGTACTACAAATAGGAAAAAGTTAATAACACACTGTGTGACCTCAGGGGTATTACTGCCCAGCCCAAAGACCCCAGCACTGCAGAGAGAGGTAAGAGAGCAAATGACACACTGTGTGACTTTAGGCATATCACTGTCTAGTCCGGAGATCCCAGCGCTTTAGAGAGAGCAGAGAGAGTTTATGACACACTGTGAGACAGGCGGTGTATAATGGTCCAGTCTGGAGACCCCAGAGTTTCAGAGCGAGGAGAGAGAGTTGATGACACACTGTGTGACCTCATCCACATCACTGTCCCACCCTGAGACCCCAGGACTGCAGAGAAAGGACAGAGAGAGGTAATGAGACACTGCATGACCGCAGCCATATCACAGTCTCAATCATATAATTCAGCGCTTCAGAGAGAGAGGAGAGTTAATGACACACTGTGTGACCTTATACATATCACTGCGCAGGCCAGAGACGCTAGCACTGCAGAGAGAGGGAGAGAGTTAATGATACATTGTTTGACGTCAGATGTATCACTGCCCAACCCTAGGACCCAGCACAACGAAGAGAGAGTCAATGACGTTCTGTGTGACTTGAGGCACATTACTGCTGAACCCAGAGACCCCAGCACTGCAGAGAGAGGAAGTAGTTAATGACACACTATGTGACCTCAGTCATTTCACTTCCTACCCCAGAGTCATAAGCACTCCAGGGAGAGAAAAGAGAGTTAATGATACACTGTGTGACTTCAGATGTATCACTACCCAGCCCAGAGACCCTAGCACTGCTGAGAGATGAGAGTGTGTTAATGGCAGACTGTGTGACCTCAGGCGTGTCACTGTCCAGCCCAGAGATGTCAGCACCGCAAGGAGATGAGAAAGAGTTAAGGACACACTGTGTGACCTCAGGAGTTAATGGCACACTGTGTGACCTCAGGCGTGCCACTGCCCAAAGCAAAAACTGCAAGACTGCAGAGGGAGGAGAGGGAGTTAATGACGCACTGTGTGACCTCATATGCATCACTGCCCAGCCCAGAGACCCCAGCACTGCAAAGAGATGAGCGAGAGTAACTGACACACTGTGTGTTGTGTTGTAGTATTCGTGTTGTAGTATTCTTGGCTAGAATGTTTGAGTGTTCTTAGAATAGGAGTGCATGCGTGGGGTTCCAGGGAGGGACAGTTGATGAGGGAACGGCGACATGTTGTGATCGTCTATGCTGTGCTTAGCAGAGTTGCCAATAAAGTACTTAATAAAGGAACTTGACTGAGAGCCGTCTTTACAATTTTGGCGACGGAGGATTGGGCAACTCTGCGTGGACCCACGGAGTTTGAAGAGAAGAAGTGAAGTGAAGTGAAGTGAAAAGAAGATACAGACGGAGGACGAGGATAATTGGAAAGAGAAACTGAGGGTGAAATTGATGAAGACGTAGGTGAGCGGAATGACGGAGTGAGAAGTAAATAACTTTTAAATTAAAAAAGGAAGAAGAGGAAAATAATGTGTTACCGTGTGAAGCAGCGCTTGTCAGCTGAGAGGCGCGTGGAATCGCGTGCGGTGACAGAAGCAGTGAGAGGCGCGCGAGGGTGATTCTGGCACTGGTGAGTCAGACACTGCGAAGCAGCGCGTGTCAGCTGAGAGGCGCGTGGAATCGTGTGCGGCAACAGAAGCAATGAGAGGCGCGTTAGGGTGATTCTGGCACTGGAGAGTCAGACACTGCGCGCAGCAGCGGCAGAGGTGGATCGCGCAGCGTCTTTGTGATTGTGACGCGGGATAAAAGAAGCGAATGCGCACACGCTGATTGGCTAGCGTGTGACGTCACCACGTCGGCGGCCATTTTAACGAGTTGGGAAGACTCGTATTCGTTTTAAGGAAGGAAACGATTGTTAAGCGTCAAGAAAGCAGTTTAAGGGTTGAAAAGTCGTTTTAAAGAATGTAATTGCAACATTAAAGTAAATAAAAGCAGAATAAAAGGAAGGAAAAGGAAGAACAAACTTAAAGGGTTGAAAAGTCGTTTTAAAGAATGTAATTGCAACAGTAAAGTAAATAAAAGCAGAATAAAAGGAAGGAAAAGGAAGAACAAACAAAGGAAAGTTTATTGGGAGCGTAATTTATACTTTCTCTAAATGTGTGCGGAACAAACTTTTACATTAACACCACCAATACCATTTTTAACAGAACCTGGAGAACCAAAAATAAGATGGCAAGAATGGAAAGTATATTTCAATAATTATATGTTCACTATCAAAAATGAAGAAATGACACCCGAAAAAATAAAAAAAGGGATATTGCTACATTCCTTAGGACCAGAAGGAATCAGGCAATATGTGCGGATGCAAAAGAAGGAAAGAGGTGAAGAGGAAACAGATGTATATGAGAATGCGTTGGACGACTTAGAGAGATATTATGCACCAACGGTATGTGTGGCAATTGATAGATACAAGTTTTTCAGGAGGAAGCAAGAACAGGATGAGAAGATTGATGATTATTTGAGCGTATTGAAAAGAATGGCGGAGAAATGTAGATTTGGACAGATAGAAAAAGAGTTAATAAGAGATCAAGTTATTATGCTCACAAACAACAAAAGGGTGCAAGAAAGATTATAGACCATGGGAGATGGAACACGGAATAAGGTGCTAGCGGTAGTAAGAAAGGCTGAAGTATCAGTCAGATGTGCAAAAGCAGCCCTAGAAGAAGAGAAAGGAAAAGATAGAGAAGAAGTATGTGTTGTGAGGAAAACTATAAGAGCAAGCAGCGTTGGTGCAGAGAAGAAAGATAGATTTGATGAAGAGAAGACGGAAAAGAAATATTTTCAAGCAACAAAAAATGAATATAGAAGAGAAAGCACAACTAATTTAGCATGTTTTAGGTGTGGAAGTTATACACATTTAGCGAACAGCCAAGCATGTAGAGCAAGAGATCAGAAATGTACAGTATGTGGATTAATTGGTCATTATGCAAGAGTTTGTTCTAGAAGAGATAAAACTACAAGGATAAAGTATGTGACAAGGGGAGAAGATGAGTTGAGGGAACAAGTTAAAGAAGATGATTCAGATGAAGACGATGACGTTTTTATGATAAGAGATTTTATTTTGGATGTAAAAAGTAAAGGAAGAAGTAAACCCAAATGTGAAATCGAATTGGCGGGGGTGAAAGTGATATTAGTGGCAGATTCGGGATCGCCATATACTATAGTTAATCTGGATATATGGAGGAGGAAATTTGTGAAGGAGATTGGTGTTGATCTAATGAAAAGTGACATAAATCCAAGAGGATTCACTGGGGAAAGCATTCAAATGGTGGGGTGTAGAGATGTGACATTTGTGTTTAAAAGGAAAGTGGCAGAGGGAAGAATATATGTTGCGCAAAATGGACCTAATGTTTTAGGATGGAAAGATCAGGCAAACTTGGATATAATACTAAATCCGAATGCAAAAGAACAGGTTATGGTGTTGGATGAGAATGATGATTTAGCGGAAAAAGTTAAAGATGATGATTTAGCGGGAGAAATTAAGAGAAAGAATAGTGATGTGTTCTCAAGAAAAATTGGCGTGTTTATGGAATTCAAACATGAGATAAAATTGGAAGAGAATGCTGTTCATGTAAATTATAAAGTAAGAAACGAACAGTTTACAGTAAGGAATGAATTGGGAAAGGAATTAATAAGGTTGGAGACTTCAGGAATAGTTGAGAGGCTTGAGTCATCGGTATGGATGGGTGCGTTTTTAACACAAAATTATGGTGGGGAGAAAGAAGTTGTTTTTGGATTCGCATCAAGGAATTTGACACCAGCAGAAGAACTTTATTCTACAAAAGGAATGTCCTTACCGATTAGGAGTGAGTTGAATGGGTATCAAGTTGCTGTGGTGGAGGAAGAGTTCGAGAAGTCAATTGAGTGGCTTCTGCATTATGGTAAAGATGGGTTGATGGAGAAAATAAAAGAGAAGGTTTTTGAAGTTTGGAGTGAAGGGAAACCGAATGCAGAAGAAGAAAGGAGCTTTCGGGAAGTGAGAGGTGAGTTGAGTGTAGAATCAGGATTTGTTTACAGAGGAGGAAAAGTCATACCACCTAGAACTTTGAGGGAGAGAATAGTAGATTCATGTTATGAAGACTTTTCGGAATTGTTAGGACAAAGAAGAGAGTGGAAAGTTCATTTTGGTGGGCAGGTGTTGATATTGAGTTGGAAAGAGTAGTAAGGGAATGCAAGGAGTGTGCGGATTCGGATAAAAGTTTAACAAAGTTAAAACCATTTTTGTCACCTGAAAAATGTTCTGAGATGGTTTGGGATTTGTTTGCCATTATTTTTGTTGTTCCAGTCCAGAGCAGGTATGGAGAGGGTAGGTTTTGTCCATTTGTGATGATGAGTGCTAGGAAAACGTTCACGAGAGTTGACATTGGATGGATGGATGGTACGTCACCAGGAAGAGTTAAGGGAAATATTAAAAAAGCACTACAAGTGTACCAAAAGAACTTTGACAAAAAGAGTGTGACAAGGGTGGAAGAACTTGAAGCAGGTGACTGGGTAAAAACTAAGAAGTGGGAAAAGTGGCAAAAGGAGAGTCGAATTGTTAAATGTAAAAAAATTTAAAAACGGAAGAGGAAGATGTTGGTAGGGCTGCAGCTATGTTCTAGGATTTGTTGTGGGAAGACGAAGTGGAAGATGTAAGAACTGAAGAAGATAATTGTATAGGGAGTGAACTGTGTTTATATAGTTTTCCTTTGCTCATTCATTATTGTTAAGGGGGAAGATGTGTTGTGTTGTAGACCATTATGTTGTATATAGTTTTCCTTTGCTCTACCATTATGTTGTATATAGTTTTCCTTTGCTCATTTATTATTGTTAAGGGGGAAGATGTGTTGTGTTGTAGTATTCGTGTTGTAGTATTCTTGGCTAGAATGTTTGAGTGTTCTTAGAATAAGAGTGCATGCGTGGGGTTCCAGGGAGGGACAGTTGATGAGGGAACGGCGACATGTTGTGATCATCTATGCTGTGCTTAGCAGAGTTGCCAATAAAGTACTTGATAAAGGAACTTGACTGAGAGCCGTGAGAGAGAGTTAATGACGCACTGTGTGACCTCATATGCATCCCTGCCCAGCCCAGAGACCCCAGCACTGCAAAGAGATGAGCGAGAGTAACTGACACACTGTGTGACCTGAGTGTGGTGATTAAGAAGTTACCAATCGGAAGCCGTACTTCAGGAAAGATGAGTATGTATTTATGCATAAACTTCACCCACGACATGGAGCGCATCTCCGGCACGTAGGTCGATCAGCAACTGACATTGCCCATCGAACCCTCAGCCAGCACACACTCCATGCACGGGCCAACATTGTTTAAACACTAACCTTCTGAAAACATTGACGTAACATTGTGATTATATAACAAAACCACTACATCACCTCCCCCTTATCACAAAAACAAATCAGTATGTAACAAAATCCGTGAACCTAGCCGGGGCTCTTCTCACCCTGCCACCGGGACCAGAGGTGGATGGGTTCACAGCTGGAGCGCTCCCTCTAGACCCCCCAATGGCCGGCCTTTTGATCTCAGCAGCAGGCACGACCCTCACTTCTGGCTGCAGGTAATGAGTCCACCCATTATCTTGCACCTCCAAAGAGTCTTTCCTACAACTAATAATCTTGGCTTGCTCATGCCTCACCTTCACCAACTGCCTCTTGTTCCACCATCCTTTTCATTGCAAGAAAGCTGCGCCCTTGCTAGCCCTGCTAGCCTGAAGAGGTCTTGAAAATACAGAATTTACTTTCATAGCTTAAAAGGGTTATTTGATCATTACCCAATCACCATCTCAATTTCTTTGTCCCCCGAACAGTGTTTCCTGTCAAACTTTTCCTTCATGCGCCATTGCTTTCCCTTAACTTTGTTTGCAACCACACCAGCACTGACACATTTCTTTACATTTTCTGACCTTTTCCTCCCAACCAAGAAGGAAATAAGGTTGAGTGAGCCTTTCTGCCCCATAGCAGTTCAAAAGGAGTGATCTCAGTGGTGCAATGGGGAGACGTATTATAATTCCACACTTTCTCCTCCAGAAATTTTCCAACATCCAAGCCGGAAGCGACTGCTGACGGATCCCTTCCTTCAGAATCTCATTACCACGCTCCACAAGCCCATTAGAAATAGGTGAGTACAACGCCACCTTGATGTGTTTTATATATTGCAAGTCCAAAACTGTATGCATCTTATCCAACACAAAATGTGTGCCATTGTCTCTAACTAATGTAGCAACACTATGGGGTTTACCCAAATAACCCTCCTATACCTGGGTACAGAAGCACAAAGAGCCCCTCCCAGCAAAACTACCTTCTTCAAAAATATGATAGTATGATCTGTATCAGGTTATTCCACAAATTTATAATACATCCCTTTTGAATAATAATCCATAGCCAAAATGAGGTACCTCATCTCATTTGACAACACATTTTAAGGACCTGAGAAGTCCAATCCCACTTTTTCCCAAGCTGCCCTGGGAAACGGAGTCGGATGCAGAGGGGAGTATGCTGTATTCTAGTATTTGTCCGACAACAAACACTCCTCGCAACTATCCACCACATTTCTGACTTGGGAGTCAATGTCGGCCCACCAATAGTGTTGTTTAGCTCTCATGCTTGTTTTGGTGACTCCTATGTGACCCTTGTGAACCATTCTTATTATGGAATTTCGCAGGTCCACCATTTACCTCTATAAACCCCACAACTCACACATGAAAAGGATTACACAATTAGCATATTTAATAATTAATTAATTTACATTAATTTGCAAATAATTAATTAATTATGAATAATTTACCTCCCACCATATTCCACAATAAATGCCACCACCAATTTTGTAAAACATAACACAATTAGCATAATTAATTACCAATTAATTAATTAAGTGATAACAATTAACAGGCAACATATACATAATTATTATTAAATTAATACACACAATTAGCACAATAAAATACAATTAATTAAATATTATATTAAAAAAAGTATAAATGTATTACAATTAAATGAATTCCCACCCTACTCCCCTATCAACCCCCAACCCGCTCCTAAAAGAATTACACAATTAACATATTTACCAATTAATTAATAATAATTGACAACTAATTACTAAATAATTAATAATAAAATAATTACCACAAATAACAATATAAAATATTGAATAAAGAAGTATTAATTAATAAAAAACAATTAACTATAATTAAATTACTTCCCACCCTACTCCCCTATTAACCCACAACCCACTCCTAAATAAATTAGGCAATTAACATAATTACCAATTAATGAATAATAATTAACAACACATTAATAAATAATTAATAACACATTAATTCCCACAATTAACTATATAAAATATTAAAGACATAAATATTAATTATTAAAATATTAATAAATTAATTATAATTACATTACTTCCCACTCTATGCCCCTATGAACCCACAAACCGCTACGGAACTAAAACGCAAAATGTAATAAAAATAAAATTAATATCTTCTAAAAATGTAACACATATATTAAAAAACAAATGCAATACTTAGACAAAAAATAGAACACATACATTTAAAATACATACTAAAATACATAATACTAACTAAAAAAACAATATTTTTAACAACCATATTTTTGCAAACGATATTAATGACTTCTATATTTTTTAAAACAATATTATTAAAAGCGATATTACTTACCTTAGACTGGATATTCTTGACCAAGATATTCTGACAGTCGATATTTTTGTATCACAATATTTTACACTTGATATTAGTGCAAGTCGACAATGAAAACTCAATATTCGGACTGTTTACAGACAGGGTTATGGCTACTTCCCACAGGAAGTGGTCATATAAGGGTCTTAGTGACCCCAAGGGTCAGTAGCCCATTTGATAATACACTACACTCCCCTAACGCCCCAAAATGTAGTATTTAGGGGAGCCTCTGGCACCAGAGAAGCAGATTTCTGTCTGGCTTTCTCCGCTTCCTTTGCACCAAAGATGTCTCATCCTGCATCTGTCGAGCCTCCAAAACCCTGGGAGGACTGCCTGCCTTCAATAAAGACCAAGACCTCCCATGAACAGCAGGCCTGTTCAAAAGCAACGCCAAAGTTGAGACTGAGACCTCCGGAACTGCTAAAATCCGATACCAGAAGAAACCACTGCGTCTGTCGCTTCCGGCCCAAGCTGAAGTGGGTAAACAGTACCACCAAGGTTTCTCAGCCCTCCGGAGCCAGAGTCCATCATGTCCCTCCATATCGCAAGGGTGGTTCAGCCCGACTGACTTCCTAGCCAGAGCCTGCAGTCACTTTTCACAGTGACTGATCTCCATTAAAACCTATTGGGCACCTGATGCTGTTTTGCACCCTGCATCCGCCTGCCCTCGTGCCGCTGGTGGTGTACTGCTGGTGGTGTAACTGCTGGTGCTGGCTTGGACCTTTGCCACCACTCACCTTAACTCCGGAGATTGGTCTTCTAAGCCAAAGAACTATACCTTTATTCCAAACTTGCTTTGCCTTCCATAGGATATCATTGCAGAGCTCTGAAAGTGTCCACTTTTTAAAGTGAAAAGAATTTATATCCGAAAACGTATTTATCTGAACGGGTTTTCTCTGATGCCTAATATATATAAAGATACTTGCTATTTTTATAAATTGGTGTGGATCTCCTTCTTGAGTCGTGTTGTCATTCATTAATCATTGTGTGTATATTTTGCAAATGTCTCGCACTTCTTTGTTTTAAGCCTAAGGCTGCTCGACCACACTACCCCCTAACAGAGCACTTTGGGATTGCATAGAAAACCCTGTCTACTAGAAAGGGATACCCTGGACTCTATACAAGATATATCAGATTAGTGATATATCACATAAAGAGCCAGCTTCTATGTTACCCCTATTGCAAAGGAAGAGGTTAACACACCCCTCACCTTGCAGATCTGGGGACTATACAGAGCACAATGACCAATAAGACCCCGGGGTTGGATTGATTCTTGATCAAATTCTACAAGGCATATGAACATCACCTATCTGCAAAATTACTTGAACTATACCAATACATGAGTCCCTCTTGATGTCCCTTGCAGAGCCGTTTAAGACCTCTTGGAACTTGCCTCCTATCGTCCACTGTCCATGTTGAGGTCTGAATATAAGAGCCTGAGTAAGGTTATGGCGGGTCGACTCTATGAGCACATGCAATGGCTGGTGCAGCCAGACCAAATGCTATTGTGCCTGCGAGGTCTACCAATCTAAATAAACACAGCCTGCACAGGGTGATGGGGCTTTCTTCGGTCCGGTGCCCAAATGTCGTGTGCATTGTACTGGACTTGGAGAAAGCTTTTGATACAGTGGATTGGGACTCTTTGTAATCGACCCTGACTGCTTTTTGTATTAGGGGATGACTACATGGGCTAAGCTGCCTCCTGTACAATGAACCAACAGTGGGTGAAAATAGGCCATTGTATCTCTTGTCCCTTCCGGGTGAACAGGAGTACGGTGAAAGGCTGTCCGTTGTCCCCATTGCTTTTCACTCTTGCAATGGAGCCTTTAGCTTAGGGACTTTGACAGCAGGGCCAGGCTTGGGGCATCCTATTGAATGAGGAAACTCATGTTGTCTAACTATATGCGGATGATGTGCTAATACATTTGAGACATCTGAGAGGGTATAGCAGGTGTCCAGGCTATACTGCAAGCATCCCGAGCCACCTCTGGTCTGTGAGTAGATTGGGTCAAATCCTGTCTGTTTTTCCCACACCCGGACTCAGAGTACAGGGTAGGGTTTCTTTTTTATAAGATGGTGATGCTCCCTTGTCCACTCTACTATCACAAACTTCCAGTCCATGTCCCCAAACCCACATTCCACACTCTACAATCAGCACTGGGGAGATTAATCTGGAACAAGTGGATGCGTCAAGTTGCACTCCGTAAACAGCACTTGACCGTGGACAAATGGGGCTTAGGAGCCCGGAACTTTGAGCATTATTATTTGGCAGCGCTGCTTCAGTGACCCGCTTACTGGCTAGCAGAATGACTCTCAGAGGAACTCGGTCTCCCCGCTAATGCCCGAGCACAACGAGTGGCCTGACAGACCTTCCTGCCACATGCAAGACTCCCACAGCATGCTAATAGGCAGATAGCGCATTAGCGTTTTTCTCACAGTCTGCGACTCATGCCGCGTATTCCCTGATACTTACCTGAGATTCCATTGAGAGCTCTATCACTACATTTAGTGACATGCTGGCAGGGCGGGAATGGAGACCTGGGACGTAGTGGGAGTAGGCAAGCTGGAAGCTCTGTTCCAGGATGGAGCACCCTGCCTGGCAGGTCATTTCTTAACTTATGGGAGTCTGTTGGTTGCACTAGAGAGACTCTGGGGCATCACAGACACCAAGCCAGATCAGCACTCCCTGGTACGAGCACTCTACATAATGTGTGGTGGATGCAGGCTCATTATATGGTTTGTTCGCACTCTAGCATACACCATGGAATATCCATTGACTGCGGTCCATAGGAGTTAGGAGAGGGGCATTGGGAGAGAACTAACAAAGAGAGAATGGGAAAAAGCACTCACATATCCTAGGAAGTTCTTCTGGAAAGCTAAGTTCAAATACATTCAGCATAATATCTTACACAGGTCCTATCTTACCCCAGCAGTGCTTCACCAAATGTTTGGGTCATCCACAAGCTGTCCTAGGTGCCAGCAAGAGGGAGCTGACATGCTGCATATGTTTTGGAGCTGCCCGGAGGCCACAGCATTATGGGAGGCAGTCCCCGCAGCACTGACAGAAGTGATTGGTGGTACAGATGTGTGCACATTGGAGGGCTCACTGTCAGGGCTTTATAAGTGCTCAAAAGCTGCAAAAGCTGCAGATGGATTCATTGGTTTGGCATTGTTGATAGCTCGCAGACTCATAACCACGGATTGGAAAGCCCAGACATTATTGGGTATATCCCGTTGGTACAAGCCAACACTCAAGTCGGATCAGGCAGAGGCTGTGGCCCTCAGGCGAGAGAAGGCTCAAGGACTGCACAGATACCTCATAGTCATGGATAGGAAGTCGCTGCTAACTGACTTACAAGTCTACAGTGAGGAAACGGGTGTCTATCACTTGCTTTTACACTTATAAATGACACACACCCCTGATGGGTTTGGAACTCTGTGGAATCTTAACGCCTTCCCCTTGCCATTCCTTACATGCTCATTTTTCTCCATTCCTTCCTCTCACCGCTCTCCCCTGCCTTCTCCAACGCCTCCCTATTACATACTCCAGTATTTCAATGTGACCCTATAGCAGTCCCTACTGGCAGTTTGGGTTCACTCTTAGGTTCAAATATGAACAGCATGAATCCGGAAAGGAAAGGACTTATGTAAGTGATTGAGATAACACTGAATGTGTTGTTGCCGAGAGGGAGCAAATTTACGAGTTCACAAGAATTTCTCTGAACCCAGGACTTAAGATGGACTGTGCTCTTGCCATCACATAGTCACAAGAGACACGCCGGCTATTGTCTTCACGTCAGTCCCCCGCCGATCCCTCTCGGAAATTCCGCAGAGTATAAAAGAATTGGATATTGATCTACAGACCAAATAAAAAGGTAAAACACCCAATTTTGGGTGAAGACCACTAACTAGGGACCAACACCCTGATGAATGCCAGCGCGACCCTTGTGGGGGCATAATATTAGCAGAAACATGTTGGTATCTGCAGTGGCGCTATAGGTGTTGTTACCTCCCCTTTATACCCCTGAGTGTATTTTTAATCCTACCAGGGGTTCACAGACAGAATAAAATATTTTATGTTGACCCTTTGGTTGTTTTAAGTATATGTACTGCACTGTTTGGTCCCGTTTTACAGGGGAATAGACCTCCCCTTTTTTGAGTTGTATCACATTCTTGTACGTGTTTTTTGTGTGTTCTATCACGTTTTCCTACTTTGTCTACCCTCACCACTGTTCTTCGTAAAAAAAAAGACACATTGCGCTCCATCCAGAGTGTTGGTCTGCACCTGGATGTATGATGCGGCCCTATGATGAAGCATGACACTGCAAAGTGTGTGAGGGCAGTATTAAGACATTTTTTGTCTTCCCCTCGTTTGTCTTTGGTCTGAGTAGATATGAGATTTACCGTTCCCATGTGGACAACTACATGATTTGTAGTTCCAACCTATCTTGGATCCCAGGGGTTAGGAAATTGTTTTTAGTACTTCTCTGTTGAGTGAGATTTATTTTACGGGTAGGGAGTCAGATAAGTCTTAGTCCCTTGTCTCTTCTTTAGTGTTTTTTCAATGTTCCTGTTAGTCCTTATGGCATCGATAGACTACTGACAAGTTTTCCCTTGTTTCCGAATGCTATAATATGCATCCAGTTGTAGCTGTATCTTGCTCCCGCCTATTGCATATGGCAGTGCCAAGAGAACGCGGTCCAGAAAGAGCCACTAGTGGCTCGTCTTTCCGTACTTTACTAATCTGTGTACAACAGGACGTAGTTCAACACCACCTAGAAGTAGTTACCGCGTAACCGTCCGCGGTGATTAGAAGTGTCTTATTCACTCTAAGGGAAATCCCTGATAATTTCCCTTGTAGAGATGTAGAGTCTTCAAACTGACCTCACGTCTGCATCGCCTGCACCGGTGCCTGGAGCTGATAGCACATCCACTTGTTTATCAAATAGATATATTATTGATTCACACAGAGAATATTTGTATTCAGACTTGACGTTCCATATTAGAGGTGCGATAATTCTCCTGTTAGTGGTCCACAACTACCTCTTCGTATTAATCAAAAAAAGTAATATATATATATATCACGACGTAGTTTTTGGCAAAACCAAGCCACAATCACGGCGGGCATGCACGGCAGGGATGCCACTCCCAAAATCTTCCAACACAACCCAGTTGTTTAAGAAATGATTCACTGGTGCCGCGGCCACAATTTTTAAACAGTATTTATTTAGGCCTGAATGCCTAAATAAATACCGTTTAAAAATTGTGGCCGCGGCACCAGTGAATCATTTCTTAAACAACTGGGTTGTGTTGGAATATATATATATATATATATATATATATATGTATGTATATATATATATATATATTCACTGAAAAAACCATAGGTTATAGACCATATATAGTTAGGAATTCGCATTTACAAAACCTTATTTTACTCACACAAAACCATTGAAATTCCATATATAGTTAGTTGCACTAACTATATATCGCGCACCCGCAATCCACTGCTGATGATGTCACATATTACATCATTCATGACATGGTCAGTGACATCACTGATGACATCACTGATGACATCTCAAATGACATCACTGATGACATCTCAAATGACATCACTGATGACATCACTGATGACATCTCATTTGACATTACTGATCACATCACTGATGATATCATTCATGTGATAATACGATGAACCTCTTCAGACTCTAATATAACCTTAGATACAATCAGTGTAAACAGACACTCATAGACTGTCACTCATCCATGGAGTTACTCACACACCTAGTCAGTCATGCAGAGAATCAATCACACCTCCATTTCCTCAACTATACAGTTATACAAACTTTACTTATTCAAACATATACTAACACATATTTACTCTCTTATACAATCCCTGATACAAGTTCACAATGATCCATACAGCCACTCACACATTCACTGGCTCTTATGCACAGTTATTTATATATGTCAACTCTCACATGTACTGTGTTTTACATATGTACTTACTTTGACATGTAGCACTGAGCTATCCATTCACTCACCAATACACTCATGCACACAGTCAACCGCCCATACAGCTGTTTCCACATGCACTTTTGAAACCATACATCTAGTGAATCAACTGCTCACACATCTATGCACAGAGTCATACACCTCCCAGCCACCCACACACACACTCAGTCTCCCATACAAATACTTGGGCAACCAATCAATAACCCATATAGTTACTCATATAGCTACTTATCAACACATGCAACAGTTTACAGAACAACAGACATAATGATGCACAAATTAAGACAGTTTAGTCACTAACCCATGCACTCAGTGAGACACATTTAATCACTCACTCATACAGTCAGTCATGCACCTACTAAATCCTTCATCCAGACACTTATACATCCACTCATTCTTCAAGATGTAAGACATATTTTAACTTTACAGAAACATACAGTCACTGGATGTTGTCATCAGTGATGTCATTTGAGATGTCATCAGTGATGTCATCAGTGATGTCACTGACCATGTCATGAATGATGTAATATGTGACATCATCAGCAGTGGATTGCGGGTGCGCGATATATAGTTAGTGCAACTAACTATATATGGAATTTCAATGGTTTTGTGTGAGCAAAATAAGGTTTTGTAAATGCGAATTCCTAACTATATATGGTCTATAACCTATGGTTTTTTCAGTGAATTTTTAAGGTTTTGTAAATGCTAATTCCTAACTATATATGCTCTATAACCTATGGTTTTTTCAGTGAATTTTCAAGGTTTTGTAAATGCTAATTCCTAACTATATATGGTCTATAGCCTATGGTTTTTTCAGTGAATATATATATATACATACATATATAAACACATATCATCTGTATATCTATATAAATACAAACATAAATGTATGCATACATATACTTATATGCATACAGATGCATGTTATTTACATGAAAGTTGAAAAAACACTAATAAAAGCAAAGCTAAAAAGCCACCTCATTACAAACAGAATGGCTTTAACTTAAACGAGGGCGAGATCTATTGCATTTTCAATGCTTGTTTACTTTGGTTCCATCAAGAAGGCATTCAGATGTGTCACACATTTGCCATAAATTCTGAATGTTAGCACTCTAGTTGCACATTAGATCACTGTAGTAAAGCTACTGCTCACCAGGGACGTCTGCTGCTGGTATTCAAAGTGCATGTTTCAGTCTGCATGTCAGAATTTTTTTAATGAAATAGAAGAGGATTTGAGAAGTCACTCAAAATGATCCCTAATTTTTCTTTCTGAAGCACTAATCATACTTTCTATGGCAAAATTAACCCCCTCATGTTGTTCCTTTTTAAATTGAGTGTTTTCAGACTTACCACTTCATTCCAATCAAGATGGCTTCTGGTGTGCCATACTTTTGTCATAAGTAAGACTGTTAGCGCTCTAGTTGTTCTTTAGAACACTCTGGGACATTCTGTCATTGGGCTATACTTGGGGTACATCTGGGTGATATTTGGGCTACATTTAGGCTCTTTTGTCTCTGGTGGCCATCTTGGGAGACTGTATGTCAGAATTTTTTAATGAAATTGAAGAGGGTTTGAGAAGTCACTCAAAATGTGCCCTAATTTTTCTTTCTGCAGCACTAATCATAATTCATATGGCAAAATATACCCCCTCATTTTGTTCCTTTTTAAATTAAATGTTTTAAGAGTTACCACTTTATTCCAATCAAGATGGCTTCAGGTGTGCCATACCTTTGTAATAAGTAGGACTGTTAGCGCTCTAGTTGTTCTTTAGAACACTCTGGGACATTCTGTCATTGGGCTATACTTGGGCTACATCTGGGTGATATTTGGGCTACATTTGGGCTCTTTTGTCTCTGGTGGCCATTTTGGGAGACTGCATGTCAGAATTTTTTAATGAAATAGAAGAGGATTTGAAAAGTCACTCAAAATGTGCCCTAATTTTTCTTTCTGCAGCACTAATAATACCTTCTATTGCATAATATACCCCCTCATTTTGTTCCTTTTTAAATTAAATGTTTTAAGAGTTACCACTTTATTCCCATCACGATGGCTCCAGGTGTGCTATACCTTTGTAATAAGTAGGACTGTTAGCGCTCTAGTTGTTCTTTAGAACACTCTGGGACATTCTGTCATTGGGCTATACTTGGGCTACATCTGGGTGATATTTGGGCTCTTTTGTCTCTGGTGGCCATTTTGGGAGACTGCATGTCAGAATGTTTTAATGAAATAGAAAAGGATTTGAGAAGTCACTCAAAATGTGCCCTAATTTTTCATTCTGCAGCACTAATCATACTTTCTATGGCAAAATATACCCCCTCATGTTGTTTCTTTTTAAATTAAATGTTTTAAGAGTTACCACTTTATTCCAATCAAGATGGCTTCAGGTGTGCCATACCTTTGTAATAAGTAGGACTGTTAGCGCTCTAGTTGTTCTTTAGAACACTCTAGGAGGCTGCAGTAGAACACAAAGGAATCAACTGACAGTCTCTGTCCTTGTTGGATGTACATGTTTTACTGAGAATGTCAGACTTCATTTTCACATGACTGAGAAAGATAATGTGAATTTACAGAAAATATGCTTTCAGTTTAGCTTATAGATCCCCTTCCAAACCACTGTGGGAAAATCATGAGATATTAGTTTTCTTTCAAACAATATTCATGATATCACAGCAGAAGGTTTTTTCACATGGTAAAATCACCTTAGAACCCACCACAATTCCTAAAACGAGTATGGTACCATCAACAAATGATTTATAATGTAACTAAAGTCCTAAAACCCTCTATTAATTACAATGCTTTTTAATGAGGTGCTATCATGTATATTGGTCCCAAGATGGCTGCCAACACTTCTTGGATGAAGTGCTGACAGCCAATCAGATCAGATGTGTGGTTAGGCTCCGCCCAGATATATATCTTTTTTTGAACCTAAATTACTCAAAATCCACTGGAGCACATATATTGAGACCTAGCAAAGGCACATCGGGCTAACAGTCCCTACAATTTTGCCAAGTTTCGTGCAAATCCATTCAGCCGTTCGAGCTAAAAGTGAGGCCAACCGCCCTATGGAAATTAACATGGGAAAAACGCGTTTTGGGACCCCCCTTTTTTCTCGGCCCCCCCTTGATGAAACCCCCCCAAATTGTCAGGGGCTGCTCGGAAACAAAATGTTCAATTTTCCTGAAAATTTCAGCCAATTCCGTCCACAAACGCCAAAGTTATTAGACATAGAATTTTCAAAAATCCCATAGTGAAAAAATCCTAACTATATATACCTACTGGCGACCGCCAGTAGGTAATATATATATATATATATATATATATATATATATATATATATATATATATATATATATATATATATATACATTTGTTAAGGAGACCCATAAGAATATCTATATATTTCTTCACCCTAGGTAGTATGTATCTTTGTAGAAAGAAGTGCACATCTAAATATATACATATATTCAAATTATACATGTTTACATGCACAGGCATATGGTGTACATTTGTGTTTTGAGTATGTTGGTCATGTAGGAAAACGACAACTTCTGAGCAGTCTTCTGAAGATAAGATAGTTATTTGTGGATTTTATGTTTGGAGGCAATGAATTCCATAGTTTGGATGTTTGAACAGAGAAAAATGTTCCACCCATGTGTTTTTCTTGTCTTGAATGCTGGGATTTTGAGGCGAGGTGCCAATCTGAAGTCGCGGTTCCTTTGTTGTATGTATCTGTTGATGTTATTCCTGATGACAAGTGGTCCTCTCCATGTATTGCGCATGAGACGAAGCAGATTGAAGATGGTTATTCTAGCAACCAGTCACCAATGTGGGATCCTCAAGGGAGGGGCGATGTGGGCTTGTGGCTGTACAGGTAGGAGTAGTCTGGTGGCAGAGCTCTGAATGTGTTGTAGTCTTTTCATAGTTGATATAGATGACCTTTGGTAGAGGCCATTGGCGTAATCAAGTTTGGAGAGTACAAGAGAGATAGAAGCCTATGTCATGTGTGGAAATCCCAGGTGGGGGATGATGCGTCACAGAGTTTTCATGGTAATAAAGCTTGATCATGCTAACTTACCACTTGGGCATTCACTGACAGCTTGGAGTCCATTATAATTCAAGGGTTTCTTACTTCCTTTGGTACATTGGGAGATTATCCACAATACTTGGTTTTAATCTTAATGGGTTTAACATCCAAGATATTGTACAAATCATGAACAGCGATCCGCTCTTGTACAAACGAATGTCCATAAAGAGAAGCCCAGACTTCTGTTCCAGAATGTTCCCCCTCTAAGAGTGAGCAGGTCTCTGATTCTAGCTGTTTATTCCCATCTGATCATATATAATCAGGCTGAGCAGAGTGAAGGGCTTTGAGAATTTCACATGATGACATTTCTTTATTGCAGCCCCTGACGATCTGGGGGCCCGTGGTGGTAATAAAAAAGAGGTCTTTTGTGATTTGGAATGCAGTGACAGACATCTGCTGCCCCTCGTAGGTTTCCAGCTCTGATTTCCCAATGCTTTGGCTCGGATTATCCAAAAGAACCCTACCTCATTGATATTATTGTAGCAGGATTCTACAAATCCTATTGAAGGGCCATTTTTGTATCATGTTGGATTTATACATTCCATTGCAGTGCAAAAATATTCTCTGATTTCAAAGGAGTTGCAGGGTTAGCGCAGTGACCGCTTTTCAATTTATGAATAAAGCATTAGGTCCTTAGTGTTTTGGTGAGAATAAATGGCTCTAGACAGTTGGTTTTATTTTCTGGGGATGTTCATAAGAAGTGATTGGTCCAAAAGACAAATAATGTTTTGTTTGATAGAGAGGCGTGAGTCGGTCAATTTTAAGTTCTTTCTGTCATTCCATACTGAATCCGTACTCTTGGTGTCTCTGAAGAAGAATGAATTCAGATTTATCATGGTCAAAAGTTCAAGTTCAAAAGACCTTTATTCGAATTTCATAAAATTCATAAAAGTACCACATTAAAACAATTCAATTACATAACAAATCCAAATTACAGAATTCATAATTATTAAAAAATCTAATACAGCTCTCATAAGACTATTTAGGGGTTTTCCATCGTTTTGCGTACACGTGTTATAAGTCTCAAAAAAGTGCTAGTGCGATAAATTAGTTCATCTGTGTCCAGGGAGAGCAACATTGAAAGGGGTCTTTGTTTTCTAAAATAAGGAGTTAAAAACCAATTAATATATTTTAAATAACATTTGCAGAAGAATAGAAAGTGCAAATCATTCTGTTTACTAATACCATCACACGGACATGGATTGTAATGTGTTGATAACCCAGGGGGAAGCCCAGTAGGAATTTCACTGAACTCACCCTTAGCCGAAACAGCAGTGATCTCTCCCAATTGGTCATGGGTAAAGTGAGGTAGGGTGCGAGTGGTCTCCTACATAATTCATTCCTCATATAACTCACAACAGTTGATTTGAGGGTTTCCCTTTCCATTCGTTCAGAGTTATAAAGTACATACAGTGCTTGTTCGACCTCAATTTTATCTTTGGGTTCAATCTTGCTTGGGTCGGAGAAAATATCTCCCCTGTCCACGGCACTCAATGTTTTTAGGACTCCCGCAAGCCAGGGGATCGCCATGCCATAGTCACATTGAGGGCAGTCTTTTATAATATTTTGCGTTAGAGTGGCTGAATTATTCCTCCAGATCCAGATCCAGAATAGAGCTGGTCTAGTTCTAATAAAATCACATACATAGGGGAGGTTTAGTTCCTCATGGCAAATGAATTTGGAAGATGAGATTGGAGCACCCAGTATTTTTCTACAGAATTGACCTTCTTCTCGCTGGATACTTGGATTTTTTCCCAATCCCCAGATCTCAGCCCCATATGTAGCTACCGGTAAGCACTGTAACCTAAAAAATTTTAAAATAGCTCTAGTGGCACCTATTTTCTTTGGACGGGACAAGCTCAAAATAGTATTGGTGGCTTTCGAGAACTTGCCCAAGGCGTGGGCCGAGTGCCCACTCCTTGAGCCATTCGCAGCGAAAACCAACCCTAAATACGGGAATGTAGTTACAGATTCTAATTTATCTGTCCCTATATGTATGGTGTTGAGCTTTCGTTTCCCGGGTCCACATGGCATAATAAAAGATTTTTTAAAATTTACACGCAGATCTAAGCCTCCATGTATTGGACGAAACTTTTAACAAGTAAACGGAGGGCATTTGGTGTTCGGCCCATGAGGACCGCATCGTCTGCGTTTAATAAAACTGGTAATGGTTGCCCCTGGATTGTTGGTACATCACTAGTCACTTGTTTTAGGGTTTTGGCTAAACCATTAATGTAAATAATAAACAACAGGGGTGCTAAGACGCACCCCTGTCTTACCCCTCTGCCAATGTTGATAGGTCCAGATACTTCTCCACCCATCCCAATCCTGACTTGTGCTTTGAGATCAGTGTGGAGGTAGGCCAGGAAGTTAACAAGTGCCTCATCCAGTCCATAATTCAGAAGGATTGCCCATAGTTTAGATCTATTCACTAGATCGAAGGCGGATGAAAGATCCATAAACGCAAGGTAAATAGGAGACGGTCGGGCAACGCTATACTTATCAATTATCAGTTTTAAATTCAGGCATTGCTCAACCGTCCCCACCTTGCTCCTGAATCCCATCTGACACGGGTCCAGTAGACCCGTATCTTCGGTCCACTCTACCACCCTATTGTAAATTACTCTCCCCAAGATTTTTAAAGCATTGTCCAAAAGGGAGATCGGACGGTAATTCACTGGGTCCGACCTCTCGCCCTTTTTAAAGATTGGGACTATAGTACTAGTTGCCCAGGTAGTGGGCATGGGTACTGTTGGCAGACTATTAAAAACATTAAGGAGAATTGGTGCGCATAGATCCGAACTATGCTTAATTATGGGCAGTCCGTCAGGACCTGGGGCCTTGCTCCCAAGGCTCTCTTTGATAGCTATTTCCACCTCATGGAGATCGATCTCTAAGCCGCGGAACTGTCTAGGGGCAAAGCTAGTTGATTCCTCAAATGGTGCGGCATACATTTTAGAAAAATGTGCCTCCCAGGAGCTGCTGGTTATAATGCAGCTAATTGGGGTTAATTGTTTGCCCGTTTCTCGCATTTTTCTGACGTCTGACCAGAAGGGGCCACTGCTTTTCAAGTTTGCGCTTCCAACCAGCGACTCCCACTGTTCTGTCAATAATGCAGCCTTTCTTTCGGCTATTTTAAGTTTATAACATTTCCTGGCTGCCTGTACCTCCGTTATGCGCCTTGGTTTAATGGTTAATGCCCTGCGCAATTCCCTGTTTGCTAGTGAGCAGGCAGAATCAAACCACCTTGGCTCTTTCCCTTCCTTTGGCAATGGAGCTGACAAAGAAGTTTTTATGGCTAGACACAGTTTACCAAAGTCAGCGATTATCCTGTGACAGTTCCCATCCATGGATAAACAAGAGTTGATTAACTGGGGATATTCCCTTTTTACACTTTCCAATATTGCCCCACTGTCAACTCCCCTCCATTTTAATCGCAGACCGTCACCCGAGGGTGTAATGTCTCTTGCGCCATTTAAATTAGCATATACCTGGCTAGGGCCTAGTTGCAGAGTCACTGTGAGGGGGTTATGATCGCCAAATGATGTTTCCATCACGGTGAATTTTGTTACGCGGTCTAATAAATGGGGGGACATAAAGATAAAGTCAATGGTGGAAAAGCAGTCCCTGCCTCTGAACGTGGGAGCATGATATGTGCTAGGAGTGTGACTTGTTTCCATAGCATTGCTAAGAGTGTGCTCAGTTAATATGTTAGCTAATTCAATGCCCCTTTGTTCAGCTTGATCTAAGTGATTTCTATCCTCAGTCCAGCAATTCTTTGGGATTTTCGCATTAAAGTCCCCCCGATTAAAATCCCTATCTCCTCCTCAGTTTCTAAACTGGTTTCAAGATTTCGTAAGGTCTCAGAGAGTGCTTCAAAGTTCTTTTTGGGTACAGAATAAAAACCGTTATTATAAAAGTTAATTAAATAAATCCGGGTCTTTCGCTTGAACCCCAAGATCTGTATGTTCGGATTTCCTCTTGATAAGTTTCTGATTGTACCAACGGCCAGTATCTTGATCCCAATGAACAAGCCTCCCACTGTGCGTCCTAAATCAGGCTTAGGTGCTGTCACACTAAAACAATGGTAGCCCTCTATATGTAGATTCCCAACAGCCCATGTCTCCTGAAACATGATAATGTCTTTGTGAAGTAGTGTGGCTCACTGGTTAGAGGCGGCAGACCCGAGAGCAGAGGACGGCCCGGGACCAGGGTTCGATTCCCGGCGCGGCAGGTTTCTAGACCAGGGTCAGCGGACTCGATAATTCTCTCGCCTCGGTGCCCACTCTGATCAGCGATCACACTCGGCAACTCTGGGCATTAGCTTGCCTCATCCTCACTAACGGCCCCACCAGACCGCCGGGGATGCCTGGTCTCACCCTGGAGATACCCATTAAGGGACCATCTCTCAGGGAAGCCAGGAAGGGTTTCGCAGCGGTCGAAGCGCCTTGGGACCCTACGGGTAAGTAGTGCGCTATATAAATGCCAATACATCTTTGCCATCCAATAGCTGGACCCATTGTGGGTCTGACAGTCTTGATTCTAACCCTGCTACGTTCCAGCTAAGGATTGACAAGTCACAGTGGTTGGTGTGGCTAACTGACTTGCTCCTAGCACTCATAACTATACTCCGCCTAGAGTTGGTTATTGTAGGAGATACATCCTCTTGTGTAGCTATAGGTGTGGCAGTGTGGTGGTGCGCTACTATTTCCTGGGTTGTGTTGGCTAGTGTTGGTAATAAATGTTCCTCATTGTCATTACTTTTTTCTTGACATCCAATGTTACCTCTCCTTTTCCCCAGTCAGTCCTGATCTTATAAATTTGAGAAGGCATGTTCAAACCGGTTATAGGCTGGGATGTTATATATGGACCTCAACTCGTTCTGAGGCAAGTTCTGGTTTAAATTTGTACTTAGATATGGCCTCTCGCTATGGTTGTGCAGGGGCATAATGGGAAAGTATGGGTGTGGTATCGGGTGTCCTGGGAATAGGGCCTGGTGGCACTGGGAAGGGCCGTTCATAAAGCTAAAATCTTGATTCGGTTGGTGCAATGGGAGTTTGTTCCTGGTACCAAGATTTGGATCCTGATAACACACGGCCGGGTTATTCCCGGGGTTAGAGTTTGGGGCTAGGAATTTCAACCAGCCGAAGACGCTCAGCAGTGGGTAAGCTGAGGAGACAGTCAGCTTCCGGTCCTTCAATGACATGTATGTAGGCCAGCACCGATGTGGTTTTGTGCTTGAGCGTGGTTGCAAATTTTCCCAGGCATGGGAGAGGTTTCTTCGACATACACGTGTACACTCTGACATATGCCGGGCTCAGGGTGGGTGGCGGCTGCATTTTGTTGTACTCGGTTACGGGGATATAGTTCAGTGATGCCCCACTGTCCAGTACAAACTTGGTTGCATGGGTTCCCAAACATATGTCCAATCTGGGGTATTTCTTCAATTGGTCTGGATCAGCGAACAGACTGGCATATTCATCAATGTACAGCGATGTTGGAGATGCTGACCTGGATTCTCTGGATGGAGGTCTTCTCATCCATTGTGACTTGCGAGACTCTCTGCTAGAGTGTGAGGAGGCAGAGGATGACTCTGGCCGATCTTGAACTGCCTTTGCATGATATTGCTTTGTGACGGGGCAAGAGGATCTCGTTGTCTCTTTCGTTCTGTCTTTACTATACTCCCCACAAACAATCTCAAAGTGATTTTCTCTTCCGCACTTTCGACACTGCTGTCCAAGCGCCGGACAAGCATCTGTGTGTGGAAAGTCATATCCGCACGTGTAACACCTCAGGGGGCGGTCTCGTTTCTTGTCTCCACGGCCAGACTCATGGCATCTGCGCCCTGCATAATGTTGGCGGGAAGAAGGTCTGGATGTCCGCCTTCGATCTCGAGAGTGTCTGCGAGTGGCACTGGTTTGTAAGCAATAAGCTTGTTCCTGCCTCTCAACACGTCCTGCTTCCATTTTTCTGGCATGTTCCTCTGCTTGCAATTTGGAAAGAAGGGGACCCCAATATATAAAAAAAAGTGATACACTTGCTATACGTAGGGAAACTAAACAATTTTGTAAAGGTCAATAGTCAAGTGAAAAACACAAAAATAATGAACCACAGAATAATATAAACATCAATGTGTACTAATAGATAAACTCACCACTCACTGGAGTATAAACATTATTTTATATATATTTATTTAGTAAGAAAGATTCTTTTTTTCGTTTTTTAAAAAAATATTCTTAGTGTACAAATGTATCTTTTTTCATTTCATAACATAGTTCTATATGAGATTGTATATAATTCATAGAGATTAAAAACCATTAATAGACAAACATAAGACACAACAAGTGATTAATGCAATATGGCAAGGTAGGTCACAAAGGTGAGTTTATCTATTAGTACACATTGATGTTTATATTATTCTGTTGTTCATCATTTTGTGTTTTTCACTTGACTATAGACCTTTACAAAAATGTTCCTCTGCTTGGTCATGGACTCAGGTCATCTCTTCGATTTCGTCTAAAGTATGACTCTTCCGTAAGAGCCGCCTTCTGAGGGTCTCTGACTGGCATCCTTCAATGATTCGCAGTCTAATGGCATCCTCCGTGGAAAAAGTATCAAATTCACAATAACGGGACAGTCGTCGAAGCTTTGTTATAAACGTACTCATTAGTTCTTCCTTTTCTTGACAGGCTAGGTTCAACGTGTACCTTTAATAATCTACATTTCTCTGATGTCAAAACTTTTTATTCAAAGCATCTCGCACCTTGGCATATGATCCTGTTTCCGCAGTCAGCAATTCCTTGATTAACTTGCCAACTTCTTTCCCAACCAGATTGCGCAACGTAATTACATTTTCATTTTCATCCGTGACTTTTGATCCTTTCATAAAATCTTCAAAGTCCTCGAACCGCCCATGCCACCTCCAGCTATCAGGGCCAGAGGTTCTGGGGCACGCAAATATGAGACGCCTATTGTATTTGGCGTGGTCGCCGCTGTACCCGCGACATTTCTATGCGGTGACGTCGCCATTGTGATTTATTTCTTTATCCCTCTGTCTTTGCTTGTGTTTCTTTGTCTTGCTTTTATCAGTCTTTGCCTTTGCTTGTGCTTGTTTTCTTATTTCACCTCTTGCATTTGCTTGCACTTGTTTATTTGATTCACCTCTTGCATTGGCTCATGCTTGTTTGTGTCGACTCTTGTGTTTGCTTGTGCTTGTTTTCTCATTTCACCTCTTGCATTTGCATGTGCTTGTTTGTCTTTACTGTTGCCTTTGCTTGTGCTTGCTGCTCGCCTGACTTCCACATGGCCGCTTATCATCTGTAACAGGGGACTGGCGCAATACTGCCTGACTCCAAAATGGCCGCCGCTGTGCAGATCTCATTTTCGCCGAGATTTGGCTCTCTTAGGCTTTCAATTTGACTTAAATGCTGGTGCTCACTCATCGCACCGGATGGCCGGCATCAGGACGCTCGCGGAGGCCGGGACCACTGCACCTCTATGCTGGCGAGCCCTCAGCGACTTCTCAGACCCAGGTGGGATCGGGGTGAGCTGCCGTCCTCGGTGTCTTCCCGCCAATCTACTTTGGAAGCTGGGGTGGGCACCCAGGCTTCAGCGCGTACACCGCGCTCTCAGAGCCATGTCTGCCACGATCTCCCGATCGGGGATCCTCGGCCGGAACTCCTCGTGCTCACACGGCCCGCACTATCAGGAGAAGAAGGTGGGGGTGGGGCACGATCGTCGCGACTTCTATGAGCTATGCAACACACAAATCGCTGCTCAGGGGGTAGCACACTTGCAGCACTACCATCCCACCCTCGTCGCCAGCTGTCACGTCGTCCATGTAACAAACAGGCCGACACTAGTTAGCATTTCACAGAGCTTTATTACATGCAACCTTCCTTCTCCTAGTCCCTACTCTAACTGCCCCTTTCCTGTCCCCGCTCCTCCTCTTCCTGTAGCCCCTTAACTCCACCCACCAAAGACTAGACTGCATACACCTTATTACACCCCAGAAGCCACTAATTCCCACCTTTAGGAGGCAGATCTATGTCCGATTTTATATAGAACTGTACTGAATTCATAAGTATGAATTATGCTAATTTATTGATGGCCTATTCTGTGTTCTTTGCCTATAATCTCTTTATATAAACTTTCATACAACTACCCTTCTTTTTTTTTTGAGTTTTATATAGATCAAGCTAGACCCAAGACTTCAGGTATCAGAGCGCTTTACATGAGCACCAGTTTTGTTACATTCATTTTTGTTAGGCACAGGGAAATTAAGTGATTTGCCCAGATTTACAGAATGTGAGGGTCGCTGTCGAGACTCGAACTTGGTTCCCCAGCTTCGAGGTCAATCGCTCTAGGCCGAAGGCTACATCTTGTCTGTGACTCTCCTTAGAATGCTTCAGTACTGATTATTGAATGTCTCTGCCATTCTCATTAGAATGCTTCAGTACAGATTATTGTACTTGATCTCAATTATACTATTGACCAGTCAAATCGGGGAGCACCAGAGTCCGCATCAGGACTGCACCGTTCCCAGTCCTAGCCGGTGGTGTGCTCTTGGCATGATCATTTAACATAGGGTTGCACATTGACAGATCTGGTTGCAGAGGATGGTTCCGATTGAATTGACCAGTAATTGATAAACTAATTTTTTATAGAACAGAATACTGCACCTTCATGGTTGAGACAGTTTTCCCAGAGATTTTAATTGACCAAGTCCCAACCCGATCCTGGTTCCAGGAGATGAGGTGGCTGAAGAAGGACGAAGTGAGTATCAATAGGGATTTGCACGCATGCCAAAAGAAATAAGTTGTGGAGCAGTGCATGTGGAAAGCTGAAGTAGGCTGGTTGTGCTGGAAGGCAATGGACAGGTTTTGAGAGCAATTATTATGTGGCTTTAATCTTTGGATTTGCAGGAATGATAGTCATTACATTCTTGATGATGTTTTCAAATTGGCAAATGTATGAGTTGATCTGTGTACGGTAAAGAGCTAAAGAGTGGTCTCTCCAGCTAGAGTATTACATTATTGAACTTGCCTGCTAAGGTGAGGTTTACTGTGAGGCACTATCACTTACATCAAGATAGGGACGTCATCTTTTCTCACACAGTTGTACTAAGTGAACCCCATGGCGGTTTTACCTTAGTGCACGGGAGTGAACGTGCCACGTACAATGACTTTAACAGATCAAGGATCCTTTGTTGGGTGAAAGTAGGTACAATTACACCCATTAGCTGGACACAGGCTGTACAAAATAAGGTAGAAAAGTAATATGGTAGTTACCCGCCACTATGTAAACTATAAAACATACTAACACACCCATTGGATAATGTCATTGTGATGTCATCAATGATTTAATTTGATATATAATCAGTGATGTCATAAATAATGTCATAGACCCTGTCCCGAGTGATGTCATATGTGAGATCATAAGCAGTGCATGGAGGGGGTGAAATTTAGACATAGGTCTGCGTACTATAACTGGTGAATTTCTGTGTTTTTTTTAGTTAAAAATGTTAATGTTAGGGAGGACTGATTCCCCCTTAGTTTGGTCCTTCTGCGGGTGGACTTGGGTGCTATGGTGTGTAGGGTGGTGATCCATTGGCATGCGGGACTCCGGGCCCCACGGTGGGGGTCGGGGGCCAACGTTGCCGCAACAGGTACTTCAACGGTTTTAAGCTAGTGGGGTTGCGGGGAGTAGGGGGTCAGTTTTTTGGTGGGGGGGTTTCTTCTGGTTGGGTAGGAGTCGCACTACCACAAGGGGTTTCGTATACCTGTTCGGGGCATGCCCGCATGGCCTGATGTCCGCGCGACTACTCTGGATGTTCCATGATGGGGACGCGTATGGATAAGGTCGCGGGGTCCCATGGCACTCTTCGGATCCTCAGCTGGAATGTGCTGGGTCTATTAGATAAGTTCAAGAGGGGAGCTGTGCTGCGCCAGGCGACGAGAGCGGGGGATGATATACTTATGCTACAAGAAACTCATCTACTGGGTACCAAGGCTTTGTGCTTGCAGCGATATGGGTTCCAGCAGATCTTCCATGCTGGGTTTGTGAGGGGTTCCCGGGGTGTGGCCATACTAGTGCATCACTGAATTCCCTATATCCACTCCAAACAGTGGGCGGACACACAGGGGCAATATTTGTTCTTTAGGGGTATGGTTGGGGAGGACCCTCTGGTGCTGGGCTGCGTCTATGCTCCGCCCCCTCTACAGTGGTCACTGGCCGAGAAATTATTCACGATTTGGGCGACCATTCCTGACGCGATGTCGGTAATTGGGGGGACACTGGAAGGATGTTCTCGATCATGCTAAAGATAGACTCCGGCCGGGGGGTGGCCCGAGCGTGGGCCTCACTACGAAGCTGAGGGATTGGGTGGCTGGGTTGGATTGGGTGTACACGTGGCGGCACATGCACGGGGATCGCCGAGAGTTTACATTCCTCTCTGCTGTGCACAAATCCTTTTGTAGATTACACTACCTCTTTGTCCCTAGGGCGCTGGCCGGAAGGGTTGAGTCGGCTGCGATCCTCCCGCGAGGCCTCGCGGATCATTCACCTATCTCCGTAGATATTAGAATTGGCAGGGGGAGGCATCCCTTTCGCTGGCGCCTGTCAATGTGGCACTTGCAGCAGGAAGACCATGGTCGGCATATGAGTGAGGCGATTGCTGATTACTTGGTCAGGAATGTGGGCACCGTCTCTAGTGCTGTGATGCTATGGGAGGCTCTGAAACCCACGTTACAGGGGGTAGATATAGCTTGGTGTGCGGCAGCTCGAAAGCAGCGTAGAGCTAAAATGGTGCATGCAGAGGCGGAGATTGTGGAACTAGAGCATCAGAGTCGGGTGGCGGATGGGAGCCACGGTATAGGTCAGCTCCTCCTAGCGCAACAGGCATACGCAGCCCTCCAGATAGATGAGGCTCGACAGATTTGGCTCGTAACGCGCAGCAGGATATGTCAGTGGGGGGACAAGTCTGGTACAATCCTGCACCGGCTCTTTCTAGGGGCCTTCCATGCACAGACTCTACCTGGGCTGCTCGACGGAATGGGTACCCCGATTACGGACACCCGGGTCTTGGCAGAGAGCTTCGCCGTGTATTATGCTGATCTATATGCCCCGCGGGAGTGCCTGCCGGAATATACAGTAGATACTTTCATAGCCGACCTGCCCCCCAAGGCGGTATCGGACGAGGTACGGGATCGATTGGAGCGTCCCTTCGCGGAGGAGGAATTGGGCACGGCCCTGGGCGAGCTCAATTCGGGGAAAACACCGGGTCCGAATGGATTCCCCTGTAAATTCTTCAAGAAATATCATTTACAGCTAGCTTCACACTATTGGGCGGCTTTGGAGGAGGCCAGGGAACGGGGTAGGCTCCCCCCAGACTGGAGGCATGCAGAAGTGGTGGTCTTTACCAAGCTGGGTCATCCCCCAGAACAGCATGCCTCTTATCGCCCATTTTCCCTCTTGAATGTGGAGGCCAAAGTTCTTGCCAAGGAGCTGGGTAACAGACTCCTCCACATATCACGACACTTGTGCACCAGGATCAGGCCGGCTTTATGCCTCAAAGGGCGACTACAAAAGGGGGTGGTGAAAACGGTACAAAAGGGGGTGGTGATGGACGGAGCATCTGAATCAATGAAACACTCACACCCAGTCAAAAGATCTGGGTTTAATCCATCACTGTTCTTTAGCCTGTCGCGTTCTAATCTAGGACCCTGATCGATACTGTGACCTTATGCCCCTATACGGCTATAAATCCATATATTCCCTATAGTGGCATAACCGATCAAATGCAATATTTAGAAACTCGTCTCTGGCCTCACAGGAACAGAGCCACATTTCAGAATCACTTCCTCTGCAACTTCCTTTGCAGCTCATTAGTGCAATGACATAGCAGAAGTTACTATCTAAGATTCCTAGATTAACACTCCGAGTTCTTCAACAAGATAAAAACTCAGCAACCTGGGAAAGCCCCGCTTGATGTGTTTTGATTAGTAATAGAACTCTAATGAGCACTGATAGACGATCACTTCCTAGTGACATCTTTATCGACGTCTTATGTCCAAAAACTTACGTCAAACAAGGCACCTTTCATGTATAAATATTACCAACGTTGCCTTAAGCAAATGCTGCTGTTATGCCGAAGCTATCGCTGTCAAGCTAATGCTGACACTATCGCTACTGCTATCGCTGCTAACGAGCGAACGATGGTGTGGTGAACACAGGAGCTGAACAGCCGTCCCCTGCAAGAGCCCAGCAGATGCAAGCTGCCCGCGGACGCTGCCCCTCCTCCTCCTCGACGCGCTGAGAGAGACGCTGTATTTTCTCTTGCCGAGAAAATCCAGCTCCGGCGTTTCCAGCCCACTCTTGCAAGTGACTGGGATATCGAGTTCCCTGAAGGAGATACCAGACCTCCAGCATTCTATTCCAGAGGTATGGTGTTGACTAAACCCTTAGAGAGAATTCTTGAAGCAAACCTTGGCAAAACCAACTTAACTTAAAGCTACTTACTTACTCCCCTCCCAAGTATTAGGCTTAGGTCAGGTACACTGGAGTACGCGTAGTTAGAAGCACCAGTTGAGTATTTTAGCCTAATGTATATATGAATGTATATATGTTTTATTCCTTTTAAACCATTGTATGGCTAAGAAACCATATCAATGCTTTTACAGTATTATTTCGCAATACTCATTTTACTGTACGTACTTTTTATAATACCAAGTCTTGCAATTGTGGCAATTCATTTCTCTTGTATGAGAAGAAAGACTGTTCAATAAATGTTACCTTTTATTGACAATGCCCGTCTCTCTATTCTCTACATATTATGAAAGTAATCTGCACAACAACTGACTGAGTAAAATAACTGTCTATTGTTTCACACAACCCTAGAGATTGACTCTTATCTGAGGAGCAAAGTTGTCATGTTGCACGGTTGTTGGAAAACTGAATCCCTTCTTGTCTGTACCAGGGAAGCTGATCACTTCCTATTCAGTCAAGAAAGTTTCCAGTGACCTCTGAGCTAGTTGGTAACAAACCCAATTAAGTTTAGCATAGTCAGTAGAGGCCTGGAAGATCCGCACTTCTACGTCGATACTACTGTTTATGTTATTCCAATGCGCAGGGCCTATTGGGAAAATAGGAACTACACTACATGGCGCCCAAACGTTTGATAAGGCGATAAACTAACGCAAGACGTTAGAGTAACTCAGTCGTGCATTTTTCACACAGACCCCTTTCTCCCGTAAATACTCCAATAGACGTCTGGAGTGGGTGAAAGGTTAAAATCCGCCCGACCTTAGTAGGAAGAGATTCCTATGTAAAGCTCTGGTTTATTCAACGTTGAAGGATACAGTGTTCCAAAATATTGTGCACCTAATCTTTGTCTCCTTGGAGACCTGCTCTGCAAAAAATACTTTCCTGACAATAAAATATCAGTAGAAAACAGCGGAACTGATGCCGCAGCAGATGCGACTCAGCAGGGTCCCGACGGGACTACTGAACCGGGTGCAATAATCATCCCGGCACATTTAAGAAAATCTATAACGTTAAAGCTTATAGAAAATGGACTGACCACACAAGGTGGCACAGTCGTCTTCGTGATAGAGGCACACGAATATCTGCAGACAGAGGTATTCTATTCATGGATAAAATTTCCAGCGGCAAACGCTGCAACACATGAGTTCCACTATTATAAAATAGAGGAGCCACCGGGAGAGTACGCTCCTTTCGAGGAGATTGAAATCCCATTAAAATTCCAAGAGCACCTGCTCAGGTTTAATGGCGCCCTAAAACATAATGATCATATTACCAGGCTCGGTCGACTAGGTAGACCAGGAGCAAAGTGGCCGGTTCTAGCCAGCTACACACCACATCCGGACATTGAGAAAATGTCAAAAGAAGAGCTGTTAGTACAGCTAAAAACATTAATTAAAATACATAGGCAATTAGTCCAATATGTAATGCAGAATGCTACAGTCCAAACAGCTGTTAATACACCACAGCTGACCCCTCATCAGGGGAACACTAATAAAATTACACCACAGAACATACAGTCATGTCTTGGTAAAACACCCATAAAACGGGAACAAATTCCTTTCTGGTTAGCGCAGAAAATCACTCAAATAGAGGCAGTATTTCCGAATACTACCCCTATTGAGAAACACAGGATCCTGACCATCTGCCTTCCTATGGGGGTCGCACCACACATAGAGGACTGTGACACTTGGGGTACAGTCTTTGCTTCCATCTACACAAAAACACATGGTGTTCCGTCTATGGCGGTAATACCAGAAGTGCTAAAACAGATTCAAAATGAATACGGTCCAGAACCTGCTTTAACTCTTGGTATGAAATTACTGAAAGACTTCAAGCAGGTCTCAGCTATGTTACTAGCCAATATAAAAGGAGAAGCAGCATCTGTGGCGATCCGCCAGAAGTTGAAGGAAACAGATATAACAGATCAACTAATTGAGCTTGCCAGAATCATAGAGAAATGCTATGAAGAATTAGGTAGAGACAGCTTGGGTGGGAAACCAGTAAAGCCCCAACTGCTCGAAAATACTGAAAAATTATTTATTAAAAATAATTCAAACACTCCTAAAAAGAGCTGGGATGGAAATAAACAATCCACTCCCAAGGAAAAAGTTTTCCAGTCCAGAGGAAGGTCTCCTCGACGGAGGAAAAGAACTCCGACTCGAGAACACCAGTCTCCCCAGAGGGAGCCCTCTGAGAAAAGATATAACCTTAGAAATAGGGATAATTTGAAGAAGCCTGATAGATATCAAAGTATTGATAGACGTCCCTCTCGATCTTTTTCGCAGAAATCGGAAAGAAGAGGATGGTCAGACCCAGGAGAGCACACCAAGTCCAAAGACAAGGAACCTGCTCAGAGTACAAAATCTCAATTTCCAAAAAAGAAGGTAGCCAGTATTAGAGTAATCAACCATGCTGAGAATACTGAGGACACAGTTGAAAAACGGGGAGTGGGCACAGACAATGTTAGACAGTGCAGCAGAAATCACTAAAGCCCGCAAGATCCTGATGAGTCATCTGGAGACAGTGGACAGGAATGAATACATTCAGGTTGAAACTGCCGACACCAGACTTAGCGAGCCCCATAAGATATACGAAATAACATTGCGTATAGAGGGTGATAAGACTAGGAAAATAAAGGGTCTATTTTGGGATAAACTCTCAAAAGGCTATGATATTCTGTTAGCTGAAAAAGATTGGCCCCCAGAGTTTGTCAGGGAGTGCCCTCGTGGCGAAGAAATGATTATGCCTGCCTTCTCGAATCACATTCCGATTCACAAAAAATATACTTATGCAAGGAAATGGGCAGTAGCCCAGGCACCAGCATTATATAAAAATCATGTAGGATGGGATGAGGACTCTCCTCCTCACAAAATCCAGTTAAAAAGTGAACCAACTGCCCAACGGCAGTATCCCATTAAGCAAGAAGCTAAAAAACAAGTCAGGGAGATTTTAGATCAACTTGAATACCAGGGGGTGATTGAAACATGCCCCTCTCAAATGAACAATCCTTTGTTTTCTGTCTCCAAGCCAGACAATTCATATCGTCTAGTTTTGGACTACAGACACCTTAATGCATGTTGCAAAACTTTTGCAGTACAAAATTCGCATAGTGCTGCACTAATGAACAACATAGTTAGGAAAAAATATAAAACGACATTAGACATATCTAATGGTTTCTTTTGTCAAAACATTGCACCAGAAAGTAGGTACTTGACCGCTTTCTCAGTAATGGGGTCTCAGAAAAATTTCTGTAGGCTCCCACAGGGATTCAAGAACAGCCCAGGACTATTCTCAGCTAGAGTAACAGAGTTACTACAAATATATGATGATGAGGCATTATCTTACGTAGATGATATCTATCTCACAGACGACGACTTGGAGACTCACTTGAAAAGAGTGAACACCATTATACTTGGGTTCGCAGCAGAGGGTTACAAATTCAACTTTAAAAAGTCTCGAATTGCCCATCTGACAGTATTATTTTTAGGATACGAATTATCAAGTGAAGAAAAAAGCCTAGCGGACAACTTCTTAGAGAAGTGCGCTGTACTCCAAGCTCCAAAAACGCGGAAGAATTTACAATCGATTCTAGGCTTTCTGAATTTCGGAAGAACTTACATTCTAAATTACGCAGAGAGGGTTAAACCTCTCTACGAACTAATTAAACCTGATTTTAAACAAATCAATTGGACTCAAAAACACACAGAAATTTTGAGATCACTGCAAACAGACATGTTAGCAAAAACAAAATTAGATACACGTGACAACACACGCAATCTTGTAATCCGAGTCATCCCAGGAAGATGCGGATTCACGTACTTGACCTCTAATGAGGGAGAAAAGGTACCAATTTCAATTAAATCTCACTTGTACACACAAGCAGAAAAAACATTCAGTCTCACAGAAAATACTGTGAAAGCAGTAGAAATTGCATTAGCAAATGAACGAGAACTAGCACACGGCAAAAGGATTAATATCCTCACAGCGGAATCTGCCTTCGAGGCGCTATTCAGCCCAGTAAACCTGCCTACAGTATCACTGGATCCGAAATGGATACAGTGTGTAGATTCTCTGGGAGCGGAAGATGTGAAATACTATTTCGCCCCGCAATTCGAAGAACTGAATGAATTGACATATGAAGAAGAATATCCTCTGCCAATCGAACTTCTGCCTCTCCCACAGTACGCCTGTATAATCTATACAGATAGATTTGTACAGCATTTCTTTTTTTTTTTTTATTGGAACACGACAGAGAAAAGAAAAAAAAAAATGAACATACAAAGTACACAAGATAATCATCACACAATACATATTTCAAAGTTCAAAACAAATTTCCAACCCTGGAGAAATAGAGAAAACTATACAGTAAAAGATACACGCAGATATAACCACAACATTAATTCTTTAAGTCTCATAGAAATCAGAAAAAGTCCCCCAAATTTTCCATCCCAATCTTTTTTTCCTTCTTGATTCAGATAACGAAAAGAGACTCCATTCTAACTTATACAATTTATATAACCGAGCTTGCCATTGTTGAAATAATGGAGGTTTTTCTTGAAGCCATTCTGCCGCAATACATAATCTAGCTACTGTCATTATAACAAAAATGAATTGTCGAAAACCAATAACTTCCTTATTTTGACCATCCTCAGGAATCTTTCCTAAAATCATCATTGAAGGAGTAATTTTTAGATTAACCTTTAGAATAATAGAGACAAAATTTTCAATATCTTGAATACATTTCCCTAATATGGGGCAAGAAAAAAAAATATGTATACAATCTGCATTATCCATTTTACAGCGAAAACATTTGCCATCATGACCTCTTCCCCACTTTAACATTCGAACCGGTGTGTAGTATAAATCAAAGAAAAATTGAGCTTTTAAATTAGCAGACATCAGTACATCTTTAGACATCAAAATCAGATTTCCCACTTCAATATCATTGTCTCCCAATAATTCCCTCCATTTTCCTTGTATTTTATCCAGATAATCAGTTTTCTCTTCCAAAAACATACGATAGAGAACACCTATCTTAACTTGTTGTGTTATACCCTCTATAATTTTATGCTCCCTTAGGGAAATTTTATGTCTGTTAAAATAATCTCGTATTTGTAAGAACTTAAAGAAATAATTTCTGGATAACCCAAATTCTTCACTCATTTCTGAGAACGACTTGCACTCTCCTGCACTTGAAAAAAAATCTCCCAACCTAAATACCCCTTTTTTTTGCAAGTTCCGAGCCACTCCATCCGAGAATATCATGGGTAAGAAACCAACCGAACAATATGGAGTATAATATGAGACTTTCCTTACATCAATAAGACGGGCCACCCATTTCCAAACTTTATGAGCACTTATAAGAACCTTGAATCGTGTCCTTTTGTAATAATTGCCATCGATTTCATTGAAAAACACTTGTTTTGTTTGTGACCCCATCAAAATCTCAAATATAGAGGGGTGATTATGTATATCCTCCTTGGCATCTCTTATTAACAAAAATCTCATTTTTAACAAAAAACATACTACATAATACAAAAAAAAGTCAGGTACCCCCAACCCTCCCCTTTCAATTAGTAAGGTAAGATATTTCATTGCCCGCCTGGGTTTCCCGGGACTCCAGATAAATTTACCGCAGAGAGATTGTAAAGCCTGTAATTTGGGTTTCGGAAAGTCCAGGGGTATCGATCGGAATAAATAAAGAATTTTCGGAAGGACATTCATTTTGATGACATTGGTCCTACCAATAATAGTCAAATATAGCCGCTCCCATTTCTCCAAGGAGGTTTTAATCTTATGGAAAACATTACTCCAGTTAGCATTAACCAGCTCATCCATATCCGTTTTAATACGTATTCCTAAGTAAGTAACTTCATCAACCACCCTTTCATCCCCCCAAGTTATAGCACCGGAACAGAGTATTTGTGTTTTGGAAGCATTGAGTTTATATCCCGTTACCCTGCCGAATTCTTTGGCTAACCTCTCAATTTCCAGACTAGCAGTTTCCGGCCTATCCGTCACTACTGCTATGTCATCCGCATAAGCGAAGACGGAGAAAGAAAAATCAGCAACTTTAAAGGGGGTAATCAACCTATTCTGACTTAGTAACTCAATAAAGGGGTTAATATATAATGCAAATAAAAGGGGGGAACATGGGCAGCCTTGCCGGGTCCCTCTGGTAATATTAATCATGTCAGAGAGTCCGCCCAAAGTAGATATCTTAGCGTAGGGTTGGAGATAGAGTGTTTTTATAGCCTTAATATATCTCTGACCAAAACCCATTTTATCCATTAAGATCCATAGGTACTCCCATGCCACCCGATCGAACGCTTTTTCCGCGTCTAATAGAAAAAGCGCTAATTTTCTTTTATTAACCGCAGCCAAATCAAATGTGGTGATAACTTTATTGATGTGTTCAATGGTGCTACTTTTAGGAATAAACCTGTGTTGATGTCTGGACACTAAAGATGACACTACCCCGGACAATCGATTAGCCAATATCTTTGAGTAAATCTTATTGTCCACATTTAGCAGGGATATAGGTCTATAAGACCCCACCCTATCAGTAGGTTTATCTTTTTTACAAGACACTACAATTGTTGCTTCGGCCCATGTAGCAGGGGGATTGCCACCTTGAGCAGATAAAATTACCCGGTGTAGCTCATCCTTGATGTTATACAAAAAACGTTTATAAACTTCAGCAGGCAACCTATCGGGCCCCGCAGCTTTACCCAATGCTAAACTGTTCACTGCAATTTCCACGTCCCCCAGTGTTATGGGTTGGTCTAGTTCATCAGCTGTTCCAGGGTCTAGTACTTTCAAGTCAATCACCATCCTATCAAACCATTGATCATCAGGCACTGTAATGTCTTCCCTAGCATAAAGTTTTTCATAATAAGTTTGAAAAATTCCCAGTATACTTTCTTGATCATAATGTAAATTGCCATGAGAATCTTCCATTGCACTTATATGTTCAGCGGAATGTTTCATTCGGAGTTTTGTCGCCAAGATCTGGCCTATTCTTTCCCCGAATTCGTGGCTTGTCATTTTAGAAGTTAAAAACTTTCTAGCAATTTCTTTATCCCAAAACCCCAAAATATTGGACCTAGCTTTAATGACCCCATTTTCCTCTTCAGCCAAGTCAGCATTACCCAAAGCAATTTTTCTGGTTAAAGAGATCTCCGCGTTTCTCAGCACTTCATATAACGTATCTAGTTCCTTTTTTTATTTCTTGCGGTGGCCCAATGCGAAATTAATACATTCTCCCCTAAACTCTGCTTTAAATGTATCCCATACTACAGGGATACTAGCCGTACCACGATTTTCATCAAAAAAGGTTTGAATCCAGCCCTGCATGTGTGTGATAAATTCAGTATTTACGCCCAGTTTACGATCGTATGAGAAACTAGCTTGTATCTTCATTTTGGGTAAGTGATGTATGTCTATCACTAATGGGGAATGGTCCGAAGAAACTCGGGGGTAGATTCTAATATTCGTACCTTCAATTAAATTTTGTGGTAAAAAAAAATAATCTAATCTTACTAATTTTTTATGTGGATAAGAATAAAATGTATATCCACAGTCCTTATTTCTTAGCACCCCCCAAGTGTCCACCAGCCCATGATCTTCTAACAAATTCTTAAGGGCACTATAAACCTTGGGCTAGCGTCCCTTATAAATTGCTTGTGGATCTCCTAAAGCGCTGGTGCTCAGATTAATATTGATATCCCCACAGATCACTATCGGATGTTGGAAATTGACTAACTCCAAATTGATCTCTATCAATGGCTCGGGGTCATCCAGATTAGCCCCATATACCGAGACTAACGTAACCTGTCTGTTGCCAAGCTTTAATTCAGCAATGACCTAACATCCTTTCTTGTCTTCCAACTTACGCCCAACAGTAACTGAGATGTCTCTAACCAAAATGGCCACCCCACGTATCATACTCGATTGTTTGGAGACTGATACAAATCTATAGCCTAAATCCTTCAGGAGATCCCTCTTACTCCATGGGATATGCGTTTCTTGTATGCAAACCACATCGGGTTGTATATATTTTAACTCCGCTGCCACTTTATGTCTTTTTATTAAATTATTTAAACCAGATACATTCAGAGAGCAAATCCTTAAGAAATTTCCCGCCATATTAAATCCATGCGTTTCAACCAAGGTGATTTAATCAATTTTTTTACAAAAGGAAAATTATATGATAACATGTTTAAATTCAATTTCTGCTCATTGTATCTTGTGTCTGTTTTTTCAGCAATCACTAGTCGTGTTCCTTTTTTTTCCCCCTTTTAATTGCACCCTCCCGTGCCTTTACCCCCCCCAAAACAGCCCCCCCTCTCACCTCTCCCTCCCCCTTGACCCCCCCCTTCGCTGAGGCTTTAGGACCAATGGTCCTGTGATGAAAGTTTGTCCCCCCTCCCCTGCCGCCCCCCGACAGAGTTTTCACAAATCCTATGGATAAACTACAAATCAATACTGCCGGCGAAATAACCTCAGAAATCCAGATTATTTAGACATTTACATCTCATAGACCAATATCAGATTGATAGCAAAAATTCCTTGGCGGCAAGCTCAGTGGTAAAAAATCTGGTGCGTTCTTTGTGTATTACTTTGAGTTTTGCAGGAAACATTAAATACACCTGCGCACCTTTGCCTTGAAACTGAGCCATAAGTTGTCTAAACTGCCACCGTAATTCAACAGACTGCTTACACAAATCAGGTCTAACGAAAAATTCACAATCAAGACCTTTACATTTTTTATCAGGGCGAGCCTTTAAGAAAATCTCATCTCTAGCTTGAAAACTATTAAACAATACTAGAATTGCACGAGGTTTTTTATCTCTAGGATTTACCCTAAACGGAAATCGATGGGTCCTCTCAACCTCTCTGTCCCAATCCCATCTCCCAGACTGTGACATAGCAGATTTTAACAGTGAAACTATGAATCCTTGTGTATCAGATCCTTCTTTCCCTTCTTAAATTTGCAAGAATCTTAGATTATTTCTGCGGGCTCTATTTTCAATGTCTGTGAGTTTCCAATTAATATCTTCTTTGGTCGCTAAATGTAATTCAATAGTTTTCCGCTGTTGACCCATCTCATCTTCCAATGAAGATATACGCGCTTCAGCTTCAGTTGCTCTGGTGACAAACTCATTATGTGACTTGACCAACCTCCTGACCGAATTTTGTAATTTCTTGCAAGAGTTTTGAACTTTCATACTGTCTTCTCGATTCTCTTCCCTGTGTTGCATCATGGTTTGATATATCAGATCTAATGATATGTCCACAAAGCTCTCCACATCTTTATTTCCATTTACTGCGCCTTCTAAGTAGGGCTCTTTATCATTTCTGTCCAATCTAAGCCGCCGAACAGTGCTTGCGCCTGTAAACTCTTTATCCGTATTCTCATCCGAACTACTATGAGGACTACAGCCGGTTTCTTCCTCTATCTCATCGTCTGGGCCATCGTCCTCCATACTCATGCGTGTCGCATACAATTCAACCAGACTTTCGGATGAGGACATAGAGTGCTCTGATAGAGAAAAGAAGTCTGCAGAATCAGTATCTCCCGCAATTGGAAAAGTCGCCTCAGCACTGCCCGCTTTCTCTTGTAGCACTTCACATAAAGGCCCTTTATTCGATTGTGCTTGTGCTTGTGCAGTCATATCTACTAAATTCAAGTCTTTGCCGCCGCTCACACATGTATTGGAGTCTGTCAAAGACCCTTTCTCATTTCCCAAAGCTACGGCTGTTGAACTTGGAGCCGGGCTGGAATCAGGAGCTTTTTCCCCAGACACGGTAATCAAGACCTCTGTTCCTGCAGCAGCTGTTTGCTGAACATTTGAGACATTTGAAACAATTGTATCCACCACTTTTGTTTTCAAAGCGGTAAACATTCCTGGTATCTTTCTCCGAACACTTAACTCCCCCTCTCTCCCCGTTAATTTCTCTAACGCTGCACAGTTCGTACTCACTGCGGGAGATAGAGGAGGGGGAGTTGATCCAGCAGTGTCGGTCTCAGCCGTGGTCACAGCCGTAGTTTCTGGCGTTTTGCTCGCCGCCGCTTCTACTCCGTTAGCCACTTCAGTAATAGCGCCCTGTCCTCGCGCCCTCCTTCCCTTCAGCCGCATTTCGTCCAAACCGCGCGAAATAGCGTTATGTTTCCACACACCACTCGAAGCACCTCTCTCTATGCCGAGCTCCGTCGCTCCGAGCTCCGTAGTAACGAAAGCCGCTCTGTCTTGCTTCGAGCGGGAAACTGCCTTCCACCAGGTGCGCTGAGTTAGGTGTCTGATCAGGGGCAGTAACCGAGAGTAACGCACTTGCTGACCAAAGCGCCGCCACATCCAGGTAAAAACTATTCCTTGTAGCATCGTAAGGGTCCAAGTCATCAATAGCAGAGGTTTTTAACTAATTATTAACAAAACTTCAGTCTTCTCGCCGCATTGCCTTTATCTCTGCGGGGTCCGGCAGGAGCAACAAACTCACACGTCCGACTCGGACGCCATTTTGCTCTGATGATTTGTACAGCATTTCAACGTAGAGAACAAATCCTACGATGCAGCCTGTGCGATTGTTAAAGGTCGTTGGCTGTGCGGTAAATTCAGACCAAAAAATAACAAAAACTGAATCAGTAAGAAACTGTTCGGCTCAGAGAGCTGAAATCAGATCTTTAAAGATGGCGCTTGAAAATGCAGAACGTGAATTCCCGACACTTATCGTGTGCGATTCTCATTTTTGCGTCAACTCTTACAATAATAAGTTGCAGAGCTGGATTGAAAACGATTACAAAGATGACACAACTACAAAAGACTCACGTGATACACACTCTGAGTCATCAACGTGATGGCGTTCACGTTGCAGGGAATTCATTGGCTAATACAGCCACAGCGGAAGCAACTAAACCGGCTTCCGTAGCCACAAAAAAGCGTGCAGAAAAATACATAGACGGGGAAACCATGCTGGCAGTAAAAACGTCCGTAAAAGGCGACTGTACAGCACTACCCGTGAACTATCCACTCAATTATGCATACGTAATTGATGCAAACTCCGTTCCTTTTGCTCGAATCCCTGGAGTGGGGGATAGAGTAATTCCAAACAGGAACCGGAGAGGTTTCCTATTACAGGAAGCTCATATGGGGTTGGGTCTGAGACACCAAACAATCAGGGACTCTATGAGAGAATTGGAATCAGAGTACTGGTGGCCGGAAATGAGTGAAGATATTCATGAATTTGCAAAAAACTGTGAAGACTGCAATAGAGATCGCAGTGGAGAACCGGCCAGTGTAGTGTCAGAAGCCCTAATAGAAAGCATAAGGCGATCTATCTGCGCAATCAAACAAGAGAAACGCGTCCCATTGTACATCATTAAGGCTAAACACACTTAAAAATGTGGCCTCCAGCGCTCGGCTGACGCCAGAACGGTTATAAAAGATCTGCGAGTCTTTATCGGCACATACGCAATTGCCATGTTCCATTCTGACCAGGGTCCTGCTTTTAGCTCTCGAGCTTATAAGGAGGCCATGGCCAGCATGGGAGTTGGGTTGCGGTATTCTTGTCCGTCACACCCCGAAGGGAACAGTGTGGTAGAAAGAAAAAAACGGGACATAAAGCAATCTATAACAGCGAAGATATTAGGTTCGGGTGCTGGGTGGGTCAAACATTTAATAAGTGTCCAGATCAGTCTTAATAATTTGCCAAGAAATTCTCTAAAAGGTTTCAGCCCATACGAACTATTGTTCGGAACTAGAATGCGAGTTCAGGACTTAGATAGTCAGGTATCAGTGGTACAAGATAAGAAAAAAGACTTTGACATCAAAGATCATTTGGCTGTTTTACAGGACTTGAATGAAACAAGAAAATCCTTAAGCAACATAAAGTTAAAGCAACAGCCAGCTACCACTGACGAGGCACCACCAGCAACAGCCCCAGAAAGGCCTGTCTGGATTCCAAAGATTGGGGATCTAGTCAGAGAAAAAATAGCGGTGAAGAAGGAATTTGGGCCTTCTTACAGAAAAGCAGTACCTGTCTTGGCAGTCACTGGAACAAGATCAGTAGTACTACCGCCCCTTGCTGGTAAAAAGGAGAACAGAGTTGTATCAATTGACCTGGTAAAACCACAAGCATGTGGCCCATAATCAACAGTAGGCCCAGTGGACTCCCAAGAAATAACAGAATACCCAAACTTGCAACAATCCAAGAGGTTCAAACTGAAAGACTAATCACATTCGATCAACCTGCAGTGCACAGAGAGGGACTATGCAATAATGCCATGGAACTCGTGCCTCTTGAAACACAGATTGAAACAGTTCGTCAAGAAACACCAGTCTACAATGACGTGGCATCTGAATGTGCTACCGAAAGACAAATTGAAAGAACAATCCCAACAATTGACAGAACTGCCTCTGGTTATTTCATCAACTTCGACAACTTTTCCGAGGATCAAAGCAACCCCGAAGTGATGCCAGAAATAAAAAAGACTTTTAAAGAAAAAGCAACAGAACTCCTTCAACAAATCAAAGAAGTATATCTGGATGCACCATTGATTGAGCATTGGATTATTTCAGGGGTATTTATACTCCTACTATGCCTAATTTTATTTTTAATTTTAGGAAAATGTATTACAATACAATGGACACAGCAAGTCAGAACATCAACTTAGTCCTCAAACCACACAGATCATCCCACGTGAAGAAAAGAGAACTGTCAACAGTGAATGTCACAGCCATTCCAATACCTGGTGGGGTAGTATGGGAAAAAACTGATTAGATTATGAGATCTATGGTCCGGTCGAGATCCTGAAGTATCCTCATCAACTCAAGGTTTCCTTAAGTGACTTTGTAAAACCTAGTACATTCTCTGATAATTGGGACTTTGAAAGTATTAATAACATGATGTCTGATTTAGTAATGTCAGCTAGATTCACAGAACATGATTATTTACAAGGTTCGTCTAGTTATGAACAGATGTTCTGCTTCACACATTATGGCGATCATTACTTGCATAAATCTGCACAGCCTAGAAATGTTTTTAAGTATAATCAATGAGAACATTGTGCTACACCACCTAAAAGCAGTTCTAGAACATTCTTTGAGAAATTTCAGTACTTCTCAGGGTTTAACACCAGTGATGCAGAAACGTTTTATTATAAACTGTTAGATAAAACAGGATTGAAAACAATGCTGACAAATACTAAACTGATATTTTCAGAAGCATTTTATGAAAAAATTATGACATTTGGTTTTGATTTTTGGAAAAATAACATTGAAACAAAAACCGTCTGGGGTACAAAAGAGTGGCAGGTACAAGGCCTAGAAGCATTATTCAGGACCTGCATGATACCAGAACAAATGAGGTTTTTAAATGACACAATTCACCAAACATCCTGTCTTGGCCTAGCTAAGATTAAAGACCTTAACAAACCGTCTATTCCAAAGCCAATACCTGAGAATACAACAACAGATATTGAGATAGACGTATCTAAAATTTTACATTTAAACAGAACACATCCTGATTGGAAAAAGTGGTTAATCTGGCCTACTGACACAAACAACTGTCAAGATAGATTCCTGAACAAAACACAGGGGTTAAAAATGACCAGACAAGACCCTAGATACTCCCAGAGACAACATCCAGGGATAGTAACAACATACAGTGTAGGGAAACTCTGCCTCGAATGGCTAGGATCATCCACACTGGCTGAAATTAAGCAACACTTGTCTTTACTTAAAGATGGTGCTGATTTGCGCAATTTTATTATGGGACCACGCAAACAGCGTCAAAAGCGTTTCATAGCGACCAGTATCTATGCTGCATACAACGAGGCTTGGAAAGTCACACAAATTGAAACAGCTGAAAAAATACGAGAAATTGATCGTATTAATTTGGAAAAATCACTTTCTGTAGTGGACAATGGGTTAATGACTCTGTCCTCCAGAATATATTCGTTGGACAATATTGTATCCTTAGCCTTTGATATAATAGACAGAGACTTGCTAATGTTACAGCATGGCCAGTCGCAATTACGTTCTATTGTACAATTAGGCTGGACGCTGCAAAATCTTCGTTCAGGCTATGTGCCTTGGCGTTTAATCAACACAACGTCATTGTTTTCCATCTTTAACCTTACTGATAAACAAATCAGCTTGGCATAGAAAGGAGCAGACTATACAATCCTGAGCATCGAAAAACTTGAGAGATTACCTTTGACAATGTCAGAAAGTCCTGTCATTGAATGGATAATACACGGGATTATCACAATACCGATAACAACTTTCCGATTAGGAAATTACCATACACACATTCATGCTATAGTGACAGCAACAAAAATGTATTTCTTAGTGGTGAAAACTGTAAACGTTCACTAAGCGGTATACTTTTGTGCCAGGGTATTAATTTACACGGAGCCTGTGAAGGTAATTCTAACAACCTTTCATGCCACCAGCTTGTCACACCTGCAACGCAGATAGAGCCTTTCTTTATGCAACTCGAGAATGGGAGTTACATTCTAAGGACGGATCACAGATGTTGTGGCCTTTTGCCAGGGAAAGCCTATCTCGTAAGCGTAACTTCCATTGTCAAATGCTGTATGCAAGCATTGTTTCCGAGCGGCCCTGGAGACATAGAGACTCCCATCTGGCCTCGTCTGAATTTCTCTTCTATACGAATTGATACTTTAAGCAAAATTAAGTCTGTGCTTTTGCAGATAACAGTGCCCATCACGTAATCAAAAGAGACGTATGATCTCCTAGTTGCAAGGACAGCTACGGAGGTTCATGACCTTTTATCAACAAATTGCCCCGTGCATTTCGTAGAAATGCTGAGCCAACTCCTTAACATATCTAGTGCCATAGGCATCCCAGGCATATTTAAGACGATTTTTACGGGACTGCTAACACCATTTCAAGCAATTCTGGGAATCGTTCCCAATTTTGTCCATTCAGTCTTTGGCAGCATACCCCTATTTTTGGGACTTGTAGCAGGGATTTTATTTTTGACCCTCCTACTCCGATATGGCAAGCCACAGCTCAGACATGACTCCTATGGGAATGGAAGAAACAATCCTAGCAGTGCGCTACTGGGACAAAATAACTAGAGTCCTTGGATTGGCCAGGCTGAGAGATCTAAACATGACCTGGTTCCTTTCATTCAGACCTATATAGCAAACCTGCATCTTACCTGTACTACGATGTATGCTATGCGGAGATGAGTGCGTGTTGGACACCTGTCTTGCACTTCCATCAGCAGTACCAATGGATATCGATACTTTGCTCAGTCCGATAACGGCTCACGCATTGTGTTGTCCCCAGCGTTACCAATCCTGATGACGGCATTCGTTGAGACTCCTGTGCTACGACTAGGTGGTAACAGTGGAGCGAGTGACAAAAGCAACATCACCCAGGTACGACCTTCTGTGAACATTGCTGATCCAGCCTTTGATGACAGCAATCATTCTCACACCTGCCAAGTTACAGCACTATCAAATTTGGTCGAACTGTCACCTGATTTTGTAGACCAATTTTTTGAGAGCCTGTCTGATATGATGTTCTCACCCGAACAGAAACAATAACTTTAGAAAAGCATTCCGACACACAGCGTTCCCATGAACTCTGAATTTGGCCTTCAGTTTTGAACAACAAAAACTGCTAAAAGCGTTGGAACTCTATTCCCCCGTTCACAAGGAAATATTTTTTGGATTGAACTATTTTTCATAATATTTTCCCCTTTTTCTGGTACGAAAATTCTTTGCTTAAAGTAAAACTATTCATAAAGAACAGAAGCTTCTACTTCTATTTAGGTAAATCTAGAGACATAATAACTTTCAACCAGCCTCTAGCTCATTTTACTGCAATGCATTTATATGTGATGAAATTATCTCGCCCTTCTTTTCTGTATTCAGAGATATTTCATGTGTAATTCTTTTTGCAAAATCGTTCATTGATTGCATATGCTATAATTTGAATGATTTCTATGCTTCAAAGAAGTACAGTACCTATATTTTCACGTATTTCAAATACACCTATTTCAAATGCATATATGTATTTTGGGGTGGGCAATGTTACACATGCATCTTATTGCTCTAGTTTTAGTAATTTGATGGACATAAATTCGTGGAGTGGGTGTCGCGTTCTAATCTAGGACCCTGATCGATACTGTGACCTTATGGCCCTATACGGTTATAAATCCATATATTCCCTATATTGGCATAACCGATCAAATGCAATATTCAGAAACTCGTCTCTGGCCTCACACGAACAGAACCACATTTCACCATCGCTTCCTCTGCAACTTCCTTTGCAGCTCATTAGTGCAATGACATAGCAGACGTTACTATCTAAGATTCCTAGATTAACACTCCGAGTTCTTCAACAAGATAAAAACTCAGCAACCTGGGAAAGCCCCACTTGCTATGTTTTGATTAGTAATAGAACTCTAATGAGCACTGATAGACGATCACTTCCTAGTGACATCTTTATTGATGTCTTATGTCCAAAAACTTACGTCAAACAAGGCACCTTTCAGGTATAAATATTACCAACGTTGCCTTAAGCAAATGCTGCTGTTATGCCGAAGCTATCACTGTCAAGCTAATGCTGACACTATCGCTACTGCTATCGCTGCTAACGAGCGAACGATGGTGTGGTGAACACAGGAGCTGAACAGCCGTCCCCTGCAAGAGCCCAGCAGATGCAAGCTGCCCGCGGACGCTGCCCCTCCTCCTCCTCGACGCGCTGAGAGAGACGCTGTATTTTCTCTTGCCGAGAAAATCCAGCTCCGGCGTTTCCAGCCCACTCTTGCAAGTGACTGGGATATCGAGTTCCCTGAAGGAGATACCAGACCTCCAGCATTCTATTCCAGAGGTATGGTGTTGACTAAACCCTTAGAGAGAATTCTTGAAGCAAACCTTGGCAAAACCAACTTAACTTAAAGCTACTTACTTACTCCCCTCCCAAGTATTAGGCTTAGGTCAGGTACACTGGAGTAGGCGTAGTTAGAAGCACCAGTTGAGTATTTTAGCCTAATGTATATATGAATGTATATATGTTTTATTCCTTTTAAACCATTGTATGGCTAAGAAACCATATCAATGCTTTTACAGTATTATTTCGCAATACTCATTTTACTGTACGTACTTTTTATAATACCAAGTCTTGCAATTGTGGCAATTCATTTCTCTTGTATGAGAAGAAAGACTGTTCAATAAATGTTACCTTTTATTGACAACGCGCGTCTCTCTATTCTCTAAATATTGTGAAAGTAATCTGCACAACAACTGACTGAGTAAAATAACTGTCTATTGTTTCACACGACCCTAGAGATTGACTCTTATCTGAGAAGCAAAGTTGTCATGTTGCACGGTTGTTGGAAAACTGAATCCCTTCTTGTCTGTACCAGGGAAGCTGATCACTTCCTATTCAGTCAAGAAGGTTTCCAGTGACATCTGAGCTAGTTGGTAACAAACCCAATTAAGTTTAGCATAGTCAGTAGAGGCCTGGAAGATCCGCACTTCTACGTCGAAACTACTGTTTATGTTATTCCAATGCGCAGGGCCTATTGGGAAAATAGGAACTGCACTACATATGAGTGAGGCGATTGCTGATTACTTGGTTGGGAATGTGGGCACCGTCTCTAGTGCTGTGATGCTATGGGAGGCTCTGAAACCCACGTTACGGGGGGTAGATATAGCTTGGTGTGCGACAGCTCGAAAGCAGCGTAGAGCTAAAATGGTGCATGCAGAGGCGGAGATTGAGGAACTAGAGCATCAGAGTCGGGTGGCGGATGGGAGCCGCGGTATAGGTCAGCTCCTCCTAGCACAACAGGCATACGCAGCCCTCCAGATAGATGAGGCACGACAGATTTGGCTCGTAACGCGCAGCATGATATGTCAGTGGGGGGACAAGTCTGGTACAATCCCGCACCGGCTCTTTCTAGGGGCCTTCCATGCACAGACTCTACCTGGGCTGCTCGACGGAATGGGTACCCCGATTACGGACCCCCGTGTCTTGGCAGAGAGCTTCGCTGGGTATTATGCTGATCTACATGCCCGCGGGAGTGCCTGACGGAATATACGGTAGATACTTTCATAGCCGACCTGCCCCCCAAGGCGGTATCGGACGAGGTACGGGATCGATTGGAGCTTCCCTTCGCGGAGGAGGAATTGGGCACGGCCCTGGGCGAGCTCAATTCGGGGAAAACCCCGGGTCCGAATGGATTCCCCTGTAAATTCTTCAAGAAATATCATTTACAGCTAGCTTCACACTATTGGGCGGCTTTGGAGGAGGCCAGGGAACGGGGTAGGCTCCCCCCGGACTGGAGGCATGCAGAAGTGGTGGTCTTTAACAAGCTGGGTCATCCCCCAGAACAGCATGCCTCTTATCGCCCAATTTCCCTCTTGAATGTGGAGGCCAAAGTTCTTGCCAAGGAGCTGGCTAACAGACTTCTCCACATATCACGACACTTGTGCACCAGGATCAGGCCGGCTTCATGCCTCAAAGGGCGACTACAAAAGGGGGTGGTGAAAACGGTACAAAAGGGGGTGGTGATGGACGGAGCATCTGAATCAATGAAACACTCACACCCAGTCAAAAGATCTGGGTTTAATCCATCACCGTTCTTTAGCCCACTCTGCCACCCCAGTTCAGACATGGCTATATGCAAATCAGCCTTACCCTGTGCCTCATGGGAACAGTCCAGCCCGAACTGCCAAGCCATGTCTTCCCTGGACCGGAAACAAGCTTCCGAGGACCGGTTTCTGGCATTCCAGCTGTCTTCAGCCCGGCTTGCTTGAATCCAGTGGCAAAGTGAGCAAGGGACTCACGTCTGAGCATACCCTGCCACACTTATGGCGGCCAAAAGCGGTACAAAAGGGGGTGGTGATGAACGGAGCATCCGAATCAATCAAACACTCACACCCAGTTAAAAGATCTGGGTTTAATCCATCACCGTTCTTTAGCCCACTCTGCCACCCCAGTTCAGACATGGCTATGTGCAAATCAGTCTGACCCTGTGCCTCATGGGAACAGTCTAGCCCGAACTGCCAAGCCATGTCTACCCTGGACTGGAAACAAGCTTCCGAAGACCGGTTTCTGGCATTCCAGCCGTCTTCAGCCCGGCTTGCTTGAATCCAGTGGGAAAGTGAGCAAGGGACTCACGTCTGAGCATACCCTGCCCCACTTATGGCGGCCAAAAGCGGTACAAAAGGGGGTGGTGATGAGCGGAGCATCTGAATCAATCAAACACTCACACCCAGTCAAAAGATCTGGGTTTAATCCATCACCGTTCTTTAGCCCACTCTGCCACCCCAGTTCAGACAGGGACAATATTTGACGGGTGCACGTGGCGGTAGAGGCGATCCTAGGCACGGGGACCCGGGCAGCACTTCTCCTCGTGGACATAGATAGGACGTTCGACTCGCTGAGTTGGGTCTATTTGTTTGCGCTGTTGCCACGGCTCAATCTGGGGCCTCGTTTTTTGTCATATTTGCGTCTTCTCTACACTGATCTGACGGCTTCGGTCCGCCGGACGGGAGCGATCTCGTCCCCCTTTCCCATTCACCGCGGCACTCGGCAGGGCAACCCCTTCTGCCCTACCTATTCGCCTTGGCTATGGAGCCCCTGGCGACGTGGGTGCGCATGGATGCACAGTTGAAAGGCTTTGAATGGACACAGAGGCCGTCAGATAGGATCGCACTGTATGCGGATGATGTTCTCTTTTTTCTTACGGACCTTGACAGGTCAGGGCACCGTCTCCTGCAAATAATGCAGATTTTTGGCGAGTCCTCGGGGATCTACATGAGTCCTCGCAAGTCCATGTTGTGGGTGCTGGGGGAGCAGGCACGAGTGGGTGATTGGGCATCTCATGGGTTCAGAATCTGGCGTCGATCTGGGAACGAGTCCAAGCGGATCTTAAAGTCTGGTCGCTGATGCCGCTTACTATTTATGGGCGATTGGCGATTTTTAAAATGGTGGCGCTCCCCCGCCTCTTGTATCAGCTGCAAAATCGCCCGTATCCTATATTCCCCAGTTGGTTCAGACAGGTAAACTCTGTCTTAGGGCAATTCTTGTGGGGGGGGTGGGGCTGTCCCTGTAGCCATACACACGTGCTTCCTCTCCACGTATTGCGGTGGGCTAGCGACTTCAGACATACTTTCCTATTACCAGGCATTTCATCTTTTGGTCCTGAATTAATGGTGGTATGGCAATAGGGGAGACCTGGCGTATGCTATGGAACGGTACTTGATGGGTTCCCATACGCTACACATCACTCTATATACAGCGTCGATACGGCGTGAATTACCAGTGGCCACACAGCTGGTGTTTCACATCTGGTGACAGGCTCTGCGCCGTATGGGGTGGTGGAATAACCTGACCTGAGAAACTCCTCTAAGGCACAATGGGCGGCTGCCCAATCTGGCGGCGCTGCAGGGCTTTAGGGGATGGGAAAATATAGGGATCTCGACATTAGGGGATGTGTTGAGGGGTAGGACTCTCAAGTCCTTTCATGAACTCCAGGAGGAATTTGACATGCCTCGCTCCCAGTTCTTTAGATACCTCCAGTTTTGTCATGCACTAACACCCAGTCTGGAGGGGCTGGAAGCCCTCCCCTAGTTTAGTCCGTTGGAAGCGAGATTATTCATGGGAGACCTAGGCACAAAGAAAATATCCCGCATTTATCAGGCGTTGGTCACCCACTGTTTCCCTACACTGCAGAGACTCCAGGAGCAATGGGAGGAAGATGTAGGCGAGCTTGTGGAGGAGGATTGGAGGGAGGCACTGGCCGCCACCAGGGGTGCGGCCATAGCAATGCGTCTCCGCCTTATTCAGATTGAATACTTACACAGAGTGTACTTTACAAGGGTTCCGCTGTGGCCTCACCGGTCTGTCTCCGTTGTAACAGGGAGGACAGGACGTTTCTTCATACAGTATGGAGCTGTGTAGGAAATGGGACCCCCGGCCGGCCAGGGCTTGCGCTACAGCCAGTCAGAGACCACCACTCCTATGTCAGGGCAAGGGGGTCACACGCCAAGACAACCCCTTCTCACCCATTTAGGTAACGCGGCGCGAGCAGTCAGGCCTATCTCGGAGGTCATGTGTAAAGTATTTGCGCACGCACCCACCAGCAACAACATCCCGGGCCTCCCACAAAAGGAACTCCACACAAGGTATATATGAGAATAGTCTTTGTATTAAAAAGTACACATAGGAACACACGCTTTACAAGGTGCCAGGGGCACGGGCAGGGTTTACAAGGGACTATGTACAGTGCAGGGCCAGGAGGGCCACTGCTAGGAATATGCACATGATGGAACTGACATTAGGACACATAATGATCAAGGACTTCCTAGAACTGGTATTAGGACTCACTATAACCATTAGCAACATCTCTGAGGTATAGGACATTCTAAGAAGGAACACAAAGGATAAAGCACACAACGCATCAGGAGCACCTTCAGAGGTGCAACACGCTATAACCCTAAGGAATCACATGAACATTAGTACATACTTTCACCAGGCCAACTGGCCTTCCGGGGGCAAGGACGCCCCCAAAGTCTCAATGTCAGGGCAGGCTGCAGGTAGCCAATAATAAACCTAAACGTGGCAGCTGCCCACGAAGTGCTGGGCAGCTGAGGAGCATCGTGGGAGCCTCGCAGGGTCGGGGGAATAATTGCGCCCAGGAGGAGCCTCGAGGACTCAAGAACATAGATGCTGGGCAGAGCCTCACCGGCTCGAGGGGACAAGGGGGCAATGGTGGAGCCTCTGGGGGCTCGGGGGCACAGGACACGTTGGAGCCTACTCGGGCTCAGGAAGCATGATGGGGGCTGGGGCTGAGCCTCGCAGGCTCGGCGCAATAAGTTTAAAAGGTGGAGCCTCTCCGGGCTCAGGAAAACACTGGACAGTCATTGAGCCTCTCGGGCTCCTGAATACGCTGGCGGAGTCCCTCTCGGGGGACTCGATATCACAGGGGGGCCCCACGGGCCAAGAAAGAGCCACTCGGGCTCAGAGCAACAGGCGGAGTCCCTCTCGGGGGACTCGGCATTAGACGTGGCCCCACGAGCCTCTGAGCGCCCAAGCGCTCGCAATGGAGGGGAGGGGCGGGCACCAGCAATGTGCCCCGACGCTCCTCCTCTCCCTCTCGTCACTCACCGGTCAGACGCGCCGGTCTCTCCTCGCTCTCCAGGGCTCCCTCTCGCTCCTGGGGGCCCCGGGGGGGAATCGGTAGTTCACCTGGGGATACGCAGGGGCGCGGAGTAGGCTCCCGCCACCCCCTGCATGTTTGGCTCGCTCCAGTCGCCTCACCAGCTCCTCGGGCCGCCGGCCAATCACAGCGCGGCCCGGGGAGATGTCAGCAGCACATCCCGGGCTGGCAGCCAATCCCAGCGCGGCCTGGGAAGAACATCACGAGGGGTCCCGGGCCAGCGGCGGTGCAGTCGGGGGAAATGGCGAGGGCCAGGCTCCCTCAAGGATTTAAGGGCAGATAGCGAGGTAGGCACTCGCTGGGGGTGTAGACCCTCCGCAGGACGGGGCAAACGCCGGGTGGCACCGGCTCGAGGAATCCAGCGCTCCCAAGCGCTAGAGCAGGAATACAGCGCTCCCAGCGCTATAAGGGAACATAAAGCGCTCCAAGTGCTAGAGGGCAGGAATCAGCGCTTCCAGGCGCTAGGTAGGAAGAACAGCGCTCCCCAAGCGCTAGAGGAGAAATAGCAAAGTCCATAAATAGTCCAGGACCTCAGGTGGAGCACAGCAGCTCCTAGAAGGGAAGAAGGCCATCAGCAGTCCAGGAGTAGGGCAGGGCCCAGGGAGGCAAGCCAACCCTGAGCCCAAGCAGCAGCAGCAGCCCCTGGTAGATTCAAGTTGAGAACAAGAACGTTTTCAGAGTGTCACAGCACCCTTTTTATACACAACATCCTTTGTCTAAAGGGGCAGGCAGGGAGAGAACCAGCTGGAACTGGTTATGGGGGATTCTTTTCACTGGCCAGGCTAGGGACATCAGACGCACCCCAGGGGGTGGAGCCAGCATTGTGTGGGGAAAACCCAGCCTCATTCAGGACACTCAAACCAGACAGTCAATCCACAAGCAGGCCCAGGCTCACTCCTCTCCTCACATCAGCATGCTAAACACTGCATTCACCACCGGGGCAGACCCTCCCAGATTCTTGGAGCCAGGCTCACCAGCCTGCCTCAGCCAATCACACGGCAGACACACATTCCACAAATATGCCAACTTCTAAAACTGGGACTTCTACACTAGACACATTCATGCTGCATACACCATTGTGCAGCATTCACTCTCACGACTTTGCACATACCAAACTCGACCCTGCATACCCCACGCATCAGGAACTACCAGGGACACATACATTCCCCATGCATTCCTATGGGAGGGCAGGTCTCTCTCTCTCACCACACGCACTCAGAGGGGAAATCACCATCCCCAGGTTACATATAACAAGCAACAACTTCAGGGGGGGACCTGCCAGAAGGGCCAAGTCCAACAAGCTGTGAATCCCTGTCTCGGTTCTGGAGGGGCGTCCTGGCCTGTATGTCTGATGTGTTGGGATGGATGCTCCCCCGTACGCCGAAGTTTGCCCTACTGCATGTTATGGAGGGAGTGGGGGGCAACCTCTACAAGAGACACCTGAGGCTTCTTGCCCTTACACTGGCCAAAAGAGACATCGCTAAAGGGTGGAAGGATTCACAAGCCCCGTCGGTGGTCATTTGGAAGAAGGGGTTAGACTACTGTATGGGTTTGGAGCAGCCAATCTTCGTAGCTAGGGGGTCACATTATAAAATTTGGAAGCGCTGGGCGAATTATAGGGGGCTGTGACATGCACCTCCGATGGAGAGGGAGGATCTTCTGTGTGTGGAATGACGGGCACGGATAGTTCCGAGGAGGGGGTCATGGGAACGTGGGAGGAGGGTGTGCATATACTGAGATGGTGTGTTTTTCCTATGCTTTGATCACTACGTATGGGTAGAACCTGGGGGGGAGCTGGAGTGGCAGGGATAGTGGGGAGGGGGGGTGTTCAGTTGTTTGTGACCCTTTGATAATTTGTATGTACCTGCATAAGAAAAGTTGATTGCCACTCAGATGATGTACTGTTTATTTTCACCTGCAGTTATCCCTGGGTTACAGGGCTCTGCATAAATATGTGCAATCTGACAATAAAATCGGTTTTAAAAAAAATAAAAAATAAATGTTAACTGACATATTCACCTCTTACGTTACTTTAACCTTTGTTTTTTCAGTGAATATATATATATATATATATATGCATGTGTCTGTGTACGTAAATCCTCATGTCTCTGTGTGAGTATGTAAGTATGTATGCGGTTCTGGGTGTCTGCATATGTGTCTGCCCACATGTGGATCTGTGTCTGTGTGTGTGTGTGTGTGTGTGTGTGTGTGTGTGCGTGTGTGGTTGTATTTGGGCCTGCCTGTGACAGCGTTGATGGCAGAGTGTTTCTCTTTTTGTCTCTCCCCTTACTCTGCCTTTCTTACTATTCCTTTCTTCTTCTCCAAACACAGATACCAAACATGTACAATGTGCTGAACGCAACTGGCGTACATTATACTTCATTGGTGTCCCCACATTGACAAGTCCTGAAGAGACCCGACATCCACCAAGGGTCGAAACGTCGTGGACAGGTAAAAAGAGACAGACCACGTACAATAGTTGCCCATATTTCCAATTATTGTATATTTATTATAGATACTTTATTTTGGTCGCCTCTTTCTGATGAAAACCAAATACAAAACAGAAATGTATATGCTATTTATTTTTCACTATAGAAGTGTCGTTTCTCTAATATATTCACTTGGGACACCCTGTCACTTGATAAACTGTGTATGTAAATGTTTTATATACTATATGTTAATAACGTTTATTGTCTATGTGTGTATAAACTATGGAAATGCCTTAACAAACTGACCCCGTGTGTATACAGCTCCTTTATTCGACGTCCACCTCACCACCCACATTGCCATTGAGCACAAATACTTATTATAAGTGTTTTATATTTACCCACTGGAGCCGTTGTTGTGTTGCTTATAGAACACAACTGGCCAGCAGGAGTCAAAGCACCAGGTAAACCCATCCACTCTCTCCACTACATCTCATCCCCCTCCCACCCTCCCACCCCCGTGCTCTGCCTCCATCTTTCACTGTCTCCTTGGAATCACGAGTGTGCATTTTCACAAATGGTGTAGGGACAAGTTAACTTTAATTGTTTTCAGTGTTTTCATTTTGGTCAGTCCGAGAGCACGAGTGTTTTACAAAGTATGAAAGGCAAAGACTTGAAAAACACACATTCAAAGCAAAATCAGTGCTCTGTGCAAGTATTGTAATTAATTGTAAATGTCAAGGTACAATTTATATTTGTATTCAAAAATCAAATGTGCTTGTAGAAAGTTGCAAAGTAAAATGTTCCCACCTCTGTGGAGACACAAAGTCTCTTTCAGATGAGGCTGTAAATCTCTCCAGGAAGAGGAGTCTTCTGTTCCAGGCTCATTCCTCACCCAGGGGCAGCTCTGTCCAGGGAGACGTCCTTGTCTGTCATGGAGGTTGTACTGAGAAGCTGGTACAGAGGAGGGAGAGACGGAGCAGAGAGATAGAGGGAGGGAGAGAGACAGGTACAGAGAGATAGAGGGAGGAGGGAGAGACAGGTACAGAGAGATAGAGGAAGGGAGGAGGGAGAGACGGGTACAGAGAGATGGAGGGAGGAGAGAGTCAGGTACAGAGAGATAGAGAGAGGGAGGGTAGAAAGACAGGTACAGAGAAAGAGAGGAAGGGAGGTGGTACCGACAGGTACAGAGAGACAGAAGGAGGGAAGAGGGCAAGACAGGTAGAGAGAGAGGGAGAGGAAGAGAAAGACAGGTACGGAGAGATAGAGGTGGGAAGGAGATGCAGGTACAGAGAGGTGGAGGAAGGGAGGTGTGAGGGACAGGAACAGAAGGATGGAAGAAGGGAGGAAGGGGGTCAAGTACAGAGAAATAGAGTGAGGGAGGAGCGGGAGATGGGTAATGAGAAATGGAGGGAGAAGAGAGACAGAAGGAGGGAAGAGGGCAAGCCAGGCAGAGAGAGAGAGAGGGAGGGGGAGAGAAAGACAGGTACAGAGAGGTAGAGAAAGGGAGGAGTGAGGGACAGACACAAAGGGATGGAAGAAGGGAGGAAGGAGAGAAAAGTACAGAGAGATAGAGGGAGGGGGAAGGGTGAGATGGGTATAGAGAGATAGAGGAAGGGAGGAAGGAGAGACAGGTAAAAAAAACATATAGGGAAGCAGAGGGAGAAACATATATAGAGAGATAGAGGAGGGGAGGAAGGGAGGAGGGAGAAACATGTATAGAGAGATAGAGGAAGGGAGGAAGGAGAGACAGGTAAAGAGAGATATAGGGAAGCAGAGGGAGAAACAGGTATAGAGAGATAGAGGAGGGGAGGAGGGAGAGACAGGTACAGAGAGATAGAGTTAGAAAATTAGCTCCCAAAGAGATAACTTTTTTGTAAATGTCCTTTTGGACACTACATTAAAGTCAGACATTGTTTCGGTCTACATTTATCACCACTACCCAGGTCTAAATCATCCCTGCGTCTTCACCCAGCGCCCTGACTTTCAGCATCTACCCTCCCACAGTGAGGCACACTGACAAGGCTGAACCCAAACACATGAAGGTCAGTCCAGGATTTCATGGACCACAACACACTGAAACAAGGGAGTTAAACCTGTTTACCTTGAGAGAGACACAGAGACAGAACATGTTGAAACAGAATGAAAAACCTTTTACCTGGATGGAGGCAGAGAGAGGTTTTCAGAAGAGAGACTGGAGCATTCTGGGAAGACCCGTGACCATCTTCTCGGAGACCAGCACAGCTCTGCGCCCTGGGGCTGTAGAATACGTGTCTCTCCACTGCAGGGTGGAAGAACCAGGAGAGAGGGGAGGTGGAGAGGAGGGAGGGAGAGAGGGAGAGAGCGGGGAAGACAGAGAGAGCGGGAGAGAAAACAAAGAGGAGGGGTCACGTGAGGAAGGACGGGGTGAATTTCCTTTCCAGTCCAAACTGCGGGCCCTAATTTTCTTCCAATGACACTAACCAAGCACTTCTGCAGCACTTTCCACCCTCGAGTAGAGCTGTACAGGGTGTGCTGTTTAGCTTCGATGCGCTATTGGAACTTTGGGGCATATTATCAAGCCTGTGCGCTAAAATTATCGCCGCTTTATCGGCCGTTTTCGGCCGATAAAGCGGCGATAATTTTAGCGCACAGGCTTGATAATGTGCCCCTTTATGTTTATTATCCATCACAAGATGCACAATTCTGTATTTCTGAATGTAGCTGCCTTCCTCTGCTTTTTAAATAAGAAGTGAAACATTTGTTGGTGATAATCACAGGAAAGTAAGTCGAGCTGCACCAGTGCACGTGCTCAGATATATACACATGGCCTGTATCATAGCCTAGCGCTCCTTCCTCGCGCCTAATGTACAGAAGTGGGGCCAGAGGTTTGCTGTGGACGGAGCATCTGTTGCCTCCATTGACAGACACTTTCCTCTGATGGCCCACTGGGCATGGGGCGTCAGAGGAGGGCATTAGACTGGCTGCACTATTGAGGGGGGCAGAGTAATGCCCCCTGTTTTTAGGTCTCGCCTGTCGATGCGCATGCGCATCGAGCAAGCGAGACTATAGGGGCTCATCGACTCTTTATCTAACTGCAAGGAATCGTGGCGATTCCTTGCAGTGCCCGTGACTTTTAAGGTCAATGCGCATGCGCATTAAGCTTATGCGCATGCGCATTGACCTTAAAAGTCACGGGCGCGTGCACGTCCGTGTTTGTTTACCCTTGCCTACTCTCTCTCTCCCCTCTCCGCCCCCGTTCCGCCCCCTCCCCTTCCCGCCGTGTCGCATTTCTCCTCCCCCCTCCCCTCTCTTCCCTCCGGCTTTTTTTATTTTACCCGCCGTGTCTCCGATCCTTTCGCTCTCCTCCCCCCTCCCCTCTCTTCCCTCCGGCTTCTTTTTTGTTTCCCCCAGCACACTTAATTTTTACCATCAAATAGCACATTTAGTGACAACAGATTGCACTCTCCATATACACGAGGTGCAGGAGGTAATGTGCTCTGCAGACATGCCAAATAAATTCGTCCACACCCACTCTCCCCTGCACTTACATTTCTCCACCCCCTCCCCTCTCTTCCTTCCGTCTTCCTGCCGTGTCGCACCTCTCCCCTCTCCGCCCCCTCCCCTGCCCGCCCCCTCCCCTGCCCGCCGTGTTACAATGCTGCATTCGGGCGCCCCCTCTGCTTCCTCCCCCCACCTTGCTTTGATCTCCATGTCGGAGCCGGCTCCAATGGCGAGCAGAAATATCTGTGCTTCTGATGGCCGCGATGGAGACAACAATGACGCGATTAAACCCCAAACCGCACAGGAATGTCACCCCCGGGCCTCATCTAATCCTGCCTGGCTGACGGCCATTACTTGACTGAAACAGAGTGCTGCAAACACTGAAACGTAAGAAAACAGAACACAAAGGGACCAGCACTTCTGAAGAAATCGCAGTCAAAGGTTTGGGAACCTGTTGGTTTAACAGTTGCCGTTATGCAAAAGCACCGCACAAAAGCAAATATATCCATCTGAAGCTCTTTAGGAGCCTTTGGCACACAGCTGCCCCAGCACACTTCATTTTTACCATCAAATAGCACATTTAGTGACAACAGATTGCACTCTCCATATACACGAGGTGCAGGAGGTAATGTGCTCTGCAGACATGCCAAATAAATTCGTCCACACCCACTCTCCCCTGCACTTACATTTCTCCACCCCCTCCCCTCTCTTCCTTCCGTCTTCCTGCCGTGTCGCACCTCTCCCCTCTCCGCCCCCTCCCCTGCCCGCCCCCTCCCCTGCCCGCCGTGTTACAATGCTGCATTCGGGCGCCCCCTCTGCTTCCTCCCCCCACCTTGCTTTGATCTCCATGTCGGAGCCGGCTCCAATGGCGAGCAGAAATATCTGTGCTTCTGATGGCCGCGATGGAGACAACAATGACGCGATTAAACCCCAAACCGCACAGGAATGTCACCCCCGGGCCTCATCTAATCCTGCCTGGCTGACGGCCATTACTTGACTGAAACAGAGTGCTGCAAACACTGAAACGTAAGAAAACAGAACACAAAGGGACCAGCACTTCTGAAGAAATCGCAGTCAAAGGTTTGGGAACCTGTTGGTTTAACAGTTGCCGTTCTGCAAAAGCACCGCACAAAAGCAAATATATCCATCTGAAGCTCTTTAGGAGCCTTTGGCACACAGCTGCCCCAGCACACTTCATTTTTACCATCAAATAGCACATTTAGTGACAACAGATTGCACTCTCCATATACACGAGGTGCAGGAGGTAATGTGCTCTGCAGACATGCCAAATAAATTCGTCCACACCCACTCTCCCCTGCACTTACTCTGCCTTAGGACATGGCTGCACACAAGGGGTAAAGCAGGAATAGGAAGACGGAAAAATTGTGACACCCTCACCCACCCTCACCCTCCCTCACTCACCCTCACTCACTCACCCTCACTCACTCTCACTCACCCTCACTCACTCTCACTCACTCTCACTCACCCTCACTCACCCTCACTCTCACTCACCCTCACTCTCACTCACCCTCACTCTCACTCACCCTCACTCTCACTCACCCTCACTCTCACTCACCCTCACTCACCCTCACTCACCCTCACCCTCACTCACCCTCACTCACCCTCACCCACCCTCACCCACCCTCACCCACCCTCACCCACCCTCACCCACCCTCACTCACCCTCACTCACCCTCAACCCCTCACCCTCAACCCCTCACCCTCACTCACCCTCACTCACCCTCAACCCCTCACCCTCACTCACCCTCAACCCCTCACCCTCACTCACCCTCAACCCCTCACCCTCAATCCCTCACCCACACTCACCCTCACTCACCCTCACCCTCACTCACCCTCACTCACCCTCACTCACCCTCACCCTCACTCCCTCACCCTCACTCACCCTCAACCCCTCACCCACCCTCAACCCCTCACCCTCACTCACCCTCAACACCTCACTCACCCTCACTCACCCTCACCCTCAACCCCTCAGCCTCACCCTCACTCACCCTCAACCCCTCACCCTCACTCACCCTCAACCTCATGCTAAAGATTTACAAAAAAACCCATAAACAATTCTAAAAGCACTAACTCTAATGCTGCGAGACCTATTGCATTTCTAATGCTTGTTTCCCCAACCTGGCAGTGAGGAACAGAAGAAAACAATAATGTCCCCCACACTCTGCCAGAAAACTCCCACGGTGTGGGGATCCTTGGTTTTTGGGTTTTCAAAAACAAACTCCCACTTTAGGAGTTTGTTTTTGAAAATACAAATTAATGTTAACGTTTGTGGACGGCAGTCCAATCTAACAGCAGCCGTCCACCACCCTTGCGACCTCGAATGGAAGGCTGTGATGCTGGACCGCTGGCCGGGGGTCATCTCTGAATGTGACAGACAGGAGGCTATCAGGATGGCTCCTCTATTCTGTTGGATAAAATCCTGTCCTTTGAACGTTAAATTAGAAGATGGTTTGCTCTTCTCCCTTAGGGGGGAGGGAAAGCCTCCAAAACTGCTGGGGTGAAGGGGCTTCCAAAGGGAGACACATCCTTTCAAAGAAAATAAAGAGAGATCAATTGTTCTCATGCCAGGTGATATTTCCATCCAGAATTGTATGCTCTGTCCAATTACACTTGATGAAACCCCTTTCCATGGCTGTAATTCAAAATTGACAGAACATTTCCAGGAGGACTGTTGGAAAGTGTGAATCTGCCCCAATGAAGGGTGTAGAGCTGAGACACTGTGCAACCGTCTTTCTTGAAGATCATAAGAATCTGATAAACAGCCAGAATCAATGACAATCTAGATCCGTATTACAAACAGCGCGCACGGAGTCTGTGTGCGTCCTATCCGCAGGGCGGGCCTTTCTGGATAACGCTGGATTCACTGTGCAGGGGATGCCTGGTGGTCCCTAGGATTCCCATTCCCCCTTCCAAGGGGCACTCTTGTGGGCTCAGTGACTGTGCTCCGCCTCTTTGCACCAAGTTTGTAATACTGCACAGGCTCAGGGGAACAGGGACATTTTAATTAACATTTCACGCAACGCAGCGCAGCGCAGCGTGGCAAGTGAGGTTGCTGCTCTGCATTGCATGAAGGGCAGAGTGCAGAATGGTGCTATATTTTCAAAGCTGTGGCGCAGTTCTCCAGTCCTAGGGTATCGTTCATAGATTCACATGCTTGAATCATTCCTATTCGTCAAATTGGGAGTACCACGGTACATAAAAAGCATTAAAGTTAATAGAGAAAAAACATTGACTTTAATATCTCGTCCTAGTCATTAGGAGTGGTCCAACCTCCAGCCAGTCAGACGACAGCACCCCTGGGACCCTCTCCACAGAGGCTCCAGGCTCTCAGATTTTCTACCACAAGTCGTGTGAAGTGAGTCTCCCTGAGCTCTGCTCAGTACGTTCTCTTTGGCCTACTACACTTTTTCTCATCTTCAGATCAGCATGTCTTCTTCAGAGACCTCTTTTCAGGCATTTTGACTCTTGTGGGAAACTCAGACTTCATTCGGATGATCCCCAAAAGAAGTGTATCTACTGCCTTCACCCTGATCATCAGGTGAGAGACTGTAAAATTTGCAGAACTTTCTCTCAACAGAATCTGAGAAATAGAGAAGGACGTCGTCTTCTGTGGCTACAGAAGTTGAAAACGAAAGACAATCCTCTGTCTGTTGAGGACAGTGATACCTCCCTCAAAACTACTGCTTTTAAAAAGAGGGCAAGTGAGGCAGAGTTGGTGTCCCCTAAAGGTGTTACGGTGCTGAAGAAACATCACCACACTTTAAAATCTTATGAACAGCCTTCTTTTTCCTCTTCTTCTAAAAAGGAGTCAGCTTCTCACAAGGGTCAATCTGTGCCCTTTACTCCTTCTACAGCCTCTAAAATAAAAACCAACATCTAGAGATGGTTCCGTCTCCTCAAAAAGAAGCTCCGTCAACGAAGATCAGGAGCATCATACCACTGATAAAGAGAGAGAGATGGGCACACTGGACGAGGTATCACTACCTAACGAGTGGGACGACTACCAAATACAAACACCCTCTCCTTCCACCCTACCGCTGCTAGATTCGCCACCCAAAGATATAGGGGGTTTTCATACCCTTATGGAGAGAGAGCGGCAAAAAGGTTTCAGCTTCCCATGGTAACCAAACAAGCTGATTGTTTTCTTTACGATTCTAAGGAACAGACCAAAAGACAGATTCACTCAATCCCCATAGGTGATTTTATATGGGCGGAAGGCCTAAATGTAATGAGAACACCAGCCTCAATTCCAGCAGTCTTACCTAAATTGGAGAAAAAGTATAAGGCGCCGGACAACTTGTTTGCCTGCTTTATAGGACAACCTAAGCCGGATTCGGTAGTTTCACAAGCTGCTCAATGTCATACCAGAAATCCTGCTTCTACCCAGTCTGCTCATCCTGATAGAGACGGAAGACATCTTGACTCTATTGGTAAAAAACTCTCCACCATGCCAGCAACCACTGTTAGAGCGGCCAACTCTCTTGCTATTCTGAGCAGGTACGACCGCCAAATGTAGTCAGACATTTTGCCTTTTATTGAAAGGTTGCGGAGAACTCGAAGGCTGAGGCAAAGAGAATTATTCAGGCGGGAGAAAGGACATCTGCTGAGATTATTGACTGCGCTGTGGAGGTTTCCGTCAATTGGCTGGGGTGGGGATCCTGAGATGACGGGGTTGGTTAAGAGCTACTTCTTTCCCACAAGAAGTTCTGACAAAAATAATCGGTATGCCTTAGGATGTTGAATTCTTATTTGGTCACCACATTGACGAGCGATACAAGCTGTTAAAAAGGATACAGATACTGCAAATGCTCTAGGCACAATGCAGTTCAAGTGAGAGCCTTTTCGTGGAGCCAGAGGACATGGCTCGTCCTCCTTTCGGGGAGGTTATAATCAATAAACACAGTACCAACCGTATCTAGGTCAATCTCGATATTCATCATCATCACAACAACAGCAGTCCTACAAGCAACCTCCTGCAGGTTCCTACAAGCACTATAGAGGTATGACTGCCTTTAGAGGCAGAGAGAACACTAAGAAACAGTGATAGCTTTGCAATCTCCTGAGGCACAGCCGGGAGCAGCAGTAAGATCGAGCATTTTTCATTGTTTAAAACTGTAAAATTCACTCTGTTTTTAACCCACTCACCCTGCCTGACACACGATTACTGTGTGCAGGAACTCTCTCTTGCTGGGAAACGAGCGCTGCTTAGGGCGAAATCGCCGTTTTTCCCGCCAGCTGTACTCCCCTTGCCCTGATTGGACACGCCCACTCGAGGCCACGCCCCCTTTACAAAGGTATAAAAACGTGCTGAACCGATAGCGCGCAGATAGCTTTGCAATCTCCTGAGGCACAGCCGGGAGCAGCAGTAAGATCGAGCATTTTTCATTGTTTAAAACTTCTGATAATACTCCCTCTGAGGCGGAAAGCCGGAGGTTAGCATGCTGCATCAAAAAAATTGTATTTTAACTCTGTCACCACTATTTTTCACTTACTGTTGTTTTTAATTTCGGTAACTGACCACGAAGCTCCCCTGAGCAGAAGCGCTGCAGTCAAGCGCTCAGCCTGCCCTCCTAGACCCTCCAAAACACAGCGAGCCCACGCTGCCTGAGAGGAAAACGCCCACACCGCCAGCGCGGTCGAAGGCGAAGCCACGCCCACTGCGAGGCCACGCCCACCGGACTACTTAAACGCTCCCGAGAGCGCAACACCCACTTCTGATTATACTCCCTCTGAGGCGGAAAGCCGGAGGTTAGCACGCTGCATCAAAAAATTGTATTTTAACTCTGTCACCACTATTTTTCACTTACTGTTGTTTTTAATTTCGGTAACTGACCACGAAGCTCCCCTGAGCAGAAGCGCTGCAGTCAAGCGCTCACCCTGCCCTCCTAGACCCTCCAAAACACAGCGAGCCCACGCTGCCTGAGAGGAAAACGCCCACACCGCCAGCGCGGTCGAAGGCGTAGCCACGCCCACTGCGAGGCCACGCCCACCGGACTACTTAAACGCTCCCGAGAGCGCAACACCCACTTCTGATTATACTCCCTCTGAGGCGGAAAGCCGGAGGTTAGCACGCTGCATCAAAAAATTGTATTTTAACTCTGTCACCACTATTTTTCACTTACTGTTGTTTTTAATTTCGGTAACTGACCACGAAGCTCCCCTGAGCAGAAGCGCTGCAGTCAAGCGCTCAGCCTGCCCTCCTAGACCCTCCAAAACACAGCGAGCCCACGCTGCCTGAGAGGAAAACGCCCACACCGCCAGCGCGGTCGAAGGCGAAGCCACGCCCACTGCGAGGCCACGCCCACCGGACTACTTAAACGCTCCCGAGAGCGCAACACCCACTTCTGATTATACTCCCTCTGAGGCGGAAAGCCGGAGGTTAGCACGCTGCATCAAAAAATTGTATTTTAACTCTGTCACCACTATTTTTCACTTACTGTTGTTTTTAATTTCGGTAACTGACCACGAAGCTCCCCTGAGCAGAAGCGCTGCAGTCAAGCGCTCACCCTGCCCTCCTAGACCCTCCAAAACACAGCGAGCCCACGCTGCCTGAGAGGAAAACGCCCACACCGCCAGCGCGGTCGAAGGCGTAGCCACGCCCACTGCGAGGCCACGCCCACCGGACTACTTAAACGCTCCCGAGAGCGCAACACCCACTTCTGATTATACTCCCTCTGAGGCGGAAAGCCGGAGGTTAGCACGCTGCATCAAAAAATTGTATTTTAACTCTGTCACCACTATTTTTCACTTACTGTTGTTTTTAATTTCGGTAACTGACCACGAAGCTCCCCTGAGCAGAAGCGCTGCAGTCAAGCGCTCAGCCTGCCCTCCTAGACCCTCCAAAACACAGCGAGCCCACGCTGCCTGAGAGGAAAACGCCCACACCGCCAGCGCGGTCGAAGGCGAAGCCACGCCCACTGCGAGGCCACGCCCTTAACATCTACTACAAATGTGTCGGCCATTCCAGCGCAGCGGACGAGCGCAGCGGGAGCGCCGTTTGCGCGCCGAAGGCGCGCCTAAGGCAAGCCCGTCTGCGCCCGTCCGCGCACGACCGGGCCTAGGGCCAGACTATATGCCTGTCCCAGCCGCCTCTAAGGTAAGCTATTCCCGCAGAGAGCTCCTCAGCCTTAGACCCACTAAAAACAGCTCATGCCTGGCACTACACGACCCCACTGTCCCTTTTCGCCGCTGTGACAAATGCAAACCAGGCAATCTCTCCCTTCCAAAACCCCCCGTCCCTCCCCCTGTCCTTAAAATCTCGACCCTTAACTGCAGATCACTTCCCAAACATGCCCTGCTTATCAACCATCTTATTGTCGACCTTAAACTGGACATACTTTTCCTCACAGAAACCTGGATTACGGAGCATTCCAACGCTGACGTCGTCCTAGCTCTCCCCCCGGGCTTCCTCATCATGTCTCAACCCCGTCCCCTAGGTAGAGGAGGTGGATTAGCCATTATCCACAGGGACCACTTTATCTGTCGATCCAAAGACTGCGCGATCCAAGACTCAGAGAGCTGCCTCTTCACGATTCAGCTGTCTTCGACGAACTCCCTGTCAGGCCTTCTGGTGTATCGGCCGCCCGGCCACTCTGGCCCCTTCACAGCCGCCCTCCTGGAAACCGTTTCCTCCGCGGCACACCTGACACCTAACTTCCTTATAACAGGCGACCTAAACATCCATCTCGAGGATCCCCTTGACACTGGGGCAACCGACTTTATTGACGACCTAGCGGCCTTGGGTCTGCTTCTCGCCAACTCTGAACCAACTCACACGAAAGGGCACCTTCTCGACCCGGTGTTTTCCAACATCCCTTCCCTCCTTTTCATTAACTCTCAACCCCTCCCGTGGACGGACCACTTTCTAGTCACGACCCATCTCCCTGGAGCTTTCAAAAAGCCTCAAAAACCCCCCACCTTCACCAGAGACAGAGCGTGGGCCAGACTCTCGGTGGAGGATTGGTCCACAGCCCTGGACGCTTCGACCCCCAGTCTTTCTGAGGACCCCTCCACCGCCGACTCCCAAGTCAGAGACTGGATATCCTCCACTCTCGATAATCTTATCCCCATAAAAAATCGGGAGATCAAAAACAGGATAAAAGGCCAGGCCCCCTGGTATACTCCTGACCTCAGGGATCTACGCAAAGAGTGCAAAAAGGCCGAGAGGCAGTGGAGAAAGGACTGGCTCCACAGTAACAAAGACCTCTACAATAGTGCAGTTAGACGCTACAAATCAGCTCTCAAACTTGCTAAGGCAGGATTCTATGACAACAGAATACAAAACGCCACCAATTCCACAAAAGAAGCGTACCTGATTGTCAAAGAACTCCTCAACATTCCATCAGCACCCACCGTTTCCCATGCCCCCCCAGACAGAAGTAATGACTTTGCCTCCTTCTTCGACTCTAAAATCTCGCGAATATTGGACTCTCTCCCCAGCATCACCCCCCACATCTCCACTGATACTGAGGTCTGTATCAACAGCCCACGGCTGTCCTCCTTTAGAGCAACCTCCCTCATTGAGGTCTCCGCCACGTTAGCCAAAATGAAAAGCGGCTCTCCTCTTGACCCAGCCCCGGCCAGACTATTAAAAGCTGCCGCCCCCAGCATAGCCTCCACCATCAGGGATCTCATTAACATCTCCTTGCGCCAAGGCACAGTGCCGCCCAACTTGAAAAATGCGGTTGTCAAAGCCCTGCTAAAGAAACCCCATCTGAATCCTGACAATATGTCTAACTATAGACCCATATCACTCCTTCCCTGCATCAGCAAGATGGCGGAGAAACTAGTTAATTCCCAACTCTCCCAATTCCTTGAGACCAACAAAATCCTGCGCCCATCTCAAACTGGCTTTAGGCCCGGCCAGGGCACGGACACAGCCCTCCTCTCCGTCATTGAGGAATCAAGGCGCATTCTGGATTCAGGAGGATCAGTGGCAGTGATCCTCCTGGACCTCAGTGCCGCCTTTGACACGGTGGATCACCGTGTCCTTCTACATCGCCTGGCCAGGGCAGGAATTGTGGGCTCAGCACACGCCTGGATTAACTCCTTCCTATCAGGCCGTTCATTTCAGGTGTGGGACGGCAACTCTCGCTCAGACCCTTTTCCACTCACATGTGGAGTCCCGCAGGGGTCCTCGCTTAGTCCCACCCTGTTTAATGTTTACATGGCCCCCCTGGAAGACGTTGTGACCCCCTATGGGATCAAAATTGTCAACTACGCTGACGACACCCAACTTGTCGTCTCCCTCTCCCAGCTGGACAAACACCCAGACAGCCTGCGGAACTGCCTCCAAGACATCTACTCCTGGATGTGCGAATCTTCCCTAAAATTGAACGGTTCTAAAACCGAAATTATGCTCCTGGGCAACAAATGGTCATCAATCCCCGCTTCGGTGTGGCCGGACACCTTTGGTGAGATACCCACTCCAAAGTCAGAAGTCAAAACGCTAGGCGTTTGGCTGGAACCAAGCCTCACCATGAAGACCCAGGCAACCAAGACCGCTGGATCATGCTTTGGCCTCCTGCGGTCAACCCGAAAAATTCTCCCTCTCCTTCCTCCAATATCCAGGAAACTGCTGGTTCAAGGGCTCATCCTAGCCAGACTCGACTATAGCAACGCCGTCTACCTCGGTGCACCGGAGTTTACCTTAGCCAAACTCCAACGGGCACAAAACGCCGCGGCAAGGATTATAATGGACCTCCCCCCCAGAGCCTCTGCCAAATCAGCCCTCAAGGCCCTGCACTGGCTCCCTGTCCGCCAACGAGTTGAGTTTAAGGCAATGTGCACCAGTCACAAACTCATTAATGGTGCCGGCCCTGCCGCCCTGAAAGACCTTGTCGCCCCCTACAAAGCCCCTAGGGCACTGCGCTCGGACGACGAGCATTTGGCCATCGTCCCTAAATTTAAGAAGGCTCGGACCGGTGGCCGTCGCTTTTCGGTCAAAGCCTCCTCAGGCTGGAACGCACTGCCTCGCCACTTGCGTCTGGAACCCTGCCACGCCCTCTTCCGGAAAAAACTAAAAACTTTCTTATTCCCCAAATAATCCTCCGGTCCCCCCTCCTCTTGGGATATCACAGCTCTATAGCGCGGGGATGCCTCCGGGTCACCAGGCGCTTTATAAATTTATAAATAAATAAATAAATAAATAACAAACGCTTAGTGCCAGCCACAGTTCCCACCTATCCTAGCAAATTTGGTGGAAGAATTCCCTTATTCCTCCCCGAATGGTCAACAATAACAACAGAAAGATGGGTTTTAGATATACTGACCCCAAGGTCCTCATCCCTCTCATCTAAACAAACTGTTGTCTCAGATAAAGATAATGTTGCACAAAAGAGCTATCAAAGTGATACTGGGTGTACTGCGGGGAACAGGATTTATTCAAGGTTTTTCCTCATAAGAAAGAAATCAGGAGAATGGCGTCCCATCTTGGACCTTCGTTGCCTCAACAAATTCCTGAGAAAGCAAACCTTTCATATGTTATCTTTTCAGGAGGTCCTTCAATTAGTAAATCAAGAAGATTACATGACTATCTTACAACTTCAGGACGCTTATTTTCATATCCCCATTTTCCCTGAGCACAGGAAATTATTATGCTTCGGAGTGGCTGGCATGGATTATAAATTCCGAATTTTACCATTCGGTCTTCGTTCAGCGCCCTCAGTGCTCATCAAGATCCTGGCATCTGTGGCGGCTCACCTACGACAGGTAGGGATTTTAATCTACCCTTATCTGGACGATTGTCTCATAAAAGCAAAATCCTTGGTGGTGGCAAACAATCATACTCAGAGATGACTCTCTCTCTTCCAGTCCTTGGGTCTCTCCATTAACCTTCCAAAGTCTCGGCAAAATTCCCTCAAGAGTCAGAACTTTTTTAGGAGCAACCTTGGACACTCACCAGGCGAAGGCCTTCACCTTGCAGTGTTGTATAGCGTTTTAGATTCTGAATGAATTTTCCCAATTCATGCCCTTATATTGCCCTTATATCGGTACAATTTGTGTTGCCCTTATATAGGCACAGAAATCAAGCCCTTATTTAGGCATAGCCCATGCTACCCAAATACAGGCATAGCTACTTCCATCCGTTCACCAAACGTCACAACGATTTCTTGGAAAACCAGACTCTTAAGCAGAAGGGACTTCCCCTTGCCTGGATATTGATTTCTCCAAGAACTCATTTATTATGCAAGAACATCTATTCCTTAGGGGTTTATTCATGTCGTTCATATGCCCGACTTTACGTCAAAGGTGGTATTCCTAAACACCTTCAAGGTATAAATATACCTTCACTTGCTATGGCAAAGCATGGTGTGGTTCAGTGCAGTTCGACTACCTACTTGCCTGACGCAGCTCGCTACAGCAACTGCCAAAGGAAGCCGACTCTCCAGCTGACGCACTGATCGGAAGCTGTCCTCCTCTGCTGAGATTCCAGCTCCAGTGTTTCTGACTCCCCTTGCGGGGTGTTGGGAAATCGAGTCAGAGACAGAGATACCAAACCTCCTTCATTCTAAGGTATGGAGCTGATTAGACCCTAGAGAAACCTTTGGCAAATTCTTGGCAAAACTAAACCTATGCTAAAGACCATACTTACTTCTTCCCTCGTACTAGACTTAGGTTAGGAACATTGGGGTAGGCGTACTTTAGAAGCACCAGTTGAGTATTTTAGCCTGTGTTATTTATGTATATATTTTTATATGACTTAGAAACCATAAAATGCTATTACAGTATTATTTAATATTACTGTTCACGCTGTACGCATTATACTTTGCATTCTGTCTAACGATTGTAGCAGTTCACCTCTCTTGCATGAGAAAGAAGACTGTTCAATAAACCCCTTTCATTGAAACGCCCGTCTCTCTATTTTCTCTGCAACTCTGTAGAAACTAAGCATGCACGAGTGACTGAGTAAAATAGTTATCTATTGTTTCCACCCCTCTGAAGATATTTGTTCCAGTTCTAGGGAAACAAAGTTGTCATGGTTATGTGGTTGTCAGAAACTAATCCCTTCTTGTATATTCGAGAAAGCTTCTAGTGACCTCTGAGCTAGCTGGCACTCACTATCAAGTTTAGTATATTCGATAGAGACATACTGACCTCAGAACTATGTTATATCTATATGATATATTATTCCAATGCGCAGAGCCTATTGGGAATATAGGGACTACACTACAGCAGGAAAGGCAAGAGTAGATTCTCAAATTAGCAGGTCTATTCCTCGTAGAAAAGGTCTACTTCAGTTCGAAAGTACAATTCGCTTCTAGGGATGTTTCCCTCTTGCATTCTCCTCAGTCCCAACGTCCGCTTGCGGATAAGGCCGTGGCAAGAAAATCTAGACAGTCAGTGTCTGCAAATCTCAGGGTCCTTCGAGGATATTATAAAGATAACACGTCAGATAAAGGAGGTGCTTCAATGGTGGACCAAACATAGCCGCAGGCCAGGAAGGAATCCCTTCCTGCACACAAACTTTTGTTTGGGGCTATTTCCTCTTTGTACTGTAGAATGCAGCACACCTGCAAAGAGGAAATAACGAGAATCAATGATAATATTTCTACTTGTTACACCAGCCTCAGGTAGCTGCACCATTCTGCTGCAAACTCATGTTTAGAAGTCTTTGTAAATATGGATTTGGATCAGACTACATGTGAGGATGCACTGGAAAGCCCAAGCACGACCCATGTAAAGTCTACTTGATGCAAGGTAACACAAGGCAGTGCTATATGCAGCTTGTTGTTACTTTCTTTTTTACAAAGTCACACAAATTGGGATTTGCGTGGATGTCTAAATCCCAAAATAGATTTTGCGTCGGGCTGCTCCCAAAAAATGACACAACCCCACTGCATAATCTTAGTATATCTGGGTCAAAGTGTTTCCTCACGTGCTTTGGGACACGCCTACATGCAAATGAGGGACAGCTCCTATTGGATTGCTGGGGCAAAATGTGCACTGGCACGATCCGTGATCTACAAGTTGCCAGGCAAGCATCATTGTAACCTTCTGTAATACCAAAGTGCCCCACGTGTGCAAGATGTGAGCGCAAACACCTACTGTGCCCATGGGGCTCTAACTACAAGACAGCGTCTGATGAACATCTAAATGGTGGAAATAAATGGGTTCTCATGGCTGCTTTGAGAAACAACTAATCATTGGCAGGACAGGTTCAGGCTTCCAAGGCTTGGATTAGTCCACGATGAACTGATAGGCTGCACATGGAGGTGTCAGATGTGGTTGGTTGTCTGTGCAAGTCTCATTTCCAAAAACATCGGGCTACAAGACAGGAAGGATGTATCTCTTTTTAGGTGCTGGAAGTTCCAATGCTGTCCTATCATTAAGACACTGTTCTATTTACTGATCGCCCTTGAGCGCTCATTTGTTTTACTTCCTATTGTTGGATTGATGGCTCCTTTGTTCAAGAGGTCTCCACAGAGGCTTTCTTACAAATCCAGTGAAAAGCATTCAGTGGGAAAACTCGCTCTAGGTCAAAGGTCTCGACAATGAAAACTGCTGCTTTGAATGACTTTTCAGTACTTACAACTTTATCTTCTCTCTCCTTTTCTAACATTCTTCTTTGGGGACACAACTTTAGCTCCACACACCTGTAACTGGTTGACAAAACTTCACGTCACGAGCTCACACTACAGACTACACATTTTGGAAAAAGCACAACACACACTAGACAACATATCCAGCAGTGTGAGCCAGACGCTGGTTGGGGAGTCATGCTTCAATTTTTAACTGAATGTAAGCGTTTGCGCGGTTGATTTAAAAATCGTCTAACTTCTAGTGTCTTGTATTATTTTGTGTTCTGGTGCTAACTTGTATTTTAAAATACCCTCTCCCCCTCTGCACTTACCTGATCGGTCCCTGGTCCGTCACGGTGATTTCGTGCCGCTTGAACGGAGGGACGCGACTCCTCCCCCCTGCTGCCTACAAAGCCGCCAGTCAGAACGCCGCGCTGGTGTGAGCAGTGTGAGCCAGACGCTGGTTGGCGAGTCATGCTTCAATTTTTAACTGAATTTGAGCGTTAGCACGGTTGATTTAAAAACCGTCTAACTTTTAGTGTCTTGTATTATTTTGTGTTCTGGTGCTAACTTGTATTTTAAAATACCCTCTCCCCCTCTGCACTTACCTGATCGGTCCCTGGTCCGTCACGGCGATTTCGTGCCGCTTGAACGGAGAGACGCAACTCCTCCCCCCTGCTGCGTCACTTCCTGGGTCCCTATATGGGAGAGATGGTTACTCGGCCGCGCAGCGGACGAGCGCAGCGGGCGCGCCGACGGCACGCTGAAGGTGCGCTTAAGGTAAGCCCGTCTGCGCCCGTCCGCGGCCGGCCGGGGCAAGGGGCACTTCACTCTGCCCTTTCTGCCAGGTATTCGACCCTCGAAATGACCCACTTGCATGCCCATTGGCCCCTTAGCATTACCACTCAGTCCACACTTAACTCACTGGGGCTGCTTTGTTTGAGACGGGCTTTTCCTGAGGTCGCTTCTCCTAAGGCCATGGAACCCTCTTTATGCACCTCGTCGTGTCCGGATCCCTCCCCCTCATTCACTAAAAAGACTGTTAATTCTGAGTTTACTGTATGTTATTTAAACACTCGCTCCCTGCCCAAGCATCAGCTGGAAATATTTCAACTTTTGGATTCTGACAAACCCGACTTGTTATTTATCACCGAGACATGGCTCAATGAGGAATCCTTCCCGGATATCCTTGCCGCGACCCCGCCAGGCTACTACATTCTCCAGGCTAACAGGGTCTCAGGCAAACCGGGTGGTGGGGAGGCAGCTATCATCAAGCACCCCACCCGTTTCTCGTCACTGGCTGTGGACGATATTCCTTCGGTCGATTGTCTTGTCCTCAAACTTGAATCTCCAGCTTTACCTCTTATTTCTGTTCTGGTTTACCGGCCCCCTCAGCATATGCCCAACTTTCCATCTAGGTTCGGTGACATGCTCTCTCAATTGGTTATCAACAACTCCAAAGTTTTAATTCTGGGGGATTTTAACTATTGGCCTACCGATGATAAAGAGAGTGCGTGTTCCTTGGCCTTTTCTGATCTTTTGACGGGCATCAATTGTTCCCAACAATTTAAATTGGCTACCCATGTAAAAGGCCACATATTGGACCAGGTATGGACTGTCAACCTAGATATCTCCAATCCCTGTATTCTCCCTTGCCTTTGGTCGGACCATTTTATTATCACTTTTTCTTTTACCATTGGGTCGAACATCACTCGGACACTTGAGGGTAATCTCTCAGCCAGGAACTGGAACAGAGCCGATCTTAGCGGATTTGTATCCTTACTTAGAGCCTCTCACCCCCTGACTGCGACTCTTTAGACGCCCAGGCCTCTGGCCTAAATTGTTGGCTTGAATCAGCCTGCGACACCGTATCCCCTTTCAAACAGGTCAGACTCAAACGCCCTCACAACGCACAAAGATGGTTTTCTGAGGAACTGAAGCTTAGACTTAGACAGGCTGAGCGGTGTTGGCGCCGAGATTATGCCGCTGATAAAAAGTCGGCATTCACGACCCAGCTCAAAGAGTATAAACTAGCCATCCTGCAAGCAAAAACTGTCTATTTCTCAAAGAAGATTGTTGATTCAGCTTCTAAAGCCAAAGACATCTTCTCTATTGTTGAGGAGTTATCACATCCAGATACGGTCACCATTAGACCCCTCCCTTCCCAGGAGCTCTGTGACTCCCTCAATCAGGTTTTCATTGAAAAAATTAGAAAAATTAAAAATAGCTTTTGCCTCCCTGCCACCCCTGGCCCTCTCACTCCTGCTGTCACTCTTGGTATCCCCAATCCCCAATTGATTACTCAGATTCCCCCGATCACAGAAGATGAGTTTTTGACTCTTCTGAATAAAGTGGCTTCTGGCTCCCCCACCGACTGCTGTCCCCCTCATGTTTTGCGCGAGGCTTTCTCTGCCTGCCCTTCCCCCCCTTTGACACTCCTGAATAATTCCCTTAAACTGGGCTTGGTTCCCAGCTCTTTCAAAGTTGCCGAGGTGGTACCTATCCTCAAAAAACCCAACGCAGATCCTTCAGTTATGAGTAACTTTCGCCCTATTTCTTTACTCCCTTATCTTAGTAAAGTCCTTGAGTCCCATGTCACCAACTCCCTGAGCCTCTTTATCGAGCGCTCGCAGTTCCTCGATACCCAACAGGTGGGCTTTAGACCCGCCCACTCCACTGAGTCGATCATCCTCTCAGTGATGGAGGAGCTGCGGAGGGGAGCCGACTCTAACATCAGTCAGGCCTTGGTACTCCTGGATTTGTCGGCCGCCTTTGACTCGGTCGAACATAAGATCCTGATCGATCGTGTCAGGGAGGCCGGCATTCAGGGATCAGCCCTTAACTGGGTCCTTTCCTTTTTGAGCAACCGTTACCAGGCTGTCCGTCTCTCCCAGTTCTCCGCGGAGAAAGTTGGAATGACATGTGGTGTCCCACAGGGCTCTTCTCTTTCTCCTATCCTTTTTAATTTATACCTGACCCCTCTTATCCAGTCCTTACGAAACAGCAAGGTCACCGCATTCAATTATGCGGATGACATCCAGCTGATTTTTGATATTAACTCTTCAGAACAATCTGTTTATAATTTTCAGTCTACCTTATGTCACATCAGTGACTGGATGGGGGCAAACCACCTCAAACTTAACCCCGATAAGACCGAGCTGGTTCTTATCGGGGGTGCCTCTAACCCCTGGAGGCCTCACTTTTGGCCAACAAGTTTGGGCTTTCCCCCCCTCCCCACAAACTCAGCAAAAAGTCTTGGGGTGATCATCAGTAACGATCTTTCGATGAAGCCCCAGATCAATGCTGTAGTTTCTTCTAGTTTTTTTCATTTACGTAAAATCCGTAAAATTGTCCGTTTTCTCACTACTTATGCCCTCACCCTGACCCTTTTGGCGTTGGTCATCTCTAAAATTGATTATGCCAACTCTCTTTATGTTGGCATTCCCACCTATCAATTGAACCGCCTTCAGCTGGTTCAGAATCAGGCTGCACGGCTAATTTTTTATCAGCCCAGGCACCAGCATGTGCGCCCCCTGCTGAAGACCCTTCACTGGCTCCTGGTAGCAGAACGCTGCTACTTTAAACTAGGCTGTATCATCTTCAAAGCCCTAGCTGGCCTTGGCCCTCTTTTTATTTCTTCTCTTGTTCACCACTATGTTCCCTCCCATAATCTTCGTTCTTCCCATCTTGCCCTACTTAATATCCCTGTTTTTAAGCGCAAGAAACATGGTGGGCTCAGTATCTCCTTCTTGGCCCCATCCTTCTGGAATGCACTCCCTTTAGAATTTAGGCTTACTGCTTCTTACCCCCATTTTAGGTCCCTTCTCAAAACCCATCTGTTTCATAAAGCACACAACTAAGCCCCCCTCCGATCTGCCCTCACATGTTCACAGCGCCAAGAAACCGTCAGGTGGTAGTCGCGCTTTACAAATACCTTTACATAACATAACATAACATCCTCAGAAAGGGGCTTTCTAGGCATTTACTTGTTTGCCATACATAATCGACCACACCTAACCAGCCACAGCTTCCATAGCCATCTGACCTGCCTAGCTAATATTACTTCAATACTTTACCTACCTACCTCCCTATCTACCAAACCTACTTCCAAATCTAACCTACTTACCTACTATATGTAGCATAGCTAGCCTACAATATTTACCTTAAAAACATACCATGCATATCTTATCTACTGTATCTACCATACGTACTCTTCCATACCTACCCTACAGTTCATACATAATCTCACATACCTAACCTAGTTTACCAGCTCTACCTGCCGGACACACAGACCGTCTCCAGATACAAACCTACAATACCCTCCCACCTACCATACCATACCTAACCTACAATACTTAACCTCTCTTATCTACCATAACTAACCTACCATTACCTACTCTAGGAACCTAACCCATCATATCTCCCATGCTTACCATACATACTTACCATACATATCTAACCTAACCTAGCCAATCTACTACACCTCACCTGCCTGTGCGCCAAACCTACCAGACCTAACCGCCACCTCTATATTGTGTGTAACCTACACCTGCACTACAGGGGTATCCTTGTGTTTTTATGATGAGTTTGACAACATTGAAGAAGAAGTAACAAAAAGTGTCTCTTAAATGATAAATGTTCTTTTGCAATGGCTGCCCTGAAATATTAAACTAACACAGCTCTCAAACACCTGTGACTTTCTACTATACAACTGTATCCCACCTTCCAATTACAAGCTTTGCACTATTAAGAACCACTATAAAACAAAGTTATCAATCTCTACTTTTAATTAAATATCAAAACAGGCCTTTTGGCATAGCTAATGTTCATTTTAACTGTGTTTTTAGGTCCATGTGAAGACCTTCACCCCTCCTGTTTCTCTCTCTTCTCCAGTTGTGGGTCTGGCTTATGGAAACTCTAGTTTTCTAGCAGAATGTAAACCAGCAATCCACAGAAGGAGGTCAGTAGGTCAGCTGCCCTCAGCCATTACTTGCTGAGTCTTTCATTGACAGGCTCCTCAGCCCTCATTACAGCCATTGTTTTGTGTATCTTTATCTCATGGTGTATGGCGTATCGCCTGTGTGGTGGCATATGTTCGGTTTTCCTTTATTTCTGCTTCTATACTTGTGCTATTTCATATGACCACTAGGGCCTGGTTAACAGAGCAAAGTTCTGCTCCATGCAAGATGAAAAGGTGGCTGGGGTTTGAAACTAGGAGGAGGGGCTAGTGAGACCCAAAGCAGTGCAGATGTTAGCAACAACGGAGGTGTAGTGTAAAGTGCAGGCAGGAGCTGCTATCCCAAGAGATTATTAACACAGGTGTGGGCGACTGAGCTCTCGCAAGAGAGTACTAGCTCAATCGCCACAGCCTGTGTGACTACTCTCTTGAGATATCTCATTCTCCCCAGCCTGTGTGAGTTCTCTCTTGGAATATCTCATTCACCCCAGCCTTTGTGAGTACTCTCTTGGGATAGCAGAGTCGCCTCAGTCTGTGTTAGTACTCTCCTGGGATATCTCATTCACCCCAGCCTGTGTGAGTACTCTCTTGGGATAGCAGAGTCGCCTCAGTCTGTGTTAGTACTCTCTTGGGATATCTCATTTACCTCAGCCTGTTTGAGTACTCCCTTAGGATATCTCATTCACCCCAGCCTGTGTGAGTACTCTCCTGGGATATCTCATTCACCCCAGCCTGTGTTAGTACTCTCTTGGTATATCTCATTCACCCCAGCCTGTGTGAGTACTCTCTTGGGATATCAAATTCACCCCAGCCTGTGTGAGTACTCTCCTGGCAAATCTCATTCACCCCATGCTGTATGAGTATTGTCTTGGGATATCTCATTCACCCCAGCCTGTGTGAGTACTGTCCTGGGTTGTCTCACTCACCCCAGCTTGTATGAGTACGCTTTTGAGACATCTCATTCACCCTAACCTGTGTTAGTACTCTCCTGGGATGTCTTATTCACCCCAGCCTGTGTGAGTACGCTTTTGAGACATCTCATTCACCCCAGCCTCTGTGAGTACTCTCTTGGGATATCTCATTCACCCCAGCCTCTGTGAGTACTCTCTTGGGATATATTATTCACCCCATCCTGTGTGAGTACTCTCCTGGGATATCTCATTCACCCCAGCCTGTGTGAGTACTCTCTTGGGATATCTCATTCACCCCAGCCTGTGTTAGTTCTCGCTTGGGATATCGCATTCACCCCAGCCTGTGTTAGTTCTTGCTTGGGATATCTCATTCACCCCTGCCTGTGTGAGTACTCTCCTGGGATATCTCATTCACCCCATGCTGTATGAGTACTGTCTTGGGATATCTCATTCACCCCAGCCTGTGTGAGTACTGTCTTGGGATATATCATTCACCCCAGCTTGTATGAGTACACTTTTGAGATATCTCGTTCACCCTAGCCTGTGTGAGTACTCTCCTGGGACATCTCATTCACCCCAGCTTGTATGAGTACGCTTTTGAGATATCTCATTCACCCTAACCTGTGTGAGTACTCTCCTGGGACATCTCATTCACCCCAGCTTGTATGAGTACGCTTTTGAGATATCTCATTCACCCCAGCCTGTGTGACTACTCTCTAGGGATATCTCATTCACCCCATCCTGTGTGAGTACTCTCCTGCGATATCTCATTCACCCCAGCCTGTGTGAGTACTCTCCTGGGATATCTCATTCACCCCAGCCTGTGTGAGTACCCTCCTGGGATATCTCATTCACCCTAGCCTGTGTGAGTACTCTCTTGGGATATCTCATTCACCCCAGCCTGTGTGAGTACTCTCTTGGGATATCTCATTCACCCCAGCCTCTGTGAGTACTCTCTTGGGATATCTCATTCACCCTAGCCTGTGTGAGTACTCTCTTGGGATATCTCATTCACCCTAGCCTGTGTGAGTACTCTCTTGGGATATCTCATTCACCCCAGCCTGTGTGAGTTCTCTCTTGGGATATCTCATTCACCCCAGCCTGTGTGAGTACTCTCTTGGGATATCTCATTCACCCCAGCCTGTGTGAGTTCTCTCTTGGGATATCTCATTCACCCAAGCCTGTGTGAGTACTCTCCTGGGATATCTCATTCACCCTAGCCTGTGTTAGTTCTCTCCTGGGATATCTCATTCACCCCAGCTTGCATGAGTACGCTTTTGAGATATCTCATTCACCCCATCCTGTGTGAGTACTCTCCTGGGATATCTCATTCACCCCAGCCTCTGTGAGTACTCTCTTGGGATATCTCATTCACCCCTGCCTGTACGAATACTCTCTTGGGATATCTCATTCACCCCAGCCTGTGCAACTACTCTCTTGGGATAGCTCTGTCACCACAGCCTGTGTTAGTTCTCGCTTGGGATATCTTATTCACCTCATGCCTGTGTGAGTACAATATAAACCAATGTTTAAGGCAAGATTTTAAGTCAGACATCACTGAGGAGGCCAGACAACAAAACTGTAATCCCGTGGTTACAATGTAGAATTAAGACCTTTGATTTCTTTTCATCTGCAGTTTTTCTAATCAAGTCTCTGGCAGAGAGGCTCTTCCACGTGTCACTGGGGGTCGTAGGGAGTCTGAAAGTCAACTCCACGCTTCTTACCCAGACGGTAGAGCACGATGTTTATGAATGTGGAGACTGCAACCATCACTCCCAGGGTTATAACCTGTGTCCTTAGACGAGGGATCTCCCGGCGACCTGGAAAGGAAATCACAATATTCTGCATTTAGCTTTCATTTAGGAGTGGATCACCATCCTGTAGTTGGAGTACAAAATCATAGGACAACTTGTTATAGCCTCAGTTAATGTGTGTCAAGTTATTGCAATGAATATCGGTATGTTTGAAGAGTGGTCACTGAGTCTCAGTGTGTGCCAAGACTGGTCACTGAGTCTCAGTGTGTGCCAAGACTGGCCACTTGGTTTCGGTGTGTACAAAGACTGGTCACTGAAACTCAGTGTGAGCCAAGACTAGTCACTGAGTTTCGGTGTGTGCCAAGACTGATCATTGAGTCTCGGTGTGTGCTAAGACCATTCACTGAGCCTCAGTATGTGCCCAAGACTGCTCACTGAGTCTCTGTATGAACCAAGACTATTTACTGAGTCTCAGTGTGTGCCAAGATAGGTTATTGAGTCTCCCTCTGTGCCAAGACTGGTCCCTGAGTCTTTGTGTGTGCCACGAGTGGTCATTGAGTCTCAGTGTGAGCCAAGACTCTTCACTGAGCCTCAGAGTGTGCCAAAACTGGTCACTGAGACTCAGTGTGTGCCAAAGACAGTGTGTTCCATGACTGAACATTGAGTCTCATTGTGTGCCAAGACTGGTCACTGACTGATCCCTGAGTCTCAGTGTGTGCCAAGACTGGTCACTGACTGATCCCTGAGTCTCATTGTGTGCCAAAATTGGTACCTGAGTCTCGGTACGTGCCAAGACTGAAACTGACAACATTGCATATAAATTGATAAGATAGGCTTATCTTTTATTTTTAATAAACTGATTTTATTATGTGTATGCATAAAAGAACAGTACAACACACATTGTGCACAGCAAGGAAGGTCGCATCATATAATTGCAAGGCATTTACACAGAGGTGGCAAGGTATACCACAGTAAAGCGACAAGAACATTGGCTGTAGCATCTTCGCCCTCAAACAAAACCATACAGTTTTTGACCCAACCATTTCCTCCATTCTCGGTTGTGCTTAAGGGGGCAACCCCTGCCTTGTCTACTGACCTCTCCTGCAGGGCACACAAATCCACCCACCGGTGCCACTGGGTAAGAGTGGGTGGAGAAGATGATCTCCTTTGGGCAGCGATATCACGTTTGGTCACTGCCAGGGCAGTCCCCAAGAAGGAGCGGGCCGCCGTCGTGACTCCAGAACCCTCCAGGACGGATTGGTGTCGTTACAACGCAGGCTATTACAACGCCTGCTGTTACAACGCGTTTTTTACATCGCATACCATTACAACGCATAGTGCTTTTAAGCGCTGGATAGTGAATTATTTAATTTACTATTCCAACTCCAGTCCCCGTGGATAGTAGGGAAGGTGTTGGATAGTAAATTAAATATATTCCCTATCCTAGAGCGCCCCCCAGCGCAATGCGTTGTAATGGTTTGCGTTGTAATGGTAGTGCGTTGTAATAAATGCGTTGTAAGTGATGTTTCCCCTCCAGGACACCCAGCAGGAGAATTAAAGGGGAAAGTAGGATCGCCCATCCCATATAGTCAGTCATTTCTCTCACCACGTGAGACCATTACTTTTGGTTTTGGGAGCATTGCCAAACCACATGATAGAAGTCTACAGGAGCCTCCCTACAGAGAAGACCAGAGGGGTCGGGGAGAAATTTCGCCTGATACATCTGAACTTGGGAGAGATAGGCTCCATATAATTAGTAGGTCTGAAGCAGGTATAACTTGGAAGACATCGCAGTAGTTCTTGGTGTCATCAGGGCATTGCGTCAGTTGTCGTCTTCCAGTGGCCTATCCATGTCTCCCAGAGGTTAGCCATCCCTAAACCACGTCGTAGAGACCTCATTGACAATAAGTGAACGCAATACAGGCCCTCGAGCTATGGCATAGAAAGGAGGCTGCAATCCTATCTTGGGATCGAAACCAGCTCCACGAGAGGGAGAGCAACTCGTTTTGAAAGATGTGGAGGAAACGGCGCAGCACCATCATTTCGTAGAGGGTGAGACATCCCATTACGTTTAGCGGAACAGACTGCCGCTTGAACCTTCCACACCATGGCTCTGTATTGAGGGACCATGCCAGCTCAGGGTGCAAGGCGACCCATATGCCTAGGTATTTAAAGGAGAGACAACGGATGGGTATGGTGTCTTGCCAATCGAAACAGTCTCGGGAGGGGGCTAGTGGCACCAATATTGACTTAATGGGATCTACCCAAAGACCCGATGCTGCTTCAAAGCCTCGCAAGAGGTGAAGGCAGTGGGCCCGCTCCGCGCTGGGTTTGCGAGATAGAGCAGAACATCATCAGCATACAAGGCTATGTCACTCCACCTCCAACCAGGGAACTGTGCAGCTGCACGAATCACGATTCATCTGAGCCCACCCCTCACCGCCACAATAGAATACAGGGCTAGCATGCGCACTAGTCAATGCGAGGTCCTTCTTTAAGCATGCCCTAGATTTTAATCTGTTTGTTGAAACCCAGAAACCCTTGATTATCTTTATTACTGAAACTTGGGCGGATGCTGTTTCAAGCTCAGAAATACTCACAGCGATTCCACAGAGACAGTCCGGGAATCAGGGGGGCGGTTTAGCAATAATATATATATCGGTCTGACCTTATTGTTCATCGCTCTCCATCAGCATCTTCTATCTGTGAAGCAGCCTCTTTTCATGTTGAAATATCAAAAACACAAGCCCTTAGAGGGATTCTTTATACCAGCCCCCCGGTCCATGAGCAAATTTCACCCATATATAGGCAGTCTATCTGCGGCAGACAGTTTGCATAATGATCTAATAGTCTATAGTGAGGAGATTTTAATTTCCATAAATAGTCTTTTCTAGATCCGCAGCTTGCAGCAAACTATTGTCCTATTTCTCTTTTGCCCCTCCCAGTGAAAGCCACTGAAAAAGTGATGAATTCTCAATTAGTTGCGCACATCCAGAACAACTGCTTGTATTGCACTCAATTTGGTTTCCGTGCGGAGCACAGCACGGAAAAGGCTCTCATTAAAGCCACCAAAGAAATTCAGGTGACTCTAGACCAAGTAGGTAGAGCTGCTCTAGTCCTGCTCAATCTATCAGCAGCCTTTGATACTGTTAATTGTGGGCTGCTGATGGATCATCCTAGCGGGATAGAAGTATCTCGAGGAGCCTGGGAACTACTGAACGACTTTCTTAGCAACAGGAACAAGTGGTTAAACCCAGTGACTTTACATAATCCATATATTCCCAGCCATGTGGGGTACCACAGGGATCATCAGTTAGTCTGACCCTATACAATGTATATGTTACTCCTCTGACAGAGCATATAAGATCTTTTGACTTCTCCTTCACCTCCTACGCCAATGATACACAAATCGTCATTTCCATGGGTCTAAGGGACTTAGGTGGCAACAGCAGATTTGAGGACGGTATGCAGGGTGCAGAGCAGGAATATCGACTGGGAAATATCGTGGGACAAAAATTTCGCTGCAGAAATATCCGTCGGAAGAAATATCGACAACAAAAATATAGATGACAAGAATATCGACTGACAGGTAAGTAAATATCTTTGTAATAAATATCGTTTACAAAAATATAGTTTACTAAAATATCGATTTTTTTTATAATGTTATGTATTTTAGTGTTTTTAATAAGAATTGTTTGTCATTTTATTATATGTTTTAAAAATGTTCTACTTATTAATTTATTTTAAGTTTAATTTTGCGTTATTAGTTCCGTAGCGGGTTGTGGGTTTATAGGGGAAAAGGGTGGGAAGTAATTTAATTATGAAAAAGTAATTTATTAATTAATGTGTTAATTCAATAATGAATTGTAGTTTAATAATTAGTTGTTAATTAATTTCGATTAGTCAATTAATAATTAAGTATATTAATTGTTTAATTTATTTTAGGTGTGTGTTGTGGTGTATATTGATGTAAATGGAGTGTAGGGTGGTAAGTAATTAATTTTTTATCGATTAATTATTAAACAGTTTAAAATTAATTTCTATTAATTATTTAGTAATTATTAATTGTAGTTGTTTAATTAATTTTAGGTGTGTGTTGTGGTGTATATATGTGTAAATGGTGTGAAAGCTGGTAAGTAATTAATTGTTTAATGAATAAATATTAAAAAAATAATTTTCATTAATGAATTAGTAAATATTAAATGTAATTGTGTAATTAATTTTAGGTATTTGTTGTGGATTTTATAGTGCTAAATATTTTTTTTATCTTTGTTAATAATAATATATTTATATTTATATATTAATTATGTTAAAATTAGAAATTAAATTTATTGAAAATGTTGATATTTTTATTTTTTATTGTTTTGGAATCACGCGCTTTCTCTACTGTTGCACTCACTGGAGTGGGAATAGTAATTTTTACCCCTACGCTATCCAGCGCTTTCCCTTCTGTTGCACTCACTGGAGTGGGAAGAGTAATTTTTACCTACGTTATCCAGCGCTTTCCCTACTGTTGCACTCACTGGAGTGGGAATAGTAGATTTTACCCCTACACTATCCAGCGCTTTCCCTACTGTTGCACTCACTGGAGTGGGAATAGTACATTTTACCCCTACGCTATCCAGCGCTTTCCCTACTGTTGCACTCACTGGAGTGGGAATAGTAATTTTTACCCCTACGCTATCCAATGCTTTCCCTACTGTTGCACTCTTTGGAGTGGGAATAGTAAATTTTACCCCTCCGCTATCCAGCGCTTTCCCTACTGTGGCACTCACTGGAGTGGGAATAGTAATTTTTACCCTCCCGCTATCTAATGTTTTAACTATTAATGTTTTTATTGTGTTATTAAATGTATGTATTTTTTTATTATTTATGTTTTTATTTTATTTTTATATAATTAATAAAGTTTAAATGAAATAAAGATAATAGTTAATAAAATGTATTTAAGTAAATATATGTATATGTACACTTTTTTGTGTTTATAATAATTACATTTAGGTTATTTGTTATAATTAGTTCAAATACATATTAAAATTAATTTAATTTGCTAATAATAATAATAATATTTAATTAATTTAATTTAAGTTATGTTAATTTTTAAAGTCTATATTTTTTACCTCTATATTTTTTACATCGATATTTTTGAGTCAATATTACTATCCTTACCTTTTTACGTATAGGGAGGCGATATTTGGATACCTGGCAGGGGTATCTCACAGGGGAATACCAGGACGGGTTCCCTAAGCAAGCGCCTTGAGGCCCCTGGGTTAAAGTGCGCTATATAAATCGAAACACGTTTACATTTACATTTACATTTGTTATCGATATTTCTACATCGATATTTTTTCATCGATATTTTTGATATCGATATTTTAACATGAATCCGGTATGCAGGTAGTCAATTTATGGAAGGCCAAAAACCACCTTAAATGAAACTCAGCCAAAAGTGAAGTTGTGATTTTTGGAGCCAACCCATCTTTTTGGTCTCCTTCATGGTGGCCACCCGAGCTAGGCCCTCTCCCTGTGCCTGTTAGGACAGAAGAAATATGAGAAGGAATTTTTAACGCTACTTCAACTCTCTCTGACCAGGTGAATGCAGTCACATCTGCGGCTCTTTACACACTTAAACTCTTGAAGAAGATCTCGCCGTACAATGCTGTCCATTTGCACAAATGAGCTGTCACTGCCTTAGTGATGGCAAAGATTGATTACTGCAATGGACTGTATCTCAATGCTCATCAATCTGTACTAAATGAGTTGTGGATGCTGCAGAATGCAGCAGCAAAAAATGATCAAACACTAGTTTGTCATTGGCTTCATTAGAGAATTGCATTGATTCCGGTCCGACAAGAGAATTGTCTTTAAAGCACATTTTTTTAAATCACATTTAAAGGATTACATGGCCAAGGACCAACCTACCTGAAGAACAGTTTCAACTGGTATATCCCAGGCAGATCCCTTCATTCAGCCTCTTCCAAACTGGTGAATGTACCTAGGTTTGATTGTATGTACTGGGGTGGCAGGAGCTTTGTGGTAGGAGCAGCTAAGGCCTGCAATAGGCTTCCTTTGGACATCAAAATCTTGCCCAATCTTCTAGCTTTTTGTGAGTTATTGAAAACTTGGCTTTTCTTGGCTTAATATCTCCTTAGGGTGTGAAGCATCTTTCTTCTTTTGGTAGGCATTCAGCTAGCGCCCAGACGCCCTTTGGGTAATCGAGTGATTTATAAAAATATTAACATAACATGAGCCGAGCTAGAGGTTCAATCGCAGTTGTGAATAATGTTTATGGGGAAAGCATGGGAGAGGATGCTGTTAATTTGAACCTACACTGTAGGGTTTCAACATGGAGTTTGGACCATGGCACGAAAATAGGAGGGCCGAGCCTAGGGACGGAAAAAGAGCCAGGTCTTAAGTTTTTTTCAAAACACAGATGTCGCCTTGATGCATCTGAGTGTCAGTGGAAGTTTGTTCGAGAGAGAAGAGCCCAGGAAGGAAAAAGATCTGCCCCCTGACCTTGCCTTCCTGATCCGTGGAACTTTGGCAAGACAATGATTTTCAGAATGGGGATTCCTCTGGGAGGCATGGAACTTGATTCCATCTTGTAGAGAGCCCGGGCCAAATGTCTTCAAAGTACGCTTCTTCCTCACCTGGAGCCAGCGAAGACTCTGAAGAAGACAAGTAGTATGGGAATTACGGGGGAGCCCAAAAATAGTACATGCCGCTGCTTTCTGGACCAACTGCAGCCTATCAATCAGGCATTTGGGCAGGCCTGTGTAGAGTCTGTTCCCGTAGCTAGGCTGTGGTGTTATCAGGGCTTGAATCACTTGTTGCCTAGCCGTAAAGGACAGGAGATACAGGAACTTCCTAAGTAAGCGGAGTAGGGCAAAACAAGTACCCACTACCAAATGAACTTGGGTTCGAAATAGCAGTTGTCCATTGAATTTGAAGCCCAGGTTTTTCACCACCAGATTTTGAGATAGAGGGGTGGGTCGGGGTTAGGTGGGGCATCAGATGGCCATAAAGACTGCCATGATATCTCAGCCTCTAAACTGAGGAAGAGGAGCTGAGTCTTCCAAGCATTTCATATAAGTTGATTCATGGACAGTCACCTGAACCTCGCTGTGAGACAGTTACAGAATTTATCGCATGGGAAACCCTTTTTTATTCTTCCAGGAGAAGAGTAGTTGGGTGTCATCCGCATGTGACACGATTTTTGCCCCAAAAGATTCTGCAAGCGAGTGAGTTAGTTTACGGGAGTTGGCAGATAAAGGGTGACACCAAACCTCTTGTCCTCTCTCCTCCTGAAAAGTTGCGAGCCACTGCCAAGCCTGCCCCCTAATTCCCACACAGTGGAGACGCGCTAAGAGGATGTGGTGAAAGATCATACTGAACGCTGCCCATAGATCCAATAAAACCAGCACTGCCTTTTCACCCACTTCCAAACTGAGTCGTATGGAATCAACTACCTCCAGCAGAGCTGTCTCAGTACTGTAGTTGGGGCAAAAACTGGATTGGCTAGCATTTTGCAAGTTATTGCTTTCTAAGTACCAAGATATCTGTTGGTTGGCATGTTTCTCCTGCACTTTTGAAAAGACTGGAAGGAGAGATAGATTGGTCTGTAATTGGTCAGATCAGTGGGGTCCACCTGAGTGTTTTTTTATAAGCTGTACGATTTTCGCTGTTTCCATTTTACTGACACCGTACCTGAGGAGAGGGCGGTATTAAGTAGCTGACTCACCAGCGAGTTAATGGCTTCCCCCCGCGGGATAAAATAAAGGAGGCACCTGGATCCGAAGGGAAGCCTGATTTGAGGCGACTTAGCGCTAGAAGAGAGTCCTCCATAGGAATGGGAGAAATAAAATTCAAGAAGGTAGCTTTACCTTTAGTGATAGAGAATGATGGAATAAGATCTGGACAACTCTCTCCCACATTCACCTTCTTGTTGCAGTCTACTACCTCTGTGCTATAAATCCCTTTTCAAAGTCGATTAGAAGCAATGCCAAGTCTGTCGGTAGGCGGTGACAGTGGGCCAGGGCCACATAAAGCCTCCGAAGACAATGTCTCGTGCTTCGAGTAGGCATAAACCCACACTAGTCAGGATGAACCAAAGTGGATAGGACCTCCTTGTGGCTGATAGCAAACAAGGTTGCCAGGATCTTAACTACCACGTTATTTAAAGATATTAGGGGACAATAGACACACAAAGTGGACAGAGGTTATGTCTTGAGGATCACTGAGATTGTGGCGGTGTCTATTTCTGCTGGAAAGGCACCCAATTTTCTCACCTCCTTGTAAAGGCAGGAAGTTGTGGAGTCAGAATTTCTCGAAATGGCAGGTAACATTTTTGCCGGGAACCCGGCAGAACCAGGAGTTTTCCTCAGGGCCACAGCCGACAAGGCTTGCCCGAGCTCCTCAATGTTAAAGGGCTTGTTGAGAGCTGAAATCTTGGTCTGTTAGAGGCAGGGAAGGGGAACATCATCAATAAACTGAGTGGACAGAGCTTGATCCCTTTGGGGGGCAGTGCACAGTTGGTGATAGTAACAGGCAAACGCCTTCATTTTTTCAGGGAGGGAATAAAGGGTGGCCCCACCTTCGTCGGTAAACTCAAGCATGATTCTGTTTACCTGGTGGTGGGAAGCCAACCAGTATATTAACTTCCCATTTTTGTCCCCCCATCCATACACTCTGGCCGTTATGGCACGACATAGATGCTTTGCGGCCTCTACTGATTGGAGGGAAATTTTTTCATGGAGAAGGGTCAGATATTGGGTGGTATCTATCTCAGGGTTGGTTGCAAGTTTGGCCTTAAGGCCGAAGGCTCAGGCCTCAAGCTGGGTAATGTGCAGAGAGTAGGCCGGCTCCTGCACACGGATGCGTCCTTTAGTGAACCCACATATCGTGGCTTTGCTGGCTGCCCAGAGAGTAGCAGTGGTGGCCACAGAGCCTTTATTATTGTGGAAGTATGCTTGTAGCTCCACACTTACAGCATGCACATAGTCTATATCTTGTAGGTACCAGCCATTAAGCCACCACATAGGCCAGAGACCCTCCCTAAGGGGAACCAAGATGAAGAAGAATTAGGGTATGGTCTGATATGCCCCTGGCAAGGATCTGGATATGGGAGATTGCATGGCAGTCAAGGGCAGGCTGAAAAACAAGGTCAATACGGTAATGAGAGTGATGTGCAGCTGACGTGTGCATGTATTTGCGTCGTCTCAGGTACCAGATTCTTCATGCGTTCCAGAGTCCCAGCGCCATAGCCTAATCACTTAGGCGGCAGGCTCCGGAGCGCCTGGACACCGACGGAGGTCCAGTAGTATCCACTCTGGGACAGGGACCGCATTAAAATGTCTGCCCACTATCGACAGACCTTGTGGGAGGCCGAAAAGCACCCTTGATAGATCATGGAAGAAGATAGTGTGAGCCACATGTGGAGCATAAAACCTCAATATACAGATGAGAAGTGGGTCCAAGGGAAGTTTCGAGACTGGCGAGGATTCATTCCTCATACATTGACAAATAAACAAAAGAAATCCTCGGGTCTACGGTGCCAAACTATACAGGAAAGAGACAGCGATATTTTACACAAGGCCTTCCATCACACTGGTCCCGCAATTCTGCAGACCTTGGTCACCCCCTACGTTCCTGTGCGTTCCCTCCGCTCTGGCTCCCTTCAGCTGGCCACCTCCGTCAGAGTCAAGAAGGCTCGATGGGGTGGTCGCTCCTTTTCACATACCGCGGCCAGGCTTTGGAACGCCCTCCCCCTATCTCTTCGGGAAACCACTAACCATCTTTCCTTCAGGAAAACCCTCAAAACACACTTGTATGCAAAAGCACACTGATCTGCCCTGCTCCCGCGCTAATAAAGTGTCAGTCATGAGCGCTACGAGGCCTCCGGGTAGATAGCGCTATACAAGTGTAATTTATTAATAATAATAATAATAATAATAATAATAATAATAATAATAATAATAATAATAATTTCCTGGAACTAGTGGGGGAGTCCTTAATTTGGACAAAATCCCACCGAGGTGGCATGCTTCATCATCTGGGAAGCCAAGGGCTACAACCCCCTCACTGTGAGGAGGAGCTCAGGGATGTTTTTTATGAGAAGACACTAAACCAGTTGGGTAAAGGGTGCAGTGCAGACAAATTCTTTCCAAAAAGTGGGGATAGTGATGCTAAACTAACTACCAGGAGCGAAAAACCTTTTTTTGCTAGTTCCTAGTGTCAGGATTAAAAACAGTGCACCTGCAGCATGAAAAATATGTAACTGCATGTGACAGATGAAACCAGGACTACATGATTTAGCCTAATGGACCCGAAAGGGTGTCACAGCATTCTTCAGGACCTTATGCAAAGTGCTACTGCGAAGATTGGAGTGAAAAAGTGAAAAATACTGAGAGGTAAATACAAAACCAGTAATTCCAATTTTGGTGTGCTTGATTTACTGGTCGTAGCCGTTGTTTACGGATAAGAGGCCTCACCTCAGCCTGGCAATAGCTCAGGGGAGAGGGATCACACTCTCCATCAGAACCCCAGGCGGTAGAAGAGCTGCAACCACCAAGTTGAGAGTTTGGCCCTCAAGCATCCCCATGAGGGCCAGGAATCCCCACTGTGGAGTGGTGTGGCTCACTGGTTAGAGGCGGCAGACCCGGAAGCAGAGAACGGCCCGGGACCAGGGTTCAATTCCCGACGCGGCAGGGTCGTGGACCAGGGTCAGCGGACTCGATAATTCTCGCCTCGGTTCCTACTCTAACCAGGGATCACACTCGGCAACTCTGGGCATTAGCTTGCCTCATCTCCACAACGGCCCCCCACATTTGCCGTGGATGCCTGGTTTCACCTTGGAGATACCCAGTAGGGACCATCTCACAGGGATAGCCAGGACGGGTTCCCCAGCGGTCTACAGCGCCACGACGCCTCAGGGCAGCAGTGCGCTTTACAAGACCACATACATTACATTACATTACAAATTCCCAGGAGACCGTTAAGGGAAAGGACTGCCAAGGGGAGGACTCTCCCCATCTCCAGTCCAGGGGACCTCCAACTGAGACACATGTTTAGAGCCAGGATGTCATCACCAAGAAAGTCCTAGGTCCACAGTGGGTCCTAGATGATGGGTGAAAGGTGGGTGACTCCACAGACTCCTCCCATTGGGGGGGGGGGCACCACCCCACCTGTTCAGCAAGGAATGCAAGGATAATTGAAGACTATGCACAGAAGAAGGGGGAAAACCCAGAGGGACCTCACCCTGCCTACAAGCCATGGTCCAGGCACGCAGTAGGCAGGCAGTTCCACCCAGGGGGTGCCCAGGTACAGCACCTGGTGGTGGGCTGCACAGGCGACGCAGATGGTAAAGCAAGTTTCTGGGCCCTCCAGCACCCAAACACCTGGTCGGGGGATTCCTCAGGTGGGGGCCCACTACATGCTCTTTCCCCGTCAAAATCAATGGCACAGCTGTACGATTTCAGGCCCGGGGGGGGGGGGGTGTTTTTCAGAACAACTTCAGGCTGCAGCAGTCTTCAGGAAGGGGGGAAAGGGAAGTGCTGGTGACAGTTAATTAGACGGCACCCACCAGCATCTGTAAAGGAAAGCACCCCATCTACATGGGGTGAGTCTATAATCTTACCGATTTACAAGAAGGGAGATAGAGGAGAGGCTAAGAACTACCGCCCTATCTCCCTTCTTGATTCATCGTTAAAAATAATGAGCAGGGTCCTTTTATTACGTTTGGAGGAGTGGGCTGAAGCTAATGGTATCCTCGCGGATTCCCAATTCGGATTCCGCAAGGGCCTTGGCACTATCGAGCAGTGTATCAATCTAGACTTAATTATTGGCAAATATACCAAAGCCAAGCAGGGCTCTTTATTCCTCTGCTTCGCAGATCTTACCAGTGCTTTTGACCTGGTGGATCATGCTTTACTGTGGTCCACATTGCTCGAAATGGGAGCCCCTGCTGCAATTATTTACTTCCTGGCCAGATTATATAATAAGTTGTCAGCCCAGATCCGTTTCGGCCGAGCGGGGGAATGTACCAAAAAGATTAAGGTCAAATCAGGAATCAGGCAACGTTGTGTTTTAGCCCCGTTACTTTTCTCCCTTTTTATAAATGCCATGGACTCCGACCTGAAGAAGGTTCAAGCTGATGCACCCCAAGTTGAGGGTCAAGCGATCCCGGTACTGCTATATGCAAACGACACTGTCCTACTTTCCAGAACACCAGTAGGTCTGCAGAGATTAATGAACTGTTTTTTCGATTTTATTAAGGGGAGGAAACTTAAAATCAATAATTCTAAAACTTTTATTATGACATGCGGGAAAAGGGTGAAAAAATTGAGACCATTCCAGTTTAGGGATCACATAATTGAAGTGGTGGATAAATTCTGCTACCTAGGAATTACTTTCAGTAGCAGTGGCACTTGGGCCCCAGAGATCCTAAATATTAAGGCCAAGATGGGTGAGGGGGCCTCAGGGGTTTTTAGATTTGCTTCTAAACTAGGCAGTCGCCGTCCACTAGACATGCTAAATGTTTACCGACATAGATGTGCTTCAGTGGCACTCTATGGCTCGGGTGTCTGGGGACATTGCCAACATGGGGAATTGCAAGTTGCCGAAAATGTCTTCTTAAAGAGGCTTCTTTGTCTTCCAACGTCGGCTTCAAATGAGCTCGTTCACAAAGAGGTGGGGTTGGAATATCTGACTGACTTAACAGTACTGAGGCCCCTTATGGCTTGGAGGTCCATCTGGGCCAAGGACGAAACAGGCTTCACTAGGAGAATAATAAAAGACTGCCTCCGCCTGGATAAATTTAGCCAGATCCCTTGGCTCAAATATGTTTTGTCTTCATATAAAGACCTGTTTGATCTGGATGTTTTCGTGGACCCAGCAAGGGCCACGACCATCTCAAAACAGGAGCTCAAACTTGTCTTTTTGGGAGATAAAGCTAAACTGCGTAGAGAAGCCAGTAACCAGTTTACCTCACATTTATTTTACAATTCTAACAACCTGGCAGGTTATGGCTTTTCCAAGTACCTGAAAGTAATTACTAATCAATCTCACCAGTTTGTCCTTACCAGGTTGAGATTAGGCATTGTCCATAATCTGGTGGCTTTCCCCCTGATGAAAAAACATACGTCAACTCCCTGTCCATGTGACGGAACCACTAAACAGTGCACGTTGCACTTTTTGCTAATCTGCCCTTTGTATTTGCACCTCCGTATCGCTTATCTTAAACCCCTTTTTAAGAAATACTCTGTGTCCACTGTAACAACTGCTATGAGGCTTTTATTTGCACTCGATGTTCCGGATGTCTGCTTTTATACTGCGACCTTCATCCTAAAATCAGTGTCCACTAGGAAAAGCATGGAATTCTAATTGTGAATATACCCTTTCCTGTATAAATTGCTGCTATGCCGCTGTTATTCCACCCCTCGTGAAATCGTACTGAATCCTGTATTTTATCCTAATTGTTTTTAATAATTTTGTATTGGTGATGTATGTAATATTTTGTGTGCTTTTATGATTGTTTACTAAATGATCGAATAAAGCTTTCAAATCGAATCGAAATCGCAAGGATAATTGAAGACTATGCACAGCAGAAAAAGGGGGAAAACCCAGAGGGACCTCACCCTGCCTACAAGCCATGGTCCAGGCTCAGCAGTAGGCAGGCAGTTCCACCCAGGGGGTGCCCAGGTACAGCACCTGGTGGTGGGCTGCACAGGCGACGCAGATGGTAAAGCAAGTTTCTGGGCCCTCCAGGACCCAAACACCTGGTCGGGGGATTCCTCAGGTGGGGGCCCACTACACGCCCTTCCCCCGCTGCACTGCAGAAATCAATGACACTTCTGTACGATTCCAGGCCGGGGGCGGGGGGAGGGGGGTGTGGGGGGGGTTCAGAACAACTTCAGGCTGCAGCAGTCTTCAGGAAGGGGGGAAAGGGAAGTGCTGGTGACAGTTAATTAGACGGGGATCGGCACCCACCAGCGCCGACCTACAGCCCTGGGAAATCAAGTGACACGGACACCAGCTCCTACCAGCAGGCTCCCGGCCTCGATCTGCGGTGGGGCCCCAATGGGCCAGACCTGTATTCAGGTACTGAATGAAGGGGGGGACCGCCAGGCCTGACAGATGAGCCAAGGGCACCTCCCGAAGGGCATTCCGATAGGCCCCAATCACGATGAGCCACCACAGCCCCTGGAACTCGTCAGTTCGCCGAGTGCCCAGAGCCAGACAACCTCTTCTCTCTATCCATGCAGGTCTGTAGTGTCACGATCGACGAGGCACAACCCCCGCCTCAAAATGCCTCAGTTGTGGCTCTGTTCCGATGGGGCCAGAGCTGTGCTTTGGGTGTCAGTTGGCCACCATTTGGCAGGATTAAAGATGGATTAGAGGAGAATCCACGTTGAGCGCTGCTAGGGAGCGTCCGTCATGTTGGCCAGTTCGGCCACCCCCTAGGTCTGTCTTTTTATGTGCGCTGTCTCCACCACAAGTGTGAAATCACCATAGTTGTAAAAATACTATTATTAAAACTAAACTCCTAGTTTGTGAATACCAAACAAAAAGTGAAATTACACAAAAAAAGTTCAAGTTAAACTTTTGAAGCAGGCCAAAGCGTGCCCAAGTTCACCATGACCACTCAATGTATGCCGTCATCCACCATTTTCTCTGTGTCCACCAAGAATGAGTCACTATCTCATTGTGTTCAAGACTAGTCACTGATTGTCAGTGGTTTATATCAAAATATCAAATACAGAAATATCGACCTTTACATATACCTACTCAGTCTGCCAATGCTGACTATAGCTGCCCCGTTTATACCAATGTTGACCATTACCTCTCAGTGTGTGCCAATGCTTGTGATTGCCTCTCAGTGTGTGCCAATGCTGGTCATTGATTGTGAATGTGTGCCAATGCTGGTCATTGAAACTCAGTGTGTGCCAATGCTGGCCATGGATTATCAGTTTCTGCCAATGCTGACCATTGCCTCTCAGTGTGTGCCAATGCTTGTCATTGCCTCTCAGTGTGTACCAATGCTGGTCATTGCTGGTCATTGTCTCTTAGTGTGTTCCAATGCTGGTCACTGATTGTCAGTTTCTGCCAATGCTGACAATTGCCTGTCAGTATTTAGCAATGCTGACTGTTGACTCTTAGTATGTACCAGTGCTGACCGTTGCCTCTCAGTGTTTGCAGTGCGGACCGTTGCCTCTCAGTGTTTGCAGTGCTGACCGATGCCTCTCAGTGTTTGCAGTGCTGACCGTTGCCTCTCAGTGTTTGCAGTGCGGACCGTTGCCTCTCAGTGTTTGCAGTGCTGACCGATGCCGCTCAGTGTTTGCAGTGCTGACCGTTGCCTCTCAGTGTTTGCAATGCTGACCGTTGCCTCTCAGTGTTTGCAGTGCGGACCGTTGCCTCTCAGTGTTTGCAGTGCTGACCGATGCCTCTCAGTGTTTGCAGTGCTGACCGTTGCCTCTCAGTGTTTGCAGTGCTGACCGTTGCCTCTCAGTGTTTGCAGTGCTGACCGATGCCTCTCAGTGTTTGCAATGCTGACCGTTGCCTCTCAGTGTTTGCAGTGCTGACCAATGCCTCTCAGTCATGTTGAAGAATAAGCCGCTGTCTTGTCTGTCCAGACTGGTCGCTGATTGCCAGTGGCTTTATATCAAAATATCACATATGGAAATATTGGCTTGCACATATATCTATTCCAAATTGTCATCTACCAATATATCATCAAGGTGAACATATGCAGGGAAGTAGATTTACTGTTCTAACCCCACATATGCATACCTTGATGATGTAATGGTAAGCAGTATTGGGGATTCGATACATGTGCAGATTAATATCAAGAACTAAGGGCCCGATTCACAAAGGTTAAAGTAGATGTTTGGTCTAAACTTAGAGCAGATGTCTGAGTTTACAACTTTGGGAATTCACAAAGGACATTTACGAGCACTATCTTTATGTTCGCACTTGGGGCGAAGATCCCTCACCATGCCATCAGTGAGAGCAGTCACAAGTCATTAACTCCCAGTGTGTACAAACACTGGCCAGTTCCTCCTGTGTGTGGCACAATAGCTTAGTAAATGTCACTTGGTGCCAGATCGGGACTGTGGTCCCTCTGTGTGCCAAAGCTGGGCCAATGACAATGTCAGTTGGTAACAAGATAGGATAGTTACACTCAAGTACTGATTTATTAACACCTTTCCACATTGCAAAGTGACTCAACGTAATGCAAAGTAGCACACAGGCAGTTACTTTCCACTTGAACAGGTACTTTGTGCTGGAAAGATGTTCGTTTCTCAGATGAAAAAACTCTAAACGCTGCTTTGCATCAATTTGCACCACTTTGCACCAAGGGGCGTTCGTAGGGTGTAGTTAGTTGGGTCAGCACAAACACCTATATTTTGAATGAAAAGCCTGATCTAGTAAGATATCCAGACCAGGCTTTGCATCATAGCCTATGCTTCCTTGAAGCAAGCGCTGAAAAGAGGAAATGTTTCGGTTTCCCATGTGCTACATAGCGCAGCACGCGTCCACACTCGTGGGATCCTCATTAGGTTGGCTAAGTGTAGGATGTCACACTAGAAGGGTCTACTTCCAGTACAAATCCTATACTATACAGCACAAACCCACCCTGCACCATAGTGCAAGGCTGTCGTCGCGCGGTGGCCACATGCCAGTCCTAGCAGATACAGTCCGGCTAAGTTTTTTCCTTCACTCCTTTGCAAAACAACGCATCACATCTGTCTGCTGTGCTGTGTGTGCTGCATTAAGTGTGGTTCCTTCAGTTGTCCTGCACAGACCGTGTGCAGATCATAATCCCTGTACTCTGGCCAGACTGCATCAGACACACCTCTGTATAAAAGAGGGGTTCTTCAGCTCCCATGTTCAGACTGTATAAATATATTTGTAAAGCGCACGTTCACCCTTAGGCATCTTGGTGCTGAATAAATGAGTACCATTGAGTTGTTGCCCAACTCAATGGTACTCATTTTATGGACCTCAGATGAATGAAAGTCTGAGAGGACCCACCGGGATTTGAACCTGTGACCATGAGGTCAAACACAGTCCCCTGCAGTGGATGCATTAATCCACTGAGCCACCAGACCCAGCTTATGACACTAACCAGATTAATTTTACTCACCTCTGTCCTGCATACCTGCATCAAGAGTGCCTGTAGAAGAAGTCTGATTCCTTCTCTGAGCCCTCCTCGATGCCATTGGAGCCTCTACTGATGCTCAGGATATTCAGAGGAGCAGGAAGCAATGAGTGGTACTTGGGTATGAGCAGAGCTGCATCTCTGAGCCACTAGGGAGGAATCTAGAAAACAGATACAGGAAACTCCACTTAGAAAGTGCTGACTGCAGCAATGTGCAATCTGCGCGTGAGTGGGAGATGATGAGGTGAAGATTACAGGCTAGAATAACCATCTCTCCATCCTAAAGAGTGTGTAAGTGGTGAGGTCCTAGACAACATCCCAACATAACTCATGTGTCACTGTGCACTGTATGTGTGTGTGTGTGTGTGTGAGGGAGCATGCATGTGTGTGGAAGAGCATGCATGTATGTGTGTGTGTTGTGTGTGAGAGAGAAAGCATGTGTGTGTGAGAGAAAAAGAGAAAACGTGAGTGTGTGAGTATGCATGTGTTCGGGTGTGTGTGAGAGCATGTGTGTCTATGAGTCTGTGTGGGGGGTGAGGGTGTATGTGAAAGAGCATGCATTTGTGTGTCTGTGTGTGTGCACGCACACATGTGTGTGGGTGAAAGAGAATGCATGTCTGTGAGTGTGTTGTGTGAGAGAGAAAGCATGTGTGTATGCGTGAGAAAACATTTGTGTGAGTCTGAGTATGTGGGTGTTTGGGTGTGTGGGAGAGCATGCGTGTCTGTGAGGGTGTGTGTGTGTGTGTGAGAGAGAGCATGCAAGTGTGTGATTTCTGCACTTATATTGCATTTTTTTTACAAGTAGTTCAGTCAAGGATGTGTTTACTGGTCGAACAGCAGCTTGCATAGTGGCCCAAAAAGAAAGGGCCACTCGTCATTAGGCCCTAGAAGTGGCCCTATAATCCCCTCCATAATTCTGCACTATTGAACTACTGTTGCTGTAAAACGAGTGTTAATGTTGAAAAGTTTGATCTCAATGTGAATAATGATACATTTGCATAAAAAAACGAAATAGCAATTCTCCCGATGTGAACTTGATTTCAACCCTGACTCAGAAATACATAGTTCGGCCGACCCTGAGACCCAGGCCTCGAGGTCATTGATTGACAGATCACAGGTGGGGTAGCACGTAGCTAGCGGACAAACACAAGAACAGGAAATCCCAGGTCAAAACTACACATAGGCGCAGCAACACCACAATGATCCAGGGAGATTGTCCCCAATAAAGCACACATAAAGTTAGGAAGACACAGTCCACACATTGATCATGCATTCCCCATGCCGGGTATCTGGACACATTATCTAATGGCCGCTTTGTGTCATGGCAAGGTCGAGGCCGTGCCTGAACTGATTCACATTTGCTCAACAAGTAAGTAATGCCACTAGCAGAACTCTGGCATATTACCTATCTTATATTTTCTAGCTGAGTTCTCGCAAGACCGCCTTGGAGGCGATGCTGTGATTGTCACCCTTTTTCGATAGTCAGTACGCTAGGAAAGGTAAATATTTATTGTATATATTGTCAGAGCTGACACCTCAATCTAGTTTTTTAGTCTAAAGTGGTTTCTTTATGCTCCCAGTTTACCAGCAGCATGGGTATATCAAAACAGTAAGAGGTGTTGGTCACTAGGACTGCTGGACATAACACAGATGGTACGCTTTTTCTGCTGGGCGTGACACTGACGGTGTGCTTAGACCACTGGGGGTGACACAGATGGTACGATTAGCTCCTGGGTGTGATACAGGGTGCGATACAGACATTTAGGGGAAAAAAGATTTGGACCTGGAAGATTGGCTGTAACTTGAGTTTGGCCATGAGGGGCCTGTGGTTCTCGAGTTATTCCTGTTTTCCGCAAACTACTGTTATTACCTTTGTCCCAGAAATGATAGTGACAGACTATCAGGCTCACCTAGTGCATATTTACAAGGATTTGTTTATCGCTGTATTTACAAGTTGCCCCTATCTCTAGTTTGCAGCATTTTTCTAGAGTAAACATGATTTTTTCTAAAGCACCACTTCTGTTAGCATGACTTACCGAAAATGAGATGCAAGGTAGGCATTCCCCTGTAAAAACTCCTGCAAAACACACAACGCAACATTTACAATGATTCCCTGCAGCTAAGTAAAAAAAGCAGCAGTTTTCTAACGTCAATACTTATCTGGTCTTAAAAATGGTGCAAACACACCTGTATTGAAGGAAGACAATCCCAGTTCATCATTGTCAACCTCAACGACGTCATGGAGTTTCTGATACTGCAACTCAGAGCACCAAGAACACCACCACCTCCACAGAGGCAGCGCAACTGAAGAGAGCAGGTCTACAGCCAGAGATTCACCATCATACACCTGCGGTCAGAGGACGTCAGAGCCCATTACAGGCTAAAAAGGGTCTCCATTCTCCGCCTCCTCACACAGATTGCACCAGGGCTGCAGGCCAAATCCTAGCGTAGCACAAACATTCCTCCATGGACAAAGCTACTTGCTGTGTGGCACATGCTGGCCTCAGTGACTTTTCAGCCGACCACTGCCAGAGTGGCTGGAATTTCCCAGGCATCCTTCTCCAGGTTCCTCCCCACTGTCTTGGATGCCATCATCAGCCTGACAATGCAGTATCTCCACTTCCCCAACACTGTGCAAGAACAACTCTCCAACAGGCAGGGTGCTTATGCCACTGCCGGTTTCCTGCATGTGTTGGGGCCAATGGACTGCACCCATGTGTAACTTGTGCCTCTTGTGGACACAGCACACACACCTACTCCATGAATGTGCACGGGATACAAAAAGGAAAAGAAGGAGGCCAAAGTATCAAAAGGGTCCAAGTTATGCAGTACAAAATTACAGACATTGGTTCACTGGCACTGCCAGTGATCCAAGCTACTTTTGGTACAATAATGCTGATGTGTTGGTCGCCTGGTGCCCAACTTAGTAACCATTGCGCTATTCACAGCAGCCTGAAAGGTTATTTGCATCATCAAATACTGGTTACATTCACCTGTGCTTGCTCCACTATTACAATTTTATTACATCTAGTACGCGGATAGCCGTCAAAGTCTTGATCCATCATATATATATACCATTCGTTATTGTATTCATATCATACTATGAATGGAATTCAAGCCATGGAAAGGAGAAAATCAAAAAATTTGAAAAAGAGAAGAAAAAACAAGATAAAAACAGGTAACTTGTGCAAAGGAGTGGTGTGTATGTGTTAAAACACTAAAACCCAAAGGGAGTGGCAGCAGGAATGAACCGCGGGCCGGTCCGGGAGGGGGGCCCCACAACAAGCATTCCATCCGTGTCCGGTTAACTGGCCCCAAACAGGCTGAAGCCCCTGCACAGTCCCCTGTATATTGGAGCCCCGGGGATCTTGGGAGCACGTCTTGTTCAGTGCCACCAGGTTGGGATCCGTGGTCCAGCCTCCCCTCCTCACTACTGGAGCCTACTGGGTTCTCCCACTCGGCCAGAGCCTCTCTCCACTGTTCAGCAATTGGGTGCTTTCTCGTTCCCTTAGCCTCCTCCCAACTTAATATTCTGCCCTCTGCTCTGGCCCATGCGATGACCTCCCTGCTCCAAGTCGCTAACTGTGGCCCCCTCGCAGATTTCCGCTCCATCGCTATCCTGCACTTAGCGAGACCTAGCGCAAGGTGAATCAACCTGTTCCCGACTATGCAATTACACGGCCTGGGAAAGAGGCCCAGTAAACATGTCTGCATTGCAGAAGCCAACACACTTCCTAGTACTCCCTTGATTTTACCCAACACTGGCTCCCAGAAAGGACGCCACCCTTGGCATTCGCAGGTCATATGACTAAAATATGCATCTGGATAAGCACACTTGTGTCATTGTCGCACTACCCCTCCATATAGCCGGTTGAGCATCATGTAGGTCATATGTGTATAGTTGAATTGAATATATTGCAAACAGGTGTTCTGGTACATCTTTTTTGGGTATCGCAAAACCTTGTGCCATTCAGAGTCAGTGAGGGCTCTGTCCCATCGTGCCCGCAACCCGTCCAGGGGGTGATGGAAGCTTCTATTAGTGTGGCATAGAGCCATTTCACCAACTGACCCACAGTGCCAAAAGTGAATAAAGCATGGAGGACCGGGTGTGTATCAGGTTCTGTAGTATGGGATCTCTGTGTATAGTCATAATCTAGTGAATAGTCCCGCCCATGTGCGTGGACCCCCGAGCAATCAAAAATAATCTCTTAAACTGTCTTCAGTGCAGTCAAAGACAATAATGCAGCCTATATTCACAAGGCTACACTGTCCAGTACTTCAACTAGAAATGCAAAGGATATTCCACCAATATCACATTTAACACAGTCTGCTAAATTTCACCAATAGAGAAACTTCCCCTTCACAAAATCCTTGGAATAATAGAGAGGAAGGGATGGACAGACAAGCTCCATAGGCTGCCATTATGTGTCTGGAAAAGGGATACTGTGCCTTTAAGGAACTCTCCAGAGACCCTCAGTATCCCAGGATGCACAGCAATAGTCCTTTTACTTTCATTTCTTTTTTCCGGCTCCTGCTAGCAGGACCCTGGAGCATTGAGCTCTCCCTTTCAGGGTTTAATTCAAATTTTTGACACCTTTCAAGTGTTTAGAGTGTTTCACTCGACGTCTGCCTACTCCTTCTTCCATTTGCTGTTTTTTTTTGCCAGTTTTGTGCCATTTTTCTGTAGAAAATGCCTGCATTGCTCGACAGGTGCCCTGAATGTGCCAGGAAGAAGGCCAAATCGGACGTCCACAGAGTGAGTATCCTCTGTCTCCCTTCATCCCATGTCCCTGAAGATTGCGAGATCTGTCAGTCCTTTTCCAAGAGGGACAGAGAGAGGATCCGGCTCCAAGGCCTGGAGCTGAGGAAACTTCAGGATCAAGGTGGGTCTGGGCATGGGAGGACTGGATCTGAATCCTCTGCCCCTGCTGTGGCCTCTGGGGGGGCTCCCCAGTCAAGAGAAGGCCAGAAAACGGCACAGATCTCCGTCAACGCCAATGGCCTCGACGTCGGCGTCGAGAGGGTTGACCACCGTGTGCTCCCCGTCTACCCAGGGCTCTGGGTCGAAGTGGCGTCGCCGTTCAACGTTGAGGGGGCTGACGTCGAGACCTCGGACGAGGTCGACGTCGAGAACTACATCAACGTCGAGGAGTCATCGACGTCGTAATGGGTCCAGGCGCCGGTGCTCGCCGTCGAGGTGACATTGCTGTTCGCCGTCAAGGTCTATGAGGAGTTTGACTACGAGGAGCAGGCACGCGACGTCGAGGAAAAGGAGGTCGGCGTCGAGGGATGTGTCTGCATCAAGGCCTTCGACGTCGAGGAAGAAGTCGACGTCCAGAAAGGAGAAGTGAACCTCCAGGAGGCGATCCAGGACAAGAACGGCGTCCCCGGGCTCGGTTGTCAGCCGGTCCTCTGCTTCTACGAGCCCCCGTTTGCGGCATCGCCGGCGCTCGTCTAGTAGAAGGTCTGCCTCTCGGGCTTCATCGCGAAGGCCTGCAAAGAAGAAGAGAGTGGTTAGATCTTCCGACTCCGAGTCCTCTCAAATGTACTCCCCTTCTCGGCCAAGGTCGCCTACGCCTCCGTTGCAGCAGAAGAATCCCACTCAACCACTTCTTCCTCCACTTCTGAAGACTCCTTTTTCTCCTCGTCCTCCTCTTCCGAAGACTACTCTCATGGCCCTCCGGCTCTTCCGCTACGGCCTCCTCCAAGGTCTGTCTCGATGCTGCGCTTCCCTTCACCACCTAAGGGGACGCCACAGCCGAAGACTCCGGCTCTGCCTCCGCAGCTTCCACTCCGGACCAGGCCGGTGGAGCGTCCAAGGCTTCGGAGGTCCAGATCACTCTCCAGATCACAATCCGGGTGGAGACACGGCTCTAGGAGTGGTTGTCGTTCATCTACATGGTCCCGGCGTCGTCACAGAAGAGGCAGGTCGAGATCCCGTCATACGGATTCGTCCAGTGCTCGGGCGTATTCTCCCACTCTGTCAGACTCCCCCCACACAAGAGTGTCGCCAGTGGACGACATTGTGTTGTTTCAGGAAGTGTTATTGCGAGGAGCGGCGAAGCTGGGTATTACCCTGACGGTGCCTACACCCTCTACGTCAGTGATCTTCGAGACCCTACATAAGCGGCAGCTGTCTCGCCCCCTGTTGCCCTTGGTGCCGGGGCTGGAAGAACCGGCGATGGAATTGTTTCTAACGCCGGCATCAACAAGATCCGCCCCCTCACGGCTGCAAAAGAAATACAGACCACTTGACTCCGATCCGGCTTTTCTCAGATCGGACCCGGTCCGAGATTCGGTGATCGTCACGGCAGCCAGGAAACAACATGCTACTACTCCATCATCCACGGTTCCCCCCGATAAAGAGAGTAGGCAGACGGATTCTGCGGGTCGTAAAGTCTGCAGTACGGCGGCTACGTCCATGAAAGCCGCTAGTGCTATGGCTCTCCTAGGACGATACGACCGGTCATTGTGGGACTCCCTAGAGCATTTTCTGGATCATCTCCCTAGGGACAAGAGGGAGGATTTTCAGGAGATCATCAACGAGGGCATGTTGGTGTCCAATCAAGTGATCAGTGCGGCGGCGGATTCCTCGCTCTTGGCTGCCAATGGCTACTGCCATAAGATAAATTTGAGGCGTCATGCCTGGTTGCGCCTGACGTCCCTGAAACCAGAGGCCCAGCAGAGGGTAGCCAACCTGCCATTCTCTGGGGCGACATTGTTTGGGAAACACGCCGATGAGGAGATGGCCCGCATGAAGGCGGAGGCTGAAACCCTGACGGCCGTCGGGTGGAGAAGCCGAAGGAGCAGAAGAAGACTTTGGTGCACAGGGCAGGGGGGCAGGGTCGTCAAACTGGCCAGCAGCAACATCAGCAGCAGCAGTACCAGAGGCGGCCTTTTCAGATGCCACAGAGAGGCAGAGGCGGCCAGCAGTCCTCCTCGATGCCCAAAGGCCCGGCTGGGTCTAGGCCGTGAGGTGCTACTTCCTCCTCATCCATTACCCGCTCCGGTGGGGGGAAGCATCCAACATTACCTGGCAGAGTGGAGAAAAATTACTCAGGACAAGTGGGTGCTGAATATTGTTTGCAATGGATACAGTCTTTGTTTCACCAGCCCGCCTCCAGCAATTCCACCGGTTTGCTCGCAGTTCCAACTGCGCGAGCTCCAGGCAGAGGCCGATATCCTGTTAAGAAAAAGGGCGATAGAAGACGTCCCTCTGTCTCAAAGGGGAAAGGGTCTTTACTCACGTTTCTTCCTAGTGCAGAAGAAGGACAAGAACGAGTTCAGGCCCATTCTGGATTTGCGACAAGCAAACAAATGGATTCGCAGGGAAAAGTTTTGCATGCTGTCTTTGCACCAGATCTATCTTCAGCTACAGAGGGAAGACTGGCTTTGCGCGATAGATCTGCAAGATGCGTACTTCCATGTGCCCATTGCACAGAAACACCGGAAGTTCCTGCGCTTCCTCGTCGGCACCAATGACTATCAGTACACCGTACTACCGTTTGGACTGAAGTCTGCACCCAGGACTTTTTCGAAATGCATGGCTGTGGTGGCAGCACTCCTGAGAAAGACCAAGGTGTTTGTCTACCCTTACCTGGACGACTGGTTGATCAAGGCCTCCACCTTCCAGGAAGCACAATTGCACTTCAACAGGACGGCCGTCCTGCTGAACCAGCTGGGGTTGCGCATAAATATGTCCAAGTCTGTCCCGATTCCTGTCCAGTGCCTCCACTACTTGGGAGCCTCCATCAATACGCTGTCAGCAAGCGTGTCTTCTTCGGAGGAGACGCTTATCGATCCTTCGGAAGGCTCAGGCTCTCATAGCTGCTCCATCTACAACAGTGAGGACGGTGTCTTCTCTACTGGGGTCGATGGCCTCTCGCATCTTCCTCACTCCACATGCGCGCCTACACATGAGGCCGCTGCAGGAATGTTTGGAGGATCAGTGGGACCAGAAAAGAGGGTGCTGGGACGACAGGGTCCGGTTGTCGCTTCATGCCCGACAGTCCCTGAGATGGTGGTGCTCAGCGGAGAATCTCCTCAGAGGGATTCCTTTCCACAAGGACATTCCCACTCAGACTATCGTGAAGGATGTGTCTCTCAGGGATGGGGAGCGCATTCAGACCAACTACAGATCCAGGGAATGGGGTCTCCGGAGGAGTCCACGTATCACATCAATTTCCTGGAACTCAGAGCAGTTCACTTGGCACTGAAGGCCTTTCATCCGTCCTTCCAGAAAAACTCCTTGCTTGTGCAGACGGACAATACGACCACTATGTATTACTTCAACAAGCAGGGGGGCTGAAGATCGTGCACCCTGTCCCTATTAGCGCAGGCAAACTGGCACTGGCTGCTAGCCAGAGGATTGACGATAACGGCGACTAATCTGCCAGGTGTGCAGAATGTTCAGGCGGACGCCCTCAGTAGGTTGATCCAAGAAAACCACGAGTGGGTCATAAACGACAAGGTGCTCGACGACATCTTCGCCATGTGGGGCACTCCAGACGTAGATCTGTTCGCCCCCGCCGAAAACAGAAAATGCAGCGACTTCGCTTCGAGGTATTACCAACCAGGGACTCTGGGGAACGCGTTATGGATCAGCTGGACGAACAGCTTTCTGTACGCTTTTCCACCCATTCCCCTGATTTCGGCGGTGCTCATCAAGCTGTCCCATTCCATGGCGCGAATGATCCTCATCGCTCCGGAATGGCCCAGACAGTGGTGGTTCACGGACCTGCTTCACCGGTCGCTCCTACCACACGGGCAGCTGCTGTGTCGGCTGGACCTTCTCACAAAGTTCAGGCGGAAGATGGTGCACCCCAACCTCTCATCGTTGAGTTTGGCAGCATGGCTCCTGAGATGCAATATGGCCATTTGAATCTTCCTGAGGATTGCATGGACATATTGAAGGAGGCTAAGAGGCCTTCCACCAAGACTTCTTACGCTTACAAGTGGAAGAGATTCTGTATCTGGTGCACGTCTAAGAACTATTGATCCGACGACCTGCAAGGAGGATGTCATCCTTCCATACCTTCTGCATCTAGCTCATTCTGGCCTTAATTTCCATTCCATTAAGGTTCACCTCGCTGCATTGACTGCATACAGGAAATGCCCTTCGCAAACATCCTTCTTCCAGATTCCTGTGATAAAGGATTTTTTGGAAGGATTGAAGAAGGTTTTCCCTCCTGTTCGGCTTCCTTCGCCTTCGTGGGAGCTGATTATGGTGCTGTCCAGGTTGATGAAGGAACCTTTCGAGCCAATTCACAAGACTTCACTGCAGCACCTGTCGTGGAAGGCTGCATTCCTCGTGGCCATTACATCGGCCCGCAGGGTGAGTGAAATTCAGGCATTGTGTTGCCAGGAACCTTATACTGTATTTCATGCTGCTAAGGTTGTCATGCGTACTCACCCTAAGTTCCTTCCTAATGTGATCTCTGATTTTCATGTTAATCAGACTATAACTTTACCAACGTTTTTTCAGAACCCTTCCACTCCAGCGGAACGGTCTCTTCATTCCCTGGATGTCAGAAGGGTGTTGAAATTCTACCTGGATAAGACCAAGGAGATTCGTAGGTCCAACCAATTGTTTGTTAACTATGGGTCGGTCAGGACTGGTCTGGCTACTTCTAAACAGTCCATCTCTAGGTGGATTGTGTCATGTATCCAGCTATGTTATCTGAAAGCGAACAAGACCTTAGGGGGTAAGCCTAAGGCTCATTCTACCAGGGGCAAAGCAGCTACAACAGCTTTGCTTTGAAATTTTCCCATTGCAGAGATCTGCAGGCCTGCCACTTGGAAGTCGGTCCATACCTTTGCTAAGCACTACTGTCTGGACTCTGATGCCAGGGCAGATGCTCAGGTTGGGCAGGCTTAGTTGAGAAATCTGTTTGCACAGTAGTGGTGTTGTCTTTTTCCTCCACCGCCGGGTTGTTTGTGGGGATGGGCTTGCCATTCTATTCACTAGATTATGACTATACACAGACATCCCCTACTACAGAAGTAGTTTCTTACCTGTAACTCCAGTTCTGTAGTAGGGGTATCTCTGTTATACCAAGTACAAAATATGAAGAGGGTCCAAGGGGAAATAGTATTTATAGACCTGCTTGCATCTTGTCCCCCAACTGAACAATTACATAGCACAAGAAAGATGCCAAGGGTCTGTAAAGATGCTGTAGAAATACTCAACACTTAATTATTGTGTATAGAAAAAGTCCAAAGGAGAGAGGTAAATATGAAAATACCCATCAGCCCACCCATTGGCGGATCCTCGTCATCTGGGTTTTTGGAAAGTAGAAACTGGTATCCGCTAGACCCCTCATCAGATATTTTGCGAGGAGTGCTAGTGTCGGATCCTCCAGCAAGACGGACAGCCAGTGGTTGAAATTAGTAGGCTGAAAGGACAGGTTGATTTTCTCTTAAGTGTCTATGCAGGACTACACTGAAGACAGCTTAAGAGATTATTTTTGATTGCTCCGGGGTCCACGCACATGGGCGGGACTATTCACTAGATTATGACTATAACAGAGATACCCCTACTACAGAACTGGAGTTACAGGTAAGAAACTACTCCTTCTTCCCTCCATCTGTCACATAAGCGTGCAAACTTGCGTGTTAGTGCCTCATACTGTAAAAACTGACCCTGGGGGAGCCCGCAATTGTCAACCAGCTCTGCAAATGGAATCAGTGCCTTGTCTAGATAGCAGTCCCCAACATTGTCCAGTCCAGCTTCTGACCAGAGCACCAGTTGGTCGCTCGTAAATATAGATTGTGGGTTGCCATGCAGGAGCCCCACTAGGGGCAGCATGGGAGAGTACTTGGTGGGAAGCCGCCCTCCCCCATGACATCTTCTCCATCTCTGGAAAGCTGTGCACTCCAGCAAGGAGCAGTAAGGGGTAGGTGTTGCCGGTAGCAATATCTTCGCCCTCACCAGTTTAGGGCTAGACACCGGGTCCAACAGGCAAGTTCTCCCTTCGTTTACTCCCTCCACCCACTGTGCCAACCACGACAGCTGGGCTGCCAATATATAGAATTCGAAATTTGGGACCCCTAGTCCACCCTACAACATGGGGCGTTGTAAAGTTTTTAAAGACATCCTAGGGTAACCGTCTCCCCACACCAGATCCCGCAAGAGGGTATTCAGGGGGCGGAATCAGCTGCTCGGTATCAAAACCGGCAGGTTTACAAAAACATACAACAGCCAGGGCAGCATAGCCATCTTGTACAGGGTGGTCTGAGCCGTGATGGGTAATTGTAACATGCACCAGAAATGTACGCAAGAGCGAAGTGAGCTATGCGCCCCTCCCAGGTTCCCGAACTCTATGTCATCTAAGTTGTGAAAAATGTGAATGCCCAGGTATTTAAAGGTGCGCTGAGCCCAGAGAGTGTCGGTTGGCAACGTCGCTGGTCTGGGTCGCTGGTCTGGGTATGGTACCCGCTATCAGGAACAGATTTGTCTTGGATTTATTGACACTGATGTCCGGGAGCCGAGCGAAGTCATCCAGGTTATGCAAAGCCTCAGCAGTACACTCAACCGCCTCCGTCAGGTATAGCAACATGTACACGCATATAGAGAGACGTAGTGCCGCTGCCCACCAAGGGACAGTCCCTGCCCCTCCCCCCCAGGTGGAACCTTTATGCCAGTGGTTCCATGGCCAGGGCAAACAGGAGCGGGGAAGGGACACCCCTGCCTTGACCCCTGGAATGTCTTATACTGCCTAGAAATAGTTCTACCTGTCTTGACTCTCGCAGAAGGCGAGCGATTAAGAAGCCGCACCCACTGCACCCAAACTTCCCCCGACCCATATGCAGCATCACCTCAAATAGGTACTCCCAGCCCACCGCATCGAAAGCCTTCTCAAAGTCAACCAACAGAACCGCCACCCGTCGGTGTGTTGGAGATTCCGCATGGTAAAGTATAGAGTAGAGCCTGCGAAGGTTATAAGAAGGGCTGTGTAATGTAATAACTCCATCTTGGACTGGGTGGATGAGGGACTTCATATGGGGGAGTAGCCTGCCCGCCAGTACTTTGCAACCTGCGGTCCCCTTCCTGTTTCAGTTAAAATGGCTAAAAATCCTGGAGTCCTCTTTGACAAGGGCCTGTCTTTTGACGCCCAGGTGAATTGCACAGTTAGTACTTGTTTTTACATTCTTAATATTTTGAAGAAAGTGCTGCTGTACATTCCCTCGGAGCTACATCGGCCCACCATCATTGCACTAGTTACCTCCCGTTAGACTACTGCAATGCATTATACCTCAATGCTAGCATAGGTTGTCTGAACAAGCTTCAGGTGGGTCAAAATGCTGCAGCTATACTTATTCTCAACATCCCGAAACACCAGTCCGCCAGTTAAGGAATCCGTGCCTTGTACTGGCTTCTGATCAGGAAGCGCATCTCCTTCAAGGCTCTGAACTTGGCGTACAAGGCTATGCATAGCAAATAATCACCACATCTCAAAACCTTGTTCTAATGGTACACTCCAGGCAGAGCCTTCAGATCCCCTACTCATCAAAAAAATTGTCTCTCCCAGACTCCGTAGGTCCAAATGGGGTGGCCGCTCATTCTCACTGGCGGCTGCAAATCTCTGGAATTATTTGCCCCCTTCTATCACCATTACCTTAAGGAAGCTTCTGAAGACCTGGCTCTTTGCCTTTTAGCTGATTGTTGCTACTCTCTCCTCCGTTTCGCCCAGCGCCTTGAAACCTTTTGGTTTTAGTGTGCTTTATAAATATCATCCTATCCTATCCTACCCTAAGATCTTAAAATCCAGATTAAGCTTGGAGAGAGCCCTGTACTCCCTCACTCCAGCCTCTGGCTTCTTGGACTTTGGGAGCTGGATCACAAGCACCATTCGGGTGGAGTCGGGCAACCCGCCCCCCCCTCATATGCTTCCGCAAATAACGTAACCAGGTGCGGGGCTAGCATGTCGGCGAAGCGCTGATAGAACTCAGCCGGGAGGTGTGAGAAAGTGCCATCTTTCTTGCATGGTATGCCCCCACTTTTTGCTGAATTGCTAATGTACTTTGACTGAGTGTGCCCTGGGTTCCTGCCAATCAGGTGCCCAGGGCCTGTGTTCCTTCCCTAAAACTGTGTTGAAACCTCAACCCAATTGGCATCTCTGGCCATCTGTCAGTCCCTGGGCATGGTGACCAGAGAAGACCCCTGCAGCACTTATTGTGCCACCCTTATGGGCCCTGTACCCTGACACACACACACTGCCTTTGCAGGCTGAGTGTCTTGGTGCAGAACTAAACAGAGAGTCAACATGGCACACATTCCTTTGTACCAAACCCACAAACACACTGCCCTGGCATACCTCAGTCACCCCTCTGGCTGGGTGCACTATGCCAGTGGTGTGAGCACAGGTGCATGAGCCCTGTTCCCCTACAGTACCCAGGGTCATTCTCGGGCACTGTAAGTGCAGTGATGCCATTAAGAGTATATGGTGCTGGGAGGTTGTCATTACGAACTCCACAGTACCATAATGGCTCCACTGAAGACTGAGAAGCTTGATATCAAACTTCTCAGCACATTAACCCCGCACTGATGCCAGTGTGGGATTTGATTTGATTTGTCAATTTGTTAAGCGCGCGAATGCCCGTGGGTGTCTTGGCGCTATGATAGATCCTCTATCTCATGAATGGTGTCTAAAGTTATACAGAGAACAGCCACGTTTTTACTTCCTTTCTAAAGGATTCCAAAGATGGGCATGTTTTTATGGCAAGAGGCAGCTGCCATAAAATGCCAAATGCCAAATGCACGACAGAGTGCATCTAAGAGATGCCCCCTGAAATCTAACCAACTCCCAGTGTCCTGACTGCATGGCTACCGAGGCTGCCACCACCAGACATGTTTCAGGACCCCTGGGCCAAGAGCCTGCCACTCTAGGGGGCCTGAAACTATGCACATCCTGGGACGAGGTGCCAAGCCTCCTCCCGAGGATGGGCAGGGGAAGCTTCAAAGGCATGTCACTTTTGTGAGCTTCTCCAGGCCACTTGCTGTACTCAGCAACTGGCCCCCACTGGTTCTGACCCCCACTCTGGCGGGAAAACACGCGGGAAAAACAAAGGAAGGAAAGAGGGGGTGCCAGCCTCAGCCAACCCCACCCCTCAGGTGGGAGAGGCGAGGTGAAGCACAACTCCGGGCTACCGGCATCTTGAGGATGGGGAACCCTACCCAATCAGAGCTAGGCTCCTGCCCCCTCCCACTGGAGAGTGGCAGGATAGGGGGTATATTCACCCCAGGACAGGGACCCATTGGTCCCTGCCCTTGCCCTACATTTAGCACCCCTAAATTAAGTATTTAGGGGCACTCTGAACCTTCCTTCCTGAGATCCTGATTTTGAAACAAGAAGAAGAAGAAGAAAGAAGAGCTACTAACAAGAGGACAACACCAACTGACTTGGCCCCAGCCCTACAGGCCTGTCGATCCTTGAACCTGCTCCTGCTAAAGCCCCGGCGTCTTTTGCGGACAGCAACCTCGAAAACCCCAGAGGACCTGCCTGCCTTGCTCATCCAAAGACTGGGACTCCCATGAGCAGTGGTTCTGCTCAAACAGCAACAACCTCTGGTGCCAGCCAAGAAACCGCAAATCCAGCACAGTCTGCACCTGCTGAGCCCGGCCCGTGCCTCAGTGAACAAAGACCCTGAGGACATTCCCCCGGCGATTGTGACCACTAATCCAGTGCCCAAGGACCCTCCTCGACGACCACTGCAGACTCACCACAAGGGACCCCTCCAACCGCGACCAGCTTAGGGTAAGATTTCCCGACACCAAAAGACACCACTGCACCCGGTGCTCCTCGGCCCCCTGTGCCCAACTCCTGGGTGTCTACCTATCCTCCAAGATCCCAACTAACCTCTTGAAGTGGTGGTCGCACCAGAAGAATCTCCGTCCCCGAGCCTGCAGCCTTTGTTTAACTTCCAAGTCTCCCATTGAAATACATTGGGCGCCCGAAGGCCCAAACACACCCTGCACCAAGCCGCCACTGGGAGTGCAGCATCTATCATATTCTACTTCCCCAGTTGCCCTGAGTAAGTGACCAGGAGCTCAGCTCCCACAGCCGCGTGCCCTGCCTGCTAGCAGCCACCAACCGAAGGCCCCCTATCCTCCGTAGGATAACATTGGGCCTACTCACTCTGCACCCGGCTGTCCCTGTGCCGCTGAGGGTGTAACAACTGTACTTACCTGATCCTGGGAGACCCTTGAGTCTACCCCCATAACCTTAACTCTGCCAGCCGAGTACTTACCCAAAGACCGATAACTTGATTTCTTCCATAGGGTAACATTGGCTGGGTTTCACTCAGAATTTCTTTTAAGTGTTGATTTTTCAAACTTACAAATATTCTTTAAAAATCGTGCGAACTTCAAAAACGAATTTACTCACCTGCAATCAGGAGAGATGCTAGTGCTGTATCTTTCAGCACAGCACTGAACTTGAAAAGTTATTATAATTGTGATTTACTGTTAACCCAATTTTCCTCCACAGAAATACATTGTCTGATTTTTACCAGAATTTCTTCTAAGTGTCGAATTTCCAAACTTACAAATATTCCTTAAAAATCGCCTGTGTAACAAAAACAATTTCTTTCAACTGTTCACAGGAAATGCACCAGGGCTGAATCCAGGACAAGCCCTGAGTTAGAGAAACTATCGTAAATTGATTTTATTGCATTTACTTAAAAACTTCCATTGAGCTCAATGTTATTTTGTGTTTAAACTTGTGTTGCATATTGCAACAACTGTAACTATTGCATTTAAAAGTCAACTGCTATTTGAAAGTATTCAATTGCAACATCTCATTCTGATAAATTATTTTATGATACCTACTGTGGTTCTAAAATAAAGTAACTATATATTTTTATATACAAAACAATTGAGCTAGAGTTCAGTTCTTGAGTGTGTGAGACCATTTGCTGACTGAGTGTGTACAGGAAATGCTTTACACTGTCCTCTGATACTGCCTTACTGCTCGACCAAGCTACCACTTTAGAGAGTAAGGTTAAATCTAACTTTAACCTCTGCCAAACCTCTGGGGACTGTGGACTCTGTGCACACTGTACCTTACTTTGGTCCAGTATATGGAGAAATGCAAAAACCACAGTTGATGGACAGAATGCAGAACAATGTCATACATTCACCCCAGTACAGAGATCTGGGCCTAAATCCATCTTTTTTTTGCACTCCATACCACCCCAGTTCAGACATGGCCATATGCAAATCAGTCTGACCCTGTGCCTCATGGGAACAGTCCAGCCCGAACTGCCAAGCCATGCCTTCCCTGGACCAAACACAAGCTTCCGAGGACCGGTTTCTGGCATTCCATCCGACTTCAGCCCGGCTTGCTTGATACCAGTGGTGTGAAGTGTATAGGACTCACGTCTGAGCATACCAATCCCACTCGGGGTGACAAATGCAAAAACCACAGTTGATGGACAGAATGCAGAACAATGTCATACATTCACCCCAATACAGAGATCTGGGCCTAAATCCATCGTTTTTTTGCACTCCACACCACCCCAGTTCAGACATGGCCATATGCAAATCAGTCTGACCCTGTGCCTCATGGGAACAGTCCAGCCCGAACTGCCAAGCCATGCCTTCCCTGGACCGGAAACAAGCTTCCGAGGACCGGTTTCTGGCATTCCAGCCGACTTCAGCCCGGCTTGCTTGAATCCAGTGGTGTAAAGTGCATGGGACTCACGTCTGAGCATACCAATCCCACTCGGGGTGACAAATGCAAAAACCACAGTTGATGGACAGAATGCAGAACAATGTCATACATTCACCCCAATACAGAGATCTGGGCCTAAATCCATCGTTTTTTTGCACTCCACACCACCCCAGTTCAGACATGGCCATAAGCAAATCAGTCTGACCCTGTGCCTCATGGGAACAGTCCAGCCCGAACTGCCAAGCCATGCCTTCCCTGGACCGGAAACAAGCTTCCGAGGACCGGTTTCTGGCATTCCAGCCGCCTTCAGCCCGGCTTGCTTGAATTCAGTGGTATGAAGTGCATGGGACTCATGTCTGAGCATACCCATCCCACTCGGGTGACAAATGCAAAAACCACAGTTGATGGACAGAATGCAGAACATTGTCATACATTCACCCCAGTACAGAAATCTGGGCCTAAATCCATCGTTTTTTTGCACTCCACACCACCCCAGTTTAGACATGGGGACTAACACGTTAACTTTGACCTTCACTTTTATGCCTTTTCTTACCTCTGGTATCTATTTTGGGTAGTCTGGTCTTTGTGTTTTTCAGTAATTTGGTTTAGATTCGTCTTTTTACTTTGAGCTGCTTTATTGACATTGATGGTTTTGCAATCTTGGTATGTGCATGAATTTGGCCTCATTACGTTGTTTCCTTTGTTTGTAGAGCTATCCCCTGAGGAAGGGCTTCACATTAGCCCACTGAGGAAGGGCTTCACATTAGCCCAAAATGCATTGGGATTATTGAATATTGGATTATAATCTGGTGGATTATGTATATTTTACACATCTTGAAACTGATGATCTATACATGAAGTACAATGTATATGGATTAAATATGAAAAGCTACTGAATTTTGTGGATTGAACTTTTGAATGAACACTGCTATAAAACTTTAGACTTGTGTAGTCTACATTGTGCAGTGCACCGGGGAGTCTTCCTCTCAATGGGGGAAGCCTTGTATTAGTCTTAAAGACAGCTGATAGCCAGAAACCGGTCCTAGGATGCTTGATTCCGGTCCAGGAAAGACATGGCTTGGCAGTTCGGCCTGAACTGTTCCCATGAGGCACAGGGTCAAGGCTGATTTGCATTTGGCCATGTCTGAACTGGGGTGGTGTGGAGGGCAAAAAAACAATGGATTTAGGCCCATATCTCTGTACTGGGGTGAATGTATGACATTGTTCTTCAATCTATCCACCAACTGTGGTTTTTGCATTTGTCACCCCGAGTGGGATGGGTATGCTCAGACGTGAGTCCCATGCTCTCCACACCACTGGAGTCAAGCTATCCTGGCTGAAGACGGCTGATAGCCAGAAACCGGTCCTAGGATGCTTGATTCCGGTCCAGGAAAGACATGGCTTGGCAGTTCGGGCTGAACTGTTCCCATGAGGCACAGGGTCAAGGCTGATTTGCATATGGCCATGTCTGAACTGGGGTGGTGTGGAGTGCAAAAAACAATGGATTTAGGCCCAGATCTCTGTACTGGGGTGAATGTATGACATTGTTCTGCATTCTGTCCATCAACTGTGGTTTTTGCATTTGTCACCCCGAGTGGGATGGGTATGCTCAGACGTGAGTCCCATGCTCTCCACACCACTGGAGTCAAGCTATCCTGGCCGAAGACAGCTGATAGCCAGAAACCGGTCCTAGGATGCTTTATTCTGGTCCAGGAAAGACATGGCTTGGCAGTTTGGGCTGGACTGTTCCCATTAGGCACAGGGTCAAGGCTGATTTGCATATGGCCATGTCTGAACTGGGGTGGTGTGGAGTGCAAAAAAACAATGGATTTAGGCCCAGATCTCTGTACTGGGGTGAATGTATGACATTGTTCAGCATTCTGTCCATCAACTGTGGTTTTTGCATTTGTCACCCCGAGTGGGATGGGTATGCTCAGACGTGAGTCCCATGCTCTCCACACCACTGGAGTCAAGCTATCCTGGCTGAAGACGGCTGATAGCCAGAAACCGGTCCTAGGATGCTTGATTCCGGTCCAGGAAAGACATGGCTTGGCAGTTAGGGCTGGACTATGCCCATGAGGCACAGGGTCAAGGCTGATTTGCATATGGCCATGTCTGAACTGGGGTGGTGTGGAGTGCAAAAAAACAATGGATTTAGGCCCAGATCTCTGTACTGGGGTGAATGTATGACATTGTTCTGCATTCTGTCCATCAACTGTGGTTTTTGCAGTATTTAGAGAGCCACTTTTTTACAGGAGGCCATTAGGACCCGGCATCTTACCAGGCACCAACGCCGCGATGGCAGCCTTGACTTCCTGCAAAGTGATCGGGTCTCCCAGCTCCTCCCGCGCCTCAGCCTCCAATGTGTGGAGCTGTAGGGGGCCCAAGAAGCGTCGTACATCGAGCAAGGGGCTCAAGTTTGATTGGCCTCGCCAGCAGTCGACCCGCCCTTCCCTCCTCCCTCTGCACTTTATCTAGGTAATCTTTGTAGTTGTAGCACCTCACCTGCCCAGTGTGTCATTTTAACGTTTTTGTGTTTCCTGCAACGTCACCTGTAGATTATCCAGTCTGTGAATAGTCCCCTCCAATTCCAGGAGTTCCTGATGAAGTTCCCTATGAGCCCCACACACCTGACCCATACAGTGGCCCCGTACAACCACCTTGAACGCCTCCCATTCCATCTGGGGTGAGGAGGCTGTGTTAGCATTAATAGGGAAGTATGTTTTGATAAGTGTGAGTAACGAGCTCCGGAAGAGGGCATCGTTGAGCAACAACAGATTCAATTTCCATGAGGGGATCGGGGGACGCCTCCCCGGTGGTTGGTGTGATATTAGTAGTGGGCTATGGTCCGACAAAGTACGCCCCAGGTATTCGGAGTGGGAGACAGAACTATTAAAGGCCGGGGAACAGAGGAATGCATCTAGTCTAGATTGCACCTGGTGAACTGGTGAAAAAAAGGAGTATTCCCTGTCCCTGGCATCCTGCAGTCTCCATGTATCTTCGAGGCCCCAGTGGGACATTCAGGTACGGAAACCCACTGCCGTACGGTGTGGCTGGGTCCCCGGTAGGGGGGGGTGGGAGTGGTCAGATCCAACATCCACAACACAATTAAAGTCACCCCCAAGATAAGGTGACTGTTCAAGTGGAGAGCCAATGAGGCGGAGAAAGACTCTAGGAAGCCAACCTGGTCCTGGTTTAATGCATACACATTGCCTAGCCAACCAGTTCTAAAGATGTAGTATGAGCATTTCGCCTTGTTGGGGTTGGGTATTGTTAGACCTGTCAGCCCTAGGGTGGTCTTTCCCTATTTCTTTCGCCCTTGCCTCATTTTTCCCACCTTCTTTTTGTTGGACCTTAGGTCTCTGGGCACCTTCCCATTGTTTCCCAATGTTAAGGTGCAGGTGCTCTCTTCCCCTAACATGGCTGCCACTGACCCCTGCTACTGCAGCGTGGTCTTTGTAGACGCACTCTAGTAGCCAGGAGCTGGCTGGAACCCTTAAACAATGTTGCGATACCAGCCTGCCAGCCTGCCCATAGCTAGAATGAGGGAAGCTCCTGTAACCTTCTAGAACAGGGGAGGTGACACCAACTGCCACTGCCAACTGCCAACTGTCGCTATATAAGGAAAGGGAGGAAAACTTTCCTGTCAGAGCAGTTGGGGCATCACTGACCTGGGGGACCCACGCAGGAGATATAGGCGGTAGAGCCTAGTCAGGGACCTATGCCTCTGGGAGTGATAGGGCTGCGGTGCTGCCTCCCAAGTAGAGTGAGGTATCCTAGGCTAGCCCACTGATCTGGCCCGGCGGGAGGGGAACCCAGGTACCATCTTCAGTGATCTGAGGAAACTTGCCAAGCCTCCAACTCAAACCCCCCCCTCTTCAAGAAACCACATCATAAGGGCGCAGAACCAACCAAGTGCCGAGAAGCTTACTTGCTGGTGTTACCCGTGCCGCTGGGGGATCGACCAGGTAATGTGCTGTGCCACTCCTACGCCCCTCTGTCTCCATCTGGGCCTGCACTGTCCTGCCTGGCTCCCCGGCCTATCTACCTGGACTGCCTGTCAAGCGCTCCCTCAATCTAGCGCTGTATCTGCCCCCTTTGCAACCGTCGAGTAAACTGCCCCGAGGTGCTACTCCCTTAGAGCGCCAGCCTGCCCGAGGCGCGCTATATGCCCCGGTGTTAATCTGACCGAAACTGCCCCCACAGCGCTGTGTGAAGAAAGCGCGCTGCTGAACTCACCGCCGTGATTGCCTGAGCCTCCAGCCCCCCTTGTCTGATCTGTTACGGGGGCCCCCGGTGTCAGGAGAGGGCCGCCGTGATTCCTATCAGGCCGCGCGGGCCTGACGCAATTGCCTGAGGCCTTCTTCCCCTTGTCACGTAGTGGGGACGAGGCGTTCCTAGAAACGCCCCTTGGGCGCCGCGGCCACTGCCTGACTAAGTCCCGGGCCACTCTCGTCATCGCGAGCCCGGGGCCAGGGAGTTCGAGTGCTGGGGAGGGCTCCGTGAGCGCTAAGAGCCCCTCCTTCCCCAGCGCGGAGCGAGTGAAGCTGCCCCGGGCCAGAGGGAGGCCCGAGAAGAGCGCAGGCCTCCCCGGACCGACCCCTCATCCCCTGAGGCCTGCCAGACTCCGGAGGGCTCTCGGAGAGGAACTAGAGCCCTCCCCTGCCGACACCACCGCAAGGGCCGAAAAGGCCGAAGTTGTCAGGTAACCCCCGGGGGAGGAGGGCGGTGATCACGCATGGACGCGGGGCCTCCAGGGTGGTAGCAGGAGGCCCTGGGAACGCCCCTCCCCCCGGGAGAACTAAGACTGTGCCTTTGAGCCTGCATTGGGCCCCCTTGAAACCGGACCGGGGCCAGGGCCCCTTAAAGCACTGGGAGGGCAACACGGGAAGAACCAACCCCTGCCTGGGGGTAAAGTTAAATGTTCACATATTGATGCACTGGTGAATGTGGCCTAACTGAAAACTTTTACCTAGACTGAAGGCCAATGCGTGAACTTACCTGGTGCCTTGTTCTTTGTACTTAATGAGTTGGTTATTCCTCCATAGGGAACTGTTGGTTAACTACTTGCTAGAAAAAAAATGTATGCCTGCCAACTGAACTGTTAATTGACTGCCTTGTACTGAATTACTTGCTGGGCCGGGCTGCAGAGAATATTTATGGGGATGTGTTATAATTCTTATTGACTCACCCCCTTACTACTTCAATGAAATGGTTATTCTGGAGGAAGGAATTTAATGAAATATTTACCTTTAATGAACTGTTTATTCTTATAGGATGAAATGCACATTCTTACTGCCTGAAATGCGGGTTCATGATTAATGAAAGTATCCACTTTACTTGATGAAAAGGTTATTGCGACAGGCTATGTTATTTACTGAATTGCTACCTGTGCTCCCATGATGAAAATGCTTTAGTGAAATAATCTAGGAAATGCTGATGTATTGATTGCCCTGATCCTAATCCTATATAAAAGCTATTGATTTTAATCAAAAGTACTGGTGTGGTCTCCATTATTGCGCGCACTTATTATCTCAGTGGATGAGTGTGTTGTGTAGCTACTTTACACGTAAGCCCCTGGTTGCCTACCTGCTTGAGCCAAGCTACCCCCCCGGGGAACTGGAGGTCCCAGTTCTTACAGGTATATTGTTATGCTGTGATCCATGGCTAAGGAATGGTTGGATTTTCCCAGAAATGTGTCACTTTTGTTGGCCGCTGTAACGATTTTTTTGCATTAAATAAACGTTTAGACCAAACTTTTTCTGATTGCTTTCTTTTGTCTTCCCAGATTTGCTTTTTGTATTGCTTCTTGAGGTTTTTAAATTTTTTCCCATGTATCTTTAGACACAACAGTGACTCTTATAGATCTAATTACACCTCTTAGGTCTTTTCTTAGGCTCCTCGCGTTTGTACCCAGAGGTTTGTACTGACTGTACCTTGATCTTCCAGGTTGGTTTATTATGGGGGCATCCTTTAGTAGATTTATTTGTTAGAAAGGCAGTTCAGGCTTCTACTAGCGAGCCCTCCCTTGATTCGTAGTTTGTTATCAATTCCTTTCCCTGATAGCTATTTCAGGGAGTGAGTTACTAGACCATCTTAGCCATTTGAGGTTGATCGTTGTTGTTTGGCCGGCCTCTGGTGGAGCTGTTGTGTGCCTTGGTAGGGAAGTTGTCAGTTCAAGATGTTGATATGCGTGATCGCTTTTGGTGGTTTATTTGATAGAAAATTCCTTTGTTTTGGCAAGCAGTGTCTGAGTAAGAAATGCATAGTCCATTATGGTCCGGGCATACGCGCCGTGATATGTGCAGTTTGGGGGTCTATCCTGCTGAGTTTGTCCATTTAACAATCTCATACGAAGATGTTATAGGCCTGTCACTAGTTTCTGTCCACTTAAATCATGTTGTTTAATGGTTGCATGTTCTTGAGGTTGTACTGCCCATATTGCATTTGCTACTGTTAGATTATCATGTCCTCTAATGTGTGTATTACATTTGAATTAAAATCACCAGTTTTAATTATTTCCCATGTTGGGTGTTCAACCCTTATTTCCATTATCGCAGTTGTCAATTTATTGAATAAGGCTTTTTTGTTCTCTCGCTTTGGGTGCACATAACCATTAATGAGATGATTGTACTCACTGCTTTGTTAGATCCATGGTCCATTTTTAGGTCTTGCTCTCGAGACCTATTGCTGTCGAAATGTCTCTCAAGGGAGACAGACCGGGGCACGCGCGGCGATTCGGGGCCGTGGATGCGCACAGGCAGGCAGGCACGCACGCGCGCACACACACACACACACACACACACACACAGGCACACACACAAACACAGGCACACACACAAACACAGGCGCACACACACAAACACAGGCACACACACACATCCCCTCCCTCTCTCCCCCCCCACCCCCACACTCACCGGGCTCTTTCCACGTGTCCTCGCTGCGGGTCAGTCTCGGCAGCAGGCAGACTCGGAGGTAAACTTATCTCCTCCGGCGATCTTCAGCTTGTGCCGGGACAGCCGATGTGCACGCTCACGGCACTGCGTCTCGTGCGCTCCCACCACGCTGTTTCGCGCCCGGCGATCCTCAGCTTGTTTTATACTGAAGGCCAGACTACAACAATGGGCAGCTGATTGCACCGAGGATTCTGATTGTCTTCATGGATCAAGCGCTGATTAACGGTGGGCGGCCAGCTACGCTCCGTCTGCGGAGTGTGCGTAGTGCCGCCTACTCCGCATTTTGCGGAGCTGGCGGAGCCAGGCGGCACTACGCACGCTCCGCAGACGGAGCGTAGCTGGCCGCCACCCGCCTCCCTCCCGCCCTCCCTAAATACTTTAAAATAAAGGAATGCAATAATTTTAAAAGCACTTACCTTGCCGCCGCCGCGTTCCCCGGGGCTCGTTATCTTCCGTCTTCCGTCTTTTTCAGTAATGCGCATGCGCGGGCGGCCGCGCATGCGCATTTTCACGAGAAAATGCGCATGCGCGGCCGCCCGCGCATGCGCATTATTGAAGAAGACGGAAGATAGCGAGCCCCGGGGACGCGGCGGGCAGCGGCGGCAAGGTAAGTGCTTTTAAAATTATTGCATTCCTTTATTTTAAAGTATTTAGGGAGGGCGGGAGGGAGGCGGGTGGCGGGGCTGGCGGCCAGTGGTTTTGCGGAGTGGGGCTACGCGGAGTGCGGAGGTGGGCGTAGTTTCTCGCCCACTTCGCGTAGCTCCGCGAAGCCCCACTCCGCGAACTCCGCCCAGGGTTAGCGCTGATTAGAGAACACAAAGTGAATTAGATCCCATATTTCTTATATGAATATTTTAGAGTCTCTCCACTCTTAGAGCATGCTAGACTTGTGAGTAGGAATTCACGTGGAGAAACTATTTTTCTAGCTTCCACATTGGTTGAAATCCATAATTCACACGAACACTCTAATTAATATGAAATATGGAAAAAGTCGACGACTGTGGCATACCTGGAGTGAATTATGGATCTGAAACATGGCTCTTTGTGTAACAACCACACAGTGGTTGGGTCTGGCTAAAGCAGACAAAGGGGGGAGGCTTTTGTCTAGCCTTCCATTGGCTCCCAACACCTCACGCTTGTGCACTGGTCCCGTTTCGGTGCACCACGTTCAGTGCATTCTCCAGACCTCATGCACGCGCTCAGAACCTAAGGTGTAGGTTTCAGTACAAACAATACAACATCACCCATACACTCCAAAAAGGGCATATCGGTACCCTGCAGCCAGTGGGGTGCTTCGCAGCCACATTAGTGTGGCACGAAGCGCTTTAAACATTCTAGATTACAGTAGTAATCGGAGTTACGCGCCTCAAAGCGCTTCAGCGCCTCGTCAGATGCAATACGCGCTATATAAATACGATTATAGTACAATATTTCAGCAGAAGCCCCTCAAAATGCCCCTAACCTTCTCCAGTGCCCTCCTCTTGCAGAAGTGTGCTCAGGTGTGGGCACCTGAGGCAGGAATGCCTCACCGGCCCCAGGTCCAGCACGCTCCAGGGACAGGCCTCCCCGTGCAGCCGTCTCTGCACCGCCCTGTCTCTTTGCTTAAACCAAAGCCCCGCTCCCCCTCCCCTGTCTGTTATCTCTGGCCTAGGGCTAATACCATATTTACAACTCTCTCCGCTCTGATAAGGCGGCCTCTGGTTTGAGTTCCCGAAGAACAAACAATACGTTTTTTTCTTCTTTCCTTTCTGAAACATTTTACAGCCCTGCCTTTGAGGGAATTACCAGACACCATTTATTAGGGAACGTAAGATGTTTTTCTTAGTCTGCGGTAAAAGACTTTAAAAGAAAACACCATTTGCCTGCTATCAAAAAGTGCATCTAAAGGAACATGTATCGGCTTTTCACTTGCAGATGGAATATTGTCTTTTTTTTATTTTTGTAAAGTGCTGCACAGTGACACAGGCCTTTACTACATTTGATTTGCTTTCATCAGTGCATACATGCAATGTTTAGTTATACTAACATTTACCTAAATAGAGCATATATCGCCTAAAGTTTGATATATATATATAACAATAGAGTGCTAACACAGCCATGTTGTTACGGTACTGTGGCTTTTTGGCGCTGTAAAACCCAAGTGTTGCAATTACCTAATTAAAAAAACCCCACTCCTTTCACCAGACCATGTACGGTTAAAAGGTATGTGGGCGACCCCAGACTTAGAACTTGAAACATACATGTAGCACGCAGGTTTGTGCAGCAGGCTGGCACATTTACCCACAGAGCTATCTATCTCAGTAACCCCGTGGACGACGACAAATCCAAAGCAAACAGAACAAATTAGAACGCGTTAACACACGGATTGTTTACGTTCTCATTTTTGGTTCCTTTACGATCAGATCTCCCTTATTTTGTCCTTTTATTGGCTACGGTTACAGTGGAAGGATATGGGAGCCTCTAATCTTTAACCTCTGACCTCGGACACAACAAAGGTCGGCAGACCGAGTTTATGGTGAACGCAGACTGGAGGTGTTGACGGGTTGTTGAGGGGTCAGTGATATATAGGGACTTGCATTTATCTCAGTCAGTGTCCAGGAGAGCTTGCATCACGCTGCTCACTCAGCACGCATGGCGGCATTGACGCTACGCCGACCGGACAGCTCAGTCGGTGGAGCGCCTGTTTCAAGTGAGATATTCGAGTCCTGGAAGGTTCTTCCCAATTTTTATGTCACTTTGTTGTGAATATAATGAGAACCATATTTCTTTAATTAGTACAGCGGTACAAAAGGGGGTGGTGATGGACGGAGCATCTGAATCAATCAAACACTCACACCCAGTCAAAAGATCTGGGTTTAATCCATCACCGTTCTTTAGCCCACTCTGGCACCCCAGTTCAGACATGGCTATATGCAAATCAGTCTGACCCTGTGCCTCATGGAAACAGTCCAGCCCGAACTGCCAAGCCATGTCTTCCCTGGACCGGAAACAAGCTTCCGAGGACCGGTTTCTGGCATTCCAGCTGTCTTCAGCCCGGCTTGCTTGAATCCAGTGGCAAAGTGAGCAAGGGACTCACGTCTGAGCATACCCTGCCACACTTATGGCGGCCAAAAGCGGTACAAAAGGGGGTGGTGATGGACGGAGCATCTGATTCAAACAAACACTACACCCAGTCAAAAGATCTGGGTTTAATCCATCACTGTTCTTTAGCCCACTCTGCCACCCCAGTTCAGACATGGCTATATGCAAATCAGTCTGACCTTGTGCCTCATGGAAACAGTCCAGCCCGAACTGCCAAGCCATGTCTTCCCTGGACCGGAAACAAGCTTCCGAGGACCGGTTTCTGGCATTCCAGCCGTCTTCAGCCCGGCTTGCTTGAATCCAGTGGCAAAGTGAGCAAGGGACTCACGTCTGAGCATACCCTGCCACACTTATGGCGGCCAAAAGCGGTACAAAAGGGGGTGGTGATGGACGGAGCATCTGAATCAATCAAACACTCACACCCAGTCAAAAGATCTGGGTTTAATCCATCACCGTTCTTTAGCCCACTCTGCCACCCCAGTTCAGACATGGCTATATGCAAATCAGTCTGACCCTGTGCCTCATGGAAACAGTCCAGCCCGAACTGCCAAGCCATGTCTTCCCTGGACCGGAAACAAGCTTCCGAGGACCGGTTTCTGGCATTCCAGCCGTCTTCAGCCCGGCTTGCTTGAATCCAGTGGCAAAGTGAGCAAGGGACTCACGTCTGAGCATACCCTGCCACACTTATGGCGGCCAAAAGCTATACAAAAGGGGTGGTGATGGACGGAGCATCTGAATCAATCAAACACTCACACCCAGTCAAAAGATCTGGGTTTAATCCATCACCGTTCTTTAGCCCACTCTGCCACCCCAGTTCAGACATGGCTATATGCAAATCAGTCTGACCCTGTGCCTCATGGAAACAGTCCAGCCCGAACTGCCAAGCCATGTCTTCCCTGGACCGTAAACAAGCTTCCGAGGACCGGTTTCTGGCATTCCAGCCGTCTTCAGCCCGGCTTGCTTGAATCCAGTGGCAAAGTGAGCAAGGGACTCACGTCTGAGCATACCCTGCCACACTTATGGCGGCCAAAAGCGGTACAAAAGGGGGTGGTGATGGACGGAGCATCTGAATCAATCAAACACTCACACCCAGTCAAAAGATCTGGGTTTAATCCATCACCGTTCTTTAGCCCACTCTGCCACCCCAGTTCAGACATGGCTATATGCAAATCAGTCTGACCCTGTGCTTGGTAGTTTGGTCTGCCCTGTTCCCATGATGCACTGGGCCAGGGACAGACTAATTTGCATATAGCCAGGTTCTGAGCTGGGATGGTGCAGTGAGCTAAAAAACGGTGTTGGATCAAGCCCTGATCTCTTGACTGGGTGAGAGTATTCTGCTTAATTCAGAAACTCTGTCCATCACCACCCCCTTTTGCTTAATTGTTTTGTCCACCATAAGCGTGGAAGGGTATACTCAGACGTGAGTCACTTGCTCATTGCACCATCAGGATTCAAGCAAGCCGGGTGGAAGACGGCTGTAATGCCAGAAACCGGTCCCCGGAAGCTTGTTTCCTTTCCAGTGAAAGAATTGGCTTGGTAGTTTGGTCTGCCCTGTTCCCATGATGCACTGGGCCAGGGACAGACTAATTTGCATATAGCCAGGTTCTGAGCTGGGATGGTGCAGTGAGCTAAAAAACGGTGTTGAATCAAGCCCTGATCTCTTGACTGGGTGAGAGTACTCTGCTTAATTCAGAAACTCTGTCCATCACCACCCCCTTTTGCTTAACTGTTTTGTCCACCATAAGCGTGGAAGGGTATACTCAGACGTGAGTCCCTTGCTCATTGCACCATCAGGATTCAAGCAAGCCGGGCGGAAGACGGCTGTAATGCCAGAAACCGGTCCCCGGAAGCTTGTTTCCTTTCCAGTGAAAGAATTGGCTTGGTAGTTTGGTCTGCCCTGTTCCCATGATGCACTGGGCCAGGGACAGACTCATTTGCATATAGCCAGGTTCTGAGCTGGGATGGTGCAGTGAGCTAAAAAACGGTGTTGAATCAAGCCCTGATCTCTTGACTGGGTGAGAGTACTCTGCTTAATTCAGAAACTCTGTCCATCACCACCCCCTTTTGCTTAACTGTTTTGTCCACCATAAGCGTGGAAGGGTATACTCAGACGTGAGTCCCTTGCTCATTGCACCATCAGGATTCAAGCAAGCCGGGCGGAAGACGGCTGTAATGCCAGAAACCGGTCCCCGGAAGCTTGTTTCCTTTCCAGTGAAAGAATTGGCTTGGTAGTTTGGTCTGCCCTGTTCCCATGATGCACTGGGCCAGGGACAGACTCATTTGCATATAGCCAGGTTCTGAGCTGGGATGGTGCAGTGAGCTAAAAAACGGTGTTGGATCAAGCCCTGATCTCTTGACTGGGTGAGAGTATTCTGTTATGTTATGTTATGTTATTAAAGTACTTTTAGAGCGCACTATCACCGATTGGTTGCTTGGCGCTTTGATCAGTGATAACATGAACATAGAGGGGAGAGAGTTATGAAAATGCTTGTCTGAAAAGCCAGGTCTTCAAGGCTTTCCGGAAAGAGAGGAGGTCTTGACAATTCCGGGACTCCATCGGGAGAGAGTTCCACAAGCAGGGAGCGAGGGTGGCAAACCTACGACCTCCTGCACGCTTTAAGCGCTTCTGCTTAATTCAGAAACTCTGTCCATCACCACCCCCTTTTGCTTAATTAATTAGTACAGGGCTTGAATACCACAGGGAAGGGTCAGGCGCTCTAAACAGAAACAGGATATTATAATAAGCGTTTCCGCAGTGTGCCGAGAAGCAAATCTGTTCACATTGTGCGCTACAGCGGGAGTGTTCACTCACTGTAATGCGCCTCTTATGTTTTTTGATACAGTGCCACTAAACGTTTGTAATATGACTTTATTCCATAAACAGGGCAATATTTACTGTTTTCACTATGTCCATGTAAACGTTTATACGAAGAGCTGTCTTTTCGATTAACACTTTCACCAACAATCCGGACTGCCTTGGAAATTTAGCCCCATCCAAGCCAAGATACCTATGCCTCAACCTCATGTAGACGAGAGCTCACCAGGATTGACAACCGCGGCCTGGACTGTGCAAACAGATCTCTGCAGCACAACCCCAACCCACGCAGCCACCTTAACAACTTCACACCGACAGCTTGTGACTGCCAGCGACAAGCATGAAGCCCCCGCCTCCAGCCCGCAGCCGCCTCCCAAAAACATGCAGGAATTGATGCTGAACACACACCGGGGGCTGTTCACAGCCAGTTACTTCTTGTAGGATAACAGCAACTCGTGTAACTGCAAAGTAAACAAGGCCGGCTTCAGGGGTCAGACAGAGACCCACGCCTTCCTCAGCAACTTCTGCGTTGTCTGTGGTGGCTGCCTGCGCTGAGAGCGGCACTGCTGCCTGCTACAACCCAGCGTCGCACTCTGATACAGCACAGCACAACGCCAATGGGGTTCAAGCGCTTGAATGGTGGGTGCTATGCATGCCCGCTTCCAAAGCCACTCATCGCAGTGAAACCAAATGAAATACCAGCATTTGTAAAGCGCACAGCTACCTCCGGAGAGGTGTCACGGCGCTGGGGGCCGTCGGGAAGATTAAGCGAGATATTGCCCAGAGTCACATGGTGCTAGGCGAACCAACTGCCGGCACCGGAGATTGAACCATGAACCCCATAGTCAGGCACACTGGCCGCTGCGCCACACCTCTTCTACTCAATGACCTCAGAATGATGAAAGGCCGAGTCATGCACTGCTGTTTTTAGCTGCTTAAACAGAGATGTCCACTTCAGACACATCAAGCATAAAGATGATTAAAAACTCCATCCAGCTATATTGTGTAGTGCTTATATGGGGCCACTGTGCAACAAAGCACTAAGCAGAGAACATTTGTAGCAGAGCTTTCTATCTCAGTAACCCAAACCCCGTGGACGACGACAAATCCAAAGCAAACACAGAACAAATCTTATACCAAAACAATCAATACAAAAATGAATCAATGGGAAAAAAACTGCAAAAGGGCGCACATATGAAAAACATTTATGTTCAATTCAATGTTTCATGAAGGAAAACCACGGTGCACTTCTGTACAATATTTTTCCAAAGAAAAGGGTTCATTTAAAGCACATATATGCACAAGTGTTGTAATGTGTAGTGCAGTGAGGCACACATGTTCTGATCCACTCTTGCATATTGTATACTTTTTATAAATAATCCATTCCTTATACTTTTTTAATGATAGAACTGTGAATGTGTGAAAAGTAAGAAGCGGAACACGCGTGGACGTATCAAGTATGGATGATTGATATTGATGATACAATACACGAGTGGTAAAAATACAAAGATAAGTAAAAGGAAGGCAGGGTACTGTATTTCAATACCATCCCCCGCATCCCTTGACATAACAAAAAAGACAATGTCAGGAGATATCAGAAGAGGGTCAACATCTTCAGTGATGGTAATTCCATGCATTAACAAAAACAAAGGTCTGAGTTACAGACTTCACATGACACAAGTGATGCGCAGAACTCAGCTGCAGGCAAAAATCCATGCAGTAAGTACCCCGTCTGTGTTCACTTTTTGTATTTTTCATTAAGCTCTGGATCCAGAACCATCATGATTCTGTAGAGTGCTCTGAAAGTAAGAAAGCGCTTGAAGGAGGATGCAATGGTAGTGGTACAGATTTTTCATATCATCCACTATCACAAAGGACTGCAAAGTAATTAGCATACCATTCATCTGAGAGCACTTTCACAGCACTCTGCGCCCCTCAGAGCTCTTTCACAGCTCTTTGCACCTCTCAGAGCACTTTCACAGCACTCTGCACCTCTCAGAGCACTGTCACAGCTCTCTGCACCTCTCGGAGCACTGTCACAGCTCTCTGCACCTCTCAGAGCACTGTCACAGCTCTCTGCACCTCTCGGAGCACTGTCACAGCTCTCTGCACCTCTCAGAGCACTGTCACAGCTCTCTGCACCTCTCAGAGCACTTTCACAGCACTCTGCACCTATCAAATCACTTTCAGAGCATTCTGCACCTCTCAGAGCCCTTTCACAGCACCCTATACCTCTCAGAACACTTTCACGGCACTCTGCACCTCTCAGAGCACTTTCACAGCATTCTGAACCTCTCAGGGCACTTTCACAGCACTCTGCACTGATCAGACCACTTTCACAGCATTCTGCATGATCTTCACTCTTGTGTGTTTGTTCATTTATTTATGCTTTTTTTATATAACATGGACATTACCCAGAGGTGTCAGAGCACTTGTCAATACAGCGAAAAAACCTTACATCAGAAATTTTGAGTAATATGGTCAGTGGGTGACAATACGTATAGCTACTACGGTTACTCGTGGTGAGAGTTACATATAATTAAATAACATATTCATTACAAATTACATATTTAGAAAAGGTAAAGCGATTAGGGTTACATTAATACATATTACATATTTACAGGGTTGAAGCAGAAAGGTCGTTATAGCTCTTAATGGCGTCATGTAACAGTCAATGTCATGCCATTTGAGAGCGTATGCCAGGTGGGGAGCTTGGCAAGGAGTGTTATTGTTATTGTCCCATCTGCAAAACAACTTTAGTGATAAGTAGTATCTCTTCTGCTGTAGGCGAGGCGGGAGAGAGAGAGCTCGACGCATGGAATGCTTGACTCAGTTTTTAGGTCTCGCCAGAGAGACCTATTGTGGTTGTGATGCCTGCCAAGTGAGACAGACCAGTGCACGAGCAGAATCTGCTCTGTGAACGCGCTTCCCACGAGCCGATTCTGGTATGTGAATGCGCTTCCCATGGACAGCTTTTGCACGTTAAATCGAATTTGAGTGCTCCTCTCCGGAAGACCTGCTGGGCGTTAATTATAGGTGAGTGCTCCTGTCCGGAAGACGTGTTGAGCAGGCGTATTACTGGCCCCACGCGTTCATTAGGCATAAAAGCTGCAGAGCACGCGATAATTAGGGCAGCATGTTTTAGGACTGTCAATTACTTGTTAGGACATGAGCTCGTTGTCCAAGTCGCTCAACCCTCAGCACTGTGCACTGTGAACGCGGGAACAGAGCGTGCCATTCCCCCTGATCGCCATTATAGCCTTGATTAATTGGCCTCTCGGCTTGGCAGCCTCCCGACGGGTGCCTGCTGGTCTGAACAGGTTATTTATAGAAAGGGGGCGTGCTGGGCCAAGAAAGTGCAAAGGCGTCAGATGACTAAACCAAGGGCACGCAAGGCGCCTCCCGCCCCAAGCCAGTGGGGAGCCGTTGACGAAGCCATCCAAAACACGCAGGTAACCGAAAACCGGATTCCCAGAACCGCAGCTGCCATCATACGCTGGGGCTCTAGGCCACGCCATAATCCCGCTGCGTTGCACACATTGGTATAATAGCACTTCAAAGTCACTTTAGGCTGTCAGGGGCGGCACTGTAAGAGTGGCCGTTTGCCCTCTGCCTCCAGAATTGTGCAGCAATATGGGGTTCAAGAATGTCTGCATTGAGCAGGGTTTGCTGAAGTCGGACAGCAGCAGAGAAGGTATGGAATATACCAATGATCGGATGAACGGAATGTACGCTTCCTGAAGTTCCGTGAATGGTGGAATTTTTGGAATGGAGATTTGTTTCTGTTTAAAACCATGCAATCTGTTTTAAAGGGACTAAGCACAGGGGTACATAAATCCCAAACATAACGGATGTTGGAGGGTGCACAACTGATAAATGGTTCATACCTGCCCTTCATGAACACAAAGGAGAACCAGTTGAAGAGGATATATATCCCATTATATTTCTGAAAACAAATGTGTATAGGGGACTCAGAGTCTGTTCATCTGGGCAGCTTGCGGGCTCGAATTGCAAGTTATCTCATAACGTGTTGCAGAGGCGATATAGAGACTCGTTGAGTAGCTCGTTTTCTGAGAAGTTTTCATGGAGTGCAAGTTTCAGCTTCAGGCCGAATTTAACTGTGCATCTTTATTTGTTTTGTTGTTGTTCATGTGCGCAGGCCTGCTTGGCAATACCCCTGATATAGTTAATTTTTTTTCTTGTGCCACAGCCATGATTTTTTTCTGAGCTGCCACCTGTCTGCCCTGTTACAGCTGAGAACTGACTTTACATCACATAGCAGTCTGTCTTCCCACTGACTGTAAGCTGCGTTAGTAGTTGCTCGCACCTGAGTCAGGTGATTGTGAGAGCCACTGGTGCTTGTCAACGAAACTTCTCTGTGCCTCAAGCATCACCGAGTCAGAAGAGCCTGTAGTGTATCTCTGTGTAACAAACTGCGAGTAGGGTGATGGTGCCACCAGCAGGGTTTGGCAGGTAGTGGGCAGGACCGGGGCGCACTGCTCAGTAATACAGCTTGTGGATTATGATGTGACTCGTTTTAGAGTTCCTTGTTGCTCAAACGAGTGTAATTTCTGAAATGTATATATTTCTCTTGTCTTCATTGCTTGCTATGGCTCGCGAGAAAATGTCACTCATATTCGTTGAAATGTCACTCATAATTACACTGAAATTAAGAAAATGTCACACATAGCAATCTGAAACCTTGGCAGCTATGTGTCACCAATGTCATTAAAAATTTCATCGAGGCAAACAAATGACTGGAAAGGAGCAAGAAGGAACATGCGGAGCCATTTCGTGGTGGCCCTGTGAGTAGCAGCTGGCCCCGGCTGGCTTTAGAGCAGTCCCAGAAGGTTTAACCTATTGCATGGGAGCACTGATAGATTTGGGGTGGCAGAGCTCGGAGTAAAGAAGGCCCACTGACGTCGTCTATCAAATATCCAGGGGCAGACTTGGGCAGGGACCAAAATTGGGCCTCGGCATCCCAAAAAATAAAGCCACAATGCAGATCACATTCTTTCACCAAATATTGCATGGCTAGTATCACAACCTTTCATCAAATATTGCTTTGCTAGTATCACAACCTTTACTCAAATGTTGCTTTGCTTTTCTCACAACCTTTCACCAAATATTGCTTTGCTAGTATCTCAACCTTTCACCAAATATTGCTTTGCTTTTCTCACAACCTTTCACCAAATATTGCTTTGCTAGTATCTCAACCTTTCACCAAATATTGCTTTGCTTTTCTCACAACCTTTCACCAAATATTGCTTTGCTAGTATCTCAACCTTTCACCAAATATTGCTTTGCTGGTATCATAGGGCTAACATTTGGAGAAATTGATTGTAAATGAAGCCTTGAAAGGGTTTTAAGGCCAATAACATTGATATGGACTGGAAACACTGCATGTCTGAAAACCGAATGCTTACTTTCAGTCTCAGTATATTGCACATGGCATCAACCATATCCTGGGCTCTGGTTCTCTGATTTCGGAACTCTAGTACAAAATCCAAGTGGGATTGGTCAGGTCAGTAATAGAAACTATAATGACAAAAAGAAAGAGCATATCTAAAATTCTCCCTCACTTGAAGATTCACAATGGAGGCATTTTGTGAAACAGAACCTCTAATGACACAGAATAAATAATATATTTTACCTTCTGTCTCGGAGCCTAGATCATGGCCTATTGCTGAACATTGCACACAAGGTCTCATTGAATGTGCTATAAACAAAAGATTAAGGGCCATGGGAAATACAAGGAGGTCGAATGAAGGTTTGTTCTGTCGGATGCAGAAAAAGGCCAGTGTTTGCACCTTCTGGCCTAGGCCCAAAACAGGGCCTAGTCTGAAGGAAGGCAGAAGTGGACTCTATTGAGTGGACACATGAACAGAAAATGAAAAGAGAAAGTATGTCCTGAAACAAACTTAAAAACAACCTGGTGCATGCTGTAATACACTTAGAACGGATTCACATTCCACATAATATGTAGTTTAAAGCAGACATTCACCCATGGGCATCAAGGCTCTGAATAACAGATGTGTATTGTGTTACCCAACTCAGTGAAATTGGAGTCTGGTGAATTAGGCTTTATTGTGAGTTGCACCATTTTTCTCGAATACCTTGCCTTCCTCTATTCACAATAGCAAGATGGCCATGACCTTCCAATGTCTCTTGAGGGAGTAGCTTTTCCCCTAAAGCTGTCTTCTCAACTCTTGTCAAGCCGAATGTTGACTCTGTTCAGTAGCCCATGAAGTGACTCAGGTAGAAAGCGAGCATTTAAATATCTTCCCTTAACATCTAACTTCTTTCCCTGATCAATGTCCAGCATACTGCCAGCCTACTCATATAGGCCATATGACAAGAACCCGCGATGCACACTCGCTCACACTGTAGGGTCATACAACTATCACAAACTCCTTTGGGGGCATGATTTTTTTTTACTCACTACCAAAGAAAACATAGCATGCTGCAGTGATCTGTATATAATCTGTTTTTCATGTGTTTCAATGCCAGTTAGATAGCCCAGTGTGTTAATGTGCTCGCTGCTGAGATCTGTGCGAAGTTTGTTATTGACAGGTTTATATACACTCATAAAGTAGCTTGATTGTTTCTGCATATATTGAACAGATGTATGCAGTCTATAGGTCACAAGTTCTAATTTCAGCAAGATTATTTTGTGGTTTAGTTTGCCTGCTCCAGAAATCTGTGAGTAACTTTCATATCACAGATCATTCATGTCTGATCCAGCCTTTCATCCTCTTGAAGTTGATAAAACAAAGATAACTGATTACTGACTTTTTTTCATGCTCAATTGTGCTAAAACAAGGGTGCCCATCAAATGTGGAGGACTGAACCCATGCCAGATTTCAGATTAAAAGTTAACTATCTATTTGAGCTCCATTAGATTTATTGTATTATATGTGCCTACACTGAAAGTCTGGCTTGTATCTACCCCACCTGAACCTATGTTTGATATACCTAATCTAATAAAAGTCCAGATGGGGAACACAATTACTGCATTTAATGTCTGAATTTACATAGAACAGAAACACAAAAGAATATAAACAAGCACTGGCATGGCCAATAGGTCTCGCATTTGGCACCTTATAAGTATTTTTCTTTCTTGTGGCTCGTGTGCCTCTCACCCTGCTAAATACCTACCCCCCGGCCCTCTGTTGCTCCCGTGTGTGCTTCTGTCTCTCGTATGCTTTTCTTATCGATATTCCATATAGGTGATGCTTTTATTACTCCCTCACTCCATTGCTTCACCAGACGTGGACTCTACTCGGAAAAAGAGGTGTAGTATCATCCGTTTCCAACACCTAGAGTGCATCTAAAGCAGCATCGATGTATTTCTCCCCACCCCGCGCACTGTAGTTCAGAACAATAGGTCTCGAATTAGCAAGAGTATAACCTATTGCCATTGTTAATGGCAATGCCTTAGACTTAGGTTCTAAAAACCAAAACATAAATAAAAGGCATTGTCATTTACAATGCCAATAGCTCAAACTCATGTAAATGCGAGACCTATTGCATTGCAAATGCTTGTTACTCTTTGCATGTCTATTGTTGTGGTTGGCATTTGGGCAGACGCGATGTTCAATGCAGTGGAGATGTGAACGGCGAGGCCATCCTCTGGTCAACCATATCGATTGGATCTTCCTGCTTTCACATGATGGAGGCGTGACCTGCTACTTGGACTGGGTGAACAGCCATGTTTCTTGAAGGGCTACAAGTTAGTCGTTTTCCCAGTAATCCGGTGTTTAGTTATCCTGCAGTTCGTGCTTTGCGCCTGCAATGCTCCGCGACAAAAGGTTTAGAGATGACTGCTGGGATATTCTGCTGTTGTCAGTGGGTCACTCTCATCGCGGTGACATCCGGGGCCCACTGTCTTTGAACTGAATCTTCCCTTGTGCTTTTGATTCTGACTCATTGTCCCTCAGTTTGCCTCTTGCACTTTGTAAACTGGAGTATACTGGAGTTACACCGTGATTATCAGATCTATAGTAGGGGCACAGGGTAGCATGGCTTTACAGGTTTTGCCCGTGTTATGCCCCAGGCCTCGTACTCTGGGGCTGGGTTTTAAATGAATTCAATGGTCTCCACGGTCTTCCAAGTCGAGAGTGTTGCTTCGATTCGGTTCTTATCCCCCCCGGCTAACAAGCTCCACAGACAGCAGATCCACAAAGACAGATGGAAGAGCTGCCATCAGGCTCAGGACATTTCCTCCATTCAGGTATTCTTGAGGACCTTGCGATATATATTCGGTTGTTAGTAAGATCTGGTCATTTGGGTATTTTATTTGGTCCTCAACTCTTAGCTGCAGTGAGAGGAACGATCAGGGTCCTGAGTTTTCAGGTTGTTGTTTTGACATTTGGTACTTTTTGTTGCTGTGGTGTAAGTTTACATTGATCTATATCTGCTCGTCCTGCTCTCTGTTTGTTTGGGAGCATCTCTGCAGGACCACTTCCTGGTATCTTTTGTCTTGATTTGTACTTTCCTTGAGAGGTAATAGGCCTGTATCCAATATTTTATGGTTAGCTGGTTCCTCTTTGGTCTTCTGAGCAGTGTCTTGACCAGTTGTTGCCATTCCTTAGTGGTTTTTGTTCTTGTCCTCCCAGATTGTATAACCTTGGCTCACAGTGGGCCACTTCCTGCAAAAGTCCTTGTTTCCTTTTGCATATTCTTTATGGGGAGCCTTTTGTTCAAGCACCTCCCACCTCTCCTAGAGCAGTGGGGGGAAGGGCCCAGATCCAGAACAGCGTCCCCTAACTACAGAAGAGGAAGAGCTCTCTCAGCTAGCTGGTCGGTCGGCAATAGGTCCTGACGCAGTTTGGTGACAATTGGAGATATTGGCAGCAAGATCTGGGTACGAGTGCGGTGGTAGCACCTACCGTCCACCAAGAGCGAGCCCACGCCCCTGCTGAAGCGGCCCAGCTTTATCCGGGTGCGGCTTGCGGGTGGCCTGGTCCACTCTCACTCGGCCCCATTGACCAAATCTCCTCCAGCACACCTCGAAGGTGGCATGGCCCACTCCAAAAACGCTCCCAAAACATCTGAACTCACCTTAGGCAGCAAAAGACAAACACAAGTCAAAATATTTATTGGAAGGCGTGGAGCCCCAAGCGGGTGGCTCCCGCATGGTCTTATCCACCACTGCCCTCCCTGCGTGAAATGAGCCACAGCCACTCACATCAAGGTGCGGACCGCCCAAACCCCAAGGGGGGATCCAGAAAAGCAGGTGCGGCTAGACAACTGCAGGAAAAACAAGAAGATTGACATCAGAAAGAAACCACAGGTGGCCCCGGCTTCATGTGCAGTCCATTGGTGGGGGAGAAGTGCTGGAGAGAGCAGGCTGAGGGCGGCTGACACAGCAGGCTGAGGGCCCCATGTCCTTGGCAAAGGGAGCAGGAGGCTGCAAAAAGGCTCTTTAAAAGTCCAACTGGTGACCTCATGGGTCAGTTGGTGCCCAAGGCCCAGTGGCTTCCAGTGCTCAAATCTGTATCAAGGGTGAATTTCTGAGATACAGGCGGCTAAATGGAGGGCGCTCAGCAGACCTGTGCTGGGTTCTGTAGAAGACAGTTACCACAGAGATTCCACTTTCTGACAACTGACTCTTAAAAGTAGCTAGGTGCCCCCAACTGGCCTCATACAACCTGTGTCGAGCACCCCTCGCGTAAGCACCAGAATCTAGTGACCCCGTTAACTGGACAAAAAAACTATTCATTTGCGCATGGTTTTCTTTTGATAAATGAACCCTGCGCCCTATCCTTGTGGGCTGGAGATCCCACTTCAGCTTTGGATCTGGTGATGTTTACTAAGTTCAGAAGGATGCTCAGATGCAGGATTTAAACCCACTGAATAAAGCGCCTCGAAGACAGAACCTAGGGAGAAGCACAGCAAACAGTGGTGCAGATTGTGGTGCTTTGCAGTTTTTCTTTGCTTATGTGCCCCTCATTACACTCATGTATTCATTTCTTCTATTCATTCATGTGTGATCACATTCATGCATGTTTTACTTGGGATTTCATTCCACACAGTTAACACAGAGTGTATTGTTTTGACAGTGCAACGGAAGTTCATATATTGTGCATTCATGGTGTCATTTATACACATAGACCCTGCGGTGGGTGGTGTAACTTTTCCTAATTATTTGCAAACTATATTTAAGCTGGAAGCAAACGCATCTCAAGGGGATAAAATGTTCTCATTTCCAGGGAGGGAAGGGCTTGTTATAGACGGCTGGCATGTCAATGCTCAGGGCCACCGACTGGTGCAGCCAGTCCTGTCTGTGCTTTCACTGCATGGAACACCTTAGCAGAACCCTGTCATGACCCCGAGCCCAGAGCGAGGCCTCCTGTGAGCCCCACATGGGGTTCATGCATACATGCCAACATTATAGAAGAGAAAAGCAGGAGAATCCAAAAAAAGAATCTGGAGAATGTATGTCCCACATTGACTTCTATTGAAGCCTGATTCATGTCACTGTCATGTATGGGCCCTGCAAGTCTGCTGCTGCACCATCGGGTAATAGAAAGGCACATATATGATTTGTTTCTTTCCTGTTGGAAGCATGGAGCAAACGCCATGGCAGGTAGAGAGGGTGTGATGCAAGTGTTGCGTGCACTGGCCTGCAGGGGCAGGATACTGGCAGTGCACACACTGGATTAGACAATGCCAGGCCCTGGCAGCTGAGCACACAGATGAACCGAGTCTTTTCATGCAGGAATCGGGAGGCGGAGACTAGCCTTGAACTCGGGAGTCTCCCGTCTGAACCGGGAGGGTTGATATGTATGCCTATGAAAAGTTTAGGTTACCCTTAGAGGAGCCTTGTGTAAGCCTCAAATCAGCCTCATGTCAGCCACATGTCAAGCGCATCAGCCTTGTGTCACCTGCATGTCAAACTCTTGTCAGCGACGTGCCAGACACCTGTAAGGCACAAGTCAGCCACATGCCAGGCACATGTGAGCGCTGTGCGTCTCCATTACAGACACTTCTCATGCACGTCAGCCTCATGTCAGACACATATCAATCGAATCAACCTTGTGTTACCAGCATGTCAAACCCTTGTCAGCCATGTGTCAGCATCATGTCAGACACATGTCAGGGGCATCAGCCTTGTGTCACCAGAATGTCAAACCCTTGTCAGCCAAGTGCCAGCCTCATGTCAGACACATGTCGGGTGCATCAGGCTTGTGTCACAAGCATGTCAAACCCTTATCAGCCATGTGTCAGCATCATGTCAGACACATGTCAGGTGCATCAGCCTTGTGTCACCAGCATGTCAAACCCTTGTCAGCCTCCTGTCAGATTCATGTCAGACACATGTCAGGAACAGTCAGCCACATGTGGGCACTTTGCCATCTGCATTACAGGCATGTGTCATACACCTCAGCCTTATACGAAAAACTCCTCGCTCTGGGTAAAAAAATGTGAACTCAGTTCCCGTTTTGCTTCATTTAATTGTTGTTGAATACTACTGGAGAGGTTCACCTGCCTCAAATCGATTGAAACTTGTATTCTTTGTTCCAACGAGTTCTTATTGGATCTAGCTGCTGTCAGTGAGGCTTCATCCTTGCCTATAACAACGCCACGAATGAAAACCTTTAAGGCATCCCAAACAATATTAAGTGGGGCTGTTTCAATATTACGAAAAGCAAAATCTCTGATCTCTAATTTCAACGATGCGACCCATATTTCGTCGTTCAAATATGTTTTGTTGAACACCCAGCGTTTAGGAGTTTTTACGTTTTTCCCTAAAACCAACTCAGTGACTAACATTGCGTGATCAGAGAACCCGTTATGAAGAGTCCTCTGTTGATGCAAATTAAGATGTCTAGAAACAAGAAAAAAATCAATCCTAGAGGAAGACTTAAATCTGCCTGACCAGCATGTGTATTCTTTTTTTAACGCAAAGGTCTAGTGTTATTTTATAGTTAAGAATAGTTTTCAGTGATTTAGGCTTGAGCTGCTTTCTTGATTGAGTAGTTGAATCCAAGGTTAAGTTCATAAGGACATTAAAATCTCCTCCGATGACAATATCTCCTGCCGCCATCAGTAAAGATCTTCATAAGCTCTAGCGTTATCATCTACTGGCACATAACAGCTTACACAAGTAATGGGTCTCTGTCTATTTTGGATTTTACATGTAGCCCAACACCAACGCCCTGAGCCGCCCTCTTCTGTGTGTATAATTTCAGCATGGATGTTCTTATTTAGAAATATCGCAACCCCTCGCTGAGATTCAGAAAACGTAGACAATCCCAGAAAAGTTATGAAGAGAGTAATTTTACTGGGAAGTTTTTAGCTTGGCAGGTCAGAGAGCAAGCTGCCGCTAATTTGATCAGAGGTCTAAGGTGCCCAGTGACCCATATAGACACAGCAGATTCGGCTGAGATAGGGAAGATAATGCTTACCCATTATAATAATACAGTTTACAGTCAGCAACATAATATAGACCAGCAAAAGTTAACAGACTTTTTAGGAAAGTACACATTGCCTTCCCTTTCCCAAACTGAACAATCGACAATGGCGAGTCCATTTTCTATGGAAGAAATAGAGTTGGTAGTGAAGGATCTCCCAAACGGCAAGGCCTGTGGCCCAGACGGTCTGACCGCTGAGTTTTTTAAAGTCTTTTTTTGTGCCGTTTCCAATATTTTTTTGCAATTACTGAATTCTATGCTGGAAGGGGGCCCAATACCAGATTCATTTCGGGAGGGAACTTTGGTGAGCTTTTTGAAGAAGGGGAAAGAAGCCAAAGACCCAAACTCATATCGACACATTACCTTATTAAATTCCGATTATAAAATAGCTACAAAATTACTATCTATGCGCTTTAACCAAATATCAACAGATCTGATCCATCCTAATCAGAATGGTTTTATTGCAGGTAGGCAACTGATCACAAACACGCATTATTTGATTGAAGCTTTAGATTATTTTGAGACACGAGGGATTCCAACGTTAATTTTGTTATTAGATGCTGAAAAAGCTTTTGATTTGGTGGTTTAGGATACACTTTTTATTATTTTGCAGTATTTTTCTATTCCAGATAAAATTATAAACCTAATTCGGAATCTCTACTCTGGTGCCAAAGCCAATGTCATCATAAACACGGTAATGGTTGGGTCAGTCTTGGTCAAGCGTGGCACAAGGCAAGGCTGCCCATTATCACCCGTTCTTTTTGCGTTTTTATCGAACCCTTAGCAGTTGCAATCCGGAATTGCGCACATATTCTCCCACCTGTCCCTTTAATGGCTAAGATCAAACTATACGGTGACGATATTATGCTGTTAATTAAACCCGAATTACAATCACCAGTTAGGCTACTTCAGATTTTTGAGGAATTTGAAGCTTTGGGGAGATACCGGATCAATAAAAAGAAAACGGAAATTTGGGTATGTGGAGGTAGAGATCCAGAACTGCATTCTGATATAAGTTGCTGTATGAATACTAAACCTAAAAGATATCTTGTTTTTTTTTTTCAGCTTCAGTCAATGATCTGTATAGGCTTAATTTTGACCCCCTTCTTCAAAAGATCCGTGTAATGTTCGCACGGTGGAACTCACTGCCATTGTCGATTCTTGGCCGGGTTGCTTTGATAAAAATGTCCGTTCTTCCTTTATTTAATTTTTTGTTCTCTACTATTTCTTGTTTTTTGCCAGGAGTTTTTTTTTCTAAGGTAGAATCTTTGTTCTCAGCTTTTGTCTGGGTGAAAAAAACACCCCGAATCGCAATGGGCACTCTCTATGAGGAATCGGATCAAGGAGGTCTCTCTTTGCCAAATCTTAGGGACTATTATCATGCATATTTCGCACAGTATTTGTCGAGATTTAAAAACCAAACTCAAGGCCAAAACGTATTTATAAATTTCTTTTTCGATTTTAATCTTCCTAGAAAGTCAGATACCTCCCCCTCTGCAGGTACTTAAATCTCCCAAATTAATCCGCTATAAAACAATGCTATGGTTTTTTAAAAAACGTTGCCCTATGTTTAAAAGATATTCTCTTCCCTTGTTTAATTCAACAACCCTGCTATCCAGTACATTTTCGTTAATAGGGATTAAAAGAGGGTCAGAGATAGTGGAAAATTGGGCCAGGGCAGGATTTACTAAAGTAATCGATTTTTTAAGAAATGGATTATGGATAACCCTGATAGAGATGGCACATTTAATCCACAGGAACTTTATGTTGATCGGGTCTTATACTATGATTTATACATTTTTGGGGCAAATGGATGCTACACAGTTTAATCAGAGAGCCCAATTTGTTAACGACCTTTTTGTGAATGAAGGTGTAAGGAAACCCGGGGATTGGAAGCGCTGTTTAGCGCAGAGTAGGGAGGAGGATTTAAGCCAAAAAGCAATTAAAAAAAGACAGGAAAAAGAAAATCATGTATTATCTTTGAACACCTGGCGGACTATTAACAAATTTAATTTCAACACACTACGTAGAAGGTTATTTTTTGGTAAATGGTTATTGTACCATACACTTGCGGCCATTTCTAAAATGTATGCAAATCATTCACCTAACTGTTTTAGATGTCTACAACATGCTCCGGCCAATTGGTCCCATGTAATGGTCCACTCTACAAAAATCAAGGTATTCTGGGATGAAATATTTGTTTTTTCCACACCTATTATAAGATTATGATTTCCTTAAATGTAAAATTGATGCTTTATGGTTCTGATCCGGATCTCAAGATCTCTGACCAGCTAGCTAAATTAGTGTATTTTGCAATGGCAGTGGCTAGGTCTTTGCTATTGCAGAACTGGCGGTCAGAACAGATCCCATCCATGCAGGAATGGTTACAGAAAATGAGGAGAGTCAGAAAAAGCAAACAAATGTATGCATTGCGGGTAGGGGGAGTAAGAAAAGTTGATAAAATCTGGGGATTTTACTTTGACTAATTTTTATATATGGGATATTGAGGATGGAAGTAATTGTTATTATTGATTGTATCTGCAGGCGTGATATGCTTTATGATGAATTGTGATTTCTGTATTTTTGATCAGTAATATCTCTAAAGGACTTCAGTAAAAAATTAAAAAATTAAAAAATACACGTCAGCCTTATGTCAGGCACATATCAGCCCTGTGTCAGCTGCATATCAGACCCATATCAGTCACATGTCAGTCTCGCGTGAGAGTGTTATCCAGTGCCCCGCTGAGAATGATGATACGCAGAGATGGCTCTAGCTGCAATGTGCCAATGACTGGAAGTTTCCTGAGTGATTGTGATCTGAGATATGTGGGGTTAATTCCTTATTTGCTGATGCGTCACATTTGCAGAAATAACATCCTGACATGTGTTTCTCTTCGGAAGATCAGGCCTTTCATCTTGCACGTAAAGAAGAAACTATTGCCCCCTTTATCAGACTGGAAATAGGAAGGCTGTCATGGATCTTAGATTATTGTGCACTGGTCTTGAGTGTTGCAAGCATTATAAATTCAATTTATAAGCCTTCTACTGCAGTGAGTCACTTCCCACCTAGGCACCTCCTTCATACTTCTGCCTCTGTCCACCTCATGCTCTGCACAGACCCGCCTGCTCTGGTGTGAGAATAGACCTGCTTCGGACAGACCCTGCCTGCTCTGGTGTGAGCCTCAGTCTGCTCCACACAGACCCTGCCTGCTCCACACAGACCCTCTCTGCTCTAGCGTGAGCCTAGACCTGCTCCGGAAAAACACTGCCTGCTTGGGCATGAGCCTCGGCCTGCTCCCACAGAACCTGTCTGCTCTGGTGTGAGCCTAGACCTGCTTCGGACAGACACTACCTGCTCTGATGTAAACATAGACCTGTTTTGGACAGACACTGCCTGCTCTAGCGTGCACCCCAGCCTGCTTTGAACAGACACTGCCTACTCTAGCTAGAGCCTCGCCCTGCTCCACACACTCCACACACCAGAGCAGGCCGCCCCGCCTTTTCTTGTGTGGGCCTAGGCCTGCTGCACACAAACCCTGCCTGCTCTAGTGCAAACCTAGACCTACTTCAGACAGACACTGCTTGCTCTGGTGTGAGACGCAACCTGCTCCATACAGACACTGCCTGCTATTGTGTGATACTAGACCTGCTTTGGACAGACACTGCCTGCTCTGGCATGAGCCATGGTCTACTCAACACAGACACTGATGCTCTGGTGTGACCGAAGGCCCGCTACATACCGACACTGCCTGCTCTGATGTGAAATGAAACCTGCTCCGTACAGACACTGCCTGCTCTGGTGTGAGACAAAACCTGCTCCATACAGACACTGCCTACTACGGGGGTGAACCTAGACCTGCTTCAGGCAGACAATGTCTGCTCTCGCGTGAGCCTAGACCTGCTTCGGACAGACATTGTGTGCTCTGGTGTGAGAGTAGACCTGCTTCGGACAGACACTGCCTGCTCGGCGTGAGCCTAGGACTGCTCCACACAGATCCTGCCTGTTCCAGTGCCAGCCTAGACCTTCTCAGTACATCGTGCCTGCTCTAGTGCGAGTCTAGACCTGCTTCTGACACACAATGTCTAGCCTGGTGTGTGCCTCAGCCTCCTTCACACAGACCCTGCCTGCTCAGGTGTGAACCTCGACCTCCTTCACACAGACACCGCCTGCTCAGGTGTGAGCCTCGGCCTCCTCCACACAGACATGGCCTGCTCCACTGCCAGCCTAGACCTGCTCTGCACCATCCTGCCTGCTCTGGTGTGAGCCTAGGCCTGCTTCACACACACCCTGCCTGATCTGGTACGAGTCTAGATCTGTTTCGAACAGACACTGCCTGCTCTGGTGTGAGCCTCTGCCTCCTCTACACAGACACTTCCTGCTCTGGTGTGAGCCTCAGCCTCCTCCACACAGACCTTGCCTGCTCCAGTGCCAGCTTAGATTTGCTTCAGACAGACACTGCCTGCTCTGGTGTGAGCCTCTGCCTCCTCCACACAGGCACTGCCTGCTCTGGTGTGAGCCTCGGCCTCCTCCACACTGCCTGCTCTGGTGTGAGCCTTGGCCTCCTCCACACTGCCTTCTCTGGTGTGAGCCTCGGCCTCGTCCACACAGACACTGCCTGATCTGGTATGAGCCTCGGCCTCCTCCACATCGCCTGCTCTGGTGTGAGCCTCGGCCTCGTCCACACTGCATGCTCTGGTGTGAGCCTCAGCCTCCTCCACACAGTCACTGCCTGCTCTGGTGTGAGCCTCTGCCTCCTCTACACAGACACTTCCTGCTCTGAAGTGATCCTCAGCCTCCTCCACACAGACCTTGCCTGCTCCAGTGCCAGCTCAGACCTGCTTCAGACAGATACTGCCTGCTCTGGTGTGAGCCTCGGCCTCCTCAACACAGACGCTGCCTGATCTGGTGTGTGCCTAGACCATCTTCAGACAGACACTGTCTGCTCTGGTGGGAGCCTAGACCTGCTTCAGACAGACACTGTCTGCTCTTGTGTGAGCCTAGGCCTGTTCCACACAGATCCTGCCTGATCTGGGGTGAGCCTTGGTCTGTTCAACACAGACACTGCCTGCTCTGGTGTGAGCCTCGGCCTCCTCCACACAGACCCTGCCTGCTCTGGTGTGAGCCTCGGCCTCCTCCACACAAACACTACCTGCTCTGGTGAAAGCCTCGACCTGCTCCACACAGACCTTCCCTGCTCTGCTATGAGCCTCTGCCTCCTCCACACAGACACTGCCTGCTCTGGTGTGAAAGTAGACCTGCTTCGGACAGACACTGCCTGCTCTGGTGGGGCCTAAACCTGATCCACACAGACACTGCCTGCTCTGGTGTGACCCTAGACCTGCTTCGGACAGACACTGCCTGCTCTTGCGTGAGCGTAGACCTGTTTCGGACAGACACGGCCTGCTCTGGCGTGTACCCCGGCCTGCTTTGAACAGATACTGCTGGTGTGAGCCTAGACCTGCTTCGGACAGACACTGCCTGCTCTGGTGCAAACCTAGACCTACTTCAGACAGACACTGCTTGCTCTGGTGTGAGACGCAACCTGCTCCATACAGACACTGCCTGCTATGGTGTGAGCCTAGACCTGCTTCCGACAGACACTGCCTGCTCTGGCATGAGCCATGGTCTACTCAACACAGACACTGATGCTCTGGTGTGACCGAAGGCCTGCTACATACCAACACTGCCTGCTCTGATGTGAGATAAAACCTGCTCCGTACAGACACTGCCTGTTCCGGTGTGAGACAAAACCTGCTCCATACAGACACTGCCTACTCAGGTGTGAACCTAGACCTGCTTCAGACAGACAATGTCTGCTCTCTCGTGAGCCTAGTCCTGCTTTGGACAGACATTGCGTGCTCTAGTGTGAGAGTAGACCTGCTTCGGACAGACACTGCCTGCTCGGCGTAAGCCTAGGACTGCTCCACACATATCCTGCCTGTTCCAGTGCCAGCCTAGACCTGCTCAGTACATCGTGTCTGCTCTAGTGCGAGTCTAGACCTGCTTCCTACACACACTGGCTAGCCTGATGTGTGCCTCAGCCTCCTTCACACAGACCCTGCCAGCTCAGGTGTGAGCCTCGACCTCCTTCACACAGACACTGCCTGCTCAGGTGTGAGCCTCGGCCTCCTCCACACAGACAAAGACTGCTCCAGTGCCAGCCTAGACCTGCTCTGCACTCATCCTGTCTGCTCTGGTGTGAGCTTAGGCCTGCTTCACACACACCCTGCCTGATCTGGTGCGAGTCTAGATCTGTTGCGAACAGACACTGCCTGCTCTGGTGTGAGCCTCTGCCTCCTCTACATAGACACTGCCTGCTCTGGTGTGAGCTTCAGCCTCCTCCACACAGACCTTGCCTGCTCCAGTGCCAGCTTAGATTTGCTTCAGACAGACACTGCCTGCTCTGGTGTGAGCCTCTGCCTCCTCCACACAGGCACTGCCTGCTCTGGTGTGAGCCTCGGCCTCCTCCACACTGCCTGCTGTGGTGTGAGCCTCGGCCTCCCCCACACTGCCTGCTCTGGTGTGAGCCTCGGCCTCCTCCACACTGCCTTCTCTGGTGTGAGCCTTGGCCTCGTCCACACAGACACAGCCTGATCTGGTGTGAGCCTCGGCCTCCTCCACACCACCTGCTCTGGTGTGAGCCTCGGCCTCGTCCACACTGCATGCTCTGGTGTGAGCCTCGGCTTCCTCCACAAAGACACTGCCTGCTCTGGTGTGAGCCTTAGCCTCCACCACAGAGACCCTGCCTGCTCCAGTGCCAGCTTAGACCTGCTTCAGACAGATACTGCCTGCTCTGGTGTGAGCCTCGGCCTCCTCAACACAGACGCTGCCTGATCTGGTGTTTGCCTAAACCAGCTTCAGACAGACACTGCCTGCTCAGGTATGAGCCTAGACCTGCTTCAGACAGACACTGTCTGCTCTTGTGTGAGGCGCAGCCTGCTCCACACAGACACTGCCTGCTCTGGTGTGAGCCTAGATCTGCTTTGGACAGACCCTGCCTGCTCTGGTGTGACTCTAGACCAACTTTGGACAGACCCTGCCTGCTCTTGTGTGATCCTAGGCCTGCTCCACACAGATCCTGCCTGATCTGGGGTGAGCCTTGGTCTGTTCCAAACAGACACTGCCTGCTCTGGTGTGAGCCTCGGCCTCCTCCACACAAACACTTCCTGCTCTGGTGTAAGCCTCGACCTGCTCCACACAGACCCTCCCTGCTCTGCTATGAGCCTCGGCCTCCTCCACACAGACACTGCCTGCTCTGGTGTGAGCTTAGACCTGCTTCGGACAGACACTGCCTGCTCTGGTGGGACCTAAATCTGATCCACACAGACACTGCCTGCTCTGGTGTGTCCCTAGACCTGCTTCGGACAGACACTGCATGCTCTGGCGTGAGCGTAGACCTGTTTCAGACAGACACGGCCTGCTCTGGCGTGTACCCCGGCCTGCTTTGAATACTGCTAGTGTGAGCCTAGACCTGCTTGGGACAGACACTGCCTGCTCTGGAGTGAGACGCAACCTGCTCCATACAGACACTGCCTGCTCTGGTGTGAGCCAAGACCTGCTTCGGACAGCCACTGTCTGCTCTGACATGAGCCTAGGTCTGCTCAACACTGACACTGCCTGCTCTGGTGTGAGCGTAGGCCTGCTAAAGACCAACACTGCCTGCTCTGATGTGAGATGCAACATGCTCTGTACAGACACTGCCTGCTCTGGTGTGAGACACAACCTGCTCCATACAGACACTGCCTACTCTGGTGTGAACCTAGACCTGCTTCTGACAGACACTCCCTCCTCTGGTGTGAACCTAGACCTGCTTCAGACAGACACTGTCTGCTCTGAAGTGAGCCTAGACCTGCTTTTGACAGACACTACCTGCTCTGGCGTGAGAGTAGACCTTCTTCGGATAGACACTGACTGCTCGGCGTGAGCCTAGGCCTGCTCTACACAGATCCTGCCTGTTCCAGTGCCAGCCTAGACCTGCTCAGTAAACATCCTGTCTGCTCTGGTGCGAGTCTAGACCTGCTTCGGACAGACACTCGCTAGCCTGGTGTGAGCCTCAGCCTGCTTCACAAAGACACTGCGTACTCAGGTGTGAGCCTCGGCCTCCTTCACACAGACTAGGCCTGCTCCAGTGCCAGCCTAGACCAGCTCTGAACTCATCCTGTCCGCTCGGGTGTGAGCCTAGGCCTGCTTCACACACATCCTGCCTGATCTGGTGCGAGTCTAGATCTGTTTAGAACAGACACTGCCTGCTCTGGTGTGAGCTTCTGCCTTCTCTACACAGACACTGCCTGCTCTGGTGTGAGCCTCAGCTTCCTCCACACAGACCTTGCCTGCTCCAGTGCCAGCTTAGATTTGCTTCAGAGTGACACTGCCTGCTCTGGTGTGAGCCTCTGCCTCCTCCACACAGGCACTGCCTGCTCTGGTGTAAGCCTCGGCCTCGTCCACACAGACACTGCCTGCTCTGGTGTGAGCCTCGGCCTCCTTCACACTGCCTGCTCTGGTGTGAGCCTCGGCCTCCTCCACACTGCCTGCTCTGGTCTGGTGTGAGCCTCGGCCTCCCCCACACTGCCTGCTCTGGTATGAGCCTCGGCCTCCTCCACACTGCCTTCTCTGGTGTGAGCCTCGGCCTCCTCCACACTGCCTGCTCTGGTGTGAGCCTCGGCCTCCTCCACACAAACACTGCCTGCGGACCCTGCCTGCTCCAGTGCCAGCTTAGAACTGCTTCAGACAGACCCTGTCTGCTCTGGTGTGAGCCTCGGCCTCCTCAACGCAGACACTGCCTGCTCTGGTGTTTGCGTACACCAGCTTCAGACAGACACTGCCTGCTCTGGTGTGGGCCCAGGCCTGCTTCAGACAGACACTGTCTGCTCTTGTATGAGCTTCGGCCTGCTCCACACAGATCCTGCCTGATCTGGTGGGAGCCTTGGTGTGAGAAGTTGGCCTGGTATATAATGCTCACTAATTCTAGTGATCACTTTGTACCATGCCAAGCAACCCTTATGATGATTGGTTGTAAGTCAACCTTATAGACCAGTTATCCTAGTGGTAACGTGGACAAAGCAGTCTTAGGCTAAACTCTGAAAGGCATGTGAAGCCAGCTGTATTACCATACACAACCCCCTTGAATACCAAATGAAAGGACACCACACAGATATATATTGAAAATATATATCGATTTATTAACTAAAAGTATCCCCTGGACTCTTTATGAGCACAGAAGCACAAGCGTTAAACACAAGACAGTTTAAAATACACAAAAGTTGCACAATATGGATGAGCCCTAGGGGCCACCTAAACCATATACTAAGAAAGTGGTATAAGAGCTACCAATCTAAAAGGAAACAGGCCTAGGGCCTTGGGAATCGCTGGAGCTGATCGGGATTAGCAGTGACTAAGTCGGGAAAGGCCCGCGGGACTCGGGTGCAGTGTTTAAAGTGCACGCACTCACCAATGCAAAGTCTATGGTGCGTAAAAAGTACAAAGTTAGTTAGTTCGGAACCTTCCAAGTGACCTAGGAAGCTGAAACGTGAGACACAGGCCCTAGAGATGTGTACCAGTGTAGGAACACCGGCGGAGCTGAGTTACCTCACCCACAGGAAGCGGGTGCATAGGGTCGAAGTAGTGTCGGGTTTCGTCACGCTGGTCGATGGTGCTTGGAGCTGAAGATGCTGCAGGCGGCTCGTGTGAAGAGTTCCGGTGGATCCAAGGGTGGATCTGAAGTTGTGAAGACCTGAACGCAGAGGGGACAATGTTCAAAGTCACTAGCCAGTGACTACCGTGGAACCAGATTGGAACCAGGCGATGTCGGGTGCAAGCAGGCGTTGAGGTGTAGCTTCTCTCTGCAGCCACGTGGACACCGGGGGTCGAGGACGTCCAGGAGTCGGTCACGAGCTGTCCCACGCAGGCTTCTCGCTGTTGGCGGTGTCGGCTACTTGATCGGAGCAAACAGACCTTGGCTAATGCAAGCCACGCAGGAGTCAAAAAAGGCTTATCACTCGGACCAGCAAGGTCAGAGCGGGTGCTCCTTTTTATAGGAGCTAGGGCAAGTCTGGAGCACCCAGACCCGCAGTGTAGTTCTTCGGTTTCGTCGCCAAGATGGCCGCTGACCACGTGGCTAGTGGCCGGGATGGCGCGTCAAGTGGCACACTGCAAAAGGGCCCCACGCAGATCGTGGAGATGCTGGGGGGCTGATCTTCGGTGCAAGGGCTGCTCGGTGGTGGGGGTTCTCAGTCCCCAAAGCACAACGGCGAGGATGCCTCTGATGCTGCGCAGTCAGCTCTTCGGGTGTCTACCAAGAAGTCCGGTCCCACGTCTCTCGGTGCCTCCACGGGTCCCTTCTTTGCAGGGACTGTGGATCGGGCTGTGAAAAGTCTGGGAGTCTAGGTCTTGTCAGGCTCTGGGCTCGGGCTCTAGCGGGAGGCGGCGGCAAAGCAGACGTCGATTCGCTGGTTGGTACCTGCTTTCATAGGGTGGCCACTCCTAGGCCACAAGGGAGATTCTCTTCAGTCTTCTGTGCAGCAGAATGTCGAAGTCCAGTCTTCTTCTTTGTTTAAAGTTGATTTCAGGATGATCTGCTGTGCAATGGCACTGCTCCCACTCTTATTCCCAATCTGAGGGGTGGATCACCTACTAGGTGCCTCCTCTGGGTGGGACCAGGAAGGGGGGCGGTTACACCCCCTTTCCTTTGTCCAGCTCCTCGCCAGGCCTGGGTCTGGAAAGTCCCAGGACCGGTTTGGACTGGTTTATGCACGGGGACACCTTGTGTGCCCCGGGCATGTCTCAATCTATTCAGCCCTGTCCTACCCAATACACAAAACCCTGTCTGGGGTGGTGCTCGCACCTCCCAAGGCAGGAAACCCTTTGTCCAAGCCTCCCTCGCTGGAAGGACTCCCAGCAGCAGGAGGCCAGACTTGTGTCTGTGGTGGCAGCATCCATTTTGTGATGCTGAGGCTCTGGTTAACTTTAACCGGGGTTAAGGCTACACACATGTCGTGTCCCTCTAGAAGGGTGGAATGCTATCCCCGTCGACAGAACTGTCGAGGGGATAGTATTCCAATTCGTATGACACCTTACTCGACATGTTTTGATAAAGCCAAACCAAAGATAGCAAATAACCGCGAGGATTATAATGCACTTAAGAGTATATGGTATGGCAATATCCCGGAACAGCTAAGGGAGTGGTTCCCGACAGCTGCAGACAGGCTCAGCTCATGCTAGAGCCCCATCTCACATATTTCCAGGCACTCTGCCTCCAGGATTGATGAGGCCTTCCCTAGGAGTGGCTGATAGGAACATATGTGTCCAGTTTAAGGTTAGATATAGGGATACTATATCTAAGTAAGAGGTGATTACACCAACTTACCCCAGCTGAGTGATCAGCCAGTTGTGTCAAATATGGAGGCCAGGCCAGGGGTGGCATAATACATGCTGCAGCCCCTGGTAGGCCTTGGAAACACCTATGCCCTGGGTACCTAGGGTACACTGTTACAGGGGCCAATAAGGTGAACCAGTTCCAATTCGTAATGCACCTAGGGTGCATTGGCTGTAATTTAGAGAGAGAACAGCAGGCTGTGGGTCTGATTAGCAGGCCTACAGCCACAGTAAGTCATAAACCAGTGAAGCAAAAAGCAAAAATTTGGGGTGACCATAGGATAGCAGACCCTACTTTCCTACACAACCCCCCCCCCAAACGCAGGGACATTAGACTAACCTTGACCAGTTGTGTCTTCATGTTCTAAGTGGAAGTACCTGGAGAGACCATCTGCGTTGCCATGGTCAGTCCCTGGGCGGTGCTCCACTGTAAAGTCCATCCCCTGTAGGGAAATGGACCACCTGAGTAGTTTGGGGTTTTCACCCTTCATCTGATTAAGCCATAAGAGGGGCTTATGGTCGGTCTGAATCTTGAAGTGAGTGCCAAATAAGTATGGTCTCAACTTCTTCAGGGCCCACACCACGGCAAAGGCCTCCCTCTCAATAGCTGACCAACGTTTTTCTTTGGGGGTCAGCCTTCTGCTAATAAAAGCAATGGGCTGGTCCTGGCCATCTACATTAAGCTGTGAAAGCACTGCTCCCACTCCCAACTCAGAAGCATCTGTTTGGACAATGAACTCTCTTGAGTAGTCAGGACTCTTCAGGATAGGTGCAGAGCACATGGCCTTCTTCAGGTCATCAAATGCCTTTTGACAGTTTTCTGTCCACTGAACCTTTCTGGGCATCTTCTTGGATGTCAGATCATTAAGAGGAGTCACAATGGACCCATAGTTCTTAACAAACTTCCTGTAGTACCCAGTCAGGCCCAAGAAAGCTCTGACCTGAGTCTGGGTAAGCATGGGCGAATTTTGCGAATCTCGCGTTCGCGAATTTTGCGGATTTGCGAACTCGCAATCCGCAAAATCCGCGAATTCTCGCGAATTTGCGGATTTTTTTTTTTGTGTTTGCGCGGGTTTCTGCCAGTTCGCGAGGGTTTTGTACAATTTTGCAAATTGCGAACTTACCTGTCGGGTCGCAAGTTTCGCGAACTTGTTGTTTCTACGTGTCCAGCCTGTTTGGGACACTCTTCTTCATCACTGCCACTCTCTGTCACCACTGCCACTCTCTGACTACTCATGCCACCCTCTGGCCCACCCATGCCACCCTCTGTTTCATCACAGCACCCTCTGGTTGTCCAGTCAGTGTACATTATTGTGGCAACGCAAGCACACCTTCCCTGCCTCAAGTGACCTGAATTAATTTGGGGCTGATTAATGTGTCACAGAATATTTTTTTAGCTGGCACCTGCTTCCTTAGTGCTTCCTGATTAGTGATCTTTTGCACTTGCTAAGTGCTTTCATTGTTGCAAAATTAGTTACAACACCTGCCCTGCCCCAACTGACAATAATGAATTAGGGGCTGATTAATGGATTTGAACTTCCAGCCTGGCTCCTGCTTGTCTCCCTTAGCTGTAATTCAGGACCTTTGTGGCATATGTGTAACTATTCTGAGGTTCAGAGCAGGGTCACATAATAGTTGCAACTGGCAACTGAACTCTGGAGGGGCCCCTCAGGAAGCACTACAGGAAATGGCTACTAATGATGAGCCTGAACTTTTGAACCTGGTAAGTAGTTTCAGTTTTGCTAAGATCGTATTTCTGCAATTTTGCACTTATTCGCGGGGCGCGAAGTTGTACTGGGAAGCCGCGAACTCACGCGAACAGTGCGAGCAAAATCCGCTGCTCGCGGATTTGCGGATTTTGCGGGAGATTCGCAAATCTCGCGGATTGCGAATTTACCGAAAATCCGCAAAATCCGCGAGCGAAACGGATTTTCCGCCCATGCTTAAGTCTGGGTAGTTGGAGGGGACCAGTCCTTGATGGTCTGGATCTTACTCTCCAGTGGTTGAACTTGGCCTCCACCTACAAGGTGGCCCAGGTATACAACCTTACTCTGCCCTATCTGGCACTTTGTTGCCTTGATAGTGAGGCCTGCCTTCTGCAGAGCCTCAAGCACTTCCTTCAGGTGGACCAGGTGATCCTCCCAGGTGGAGCTAAAGACAGCAATATCATCCAGATATGCTGCGCAAAAGTCATCCAACCCAGTGAGGACTTGATTCACCAACCTTTGGAAGGTGGCAGGTGCATTTTTCAAACCAAAGGGCATCACCACAAATTGATAATGCCCACTAGGGGTAGAAAATGCTGTCTTGGCTTTAGACTCCTCAGCTAACCTGATTTGCCAGTAGCCAGCTGTCAAGTCAAATGTGCTCAAATATTTGGCAGAAGCCAACTTGTCAATGAGCTCATCTGCCCTTGGAATAGGGTGTGCATCTGTCCTGGTGACAGCATTGAGTCCTCTGTAATCCACACAGAACCTCATCTCTCTCTTTCCATCTTTTGTGTGAGGTTTGGGGAACAGAACCACTGGGCTAGCCCAGGGGCTCTCTGAAGGCTCAATAACACCTAATTCCAGCATCTTTTGCACCTCAGTCTTTATACAGTCCCTGACATGATCAGGTTGCCTGTAAATCTTGCTCTTTACAGGAAGACTGTCACCAGTGTCCACCACATGGGTACACCAGTTATTCTGACTGGGTGTCAATGAGAACATATGCCTGTATGCCTGCAGAACTTGTCTACAGTCATTTTGTTGATGTTCAGTGAGGCTGCCATCTAAGGCCACACCATCAACTGAGCCATCCTCAGGGTTCTGAGTGAGCAGGTCTGGGAGAGGGTCACTCTCTTCCTCCTGTCCCTCATCTGTAGCCATGAGCAAGCCCATGTCTTCCCTGTTGACATATGCCTTTAGTCTGTTGACATGGAGCACCCTGTGTGGGCTCCTGGGAGTTCCTAGGTCCACCAAGTAGGTAACCTCTCCCTTCTTCTCCAGAATTGTATGGGGTCCAGACCATTTGTCTTGGAGTGCTGCTGGGGCCACTGGCTCCAACACCCATACCTTCTGTCCTGGTTGAAACTCAACCAAGACAGCCTTTTGGTCATGCCAAGCTTTCTGTAATTCTTGGCTAGCCTCAAGGTTTTTGGATGCCTTTTCCATGTACTCTGCCATCCTGGAGCGGAGACCAAGTACATAGTCCACTATGTCCTGTTTAGGCTTTTTGAGAGGTAACTCCCATCCTTCCTTCACTAGACATAGGGGTCATCTTACAGGGTGCCCAAATAACAATTCAAAGGGGCTGAAGCCAACCCCCTTTTGAGGGACCTCTCTGTAAGCAAACAAAAGGCAGGGTAGAAGGATGTCCCATCTCCGCCTGAGCTTTTCAGGTAATCCTTTGATCATACCCTTTAGGGTCTTGTTAAATCTTTCAACAAGCCCATTACATTGTGGATGGTAAGGAGTGGTGAACTTGTAGTTGACACCACATTCCTTCCACATAGCTGTCAAATATCCTGACATGAAGTTGGCACCTCTGTCAGATATTACCTCCTTAGGAAACCCCACTCTGGAGAAAACTCCAAGTAAGGCCCTGGCCACAACAGGAGCTGTTGTGGTCCTAAGTGGAATTGCCTCTGGGTACCTGATGGCATGGTCCTCCACCACCAGTATGAATCTGTGCCCAGATGCTGTAGGGGGATCCATTGGACCTACAATATCAATCCCCACTCTTTCAAAGGGAGCCCCCACCACAGGTAGTGGTATCAGGGGGGCCTTTGTGATGCTACCTGCTTTACCACTGGCTTGGCAGGTTTCACAGGAGCGACAAAACTCCTTGGTGTCTTCAGACATGTGAGGCCAGTGAAAGTGAGCGACAAGCCTGTCCCAGGTCTTATTCTGGCCTAAGTGTCCTGCTAAAGGAATATCATGGGCCAAGGTGAGAAGGAAACCCCTAAATTGTAGAGGTATAACCAACCTCCTGGTTGCACCAGGCTTGGGGTCTCTACCCTCTGTGTAAAGGAGTCCTTCATCCCAATAAACTTTATGGGCACCTTGAGCATTCCCAGCAGCCTCAGCAGCAGCCTGCTGTCTGAGGGGTTCAAGAGAAGGACAGGTTAACTGAGCCTGCCCCAAGTCTGCCCTAGAAGGTCCCCCTGTCCCCAGAAACTCAACCTGGTCAGGTTCAAGTTCTTCAGAGACAGTTCCTTCAGGGGTCTCAAGACCAGCTTCCTGTGAAGCTTGATCCTCACTTGCAGGCAGTTGGGAAGGCACAGCCTTAACCCTCCTGTTCTTCTTCTTGGAAGGTACTTGGTCCATTGTTCCAGGATCCAAGACCTGAGGTTCAGAGAGGCACTTTTTGGCCTGTGACCTGGTCACAGCAAGGACATGTGATGATATCCCTAACATCTCTGCATGAGTCCTGTACTCAACTTCTGACCATAGAGAGCTCTCCAGGTCATTGCCCAACAAACATTCAACTGGGAGATCAGCACTAACCACAACTCTTTTTAGGCCAGTTACCCCTCCCCAGGAAAAGTTAACAACTGCCACACTATGTGTAGTAGTGACATTGCTGGCATTGGTCACCAGGTAATTATCACCTGGCATGTATTGTCCAGGGTCCACAAAGTTAGGTGTCACCATAGTGACACTGGCACATGTGTCCCTGTAAGCTTGAGCCACTTTGTTATTAATCAAAGCTGTCTGTCTGTATTTGCCCAGGTTACTGGGACTTATGTCAGGGGTCAAATCTATGTCCCCTTCACAAATCAGAACAGCCTGTGTAAGGGTTCTGACTAGGTCAGAATCTCCTTCAGTTCCCAAGGTGATACCCACTACCCCCTTGGTTTGTGGACCAACACTGCTAGCTGTACTAGTGGGTGCAGGTGCCTTAGGGGCTGCAGTGCTGGGGGCTCCACCCTTTTTACACTCACTTGTCCAGTGAGAGGTGTTTTTACAAGTACTACACCAGGGTTTTCTTTGACCTTCTTTCTTCTTCTTCTTAGAAGTTTGGGACCCACCCTCTGCATTAGTTTGGGGCCCTGTTGAAGACTTCTGGTCTTTAGTTTTCTGCTCCCCACCCTTCTGGTCTGTTTTCTTCTGGTCACCACCCTGGTTCTGGTTCTCGTTCATTTGCTTAACTCTGGTTCTAACCCATTTATCTGCCCTCTTTCCCAATTCTTGGGGAGAGGTCAAATCTGAGTCAACCAAATGTTGATGCAACTGCTGGTTCTGACAATTATTTAAAATTTGTTCTCTCATCAGCAAATTATACAATCCTTCATAGTCTGTAACCTTGCTTCCCAGCAACCATCCCTCCAGAGCCTTAGTGGCACACTCAACAAATTCAGACCAGTCCTGAGTCTGTGTCTTCTGGGTATCTCTGAACATTAACCTGTACTGTTCAGTGGTTAAGCCTAACCCATCAATCAGAGCACTCTTCAGGACCAGGTAGTTTCTAGAATCCCCATCACTAACTGTGAGGAGTTTGTCTCGGCCTCTACCTTCAAAGGAGAGCCACAAGATTGCTGCCCACTGCTCCTGAGGGATCTGCTGTACCTCGCAGGCTCTCTCAAGTGCAGTCATCCATTTATGGATATCATCCCCAGCTTTGTAGGGGGGCACAATCTAACTCAGGTTCCTGTTATCAAAAGACCTGTCTTTATCCTTGTGGATATTGCTGCCACCAGTGGGTTCTATTACCCCACTCTCTCTAGGCTGTCTTGCTCTAGCAAGCTTCTCTTTGGCCAGGGCAACTTCTAACTCTTGTCTCTGGATCCTAAGCTCAGCCTCTCTCATTTTGGTCTCATGTTCCCTTCTCTGAGGGCTAGTCATCTCCCTTCTGGAGTGACCATGAGAACCTCTAGAAGCATGGGAGTTGTTAGAGTCACCCGAGTGAGTCCTTCTCCTCCTAGGCTTCTGGTTAAGTCCACCTGGGGGTCTGAATGGGTTGTTCCCAGATTCAGTCCCAAATAGGCTTAAGTTAGCCTGGTTCAGTCTACTGACCAGTACCTGACTATTTCTGTCATCATCAGACTCACTGCTCCCCCCCCCCTGTCTCTTCTTCCTCTTCCTCCTCCTCATCTACCTGAGGAGCTCCAGTGATGGGGACTTACTCATCTACCAGGACTATAGGGACAGGGGCTTCTGCAGTGTCATCCTCAGAAGGAGAGCCTCCTTCAGCATTCCCTGTGGGGTCTGCCTTAGAGGTCTTTAGAGTCTCAGACTGGTCTAAGATCTCTCTAAGGTGGTCTGTAGTAGGGGAAGGCCCTGTCTTCAGACCCCTTAAGACACAAAGCTGTCTTAATTCCTTAAAGGAAAAAATAGCAAATTTGGATGGTGCCCTTGGAGGGTCACTCTCAACAGAGACATTCCCAGTGGAACCCTCTGCTCCAGACATTGCTCTAGTGTGGGTGGATATGTTGCAATCTACCTACACTGGTGTTTACCTACTAAACCTATCTAGTAGTTGTAGTCAGGGTGTGCTACTCCCTATCCTCTACAACAACTAAGTTCAGTAGAACTTAAGTATACTAGTCTTCTTTTCTATGTACCTAGCAGGTACCTATATGATCTTTCAAATTATAATCTCAATGATTGTAATGGTAAAACAACAGCAAGCTCAGATCCCAATCCGCTGCTCACCAATGTGAGAAGTTGGCCTGGTATATAATGCTCACTAATTCTAGTGATCACTTTGTACCATGCCAAGCAACCCTTATGATGATTGGTTGTAAGTCAACCTTATAGACCAGTTATCCTAGTGGTAACGTGGACAAAGCAGTCTTAGGCTAAACTCTGAAATGCATGTGAAGCCAGCTGTATTACCATACACAACCCCCTTGAATACCAAATGAAAGGACACCACACAGATATATATTGAAAATATATATAGATTTATTAACTAAAAGTATCCCCTGGACTCTTTATGAGCACAGAAGCAAAACCGTTAAACACAAGACAGTTTAAAATACACAAAAGTTGCACAATATGGATGAGCTTTAGGGGCCACCTAAACCATATACTAAGAAAGTGGTATAAGAGATACCAATCTAAAAGGAAACAGGCCTAGGGCCTTGGGAATCGCTGGAGCTGATCGGGACTAGCAGTGACTAAGTCGGGAAAGGCCCGCGGGACTCGGGTGCAGTGTTTAAAGTGCACGCACTCACCAATGCAAAGTCTATTTTTGCGTAAAAAGTACAAAGTTAGTTAGTTCGGAACCTTCCGAGTGACCTAGGAAGCTGAAACTTGAGACACAGGCCCTAGAGATGTGTACCAGTGTAGGAACACCGGCGGAGCTGAGTTACCTCACCCACAGGAAGCAGGTGCATAGGGTCGAAGTAGTGTCGGGTTTCGTCACGCTGGTCAATGGTGCTTGGAGCTGAAGATGCTGCAGGCGGCTCGATGTGAAGAGTTCCGGTGGATCCAAGGGTGGATCTGAAGTTGTGAAGACCTGAAAGCAGAGGGGACAATGTTCAAAGTCACTAGCCAGTGACTACCGTGGAACCAGATTGGAACCAGGCGATGTCGGGTGCAAACAGGCGTTGAGGTGTAGCTTCTCGCTGGAGCCACGTGGACACCGGGGGTAGAGGACGTCCAAGAGTCGGTCACGAGCTGTCCCACGCAGGCTTCTCGCTGTTGGCGGTGTCGGCAACTTGATCGGAGCAAACAGGCCTTGGCCAATGCAAGCCACGCAGGAGTCAAAAAAGGCTTATCACTCGGACCAGCAAGGTCAGAGCGGGTGCTCCTTTTTACAGGAGCTAGGGCAAGTCTGGAGCAACCAGACCCGCAGTGTAGTTCTTCGGTTTCGTCGCCAAGATGGCCGCTGACCACGTGGCTAGTGGCCGGGATGGCGCGTTGAGTGGCACACTGCAAAAGGGCCCCACGCAGATCGTGGAGATGCTGGGGGGCTGATCTTCGGTGCAAGGGCTGCTCGGTGGTGGGGGTTCTCAGTCCCCAAAGCACAACGTCTAGGATGCCTTTGATGCTGCGCATCAGAAATGGGGGTGGTGATGAACAGAGTGTCCCCGGTAGCTTGTTTCCTTCCCAGTATAAGAATTGGCTTGGTAGTTTGGTCTGCCCTGTTCCCATGATGCACTGGGCCAGGGTCAGACTAATTTGCATATAGCCAAGTTCTGAGCTGGGATGGTGCAGTGAGCTAAAAAACGGTGATGGATCAAGCCCTGATCTTTGGACTGGGTAAGAGTGGTCTGCTTAATTCAGACACTCTGTTCATCACCACCCCCTTTTCTGAATCGTTTTTGTCCACCATAAGCGTGGAAGGGTATACTCAGATGTGAGTCCCTTGCTCATTGCACCATCAGGATTCAAGCAAGCCGGGCCGAAGACGGCTGAAATGCCAGAAACCGGTCCCCGGTAGCTTGTTTCCTTCCCAGTATAAGAATTGGCTTGGTAGTTTGGTCTGCCCTGTTCCCATGATGCACTGGGCCAGGTTCAGACTAATTTGCATATAGCCAAGTTCTGAGCTGGGATGGTGCAGTGAGCTAAAAAACGGTGATGGATCAAGCCCTGATCTTTGGACTGGGTAAGAGTGGTCTGCTTAATTCAGACACTCTGTTCATCACCACCCCCTTTTCTGAATCGTTTTTGTCCACCATAAGCGTGGAAGGGTATACTCAGATGTGAGTCCCTTGCTCATTGCACCATCAGGATTCAAGCAAGCCGGGCCGTAGACGGCTGAAATGCCCGAAACCGGTCCCCGGTAGCTTGTTTCCTTCCCAGTATAAGAATTGGCTTGGTAGTTTGGTCTGCCCTGTTCCCATGATGCACTGGGCCAGGGTCAGACTAATTTGCATATAGCCAAGTTCTGAGCTGGGATGGTGCAGTGAGCTAAAAAACGGTGATGGATCAAGCCCTGATCTTTGAACTGGGTAAGAGTGGTCTGCTTAATTCAGACACTCTGTTCATCACCACCCCCTTTTCTGAATCGTTTTTGTCCACCATAAGCGTGGAAGGGTATATTCAGATGTGAGTCCCTTGCTCATTGCACCATCAGGATTCAAGCAAGCCGGGCCAAAGACGGCTGAAATGCCAGAAACCGGTCCCCGGCAGCTTGTTTCCTTCCCAGTATAAGAATTGGCTTGGTAGTTTGGTCTGCCCTGTTCCCATGATGCACTGGGCCAGGGTCAGACTAATTTGCATATAGCCAAGTTCTGAGCTGGGATGGTGCAGTGAGCTAAAAAACGGTGATGGATCAAGCCCTGATCTTTGGACTGGGTAAGAGTGGTCTGCTTAATTCAGACACTCTGTTCATCACCACCCCCTTTTCTAAATCATTTTTGTCCACCATAAGCGTGGAAGGGTATACTCAGATGTGAGTCCCTAGCTCATTGCACCATCAGGATTCAAGCAAGCCGGGCCGAAGACGGCTGAAATGCCAGAAACCGGTCCCCGGTAGCTTGTTTCCTTCCCAGTATAAGAATTGGCTTGGTAGTTTGGTCTGCCCTGTTCCCATGATGCACTGGGCCAGGGTCAGGCTAATTTGCATATAGCCAAGTTCTGAGCTGGGATAGTGCAGTGAGCTAAAAAACGGTGATGGATCAAGCCCTGATCTTTGGACTGGGTAAGAGTGGTCTGCTTAATTCAGACACTCTGTTCATCACCACCCCCTTTTCTAAATCATTTTTGTCCACCATAAGCGTGGAAGGGTATACTCAGATGTGAGTCCCTAGCTCATTGCACCATCAGGATTCAAGCAAGCCGGGCCGAAGACGGCTGAAATGCCAGAAACCGGTCCCCGGTAGCTTGTTTCCTTCCCAGCATAAGAATTGGCTTGGTAGTTTGGTCTGCCCTGTTCCCATGATGCACTGGGCCAGGGTCAGGCTAATTTGCATATAGCCAAGTTCTGAGCTGGGATGGTGCAGTGAGCTAAAAAACGGTGATGGATCAAGCCCTGATCTTTGGACTGGGTAAGAGTGGTCTGCTTAATTCAGACACTCTGTTCATCACCACCCCCTTTTCTAAATCATTTTTGTCCACCATAAGCGTGGAAGGGTATACTCAGATGTGAGTCCCTAGCTCATTGCACCATCAGGATTCAAGCAAGCCGGGCCGAAGACGGCTGAAATGCCAGAAACCGGTCCCCGGTAGCTTGTTTCCTTCCCAGTATAAGAATTGGCTTGGTAGTTCGGTCTGCCCTGTTCCCATGATGCACTGGGCCAGGGTCAGGCTAATTTGCATATAGCCAAGTTCTGAGCTGGGATGGTGCAGTGAGCTAAAAAACGGTGATGGATCAAGCCCTGATCTTTGGACTGGGTAAGAGTGGTCTGCTTAATTCAGACACTCTGTTCATCACCACCCCCTTTTCTAAATCATCCACTCAGACAGTGGCCTGCTCTGGTGTGACCCTAGACCTGCTTTGGATAGATAATGCCCACTCTGGCTTGAGCGTAGACCTGTTTCGGACAGACACGCCCTGCTCTGGCGTTCCCCCCCGGCCTGTTTTGAACAGACACTGCTTGCTCTAGCTTGAGCCTCGCCCTGCTCCTCACACTCCACACAGAAACCACCTTTTCTTGTGTGAGCCTAGGCCTGCTCCACTCAAACCCTGTCTCCTCTGGGGCAACCCTGGACCTACTTCAGACAGACACTGCTTGCTCTGGTGTGAGACGCAACCTGCTCCATACAGACACTTCCTGCTCTGGTGTGAGCCTAGACCTGCTTCGGACAGACACTGCCTGCTCTGGAGTGAGACGCAACCTGCTCCATACAATCACTGCCTGCTCTGGTGTGAGCCAAAACCTGCTTCGGACAGCCACTGCCTGCTCTGACATGAGCCTAGGTCTGCTCAACACAAACACTGCCTGCTCTGGTGTGAGCGTAGGCCTGCTAAAGTCTGACACTGCCTGCTCTGATGTGAGATGCAACATGCTCCGTACAGACACTGCCTGCTCTGGTGTGAGACACAACCTGCTCCGTACAGACACTGCCTACTCTGTTGTGAGCCTAGACCTGCTTCGGACAGACACTATCTGCTCTGGAGTGAGACGCAACCTGCTCCATACAGACACTGCCTGCTCTGGTGTGAGCCAAGACCTGCTTCGGACAGCCACTGCCTGCTCTGGCATGAGCCTAGGTTTGCTCCATACAGACACTGCCTACTCTGGTGTGAACCTAGACCTGCTTCAGACAGACCCTGCCTGCTCTGGTGTGAACCTAGACCTGCTTCAGACAGACACTGTCTGCTCTGGAGTGAGCCTAGACCTGCTTTTGACAGACACTGCCTGCTTTGGGGTGGGAGTAGATCTGCTTCGGATAGAGACTGCCTGCTTGGCATGACCCTAGGCCTGTTCCACACAGATCCGGCCTGATCTGGGGTGAGCCTTGGTCTGTTCCACACAGACACTGCCTGCTCTGGTGTGAGCCTCGGCCTCCTCCACACAAACACTGCCTGCTCTGGTGTAAGCCTCGATCTGCTCCACACAGACCCTCCCTACTCTGCTATGAGCCTCGGCCTCCTCCACACAGACACTGCCTGCTCTGGTGTGAGCGTAGACCTGCTTCGGACAGACACTGCCTGCTCTGGTGGGACCTAAACCTGATCCACACAGACACTGCCTGCTCTGGTGTGACCCTAGACATGCTTCGGACTGACACTGCGTGCTCTGGCGTGAGCGTAGACCTGTTTCAGACAGACATGGCCTGGTCTGGCGTGTACCCCGGCCTGCTTTGAACAGATACTGCTGGTGTGAGCCTAGACCTGCTTCGGACAGACACTGCCTGCTCTGGAGTGAGACACAACCTGCTCCATACAGACACTGCCTGCTCTGGTGTGAGCCAAGACCCGCTTTGGACAGCCGCTGTCTGCTCTGACATGAGCCTAGGTCTGCTCAACACAGACACTGCCTGCTCTGGTGTGACCGTAAGCCTGCTAAAGACCAACACTGCCTGCTCTGATGTGAGATGCAACATGCTCTGTACAGACACTGCCTACTCTGGTGTGAACCTAGACCTGCTTCAGACAGACACTCCCTCCTCTGGTGTGAACCTAGACCTGCTTCATACAGACACTGTCTGCTCTGAAGTGAGCCTAGACCTGCTTTTGACAGACACTACCTGCTCTGGCGTGAGCGTAGACCTTCTTCGGATAGACACTGCCTGCTCGGCGTGAGCCTAGGCCTGCTCCACACAGATCCTGCCTGTTCCAGTGCCAGCCTAGACCTGCTCAGTAAACATCCTGTCTGCTCTGGTGCGAGTCTAGCCCTGCTTCGGACAGACACTGGCTAGCCTGGTGTGAGCCTCAGCCTGCTTCACAAAGACACTGCGTGCTCAGGTGTGAGCCTCGGCCTCCTTCACACAGATAAGGCCTGCTCCAGTGCCAGCCTAGACCAGCTCTGCACTCATCCTGTCTGCTCGGGTGTCAGCCTAGGCCTGCTTCACACACATCCTGCCTGATCTGGTGCGAGTCTAGATCTGTTTCGAACTGACACTGACTGCTCTGGTGTGAGCTTCTGCCTCCTCTACACAGACACTGCCTGCACTGGTGTGAGCCTCAGCTTCCTCCACACAGACCTTGCCTGCTCCAGTGCCAGCTTAGATTTGCTTCAGACTGACACTGCCTGCTCTGGTGTGAGCCTCTGCCTCCTCCACACAGGCTCTGCCTGCTCAGGTGTAAGCCTCGGCCTCGTCCACACAGACACTGCCTGCTCTGGTGTGAGCCTCGGCCTCCTTAACACTGCCTGCTCTGGTCTGGTGTGAGCCTCGGCCTCCCCCACACTGCCTGCTCTGGTATGAGCCTCGGCCTCCTCCACACTGCCTTCTCTGGTGTGAGCCGCGGCCTCCTCCACACTGCCTGCTCTGGTGTGAGCCTCGGCCTCCTCCACACAAACACTGCCTGCTCTGGTGTGAGCCTCAGCCTCCACCACACAGACCCTGCCTGCTCCAGTGCCAGCTTAGGCCTGCTTCAGACAGAAACTGCCTGCTCTGGTGTGAGCCTCGGCCTCCTCAACGCAGACACTGCCTGCTCTGGTGTTTGCCTACACTAGCTTCAGGCAGACACTGCCTGCTCTGGTGTGGGCCTAGGCCTGCTTCAGACAGACACTGTCTGCTCTTGTATGAGCTTCGGCCTGCTCCACACAGATCCTGCCTGATCTGGTGGGAGCCTCGGTCTGCTCCAACCTAGACCTGCTTCGGATAGACAATGCTCGCTCTGGCTTGAGCGTAGACCTGTTTCGGACAGACACGCCCTTCGGCACCCCGGCCTGCTTTGAACAGACACTGCCTGCTCTAGCTTGAGCCTCGCCCTGCTCCTCATACTCCACACAGAAACCACCTTTTCTTGTGTGAGCCTAGGCCTGCTCCACTCAAACCCTGTCTCCTCTGGGGCAACCCTGGACCTACTTCAGACAGACACTGCTTGCTCTGGTGTGAGACACAACCTGCTCCATACAGACACTTCCTGCTCTGGTGTGAGCCTAGACCTGCTTCGGACAGACACTGCCTGCTCTAGAGTGAGACGCAACCTGCTCCATACAAACACTGCCTGCTCTGGTGTGAGCCAAAACCTGCTTCGGACAGCCACTGCCTGCTCTGACATGAGCCTAGGTCTGCTCAACACAAACATTGCCTGCTCTGGTGTGAGCGTAGGCCTGCTAAAGTCCGACACTGCCTGCTCTGGTGTGAGACACAACCTGCTCCATACAGACACTGCCTACTCTGGTGTCAACCTAGACCTGCTTCGGACAGACACTGCCTGCTCAGCGTGAGCCTAGGACTGCTCCACACAGATCCTGCCTGTTCCAGTGCCAGCCTACACCTGCTCAGTACAACGTGTGTCCTCTAGTGCGAGTCTAGACCTGCTTCGGACAGACACTGACTAGCCTGGTGTGAGCCTCAGCCTCCTTCACACAGACCCTGCCTGCTCAGGTGTGAGCCTCACCTCCTTCACACAGACACTGCCTGCTCAGGTGTGAGCCTCGGCCTCCTCCATACAAACAAGGCCTGCTCCAGTGTCAGCCTAGGCCTGCTTCACACACACCCTGCCTGATCTGGTGTGAGTCTAGTTCTGTTTCGAACAGACACTGCCTGCTGTGGTGTGAACTTCTGCCTCCTCTACATAGACACTGCCTGCTCTGGTGTGAGCCTCAGCTTCCTCCACACAGACCTTGCCTGCTCCATTGCCAGCTTAGATTTGCTTCAGACAGACACTGCCTGCTCTGGTGTGAGCCTCTGCCTCCTCTACACAGGCAGTGCCTGCTCTGGTGTGAGCCTCTGCCTCCTCCACACTGCCTTCTCTGGTGTGAGCCTCGGCATCGTACACACAGACACTGCCTGCTCTGGTGTGAGCCTTGGTCTCCTCCACACTGCCTTCTCTGGTGTGAACCTCGGCCTCGTCCACACAGACACTGCCTGCTCTGGAGTGAGCCTCGGCCTCCACCACACCGCCTGCTCTGGTGTGAGCCTCGGCCTCGTCCACACTGCATGCTCTGGTGTGAGTCTCCGCCTCCTCAACACAGACACTGCCAGATCTGGTGTTTACCTAGACCAGCTTCAGACAGACACTGCCTGCTCTGGTGTGAGCCTAGACCTGCTTCAGACAGAAACTGTCTGCTCTAGTGTGAGCCGCAGCCTGCTCCACACAGATTCTGCTTGATCTGGTGGGAGCCTTGGTCTGCTCCACACAGACACGGCCTGCTCTGGTGTGAGCCGCGGCCTCCTCCACACAGACCCTGCCTGCTCTGGTGTGAGCCTCAGCCTCCTCAACACAGACACTGCCTGCTCTGGTGTGAGCCTAGGCCTGCTCCACACAGACCCTCCCTGCCCTAGTATGAACCTTAGCCTCCACCACACAGACACTGCCTGCTCTGGTCTGAGCGTAGACCTGCTTCGGACAGACACTGCCTGCTATGGTGGGACCTAAACCAGCTCCACACACACACTGCCTGCTCTAGTGTGACCCTAGACCTGCTCCGGACAGACACTGCCCGCTCTGGCTTGAGCGTAGACCTGTTTCGGACAGACAAAGCCTGCTCTGGTGTGCACCCCTGCCTGCTTTGAACAGATAGCTCTAGCTTGAGCCTTACCCTGCTCCACACACTCCACACAGACACCACCTTTTCTTTTCTTGTGTGAGTCTAGGCCTGCTTCACTCAAACCCTGTCTCCTCTGGGGCCACCCTGGAGTTACTTCAGACAGACACTGCTTGCTCTGGAGTGAGACGCAACCTGCTCCATACAGGCACTGCCTGCTCTGGTGTGAGCCTAGACCTGCTTGGGACAGACACTGCCTGCTCTGGAGTGAGAAGCAACCTGCTCCATACAAACACTGTCTGCTCTGGTGTGAGCCAAGACCTGCTTCGGACAGCCACTGCCTGCTTTGGCATGAGCCTAGGTCTGCTCAACACAGATCCTGCCTGTTCCAGTGCCAGTCGAACAGACACTGCCTGCTCTGGTGTGAGCTTCTGCCTCCTCTACACAGACACTGCCTGCTCTGGTGTGAGCCTCAGCTTCCTCCACACAGACCTTGCCTGCTCCAGTGCAAGCTTAGATTTGCTTCAGGCTGACACTGCCTGCTCTGGTGTGAGCGTAGGCCTGCTAAGGACCGACACTGCCTGCTCTGATGTGAGATGCAACATGCTCCGTACAGACACTGCCTACTCTGGTGTGAACCTAGACCTGCTTCGGACAGACACTGCCTGCTCGGCGTGAGCCTAGGACTGCTCCACACAGATCCTGCCTGTTCCAGTGCCAGCCTAGACCTGCTCAGTACATCGTGTCTGCTCTAGTGCGAGTCTAGACCTGCTTCGGACAGACACTGGCTAGCCTGGTGTGAGCCTCAGCCTCCTTCACACAGACCCTGCCTGCTCAGGTGTGAGCCTCACCTCCTTCACACAGACACTGCCTGCTCAGGTGTGAGCATCGGCCTACTCCACACAGACAAGGCCTGCTCCAGTGCCAGCCTAGACCTGCTCCGCAGTTATCCTGTCTGCTCTGGTGTGAGACTAGGCCTGCTTCACACACACCCTGCCTGATCTGGTGCGAGTCTAGATCTGTATGAACAGACACTGCCTGCTCTGGTGTGAACTTCTGCCCCCTCTACACAGACACTGCCTGCTCTGGTGTGAGCCTCAGCTTTCTCCACACAGACCTTTCCTGCTCCAGTGCCAGGTTAGATTTGCTTCAGACAGACACTGCCTACTCTAGTGTGAGCCTCTGTCTCCTCCACACAGGCACTGCCTGCTCTGGTGTGAGCCTCGGTCTCCTCCACACTGCCTGCTCTGGTGTGAGCCTCGGCCACCTCCACACTGCCTTCTCTGGTGTGAGCCTCGGCCTCGTCCACACAGACACTGCCTGCTCTGGTGTGAGCCTCGGCCTCCTCCACACCTCCTGCTCTGGTGTGAGCCTCGGCCTCCTCCACAATGCCTGCTCTGGTGTGAGCCTCGGCCTCCTCCAGACTGCCTTCTCAGGTGTGAGCCTCGGCCTCGTCCACACTGCATGCTCTGGTGTGAGCCTCGACATCCTCCAGACAGACACTGCCTGCTCTGGTGTGAGCCTCAGCCTCCACCACACAGACCCTGCCTGCTCCAGTGCCAGCTTAGACCTGCTTCTGACAGATACTGCCTGCTCTGGTGTGAGCCTAGACCTGCTTCAGACAGACACTGTCTGCTCTTGTGTGAGCCGCAGCCTGCTCCACACAGATCTTGGCTGATCAGGTGGGAGCCTCGGCCTGCTCCACACAGACACTGCCTGCTCTGGTGTGAACCTAGATCTGCTTTGGACAGACCCTGCCTGCTCTGGTGTGAGCCTAGCCCAGCTTTGGACAGACCCTGCCTGCTCTTGTGTGAGCCTAGGCCTGCTCCACACAGACACTGCCTGCTCTGGTGTGAGCACCGGCCTCCCCCACACAGACCCTGCCTGCTCAGGTGTGAGCCTCGGCCTCCTTCACACAGATAAGGCCTGCTCCAGTGCCAGCCTAGACCAGCTCTGCACTCATCCTGTCTGCTCTGGTGTGAGCCTAGGCCTGCTTTAAAAACACCCTGCCTGATCTGGTGCGAGTCTAGATCTGTTATAAACAGACACTGCCTGCTCTGGTGTGAGCTTCTGCCTCCTCTACACAGACACTGTCTGCTCTGTTGTGAGCCTCAGCTTCCTCCACACAGACCTTGCCTGCTCTAGTGCCAGCTTAGATTTTCTTCAGACTGACACTGCCTGCTCTGGTGTGAGCCGCTGCCTCCTCCACACAGGCACTGCCTGCCCTGGTGTAAGCCTCAGCCTCGTCCACACAGACACTGCTTGCTCTAGTGTGAGCCTCGGCCTCCTTTACACTGCCTGCTCTGGTGTGAACCTCGGCCTCCTCCACACTGCCTGCTCTGGTCTGGTGTGAGCCTCGGCCTCCCCCACACTGCCTGGTATGATATGAGCCTCGGGCTCCTCCACACTGCCTGCTCTGGTGTGAGCCTCGACCTCCTCCACACAAACACTGCCTGCTCTGGTGTGATCCTCAGCCTCCACCACACAGACCCTGCCTGCTCCAGTGCCAGCTTAGACCTGCCTAGACAGACACTGCCTGCTCTGGTGTGAGCTTCGGCCTCCTCAACACAGACACTGCCTGCTCTGGTGTTTGCCTAGACCAGCTTCAGACAGACACTGCCTGCTCTGGTGTGGGCCTAGGCCTGCTTCAGACAGACACTGTCCGCTCTTGTATGAGCCTCGGCCGGCTCCACACAGATCCTGCCTGATCTGGTGGGAGCCTCGGTCTGCTCCACACAGACAGTGGCCTGCTCTGGTGTGAGCCTAGATCTGCTTTGGACAGACCCTGCCTGCTCTGGTGTGAGCCTAGACCAGCTTTGGACAGACCCTGCCTGCTCTTGTTTGAGCCTAGGCCTGCCCCACACAGATCCTGCCTGATCTGGGGTGAGCCTTGGTCTGCTCCACACAGACACTGCCTGCTGTGGTGTGAGCCTCGGCCTCCTCCACACAGACCCTGCCTGCTCTGGTGTGAGCCTCGGCCTCCTCCACACAGACACTGCCTGCTCTGGTGTGAGCCTCGGCCTGCTCCACACAGACCCTCCCTGCTCTGGTATGAGCCTTGGCCTCCACCACACAGGCACTGCCGGCTCTGGTGTGAGGGTAGACCTGCTTCGGACAGACACTGCCTGCTCTGGTGGGATCTAAACCAGCTCCACACACACTGCCTGCTCTGGTGTGACCCTAGACCTGCTTCAGACAGACACTGACCGCTCTGGCTTGAGCGTAGACCTGTTTCGAACAGAATTACCAAAACAATGGAGGAGTATCCCCTCGTAGGCAGAGAAATGTTTCTCTGGATCTAGGCTTGAGTGCTCTAGTCAGCACAATATGCCCCAACCTGTTATCGGATAATGCATATCCTTATAGAAGACCCCTCACTCACCAACCTAGTTGGTGACATGCTTCATCATCGGGGTCCCACCCCATAGGCCGAGTGCCTACAGGGTGTGCTGCGACACCTGACTACAGTGGAGCTGGTTAGTATTTTCTTTTATGTGTGCATAACTATCAAGAAGTGTGTTTAAAAAGGGTCAAAACTACTCACTACAAGTATTTATTCTTAAGTGCTTGAACCCTTATTAAAAATGGTGTGGCACCTGTGCCTAATTAGGTAGGCTTTGGTGTCATAAGTAGTGTATTAAAAATAGCGAAGTGTGCTATGTGAGATGTGAAATTTACAAAACTATTGATTAAAAAGGTCTACATGTTTCAACCATTAAATACATTCATAGGTTTTCGTCAGGACCGTGGTATTTTGAACTGGGTGGTCCGCACACGCTAAGGCGCGTCCTGCCCTAGTCCAAATAAGAGACCGCAAATTGCGATCTCATGTAAAAGGGTGCGTTTTTCCTTGTTCAGGAAAAAACCTGTAAGGAAACAGGAGAACAAAAGACAGGAAGGGGTCACATACCAGGGTAGACAGAACAAATGTACAACATTTAACACATATGTCACTAGTCTTTTCCCCAATCGTATGATCAATAGATGGGGTCATGCCAGCATTTGAAATCAAACAATAGGGTCCATCTATTGCGGTCACGCAACAGTACTTCAGTGATTATTACCGGACTGTGCCTTTCGGTAAAGAACCAGCGCCAAACAAAGAGGTGTCGGACTCGTTTTGGCGTCTGGGAATATGGTGTAAAAAGGGGGGGCCATATTATGGGAGAGTGATCTTTTATCGTGCTGCGATGTGGGCGGCTGCAAAAGTTAGTTTGTGAGCAGTCGTGACGTCGCTATCGTGAATCATAGAAGCGACTTGTTTTTAGCTTACGCTTAATTGCGGCACTACCGCTTCATGGGCACCAGCGTTTCCAAGACGTTAAGAGTCCGTCTCCTGTAAAGTGATAAAGAACAGATGCCAAATGTAAGCTATTAGCTGCCCTGGTCGGGCAGTTCGGTACAACATGGGCGATCGTGCGGTAAATGGTTTCCGCATTCAGGTCAGCCAGATAGTACTTACTTGCAACTTCTGATCATCAAGCGGAAAACCTACTTGGTTCCTGCTGGAAGTGCCCCGAAGAATGACCGGGTTATCCGTGCAGTGCCGGTAATGTAAAGCGATTACATTTCCTGGTTGGGCATGGCCTCGTCACGTGGTCTTAGCACGTGGTTCCGGGAGAGCCAATCGGATCGTTTTGGTGGAGAAGGTAGGAAGTCTACTCCTTCCCCGAGCACCGATTGTTAGAGGCCTGTTTACGTTGCCATGGAGATTATGCTGGCTTTATATTCATTAACATGAGAGGGTAATGGTATGGCATGGGAAACTACCATGCAGGCTCTCAGTATCAGTGGGAGTTTACTAGAACAGAGGACAGAAAAAGGGGGTTAAAAACCACAAGGGTTGATTTTGCAATATTGGCTTTGAATAATCAGAGGATAGTGCGTGTAGCAATTGAGAATAGCTGTTTGTTTTAATAATCGTATGGCTATGAGGACAGCACTTAAGTCATCACGCTATTCCCCGGGGTATTGTCATTCAAACCGTATTTGTGGGTGGAGAGTCTGTAAACCCTCCTCTGTTCTTTTTCGAATAATCGTTGGGTCAGGTTGGCTCCTGGTTTGACTTGTTCAATGATTGTCCATTGGAGGTCATCTGGTGTATGACCTACGGACAAAAAGTGTTCAGTAAGTCTTGTATTAGTCTTTTTGCATCTAATAGTGCTTCTGTGCTCTCCGATGCGTAACTTGATCTTCCTACTCGTCATTCCTATGTAGTGTAGGTCACACGGGCATGTTAGTCTGTAGATGACATTTTCACTATTGCAATTTGTCTGCCCTCTGATTGTCCAGATCTTATTCGGTTCCAATTGTAATGTTTTGGTATTCTTGGTGTACGGGCAAATGCTGCAACTTCCACATTTGTAGTGGCCTGTCACCTTCAGTAGACCCCATAGGTTGGCTTGTGTTTCTTTCTCAGGGGACACCTTTATGGGTCTTGTATTGACGACTGCATCTTTTATGCTCCGTGCCCTCTTAAATGAGAAAAGGGGTTTCACCCATCTCAAATTGCCTGTATTCAGGATGTTCCAGTGTTTCTTTATTATTCTGGAGACATCATTGGATATGGTGTTGTATGTAGTAACACTGGTCAAGGGGATTTCTTCCACTATTGTATGTTCCAATAGGGCTGCACGCGGTTGATTCCGCGCTCGCTTTTGGCTTTTTTGGAGAATTCTGTTTGGATATCCCCGGTTATGCAATTTTTGAGTGAGATCCTCAAAAATTGCATAACCGGGGACCCGCGCCAGGATACTATTTTCTTAGTAACAGAGCGCGCTACAAAAGCCTCTATAATAATAATAATAAGCTCCTGAGCTTGTTTTTTATAGTCTTCCAGCTCGCTACTATTTCTGCGGATCCTTAGGTATTGCCCGTAGGGTAAATTTTCACGTAAGGGTCTGGGGTGGAAGCTTTCAAATCGCAGTAGGTTGTTTTTGGAGGTTGGCTTGTAGCAGACCAAAACAGCTACCGCAGATTACCAATGGACCCAACAGAAGACCTGAGAAGTGAGATAAAATCACTAGTGGAGTACGGTGAAACAGAGGGATTCATATCAAAACAGGAGGCAGATTTCCTTTGTAAAAGTGAGGGGAGAATCCCCTACTTCTATACACTCCCGAAAATACATAAAAACAAGACACCACCCCCTTTTACATTACAATTGGAACCGAATAAGATCTGGACAATCAGAGGGCAGACAAATTGCAATAGTGAAAATGTCATCTACAGACTAACATGCCCGTGTGACCTACACTACATAGGAATGACGAGTAGGAAGATCAAGTTACGCATCGGAGAGCACAGAAGCACTATTAGATGCAAAAAGACTAATACAAGACTTACTGAACACTTTTTGTCCGTAGGTCATACACCAGATGACCTCCAATGGACAATCATTGAACAAGTCAAACCAGGAGCCAACCTGACCCAACGATTATTCGAAAAAGAACAGAGGAGGGTTTACAGACTCTCCACCCACAAATACGGTTTGAATAACAATACCCCGGGGAATAGCGTGATGACTTAAGTGCTGTCCTCATAGCCATACGATTATTAAAACAAACAGCTATTCTCAATTGCTACACGCACTATCCTCTGATTATTCAAAGCCAATATTGCAAAATCAACCCTTGTGGTTTTTAACCCCCTTTTTCTGTCCTCTGTTCTAGTAAACTCCCACTGATACTGAGAGCCTGCATGGTAGTTTCCCATGCCATACCATTACCCTCTCATGTTAATGAATATAAAGCCAGCATAATCTCCATGGCAACGTAAACAGGCCTCTAACAATCGGCGCTATGGGAAGGAGTAGACTTCCTACCTTCTCCACCAAAACGATCCGATTGGCTCTCCCCGAACCACGTGCTAAGACCACGTGACGAGGCCACGCCCAACCAGGAAATGTAATCGCTTTACATTACCGGCACTGCACGGATAACCCGGTCATTCTTCGGGGCACTTCCAGCAGGAACCAAGTAGGTTTTCCGCTTGATGATCAGAAGTTGCAAGTAAGTACTATCTGGCTGACCTGAATGCGGAAACCATTTACCGCACGATCGCCCATGTTGTACCGAACTGCCCGACCAGGGCAGCTAATAGCTTACATTTGGCATCTGTTCTTTATCACTTTACAGGAGACGGACTCTTGCCGTCTTGGAAACGCTGGTGCCCATGAAGCGGTAGTGCCGCAATTAAGCGTAAGCTAAAAACAAGTCGCTTCTATGAGTCACGATAGCGACGTCACGACTGCTCACAAACTAACTTTTGCAGCCGCCCACATCGCAGCACGATAAAAGATCACTCTCCCATATTACGGCCCCCCCTTTTTACACCATATTCCCAGACGCCAAAACCAGTCCGACACCTCTTTGTTTGGCGCTGGTTCTTTACCGAAAGGCACAGTCCGGTAATAATCACTGAAGCACTGTTGCGTGACCGCAATAGATGGACCCTATTGTTTGATTTCAAATGCTGGCATGACCCCATCTATTGATCATACGATTGGGGAAAAGACTAGTGACATATGTGTTAAATGTTGTACATTTGTTCTGTCTACCCTGGTATGTGACCCCTTCCTGTCTTTTGTTCTCCTGTTTCCTTACAGGTTTTTTCCAGAACAAGGAAAAACGCATCCTTTTACACGAGATCGCAATTTGCGGTCTCTTATTTGGACTAGGGCAGGACGCGCCTTAGCGTGTGCGGACCACCCAGTTCAAAGTACCACGGTCCTGACGAAAACCTATGAATGTATTTAATGGTTGAAACATGTAGACCTTTTTAATCAATAGTTTTGTAAATTTCACATCTCACATAGCACACTTTGTTATTTTTAATACACTACTTATGACACCAAAGCCTACCTAATTAGGCACAGGTGCCACACCATTTTTAATAAGGGTTCAAGCACTCAAGAATAAATACTTGTAGTGAGTAGTTTTGACCCTTTTTAAACACACTTCTTGATAGTTATGCACACATAAAAGAAAATACTAACCAGCTCCACTGTAGTCAGGTGTCGCAGCACACCCTGTAGGCACTCGGCCTATGGGGTGGGACCCCGATGATGAAGCATGTCACCAACTAGGTTGGTGAGTGAGGGGTCTTCTATAAGGATATGCATTATCCGATAACAGGTTGGGGCATATTGTGCTGACTAGAGCACTCAAGCCTAGATCCAGAGAAACATTTCTCTGCCTACGAGGGGATACTCCTCCATTGTTTTTGTAATTCATTTCGGGGACCAGGAGTTCCCACCTCACATAATACTTGTAAAATTTCCCTCACTCTCTCTTTTGTAAAATTTCCCTCACTCTCTCTTTTGTTATTAAAAAAAACTGTTTCGAACAGACACAGCCTGCTCTGGCGTGCACCACGGCCTGCTTTGACAGACAGTGCCTGCTATAGCTTGAGCCTAGCCCTGCTCCACACACTCCACACAGACACCACCTTTTCTTTTATGAGCCTAGGCCTGCTCCACTCAAACCCTTTCTCCTCTTTCTCCTTGTGGAGAAGTGTGGCTCAGGGGTTAGAGGCGGCAGACCCGGAATCTGAGATCGGCCCTGGACCAGGGTTCAATTCCCCTCCCCGGCGGGTCTTGGGCTCAAAAATTCCACGGACTCGATAATTCTCGCTCCGGTGCCTTCTCGACTCACGGGTTCACACTCTGTGACTCTGGGCAATAGCTTGCCCCTTGCGGCGGGATGCCTGGCTTTCACCTTGTGGATACCCTGCCGGGGTTATCTCACAGGGGAATACCAGGACGGGTTCCCTAAGCAAGCGCCGGGAAACCCACTGCGGGTAGCTGTGCGCTATATAAGCTCAAATACATTTACATCCTCTGGGGCCACTCTGGACCTACTTCCTCTGGAGTGAGACACAACTTGCTCCATATAGACCATGCCTGCTCCTGTGTGAGCCTAGACCTGCTTTGGACAGACACTGCCTGCTCTGGAGTGAGACGCAACCTGCTCCATACAAACACTGCCTGCTCTGGTGTGAGACTAGGTCTGCGCAACACAGACACTGCCTGCTCTGGTGTGTGCATAGGCCTGCTAAAGACCGACACTGCCTGCTCTGGTGTGAGACACAACATGCTCCATACAGACACTGCCTACTCTGGTGTGAACCTAGACCTGCTCCAGACAGACACTGCTTGCTCGGCGGGAGCCTAGGACTGCTCCACACAGATCCTGCCTGTTCCAGTGCCAGCCCAGACCTGCTCAGTACATCGTGTCTGCTCTAGTGCGAGTCTAGACCTGCTTCGGACAGACACTGGCTAGCCTGGTGTGAGCCTCAGCTTGCTTCACACAGACACTGCTTGCTCAGGTGTAAGCCCCGGCCTCCTTCACACAGACACTGCCTGCTCAGGTGTGAGCCTCAGCCTCCTCCACACAGACAAGGCCTGCTCCAGTGCCAGCCTAGACCTGCTCTGCACTCATCCTGTCTGATCTGGTGTGAGCCTAGGCCTGCTTTACACACACCCTGCCTGATCTGGTGCGAGTCTAGATCTGTTTCGAACAGACACTGCCTGCTCTGGTGTGAGTTTCTGCCTCCTCTACACAGACACTGCCTGCTCTGGTGTGAAACTCAGCTTCCACCACACAGACCTTGCCTGCTCCAGTGACAGCTTAGATTTGCTTCAGACAGACACTGCCTGCTCTTGTGTGAGCCTCTGCCTCCTACACAGAGGCACTGCCTGCTCTGGTGTAAGCCTCGGTCTCGTGCACACAGACACTGCCTGTTCTGGTGTGAGCCTCGGCCTCCTTCACACTGCCTGCTCTGGTGTGAGCCTCGGCCTCCTCCAAACTGCCTGCTGTGGTCTGGTGTGAGCCTCCGCCTCCCCCACACTGCCTGCTCCGGTATGCGCCACGGCCTCCTCCACACTGCCTGCTCTGGTGTGAGCCTCGGCCTCCTCCACACTGCCTGCTCTGCTGTGAGCCTCGGCGTCCTCCACACTGCCTTCTCTGGTGTGAGCCTCGGGCTTCTCAACACTGCCTGCTCTGGTGTAAGCCTCGGCCTCCTGTACACAGACACTGCCTGCTCTGGTGTGAGCCTCAGCCTCCACCACACAGACCCTGCCTGCTCCAGTGCCAGCTTAGAACTGCTTCAGACAGACACTGCCTGCTCTGGTGTGAGCTTCGGCTTCCTCAACACAGACACTGCCTGCTCTGGTGTCTCAGCCTCCTTCACAAAGACCTTGCTTGCTCAGGTGTGAGCCTCACCTTCTTCACACAGACACTGCCTGCTCAGGTGTGCGCCTCCGCCTCCTCCACACAGACAAGGCCTGCTCCAGTGCCAGCCTAGACCTGCTCCGCATTTATCCTGTCTGCTCTGGTGTGAGCCTAGGCCTCCTTCACACACACCCTGCCTGATCTGGTGCGAGTCTAGATCTGTTTCGAACAGACACTGCCTGCTCTGGTGTAAGCTTCTGCCTCCTGCACTCAGGCTCTGCCTGCTCTGGTGTGGGCCTCGGTCTCCTCCACACTGCCTGCTCTGGTGTGAGCCTCGGCCTCTTCCACAATGCCTTCTCTGGTGTGAGCCTGGGCCTCGCCCACACAGACACTGCCTGCTCTGGTGTGAGCCTCGGCCTCCTCCACACCGCCTGCTCTGGTGTGAGCCTCGGCTTTCTCCACAATGCCTGCTCTGGTGTGAGCCTCGGCTTCCTCCACAATGCCTGCTCTGGTGTGAGCCTCGGCCTCCTCCACACCGCCTGCTCTGGTGTGAGCCTCGGCTTCCTCCACAATGCCTGCTCCTGTGTGAGCCTCAGCCTCCATCACACAGACCCTGCATGCTCCATCGCCAGCTCCAGCTTAGACCTGCTTCAGACAGATACTGCCTGCTCTGGTGTGGGCCTCGGCCACCTCAACACAGACACTGCCTGCTCTGGTGTTTGCCTAGACCTGCTTCAGACAGATACTGTCTGCTCTTGTGTGAGCCGCAGCCTGCTCCACACAGATCTTGCCTGATCTGGTGGGAGCCTCGGCCTGCTCCACACAGACACTGCCTGCTCTGGTGTGAACCTAGGTCTGCTTTGGACAGACCCTGCCTGCTCTGGTGTGAGCCTAGACCAGCTTTGGACAGACCCTGCCTGCTCTTGTGTGAGCCTAGGCCTGCTCCACAAAGATCCTACCTGCTCTGGTGTGAGCCTCGGCCTCCTCCACACAGACCCTGCCTGCTCTGGTGTGAGCCTCGGCCTCCTCTACACAAACACTGCCCGCTCTGGTGTGAGCCTCGGCCTGCTCCACACAGACCCTCCCTGCTCTGCTGGGAGCCTCGGCCTCCTCCACACAGACACTGCCTGCTCTGGTGTGAGCCTCGGCCTGCTCCACACAGACCCTCCCTGCTCTGCTGGGAGCCTCGGCCTCCTCCACACAGACACTGTCTGCTCTGGTGTGAGCGTAGACCTGCTTCAGACAGACACTGCCTCCTCTGGTGGGACCTAAACCTGCTCCACCCAGACACTGCCGTCTCTGGTGTGACCCTAGACCTGCTTCGGACAGACACTGCCTGCTCTGATGTGAGCGTAGACACGTTTCGGACAGACACGGCCTGCTCTGGCGTGCACCCCGGCCTGCTTTGAACAGACACTGCTGGTGTGAGCCTAGACCTGCTTCGGACAGACACTGCCTGCTCTGGAGTGAGACGCAACCTGCTCCATACTGACATTGCCTGCTCTGGTGTGAGCCAAGACCTGCTTCGGACAGTCACTGCCTGCTCTGGCATGAGCCTAGGTCTGCTCCATACAGACACTGCCTACTCTGGTGTGAACCTAAACCTGCTTCAGACAGACACTGCCTGCTCTGGTGTGAACCTAGACCTGCTTCAGACAGACACTGTCTGCTCTGGAGTGAGCCTAGACATCTTTTGACAGACACTGCCTGCTCTGGTGTGAGAGTAGACCTGCTTCGGATAGACACTGCCTGCTCGGCATGAGCCTAGGCCTGCTCCACACAGATCCAGCCTGTTCCGGTGCCAGCCTAGACCTGCTCAGTACACATCCTGTCTGCTCTGGTGCGAGTCTAGACCTGTTTCGGACAGACTCTGGCTAGCCTGGTGTGAGCCTCAGCCTGCTTCACACAGACACTGCGTGCTCAGGTGTAAGCCTCGGCCTCCTTCACACAGATACTGCCTGCTCAGGTGAGGTTCCGTGACGATTTGAACCCGTGTTTTCAATATTGTCGGAAATACATAATCTTGGTATCAGCGAACCGCAAATGGTCCATTTAGCATATCCTGGTGTTTTCGCTATGCTACGAGCAAGAGTACTCCTGTTACAAGCACATTTCCGATCTACCCATGGCATCCATCTTAGATTATGGCAGCCATTTTGTGTTTCTTGCCCTCACATAGACAATGGATACGCAATGACCTCTGATTACTCCATTTTGATTAAGGACACGTAGGCTTAGCCGGAGATTTACCTCTCTAGTGACACGTGCACCTTAGAACAGAACACGCTGTGGCTGCATGACTCGACAAAGGCTGCCTCCTCTGCCTGAGGCCAGTCCTGCTATACTGGTTCTCGTGTTCGTTGGCCTGATCATGATTAGGCGGCCGAAGCTGGTAGCCTTGCCCATTTACGACCCACAAACATCTCTTATCCTGCTTTTCTATCTTCCGCACCTGGCTCCGCTCCTTTCTTTCTGAATCTTTATTAGGGGGAGGTAACGAAATTTACGATGAGGAGGTCCGGCTCTTGAATGTAATGTTGACAAGGGATTGTGATGGAATAGTGGGAACCCCTCTTCGTAATGTTTGACATCAGATAATTATCGACGATTCTTGTGCAACGCCAAATATTTATTGTTTAGGACACAAAGGTTTGGGAATGTACCAACATGTGAAGAATTCGCCTGAAGGCCAATATTTTGTATATAAGGAGCAACCTTTCTTGTACAAATCGAACAGGCTCCTAGATACTGCCCGTGTGTAGTTTCTGTGACTTCTGTGTCCCTGCAGTAATAAACCTTTGGTCTTTGACGCCACCATCGAGAAGCCCGTGTTTCTGTTTATTTGTGCACCGAGACAGGTAGAACTCCGGGGTCTTCGGGTGTTATCCCTGACACCTCTGGACGGAACCAAAAAGTCCAGAACTCCAATTGGCGCCCAACGTGGGGCGACGTCATTCGGTACCGGTCCAAAAGCCTGAAGAGTTCGAGAAGCTTCGTGTGAAGATTCCTGAGGGAGGCGCCCCACTTCATCGATCCCGGCATATCGCAAAAGTGGCCCGACGTTCTCTTCCACGAGGGTTCCCGTTCAAGACGGCTGCAGTGGTCCGTTGCCTTGACCGTCGCCCTGTCTTGGACCCGAGGTGCAGTCCTTAGTACGGCGAGACGAGACGGGTTTCTCCTTGGTGACGTCTTCAGTGCCTCAGTTAAGTATTTAGTGGTTGCTAGTTGGTTACTTCGTAAGGGTTGTTAAAATCCTTTTTGGTCCTTGGTTTGGTTTGGTTTCGTAAGATTATCACTGGTTGTTCTGGTTACGATAATCTATTGGTTTAGTTTGGGTATCGATACATTGGTTCGCTTTTGGTAGGCCTAAGTTCTTGGTTCGAGTGCACATTCCTGTTTGTGTTTTTGTTCGTTCTGTGTTTCGAATTACAAAATGGTAAGTCGGAAAAATTGTATGTTGTCGTGTTTTGGTTGCAACAGTGATTCCCGGTTGGAGGACTCATGTCTGGTTCCTCCGATTGGAACTCCTCTTTATGATCTTTATTGTAAGTTTGGTGTGGGTCCTATATCTTATAATGAGGTGTGGGTCCGATATACAGAAAAAGATGGTGTCCTTAGTTGGCCACTGCATGGTAGTTTTGAACCTGAAGTCCTAGACAATTTAGAAGTGAAATTGTTTAAGAAGAAAGCCCGGCCGGCAATGTTTGATTCTTTCCGTTACTGGCGAAAAGAATCTAAACAAAGAGAAATTAAAAGGTTAAAGAAAGAACAGAAAGAGCAAGAGTTGACTTTAGAGCAAGCTGCTAAACAGCTGCAAGTCAACGAGTCTGAGAAGGCATTAGAGGTGGCTACTAGAGAGCGTAATTTAGCGATAGACAAGTGCTATCCTGCCTTGCCATCGAGTACGGCTAAGATAGTAGAGGACCCCGAAAGTGATCCTCTGTTGTCTTACTTGTTACAGTCACCTCCACCGTATGCACAAGGTGCAACGGCTCCGCCTTTACCGAATGTTCAATTGCCGGTTGCTGGACAACCTGGTATTCCTGCTCCTGCTCCCCTGAACCAAGCTCCTGTACCACCTGTGGTCAATGTGAATGTTCCTTCGGCACCCCCTCTTCCTGGGTTGCCGGCTTCTTTGCCTATACCTGTATCGCTTATACCTGCTGTTTCACAGGCTACCTTGCCTGATACTCCTACTGTTTCTAGTCTATCTGTTCCAACTGCTACTGTGTTTTCTACATCTGCTAGTATTATGACTCCGCTTTCCGTTCGTCGAAGAATCACTGATTCTGTCTCTAATATTCTGTCTCCTTTCTATAAAACTTTAATTAAGACTCCTACTTCTGACTCTGTGCAGAGGCGTAGTCAGCTTCCAAGTACTGAGGAACGGGGAATCTTAGATTCCACGGCTCTCAGATGGATTTCGAAGAGTAGGAGATATAGTACTAGAGATGTATTAGATACATTTATGCAGTGGAAAGAACCAACCCAACGATATGTGTTCGACGAGATGTGCTCCCTTTTACGTGAGGAATTAGGAGAGGATGATTCTGAATCGAATTTGGAAGAATTAATTAATGTCCAGAAAGAGTTTGCCGCTGGTATGATAGTTGGTCAAGATATAAAGGAAGCGATGGAGCTAATTTTAAGCTATAGAAATGATCCATCTCTTCGTTCACCGAGAGATTTAGAGAAACATAGTACGAAGCAAAATCGCCAATATCCAATGAGGGAGGTTCCTCCAATTTGGCGCGAAGCTATTCAAGCTGACGCAGTGAATGGTGTTGTTGGCGCCCCGGCGCAATTCCAGAGAGTGTGGATACACATTCCGTGGAAGCGAGCCGAAGTGCTAGCAGTGAAACAGGCCTTGCCAGATCCGCGTAAAAATCCTGCTGGATATTATAAGGAGTTGGCGCAGACAGTTGAGGCTTGTGTGATGAATCTAGCGGACATTGACATGTTATTTGGAAATGTAGTTCCGCAACCAGTTTGGGCTAAAATACGTAAAGAGAATCATCCAGTTGCCCTAGGTGGTGATTGGGCAGCTATCATAGCAGCAGATGGTCAGCAAATAGGTGGTTCCAAACCCGAACCTCTAATTGCTAACCTTCCAGGTAGGATAATTGACTTAATGAAGACTCTGATGCCAGCATTGCGCGTTAACTGGGACAAGTTGTCCGCGTGCAGACAGAAGAAAGACGAAAGTGTCTCCGACTTTTTCACAAGGTTCGAAGAGACTTTTGTAGATCACAGTGGTCAGGATATGAGCACAGAAGGAGGACAGAGATTGTTCGTCGATAAATTTGTACACAATCTGCTACCAGAGCTCTGTAATAAATTGAAAGATTCCGAGAGTGCGTGGGCTGTCTCTACAACTGCGCAAATACTTGCCACTGCACAGTATTATGAAAACAGGGATAAAGAGGAGAAAGAGAAGTCAGATAAGAAAACGAAAGATTTAAAGACTAAAGTTCTTTTGCAACAGGCATATCCGCCTCGTACGAATCAGACAAATACACAGCAAGGGTCATATCAAAGGACAGATTATAGTTCACCGAGGCCGCAATATCAGTGGAACCAGTGTGCCTACTGTAAGAAAGAGGGTCATTATAAGAATGACTGTCCAGTCTTAGCGCAAAATAATGCTGCAGCAGCTCAGAGAGGTCGTGGTGGTTCCATGCACAATTCTAGAGGCCGAGGACGAGGTGCTATGCCTCCGCAAACGAATGATCGCCCTTCTAATCACTTTGATCAGCGAAATGGACAGTCTGCCCAACAGAATAGATCTCAACAGTATCATGTTGAAGACTATTGTGAAGTAGATGAGGGATTTCAACAAACTGAATATTAGGACAGCCATGGACAGAGAGAGGGAGTAGTATCAGTTCCAGTGGATCAGAGTGGGCCTTATGTCGCAGTAGCAACATCAGGTGTAGTCGAACCGTTTCTGTTGGATACTGGTGCCGCAAAAAGTTCTATCATTCATGCGAAACTCCCTGGCGCACCTTTGTCTGGCTTAACAAATGTTTCTGTAGGTTTTTCAGGCGCCCCTGTTTACAACCCCGTGTCTGGTCCTTTGTCTATTTCTGTTGGACCGTGTCAATTGAAGGCACCCCTGATTTTGACGACAGGTTGTAATGAAAATCTGCTTGGTTTAGACTTGTTAAAACGCCTATATGCGACATTGTACTGTTCTCCGTCAGGAGTGCAGCTTACGTTGGGTAAAAGAATCACTTCTCCGATGTACTTATCAATGGATGCACTCCCGCCCGAGCTGCGTTCACTCCCTGATACTCTTTGGGCGACTGGTCCTAACGATGTAGGCCTTCTGGAAATACCACCATATGTAGTTACCTTGAAAGCAAATGTCAAATTTCCACGAATTCCTCAATACAAGATTTCTAGTGAAGGTGAACGTGCGCTCTTATTGATTGTGCAAGATTTGATTAAGAAGGGTGTGGTTGAAGAAACTAGAGGAAATGTCTGTAACAGTCCTGTATTACCAATTTTGAAACGTACTGATCCTTCAAAGCCTCCAGTGTATAGGTTTGTTATAGATCTCAGAGAGGTTAATAAAATTGTGGTTCCGCAGTTTCCTGTGGTTCCAGACATTACTGCCTTGTTAACATTGATTCCTGCTACAGCCACATGGTTTTCAGTTATCGACTTGAAGAATGCCTTTTTCAGCATTCCGATAGCCGAAGAAAGCAGGGATATTTTCGGCTTCTCTCTAGGAGGTCGAAGCTTCAGGTTTAAACGTGCTCCACAAGGCTATTGTGAGAGTCCGTCCATTTACAGCCAGGCATTAAAAAGTCAGTTAGATTCCTTTGTACTTCCTCCTGGTTCTGCCCTAGTGCAGTATGTAGACGATCTTCTAGTGGCTGCCGATGATAAGGAAACTTGCAAAGTAGCTACAATTTCGTTATTGCATCATTTGTCTAGTTTGAATCACAAGGTATCACCTTCAAAAATGCAATACTGCTGCCAAGAAGTGACCTACCTAGGTCATCTCTTGTCAAAGGAGGGAAGGAAGTTGACCCCAGAAAGAATAAAAGCAATTACGCAGATGAGTGTTCCCCGCACACAGAGAGAAGTACGTGCCTTTTTAGGTATTACCTCATACTGTAGGCAATGGATCCCAAATTTTTCTCTTTTGGCAAAACCATTGGTAGCTTTGACTGGGAAAGGTGTTCCGAGTCCGGTGCCATGGTCTGCTGAATGTCAGGAGAGTTTTTCTGAACTACGAAATGCACTATGTTCAGCTCCTGTATTGGGTACACCCGATTACAGTAAACCATTCACGCTCTATGTTCACGAGAGAGAAGGTTGTGCGTTGAGTGTTCTGACACAGAGATTTGGTGATAAACAACGCCCTTGTGCGTATTTTTCATCAACGTTAGATCCAGTAGCTAGAGCGTTACCTAGTTGTTTGAGAGCTACAGCAGCAGCTGCGGCTTCCATTCGACAATCTGCTGGTTTGGTGATGAACAACATGCTAGTGGTCATGGTTCCTCATGCTGTGGATACACTCATGAATCGAACCAAGACGCAACACCTTACCAGTGCTAGATTATCAGGTTATGAGCTGACACTGTTAGCTAGTCATATTCAGATCAAAAGATGCAATGTATTGAATCCAGCAACATTGTTGCCGACTAATCAGGAGTCGAGTGATTCTGAACCCCATGATTGTTGTTTCAGAACCGAGGAAGAGACAAAAGGACGAATTGATTTAAAAGACACTCCGTTGTCAGAACCAGATGGCACGTTGTATGTTGACGGGTCATGTTTTAAATTGGAGAATGGTGATGTGACTGCTGCCTATGCAGTAACGACTTTGAGTACGATTGTGGAGACTGCAAGAGTGAGTCAGAATTCTGCCCAAGCTGCAGAATTAATCGCTCTAACTAGAGCGTGTGTTTTAGCTAAGGGAAAGAGAGTGAATGTGTTCACAGATAGTTAGTACGCGTTCGGCGTGGCCCATAGTTTTGGCCGTTTGTGGAAAGAAAGAGGTTTCATTACGTCCCATGGGACTAAGATTCAACATGGTCAACTAGTTAACGACTTGTTGGAATCTCTAACCTTGCCGACTGAAGTTGCAATTGTGAAATGCAGTGCTCATAAAGCAATCACGGATGATGTTGGTCGTGGGAATGCTTTTGCTGATGAAACCGCTAAACAGACAGCTAGAAATATGATGAGTAGAATGTATGTTGCTACGTCTGCAAGATGGATTTCCGAGTCTGGAATGTGTGAGGACACAGTGGAAAGTGTGAAAGAAATTCAGAAAGAGGCGACTGAGGAAGAAAAGCTTGCATGGAAAGAGAGTACGGGCAAATTGGACTCGAGTGGTTGTTGGATTGATTTGTCAGAACAACAGCGTTGGATGTTGCCTGATGCGTACGTGCTTGCAATAGTAACGATGGCGCATGGAGCAGCGCACATCAGTTCTAAAGGGATTTGTAAGATGTTGGCTCCAGTCTGGAAGAATGATGGGATTAGTAAGTGTGCAGAGAGAGTGGTGAAAAATTGCATGGTATGCCTGATGCATAATCCTGGCAAGGGAGTCCCCACACCAGCTGGTCACTTCGCTCCTCCTTCTTGCCCCTTTGAAGTGATTCAGTTAGATTTCATTCACATGGATCGTTGCAACAATCTCAAATACGTCCTGGTGGTAGTCTGTGCTTTTTCCAGATGGATCGAAGCATATCCACTGAAGGACAATACTGCCTTATCAACTGCTAAAATTCTTCTCAAAGAGTATTTCCCTAGGTACGGAATGCCACGGATTGTATGGTCAGATAACGGAAGTGAGTTCGTAGGGAAAGTTATGCAGAGTGTGTGTGCCGGTTTAGGGATCAAGCAAAAATTTCATAGTGCAAACCATCCCCAGTCTGCTGGTTTAGTTGAGGGTTACAATGGCACCCTCAAGCTGAAACTTGCTAAAATACAAGCATCCACGGGTTTGTCCTGGCCAGATGCACTACCCTTGGCTTTGTTATCAACGAGAGCGACTGTACATTCTAGAGTAGGGCTTAGTCCCTACGAGATAGTTTTCGGTCGTCCCGCTAACGTTTGGGGAGTGCCTAGGCCAAAAGAATTCTGTTCTCTGGAATATCCAATGTTGATTGATTACCTTTACGACTTGACTGCTAAATTGAGTCTTATTCACCAACAGGTTTTCGATGCATTGCCAAAGCCACCGGAGAGTCCAGGTCATCAGCTGAAACCGGGGGACCACGTGGTTATCAGGAACTTTGCAAGGACGAAGAACCTTCAACCCAGATTTGTCGGCCCCTACCAAGTGCTGCTAGCGACGAGAACTGCTATTCGTGTGGCTGGTAGGAAAAACTGGATACACACGACGCATGTCAAACGTGTGCCTCTGCCACTTCCATATGATCACTGGGTGAAGAAGGGAATTGGTGCCTCTGAGTTTGAACGGACACCCAGGTTTATCCCTTTCAGCGATGCCGAATTGATAACTGACACATCGAACTCTGACTCTCCTCCTGAAACTACTCCTTTGAATTCTGAACATTTGTCCTCTGCATCAGAAGAAACTTTGCCATCTGCAAACTTGAACATTGCAACGTCTGCTGAAAATACACTGTTTCCAGATCAAACAGCTCCTGCAAAACTGAGATACAATTTACGGTCTCGCAATATGGACAAATAAAGCAGGAAACTGCCTATTGTAACATTTGAATTTTTGACACTTTTGCCTTCAGCCAGGAAGTTTGCTATTGTTTTGTTGTTTTAAATTGCCTTGCCGTCTGGGTAGCCGTAGGGTCGTGGCTGTGTGCCTAGTTGAATCTGCGGGGGTCAGACACAAGGTCGATCTTTCTGTTAGTTCTGGGAACTCCCAGGGCTGATAGAGGCATTTTCATCTACGTACACATCATCAGTGGTCGCGAGCGGATTGTAGAAGATGGAGCTTCCTGCGCTGCAACGAGAAAATGTGATCTATGTTCGCAGAAATAGACTTTACAGAATTCTCCACAGCAAATGCTTTCTGGTGCAATGTGCTATTACATTTTTGATTGTTTTGATAACGTTGGTGGGTGGAATCGTCTTTGGTGTGAACTTGATTTTTATGCCAGTAACTACAGTACCTCCCCTTGATCCTGCTACTTCTACTGCTTCTTCTATGCACTCTTTTCACCCGTTTCCTGAACATGAGCAAGCTCGACGCTCAGAATTCATAAACAACACTTTCGTACAGCTCTTGCATCAACACCAACTGGTAGTTAACACTACAGACTGCTGGGTGTGTGGATTGATACCCCACACTATGGATAAAGGGATTCCCTATCTGGTTTTGCCTTTTAGCTATAATGGATCATTTCAGGCCCTTCAGACCATTTTTGCCTATGCCCTTGAAACCTATCCTCCGCGTCCACAACGTTCCACTAAATACAACTCTGCCAACAAAGCTTTAGTCCAGGGAATTATTGACATGATCAAGGACGTCAATAATACTCCATCTTACCCTAGAGATGAATTACGAGTATATTTGAGTTGGAATTCTTCAGAGTATCGCCTTAGTTTGGGAGAAAGCAAGCGTAAAAGCTCAACTCCAATCTGGGTCGTACCTCACCGAGGTCAGGTCTGTTTGCAAGGAAATGGGAGAAATCCGAGAGCTCAGCTAGGGAGGAGTGAGTGCGTTGAGACTTATGTGTTTCCGTCTAACTCTTCCCCTGCCTTCCTTACTGCTAGGGGTACCTACTTCATCTGTCAAGACAGAGCGTATACATGGCTGCCTGCTGACTTTTCAGGTTCATGCTATATCGCTCGATTGTTGCCTCCGACATACACTGCTTCTTCTGATTATCACAAGACCAGAGTAGCAAGAGGTGTCTTCAGCAAGGAAGATACCGCTGGTCAGGAAGCTGGAGACTTCTTCAAAGGTTTCCTTCCGTTCTGGGGGCCTATGGCCAATAGTAGAAACATACGTCAGCTAACACGGGTAGTTGAATCTACTATTACCGAAACTGCTGGTGCCCTTAGCAACTTGACAGCTGAGCTTCAGGCGGATAGACTCATGACGTTGCAGAACCGTATGGTTCTAGACGTGATACTTGCAGATCGAGGTGGGGTATGCAGAATGATCCAATCGAGCTGCTGTGTTTTTATTCCCAATAATGCTCCAACTGTCTATGAGGCGATCTCTAAGCTACACAAGATTTCCGACTCTATACACGTAGAACAGGGAAACTGGTCCTTCATGGAGTGGTTTTGGACTCTGATATCAGCGTGGGGATGGAAGGTTCTGATGGTCATTGGTGTCATATTAGTATTTCTGTTCTCGTGCTGCCTGATTATCCAGTGTGGTCCCGCTCTGTGTAGTCTCTGTGCTGCAACATGTTTCAGAAAACCACCTGCGTTTGGAGAAAAGGCTCGAGAAAGGATGATGATACAACAGCATGTCACTGGCCTGATGAGCATAGAATTAGACTCTGACATAGACTGAGTAATTGCCTATGTAAGGGCAAAAGGAGGGTCTGAGGTTCCGTGACGATTTGAACCCGTGTTTTCAATATTGTCGGAAATACATAATCTTGGTATCAGCGAACCGCAAATGGTCCATTTAGCATATCCTGGTGTTTTCGCTATGCTACGAGCAAGAGTACTCCTGTTACAAGCACATTTCCGATCTACCCATGGCATCCATCTTAGATTATGGCAGCCATTTTGTGTTTCCTGCCCTCACATAGACAATGGATACGCAATGACCTCTGATTACTCCATTTCGATTAAGGACACGTAGGCTTAGCCGGAGATTCACCTCTCTAGTGACACGTGCACCTTAGAACAGAACACGCTGTGGCTGCATGACTCGACAAAGGCTGCCTCCTCTGCCTGAGGCCAGTCCTGCTATACTGGTTCTCGTGTTCGTTGGCCTGATCATGATTAGGCGGCCGAAGCTGGTAGCCTTGCCCATTTACGACCCACAAACATCTCTTATCCTGCTTTTCTATCTTCCGCACCTGGCTCCGCTCCTTTCTTTCTGAATCTTTATTAGGGGGAGGTAACGAAATTTACGATGAGGAGGTCCGGCTCTTGAATGTAATGTTGACAAGGGATTGTGATGGAATAGTGGGAACCCCTCTTCGTAATGTTTGACATCAGATAATTATCGACGATTCTTGTGCAATGCCAAATATTTATTGTTTAGGACACAAAGGTTTGGGAATGTACCAACATGTGAAGAATTCGCCTGAAGGCCAATATTTTGTATATAAGGAGCAACCTTTCTTGTACAAATCGAACAGGCTCCTAGATACTGCCCGTGTGTAGTTTCTGTGACTTCTGTGTCCCTGCAGTAATAAACCTTTGGTCTTTGACGCCACCATCGAGAAGCCCGTGTTTCTGTTTATTTGTGCACCGAGACAGGTAGAACTCCGGGGTCTTCGGGTGTTATCCCTGACACCTCTGGACGGAACCAAAAAGTCCAGAACTCCACAGGTGTGAGCCTCCGCCTCCTCCACACAGACAAGGCCTGCTCCAGTGCCAGCCTAGACCTGCTCTGCACTCATCCTGTCTGATTTGGTCTGAGCCTAGGCCTGCTTTACACACACCCTGCCTGATCTGGTGCGAGTCTAGATCTGTTTCGAACATACACTGCCTGCTCTGGTGTGAGCTTCTGCCTACTCTACACAGACACTGCCTGCACAGTTGTGAGCCTCAGCTTCCACCACACAGACCTTGCCTGCTCCAGTGCCAGCTTAGATTTGCTTCAGACAGACATTGCCTTCTCTGGTGTGAGCCTCTGCCTCCTCCACACAGGCACTGCCTGCTCTGGTGTAAGCCTCGGCCTCGTCCACACAGACACTGCCTGCTCTGGTGTGAGCCTCGGCCTCCTCCACACTGCCTGCTCTGGTCTGGTGTGAGCCTTGGCCTCCCCCACACTGCCTGCTCTGGTGTGAGCCTCGGCCTCCTCCACACTGCCTGCTCTGGTCTGGTGTGAGCCTTGGCCTCCTCCACACTGCCTGCTCTGGTGTGAGTCTCGGCCTCCTTCACACTGCCTTTTCTGGTGTGAGCCTCGGCCTCCACCACACAGACACTGCCTGCTCTGGTGTGAGCCTCAGCCTCCACCACACAGACCCTGCCTGCTCCAGTGCCAGCTTAGACCTGCTTCAGACAGACACTGCCTGCTCTGGTGTGAGCCTCGGAATCCTCAACACAGATAGTGCCTGCTGTGGTCTTTGCCTAGACCAGCTTCAGACAGACACTGCCTGCTCTGGTGTGGGCCTAGGCCTGCTTCAGACAGACACTGCCTGCTCTTGTATGAGACTCGGTCTGCTCCACACAGATCCTGCCTGATCTGGTGGGAGCCTCGGTCTGCTCCACACAGACAGTGGCCTGCTCTGGTGTGAGCCTAGATCTGCTTTGGACAGACCCTGCCTGCTCTGGTGTGAGCCTAGACCAGCTTTGGACAGACCCTGCCTGCTCTTGTGTGAGCCTAGGCCTGCTCCACACAGATCCAGCCTGATCTGGGGTGAGCCTTGGTCTGCTCCACACAGACACTGCCTGCTCTGGTGTGAGCCTCGGCCTCCTCCTCACAGACCCTGCCTGCTCTGGTTGAGCCTCGGCCTCCTCCACACAGACCCTCCCTGCTCTGGTATGAGCATCGGCCTCCACCACACAGACACTGCCTGCTCTGGTGTGATCGTAGACCTCCTTCAGACAGACACTGCCTGCTCTGGTGGGACGTAAACCAGCTCCACACAGACACTGCCTGCTCTGGTGTGACCCTAGACCTGCTTCGGACAGACACTGCCCTCTCTGGCTTGAGCGTAGACCTGTTTTGGACAGACATGGCCTGCTCTGGCGTGCACCTCGGCCTGCTTTGAACAGACACTGCCTGCTCTAGCTTGAGCCTCGCCCTGCTCCACACACTCCACACAGACACCACCTTTTCTTGTATGAGCCTAGGCCTGCTCCACTCAAACCCTGTCTCCTCTGGGGCAACCCTGGACCTACTTCAGACAGACACTGCTTGCTCTGGTGTGAGACGCAACCTGCTCCATACAGACACTGCCTGCTCTGGTGTGAGCCTAAACCTGCTTCGGGCAGGCACTGCCTGCTCTGGAGTGAGACGCAACTTGCTCCATACAAACACTGCCTGCTCTGGTGTGAGCCAAGACCTGCTTCGGACAGCCACTGCCTGCTCTGGCATGAGCCTAGGTCTGCTCAACACAGACACTGCCTGCTCTGGTGTGAGCATAGGCCTGCTAAAGACTGACACTGCCTGCTCTGATGTGAGATGCAACAGGCTCCGTACAGACACTGCCTGCTCTGGTGTGAGACACAACCTGCTCCATACAGACACTGCCTACTCTGGTGTGAGCCTAGACCTGCTTCGGACAGACACTATCTGCTCTGGAGTGAGACGCAACCTACTCCTTACAGACACTGCCTGCTCTGGTGTGAGCCAAGACCTGCTTCGGACAGCCACGGCCTGCTCTGGCATGAGCTTAGGTTTGCTCCATACAGACACTGCCTACTCTGGTGTGAACTTAGACCTGCTTCAGACAGGCACTGCCTGCTCTGGTGTGAACCTAGACCTGCTTCAGACAGACACTGCCTGCTCTGGGGTGAGAGTAGACCTGCTTCAGACAGACACTGGCTAGCCTGGTGTGAGCCTCAGCTTGCTTCACACAGACACTGCGTGCTCAGGTGTAAGCCTCGGCCTCCTTCACACAGACACTGCCTGCTCAGGAGTGAGCCTCAGCCTCCTCCACACAGACAAGGCCTGCTCGAGTGCCAGCCTAGACCTGCTCAGCACTCATCCTGTCTGATCTGGTGTGAGCCTAGGCCTGCTTTACACACACCCTGCCTGATCTGGTGCAAGTCTAGATCTGTTTCGAACAGAAACTGCCTGCTCTGGTGTGAGTTTCTGCCTCCTCTACACAGACACTGCCTGCTATGGTGTGAACCTCAGCTTCCACCACACAGACCTTGCCTGCTCCAGTGCCAGCTTAGATTTGCTTCAGACAGACACTGCCTGCTCTGGTGTGAGCCTCTGCCGCCTCCACACAGGCACTGCCTGCTCTGGTGTGAGCCTCGGTCTCCTCAACACTGCCTGCTCTGGTGTGAGCCAAGACCTGCTTCGGACAGTCACTGCCTGCTCTGGCATGAGCCTAGGTCTACTCCATACAGACACTGCCTACTCTGGTGTGAACCTAAACCTACTACAGACAGACACTGCCTGCTCTGGTGTGAACCTAGGCCTGCTTCAGACAGACACTGTCTGCTCTGGAGTGAGCCTAGACCTGCTTTTGACAGACACTGCCTGCCCTGGCGTGAGAGTAGACCTGCTTCGGATAGACACTGTCTGCTCGGCATGAGCCTAGGCCTGCTCCAAACAAATCCAGCCTGTTCCGGTGCCAGCCTAGACCTGCTCAGTACACATCCTGTCTGCTCTGGTGTAAGTCTAGACCTGCTTCATACAGACACTGGCTAGCCTGGTGTGAGCCTCGGCCTCCTTCACACAGATACTGCCTGCTCAGGTGTGAGCCTCCGCCTCCTCCACACAGACAAGGCCTGCTCCAGTGACAGCCTAGACCTGCTCTTCACTCATCCTGTCTGATTTGGTTTGAGCCTAGGCCTGCTTCACACACACCCTGCCTGATCTGGTGCGAGTCTAGATCTGTTTCGAACAGACACTGCCTGCTCTGGTGTGAGCTTCTGCCTCCTCTACACAGACACTGCCTGCACAGGTGTGAGCCTCAGCTTTCACCACACAGACCTTGCCTGCTCCAGTGCCAGCTTAGATTTGCTTCAGACAGACACTGCCTGCTCTGGTGTGAGCCTCTGCCTCCTCCACACAGGCACTGCCTGCTCTGGTGTAAGCCTCGGCCTCGTCCACACAGACACTGCCTGCTCTGGTGTGCACCTCGGCCTCCTTCAAACTGCCTGCTCTGGTGTGAGCCTCAGCCTCCTCAACATGCCTGCTCTGGTCTGATGTGAGCCTTGGCCTCCCCCACACTGCCTGCTCTGGTATGCGCCTCGGCCTCCTCCACACTGCCTGCTCTGGTGTGAGCCTCAGCCTCCTCCACACTGCCTTCTCTGGTGTTCGCCTCGGCCTCCACCACACAGACACTGCCTGCTCTGGTGTGAGCCTCAGCCTCCACCACACAGACCCTGCCTGCTCCAGTGCCAGCTTAGACCTGCTTCAGACAGACACTGCCTGCTATGGTGTGAGCCTCGGAATCCTCAACACAGAAAGTGCCTGCTCTGGTGTCTGCCTAGACCAGCTTCAGACAGACACTGCCTGCTCTGGTGTGGGCCTAGGCCTGCTTCAGAGAGACACTGTCTGCTCTTGTATGAGACTCGGCCTGCTCCACAGAGATCCTGCCTGATCTGGTGGGAGCCTCTGTCTGTGTTCCACACAGACAGTGGCCTGCTCTGGTGTGAGCCTAGATCTGCTTTGGACAGACCCTGCCTGCTCTGGTGTGAGCCTAGACCATCTTTGGACAGACCCTGCCTGCTCTTGTATGAGCCTAGGCCTGCTCCATACAGATCCTGCCTGATCTGGGGTGAGCCTTGGTCTGCTCCACACAGACACTGCCTGCTCTGGTGTGAGCCTAGGCCTCCTCCACACAGACCCTGCCTGCTCTGGTTGAGCCTCGGCCTCCTCCACACAGACACTGCCTGCTCTGGTGTGAGCCTCGGCCTGCTCCACACAGACCCTCCCTGCTCTGGTATGAGCCTCGGCCTCCACCACACAGACACTGCCTGCTCTGGTGTGATCGTAGACCTCCTTCAGACAGACACTGTCGGCTCTGGTGGTACCTAAACCAGCTCCAGACAGACACTGCCTGCTCTGGTGTGACCCTAGACCTGCTTCGGACAGACAATGCCCGCTCTGGCTTGAGCGTAGACCTGTTTTGGACAGACACGGCCTGCTCTGGCGTGCACCTCGGCCTGCTTTAAACAGACACTGCCTGCTCTAGCTTGAGCTTCGCCCTGCTCCACACACTCCACTCCACACAGACACCACCTTTTCTTGTGTGAGCCTAGGCCTGCTACACTCAAACTCTGTCTCCTCTGGGGCAACCCTGGACCTACTTCAGACAGACACTGCTTGCTCTGGTGTGAGACGCAACCTGCTTCATACAGACACTGCCTGCTCTGGTGTGAGCCTAGACCTGCTTCGGGCAGACACTGCCTGCTCTGGAGTGAGACGCAACCTGCTCCATACAAACACTGCCTGCTCTGGTGTGAGCCAAGACCTGCTTCGGACAGCCACTGCCTGCTCTGGCATGAGCCTAGGTCTGCTCAACACAGACACTGCCAGCTGTGGTGTGAGCATAGGCCTGCTAAAGACCAACACTGCCTGCTCCGATGTGAGATGCAACATGCTCCGTACAGACACTGCCTGCTCTGGTGTGAGACACAACCTGCTCCATACAGACACTGCCTACTCTGGTGTGAGCCTAGACCTGCTTCGGACAGACACTATCTGCTCTGGAGTGAGACGCAACCTACTCCTTACAGACACTGCCTGCTCTGGTGTGAGCCAAGACCTACTTCGGACAGCCACTGCCTGATCTGGCATGAGCCTAGGTTTGCTCCATACAGACACTGCCTACTCTGGTGTGAACCTAGACCTGCTTCAGACAGGCACTGCCTGCTCTGGTGTGAACCTAGACCTGCTTCAGACAGACACTGTCTGCTCTGGAGTGAGCCTAGACCTGCTTTTGACAGACACTGCCTGCTCTGGGGTGAGAGTAGACCTGCTTCAGACAGACACTGGCTAGCCTGGTGTGAGCCTCAGCTTGCTTCACACAGACACTGCGTGCTCAGGTGTAAGCCTCGGCCTCCTTCACACAGACACTGCCTGCTCAGGAGTGAGCCTCAGCCTCCTCCACACAGACAAGGCCTGCTCGAGTGCCAGCCTAGACCTGCTCAGCACTCATCCTGTCTGATCTGGTGTGAGCCTAGGCCTGCTTTACACACACCCTGCCTGATCTGGTGCAAGTCTAGATCTGTTTCGAACAGACACTGCCTGCTCTGGTGTGAGTTTCTGCCTCCTCTACACAGACACTGCCTGCTATGGTGTGAACCTCAGCTTCCACCACACAGACCTTGCCTGCTCCAGTGCCAGCTTAGATTTGCTTCAGACAGACACTGCCTGCTCTGGTGTGAGCCTCTGCCGCCTCCACACAGGCACTGCCTGCTCTGGTGTGAGCCTCGGTCTCCTCAACACTGCCTGCTCTGGTGTGAGCCAAGACCTGCTTCGGACAGTCACTGCCTGCTCTGGCATGAGCCTAGGTCTACTCCATACAGACACTGCCTACTCTGGTGTGAACCTAAACCTACTACAGACAGACACTGCCTGCTCTGGTGTGAACCTAGGCCTGCTTCAGACAGACACTGTCTGCTCTGGAGTGAGCCTAGACCTGCTTTTGACAGACACTGCCTGCCCTGGCGTGAGAGTAGACCTGCTTCGGATAGACACTGTCTGCTCGGCATGAGCCTAGGCCTGCTCCAAACAAATCCAGCCTGTTCCGGTGCCAGCCTAGACCTGCTCAGTACACATCCTGTCTGCTCTGGTGTAAGTCTAGACCTGCTTCATACAGACACTGGCTAGCCTGGTGTGAGCCTCGGCCTCCTTCACACAGATACTGCCTGCTCAGGTGTGAGCCTCCGCCTCCTCCACACAGACAAGGCCTGCTCCAGTGACAGCCTAGACCTGCTCTTCACTCATCCTGTCTGATTTGGTTTGAGCCTAGGCCTGCTTCACACACACCCTGCCTGATCTGGTGCGAGTCTAGATCTGTTTCGAACAGACACTGCCTGCTCTGGTGTGAGCTTCTGCCTCCTCTACACAGACACTGCCTGCACAGGTGTGAGCCTCAGCTTTCACCACACAGACCTTGCCTGCTCCAGTGCCAGCTTAGATTTGCTTCAGACAGACACTGCCTGCTCTGGTGTGAGCCTCTGCCTCCTCCACACAGGCACTGCCTGCTCTGGTGTAAGCCTCGGCCTCGTCCACACAGACACTGCCTGCTCTGGTGTGCACCTCGGCCTCCTTCAAACTGCCTGCTCTGGTGTGAGCCTCAGCCTCCTCCACACTGCCTGCTCTGGTCTGATGTGAGCCTTGGCCTCCCCCACACTGCCTGCTCTGGTATGCGCCTCGGCCTCCTCCATACTGCCTGCTCTGGTGTGAGCCTCAGCCTCCTCCACACTGCCTTCTCTGGTGTTCGCCTCGGCCTCCACCACACAGACACTGCCTGCTCTGGTGTGAGCCTCAGCCTCCACCACACAGACCCTGCCTGCTCCAGTGCCAGCTTAGACCTGCTTCAGACAGACACTGCCTGCTATGGTGTGAGCCTCGGAATCCTCAACACAGAAAGTGCCTGCTCTGGTGTCTGCCTAGACCAGCTTCAGACAGACACTGCCTGCTCTGGTGTGGGCCTAGGCCTGCTTCAGAGAGACACTGTCTGCTCTTGTATGAGACTCGGCCTGCTCCACAGAGATCCTGCCTGATCTGGTGGGAGCCTCTGTCTGTGTTCCACACAGACAGTGGCCTGCTCTGGTGTGAGCCTAGATCTGCTTTGGACAGACTGCCTGCTCTGGTGTGAGCCTAGACCATCTTTGGACAGACCCTGCCTGCTCTTGTATGAGCCTAGGCCTGCTCCATACAGATCCTGCCTGATCTGGGGTGAGCCTTGGTCTGCTCCACACAGACACTGCCTGCTCTGGTGTGAGCCTAGGCCTCCTCCACACAGACCCTGCCTGCTCTGGTTGAGCCTCGGCCTCCTCCACACAGACACTGCCTGCTCTGGTGTGAGCCTCGGCCTGCTCCACACAGACCCTCCCTGCTCTGGTATGAGCCTCGGCCTCCACCACACAGACACTGCCTGCTCTGGTGTGATCGTAGACCTCCTTCAGACAGACACTGTCGGCTCTGGTGGTACCTAAACCAGCTCCAGACAGACACTGCCTGCTCTGGTGTGACCCTAGACCTGCTTCGGACAGACAATGCCCGCTCTGGCTTGAGCGTAGACCTGTTTTGGACAGACACGGCCTGCTCTGGCGTGCACCTCGGCCTGCTTTGAACAGACACTGCCTGCTCTAGCTTGAGCTTCGCCCTGCTCCACACACTCCACTCCACACAGACACCACCTTTTCTTGTGTGAGCCTAGGCCTGCTACACTCAAACTCTGTCTCCTCTGGGGCAACCCTGGACCTACTTCAGACAGACACTGCTTGCTCTGGTGTGAGACGCAACCTGCTTCATACAGACACTGCCTGCTCTGGTGTGAGCCTAGACCTGCTTCGGGCAGACACTGCCTGCTCTGGAGTGAGACGCAACCTGCTCCATACAAACACTGCCTGCTCTGGTGTGAGCCAAGACCTGCTTCGGACAGCCACTGCCTGCTCTGGCATGAGCCTAGGTCTGCTCAACACAGACACTGCCAGCTGTGGTGTGAGCATAGGCCTGCTAAAGACCAACACTGCCTGCTCCGATGTGAGATGCAACATGCTCCGTACAGACACTGCCTGCTCTGGTGTGAGACACAACCTGCTCCATACAGACACTGCCTACTCTGGTGTGAGCCTAGACCTGCTTCGGACAGACACTATCTGCTCTGGAGTGAGATGCAACCAGCTCCATACAGACACTGCCTGCTCTGGTGTGAGCCAAGACCTACTTCGGACAGCCACTGCCTGATCTGGCATGAGCCTAGGTTTGCTCCATACAGACACTGCCTACTCTGGTGTGAGCCTAGACCTGCTTCAGACAGATACTGCCTGCTCTGGAGTGAGCCTAGACCTGCTTTTGACAGACACTGCCTGCTCTGGGGTGAGAGTAGACCTGCTTCGGATAGACAGTGCCTGCTCGGCATGAGCCTAGGCCTGTTCCACACAGATCCTGCCTGTTCCGGTGCCAGCCTAGACCTGCTCAGTACACAACCTGTCTGCTCTGGTGCAAGTCTAGACCTGCTTCGGACAGACACTGGCTAGCCTGGTGTGAGCCTCAGCTTGCTTCACACAGACACTGCTTGCTCAGGTGTAAGCCCCGGCCTCCTTCACACAGACACTGCCTGCTCAGGTGTGAGCCTCAGCCTCCTCCACACAGACAAGGCCTGCTCCAGTGCCAGCCTAGACCTGCTCTGCACTCATCCTGTCTGATCTGGTGTGAGCCTAGGCCTGCTTTACACACACCCTGCCTGATCTGGTGCGAGTCTAGATCTGTTTCGAACAGACACTGCCTGCTCTGGTGTGAGTTTCTGCCTCCTCTACACAGACACTGCCTGCTCTGGTGTGAAACTCAGCTTCCACCACACAGACCTTGCCTGCTCCAGTGACAGCTTAGATTTGCTTCAGACAGACACTGCCTGCTCTTGTGTGAGCCTCTGCCTCCTACACAGAGGCACTGCCTGCTCTGGTGTAAGCCTCGGTCTCGTGCACACAGACACTGCCTGTTCTGGTGTGAGCCTCGGCCTCCTTCACACTGCCTGCTCTGGTGTGAGCCTCGGCCTCCTCCAAACTGCCTGCTGTGGTCTGGTGTGAGCCTCCGCCTCCCCCACACTGCCTGCTCCGGTATGCGCCACGGCCTCCTCCACACTGCCTGCTCTGGTGTGAGCCTCGGCCTCCTCCACACTGCCTGCTCTGCTGTGAGCCTCGGCGTCCTCCACACTGCCTTCTCTGGTGTGAGCCTCGGGCTTCTCAACACTGCCTGCTCTGGTGTAAGCCTCGGCCTCCTGTACACAGACACTGCCTGCTCTGGTGTGAGCCTCAGCCTCCACCACACAGACCCTGCCTGCTCCAGTGCCAGCTTAGAACTGCTTCAGACAGACACTGCCTGCTCTGGTGTGAGCTTCGGCTTCCTCAACACAGACACTGCCTGCTCTGGTGTTTGCCTAGACCAGCTTCAGACAGACACTGCCTGCTCTGGTGTGAGCATAGGCCTGCTAAAGACCAACACTGCCTGCTCCGATGTGAGATGCAACATGCTCCGTACAGACACTGCCTGCTCCGGTGTGAGACACAACCTGCTCCATACAGACACTGCCTACTCTGGTGTGAGCCTAGACCTGCTTCGGACAGACACTATCTGCTCTGGAGTGAGATGCAACCTGCTCCATACAGACACTGCCTGCTCTGGTGTGAGCCAAGACCTACTTCGGACAGCCACTGCCTGATCTGGCATGAGCCTAGGTTTGCTCCATACAGACACTGCCTACTCTGGTGTGAGCCAAGACCTACTTCGGACAGCCACTGCCTGATCTGGCATGAGCCTAGGTTTGCTCCATACAGACACTGCCTACTCTGGTGTGAGCCTAGACCTGCTTCAGACAGATACTGCCTGCTCTGGAGTGAGCCTAGACCTGCTTTTGACAGACACTGCCTGCTCTGGGGTGAGAGTAGACCTGCTTTGGATAGACAGTGCCTGCTCGGCATGAGCCTAGTCCTGTTCCACACAGATCCTGCCTGTTCCGGTGCCAGCCTAGACCTGCTCAGTACACAACCTGTCTGCTCTGGTGCAAGTCTAGATCTGCTTCGGACAGACACTGGCTAGCCTGGTGTGAGCCTCAGCTTGCTTCACACAGACACTGCGTGCTCAGGTGTAAGTCCCGGCCTCCTTCACACAGACACTGCCTGCTCAGGTGTGAGCCTCAGCCTCCTCCACACAGACAAGGCCTGCTCCAGTGCCAGCCTAGACCTGCTCTGCACTCATCCTGTCTGATCTGGTGTGAGCCTAGGCCTGCTTTACACACACCCTGCCTGATCTGGTGCGAGTCTAGATCTGTTTTGAACAGACACTGCCTGCTCTGGTGTGAGTTTCTGCCTCCTATACACAGACACTGCCTGCTCTGGTGTGAACCTCAGCTTCCACCACACAGACCTTGCCTGCTCCAGTGCCAGCTTAGATTTGCTTCAGACAGACTCTGCCTGTTCTGTTGTGAGCCTCTGCCTCCTCCACACAGGCACTGCCTGCTCTGGTGTAAGCCTCGGCCTCGTCCACACAGACACTGCCTGATCTGGTGTGAGCCTAGACCAGCTTTGGACAGACCCTGCCTGTTCTTGTGTGAGCCTAGGCCTGCTCCACACAGATCCTGCCTGATCTGGGGTGAGCCTTGGTCTGCTCCAAACAGACACTGCCTGCTCTGGAGTGAGATGTAACCTGCTCCATAAAGACACTGCCTGCTCTGGTGTGAGCCTAGGCCTGCTCCACACAGACCCTGGCTGCTCCAGTGCCAGTTTAGAAGTGCTCCGCACACACCCTGTCTGCTCTGGTGTGGTGTGGTGTGAGCCTAGATTTGCTTCGGACAGACACTGCCTTCTCTGATATGAGCCTAGACACCTGTCTCTCTCTCTCACACCTTCTCTCTCTCTTTCTCTCTCTTACCTTTCTCTCTCTCGTTCTTTCTCTCTTCCTCTCTCTTTTTCACCTTTCTCTCTCACTTTTCTTTCATTCTCCTCACCTTTCACTCTTTGACTTTGTATCTCTCTCCCTCTCTCTCTCTTTGTCTCTCTTTCACCTTTCTCTCTCACTCTTCTCTCTCTTTCACTTTTGTGTCTTTCTCTCTCTCACCTTTCTCTCTCTCTCTCACGTTCTTTTTCTCACTCTCGGATTGAGACACTCATTTACACACACACACACGCACACACAAACACACACAATTCCTTTCTCTCGCTCTTTCTCTCCCTCACATTTCTCTCTAGTTCTCTCTCTTCCTCTATTGTTTTCTCTTCCACGTTTTTCTCTGTCTCTCTCTCTCACCTTTTCCTCTCTCTCTTTCACCTTTCTCTTTCCTTTCTCTCTCTCACTCTGTCTCGCTCTAAATATGTATATATATGTATCTCTCATCCTTCTCTCTTTCACCGTTTCCCTCACCTCTCTCTCTCTCTCTCTCACCTTTCTCTCTCTCTCTCTCCATCTTCCACTCTCTCACACATTTCTCTCTGTCTCTCTCTCACCTTCCTGTTTCTCGATCTTTGTCTCTCTCTCCATCTCCTCCTACATTGCTTTCTCTCCGTCTCTCTCTCTCTCACACCTCTCTCCCTATTTCTCTCCCACCCTCCCTCTCTCACGTTATTTTCTCTCTATCTCACCCTCTCTCTCCACCTACCACCTTTCTCTCTATCACACCTTTTTCTCTCGTGCTTTCTCTCTCTCTCTTTTTCTATCCCTCCCTCTCTCTCACCCTCTCTCTCACATTTCTCTCTCTCTCTCTCACTCTCTTTCTCTCTTCCTTTCTTTCTCTTTAGCTGTCTAGAGGTGTCTTTATTTCAAATAAACTCGAGGCGACTTTAAAAAGTAACATCTCCTTCGGCCGAGGCTGTGTTTCCTGCCCTCTCTGCGGCTTCGGAGACGGAGTCAGACAAACCCTCCTTCCTGCCTTATCTGTGAAATGCTTCGCTGCATCACTCCAGTGAGACTGTTTCTGATTATCGAGCCCACCCGCTGGGCGGGGGCACCCCAGAGGTGTCTGTGATGGCCTCATCGCCCCTCCAGCTAGTGATGGGGAGGAAGGCAGCTCCATCACTGGAGGCTCAGCAGGTGGGAGCTCAAAGAGAGGTGTAGACAAGGAGAGAGATCCTCGAAAGCAGGTTCTCACCGCTGCCCTGCCAAAGAAAACAAACAGGGGAAGCAGTGAGCTGCCATGGAGACAGAAGCTCTTCGACCATGAACCGTGTGCTCTTGTGCACCCCTGGCCGTGCCAGGAGGGTGGGGGGAAGGCTGGCAGGAAGGGCACTCTTTGAGGGTGAGCTGCCATAGAGACAGAAGCTCTTCGACCATGAACCGTGTGCTCTTGCGCGCTCTGGGCCGTGCCAGGAGGGTGTGAGGAAGGCTGGAGGAAGGGCACTCTTTGAGGGTGAGCTGCCATGGAGACAGAAGCTCTTCGACCGTGAACCGTGTGCTCTTGCGCGCTCTGGGCCTTGCCAGGAGAGTTTGCCAGTCCTCCGGAAAGCTGGCAGGAAGGGCACTCTTTGAGGGTGACCTGCAATGTACACAAGTCTGCTGAATGTGGGCAAACGCCCAACAAATAGCAGAGCCTGAACAAGGCCAACCACGGGTAACTGACATCCGACACACAGAAGATTCATCATCTCTGGGTCAAACACTGGCACACAGGGCACAGCACTGCACGGCCAGCACTGTCACCTTACTCGCCTGTGCCACCACCCTGTTGTACATTACTGCGCACAGGATATTGTTTTATCCGCACACAGCTGTACAGCTAGCATAATGCAGGATGCCCGTGGTCCCTGCAGGGGACCCCATAGGAGGGCAGGCCCCGTAGTATCACGGAGGACTAAGACAGTCAGCTTATCCTGGGAGGGTGGGCGGCCCGAGGGACAGGGGAAAGGGGCGGGGTTATAAGTATATAGCGGTGGCCCCTCCTCCCACACGCTCTCTTTGCCTGCTGCCCCCTCTCCTGCCAGGTCGCGTCCTGGTCTGCCACCAGGCCCATTCAGCCGCAACGACTGTAGCCAGTCCCCTCCCCTGACCAGGTCCCCTAGAATCCCCCCTTTTTCATCTCCCCTCCCCACCGCTCACCCGCTGAAAAGGGGGGAAGTTTGTTTTTTCTTGTTGCAGGAGGAGTTACAGGGCGATCCCGATACAGGAAAGGCGCAGGAACAGGACCTGAAGCCTCCAGTCCTAAGCGCACCATGCATAAGTCATACAGGCTCCAAGGGGTCCTTCTTGGGAACTTGGAGTTCGACGGTGCCCCGTTAGTCTTTAGGGCGGTTGTAAACCTGAACAACCGGGGGCTTGCTTTATAGGCTCCGCCCAGCTGGGGAAGGTGTGGGTCCCTCTCCCTTGTTCAGCGGGCGGAGTTGGTGGACGATAGGTTCACCGGTGGGAGGAGAGATCCTCCCAGGTACCACACCGGGCTATGGCCGCTGGTGTTTCTCTTGGCTGAACTTCAGGTGCCCTGCAACGAGGGGTTGCGGGGCGAACGGGATCGCCTGTAAGATAACCCACCTTCTATTTGTATACCAAATAAACCTGCAACTTTATCTCTCCAATAATACTGTGTCTGTGTATTATTGTAGATTATTGTGGGGTTGCGGGTGGCGGTGTACCGATGGAGATACTATGGCCTTTGGCGAGTAAATTGGACATGGACTGTTTCCACATGCCTTATTACTCTTTGATTGAATGCATTACTAATGGACATCAAAGGCAACATCTCACACTGGGGCTACAGCTGTGCTTATGTTGAACCAGTGGTTTCTGGAGCTCGTCACTGACACTTAGGGCTCAATTACGAAGTCGGTCGGGGACACCGTCACGGTGTCAGAACCGTCGACCAACCTACGGTCGAAAATCTCGACACTGCAATCACAATACAACCTCACATGGTGCGGTCGCATACTCCCATTTCTCAACAGGACCTTGTGTTGCTGACGTAAACCGGCCGTAGCACATGCTACCATTGAGAAATGGTAGATTCTGTTAATCCCTGCTCCGTGTGGCAGGCACCCACAGGGTGCAGGGATTAACAGGGGGGCACCAAAGGTGCTTCCTTGGCCCCCAACCAGAGACCACAGGGAGAAGGGCGCCCTGCTAGGGGCCCCTAAACTCGCTTTCCAACAGGCTTTCCATATCAGAAAGCTCAGCATGGAAAGCCTGTCGGAAACCGAGCATTGTAATCCCAACGGCAGAAACACCATACATTGGGACTACGTGCCAGTCTCGGAATGGCCGACGGGCTCCTTGAGCCGGTCGGAAGCCAGCCGGAATAACCATCCGGTTTCAGTTTAGACTGCACACACTGTAAAGCAGCGTTCGGAACTGAAACAGCGAAGAGGCCCTTAATTGTTAACACCGGCACTTACCACAGACTGCCACATGATGGCGCTGTTTGCCCAATTCAGAACCAACAGAGCAGTTGTTTAGTAATTCAAAATAGATTTTAAAAAAAACTAATATCTGCTGCCAGAGCCGTTCATATAGTGGAGGGGGTCGGGAATAGTCAGAATTGTAACACTTATAGTAGTGTGAGGGTTAGTATGCGAGGGTTAGTAGTTGTGCTGAAACTATATTTGGCAGCGATGACAGCAGCAATGGGTGATGCAAGTGGAAGCTGACTCCTGGCAGGGCCTTGCACTTATTTTTTTTACTAATTTAGGGGCCCATTAGGACGGCAGGCGGATCACCCCTGCAGTGCCGGTGGTAGCCTCCCCCAGCCCAGTGGGGGCGATCCGCCCGTCATCCTCACTACAATGACCCCCGCCATATTATGATGGCTGGGGTGTCCGCGGCGGACGGCAAGTGCCTGCATATGGTGGCGGTGTCTGCAAGACACAGCCATCCATGTTAGGTTGCTGGCGGTCAATGTCCTTTCCACGGCGGCGTTGCTGCCGTGGAAAGGCATACGGTCCATGCTTTGGGGGCCCGTTGAGGCCCCCTAGGGCGAAGGGGGGTTGAGGGGTGGACATGGGGGTTACCTATGGTACCCCCCTCATTGCCATGCACTACATGGCAGGCACCATGTGGGGCCTACCATGTAGGGTATGGCAGTGCTGTGCACAGTCCTTTTCTGTTGCGGGTGAATCTGCAGCCAGCAGATCCACCCGCAATGGAAAAGGCACAGGATGCGCCGCCAGTGTGGCGGGCGCATCCTAATGTGCATGGCAGGATCGCCACAGCATCGGCGGGCAGTCCCGTGCTCCGTTACGGTGGCGGGCGGACTATGGGGTCTATTAGGATGGGGGGCGGAGGGCCACCGCCAGACCGGTGGTAGCAACCACTGGACCGGCGGTGGACATCTGCCCTTTATCGAAACTCTGAAAACCGTCGGTCCGATTAGCATTGCGGTAGTGACTGCAGCGGTGTGATTTTCTGCCCACCACTTTTCCGCCAGTTGCATTCAGCCCACTTGCCTGGCGGGTGGAGTGGGACTGCTATTATTGTGGCTGATCAGGGCCACGCACCGCCGGCATGATTATGATGCCAGCGGTAGCCAAACTTTCCGCAGCGGTGGGACCGCCATGGAAAGGCATGCAGAGAATGTCTCGGGAGGTCTATTGCGGGCCCCCAATTATTTGGGGGGGTGTGGGTGTACTGAGGGGTGGTACCATGTCCCTGTACCAGGTGGCAGGCACTGTGCATTGCCTATAAACAAAAAACTTAGGGGTCTAGATTAGAATCCTTTGGTGATTCTTAGGTGTTGTACCTATGCCACTTCGTGTGCGTAGGAACAGAAAATTAGTTACTCTAACAAACCAAATCACCAGAATGCGAAACACCAGCAACTGTAAGCCACCCTTAGTTGAGGATTCCCATCAAAGTCTTGTATCGATCAATATTTTCATCTGGTAATCCTTCCAGGGTATTGTGTCTCTTGATCATTGAGACCACCAACATACCCTGATGACCGGTTCGGGGTAACGGCCCACAATCACTCGGTTGTACCACATGGTGTAGGTATGATGGGAATGTGCAGTGCAAAAATGATATATGTGGTGGTTAAAAAAGGATAGGGAACTTAACAAAAACCTATTTTAATAAACGTCAGCCCCTTCCCAGTTAAAAACAAGAACAGTGTAACACAATCATCGCAGTACACACAAATAACTGCGAAAAGACCAACATGTTTCAGCCTAAACGGGAAATGTCCCAGGCTTTCGTCAGGGTCTCTGTTCTATAATAGTGCTACTGCCTATCAGTGAATAATGTGTGAAAAAACTATATGAAAAAACACACAAGTGAAACACAACAGTAAAGGATATAATGTTCCCTCATCTGTATAGACTCCTCTCTTCGGCACCTGGTGTTTCAGTAGTGTCTGTTGGAGACAAACGTACAAGTGAGTCACATTCAGCTACCCTGGTGTGTTTAGAGAGATACATTGTTCGTAAATATGTACAATATGATAACTCACCCAGTGTGTCCGGGGAGTGGACTTCACCTCTTCCTGGACCTGGCTCAGGATATGTGAGACCCCGCTCTACAAGGACAGAAACCGACTCCGTGATTACCGTGAGCAGAGAGACAAAACGCTGATCTGCTCTGACAATTCACAATCTACGAGGTCACAAGGTCTTCTGCACGTATATTTAACTAGCATATAACAACTAGTTCCTAATTAAAACCTCCCATCCGCTCTATCACTAGCTACAAACTTGCGATGTAGCCATGTTTTTACACATAGTCAAAAGTAACCAAACTAGTTGAAAAGCTGGAAACAGACTCACTATTAGTTAAGCATTAATATCCGGACCAAATTCCGTACAGCAAAACTCTAGAGCTGCAATCCTACCTGTCCGTCGTTGTCTCGAACAGTGACTGAGTCAGGGGGAGGCACCGGGCTCTCTTCGTCACTCCCATTTCAATTGTCCTGTCTGCACTTCCGCTATTTCCGCTACCAATCAGAGCCTCCGAGGGAGGGGCTGGATCAAAAGACCAGTATGGATAACATTATCTCCCTGCAAGAATAGATGCTAAGAATGTTTAAGATTCTAACTGTAACAGTACCAACCTGATCTATCTCCTCACATGCACGTGCAATGAACGTTATGTGGGAATGACCACAAGAAAGGTGCGTGTAAGGATGCAAGAACATAAAAGCACGTTTCGGTGCAAAAAGGACATTTCGAAACTCACTAAACACTTCATAACACACAACCACGGTGAAACAGACTTTAAGTGGCATGTCCTGGAAAAGCCGTTCATTCCACCACATGTGAGTGACGTGTCGAAATTTCTGTTTCAGAGAGAGCAAAAGTGGGTCTTTAAATTGGGCACAGATAGACACGGACTGAATGATGACATACCCTGGTTCAATCTAGCTGGAGATTAGCATGATCTGCCCTTACATGACTACACTAACTTTTGACCATAGCACCTTGTTGGTCACATAGATTCTCCTGACATTTATCTGTCATCCACAGAAAGTTTATGCATTAAATACACTATAGTGCAGAGACCTATATTTAGTTGTGTTTACTGACTGACTAAATCTATTAATGGCAGACTTTTAACGGAAAATGTGAGGTTTTCATTCACGCATGGGCTTACGACAGATTTGAACTACCGACATTAGAAACATCACGTCATTTGGTAGTTCTTAGGACTATCTCGCGAGATCACGCGATGCAGATGATCCGTTGTTTAGGATTCAACACGGAGGTTCAGCCTTTCCCTTCTGTACCCATCTACAACTATTATTGCAACTTTGTCCAATAGATCTTTCTACTGACCCTACGAACGCTTCATAGTTGATAGGCGCTCGATCGGAACCACACGCATTGAGTGTGTGTTGTTGTTTAGCTCTTGATGAGCAAGCGAATAACAGCGCTACTCTCAGCGGAGGCTAGTGAACTACACAAGCTCTATGCACCACATCACTCTGTAGTTCTCTGTACGATAGCCCCGCGTGACTACGCGCTATAGCATTATCCTGACTCTAGTTAAACATCGAGTGCATACTGAGACTTAAAGTCGACTCTTTTAGTCTATAATACATTCTTAGCATCTATTCTTGCAGGGAGATAATGTTATCCATACTGGTCTTTTGATCCAGCCCCTCCCTCGGAGGCTCTGATTGGTAGCGGAAATAGCGGAAGTGCAGACAGGACAATTGAAATGGGAGTGACGAAGAGATCCCGGTGCCTCCCCCTGACTCAGTCACTGTTTGAGACAACGACGGACAGGTAGGATTGCAGCTCTAGAGTTTTGCTGTACGGAATTTGGTCCGGATATTAATGCTTAACTAATAGTGGGTCTGTTTCCAGCTTTTCAACTAGTTTGGTTACTTTTGACTATGTGTAAAAACATGGCTACATCGCAAGTTTGTAGCTAGTGATAGAGCGGATGGGAGGTTTTAATTAGGAACTAGTTGTTATATGCTAGTTAACTCTACGTGCAGAAGACCTTGTGACCTCGTAGATTGTGAATTGTCAGAGCAGATCAGCGTTTGGTCTCTCTGCTCACGGTAATCACGGAGTCGGTTTCTGTCCTTGTAGAGCGGGGTCTCACATATCCTGAGCCAGGTCCAGGAAGAGGTGAGGTCCACTCCCCGGACACACTGGGTGAGTTATCTAATTGTACATATTTACGAACAATGTATCTCTCTAAACACACCAGGGTAGCTGAATGTGACTCACTTGTACGTTTGTCTCCAACAGACACTACTGAAACACCAGGTGCCGAAGAGAGGAGTCTATACAGATGCGGGAACATTATATCCTTTACTGTTGTGTTTCACTTGTGTGTTTTTTCATATAGTTTTTTCACACATTATTCACTGATAGGCAGTAGCACTATTATAGAACAGAGACCCTGACGAAAGCCTGGGAGATTTCCCGTTTAGGCTGAAACATGTTGGTCTTTTCGCAGCTATTTGTGTGTACTGCGATGATTGTGTTACACTGTTCTTGTTTTTAACTGGGAAGGGGCTGACGTTTATTAAAATAGGTTTTTGTTAAGTTCCCTATCCTTTTTTAACCACCACATATATCATTTTTGCACTGCACATTCCCATCATACCTACACCATGTGGTACAACCGAGTGATTGTGGGCCGTTACCCCGAACCGGTCATCAGGGTATGTTGGTGGTCTCAATGATCAAGAGACACAATACCCTGGAAGGATTACCAGATGAAAATATTGATCGATACAAGACTTTGATGGGAATCCTCAACTAAGGGTGGCTTACAGTTGCTGGTGTTTCGCATTCTGGTGATTTGGTTTGTTAGAGTAACTAATTTTCTGTTCCTACGCACACAAAGTGGCATAGGTACAACACCTAAGAATCACCAAAGGATTCTAATCTAGACCCCTAAGTTTTTTGTTTATAGCTATAGTTCCGATGGGGGATAATACTTAGGCATGGTCTTTAAACATCCCTCTAGCCCTATACTACCGTATGGTTTTTTGTTTTACTGTGCATTGCCTACCACACAGTGCAAGGACATGCAGGACATGCTTATTTGGACATCACGGCGGTGCTGCTGGCAGCAGCAACCGCCGCAATGTTAACTGCAGTGATCCGACTGCCGTGGTCGGATTTCGACTGCGGAGCATACTAATTGGACCAGCGATTTTCCAGCGGTCCTAGCAGGCTGTGTTTTCCTGCTACCATGGCGGTCAGAGTGATTTTCCAACCGCCATCCTAATAGACCCCTATGTCCGCCCGCCATCGTAATAGGACCCTAAGTACTGGACTAAATGTGCATCTGAGGATGACTTCTTGAAAACACTTATAAAACACTACAACACAATGTATGTAGGCATCATGTATTACATTTAGAATAAATCTCCTTTTCAGAAAGTTCAGGTGATGCCCAGTAGCACTCTCTCCATCTCTTCCTATTCTAAAGACATCCAACCCCACAACCTCAACAGAGGTGCAATATGGCACACATACATGCATGAGCCACTGCTAAATGCACTTTTAGGATCCTTGGGCCCGATTCACAGAACTAACTTTAGACAAAATCCTAAACTTACTACCATTTGGTATTCACAGAAGGCACTTACTCATTTTGGTATTCACAGAAGGCACTTACTCGTTTCGGTATTCACATTAAGTTAGGAGTCCTAACTTTTGGACTCCTAAAAGCCTTCTGTGAATATGGAAAGTCTTAAAATTAGGATTCTTCTCAGTTTAGGAGTAGTAAAGTTAGGACTCCTAACTTTAGGACTCCTAAATGCCTTCTGTGAATACCGAAAGTCTTAAAGTTAGGATTTTTCTCAGTTTAGGAGTCCTAAAGTTAGGACTTTACTACGTCTAACTTTAGGACTCCTAAATGCCTTCTGTTAATACCAAAAGTCTTAAAGTTAGGATTTTTCTCAGTTTAGGAGTCCTAAAGTTAGGACTTTACTACGTCTAAACTGAGGAACATCCTAACTTTAAGACTTTCAGTATTCACAGAAGGCATTTAGGAGTCCTAAAGTTAGTCCTAACTTTTAAAACCCACCACAGCGTGCGTTTGCACACTGGTGAAGGGAGGGGGCTGAACTGACGTGTGCCAACGCCCTGTGGCTGTTTTAATTTGGTGGATAAAGTCCCCTTGAATCCTAACTGTCCCTTGGGTACAACTAGCCCACCAGGTATCTCTAGTTAGCACCACAGAGCTGAGTTGCAGAGTGGTGTAAAAAGGGGCACGGCCTGGACCACCTCTCTGCAAAGCAGCACAGTGGCGCTTACAGGAAGCACCTGGTGGACTAGTCGACCCCCATGGGCCCTCAGGATTGAGGGGGAATTATTTCCCCAACTTAAAACGCGTCAAAGGGCGTGCTGGCACATGTCACATCAGGCCCCGTTCCCTCCCTTTACCACTGCATAAACATGCACTGTGGCTGTTTTAAGTTGGCTGATTAAGTCTATTTGAATCCAGAGGGTCCCTGGGGTCCAACTAGCCCACTAGGTACCTCCAGTAAGCACCACAGAGCTGCGTTGCAGAGAGATGTCAAAAGTGGCACGGCCTGGACCACCTCTCTGCAAAGCAGCGTAGTGGCGCTTACTGGAAGCACCTGGTGGGCTAGTTAGCCCCCAGGGGCCTTCAGGATTGAACGGGAATCATTTCCCCAACTTAAAACACGCCATAGGGCGTGTTTGCACACGTCACCTCAGGCCCCATCCCCTCCCTTCCCCACTGTGTAAACATGTTCTGTGGCTGTTTTAAGTTGGGAGAATAAGTTCCCTTGAATCCTGAGGGTCCCTAGGGGCAAATTAGCCCACTAGGTACCTCCAGTAAGCTCCATTGCAGAGAGGTGTAGAAAGGGGCATGGCCTGCTCCACCTCTCTGCAACGCAGCGCAGCGGCGCTTACTGGAAGCACCTGGTGGACTAGTCGGCCCCCATGGGCCCTCAGCATTGATGGGGAATTATTTCCTAAACTTAAAATGCACCACAGGGCGTGTGTGCACACATCACCTCAGACCCCGTCCCCTCCCTTCCCCACTGTCTAAACACGCCCTGTGGCCGTTTTAAGTTGGGAGTTTAAGTCCCCTTGAATCCTGAGTGTCCCTAGGGTCCAACTAGCCCACTAGGTACCTCCTGTAAGCGCCACATAGCTGCGTTGCAGAGAGGTGCAAAAAGGTGCATGGACTAGACCACCTCTCTGCAACGCAACAGTGCTTACTGGAAGCACCTGGTGGGCTAGTTGCCCCCCCCCCCCCCCCGGAGCCCTCAGGATTGAAGGGCAATTATTTCCACAACTAAAAAAGTGCCACAAGGCGTGTTTGCACACTTCACCTCAGGCCCCGTCCCCTTCCTTCCCCACTGTATAAACACGCCCTGTGGCCGTTTTAAGTTGGGAGATTAAGTCCCCTTGAATCCTGAGTATATATAGGGGAAAATTAGTCCACTAGGTACGTCCAGTAAGCGCCATTGCAGAGAGGTGTAAAAAGGGGCACGACCAGCACTACCTCTCTGCATCGCAGCGCAGTGGCACTTACTGGAAGCACCTAGAGGGCTAATTGGCCCCCAGGTCCCTCAGGATTGAAGGGAAATTATTTCCCAAACGTAAAACTCGCCACAGGGCGTGTTTGCACATGTCATCTCAGACCCCGTCCCCTCCCTTCACCACTGTGTAAACGCACTCTATGGCCGTTCTAAGGTGAGAGATTAAGTCCCCTTGAGTACTAGTGGAGTGGAGAGGTGTGGCTCACTGGCTAGAGGCGGCAGACCCGAGTGCAGAGAACGGCCCGGGACCAGGGTTCGATTCCCGACGCGGCAGGGTCTTGGACCAGGATCAGCGGACTGATAATTCTCGCATCGGTGCCTACTCCGACCGGGGAGCACACTCGGCAACTCTGGGCATTAGCTTGCCTCATCTCCACAACGGCCCCACACAAACGCCGGGGATGCCTGGTTTCACCTTGGAGACCCCCAGGAGGGACTATCTCACAGGGAAAGCCAGGACGGGTTCCCCAGCGGTCTATAGCGCTACGAGGCCTCCGGGTAGCAGTGCGCTTTACAAGACACAACAATTTACAATTTACTAAGGGTCCCTAGGGTCAAGCTAGCCCACTAGGTACCTCCAGTAAGTGTCACAGAGCTGCATTGCAGAGAGGTGTAAAAAGGGTGTGGCCTCTGAACACCTGTCTGCAACGATGGTGAAGGAAGGGGGCGTGGCCTAATGTGACATGTCTGCAAACACGCCCTGTGGTGCCTTTTAAGTTGGAGAATTAATTCCTCCTCTATCCCGATGGTCCCTGGGGGCCAACTAGACAACCAGGTACCTCCAGTATGCGCCAGAGAGCTGCGTTGCAGACAGGTGTTCAGAGGCCACGCCAGTTTTTACAACACTCTGCAACGCAGCTCCGTGGCAATTACCGGAGGTACCTGGTGGGCTAGTGGCCCCCAGGGACCCTCTGGATTGAAGAGGAATTAACTCCCCATATTAAACCGAGCCACAGGGTGTGTCTGAACACATGTCAACTCAGGCCCGCCCCCTCGCTTCACCACTGTGCAAACGCAGGCTTTAAGTTGGGGGATTAACTCCCCTTGAATACTGAGGGTCCCTGGGGTGCAACTATCCCACCAGCTACCTCCATTAAGCGCCACAGAGCTGCATTGCAGAGAGGTGTAAAAAGGGGCGTGGCCTCAGAACACCTCGCAGCCCCGTAGCGCATACTGGAGGTTCCTTGTGGGCTAGTGGGCCCCCAGGCACCCCCAGCATTCAAGGGGAATTCTTTCCCCATCTGCAAACGCGCCAGGGGGCGCAAATGCAGAGTGCTAAAAGGAGGGGGTGTGGCCTCCGGCGAGATGCCGGTCGTTTAAATTTTTTTTTAAAGGGGGGCTGTGTAGCACCCCTTCTTTTACTAATATTCTTGGCCCTGGAGTGATGTGGCTCACTGGTTAGAGGCGGCAGACACGGAAGCAGAGGATGGCCTGGGACCAGGGTTCAATTCCCGACGCGGCAGGGTCGTGGACCAGGGTCAACGGACTCGATAATTCTCACTCGGTACCTACTCTAACCAGGGATCACACTCGGCAACTCTGGGCATTAAGCTTGCCTCATCTCTACAACGGCCCCCCACAGATGCCGGGGATGCCTGGTTTCACCTTGGAGATACACAGAAGGGACCATCTCACAGGGAAAGCCAGGACGGGTTCCCCAGCGGTCTTCAGCGCCAGGACACCCTGAGATGGGGTAACAGTGCGCTTTACAAGTATCACCATTACATTATATTATTTTATCTGAGGCCATAATCTGCCCTGGAGACCCCATCTCCCGGGGCATGGCCATTTGTTTATTGGAGGGGTTTTTGGAGGGGGGCTGCCTTGCCCCTCTCCTGAGGCCACTTATGGCCCGGGGGACCCAATCCCCCAGGGCGGGCCTTTTTTTTTAAAAACACATTTTTGAGGAGGGGGGTTGCGTGGCCCCCTCCTGGGCTACTTCTAGCCCCGGGGACCCCATCTCCCGGGGCTGGCCCTCTTTTTTGGGGACCATGGGGGGTCCCCAATCCCCCCACTGTCCCATCTGGCTACCCGCGTCCTGCGGGATCCGGCATTGCTTTTCCACATGGGGGGCAGCTAACATGCTGCTCCCCATGGGGAAAATCAATCTGCTTTGCTTCATTGAAGCAAGAGCAGGTTTTCCTGCTCTCGCTTCAATGAAGCAAAGCAGTTTGCAATGACAGGGTGGGAGCCGTGAGGCTCCCGCCCTGTCATTGCAAACTACAGTGTACCTGGGTGCCCACCCCGGGACACTACAGGAGCCGGCCCTAGAGGGTGGCGGTCACTAGGGCCATCATTGGCTCCAGAGGGGGCCCGGGCGGCACCCTCCTAACCTTTTTCAAAACCCCAGGGGGTGGTGTTCCTCGGGGCTTGGGGGTCCGTCACGGACCCTTCATTTCTAATTATTAGTGCCCCGGGGAGGTGGTGGTCCCCGGAGCGTGTAGGGGAGGATCGAGCCCTCCCCACACAGGTTTTTTTATTTTTAAAAAATAGAAGCCCCGGGGGTGGCAGTCCCCGGGGCTTGGTGGGGCCTTTCAGCCCCCCCACCGTTTAATTGTACAAGCCCTGGGGGGTGGCGGTCCCCGGGGCTTGGGGGGCCTTTGAGCCCCCCGCCCATTTATTTATGAAGCCCCAGGGGTGGCGGTCATGGGAGCCCCCCACACATAATTTGATAAAGCCCCGGGGGTGGCGGTCCCCGGGGCGGGGGGCCCCTCTGGGGGCTAACTAGCAATTTATCGGCAGGATCCGCGCATCCTGCTCAAGTTTTTCAATTCAAAAACATTTTTTAAAAAAATTGGGGGGTCCTGGGGGTCCTTGTGGGAACCCTAAGCAGGTCTAGGGGGTCAGGGTGTGTATACCCTGCCCCCTTTTCGTGTTTTCGCATTTTTTTTTGCTGCTTTCTTGTGCCTCGGTTCTACTGAGGCACAAGATGGCTGCCAACACTTCCTGGTTTGGAGGGTTGACAGCCAATTAGCATACAGCTTGTCATCGGGAGGGTGCACGGCTTCTGCGCGGCCATAGATAGATAGATATATATATATATAAATCCAACCTTGATCCCCCATATGCCTTTACCAATCATGATATTACAATGAAATTAATTATAAAGGCATGCGTTGTAAAGGCATATGCGTGGTAAAAGTTTGTGTTGTAATGGCAATTTGTTGTAATGGTATATGGGTTGTGATAGCCACGTTGAAATAGCATGCGTTGTAAAAGCATGCAATGTAATGTCACACAACCAAGAAACGTTGCTCCTGATTTCCTTCTTTGTGTGCAATCCGTTCACTTTGTTGATTATTCCTGTACACTTTCCCACCTCTGACGGGAGCAGTGTGTTAGACTTTTGACTCCAGACAATGTGGCTCTTATATCAATGGATTCATCCACCAACACTAACAACTGCTCTCATTGTGGTCTTGTTTTGTGTGATTTTGTTCCATTTCGTGTTCAAACCAATTGCTCTGCAATAAATTCACTTTTCACAACAACACTAGCTCATGTCATATCAATTACATCTAGCAAGTTTTATTTTATTTACTACGTGATCCCTCAGATGAAAGTATAAGCTACTTCGGTAATGTTAGAAGTGGCTTTAACTGCAGGTTTATCCCCAGATGTCTTTAGCTTTGTGACCTTCTGTTTCTGACCTGTTTTTGTTGGTTTTATGGCTCTGGGCACTTTACCACTGCTTATCAGTGCTAAAGTGCATATGCCCTCCCTGTAAAATGTATCTATGGATTGGTGTTTCCATAATTGGTGGATTTGATTTAGTAGTCAGTCCCTAGTGCAGTGAACTTTGTTTTTGAACGAGGTTGTTATCGTCAACTCGAGACTGCGAGGAAAAACTGACCCGAGTCTCGTTCTTTACCTCCAAAAAATAGCAAGTTCGTTTGTCTGGAATTAAAGATACCAGTATTACGACATCGTTGAATGAGCTCTAACTGTTGATAAGAGCTACGGCAGATTCTTCTGTTCAAACAAAATCCAATCCGAAGATCAGCCCTATACACTAAGTATATCTGAGGGGTTTTACTTGATGAAACACTAGTCCTGATGATGGTCTTATAGATGTCAACAGGCAAGACCGAAACGTCGACCAAAGTCATCAACTCCTCAGCTTTCATGCACTGAAGGACACCTTTATACATTTTTGATTTTGGTTTTCTTCATCAAATTTCTTCAGGAGCTGATGAAATGTTATGAATTGATTAGTGAATGTAGTTATACTGCTTTTCAGGACTTTTATTCAAAGTTTTGTTCTATTATTTGTACCCATGATTTGTTCTTTGTGATTTACTCTAATACAATTTACTTTAAACATAACTCCTTCTGGCTGTGTGCTTCTTCTCTTTATGCTCCATTTTTACTATATTGAATAGATTTATTTGAAAAACTGTTCACTAATGTTGAAGTAATCCTGTGGATACATTGGGCTTAATTATCTAAGGAGCCTACGATGTAAATACACTGAAATCACTGTGAACAAGCTAACAAACAAAATCCCTTGTAGTCACCCTCTACATAAACTAATCAGTAGAACCGAGGCACCAGAAAACCCCCCAAAAACCTCACAAAATGCGAAAAGGGAGCAGGGTAGACACGCCCTGACACCCTAGGCCTGCTCAGGGGGTCCCACAAGGCAAAAGACAGCATCCATGTTTTTACCAGACAGCGGAGAAGACCCGACAACAAACATGGGAAACATTCAACAAATAAAGGCAGATTCAAGCCTAAAACAACTCTTTTTTCAAGTAGAAAAACAATACAAACATGAGATTAATAAGAGTTGGGAAATACTCACTTTGCAAAAATACCTAGAAGTGGACAGAGTGCCGCGAGGGCTAAGGATATTCACCATGCCTACACACCCAGACACGAGGATGGATATGTTGGAAGAATGGGGGATGAATAATATGATGTGCAGTAAAAATATGATGCGCATACTGATTAAATATTCAGAGAAAGATTTAGAGGACATACATACTTTGATCAAAAAGAATTAGAAGAAAAAATATCAAAAAAAGAGAAAAATGATTCAGACAAACTGAGCAAAGAAATGGAGGACCGTCTACAAAGATACGAAGACGATATCCAACAGCGCAAACAGAGGAAATTTCTGAGAAACGAAGCTGATTATAAAAAAGGCCAAATATTAACCTTTTCCAGAAGATTTTATGCTCTAAAAAGCAACTACACCAAAAGACAACCACAAATTGAATCTGAAAGCGAGTCTGATGTAAGTGTAAATGATAATGACGCCACTACAAGTAAGAATACAAAAATCACAACCCCTACTCCATTCTCTTTTTTTAGAGGAAATGCACCTGGTCAACTTAGACCAGAACATCTCTCGCAATCGTGGACAAGACAGAGGCAGGGGGCGAGGCAGAGACGCTTCAAAATCTTCAGAAGCCACAGAAAAACTCGAAGATCAAAGCGCAAACAGATTCTACCCACTCAGAAATCGCACAAAGAGGAATTAATATCGGAAGATCTAGTAATCAACCTATAGGACCATCCTTTGACACAAATAGAACATCAAGTACTCAATAAAGGACTCTCTTTTTGTCCTCAAAAACACTTCAATTATACAGACACAAAAATCGATATGTGTAAATATGTGCGCAAACTCAAACTTGCGAAGATTCATGCAACTAAATCATCATCCACCAGTCGATTACAAGATACATCTCAGATGCAAACTTGCAAACTTCGTAACGCTAGCGCTTGGCAGCGAGCTAGACTGCTACAAGTGATATTGTGTTTTTAAGTGCTATTTTAAAACCTGTGTTTTCTCACCTGTATTCTGCTCGCTCACTCCCCGGTCCACCGCAGCAACTTGTGCTGTTTGTAGTGGAGGGAGGCAAGCGGCACCACTTCCTGGTTGTTCCAGCATAGGCGGCCATCTTAGGAGGGTTGACGCGCTAGTCTACCCTTTGCCCTGACTACTTAAGGGTCAGAGTCTTTCGCGCTCGATAATTGACTTGCAAACTTCGTAACGCTAGCGCTTGGCAGCGAGCTAGACTGCTACAAGTGATATTGTGTTTTTAAGTGCTATTTTAAAACCTGTGTTTTCTCACCTGTATTCTGCTCGCTCACTCCCCGGTCCACCGCAGCAACTTGTGCTGTTTGTAGTGGAGGGAGGCAAGCGGCACCACTTCCTGGTTGTTCCAGCATAGGCGGCCATCTTAGGAGGGTTGACGCGCTAGTCTACCCTTTGCCCTGACTACTTAAGGGTCAGAGTCTTTCGCGCTCGATAATTGACTTGCAAACTTCGTAACGCTAGCGCTTGGCAGCGAGCTAGACTGCTACAAGTGATATTGTGTTTTTAAGTGCTATTTTAAAACCTGTGTTTTCTCACCTGTATTCTGCTCGCTCACTCCCCGGTCCACCGCAGCAACTTGTGCTGTTTGTAGTGGAGGGAGGCAAGCGGCACCACTTCCTGGTTGTTCCAGCATAGGCGGCCATCTTAGGAGGGTTGACGCGCTAGTCTACCCTTTGCCCTGACTACTTAAGGGTCAGAGTCTTTCGCGCTCGATAATTGACTTGCAAACTTCGTAACGCTAGCGCTTGGCAGCGAGCTAGACTGCTACAAGTGATATTGTGTTTTTAAGTGCTATTTTAAAACCTGTGTTTTCTCACCTGTATTCTGCTCGCTCACTCCCCGGTCCACCGCAGCAACTTGTGCTGTTTGTAGTGGAGGGAGGCAAGCGGCACCACTTCCTGGTTGTTCCAGCATAGGCGGCCATCTTAGGAGGGTTGACGCGCTAGTCTACCCCTTTGCCTAATCTTTATAGTCCCCTCTTTGCCGCGCAGCGGTGACGCGCAGCGGTAGCGCCGTAGACGCGCCGAAGAGAAGCCAGTCTGCGCCAGTCCGCGTCCAGACGCTTCCTGCTGACTGGTGGCTAGGTCCTGTTGCATTGTACGATGGTAGGTCCTCCGCGGTGCTATGATTCCTCTGCGCTTCTTGATCTTCTCCCCTCTACTACTCAGACATGTGATCACACGTTCTTACCACACAATACTGACTTTGTCTGTAAAACTTGCAACTGGAGCCCATCCCCCCTTCTATCCCATCCTTCATCTCCTATTCATGAGTGGAAAATGTTTCTACTAAATTGTAGATCTGTCTGTAAACACTACACCGAATTATGCACACTGATCGAAGAGCTTAAACCCCACGCTCTCTTTTTAACGGAAACTTGGCTTCATATAGACAATGACCCAGCCATTGTCTGGGCGATCCCACAGGGATATACGTTAAAAAGATTGGATCGCCAGATTGGGAGAGGGGGAGGCGTGGCTATTGTTTATCGTGACACCTATAAATGTCGAACCACCCCTGCCACTTTAGCAACCTGTGAAAGTTTACACTTTTCGCTAGAACTCTCCCCTACTACCACCTTTTCGGGCATCCTGGCTTACCGTCCTCCGGGCGCTCTTAATGATTTTATTACGAAAATCACAGAGCTTACAGCAAGTATCGTATTATCCTCATCCAATTTCACCTTGCTAGGGGATTTTAACTTGCATCTGGATGATCCCCACGATACTGCAGCTAACACCCTTTGTACTAACCTTCAAGCGCTGGACTTACATCAAAAGGGGTTTTATGTTACCCATAATAGAGGCCACCTGCTCGACCACATTTATAGCAATATTGATGTTCTTATAGTTGAGCCCCCTATCCCATTACCGTGGACGGATCATTTCTTAATTCCTTTTACCTGGCGTACAAATCCACCTCCCCTCGCCCACGGCCTTGTTAAACATCACGGTAGGAAATGGCCCTCTCTTCCCCTTTCGGATTGGGAAGATGCCTTGGTTAGAGATAAACCTAAGAAGACACTGAACGCCTACACTGCAGCTAACAACTTTGATGACTGGATCACCTCCACACTTGATAAGGTACTCCCGGTACAGGTCTGCAACCCCACAAAAAGACATAAAGCTTCCCCATGGTTTACGCCCACTCTTAAGACACTGAAACTAGCCTGTCGCAAACTCGAAAGAGCCTGGAGACAGGACTATTCCGAACTGAGGAAGGACAAATACAGAGTGGCCATTAGGCTTTATAAACAGGAATTAAAGGTGGCACAAGCTTCTTTCTACGGTAGCAAAATCAACACAGCCGCCAATGCCCCTAGGGAAATTTTTAAAATTGTTAAGTCAATCATTTCCCCCCCTGCAGAATGCCCCTCTACGGACGATGCCCAAAACCGTTGTAATGATTTAGCTGCTTTCTTTTCTGATAAAATCCAGACTATATACTCCTCCTTTGGGACTGTCAATAACGATTTGGTACCCCCTATCCCCACAGTCCTTGAGGATTCTGCCCCCAGTAAGCTGGACACAATCCCACTCTTGGATATTCCAGTCCTAGACAAACTTATTTCCAAAACTACCTCTGGCTCCCCTAATGACCCTGCACCCCCTCAGACCCTCAACAAAGCTATGGACGTGATTCGCCCGGTCATATTAGATGTGCTCAACACCTCCATCTCCTCAAAAGTCGTACCTCCTTCATGGAAATGTGCGATGGTGAGGGCTTTGTTGAAGAAGCCCAATCTTGACCAGTCCAACTTGGCGAATTACCGTCCTGTCTCCTTGCTTCCCTGGCTAAGCAAACTGCTGGAGAGGCACGTAAATAACACCTTGATGAGCTATTTGGAATCAAATAGCCTTCTACGTGCCTCCCAGACAGGGTTTCGCCCTTTACATGGGACTGAAACAGCCCTTCTGGCGGTAACAGAGGAGGCAAGAGCAGTGTTAGACCGGGGAGGAAAAGTCGCCATTATTTTATTAGACCTCAGCGCCGCGTTCGACACGGTAAACCATGTCACGCTATTACAACGTCTGGCGGACATGGGCGTGTCGGGCGCGGCCCTGGAATGGTTGACTTCCTTCCTGGCTGACCGCTTTTTCCAGGTTTTTGAGGGCGAGGTGGTGTCGCCTAAACACCCACTCAGGTGTGGGGTTCCTCAGGGCTCATCCCTGAGCCCCACCCTGTTTAACACCTACATGGAGCCCCTAGACAGGATAGTCCAACCCTTCGGTGTGCGTATTGTCACCTACGCAGACGATACCCAACTGGTGGTCTCGTTAGACCACTCGGAGGGATCGTCTAACACCTTAGGCCCCTGTCTAGAGGCCGTTGCCAGATGGATGCAATCTTCCTGTTTAAAGCTAAATGGGGAGAAGACAGATGTCATGCTATTGGGTAATCCTTCACCCTCTGTCTTTTCATCCATCTGGCCACCATGTTTGGGCCCACCTCCCGCCCCCAAGCCCCAAATAAAAAGCTTGGGGATCTGGCTGGACACCGCCTTGAACTTCTCAGCCCAGGCCATAAAAACTGCCGCTACCTGTTTTGGATTAATGAGGATGCTGCGGAAGGTGCTCCCTCTGCTTCCATTTCAAGCAAGGAGGATCCTGGTCCAGGCCCTCGTACTATCTCGCCTGGACTATGGGAATGCCCTCTATATGGGAGCCCCATCCTTTGTCACCCAGAAGCTCCAAGTCGCCCAAAACAGTGCGGCCCGGCTGCTTTACAATCTCCCTCGCTGGCAGTCAGCAAGGAATGCCCTAAGGGAACTTCATTGGCTCCCTATAGCGGCCAGAGTTCAATTCAAGGCCATGTGTATTCTACACAAAACCTTCTATCGCCAAGGCCCTGCAATCTTACAGCCCCTGGTTACTCCCTATGTTCCTCCCCGTGCCCTCCGATCCAGTACCCTCCAATTGGCTACCTTGACCAGAATCAAGAAAGCCCGCTGGGGAGGCCGCTCTTTTTCACACACTGCGGCTAAACTTTGGAATACTCTTCCTTTACCCCTGCGAGAAACCACTAATCATCTCGCCTTCAGGAAAGCTTTGAAAACTCACTTATATGCTAAACTCTGCTGATCTGCCCGAGCCTGCGTTAACTAAGCTTTCAGTCACAAGCGCTACGAGGCCTCCGGGTAGATAGCGCTATATAAGTGCAGTTAAAAAAAAAAAATGCAGTCATGGACGAAATTGACAAAATGGAGAAACTAAGAACTACCAAAACAAGAGAAAATCTGTCAACCTGTGAAAATCAAGCAATCCAGGCACTAGCAAACAATACCAAAATAGTGATAAAGCCCGCAGACAAGGGCAGCAACATCGTCATACAAAACGTGGATGACTACAAAAGAGAGGCTTATCGCCAACTCCTCGATCCCAGCAAATACAGGAAATTATCATCAAATCCAATACACAAAATGATCAATGAAATTTGGAAAAATCAGGATGAATGGCATGAACATAAATTACTAAACACTGAGGAACGTCAAATTTTATTTAAGGTGAATCCAACCATCCCAACAATCTATTTTTTGCCAAAAGTGCATAAAACAATGATAAACCCTCCCGGGAGACCAATTGTGTCCTCATGTGATTCAGCCTATGAAAACATTTCATCTTACATTGATCATTACCTCGCACCTATGGTTACGAATTTAAGTTCATACATTCAAGACACAGGAGATTTCCTTCGTGTTCTTTCAAATATATCATGGAATCCGTCCTATCTATTAATCACAATCGACGTGGTCTCTTTATACACGTCCATCGCACATTCAGTTGGCCTGAATGCATGTGCTTACTTCTTAAGACAAAGGAATATAAATTCATTAGAACATTCTGCCATGCTACTCACCATGATTCAAATGTGTCTCAACAATAACATCTTCTTCTTCAATCATGAAATTTATCACCAACTCTGCAGTTGTCCTTCTCCCCCAGCTATGCCAATCTGACCATGAGTTGGTGGGAGAAGGAGATAGCGTGGGGCCCCGAACATGGTGACATTTTGGACAAAATCATACTATGGACAAGATACATACATGACCTCTTTCTAATCTGGAATGGAAATAAAGAGGAATTCATCAAATACTTCGATTCATTAAATTAGAATGAAATTGGGTTGTCCTTTACTTATAACATCAGCCATCACAAAATAGATTTCCTTGACATCTGTGTATACACCGACCAAGGCCAAATACAAACAACGCTATACAGGAAGAAAACAGCCACCAACAGCATCTTGCACGGCAAAAGTTTCCATCCACACTTGTTAATCAGAAGTATCCCCTATGGGGAATTCATAAGGATGAAACGCAACTGTTCACAAGATGAGAATGCCAAAAAAGAAATTGAGAACAGTGCCAACAGATTGAGGAGAAGAGGTTATCGAGAAAGAAAATTACAAACATGCATGAATAAAACTGAGAATCGAACACGAACTGAAATCCTGATCAAAAAAACGAAAATACCAAATGCAGCCGATCATGAAAACAACCAACAAACTCCAAGATTGATTCTATCATACAGCAAGGAGTCCCACAAAATACGCCAGAGTGTACAAAAATATTGGCCCCTCTTAAAACAAGATCCAGACATGGAGAAACTTATAGGCACAAATCCACAAATTACCTTCAGAAAAGCACCATCAATCCAAGACATACTAGTCCAAAGATATTTTAGCCAGAAAACAAAAACACAAAGTTGGCTAGAAAAACAACAGAAGGGCTTTACAAAATGTAATGTCTGTAAAGCGTGCAAGATCGGCGTAAACAAAAGAAATATAAGAGACCCAGAGGGAAGATTTATCCAAATCAACAAAAGAATCACATGTTCAACGAAATTTGTGGTATATGCCATTCAATGTAACTGTGGAATGCTCTATATAGGAAGTACTATCTGCCTAGTTTTTGGAGATCAAGACCTTTGTGACACTTGCAGTGTAATGGAAGATTAACGGTCAGGTAAGAGTGGAGTGGCCCACTTCTTTGGTGAATTGTATTTTGGTTTTGGGTATTGTTTGACTTTTGCAAAAGCCGAAGCCAGGGGGTAAGTACAGTTGTATACTGTAAATATTAGATTTTACCCTTTGATGTTTGGAATCAGGATACACGTCTAGAGATGCCTGGATTTAGTACGTTTCGGAAATGGTGTTGTTGTTATTGTACACAGGACTCCGCATTGGAGGAACCTTGTCCGATTCCTCCTTTGGGGACCCCTAATCATGAAGTCTATGCTAAACATGGTGTTGGCCCGATTATGTTTTCCTCACTTTGGCACAAATATACAAAAGGTAGTGCTGAATTACAATGGCCAATGTACGGTAGTTTTGAACCTCCTGTATTAGATAACTAGCAGCCCGTCCCGACGTTGTCCGGGTAGGCTTTGCGAGGTGAAAGGTATTCACCAGCATCGCGCACCCCGGACTCGGTCTGCCTGTGAAGCTCAGATACTGACGGCTTCCCTTAAAAGGCGCAAAGCCGTGCTAAGTGTCATCAGGATCGGCCACGGCTGCCATTTTGCTGCAAAAGGATTATTTGAAATCATGTTATTGCCTTGAGCCGTGTGTCTGTGGAAGCGGTGGGTAGTGATACCAGCACTCTGCGTCTCCCCGCTCGGGCCCTCCCTCCAGCCCGGAGATCAGAATCACTCCCCCGTATAATAATGGTTTGAGTGGCTGTGCCTGGTTTTCGCCTAGAAGAGTGTGCCTTTTGCATCTAGCGCATAAATACCCACAGTCTTGTTTAAAGGGGTTTCTCCTACTGCGGGCTGACGTGTTTTACTCTCCATGCCTGCTTTCACTTTCAAACATGGCATAACTTTACTTTAGCGGGCATAACTGTAACTTTCGGGCCGTGGCTTAAAATAGATGTTTGAGATTACATCTCTGTTACGTCAGCCATATAAACACCAAGTATAGTGAATCAACTTAAGAACAGATTGATGCATAAGACCTGCTCTGGGAGTATTCCCTTGTATCACATAGCACTTCACCCACCATCCGAGGGTCCTCCCTCACTCAGGACATTCCCTCTGCCTGATTGGGCGAACCAAGGAGGGAGCTCTCACACTGTGCACCCCACTTGGTAAGGCCCTTCAGGAGAAATGTACCTTATACCCCTACACACCGTTAGAATACACACTGGCGCAATGCATGATGGTCCTGAGCACAGCATCCCTATGTACTGGCACCAGTATGCCTTGTGCACAGGCCCTGCTCAGTCGTCTGTATGTATTAGTAGCAGTATGACTTGAGGACAGGCCATTACCAACTGCTGTGTGCTGCTCAGACGCCCAGTACACACTGGTACCAATATGTAGTTTACACTGCCACTTTCAAAGGCCATACACTGCCCACTGTGCCAGGACGTACAGTTGAAGCATGTACTTCATGCAGGGCATTGACAGAGGCCAGGTCCTGGCTGCAGTGCCAGCGTATAATGACATTCTGTACTACTACCAGTATGCGTGAACAGGCCCATAAACTGTAGACACCAGTGTAGGGAGAGGGCAGCATAACAGTAAGAAATGGTTCCATTATTGTCTGCAAGTGAAGCATAAACAAAGACTGGAAAAAGTATATACGCATGGGCCCAAGGGCTGTATCCACTGTGTAGAGATAATTGTGCACTATACTTACTGGTCATAGGGTTGAGTAAACACACTGTCTGCAATAACAAACTCTCAAAATATCTGCTATTAAAATATCAAAATATCATAAATACCCACAGTCTTGTTTAAAGGGTTTCTCCTACTGCGGGCTGACGTGTTTTACTCTCCATGCCTGCTTTCACTTTCAAACATGGCATAACTTTCTGCTATTAAAATATCAAAATCTCATAAATACCCACAGTCTTGTTTAAAGGGGTTTCTCCTACTGCAGGCTGACGTGTTTTTCTCTCCATGCCTGCTTTCACTTTCAAACACGGCACAAACTTTACTTTTACTGTAACTTTCGGGGCCGCTGCTTGCTCCTAAGTGCCTTAGCGCCCCTGGCCGTGGTGCCTCTCAGAACCTTCTCCTCCCCGCGCTCCTGGCCGCTCTTACCTCTGGGCAGGTCCCATGTCCTGAAGCCATCGGCCACACGCCTCCGTCGGGTGTCGGTTCCGTGCTCCTGGCCGCGTTGTATACAGACGCCCATGACGCCGCGTTTACCTAACGCCACGCCCACACGCCAAGCCGCGTTCTATCACTGTATGCATACGCCCGGACTACTTTTCCCCTAACTTTCTCCCCCCCCTAATGTATATGGTGTGGTGATGTATACCCTTTGTCCATCTCCTGGACCTCCCCTTTCCAACGCTGTATTGGGTGTTGTGATTGGTGGTGTACTTCTGGAGTTTACCCGCCTCAAAGGACACAGTTCTCTCTTTATAATAGTAGTATAGATTACGCTGTGCGCTAGTTTATATGAACACCCCAGGATATTAAAAAAAGAAAAACGTTATGGAATAGTTTGTTTGTTATTTTAACCCACGCCTTTGACCCCGCCCCTCTCTCACTCCACCCCCACACTTCCCGTACTTTTTAATGCACTTCGACCTCTGATTGCATGGTAGGCGCATCCTTCGTCACAGGGCTTCTCGGCGCTAGCATCCCGCTGGTCTGCTCTCCCCCGAAGCAGGCGCGTCCCTCCATGTTTATCAATCCTCGGGGGCGGTGCCAGTGAGAGCCAGGGTGGAAGCAGCACTTCTTTTTTTAATTTCAAGAGTTTTTATTAAGAACATTTCCATTACAGTACAGTAGTGATGCTAGGGCAGTACATTGATTCTTGGCGCCTTCTTGGTTACATTAGGCTTACTGCTGCATAGGCTAGTTTCAGCTGTGGTTATGTAGAGCCCCAAGAAGAGGGTGGCTCACTGCTGAGCCTCCGGGGAAAATTAAGCTTTGACTGAATTCTGCAAATGCAGAAAAATCACTCTTTTTATAGTTTTATGAAACCAAGGGATTGGTTTAGTGACGTAAATCCAAGAAGTCACCTCAAAGTCGGTTCCGGCTCCGAGTCAAATGTTTGTTGTTAATGACACACGTCCCTCCAATTAATTAATGTGCGGCAGGATCAGTGGCACCGGGGCCCAGACTGTCCCTTTTTTTGCACCAGGGTCCCCAAGGCAGCCTCACTGTGCCTCTGCCCGTGTTCCTGGCAGCCAGGGTTTATTGCCGTCTCTTCACTGCAACACCCCACCCCTCCCCTACCCCCATGATGGCCCCGCCGTGACTTCTGCTGACCCAGAAAGCGCCCACTCTGGAGGGCGCTTCCCACCCCGTCCCCACTGCCCCAGCCGAACCCCCATTTCACACCCTCCGGGGTCCGGAGGCGCCCCTGCTCTGTCTCGTTTTATTCTTTTTAAGCACCCCACTTTGCTATTAAACTTATTACGAACCTCTCAGTTGTGTTTTTACTATCAATGTTTGCTTTTCACGAGTAAAACTTTATTGTGCTTTTCTGTTGACACGCAGCGCCAGAATTTTGAACACTCCACACTCAGCACCTGGATCCAGTCGGAACCATTTGTAACTGGTCGACTGGAATTTCAGCCGATATAACTGAATTGTGTTTACAGTCGGTATCGCCGATAGGGGGCGAGTGAGAGAGGGGGGGGGGGGGAGGAGGGTCTGGTTTACATTCCACCAAAACGACAAGTCGTGATATCGGGCGCTATATAAGTAACTCCTTGATGTGAAACCGCAGGAATAGATGCACTTGTGTTGAAAGGTGGGACACGCCGTTCACAATGCTTGTGAATACACACCATCACAGGAACCTCTGCGCGGTCTGTGGTTCTTACATGGACCCCTCAGCCCGGCCCCCTCCCTCCCTCCCTCCCCCGCAGGCAGATTCAGGGCATGGGCGCTGCGCAAGGACTCTTGGCGCTCTCCGTCCCACTCAGGGAATGGGGCTGTAATGACTGACAGACACTTACCACAGGGACTCCCTGCAGTGGAAGGCTCCTGCTGCACTTTACCTGCACCTAAATTAATCTTAACTTACTACAGTGTCCAAGAAAACCTTGCTTTTACTTGCACAGATCGGTTGCGATCGGAGGGGGTTGTAGAGAGCCACCCGGGCTCTCTCCTACAATGTATCTCTTTCTTGCACGCACGCACGCACACCCCGGGGCGGGCTCGCGCCGGGGTATAAATAAACATGCGGAAGACCGCTCGGGGTCTTTCCGGCTAACTGTTATCCTGTGTATGTGTCTTGACTTCAGAGTATTACTTGCCCACGTGCTGGGCCCTACCAGAGTGCCACATTGGCGATGAGGCCGGTCTGTCTCCACGCGTGCCCCACTGTTTCCTGTGGCACCGCGTCGCCTGCCTCCAGCTGCAGTGCCCACCCGCGTTGCTGTGCCGAGCCCCTTTCATCCCGAGGCCCGCCCACGCGTCTCCCGTGAGGGAGCGCCTTCAGCTGGCGGGGCTCGAGGGGGTCGGCGTGCCGCCAGAAGGTCCTGCGGGTGAGTCAGCCGTCTGCCCCGCTTGTGCGACACCCGTGTGTGTCTCTCCCCCGGCCTGCGCGGAGGAAGTGAGCCCCGCCCGCCGCGAGGGAAGATCTCCGCGGCCGCACCACGTGGCCGAGGCCTACAGCGGACCCCGCCTCTCCTCGGCTGCAAGCGCGCGTACCGCGCCCCAGACCACGTGTGCGCCCAAGTCAGCGTGTCGAGCCTCAGCGCGCTCCGCTCCAGGCCGCTCTGCTCGGCGGAATCAAGCACTGGTTCATGCAAATCGGCATCGCCCATCACCAGGCTTCCCAGGCACTCATCCTACCACGCTCTTGGTCCACAGGCAGAAGGAAGGTGCACACTATCAGCTGTCCTCACTCGCATAGTGTCTCCAAACCATCAACCACTGGCACAACCAAGTGACTTTCCTGTTGAGCCATAGAGGGCACCTCCCACTGCCGTGACAAGGCCCTGTCACCACACGACAACGGAAGGTTCCAGGACCACATATTCTAGGCCACACAATGAATCAAGACGCGACTGGGGCGACCCAGGACGGGGCAGGTCAGTCCCCACCTCCAGCGGTCCAGCCGCCACCAGCAGTGCCAGTGCCACCTCCGCAGGCCCAAGCCCAGGCGGGAGCCCCCATGCCAGCGGTGCCTGCCCACCTCCACTCCGGCGCAGCGCCCATCCCGCCCTTCAGCGAGACAGCGGACCCAGCGACAGCGGCGCTCTGGTGGAAGGCGTGGGTGGGGAGACTCAACCTCTACTTTAAGGGCACCAGAGAAACGGACGGTACAGTGAAGAGGTCGCTCCTCATTTCATACGGAGGACCCGAAATCTACGATCTGTTTGAATCGCTCCCCAACACAGGGCCTGAACATGACTACGATGCCGCAGTTGCGGCCTTAAATGCGCACTTTGATCCCCAGCTCAATAATGACTTCGAAAAATTCAAGTTTAAACGCGCCTGGCAGACTGACTCCGAGTTTGTTGATATGTACTATGCCCGGCTCCGCCGGCTGGCGAGCACGTGCCCGTTCACTAACCCACGGGAAGAAATAAGAGACCAGATCATAGTGGGGTGCAAATCAAAGCTACTAAGAAAGCTAATCCTGAGACAACCAGGCATATCACTCGACGAAATACTAATCCTAGCCAGGTCGCACAAACTGTCCGACGCCAGGGCAGAGGAATTGGAGGTAGCACTACGCACACCGGTGATTGCCCCGCCTGCTGCGAGAACAACGCCGATCAAGGAAGAAAGGGTCTACGCGATTCAGAGGAGATTCCCACCAGCGAGACAGCGAAACGCCCCGCCAAGAGGAAACCAATGCGGATATTGCAGAGAAGATCACCCTGCCACGGCCACGTGTGGCGGGAAAGGAAAGACGTGCCTCAAGTGCGGGCGCATGAATCACTTTGCTGCCGTCTGTCGGGGCGGGAAGTTCAGATCAGCAGGCCCACGTGCCAGGGCAGTGACGCAGCGCATCCGTCAGCTGTCCCTCGACCAAGACCCATCTCCTCCGGACACTCAAGCCCAGGAAAGACGACCCAGGTACGAGGACGACGAAGATGACGAAGTGTACGTCGTCTCCTATGTAAGCAGAGCGTCCACAAGGAGGAGACCGCCGCCCATGTGTTCCATAGCTGTAGATGGCAACAAGGTCAGCGCCCTGATAGACACGGGGGCGTCCGTGAATGTCATGGACTCGGACCAGTACGAGAGGATGTCCCCAAAGCCCGTACTGACACCCTCCGCAGCGAGAATCTACACCTACGGGGGAACAGACCCGCTACCCCTTCGAGGAGTAATCCAAGCGACCGTAATTAACGGAGAGTATTCCACGGAAACCAAATTTCACATCACCGAGGGAAAGAAAGGCATTCTTCTGAGCTGCCACACGGCAGAAGACCTCGGCCTAGTTTTCTTCGCCAATCAAGTGCACCAGGCGCACGCGGATTTCATGCTGAAGGACTTTCCGGAGCTGTTCAAGGGCCTAGGAAAACTAAAGGGGCGAAGATTCAAGCTGCACATAGACACGTCAGTCAGGCCTATAGCACTCCGACACCGGCGGGTGCCCTTCAACCTCAGGCCGCAGGTCGAAGAGGAGCTCCGGAAGCTTGAAGACCTAGGAGTAATCGAGAAAGTGTCGGGCCCGACACCCTGGGTCTCCCCGCTGGTTGTCGCACCGAAACCGAAGCAGCCAGGGGCCATCCGTCTATGCGTAGACATGAGGCTCCCGAACACAGCCGTCAAACGCGAAAGACATATCACTCCCACCATGGATGATATAGTAGCAGACCTCAACGGGGCGAAATGGTTTTCAAAGCTAGACCTTAACTCGGGTTATCATCAGCTCGAGCTGGAACCAGCCAGCAGATACATCACCACCTTTTCGACCCACGTGGGGTTGCGACGCTACACCCGGCTCCGTTTCGGTGTCTCCTCCGCGGCGGAGGTCTTCCAAAATGCCATTCGAGAGGTACTGTCGGGACTGAGGGGGGTGATCAACCTCAGCGATGATATTCTGGTGTACTCCGCAACCCTAGAAGAACATCACGTCAACTTGAGGGCAGCCCTACAAAGACTTGCGGACAGCGGCCTGACCCTGCACAGAGCCAAATGCTCCTTCTACCAGGAGTCGATAGACTTTTTTGGGTACATCTTCACGAGGGAGGGCCTGAAAGTAGACCCCAAGAAAGCGGAGGCGATCAAGGCAGCCAGCAACCCCCGCAACCCAACCGAAGTACGCAGCTTCTTGGGCATGGCCACCTACTGCGGTCGGTTCATACCCAACTTAGCCGCAACCGCGGAACCTCTCAGAGCCCTCACCAGAGCCGACCAGAAGTGGGACTGGACGGGAACCGCAAACAAGGCATTCCAAACAATCAAGGCCAGCCTTCTGGGTGACACCACTATGGCCTACTTCCAGCCACGGCGTCGGACCGAGTTAATCGTAGACGCCAGTCCCGTTGGCCTGGGAGCAGTCCTCCTGCAAAAATATGGGCCCGAAGAGTGGAAACCGGTTGCCTACGCCAGCAAGGCACTGTCTGACACCGAGACCAGATACGCGCAAATATAAAGAGAAGCCCTGGCCATCAAGTGGGCATGCCAGCACTTTCACCTCTACCTCTGCGGGCAGGAATTCACGGTGGTAACCGACCACAAGCCACTTCTACCCCTCTTTGCGGGGTCATCACGGCTAGCACCCCCACGCATTGAACGATGGGCAGTCCAGCTGCAGGGTTACCGCTTCAAAATCGTATTCCGCCCAGGGGCCCACAACCCGGCCGATTACCTGTCCCGGCACCCGGATGTCATCACCCAGTGTCCGCCCAAAGAAGAAGGAGAAGAGGTGGAGGAAATTGTCCACATGATCACGCAGGCCGCGTGTCCGGAGAACATGTCGCTCAGAGAAATTGGAGAAGCCACCGCTGGGGACGGGACTCTGATGAAAGTTCGCCGAGCTCTGGAGGAAAATCGTTGGGCCCACTTCCTCGATGGTGCGTCAAGCCTCCGGCCGGAGGTGAGCCACGCAAGACAGCAACTGTGGCAGGTACGCAGCGAGTTAAGTGTAGGAGATGAAGGAATCATCTTACGAGGACACCTCATCGTCATACCAGAAAGCCTCCAACAAAGGGCTTTGAGTCTAGCACATGTGGGGCACCAAGGCATGGCCAAGACAAAAGCACGGCTAAGGAGCAAAGTGTCGTTTCCTGCAATGGACAGCCAAGTGGACGCCATGATACGATCCTGCCATGCCTGCACGATCACGGGCGGAGAACCCGCCCCGGCACCGGTTATCACAGAGGACGCACCTCAGACACTCTGGACACACCTCTGCATAGACTTTGGCAGTTTTCCAGACGGAAGACACATGCTGGTGTTAGTTGACTCGTTCTCCAAATTCCCTATAGTTGAAGTCATACCATCAACAGCATTCCCGCAAGTTAAGAAGGTGCTGAGCCGCGTCTTTGCTACGATGGGGCTCCCCGAAGAAATCAAGTCCGACAACGGACCCCCTTTTCAGGGGAGAGAATTTCAGTCATACTTGGAGGCCCTCCGGATCAAGCATAGAAAGATCACCCCACTGTGGCCCCAGGTAAATGGGGAAGTGGAGAGACTAATGCGGACACTGAATAGGGCCCTCCGGATCGCGGTGGACAATGGGGAAGACCCGGAGGCAGCCCTTGACCAATTCCTAGGAGCGTACCGACAAACGCCCCACTCAACAACCAAATGTGCTCCTGCCCACGTGCTGTTCAAGCGTGCACCTCGGGACAGCATCCCGACCGCTAGCACATGGGTGCCAGAGGAGAGAAATGCCGAGGCTACTCAAGCGAGGAGACAGAACACAAACATCAAGGCGAGCGTGTATCGCCATGCCAGAGAACCGAACATTAAGGAAGGGGACTTGGTAGTCGTCAAAGACCGCCATCCAGGATGGAAATTCCGAACTCCCTTTGAGTCGGAAGTGTGGAGAGTGGACAAGGTCCAAGGGACAATGGTCACCGCAAAGAGGAATGGACAAGTCGTGACACGGAATGTGTCATGCTTCAGAAAAGTAACAGAGACCACTGGGGGACAAAGAGTGGAAGAAGAAGTGGAATCTGGGGAGTGTGAAATCTGGACGTCCGCAGGAGCTCCCCGAGGCCACCTGTGGTACAACAACGAGGCGAAAACCAGTCCAGGCCGACACCACAGGACCCGGGTGCAGAGCAAGGTCAACCAAAGGCGACTGATGTGATTGAAAGCACAGAGGCAACCCCGGCTGGGGTTGTCGAATCATCAGGGACCCGGAATCCCCGATATGGTCTGAGGCCCAACCCAAGGCCTAGCCAGCGGATGAGAGACTTTGCCTGGACATCGCCGTAAAAGTGAAGTCCGGGGCATGCAGTATGAACAGAACTAAATCAAGGGAGGGATGTAGAGAGCCACCCGGGCTCTCTCCTACAATGTATCTCTTTCTTGCACGCACGCACGCACACCCCGGGGCGGGCTCGCGCCGGGGTATAAATAAACATCCGGAAGACCGCTCGGGGTCTTTCCGGCTAACTGTTATCCTGTGTATGTGTCTTGACTTCAGAGTATTACTTGCCCATGTGCTGGGCCTTACCAGAGTGCCACAGGGGTTTGAAAACAGGTCTGTCTCAGAGCTCTACTTTTCGTTACATTGAAGCGCCCAAAAAGCCCATGAAGTTTTATGGGCGAAAGACGCACAAGAGCAGCGCCTAGTTACACGCTCTGTAGTTTTAGGTGCTATAAAAACTCAGTTCGATAGTGCCCGTATCATTGTCTCTGTGAAGATGAAAGCATGAGTCTGGCCGCCGGGATTCAAAGGTGTGGCCTCCGTGCCCCTAAATTGGCTGCAACCGAAAGGACTGACATCAATACATCTACCAGGACTTTAAAACACACCTTCAATAAGTTATTTTTAAAATCACTTCAAAGTTAGCTTAATTCTTCGTACTGCCTGATTAATACACCCCGAGGCCCGTCGGCGCTTTTTATGCGCTTTATAAACGAATAGCAGCCCGCCCCGACGTTGTCCGGGAGCAAAAGGCTTGTCAGCTGTCAGTGTTCATGGCCCCCGCCCGCGCTCACCGCTCCTCCCTTTTGATTCTGTGGAGCCATTTCAGCGCCGCACCTCCCCGCGCTCCGTCCACCGCTGTTCCTCTTCCTCCTATACGCCGCTCCTCCCCGCGCTGCTGATGTCAGCACGCACGTCGCGGCCGGCCAGCGCTACTTCCAAGGGACTACTTTTTTTTAATCGTAAATTTTTTAAATAAGGTATATATTTTTTTTTTATATAGCCTATGTCCTCCTGCTTGTCCTGACGTTTTCAAAAATGTATTGGATGTTTGGATTGGTGGTGAAGTTTTCGAGTTTACCTGGCTCAAAGGTCACAGTTCTCTCTTTATAATAGTAGTATAGATATAGATTTAGAGGAAAAGTTGTTTCAAAGAAAAGCTAGACCTGCGATGTTTGATTCCTTTCGGGTTTGGCACAAGGAGTCCTAAAAGAAAGAAATCAAACACAAAAAGAACAAAGCTAAAATAATGCGTATGAGTGTGATTCAGAAAACCCAGAATCATGATCATCAGAGAATAGAAGAGGGTATAGTAATACAGGATAGATTAAATAGAATGCAGGTAGATGGATGTTACATTACAAAGAAGGTTCCCGAAAAGGCCCGGGACAAGGAGGATGACCCTCTAATGTCCTCCATGTTGAACACCCCTCCACCCTATACTCCCGCCATGTATCCGACCCTTGATCCCGCCCAATTGACCCCCGCTACTGCTCCAGTTATTGCACCTGCCCATGCCCTGGTTTGTCCGATTCCTCAGCCACTTGTTCCCAACGCCCCGACTGTTTAGGCCACTGTACCAATGCAAGTCCACCCTTCTTTTTCTCTTGTTGCACCTTCCACTGGTCCCGTACCAGTCCAACCTAATATGCCTTCAACTCCCTTTGCAACCAACCCATTTCTTGTTGACAGTCATCCGACACCTTCCCCCAGTGCAGGGCTATTAGCGAATGCCTGGTCAGTGGTCCGTGATTACATCCCTTATGAAACTCCGCATAGACCACCCACTTCCAGACGACGCACCTTGCGCAGACTGATAGGTAGTACACAGGAACAACTCGCTATGAGTCAACAAGCTCGTATGTGGATGGAAAATAACACTATGTACACCGCTCAGGATATATGGATGACAATGGATCAGTGGACACGCATTCAACAGATTGACATTTTTTGTGAAATGTGTGACATACTGATCCAAATGTGGGAGGATTTTGTAGAATCAGGTACACCCCCAGGTCTGTCTGACCTTCGCCATAAGGTGGTTGAAAAAAGGGGACATTCAGGGCCCAGCACTATTATGCGATCTAATCACGTTAGTAACCTACTGAGACTCCTTATCTGGTGTTACGTTAAATAAGGGTTTCCCAATGAGGGAGGTACAGCCTGCTTGGAGAGACTGCGTTGTTGACATAGATGGCAACCCTGAAATACCGTCAGGTTTTAGGCAGATGTGGGTCCATGTCCCTTGGAAAAGGTCTGACGTCCTCCAACTTAAAAACCAATTGCCTGACCCGCGTAAAAATCCAGCAGGTTATTATAAGGAATTGACTCAGACACTCCAATCTTGCGTAATGACTTTAGCAGATATAGATATGTTAATGGGACAGATAGTACCGACTGAAGAATGGTCCAAAATACGCCATAATGATCAGACAGAATTTGGCCATACGTGAAAGGATTTTGAGGAAGCTGACAGAGCTCAAACTGATTGTGAGAAACCCGATCCCATGATTTTAGCCCTTCCGGCCCAGATACTTACTGCCTTGAAAAAGATGTTGACACCTCACCGTATCAATTGGGACAGATTAGCTGCTTGCAAACAGAAGAAAGATGAAAGTGTCTCTGACTTTTTCACACGATTCGAAAGGACATTCACCGACTATAGTGGACAGGACATGACTTTAGAAGGGGGGCAGCGACTGTTTGTGGATAAATTTGTGTCCAATCTATTACCAGTGTTCGGAACTAAACTAAAAATGTCAGAAAGTGCATGGCCCATCTCCACCCGTCTGGTATTTTGACAATGACCCAGTACTGAGAATAGGGAGAATGAAGAGCGAGATAGAAAGGATAAAAAGACTATAGACTTAAAGACAAAGTTATTACTCCAACAAGCATACCCGACCCAGACCCAAAACAGAGGTGCCCCTAAGTTTCAACAAATAGCTCAGAAACTGCCCCTGTGACTCCTCGCCCACCGATGGGAATCAACCAGTGCGCTTAATGTCGCCAGGAGGGTCATTGGCGCGATGAGTGTCCCTTGTTGGGCCAGAACAACTCTGCCCCCACTGACCGCTTCACAGGACAACGTCCCCAGAGAGGACGAGGGCGAGGCGGGCCTAGACCACAGTTGCAGGACAGGCGCCCCCTTATGCAAGAGAATAGATTTGATACTGCTAATTATAAGGACCGCAATTATTTTACTGAGGATTGTTAGCCTGAAGAAGGGATAGGGTTCCTGTCTCAATAGTATTCCCAAGGACAAGAGAAGGGACCCATGCCTATTCCTGTTGACCAAAAAGGACTGTATGTTCATGTTACAACACTGAGCTCTACAGAAAAATTCTTGGTCGACACTGGTTCAACCAAAAGTTCTATTGCTAGGTCTAAAGTCCCTGGGGCCCCCTTGTCTGGCGCAAATAACATTTCTGTGGGGTTTTCTGCTACCCCAGTATTTAGCCCCGTTTCACTACCACTGGAACTTACAATAGGACCCTACACAGTTGATTCCCCCTTGGTTTTGACTTCCACGTGTGGCGAACATTTGTCGGGTTTAGATCTATTAAAACGATTACATGCAACCATATACTGTTCTGTTGATGGGGTTTACATTACTATGGGTCCCCCTACCACACACCCAGTATATTTGGCCTCCCCAGATCCCATTCCCCAGGAACTTCAGAATATCCCTCCTGCTCTTTTGGCCCAAGGTGATACTGATGTCAGCCTTTTGTCCATACCCCCTTTTTATGTTACCCTGAAGGAAAATGCTCGCCCTCCCCGGCTTGCCCAATACAAAATACCCAAAGAAGGGGAAAGGGCATTACTCCAGATCATTTCTGAACTTTTTGACAAGGGCGTGGTTGAAGAGACAAGAGGAAATGTGTGCAATAGCCCAATTTTGCCTGTCCTAAAATGCACCGATCCTTCCAAGTCCCCTGTTTATCGTTTTGTCATTGATTTGCGCGAGATAAACAAAATAGTAGTACCTCACTTCCCTATGGTCCCAGATATCACCACCCTACTTACTATGGTTCCCCCGTCTGCATGTTTTTTCTCTGTCATCGACATAAAAAATGCCTTTTTTAGTATACCAGTTGATGAACAGAGTAGGGATCTTTTGGAAGTTTCCGGTTCTTCAAAGCACCACAAGGATATAGAGAGAGTCCCATAATTTACAGTCAGGCCCTCAAGGGCCAACGTGATTCCCTGACCCTACCCCAAGGTACCGCACTACTCCAGTACGTTGATGATTTGCTTGACTCGAATACACGGATGGTTGTGCTGCCTTGAGGATCATGAAATGCGGTTTGACTCTGCTGTGCGACCTGGATCTAAGAAATAAAAATAAGGAGGTCTCAGGACTACCCTCAGATTGATACTATCTGCCACGGTAGCCGGACGAGTGTGTGGACAGTTGGACCTTTTAGCGGATGCCTTCACTCTTTGGAGGGCTCGCCCTGTGTGCACCAGACGAGGAGGCTTCCCTTGTTCCCAGGATTAGTTTCTCAGTGTGGATGACACTTTTCTTTGAAGTACCACTGTCCTGATGAAGCCAAAAGAGACAACTGGTGGAAACGCGGCCGCGACTGCGTCGATACCTTTGTGATAAGGAGTCCCCATATTTTGCACTTTGTGTTTGATGTCAGGCGCCTTGATTAATATATATTTCTTTTGTTTGTTAAAGAGAATTTACACACTCAGGCGCTGCGAGGACTTCCTTTGTTGTGATACTTCACTCAAAGTTAGGAGTGGGTATTGTTAGAAAATTGATTCACTTTATCTTCAGTTTTTTGTAGGGTACACCGTTGTACATATAGTGTATATATTGTATATGTAGGTTGTTGTATATATTGTATTGTTTTGATTACTAGGTTGGTTTGTGCAACCTTGTCTTGTGACTCGTATATATGTCCTTATTAAATTGTATAATTTGATGTCGATACAAATAACTGTAAAAAACAGGATAAATAAATATATCTTGTTGTGAAAGTATATGCTTAATTGATTCCTCAGTACCTCTCGTTTCTACTTCCTCATCTTTTTGATGTCCCTTGCCCAGGTATGGGAGGGTAATTTGTGCAGAACCCCTTTATAATTTTCTATGATTTGCTTATAGCGGCAGATATTGAGGCGTTATGTAAAGAAGCTACAATGAAATTGCTCCTGCATCTGGCACGATTCAATCACAAAGTTTCCCTCTTCAAACTCCAATATTGTCGACATGAGGTGACCTACTTAGGTCATCTCCTGTCGAAGGAGGGACGCCGTCTCACCCCTGAACGAATACAGTCAGTAAGATGCCCCCACCAAAAACGCAGAAAGAGGTATGTGCTTTTATTGGTATCACCTCCTACTGCCGCCAGTGGATACCCAATTTTTCTTTACTCATTAAACCTTTATTGAGCCTCACACTTAAAGATGTTCCCCACCCACTCCCTTGGACAAATGAGTTCCAGCATGCATTTGAAGAACTGAAAATAGCCTTGTGTTCGGCCCCGGTGCTAGGCACCCCTAGTTATCGGAAACCCTTAACTCTTTTTGTACACAGAATAATGGTTGCGCATTGTCAGTGCTAACACAGTGTTTTGGTGACAGACAACGCCCCTGTGCATATTTTTCTGCAGTTCTAGATCCCGTAGCCCGCGCACTACCCAGTTGCTTGAGAGCAGCAGCTGCCGCTGCCATATCCATTCGCCAATCTGCTGGCCTGGTCCTTGACACTGCACTTACAGTTATGGTTCCTTCCGCAGTTGACACTTTATTAAATAGGACAAAAACCCGACACCTTACTAGTGCACGTTTGTCCGGTTATGAATTGACCACTGCGCCCTTGGCCTGGTCGCCCCACACCCCCCGCCTGCTCCTCCTTATCTGCTGCCTGCTGCCTGAGCCTCGCCTTGCATGATGCCCCAGCCGCCGCAGAGCCACACCAGCCGCCGCAGGGCCGCCCCAGCGCCGCCCCAGCCACCACAGGGCCGCCGCCGAGCCCCCAGGCTTTTCCTTTTCCCGCCGGACTCCCACGAAACCCCGCCCCCCTGCCCGCCGATTGGTTGCCGCGCTCCCCGCCTCCCCGCAGACCCTCCCTCCCGGCTCCCCTCTTATGACGCCCCCAGAGCGACCGCGCAGCGGACGCGCGCAGCGGGAGCACCGACTGAGCGCCGAAGGTGCGCCAAAGGTAAGCCCGTCTGCGCCCGTCCACGCCTGGACTGCGCCCAGTGCCAGGACCCCTGGCCCCCGCAGACCCCAGCCCACCCGCCGGACGTACGACGCCGCCACCCTCAACGCACTCAACACCGGCCGAACCCCGCGATGCTACCGAGCCACCCCGAGACGCACCCACGGACCCTTCAGCTGCCACCCCTGCAAGTTCACCTGCATCCGGACCTGCCTCGCACCAGCACCCGCCAAGCCGAACACCAGCAGCAACCACCTCAAGTGCATCCTGCTCAACGCCCGCTCCGTCCACAGACACGCCATCGATCTCTGGAACCTCCTCGACACCACAGCACCTGACGTTGCCTTCCTCACGGAAACCTGGATGAACGACTCCTCATCGCCCGACATTGACATCGCCATCCCAGAGGGCTACAAGATCACCCGGAGGGACCGAACCGCCAACCAGATGGGAGGAGGCATCGCCATCATCCACAGGGACACATCCACATCACGACCAACACCGACGACACCCTGACCACCGCCGAACACCTACACTTCCAGAACCACACCGACCCGAAGACCACTCTCAGAGGCATCCTGATCTACCGACCCCCGGGACCACGCACACAATTCAGCGAGGACATCGCCGACTTCGTCAGCCCGCATGCCCTCCCCTCCGCTGACTACATCCTCCTGGGGGACATCAACTTCCACCTGGAGAACAACAACGACCGCAACACCATCACCCTGCTCGACAACCTCGCCAACCTCGGACTCAAGCAGCTGGTGTCCACCCCCACCCACCTCGCCGGAGATACTCTCGACGCCGTCTTCTCATCCAGCAAAGACATCGCCTTCAGCCACGCCACAGGACTCCACTGGACGGACCACAGCTGCGTCCACTTCACTTTCAGAAGAACCACGATCCACCACCACCAGCAACAGGTTGCTCGAAGAAGCTGGAACAAGATCACAGCCGACCAGCTCGCCGCTTCCCTGAGCCAGCACCCTCCCGCCAGCTCAGCGAACCCCAGCCAGGCCGCCGACAACCTCACGAAGTGGATCAGCAACTGCGCGGACGAACTCGCCCCACTGAGGACCCCGCCCAGCAGACCAGGCAGCAAGAAGGCCCCATGGTTCACCGACGAACTCAAGAGCTCCAAGAAGAACTGCCGAGCCCTCGAGAAAGTCTGGAGAAGGGAACCAACACCGGACAACATGACCACCTTCAAGCTTGCCACCCGGAAGCACCACCAACTGATCCGCGCCACCAAGAAAACTGCATTCAAGGACCGGCTGGACAACAACGCACACAACTGCAAGGAACTCTTCAACATCGTGAAAGAGCTCTCCAACCCCAACGCCGGAAACAACGACATCACCCCATCGCAAGACCTCTGCAACTCTCTCGCCTCCTACTTCCACAACAAGATCGCGGACATACACAACAGCTTCAGCACTCAACCGACGCACGCCACGACCGCACCAACGCCCCCCACCACCACCCTCCGCGCCTGGACTCCGATCAGCACCGAAGACACCGTCCGCATGATGAACTCCATCCACTCCGGATCTCCGACCGACCCCTGCCCTCACCACGTCTTCAACAAGGCCGACGCTGTCATCGCACCCCACCTGCGGGACATCATCAACACCTCCTTCGACACCGCCACCTTCCCGGAGAGCTGGAAGCACGCCAAACTCAGCGCTCTACTAAAGAAACCAACTGCGGACCCCACCGAACTCAAGAATTACCGCCCCATCTCGCTCCTCCCGTTTCCAGCCAAAGTCATCGAGAAGACCGTCAACAAGCAGCTGGCCGCCTTCCTCGAGATGAATGGATCCCTCGACCCCTCACAGTCTGGCTTCCGAGCCAACCACAGCACCGAGACCGCCCTCATCGCCGCCACCGATGACATCCGAGCCCTGATGGACAACGGAGAAACAGCGGCCCTCATCCTCCTGGACCTCTCCGCGGCATTCGACACTGTCTGCCACCGCACCCTAGTGCAGCGCCTCAGCAACGTCTGAATCCAGGAGAGGGCACTGGAATGGATCATCTCCTTCCTCGACGGAAGAACACAGAGAGTCCGTCTACCACCGTACAAGTCAGAGGCCACCGAAGTCATCTGCGGCGTCCCTCAAGGATCCTCGCTGAGCCCCACCCTCTTCAACGTCTACATGAGCCCCCTCGCGGCCATCGCACGCCAACACAACCTCAACATCATCTCCTACTCAGACGACACCCAGCTGATCCTCTCCCTGACCAACGACCCTGCCGCCGCCAGAGCCAACCTTCACGAAGGGATGAAAGACGTAGCCGAATGGATGACGACCAGCCGCCTGAAACTGAACTCAGACAAGACGGAAGTCCTCATCCTGGGCTCCTCGCCCTCCGCCTGGGACGACTCCTTGTGGCCCCCCGCCCTGGGCACCGCACCCAAACCGACGGACCACGCACGCAACCTGGGCTTCATCCTGGACTCCTCCCTCTCCATGACCAGACAAGTCAACGCCGTCTCCTCGTCGTGCTTCAACATCCTGCGCATGCTACGGAAGATCTTCCGGTGGATCCCCACCGAGACCAGGAAGACGGTCACCCAGGCCCTCGTCACCAGCCGACTGGACTACGGCAACGCCCTCTACGCCGGAACCACCGCCAAGCTCCAGAAGAGACTTCAGCGGATCCAGAACACCTCAGCCAGACTCATCCTCGACATCCCACGACACAGCCACATCTCCGGACATCTGAGAGACATGCATTGGCTCCCCGTCAACAAAAGAATCACCTTCCGTCTCCTCACCCACGCACACAAAGCCCTACACGATCAAGGCCCGAGCTACCTCAACAACCGCATCAACTTCTACGCACCCAAACGCCACCTCCGATCAGCCAGCCACGCCCTCGCCGCCGTCCCCCGCATCCGAAGAACGACTACAGGAGGAAGGTCCTTCTCCTACCTGGCTGCCAAGACCTGGAACTCCCTCCCGACCGACCTGCGCCTGACCCAAGACCACCTCTCCTTCAGGAAGAAGCTCAAGACCTGGCTGTTCGAGCAGTAGCAGCACCGCCCCCCCTCCCCCAAGCGCCTTGAGACCCTCCGGGTAAGTAGTGCACTCTATAAATGTCTTGATTGATTGATTGATTGATTGACTCACTTAGCCAGTCATATCACCATCCGCTGATGCACTATGCTCAATCCAGCCACATTGCAACCCTTTGTTGATGAAGACACTGGTTCTGATCCACATGATTGTGTCCTCCGGACGGAGGAAGAGACTAAAGGCCGTGTGGATTTGATTGACACACCCCTAACTGACCCTGATGGTACCTTGGAAATGGATGGTTCTTGCTTCAAACTTCCTGATGGTAGCACAACTGCTGCCTATGCCATCACCATGTTACAGACAGTAGTGGAGAGTGAGAGAATACCTTACCAATCAGCCCAGGCTGCTGAGTTAGTGGCACTGATCAGAGCTTCTGAACTAAGTACATGGATGGCCGTCTACATCTACACTGACAGCCAGTACGCCTTTGGCGTGGCCCATAATTTTGGGCGACTATGGGCTGAGAGGGGATTTTTTACTTCTCACTGTACTAATATACAGCATGGGCATCTGGTCAGCAGGCTGTTAGAAGCATTGACTCTTCCTGCAAAGATAGCTGTGGTCAAATGTAGCGCCCACAAGAAAGTAACTGATGACATAGGAAGGGGTAATGCATTTGCTGACCAGACTGCAAAGGCAACTGCTAAAAATGTCTCTGCCCGTATGTATGTAGCTGGCCCCTCAAACTGGGTATCGGAGAAAGGGATGCACGAGGACACTATTGAGAATGTGAAGGAAATACAGGCAGAGGCGACCAGAGAGGAAAAGGCTCTCTGGGAAGAGCAAACAGGCCTATTAAATGAGAATGGCTGTTGGACGGATCTGTCTGAACAACAGCAATGGTTGTTACCCGATGCCTATGTTTTGCCAGTGGTCACTATGGCTCATGGCCCAGCTCACATTAGTGCAAAAGGTATTTGCAAATTGCTAGCTCCGGTATGGCAAAACAAACACATCCCAAAATATGCTGAGAGGTTAGTCAGGCATTGCATGATTTGTTTGATGCATAACCCCGGAAAAGGCACACCGACACCTGCTGGGAATTTTGCACCCCCCTCTTATCCCTTCGAAGTGCTCCAAATAGATTACATACAGATGGAAAGATGCAACAATCTCCGATATGTCCTGGTAGTTGTGTGCGCCTTTAGTAAGTGGATCGAAGCCTACCCCCTTAAGGACAACACTGCTATAAGCACTGGCAAAATACTGTTGAAGGAATTTTTTCCCAGATTTGGGATGCCCAGAATTATCTGGAGCGACAACGGAAGCCACTTTACAGGGGAAATAATGAAGAAAGTGTGTATAGGGATGGGGATCAGAAGAAATTCCATGCCGCCAATCACCCCCAGTCAGCAGGTTTGGTTGAGCGCCACAATGAACACTGAAATTAAAAATGGCCAAGATACAGGCTGAAACGGGACTGTCTTGGCTGGACGCCCTGCCCCTTGCCCTCCTATCAACTAGAGCCACAGCACATCCTTGTACCAGACTATCTCCGTACGAAATAGTGTTTGGTCGGCCAGCAAATATTTGGGGAGTACCCCGCCCCAAGAAGTACTCTGACATTGAATACCCATTGTTGATTGATTATTTACATGAACTGACCACTAACCTACGTCTCATTCATCGTCAGGTACAAGATATCCTGCCACCCAAACCAGAGGGCCCTGGTCACAACATCCAGCCCAGTGACTGGGTCTGTATCCGGAACTTCCAGAGAACAAAGAACTTGGAGCCGAGGTGGAAGCCGCCCCAGCAAGTGTTGCTGGCTACCAGGTCTGCAGTGAAGGTGGCAGGAAGAAAAATCTGGGTCCAAGGAGTGCATTGCAAGAAGGTGCCTCTACCACTACCATACAACCGGTGGGTCAAGGAAGGCCTGGGAGACGACGAATGTGAGAAGGTCCCGCGATTTGTACCCTTCAGTGACGTCAACATTGCCTGGGCTACATCAGAACGAGAGGATGATGACATCCTGCAATCTGCCGTTCCTCTGCATCTGAGGTTGCGGGACACTCAACAGCCAGAGCCCTTGTTTCCTGATCAAACAACGCCCAGGTCCACCCGGCACAACCTCCGACCCAGAAGAAAGGACTGAAGAGACAAAGGTCTCTGCCCTCTGCTTGACATGGTCCGATAAATCGCTGCAGGGCTGTGATACACCGGCGCATTTTTTTCTCTTTTGACCGGAGCCAGTACAGCGGACCGGAACGTGCCAATAGGGCCGTCGGAATCACTGACCGGTGAAGCAACCACCAATCACAGGCAGCAACTAGGGAAGACCAGGTGAAGCAGACGATGAACAAAATGAACACTGAAAGCTTGAAGAGCAAAGAAATAAAGAAACAAGAGTACAAGAAGACAATACGTGGCCGGTAATCGATCAATCTAATCGTACTAATGACTATTTCACTGGGACTGGCCTGCCTCAGATGGGTAATACACGCTGCCCTTGCAGCACCTGAGCCTCCTACCTCTACAGAATCGCCTTATCAGCATGTGTCATTACCCACCCATGAGAAAAACAGAAGGACAGGTTTCTTTAACAACACTTTCATTCAAATGTTACACCAGCACCAGCTTGTGGTGAACACGACAAACTGTTGGGTATGTGGGCTGCTGCCCCACACTGCAAGCACTGGAATGTCCCTGATTCCCGCTCCTTTCCCTCGAGCTGGTTCGGCCTACGGCTGGTATACTGTGTTCTTTGATGCATTCTATTCAGGTGATACATCCACACGATCCCTGGGGAAGATCAGTAGCAGACAAGCCTTCCACCACATCATGGCTGCGGAGGGGCCAAGCATTAATAAAGATTCAGCAGAAAAGAACAAATATGAGAACAATCATGGGTCCTTTAATCCATCGAACATCAACAATGGTGGGGGTAAGAAAAGACTGCCACCTCTCAGGGATCTCCCTGTCTACCCACATCCCGGAAAATACTGCATGAGGAGCAGTGGAACAGTGCAGATGTCATCAGTGATGTCATGAGTGATGTCACTGACCATGTCATGAGTGAAGTAATATGTGACGTCATCAGCACTGCATTGCGGGCGCGCGAGTTATAGTTAGCTGAACTAACTATAACGGGGGAATTTCAAAGGTTTTGTATGAGTGAGATGCCCAGCTAACTATAACATGTGTGAAACCTATGGTTTTTTCAGTGAATTTCTAAGGTTTTTTTAATGCTAATTCTTAACTATAACGTGCCTGAAACCTATGTTTTTTTCAGTGAATATATAGCAAAAAGCTCCACAATTGGCAAAGAATTGGCTTACTCACTAAAGAAGAATCTAAGTTTTGGATCGTGGAACATCCGATAACTCCAATTCTGTACTTCCTCCCCAAAGTCAATAAGTTGGTTACTACTGTCCCTGGTCGCCCGATAATTTCGGCACAAGGAAGTATCAATGAGAACATTTCCAAATATGTTATTTTTTTCTCCAGCCACATGTTATTAACTTGCCATCGTATTTGAAAGATACTACTGATTTTTTAATCAAGATTAAGAATGTTAATTGGTGTCCTGACTATTTTTTTGTGGTGATGGATATGCAATCATTGTATACTTCCATCAATCACCACCATGGCATTAGGGCTACTGAGCACTTTCTGGATAGCCGTGATGTGTCCTTACATGGACACAACAAAATGGTAACTGAAATGATTGAAATCTGTCTCAATACCAATTTCTTCAGATTCCAGAATGACATCTATCAGCAGTTGCGTGGGGTGGCAATGGGTTTGTGCTTCTCCCCCAGCTATTCATGCTTGCATGTTGGCTAGTGGGAGAGGCACGTGCTCGGCACTACCCACCGACACTGGTGGCAACACATTGTCCATTATTGGCGTCATATTGCTGACGTGTGTATAATCTGGAAAGGATCTAATGATGAGGCTAAGGCATTTGTTCATGACATTAACAGCAATTAACTTAATCTTAAATTCACGGCCACGACAAATGAGAGTTTGGCAGATTTTTTGGATGTACAACTTTATATTGAAAAAGACATGCTACACACTAGGCTTCATAGGAAATCCACGGCGGGCCACTCCATTCTTCATGCCCAAAGTGCACATCCCGTACATACCTTCAACAGCATTCCGTACGGAGAGTTTATTCGTATCAGTCGGATATGCAGTAGTAGAGCAACTGCTGACATTTGTTTAGCAGAATCTGTACAAAGATTCCGCAATAGGGGCTATAAGAATAACGTTCTAGCTCAAGCCTTAGAAAAAGCCAAATTACGCACTTGGTATGATCTATTGCTACCAACGTCCAGGGAACCTGCCATGCATGCAAACCAATGTTCAGTGTGCCTTGTCACCACTTTCTGTGCCCAAGAAAGAGCTATTCGTCGCATTATTTGCGCTGAGTGGCCCATTGTCTTAACTGATAATATCTTGGGTCCCATTATGCCTAGCCAGCCAGCCATCACATTCAGAAGGGCACCTTCTATGCGTGATGCCCTAGACAGACCTATGCCAGAACTTCCTTTTAAAAAAACTTGGCTCTACAAAATGGGTTTCTTCAAATGCACGTCATGTCGTGCTTGCACTTTTGCAAAGAACGGCACCCACTACACAACAGCTTTCAGTGAGGACAAAAAAGCTATTCAAGAGTATTTAACATGCAGGTCAGAATTTGTGATATATAAACTCAAATGTACCTGCAATCTTGAATATATCGGTAGTACTAAGCTCCCCGTTTATAAACGCATCTTGCAGAACATTAGGGCCATCGTGAATTCAGACAATAACTATCCGGTGGCAAGGCATTTCAATTCCATCCATAATAATCAATTAAAGGATCTTGAATACACTGTCTTGAGTTCAGTTTCTAACCCCGGACGGGGTGGAAATCATGAAAAGCTTCTCAGACAGAAGGAAACCCATTTCATTTTATCCCTCGACACTAGAGCTCCAAATGGATTAAACTTAACTGAGGATTTACATAACTTTCTTTAGAGCTTGCCTCATCGTAGGTCCATTTGTATCTTTCTTTCATAACGAGCTTCATCTGTATATATGTCTTTGCTCTGCATAGCAGTAATTTTCCCTAAAAAACTGTTGATTATTAAGTATACACACACACATTGATATGTGCTATTACACATGACCAAGTTTAGTCACTGTATATATATTTGTGTAGAAAAGAAATTTTGAATTTATTAGGAAGATGTTTCATACTTTAGCATCCATTTTGCTGCTAAATGATCGATAATATTTTATGCATTATTTTTGCACTTATTTTACCCACTTTATATCACTTAAGCACTTTTTGACGATAATGTTGATGCCTTACAATATATCATGAAGATTTGGAAAAATATATTTTAGGTGATCTGTAAAGCCACTTTAGTCTACATACAAACAACTGTTCATGATTACGGCAATTTATTCTAATTTGGCTTACCTAGATATGTTTGATTAATTCCATCATTATTTGATTTCAAATATTGTCGGGTTGTCTTTTCCGTAAAAATCATTCAAGGTGGCATTTACACTTTTTTGATGATTTCATAATGTATTGACTTGTGAAACTATACATGTCACGACTGATATATTCTCTGATGTGATTAGACATCCCCATGTGGCAAGCTAATCTTTACTTGCTTTTCTTTTAACTGTAATTGAATATAGGCACTTGCTGTTATTATCTCATTTGCATTCGTGCTTCATATACCTTTAAGCCTTTTTGTCTTTTCAATTGCAACATTTGTTTTTCGTGACACTAGTCAAAACGCATATTTTGCACTGTGGTTTTTTACCTCCTGAAATAAGTTCATTGTAAAATGTATAAACCCCTTTTGCATTCACATGAACGCATATTTCTTTGTTCTTTCAAATATTGCACTACAATATTCCATACAATGTATTAAGGATGCATATGCAATACGTTTTGTATAGAACTTCAGGCCGTTTTTGCATATAGTCTGTTTTTTATATTTATCACTGTGGGTGTGGTGCTAACTAAGCTTTCTATGTTTAATATAAAAACGTAATGCTTTTTGGGGCGCATTATGTGACCAAGCTCCTTTGTGGAGCGAAACGCGTCATGGATTGACACTTGTCGTAAGATTTCCGAATAAAATCTACACTCTGCTTTGCACCTTGAAACTGCGTGCTGGTCGATAATTGCTAAGAGGTTTTTAAGAGGTCCGCACCTGTATCTTTCCGTCATGCATTGACGGCCAGGAACCTACTTTGATATATGACTGTGAACAAGGGCATCCACCCGAAACGCGTCAGTTCGCTCTGCTGCTAAGTTTGCCTCAATAAAATCTTTCATGCCTTATATTGGATTCGTTTGGTCGTCTGTGCCGTTCTTGGGAACTGGAGTTGCAGTCTGGCTACTTTGTGCATATATATATATATATATATATATATATATATATATATATATATATATATATATATATATACATATTAACTACTGGCGGTCGCCAGTAGGTAGTTATAGTTAGGACCTAGTTTCCATAGGAAATCCACAACATTCTATTTGGCGCCGGTGGACGAATCTTTGTGCATTTCTCAGAGAAAATGCCCTCTTCGGTTCCGCTCCTTTCCTGAAAGTTTGGGGGTGATTCGTCAAGGGGGCGAGAAAAAAAGGGTGGTCCCAAAATGTGTTTTCCCCATGCAATTTTCCATAGGGACCTTTAGCCAGGGCTACAGTCCGAATGGCTGAACGGAATTACACAAAATGTGGCAGAGAGGTAGAGTTCTGTTTGCAGATTGTGCTTTTTGTTAAATGGTGTAAATCCGTTCAGGAGTTTCTGAGAAAATTGCAAGTAAAATCATAGCGATATCTAGAGACGGAGTTTAGCACGCGTACGGAAATCCGTTCAATTACGAGCGCGAGCTGCATGCTGATTGGCTGTCAACTGTCTGTCAACACTCGAAACCAGGAAGTGTTGGCGGCCATCTTGTGCCTCAGTAGAACCGAGTCACAAGAAAAGAGTAAAACAAAGTTGCGAAGTAAGGGAAGGGGGCAGGCTAGAAACATTCTGACCCTCTAGGCTTGCTCAGGGAGGTCGTACATGGATGTTTAGGCTCTATTATTTCTTTTTTTTTAAAAGAAAAATCGCGGCGTACGCGTACAAAAATGTGTTGAATTACGAGCACAAGCTGCATGCTGATTGGCTGTCAACTGTCTAGAGAAATGGGAATTCCCTTGAACAGGACTATATAGAATGTGACAAGAAACAATCAAGGCCTAAATGACAAATTCATAAAGAAATCAACAAAAAAAATTTTTTGTAAAAAAGGGGAAATTTCTATTTATTGTGTATACATACATGAATAAAATACACACTAAGGTATTACATTGAACACCAATGAGTAATTTAAAAAGCAGTAACAATAAAAAACACAAATATCATTCAATTATGACCCGCATAATTGGCACTAGAAAAGACAGAAACAGAAAGACATGAGAAATTGTACAATACTACAAGTACATTCGGACTCCTGGCTGATCACATCGATGTCATGTATATAAAGATCTATATATCTACAGCGATGAGGAAGTCATGAATTATACAAATGTTGGAAAGTGTTGACGCGTTTCGGTGGAATTTCTTAATTCTTGCCACCTTTTTCAAGACTATATGTAATGTCTGTCAAAACCAGGGGGTCATACAATTTCCCCTATTTTGTGCTCACAAGCGCTGTGCCAAATGCCGTATTTTTATATATCACAGTTTCACGCGATGCACAAGCTCGGGGCTTTTCAGCTCAGAATTGCAATCTTTAAAATGATCCAGGTATTTTCTTATCTTTCTTTTATTCTGTACTTTTATGGGTAAAACATAGCTCACTTTGCCTTTAAAAGGGATGTTAGGCACCTTCTTGTGGTTATGATATGTCCCTGTATGCAGGTTGTTAATTAGAAAGCGAGAGGGCAATGAAGGGGCATGCTGAGGCACCGGCTCCTTAAGAACGTCGTGTAAGGCACAGCCCAATTGAGTCTGCGCTGCCCGACCACGGAAGTGGAAAGCTGAGATAAATTCTTTGCGCCAAAATCTCCTTAATCCATGGCGTTACCATCTTGTGCCTCAGTAGAACTGAGTCACAAGAAAACAGTAAAACAAAGTTGCGAAGTAAGGGAAGGGGGCAGGCTAGAAACATTCTGACCCTCTAGGCTTGCTCAGGGAGGTCGTACATGGATGTTTAGGCTCTATTATTATTTTTTTTTAAAGAAAAATCGCGGCGTACGCGTACAAAAATCTGTGGAATTACGAGCACGAGCTGCATGCTGATTGGCTGTCAACTGTCTGTCAGAACTCCAAACCAGGAAGTGTTGGCAGCCATCTTGTTCGTCGAAAGAACCGAGTCACAAGAAAACAGTAAAACAAAGTTGAGAAATAAGGAAAGAAGGGAAGATAATGAAACATTTTGACCTTATAGGCTTGCTCAGGGGGTCGTATATGAATGTATGAATGTTTAGGATATATATATATATATATATATATATATATATATATATATATATATATATATATATATATATATATATATATATATATATATATATATATATATATATATATATATATATATATATATATATATATATCCATCAAACAAAGTTTGCCCATGAAGGAGAGCCACACCAGGAAGGTAAGTTTTTCGTTTTTAATCACGGAGGAACAGCACATTGGAAGGAATTCTTCTGTCACATTTAAATGCCTGCCTGACGCGTTTCATGCTTCTTAGCATTTCTTCAGAGGCAGTTCCGGCAAGACAGCGTGGTGCAAAGGCAGTACTTATGATTTTAATTCAGACCACCTGTCCCTGTGGGCGGAGGCTCGCACTGAGCCTGCTGGTCCATGTAGTGCCAAAAAATAAAACTTCAGTGAGTTGCTGCCACGCTCTGCTTATTAAGCCTTTGAAACCCCAGTGGGTATGAAAGAGTCCCAAACTCACTGTGCTGTACTGTTTTTCACCATGAAACGACCTCCTGCCCTTCACGCTGATCGTCGCTTGACTCCAGCCAGGACCACTATACAGCAGCAGGGCTTCTCCCACGACCGGGACCAGCCGTAAAACATCCATCAAACAAAGTTTGCCCATGAAGGAGAGCCACACCAGGAAGGTAAGTTTTTCGTTTTTAATCACGGAGGAACAGCACATTGGAAGGAATTCTTCTGTCACATTTAAATGCCTGCCTGACGCGTTTCATGCTTCTTAGCATTTCTTCAGAGGCAGTTCCGGCAAGACAGCGTGGTGCAAACTTTGTTTGATGGATGTTTTACGGCTGGTCCCGGTCGTGGGAAGTGTTGACAGCTTGGTTTATTTTGAAGTATGCGGGGGGTCACAGGTCTCCTACATTCTTCGGCGACCGCCACCTTCCTGGGGCAGTAATATTTAAAATAGTATTACTCCAGTGACTTTGTCATCCATGTATCTTTTTCACTTTTTCTTTATTTGAATTCCGCTTTATTTACAGTATGTTTCTACCTTTCTTCACAATGAGTTCCACAGCGTAGCGTCCGTTGCAGTGTTCTTTTTTTTTTTTTTTTTTTTCAATTTTTATTTTATTTTCACCTGGTACGAGACAACAAAATATTCACAATTATTTCACATCATACTGTGATTTGATTTGGATGACCTTAATTTTTACAAAAAGTTTGATTAAATACAGAAATTGCTATTAATAAGGTCAAGTATATCACATACATACACAGAAATCTATAATTCAAATAACATAATAGGGAGGCTAAGATATACCAACATAATCCCCTTGTCAGTCAGAATTAATCTTTACGTCATTAAGTTCAATCCAAGTCCCCCCAAATTTTCTCAAATTTCTTTAGCGACCTAATGCCTCTTAATTCTGCTAGAGTACACTCCATTGTTTTGATTTCAATGACTAGATACCACCAATCCATGATGTTAGGTACATTAAGGCTAATCCAGGCCCTTGCTAAGGTTAATTTGGCACATGAAATTAGTATTGATGCCAAAGCAGGTCGTGGTTGATTAGTCAGATGTAGACCAAATAATGCCATAGGCGCCGTTATAAGGGAGCTAAGGATGTTTTTAGCAGCCATAATTTTTCCCACTTCTTCCCAGTATTTCCCGAGCATTGGACAGGAAAACAGCATGTGCACCAAATCCGCAGCATATTCAGCGCATTTCGGGCATTTATTTTTGTCTCCCAAGGCATTGCTTGCAAGCCATTTCGAGAATTTTTCTGGCATATAGTAAAGCATGTAGGTGGTTCTGTATTGTTGAAGTCTTAAACTAGATGACCGTACAGAGTTATGAATATTGGTGTAAGATTGAATTATATGTTTTCCTGTAAAATTTGTTCCAAGTTTGAGGTTCCATTTTTTGGCAAGTATATCACTGTCGTCAGGTCTGAGGCCTGTAAGAAATTTGTACGTCGAGCTGATAATTGATTTCTGTTTCCTAGAGTTTAAGCAATCCCAGATACCACCGGTTGACACGCTATTGATTTTATTTTTGTGCACTAAAAAATCATAGATTTGTAAATATTTAAACCTATGTATTTCAGACAGGCCATATAAATGTTTTAGAGTGGGAAAGTCTAGCATGCCTTGAGAGTTGTACAAATCACCCAAAACTGTTACGCCTTTCAACTGCCATCTACGAGATTCTCCATCGCTGAATATGCTCGGTAGGCCGGGATTGTCCCATAGAATCAGCTGAGAGTGATATATAGTGGTTTTGCAATAATCAAGAATATCCTTCCATACTCTTATTATATCACGTGCAGTCTTAAACTTGACCCGTTTGTAGTAGTTTGGGTCTGTTATGTGTAGTAAGAATTGGTTAGAGTTGCCTTTTAGCAATAATTGGTGGTAAAATAGCGTATGCTCAATATTTAATAATGACCGTATGCGTCTTACATATGATGCCCAAAAGTATAATTTCAAATCAGGAAAATTAAGGCCTCCAGACCCTATCTGATTTTTCAATACCTTTAATGATCTTCTAGCCTTCTTGTACCCCCAGATGAAGTTACCAAAAATCCCATCTAAATGTATGAAAAAAGACCTATTCAGTATCAAAGGAATTGATCTAAACAAATATAAATATTTGGGTATGATTTTCATTTTGATCAGATTCATTCTCCCAATTAGACTTAGTGGAAGTCGATGCCATTTTTTCAGAGTCGAAACGGTAGTTTTCATTAGATCGTTATAGTTTATAGTGTTAAGTTCTTTAATGTTTGAGGTGATTTTAACTCCAAGATAGGTTGCAGCCTTACAGATTTCTGGTACTGGTGTCGGGGGGGTGGCAAAATTAGCTATTATTTGAGTTTTATGTGTATTCAGTTTATAACCTGAACCTGTGCCGAATTTAAGTGCTTCGAGATTAATGGCTCCTAGGGACTCGATTACTTCAGACGTATAAATAGCAATATCGTCTGCATATGCAGTAATTTTTAGGCTATGCGTGCCAGTCTTGAATGGTGTTATTCCAGGTTGGGTATCCAAGGCCTGTAAGAACGGTTCAAGTGAGAGGGCAAATAGCAAAGGTGATAAAGGGCACCCTTGACGAGTGCCCCTCAAGATTGAAAAACACGGCGAAGTAAGCCCTCCATAACTAATGTGTGCCGTGGGTTTGTCGTAAAGTGCACGGATCCCGTTTAAGAATCCCCCTTCAAAGCCCAAAGATCCCAGTGTGCGCCATAAATAGTCCCATCCCACCCGGTGAAATGCCTTTTCGGCATCAAGCATTATCATAGCAAGAGGGGTGGCCTCTACCTCTGCTATGTCAAATGCTGTTATTGCTGTATTGACATGGGCTGATGTGTCCCTCCCTGTTATAAATCCGTGCTGTTGTATATTTACAATTCTGGGCATTAATGGTGCAAGTCTTTTGGCCAAACATTTTGCGAAAATTTTTGCGTCTGAGTTAATCAGGGATATGGGTCTATATGAGCCCATCTCCTCTTTAGGTTTGCCCTTTTTGTGGAAAAATATTATTTTAGCTTTATTCCAGGAACTGGGGGCCAATCCTGTCCTGCCAATATGTAATATCACTTCTAAAAGAAAAGGTATTAGTTCATCTGAGCAAAGTTTATAGATTTCCAATGGAATGGTATCTTCCCCTGTGGCTTTCCCTATAGGCGATGATAATATAGCCTATTTTAGTTCTTTTCTCGTTATGCCTATGGCCAGAGCATCTACTTCAGGCGCGGTTAGCTGATTCGTTAGATTTTCTCTTAAGTAATCCTCAATTACAGAACCGTTAGGCGTACATTCCGGGGTATACAAAGCTTCGTAATATTTAGCGAATTGTTGGATGATATCATTTGGTTGACTATATTTCTTGTTGTCAAGTCCCGTTATTTTAGTAATCGTAGAATCTACTCTATCTTCTGCCACTTTAAAGGCCAAAATTTTGCCTATTTTGTCTCCACCCTCATAATTGGAAAATTTATATTTATGTATCTGAGCACTATTTTTAAAAAAAAGATTTTCTTTGGTCTTACATTTTAGCTGGCTGAGATTTGCGCAGATTTCCAGAGTAGGTAAGTTATCTTTTAAGGCTAGTGCTAACCGAATCTCTCCAGTAGCAATATCAGAAGTCAAGGCTGCATCGTTCTTACGTCTTTCATAGTTCTGTTTCAGGACATACGATTGCGTGAACCCTCGGATGCTTGCCTTACAAGCGTCCCATACTATTAGACATGAAGCGGTATTTCTGTTGATGTCTAAAAACTCTATTATATGATGTTTTAACTGCAAGATATAGGACGTGTCTGATATTAAATTCCTAGGGAACGTAAAAGGTCTGGGAGGTTTACGACTCGAAGAGATAGAAAATTCCACCATGATGGGGTTATGATCAGATGAGATGCGGGGGTAGATTACTATTGATGCAGAATTCATCAAGAAATCTGAAACAAAGGCCATGTCTAGTGGGGAGCATAATTTGTGAGGTGCTGAATAGTATGTGTAGCCAGGAGAATTTGGGTGTAAGTATCTCCATACATCTTTGACATTGTGCGTCTTACATAGATCTAGAATAAAAGCTCTAGTTTTGGACATTCGTTTGTGATTACCCGGCCAAGTAGTGTCTATTTGGCAATTCAAGATACAGTTGAAATCTCCCATCACTATTAATTCTCCCTCCCAGTCTAGTAATGCTATATTTAGCTGATCAAATATTCTGGGTTCATCTTTGTTAGGGCCATATACAACACAGGCTACAAACTTCGTATTGTTGATGCAGAGTTGAGTAATCGCCCATCTTCCCCTTTTGTCGTGTGTTGATTTAATTATTTCTGCTTTAAATCTTTTATCTTTCAAGATTGCTACCCCCCTAGTTGAAGAAACCACAGCTGAGCTTATTACCAGCTCCAATCCCAGTTGATTCAGCAGTTTCTTGTCTTTATCTGTGATATGTGTTTCCGACAAGAATACTAAATGGGGGTTATAGAGTCTTAGCTCTTCTGCAACTAACCGCCTTTTGCGTTTGTTATTCAGCCCTGAGACGTTCCATGCCAAACATTTAATATTATACATCACTGATATAAAGTAGAATGACAATAAACAACACCCATTCCATCAGCTCTATTAAGCCATATAAATTGTTCTTCAAATACTGTTCAAAGACAAAAAAGTTTTTTACAAAATCAAATCTTACGTTGTGTCCCTCTACCAGGTTGAAAATATTTTTCATTTTTCCTTCCACCCTCCCCCCCTACCCTCTCCTTCCACATCCTCCCCTGACTGAGGAGACCCACCCCCCCACACCCCCCTCACCTTCTGCTGCCGTTGGTGAGGCAGCGCCTGCGGCAGAGAGTCCGAGCCTCCCTCCCCCCTCCCCCTGAAGTTGCAGCTATTAATAATGCAGCGTCGAACCATGATACCATAATGATATATTTAATAGAGTAATTTGTAAGTTCACCACTATCTGGTAATACCTAGTAATACCTTGTGATTAACAGTTCGATCACCCCCCTCAACCTTGAATTTCCCGTGTCCCTTCACATTCCCTTTACTATCTGTCTAACATATTTATATCATATGCGAAAAATAGGGGTAACCCCCCCCAAAAATTATTTTTTTTCTCCTTTTTTTTTTTCCCCCTTTCCTTTCAGTCCTTGCTCCTATTGATACTAGACAAAAATGCCTGTGCCTCGTGAAAGTCACTAAAGAAATTTGTACGCCCGTTCATGGTCACTTTAAGTCTGGCAGGTTCCTGCAAATATGCTTGACCTCCCAGTTTATTGACTGGATCGATTAGTTTTCGCATTTCCCATCTTTTGTCCATCGTAGTTTTACTAAGATCTGAGCGAGTAAAGATGGAGAGATTGCCAATAGTTATTGGGGTGTTGGGTTTGGCTTTTTGCCATACGGCTTGTCGAAGCAGGAAATTGCCAAAGTATATTAAAAACGGGTGTGGAAATTTATTGTTCTGCCGTTTTAAGCCGTGTGGAAGTCGGTGTGCTCTTTGTTTTTGGGAGTCCCAATCCCAGTCAGAGAGTTCCGGAAAGGCTTGAGGTAACAGTTTCACCAGAAATGCCCTTGGGTCAGACCCCTCTAGCCCCTCCGGAATTCCATAAACTTTAAGGTTGGATCTCCTTTGCCGGTTTTCCAAGTCCTCGACTTTCCCCTGTAATTGGGCTAACTGGGCATCATGACGCTCCGCAGTGAGACCTATCCGTGATGTCTCCTCTTCTACCGCGACTGTGCGTTGCTGAAGCTCTATTATCTCCTGTGTGACGCCATTTAAGCTGGAAGTTAGGTCTGATATGGAAGTTTGAAGTTTTACATTGTCACTTTTCAGTTGTTGATAATGCTCTTCCGAGTCTCCCCTTTGGCTAATCAAAAGTTTTAATATTTTATCCAACTGGGATTGGCCGGTATTCCCCGTCCCAGTCCCCTCTGTTGGGTTCAGTGTCTCATCAGATGATTTATTTGGGTTTGTATTTGTATTTACAAAAACCGGCTGATTTGAACCTGCAGCTGATGACAAATTATCCTTCTCTCCTGTGGCGGTCTCAGAGGGAGTGCTCCAGGGGGTTTGCGCACTGATTGGCCCCGGTATAGGGACCTGTGACGTCTCGATATCTGTGGGGCTACCCCCTGAAAGCCTTAGTGCCATGCTCTTGACTAGCCCCTTGGCCTCAATCCATCTCCTTAGCGGACTTTTGTCAGTAGCTAGTTTTTTAGCAGTTAAGGGCACTGCTCCTGCAGGGCGCGCCAGGTTAGACAAAACTTTCCCCCTCTTCTTGTAGCTTGCCTTGGCTTTACCTCTACGTCTTCGTGAGGACAACCTAGTCAGAGAGTTGTCTGTAGGCTTATCCTGCTCCTCCTCTGTCTCATCATCAAGGTCCTCAAAGGAGGGCTGCTCCTCAACCAGTTTCAAAAAGGAATCGCCGGTTAGACTCACCCCAAGTCCATTATCTTCTTCCATTAGCGCTGAGGTTGTGGCAGTGGCCGTAGAGATATCAAACAGAGTCTCTCTAGAGCTCTCGGGAGCGCCGGGCGACATTGTGGAAGTTTCTGCTGAGGGTAGCCCCCCCGCTGCCTCATTAACTCCTTCTGTTACCTCCAAGTCCTCTAGGATCTCCTGGGTCCCTTGAGTCTCATTGCCCCTAGGAGAGGTGGCGTAGTCATCGCAGCTGATTTTATCCACTAATGGCACAGTTGGGGGGACTATCTCTGCTGGCCCTATTTCTGAGATGGGGGTGGTTCCATCCTTAGACAATCCTGATGGTGGATGTGTTAGCGCCTGTGTTTCGATTTCATCATTTATTGCTATGGTAGTGTCTTGTGTCCTGACATTAAGCGGTGGGGCTGATATCTTCCCCGAAGCCACCCCAGTCTTTGAAACATCAGCAGTGTCAGCAATAATGCCCTTCTGAACAAGCACTTTTGGTATTGTTCCACAGTTTGTTAGTACAGGAGGGTGCAGAATCGTCTTACCTGCTGCCTTCCTGTTGCTCCCCTTCAGAATCACAGAGTCTTGGGATGCATTGTGCGAAGATAGGGGCTGTAAGGAAGAAGCAAGATTCGCCATGAAATTCACCTGGGCCAACACTGCTGCCGTCGCCCCCGAGGTTGTAGTAGTAGATGCTGCCATTGATACAGCTATCGCAGGGGTCGAGGTAGCCAAGGCAGTAGAGGCCACAGAGATAGAGGGAGCGGCCGCCGCCGCTGCCGCTGCAGTTGCGGATTTTTTTGTGTTCCGTATGCGGGGGGTCACAGGTCTCCTACATTCTTCGGGGACCGCCACCTTCCCGGGGCAGTAATATTTAAAATAGTATTACTCCAGTGACTTTGTCATCCATGTATCTTTTTCACTTTTTCTTTATTTGAATTCCGCTTTATTTACAGTATGTTTCTACCTTTCTTCACAATGAGTTCCACAGCGTAGCGTCCGTTGCAGTGTTCTTAGCCTATTTGTTCTTCTGGTGACTTACCAGTTTGTGTTGCTTTCCTTTGTGTATCTTTTATGCAGCCTTTTTTTGTGTATGTTGTTTTGTATCTAACTTTATTTATTCAGCTCTTCATCCAGTGTTCTAAATATAGGAGTACATCTGTAGACATGTAGTTTACTCCTTTCCTTTGCCTCCCTCCACCCTAATTGAGAACGTAAATGGGGTGAGTCAAACTTAGGCAGTGCTGTTGTTATTGTTTTAAGTTTGCAAAACAGTAGGTAGTATAAATAAATAAATAAAGCACTTGACACAATTCAGATTGAAACTGTATTTACTGTATTTAATTTTAGAATATTTTGAAAATAATATACACTCATGTACAAAATATTGTTAGTTTAATTGTAAGATATTTCATATACATCATATATTATGCTGATATTACAGTGAAGATAAAATTAAGTGTTTATGTTTTTGTACAAGGACCTACAACATAGGAAATTCAGTATGGAAAATCAACAAAATTTGAAAGACAGTTTCGACGTTAGTAAGTGTCATAGAAGAGCTAAACATAATTTCTATAAGCAGTGAGAATGAAGAGGAAGATATAAATGTTGTAGATATCTGGTGTGATTTTCTAAACTAAACTTTAGATGCTGATTTTGTGGAAGCATTAGATAAGATCAAGTATGATCATATGAATTTGTGTAATCAAGAAATTGAAGTAAATCATCCCAAGCATAGTCAGCAGAGCTTAGCGTAAGGAACTATGTAGGAGTTTCTAAGTTCCTTAGAATACATTTTAGTTCTCCATGACAAAGGTACCAGTACTCATTACTACAACGCTGACATGCCATGAGATTAATGAGGTGAGATTCCAAAATATTATCTTTCTGCTGTACTTTATGCATACATTTGTTTGCTGAAACATTTTGCAGATGTACACGTGTTTTCAATATATTGCTTTGTGCATAAGGAGTCCAGACAAATCACTCTCAAACAAAAGATGGAACAAATATGGAATACATTGTTGAAATCTTGGATTTTCTGCATATAACATTGATGTCTGGTATTCAGATGCAGGAATCTGCACAGGTCGGTCATCATATCGTCCTCTTTTTCGTGTGGGAAGGAACTGAGGGAAAGAACGATCTTCCAAGCTTTTTTCGCATACAGTAATGGGACTTCCCTTTGCTTCTTTCATTTGGAATAACTCTATAGTATTCCCCATCACTTCTTTAGAATGAAGTGGATGAATACTGTAATGTTCGTAGATTTCTTCAGTTATTGAAACATCCAGTTTTATAATTTATCCAGATGGGAAGTCAGTATCTTCTACAGTTATTTATTCTTTTCTCACATACACATTTTTGTAATATTAAATTTTTTATAGCAGACAGAACAGAACGTTGCCTTTTTCACTTTCCTAATATCTGCAAATGTTTGCCATATTTTCTTACTCTTAGAAGGAACACCATTGACAAGAAAAACTAAATGTTCATAGTGTACATTTTCTACACCAATTGTCTGTGTTTTAAGTAAATCAAGATTGTATTGAATGTTTTCTGTAGTGCTAGCGCTCTTGGTGTCTAGTTGTGAACTATACTGAGCGGATAATTGAATGAAGGTACTTCTAAGCACACATAGTGAAGAGAAGTTTACATTGAAAGCTGAATTAAAGTTGTGATTCCCGCTGTCTGTAATGTAGATCGAAGGTACTAATTGATACAAATATTGATGAATGCTATTTTGTACAGTTACCAGAATCTGAGGACAGAGTACAATTGTCTCTACGTTAAGGAAAGCAAGGGTAGATCTAATGGTGTCCTTAATGTACAAGGAAAGCTGAATTGAAGTTGTGAATCTGGCTTTCTGCAGTGTACATTTAATGGTGGACTGTATCATCTGTAATCACGATTGAAATGAAAGAAAGAACTTGTATGGAATGCATTGTCAAAATATGTATGTTTCAGGGACATAATAGTTCAAATTGTGACCTGTGTTGTCTGTAGTGTAGACTGTCATTCAGTGTTCTTTTGGACTTGCCAGACAAATTTTGTATTGTACTAAACCTATAACTGATATAAAAGAAGTTCATGAAATTCAAGAATAATTGATAACCCTAGCCAAGTAAGGTAGCAAGTGTGCAAATGTTTAACTGCATTTGGGTGGGGTAGTAGCTACATCAAAAAGGCTTGATAAAGGGCCTTGAGTGAGCGGAAAATTGATTGAAAGCCCTTCTCAGGACACATAGTGAAGAGAAATTTACATTGAAAGCTGAATTGAAGTTGTGAACCCCGCTGTCTGTAATGTAGATCGAAGGTACTAATTGATACAAATATTGATGAATGCTATTTTGTATAGTTAACAGAATCTGAGGACAGAGTACAATTGTCTCTATGTTAAGGAAAGCAAGGGTAGATCCAATGGTGTCTTTAATGTAGAAGGAAAGGTGATTTGAAGTTGTGAATCCGGCTGTCCGCAGTGTACATTAAATGGTGGGGTGTATCATCTGTAATCACGATTGAAATGAAAGATAGAACATGTATGGAATGCATTGTTAAAATATGTATGTTTCAGGGACATAATAGTTCAAATTGTGACCTATGTTGTCTGTAGTGTAGACTGTCATTCAGTGTTCTTTTGGACTTGTAAGACGAATGTTGTTATTGTACTAAACCTATAACTGATATAAATCAAGTTCATGAAATTCAAGAATAATTGATAACCTTAGCCAAGTAAGGTAGCAAGTGTGCAAATTTTTAACTGTGTTTGGGTGGGGTAGTAGCTACATCAAAGAGGCTCGATAAAGGGCCTCGAGTTTGAATCAGAATATGAAATAGAAGAATAGTTGATAACCACAGTGAAGAAAGGCAGCAAGTAGGTTTGTGTATGTGTGGATGATATGTTGATTGAGTGGAAGATGAATAAGGTAAAAAATAGGAAATGCTGAAGATGTGCAAGCTACCCATTTCCTTGTAAGGGAAGTGGGTGTTTGGTTTTCCAGTCCATTACACCGAAGGGGTGTCGGATTCTGCAGTGGGAGCCTGAGAAATGGGTACCATATATAAGGAGGCAAGCTAGTGCAGAAAGTACACACTCTGTGCGGTAGAAAGGACGCAAGAAAGGACGTAAGTGTACAAATTACCCATTGCTATTCATGGGTAGTAATTAACAAGAAGGGTCAATGAAGGGCCTGTAGTTTGAATTTCAATTGCAAGAATAATAATTGATCGAAGGAAGGCTGCAAATGTGGAAACTTCTACAACAAAAAGGCTTAATAAAGGGCCTTGACTTTGAATCAAAATATGAAATTGAACTATAATTGATAATCCCAGTCAGGAAAGGCGGACGCGCGCAGCGAGATTGGCAACCTTGCTGTGAGTTCGTTTGCGCTCTGATTTGTGCGGGATTGGGGGTTAAAACATCAAAGTGAAAGCCAGTAAACTGCTTTGTGTCTAGAACGTGCATTCTTTTAAACACTGATCATGGTGACTACAACCGCGTTATTAACTATGAGTGCATTTCTGTTCTTTTGTTTTTAAATTGTTGCGGTGACTAAAGATCGCATTACTCTCACCTGTTTACTTTAGTGCTGGTCCCTGGTCTGCCACGGCTTGTGCCGTTTGTGCGGAGGGACAGGAAGCACTCGGCGTATTAGCAGCGTCATCAGAGCTGCCCACCCCTTCCCTACTTAAATCCACCTCATAGCGCGGACGCGCGCAGCGAGATTGGCAAACATGCTGTGAGTTAGTTTGCGCTCTGATTTGTGCGGGATTGGGGGTTAAAACATCAAAGTGAAAGGAAGGAAACTGCTTTGTGTCTAGAACGTGCATTCTTGTAAACACTGATTGTGGTGACTACGACCGCGTTATTAACTATGAGTGCATTTCTGTTCTTTTGTTTTTAAATTGTTGCGGTGACTAAAGATCGCATTACTCTCACCTGTTTACTTTAGTGCTGGTCCCTGGTCCGCCACGGCACGTGCCGTTTGTGCGGAGGGACAGGAAGCACTCGGCGTATTAGCAGCGTCATCAGAGCTGCCCGCCCCTTCCCTACTTAAATCCACCACTTCTCACGTCGCCTGAGTGACTCGTATATTCACCATGTTTCGCTATAACCGTCAGGAACTGCTTCTATTAAATCAAAATAATTCATCAGACCCCCAGTTGGCTTGTTCAACGGATTGTCCTCTTAGGAAAGATTCGGTTGCTTTGGCTGCCGGTTCCCCCCCGTGTAGGGTTGTGGAGGAAATTAAGTCCGATAATTTGCAAGAACCTAGCAACATCTGTTTGAATATGGACGCCAAACTATTAACTGCCCTGTACCTTAATACAAGATCCATTCCCAAACATGCTTTAGAACTTTGGTGTCTACTAGATACTCAGAAGCCAGACATTTGCTTTTTTACGGAGACATGGCTCCATAACCAGGCTTCTCCTGACATTGTCACTGCATTCCGCAGTGAATACCATCTGATCAGGTTGGATAGAGAGGGCAAGCGAGGAGGCGGCCTCGCTGTTGCTGCTAAGGCCCCCTTAGAAATCACACGTGTTGACTCGTTGTTATCCGACTCACTCGAAATACTGATAATTAATATAAAATATAATATGGTGGTGGTTGGTAGAGCTGCCCTGGTTTATAGACCTCCGGGAGGTAAATCCGAATTTGTCAACAATCTACTGGATTTACTAGTCTCGCACGTGTTGGCTACAGATAATTTTATTTTACTCGGTGATTTTAACTTTCATGCCGAGCTATCACACGATGTGGACTCCTGTAACTTAATTTCCACCCTAGAAACCATGGGACTAACCCAACGGGTTCAGGGCCCCACACATTTAGCTGGTCACTTATTGGACCTGGTATTTTCTAATATGACTGATTTGCACTGCGACCCCCCTCTGCAGATGCTTTGGACGGATCATTTCTTAATAAATTTTAAAATTCCCACACCTTTTCGGTCCCAGACCGCCACCCATAAAGAATCTCGGCATATTCGACCGTGGCATAAAATGACACTTGAGGCATTTATGAGGTTCTTTTGGTCCCAGGACAATTATCTCAATGATGTAGGATCAATGGTTTTGTCATTGGAAACGTCTATCAGAAATTCGCTTGATAAAATCATCCCGGAATGAGAGGTAAACTTAAAAAGAATTGCTTAACCCTGGTTCACCGATACCTTGAAAGGAGAAAAAACTGATTGTAGGTTGGCAGAGAGACTATGGCGCAAGTCCAAAACTCCTGAAAGTCATTTGAAGTATAAATTAATCCACCATGCTTATATGAAACACATAAAGGAAGCCAAGTCTCTTTACATTACGCAAAGAATAAATAAGGCCTCCCAATCTTGTAAAGAACTGTATAATATAGTTAAGGAGTTTACCACCCCGCAGGTTGAGCAATCTGATTTTACGCCTTCGCAAGAATGGGTGAGCTCATTGGCTTCTTTCTTTTATAGTAAGATCCAGTTAATATACTCCTCATTTCCTCCTTCACCGCAAAGAGCGGTCGCAAGTGAGGTGGCTCATCTTAACTTGGAGCATACCCCCGAAATTACAGATCTTCCATCCTTGACAGAATTGGAGCCAACTTCTCCAGCTGAAGTGCTATTGGCTCTCAAAGAAGTTAAGTCAGGTTCTCCCAATGACCCTCTGCTCCCTTGTAAGTGCAGTGAATTATTTCCATTGTTAGCTGATGAGTTAACTAGTATTTTTAACATCTCCTTTGAGAGTGCCTCTTTTCAGAGTAGCTGGAAATTGGCGCAAGTTAGGCCAATTCTTAAAAAACCTAACAGTTACCCCTCTATTTTCTCCAACTACAGACCTATTTCTTTGTTACCTTATTTTGGCAAAGTCCTAGAATATTTGGTTAATAAACGTCTGTCTTCTTATGTTGAAATCCATTCACTTTTGGACCCGTCACAATCTGGCTTCCATGCCGCACATGGCACGGAAACCGCAATCATAGAAATAGTGGATAACCAGCTCTGACGCCAACCTCGCCAACTCCGAACACCTTCACTTCCAGATCCACATTGACCCCAAGACCACACTCAGAGGCACCCTCCTCTACAGACCACCAGGACCCCGCGCAAAATTCAGTGAAGACATCACGGACTTCATCACTCCTCACGCGCTCCCCTCCAAAGACTACATCCTTCTGGGAGACCTCAACTTTCACCTTGAAAAGATCAATGACCGCAACACCGCCACCCTCTTAGACAACCTCGCCAACCTCGGACTTAAACAACTGGTCACTTCCCCCACTCACATCGCAGGTCACACACTCGACCCCATCTTCACCTCCAGCAATCATGTCTCCTTCAGCCACACTACGGATCTCCTCTGGACTGACCACAGCTGCGTTCACTTCACCTACAACAAGCCAAAACCCACCAACCACCTCCAACCAACTCTGCAAAGAAACTGGAACAAAATCACCACGGACCAGATCGCCTCATCGCTCCTTCTTAACACCCCAGCCCACTCTTCTAACGTAAACGAAGCCGCCACCAACCTAACCCTATGGCTATCCAACACCGCCGACACCTTAGCACCACTGAAGAAACGTCAAAGCAAACCCGGCAGCAAAAAGGCCTCATGGTTCAACGATGATCTCAAGAAGTCCAAGAAACTCTGCCGCTCCCTTGAAAAGGCCTGGAAAAAAGACCCAACCACTAGCACCAAGGACGCCTTCAAAAACGCCACCCGCACTCACCACCAACTAATCCGAAAGGCCAAGAAAACAGCATTCAAGGATCGACTTGACAACAACGCCCACAATAGCAAGGAACTTTTCAACATCGTCAAGGAATTTTCCAATCCCTCAGCCAACTCCAACGACATCACCCCCTCTCAAGCCCTCTGCGACTCCCTAGCCTCATTCTTCCACAACAAGATTGCAGACATCCACAACAGCTTCGACAACCAACCCGGAAACCAACCCACCCTACCATCTGCTGAACATTCTCCCCCCGTGAACATCCTTAACGACTGGAACCCAATCTCCATTGAGGACACAATCCGCCTGATGAATTCCATCCACTCAGGATCCCCCACAGACCCATGTCCTCACCACATCTTCAACAAAGCAGACTCCGTCATTGCACCGCACCTCCGAGACGTCATCAACTGCTCCTTCAACACCGCCACCTTCCCGGAAGACTGGAAACACGCTGAACTCACCGCCCTCCTGAAAAAACCCACAGCGGACCCCACCGAACTCAAGAATTACCGCCCCATCTCGCTCCTTCCATTCCCGGCCAAAGTCATCGAAAAAGCTGTCAACAACCAACTCGCCGCCTTCCTCGAAGCCAACAAATCCCTCGACTCCTCACAATCTGGTTTCCGAGCAAAACACAGCACTGAGACCGCCCTCATCGCAGCAACAGACGACATTCGAACTCTATTGGACAATGGAGACACAGTCGCCCTCATCCTCCTCGACCTCTCTGCAGCTTTTGACACAGTCTGCCACAGCACCCTTTTACAACGCCTCAATAACATCGGAATCCAAGGAAAAGCACTTGATTGGATCACCTCGTTCCTCACCGGAAGGACCCAGAGAGTCCGCCTCCCACCATTCAAGTCTGAGGCCACTGAAGTCATTTGTGGCGTACCACAAGGATCCTCACTCAGCCCCACCCTCTTCAACGTATACATGAGCCCCCTCGCGGCCATCGCCCGCCAACACAACCTCAACATCATCTCTTACGCGGATGACACTCAACTAATCCTTTCCCTCACCAATGACCCCAGCACCGCCAAAACTAACCTACACGAAGGAATGAAAGAAATTGCCGAATGGATGAAACAAAGCCGTCTGAAACTGAACTCAGACAAAACAGAAGTCCTCATCTTAGGTACATCCCCCTCTGCTTGGGACGACTCCTGGTGGCCGGAAGCCCTCGGAAAAGCACCCATCCCGACAGACCACGCACGGAACCTAGGCGTCATCCTTGATTCTTCACTCTCAATGAACAGACAAGTCAGCGCCGTATCCTCTTCCTGCTTCAACATTCTTCGCATGCTCAGAAAAACATTTCGCTGGATCCCCACCGAAACAAGGCAAACAGTCACCCATGCTCTGGTCACGAGCCGTCTGGACTACGGAAACACCCTCTACGCAGGCACTACCGCTAAACTCCAGAAGAAACTCCAACGAATCCAAAACGCCTCAGCCAGGATCATACTAGACATCCCACGCAACGAACACATCTCTGGTCACCTTAAAGACCTCCACTGGCTACCCGTCAATAAGAGGATCTCTTTCCGACTGCTAACCCACGCACACAAATCACTCTACAACATCGGACCAGAATGCCTCAACTCACGACTATCCTTCTACACCCCCTCCCGCCAACTACGTTCTTCCAGCCAAGCCCTCGCCACTGTACCTCGCATCAACAAGACCACCATGGGAGGCAGATCCTTCTCATACCTGGCTGCTAAAACATGGAACTCACTCCCCGCTTACCTCCGCCTTACCCAGAACCACCTAGCATTCAGAAAGCAACTTAAAACGTGGATATTTGACAAATAATCCTCCTCCCCTTTCTAAGCGCCTTGAGACCCTCTGGGTATGTAGTGCGCTATATAAATTCTCTGACTTGACTTGACTTGACTTGACTTGACTTGACTTGACTTGACTCTCCTTGGATAGGGGCGAATCAGCTTTCTTGGTATTATTGGATCTTTCCACTGCCTTTGATACCATCTCCCACAGCATTTTGAAACATCGGTTGTGGGAGGTTGGTGTCAGAGGCAGTGCCTTGGCCTGGTTCGCGGACTATCTCACGGACCGTCATTCTTATATCGGGATGAATTCTTTTTCATCTGACACCACTCCCCTTTCGGTTGGGGTCCCACAGGGATCTATCCTCAGCCCTTTATTATTTAATCTCTATCTTCGCCCTCTGGCCCTCATTATAAAATCTTATGGCTTCTTTACTGTGTCTTACGCAGATGACACGCAGGTAAATATTACCTGTAAATCTAATATTCAGGAGACCTGCACCAGTTTTAAACAATGTATGACTCACATTAAAAACTGGATGAGTGAAAACAAACTCCAACTCAACTGCAGTAAGACCGAAATATTACTATTTGGCAAGGCCAAGACCTTCTGGTCGCAGGACTGGTGGCCCTCTGATTTAGGGCCTTTCCCTGAGCCTAAAGAAGCTGTAAGAGATTTAGGGATTTTGTTTGACGAGGATCTCTCCATGAAGACTCACGTCAACCATGTGGCTGGGACTTGTTTCGGCGTTCTCCGATTATTGCGCAAAATCTTTAAATGGCTCCCAGTTGAGGCCAGACAGCCTCTGGTTCAGGGATTGATTGTCAGTAGGCTCGATTATGGTAATGCTTTATTTGCTTCCATTAATGCGAGCTTGCTGACTAAATTACAAACTATACAGAATGCGGCGGCAAGGCTGGTGCTGGGCCTGCCTCCTAGGTCTGCTTCTAAATCCTCCCTTAAACAGCTGCACTGGCTCCCTGTGCGCCAAAGATGCCATTTCAAAATCCTAAGCTTAACTCACAAACTCTTACATGGGATCGGCCCGTCTTATCTAATAAAGAAATTGGCCTGGTATATTCCATCTAGAGCTCTTCGTTCTAGTTCTAGGTTCTTGTTGACCCAGCCTAGAGCTCGATCAGCTAGGAATGGGTGCCGCTCTTTTTCATATGTGGCTCCCCAACTATGGAATAAATTACCCACTCACATTCTGTCCCTTGTTAATCATTTGGAGTTTCGAAAGGCTCTAAAAACGTGGCTCTTTCCCAAATAAAGTCCCCCCATACTTGTGTTTCTCCAGGGGGTCAATGCCTTTTCCTGCAAAGCGCCTTGAGACCTTTCTGGAGATAAGTGCGCTATATAAAAGCATTTGACATTGACATTGACATTGACTCTGCAGACATTTTCAGCCAAAACGGTGACTGTAAGGGAGACAGTGTTATCAGATTTTTCGAGCACTCCCTAGCTCAGTCACGAGAAACAATTCTTCTTTAGAAAGCATTAACAATAGTGAATAGTGTGAGTGCACCGGGATTAGTGTGAGGGCATTGTGATCTCTGTGTGTGCAGGGTGAGCGTGAAAGCATGTTGTGAACAGCGGCGTAGGGTTTCAGATATAAGTTAAACTTTTGTTATAATGGCATTAACCAGGGATCAGGGTGGAGGAAATAAATGTGCTGATCTTGCAATAAACTTCCAGTTTTATGGTTAGGGTTGCCAGCTCATTATTTTGATGTCCCAGGCGGTACAAAAATGAGCAGTCACCTAAAGATGCATTGCCAGCACTTGTCTGTGCATACTTTGAACCTCAAATATAAATAGAGGGCACTTTTGCTTGTGTTCTATGGTTTCCTGAATGATCCATGATTGATGATAAAAGGGAACAAAGGCAAAAAAGTCACATTACAAATGGAGTGGTGTGGCTCACTGGTTAGAGGCGGCAGACCCGGAAGCAGAGGTCGGCCCGGGACCAGGGTTCAATTCCCGACGCGGCAGGGTCTTGGGCCATGGTTAGCGGACTCGATAATTCTCGCCTCGGTGCCTACTCCAACCATGGGTCCCACTCAGCAACTCTGGGCAATAGCTTGCTTCATCTCTACTAACGGCCCCATCAGTGCCGGGGATGCTTGTCTTCACCTTGGAGATGCTCAGGAGGGACCATCTCACAGGGAAAGACAGGATGGGTTCCCCAGCGGTATACAGCGCCGGGACGCCCCTTTGCTGGGGCAGCTGTGCGCTTTACAAGTATATGACGACGACATACTTCTTTATTTATAACCATATTTAGTGTCAGGACCAGCAATTTATAGGCTGTTTGAACAACACAACGTCCTCTGGGCGTTGTGCGCCTGCCTGCCTGTGTACTTTTAAAAGAAACTTTGTCACACTTTCTGCTAAGAGCTAAGCCTCCCAGGACGGGGTTAAATTGGTAGAGCTCATAGCTGCCATGGTTTCAGATTGCTATGTGTGACATTTTCATAATTTGAGTTAAAATATGAGTGACATTTCAACGACTGAGAGTGACACTTTCTCGGGAGCAAAAATCAAGCAATGAAGATGAGAGAAACATATAAATATCAGAAATTACATCCATTTGAGCATCAATAAACTCTAAGAAGATCTTACAACTGCTGGAAAGCACCAGAAATGGAACAATGCTAATCTGAAACACACTGCGTGACTGAAGTTCTCAGTAACCAAGGACAGGCAGGCACTTACTGCTCAGAAGATGATCTAATCATTCATGACCACGCACTAGCCTAAAAAGCACATTTTATAGCATTGGTCAGCTTGTTATTGAAACTACCCTCACAACCCTATCCCTCCTGCATCTCTCCCACCCCAGAGAACAATTACTATAGCCAGATATACAACATATTAACCAACATACCCTAAAACACGCCAGTCCTGTTGGTGTAACTTATGCTTGTTGGTAGTACGAGGTGAATGAGTAATTAATACATATTTTGTTGTGAATTAGAGTTCAAAATGATGGAATTCTAAAAATGTTAGACTATGATTTAAACATTACTAAGGTGTGTGGAAGGGAAGCAGTCTTCGCAGTGCTTCAATCTATCACTTTTTTTTCCTTCATACTGTCTTCTGCATTTTCTCATTTTGTACACTTTCATTCTTTCTCTCTCAACATGTCTCTGAATGTATCCATAAGCACCATCTAACTGTTGTAAAACTCTACAGAAACATAACAGTTGGTAAAACGAAATAGAATAGTCTTCAGGAATGCAATATAGAGTAAACCATCTGAAATGTAAGCTGGCACAGCGTGGGTGTTGTGGATTGCCTTCTTTTAGGGTGCTAGGTTTTCTTGAGCAATCGTTTAGCACTCTTAGAGAACTTCCACTGCCAGTCACAGTAGCCACTCTGCTGGTTTTGCTGCAGAGTGGACTGGCCTCCGTGGACAATGATCTGCTCTCTGAGTCACACCGGCAGCCTGGGACCGAAATTGTGTTTGAGGGCTGGAGGGAGCGTTCCATTAACTGCCAGGAGGCCCTTTGGTAATTGCAACAGTAAGGGGAAAAACATCCTGCCAACACCACTCAAGTTTAAAAGCAGGGGCAGCCTTAGTGAGGCAGCCCGGTAAAAAAAAAATGGCCCGTTTTCGCCTGGAATGTCTACACTGCTAGTGTATAGTAGTGACTGGGGTGCCTTGCCAGCTTTTACACGGAAAGCTAGACACCACCAGATCAGCGTGGGGGCTGCAGCCAGGGTCCCGTTCGGATAATAATCTGAAAGCCTGTGAGGCGGCGCAGACTTGAGGCTTGATTGATAACAAATTTTGAACCGGGCAGGTCTTGAACTGAAATGCTTCAGCTGCAGTGGGAGGCAAGGAGTCTCCTCTGAAACCGAAAGCGAAGGAACAGGACTGTCTCTTCCTTTGCTTTCGGTTTTAGCAGAGGAGACTTCCTGCCTCCCACTGCAGCTGAAGCTTCAGCTCGAACAATTAACCCCCGCCTGGGACGGTGATTAACAGACAGAAGCATGGGCTGGTCGGCCGATGATTTCCCCTCCCTCCCCTCTACCAGAGTTCTCTAGTGAAAGACAACAAAGGTAAGATTTTTTTTGGAGTGCGCACCCCCCCTGAGATGGCGTCGCGCCCCCCTGAGGGGCGCGCCCCACAGTTTGAAGAACTATGATCTAAAGCAACAAAGTTCTGTGGAGTGTGTGATGATGTGTGGTGCAAGCAGCACGGATTGGTAGGAAAATCTTTAAAATCCAGTTTTCTAATAAATATTGGTTGTCCATTCACAGAAGTAAGTTGAAGTATATTTTCAAAAAGTATGATGTATTTTTTTCTAAATAAGTCATCTCATTCAATATGGTGACGTGGTGATGATTTGTGGTGCACTGAGTTAGTAATACCTTTGGCGCTGAGCTTGAATGTACCCTGTGATGATATGTGGTCGGGGTGAGGTACAGTAATTGAAGTAATGTCTTTTGTTGATTGAATCCGGCATCAATTCCATTTAAAACGGACAGTATGTCTCACTGTGACATAAAAGTGTTCACTCTTGTTTGTGATTATTTATGGTGCGCTGAGTAAGTAGTATCGTTGGCGGTGAGCTTGTATGTTCCCTGTGCAGTGTGGATTGAAGGCAGTTGTTAACAGACATAGATTAATGTTTTTGTCACTTATTTAAATTAAATGTGAAACACATATAGTAGTATTTTGTCTGCATTAAATCAATGAAGGCTGAATTTCCTAGTGTTCAAAGTTTAAGAAAATGTGAGGATATTGTGCATTTATCTGTGTTTTAAGTAAATAAAGATTGTATTGAATGTTTTCTATAGTGCTGGCGCTCTTGGTATCTAGTTGTGAACTCTACTGAGCGCAGAATTGATTGAAGGCAGTTCGCAGCACACATACTGAAGAGAAATTTACATGGAAAAGTAAATTGAAGTTGTGAACACTGCTGTCTGTAATGGTATTTTGTACAGTTAACAGAATCTTAGGACAGAGTAGAATTGTATCTGCGTTAAGGAAAACAATGTTGAATGTAATGCTGTCCTTAATGTAGAAGGAAAGCTACATTGAAGGCCTGAACGCATCTGTCCGCAGTGTAGATTGAAGGCAGTTGTTGACACAAAGATCGATGAATGCTATTTTGTACAGTTAACAGAATGTGAGGACACAGTATAATTGTCTCTGCCTTAAGGAAAGGAAGGCTGAATTCAATGTTGTCCTTTATGTAGAAGGAAACCTGAATTCAAGTTGTGAACCCAGCTGTCCGTAGTGTAGATTGAAGGCAGTTGTTCACACAAAGATTGAAGAATGGTATTTAGTTACAGAATGCTACTTTATCTTAGTTAACAGAGTCTGTAGTGAGGCACAGTATAATTGTCTGTGCGTTAAGGAAAGGAAGGCTGAATATAATTTTGTTCCTAATCTAGAAGGAAAGCTGATTTGAAGTTGTGAACCCAGCTGTCTGGAGTGTAGATTGACGGTAGTTGTTGATAGAAAGATTTGTCAATGTAAGTTGTACAAGATAACAGTATCTGTGGACGCAGTATAATTGTGTCTGTCTTAAGGAAAGTAAAGCTCAATACAATGGTGTCCTTAATGTAGAAGGAAAGCTGAATTCAAGTTGTGAACCCAGCTGTCTCCAGTGTAGATTGAAGGCAGTTGTTGACACAAAGATCGATGAAAGCTATTTTGTCACTGTTTGCATAACCTGAGGACACAGTATAATTGTCTCTGCCTTAAGGAAAGCAAGGCTGAATACTATGCTGTCCTTAATATAGAAGGAAAGCTGAATTAAAGTTGTGAACCCAGCTGTCTGCAGTGTAGATTGAAGGTAGTTGTTGACAGAAAGATCTGTCAATGCAAGTTGTACAAGATAACAGTATCTGTGGACGCAGTATAATTGTGTCTGTCTTAAGGAAATTAAAGCTCAATACAATGGTGTCCTTAATGTAGAAGGAAAGCTGAATTCAAGTTGTGAACCCAGCTGTCTGCAGTGTAGATTGAAGGCAGTTGTTCCCACAAAGATCGATGAAAGCTATTTTGTCACTGTTTGCATAACCTGAGGACACAGTATAATTGTCTCTGCCTTAAGGAAAGCAAGGCTGAATACAACGCTGTCCTTAATGTAGAAGTAAAGCTGAATTGAAGTTGTGAATCCAGCTGTCGGCAGTGTAGATTGAAGGTAGTTGTTGACAGAAAGATCTGTCAATGCAAGTTTTACAAGTTAACAGTATCTGTGGACGCAGTATAATTGTGTCTGTCTTAAGGAAAGTAAAGCTCAATACAATGGTGTCCTTAATGTAGAAGGAAAGCTGAATTCAAGTTGTGAACCCAGCTGTCTGCAGTGCAGATTGAAGGCAGTTGTTGACACAAAGATCGATGAAAGCTATTTTGTCACTGTTTGCATAATCTGAGGACAAAGTATAATTGTCTCTGCCTTAAGGAAAGCAAGGCTGAATACAATGCTGTCCTTAATGTAGAAGGAAAGCTGAATTGAAATTGTGAACTGAGCTCCGTAGTGTAGATTGAAAGCTCTTGTGAGCAGTTACAAATGAATACTATTTGTGACATTCTTTTACAAAATCGGAAGTCATAAAATCCATTAGTCTCTACCTTAAATAAAGCGAGGCTGAATTCAATGTTTTCTGTAGTAGTGGAGCTCTTGCTATGAAGTTTTAATTTTTACTGACCGCAGATTATATTGAATGTTGTTGTAAGGAAGATATTAAAGATAATTTTAGTTCTAAAGCAGAGTTGAAGTTGTGAACCCTTCTGTCCGTTGTGTAGATTGACACAAAGGTCGATGAATGCCATTTAATCACAGATAATAGAATCTCAGGATACAGTATAATTGTCTATGCTTAAGGAAAGCAAGCAAGAATACAATGCTGTCCTCAATGTAGAAGAAAAGCTGAAGTGAAGTTGTGAACCCTGATGTCTGCAATGTATATTGAAGGTGCTACTCGACACAAACATTGATGAATGTTATTTTGTACAGGTAACAGAATCTGAGGACATAGTACAATTGTCTGTGCCTTAAATAAAGTGAGACTAATATGTCATACTCTGTTTTAAGACTTTGCAGCATTTTTAAAAGCACAAAGGCAAGCATTAAGTTTGATACCATGCTTATGTCATCAATAATGAGAAGTTTCATTTTCTTCAAGAGTCTTCACAACAACTTCTCCAGATATCTTGTGGTATTGTAATTTGTTGTTATGCTCCATAGGTAGTATAAGTAAATGATGTAACGTAGCATTGGTAATGTTAACATTTGGTTATATTTTTAATAGTAGGAAGATATTACAAATATGCAATAAGGAAATGATGCTGAATATGGAACTTTTCTACAAGAAATAAGAATTGGAGAAATGACTGAACATGTCAAAGAAGTTTTACAGAGACGATTAGTTTGAAATTTGTTTCCAAAAGAAAATATTGTTGCTAAGCTTGTAGGTACTTTTAAAATAATTGACAACCCCAATGAAGAAAAGCAGCAAGTGTGAAAATATCCTACTTTGTTCGGCCGGGGTATTAGCTACAATAAAAAGATTTGATAAAGGTCCTTGACTTTGAATCAGAAAATGAAATTGAACAATAATTGATAACCCCTAGCCAAGAAAGGCAGTTAGTGTGCAAATTTTCACTGCCTTCGGCTGGAGTTGTAGGTACAACAAAAAGCGTTAAAGGGCACGGGTTTTTATCAGAATATGAAATTCACAAACAATTGATAAACCCTAGCCAAAAAAGGCAGTTAGTGTGTAAATTCTGACTGCCTTCGGCCGGAGTCGTAGGTACAACAAAAAGCCTCAATAAAGGGCCATGAGTTTGTATCAGAATATGAAATTGCTAACCCCAGCCAAGAAAGGCAGCAAGTGTGCAATTTTTTACTGCCTTCGGCTGGGGTAGTTGTTACAACAAAAAGGCTCGATAAAGGGCTTGTAGTTTGAATACGAATATAAAATAGAATAGTTGATAACCATAGTCAAGAAAGGCAGCAAGTAGGTGTGTGTACGTGTAGATAATGTGTTGACTGAGTGGAACATGAATAATGTAAAAACTAAGAAATGCTGCAAGTGTGCAAATTACCGAGTGCCATTCAAGGGTAGTAGTTACCAAGAAGGCTCAATAAAGGGCCTGTACTTTGAATTACAATAACAAACAGAAGATTTGATAACAAAAGACTATACTGGCTCTTTTTTAATATTGGTAGACTTTTGTTAAGCTTTTTTTTTAGACAGGAATGGCAGAAAGTGCGCAAATTACCCACTGCCATTCACGGGTAGTAGTTATGAAGAAGGCTCAATAAAGGGCCTGTACTTTGAATTTCAATAACAAACAGAAGATTTGATAACCATAGACTATACTGGCTATTTTTTAATATTGTTAGACTTTTAAGCTTTTGTTTATACATGAACGGCAGAAAGTGCACAAATTACCCACTGCCATTCACGAGTAATAGTTACCAAGAAGGCTCAATACAGGGCCTGCACTTTGAATTTGTATTACAAGTAGGATAATTGATAACCCCAGCCAAGAAAGGCAGCAAGAGTTCAAATTTCCTACTGTCTTTGGCCGGGGTAGTTGATAGAATAAAAAGGGCTTGATAAAGGGACTGCAGTTTGAATAGGAATATGAAATTGAACAATAGTTCATAACCCCTGCGAAGAAATGCAGCAAGTATACAAATTTCCCACTGCCTTCTACCAGTGCAGTATCTATATGAAAAAGGCTTGATAAAGGGCCTTGACTTTGAATCAGAATATGAAATTGAACAATAATTGATAATCCCAGTCAAGAAAGGCAGTAAGTGTCTAAATTTGCCACTGCCTTGGACTGGGGTAGTAGCTACAACAAAAAGGCTCAATAAAGGGCCACGAGTTTGAATCAGATTATGAAATTGAAAAAGAATTGATAACTGCAGCAAAAAAAGGTAGTAAGTTGGTGTGTGTTATGTGTAGATGATGTATTGATTGAGTGGAAGATAAAAAAGGTGAAAAATTAGAAAGGCTGCAGATGCGCAAACTATCCACTGCGTTGTCAGGGAAGTGGATCCTTGGATTTCCAAGTCATTATACGGATAGGGCATCGAATTTTGCAGTGGGAGCATAAGAAATGGCTACGACATTGAAGGAAGCAATGTAAGTGCATTAAGTTACCATTGTGGGGGGTAGGGCGGAGAAATTACAACACCGGGCTCATTTCAGGGACTGTACTTTGAATTAGAATAATACTTGGCAAAGGCTGCAAAAAAGTTAGGAGGTATGTGTGTTTTAGGTAGTGGATGCAGAATAAGGTGAAAAGGAAGAACGGTAGCAGATGTGGAAACAACCCACTGCCTTTTAAAGGAAATGGGTGTTTGGTTTTCCAGTCCATTACAAACTGTGAGTCGGATTCCGCAGTGGGAGTCTGAGAAACAGGTATCTCATCTAAGGAGTTAAGCAAGTGCACAAAGTACACACACTCCGCGGTAGAAAGGACGCAAGAAAGGACGTAAGTGTGCAAATTACCCACTGCCATTCTCGAGTAATAGTTACCAAGAAGGCAGAAAGGCAGAAAGGCAGCAAGTAGGTGTGTGTATGTGTAGATGATGTGTTGATTGAGTGTTAGATGAATAATGTGAAAAATAAGAAAGGCTGCAAGTGTGCAAATTACCTAGTGCCATTTATGGGTAGTAGTTACCAAGAAGGCTTAATAAAGGGCCTGTACTTTGAATTACAATAACAAACAGAAGATTTGTTAACCAAAGCCTATACTGGCTCTTTTTTAATATTGGTAGACTTTTGTTTAGCTTTTTTTTTAGACAGGAATGGCAGGAAGTGCGCAAATTACCCACTGTCATTCACGAGTAATAGTTATCAAGAAGGCTCAATAAAGGGCCTGCACTTTGAATTTGTATTAGAAGAAGGATAATTGATAACCCCGGCCAAGGAGGGCAGCAAGTGTTAAAATTTCCCACTGCCTTCGGCCGTGGTAGTTGATTGAAGAAAAAGGGCTCGATAAGGGGCCTGCACTTTGAATAGGAATATGAAATTGAACAATAGTTCATAACCCCTGTGAAGAAATGCAGTAAGTGCGCAAATTTCCCAGTTCCTTCTGGCAGTGCAGTATCTACATGAAAAAGACTCGATAAAGGGCCGCATTTTGAATACAGATATGAAATAGAAGAATAGTTGATAACCATAGCCAAGTAAGGCACCAAGTAAGTGTGTGTACATGTAGATGATGTGTTCATTGAGTGGTAGATGAATAATGTAAAAAATATGAAAGGCTGAAAGTATCCAAATTACCAACTGCCATTCAGGGGTAGTAGTTAGCAAGAGGGCTCAATAAAGGGCCTGTACTTTGAATTACAATAACAAACAGAAGGTTGATAACCATAGACTATACTGGCTCTTTTTTAATATTGTTAGACTTTTAAGCTTTTGTTTATACATAAACAGAAGGAAGTGCGCAAATTACCCACTGGCATTCATGGGTAGTAGTTACCAAGAAGGCTCAATAAAGGGCCTGCACTTTGAATTTGTATTACAAGAAGGATCATTGACAACCCCAGCCAAGAAAGGCAGCAAGTGTGCAAATTTCCCACTGCTTTCGGCCGGGGTAGTAGGTACAACAAAAAGGCTCAATAAAGGGCCATGAGTTTGAATCAGAATATCAAATTCAAGAGTAATTGATAACCCCAGCCAAGAAAGGCAGCAAGTGTGCACATTTTCAACTGCCTTCGGACGGAGTAGTTTTTTTACAATAAAAAAAAGCTTGATAAATGTCTAATAACTAATGTTGAGGACAGCGCTGCTCCTGTTTCTTGTTTTTGATGAGGTTGATATAGTGTTTGCATAACACAAAAGGTCATCACAATAAATGCATAGAAATTTAAGTTTACGAAACTCAAGATCAATATGCGAGTATGGACTGTTTGCTAAAGATGGTGTTACAGCTGTTGATGTGCTTGGTGTAGCAGCAAGTGGTTGTCCTTCAATCTCTGTGTTGCAGCTCAAGCAAAGTTGTTGGGGTGCAAGTAGTTTATGTGTTTTGTACTATATTAGATGTGCCAAAGGAGTAATTTTTGGCTTGATCACACCTTGAAAGAGTTGTTGGCAAATTTTATAGGTTACTATTGGTCGGTGTGTTTCAGTTAGTATGTGTTTGGGCTTCACTTAAATGTTTAAGGGACGTATTAGGGATTCCATAATACAGAAATACTTTGTACTTAGTGACATCCAATTCTATTTTATGAAGAACGGTTGAATTCTACATCCACCTCTAGGACTAGTGGGAGGGTAGTATTTCAAAGTGTTGGACAGGTTGCACTACATGTTTCTATGTAGCTAAAGAAAAGTTAGCTTGGTTATGTATGGGCATGCTCTCATACAAAACTCAGCAGTCAGCATTCAGGATTGTAAAGGCTTACCATAGGAGTGAGTTTACATATGTCAGTTTACAAAAGAGAAAACAAGTACGATTATTTTACATTAGAGATATACAGACCTGATAGATTATGTATGTAAATTCATGAAATGTTTTTTAAGGTGAAAGGGTGTTTAGAAGCAATACTGTCCAGCATAAAAAGTGCATAAGTCTTTGGACACTCCTGCAGTCTAGTCTTGTGTCCAAATTATCTTAAAAAGTAATGTTGAGACACACTTTTTTTCACCTGTTATGATTTGCACAATGCTTTTAGAGTTGGAGCAGGCTTCGTCTAACATTCCTACTTAATTTTCTTTTTGAAATTAAGTCATTATTTTGTTTATCTGTTGAAATATAAATTTAAATCTTCCTCTTTGAAGGTGAAAAAGCAACACTGCTCCTTTACACATTATTGTTGTCTAAAAAGTAGTGGTAATTCCACTATCACCAAGGTAGATATCTGACAATAGAATGAATTATATTTTTATACCACTATTCAATAGTCCTAATCCGAAAGGTGTGTTTAGACTCAAGAAAATTAATACATTTTTCCATATACAGTCAGAAAAAGGCAAGTATGATTTACATTTGCTTCTGTGAATTGAAGGTTCTGTGATCTGCTGCATTCGAAACATTGGGCTTGTAGAGAAGAAAATGAAAAGTACGTCGTAATTAATATTGCATTGTTTCAAGGTGAATAGCTTTTTGAAATAAAAACTTTATATGTATTTACATGGTAAACATAGTTCCAGGGTCAGAATGGCCTTTTGAGTCTGTGCAAACCCACTAACCTCCATGTTTTTTGCATTTTTAACAACTCTTCTCTAATTTTTTGTCATAGTGAAGAATGTTGGAAATTTCTTCCCGGCAATGGCAGACATCAACAAAAAGGTGTTGGAGGAAAAGTGAATTTGTAAACATTCAGATTTTCGCATGAGCAAATCTACACATGCAAATTTGCTCATGTTAAAATGTAGTTCACAAATATTTTCTATGAGTACTATTTCTTGTCCTACTTGTGTACATTTTTGGGAATTCACAAAAGCTGTATAGCTGCACTTAATGGTAGGACATATTCAATGGGTGCACTTTTGAGACTTTCTTGAATAATTGGGCCCTTAATTTGGTCTGGCATTAACCGTGACCTTTTGCTTTTATTACATCTCTCTCTCTCGCTTTCTCTCTCTCTCTTTCTGTTCCCGCCACTCTCATCCACTCTGCTCTCTCTCCTGTCTCTCTCTCTCTCTCGCTCTCTTTGTATCGGATGGCTTCACTGTGAGTCACAGCATTATGCTGTTTCACAAGGAGTATATCAGCACACAAAGTAGTTTTGTTCAGTGCCAGTAACTACTGTGGAAGTTTGTGCTTTTTAAAACCAAAAATATTTTTTGATTTTGCCAAAGTTTTTTTATAATAGTGAGGGCGTAGCAGCTTACATGGCAATAAAGATTTACAAACACGATGCCAAAACGAGTCACACAATGACAAAAGTAAAAAGGAGACCATCATTTTCAGACCTATTGTGTTTGCCAATGCATGTTGAATTTTGTTTCCCATAATCTTATTGAAAGTAGTTACAGAGATTTTCCATAATGAATACTTTTGGGAAATACTAGCATAGAGGAGCATGTTATTAAATGATGCTGCAAAAAAATGGTAACAGAAATTTTATAGTAGTTTAGCAAAATGTTTATTTTCCTGCTTTCTCTTTTTTATGAACATTTTATTTTGAAAGCAAAGTATTATCAAACTTGCTTTTAAGCTTCTGCAGTTATTTGCGTCAAATCGCAGAGTATTCTGAGAGCAGTATACATAGCCTCATAGTGCTAAACTTTGGAAGTGTGTGTACACTTTTTTTACTACAGAAACTGTCAGTAGTGCAGTCTGAGTTTACAACATTTATTTGGAAGAGTCACTCTAACTAATAATAATGACTGCATCAATGTCGTACAAGTTTGAATGTCTTTAACATGGACACAAATATTAACTTGGCAGTAGACATTTCTGATAAGCATACGTGGGTCAGGCGTGTTTCAGAACTGCATGGTTTTGTATACTGGAGCCACTGACTTGTGCACTCAGAGGTTACAACATTTACTTAGAGTGCGCGCCCGAGTAATAAATGCATTCAATTAATGAACTATAAATACAGGTTTGAACAGTATTAACATATGGGCAAACATATTACATTAACTACAGACAGTGCCCTTCTCTGACCCATTATGTGGTACTGCTAACTGTCAGCCATAGGGTTTGTGCTGGTGGGAGTTGGGCCTACTTGTGCCAAAGACACAATACAAATGAAAACTTGTTGCCCTTGACCTCAAACAATATGTGCTGTGCATCAGGCTATAGGAATTACACATCCTTGACGGTGCATAGTCAGCTTTCAAATATGGTGCAGGCAATTCAGAAAAGATTCTTACCATAAAGTTTTCTGTTTAAGTTGCTGGAGCTTTTTGGTTGCAGACACCACGATACCTTTCAATAAACTGTAAATGTAAAAAATATGTATATTAGGGAATCATAATAGCAATGCTAACCATTGAAAAGGTAGTTTGAAAAATAAATGTTATCCTTGAAAACCCTCTTTGGTATTTACGAGTATTTTAAAGAAGTTGGATAAAGCAAAAAAACGGTCGCAAACGGGCAGATTCTCAGAATCTTTCCATTTGTGACCGGTATTTTTGCATTTGGGATGCATCTTCCCAAATGCAAAAACTCTAAATTCAGATTCCTTAAATTGCGATTGCATTTAAGCAGCCACGGCTCGTGCAGGGCGTTACGCCGGGCGGTGACGTCAGGCAGAGGAGGGGCAGGGTGGGGGTTGTAAAATGCGGGATATGGACAATGTCAGGTAAGTACCAAAAAAAAAAAAAACGAATTTCGTTACCTGCATCGCCAAATGTGATGCAGCGCGGGCAACGAAATATATTTTTTTTTTTCGGTACTTACCTGACATCGTCCATATCCTGCATTTTACAACCCCCCACCCTGCCCCTCCTCTGCCTGACGTCACCGCCCGGCGTAAATCCCTACACGAGCTATGGCTGCTGACGTCACCGCCCGGCGTAACGTCCTGCACGAGCCGTGGCTGCCAATTACATTCGTTTAGACTTACAAGTATTCGAAAACGAATACAGGCTTGGGAGTGTCACGTAACGCAGTAATAAATATTAAAACTAATGGGAGAATTAGGAGGGAGCAAATACGATGAACCAGAAAGCATATATTCTAGAAAAATAAAGCAAAGCAGAGCTGGGAGGGCCATGTGATGGATAGAAGGAAACATTTGCGCATTAACTCACTGTCCACAACTTCCTGGTTAGCAAGAAAGGCCACTTTATTAAGACAGGTGCAAATTAATTTCTAATCAAACATCTTGCAATTCATTATTTAATAAACCAAAAATTCCTTATACTTATGTTAGCATCCTTATGAAAGATGAAACCACCACCAAGTTAACCTAAACAAACCCAGGAGCTATTGACTCTTGTTGATACCCCCCTCCTTTCCGTTAAGTGCCCTTTGAGGAAGGACCTACCCGCTCCAGGCTGCCCACCCCCCAGAAAAAGCGCCTCCCAACTAAAATTGCACCTAGACCTGTCTTAGCGTGGCAACCAGGAATAAACAGCTTCGGCAGTACCCAAAGCACAATAAAACAACAAACAGGACCTGAAAGAGAAAGAGGGAGGGTGGGTGGGGCAAAAACAACCTTCGCCACCCGCCTCCCCCGGCACAGTTCCATTTCCCGCCCTTTTTACCCCTATTTATCCCTTTTCCCTTCCGCTCCAACTAGCTAATCACCTTTCCTTGCACATGTGGCCAGTTCCCTTGCACGAACCAACCCAGGGGAGAGAACGGCTCGCACACAGCTCCCCCTGGGTCCCCCCCTTATACTATGTACATACAAAATCATTGAGGGGTAGGAGGGGCACGTGATGCAGAAAAGAATACCATCATGAACATACAATAAAAAGAAAACATTGTAAAGCAAAAAATAGGATACAGAAATTCATGGAAGCTCACTTTATAAAAAAAGGCGTGGGAGTGCTCCGTTTAACAGAAGGAAATATTAGGATCAACAAAGGAAGATCAATAAGAATGGGGACCAGGGCCGGGCTGGGAACGAAAACCGGCCCTGGCAAAGTGCCAGTTGAGACATTGTCTTATTGTTATAATACTTGCCCGGTATCAGATGGGATAACGGGTATACTCCTGTTTCTATTTACTTACTAAATAATAAGAAAGCACAGGAGCCCAAACTTTTTTTTTTTTTTCCGGCAAATTCTCGCTGGGTGCGCGAATCTCGCCGATTTATTATTTTTTTAATGCTTTTTTTGGGTAATGGGTCCTTGTGGGACCCTTTGGGCAGGCCTACCTTTCTACCCTGTCCCCTTTTCCTTTTTTTCACCTTTTTTCCCTGTTTTCTTGTGACTCTGTTCTACCGAGTCACAAGATGGCTGCCAACACATCCTGGTTTGGAGTGTTGACAGCCAATTAGAATAAAGCTTGTGGTTGGGAGGGTCCGTGGATCCACTGGTCCTCTAAATATCAAAACTGTTACTTTTTTGATTTTCTCAGCAACTACTGAATGAATTTACACCATTTAAAAAGGGCGCTTTTTGAGCCAAGCACCACCTTTTTGCCAAATGTGTGTAATTCAGTTCAGCAGTAGCCGTGTCTAAAGTTTCCTATGGGAAATTTATTTTCCGACCTCTTTTTTAAAAATTTCTCTGGAACTACTGAACAGATCTACACCATTTAACAAAAAGAGTTAATCTGAAACAAGGGCTATATTTTTGCCAAATTTGGTGTAATTCCATTCAGCAGTTTGGGCTGTAGCCGTGTCTAAAGTTTCCTATGGAAAATAAAAAACCTTAGAAATTCACTGAAAAAAACATAGGTTTCATTCATGTTATAGTTAGCTGGAAATTTCTCTCATACAAAACCATTGAAATTCCTTCAGTGACGTCATCAACAGCTGAACTAACTGTAACGGGTGAATTTCTATGGTTTTGTACAAGTGAAATGTCCAATTAACTACAACGCCCCTGAAACCTATGTTTTTTTTCTGTGAATATATATATATATATATATATATCGCCTTCTACACTGTATCCTTGGACTCCCCTTCCGCAGGAAAGGACAGAATGCGAACCACCATTCACTGCTCAGTACGTTTTTATTTTCTTGCCTTCAAAACCACCACGACTGCCATGACGCGTTTCTGGAGTTTGTTTGCTCATTTAAAGTGCAAGTGCAAACACAAGTGATTACAACAGTCAGTCAGTCAGTCAAAAATCTTTATTTCGGTTAATAAAACCATAAATGCAGTGCAAAATTCATTATTACACTAGTTAAAATTATAAAAATTGTACACATGATTACAATTCAGTATTTACAGAATTAAAATGTTTAAAATCTTTGATACAAAACAGAATAAATGGGTATCATAAATCTATAAACCAACCGCAATTTAAGTCCGTCCATAGTGCATTATTAAATGAATAGGTTTGGTTTTAGGCAATTTCACCCTACAAGTGAATTCAGCTGGGGGAGTCTCTTTTTGTTTATACACACTGCCGCTACCAAAAAACTAGCTACACTGTAGGTGACCTGGACGGAATCTAGCATTTGTAGATGTAGGAGGGCAGGCCTAACCTGAACAAAATTTAATTCCCGCAGGATTTGATTTAAAAAATGTTTACGGGCCACCGAGTAATGCTCACAGAACATCACTAGATGGAGCGTATCCTGTGTGGAAAAAAATCACAGGTACATGGTGGAGTATCTTCTGGGGTCCCCCATTTAGGAAAAATACCCAACGTAAGGTGAATGAGATTAAACCTAAATCTGACCAGAAGGAAACGATGGTAGGGCTTGGTCACATACTTCAGGTTCGGTTCCATGACTGGGGAGATTGCCAGACCATAAATTGATCTCACTGTGGGTTTCCTAAGTTCAACCTCCTCCCTCTCTAACTCCAACAGATTGCGAAAGTTTTGCTTGATCCACCCTACATCCTCATTCCTTAGACCCTGTGGTGATAGATACATTTCCAGATGCCCTAGCCTACCGCATGCCGCTCTAACATACGAAAGCCAGGGTATTCTATGCGCTTTGTCTAGGGCCACACAGTCCTTGAGTATCAGGTGGTTTAACGTAATCTCCTCGTTCAACCAGGTTTTAACCCATCGTAACAACGGGGCCATTTTCAGATGGTCAGAAACATATCCCAAACCCACTTCACAGTGAATGCAAAATGTGGGGGATGATTGTGGGAGTGACAGGAGTGATCTAATAAACTTATTTTCTAATATTTGGATCCCAGGTGATGGCACATAGCCCCAGATGTCAGACCTGTATGAGGCAATTGCCATACACTTTGACTTGTAGATCCTAGTCATAGCCTCCATGGGTCTTGCTCCCAGTCTCTTTGAGAAGTTCAAAAGAGCTGTGGTAGATCTTGCAACCACGTTGCTCTTGAGCTTCAACTGGGGACCCCAGTTCCCCCTCTCATCGAATACAACTCCCAAGTAACAAAAGAAAGGCACCCTTGAAATTTCTGTACCATTACATGTGAAGGTTTTAACCTTCAAGCTCTTTTTACGTGTTCCAGTCACCATTATATGGGATTTTGAGGTGTTGATTTTTAAGTCTAGTGCTTCCATAAAAGTACCAAAGTGATCTAACAATCTCTGCAGTCCTATGCCTGTACGTGCTAGTAGGACGGCATCGTGCACGTACAGGAGGACCGGGATGCCCGACCCGCCCATACGCGGAACGTCCAGGGTGGCCAGGTCCAGGGATTTTCCCAGGTCATTGATGTAGATAGTAAATAGAAGAGGGGCCAGAATACAGCCTTGTCTGACCACTCTTCCCGAACTGAAGTGTTAAGTACACCTGCCATCCCTTGTTACCCTAACGGAAGCCGACAGGTTCTGATGGAGATCACTTAAAAAATTTACCAAGGAGGCATCAAGACCCATATCCAGCAAAATAAACCAAAGTTTTGAACGATTAACTAAATCAAATGCAGAAGATAAATCCATGAAACCCAAATATAAAAGTCCCTCCTTCGCCACTGTGTATTTACTAATAATAAAATGCAAATTCAGACATTGGTCCATGGTCCCCCTGTGAGCTCTAAAACCATACTGCAGGTTAGAGAGGATCCAACTCCCCTCGAGCCAATCCCCCAGTCTCTGTAAGATGACTCTGCCCAGAATCTTGACAGCAGAGTCTAGCAGGGAGATTGGCCTGTAGCAAGCGGGGTCCCCTCTATTCCCCTTCTTAAAAATCGGAACAATGATGGATGATGACCAGGAAGACGGGAAACCAGCGGTGGGTATTGCATTAAAAACATTAGTTAAAATTTTAGACCAAAATTGTGGGTACAGGATATACAAATCTGCGGGGACCCCATCGGGGCCCGGGGCCTTATGTTTACTTGTATCTTTTATCGCCCTTTCCACCTCAGAAGTGTTAAACTTGATGGGCATAGTATTTTGGGCCACAATGGTGTCAAAGGGAGTTGAGGCCTCATTCTCTGTGTTCAAATACTGGGAGTTAAGAGGGATTTTTAGGACTAGGTAGCCCTCCACTCATTCAATCACAAATCACAGAAACCTAGTCCAAAAGGCAATAATTATTATAAATCTATGGGCATACTTGGCTTTGTCAAAAGATCATTCCAATAACTCTCCTAAATGTAGAAGTAGGTGTCGTGCTCAAGATACTTGCCAAAAAAGTAATAAAAGTAGCCACTCTCTGATAAGTCTAACACTAGACAACACAGTACAAACATTCACTAGAAAGACGACATTTGAAAAAATGTGTGAATAGCTAGAAGACACCTCACGGGCGCACCACCAATGGGGCTCCTGGTTGGTACTCACCAGGTTAGCCCTGTTCTCATCATCGGTGTCAACTAGCTTAACGCAAACGTGTCCGACTCCCAAAAGTAAAGAGACAGTGAATGGTGCAGTGTACACAAACTTATATGTGACAAGGACTAACAACGTTCAACATATAACGCAACAGATACTGTGCAAGCAAGAAACAAGAACCTTTTTATTTGTATCCTCTTGTCTGCCACAGTAAACATATATACTTAAAAAGGAGAGAAGCGAATACTACCTATCGATTCGCTTTCAGCTCACTGCCGACATGTTTCATTGCCATGGTAGGGATTCAGGCAATTTCTTCAGGGCAAATGTTTTTAAAAAAGGCCACTGCCAGCAATACTATGTTGAGCGTGCTGGCTCTCGGCTTTTGCTATCATACCATTTATGATCACGTCTTTACAAGTCAAAAGACCCACTTCCAGTCGGTAAGTATGGTCTAGTCCTCCCTTATATTTTATCTGTGGAGAAGGCATAGACGGCGTCCGGTGTTGAGAAGACGCCGTCTATGCCTTCTCCACAGATAAAATATAAGGGAGGACTAGACCATACTTACCGACTGGAAGTGGGTCTTTTGACTTGTAAAGACGTGATCATAAATGGTATGATAGCAAAAGCCGAGAGCCAGCACGCTCAACATAGTATTGCTGGCAGTGGCCTTTTTAAAAACATTTGCCCTGAAGAAATTGCCTGAATCCCTACCATGGCAATGAAACATGTCGGCAGAGAGCTGAAAGCGAATCGATAGGTAGTATTCGCTTCTCTCCTTTTTAAGTATATATGTTTACTGTGGCAGACAAGAGGATACAAATAAAAAGGTTCTTGTTTCTTGCTTGCACAGCATCTGTTGCGTTATATGTTGAACGTTGTTAGTCCTTGTCACATATAAGTTTGTGTACACTGCACCATTCACTGTCTCTTTACTTTTGGGAGTCGGACACGTTTGCGTTAAGCTAGTTGACACCGATGATGAGAACAGGGCTAACCTGGTAAGTACCAACCAGGAGCCCCATTGGTAGTGCGCCCGTGAGGTGTCTTCTAGCTATTCACACATTTTTTCAAATGTCGTCTTTCTAGTGAATGTTTGTACTGTGTTGTCTAGTGTTAGACTTATCAGAGAGTGGCTACTTTTATTACTTTTTTGGCAAGTATCTTGAGCACGACACCTACTTCTACATTTAGGAGAGTTATTGGAATGATCTTTTGACAAAGCCAAGTATGCCCATAGATTTATAATAATTATTGCCTTTTGGACTAGGTTTCTGTGATTTGTGCCTCATTCTCTGTGTCATAAATGTTTTTAAAGTGCTCAAGCCAGCTCTCATCCGCGATTACACAGTCCATGTCCGATTTCCCATCCTCTGTAAAAAACGACTGATTAATAATGGCCCAGAATTTCTTGCTATCCCTTAACACATCTGTGGATTGCAGACTGTCCCAGGCCTCTTCCTTGATTTGGTGCTTGCGTGATGCGAGTGCGGATTTATATTCCTTACGAAGATTCACCACTAATGCTTTGTTCGTCGGTCGGTGTTTGAGTGCTTTGAGTAAAGTACCATGAGCAAGTGAACACTTTTTGTCGAACCATTTATGAACCCTCCCAAAGTGTGCGCTATCGCCGGACTCCAACTTCTTAGAGATCTGCGTGCAAACCTCAACATAAGCAGCCACAACCTCGGCCCCTGATGAAGTAGCATCTAATCAGACGGCCATCTTAGCCTCTGTTTCTTGTGCGAGTTCCTCAAAAAAGGCCTCTGGAATGACCCTGTCCCACTTAATCCGCCTACCCTGATCCCTGGTTAGCAGGTGCCTTGGTGCCTCCACTCCTAGGTCCCTCCCAGACATGAAGGCACCAAGGTCCACCACCAACAGAACCGGGTTGTGGTCACTAAAGATTGCGGTCACTACCCTATAGGCCAAAGTTTTAGCCAATACCCCAGGAGATAAAAAAAATATAATCAATAATAGTATTAGCACCCCTACCTATAAATGTAGGGGCTCTGACCTCACCTTTACCCACGCCTGGTTTGAATAAATTTAAATTGGAGAGGAGGCTCTCAAGGGCATCTCCCTCCTTACTATGCTCAAAATGGGGCATCCCCTCCGCAGACAAACCTCCATATCCGTCATTGTAGCAATCCCCCAAACAGGGGTGAATATTAAAATCTCCCAAGAAAACCATCTCTGGGACAGAAATGCAATCATGTTTATAAACTGACAAGAAATGTTCTAGGGTAATCAAATGCTCATTCCACGATGAGCTCTCCCTAGAATTATAAAAATTATTGAGTAAAAATTTCTGATGGTCCGAGATGGACCATTCAATTATAAGGGAGTTCCTAGGAGCAGATTCTACTTTCTTAAATGCCCCTACCAGGTTTAATGAAAACAGGGTGAGCAGACCCCCTTTAGGTCTTCCCACTATTCCAGGTACTGCCGGAGTAGAGGAGCTGAGGTAACCATCCAATGAGAAACTGGATGATGTATCCCAGCTCTCTTGAAAAGCTAGTATATCATACTGTTTCACAAACTTCTGCCAATTAGGATCAGAGGCTTTAGAACTGACTCCCGCCGCATTCCAGGTGAGAATTTTACATCAGGACCTCTGTGGACTAGGCTCCCCCCTATCCTCAACTAGGCTCCCCCCTATCCTATAACAGTCTAATAGACAGGAAAGAAATACTGTGTCTTTGTGCAAAGCAGCAATAAATAGCGTAAAAAAATGTCGGTTCAACAAGAATAAATACTTAAAAACAAATATACGTAAAATACATAATTTGTTAAAATTCACGTTGATCTTGTTGAAAATAAGTTTATATTGAGAACTGGCTCCAGTGTATGTGTCTTAATACATGTGTAATACAATGGATAAAAAACAAACTGCATGTCAAATATCATGAACCCTTGACAATTTTCCATTTGCATGTCACAAATCATTTTATACAAACGTTGGCCTATTTACCAACCCTCTGGGTTTATCTACACAAAACTGTATCGCTGATGTGCTGGCCCATATTTATAACCCCAGACAAAAGCAAGTCCCTGTGGACAAGTCTATAACCATGTTTTGTTTATATCTAAAAGTGCTAGGTGCCTAAAGTGCAAACCTGTTACAATATTGAACATATTGTTCTTAAAAAAGAGTGTGTTAAAAAAAAGGGGGATTTTTATTTTTGTTAGTTAAAAGATCAATAAATAAAGTATAATGCTAAATGCAGCGTATTGCTGATGCATGTAGGGACAGTCACACTCAAAGTGTTTGTTACTGGTGGGGATTCCGTCCGTCTGTATTTAACTTAACTCCATTTACAGGCATGTATAGAAATCCTCACTAGAGTTGTGACCATTGGGTGTCTTGGTGTCTAACTGTGTAATATATCTTGTCTCCAATTGTCGGAGTTTGGCCTCCCGGTTGCCCCCTCTTCTTGATACTCGGATGGTGTCAATCAAGAAATATTTGAGGTGTTTCAAGTCATTGTCATGGACCTGCCTGAAATCACTTGCAACCGGGTATGTTGGGTCCGAGTTTGTGATTGCTCTCATGTGTTGTAGTATTCTTTTGTGGGCCTGAATTGTGGTACTGCCCACATACTGCACCCAAGAAGAGCACTCTCAAACATAACACAAACTCGGTACGGCAGGTAAGATCAGGGCTCAACAAATCCACTCGACCGCTCGCATTTGTGAGGTAAATTTTATGAGGTTGAGCTATTTTTAGGTCCTACTCGCCCTTTCTGGCGAGTAGGAAAATATACTAACTTTTGTCCTCCATCTTTAAAAACTGAGCAAATGTGACAAGATAACAAGATTTAAAGGCCTTTTTTTTTGCTCACAAAGTGAATGAGCAATAAAGATGCCTTTAAATCTTGTTATCTTGTCACATTTGGTCAGCTTTCAGAGACGGAAGTCAAGTAAGTTACTGTTAGGTCGAGGAGATTTTTCAAAGTACTAGACCTGCAGGACTAGTACAATTTTTCAGATATGTCGAGCCCTGAAGATGCTTGTTGATTTTAATGGGATCTGCCCTGAATGGGATTTTATAAGCTCTTTTGCTGATCCCGTACCTGCAAGCCCGACAATTGCACCATTTAATAAATCACTTGCGGGTAGTTGACCAACTGGTTGTGGGTTTCACCTCTGGGCTACTATTTACCAAGGCGTCTTTCATTGATCTCGATTTTCTAAAGGTAATGCTGGGATACCTGGGGAGATCTTTGCATATTACAGGATCACTACGCACTATTTTCCAACTCTTATGGATGATCTCACGTAAGACTTTGTGTTGTCTGTTGTACATACATATCAGTCTAGTCTCCTGATCTAGTGTCTCCTCTCTCATTGCTGGCTTAGGGACAGTTTTGGATAATAACAATATTCTATCCTGTTTATCAGCCTTTTTTATTGCAATGTCAATAATGCTTTCTTTGTAGCCCCTGGCCCTAAATCTGGCTTTGCTTTGTTGCTGGGCTTCTGCAAGGTCTGTGTCAGTGCTACATGTATGCCTAATCCTTAACACTTCACAGTAGGGTATACTGTGAATCAAATGTTGTGGATGATAACTGGTGGCGTGTAGTATGCTATTACCTGCAGTCTATTTGTGGTGTAACCTGGTCTCAATTTTCTGATTTTTAATAAAGACCTCTACATCTAGGAAGCACACTGCCTGATTGCTCATTGTGGCTGTGAAGTGTAAATTTAAGTTATTCTTATAGATTTCCTTTACACATTCACATGCCATTGCCTCTGTTCCATGCCATATTACAAATAAATCATTTATATATCTTAACCAGGCTATGACATGATTATTAACCAATTCTCTGTGTGTTGTGTTCAAAACCCTCTCCTCCCACCAATGCATATGGAGGCAAGAGTAGCTGGGAGAAAAGCAAGCCCCCATCGCTACTCCTCTTGTTTGTTGGAACGATTGGTTCTGGAATAAGAAATAGTTATTTTCAAGGCAAAATGTTATCATATTGATCAGCATTCTGTTATGATGGAAAAGATGCAGTGCTCTAGATCCTAAGTAATGTTCAGTGGCATTTATACCGTCCTTATGATGGATGCTCGTATAAAGTGACGTCAGGTCTAGAGACATTAGGAGATAGTTTGAATTCCACTTGTATTTACTCGGGTGCCTTATAAAATCTCCGGTATCTTGAATAAACGATGGTAATCCACGGGCAGACTCTTGCAGAAAGAAGTCTATGTATTTTGATGTATTTTCTTTTTTTTACATTTCGATATATTTTTTATTGTTTTTACAACATAAAACATAGATCATGTAATCGTCAGCGCTTTGTCGTTACAGGGTGGCAGCCCAAACTGGCTGTGTTAGTTGTAGTACAGTATCGGCTTATATATACTTGGCTGTCCCCTATCCACTGTCACAGTAAGAGGAAAGGAAAAAGTGAAAGGGGAAAGGATAGGAATTAAGGTAGAGAGAAAAAGAGATAGCATACCAGAAGTTTTACTTTCTTCTCGATAGTTTCTCGATCCACTGGGGGTGTGCTTTCGATCTGATTGCTTTGTTGTCTTAGAACTATTCAAGTTGGATCGTATGGGTCTAGGTACTTGTCAAAGAATGACCACATTCCCCTGCAGGGTTGTCTCTATGGTGAGTTTTGTAGGGCAGTTGTGTCAGCACCTCTAAGGTATGTCACCCAGTTGAGCCAACCCTTGAAAGTTGCCTTGGAAGTGTCTTTCCATTTGGTGAGTACTATTTTAACTGTCGCTGTTAGTAGGAGATCCCGTAGGTCTCTGTCCTGTTGTGAGTCTAACTCAGTTGTCATAAATGCGATGGTAAGGGTGTCAAATTCTGCTTTTAGTGTGCATCCTAGCGTTTTATTTATGAAGGTGAAAATTTCCTCCCAGAATTTTCTAACTTTGGGACAGTGGTAGATAAGATGTGCCAGGTCCCCCATTTCCTTGTCGCAGTTCCAGCACTGGTCATTATCCCTCAGGTCCAGGGTTGCCAGGCGAGCCGGGGTCCAGTAAGTTTTGTGAAGGAGCCAGAATTTTGTCTGTGCTAAAACCGGGGAACTTTTGTTTTGCATGGGGGAGGACCGTAGGAGGTGGAGTTCTTCCACGCTGAGTGTAGAACCAAATTGTTTCTCCGAGTATGTGATTGTTTTGTCATTAAGTTTGATCAAGCTGGGTCGTAGTAGTCTGTATAGATGGGATACCTGATGGCCTGTTCTGTTGAGATTCGCCATGTATTGGATGATAGAGGGCTTGTGCTGAGTGAGTTTTGCTTTGGACAGGGCTGTTCTGATTTTAAGGAGGTTGTACAGTTCTATGTCTAGTAAGTTGTGCTTTGTTTTTAGCATGTTGAAGGTGGATGGACTTTCCCCCTCTTCCAGCTGAGCTGGGTAAGAGATTCCTAGTTTTTTCCATGCATCTATGGCTAGCGGTTTCCCCTGTATTTTATCTTTGTGTTTGCCCACAGTGATTCCCACGTTGAGTTTTTTACGCTGTGTTCCATTTTTTGGTATATTTTAAGCACAGCATTTCTTGTGTTTTTGAGTATTGGATTTGCGACCTGTGTTTGTTTGTTGGCTGTGAGGAGAGCTATTGGCTCAAGGTTGTTTAGTATGGCTCTCTCAACTGTAGGCCAGACCGGCGTGTAGTCCTGGCTGGGCAGGACCCAGTAGGCCCCCTGTTTCGCCAAAAAGGCAGTTTGGAATGTTTTAAAGTCTGCCACATTTAGTCCCCCCATTTTCTTGTCTAGCCTTAATTTTCTAAGGCGTATTCTCGCTTTTTTATCCCGCCAGAGGAATTTATTTATCATCTTGTCTATTTTTCTGTGGTACTCATCCGTGAGTATAAGAGGAAGCATATTCGACAGGTAGTTGACCATTGGAGCGATCATCATCTTTATTGTCTCTATCCTCCCCCACCATGTTATAAATTTGGGCAACCAGGCCTCCAACAGCGTCTTGGTCTTTTCTATCATTAGCTTTTCATTCTGGTCGAGCGTGCTTTTGAGATCCTTGCCGAAATGCATACCTAGATATTTGATGAACCCGGTTTGCCAGGCTAGGCCAGAGTTCCCCACGACCTCTCTAGTGGTGTGGATGTTAAGTGGCTTGCATTCCGACTTATCCTTGTTCAACTTGTAGTCCGAGTGGATTGAATAATTTTCTATGGTCTCCATAAGGGCCGTGATGGAGGACTTTGGAGTCTCTATGACAATCAGAATGTCATCCGCGTACATGTAAGTTTGACTGTGGCCTCATTGATGGTGATCTCTCTCATCTCCTCGTTGGCCCCGATATCCCTGATCAGAGGTTCCAGTGCCAGCAGAAACAACGAGGGGGACAAGAGGCAGCCCTGACTTGTCCCTCGCTGTAGTGTGAAGGGTTCTGAAACCGCCCCTTTGACTACTATTCGTGCTCTGAGGTTTTCGTATAAGGCCATTACTTTCTGTGTATACAATTCTCCCAAGTTGTATGCCCACATGCACTGCTCCAGGAAGTGCCAGGATACCCTGTCAAACACTTTCTTGGCGTCTAGTGTGATAGTCACCGCTGGATCATCAATCTTGGTGGCCCGTTCCAGTATGTGGCACAGGAGTCTGGTGTTATCATGTGACATGCGTGTCTTTAGAAACCCTACCTGTGCATTGCTTATCAATTGTGGTAGTACCAAATTTAATCTTGAGGCCAGGATTTTGGCTTACACCTTGCAGTCAACAATGATCAGTGAGATGGGCCTAAAGTTTTGGGGCTGCTGTGTGTCCTTGCCTTCCTTTGGGATAACTATTATGTGTGCCTTTGACATGGTTTGTGAGACCGCTCCCACCCCCTCGCAGTGGTTGAACACTTTTTTCATAGTTGGGTGCAGGTGCGTTAGGAACGTTTTGTAGAAAGTGGCTGTATACCCGTCTGGCCCCGGTGCCTTGTTGTCTTTAAGCGACTTAACTGCCATCTCGATTTCTGCTGAGCTTATTTCCTGTCCCAGTGTCTGTGCTTCTTCACTCGTTATCTTTGGGAGGTTTAGTCTGTCTAGGTATCCTGTACAGCCAACCTCATCCAGACATTGGTCCTTTCAGTAGAGTTCCTGATAGAACTCACTGAAAGTTTGTAGGATCTCCTTGTGCCTTGAATGAGTGTTGTTTTGTGAGTTAGTGATTGATGAGATGGTGTGCTGTATTTGTTTGTGTTTCAGGTAAGAGGCTAGGATCTTCCCAGCTTTGTTCGACTCACAGAGATTAATTGCCTTATATTTCTTTACCACAGCCCGGCCCTCTCGCTCAAGATTTTGTTGTATTGGTATTTTTTCTTTGTAAGCTCTGTTAGGGCACTACGGTTCTTTGAGTCTATTTATTGGCCTACCGGGTGATTTCGTTGCATGTTTGTGCACTTTGGGAATAAAGTAAATGAGTGGCATGGTGGGATGGTCATTTTTCAAAAATTTAAACTCATCTATGCTCAGAAGGCCTGCACTGTGCCATGCCATTAGTTTGGAGTAGAATTATTTCCATGATGCTTTACCAGTTTGTATATTACTCCTTTTGTAGCAATTGCTGTCACTTAATTTTTCAGTTCCCTCTTTCATATACACCGGTCTTGGCCATATTACAATATTCCTTCCCTTATCAGAGTTCCTGATGATGATTTGATCAGTTTTCTGTAATCAACCGATTGTATTTTTCTTGTTGATGATTGTATTTTTTACGTACACTAGCTGTTTGATATTTCAATTTCTTTATTTCGGTGGTTACCAATGCATTACAAATCTCAAGTGAGTTTCTTGACACAACTGGTTGGAATGTAGATTTTGGCTTGCAATTATTGTGCACAGTTCCAAATGTGATTCCTATTGGACTTCCCATTTCAATATTGTCCTCACTGGTTTCACGTACTAATTGCTGTAAATCCACGAATAATTCAGCATCTGCTGCTGTTAATGCATTTGAACTCTCCAGATTAGCTGACTTTGTTGTATTTCTCTTTCTCTTTTCCATTTGATTTACTTGATGGAATTTTCTCAGTTTTAGTTTTCTGATGAATTTGTAGACATCTATGTGTATCTGTACATAGTCGAAATTGCTTTCAGGGCAATACGAAAGTCCAAGTAGTTGGATTTCTGCTTTACCAAGGACCATGGGTGAGAAGTTGACTAATGTATTGCAGTTCTGATCTGGGCTACATATTTGTGTTTCCATTTTTTGTTGGTCTGTGGCTTGTAAACGTCTCTCCCTCTGCTTATAGTTGCGTCTTTGTTTTGTTGTATTGTATTGTATTGTATGTTGGATTTATATAGCGCTTATAACCCAGGGGTCTCTAAGCGCTTGCCTTGGGAACCCGTCCTGGCTTTTCCCTGTGAGATAGCCCCTACAGGGCATCCCCAAGGTGAAAGCCAGGCATCCCGCCGCGGGGGGCCCGTTGTGGAGATTAAGCAAGCTTAATGCCCAGAGTTGCAGAGTGTGAACCCATGATTAGGTCAGGCACCGAAGCGAGAATTATCGAGTCCGTGGACATTTTGAGCTCAAGACCCTGCCGCGTCGGGAATTGAACCCTGGTCCCGGGTCTGACCTCTGCTTCTGGGTCTGCCTGCTCTAACCAGTGAGCCCCACTTCTGTTGTGAGGTTTGTTTTCATGGGCGAAGGGTTTGTCTCCTGTCTTGTCTTAGACAGTTTGCTTCTCTGCCAGAGAAAGCTTTTGAAAGCTCAACTGTGACACTCCTCTTGTGTCTTCGGTCTCGGATTTGCTTCCTACTGCCGAACTCATATCAGAGGCTGATGTAGAAACATAGCCGTAGATCTACTACTTGTTTGTTTTCATCTCTGGGTCTTCTTTTACTTCCCGCCTTTAGAGAGTCGTATTTCTTTGCAAAGATAAACACTTGCCCTTGCTCATAGTCCTTTTTATCACATTAAAACTTATAAGGTTTTTCTTTTTAATAATCATTTCCTCCTCTTTTTGCAACCTAGCAAGCATATCGTCACGATACTTGGAGATCGTCTCAATGCCCTCTCATTTATTTATTTCCATTTTAAAATTCATCAATTTTCTTTTGTAAATCAATTCTGTTGCTTTCAGCGTATTTCACTAAAATCTCAACCAGTCTTTTGGACGATTCGAGATGACACTGTACCCACTCGTGTAGCATTCCGGGGTCTGGGTTCTGCTAACTCGGGGCGATCATGATTTGCAAACCCCTTGGAATTTGGCCGCCTTCTAAATATCTATTCAGAGAATTGTGCTCCAACCACTTAGATTATTCAGTTTTCATTGGTTTCTCCAAATGTTTGTAGATATCCCTAATGTTTGTGTTTGCCCCTGTCGATGGTCCTGCTAGAGCCTTAGCTTGTTGCGGGGTACTCGGTGCATCATCAAACATTAAATCTGCCGCTGCCTCTCTCCTCCGCAATACGTAGGGGCAATGGTCCCAGAAAACAACCATACACTGTAAACAAATTCAAAACAAATATTCAAAACAGAACATAGAACACAAGGTATTTTGTTAGAAACAGTGTTTAATTCACACTGAACAATTTGTATTTGTATTTTTGTATTTAATTTATTTATAAAGCGCTAACAATCATCCTAGGTAGGATATCACGGCGCTGAGGTTTGGTGCTGAGGGGTACGGTAACCGCATTGATTACTGATTATTCTGGTTTAGGGAAGAGTAGTGTCTTTAATTGTTTCCTAAATGATAAGAGACATTCTGTCAGTCTGAGATTGGGAGGTAGTTCATTCCACTTGGTTGCAGCTAGATGAGAGAAAGCCCGCTCTCCCATCCTGACAGTCTTCACGTGGGTAGTGTTTGCTCTTCCTGAAGTTCTGGATCGAAGGTTCCTCGATGGTCTATGGAATTTGACTTTATTGTGTAGAATGGTAGGGCCTGTATTGTAAAGTACCTTGTGTGTGATACACAGTAATTTGAAGTTGGCTCTTTGTCGCATTGGGAGCCAATGTAGTTCTCGCATGCAACTTTTGGCCGAATCATATCTCTTCTTATTGCATACAGCCTTTGCAGCGGCATTTTGCACTATCTGCAGTTTAGAGAAAAGATAGTCTGCCATTCCAACAAACAGAGAGTTGCCGTAGTCCAGTCTGCTCATCAGCAGCGACTGGACCAGGGTCTTCCTACACTCAGTCGGAATCCAGGGGAAGACTCGTCTGAGCATTTTCAATAATGCAAAGCCTCTGCCACAGACAGTGGAGACATGTGATTTCATGGACAGAGCACTGTCCAATACCACACCCAAGTTTTTCGCTTTTATGGTAGGATTTGGGGGCAAGCCCAGGTTACTTGGCCACCAGCTGTTGTCCCAGAGCTGGGGATTTTTGCCAAACAGGAGGATTTCTGACTTGTCTGCATTTAATCTCAGACAGTGCTCTTGCATCCAATTGGCCAGCTCAGTCAGGCATTTTAGTAGTCAAGTTTTAGGATCATCTTTCTCATCAATGGTGACCATCAGCTGGGTGTCGTCAGCATAAGAACACATTTCAACACCCCACTTTCTTCCAATGGCTGCCAATGAGGAAACAAATACATTAAACAGGGTTGGGCTTAATGAAGCCCCCTGAGGAACCCCATATTTAATGTTTCGCGGGGGAGAAATGAAATCACCCAGACACACTGATTGTGTTCGATCCGCCAAAAAGGATTGTAGCCATTCCAGTGCCTTGTCTCGAATACCTTTCCCTTCCAGGGCTTTCAGTAGTTGGTCGTGTGGTACGGTATCAAAAGCCGCCGATAAATCCAAGAGTATCAGGACGACTGTCTTACCCTGATCCACCTGGGCCCTGATATTATCCGTCACCGCTAAAAGTGTTGTTTCAGTACTGTTGTTCGCCCTGAAACCTGTCTGAGAGACATCCAACAGTTCATTGGCTTCCAAATAAGTGGATAGCCGTCTATTGACCAGTTTCTCCAGCACTTTTGAGAGGTAAGGTAACTGGGATATTGGTCGATAGTTGGCAGGGTTGTTTACATCTAATCCTGCTTTTTTTACTAGTGGGGTGACTAGGGCCTGCTTCCAAGATCTTGGAAATTTAGCAGAGCATAAGGAAAGATTGAGTGCTTTCGTTACGGCAGGGCAAATTACAGGGGTTAGCTGAGAAAAAATGTGGTGCGGACATGGATCTAGTGAGGATCCTGACTTAACTTCGAGCATGACTTTGCCTACCTCGGCTTCTGAAAAAGGGCCAAAACTTGAACAGGTAACTTGAGTTGTGGTTGGCATACTGCGCTCAATAGTTTCTGGCCTACAATTAGGAAAAGAGGCATAAATGATATCAATTTTCTCACAGAAAAAATCATTTAATTTATTGCAGTTCTCTGGTGATGGAGTAAGTTTTACTGAAAGATTTGTTGGGTTACATAATTCCACGACAATTTTAAAAAGTTCCTTTGAGGAATTTTTATTCTCAGTGATTCTACGTGTAAAATACTCCTTTTTTGCCTTCTTGATTGCTTTATTGTAGAGTACGAGTGCTTGTTTATAAGTGTTTCTGGTCTCGTCTGACTTGCCTATTCTCCATTTATGTTCCAGAGATGTACATTTTCTCTTTAGAGATTTCAATTCTGGTCCGTACCACCTTTCCGATTTTGTAGTTCTGGGTTTGTGATGAACTCGGAGGGTGGAACAGAACTCAAGTGCAGTCTTAATACTTGTGTGAAGTAAATCTATTTCTTCATGAATGTCAGTAGATGCTAAACTCGGGTGTGAAAAATGTTGTTTGAATTTGTCTATTGTTCTCTTAATGAAATATTTACATATTATTATATGCGACAATGTCCCAAGGCGGGATCCCTGTGAGGGATGGGAGAAAGAAGGGTCAGGTAATGGTGCTTCACTGAGGGTAGAAAAGTGATTGAAGGATAAAAGTGCCAATCAAAAGCAGTATGTTATTTACAATACACAAGGCTCAATCAATTTCCATTTCAAAATAAACAATATGACGCCATGCTTACAACAGTTGCACAGTATGAAATATCTGTTGATTGCTGGCTTGTGCAGTAAAATATCGACGTTTAGATCCTATGGAGCTGTAGGTTGTTGCATCCCATACGTCAGGGTCTTCATCAGGACAAAAAAGTTGGGGTGGAGCTGGTGACCAACTATTTTTGTGGACACATTTTTTTGGACTCTTTACGATTATTTTTAATTCATCCCCTTTGAAAATAGACTTGTTCTCTTGACATGTTATGCCTTGTTTATATTATTGCCCCACCCCCCTCAAAGTTTATATTTTTATCTCAAATGAGACTGAATTATTTCGTTTTGCCCACTCCCAAGAACATTTATATTGTTTCCCAATCATAATTGTAAAAAATCATCACAGTGACAGAGATTGGATCCAGGTGCCTGTCCAGGAAAAACGTATGCCAGTTGAATCTCGGAGAACGTCTCCTTCACCTGCTTCCTCTCATCGTGCCACTTCTTTTTAGTATTCGCCACTGTGCATGCCTCCTCCCCCAATGCAATAACAGAGTCTGTCACCATCTGAAATAAGCTACCTTCTACTTTCCTAAGGAGCGGCTCATTAATTAGGGCGGAGGAGCATCACCCCACTATTAAAATGCCCCAGAAAATGCCACAGAGATGAAAAATAAAATGGTAATAAAGTTAATTTATTACCATTTTCTTTTTCACTAACCCGCATCCTGAGCAGAGTGTCAGGCCGGGGTGGGGCCATTGCTGCTGAGTGGCAGGAGCAGGGAGGAGTGGTGGGCTGGGCACTTAAGTTTAAAATGCGCATATCGCTTTGTCCGGCAGTCTGGCGACAGCTAGCCAGACATGTGCACTTTAAACCTCTCCAACCAAGCTGTCTTACATAGCTGGGTTGAGAGCAAGCACAGCCTCCAGGGCCCTTGAGAGCTATGAGAGAGCCAGCTCCATCCAATCCTGGCACTTCGCTCATCCTGATTAACAGCAGTGCCAGGATTGGTTAGGGGAGTTGGCTGGGGCCTGTGCTATGGGGAGAAGAATATCAAAGTTCCAATCCAAGCACACAAAAAGTCCAAAGTTAAATGATGTTCATAAACACAAGTGTTCTCGTTGTACTCTTTGATCCAAAGTATTCAGTCCGGGTCAATCAGTATTCAATTCCTTTACAACAAATGCAGATTCCTTACAACAGTTCTACATTGATCCATTTTATGTAATCAGCAAATATGTCTTCAGTTTACTGATTGACCCGGACTGAATACTTTGGATTAAAGTGGACAACAAGAAGACTCGTGTTTATGAACATCATTTAACTTTGGACTTTTTATTTGCTGGGATTGGAAATTTGATATGGTTATGTTCCCTACTTTGAGGAGTTATTTTGGGGTTATATTGGTAACTGACCCTTCCTTTCCTAGTAGCACCACCAATACTGTGTCCTATCCACTCTCCCGTATATATATATTGCAGAGCGCCTCTAACTAGTGTTATACCTGGGTACACCTGGTTACCAAAAGTACAACAAATAAGGAGAGATGAGCACTGGAACCGGAGCGAGGAAGTGCAGCAAGGTAAGTGACTATCAGCTAGATTCATGAAGCCAAATTGCGATTGCAATAGCTGCGAATAAGTAATTGCGATCGCAATTTGAATAAAAGGAATTCATGACAGTGTAATCTCTAAAAATGCGAATTCGCTAAAGAAAAATTGCGATTTCGCAAATAAATTCGCAGAATCCTGGAAGAAGCCCATTTGCGATTCTGAAATTGCGAGGAACCATGGAATCTGCGAATTAATTTGCGAAATCGCAAAACAATCGCAATCGCTATTCATGTAAAATCGCAGAATGCGAAAATCCCAAAAATCGCTATTTGCGACACGCAATTTAAGGAGAACCCAAACCAGGTGCTAACTTGTAAGGAAAAAAAAAATATTCAAAAAAAACGTTTACAAACTACCAACAGGTGCAGGCCTGACCAAACACACTTAAGGATATGCAGCTGGAGCATGAGGACTCTTACAATGCCAGGACTCTACATGGTGGTCAGGCGGCGAAGGCTACAGCGAGCAGCACGGAACAGACGTAGGATTCAGGAGCGGATATTCTGCCAGCAGGTCACCCTTCTGGGCCAAACCAGGGAGCAAATTTACGCTAAGTACCGCCTGAATGGGGCAATGATCACCAAGCTGAACCGGGACCTAGACCCCCTGATGCAGCACCCAACAAGGAGGACCAATGCCGTGTCCACCCATGTCCAGGTATTGTGCAGCCTGCACCTTCTGGCCTCCGGACGCTTCCAGGGGATAGTCGCTGTTGCAGGGGGGATATCCCAGCCCACCATGTCCCGCATTAAGGAGTTTCCTGGAGGCTATGCTGACCCGGCTACACCACTACATCTCATTCCCGACCAGCCAACAGGACTTGATTGACACCAAGCTACAATTTTACAACGTAGCACAATTTCCACATGTAATAGGATGCATTGCCTGTACCCACATCCACATCTGCCCACCAGCACAAACGGAATACATGTATCGCAACCGCAAGTCCTACCACTCTCTCAACATCCAGATGGTGTGCAATGCTAAGACAATCATCACGGACATAGTGGCACAGTACCCGGGGAGCACACATGACTCCTTCATATTCCGGCACAGCGGCATTCACACACAACTGGCCAGGGAAGACTTCGGGGAAGGACACCTACTGGGCAAGTACACATGCCCCACAATAGTACACTGTGATAATGTAGCTGCGCTGAACAGGCACTCACCCTATGCTCCTATCATTTAGGTGACAGTGGCTACGCTCTCCGTGAGAACCTCCTCACCCCATACCTCAACCCTGCAACACCACAGCAACGACGTTACAATGCTGCACACATACGCACAAGAAATTGCATTGAGAGGACATTTGGCCTTTTGAAGAGCAGATTCCGCATACTGCACAAGACTGGTGGGGCCATCAAATACGAACCAGAGGTCTGCTGCCGCATCGTGGCCATGTGTGCAATCCTCCACAACATTGCTACCAAGCGCAGGATACCTGTAGATATCTCTGGCAGTGAGTCGGAACGGGACAACCGACCACCTGCACATGTGCGTTATGCACGCGGGGAGAATCCTGCAGAAGGACACAGGCGCCGTAACCAAATCAGTATGAACTATTTCTAGTGCACCCACTCCCCACACCCATTACTTCCCTCATGCATGACAACAGAAATAATTTCACGAGGCAGATTAAGTTAGACAGAATATTTGTTATTGTTACAGCACAATAAAGTGGGGATTCCCCAAACTGTTACATGATTGACATATTGTGTCATATGTCCCATGTTATTGAGGAGGGCATGCTTGTAGCAGCAGCATGGCCCCTCATGGTAATGTTCAAATGTTCAATGCCGCCTCCGGGCAGATGCTCCCAACCTCCTTTCCACATCCTCCTCCTGATTCGGCCGTGAGGCAGCAGAGGGCCTGGTGCTGCGGCGGGGTGCTACCACCAGTGGCACGGACTGGCTACTCTGGCTGGAATTAGCCTCACTAGTGTCGTCACCCCCCGCCTGGCCATGGCCAGTTACCTGCATGCCCTGTACTGCTGTTGTCACTTGCTCCAGAGCTCTCACGATGTCCTGACAGCACTGGACCATTTGGACCTGCATGGCCAAAGAGCGTCGCGAGAGCTGGGAGGTCGCGTTGCCAATAATATAATTGGACCGCATGTATGCTGACAGGCGGGTCAGCAGCTGCCGGTGTCTGCGCCGGTTGATGTCCTGCTGGCTGTACATAGCCTGGGTGTTGGCCTGTGTAGGAGAGTAGGGTCTGCTATCCTATGGTCACCCCAATTTTTGCTTTTTGCTTCACTGGTTTTCGACTTACTGAGGCTGTGGGCCTGCTAATCAGACCCCCAGCCTGCTGTTCTCTCTCTAAATTTATAATACATGTGCTATAGGTACATACCACAATTGGAAATGGACTCCTTGTCAGCCCCTGTACCATGCACTATAGGTGCTCAGGGCATAGGTGCCACCAAGGCCTACCGGGGGCTGAAGCATAGCTTTTGCCACCCCTGGCTGGTTCTTAAATTGACACAACTGGCTGATCACTCAGCTGGGGCAAGTGGGTGTAATCACCCCTTGCTTAGATATAGTATACCTATATCTAAACCTATATCTGGACACATATATAGCCTGTAAGCCACTCCTATGGAAGGCCTCATCAATCCTGGAGGCAGAGTGCTTAGTTTTATGTGAGATGGAGCTCTCGCATGAGCTGAGCCTGTCTGCAGCTGTCGGGAACAACTCCCTAAGCTGATCCGGGATAATGCCATACCATATACTCTTAAGCGCCTTATAATCCTCGCGGTTATATAGCAACTTTGGTTTGGCTTTATCAAAACATGTCGTGTAAGGTGTCATACGAATTGGAATACTACCCCCTCGCCAGTTCTGGCGACGGGGGTAGCATTCCACCCTTCTAGAGGGATAAGACATGTTACTTTACTGAAACGCGGTTGATTTAAAATGAGCCTCAGATCCACAAAATGGATGCCCCTGCCACAGACACGGGTCTGGTGTCCTGCTGCTGACCGAAACTCAGCATATGGTGGCCTGGAAAAAGGGTTTCCTGTCGCAGGGCGGTGATAAACCACCCCAGACAGGAGATAGTGGATTGGAGTAGGGAGGTTTCAAAGAAACCAGACACTGCCTGGGGAGCACCAGGCTGCCCCTTGCATAATCCGGCCAAACCGGTTCTGGGGCACACCAGCCCCAGTCCCAGCGCGGCCTGGATCAAAGGAAAGGGGTGTAACCACCCCCTTCCTGGGTCCCACCCATAGGAGGGGACCTAGCAGGATGTCCAGCCCACCAGATTCGAATAAGAGTGGGAGCAGTGCCAATGCAACTCAGATCATCCTGAAGAAACATAAGAAACGAATTCTGGACCCTTCGACTTTCTACTCGACGTTAGAAGACTGAAGAATCTCCCTTGTGGTCAAGGAGTGACCACCCTGTGCAAACAGGCAACATCCAGCCCTCGACCCTTGCTTTGTTGCAGTTCCCGCCGGAACTCGAGCGACAGAGATCGACGAGATCAAGCTTGCCTGCCTTCTCCCAGCCCGATCCACAGTCCCTGCAGAGCTGAGACCCGTGGAGGCGACCGGAAGCGTGGGGCACGCCATCTTGAAAAGGCCACGAGACGCTGACCGTGCAGCCCACGAGTGACCCTCGAAGCTGTACACCGGGGTTTGAGAAGCCCCAGCCCCGAGCTCCACTTGCACCAAAGCTCACCCCTCCACACTCGACGAGTGCTGCGTGGGGCCCTTCTGCTTGTGTTGGCTCGACGCGTTGGCCCAGACACTTGCCAGCTGGCTTGTGGCCCCTGTGCCGACGAAAACTGAAATACGACATGCTTTTCTGGTTGCTCCAGACCTGCACCAGCTCCTGTGAAAAGGAGCCCCCACTCTGACCCTCCTGGTTCGAGTGATAAGCAATCTCCCGGTTCCGCGTGGATTGCTTTTGCCAAGTGCTGTTTGCTGCAATCTTGAAGCCGACGGTGCTGACGGCGAGAGCCTACGTGGGACAGATCGTGACCTGCTCCTGGACGTCACAGATGCCCCAGAGCCCACGTGACAGCGGAGAGAAGCCTATCGACAACCACCTGATTGCGCCCGACATTGCCTGGTTCCGTCCTGGTTCCACCCTGGTCACTGCTGAGTGACCCAGACTCTGTCCCCTCTGCTTTCAGGTACTTTTCTACTTCGATCCACCCTTGGATCGCACCGGACACTTCTGCTTCACAGCGCCTGCAGCTGCAACAGCTTCAAGCACCAAGAACCTGCGTGTCAGAACCCGACGCCACTTCGACCCTGTGCACCCACGGCCTGTGGGTGAGGTAACATTGCAACGCCGGTGTTCTTACACTGGTACACACCTCTAGGGTCTGTGTCTAAAGTTTTGTTCCTCTAGGTTCAGCGGAAGTATCTTTTAATTCACTTTGTCTAACTTTTACGCACCATTGACATTGCATTGGTGCGAGCCGCACTTTCCGTGCTGCACCCGTCTCCTGTGGGCTACTCCCGACTTCAGCATTGCTAGTCCTGACTGCTCCCAGCGAATCTCTAGGCCCTAGGCCTAACCACTGTTCGATTGGTATCTCTTATACCACTTTTTTAGTATATGGTTTGAGTGGCCACCCGCCCTCATCCATAATTGTGCAACTTTATATGTTATACTGTGCTTTTGATTTAAACGCTTGTGCCCCTTTCCTCATAAAGAGTACTGGGGAGTAATTTAGAAATAAATACATATATTTTTACAATATATACTTGTGTGGTGTCCTTTCATTTGATTACAGGATTGTATGTGGTAAAACAGCTCGCTTAACACGACCTCTTAAGTTAAGCCTTTAAGGCTGCTTAGTCCATGCTACCTCTAGGATAGCTTGTCTAACAAGGTTGACTTACAACCAGACATCTTTGGGGTTTGTTTGGACTGATACCAAGTGGTTCCAGAATTGGAAACACTACCTATCAGGCCAACTTCTCACATTGGTGGCAGCGGTGGGATTTGAGCTTGCTGTTTGTTTTACCATTGCAATCTTTATATCAAATTGAAAGATCACATCAAGTACCTCTAGGTACATATAAATCAAAAGCTTAGCATATTAAGTTCTACTGAACTTAGTAGTTGTAGATTAAAGGGACTAGCACACCCTGACTACAACTCACTAGCAAGGTACAGTAGGAAAACACTTAGTGTAGGTAAGTGCACCACTTACACCTCACTAGCAGTCATGTCTGACACAGGAAACGCCTCAGGGTCTGCTCCTGTGACAGTTGACCTTACCAAGGCAACTTCCAGCTATGACAAGTTAACCCGAAAAGACTTGATTGCCTTGTGCATCTCAAGAGGGTTAAAAAGGGGCAGAAGTCCCACCTGTCCTATCCTGATAGCCATTCTAGAACAGGATGACTTAGAGAAGGCGAATGAAGTTCCCTTAGAGTCAGGAGATGGAGTGACCCCCCCTGTAACTGATACCACTCCAGAGGAGGAAGAAGAAGAGGAGGAAGAGGAGGAGGAAGGCTCAGATTTAGAAGAGCCTGAAGATCAGGATCAGAGGGTAAACCAGGTACAGGTTGCCAGGCTTAACCAGGCCAACCTAGACCTACATGGGAATGGAGAGGGCCAGCACCTCCCCAGGTCTCATAACCAAATTCTCCCAGGTAACAGGAGGGTGAGATCTCAATCAGGGGATTCTCACCTTTCTAGTGCCTCAAGAGAATCTCAGAGAGGGATGACTCCCTCCCAGAGGAAAGAGCATAGGGCCAGAATGAGGGCTGTCCAACTCCAGATAGAGAGGGAGGAGGTAGCTCTGGCTCAAGCTAAGCTTACCTTGGCTCAAGCTAAACTTACCTTGGCAAGGGAGCAGAAATTGAGTGGCTTAGATGCCACTGGTGGCAGCAAAGTTCCTAAAGAAAAAGACAGGGCCTATGACAATAGAAACCTGACAAAAATTGTGCCCCCCTACAAGGAAGGGGATGATATCCACAAATGGATGACTGCTCTTGAGAGGGCCTGCATGGTACAGCAGGTCCCTGAGGATCAGTGGGCAGCAATTTTATGGTACTCCTTTTCTGAGAAAGGGAGGGACAGGCTCCTCACTGTTAGACCTGAGGATGCCAAAAACTACTCTGTTCTGAAGAGTGCTCTTATTGAAGGGTTTGGCCTAACCACTGAGCAATACAGGTTGTTGTTCAGAGACACCCAAAAAGCACAGACTCAGGACTGGACTGATTTTGTTGATTGTGCCACTAAGGCTCTGGAGGGTTGGCTGCAGGGAAGTAAAGTTTCAGACTATACAGGATTGTACAATCTTATGATGAGAGAGCAGATCCTTAATAACTGTCAGAACCAGCTGTTGCATCAATACCTTGTTGACTCTGATTTGACCTCTCCCCAAGAATTGGGAAAGAAGGCAGACAAATGGGTCAGAACAAGGATTAAGCAGAAAAACCAGAACCAAGGTGACCAGAAGAAAACAGACCAGAAGGGTGGGAATCAGAAAGATAAAGAAAAGGACCAGAAGTCTTCAGGCCCCCAAACTAGCAATAAGGAGGGGGGTTCCCAAAATGGAAACAAGAAAAAGAAGAATGATGGCCCAAAGAAACCTTGGTGTAATACCTGCAAATCAGTTTCACACTGGGGCAGTGAATGCACTAAGAAAAATCCAGTCCCCACCACTGCAGCTCCTAAAGCACCTGCACCCCCTAGTACAGTTAGCAGTGGTGGTTCACAGCCAAAGGGTTTAGTAGGGTTGACCCTGGGTACTGAGGTGGAATCTGGCCTAGTCAGAATCCCCACACAGGCAGTTCTCCTATATGATGTGGACTTACCTTTGCCCACTGCAGTAAGCCCCAGTAACCTGGGCAAATATAGGCAGACTCCCTTAATCAATGAGAAACTGGCTCAGGCCTACAGGGACACTTGTGCCAGTGTCACTATGGTGACACCTGACTTTGTGGACCCTGGTCAGATTGTACTAGGTGAAAGTTACCTAGTGACCAATGCAAGCAACTCCACTACTTCACATAGTGTGGCTGTTGTGAACTTCTCCTGGGGAGGGGTAGATGGCCTAAAGAAAGTTGTTGTGAGTGCAGACCTCCCAGTAGACTGTCTGTTAGGCAATGATCTTGAAAGCTCAGTTTGGTCAGAAGTGGAGTACAGGACTCATGCAGAAATGCTAGGGATTTCAGCTCATGTCCTTGCAGTGACAAGGTCTCAGGCTAAGAAGTGCCTTCCTGAACCAGTGGTGGATCTTGAAACAATAGACCAACCACAACCCAAGAGAAGGAGCAAGAGGGTTAAGGCTGTGCCTTCCCACTTGCCCCAGGTTGAGGATCAAGTTTCACAGGAAACTGATTCTGCAGTCCAAGAGGAGACTGTCTCAGATGAGCTTGAACCTGAACAGGTTGAGTTTCTGGGGACAGGGGGACCCTCAAGGGCAGACCTGGGGCAGGCCCAATTAGATTGCCCTTCACTTGAACCCCTCAGACAGCAAGCTGCTGCTGAGGCTGCAGGGAATGCTCAAGGTACCCATAAAGTGTATTGGGATGAAGGACTCCTTTATTCAGAGGCTAGAGACCCCAAGCCTGGCACAACCAGGAGGTTGGTCATACCTTTGAAGTTTAGGGGTTTCCTTCTTACCTTGGCCCATGATATTCCCCTTGCAGGACACTTAGGCCAGAATAAGACTTGGGACAGGCTTGTTCCACACTTTCACTGGCCTCACATGTCAGAAAATGTCAAGGAGTTTTGTCGCTCCTGTGTCACTTGCCAAGCCAGTGGTAAGTCAGGTGGCACAACAAAGGCCCCCCTGATACCACTACCTGTGGTGGGGGTACCCTTTGAAAGAGTTGGAATAGACATTGTGGGTCCCATGGATCCTCCAACAGCATCTGGGCACAGATTTATACTGGTGGTAGTGGATCATGCCACCAGGTACCCAGAGGCAATTCCCCTGAGGACCACCACAGCTCCTGTGGTGGCAAAGGCCCTCATTGCAGTTTTCTCAAGAGTGGGCTTTCCAAAGGAGGTTCTTTCAGACAGAGGTACCAACTTTATGTCTGGATACTTAAAAGCAATGTGGAAAGAGTGTGGAGTAAACTATAAGTTTACCACACCCTACCATCCACAGTGCAATGGGCTTGTGGAAAGGTTCAACAAGACCCTAAAGGGAATGATAAAAGGTTTACCAGAGAAGCTTAGGCGGAAATGGGACATCCTTTTACCCTGCTTGCTCTTTGCTTACAGAGAGGTCCCACAGAAGGGGGTTGGCTACAGCCCTTTTGAACTTTTGTTTGGCCACCCTGTAAGGGGTCCATTGAGTTTGGTGAAGGAAGGATGGGAGTTACCTCTCAAAAAGCCTAAACTAGACATTGTGGACTATGTACTTGGTCTCCGCTCCAGGATGGCTGAATACATGGAGAGAGCATCCAAAAACCTTGAGGCAAGTCAAGAATTACAGAAAGCTTGGCATGACCAAAAGGCTGTTCTGGTTGAGTACAAGCCAGGGCAGAAGGTGTGGGTGTTGGACCCAGTGGGGCCAGCAGCTCTCCAGGACCAATGGACTGGACCCTACCCTATCATTGAAAAGAAGGGAGAAGTCACCTACTTGGTTGACTTTGGTACCCCTAGGAGCCCCCACAGGGTGCTCCATGTGAACAGATTGAAAGCATTTGTTGACAGGGAGGACATGAGTCTCCTCATGGCCACAGATGGGGAACAGGAGGAAGAGAGTGACCCTCTCCCAGACCTGCTTTCCCAGAACCCTGATGATGGTTCAGTTGATGGAGTAGCCTTGGCAGGCAGCCTCACTGAGCAGCAACAGGTGGACTGCAGACAGGTGTTGCAAGCCCACAGACATATGTTTTCTCTCACACCCAGCCAGACTAATTGGTGCACCCATGAGGTGGACACTGGTGACAGTCTGCCTGTGAAGAATAAGATCTACAGGCAACCTGACCATGTCAGGGATTGTATAAAGGCTGAGGTGCAAAAGATGTTGGAGCTTGGAGTGATTGAGCCATCAGAGAGCCCATGGGCTAGCCCAGTGGTCCTTGTGCCAAAACCTCATACCAAAGATGGGAAGAGAGAAATGAGGTTTTGTGTGGACTACAGAGGTCTCAATGCTGTCACTAGGACAGATGCTCATCCCATTCCAAGAGCAGATGAGCTCATTGATAAATTGGCTTCTGCCAAGTTTCTGAGCACATTTGATTTGACAGCTGGCTACTGGCAAATCAGACTAGCTGAAGAGTCAAAAGCCAAAACAGCATTCTCTACCCCTAGTGGGCATTATCAGTTTGTGGTAATGCCCTTTGGTTTGAAGAATGCACCTGCCACCTTCCAAAGGTTGGTGAATCAAGTCCTTGCTGGGTTGGATGACTTTTGTGCAGCATATCTGGATGATATTTCTGTCTTTAGCTCCACCTGGGAGGATCACCTGATCCACCTGAAGAAGGTTCTGGAGGCCCTGCAAAAGGCAGGCCTGACTATCAAGGCTACTAAGTGCCAGATAGGGCAGAGCAAGGTTGTGTACTTGGGCCACCTAGTAGGTGGGGGTCAAGTTCAACCACTGGAGAGCAAGATCCAGACCATACAGGACTGGGCTCCTCCAACTACCCAGACACAAGTCAGAGCCTTCTTGGGCCTGACTGGGTATTACAGAAAATTTGTAAAGAACTATGGGTCCATTGTGACACCATTGAATGACTTGACATCCAAGAAGATGCCCAAAAAGGTTCAGTGGACAGTTAGCTGTCAAAAGGCATTTGATGACCTGAAGAAGGCCATGTGCTCTGCACCTATCCTGAAGAGTCCTGACTACTCCAAACAGTTCATTGTACAGACAGATGCTTCTGAGTTGGGGGTGGGAGCTGTGCTTTCACAACTTAATCAAGATGGTCAAGACCAGCCCATTGCTTTTATTAGCAGAAGGCTGACCCCCAGGGAGAAACGTTGGTCAGCTATTGAGAGGGAGGCCTTTGCTGTGGTTTGGGCCCTGAAGAAGTTGAGGCCATACTTGTTTGGTACTCACTTCCTAATTCAGACAGACCATAAGCCCCTCTTGTGGCTAAATCAGATGAAGGGTGAAAATCCCAAACTGCTCAGGTGGTCCATTTCCCTACAGGGGATGGACTTTCCAGTGGAGCACCGCCCAGGGACTGACCATGGTAATGCAGATGGTCTCTCCAGGTACTTCCACTTAGAACATGAAGACTTATCTGGTCAAGGTTAAGTTTAATGTCCCTGCGTTTGGGGGGGGGGTTATGTAGGAGAGTAGGGTCTGCTATCCTATGGTCACCCCAATTTTTGCTTTTTGCTTCACTGGTTTTCGACTTACTGAGGCTGTGGGCCTGCTAATCAGACCCCCAGCCTGCTGTTCTCTCTCTAAATTTATAATACATGTGCTATAGGTACATACCACAATTGGAAATGGACTCCTTGTCAGCCCCTGTACCATGCACTATAGGTGCTCAGGGCATAGGTGCCACCAAGGCCTACCGGGGGCTGAAGCATAGCTTTTGCCACCCCTGGCTGGTTCTTAAATTGACACAACTGGCTGATCACTCAGCTGGGGCAAGTGGGTGTAATCACCCCTTGCTTAGATATAGTATACCTATATCTAAACCTATATCTGGACACATATATAGCCTGTAAGCCACTCCTATGGAAGGCCTCATCAATCCTGGAGGCAGAGTGCTTGGTTTTATGTGAGATGGAGCTCTGGCATGAGCCGAGCCTGTCTGCAGCTGTCGGGAACAACTCCCTAAGCTGATCCGGGATAATGCCATACCATATACTCTTAAGCGCCTTATAATCCTCGCGGTTATATAGCAACTTTGGTTTGGCTTTATCAAAACATGTCGTGTAAGGTGTCATACGAATTGGAATACTACCCCCTCGCCAGTTCTGGCGACGGGGGTAGCATTCCACCCTTCTAGAGGGATAAGACATGTTACTTTACTGAAACGCGGTTGATTTAAAATGAGCCTCAGATCCACAAAATGGATGCCCCTGCCACAGACACGGGTCTGGCCTCCTGCTGCTGACCGAAACTCAGCATATGGTGGCCTGGACAAAGGGTTTCCTGTCGCAGGGCGGTGATAAACCACCCCAGACAGGAGATAGTGGATTGGAGTAGGGAGGTTTCAAAGAAACCAGACACTGCCTGGGGAGCACCAGGCTGCCCCTTGCATAATCCGGCCAAACCGGTTCTGGGGCACACCAGCCCCAGTCCCAGCGCGGCCTGGATCAAAGGAAAGGGGTGTAACCACCCCCTTCCTGGGTCCCACCCATAGGAGGGGACCTAGCAGGATGTCCAGCCCACCAGATTCGAATAAGAGTGGGAGCAGTGCCAATGCAACTCAGATCATCCTGAAGAAACATAAGAAACGAATTCTGGACCCTTCGACTTTCTACTTGACGTTAGAAGACTGAAGAATCTCCCTTGTGGTCAAGGAGTGACCACCCTGTGCAAACAGGCAACATCCAGCCCTCGACCCTTGCTTTGTTGCAGTTCCCGCCGGAACTCGAGCGACAGAGATCGACGAGATCAAGCTTGCCTGCCTTCTCCCAGCCCGATCCACAGTCCCTGCAGAGCTGAGACCCGTGGAGGCGACCGGAAGCGTGGGGCACGCCATCTTGAAAAGGCCACGAGACGCTGACCGTGCAGCCCACGAGTGACCCTCGAAGCTGTACACCGGGGTTTGAGAAGCCCCAGCCCCGAGCTCCACTTGCACCAAAGCTCACCCCTCCACACTCGACGAGTGCTGCGTGGGGCCCTTCTGCTTGTGTTGGCTCGACGCGTTGGCCCGGACACTTGCCAGCTGGCTTGTGGCCCCTGTGCCGACGAAAACTGAAATACGACTTGCTTTTCTGGTTGCTCCAGACCTGCACCAGCTCCTGTGAAAAGGAGCCCCCACTCTGACCCTCCTGGTTCGAGTGATAAGCAATCTCCCGGTTCCGCTTGGATTGCTTTTGCCAAGTGCTGTTTGCTGCAATCTTGAAGCCGACGGTGCTGACGGCGAGAGCCTACGTGGGACAGATCGTGACCTGCTCCTGGACGTCGCAGATGCCCCAGAGCCCACGTGACAGCGGAGAGAAGCCTATCGACAACCACCTGATTGCGCCCGACATTGCCTGGTTCCGTCCTGGTTCCACCCTGGTCACTGCTGAGTGACCCAGACTCTGTCCCCTCTGCTTTCAGGTACTTTTCTACTTCGATCCACCCTTGAATCGCACCGGACACTTCTGCTTCACAGCGCCTGCAGCTGCAACAGCTTCAAGCACCAAGAACCTGCGTGTCAGAACCCGACGCCACTTCGACCCTGTGCACCCACGGCCTGTGGGTGAGGTAACATTGCAACGCCGGTGTTCTTACACTGGTACACACCTCTAGGGTCTGTGTCTAAAGTTTTGTTCCTCTAGGTTCAGCGGAAGTATCTTTTAATTCACTTTGTCTAACTTTTACGCACCATTGACATTGCATTGGTGCGAGCCGCACTTTCCGTGCTGCACCCGTCTCCTGTGGGCTACTCCCGACTTCAGCATTGCTAGTCCTGACTGCTCCCAGCGAATCTCTAGGCCCTAGGCCTAACCACTTATCGATTGGTATCTCTTATACCACTTTTTTAGTATATGGTTTGAGTGGCCACCCGCCCTCATCCATAATTGTGCAACTTTATATGTTATACTGTGCTTTTGATTTAAACGCTTGTGCCCCTTTCCTCATAAAGAGTACTGGGGAGTAATTTAGAAATAAATACATATATTTTTACAATATATACTTGTGTGGTGTCCTTTCATTTGATTACAGGATTGTATGTGGTAAAACAGCTCGCTTAACACGACCTCTTAAGTTAAGCCTTTAAGGCTGCTTAGTCCATGCTACCTCTAGGATAGCTTGTCTAACAAGGTTGACTTACAACCAGACATCTTTGGGGTTTGTTTGGACTGATACCAAGTGGTTCCAGAATTGGAAACACTACCTATCAGGCCAACTTCTCACAGCCTGCATAGCAGTTGTCATCCTCTCCATGCGGTCTGACATCTGACCAACATTCCTGGCGGTCTTGTTTAGCTGGAGGTGTATAACCGCGAGATGACGGGCTTGTGTCTGGTGGACGTGGAGCATACGGCGCTCAATAGAGAGCCCACCTGGCCGCATGTTCGATCCCCTGCCAGAGCGGGAAGTGGCATTGCGCTGCTCCCTCACCAGTCCGCTTGACTGGCTCCGCACAGCAGCAGGGCGGCGGGTTTGTCGGCGTGCTGCTGCTGGTGTTGTCAGCCCCACTGGTGGTTGAGTCACGCGCTGTGGTACTGCTGCGCCTGTTGGCGCAGAGGTGGCACTGTCCACAGGGGCAGGTGGTGGTATGAACGCTGGTACGGCAGCTTGCCCTGATGGTCCTGGCTGTGGGGATAGATGTAAGTCTCCCTCAGTGTCCTCTGTGATATCCTCAATTTGCAGGGCCTCTCTCTCCGTACTGGGGACTTCACCGCCACCTGTGATGTAAAGTGGACGTTGATTAGTGACATGTTTCTTCCACATTTAAGCTTCCTACATGCATGCAGGCTACCATTCCCTGACTCGCTGCAGGATTGACTCTCACTAAACAGGTCTGGCTTTATGGGGCTAGATGGTAATTGTGGTCAGACTACACGTCCCACAATGCAATAGCGCTTTTGTGGTGTGCTTTGGCTGCATGACTGGGGTTTGAAATGGGATGATCTGGAGTCATGGACATTGTTAGGGGACAGGGGGTCGCAGTCGCATGACACTTACCTTGTGTATCTTGGGTGGGTCGGAAGGAGTCCAGCTGGATCACCCCCACGCATGCATGCGGATTAATGGTGTCCTCTACTCAGTCCTCGAGTGGTGTGTTTGGTGGGACAGCGGGCTCCCCTCCACCTGTCGCACCCAGCCTCTCTGCGATCTTCTCCTTTGCCCGCCCTCTGAGGTCGTACCATCATTTTTTCAACTCATCCACAGAGCACTGTGTCACCCCCACAGAATTCACTTTTGCGCGGATGCGCACCCAAATCCTTCTTTTATCGGCCTCAGGCACCCTTCTTGAGTCTTTCCCGAAAATGCGGTTGTGGTCCTTGCAGACTCTCTCTATCAAATATTCGGCATTGAAGCCCATAGGAATCAATGTGCATTACCAAATCGGTATTTACCGATTCGGTAAATACCGATTTCAGCAAGGGTGCAGGGGGTGTCACTTTAACACCCTCTAGCACCCCAAATACAGGCATGTGTGCCATGTGGCACACAGACATGCCCTAAGTGCATGTCTGTGTGTCACATTGCACAGGTGTGCATGCACACATGTGCATGCACACCTGGATTCAGTATTTTACCACCCAATAGGATTGGGTGGTAAAATACCGATTCTTAAGGGCCTGTGGCACTTTTAGGAGTGCCACCTACATGTGGATTTACCAAATCGGTAAATATAACGATTCGGTATTTTACCGATTCTGTAAATTTACCGATTCGGTAAATTTACAGAATCGGTAAAATATAGGCCCCCTACATCTGAAAACCCATTTACCGGTCGGTAACGGCCGAATTCGGCTGTTACAATGCGCTATCTCACCAGAGCTCCAAAATGCACCAGCAGCCACATAACACGCCATCCCAATATCCTGTTGGATGAGCTTGGCTCCATATCACACCTGTCCCACTCTCCTGCTGGCTCCATACCACATCCATCCCACTCTCCTGCTGGATGGGCATGTCTCCATACCACACCCGTCCCACTCTCTTGCTGAATGGGTGTGGCTCCATACCACACCCGTACCACTCTCCTGCTGGATGGGCGTGCCTCCATGCCACACCCGTCCCACTCTCCTGCAGAATGGCCATGGTTCCATACCACACCCGTCCCACTCTCCTGATGGATGGGCGTGGCTCCATACCACACCGGTCCCACTCTCCTGCTGGATGGGCATGGCTCCATACCACACCGCCCCACTCTCCTGCTGGATGAGCATGGATACATACCACACCCGTCCCACTCTCCTGCTGGATTGGCGTGGCTCCATACCACACCGCCCCACTCTCCTGCTGGATGGGCGTGGTCCATACCACACCTGACCCACACTCCTGCTGGATGGGTATGGCTCCATACCACACCCTTACCACACTCCTGCAGAATGGGCGTGGCTCCATACCACACCCGCCCCACTCTCCTGCTGGATGGGCATGGCTCCATACCACACCCACCCCACTCTCCTGCTGGATGGGCGTGGCTCCACACCCTTACCACTCTCCTGCAGTATGGGCGTGGATCCAAACCACACCCATCCCACTCTCCTTCTGAATAGGCGTGGCTCCATACCACACCTGTCCCACTCTCCTGCTGGATGGGCGTGGCTCCAAACCACACCCATCCCACTCTCCTGCTGAATGGGCGTGGCTCCAAACCACACCCATCCCACTCTCCTGCTGGATGGGCGAGGCTCCATACCACACCCGTCCTACTTGCCTGCAGAACGGGCATAGCTCCAAACGACACCAGCCCCACTCTCCTGCTGGATGGGCATGGCTCCATATCGCACCCACCCCACTCTCCTGCTGGATGGCGTGGCTCTACACCCTTACCAATCTCCTGTAGAATGGGCGTGGCTCTATATCACACCCTTACCACTCTCCTGCTGGATGGGCGTGTCTCCACTGTCCGACTCTCCTGCTGGCTGGGTGTGGCTCCATACCACACCCTTACCACTCTCATGCTGTATGGGCATGGCTCCATACCACACCTGTCCCACTCTCCTGCTGGATGGGCATGGCTCCATACCACACCCACCCTACTCTCCTGCTGGATGGGCGTGACTCCACACTCTTACCACTCTCTTGCAGTATGGGCGTGGCTCCAAACCACACCCATCCCACTCTCCTGCTGGATGGGCATGGCTCCATACCACACCGGTCCCACTCTCCTGCTGGATGGGCATGGCTCCATACCACACCGCCCCACTCTCCTGCTGGATGAGCATGGATACATACCACACCCGTCCCACTCTCCTGCTGGATTGGCGTGGCTCCATACCACACCTGACCCACACTCCTGCTGGATGGGTATGGCTCCATACCACACCCATACCACTCTCCTGCTGGATGGGCGTGGCTCCACACCCTTACCACTCTCCTGCTGGATGGGCATGGCTCCATACCACACCCACCCCACTCTCCTGCTGGATGGGCGTGGCTCCACACCCTTACCACTCTCCTGCAGTATGGGCGTGGATCCAAACCACACCCATCCCACTCTCCTTCTGAATAGGCGTGGCTCCATACCACACCTGTCCCACTCTCCTGCTGGATGGGCGTGGTTCCAAACCACACCCATCCCACTCTCCTGCTGAATGGGCGTGGCTCCATACCACACCCGTCCTACTTGCCTGCAGAACAGGCATAGCTCCAAACCACACCAGCCCCACTCTCCTGCTGGATGGGCGTGGCTCTACACCCTTACCAATCTCCTGTAGAATGGGCGTGGCTCCATATCACACCCTTACCACTCTCCTGCTGGAAGGGCGTGTCTCCACTGTCCCACTCTCCTGCTGGATGGGTGTGGCTCCAAACCACACCCTTACCAGTCTCCTGCTTGATGGGCGTGGCTCCATACCACACCCTTACCAATCTCATGCTGTATGGGCATGGCTCCATACCACACCTGTCCCATTCTCCTGCTGGATGGGCATGGCTCCATACCACACTCTTCCCACTCTCCTGCTGGATGGGCATGGCTCCATACCACACTCTTCCCACTCTCCTGCTGGATGGGCGTGGCTCCATACCACACCCGCCCCACTCTCCTGCTGGATGGGCGTGACTACAAACTCTTACCACTCTCTTGCAGTATGGGCGTGGCTCCAAACCACACCCATCCCACTCTCCTGCTGGATGGGCATAGCTCCATACCACACCCGTCCCACTCTCCTGCTGGATGGGCATGGCTCCATACTACACCAGTCCCCCTCTCCTGCTGGATGGGCATGGCTACATACCACACCTGACCCACTCTCCTGCTGGATGGGCGTGGCACAACACACCCTTATCACTCTCCTGCAGAATGGGAGTGGCTCCATACCACACCCTTACCACTTCCTGCTGGATGGGCTTTGCTCCATACCACACCCTTACTACTCTCATGCTGTATGGGTGTGGCTCCATTACACTCCCGTCCCACTCTCCTGCTGGATGGGCATGGCTCCATACCACACCCGTCCCACTCTCCTGCTGGATGGTCGTGGCACAACACACCCTTATCACTCTCCTGCAGAATGGGCGTGGCTCCATACCACACCCTTACCACTTCCTGCTGGATGGGCTTTGCTCCATACCACACCCTTCCCACTCTCCTGCTGGATAGGGGTGGCTCCATACAACACCTGTCCCACTCTCCTGCAGAAGGGGCGTGGCTCCATACCACACCCACCCCACTCTCCTGCTGGATGGGCATGGCTCCATACCATACCCACCCCACTCTCCTGCTGGATGGTTGTGGCTCCACACCCTTACCACTCTCCTGCTGGATGGGCGTGGCTCCATAAAACACCAGTCCCATTCTCATGAAGAATGGGCATGGCTCCATACAACACCCGCCCCACTCTCCTGCTGGATGGGCGTGGCTCCAAACCACACCCTTACCAGTCTCCTGCTTGATGGGCGTGGCTCCATACCACACCCTTACCACTCTCATGCTGAATGGGTGTGGGTCCATACCACACACGTCCCACCCTCCTGCTGGATGGGTGTGGCTCCATGCCACACCCGTACCACTCTCCTGCTGGATGGGCGTGGCTCCACACCCTTACCACTCTCCTGCAGTATGGGCGTGGATCCAAACCACACCCATCCCACTCTCCTGAATAGGCGTGGCTCCATTCCACACCTGTCCCACTCTCCTGCTGGATGGGCGTGGTTCCAAACCACACCCATCCCACTCTCCTGCTGAATGGGCGTGGCTCCATACCACACCCGTCCTACTTGCCTGCAGAACAGGCATATCTCCAAACCACACCAGCCCCACTCTCCTGCTGGATGGGCATGGCTCTACACCCTTACCAATCTCCTGCAGAATGGGCGTGGCTCCATATCACACCCTTACCACTCTCCTGCTGGAAGGGCGTGTCTCCACTGTCCCACTCTCCTGCTGGATGGGTGTGGCTCCATACCACACCCTTACCACTCTCATGCTGTATGGGCATGGCTCCATACCACACCTGTCCCACTCTCCTGCTGGATGGGCATGGCTCCATACCACACTCTTCCCACTCTCCTGATGGATGGGCATGGCTCCATACCACACTCTTCCCACTCTCCTGCTGGATGGGCGTGGCTCCATACCACACCCATCCCACTCTCCTGCTGGATGGGCATGGCTCCATACTACACCAGTCCCCCTCTCCTGCTGGATGGGCGTGACTCCACACTCTTACCACTCTCCTGCAGAAGGGGCGTGGCTACATACCACACCTGACCCACTCTCCTGCTGGATGGGCAAGGCTCCATACCACACCTGTCCCACTCTCCTGCAGAAGGGGCGTGGCTCCATACCACACCCACCCCACTCTCCTGCTGGATGGGCTTGGCTCCATACCACACCCTTACTACTCTTATGCTGTATGGGTGTGGCTCCATTCCACACCCATCCCACTCTCCTGCTGGATGGGCATGGCTCCATTACACTCCCGTCCCACTCTCCTGCTGGATGGGCATGGCACAACACACCCTTATCACTCTCCTGCAGAATGGGCGTGGCTCCATACCACACCCTTACCACTTCCTGCTGGATGGGCTTTGCTCCATACCACACCCTTACTACTCTCATGCTGTATGGGTGTGGCTCCATTACACTCCCGTCCCACTCTCCTGCTGGATGGGCATGGCTCCATACCACACCAGTCCCACTCTCCTGCTGGATGGGCGTGGTCCATACCACACCTGACCCACTCTCCTGCTGGATGGGTGTGGCTCCATACCACACCTGTCCCACTCTCCTGCAGAAGGGGCGTGGCTCCATACCACACCCACCCCACTCTCCTGCTGGATGGGCATGGCTCCATACCACACCCACCCCACTCTCCTGCTGGATGGTTGTGGCTTCACACCCTTACCACTCTCCTGCTGGATGGGCGTGGCTCCATAAAACACCAGTCCCATTCTCATGAAGAATGGGCATGGCTCCATACAACACCCCCCCCACTCTCCTGCTGGATGGGTGTGGCTCCAAACCACACCCTTACCAGTCTCCTGCTTGATGGGCGTGGCTCCATACCACACCCTTACCACTCTCATGCTGAATGGGTGTGGGTCCATACCACACCCGTCCCACCCTCCTGCTGGATGGGTGTGGCTCCATGCCATACCCGTACCACTCTCCTGCTGGATGGGGGTGGCTCCATACCACACCCATCCCACTCTCCTGCAGAATGGGCGTGGCTCCATACCACACTCTTACCACTCTCCTGCTGGATGGGCGTGGCTTCATACAGCACCCTTACCACTCTCCTGCTGGATGGGCATGGCTTCATACAGCACCCTTACCACTCTCATGCTGAAGGGGCGTGGCTCCATACCACACCCATCCCACTCTCCTACTGAATGGGCGTGGCTCCATATCACACACTTCCCACTCTCCTGCTGGATGGGCGTGGCTCCATACCACAACCGTACCACTCTCCTGACGAATGGCCGTGGCTGCATATCACACCACTCTCCTGCTGCATGGGCATGACTCCATAACGCACCCACCCCACTCTCTGGCTGGATGGGCGTGGCTCCATACCCTTACCACTCTCCTGCAGAATGGGCGTGGCTCCATACCACACCCTTACCACTCTCCTGCTGATGGGCGTATCTCCACTGTCCCACTCTCCTACTGGATGGGCGTGGCTCCATACCACACCTGTCCCACTCTCCTGCAGCATGGGTGTGGCTCCATACCACACCCGTCCCACTCTCTTGCTGGATGGGCATGGCACAACACACCCTTATCACTCTCCTGCAGAATGGGCGTGGCTCCATACCACACCCTTACCACTTCCTGCTGGATGGGCTTTGCTCCATACCACACCCTTACTACTCTCATGCTGTATGGGTGTGGCTCCATTACACTCCCGTCCCACTCTCCTGCTGGATGGGCATGGCTCCATACCACACCAGTCCCACTCTCTTGCTGGATGGGCGTGGCACAACACACCCTTATCACTCTCCTGCAGAATGGGCGTGGCTCCATACCACACCCTTACCACTTCCTGCTGGATGGGCTTTGCTCCATACCACACCCTTACTACTCTCATGCTGTATGGGTGTGGCTCCATTACACTCCCGTCCCACTCTCCTGCTGGATGGGCATGGCTCCATACCACACCAGTCCCACTCTCCTGCTGGATGGGCGTGGTCCATACCACACCTGACCCACTCTCCTGCTGGATGGGTGTGGCTCCATACCACACCTGTCCCACTCTCCTGCAGAAGGGGCGTGGCTCCATACCACACCCACCCCACTCTCCTGCTGGATGGGCATTGCTCCATACCACACCCACCCCACTCTCCTGCTGGATGGTTGTGGCTTCACACCCTTACCACTCTCCTGCTGGATGGGCGTGGCTCCATAAAACACCAGTCCCATTCTCATGAAGAATGGGCATGGCTCCATACAACACCCGCCCCACTCTCCTGCTGGATGGGTGTGGCTCCAAACCACACCCTTACCAGTCTCCTGCTTGATGGGCGTGGCTCCATACCACACCCTTACCACTCTCATGCTGAATGGGTGTGGGTCCATACCACACCCGTCCCACCCTCCTGCTGGATGGGTGTGGCTCCATGCCATACCCGTACCACTCTCCTGCTGGATGGGGGTGGCTCCATACCACACCCATCCCACTCTCCTGCAGAATGGGCGTGGCTCCATACCACACTCTTACCACTCTCCTGCTGGATGGGCGTGGCTTCATACAGCACCCTTACCACTCTCCTGCTGGATGGGCATGGCTTCATACAGCACCCTTACCACTCTCATGCTGAAGGGGCGTGGCTCCATACCACACCCATCCCACTCTCCTACTGAATGGGCGTGGCTCCATATCACACACTTCCCACTCTCCTGCTGGATGGGCGTGGCTCCATACCACAACCGTACCACTCTCCTGACGAATGGCCGTGGCTGCATATCACACCACTCTCCTGCTGCATGGGCATGACTCCATAACGCACCCACCCCACTCTCTGGCTGGATGGGCGTGGCTCCATACCCTTACCACTCTCCTGCAGAATGGGCGTGGCTCCATACCACACCCTTACCACTCTCCTGCTGATGGGCGTATCTCCACTGTCCCACTCTCCTACTGGATGGGCGTGGCTCCATACCACACCTGTCCCACTCTCCTGCAGCATGGGTGTGGCTCCATACCACACTCGCCCCACTCTCCTGCTGGATGGGCGTGGCTCCAAACCACACCCTTACTACTCTCATGCTGAATGGGTGTGGCTCCATACCACACCCGTCCCACTCTCCTGCTGAATTGGTGTGGCTCCATACCACACCCGTCCCACCCTCCTGCTGGATTGGTGTGGATTGGTGTGGCTCCATACCACACCCGTACCACTCTCCTGCTGGATGTACGTGGCTCCATACTACACCCATCCCACTCTCCTGCAGAATGGCCATGGTTCCATTCCACACCCGTCCCACTCTCTTGCTGGATGGGCGTGGCTACATACCACACCTGCTCCACTCTCCTGCTGGATGGGCGAGGCTCCATACCACACCCGCCCAGCTCTCCTGCTGGATGGGCATAGCTCCATACCGCACCCACCCCACTCTCCTGCTTGATGGGCGTGGCACAACACACCCTTATCACTCTCCTGCAGAATGGGCGTGGCTCCATACCACACCCTTACCACTTCCTGCTGGATGGGCTTGGCTCCATACCACACCCTTACTACTCTCATGCTGTATGGGTGTGGCTCCATTCCACACCCGTCCCACTCTCCTGCTGGATGGGCATGGCTCCATACCACACCAGTCCAACTCTCCTGCTGGATGGGCGTGGTCCATACCACACCTGACCCACTCTCCTGCTGGATGGGTGTGGCTCCATACAACACCTGTCCCACTCTCCTGCAGAATGGGCGTGGCTCCATACCACACCCACCCTACTCTCCTGCTGGATGGGCATGGCTCCATACCACACCCACCCCACTCTCCTGCTGGATGGGCGTGGCTCCACACCCTTACCTCTCTCCTGCTGGATGGGCGTGGCTCCATACCACATCAGTCCCACTCTCCTGAAGAATGGGCATGGCTCCATACAACACCCGCCCCACTCTCCTGCTGGATGGGGTTGGCTCCAAACCACACCCTTACGAGTCTCCTGCTTGATGGGCGTGGCTCCATACCACACCCTTACCACTCTCATGCTGAATGGGTGTGGCTCCATACCACACCCATCCCACCCTCCTGCTGGATGGGTGTGGCTCCATGCCACACCCGTACCACTCTCCTGCTGGATGGGCGTGGCTCCATACCACACCCATCCCACTTTCCTGCAGAATGGGTGTGGCTCCATAGCACACTCTTACCACTCTCCTGCTGGATGGGCGTGGCTTCATACAGCACCCTTACCACTCTCATGCTGAAGGGGCATGGCTCCATACCATACCACACCCATCCCACTCTCCTACTGAATGGGCGTGGCTCCATATCACATCCGTCCCACTCTCCTGCTGGATGGGCGTGGCTCCATACCACAACCGTACCACTCTCCTGACGAATGGCCGTGGCTCCATACCACACCACTCTCCTGCTGGATGGGCATGACTCCATACCGCACCCATCCCACTCTCCGGCTGGATGGGCGTGGCTCCATACCCTTACCACCCTCCTGCAGAATGGGAGTGGCTCCATACCACACCCTTACCACTCTCCTGCTGGATGGGCGTATCTCCACTGTCCCACTCTCCTACTGGATGGGCATGGCCCCATACCACACCCTTCCCACTTTCCTGCTGGATGGGTGTGGCTCCATATCACACCTGTCCCACTCTCCTGCAGCATGGGCGTGGCTCCATACCACACTCGCCCCACTCTCCTGCTGGATGGGCGTGGCTCCAAACCACACCCTTACCACTCTCATGCTGAATGGGCGTGGCTCCATACCACACCCGTCCCACTCTCCGCTGAATGGGTGTGGCTCCATACCACACCTGTCCCACCCTCCTGCTGGATTTGTTGCGTTCTAATCTAGGACCCCGATCAATACTATGACCTTATGCCCCTATACGGCTATAATCCATTCATACCCCTATAATGGCATAAACGATCAAGAGCAATATTTCAGAAACTCGTCTCTGGCCTAACACGATCAGAGCCACATTTCAGAATCTCTTCCTCTGCAGCTCATTACAGCAGATGACACAGCAGAAGCCACTATCTAAGATTCCTAGATTACACTCCGAGTTCTTCAACAAGATAAAACTCAGCAACCTGGGAAAGCCCCGCTTGCTATGTTTTGATTAGTAATAGAACTCTAATGAGCACTGAGAGACGATCACTTCCTAGTGACAAGACCTCCAACATTCCATTTCAGAGGTATGGTGTTGACTAAACCCTTAGAGAGAATTCTTGAAGCAAACCTTGGCAAAACCAACTTAACTAAAACTACTACTTACTTGCTCCCTCCCAAGTGTTAGGCTTAGGTCAGGTACACTGGGGTAAGGCGTAGTTAGAAGCACCAGTTGAGTACGTTAGCTAAATGTATATATGAATGTATATATTTTATTCATTTTAACCATTGTATGGCTAAGAAACCATATCAATGCTTTTACAGTGTTATTTCGCAATCCTCATTTTACTGTATGCACTTTTTATAATAACTAGTCTTGCAATTGTGGAAATTCATTTCTCTTGCATGAGAAGAAAGACTGTTCAATAAATAATACCTTTTATTGAAAACGCCCGTCTCTCTATTATCTGCATCTTGGTGAAAGTAATCTGCACAACTGACTGAGTAAAATAACTGTCTATTGTTTCACACGACTCTAGAGATTGACTCTTATTCTAAGGAGCAAAGTTGTCATGTTTATGCGGTTGTTGGAAAACTGAATCCCTTCTTGTCTGTACCAGGGAAGCTGATCACTTCCTATTCAGGCAAGAAAGTTTCCAGTGACCTCTGAGCTAGTTGGTAACAAACCCAATTAAGTTTAGCATAGTCAGTAGAGACCTGGAAGACCGCACTTCTACGTCAAAACTGCTGTTTATGTTATTCCAATGCGCAGGGCCTATAGGGAAAATAGGAACTACACTACATGGCGCCCAACGTTTGGTAAGGCAATAAAACTAACGCAAGACGTTAGAGTAACTCAGTCGTGCATTTTTCACACAGACCCCTTTCTACCGTAAATACTCCAATAGACATCTGGAGTGGGTGAAAGTTTAAAATCCGCCCGAACTCAGTAGGAAGAGATTCCTATGTAAAGCTCTGGTTTATTCAATGTTGAAGGATACAGTGTTCCAAAATATTGTGCACCTAATCTTTGTCTCCCTGGAGACCTGCTCTGCAAAAAACCTGCATTTCATAAAATGTCAGACTTAAAAAACGGAATCGCTGCACCCGCAGAAAATGCGACTGAGCAGGGTCCCGACGGTGTTAATGAACCGGGTGCGATAATCATCCCGGTCAACATAAGAAAATCTATAACGTCAAAACTTATAGAAAATGGACTGACCACACAAGGTGGCACAGTCGTATTCGTGATAGAGGCACACGAATATCGGCAGACAGAGGTATTCTATTCATGGATAAAATTTCCAGCGGCAAACACCGCAACACACGAGTTCCACTATTACAAAATAGGGGATCCACCGGAAGAGTACGCTCCTTTCGAGGAGATTGAAATCCCATTAAAATTCCAAGAGCACCTGCTCTGGTTTAAAGGCGCAGTAAAACATAATGATCATATTACCAGGCTCGGTCCACTAGGTAGACCAGGAGCAACGTGGCCGGTTCTAGCCAGCTACACACCACATCCAGACATTGATAAAATGTCAAGTGAAGAACTCTTAGTTAAAATAAGAAAATTAACAAAGGCATATAGAGAGTTAGTTCAATTGACAATGGAGGATAAAACGATCTGCCAGAAATTGAAGGAAACAGATATAACAGATCAACCAATTGAGCTTGCCAGAATTATAGAAAAATATTATGAAGAACTAGGTAGAAACAGCTTGGGTGGAAAACCAGTGAAGCCCCAACTGCTCGAAAATCCTGAAAAATTATTTATTAAAAATAATTCAAATACTCCTAAAAAGAGCTGGGACAGAAATAAACAATCCACTCCCAAGGAAAAAGTTTTCCAGTCCAGAGGAAGGTCTCCTCGACGGAGGGAAAGAACTCCGACTCGAGAACACCAGTCTCCCCAGAGGGAGCCATCTTAGAAAAGATATAACCTTAGAAATAGGGATAATTTGAAGAAGCCTGATAGATATCAAAGTATTGATACACGTCCCTCTCGATCTTTTTCGCAGAAATCGGAAAGAAGAGGACGGTCAGACCCAGGAGAGCACACCAAGTCCAAAGACAAGGAACCTGCTCAAAGTAAAAAATCTCAATTTCCAAGAAAGAAGGTAGCCAGCATTAGAGTAATCGAACATGCCGAGAATACTGAGGACACAGTTGAAAAACGGGGAGTGGGCACAGACAATGCTTGACAGTGCAGCAGAAATCACCATAGCTCGCAAGATCCTGATGAGTCATCTGGAGACAGTGGACACGAATGAATACATTCAAGTAGAAACTGCCGATACCAGAGTTAGCGAGCCCCATAAGATATACGAAATAACACTGCGTATAGAGGGTGATAAGACTAGGAAAATAAAGGGTCTATTTTGGGATAAACTCTCAAAAGGCTATGACATTCTGTTAGCTGAAAAAGATTGGCCCCCGGAGTTTGTCAGGGAGTGCCCTCGTGGCGAAGAAATGATTATGCCTGCCTTCTCGAAACAGATTCCGATTCACACTAAATATATATATGCAAGGAAATGGGCAGTAGCCCAGGCACCAGCACTATATAAAAATCATGTAGGATGGGATGAGGACTCTCCTCCTCACAAAATCCAATTAAAAAGTCAACCGACTGCACAAAGGCAGTATCCCATTAGGCAAGAAGATAAAAAACAAGTCAGGGAGATTTTAGATCAACTTGAATACAAGGGGGTGATTGAAACATGCACCTCTCAAATGAACAATCCTTTGTTTCCTGTCTCCAAACCAGACAATTCATATCGTCTAGTTTTGGACTACAGACACCTTAACTCATGTTGCAAAACATTTGCAGTACAAAATTCGCATAGTGCTGCACTAATGAATAACATAGTTCGGAAAAAATATAAAACGACATTAGACATATCTAATGGTTTCTTTTGTCAAAATATTGCAGCAGATACTTGACCGCTTTCTCAGTAATGGGTTCTCAGAAAAATTTCTGTAGGCTCCCACAGCGATTCAAGAACAGCCCAGGACTATTTTCAGCCAGAGTAACAGAGTTACTACAAATATATGATGATGAGGCATTATCTTATGTGGATGATATCTATCTCACAGACGACACTTGGAGACTCACTTGAAAAGAGTGAACACCATTATACTTGGGTTCGCGGCAGAGGGTTACAAATTCAACTTTAAAAAGTCTAGAATTGCCCATCTGACAGTATTATTTTTAGGATACAAATTATCAAGTGAAGGAAAAAGCCTAGCGGACAACTTCTTAGAGAAGTGCGCTTTACTCCAAGCACCGAAAACGCTGAAGAACTTACAATCGATTCTAGGTTTCCTGAATTTCGGAAGAACTTACATTCTAAATTATGCGGACAGGGTTAAACCTCTCTACGAACTAATTAAACCTGATTTTAAACCAATCACTTGGACTCAAAAACACACAGAAATTTTGAGATCACTGCAAACAGACATGTTAGCAAAAACAAAATTATATACACGTGACAACACACGTAATCTTGTAATCTGAGTAATCCCAGGAAGATGCGGATTCACGTACCTGACCTCTAATGTGGGAGAAACGGTACCAATTGCTTACAAATCACACTTGTACACACAAGCAGAAAAAACATTCAGTCTCACAGAAAATACTGTGAAAGCAGTAGAAACTGCATTAGCAAATGAGCGAGAACTAGCACATGGCAAAAGGATCAATATCCTCACAGCGGAATCCGCCTTCGAGGCGCTATTCAGCCCAGTAAACCTGCCTACAGTGTCACTGGATCCGAAATGGATACAGTGTGTAAATTCTCTTGGAGCGGAAGATGTGAAATACTATTTCGCCCGCAACTCGAAAAACTGAATGTTTTGACTTATGAAGAAGAATATCCTCTGCCAATCGAACTTCTGCCTCTCCAACAATACTCCTGTATAATCTATACAGATAGATTTGTACAGAATTTCAACATAGAGAACAAATCCTACGATGCAGCCTTCGCGATTGTTAAAGGTCGCTGGCTGTGCGGTAAATTCAGGCCGAAAATAACAAAAACTAAATCAGTTAGAAACTGTTCGGCTCAGAGAGCTGAAATCAGATGTTTAAAGATGGCGCTTGAAAATGCAGAACGTGAATTCCCGACACTAATCGTGTGAGATTCGCATTTTTACGTCAACTCTTACAATAATAAGTTGCAGAGCTGGATTCAAAATGATTACAAAGACGACACAGGTGCCACAATAAAGCATAAAATGCTTTGGAAACAGGTAGTTCTTTTACAGAAAGAACTATAAAAGACTCACGTGATACACACTCTGAGTCATCAACGTGATGGGGTTCACGTTGCAGGGAATTCATTGGCTAACACAGCCACAGCGGAAGCAACTAAACGGGCTTCCGTAGCCACAAAAAAGCGTTCACAAAAATACATAGACGGAGAAACCATGCTGGCAGTAAAAACATCCTTAAAAGGCGACTGTGCAGCACTACCCGTGAACTATCCACTCAATTATGCATACGTAATCGATGCAAACTCCGTTCCTTTTGCTCGAATCCTTGGAGTGGGGGATAGGGTAATTCCAAACATGAACCGGAGAAACTTATTAATAGCAGACGCACACATGGGTGAAGGTCCGAGGCACAAAAAGATCAAGGAATCTCTAACTGAATTACAATCAGTATACTGGTGGCCGGGGATGAGCGTGCAACACCAAATACATGTGAAGAACTGTCCCAACTGTGACAGGGATCGCAGTAGTGAACCGGTCCAGTCTGCTGCCCAGCTACCGTTTAGAGACAGGGTAATGCTGTCTACATGCCAGCCAGCGTCCTATTAATCATTAAGACTAAAACTCACTTAAAAAATGTGGCACCAGCGCTCGGCTGACGCCAGAACGGTTATAAAAGATCTGCGAGTCTTTATCGGCACATACGCAATTGCCATGTTCCATTCTGACCAGGGTCCTGCTTTCAGCTCTCGAGCTTATAAGGAGGCCATGGCCGGCATGGGCGTTGGCTTGCGATACTCTTGTCCATCACAACCCGAAGGGAACAGTGTAGTGGAAAGAAAAAACCGGGACATAAAGCAATTTATAACAGCGAAGGTATTAGGTTCGGGTGATGGGTGGGTCAAACATTTAATAAGTGTCCAGCTTAGTCTAAACAACTTGCCAAGAAATTCTCTAAAAGGTTTCAGCCCATACGAACTATTGTTTGGAACTAGAATGTACATTCAGGACTTAGATATTCAGGTATCAGTGGTAAAAGATAAAAATAAAGACTTTGACATCAAAGACCATTTGGCTGTTTTACAGGACTTGAATGAAACAAGAAAATCCTTAAGCAACATAAAGTTAAAGCAACAGCCAGCTACCACTGACGAGGCACCAACAGCCCCAGCAAGGCCTGTCTGGATTCCAAAGATTGGGGATCTAGTCAGAGAGAAAATAGCGGTGAAGAAGGAATTTGGGCCTTCTTACAGAAAAGCAGTACCTGTCTTGGCAATCAATGGAACAAGATCAGTAGTACTACCGCCCCTTGCTGGTAAAAAGGAGAACAGAGTTGTATCAAGCGACCGGGTAAAACCACAAGCATGTGGCCTATAATCAACAGTAGGCCAAGTGGACTCCCAAGAATCAACAGAATACCCAAACTTGCAACAATTCAAGAGGTTCAAACTGAAAGATTAATCACATTTGATAAACCTGCAGTGCACAGAGAGGGACTACGCAATAATGCCATGGAACTCGTGCCTCTTGAAACACAGATTGAAACAGTTCGTCATGAAACACCAGTCTACAATGATGTGGCATCAGAATGTGCTACCGAAAGACAAATTGAGAGAACAATTCCAACAATCCACAGAACTGCCTCTGGCTACTTCATTAACTTCGACAACTTTTTTGAAGATCTAAGCAACCCCGAAGTGATGCCGGAAACGAAGACTTTTAAAGAAAAAGCAACAGAACTCTTTCATCAACTCAGGGAAATTTACCTTGTTTCTCCATGGTTAGAGTTTTGGTTTGGTCTAGGTGTATTTTTCCTCCTGCTTTGGCTCATCATGGTACTTTGTTTGGGAAAATTCATTGAGGGAAAATACAGTTCAATGGACACAGCAAGTCAGAACATCAACTTAGTCCTCAAATCACACAGATCATCCCACGTGAAGAAAAGAGAACTGTCAACAGTAAATGTCACAGCCATTCCAATACCCGGCGGGGTAGTATGGGACAAAACTGACTATTAAGTATATGGTCCGGTTGAAATCCTGAAATATCCTCACCAGTTCAAGGTTTCCTTAAGTGACTTTGTAAAACCAAGTACATTTTCTGATGATTGGGATTTTGAAAGTATTAATAATATGATGTCTGATTTAGTGTTGTCAGCAAGATTTACAGAACATGATTATTTACAAGGTTCGTCTAGTTATGAACAAATGTATTGCTTCTCACATTATGGAGATCATTACTTACATAAATCTGCACAACCTAGAATTTTTTTTAAATATAACCAATGGGAACATTGTGCTACTCCACCTAAAAGCAGTTCTAAAACATTCTATGAGAAATGTAAGTACTTCTCAGGGTTTAACACCAGTGATGCAGAAACTTTTTATTATAAACTGTTAGATAAAACAGGGTTGAAAACTATGCTGATAAATACTAAATTGATATATTCAGAAGCATTTTATGAAAAAATTATGACATTTGGTTTTGATTTTTGGAAAAAGAATATTGAAACAAAAACAATCTGGGGTACAAAAGATTGGCAGGTACAAGGCCTAGAAGCATTATTTCGAGCCTGCATGATCCCAGAGCAAATAATGTTTTTAAATGACACAATTCACCAAACAACCTGTCTTGGCCTAGCTAAGATTAAAGACCTTAACAAACGGTCTATTCCGAAGCCAATACCTGATAATGCAACAACAGATATTGAAATAGACGTATCTAAAATTTTACATCTAAACAGAACACATCCTGATTGGAAAAAGTGGTTAATCTGGCCTATTGAAACGAATAACTGTCAAGATAGATTCCTGAATAAAACACAGGGGTTAACAATGACCAGACCAGACCCTAGATACTCCCAGAGACAACATCCAGGGATAGTAACAACATACAGTGTAGGGAAGTTGTGCCTTGAATGGCTAGAATCAGACATCCACACTGGCAGAAATTAAGCAACACTTATCTTTACTTAAAGATGGTGCTGATTAGCGCGATTTCATTCTGGGACCACGCAAACAGCGTCAATAGCGTTTCATAGCGACCAGTATATATGCGGCTTACAACGAGGCTTGGAAAGTCACACAAATTGAAACAGCTGAAAAAATACGAGAAATTGATCGTATTCATTTGGAAAAATCACTTTCTGTAGTGGACAATGGGTTAATGACTCTGTCCTCCAGAATATATTCACTGGACAGTATTGTATCATCTGCCATAGATATAATAGACAAAGACTTGTTAATGTTACAGCATGGCCAGTCACAATTGCGTTCTATTGTACGGTACACAGACAAAATATTGAGTTTTAAATTTCGATATACAATTATATCGAAGTTTAAATATCGAAGGGACATAATATAGAAGGTAAGTAATATCGACACTTTTAATATCGATATTATTAATATCGAAGTTTTAAATATCGATGTCAGTAATATCGAAGTAAATAGTTTCGATGTTACTTATATCGATTTCTAAATAAATTTAGTGTATATTATATAGTATTTATTATGTTTTATCATGTATTTTTTATGTAATTTAATTAAAAGTTGTGTTTTAGTACTGTAGCGGGTTGTGGGTTTATAGGGGAATAGGGTGGGAAGTGATTTAATTATGTTAAATTAATTATTAATTAGTAGGAATTATTAATTATTTAATTGAGAATAATTTTTAATTAATTTTAATTAATTGATTAATTGATAAATATGTTCTGTAGCGGGTTATGGGTTTATAGTTGAATAGGGTGGGAGGTAATTTAATTATGTTAAATTAATTATTAATTAGTAGGAATTATTAATAAATTAATTGAGAATAATATATAATTAATTTTATTTAATTGATTAATTGATAAATATGTTCTGTAGCGGGTTATGGGTTTATAGGGGAATAGGGTGGGAAGTAATTTAATATTGTTAAATTAATTAGTATTATTTATTAATTAATTAATTGAGAATAATTTTTTATTAATTTTAATTAATTGATTAATTGATAAATATGTTCTGTGGCGGGTTATGAGTTTATAGGGGAATAGGGTGGGAAGTAATTTAATTATGTTAAATTAATTATTAATTAGTAGGAATTATTAATTAATTAATTGAGAATAACTATTATATAATGTTAATTAATTGATTAATTGATAAATATGTTCTGTTGCGGGTTATGATTTTATAGGGGAATAGTGTGGGAAGTAATTTAATTATGTTAAAATAAATAATAATTAGTAGGATTTATTAATTAATTAATTGAGATTTTTTTATTTTAATTAATTGAATAATTGATAAATATGTTCTGTAGCGGGTTATGGGTGTACTGTTGCATTCTCTGGAGTTGGAATAGTAATTGTTACCCCTACGCTATCCAACACTTTCCCTACTGTTGCACTCTTTGGAGTGGGAATAGTAATTGTTACCCCTACGCTATCCAACACTTTCCCTACTGTTGCACTCTCTGGAGTTGGAATAGTAATTGTTACCCCTACGCTATCCAACACTTTCCATACTGGTGCACTCTCTGGAGTGGGAATAGTAATTGTTACCCCTACGCTATCCAACACTTTCCCTACTGTTACACTCTCTGGAGTGGGAATAGTAATTGTTACCCCTACGCTATCCAACACTTTCCCTACTGTTGCACTCTCTGGAGTGGGAATAGTAATTGTTACCCCTACGCCATCCAACACTTTCCCTACTGTTGCACTCTCTGGAGTGGGAATAGTAATTGTTACCCCTACGCTATCCAACACTTTCCCTACTGTTGCACTCTTTGGAGTGGGAATAGTAATTTTTACCCCTACGCTATACAACACTTTCCCTACTGTTGCACTCTCTGGAGTTGGAATAGTAATTGTTACCCCTACGCTATCCAACACTTTCCCTACTGTTGCACTCTCTGGAATGGGAATAGCAATTGTTACCCCTACGCTATCCAACACTTTCCCTACTGTTGCACTCTCTGGAGTTGGAATAGTAATTGTTACCCCTACGCTATCCAACACTTTCCCTACTGTTGCACTCTCTGGAGATAGAATAGTAATTGTTACCCCTACGCTATCCAACATTTTCCCTACTGTTGCACTCTGTGGAGTGGGAATAGTAATTGTTACCCCTACGCTATCCAACACTTTCCCTACTGTTGCACTCTTTGGAGTGGCAATAGTAATTTTTACCCCAACGCTATCCAACACTTTCCCTACTGTTGCACTCATTTGAGTTGGAATAGTAATTTTTAACCTTACGCTATCCAACACTTTCCCTACTGTTGCATTCTCTGGAGTGGGAATAGTAATTGTTACCCCTACGCTATCCAACACTTTCCCTACTGTTGCACTCTCTGGAGTGGGAATAGTAATTTTTACCCCTACGCTATCCAGCACTTTCCCTACTGTCGCACTCTCTGGAGTGGGATTAGTAATTGTTACCCCTACGCTATCCAACACCTTCCCTATTGTCGCACTCTCTGGAGTGGGATTAGTAATTTTTACTCATACGCTATCTAAAATGTATTTTGGTTTTGTATTAATTTTATTTTGTTATTAATTGTTATTTATATGATTATTTAATGTATATAAATTTATTAGTAATTTATTATATTATTATTTCTTTATAAGTTATGAAAATAATGAATTTAGAGTTATTATTAATGAAAAAATATTATGTATTATATATTTTTTAATATTAATTTGTATTAAATTATGTATTATTTTTAACTATTATAGTACAATTTTAAATATGTTTATTACATTTATAAGTATATTTTTGTTAATATTACATAATTATTTTATATTAAAAAAACGATATTTTACAAAAAACGATATTTTTGTCATTCTATATTTTTTTTCAGATATATTTGTACTTACCTTGTTAGGGATAGGATTCCGATATTTTTGGCATCGATATTTTGGTTCCGATATTTTTGTATATCGATAATTGTGACTTCGATATTTTGTCAGACATTCCTATTGTACAGCTAGGCTGGACGCTGCAAAATCTTCGTTCAGGCTATGTGCCTTGGCGTTTAAATCAGCACAACGTCATTGTTTTCCATCTTTAACCTTACTGATAAACAAATCAGCTTGGCACAGAAAGGAGCAGACTATACAATCCTGAGCATCGAAAAACTTGAGAGATTACCTTTGACAATGTCAGAAAGTCCTGTCATTGAATGGATAATACACGGGATTATCACAATTCCGATAACAACTTTCCGATTTAAAAATTGCCTTGAATACATACCCACTGGCCAGTATGAACGTTTGGGTAAAGGGTACATTAAGTCAGCATGGAAATTACCATATACACACACATGCTATAGTGACAGCAACAAAAATGTATTTCTTAGTGGTGAAAACTGTAAACATTCACTAAGCGGTATACTTTTGTGCCAGGGTATTAATTTACACGGAGCCTGTGAAGGAAATTCAAACAACCTTTCATGCCACCAATATGTCACACCTGCAACACAGATAGAGCCTTTCTTTAAGCAACTCTTGAACGGGAGTTACATTCTAATAACGGATCACAGCTGTTGTGGCCTTTTGCCAGGGAAAGCATATCTCGTAAGCGTAACTTCCATGGTCAAATGCTGTATGCAAGCATTGTTTCCAAACGGCCCTGGAGACACGGAGACTCCCATATGGCCTCGCTTGAATGTCTCTTCTATACGAATTGATACTTTAAGCAGAATGAAGTCTGTGCTTTTGCAGACAACAGTGCCCATCACGTCATCGAAAGAGACGTATGATCTCCTAGTTGCAAGGACAACATCAGAGATTGATGACCTTTTATCAACAAATTGCCCCGTGCATTTCACAGAAATGCTTAGCCAAATTCTTAACATGTCGAGTGCCATAGGCATCCCAGGCGTATTTAAGACCATTTTTACGGGACTGTTAACACCATTCAAAGCAATTCTGGAAATCATTCCCAATTTTGTCCATTCAGTCTTTGGCGGCATACCCCTACTTTTGGGACTTGTAGCAGGCATTTTATTTTTGACCCTCCTGCTCCGATATGGCAAGCCAAAACTCAGACATGACTCCGGCAGGTATGGAAGAAACTATCCTAGCAATACGCTACCGGGACCGAATAACTAGAGTCCTTGGATTGGCCAGGCCGAGAGATCTGAACATGACCTAGTTTCTTTCATTCAGACCTATATGGCAGACCTGTATCTTACCTGTGCTTCGATGTATGTTATGCGGAGATGAATGCGTGTTGGACACCTGTCTTGCACTTCCATCAGCAGTACCAATGGATATCGATACTTTGCTAAGTCCTGTAACGGCTCACGCATTGTTTTGTCCCCAGCGGCTATCAATCCTCTTGACGGCATTCGTTGAGACTCCTGTGCTACGACTAGGTGGTAACAGTGGAGCGAGAAATAAAAGCGACATCACCCAGGTACGACCCTCTGTGAGCATTGCTGATCCAGACTTTGATGATAGCAATCATTCTCACACCTGCCAAGTTACAGCATTATCGAACTTGGTCGAACTGTCACCTGATTTTGTAGACCAATTTTTTGAGAGCCTGTCTGATATGATGTTCTCCCCTGAACAGAAACAATAACTTTTGAAAAGCATTCTGACACACAGCGTTCCCATGAACTCTGAATTCGGCCTTCAGTTTTGATCAACAAAAACTGCTGAAAAGCGTTGGAACTCTATTCCCCCGTTCACCAAGAATTTTTTTTTTAATTGAACACTTTTTCAAAATATTTACCTTTTTTCCTGGCACAAAATTCTTTGCTTAAAATAGACCTATTCATAAAGAACAAAACTTCTATTTTTAGGTAAATCTAGAGACATAATAACTTTACATCAGCCTCTGCCACATGTTACAGCAAATGCATTTATATGTGATGAAATTATCTCACCCTTCTTTTCTTTATAAAGAGATATTTCATGTGTCATTTTTTCGCAAAATCTTTCATTGATTACATATGCTATAACTTTTAATGATTTCTATGCTTCAAGACGTACAGTACCAATATTACCATGTATTTCAAATACGTCATTTCAAATGCAAATATGTATTTTGGGGTGGGTAATGTTACACATGCATCTTATTGCTATAGTTTTTAGTAATTTGATGGACATAAATTTGTGGAGTGGTTGTCGCGTTCTAATCTAGGACCCCGATCGATACTGTGACCTTATGCCCCTATACGGCTATAATCCATTCATATCCCTATAATGGCATAAACGATCAAGAGCAATATTTCAGAAACTCGTCTCTGGCCTAACACGATCAGAGCCACATTTCAGAATCTCTTCCTCTGCAGCTCATTACAGCAGATGACACAGCAGAAGCCACTATCTAAGATTCCTAGATTACACTCCGAGTTCTTCAACAAGATAAAACTCAGCATCCTGGGATTGCCCCTTCTTTCTATGTTTTGATTAGTAATAGAACTCTAATTAGCACTGAGATGATCACTTCCTAGTGACATCTTTATTGACGTCTTATGCCCAAAAACTTACGTCAAACAAGGCACCTTTCAGGTATAAATATTACCAACGTTGCCTTAAGCAAACGCTGCCTCAACGACATCGATGATAGTGATGGTGTGGTGAATACAGGAGCAGAACAGCTGTCCCCTGCAGAGCCCAGCAGATGCAAGCTGCCCACGGACGCTGCCCCTCCTCCTCGACGCGCTGAGAGAGACGCTGTGTTTTCTCCTGCCGAGAAAATCCAGCTCCGGCGTTTCCAGCCTACTCTTGCGAGTAACTGGGATACAGAGTCCTGGAAGGAGATACAAGACCTCCAACATTCCATTTCAGAGGTATGGTGTTGACTAAACCCTTAGAGAGAATTCTTGAAGCAAACCTTGGCAAAACCAACTTAACTAAAACTACTACTTACTTGCTCCCTCCCAAGTATTAGGCTTAGGTCAGGTACACTGGGGTAAGGCGTAGTTAGAAGCACCAGTTGAGTACGTTAGCTAAATGTATATATGAATGTATATATTTTATTCATTTTAACCATTGTATGGCTAAGAAACCATATCAATGCTTTTACAGTATTATTTCGCAATCCTCATTTTACTGTATGCACTTTTTATAATAACTAGTCTTGCAATTGTGGAAATTCATTTCTCTTGCATGAGAAGAAAGACTGTTCAATAAATAATACCTTTTATTGAAAACGCCCGTCTCTCTATTCTCTGCATCTTGGTGAAAGTAATCTGCACAACTGACTGAGTAAAATAACTGTCTATTCTTTCACACGACTCTAGAGATTGACTCTTATTCTAAGGAGCAAAGTTGTCATGTTTATGCGGTTGTTGGAAAACTGAATCCCTTCTTGTCTGTACCAGGGAAGCTGATCACTTCCTATTCAGTCAAGAAAGTTTCCAGTGACCTCTGAGCTAGTTGGTAACAAACCCAATTAAGTTTAGCATAGTCAGTGGAGACCTGGAAGACCGCACTTCTACGTCAAAACTGCTGCTTATGTTATTCCAATGCGCAGGGCCTATAGGGAAAATAGGAACTACACTACATGGCGCCCAACGTTTGGTAAGGCGATAAAACTAACGCAAGACGTTAGAGTAACTCAGTCGTGCATTTTTCACACAGACCCCTTTCTACCGTAAATACTCCAATAGACGTCTGGAGTGGGTGAAAGTTTAAAATCCGCCCGAACTCAGTAGGAAGAGATTCCTATGTAAAGCTCTGGTTTATTCAACGTTGAAGGATACAGTGTTCCAAAATATTGTGCACCTAATCTTTGTCTCCCTGGAGACCTGCTCTGCAAAAAACCTGCATTTCATAAAATGTCAGACTTAAAAAACGGAACCGCTGCACCCGCAGAAAATGCGACTGAGCAGGGTCCCGACGGTGTTAATTACCCGGGTGCGATAATCACCCCGGTCAACATAAGAAAATCTATAACGTCAAAACTTATAGAAAATGGACTGACCACACAAGGTGGCACAGTCGTATTCGTGATAAAGGCACACGAATATCGGCAGACAGAGGTATTCTATTCATGGATAAAATTTCCAGCGGCAAACACCGCAACACATGAGTTCCACTATTACAAAATAGGGGATCCACCGGAAGAGTACGCTCCTTTCGAGGAGATTGAAATTCCATTAAAATTCCAAGAGCACCTGCTCTGGTTTAAAGGCGCCCTAAAACATAATGATCATATTACCAGGCTCGGTCCACTAGGTAGACCAGGAGCAACGTGGCCGGTTCTAGCCAGCTACACACCACATCCAGACATTGATAAAATGTCAAGTGAAGAACTCTTAGTTAAAATAAGAGAATTAACAAAGGCATATAGAGAGTTAGTTCAATTGACAATGGAGGATAAAACGATCTGCCAGAAATTGAAGGAAACAGATATAACAGATCAACCAATTGAGCTTGCCAGAATTATAGAAAAATATTATGAAGAACTAGGTAGAAACAGCTTGGATGGAAAACCAGTGAAGCCCCAACTGCTCGAAAACCCTGAAAAATTATTTATTAAAAATAATTCAAATACTCCTAAAAAGAGCTGGGATGGAAATAAACAATCCACTCCCAAGGAAAAAGTTTTCCAGTCCAGAGGAAGGTCTCCTCGACGGAGGGAAAGAACTCCGACTCGAGAACACCAGTCTCCCCAGAGGGAGCCCTCTGAGAAAAGATATAACCTTAGAAATAGGGATAATTTGAAGAAGCCTGATAGATATCAAAGTATTGATACACGTCCCTCTCGATCTTTTTCGCAGAAATCGGAAAGAAGAGGACGGTCAGACCCAGGAGAGCACACCAAGTCCAAAGACAAGGAACCTGCTCAAAGTAAAAAATCTCAATTTCCAAGAAAGAAGGTAGCCAGTATTAGAGTAATCGAACATGCAGAGAATACTGAGGACACAGTTGAAAAATGGGGAGTGGGCACAGACAATGCTAGATAGTGCAGCAGAAATCACCATAGCTCGCAAGATCCTGATGAGTCATCTGGAGACAGTGGACACGAATGAATACATTCAAGTAGAAACTGCCGACACCAGAGTTAGCGAGCCCCATAAGATATACGAAATAACACTGCGTATAGAGGGTGATAAGACTAGGAAAATAAAGGGTCTATTTTGGGATAAACTCTCAAAAGGCTATGACATTCTGTTAGCTGAAAAAGATTGGCCCCCGGAGATTGTCAGGGAGTGCCCTCGTGGCGAAGAAATGATTATGCCTGCCTTCTCGAAACAGATTCAGATTCACACTAAATATATATATGCAAGGAAATGGGCAGTAGCCCAGGCACCAGCACTGTATAAAAATCAGTTAGGATGGGATGAGGACTCTCCTCCTCACAAAATCCAATTAAAAAGTCAACCGACTGCACAAAGGCAGAATCCCATTAGGCAAGAAGCTAAAAAACAAGTCAGGGAGATTTTAGATCAACTTGAATACAAGGGGGTGATTGAAACATGCACCTCTCAAATGAACAATCCTTTGTTTTCTGTCTCCAAACCAGACAATTCATATCGTCTAGTTTTGGACTCCAGACACCTTAACTCATGTTGCAAAACATTTGCAGTACAAAATTCGCATAGTGCTGCACTAATGAATAACATAGTTTGGAAAAAATATAAAACGACATTAGACATATCTAATGGTTTCTTTTGTCAAAATATTGCACCAGAAAGCAGATACTTGAGCGCTTTCTCAGTAATGGGGTCTCAGAAAAATTTCTGTAGGCTCCCACAGCGATTCAAGAACAGCCCAGGACTATTTTCAGCCAGAGTAACAGAGTTACTACAAATATATGATGATGAGGCATTATCTTATGTGGATGATATCTATCTCACAGACGATGACTTGGAGACTCACTTGAAAAGAGTGAACACCATTATACTTGGGTTCGCGGCAGAGGGTTACAAATTCAACTTTAAAAAGTCTAGAATTGCCCATCTGACAGTATTATTTTTAGGATACGAATTATCAAGTGAAGGCAAAAGCCAAGCGGGCAACTTCTTAGAGAAGTGCGCTTTACTCCAAGCACCGAAAACGCTGAAGAACTTACAATCGATTCTAGGTTTCCTGAATTTCGGAAGAACTTACATTCTAAATTATGCGGACAGGGTTAAACCTCTCTACGAACTAATTAAACCTGATTTTAAACCAATCACTTGGACTCAAAAACACACAGAAATTTTGAGATCACTGCAAACAGACATGTTAGCAAAAACAAAATTATATACACGTGACAACACACGCAATCTTGTAATCTGAGTCATCCCAGGAAGATGCGGATTCACGTACCTGACCTCTAATGAGGGAGAAACGGTACCAATTGCTTACAAATCACACTTGTACACACAAGCAGAAAAAACATTCAGTCTCACAGAAAATACTGTGAAAGCAGTAGAAACTGCATTAGCAAATGAGCGAGAACTAGCACATGGCAAAAGGATCAATATCCTCACAGCGGAATCCGCCTTCGAGGCGTTATTCAGCCCAGTAAACCTGCCTACAGTGTCACTGGATCCGAAATGGATACAGTGTGTAAATTCTCTTGGAGCGGAAGATGTGAAATACTATTTCGCCCCGCAACTCGAAAAACTGAATGTTTTGACTTATGAAGAAGAATATCCTCTGCCAATCAAACTTCTGCCTCTCCAACAATACTCCTGTATAATCTTTACAGATAGATTTGTACAGAATTTCAACATAGAGAACAAATCCTACGATGCAGCCTTCGCGATTGTTAAAGGTCGCTGGCTGTGCGGTAAATTCAGGCCGAAAATAACAAAAACTGAATCAGTTAGAAACTGTTCGGCTCAGAGAGCTGAAATCAGATGTTTAAAGATGGCGCTTGAAAATGCAGAACGTGAATTCCCGACACTAATCGTGTGAGATTCGCATTGTTACATCAACTCTTACAATAATAAGTTGCAGAGCTGGATTCAAAATGATTACAAAGACGACACAGGTGCCACAATAAAGCATAAAATGCTTTGGAAACAGGTAGTTCTTTTACAGAAAGAACTATAAAAGACTCACGTGATACACACTCTGAGTCATCAACGTGATGGGGTTCACGTTGCAGGGACTTCATTGGCTAAAACAGCCACAGCGGAAGCAACTAAACGGGCTTCCGTAGCCACAAAAAAGCGTTCAGAAAAATACATAGACGGGGAAACCATGCTGGCAGTAAAAACATCCTTAAAAGGCGACTGTGCAGCACTACCCGTGAACTATCCACTCAATTATGCATACGTAATCGATGCAAATTCCGTTCCTTTTGCTCAAATCCCTGGAGTGGGGGATAGGGTAATTCCAAACATGAACCGGAGAAACTTATTAATAGCAGACGCACACATGGGTGAAGGTCCGAGGCACAAAAAGATCAAGGAATCTCTAACTGAATTACAATCAGTAAACTGGTGGCCGGGGATGAGCGTTGAGCGTGCAACACCAAATATATGTGAAGAACTGTCCCAACTGTGACAGGGATCGCAGTAGTGAACCGGTCCAGTCTGCTGCCCAGCTACCGTTTAGAGACAGGGTAATGCTGTCTCCATGCCAGCCAGCGTCCTATTAATCATTAAGACTAAAACTCACTTAAAAAATGTGGCACCAGCGCTCGGCTGACGCCAGAACGGTTATAAAAGATCTGCGAGTCTTTATCGGCACATACGCAATTGCCATGTTCCATTCTGACCAGGGTCCTGCTTTCAGCTCTCTAGCTTATAAGGAGGCCATGGCCGGCATGGGCGTTGGCTTGCGATACTCTTGTCCATCACAACCCGAAGGGAACAGTGTAGTGGAAAGAAAAAACCGGGACATAAAGCAATCTATAACAGCGAAGGTATTAGGTTCGGGTGATGGGTGGGTCAAACATTTAATAAGTGTCCAGCTTAGTCTAAACAACTTGCCAAGAAATTCTCTAAAAGGTTTCAGCCCATACGAACTATTGTTCGGAACTAGAATGTACATTCAGGGCTTAGATAGTCAGGTATCAGTGGTAAAAGATCAAAATAAAGACTTTGACATCAAAGACCATTTGGCTGTTTTACAGGACTTGAATGAAACAAGAAAATCCTTAAGCAACATAAAGTTAAAGCAACAGCCAGCTACCACTGACGAGGCACCACCAGCCCCAGCAAGGCCTTTTGGATTCCAAAGATTGGGGATCTAGTCAGAGAGAAAATAGCGGTGAAGAAGGAATTTGGGCCTTCTTACAGAAAAGCAGTACCTGTCTTGGCAATTAATGGAACAAGATCAGTAGTACTACCGCCCCTTGCTGGTAAAAAGGAGAACAGAGTTGTATCAATCGACCTGGTAAAACCACAAGCATGTGGCCTATAATCAACAGTAGGCCAAGTGGACTCCCAAGAAACAACAGAATACCCAAACTTGCAACAATTCAAGAGGTTCAAACTGAAAGATTAATCACATTTGATAAACCTGCAGTGCACAGAGAGGGACTACGCAATAATGCCATGGAACTCGTGCCTCTTGAAACACAGATTGAAACAGTTCGTCATGAAACACCAGTCTACAATGATGTGGCATCAGAATGTGCTACCGAAAGACAAATTGAGAGAACAATTCCAACAATCCACAGAACTGCCTCTGGCTACTTCATTAACTTCGACAACTTTTCTGAAGATCTAAGCAACCCCGAAGTGATGCCGGAAACGAAGACTTTTAAAGAAAAAGCAACAGAACTCTTTCATCAACTCAAGGAAATTTACCTTGTTTCTCCATGGTTAGAGTTTTGGTTTGGTCTAGGTGTATTTTTCCTCCTGCTTTGGCTCATCATGGTACTTTGTTTGGGAAAATTCATTGAGGGAAAATACAGTTCAATGGACACAGCAAGTCAGAACATCAACTTAGTCCTCAAATCACACAGATCATCCCACGTGAAGAAAAGAGAACTGTCAACAGTAAATGTCACAGCCATTCCAATACCCGGCGGGGTAGTATGGGACAAAACTGACTATTAAGTATATGGTCCGGTTGAAATCCTGAAATATCCTCACCAGTTCAAGGTTTCCTTAAGTGACTTTGTAAAACCAAGTACATTTTCTGATGATTGGGATTTTGAAAGTATTAATAATATGATGTCTGATTTTGTGTTGTCAGCAAGATTTACAGAACATGATTATTTACAAGGTTCGTCTAGTTATGAACAAATGTATTGCTTCTCACATTATGGAGATCATTACTTACATAAATCTGCACAACCTAGAATTTTTTTTAAATATAACCAATGGGAACATTGTGCTACTCCACCTAAAAGCAGTTCTAAAACATTCTATGAGAAATTTCAGTACTTCTGAGGGTTTAACACCAGTGATGCAGAAACTTTTTATTATAAACTGTTGGATAAAACAGGGTTGAAAACTATGCTGATAAATACTAAAATGATATATTCAGAAGCATTTTATGAAAAAATTATGACATTTGGTTTTGATTTTTGGAAAAATAATATTGAAACAAAAACAATCTGGGGTACAAAAGATTGGCAGGCACAAGGCCTAGAAGCATTATTTCGAGCCTGCATGATCCCAGAGCAAATAATGTTTTTAAATGACACAATTCACCAAACAACCTGTCTTGGCCTAGCTAAGATTAAAGACCTTAACAAACGGTCTATTCCGAAGCCAATACCTGATAATGCAACAACAGATATTGAAATAGACGTATCTAAAATTTTACATCTAAACAGAACACATCCTGATTGGAAAAAGTGGTTAATCTGGCCTATTGAAACGAATAACTGTCAAGATAGATTCCTGAATAAAACACAGGGGTTAACAATGACCAGACCAGACCCTAGATACTCCCAGAGACAACATCCAGGGATAGTAACAACATACAGTGTAGGGAAGCTGTGCCTTGAATGGCTAGAATCAGACATCCACACTGGCAGAAATTAAGCAACACTTATCTTTACTTAAAGATGGTGCTGATTTGCGCGATTTCATTCTGGGACCACGCAAACAGCGTCAATAGCGTTTCATAGCGACCAGTATATATGCGGCTTACAACGAGGCTTGGAAAGTCACACAAATTGAAACAGCTGAAAAAATACGAGAAATTGATCGTATTAATTCGGAAAAATCACTTTCTGTAGTGGACAATGAGTTAATGACTCTGTCCTCCAGAATATATTCACTGGACAGTATTGTATCATCTGCCATAGATATAATAGACAAAGACTTGCTAATGTTACAGCATGGCCAGTCACAATTGCGTTCTATTGTACGGTACACAGACAAAATATCGAGTTTTAAATTTCGATATACAATTATATCGAAGTTTAAATATCGAACAGACATAATATAGAAGGTAAGTAATATCGACACTTTTAATATCGATATTATTAATATCGAAGTTGTAAATATCGATGTCAGTAATATCGAAGTAAATAATTTTGATGTTACTTATATCGATTTTTAAATAAATTTAGTGTATATTATATAGTATTTATTATGTTTTATCATGTATTTTTAATGTAATTTAATTAAAAGTTGTGTTTTAGTACTGTAGCGGGTTGTGGGTTTATAGGGGAATAGGGTGGGAAGTAATTTAATTATGTTAAATTAATTATTAATTAGTAGGAATTATTAATTAATTAATTGAGAATAATTTTTAATTAATTTTCTTTAATTGATTAATTGATAAATATGTTCTGTAGCGGGTTATGGGTTTATAGGGGAATAGGGTGGGAAGTAATTTAATTATGTTAAATTAATTATTAATTAGTAGGAATTATTAATTAATTAATTGAGAATAATATATAATTAATTTTATTTAATTGATTAATTGATAAATATGTTCTGTAGCGGGTTATGGGTTTATAGGGGAATAGAGTGGGAAGTAATTTAATAATGTTAAATTAATTATTAATTAGTATTATTTATTAATTAATTAATTGAAAATAATTTTTGATTAATTTTAATTAATTGATTAATTGATAAATATGTTCTGTGGCGGGTTATGGGTTTATAGGGGAATAGGGTGGGAAGTAATTTAATTATGTTAAATTAATTATTAATTAGTAGGAATTATTAATTAATTAATTGGGAATAATTATTATATAATGTTAATTAATTGATTAATTGATAAATATGTTCTGTTGCGGGTTATGGTTTTATAGGGGAATAGTGTGGGAAGTAATTTAATTATGTTAAAATAAATAATAATTAGTAGGATTTATTAATTAATTAATTGAGATTTTTTTTAATTTTAATTAATTGAATAATTGATAAATATGTTCTGTAGCGGGTTATGGGTGTACTGTTGCATTCTCTGGAGTTGGAATAGTAATTGTTACCCCTACGCTATCCAACACTTTCCCTACTGTTGCACTCTTTGGAGTGGGAATAGTAATTGTTACCCCTACGCTATCCAACACTTTCCCTACTGTTGCACTCTCTAGAGGTGGAATAGTAATTGTTACCCCTACGCTATCCAACACTTTCCATACTGGTGCACTCTCTGGAGTGGGAATAGTAATTGTTACCCCTACGCTATCCAACACTTTCCCTACCGTTACACTCTCTGGAGTGGGAATAGTAATTGTTACCCCTACGCTATCCAACACTTTCCCTACTGTTGCACTCTCTGGAGTGGGAATAGTAATTGTTACCCCTACGCCATCCAACACTTTCCCTACTGTTGCACTCTCTGGAGTGGGAATAGTAATTGTTACCCCTACGCTATCCAACACTTTCCCTACTGTTGCACTCTTTGGAGTGGGAATAGTAATTTTTACCCCTACGCTATCCAACACTTTCCCTACTGTTGCACTCTCTGGAGTTGTGAAGGACTGAGTTTTTCTAAGACCAGCGGTGCCAGGGGACAACACCTGAAACCTTCGTGGGTAACCTGTTCCGGCGTACAAATGACAGAGACACGGGACACTTCCTTCGGCGTCAAAGATTCGAGGTTTATTACTGCAGGGAACACAGAAGTCACGAGAAGTACATAACACGTAGGTTCACGGAGCCTGATTCGAATTGCTACTGTGGGTCGCTCCTTTTATACAAGTTTCTCTCATAGGTTAACATGGTACACAAAGGTTTATAACTTGGTTCCCATTGTAAAGACCATAAGGGGGTCGCTTTCATGTATTCAGGGCCCGGAACATAAGTACAGAAACATTCGGTGGTTCCCAACTGTAAAAACCCATCTTCCCACCAATCAGCAGTAAACAGATCGAAGAAGGAACAGAAACAGGTGCAGAGGAAGACGAAAACAGTGGGGAGATCGAAAAGGGTGTAAAAGGGGTGGTATCGGGAAACACGAGCTGCAGGCATCAAAGGGACGTGCCTAACGAGATGCACGGCTAAGACAATAGACCGGCACGGCAAGATGAGCCTCGAGCGGGGCCATCTGCCTTACAGTGCCATCCCCCTCATCATAAAGACACTTTCAAAGGAAACGTGTCTTCCGCAAAAGTCTTGGGAATCCCAGGGTCGCGAAGCGGACAGCGTCCGTTCGCTGGCTACTTGAGGGCAAGAGACAAAATGGATGCCATATCTAAGATGGAACCCGTGGGTACAGATAGAAAAACCCACGAAACAGACGAACGGTTTAGGCTAGCACAGCGAAAACGCGTACACCCACTAAACTCGTCATTTGCGGTTCGTAGATACCAGACTCGACCATATTCGTGCGAGTCGAAAACACCACTTACGATCGTCACGGAACCTCAGACGCTCCTTTTGCCCTCATGTAGGCAAGCACTAGTCGGAATCATATTTGATATTCATCAGACCATCTAGATGTTGCTGCAACATAATTCTATCCATCAGAGCTCCTTTGGTAACAGGCGGCTGTCTTATACACGTTGTAGCACAGAGGCCACATAAGGCAGGACCACACTGCACACAAAGGCAACACGTGAACAGGAATGCTACAACAACTCCGATAATCATCAGAATTTTCCAACCCCAAGCCAACATCAGGCCCCAAAACCACCCAAGTAGCGTCCAATCCCCTACGTCCACGTGTATGGACTCAGAGATCTTATGCAACTTTGAGATGGCTTGATAGACAGTCGGAGCGTTATCTGGAATGAAAATACAGCAGCTCGAATGGATCACCTTACATACTCCACCTCGATCCGCTAAAACAACGTCTAAAACCATACGATTTTGTAGCGTCATAAGCCTATCCGCCTGAAGTTCTGCTGTGATATTACCAAGGGCACTGGCAGTGATATTAGCTGTCGATTCCACCACTCGGGTCAACTGTCTCAGGTTCCTACTATTTACCATAGGTCCCCAAAACGGAAAGAAACCCTTGAAAAAGTCTCCTGCCTCTTGACCGGCAGTGTCCTCTTCGCTAATCACGCCCCTCACAATTCTAGTCTTGTGGTAATCTGCATCAACAGTAAACGTCGGAGGCAACAAGTTTGCAATGTAACATGTGCCCGCAAAGTCAGAGGGCAACCATGTATACGCACGATCATGACAGACAAAGTACGTACCCTTGGCAGTCAGAAACACAGGAGAAGAGAGCATCGGTAAGACATACGTCTCGGAGCAAGCACTCTCTCCAAGATGAGCTCTCGGACTTCAGCCACGACCTTTTAGACAAAAATTACCAAGGTGGGGTACAATCCATATTGGAGACGAGCTTTTAAGCTGTCTTTCACCCAGGAGCGCACTATACTCAACCTCACTCAGATCCCTATAGGCTCGCACCTCTTCCTCCTGGATGAGCGACAGCTCATAGATATCCCTATCTAAATCAGCGATCGCTATAGGCAAAGGCTTGTGGTACGGACCGGGACCAAAGTGCGGAGGACGTGGCTCTCGATTGGGGTAGGAATCTAGTGCACTTCGAAACATTGTTTGCAATGCTCGAGCTGAACCCTGGGAACTATAAGGGAGGACCAGGTATGGAATTCCCTTATCCGTGGTATGTGGCATTAACCCACACACCCAACAATTGGTAGTGTTAACCACTAACTGATGCTGATGAAGGAGCTGAACGAAGGAATTATTCCTGAATTCCGCACGTCTAACCTGCTCGTGTTGAGGTAGGATGTGGAAGGAATGAGGGGACACAGTGGTGGTAAGTTTAGGTTCAGAAGTAGGGGTAGGTAAGGCAGAAGGTAGGAAATACTGTATCATATAATACACCCCACCCGCTAATAACAAGGAAACAGTTAGAAACAGAAGGAACACCTGAAACATGAAGCATTTCGTACGAGTAATTTGCTGCAGTTTGAATCTTTGTGCCTGAGCTTTTTCCAAATCCACCAGCTTCGAGAACGCCATCCTCTAAAACCGTCTGCAACATTTCTTGACGCACTTCGTTCTGTGTAGCAGTAGTCAATTCCCAGGAGTTCCCAGGAACCAACGGTCTCCGACCTAGTGTCAAAACCTAGTAACCAGAAGGAAGTACGCGCGCGGCCCTACGGTTCACCCAGATGCAAGGTATCTTAATTTACAAGTATATACAAAGTCTCTTAGCTGTGGAAGCAAAAACACATATAAAAAAACTCAATATTTACAAAATCACAGTTGTACAAGTGTGTAGACTGATCGTGGCAATGGGGTAACGTAGATGTCGAGGGACAAAACAAACTTTTTATTAGTCTTTGGTATTGGACCGCAAAAAGTATCGGCTTCTCCCAGGACGTGTCTGCTCATCAAACAATGGATCTGACGAGGGTACAGAGTTCTGCTGATCAGTCAACTGGTCAGATCTTGAGTTTTGTGGTGACAAATGTTCAACAATGTCGTTCTGCTGCACCGAGGATTCTCCGACAGGCTGAGCGTCGCTAAAAGGTACAAAGGTCTGCAATGTTTCTGTTTCAGACGAGGCAATGCCCTTCCTCACCCACGAGTCCGCTGATAAAGGTATAGGTACCTTTTTGGTGTGGGTGGTATGCACCCAGTTTTTGCGGCCTTCCAAACGAACCGCAGTTCTCGTGGCAAGGAGGACTTGGTAGGGTCCAGTGAAGCGGGGTTCAAGATTGCGTTTTCTTCCAAAATTACGAGTCACCACCCAGTCTCCGGGCTGGAGCTGGTGGCCTGGACCCTCCGCCTGCATCGGCAGTGCTTCAAAGACCTGTTGGTGAATTAACCTCAGTTTAGCAGTCAGATCATGAAGATAATCGATCAACATTGGGTACTCAAGATCAGAAAACACACTCGGTCTAGGGATCCCCCAAACATTCGCAGGACGGCCGAACACTATTTCATAGGGACTGAGCCCTACTCGGGAGTGTACAGTCGCCCTTGTTGACAACAGAGCTAGAGGCAAAGCGTCAGGCCACGAAAGACCAGTCGTAGCCTGAATCTTCGCTAACTTTAATTTAAGGGTGCCATTATACCCTTCAACCAAACCTGCTGACTGGGGATGATTGGCGCTATGGAATTTTTGAGTAATTCCAAGGCCCTTACACACGCTCTTCATCACTCTCCCCACAAACTCACTTCCGTTATCAGACCATACAATCCGTGGCATTCCATACCGAGGAAAGTATTCCTTCAGCAGTGGACAGAGCCGTGTTATCTTAGAGAGGGTAGGCTTCAATCCATCGAGAGAATGCGCAAACCACAACTAAAACGTACTTAAGGTTATTGCATCGCTCCATATGGATGAAGTCTAACTGAATCACCTCAAAGGGGCATGAAGGGGGAGCAAAATGGCCAGGAGGTATAGGGGTCCCCTTACCAGGATTGTACATCATACATATCATGCAATTCTTAACCAATCTTTCAGCACATTTAGTGATACCATCATTCTTCCACACAGGGGACAACAATTTGCAGATACCTTTCGCACTAATATGTGCTAAACCGTGTGCCATCGTCACGACAGCTAGCACATACGCATCCGGCAACATCCATCTTTTATGCTCCGACAAATCAATCCAGCAGCCATTCGCGTCCAACTTTCCCGTACTCTCTTTCCACTTCGTCTTTTCAGTCTCGGTGGCCTCATTCTGTATCGCTTTCACACTCTCGATAGTATCCTCACACATACCAGTCTCTGTAGGCCACCTAACCGAACTCGTCACATACATTCTAGTGCTAAGGTTCCGGGCAGTCTCCTTAGCAGTCTCATCCGCAAACGCATTACCACGACCAACATCATCCGTCACTTTACGGTGCGCACTACATTTGACAATCGCCACCTGCTTAGGCAATGTAAGTGCATCCAAAAGATCATTCACGAGCTGTCCATGCTGAATCTTGGTGCCATGCGACGTCATAAAACCTCTCTCTCTCCACAACCGTCCAAAACTATGCGCGACGCCAAAGGCGTATTGGCTGTCGGTAAATATATTCACCCGTTTCCCTTTCGACAACACACATGCTCTAGTCAAGGCAATCAGCTCTGCAGCCTGGGCAGAATTCTGATTCAATCTAGCAGTTTCCACAACAGTATTCAGAGTTACCACAGCATACGCAGTCGTCACATCACCATTCGGCAATTTAAAACATGAACCATCCACATACAGAGTCCCATCGGGATCTTCCAAAGGAGTGTTTTTAAGGTCCACACGACCTTTTGTTTCCTCTTCTGTCCGTAAGTAGCAGTCATGAGCTGCTACTTCATCTGATTCCATACTAATTGGCAACAGAGTCGCTGGGTTCAGGACATTACATCGTTTTATCTGAATGTGACTTGCCAACAGCGTCAACTCGTACCCAGACAACCTCGCACTCATCAGGTGTTGGGTTTTCGTACGATTCAAAAGAGTGTCAACTGCATGCGGAACCATCACCGTAAGCATATTATCCATGACCAATCCTGCAGATTGTCGGATGGACACCGCAGCTGCCGCTGTCGCTCTCAAACAACTCGGCAATGCTCTAGCTACCGGGTCCAAGGACGAGGAAAAATATGCACATGGACGCTGCTTACCACCAAAAGGTTGCGTCAAAACACTCAACGCACAACCTTCCCTCTCGTGAACGTATAATGTAAACGGTTTACTGTAGTCAGGGGTACCTAACACAGGAGCCGAACACAACGCGTCACGCAATTCAGAAAAACTTTTCTGACATTCCTCCGTCCATGGCAAAGGAGTTGGAACATCCTTGCACGTAAGAGCCACTAATGGTTTCGCTAGCAATGAAAAATTTGGGATCCATTGCCTGCAGTATGACGTGATACCTAAAAAGGCACGCACATCTCTCTGAGTCGTTGGCACAGTCATTCGAGCAATCGCTGCAATTCTCTCTGGGGTCAACCTCCTTCCCTCCTTTGACAATAAGTGACCTAGATAGGTTACTTCTTGACAACAATATTGTAATTTAGAAGGTGACACCTTATGATGTAACAGAAAGGGGGTGGTGATGAACAGAGTGTCTGAATTAAGCAGACCACTCTTACCCAGTCCAAAGATCCGGGCTTGATCCATCACCGTTATTTATCTCACTGCCCCATCCCAGCTCAGAACCTGGCTATATGCAAATTAGTCTGTCCCTGGCCCAGTGCATCATGGGAACAGGGCAGACCAAACTACCAAGCCAATTCTTCACCAGAAAGGAGACAAGCTACCGGGGACCGGTTTCTGGCATTTCAGCCTCTTCGGCCCGGCTTGCTTGAATCCTGATGGAGCAGTGAGAAAGGGACTCATGTCTGAGTATACCCTGCCACACCTATAGTGGCCAAAAACGATACAGAAAGGGGGTGGTGATGAACAGAGTGTCTGAATTAAGCAGACCACTCTTACCCAGTCCAAAGATCCGGGCTTGATCCATCACCGTTATTTATCTCACTGCCCCATCCCAGCTCAGAACCTGGCTATATGCAAATTAGTCTGTCCCTGGCCCAGTGCATCATGGGAACAGGGCAGACCAAACTACCAAGCCAATTCTTCACCAGAAAGGAGACAAGCTACCGGGGACCGGTTTCTGGCATTTCAGCCTCTTCGGCCCGGCTTGCTTGAATCCTGATGGAGCAGTGAGAAAGGGACTCATGTCTGAGTATACCCTGCCACACCTATAGTGGCCAAAAACGATACAGAAAGGGGGTGGTGATGAACAGAGTGTCTGAATTAAGCAGACCACTCTTACCCAGTCCAAAGATCCGGGCTTGATCCATCACCGTTATTTATCTCACTGCCCCATCCCAGCTCAGAACCTGGCTATATGCAAATTAGTCTGTCCCTGGCCCAGTGCATCATGGGAACAGGGCAGACCAAACTACCAAGCTCATTGCACCATCAGGATTCAAGCAAACCGGGCCGAAGACGGCTGTAATGCCAGAAACCGGTCCCCGGGAGCTTGTTTCCTTCCCAGTGTAAGAATTGGCTTTTGTAGTTTGGTTTGCCCTGTTCCCATCATGCACTGGGACAGGAACAGACTAATTTGCATACAGCCAGGTTCTGAAACTGGGATGGTGCAGTGAGCTAAAAAACGGTGTTGGATCTAGCCCTGATCTCTTGACTGGGTGAGAGCTTTCTGCTTAATTCAGAGACTCTGTCCCTCACCACCCCTTGTTGTAAATATTTTTGTCCACCCTAAGCGTGGAAGGGTATTCTCAGATGTGAGACCCTTGCTCATTGCACCATCAGGATTCAAGCAAACCGGGCCGAAGACGGCTGTAATGCCAGAAACCGGTCCCCGGGAGCTTGTTTCCTTCCCAGTGTAAGAATTGGCTTTTGTAGTTTGGTTTGCCCTGTTCCCATCATGCACTGGGACAGGAACAGACTAATTTGCATACAGCCAGGTTCTGAAACTGGGATGGTGCAGTGAGCTAAAAAACGGTGTTGGATCTAGCCCTGATCTCTTGACTGGGTGAGAGCTTTCTGCTTAATTCAGAGACTCTGTCCCTCACCACCCCTTGTTGTAAATATTTTTGTCCACCCTAAGCGTGGAAGGGTATTCTCAGATGTGAGACCCTTGCTCATTGCACCATCAGGATTCAAGCAAACCGGGCCGAAGACGGCTGTAATGCCAGAAACCGGTCCCCGGGAGCTTGTTTCCTTCCCAGTGTAAGAATTGGCTTTTGTAGTTTGGTTTGCCCTGTTCCCATCATGCACTGGGACAGGAACAGACTAATTTGCATACAGCCAGGTTCTGAAACTGGGATGGTGCAGTGAGCTAAAAAACGGTGTTGGATCTAGCCCTGATCTCTTGACTGGGTGAGAGCTTTCTGCTTAATTCAGAGACTCTGTCCCTCACCACCCCTTGTTGTAAATATTTTTGTCCACCCTAAGCGTGGAAGGGTATTCTCAGATGTGAGACCCTTGCTCATTGCACCATCAGGATTCAAGCAAACCGGGCCGAAGACGGCTGTAATGCCAGAAACCGGTCCCCGGGAGCTTGTTTCCTTCCCAGTGTAAGAATTGGCTTTTGTAGTTTGGTTTGCCCTGTTCCCATCATGCACTGGGACAGGAACAGACTAATTTGCATACAGCCAGGTTCTGAAACTGGGATGGTGCAGTGAGCTAAAAAACGGTGTTGGATCTAGCCCTGATCTCTTGACTGGGTGAGAGCTTTCTGCTTAATTCAGAGACTCTGTCCCTCACCACCCCTTGTTGTAAATATTTTTGTCCACCCTAAGCGTGGAAGGGTATTCTCAGATGTGAGACCCTTGCTCATTGCACCATCAGGATTCAAGCAAACCGGGCCGAAGACGGCTGTAATGCCAGAAACCGGTCCCCGGGAGCTTGTTTCCTTCCCAGTGTAAGAATTGGCTTTTGTAGTTTGGTTTGCCCTGTTCCCATCATGCACTGGGACAGGAACAGACTAATTTGCATACAGCCAGGTTCTGAAACTGGGATGGTGCAGTGAGCTAAAAAACGGTGTTGGATCTAGCCCTGATCTCTTGACTGGGTGAGAGCTTTCTGCTTAATTCAGAGACTCTGTCCCTCACCACCCCTTGTTGTAAATATTTTTGTCCACCCTAAGCGTGGAAGGGTATTCTCAGATGTGAGACCCTTGCTCATTGCACCATCAGGATTCAAGCAAACCGGGCCGAAGACGGCTGTAATGCCAGAAACCGGTCCCCGGGAGCTTGTTTCCTTCCCAGTGTAAGAATTGGCTTTTGTAGTTTGGTTTGCCCTGTTCCCATCATGCACTGGGACAGGAACAGACTAATTTGCATACAGCCAGGTTCTGAAACTGGGATGGTGCAGTGAGCCAAAAAACGGTGTTGGATCTAGCCCTGATCTCTTGACTGGGTGAGAGCTTTCTGCTTAATTCAGAGACTCTGTCCCTCACCACCCCTTGTTGTAAATATTTTTGTCCACCCTAAGCGTGGAAGGGTATTCTCAGATGTGAGACCCTTGCTCATTGCACCATCAGGATTCAAGCAAACCGGGCCGAAGACGGCTGTAATGCCAGAAACCGGTCCCCGGGAGCTTGTTTCCTTCCCAGTGTAAGAATTGGCTTTTGTAGTTTGGTTTGCCCTGTTCCCATCATGCACTGGGACAGGAACAGACTAATTTGCATACAGCCAGGTTCTGAAACTGGGATGGTGCAGTGAGCTAAAAAACGGTGTTGGATCTAGCCCTGATCTCTTGACTGGGTGAGAGCTTTCTGCTTAATTCAGAGACTCTGTCCCTCACCACCCCTTGTTGTAAATATTTTTGTCCACCCTAAGCGTGGAAGGGTATTCTCAGATGTGAGACCCTTGCTCATTGCACCATCAGGATTCAAGCAAACCGGGCCGAAGACGGCTGTAATGCCAGAAACCGGTCCCCGGGAGCTTGTTTCCTTCCCAGTGTAAGAATTGGCTTTTGTAGTTTGGTTTGCCCTGTTCCCATCATGCACTGGGACAGGAACAGACTAATTTGCATACAGCCAGGTTCTGAAACTGGGATGGTGCAGTGAGCTAAAAAACGGTGTTGGATCTAGCCCTGATCTCTTGACTGGGTGAGAGCTTTCTGCTTAATTCAGAGACTCTGTCCCTCACCACCCCTTGTTGTAAATATTTTTGTCCACCCTAAGCGTGGAAGGGTATTCTCAGATGTGAGACCCTTGCTCATTGCACCATCAGGATTCAAGCAAACCGGGCCGAAGACGGCTGTAATGCCAGAAACCGGTCCCCGGGAGCTTGTTTCCTTCCCAGTGTAAGAATTGGCTTTTGTAGTTTGGTTTGCCCTGTTCCCATCATGCACTGGGACAGGAACAGACTAATTTGCATACAGCCAGGTTCTGAAACTGGGATGGTGCAGTGAGCTAAAAAACGGTGTTGGATCTAGCCCTGATCTCTTGACTGGGTGAGAGCTTTCTGCTTAATTCAGAGACTCTGTCCCTCACCACCCCTTGTTGTAAATATTTTTGTCCACCCTAAGCGTGGAAGGGTATTCTCAGATGTGAGACCCTTGCTCATTGCACCATCAGGATTCAAGCAAACCGGGCCGAAGACGGCTGTAATGCCAGAAACCGGTCCCCGGGAGCTTGTTTCCTTCCCAGTGTAAGAATTGGCTTTTGTAGTTTGGTTTGCCCTGTTCCCATCATGCACTGGGACAGGAACAGACTAATTTGCATACAGCCAGGTTCTGAAACTGGGATGGTGCAGTGAGCTAAAAAACGGTGTTGGATCTAGCCCTGATCTCTTGACTGGGTGAGAGCTTTCTGCTTAATTCAGAGACTCTGTCCCTCACCACCCCTTGTTGTAAATATTTTTGTCCACCCTAAGCGTGGAAGGGTATTCTCAGATGTGAGACCCTTGCTCATTGCACCATCAGGATTCAAGCAAACCGGGCCGAAGACGGCTGTAATGCCAGAAACCGGTCCCCGGGAGCTTGTTTCCTTCCCAGTGTAAGAATTGGCTTTTGTAGTTTGGTTTGCCCTGTTCCCATCATGCACTGGGACAGGAACAGACTAATTTGCATACAGCCAGGTTCTGAAACTGGGATGGTGCAGTGAGCTAAAAAACGGTGTTGGATCTAGCCCTGATCTCTTGACTGGGTGAGAGCTTTCTGCTTAATTCAGAGACTCTGTCCCTCACCACCCCTTGTTGTAAATATTTTTGTCCACCCTAAGCGTGGAAGGGTATTCTCAGATGTGAGACCCTTGCTCATTGCACCATCAGGATTCAAGCAAACCGGGCCGAAGACGGCTGTAATGCCAGAAACCGGTCCCCGGGAGCTTGTTTCCTTCCCAGTGTAAGAATTGGCTTTTGTAGTTTGGTTTGCCCTGTTCCCATCATGCACTGGGACAGGAACAGACTAATTTGCATACAGCCAGGTTCTGAAACTGGGATGGTGCAGTGAGCTAAAAAACGGTGTTGGATCTAGCCCTGATCTCTTGACTGGGTGAGAGCTTTCTGCTTAATTCAGAGACTCTGTCCCTCACCACCCCTTGTTGTAAATATTTTTGTCCACCCTAAGCGTGGAAGGGTATTCTCAGATGTGAGACCCTTGCTCATTGCACCATCAGGATTCAAGCAAACCGGGCCGAAGACGGCTGTAATGCCAGAAACCGGTCCCCGGGAGCTTGTTTCCTTCCCAGTGTAAGAATTGGCTTTTGTAGTTTGGTTTGCCCTGTTCCCATCATGCACTGGGACAGGAACAGACTAATTTGCATACAGCCAGGTTCTGAAACTGGGATGGTGCAGTGAGCTAAAAAACGGTGTTGGATCTAGCCCTGATCTCTTGACTGGGTGAGAGCTTTCTGCTTAATTCAGAGACTCTGTCCCTCACCACCCCTTGTTGTAAATATTTTTGTCCACCCTAAGCGTGGAAGGGTATTCTCAGATGTGAGACCCTTGCTCATTGCACCATCAGGATTCAAGCAAACCGGGCCGAAGACGGCTGTAATGCCAGAAACCGGTCCCCGGGAGCTTGTTTCCTTCCCAGTGTAAGAATTGGCTTTTGTAGTTTGGTTTGCCCTGTTCCCATCATGCACTGGGACAGGAACAGACTAATTTGCATACAGCCAGGTTCTGAAACTGGGATGGTGCAGTGAGCTAAAAAACGGTGTTGGATCTAGCCCTGATCTCTTGACTGGGTGAGAGCTTTCTGCTTAATTCAGAGACTCTGTCCCTCACCACCCCTTGTTGTAAATATTTTTGTCCACCCTAAGCGTGGAAGGGTATTCTCAGATGTGAGACCCTTGCTCATTGCACCATCAGGATTCAAGCAAACCGGGCCGAAGACGGCTGTAATGCCAGAAACCGGTCCCCGGGAGCTTGTTTCCTTCCCAGTGTAAGAATTGGCTTTTGTAGTTTGGTTTGCCCTGTTCCCATCATGCACTGGGACAGGAACAGACTAATTTGCATACAGCCAGGTTCTGAAACTGGGATGGTGCAGTGAGCTAAAAAACGGTGTTGGATCTAGCCCTGATCTCTTGACTGGGTGAGAGCTTTCTGCTTAATTCAGAGACTCTGTCCCTCACCACCCCTTGTTGTAAATATTTTTGTCCACCCTAAGCGTGGAAGGGTATTCTCAGATGTGAGACCCTTGCTCATTGCACCATCAGGATTCAAGCAAACCGGGCCGAAGACGGCTGTAATGCCAGAAACCGGTCCCCGGGAGCTTGTTTCCTTCCCAGTGTAAGAATTGGCTTTTGTAGTTTGGTTTGCCCTGTTCCCATCATGCACTGGGACAGGAACAGACTAATTTGCATACAGCCAGGTTCTGAAACTGGGATGGTGCAGTGAGCTAAAAAACGGTGTTGGATCTAGCCCTGATCTCTTGACTGGGTGAGAGCTTTCTGCTTAATTCAGAGACTCTGTCCCTCACCACCCCTTGTTGTAAATATTTTTGTCCACCCTAAGCGTGGAAGGGTATTCTCAGATGTGAGACCCTTGCTCATTGCACCATCAGGATTCAAGCAAACCGGGCCGAAGACGGCTGTAATGCCAGAAACCGGTCCCCGGGAGCTTGTTTCCTTCCCAGTGTAAGAATTGGCTTTTGTAGTTTGGTTTGCCCTGTTCCCATCATGCACTGGGACAGGAACAGACTAATTTGCATACAGCCAGGTTCTGAAACTGGGATGGTGCAGTGAGCTAAAAAACGGTGTTGGATCTAGCCCTGATCTCTTGACTGGGTGAGAGCTTTCTGCTTAATTCAGAGACTCTGTCCCTCACCACCCCTTGTTGTAAATATTTTTGTCCACCCTAAGCGTGGAAGGGTATTCTCAGATGTGAGACCCTTGCTCATTGCACCATCAGGATTCAAGCAAACCGGGCCGAAGACGGCTGTAATGCCAGAAACCGGTCCCCGGGAGCTTGTTTCCTTCCCAGTGTAAGAATTGGCTTTTGTAGTTTGGTTTGCCCTGTTCCCATCATGCACTGGGACAGGAACAGACTAATTTGCATACAGCCAGGTTCTGAAACTGGGATGGTGCAGTGAGCTAAAAAACGGTGTTGGATCTAGCCCTGATCTCTTGACTGGGTGAGAGCTTTCTGCTTAATTCAGAGACTCTGTCCCTCACCACCCCTTGTTGTAAATATTTTTGTCCACCCTAAGCGTGGAAGGGTATTCTCAGATGTGAGACCCTTGCTCATTGCACCATCAGGATTCAAGCAAACCGGGCCGAAGACGGCTGTAATGCCAGAAACCGGTCCCCGGGAGCTTGTTTCCTTCCCAGTGTAAGAATTGGCTTTTGTAGTTTGGTTTGCCCTGTTCCCATCATGCACTGGGACAGGAACAGACTAATTTGCATACAGCCAGGTTCTGAAACTGGGATGGTGCAGTGAGCTAAAAAACGGTGTTGGATCTAGCCCTGATCTCTTGACTGGGTGAGAGCTTTCTGCTTAATTCAGAGACTCTGTCCCTCACCACCCCTTGTTGTAAATATTTTTGTCCACCCTAAGCGTGGAAGGGTATTCTCAGATGTGAGACCCTTGCTCATTGCACCATCAGGATTCAAGCAAACCGGGCCGAAGACGGCTGTAATGCCAGAAACCGGTCCCCGGGAGCTTGTTTCCTTCCCAGTGTAAGAATTGGCTTTTGTAGTTTGGTTTGCCCTGTTCCCATCATGCACTGGGACAGGAACAGACTAATTTGCATACAGCCAGGTTCTGAAACTGGGATGGTGCAGTGAGCTAAAAAACGGTGTTGGATCTAGCCCTGATCTCTTGACTGGGTGAGAGCTTTCTGCTTAATTCAGAGACTCTGTCCCTCACCACCCCTTGTTGTAAATATTTTTGTCCACCCTAAGCGTGGAAGGGTATTCTCAGATGTGAGACCCTTGCTCATTGCACCATCAGGATTCAAGCAAACCGGGCCGAAGACGGCTGTAATGCCAGAAACCGGTCCCCGGGAGCTTGTTTCCTTCCCAGTGTAAGAATTGGCTTTTGTAGTTTGGTTTGCCCTGTTCCCATCATGCACTGGGACAGGAACAGACTAATTTGCATACAGCCAGGTTCTGAAACTGGGATGGTGCAGTGAGCTAAAAAACGGTGTTGGATCTAGCCCTGATCTCTTGACTGGGTGAGAGCTTTCTGCTTAATTCAGAGACTCTGTCCCTCACCACCCCTTGTTGTAAATACCTTATGATGTAAGTCACAGAGATGTTGCAACAACGACACTGTAGCAGTTTTGCAAATGTCCTGAGTGTCTGCAGCCACCAATAGGTCGTCGACGTATTGGATCAAAGCTGCACCAGCCGGCAACACAAACGCATCAAGTTGACCTTTCAAGGCTTGACTGTATATCGATGGACTCTCACAGTAGCCCTGAGGAGCACGTTTAAACCTAAAGCTGCGGCCACCAAGAGAGAAACCTAAAAGGTCTCTACTCTCTTCAGCAATCGGAATGCTGAAGAACGCATTCTTCAGGTCGATCACTGAAAACCAAGATGCAGAAGCTGGAATCAGAGTCAGTAGAGCCGTAATGTCAGGCACCACAGGGAACTGAGGAATCACAATTTTATTCACCTCCCGTAAATCGATAACAAAACGATAAACAGGAGGCTTCGATGGTTCAGTACGTTTCAAAATGGGCAGTACAGGACTGTTGCACACGTTTCCCCGAGTCTCCTCAATGACATCTTTCTCAATCAAGTCATAGATGATCGCTAACAATGCTCGCTCACCATCAAGGCAGATACTATACTGGGGAATACGTGGCAATCGCACATTAGATTTCAGGTGAACAACATAAGGGGAGATATCAAGCAGGCCCACATCATTGGGACCCGTTGCCCACAAAGATGCAGGAAGAGAACTCAATTCCGGTGGAAGCTTATCGAGAGACAAGTACATTGGAGAGATAACTCTCTCACCCAAAGTAAGCTTTACTCCCGCAGGAGAACAATACAAAGTCGCATACAGACGTTTTAGCAAATCCAGGCCCAAAAGATTTTCACCACAACCAGTGGTCAAAATCAACGGAGCTTGCAGCTCACGAGGCCCAATTGTAAGAGGCAAAGGGCGCGAAACTGGATTGCTAACGGGGGCGCCAGAGAATCCAACGGAAACATTTGTTAAGCCAGACAAAGGTGCGCCAGGGAGTTTTGAATGCATGATGGAACTTTTCGCTGCACCAGTGTCCAACAGAAAAGGCTCAACGACGCCCGAGGTTGCAACTGCGACGTAAGGCCCTCTCTGATCAACCGGAACTGATACTACTCCCTCTCCTTGTCTATGGCTGTCCTAGTAATTACCATCGTCAGTTCCCTGATCGACGTAATAATCGTCTACATTGTACTGCGCAGATCTTCCTTGCGACGATCCACGTTGATCGAAACAATTATTAGAGTCTGACGAATTGTCTGAACGATCATTTTGAACACCTCGGCCCCTACCACGTGATGCCTGTTGTGGACCACTACGACCTCCTCTAGATGAGCTACCACTATTTCGATCACGTAAAACTGGACAATCGAATTTCAAATGACCCTCAACCCTACAATAGGCACACTGATTGTACCCCAACGAAGATCTCTGTGAAGAGGAGTCATTTCGTGATTGCGACCTATTTGACTGTGACTGTGATCGATTACGCTGTTGCGAATCATTCTGATTCGAACGCGGAGGATACGCTTGTTGCAACAATACTTTAGTTTTGAGCTCTTTTGTCTTTTTATCGGCACGATCATTTTCCTCTTTCTCCCTATTCTCATAATACTGTGCCGTAGCCAATATTTGAGCAGAAGTTGAAACAGCCCACGCACTCTCAGAATTTCTTAATTTGTTACTTAAGTCCTGCAACAGGTTAGAGACAAATTTGTCCACAAACAACCTCTGACCTCCCTCGGTACCCATATCCTGACCACTATGATCGATGAATGCCTCCTCAAATCTCGTAAAGAAATCAGAGACACTCTCGTCCTTCTTCTGTTTGCAAGCGGACAACTTGTCCCAATTCACCTTCATAGCCGGCATAAGCGTTTTCATAAGGGTGATTATTCTCTGCGGAAGATCTGTAATGAGCTGGTCAGGCTTAGCTCCGCCGACTTGTAAGTCATCTGCAGCTCTGAGTGCCGCCCAGTCGCCGCCTAATACTGCTGCATGATCTTGCTGACGAATCTTCGCCCATACCGGTTGCGGTACTACGTTACCGAACAACATATCAATTTCGGCAAGATTCATTATCGTGGCATCCACGAGCTGCGACAATTCCTTATAGCACCCTGCCGTTTTTTTGCGAGGGTCAGGCAACGATTGTTTTACTTGCAAAACTTCTGACCGTTTCCATGGAAGATGTATCCACACTCTCTGGAAATGCGGTAAAACCGCAGGGTTACCACCAGGATTACCTGGCATCCACACTGGCGGAACTTCACGCATAGGATACTGACCAGGTGCTCCTAGCGGTCCCTCAATGTCCTCTACGAACAATGCTCGGGGCATTATAGAGGGATGAAAAGACAGCAACTGCTCGACAGCACGTCGAACATTGGTGCCTACTAACATTCCGCTCGAAAACTGAAGCTGAAGATCAGTCAAAGCACCTAATACCTCATCAGATGCATCAGCCGATATTAGATCACGTCATGACTGACACATTTGTTCGAAAACAAACCTCTGTGTCGGCATATTGAATTGACAGAACGTATCTAACACCACACGAGGAGGATTTCTAATGGTGTATTTCATCCAGTTCATCGCCATAGTATACAATGTGTCACGTTCCCTACTACCGGGAAGCTGACTACGTCTCTGAGGACCATTCGAACCAGCGGACTCAAGTATAGGTCCAAGCGAATTGAAAAAGTTAGCAGCAACAGAGGGAGTACGACGTCGAACAGACGGAGAAGAATAATTTAAGGGATTAACAAGGGAAGTGTCGGAAACAGAAGGAACAGCGGGAGTAAGTAGAACAGGAGCAGCAGCAGGAGCAGGAGTATGAGGAAGTACAAGCGGAGGAGCAGTAGGAACAGAAGTAGGCAAGGGAGCAGGAACAGTCGGAAGAACGGGTACAGGTTGAGGGATAGGTTGGGGAACAGGTACAGGAGCAGGTACAGGGGGAACCACAGGAGCTGCGGTACCCTGTGCATACGGAGGTGGTGACTTCAAGAGATAGGACAGTAATGGGTCCTCAACTGATTCCTCCTTCTTATCCGTATTGCCCGTCGGTAAAGCGGGATAACATTTATCTATAGACATACGCTGCAATCTATCGAAAACTTCCTTCTCCTTTTCCTCCTTATCTCGCTGGAACTGCTCTGCGTTCTTTACCGTTGTAACAATTCCTTCTCTCTTATTACGTTTTACTTGTCTGATTTCTCTCTGTTTGGCTTCTTTGCGCCACAACCGAAAAGAATCAAACATGGCCGGCCTTGCTTTTCTTTGGAACAATTTAGCTTCAAGATTATCTAAAATCGGGGTCTCGAAACTGCCATGAGGTGGCCAACTAACTACACCATCCTTCTTAGTGTATCGAACCCAATACTCATTGAACGTAATTGGACCTAATCCATGTTTACTATATAACTCGTACGTTGGAGTTCCAACCGGAGGTATCGGACACGAGTCCTCCAGTCGGGAATCCGTACCACACTTTCTAAAACAACTGAACAAAGTACTGCGGCCAGGCATCTTGCACACCAGCCGAGTTTCACAAACTTCAAGGGTTATAGGATTTACAAAGTCCCTGTAAAGAGCAAAAACCCTCGGTTTTTGGCGACTGCAGACGTCAAATATCACAACAAAGAACCAAGTACTAAGAACCACAAATGCAATGGAACCATGCAACAACTAAGCACCCACAACTAAGGACTATGGGAGCGACCCACAAATACTTAACTCAAAGATCGATGGCGTCACCAGGAAGGCCCGTCAATCGTCTCGCTGTACCAAGGTCTACGCCAGGCGCCAAAACAGGTCTACAGTCAGGGCAGCAGTCCGTCGCAGCCGTCAGGAGGCGGGAATCTTCGCGGGAAAAGTCGTCGGGCCACTTGTTTCGACAACAGGATCGATGAAGCGGGGTGCACCTTCCCTCGGAGATTTCACACGAAGTTCCTCACGATCGTCGGGCTTGGACCGGTACCACTGATGCAGCCCCACGTAGGGCGCCAACTGAAGGACTGGGTTTTTCTAAGACCCAGCGGTGCCAGGGGACAACACCTGAAACCTTCGTGGGTAACCTGTTCCGGCGTACAAATGACAGAGACACGGGACACTTCCTTCGGCGTCAAAGATTCGAGGTTTATTACTGCAGGGAACACAGAAGTCACGAGAAGTACATAACATGTAGGTTCACGGAGCCTGATTCGAATTGCTACTGTGGGTCGCTCCTTTTATACAAGTTTCTCTCATAGGTTAACATGGTACACAAAGGTTTATAACTTGGTTCCCATTGTAAAGACCATAAGGGGTCGCTTTCATGTATTCAGGGCCCGGAACATAAGTACAGAAACATTCGGTGGTTCCCAACTGTAAAAACCCATCTTCCCACCATTAGTACATTCCAATCAGCAGTAAACAGATCGAAGAAGGAACAGAAACAGGTGCAGAGGAAGACGAAAACAGTGGGGAGATCGAAAAGGGTGTAAAAGGGGTGGTATCGGGAAACACGAGCTGCAGGCATCAAAGGGACGTGCCTAACGAGATGCACGGCTAAGACAATAGACCGGCACGGCAAGATGAGCCTCGAGCGGGGCCATCTGCCTTACAGTGTCATCCCCCTCATCATAAAGACACTTTCAAAGGAAACGTGTCTTCCGCAAAAGTCTTGGGAATCCCAGGGTCGCGAAGCGGACAGCGTCCGTTCGCTGGCTACTTGAGGGCAAGAGACAAAATGGATGCCATATCTAAGATGGAACCCGTGGGTACGGATAGAGAAACCCACGAAACAGACGAACGGTTTAGGCTAGCACAGCGAAAACGCGTACACCCACTAAACTCGTCATTTGCGGTTCGTAGACACCAGACTCGACCATATTCGTGCGAGTCGAAAACACCACTTACGATCGTCACGGAACCTCAGTTGGGAATAGTAATTGTTACCCCTACGCTATCCAACCTTTTCCCTACTGTTGCACTCTCTGGAGTTGGAATAGTAATTGTTACCCCTACGCTATCCAACACTTTCCCTACTGTTGCACTCTCTGGAGTGGGAATAGTAATTGTTACCCCTACGCTATCCAACACTTTCCCTACTGTTGCACTCTCTGGAGTGGGAATAGTAATTGTTAACCCTACGCTATCCAAAACTTTCCCTACTGTTGCACTCTCTGGAGATAGAATAGTAATTGTTACCCCTACGCTATCCAACATTTTCCCTACTATTGCACTCTGTGGAGTGGGAATAGTAATTGTTACCCCTACGCTATCCAACACTTTCCCTACTGTTGCACTCTTTGGAGTGGGAATAGTAATTTTTACCCCTACGCTATCCAACACTTTCCCTACTGTTGCACTCATTTGAGTTGGAATAGTAATTTTTAACCCTACGCTATCCAACACTTTCCCTACTGTTGCATTCTCTGGAGTGGGAATAGTAATTGTTACCCCTACGCTATCCAACACTTTCCCTACTGTTGCACTCTCTGGAGTGGGAATAGTAATTTTTACCCCTACGCTATCCAACACTTTCCCTACTGTTGCACTCTCTGGAGTGGGAATAGTAATTGTTACCCGTACGCTATCCAACACTTTCCCTACTGTCGCACTCTCTGGAGTGGGATTAGTAATTGTTAACCCTACGCTATCCAACACCTTCCCTACTGTCGCACTCTCTGGAGTGGGATTAGTAATTTTTACTCATACGCTATCTAAAATGTATTTTGGTTTTGTATTAATTTTATTTTGTTATTAATTGTTATTTATATGATTATTTAATGTATATAAATTTATTAGTAATTTATTATATTATTATTTCTTTATAAGTTATGAAAATAATTAATTTAGAGTTATTATTAATGAAAAAAATATTATGTATTATATATTGTTTAATATTAATTTGTATTAAATTATGTATTAATTTTAACTATTATAGTACAATTTTAAATATGTTTATTACATTTATAAGTATATTTTTGTTAATATTACATAAATATTTTATATTAAAAAAACGATATTTTACAAAAAACGATATTTTTGTCATTCTATATTTTTTTTCAGATATATTTGTACTTACCTTGTTAGGGATAGGATTCCGATATTTTTGGCATCGATATTTTGGTTCCGATATTTTTGTATATCGATAATTGTGACTTCGATATTTTGTCAGACATTCCTATTATACAGCTAGGCTGGACGCTGCAAAATCTCCGTTCAGGCTATGTGCCTTGGCGTTTAAATCAACACAACGTCATGGTTTTCCATCTTTAACCTTACTGATAAACAAATCAGCTTGGCACAGAAAGGAGCAGACTATACAATCCTGAGCATCGAAAAACTTAAGAGATTACCTTTGACAATGTCAGAAAGTCCTGTCATTGAATGGATAATACACGGGATTATCACAATTCTGATAACAACTTTCCGATTTAAAAATTGCCTTGAATACATACCGACTGGCCAGTATGAACGTTTGGGTAAAGGGTACATTAAGTCAGCATGGAAATTACCATATACACACAAATGCTAAAGTGACAGCAACAAAAATGTATTTCTTAGTGGTGAAAACTGTAAACATTCACTAAGCGGTATACTTTTGTGCCAGGGTATTAATTTATACGGAGCCTGTGAAGGAAATTCAAACAACCTTTCATGCCACCAACATGTCACACCTGCAACACAGATAGAGCCTTTCTTTAAGCAACTCTTGAACGGGAGTTACATTCTAATAACGGATCACAGCTGTTGTGGCCTTTTGCCAGGGAAAGCATATCTCGTAAGCGTAACTTCCATGGTCAAATGCTGTATGCAAGCATTGTTTCCAAATGGCCCTGGAGACACGGAGACTCCCATATGGCCTCGCTTGAATGTCTCTTCTATACGAATTCATACTTTAAGCAGAATGAAGTCTGTGCTTTTGCAGACAACAGTGCCCATCACTTCATCGAAAGAGACGTATGATCTCCTAGTTGCAAGGACAACATCAGAGATTGATGACCTTTTATCAACAAATTGTCCCGTGCATTTCACAGAAATGCTTAGCCAAATTCTTAACATGTCGAGTGCCATAGGCATCCCAGGCGTATTTAAGACCATTTTTACGGGACTGTTAACACCATTCAAAGCAATTCTGGGAATCATTCCCAATTTTGTCCATTCAGTCTTTGGCGGCATACCCCTACTTTTGGGACTTGTAGCAGGCATTTTATTTTTGACCCTCCTGCTCCGATATGGCAAGCCAAAACTCAGACATGACTCCGGCAGGTATGGAAGAAACTATCCTAGCAATACGCTACCGGGACCGAATAACTAGAGTCCTTGGATTGGCCAGGCTGAGAGATCTGAACATGACCTGGTGGAGAAGTGTGGCTCAGGGGTTAGAGGCGGCAGACCTGGAGCTTGAGTTCGGCCCGGGACCAGGGTTCAATTCCCCGCCTCGGCGGGTGTTGGGCTCAAAATTCCACGGACACGTTAATTCTCGCTCCGGTGCCTTCTCGACTCACGGGTTCACACTCTGCGACTCTGGGCAATAGCTTGCTTAATCTCCACAACGGCCCCTCGCGGTGGGATGCCTGGCTTTCACCTTGTGGATACCCTGCCAGGGTTATCTCACAGGGGAATACCAGGACGGGTTCCCTAAGCAAGCGCTGAGATGCCCCAGGGTAAGTCGTGCGCTATATAAGTTTCATTCATTTCATTTCATTTCATTTCATTCTTTCATTCAGACCTATATGGCAGACCTGCATCTTACCTATGCTTCAATGTATGTTATACGGAGATGAATGCGTGTTGGACACCTGTCTTGCACTTCCATCAGCAGTACCAATGGATATCGATACTTTGCTAAGTCCTGTAACGGCTCGCGCATTGTGTTGTCCCCAGCGGCTACCAATCCTGATGACGGCATTCGTTGAGACTCCTGTGCTACGACTAGGTGGTAACAGTGGAGCGAGAAATAAAAGCGACATCACCCAGGTACGACCCTCTGTGAGCATTGCTGATCCAGACTTTGATGATAGCAATCATTCTCACACCTGCCAAGTTACAGCATTATCGAACTTGGTCGAACTGTCACCTGATTTTGTAGACCAATTTTTTGAGAGCATGTCTGATATGATGTTCTCCCCTGAACAGAAACAATAACTTTTGAAAAGCATTCCGACACACAGCGTTCCCATGAACTCTGAATTCGGCCTTCAGTTTTGATCAACAAAAACTGCTGAAAAGCGTTGGAACTCTATTCCCCCGTTCACCAAGAATTTTGTTTTGAATTGAACACTTTTTCAAAATATTTACCTTTCTTCCTGGCACGAAATTCTTTGCTTAAAATAGACCTATTCATAAAGAACAAAACTTCTATTTTTAGGTAAATCTAGAGACATAATAACTTTACATCAGCCTCTAGCACATGTTACAGCAAATGCATTTATATGTGATGAAATTATCTCACCCTTCTTTTCTGTATAAAGAGATATTTCATGTGTCATTTTGTCGCAAAATCGTTCATTGATTACATATGCTATAATTTTTAATGATTTCTATGCTTCAAGACGTACAGTACCAATATTACCATGTATTTCAAATACGTCATTTCAAATGCAAATATGTATTTTGGGGTGGGTAATGTTACACATGCATCTTATTGCTATAGTTTTTAGTAATTTGATGGACATAAATTCGTGGAGTGGGTGACGCGTTCTAATCTAGGACCCCGATCGATACTGTGACCTTATGCCCCTATACGGCTATAATCCATTCATACCCCTATAATGGCATAAACGATCAAAAGCAATATTTCAGAAACTCGTCTCTGGCCTAACACGATCAGAGCCACATTTCAGAATCTCTTCCTCTGCAGCTCATTACAGCAGATGACACAGCAGAAGCCACTATCTAAGATTCCTAGATTACACTCCGAGTTCTTCAACAAGATAAAACTCAGCAACCTGGGAAAGCCCCGCTTGCTATGTTTTCATTAGTAATAGAACTCTAATGAGCACTGAGAGACGATCACTTCCTAGTGACATCTTTATTGACGTCTTATGTCCAAAAACGTACGTCAAACAAGGCACCTTTCAGGTATAAATATTACCAACGTTGCCTTAAGCAAACGCTGCCTCAATGACATTGATGATAGCAATAGTGTGGTGAATACAGGAGCAGAACAGCTGTCCCCTGCAGAGCCCAGCAGATGCAAGCTGCCCACGGATGCTGCCCCTCCTCCTCCTCGACGCGCTGAGAGAGACACTGTCTTTTCTCCTGCAGAGAAAATCCAGCTCCGGCGTTTCCAGCCTACTCTTGCGAGTGACTGGGATATCGAGTCCTGGAAGGAGATACAAGACCTCCAACATTCTATTTCAGAGGTATGGTGTTGACTAAACCCTTAGAGAGAATTCTTGAAGCAAACCTTGGCAAAACCAACTTAACTAAAACTACTACTTACTTACTCCCTCCCAAGTATTAGGCTTAGGTCAGGTACACTGGGGTAAGGTGTAGTTAGAAGCACCAGTTGAGTACGTTAGCTAAATGTATATATGAATGTATATATTTTATTCATTTTAACCATTGTATGGCTAAGAAACCATATCAATGCTTTTACAGTATTATTTCGCAATCCTCATTTTACTGTACGCACTTTTTATAATAACTAGTCTTGCAATTGTGGCAATTCATTTCTCTTGCATGAGAAGAAAGACTGTTCAATAAATAATACCTTTTATTGAAAACGACCGTCTCTCTATTCTATGCATCTTGGTGAAAGTAATCTGCACAACTGACTGAGTAAAATAACTGTCTATTGTTTCACACGACTCTAGAGATTGACTCTTATTCTAAGGAGCAAAGTTGTCATGTTTATGCGGTTGTTGGAAAACTGAATCCCTTCTTGTCTGTACCAGGGAAGCTGATCACTTCCTATTCAGTCAAGAAAGTTTCCAGTGACCTCTGAGCTAGTTGGTAACAAACCCAATTAAGTTTAGCATAGTCAGTAGAGACCTGGAAGACCGCACTTCTACGTCAAAACTGCTGTTTATGTTATTCCAATGCGCAGGGCCTATAGGGAAAATAGGAACTACACTACAGATTGGTGTGGATTGGTGTGGCTCCATACCACACCCGTACCACCCTCCTGCTGGATGGGTGTGGCTCCATGCCACACCCGTACCACTCTCCTGCTGGATGGGCGTGGCTCCATACCACACCCATCCCACTTTCCTGCAGAATGGGTGTGGCTCCATAGCACACTCTTACCACTCTCCTGCTGGATGGGCGTGGCTTCATACAGCACCCTTACCACTCTCATGCTGAAGGGGCATGGCTCCATACCACACCACACCCATCCCACTCTCCTACTGAATGGGCGTGGCTCCATATCACACCCGTCCCACTCTCCTGCTGGATGGGCGTGGCTCCATACCACAACCGTACCACTCTCCTGACGAATGGCCGTGGCTCCATACCACACCACTCTCCTGCTGGATGGGCATGACTCCATACCGCACCCACCCCACTCTCCGGCTGGATGGGCATGGCTCCATACCCTTACCACCCTCCTGCAGAATGGGAGTGGCTCCATACCACACCCCTACCACTCTCCTGCTGGATGGGCGTATCTCCACTGTCCCACTCTCCTACTGGATGGGCATGGCCCCATACCACACCCTTCCCACTTTCCTGCTGGATGGGTGTGGCTCCATATCACACCTGTCCCACTCTCCTGCAGCATGGGCGTGGCTCCATACCACACTCGCCCCACTCTCCTGCTGGATGGGCGTGGCTCCAAACCACACCCTTACCACTCTCATGCTGAATGGGCGTGGCTCCATACAACACCCGTCCCACTCTACGCTGAATGGGTGTGGCTCCATACCACACCTGTCCCACCCTCCTGCTGGATTTGTCGCGTTCTAATCTAGGACCCCGATCAATACTATGACCTTATGCCCCTATACGGCTATAATCCATTCATACCCCTATAATGGCATAAACGATCAAGAGCAATATTTCAGAAACTCGTCTCTGGCCTAACACGATCAGAGCCACATTTCAGAATCTCTTCATCTGCAGCTCATTACAGCAGATGACACAGCAGAAGCCACTATCTAAGATTCCTAGATTACACTCCGAGTTCTTCAACAAGATAAAACTCAGCAACCTGGGAAAGCCCCGCTTGCTATGTTTTGATTAGTAATAGAACTCTAATGAGCACTGAGAGACGATCACTTCCTAGTGACATCTTTATTGACGTCTTATGTCCAAAAACTTACGTCAAACAAGGCACTTTTCAGGTATAAATATTACCAACGTTGCCTTAAGCAAACGCTGCCTCAACGACATCGATGATAGCGATGGTGTGGTGAATACAGGAGCAGAACAGCTGTCCCCTGCAGAGCCAAGCAGATGCAAGCTGCCCACGGACGCTGCCCCTCCTCCTCCTCGACGCGCTGAGAGAGACGCTGTCTTTTCTCCTGCCGAGAAAATCCAGCTCCGGCGTTTCCAGCCTACTCTTGCGAGTGACTGGGATATCGAGTCCTGGAAGGAGATACAAGACCTCCAACATTCTATTTCAGAGGTATGGTGTTGACCAAACCCTTAGAGAGAATTCTTGAAGCAAACCTTGGCAAAACCAACTTAACTAAAACTACTACTTACTTGCTCCCTCCCAAGTGTTAGGCTTAGGTCAGGTACACTGGGGTAAGGCGTAGTTAGAAGCACCAGTTGAGTACGTTAGCTAAATGTATATATGAATGTATATATTTTATTCATTTTAACCATTGTATGGCTAAGAAACCATATCAATGCGTTTACAGTATTATTTCGCAATCCTCATTTTACTGTATGCACTTTTTATAATAACTAGTCTTGCAATTGTGGAAATTCATTTCTCTTGCATGAGAAGAAAGACTGTTCAATAAATAATACCTTTTAATGAAAACGCCCGTCTCTCTATTCTCTGCATCTTGGTGAAAGTAATCTGCACAACTGACTGAGTAAAATAACTGTCTATTGTTTCACACGACTCTAGAGATTGACTCTTATTCTAAGGAGCAAAGTTGTCATGTTTATGCGGTTGTTGGAAAACTGAATCCCTTCTTGTCTGTACCAGGGAAGCTGATCACTTCCTATTCAGTCAAGAAAGTTTCCAGTGACCTCTGAGCTAGTTGGTAACAAACCCAATTAAGTTTAGCATAGTCAGTAGAGACCTGGAAGACCGCACTTCTACGTCAAAACTGCTGTTTATGTTATTCCAATGCGCAGGGCCTATAGGGAAAATAGGAACTACACTACATGGCGCCCAACGTTTGGTAAGGCAATAAAACTAACGCAAGACGTTAGAGTAACTCAGTCGTGCATTTTTCACACAGACCCCTTTCTACCGTAAATACTCCAATAGACGTCTGGAGTGGGTGAAAGTTTAAAATCCGCCCAAACTCAGTAGGAAGAGATTCCTATGTAAAGCTCTGGTTTATTCAACGTTGAAGGATACAGTGTTCCAAAATATTGTGCACCTAATCTTTGTCTCCCTGGAGACCTGCTCTGCAAAAATCCTGCATTTCATAAAATGTCAGACTTAAAAAACGGAACCGCTGCACCCGCAGAAAATGCGACTGAGCAGGGTCCCGACGGTGTTAATGAACCGGGTGCGATAATCATCCAGGTCAACATAAGGAAATCTATAACCTCAAAACTTATAGAAAATTGACTGAACACACAAGGTGGCACAGTCGTATTCGTGATAGAGGCACACGAATATCGGCAGACAGAGGTATTCTATTCATGGATAAAATTTCCAGCGGCAAACACCGCAACACACGAGTTCCACTATTACAAAATAGGGGATCCACCGGAAGAGTACGCTCCTTTCGAGGAGATTGAAATCCCATTAAAATTCCAAGAGCACCTGCTCTGGTTTAAAGGCGCCCTAAAACATAATGATCATATTACCAGGCTCGGTCCACTAGGTAGACCAGGAGCAACGTGGCCGGTTCTAGCCAGCTACACACCACATCCAGACATTGATAAAATGTCAAGTGAAGAACTCTTAGTTAAAATAAGAGAATTAACAAAGGCATATAGAGAGTTAGTTCAATTGACAATGGAGGATAAAACTATCTGCCAGTAATTGAAGGAAACAGATATAACAGATCAACCAATTGAGCTTGCCAGAATTATAGAAAAATATTATGAAGAACTAGGTAGAAACAGCTTGGATGGAAAACCAGTGAAGCCCCAACTGCTCGAAAATCCTGAAAAATTATTTATTAAAAATAATTCAAATACTCCTAAAAAGAGCTGGGATGGAAATAAACAATCCACTCCCAAGGAAAAAGTTTTCCAGTCCAGAGGAAGGTCTCCTCGACGGAGGGAAAGAACTCCGACTCGAGAACACCAGTCTCCCCAGAGGGAGCCCTCTGAGAAAAGATATAACCTTAGAAATAGGGATAATTTGAAGAAGCCTGATAGATATCAAAGTATTGATACACGTCCCTCTCGATCTTTTTCGCAGAAATCGGAAAGAAGAGGACGGTCAGACCCAGGAGAGCACACCAAGTCCAAAGACAAGGAACCTGCTCAAAGTAAAAAATCTCAATTTCCAAGAAAGAAGGTAGCCAGTATTAGAGTAATCGAACATGCAGAGAATACTGAGGACACAGTTGAAAAAACGGGGAGTGGGCACAGACAATGCTAGACAGTGCAGCAGAAATCACCATAGCTCGCAAGATCCTGATGAGTCATCTGGAGACAGTGGACACGAATGAATACATTCAAGTAGAAACTGCTGACACCAGAGTTAGCGAGCCCCATAAGATATACGAAATAACACTGCGTATAGAGGGTGATAAGACTAGGAAAATAAAGGGTCTATTTTGGGATAAACTCTCAAAAGGCTATGACATTCTGTTAGCTGAAAAAGATTGGCCCCCGGAGATTGTCAGGGAGTGCCCTCGTGGCGAAGAAATGATTATGCCTGCCTTCTCGAAACAGATTCAGATTCACACTAAATATATATATGCAAGGAAATGGGCAGTAGCCCAGGCACCAGCACTGTATAAAAATCAGTTAGGATGGGATGAGGACTCTCCTCCTCACAAAATCCAATTAAAAAGTCAACCGACTGCACAAAGGCAGTATCCCATTAGGCAAGAAGCTAAAAAACAAGTCAGGGAGATTTTAGATCAACTTGAATACAAGGGGGTGATTGAAACATGCACCTCTCAAATGAACAATCCTTTGTTTCCTGTCTCCAAACCAGACAATTCATATCGTCTAGTTTTGGACTACAGACACCTTAACTCATGTTGCAAAACATTTGCAGTACAAAATTCGCATAGTGCTGCACTAATGAAAAACATAGTTTGGAAAAAATATAAAACGACATTAGACATATCTAATGGTTTCTTTTGTCAAAATATTGCACCAGAAAGCAGATACTTGAGCGCTTTCTCAGTAATGGGGTCTCAGAAAAATTTCTGTAGGCTCCCACAGCGATTCAAGAACAGCCCAGGACTATTTTCAGCCAGAGTAACAGAGTTACTACAAATATATGATGATGAGGCATTATCTTATGTGGATGATATCTATCTCACAGACGACGACTTGGAGACTCACTTGAAAAGAGTGAACACCATTATACTTGGGTTCGCGGCAGAGGGTTACAAATTCAACTTTAAAAAGTCTAGAATTGCCCATCTGACAGTATTATTTTTAGGATACGAATTATCAAGTGAAGGAAAAAGCCTAGCGGACAACTTCTTAGAGAAGTGCGCTTTACTCCAAGCACCGAAAACGCTGAAGAACTTACAATCGATTCTAGGTTTCCTGAATTTCGGAAGAACTTACATTCTAAATTATGCGGACAGGGTTAAACCTCTCTACGAACTAATTAAACCTGATTTTAAACCAATCACTTGGACTCAAAAACACACAGAAATTTTGAGATCACTGCAAACAGACATGTTAGCAAAAACAAAATTATATACACGTGACAACACACGCAATCTTGTAATCTGAGTCATCCCAGGAAGATGCGGATTCACGTACCTGACCTCTAATGAGGGAGAAACGGTACCAATTGCTTACAAATCACACTTGTACACACAAGCAGAAAAAACATTCAGTCTCACAGAAAATACTGTGAAAGCAGTAGAAACTGCATTAGCAAATGAGCGAGAACTAGCACATGGCAAAAGGATCAATATCCTCACAGCGGAATCCGCCTTCGAGGCGTTATTCAGCCCAGTAAACCTGCCTACAGTGTCACTGGATCCGAAATGGATACAGTGTGTAAATTCTCTTGGAGCGGAAGATGTGAAATACTATTTCGCCCCGCAACTCGAAAAACTGAATGTTTTGACTTATGAAGAAGAATATCCTCTGCCAATCGAACTTCTGCCTCTCCAACAATACTCCTGTATAATCTTTACAGATAGATTTGTACAGAATTTCAACATAGAGAACAAATCCTACGATGCAGCCTTCGCGATTGTTAAAGGTCGCTGGCTGTGCGGTAAATTCAGGCCGAAAATAACAAAAACTGAATCAGTTAGAAACTGTTCGGCTCAGAGAGCTGAAATCAGATGTTTAAAGATGGCGCTTGAAAATGCAGAACGTGAATTCCCGACACTAATCGTGTGAGATTCGCATTGTTACGTCAACTCTTACAATAATAAGTTGCAGAGCTGGATTCAAAATGATTACAAAGACGACACAGGTGCCACAATAAAGCATAAAATGCTTTGGAAACAGGTAGTTCTTTTACAGAAAGAACTATAAAAGACTCACGTGATACACACTCTGAGTCATCAAACTGATGGGGTTCACGTTGCAGGGAATTCATTGGCTAAAACAGCCACAGCGGAAGCAACTAAACGGGCTTCCGTAGCCACAAAAAAGCGTTCAGAAAAATACATAGACGGGGAAACCATGCTGGCAGTAAAAACATCCTTAAAAGGCGACTGTGCAGCACTACCCGTGAACTATCCACTCAATTATGCATACGTAATCGATGCAAATTCCGGTCCTTTTGCTCAAATCCCTGGAGTGGGGGATAGGGTAATTCCAAACATGAACCGGAGAAACTTAATAATAGCAGACGCACACATGGGTGAAGGTCCGAGGCACAAAAAGATCAAGGAATCTCTAACTGAATTACAATCAGTAAACTGGTGGCCGGGGATGAGCGTTGAGCGTGCAACACCAAATATATGTGAAGAACTGTCCCAACTGTGACAGGGATCGCAGTAGTGAACCGGTCCAGTCTGCTGCCCAGCTACCGTTTAGAGACAGGGTAATGCTGTCTACATGCCAGCCAGCGTCCTATTAATCATTAAGACTAAAACTCACTTAAAAAATGTGGCACCAGCGCTCGGCTGACGCCAGAATGGTTATAAAAGATCTGCGAGTCTTTATCGGCACATACGCAATTGCCATGTTCCATTCTGACCAGGGTCCTGCTTTCAGCTCTCTAGCTTATAAGGAGGCCATGGCCGGCATGGGTGTTGGCTTGCGATACTCTTGTCCATCACAACCCGAAGGGAACAGTGTAGTGGAAAGAAAAAACCGGGACATAAAGCAATCTATAACAGCGAAGGTATTAGGTTCGGGTGATGGGTGGGTCAAACATTTAATAAGTGTCCAGCTTAGTCTAAACAACTTGCCAAGAAATTCTCTAAAAGGTTTCAGCCCATACGAACTATTGTTCGGAACTAGAATGTACATTCAGGGCTTAGATAGTCAGGTATCAGTGGTAAAAGATCAAAATAAAGACTTTGACATCAAAGACCATTTGGCTGTTTTACAGGACTTGAATGAAACAAGAAAATCCTTAAGCAACATAAAGTTAAAGCAACAGCCAGCTACCACTGACGAGGCACCACCAGCCCCAGCAAGGCCTGTCTGGCTTCCAAAGATTGGGGATCTAGTCAGAGAGAAAATAGCGGTGAAGAAGGAATTTGGGCCTTCTTACAGAAAAGCAGTACCTGTCTTGGCAATCAATGGAACAAGATCAGTAGTACTACCGCCCCTTGCTGGTAAAAAGGAGAACAGAGTTGTATCAATCGACCTGGTAAAACCACAAGCATGTGGCCTATAATCAACAGTAGGCCAAGTGGACTCCCAAGAAACAACAGAATACCCAAACTTGCAACAATTCAAGAGGTTCAAACTGAAAGATTAATCACATTTGATAAACCTGCAGTGCACAGAGAGGGACTACGCAATAATGCCATGGAACTCGTGCCTCTTGAAACACAGATTGAAACAGTTCGTCATGAAACACCAGTCTACAATGATGTGGCATCAGAATGTGCTACCGAAAGACAAATTGAGAGAACAATTCCAACAATCGACAGAACTGCCTCTGGCTACTTCATTAACTTCGACAACGTTTCTGAAGATCTAAGCAACCCCGAAGTGATGCCGGAAACGAAGACTTTTAAAGAAAAAGCAACAGAACTCTTTCATCAACTCAAGGAAATTTACCTTGTTTCTCCATGGTTAGAGTTTTGGTTTGGTCTAGGTGTATTTTTCCTCCTGCTTTGGCTCATCATGGTACTTTGTTTGGGAAAATTCATTGAGGGAAAATACAGTTCAATGGACACAGCAAGTCAGAACATCAACTTAGTCCTCAAATCACACAGATCATCCCACGTGAAGAAAAGAGAACTGTCAACAGTAAATGTCACAGCCATTCCAATACCCGGCGGGGTAGTATGGGACAAAACTGACTATTAAGTATATGGTCCGGTTGAAATCCTGAAATATCCTCACCAGTTCAAGGTTTCCTTAAGTGACTTTGTAAAACCAAGTACATTTTCTGATGATTGGGATTTTGAAAGTATTAATAATATGATGTCTGATTTTGTGTTGTCAGCAAGATTTACAGAACATGATTATTTACAAGGTTCGTCTAGTTATGAACAAATGTATTGCTTCTCACATTATGGAGATCATTACTTACATAAATCTGCACAACCTAGAATTTTTTTTAAATATAACCAATGGGAACATTGTGCTACTCCACCTAAAAGCAGTTCTAAAACATTCTATGAGAAATTTCACTACTTCTCAGGGTTTAACACCAGTGATGCAGAAACTTTTTATTATAAACTGTTGGATAAAACAGGGTTGAAAACTATGCTGATAAATACTAAATTGATATATTCAGAAGCATTTTATGAAAAAATTATGACATTTGGTTTTGATTTTTGGAAAAATAATATTGAAACAAAAACAATCTGGGGTACAAAAGATTGGCAGGTACAAGGCCTAGAAGCATTATTTCGAGCCTGCATGATCCCAGAGCAAATAATGTTTTTAAATGACACAATTCACCAAACAACCTGTCTTGGCCTAGCTAAGATTAAAGACCTTAACAAACGGTCTATTCCGAAGCCAATACCTGATAATGCAACAACAGATATTGAAATAGACGTATCTAAAATTTTACATCTAAACAGAACACATCCTGATTGGAAAAAGTGGTTAATCTGGCCTATTGAAACGAATAACTGTCAAGATAGATTCCTGAATAAAACACAGGGGTTAACAATGACCAGACCAGACCCTAGATACTCCCAGAGACAACATCCAGGGATAGTAACAACATACAGTGTAGGGAAGCTGTGCCTTGAATGGCTAGAATCAGACATCCACACTGGCAGAAATTAAGCAACACTTGTCTTTACTTAAAGATGGTGCTGATTTGCGCGATTTCATTCTGGGACCACGCAAACAGCGTCAATAGCGTTTCATAGCGACCAGTATATATGCGGCTTACAACGAGGCTTGGAAAGTCACACAAATTGAAACAGCTGAAAAACTACGAGAAATTGATCGTATTAATTCGGAAAAATCACTTTCTGTAGTGGACAATGGGTTAATGACTCTGTCCTCCAGAATATATTCACTGGACAGTATTGTATCATCTGCCATAGATATAATAGACAAAGACTTGCTAATGTTACAGCATGGCCAGTCACAATTGCGTTCTATTGTACGGTACACAGACAAAATATCGAGTTTTAAATTTCGATATACAATTATATCGAAGTTTAAATATCGAACGGACATAATATAGAAGGTAAGTAATATCGACACTTTTAATATCGATATTATTAATATCGAAGTTTTAAATATCTATGTCAGTAATATCGAAGTAAATAATTTCGATGTTACTTATATCGATTTTTAAATAAATTTAGTGTATATTATATAGTATTTATTATGTTTTATCATGTATTTCTAATGTAATTTAATTAAAAGTTGCGTTTTAGTACTGTAGCGGGTTGTGGGTTTATAGGGGAATAGGGTGGGAAGTAATTTAATTATGTTAAATTAATTATTAATTAGTAGGAATTATTAATTAATTAATTGAGAATAATTTTTAATTAAGTTTAGTTAATTGATTAATTAATAAATATGTTCTGTAGCGGGTTATGGGTTTATAGGGGAATAGGGTGGGAAGTAATTTAATTATGTTAAATTAATTATTAATTAGTAGGAATTATTAATTAATTAATTGAGAATAATATATAATTAATTTTATTTAATTGATTAATTGATAAATATGTTCTGTAGCGGGTTATGGGTTTATAGGGGAATAGAGTGGGAAGTAATTTAATAATGTTAAATTAATTATTAATTAGTATTATTTATTAATTAATTAATTGAAAATAATTTTTGATTAATTTTAATTAATTGATTAATTGATAAATATGTTCTGTGGCGGGTTTTGGGTTTATAGGGGAATAGGGTGGGAAGTAATTTAATTATGTTAAATTAATTATTAATTAGTAGGAATTATTAATTAATTAATTGAGAATAATTATTATATAATGTTAATTAATTGATTAATTGATAAATATGTTCTGTTGCGGGTTATGGTTTTATAGGGGAATAGTGTGGGAAGTAATTTAATTATGTTAAAATAAATAATAATTAGTAGGATTAATTAATTAATTAATTGAGATTTTTTTTAATTTTAATTAATTGAATAATTGATAAATATGTTCTGTAGCGGGTTATGGGTGTACTGTTGCCTTCTCTGGAGTTGGAATAGTAATTGTTACCCCTACGCTATCCAACACTTTACCTACTGTTGTACTCTTTGGAGTGGGAATAGTAATTGTTACCCCTATGCTATCCAACACTTTCCCTAATGTTGCACTCTCTGGAGTGGGAATAGTAATTGTTACCCCTACGCTATCCAACACTTTCCCTACTGTTTCACTCTTTGGAGTGGGAATAGTAATTGTTACCCCTACGCTATCCAACACTTTCCCTACTGTTGCACTCTCTGGAGTGGGAATAGTAATTGTTACCCCTACGCCATCCAACACTTTCCCTACTGTTGCACTCTCTGGAGTGGGAATAGTAATTGTTACCCCTACGCTATCCAACACTTTCCCTACTGTTTCACTCTTTGGAGTGGGAATAGTAATTTTTACCCCTACGCTATCCAACACTTTCCCTACTGTTGCACTCTCTGGAGTTGTGAAGGACTGGGTTTTTCTAAGACCCAGCGGTGCCAGGGGACAACACCTGAAACCTTCGTGGGTAACCTGTTCCGGCGTACAAATGACAGAGACACGGGACACTTCCTTCGGCGTCAAAGATTCGAGGTTTATTACTGCAGGGAACACAGAAGTCACGAGAAGTACATAACATGTAGGTTCACGGAGCCTGATTCGAATTGCTACTGTGGGTCGCTCCTTTTATACAAGTTTCTCTCATAGGTTAACATGGTACACAAAGGTTTATAACTTGGTTCCCATTGTAAAGACCATAAGGGGTCGCTTTCATGTATTCAGGGCCCGGAACATAAGTACAGAAACATTCGGTGGTTCCCAACTGTAAAAACCCATCTTCCCACCATTAGTACATTCCAATTAGCAGTAAACAGATCGAAGAAGGAACAGAAACAGGTGCAGAGGAAGACGAAAACAGTGGGGAGATCGAAAAGGGTGTAAAAGGGGTGGTATCGGGAAACACGAGCTGCAGGCATCAAAGGGACGTGCCTAACGAGATGCACGGCTAAGACAATAGACCGACACGGCAAGATGAGCCTCGAGCGGGGCCATCTGCCTTACAGTGTCATCCCCCTCATCATAAAGACACTTTCAAAGGAAACGTGTCTTCCGCAAAAGTCTTGGGAATCCCAGGGTCGCGAAGCGGACAGCGTCCTTTCGCTGGCTACTTGAGGGCAAGAGACAAAATGGATGCCATCTCTAAGATGGAACCCGTGGGTACAGATAGAGAAACCCACGAAACAGACGAACGGTTTAGGCTAGCACAGCGAAAACGCGTACACCCACTAAACTCGTCATTTGCGGTTCGTAGATACCAGACTCGACCATATTCGTGCGAGTCGAAAACACCACTTACGATCGTCACGGAACCTCAGACGCTCCTTTTGCCCTCATGTAGGCAAGCACTAGTCGGAATCATATTCGATATTCATCAGACCATCTAGATGTTGCTGCAACATAATTCTATCCATCAGAGCTCCTTTGGTAACAGGCGGCTGTCTTATACACGTTGTAGCACAGAGGCCACATAAGGCAGGACCACACTGCACACAAAGGCAACACGTGAACAGGAATGCTACAACAACTCCGATAATCATCAGAATTTTCCAACCCCAAGTCGACATCAGGCCCCAAAACCACCCAAGTAGCGTCCAATCCCCTACGTCCACGTGTATGGACTCAGAGATCTTATGCAACTTTGAGATGGCTTGATAGACAGTCGGAGCGTTATCTGGAATGAAAATACAGCAGCTCGAATGGATCACCTTACATACTCCACCTCGATCCGCTAAAACAACGTCTAAAACCATACGATTTTGTAGCGTCATAAGCCTATCCGCCTGAAGTTCTGCTGTGATATTACCAAGGGCACTGGCAGTGATATTAGCTGTCGATTCCACCACTCGTGTCAACTGTCTCAGGTTCCTACTATTTACCATAGGTCCCCAAAACGGAAAGAAACCCTTGAAAAAGTCTCCTGCCTCTTGACCGGCAGTGTCCTCTTCGCTAATCACGCCCCTCACAATTCTAGTCTTGTGGTAATCTGCATCAACAGTAAACGTCGGAGGCAACAAGTTTGCAATGTAACATGTGCCCGCAAAGTCAGAGGGCAACCATGTATACGCACAATCATGACAGACAAAGTACGTACCCTTGGCAGTCAGAAACACAGGAGAAGAGAGCATCGGTAAGACATACGTCTCGGAGCAAGCACTCTCTCCAAGATGAGCTCTCGGGCTTCGGCCACGACCTTTTAGACAAAAATTACCAAGGTGGGGTACAATCCATAATGGAGACGAGCTTTTAAGCTGTCTTTCACCCACAAGCGCACTATACTCAACCTCACTCAGATCCCTATAGGCTCGCACCTCTTCCTCCGGGATGAGCGACGGCTCATAGATATCCCTATCTAAATCAGCGATCGCTATAGCCAAAGGCTTGTGGTACGGACCGGGACCAAAGTGCGGAGGACGTGGCTCTCGATTGGGGTAGGAATCTAGTGCACTTCGAAACATTGTTTGCAATGCTCGAGCTGAACCCTGGGAACTATAAGGGAGGATCAGGTATGGAATTCCCTTATCCGTGGTATGTGGCATTAACCCACACACCCAACAATTGGTAGTGTTAACCACTAACTGATACTGATGAAGGAGCTGAACGAAGGAATTATTCCTGAATTCCGCACGTCTAACCTGCTCGTGTTGAGGTAGGATGTGGAAGGAATGAGGGGACACAGTGGTGGTAAGTTTAGGTTCAGAAGTAGGGGTAGGTAAGGCAGAAGGTAGGAAATACTGTATCATATAATACACCCCACCCGCTAATAACAAGGAAACATTTAGAAACAGAAGGAACACCTGAAACATGAAGCATTTCGTACGAGTAATTTGCTGCAGTTTGAATCTTTGTGCCTGAGCTTTTTCCAAATCCACCAGCTTCGAGAACGCCATCCTCTAAAACCGTCCGCAACGTTTCTTGACACACTTCGTTCTGTGTAGCAGTAGTCAATTCCCAGGAGTTCCCAGGAACCAACGGTCTCCGACCTAGGGTCAAGACCTACTAACCAGAAGGAAGTACGCGCGCGGCCCTACGGTTCACCCGGATGCAAGGTATCTTAATTTACAAGTATATACAAAGTCTCTTAGCTGTGGAAGCAAAAACACATATAAAAAAACTCAATATTTACAAAATCACAGTTGTACAAGTGTGTAGACTGATCGTGGCAATGGGGTAACGTAGATGTCGAGGGACAAAACAAACTTTTTATTAGTCTTTGGTATTGGACCGCAAAAAGTATCGGCTTCTCCCAGGACGTGTCTGCTCATCAAACAATGGATCCGACGAGGGTACAGAGTTCTGCTGATCAGTCAACTGGTCAGATCTTGAGTTTTGTGGTGACAAATGTTCAACAATGTCGTTCTGCTGCACCGAGGATTCTCCGACAGGCTGAGCGTCGCTAAAAGGTACAAAGGTCTGCAATGTTTCTGTTTCAGACGAGGCAATGCCCTTCCTCACCCACGAGTCCGCTGATAAAGGTATAGGTACCTTTTTGGTGTGGGTGGCATGCACCCAGTTTTTGCGGCCTTCCAAACGAACCGCAGTTCTCGTGGCAAGGAGGACTTGGTAGGGTCCAGTGAAGCGGGGTTCAAGATTGCGTTTTCTTCCAAAATTACGAGTCACCACCCAGTCTCCGGGCTGGAGCTGGTGGCCTGGACCCTCCGCCTGCGTCGGCAGTGCTTCAAAGACCTGTTGGTGAATTAACCTCAGTTTAGCAGTCAGATCATGAAGATAATCGATCAACATTGGGTACTCAAGATCAGAAAACACACTCGGTCTAGGGACCCCCAAACATTCGCAGGACGGCCGAACACTATTTCATAGGGACTGAGCCCTACTCGGGAGTGTACAGTCGCCCTTGTTGACAACAGAGCTAGAGGCAAAGCGTCAGGCCACGAAAGACCAGTCGTAGCCTGAATCTTCGCTAACTTTAATTTAAGGGTGCCATTATACCCTTCAACCAAACCTGCTGACTGGGGATGATTGGCGCTATGGAATTTTTTAGTAATTTCAAGGCCCTTACACACGCTCTTCATCACTCTCCCCACAAACTCACTTCCGTTATCAGACCATACAATCCGTGGCATTCCAAACCGAGGAAAGTATTCCTTCAGTAGGATTTTCGCAGTGGACAGAGCTGTGTTATCTTGGAGAGGGTAGGCTTCAATCCATCGAGAGAATGCGCAAACCACAACTAAAACGTACTTAAGGTTATTGCATCGCTCCATATGGATGAAGTCTAACTGAATCACCTCAAAGGGGCATGAAGGGGGAGCAAAATGGCCAGGAGGTGTAGGGGTCCCCTTACCAGGATTGTACATCATACATATCATGCAATTCTTAACCAATCTTTCAGCACATTTAGTGATACCATCATTCTTCCACACAGGGGACAACAATTTGCAGATACCTTTCGCACTAATATGTGCTAAACCGTGTGCCATCGTCACGACAGCTAGCACATACGCATCCGGCAACATCCATCTTTTATGCTCCGACAAATCAATCCAGCAGCCATTCGCGTCCAACTTTCCCGTACTCTCTTTCCACTTCGTCTTTTCAGTCTCGGTGGCCTCATTCTGTATCGCTTTCACACTCTCGATAGTATCCTCACACATACCAGTCTCTGTAGGCCACCTAACCGAACTCGTCACATACATTCTAGTGCTAAGGTTCCGGGCAGTCTCCTTAGCAGTCTCATCCGCAAACGCATTACCACGACCAACATCATCCGTCACTTTACGGTGCGCACTACATTTGACAATCGCCACCTGCTTAGGCAATGTAAGTGCATCCAAAAGATCATTCACGAGCTGTCCATGCTGAATCTTGGTGCCATGCGACGTCATAAAACCTCTCTCTCTCCACAACCGTCCAAAACTATGCGCGACGCCAAAGGCGTATTGGCTGTCGGTAAACACATTCACCCGTTTCCCTTTCGACAACACACATGCTCTAGTCAAGGCAATCAGCTCTGCAGCCTGGGCAGAATTCTGATTCAATCTAGCAGTTTCCACAACAGTATTCAGAGTTACCACAGCATACGCAGTCGTCACATCACCATTCGGCAATTTAAAACATGAACCATCCACATACAGAGTCCCATCGGGATCTTCCAAAGGAGTGTTTTTAAGGTCCACACGACCTTTTGTTTCCTCTTCTGTCCGTAAGTAGCAGTCATGAGGTGCTACTTCATCTGATTCCATACTAATTGGCAACAGAGTCGCTGGGTTCAGGACATTACATCGTTTTATCTGAATGTGACTTGCCAACAGCGTCAACTCGTACCCAGACAACCTCGCACTCGTCAGGTGTTGGGTTTTCGTACGATTCAAAAGAGTGTCAACTGCATGCGGAACCATCACCGTAAGCATATTATCCATGACCAATCCTGCAGATTGTCGGATGGACACCGCAGCTGCCGCTGTCGCTCTCAAACAACTCGGCAATGCTCTAGCTACCGGGTCCAAGGTCGAGGAAAAATATGCACATGGACGCTGCTTACCACCAAAAGGTTGCGTCAAAACACTCAACACACAACCTTCCCTCTCGTGAACGTATAATGTAAACGGTTTACTGTAGTCAGGGGTACCTAACACAGGAGCCGAACACAACGCGTCACGCAATTCAGAAAAACTTTTCTGACATTCTTCCGTCCATGGCAAAGGAGTTGGAACATCCTTGCACGTCAGAGCCACTAATGGTTTCGCTAGCAATGAAAAATTTGGGATCCATTGCCTGCAGTATGACGTGATACCTAAAAAGGCACGCACATCTCTCTGAGTCGTTGGCACAGTCATTCGAGCAATCGCTGCAATTCTCTCTGGGGTCAACCTCCTTCCCTCCTTTGACAATAAGTGACCTAGATAGGTTACTTCTTGACAACAATATTGTAATTTAGAAGGTGACACCTTATGATGTAAGTCACAGAGATGTTGCAACAACGACACTGTAGCAGTTTTGCAAATGTCCTGAGTGTCTGCAGCCACCAATAGGTCGTCGACGTATTGGTTCAAAGCTGCACCAGCCGGCAACACAAACGCATCAAGTTGACCTTTCAAGGCTTGACTGTATATCGATGGACTCTCACAGTAGCCCTGAGGAGCACGTTTAAACCTAAAGCTGCGGCCACCAAGAGAGAAACCGAAAAGGTCTCTACTCTCTTCAGCAATCGGAATGCTGAAGAACGCATTCTTCAGGTCGATCACTGAAAACCAAGATGCAGAAGCTGGAATCAGAGTCAGTAGAGCCGTAATGTCAGGCACCACAGGGAACTGAGGAATCACAATTTTATTCACCTCCCGTAAATCGATAACAAAACGATAAACAGGAGGCTTCGATGGATCAGTACGTTTCAAAATGGGCAGTACAGGACTGTTGCACACGTTTCCCCGAGTCTCCTCAATGACATCTTTCTCAATCAAGTCATAAATGATCGCTAACAATGCTCGCTCACCATCAAGGGAGATACGATACTGGGGAATACGTGGCAATCGCACATTAGATTTCAGGTGAACAACATAAGGGGAGATATCAAGCAGGCCCACATCATTGGGACCCGTTGCCCACAAAGATGCAGGAAGAGAACTCAATTCCGGTGGAAGCTTATCGAGAGACAAGTACATTGGAGAGATAACTCTCTCACCCAAAGTAAGCTTTACTCCCGCAGGAGAACAATACAAAGTCGCATACAGACGTTTTAGCAAATCCAGGCCCAAAAGATTTTCACCACAACCAGTGGTCAAAATCAACGGAGCTTGCAGCTCACGAGGCCCAATTGTAAGAGGCAAAGGGCGCGAAACTGGATTGCTAACGGGGGCGCCAGAGAATCCAACGGAAACATTTGTTAAGCCAGACAAAGGTGCGCCAGGGAGTTTTGAATGCATGATGGAACTTTTCGCTGCACCAGTGTCCAACAGAAAAGGCTCAACGACGCCCGAGGTTGCAACTGCGACGTAAGGCCCTCTCTGATCAACCGGAACTGATACTAGTCCCTCTCCTTGTCTATGGCTGTCCTAGTAATTACCATCGTCAGTTCCCTGATCGACGTAATAATCGTCTACATTGTACTGCGCAGATCTTCCTTGCGACGATCCACGTTGATCGAAACAATTATTAGAGTCTGACGAATTGTCTGAACGATCATTTTGAACACCTCGGCCCCTACCACGTGATGCCTGTTGTGGACCACTACGACCTCCTCTAGATGAGCTACCACTATTTCGATCACGTAAAACTGGGCAATCGAATTTCAAATGACCCTCACCCCTACAATAGGCACACTGATTGTACCCCAACGAAGATCTCTGCGAAGAGGAGTCATTTCGTGATTGCGACCTATTTGACTGTGACTGTGATCGATTACGCTGTTGCAAATCATTCTGATTCGAACGCGGAGGATACGCTTGTTGCAACAATACTTTAGTTTTGAGCTCTTTTGTCTTTTTATCGGCACGATCATTTTCCTCTTTCTCCCTATTCTCATAATACTGTGCCGTAGCCAATATTTAAGCAGAAGTAGAAACAGCCCACGCACTCTCAGAATTTCTTAATTTGTTACTTAAGTCCGGCAACAGGTTAGAGACAAATTTGTCCACAAACAACCTCTGACCTCCCTCGGTACCCATATCCTGACCACTATGATCGATGAATGCCTCCTCAAATCTCGTAAAGAAATCAGAGACACTCTCGTCCTTCTTCTGTTTGCAAGCGGACAACTTGTCCCAATTCACCTTCATAGCCGGCATAAGCGTTTTCATAAGGGTGATTATTCTCTGCGGAAGATCTGTAAAGAGCTGGTCAGGCTTAGCTCCGCCGACTTGTAAGTCATCTGCAGCTCTGAGTGCCGCCCAGTCGCCGCCTAATACTGCTGCATGATCTTGCTGACGAATCTTCGCCCATACCGGTTGCGGTACTACGTTACCGAACAACATATCGATATCGGCAAGATTCATTATCGTGGCATCCACGAGCTGCGACAATTCCTTATAGTACCCTGCCGGATTTTTGCGAGGGTCAGGCAACAATTATTTTACTTGCAAAACTTCTGACCGTTTCCATGGAAGATGTATCCACACTCTCTGGAAATGCGGTAAAACCGCAGGGTTACCACCAGGATTACCTGGCATCCACACTGGCGGAACTTCACGCATAGGATACTGACCAGGTGCTCCTAGCGGTCCCTCAATGTCCTCTACGAACAATGCTCGGGCATTATAGAGGGACGAAAAGACAGCAACTGCTCGACAGCACGTCGAACATTGGTGCCTACTAACATTCCGCTCGAAAACTGAAGCTGAAGATCAGTCAAAGCACCTAATACCTCGTCAGATGCATCAGCCGATATAAGATCACGTAATGACTGACACATTTGTTCGAAAACAAACCTCTGTGTCGGCATATTGAATTGACAGAACGTATCTAACACCACACGAGGAGGATTTCTAATGGGGTATTTCATCCAGTTCATCGCCATAGTATACAATGTGTCACGTTCCCTACTACCGGGAAGCTGACTACGTCTCTGAGGACCATCCGAACCAGCGGACTCAAGTATAGGTCCAAGCGAATTGAAAAAGTTAGCAGCAACAGAGGGAGTACGACGTCGAACAGACGGAGAGGAATAATTTAAGGGATTAACAAGGGAAGTGTCGGAAACAGAAGGAACAGCGGGAGTAAGTAGAACAGGAGCAGCAGCAGGAGCAGGAGTATGAGGAAGTACAAGCGGAGGAGCAGTAGGAACAGAAGTAGGCAAGGGAGCAGGAACAGTCGGAAGAACGGGTACAGGTTGAGGGATAGGTTGGGGAACAGGTACAGGAGCAGGTACAGGGGGAACCACAGGAGCTGCAGTACCCTGTGCATACGGAGGTGCTGACTTCAAGAGATAGGACAGTAATGGGTCCTCAACTGATTCCTCCTTCTTATCCGTATTGCCCGTCGGTAAAGCGGGATAACATTTATCTATAGACATACGCTGCAATCTATCGAAAACTTCCTTCTCCTTTTCCTCCTTATCTCGCTGGAACTGCTCTGCGTTCTTTACCGTTGTAACAATTCCTTCTCTCTTATTACGTTTTACTTGTCTGATTTCTCTCTGTTTGGCTTCTTTGCGCCACAACCGAAAAGAATCAAACATGTGTGGTAAATTTAAATTACCTATACTTAATTTATGCGGTAAAGTTCAATAAGAATAACTCAGTCAAAAAAATAATAAGAGGCAGAGTCCGTGGCATCTGAGGTTTAAAAAGGGGTTTTATTCCTTAAAAAGGAATTGGTTCGAACCAGGCATCATGTTCCATCACCACGAAGGTTCAGGAAGGGATAGACAATACTTTATTGACAGAATACAACTTATATAGTAAAATGCATTTCAATGGTGATGGATGCAGAAAACGTAACAGCTGAGAGAAACGTGATAAGAACACATGTACGTAACAGGAGGCGTGCACAAGGGCGTACACGGAGGTGTGTGCTAGAAACGTCACATAAAGGTGTTACAAGTGGGTGGATCCATAAGAGAATCCTGCAGTGTCAGCAGAAACATGTGGCATAGATGCGCGCGCAGCAGCATGACGTGTGATTGACGTGGAACTGGAGGGTGAAGGGGACTTGACATTTAGCCTTACACGAGGAGACAGAAGTCTGGCGTGTCAGAACAACCTAATCCCAAATCATATCTAATATCTTGTGTTTGAGGAACTGTATTATCTAGAAGGAAAGGTCTCTCGGACAGAGGCTATTCTATACTGACTGCTAGTGCGTGCATATGCGTCTACGTGTCTATGTGAGATGCGAGGGGGGCATGGGCCTGCCATGGTAACAGGAGCAGTGAATTACTTGCACGGAGACAGTGAGGCCGGGCCCTTTGCTCTGCAGCTGGGAAGGATGTTTACCTAAACTACTAGACAGGAATGTATTTTCGAGGAGCGGAGCAGATAACTTGAAGGCAATACAGTCTTGGCAGGCAAGCAGGCCGAGCCAGGCACCGCTAGCCGCGCAGGAAGTAAGACAAGGGTCAGGGATACAGATGCAGGTCCAGGCTGTAGCTTCCAGAGACAGAAGGCAGGAAAAGGCTCGATAGCAGAAATCAGGGCCTAGTTCGCCAGGGCTAGAAAAACGTGAAAGTGCACCATGTAAAGACGGTGGCAAGGCATACTTAGGAACGGAATATTCGACCCATTCATGGTGGATCTGAAAGAGGACATGTTAACGTTGGACGCAAATGTATTTGCGTCTTCATAGCTGGAAGTGGAGGGAACATACATGTACTTGAAGCACGTACATGGAGCCGTTGGGGTCTACGATAGGGGACACAATTGACCATAAAAATTCATATTACCTCATTCCCTCCTTGTCCCCTACGGACCCTTCATGATATATCAATCCTCATTAATCTATCAATCTGTTCATGTAACATCATTTGCTCTTCTTTCTTCTTACGGGATTTTGAATGTGGACTTGAATGAGGAAAACATGATGTGGCGCACAGGCCGCAAATCGCTGGCCCACACTGTAGACATAGGCAACAACTGAACACTATGAGGAGGGCAATACCGAGGAAGGATAGGACCTTCCATCCCCAGGCTGACAACACGCTCCAGAACCAACCGGACCAAGTCCAGGTGCCTGGATTCTGGTGTATCTGACTTGCAATCTTGTGAAGACGGGTTATGGCTCTATATACTGATGGCGCGTTTTCTGGAATGAAAACACAGCAGCTCGATCCAATGACTCTACAGGCTCCGCCCCTATCGGCCAGGATGACGTCAAGGACAAGACGATTTTGAAGAACAACAATCCGCATCGCAGACTGCTCCTCCGTTAAGTTGCCTAGGGCAGAAATAGTTTCATTCACTACTGCTTCGAGAGTTCTGGTTAATTTACGTATCAGTTTACTATTAAAGACAGCCCCTAAGTAGGGAAAGAAACCTTTATTGAAGTCTGTGTATTGCTCCCATGCCGTTTCAGTGTAATCGACAATCGGGAGATCTTTCTGGGGTCTATTGTGTACTAGATGGGAGTTCCTATGATAATCAGGAGGGGCTAGAAAAACAGGTGGCAGAAGGAATGCAATGTAACAGGTACCATCCCAATCTAGAGGTAAGCGTATATATGCGGTATGACCACAAATGAAATAGGAATGACGGGACGCTTTAAATGTAGATTTGCCTTTATCACTGAATTCGATCACAGTAGTACATTTACTATGACCCAGATGTACGGAACCATTCTTTCTGACACATAATTCACCTTTGACTGGTAATACTGACATAGCAGGCAAAACTGGTACGGTTTCAGATTCAACATTCAGAATCATGAGGTTAAGTGTAAAGTTACCTAATCCATATACTTCATTTTCTAGGTCAGTTCCTGTCCTTGTGGGAAGACCCTCCTTGTCAGGGAAACATACTTTCTGCAAAACGGTGTTCAGATTTCCCCATACCCAGTTGCCCTGGTAAACTACGGATTCAGAATCTAAGGAATTAATCAAACTAAACCATGCACCACAGGAACCATTGTGTGTGAACGGGTACGGAAAGAGGGGCAGAACTCCCTTGTATTTCTGATAGGGAGGGAGTCGGCCACATATCCAACAATTTGTAGCGTTGCTGGTTTGATGGGAATGATGTAACATACTAATGAATGTATTGTTGCGCAGCGCAAGTCGGTAAGATAACTCATGCGGAGGTAATTCACTGAAAGAGTGCTCGGCAGTAACATTGGCAGAAGAGTGTGCACGTTTGAAAATAGGAAGGTACATGTGTAACAGAAAACCGGCAGGAATAATCAGAAGACTCAGAAGAAACATAATCAGTAATGCAACAATGCAATAGCTGCGGAGAGATTTACAATATTTCTTTTTCTTGAGCTGTTTCTGTCTATCTCTCTCTCTATTGGGGTCTAGGGGATACATGTCAGAAACTCGTCTAACCGATTCACCTAGGGGAGAACTTAAACAATTAAACTGTCTGACTTGCTAGACCTCAGCTTTAATTTATATTCTTGAGAAGAAGTTTTCTCTACCAGGGGGAGTTTCGAGTCAGTCTGTGGAGGAGGGCAGGGCTGAGAGTTCAAGTCTGGCGGCAGTCCATGGAATCTTTTGACATGACTCGAGTGAAGCCAGCCCTTGCGGCCCTCCACTTTTATAGCAGTCCTTGTAGTCAAAAGTACTAGCTTCGGCGCCTGCCAACGGGGCCCCAGCGGACTCCTCCTGTCGAAGTTCCTCACGAAGACGAGGTCTCCTGGAACAACTTCATGTGGCTTCACCTCGGTGTTGTCGGGAAAGGCTGCAGCGACCTGTGAATGACATGATTGTAGTGCAGACATCAAGGAGGCAAGGTAATCTGTCAGCATATTACAATCAACATCGATAATTTTTCTCGGCAAAGGCGTCCCCCACATATTTGGTGGCCTACCAAAGACCACCTCGTACGGGGATAGCCCTGTTCTGGAGTGTGCGACCATTCTTATATAAAAGAGCGCAACTGGTAAAGCTACTATCCAGTCGACGCCTTTCTCTCTACAGATCTTGGCAAGACGAATTTTCAGAGTCTGATTATGACGTTCCACGAGACCTGCTGCCTCGGGGTGTCGGACACAGTGGAATTTCCACTGATATCCTAGCAGGAGTGATACCTGCTTCATAAGCTCGGACGAGAATGGCTGACCGTTGTCTGAGTATACAATACGGGGCAAACCATACCGTGGGAAGAATTCACGAACCAGCTGCTTGGCAGTGGTCGCAGCAGTGTAATCTGGGACTGGATATGCTTCTGTCCAACGGGAGAGTGCACATACAACTACGAGGACATATTTGAATCCTCGACAACGTTCCATCTGGATATAATCCATCTGGAGGACTTCAAAAGGGTGATCAGGAGGGTGAAATCCACCTTGCTCTACGGGAATGCTTTTACCTGGGTTGAACTGACAACAACTCATGCAAGTACGCACTTTCTGTTTGGCTGCTGCTCGTAAATGTTTATTGAACCAAAGGTTTTGAATACTGTCTAACATGGCTTTTTCTCCTAGATGTGCTGGACTATGTACTGTATTAATGATAACTTGAACCATAGAGTCGGGGAGAAACCATGTAGATTTTCCCTTCGTCATCCATCCCTGATCTGTCTGGATCCCTCCTAGTTCAGTCCATTTCTTGATTTCGTCTGGTGAAGCATGTGTCTGTATGTCAATTATATCAAGGGCGGGATCCTTAACTGTCATGCAATGTGTCGGTGTCGGGACTATTGTCTTTGTCAGGTCAGTTGCGTGAGTCCGATTATGAGCTGTATGCTTGGCTGTTCGGTCTGCCAGGTCGTTATCCTGGGAAATGATATCTGTGACTTTCGTATGTGCCTTGCACTTCATGATGGATATGGCTGTAGGCAGATGTATTGCGTCTAACAGAGCTTGAATGAGGGGACCGTGCTGAATTTTGGCGCTGTGAGAAGTCAAATAACCTCTCTCTCGCCAGAGTACTCCGAAGTCGTGTACAACTCCAAATGCGTAACGTGAATCTGTGTATATGTTAACTCTCTTATTTATGGCTTGAATACAGGCCTGTGTCAGAGCGATGAGCTCTGCTGCTTGAGATGACAATGTGTCAATACAATTCGTTTCTATGACTTCAGTTTCTGTCGTGACTGCGTAAGCGGCCACTAACTCTCCTGTACTTGTTCTCATGCATGAACCATCCACATAAAGTGTCAGGTCTGGGTCTGGTAATGGAGTGTCTGTCAAGTCTTGTCTGGGTTTCGTCGTAATGGTGATGACTTCAATACAATCATGTGCCAATGGGTCTGTCTCACTTAATGGCAAAAGTGTAGCAGGATTCAGTGTATTACAGCGTCTGATTTCTATATGTGGCTGAAACAATGTCAATTCATAACCTGTCAGTCGTACTATAGTCAAGTGCTGGGTCTGTGTTCGGTTTAAAAGAACTTCCACGGAATGTGGAACTTGCACTGTCAATTGATGTCCTAACACTATGGAATCGCTTTGTCTGATTGCTAGAGCTGTTGCTGCTACTGATTTCAAGCACGCAGGCAGAGCCTGGGCTACTGGATCTAATGTACTAGAAAAGTAAGCACACGGTTTGTGTGAACCTGCTTGTTCCTGAGTGAGTACTGACAATGCAGTACCTTCGCGTTCTGTAACAAAAAGTGTAAAAGGCTTACTGTAACATGGTGTCGCTAAAACAGGTGCTTGACATAAGGCTTTCTTCAAGTCGTAAAAAGCTTGTGTATGTTCCTGAGTCCAAGGGAGGACAGTCGATGTCGCTGCCTCCTGGGTTGTCAACTGTATGAGCGGCTTTGCTAGAAATGCGTACTGGGGAATCCATTGTCTGCAGTAAGAAGTGAGGCCTATGAAGGCCCGCACCTCCTTTTGTGTCTTCGGTGGTGGCATGTTTACAATTAACTGGATGCGGTCAGGTGTGAGCTGTCTCCCCCCTTTGGACAGCAAGTGCCCAAGGTACACAACTTGCTGAACACAGAATTGCAGCTTCGAAGGGGACACCTTGTGCCCCTTGTCGGCCAGAAAGTGCAAAACCGTCAGTGATGCTCGTTCACATTCAGGTTCGCTTCGGGCGGTGATCAGAAGATCATCGACATACTGAAGTAGGGCAGTGTTGTCAGGCATGTGAATACTGTCAAGTTGTCTTTTCAGTGCTTGGCTATAGATGCTGGGGCTTTCTGTGAATCCTTGAGGTGCGCGTGCAAATTTGAAGCTTCGTCCATTTAAACAGAATCCGAAAAGGTATTGGCTTTCCGGATCAATGGGGACACTAAAGAAGGCGTTCTTCAGGTCAATTACAGTAAAGAACGTTGCTTCTGAATCAATAGCTGTCAGTAGTGAAGAGATATCTGGGACCACAGGATACTGTGGTACAATGCATTTATTCAGTTCTCGTAAATCGATAACTAATCGATAAACTGGGGGTGCATTTGGATCGGTGCGTTTAAGAATTGGAATGATAGGGGAATTACAGAGATTTGAGTCGGTTTCCACAACCACTCCTTGTGCAATGAGCTCGTCAATGATTTTCAGTAAAGCCACTACAGCATCTGGGGGTAACTTGTATTGTCGCATTCGTGGTAATACCACTCCTGACTTGAGTGTGACTCGATATGGTGTAATGTGCATACAACCTACATCAGTGGGGCCTTGTGCCCATAAATGTGCAGGTACATTCTGTAATCTGGGATCAATATCTCTCAACACGTAGTGACCCTTAAAGTCACGCAAGAACAATCTTACTCCTTCCGGAGAACAGCAAATAACGGCTCCTAGAGCCTTCAGGGTCTTGATACCTAACAAATTTTCTGGACATGACTTTGTCAGTAATAAATCTGTAGTACGTGTCAATGGACCAACTGCAAGGGGAAGTGGTTGAGATACTTCATTAACAATAGGCTTTCCTGAAAATCCAAGGGAAACATTCTGTGAGCCTGAGAGGGGTGCCCCTGGAACCTCGTCGTGACTTATAGTTGTCCTGCTTGCCCCTGTATCAATTAAAAACTTTCTGTCTTTCCCTAATACTTGATTATGTACATAAGGACCCTCTTGATCTACAGGAACCTCAATAAGAGGCAAGCCAACCTCCCTCTCTAGGCTGTTTCATGTGTATCGTTGATAATCGGGATAATCATTTTGTGCATACTGGTACATCTGTTGTGTCGTGTTTTGTGTTGCGGCAATGGGCTGTGGCTGTGGTACTGCTACGGTCTGTACTGTCTGTTGTGAAGCATGCATAGGTTGTACATTCTGGGGTACTTGTTGTTGGGCCTGATCTTGTCTGGGTGGACGCGGTCTCTCTTTAGTTTTACCTGTAGAGATATTGTGTTTCAAAACTGCACAATCGTTTATATAGTGACCTGGCTGTTTACAATAGTTGCATGTCCCTTTATCAGGAGCCGCCGAATTACTGAACTGTGTCATACCCTTTTTCTGACCGTCAGCTGGAACTGACTGAGCAACTAGCATTTTCATTTTCGTGTCTTTCATACGTCTTTGCTCGTGCTCATGTTCTTCTCTAATTCTATTCTGGTGGTACTGTAACATTTGTAACATTTGTGAAGGTGTGTTTGCTTGCCATGTGCTCTCGACTTTCAGTACCCGATTCTTAACTTGGGGTAGGGAATTTTCGACTAACTTGGTAACAAAAAGATGTGGATATGACTTGCTACTTGCTTTCAGGCCACTATTAATACCAAAACATTTCTCAAATCGGGAATAAAAATCACTAGTGTCTTCATCGGGTTTCTGTTTGCAGGCTGAGATTGCACCCCAGTCCTCCTTTTTCGTTGCTAATAAACGTGGCAATACTTGTACTAACAATCCTGGTAATGCTTTAGTTTTGTCCCCAAGCCCTAGGCCTGGAGTACGAGTGTTTTCTTCGTTCTCTAATGCAGTCCAATCAATCTTTTGCTCTCCCACCTCCCATTCCTTTTCTTTGAGTTTCTCGTAAATACCGGCAGGCAGTAATACTTTCAGTATTTTCATGATGTCAGGATAGGTATAATCACCCATGAGTAACATGTCTTTTATTTCACGGTGAAAACCTGCTGGATCTTTGTCATGGCTGGGCACTAATTTCTTCATTTCCAATAGCTCTATTTTAGTTATGGGCGTGTACACAAACACGCGTCTAAAAGTATTATCATCATTCCTGACTGGGTGCACTTCTCGTAAGGGATTCTGTCTGTCTATGTAATACGTTTTTCTTTCTATGGGTGGAGCTGGAACAAACTGTGGACACAGGAAGGCACTATATCTGTGCCGATGTTCTAGAATTACTTTAATTAAATCGGTACCTAGGCCTCTCCATTTATTCATGAGTAGCTCTATTAATATATCAGGTAGGGGACCAGGATCAGAGTGTTGGCTTTTATACAGTATAAGGAGGTGTTGTATCATGTACATACCAGCTAATCGCTGTTCGTCTGGGGAAAGGCTCAAAAACGTTTGTGCTATTGCGTCATCATTATATTTATCGGAATTATCAGCCCATTGTACTGCTGACCTGGCTAATTCTTGTTCATCCATGGAATCGAGTACGTGGTACCCCATTCGTTCTTGAAGTATTTTATCGGTGGCCTGAAACAGATGTTCAGGGGTCTTTGGATTTGACATGGCAGTATGAAAAAGTCTCTTGCTTTTCGGGCGTATTGTGTTATTAAAGGGTCTTCCCTTACCTACATATGCTATCATTTCTCTAGCTGGTAATTGCAATGCTCCTGTTGTCGTTTCTGGTTGTTCCTCCTCCTCCGAGGATTCATTTTTGTCTGTATCTATGTCTATTTCAGGCTGTCTCCTTTCATGTATTTTTATTACTGCTTTTCGGATCCTTCGGTACATGTTGTCTATACAGCTCTGTTTATCATGTTTTCCGTCTGCTATATTCTGACCCCATTTGTTAAGTGCTTTCATTTCTTCCTGGTCTACACCAGGCCTATCTTGGTCTCTTATCAAGCAGTTTATGAAGAAACGTAATATCATACTTTGAGTGTCAACTTTCTGATGTGCCATGGCCTCGCCAATACTTTCAGGACCTTCCCCCGTTTGGACAAAATGATATATTCTGTCTAGATGATCAATCATTCCTGGTAGTAACATTAAATAGTTTGCAACTCGTCGTAGACGTACTGATGCTAGCATCATTCTGTCGTCTTTACCGGGTACTGGATCATATCTACAGTCTGTAAGAGGCTCTTTAAGTATGTTGTAACTCGCTGTTTGAGGTGTACGTTGTTGTGCTAAATCCCTATAAGTCAATCGATGTGTTTGTGGCGGTGTTTGAAAACCTCCTGTCGCACCTCCTGAGGTGCCAGGTCCAAAAGGATTTAGTGGGTGAATGCCAGGAATAATAGGTGCAGGAAGGGGTGGGGGAACAGGCGCAGGATGTGGAACGGGAGGAGGAGTTTGCTGTTGTGGAAGTGGGTGTAGATTATCTTGGGGTGGCGTGCCGTCAGCGGGTGGTGCATTGATATATTCGGGAGCTACATCGTCTAAATAGGACGAAAGGAAAATGTCTTCTGCGGTCTGGTGACGTAATTTAGTCGGGAGCAATGGAGGCGGCAGATCTTTTGGTACTTCCGGGGTGGCCTTAGGTAAACCCTCGGCCAAAAGAGGATACATACCATTCGCAAGAGTATTTCGCTGTCGGTCTACTTGTTCTGCTTTAACTCGTATACCTTCCTCAACTAATACGTTTTCTCGGGCTTTGTCTGAATCCTCTCTATGTTTTTCTGCTTTTCTGAATTCTTTCTCTGTGCGTCTATGCGATTCTTTACGCCATAATTCAATGGCACCTTTCTGTGACTGTCTGGCTTTCTTTTTCCATAACGCTTCTTCTACTCTCATGATGCAATCTGCATCCCATGTCCCCGTAACGGGCCATCTCAGATTCTCTGCTAAATCTTTGGTGTAGTCCACCCACAAGTCAAGAAATAATACGGCATCCAGGCCGTGCTTATGGTACATAAAATATCCGGGAGTGTCCCTGGGTGGGATGGGAACAGCTTCCTCGAGTATCCCTTTTCTAGTTCTTATTTGTCTTAGTTTGGAAAATAAAGGCATCTTGAACCTTGCTACTTGATACTTACTCGAACTTGAACACAGTTAATACAATAAACACAGTAATGAAGAACGAACAATCACTCATGCCACGACATTTAAAAACACACTAAGACATATTAAAACGAACAACAATAATTAGAATAAAACTAGCTAACTGCATACTGGATATACTGCTAAACAGTACAGATACACCGCTAAAACAGTGCAGACCGGATATACTGCTAAACAGTACAGATACACCGCTAAAACAGTGCAGACCGGGTCTGTGTACCCTAACCCGTCTAGATGCGTCCCCAGCAACGGTACTCACCGGGAAGCACGGAACGGAAGGCCTCGGAAACTCGACACTGGACTGGACCGGACTGGAATCGACTCGACTCGTGACGTAGGTACTTCAGAACTTCGGAACTGGTGGGCCTCTGAATACCTCGGACCTTGCTCTCTCAGCTGGGCTCTGGTCGGGATCCTCCGCACTCCTCACCGCCTCGTCTGGGTGTCGATCGCAGCCTCAGTCACCTCCGTTGGCCTGAGGGAGGTACAGGAAATCCTGCGGGTACGCGTAGTTGTCCGTCACGGCTGTGGCAGGGGACCGGGCCTGCAACGCACCGCCGGCGCGTAAGGTGGGGGAGGGGTCCCTGTTCGGGCGCCAATTATGTGGTAAATTTAAATTACCTCTACTTAATTTATGCGGTAAAGTTCAATAAGAATAACTCAGTCAAAAAAATAATAAGAGGCAGAGTCCGTGGCATCTGAGGTTTAAAAAGGGGTTTTATTCCTTAAAAAGGAATTGGTTCGAACCAGGCATCATGTTCCATCACCACGAAGGTTCAGGAAGGGATAGACAATACTTTATTGACAGAATACAACTTATATAGTAAAATGCATTTCAATGGTGATGGATGCAGAAAACGTAACAGCCGAGAGAAACGTGATAAGAACACATGTACGTAACAGGAGGCGTGCACAAGGGCGTACACGGAGGTGTGTGCTAGAAACGTCACATAAAGGTGTTACAAGTGGGTGGATCCATAAGAGAATCCTGCAGTGTCAGCAGAAACATGTGGCATAGATGCGCGCGCAGCAGCATGACGTGTGATTGACGTGGAACTGGAGGGTGAAGGGGACTTGACATTTAGCCTTACACGAGGAGACAGAAGTCTGGCGTGTCAGAACAACCTAATCCCAAATCATATCTAATATCTTGTGTTTGAGGAACTGTATTATCTAGAAGGAAAGGTCTCTCGGACAGAGGCTATTCTATACTGACTGCTAGTGCGTGCATATGCGTCTACGTGTCTATGTGAGATGCGAGGGGGGCATGGGCCTGCCATGGTAACAGGAGCAGTGAATTACTTGCACGGAGACAGTGAGGCCGGGCCCTTTGCTCTGCAGCTGGGAAGGATGTTTACCTAAACTACTAGACAGGAATGTATTTTCGAGGAGCGGAGCAGATAACTTGAAGGCAATACAGTCTTGGCAGGCAAGCAGGCCGAGCCAGGCACCGCTAGCCGCGCAGGAAGTAAGACAAGGGTCAGGGATACAGATGCAGGTCCAGGCTGTAGCTTCCAGAGACAGAAGGCAGGAAAAGGCTCGATAGCAGAAATCAGGGCCTAGTTCGCCAGGGCTAGAAAAACGTGAAAGTGCACCATGTAAAGACGGTGGTAAGGCATACTTAGGAACGGAATATTCGACCCATTCATGGTGGATCTGAAAGAGGACATGTTAACGTTGGACGCAAATGTATTTGCGTCTTCATAGCTGGAAGTGGAGGGAACATACATGTACTTGAAGCACGTACATGGAGCCGTTGGGGTCTACGATAGGGGACACAATTGACCATAAAAATTCATATTACCTCACATGGCCGGCCTTGCTTTTCTTTGGAACAATTTAGCTTCAAGATTATCTAAAATCGGGGTCTCGAAACTGCCATGAGGTGGCCAACTAACTACACCATCCTTCTTAGTGTATCGAACCCAATACTCATTGAACGTAATTGGACCTAATCCATGTTTACTATATAACTCGTAAGTTGGAGTTCCAACCGGAGGTATCGGACACGAGTCCTCCAGTCGGGAATCCGTACCACACTTTCTAAAACAACTGAACAAAGTACTGCGGCCAGGCATCTTGCACACCAGCCGAGTTTCACAAACTTCAAGGGTTATAGGATTTACAAAGTCCCTGTAAAGAGCAAAAACCCTCGGTTTTTGGCGACTGCAGACGTCAAATATCACAACAAAGAACCAAGTACTAAGAACCACAAATGCAATGGAACCATGCAACAACTAAGCACCCACAACTAAGGACTATGGGAGCGACCCACAAATACTTAACTCAAAGATCGATGGCGTCACCAGGAAGGCCCGTCAATCGTCTCGCTGTACCAAGGTCTACGCCAGGCGCCAAAACAGGTCTACAGTCAGGGCAGCAGTCCGTCGCAGCCGTCAGGAGGCGGGAATCTTCGCGGGAAAAGTCGTCGGGCCACTTATTTCGACAACAGGATCGATGAAGCGGGGTGCACCTTCCCTCGGAGATTTCACACGAAGTTCCTCACGATCGTCGGGCTTAGTCCGGTACCACTGATGCAGCCCGACGTTGGGCGCCAACTGAAGGACTGGGTTTTTCTAAGACCCAGCGGTGCCAGGGGACAACACCTGAAACCTTCGTGGGTAACCTGTTCCGGCGTACAAATGACAGAGACACGGGACACTTCCTTCGGCGTCAAAGATTCGAGGTTTATTACTGCAGGGAACACAGAAGTCACGAGAAGTACATAACATGTAGGTTCACGGAGCCTGATTCGAATTGCTACTGTGGGTCGCTCCTTTTATACAAGTTTCTCTCATAGGTTAACATGGTACACAAAGGTTTATAACTTGGTTCCCATTGTAAAGACCATAAGGGGTCGCTTTCATGTATTCAGGGCCCGGAACATAAGTACAGAAACATTCGGTGGTTCCCTACTGTAAAAACCCATCTTCCCACCATTAGTACATTCCAATCAGCAGTAAACAGATCGAAGAAGGAACAGAAACAGGTGCAGAGGAAGACGAAAACAGTGGGGAGATCGAAAAGGGTGTAAAAGGGGTGGTATCGGGAAACACGAGCTGCAGGCATCAAAGGGACGTGCCTAACGAGATGCACGGCTAAGACAATAGACCGGCACGGCAAGATGAGCCTCGAGCGGGCCATCTGCCTTACAGTGTCATCCCCCTCATCATAAAGACACTTTCAAAGGAAACGTGTCTTCCGCAAAAGTCTTGGGAATCCCAGGGTCGCGAAGCGGACAGCGTCCGTTCGCTGGCTACTTGAGGGCAAGAGACAAAATGGATGCCATATCTAAGATGGAACCCGTGGGTATGGATAGAGAAACCCACGAAACAGACGAACGGTTTAGGCTAGCACAGCGAAAACGCGTACACCCACTAAACTCGTCATTTGCGGTTCGTAGATACCAGACTCGACCATATTCGTGCGAGTCGAAAACACCACTTACGATCGTCACGGAACCTCAGTTGGGAATAGTAATTGTTACCCCTACGCTATCCAACACGTTCCCTACTGTTGCACTCTCTGGAGTTGGAATAGTAATTGTTACCCCTACGCTATCCAACACTTTCCCTACTGTTGCACTCTCTGGAGTGGGAATAGTAATTGTTACCCCTACGCTATCCAACACTTTCCCTACTGTTGCACTCTCTGGAGTGGGAATAGTAATTGTTAACCCTACGCTATCCAAAACTTTCCCTACTGTTGCACTCTCTGGAGATAAAATAGTAATTGTTACCCCTACGCTATCCAACATTTTCCCTACTGTTGCACTCTGTGGAGTGGGAATAGTAATTTTTACCCCTACGCTATCCAACACTTTCCCTACTGTTGCACTCATTTGAGTTGGAATAGTAATTTTTAACCCTACGCTATCCAACACTTTCCCTACTGTTGCATTCTCTGGAGTGGGAATAGTAATTGTTACCCCTACGCTATCCAACACTTTCCCTACTGTTGCACTCTCTGGAGTGGGAATAGTAATTTTTACCCCTACGCTATCCAACACTTTCCCTACTGTTGCACTCTCTGGAGTGGGAATAGTAATTGTTACCCCTACGCTATCCAACACTTTCCCTACTGTCGCACTCTCTGGAGTGGGATTAGTAATTGTTAACCCTACGCTATCCAACACCTTCCCTACTGTCGCACTCTCTGGAGTGGGATTAGTAATTTTTACTCATACGCTATCTAAAATGTATTTTGGTTTTGTATTAATTTTATTTTGTTATTAATTGTTATTTATATGATTATTTAATGTATATAAATTTATTAGTAATTTATCATATTATTATTTCCTTATAAGTTATGAAAATAATTAATTTAGAGTTATTATTAATGAAAAAAATATTATGTATTATATATTTTTTAATATTCATTTGTATTAAATTATGTATTAATTTTAACTATTATAGTACAATTTTAAATATGTTTATTACATTTATAAGTATTTTTTTTTTAATATTACATAATTATTTTATATTAAAAAAACGATATTTTACAAAAAACGATATTTTTGTCATTCTATATATTTTTTCAGATATATTTGTACTTACCTTGTTAGGGATAGGATTCCGATATTTTTGGCATCGATATTTTGGTTCCGATATTTTTGTATATCGATAATTGTGACTTCGATATTTTGTCAGACATTCCTATTATACAGCTAGGCTGGACGCTGCAAAATCTTCGTTCAGGCTATGTGCCTTGGCGTTTAAATCAACACAACGTCATGGTTTTCCATCTTTAACCTTACTGATAAACAAATCAGCTTGGCACAGAAAGGAGCAGACTATACAATCCTGAGCATCGAAAAACTTGAGAGATTACCTTTGACAATGTCAGAAAGTCCTGTCATTGAATGGATAATACACGGGATTATCACAATTCTGATAACAACTTTCCGATTTAAAAATTGCCTTGAATACATACCGACTGGCCAGTATGAACGTTTGGGTAAAGGGTACATTAAGTCAGCATGGAAATTACCATATACACACAAATGCTAAAGTGACAGCAACAAAAATGTATTTCTTAGTGGTGAAAACTGTAAACATTCACTAAGCGGTATACTTTTGTGCCAGGGTATTAATTTATACGGAGCCTGTGAAGGAAATTCAAACAACCTTTCATGCCACCAACATGTCACACCTGCAACACAGATAGAGCCTTTCTTTAAGCAACTCTTGAACGGGAGTTACATTCTAATAACGGATCACAGCTGTTGTGGCCTTTTGCCAGGGAAAGCATATCTCGTAAGCGTAACTTCCATGGTCAAATGCTGTATGCAAGCATTGTTTCCAAATGGCCCTGGAGACACGGAGACTCCCATATGGCCTCGCTTGAATGTCTCTTCTATACGAATTCATACTTTAAGCAGAATGAAGTCTGTGCTTTTGCAGACAACAGTGCCCATCACGTCATCGAAAGAGACATATGATCTCCTAGTTGCAAGGACAACATCAGAGATTGATGACCTTTTATCAACAAATTGTCCCGTGCATTTCACAGAAATGCTTAGCCAAATTCTTAACATGTCGAGTGCCATAGGCATCCCAGGCGTATTTAAGACCATTTTTACGGGACTGTTAACACCATTCAAAGCAATTCTGGGAATCATTCCCAATTTTGTCCATTCAGTCTTTGGTGGCATACCCCTACTTTTGGGACTTGTAGCAGGCATTTTATTTTTGACCCTCCTGCTCCGATATGGCAAGCCAAAACTCAGACATGACTCCGGCAGGTATGGAAGAAACTATCCTAGCAATACGCTACCGGGACCGAATAACTAGAGTCCTTGGATTGGCCAGGCTGAGAGATCTGAACATGACCTGGTTTCTTTCATTCAGACCTATATGGCAGACCTGCATCTTACCTATGCTTCGATGTATGTTATGCGGAGATAAATGCGTGTTGGACACCTGTCTTGCACTTCCATCAGCAGTACCAATGGATATCGATACTTTGCTAAGTCCTGTAACGGCTCACGCATTGTGTTGTCCCCAGCGGCTACCAATCCTGATGACGGCATTCGTTGAGACTCCTGTGCTACGACTAGGTGGTAACAGTGGAGCGAGAAATAAAAGCGACATCACCCAGGTACGACCCTCTGTGAGCATTGCTGATCCAGACTTTGATGATAGCAATCATTCTCACACCTGCCAAGTTACAGCATTATCGAACTTGGTCGAACTGTCACCTGATTTTGTAGACCAATTTTTTGAGAGCCTGTCTGATATGATGTTCTCCCCTGAACAGAAACAATAACTTTTGGAAAGCATTCCGACACACAGCGTTCCCATGAACTCTGAATTCGGCCTTCAGTTTTGATCAACAAAAACTGCTGAAAAGCGTTGGAACTCTATTCCCCCGTTCACCAAGAATTTTGTTTTGAATTGAACACTTTTTCAAAATATTTACCTTTTTTCCTGGCACGAAATTCTTTGCTTAAAATAGACCTATTCATAAAGAACAAAACTTCTATTTTTAGGTAAATCTAGAGACATAATAACTTTACATCAGCCTCTAGCACATGTTACAGCAAATGCATTTATATGTGATGAAATTATCTCACCCTTCTTTTCTGTATAAAGAGATATTTCATGTGTCATTTTGTCGCAAAATCGTTCATTGATTACATATGCTATAATTTTTAATGATTTCTATGCTTCAAGACGTACAGTACCAATATTACCATGTATTTCAAATACGTCATTTCAAATGCAAATATGTATTTTGGGGTGGGTAATGTTACACATGCATCTTATTGCTATAGTTTTTAGTAATTTGATGGACATAAATTCGTGGAGTGGGTGTCGCGTTCTAATCTAGGACCCCGATCGATACTGTGACCTTATGCCCCTATACGGCTATAATCCATTCATACCCCTATAATGGCATAAACGATCAAGAGCAATATTTCAGAAACTCGTCTCTGGCCTAACACGATCAGAGCCACATTTCAGAATCTCTTCCTCTGCAGCTCATTACAGCAGATGACACAGCAGAAGCCACTATCTAAGATTCCTAGATTACACTCCGAGTTCTTCAACAAGATAAAACTCAGCAACCTGGGAAAGCCCCGCTTGCTATGTTTTCATTAGTAATAGAACTCTAATGAGCACTGAGAGACGATCACTTCCTAGTGACATCTTTATTGACGTCTTATGTCCAAAAACTTACGTCAAACAAGGCACCTTTCAGGTATAAATATTACCAACGTTGCCTTAAGCAAACGCTGCCTCAACGACATTGATGATAGCAATGGTGTGGTGAATACAGGAGCAGAACAGCTGTCCCCTGCAGAGCCCAGCAGATGCAAGCTGCCCACGGATGCTGCCCCTCCTCCTCCTCGACGCGCTGAGAGAGACGCTGTCTTTTCTCCTGCCGAGAAAATCCAGCTCCGGCGTTTCCAGCCTACTCTTGCGAGTGACTGGGATATCGAGTCCTGGAAGGAGATACAAGACCTCCAACATTCTATTTCAGAGGTATGGTGTTGACTAAACCCTTAGAGAGAATTCTTGAAGCAAACCTTGGCAAAACCAACTTAACTAAAACTACTACTTACTTACTCCCTCCCAAGTATTAGGCTTAGGTCAGGTACACTGGGGTAAGGCGTAGTTAGAAGCACCAGTTGAGTACTTTAGCTAAATGTATATATGAATGTATATATTTTATTCATTTTAACCATTGTATGGCTAAGAAACCATATCAATGCTTTTACAGTATTATTTCGCAATCCTCATTTTACTGTACGCACTTTTTATAATAACTAGTCTTGCAATTGTGGCAATTCATTTCTCTTGCATGAGAAGAAAGACTGTTCAATAAATAATACCTTTTATTGAAAACGCCCGTCTCTCTATTCTATGCATCTTGGTGAAAGTAATCTGCACAACTGACTGAGTAAAATAACTGTCTATTGTTTCACACGACTCTAGAGATTGACTCTTATTCTAAGGAGCAAAGTTGTCATGTTTATGCGGTTGTTGGAAAACTGAATCCCTTCTTGTCTGTACCAGGGAAGCTGATCACTTCCTATTCAGTCAAGAAAGTTTCCAGTGACCTCTGAGCTAGTTGGTAACAAACCCAATTAAGTTTAGCATAGTCAGTAGAGACCTGGAAGACCGCACTTCTACGTCAAAACTGCTGTTTATGTTATTCCAATGCGCAGGGCCCATAGGGAAAATAGGAACTACACTACAGATTGGTGTGGATTGGTGTGGCTCCATACCACACCCGTACCACTCTCCTGTTGGATGGGCGTGGCTCCATACTACACCCATCCCACTCTCCTGCAGAATGGCCATGGTTCCATTCCACACCCGTCCCACTCTCCTGCTGGATGGGCGTGGCTACATACCACACCTGCCCCACTCTCCTGCTGGATGGGCATAGCTCCATAGCACACCAGCCCAACTCTCCTGCTGGATGGGCATGGCTCCATACCGCACCCACCCCACTCTCCTGCTGGATGGGCGTGGCACAACACACCCTTATCACTCTCCTGCAGAATGGGCGTGGCTCCACACCACACCCTTACCACTTCCTGCTGGATGGGCTTGGCTCCATACCACACCCTTACTGCTCTCATGCTGTATGGGTGTGGCTCCATTCCACACCCGTCCCACTCTCCTGCTGGATGGGCATGGCTCTATACCACACCAGTCCCACTCTCCTGCTGGATGGGCGTGGTCCATACCACACCTGACCCACTCTCCTGCTGGATGGGTGTGGCTCCATACCACACCTGTCCCACTCTCCTGCAGAATGGGCGTGGCTCCATGCCACACCCACTCCACTCTCCTGCTGGATGGGCATGGCTCCATACCACACCCACCCCACTCTCCTGCTGGATGGGCGTGGCTCCACACCCTTACCACTCTCCTGCTGGATGGGCGTGGCTCCATACCACACCAGTCCCACTCTCCTGAAGAATGGGCATGGCTCCATACAACACCCGCCCCAGTCTCCTGCTGGATGGGGGTGGCTCCAAACCACACCCTTACGAGTCTCCTGCTTGATGGGCGTGGCTCCATACCACACCCTTACCACTCTCATGCTGAATGGGTGTGGCTCCATACCACACCTGTCCCACTCTCCTGCTGGATGGGTGTGGCACCATGCCACACCCGTACCACTCTCCTGCTGGATGGGCGTGGCTCCATACCACACCCATCCCACTCTCCTGCAGAATGGGTGTGGCTCCATACCACACTCTTACCACTCTCCTGCTGGATGGGCGTGGCTTCATACAGCACCCTTACCACTCCCATGCTGAAGGAGAAGTGTGGCTCACTGGTTAGAGCAGGCAGACCCTGAAGCAGAGGTCAGACCCGGGACCAGGGTTTAATTCCCGACGCGGCAGAGTCTTGAGCTCAAATGTCCATGGACTCGATAATTCTCGCTTCGGTGCCTGACCTAATCATGGGTTCACACTCTGCAACTCTGGGCATTAAGCTTGCTTAATCTCCAGGCGGGATGCCTGGCTTTCACCTTGGGGATGCCCTGTAGGGGCTATCTCACAGGGAAAAGCCAGGACGGGTTCCCAAGGCAAGCGCGGAGATACCCCTTCGGGGGTCGATTCTGGCGCTATATAAGAAACATAATAATAATAATAAATAATAAGGGGCGTAGCTCCATACCACACCCATCCCACTCTCCTACTGAATGGGCGTGGCTCCATATCACACCCGTCCCACCCTCCTGCTGGATGGGCGTGGCTCCATACCACAACAGTACCACTCTCCTGACGAATGGCCGTGGCTCCATACCACACCACTCTAATGCTGGATGGGCATGACTCCATACCGCACCCACCCCACTCTCCGGCTGGATGGGCTTGGCTCCATACCCTTACCACTCTCCTGCAGAATGGGCGTGGCTCCATACCACACCCTTACCACTCTCCTGCTGGATGGGCGTATCTCCACTGTCCCACTCTCCTACTGGATGGGCATGGCCCCATACCACACCCTTCCCACTCTCCTGCTGGATGGGCGTGGCTCCATACCACACCTGTCCCAATCTCCTGCAGCATGGGCATGGCTCCATACCACACTCGACCCACTCTCCTGCTGGATGGGCGTGGCTCCAAACCACACCCTTACCACTCTCATGCTGAATGGGCGTGGCTCCATACCACACCCGTACCACTCTCCTGCTGGATGGGCGTGGCTCCATACCACTCTCCTGCTGGATAGGCATGCCTCCACTGTCCCACTCTCCTGCTGGATGGGCGTGGCTCCGTGCCACGCCATTGCCACTCCCCTGTTGGATGGGCGTGGCTCCTTGCTACACTTATGTTTTTTGCATGAGGCTTACATCTTTCACAATCCTTATGACTTCAGGGATATATTAGTATTGACTGCATCCCACACCACTGATCCGGTCTGGGTTTCACACCCATCACAAGCCCGTCTGATACCCCATATATCTCCCTTGACACTCTGGGCATCCAGGTATTCGATACCCGCTCCTCACTGCTCGTTTGCCTCTTCAGCTGCAATAAATATTGAATATTTTGAACATTTTGAAGCGAAGTTTGGAATGACCAGATGGGCAAATACAAGGAAAACGTCCTGAGGCACAGAAAGAGTCGTTTCCTACTAATACTTGTTCCACAGCGACCAGGGAGTGAGCCGGCTCCTCTGCAGGCAGCTGGCAAACCAAACGTGGGTCGAGAAATTCAGGCTATTATTGATTGTCCCATTACCATATTTCAGTCCCACACACGGATTCCAAATCACAAAACCTCTGAGACACTAGTTAGTGCCTTGAGGAAAAGGCACACACTGCAATGCACGCAGTACGCTAGAGCAAACAAATAAAAAATCTAACTTGTGAAAGTTCTTTTGGAGAAACGAGAACTTGATTCATCTGGGGGAGCAAATGTGTAAAGAATTTTAAGCGCGTCTTGCAGGCGATGACTCACGCGGAAGGCGGGGGTGACGATTCACAACCCACTGCAATGGAATGAATGATGGCTGCGAAGGCTGCTTGAGGCAGGTTGTTGAGGCGGTCTGTTTTGATTCCTTGGGAGAACGTTTTGGGAATAGAGGGCGGGTCGATGATGGAGCCTGGAGATTTACACTTTGCTCCTGGCAGGTGTATTCACCCGGAGGTAAACACACACATGCAGGGCTCTGCTGAGCATCAAGCTACCCCTGGGATGGGCCTGGACAGTGTCAGGCAGACAGCTGTGTCCAGAGTTACACAGAGAGAGCTGCTAAGAGCTCTGAACTCTGAGCTGGGTTCAAGATAGCCGGGCTAATGAGGATTATGAATCCGAAACCGGTCCCAGGATGCTTGTTTCTGGTCCAGGGTAGACATGGCTTGGCAGTTCGGGCTGGACTGTTCCCATGAGGCACAGGGTCAGACTGATTTGCAAATGGCCATCTGAACTGGGGTGGCAGAGTAGGCTAAAGAACGGTGATAGATTAAACACAGATCAGTTGACTGGGGGTGAGTGTTTGATTTGCTCAAAAGCTCTGTCCATCATCCCCTTTGGTATCGCTCTGAACTCTGAGCTGGGCTGAGAGGAGAGAGGGGAAGCTGCCGCTACACTGTCTGGTAAAGCCAACTAGGGGCTCATTTATGGCATTTTGGCGTAGGGCAGCGCAGCAACCTTGCGGTGCTGCCGAACACCAAAGTGACAGGGCTGGAATGCACTGTATTTAAGCAATACAGTGCATTCCTGTCCTTTTTGCCTGCTCTGGTGCCGTTTCGTCAGCCTACCGCCAAAGCAAGTTCAAGTTCAGAGATTTATATAGCGCACTACTCACCCAGAGGGTCTCAAGGCGCTTGGGGAGGCGGTGCATTTGCTTATCGAATATCCAAGTTTTTAGTTGCTTTCTGAAGGAGAGGTGGTTTTGAGTAAGGCGGAGGTGGGTTGGGAGAGAATTCCAGGTCTTGGTCGCTAAGTAGGAGAAGGATTTCCCCCCCATGGTGGATCTGTGGATGCGCGGAATTGCGGCGAGGGCTTGATTGGAAGATCGAAGTTGGCGGGTGGGGGTGTAGAAGGACAGTCTGGTATTGAGGCATTCGGGTCCTAGGTCTTAGAGGGCTTTGTGTGCGTGGGTGAGGAGACGGAACGTTATTCTCTTGTTGACGGGGAGCCAGTGGAGATCTTTTAGGTGGTTGGAAATGTGAGTTTGACGAGGGATGTCCAGTATGAGTCTGGCTGATGCGTTTTGGATGCGTTGGAGTGCAAGGGGGCCTCTATTGCAGGCAGAATTGTTTTTGTGCAGAAAGGGGCATCTTCCTGCATGAAAACAATCAATGGAGGCATTTTCCTCTTTCTATGTGTGCTGCAGAATTGAAAGAGGAAAAACGAGGAGAAAATAACATATTTCTGCATGTGACACGTACAGATTTGAAACTTCACCAGGTTTACATTGTGAGAAGTTGGCCTGATATGCAGTGCTCACTATTCTAGTGATCACTATGTATCAGTCCAAACAACCCTTATTGATGATTGGTTGTAAATCAACCTTATAGACCAGCTATCCTAGTAGCGTGGATACGAGCAGTCTTCGGGCTAAACTCTAGAGGGCGTGTTAAGCCAGCTGTTATACCATCACATATACCCCTTGAACACCAAGTGAAAGGACACCACACAAGTGTTATGAAAATAAACAGTGTATTTATTAGAATCACAACAGCCCTGTACTCTTTATGAGGACAGGGTACTAAGCACACAACAAAACTCTTATGAAAATACTTCAAGTTGCACAATTTACACAAATGCCCGAGGGGCACGAAAAACCATATACTATGGAAGTGGAATGCAAAATTACTAGCAGGTAAGTACTGTATTAATAGGCTTTGGAATCGCTAGGACTACGTTACTGAACCTTCAGATTACTAGTAGGAGGCCTAGGGGACTCGGGTGCAGAGTGTGCACTCTCACGCGGGATGCGGGACAAAGTCTATGGGAGCTAGTAAAGACAAAGTTAGTGTTCTCGGGCGAACCCGATAAGGTAGATCGAAAACGACAGTGGATCCTGACCCTTGGATAGTGAGGCTATGCTGGGGCACCGAAATGCTGAGTTTACGTAGCCCAGGGGCTGCAGCTGCATATGTCTCAAAAGACGTCGGGAATCCTAGTAGACGAACCAGGAGCCTGAAGAAAGAAGTTGCTGGCAGGCGACCAGTGAAGATAGTTCGAGTTGATCCAAGCCTGGATTGAAGATGGATGAGACCTGAAAGCAGAGGGGACCAAGTTCGTGACTACTAGCCAGTAGTCAGGTGGCACCAGGAGGGCACCGGATGGTAGTCACCTCGACTAGGTGAGTGGGCGACGCTGTGCTCTGCAGATCTCACGGACCAGGAGGCGTTGTCGGCGACCAGGATGGAGGTGCGAGCTGTCCCACGATGGATGAAGCTGTCGACGTCGCTGGACCCAGGATTGGGGCAACAAGTCTTGGCAAATTCAAGCCCACGCGGTGGGCTTAAAATGGCGTCTGGAGTGGACCAGGAGGGTCCGGGGTGCTCCTCTTTTGGAAGGGAGCAAGGGCCAGTCTGGAGCAACCAGACCAGCAGCGGTGATGTCGTCGGGCGTCGTTAAGAAGGCCACAAGCCAGCGGGCTAGTAGCCAAACAACGCGGTGAGCAGCAAAAAGCAGAAGGGCCCCACGCAGATCGTGGAGATGCTGGGAGGCTGGACTTCGGTGCTGGAGCTGCTCAGGGTCGGGGCTTCTCGGACCCCAAAGCACTCACCAGAGGATCCCTCGGCGGTCGTGCTGGATAGAAGTCGTGCAGTTCTGATGATGGCCGGTCCCTCGAGGTCTCGTCGCACCTACGGTTCTCAGCTTAGCTGTAGAGGTAGGTAGAGGTCAGAGGTGCCAGGGAAGCTGGGTCTCGTTGTGCTGGTCGGTCGGATTCCTGAGGAAGGACGTGCAGCAAACCGCAGAGTTCTTAGATGGTGCCTGCGGATGCAGGGTGACTACTCCTTAGTCACAAGGGAGAAATCTTGAGAAGACGTCTTGAGTTCCTTTCGTAGAAAGTAGTTTCAGGATTCAAAGATGATCTAATTTGGAAGGGTCCCCGCTCCTGCCTTTATCCTAAAGAAAGGGGTGGGTACGCGACTAGGTCCTGCCCTAGGGGTGGGACCAGGAAGGGGGGTGGTTACACCCCTCTCCCATGCCGGACTTTCCCCAGGCCAGGGGCTGGTGTGCCCCTGGAACTGGTTCTAGCCGGCAGATGCGTAGTGAGCACCGGGGTGCCACTCAGCAGTCACCTTCCTGTAAAGCCCTGCCTACCCAGGATACACAAAACCCTGTCTGGGATGGTGCTAGCACCGCCCCTGACAGGAAACCCTTTGTCCAAGCTCTCCTCGCTGGAAGGACTCCCAGCAGCAGGAGGTCAGACTCGTGTCTGTGGTGGCAGCATCCATTTTGTGGAGCTGAGGCTTCGTTTAACTTTAACCGGGGTTCACAGTTACATACATGTCGTGTCCCTCTAGAAGGGTGGAATGCTAACCCCGTCACCAGAATTGGCAAGGGGTTAGTATTCCAATTCGTATGACACCTTACTCGACATGTTTTGATAAAGCAATACCAGAGATAGCATTTAACCGTGAGGATTATAATGCACTTAAGAGTATATGGTATGCGTTATCATGGAACAGCTATTAGGACTTGGTTCCGCAAGCTGCAAACGGGCTCAGCTCATGCCAGAGCACCATTTCACACGATTCCAAGCACTCTGCCTTCAGGATTGTCAAGGCCTGCCATAGGAGTGACTGATAGGAATCTGTGTGTCCATTTTTAGGGTTAGATATAGGTATACTATATCTAAAGCAAAGGGTGAGTACACCACCTTGCCCCAGCTGTCGTGCAGCCAGTTGTGTCAGATTTAGATGGCCATCCAGGGGTGGCATAATACATGCTTCAGCCCCTGGTAGGCCCTGGGTACACCTATGCCCTGAGTTACAGGGTCTGATAAGGTGGCCCAGTCCCAATTGGATAATGCACCTAAGGTACACATGTCAATTTAGTGAGAGAACAGCTAGGCTGTGGGTCTGATTGGCAGGCCCACAGCCAGGGAAAGTCGTAAACCAGTGAAACAAAAGCAAAAAATCTGGGTGATCATAGGATTGCAGACCCTACTCTCCTACATGACCCCCCCCCCCAAACTTTGGGACAATAAACTAACCTTGACCAGGTGAGTCTTCTTGCTCTAAGTGGAAATACCTGGAGAGCCCATCTGCATTGCCATGATCAGTGCCAGGTCTATGCTCCACTGTAAAATCCATCCCCTGTAGGGAAATGGACCACCTAAGCAGTTTGGGGTTTTCACCCTTCATCTGATTTAGCCATAAGAGGGGCTTATGGTCGGTCTGAATCTTGAAATGAGTGCCAAACAAGTATGTAAATGTAAATGTATAGGCTTTTATATAGCGCACTACTTACCCGGAGGGTCCCAAGGCGCTTCGACCGCTGCGAAACCCTTCCTGGCTTCCCTGAGAGATGGTCCCTTAATGGGTATCTCCAGGGTGAGACCAGGCATCCCCGGCGGTCTGGTGGGGCCGTTAGTGAAGATGAGGCAAGCTAATGCCCAGAGTTGCCGAGTGTGAACGCTGATCAGAGTGGGCACCGAGGCGAGAGAATTATCGAGTCCGCTGACCCTGGTCCAGAAACCTGCCGCGCCGGGAATCGAACCCTGGTCCCGGGCCGTCCTCTGCTCTCGGGTCTGCCGCCTCTAACCAGTGAGCCACACTACTTCACTACTTCACTACTTCAGTATGGCCTCAGTTTCTTCAGGGCCCAAACCACAGCAAAGGCCTCCCTCTCAATAGCTGACCAATTATTCTCTCTGGGGGTCAGCCTTCTGCTTATAAAAGCAATGGGCTGGTCTTGACCATCAAAATTCATTTGAGATAGAACAGCTCCCACACCCAACTCAGAAGCATCTGTTTGGACAATGAATGGTTTGGAGTAGTCTGGACTCTTGAGGATAGGTGCTGTGCACATGGCCTGCTTTAGGTCATCGAATGCTTTTTGACAGCCTGCTCTCCACTGAACCTTTTTTGGCATTTTCTTACTTGTCAGTTCATTAAGTGGAGTCACAATTGATCCATAATTTCTGACAAACTTTCTGTAGTAACCAGTCAGGCCCAAGAAAGCTCGAACCTGAGTCTGGGTGGTTGGAGGAGCCCAGTCCCTGATTGACTGTATTTTGCTCTCCAGTGGCTGAACTTGGCCTCCACCTACAAGGTGGCCAAAGTATACAACCTGTGTCTGCCCTATCTGGCACTTTGTGGCCTTGATAGTGAGACCTGCTGCTTGCAGTGCCTCTAACACTTTCCTCAGGTGGACCAGGTGATCCTCCCAGGTGGAGCTAAAGACAGCAATATCATCTAGATATGCTGCACAGAAGTCATCCAGCCCAGTGAGAACATGATTCACCAACCTTTGGAAGGTGGCAGGTGCATTTTTCAAACCAAAGGGCATTACCACAAATTGATAATGCCCACCAGGGGTAGAAAATGCTGTCTTGGGCTTGGCATCCTCAGCTAACCTGATTTGCCAATACCCAGCTGTCAGGTCAAATGTACTTAAGTAGTTGGCAGAAGCCAATCTATCTATAAGCTCATCTGCCCTTGGTATTGGGTGTGTATAAGAATGACAGGAGCGAACCCATAGACCACGTTGGGATGGGTGTGTAATATAAATAGTAACAATTCCCAACAGGTATCATGTAGGATCAATTTAAGTAATGTATGCAGTCTGCATTACAAATTAATAAACAAGGAGTCACTGGATTTTTAGAAAAAGGTGGTATTATTCACCAAATAGGCACAGGGAGAGGTCTTTCACATGGTAATACAGTTTAAACAGCACTGTACAGAACAGATCATGTGACAACCCTAGTGGCACTTGGTGCGTGGTGCTATATACAGTGATAATAGTGAAGGTGCAAGTGCTCTGGTGAACAGCGTGATCGGCGCATAAAACCAAGTTGATACATCAATCAAAGGCCCTGTGAACAACAAGTTGTAATCACTTAAAACATGTTTGCATAAATTTAAACAGGAGCACAGAGAGTGATATGCGTCGTATTATTTATGCTGTAGAGTCGACGGCGTTTCGATCCTAGTTAGTCGGGATCGTCATCAGGACAGGGTTGTAGATGGATACAGTGCTGTGGGGGAGACAAGGGCAATTGAGACGAGGCCCAAGGACCGGATGCAGCGAGCGGGGGGCGGGGGAAGGAGGTGGGGTTGTTTATAAGTGACTAGAGGGGGTGTTAAGCGGCTCGAAAAAGTAAAACTAGGTCGTGAGTGATTCTTAGTGGCAATAAGGACAGTTTGTACTTTTATGAGCAGGATAGGTGAATAGGGAGTGCCTATGAGAAGGAGCGACTAAGGAAGTGAGTTTAGAGTGACTGGGGGTGTCGATTTACATAGAGGCTATAAATCAGGTGATCGATCAAGGGCGATCGTGGGTAATGGTGAGGAGTTAAAGTAGCGGGGGTGAGGGCAAGTGGGGAGCGCAGGAATGTATGGAAACTCACAGTGCACCCAGGCTGGGAGGCGTGGGCGTCTGGGGTCCAAGCAGTCAATGGTGACTCGTGAACTGCAGTGAGGCAAGGGAGAGATAAGGGCGGGGTTAAGTCAATCTGTTGATAGAGATGTCTCAAGCCTTCATAAATAAGAATTCCTAGGTGTTACCTGATCGTGTAGATAATTCCGATCAGAGGGCAGGGTACGCGGCGCCTAAGGAAAATAAAGGCGCGGTAAGTGAAAGCCGTTTCCATATAATTGCACAACAATGGGGCTTAATCGATCGTGCAGGCTCCGGACGTACCTGTGTTAATCAGGACGGCGGTCGGCAACTGGGGCTCGACAGGGGACGAACTGCAAGCAATGAATGCAGGAGCTAACTGGTCCCGTTCGGCGTCTCTGTCTAAATCGGGAAGACGAGAGCCGGGGGCGGGGCCGAGTCGGCGCGGGAGACAGGGTGGGGGGCGTGTCAGGGGGTTACCATGGTAACTCAGGGCAAAAAGGAAGGAGGTGTCTCAGTGTTGTCGAGGCAACACTGACACGGAGTAAACAGCAGGGTTTCCGTGTAGACGGGCTGTTAGGCTGCGACTACGCGAGCGGAAGGTGGCAAAATAAACATTATAGCGGACAATTCGCCAGGGTCTCCAATGGGGGCGGGCTAGGCAAGGTGGAGAGGGCTGGAGCTACAGGGGGGTGCCGAATAGTACTCAAGCACGATGTACTGGGTAAAGCGAGGAGGTGGAAATTGTCGATAGGCCATTATTTATTTTAGTGCATGTGGCCTCCTGTAACGGTCAGGGTATCTCAGACAACTAAGAGGTGCCGTGTTTAGAGCGAGGAAGCACGGATCTGGTTAGCTAGACCCTCGGGGCCCGGGGGGGTGGGGGAAAAAAAGGGGGGGGAGGAGGAGGGGAGGGGGGAAGCAGGGCGGGGGGGGGAGGGAAAAAGGGGGTGGGGCTGGGGGGGGGGGGAAGGGGGGGGAGAGGGAAAAGGAACAGGGAAGGCGGGGATGCCCAAGGAGGGAGTTCTGAAACAATTTGTAATGTGAAACAAAGATATTAGACAGTAAACATTTCGAGTTTCACATTGTTTACAAATCTAAGCATGGGAGCGGGTCTATTTACAAGGGATTGATGCCCAGATGGAAATTCGGTCTGAGACCGGTAGGTAATTTAACATCATGATAGACTAAATAGAAAGGGTATTGTATACATATGCCAATGGTAGTCCTATGTAGTTAGGTCCAACTGGGCATGTGGTCTGAAACCAGAGGGTTAAGTACAGTAAGTATATACATCTCAGTGGGCGTTCATAAGGCAAAAGTCATCACACAGTAATGGTGTTAGTCCACATCAAGAGTGTTAAGCCCATGGTTGACAGAGTCAACTCGTGAAATACATTTACACTCAGCCCTATTGAGAAGAGTTGTCAGATTCCCCCCTCTAATGGGTAGTGTAGGTTTTTCAATGACCAACCATCTTAGGTCTGTGTCTGCGTGTGATTTTTCCAGAAAGTGCATGACCAAAGGAGCAGTGAGAATTTTACAGTTAATTCTACTCTTGTGTTGGATTATCCGTTGTTTGACCATTTGGGTGGTCTGCCCAATGTAGATTAAGTCGCATGGGCAGCGGATGGCATAGATGACGTTTTGCGTTTTACAGTTCGAGTGGTGGGAAAGTTGATGGATGTGTCCATTGTAGACAAATTCTTTAGTATTAGTAGTTAACTCACAAACACTACAAGATTGGCATTTAAAATGTCCGATCACTGGGTTCAGGCCCCAGGCAGCTGTTATAGTGTGTTTGCTAGCTGTGGGGATGGGCCAGGTGATTGCATGGACTAGATGGTTCGCGATATTGTTTCCTCTCTGGTATGAAAATAGAGGTGGTGCATGGAATTGTTCATTGAAGCGCAGTACTGGCCAATTTTTCTTGATTATTTTGGCCACCTTTGAGACAAAGGGGATTCTGGTCATTTGTTTTTTGTTGGTGTTGGGCACTAATAAGTCCTCGCGGTGGTTGTACCAAGCCCGTTTCTTTGCTTTTGTCACCAGACGTCGAGGGTAGCCTCTATTGACGAGTTTAGTTACCAAGATGTCTGCCTCTCTGAAATAGTCTTTGCGCCACTTGCAATTGCGACGAATACGCAAGAACTGGCCGAAGGGAAGGCCATCGCGCAGGCCTCTAGGGTGATTGCTGGAGTAGTGTAGCAGAGTGTTCCGTTCTGTTGGCTTGCGGAAGAGGGAGGTACCCAGAACACCTTCTTCAGCATGGATAGTGATGTCCAGAAATGGTAGGTCATTGGACTTGGACTCACTGGTAAATTTGAGGTGTTCCTGTGACGTATTGAGCCAATCAATGAAGGGTTGGAGAGTGTCAGCTGGGCCATTCCAGATCAATAGAATGTCATCTATGTAACGGCGCCATAGATGGATGTTGGGCCGATGTGGGTTGATGGGATTCAGAATCAACGATTTCTCCATATTGTGTACAAAGAGGATCGCAAAATTGGGGGCGAAACAAGCGCCCATGGAGACTCCCTTGATTTGTAGGTAATACGTGTTTTTCTACATGAAATAATTGTTTTGCAGGGCCACACGTAGAAGGTCCATGATAAACTCAGTCGGGATCTTGGTGGGTTGAGGTCTAGCGAGTAAAAGATTTTTAATTACTTCGAGACCCTCTTGGTGGGGGATATTGGTATAAAGGGACTCGATGTCCAAACTTGCCATGAGTTGAGTTTCGAGGTCAAAAGGCTGGTCTTCTATAGTATTAATCAGATCCATAGTATCGCGTATGTAGGTATCAGTTGCAGGTACAAATTCTTTGATGATGGCATCCAGATATTTACCCAGGGGTTCCAGTACGGATTCACAACCTGACACAATAGGCCGTCCAGGTGGATTTCTTGTATCTTTGTGTATTTTGGGAAGGACGTATAGAACGGGTGTTCTTGGATGCGGATTGTTCAAATATTCAAATTCTTTCTTAGTTATAATATTCTTGTCTTTTGCTTCTGTGGTAATTGAAAGGATCTTTTGTTTGATATCCGTCAAGGGATCTTTGGAGAGAATCCGGTAGTGTTCTGCGTTGGTGAGTTGACGTTCAACCTCTTTGTCATACTGTTTTTTTCCCCCACCCCCCCGGGCACCGAGGGTCTAGTTAACCAGATCCGTGCTTCCTCGCTCTAAACACGGCACCTCTTAGTTGTCTGAGATACCCTGACCGTTACAGGAGGCCACATGCACTAAAATAAATTATGGCCTATCGACAATTTCCACCTCCTCGCTTTACCCAGTACATCGTGCTTGAGTACTATTCGGCACCCCCCTGTAGCTCCAGCCCTCTCCACCTTGCCTAGCCCGCCCCCACGGAGACCCTGGCGAATTGTCCGCTATAATGTTTATTTTGCCACCTTCCGCTCGCGTAGTCGCAGCCTAACAGCCTGTCTACACGGAAACCCTGCTGTTTACTCCGTGTCAGTGTTGCCTCGACAACACTGAGACACCTCCTTCCTTTTTGCCCTGAGTTACCATGGTAACCCCCTGACACGCCCCCCACCCTGTCTCCCGCGCCGACTCGGCCCCGCCCCCGGCTCTCGTCTTCCCGATTTAGACAGAGACGCCGAACTGGACCAGTTAGCTCCTGCATTCATTGCTTGCAGTTCGTCCCCTGTCGAGCCCCAGTTGCCGACCGCCGTCCTGATTAACACAGGTACGTCCGGAGCCTGCACGATCGATTAAGCCCCATTCAATCAATCAATCAAATACACTTATAAAGCGCGCTACATACCCGTAGGGTCTCAAGGCGCTGGGGGGGGGGGGGGGTGCCGCTACTGCTCGAACAGCCAGGTCTTCAGCTTCTTCCTGAAGGAGAGGTGGTCTTGGGTCAGGCGCAGGTCGGACGGGAGGGAGTTCCAGGTCTTGGCGGCCAGGTAGGAGAAGGACCTTCCTCCTGTAGTCGCTCTTCGGATGCGGGGGACGGCGGCGAGGGCGTGGTTGGCTGATCGGAGGTGGCGTTTGGGAGCGTAGAAGTTGACTCGGCTGTTGAGGTAGCTCGGGCCTTGGTCGTGTAGGGCTTTGTGTGCGTGGGTGAGGAGGCGGAAGGTGATTCTTTTGTTGACGGGGAGCCAGTGAAGGTCTCTCAGATGTCCGGAGATGTGGCTGGAACGTGGGATGTCGAGGATGAGTCTGGCTGAGGCGTTTTGGATCCGCTGGAGTCTCTTCTGGAGCTTGACGGTGGTCCCGGCGTAGAGGGCGTTGCCGTAGTCCAGTCGGCTGGTGACGAGGGCCTGGGTGACGGTCTTCCTGGTCTCTGTGGGGATCCACCAGAAGATCTTCCGTAGCATGCGTAGGATGTTGAAGCACGCCGAGGAGACGCTGTTGACTTGCCTGGTCATGGAGAGGGAGGAGTCCAGGGTGAAGCCCAGGTTTCGTGCATGGTCTGTCGGTTTGGGTGCGGTGCCCAGGGCGGGAGGCCACCAGGAGTCGTCCCAGGCGGAGGGTGAGGAGCCCAGGATGAGGACCTCCGTCTTGTCCGAGTTCAGTTTCAGGCGGCTGGTCGTCATCCACTCGGCTACCTCTTTCATCCCTTCGTGCAGGTTGGCTCTGGCGGCGGCGGGGTCGTTGGTCAGGGAGAGGATCAGCTGGGTGTCGTCGGCGTAGGAGATTATGCTGAGGTGGTGTTTGCGTACGATGGCCGCGAGGGGGCTCATGTAGACGTTGAAGAGGGTGGGGCTCAGGGATGATCCTTGGGGGACGCCGCAGATGACTTTGGAGGCTTCTGACTTGTACGGTGGTAGGCGGACTCTCTGTGTTCTTCCGTCCAGGAAGGAGATGATCCATTCCAGCGCCTTGTCCTGGATTCCGATGTTGCTGAGGCGCCGTACTAGGGTGCGGTGGCAGACCGTGTCGAATGCCGCGGAGAGGTCTAGGAGGATGAGGGCCGCTGTTTCTCCATTGTCCATCAGGGCTCGGATGTCATCGGTGGCGGCGATGAGGGCGGTCTCGGTGCTGTGTTTGGCTCGGAAGCCGGACTGTGAGGGGTCGAGGGATCCGTTCGTCTCGAGGAAGGCGGCCATCTGCTTGTTGACGGTCTTCTCGATGACTTTGGCTGGAAACGGGAGAAGCGAGATGGGGCGGTAATTCTTGAGGTCGGTGGGGTCCGCTGTTGGTTTCTTGAGTAGAGCGCTGAGTTCGGCGTGTTTCCAGCTTTCAGGGAAGATGGCGGTGTCGAAGGAGGTGTTGATGGTGTCTCGCAGGTGGGGTGCGATGACAGCGTCGGCCTTGTTGAAGACGTGGTGAGGGCAGGGGTCGGTCGGTGATCCGGAGTGGATGGAGTTCATCGTGCGGATGGTGTCTTCGGTGCTGATCGGGGTCCAGGCGTGGAGGGTGGTGGTGGGGGGGGGTGGCTGGTCGGTCGTGGTGTGCGTTGGTTGGTTGTTGAAACTGCTGTGTATGTCCGTGATCTTGTTGTGGAAGTATGAGGCGAGGGAGTTGCAGAGGTCTTGCGATGGGGTGATGTCGTTGTTTCCTGCGCTGGGGTTGGAAAGCTCTTTCACGATGTTGAAGAGTTCCTTGCAGTTGTGTGCGTTGTTGTCCAACCGGTCCTTGAATGCAGTTTTCTTGGCGGCGCGGATCAGCTGGTGGTGTTTCCATTGTTGTGCAATTATATGGAAACGGCTTTCACTTACCGCGCCTTTATTTTCCTTAGGCGCCGCGTACCCTGCCCTCTGATCGGAATTATCTACACGATCAGGTAACACCTAGGAATTCTTATTTATGAAGGCTTGAGACATGTCTATCAACAGATTGACTTAACCCCGCCCTTATCTCTCCCTTGCCTCACTGCAGTTCACGAGTCACCATTGACTGCTTGGACCCCAGACGCCCACGCCTCCCAGCCTGGGTGCACTGTGAGTTTCCATACATTCCTGCGCTCCCCACTTGCCCTCACCCCCGCTACTTTAACTCCTCACCATTACCCACGATCGCCCTTGATCGATCACCTGATTTATAGCCTCTATGTAAATCGACACCCCCAGTCACTCTGAACTCACTTCCTTAGTCGCTCCTTCTCATAGGCACTCCCTATTCACCTATCCTGCTCATAAAAGTACCAACTGTCCTTATTGCCACTAAGAATCACTCACGACCTAGTTTTACTTTTTCGAGCCGCTTAACACCCCCTCTAGTCACTTATAAACAACCCCACCTCCTTCCCCCGCCCCCGCTCGCTGCATCCGGTCCTTGGGCCTCGTCTCAATTGCCCTTCTCTCCCCCACAGCACTGTATCCATCTACAACCCTGTCCTGATGACGATCCCGACTAACTAGGATCGAAACGCCGTCGACTCTACAGCATAAATAATACGACGCATATCACTCTCTGTGCTCCTGTTTAAATTTATGCAAACATGTTTTAAGTGATTACAACTTGTTGTTCACAGGGCCTTTGATTGATGTATCAACTTGGTTTTATGCGCCGATCACGCTGTTCACTAGAGCACTTGCACCTTCACTATTATCACTGTATATAGCACCACGCACCAAGTGCCACTAGGGTTGTCACATGATCTGTTCTGTACAGTGCTCTTTAAACTGTATTACCATGTGAAAGACCTCTCCCTGTGCCTATTTGGTGAATAATACCACCTTTTTCTAAAAATCCAGTGACTCCTTGTTTATTAATTTGTAATGCAGACTGCATACATTACTTAAATTGATCCTACATGATACCTGTTGGGAATTGTTACTATTTATACTTGGTATTGGGTGGGCATCAGTCTTAGTGACTGCATTGAGACCTCTGTAGTCTACGCAAAACCTCATCTCTTTCTTACCACCCTGGGTGTGAGGCTTTGGCACTAGAACTACTGGACTAGCCCAAGGGTTATCTGAGGGTTCAATGACTCCCAACTCCAACATTTTCTGCACTTCTGTTTTGATGCAGTCTCTAACATGATCAGGCTGCCTGTAGATTTTACTCTTGACTGGCAAGCTGTCACCAGTGTCAACCTCATGGGTACACCAATTGGTCTGACTGGGTGTTAGAGAGAACATATGCCTGAAGGATTGAAGAACTTGTTTGCAATCCTTCTGTTGATGTTCAGAGAGGCTGCCACAAAAGACAACACCATCTACTGACCCATCATCAGGATTCTGAGTGAGCAAGTCTGGGAGAGGGTCACTCTCTTCCTCCTGTCCCTCATCTGTGGCCATGAGCAAGCTCATGTCCTTCCTGTCGACATATGCTTTGAGCCTGTTAACATGGAGCACCCTGTGGGGGCTCCTGGGAGTTCCAAGGTACACCAGGTAGGTGACCTCTCCCTTTTGCTCAAGAATTGTGTGGGGCCCAGACCATTTGTTTATGAGTGCTGCTGGGGCCACTGGCTCCAACACCCACACCTTCTGTCCAGGCTGATACACAGTCAGGACAGCCTTTTGGTCATGCCAAGCTTTTTGGAGTTCTTGACTGGCCTTAAGGTTTTCAGATGCCTTTTCCATATACTCAGCCATCCTGGAGCGGAGACCAAGTACATAGTCCACTATGCTGGTTGCAGGCTTTTTGAGAGGTCTCTCCCATCCTTCCTTAACCAAACACAGGGGTCCTCTTACAGGAAGCCCATACAGAAGTTCAAAAGGGCTGAAACCAACCCCCTTCTGTGGGACCTCTCTGTAAGCAAACAAAAGGCAGGGAATCAGGACATCCCATCTACGCCTGAGCTTTTCAGGTAGTCCATGAATCATCCATTTTAGGGTCCTGTTGAACCTTTCAACAAGCCCATTGCATTGTGGATGATAGGGTGTGGTGAACTTGTAGTTGACACCACATTCCTTCCACGTAGCAGTTAAGTAGCTTGACATGAAGTTTGCACCTCTGTCAGAGACAACCTCCTTAGGGAAGCCCACTCTGGAGAACACTCCAACTAGGGCTCTTGCCACTACAGGTGCTGTAGTGGTCCTAAGTGGAATAGCTTCAGCATACCTGGTGGCATGATCCACTACCACCAGTATAAACTTGTGCCCTGATGCTGTCTGGGGTTCCATTGGACCAACAATGTCAATCCCCACTCTTTCAAAGGGCACCCCCACCACAGGCATTGGTATAAGGGGGGCCTTTGTTGTGCCACCTGACTTACCACTGGCTTGGCAAGTGACACAGGAGCGACAAAACTCCTTGGTATCCTCATTCATGTGAGGCCAGTAAAAGTGTGAGACAAGCCTGTCCCAAGTCTTTGTCTGGCCTAAGTCACCTGCTAAGGGAATCTCATGGGCCAAGGTAAGAAGGAAACCTCTCTGAGACAAGGGGATAACCAGCCTCCTGGTCATGCCAGGCTTGGGGTCTCTTGCCTCAGTGTACAGGAGTCCATCATCCCAGTACACCTTGTGGGTACCTGTGGCGTTCCCAGCAGCCTCAGCAGCAGCCTGCTGTCTGAGGGGTTCAAGGGAAGGGCAGTCTAATTGGTCCTTCCCCAGGTCTTCTCTTGAGGGTCCCCCTGAGCCCAGAAATTCAACTTGATCAAGTTCAAATTCTTTAGGCTCAGTTTCCCTCAATTCCTGTAGGTCAGCCTCCTCTGAGACTTGATCCTCAACCTGGGGCAAGGGGGAAGGCAATGCCTTAACCCTACTGCTCTTCTTCTTGGAAGGTGTCTGGTCCATTGTTCCAGGATCCAGCACCTGTTCAGTGGGGCATTTTCTGGCCTGTGACCTAGTCACAGCAAGCACATGTGCTGGCAAGCCTAACATCTCCATGTGAGTCCTCTGCTCCACTTCTGACCATTGTGATGACTCCAAATCATTGCCCAACAAACAATCCACTGGGAGGTCTGAACTAACTACAACCTTCTTTTGGCCATTTAACCCTCCCCAGGAGAAAGCAACAATTGCCATACTATGACTGGTAGTGACATTGCTTGCATTGGTCACCAGGAAATCTGTACCTGGCATGATCTGTACAGGGTCCACAAAGTTAGGTGTCACCATTGTGACACTGGCACAAGTGTCCCTATAGGCCTGAGCCATTCTTCCATTTATTAAAGGTGTCTGCCTGTATTTGCCCAAAGTATTGGGACTGACATCAGGGGATATATCCATATCCCCTGTACAGACAAGGACGGCCTGAGTGAGTGTGCCAACTAAGTTGTCATACCCCTCAGAACCCAAGGTTAACCCAACAAGTCCCTTGGGAGGTGCACTACTACTGCTGGCTGTACTAGGGGGCACAGGTGCCTTAGGGGCTGCAGTAGCAGGAGTCTGCCCTCCTTTCTTGGTGCACTCACTAAACCAGTGAGTTTTACTTTTACAGTATTGGCACCACCTTTTTGATTGGCCTTCTTGATTCTTCTTTTTCTGGGAAGCCTGACCCCCACCCTCTTTGGGTTGTTGGGGACCTGTTGAAGACTTCTGGTCATTTTGTTCACCTTTAGAATCTTTACCCTTCTGGTCTGCTTTCTCCTGACCACCCTGGTTCTGGCCCTGGTTTTGCTTAACTCTTGTTCTGACCCATCTGTCTGCCTTCTTTCCCAATTCTTGGGGAGAGGTCAGATCTGAGTCAACAAGATGCTGATGCAACAACTGGTTCTGACAATTGTTTAAAATCTGTTCTCTCATGATCAAATTATACAATCATGTGTAATCAGTAACCTTACTGCCCAGCAACCAGCCCTCCAAAGCCTTAGTGGCACAATCTACAAAATCAGACCAATCTTGAGACTGAGTTTTCTGGGTATCCCTGAACAGCAACCTGTACTGCTCAGTGGTTAGGCCAAACCCATCAATCAGTGTATTTTTCAAGACTTGGTAATTGTTAGCATCCTCCACTCTAGTAGTGAGGAGCTTATCTCTACCTTTACCTTCAAAGGAGAGCCACAAGATAGCTGCCCACTGACTCTGGGGGACACACTGTACAGTGCAGGCCCTCTCCAAAGCAGTAATCCATTTGTGGATATCATCCCCTTGTTTAAAGGGGGCACTATCTTACTCAGGTGTCTAGTGTCTAAACTCCTGTTTTCCCTTGGGGGAATGCTGCCACCAGTGAGATCTAACCCACTTAACTTTTGCTCTCTAGCAAAGGCAAGTCTCTCTTTGGCCAGGGCAAGTTCTTCCCTTTCAATCCTCAGATTGACTTCCCTCACTTTAGCTTCATACACTCTCCTCTGAGGGGATGTCATCCCTCTTTGAGAAGAGCCCTGAGAGCCATTGGTTTGAATGGATCTGTTAGAGCCTCTGGATAGAGACCTAACTCGTCCATTCCCCACGTTAAGCTGACCTGAGAGGGGACCCAGGGGTCTCCTAGTACCACTCTCATGCCTGCTTAAGTTGTCCCTAGTTAGCTGGCTAACTACTTCTGGACCTTTGTCTGCCTCATCCTCAGATAGCTCTAGATCCTCATCCTCCTCTTCACCTTCTGCAGAGAGATGGATAAGGTCAGGGTCACCTGTGGTTCCCTCTAGGGGAGTCATGTTCCCATCTGGATTAGAAGGGTCTGGGTTACCAGCCCTCCTGGCATCATAAGTCTCTAAGAGACCAATCAGGAATGGGATTGTAGGGTTAGAACCCTGTTTTAGCTTCCTGGAGGTACACACTTGTCTCATCTCCTGGAAGCTAAGAGCAGCATATCTGAAAGTGACCTGTGGAAGGTCCACTGACACAAGGGGACACTCAGAGTTTCCTCCTTTGTCTGACATGCTCATTCTAGTGTGGTGTAAGTGATGCACCTACCTACACTATTTGTTTGCCTACTGATCCTTTGCTAAGAGTTGTAGCCAAGGTGTGCTAAGCCTTGAGGAGCTACAACAGCTGGTTCAGTAGAACTCAGAGTATTCTAAGCTAAGTTATATGTACCTGGAGTACTTATGTGATCTTTCACAAGATATTCTTAGGATACGTGTGGTAAAACAACAGCAAGCTCAAATCCCAACCGCTGCTCACCAAAGTGAGAAGTTGGCCTGATAGGCAGTGCTCACTATTCTAGTGATCACTATGTATCAGTCCAAACAACCCTTATTGATGATTGGTTGTAAGTCAACCTTATAGACCAGCTATCCTAGTAGCGTGGATACGAGCAGTCTTCGGGCTAAACTCTAGAGGGCGTGTTAAGCCAGCTGTTATACCATCACATATACCCCTTGAACACCAAGTGAAAGGACACCACACAAGTGTTATGAAAATAAACAGTGTATTTATTAGAATCACAACAGCCCTGTATTCTTTATGAGGACAGGGTACTAAGCACACAACAAAACTCTTATGAAAATACTTCAAGTTGCACAATTTACACAAATGCCCGAGGGGCACGAAAAACCATATACTATGGAAGTGGAATGTGAAATTACTAGCAGGTAAGTACTGTACTAATAGGCTTTGGAATCGCTAGGACTACGTTACTGAACCTTCAGATTACTAGTAGGAGGCCTAGGGGACTCGGGTGCAGAGTGTGCACTCTCACGCGGGATGCGGGACAAAGTCTATGGGAGCTAGTAAAGACAAAGTTAGTGTTCTCGGGCGAACCCGATAAGGTAGATCGAAAACGACAGTGGATCCTGACCCTTGGATAGTGAGGCTATGCTGGGGCACCGAAATGCCGAGTTTACCTAGCCCAGGGGCTGCAGCTGCATATGTCTCAAAAGACGTCGGGAATCCTCGTAGACGAACCAGGAGCCTGAAGAAAGAAGTTGCTGGCAGGCGACCAGTGAAGATAGTTCGAGTTGATCCAAGCCTGGATCGAAGATGGATGACACCTGAAAGCAGAGGGGACCAAGTTCGTGACTACTAGCCAGTAGTCAGGTGGCACCAGGAGGGCACCGGATGGTAGTCACCTCGACTAGGTGAGTGGGCGACGCTGTGCTCTGCAGATCTCACGGACCAGGAGGCGTTGTCGGCGACCAGGATGGAGGTGCGAGCTGTCCCACGATGGATGAAGCTGTCGACGTCGCTGGACCCAGGATTGGGGCAACAAGTCTTGGCAAATTCAAGCCCACGCGGTGGACTTAAAATGGCGTCTGGAGTGGACCAGGAGGGTCCGGGGTGCTCCTCTTTTGGAAGGGAGCAAGGGCCAGTCTGGAGCAACCAGACCAGCAGCGGTGATGTCGTCGGGCGTCGTTAAGAAGGCCACAAGCCAGCGGGCTAGTAGCCAAACAACGCGGTGAGCAGCAAAAAGCAGAAGGGCCCCACGCAGATCGTGGAGATGCTGGGAGGCTGGACTTCGGTGCTGGAGCTGCTCAGGGTCGGGGCTTCTCGGACCCCAAAGCACTCACCAGAGGATCCCTAGGTGGTCGTGCTGGATAGAAGTCGTGCAGTTCTGATGATGGCCGGTCCCTCGAGGTCTCGTCGCACCTACGGTTCTCAGCTTAGCTGTAGAGGTAGGTAGAGGTCAGAGGTGCCAGGGAAGCCGGGTCTCGTCGTGCTGGTCGGTCGGATTCCTGAGGAAGGACGTGCAGCAAACCGCAGAGTTCTTAGATCGTGCCTGCGGATGCAGGGTGACTACTCCTTAGTCACAAGGGAGAAATCTTGAGAAGAAGTCTTGAGTTCCTTTCGTAGAAAGTAGTTTCAGGATTCAAAGATGATCTAATTTGGAAGGGTCCCCGCTCCTGCCCTAGGGGTGGGACCAGGAAGGGGGGTGGTTAGACCCCTCTCCCATGCCGGACTTTCCCCAGGCCAGGGAACTGGAACTGGTTCTAGCCGGCAGATGCGTAGTGAGCACCGGGGTGCCACTCAGCAGTCACCTTCCTGTAAAGCCCTGCCTACCCAGGATACACAAAACCCTGTCTGGGATGGTGCTGGCACCGCCCCTGACAGGAAACTCTTTGTCCAAGCTCTCCTCGCTGGAAGGACTCCCAGCAGCAGGAGGTCAGACTCGTGTCTGTGGTGGCAGCATCCATTTTGTGGAGCTTAGGCTTCGTTTAACTTTAACCGGGGTTCACAGTTACAGACATGTCGTGTCCCTCTAGAAGGGTGGAATGCTAACCCCGTCGCCAGAATTGGCGAGGGGTTAGTATTCCAATTCGTATGACACCTTACTCGACATGTTTGATAAATCAATACCAGACATAGCATTTAACCGCGAGGATTATGTATATGTATGTATATGGTATGCGTTATCATGGAACAGCTATTAGGACTTGGTTCCGCAAGCTGCAAACGGGCTCAGCTCATGCCAGAGCACCATTTCACACGATTCCAAGCACTCTGCCTTCAGGATTGTCAAGGCCTGCCATAGGACTGACTGATAGGAATCTGTGTGTCCATTTTTAGGGTTAGATATAGGTATACTATATCTAAAGCAAAGGGTGAGTACACCACCTTGCCCCAGCTGTCGTGCAGCCAGTTGTGTCAGATTTAGATGGCCATCCAGGGGTGGCATAATACATGCTTCAGCCCCTGGTAGGCCCTGGGTACACCTATGCCCTGAGTTACAGGGTCTGATAAGGTGGCCCAGTCCCAATTGGATAATGCACCTAAGGTACACATGTCAATTTAGTAAGAGAACAGCTAGGCTGTGGGTCTAATTGGCAGGCCCACAGCCAGGGAAAGTCGTAAACCAGTGAAACAAAAGCAAAAAATCTGGGTGATCATAGGATTGCAGACCCTACTCTCCTACATACATCAATTTGAAAATTCCATGGGTGTTGACTGGGAAATCCCACCGCAACGCCCATGGAACAACTCCTGGGCACAGAGTAAGGTTTCGGGAACCCCAACGACAGCAACTCCACAACCCTGATCGACAACCTATCCAACCTCGGACTCAAACGTCACAACACCCACCCACTTCGCCGGACACACGATCTACCCCATCTACTCCGCCAGCAATCACGTCGCCTTCAGCCACACCACCGAACTCCACTAGACCGACCACCACTGCATCCACTTCTCCTTCGAGAAACACACTGCGCACAACCAACCACAACGAATCCCACACCGCAGCTGGAACAAAGTCACATAAGACCAGCTACTCACCACCCTCGTCCGAGACCCTCCATCCGAGCCCTCTGGCACCAACGCAGCGGCCCACAACTTCAGACAATGGATCGATGACTGCGCCAAAACCCTTGCCCGATCAGGAAACCCTCCAATAGGGGTACAGACATGAGAGCCATCTAGTTTAACACCGATCTGCAGAATTTCAAACAAACCTGCTGAAGAATCGAGAAGCATTGGCGCCAAGATCAGACACCAGACAACCCACAGCCCTCAAGAACGCCAGATGCAAGTACCACCAACTCATCCGATCCGCCAAAAGGACCTTGTTCAAGGAGTGCATCGACAACAATGCACACAACAGCAAAGAGCTCTTCAGCATTGTCAAACAACTCGCCTACTTCAGCTCCAGCGCGAATGACATCCCACGTCGCAAGAACTCTCCGACTCCTTGGCCACCTTCTTCCACCGCAAGATTGCAGACATCCACGACAGCTTTGACACCCAGACACCAACAACAGACGCCACCACCCCCAACTCAACACCCTTCAAACACACCAACCTCCTGCTCTCCTGCAACCTCGTCAACGACGAAGACACCATCAAAATCATGAACACCATCCACTCCGGCTCTCCTTCCGGCCCCTACCCTCACCACATCTTGAACAAAGTAAGCTCCATCACCACACCCAAACTCCGAAAGATCATCAACAGCTCCTTCGAGACAGCCACCTTTCCGGAGAGCTGGAAACACGCCGAGATCAACGCCCTTCTCAAAAAACCTAAAGCGGACCCAAAGGACCTCAAGAACTTTCAACCCATCTCCCTGCTCCTATTCCCGGCGAAAGTCATTGAGAAGACTACCAACAGACAACTAACCCACTTCCTGGAGGAGAACAACATCCTGGACTCCTCCCAATCTGGCTTCCACAGCAAACACAGCACCGAAACTGCCCTCATCGCCGCCACCAACGACATCAGGACCCTGCTGGACAATGGCGAAACCGTGGTCCTCATCCTCCTGGACCTCTCGGCCGCCTTCGACACCTTCTGCCACCACACCCTACGCACACCCCTCCACGATGCAGGGATCTGTGACAAAACCCTGAACTGGATCACCTCCTTCCTCACCGGCCGAACCCAGAGAGTCCGCCTCCCCATTCAGATCCGAAGCCACCACGATCACCTGTGGCGTACCCCAAGGATCATCCCTCAGCTCAACCCTTTTCAACATCTACATGGCACCTCTCGCCAACATCGTCCGAGCGACCGTCTCAACATCATCTCGTATGTCGACAACACCCAGCTGATTCTCTCCCTCACCAAAGACCCGGCCACCACCAAATCCAACCTCCACGAGGGAATGAAGGCCGTCACAGAGTGGATGAAGACCAGCCGTCTGAAACTGAACTCTGACAAGATGGAGGTCCTCATCCTTAGCTCCACCCCCTCCACATTGGATGACTCCTGGTGGCCGGCCACGTTGGGAGCCGCACCAACACCCTCCAACCACGCACGCAACCTGGGCTTCATCCTGGACTCAACGCTCTCCATGACCCAGCAAGTCAATGCTGTCTCCTCCTCCTGCTTAACACCCTCCGCATGCTCCGGAATATCTACCGATGGATCCCCACTGAAACCAGAAGGACGGTCACCCAAGCCCTCGTCAGCAGCAGGCTGGACTATGGCAATGCCCTCTACGCGGGAATCACAGACAAACTCCAGAAAAGACTCCAACGCATACAAAACGCCTCCGCACGCCTCATCCTCGGAATCCCTTGCCACAGCCACATCACCGCCCACCTGAGAGACCTGCACTGGCTCCCGGTCAACAAGAGGATCACCTTCAAGCTCTTCACCCACGCCCACAAAGCACTCCACAACGCCGTACCAGCATACCTAAACAAAAGACTCACCTTCTACACCCGAACCGCCAGCTTCGCTCCGCTGACCTCGCCCTCGCCACCATCCCACGCATCCGCCGAACGAACACTGGCGGCAGATCATTCTCCCACCTCGCCGCCAAGACATGGAACACCCTCCCCATCCATCTGCGACAGACCCAAGACCGGCTGATCTTCAGGAGACTTCTTAAGACATGGCTGTTCTATCAGTAGCTGCTTCTCCCCCCATTAGCGCCTTGAGACCCTCACAGGCGAGTAGCGCACTTTATAAATGTTTTGATTGATGGATTTATTGATTGACTCATGATTTAAGAGGCCGCTCAAAGCCACAAAGGGTGGCTTATCATGGCCTCATTATTCTTTATGAGAGCGTTGTGTCACGCATCATGTGCCACAGTACGTGGTGCAAATGTGACGCAGGGCTTGCATGAATAAGCCCCTAAGTGTGGAGTAAGTGCACCACCGTTTGTAATTGTGGGCAGTGTGCTGTAGGGTTAAAAAGAGGCTATTGTAAGAACAGTCCTGATAAGTGTATTTAAACAATAAACATTTTATAGATGGTAAGAAAGGTATCTCTTGGATGTGGTTATAGCACAGAACCACCCTCACTGTGTTCCTGTCACTATCAGAGCGCAAATACAAACAATGAAGAGTAAGACATTTTTAGAAAGCACAGAGAGTGGAGGAGATGCTTCCTACAGCATACGCTGAACTGTTTTTTTCTGTCAAATCTGTTTACTGAAGATTAAAGAGAGAAACAATTGTCACCATACAAAGCATAAGACAGTTGAGTAATACTGAAAAACTGCGAGGCCTCATGCATGGTGTGAACTTTTAACAAAGGCAGTGTAGCTCAAGGCAAAGGTAAATGTGAAACTCAACACATAGAGAATGACATGAGCTTATCATCGATGATAAGTGAGGGTAAAACCTCGATGGTGATCAAATAACACAACTGGGGAGGAGAAATGGGGAGATGGGAGAGAATGTTGGGGGAGAGGGACGAGAGGGGGTAAAGGGTATCCTGGGAGAGTCAGACAAGTTTGCGTGAGGACTAGGGAGGTAGAGGTTCCTCATTGGGTCTATGAAGTGGAGACCCAGACCGTGGGGTCCCTTTGTCAAATGGCAAGATTGCATCTTCGAAGAGTTGTAGAGCCTAAAGTTGGTGCGGGGTATAGCGGGAGTGTTTTAGCTTGGAAAAGTGATCAATTAGTGGCTGCCAGGTTTTGTGTGAATTTGGTTTCGCTATATGTGATCCGGGACGTCAAACGCTCCATCATCGTGATGTGCCAGAGATGCAAGAACCATGCAGAGATAGGGGAGGTGGAGGGAATCTTCCAGTGGAAGGCAATGGTCTGTTTAGCTGTTCCTAGTATGTGTGCAATGAGGCACCATTCGGAGTGGGGGAGCTTGGTATTGGAAATCCCACAATGTCTTTATTATGGCTCAGGACTTCCTTCCAAAACACAGTCAGCCTTGTGCAAGACCACCAGGTGTGAATGAAGTCCCCCATTGCTGACTGTCAACCCCAGCAGAGGAGTGAAATGGACAAGAGCATTTTCTGTAGATGCGCTGGTGTGTAGTACCAATGGATCATAAGCTTGTAGGCAGATTGGCTCTGGGGAATGCTCCAGTAAATTTTAGGGAAGTAACACCAGAGTTGTCCCCAGCTTTCCAGTGGTATGTCCTCCCCCAAGTCTACAAACCACTGTCTCTAGTATCTGTAGGAGTGATTTGGAGGAGAGTGCTGTAGTACCTGGTCTGTGTGGGAAATAAGGCCCCGGGTCTCACCGAATGTGCATACTAGGGCCTCGAAGGGGTAAGCAGTCTAGCTGCCCCCTGTGTATAAGTAGGCACAAGCAACCAATGTCGGAGTTGGTAATACTGTAGCTTGGGTGAGTCTATAAAGTGAAAGGCCTTCTTACATTGCTCAAAGGTTTTAAAAGTGTTTCCCTCGAAAAGATCCTAAATGATGCAACATTCACCCTCCCCCATGTGGAAAATGAGTGTGGTTGCACGGCTGGAGAGAAGGTCTGATCACAAGCCACTGAGGTATTAGGGGAGGGAAAGGACGTAAGGCCCCTAGAGATTGCTATTTTGTCCCAGATGTCGCAGACTGTTTTAGTGTGGGTTGGCTATGTTTGCGCTTTGGGGCCGGGCTGTTCTGAAGAGCCAAGCCAGGTCCCAAAGTAGTCTACTGGCAACAGCGTGGTTCATATGAAAGTAGTGTTTTTCGTTTTCGGGGACGACCCATTCCGATACATAGTGGAGGTGAGACAACCTGTAGTACTCCAAGAGGTTTTGGCAGGCTAAAACCCACATTTCCGGGACAGCATGAGTAATTTATTGGAAAATCTCAGTCGTCCCTTTCCCCAGATGGAGGAGTTTAGATTGCGTTGGAGTCATTGGATTTCTACTTGGGGAATGGGCGTGGATAAGGTTTGGAATAGGTACAGCACTTTTGGTAGGATGGATATATTGATCGCATTGAGGTGACTAAGTCAGGATATCAGGAGCTTTTTCCAATGACGTAGGTCTTCCAAGACGCCCCACCTGCAGGACAGCCAGTTAACCTGGGGCCAAGAAGACAGAGAGGGGGTCAAATTTAGTCCCAGATACCGGATCAAGAGGGCAGCCCAGTGTAGTGGGGCGAAGGTTTGAAAATCATGTACCTCCGGTTCAGGGAGGGTTAGATGTAGGGCCTGGCAGTGGGCCATGTTGATTTTAAAGCCCAAGGCTTTTTCAAAGGGACAAAGGAGAGAGGCTAATGTTGGTAAGGAGGTGCTAAGGGTGGTTAATAAAAGTAAAAGATCATGTGTGAATATGGCTACTTTATGTTCATGGCCTCCGAAGGGAATGCTGGTGATAGCTTCTGACTGGCGTATAGCGCGACAAGAGGTTCAACTGCTAGGGGAGGAGCAAGGACAGCCTTGCTTAGTGCCCCTTTCGTATAGGAATAGACGGAAAGAGATGACCGTTAATACAAATTCCCGCTGTGGGGGAGACATAGGATGCCATGAGCCTACATATCGTATCCGGACCTATCCGGACCTAAACCTATTTTTTGCAGAACTGCTTTTAGGAAGCGCCAATCGACCCGGTTAAAGGCTTTCTCCACATCCAGGGATACCAGGCAAGCTTGAATATCCCGGCAATGAACCTTCTTGAAGAGGTGAGCCATTCGGCTGATGCTATCTGCCCCCTTGTGGTGGTGTATGAATCTGACCGGATCGGGTCTATCAGTCCAGGAATATATGCTTCAAGACGGTTCACCAGTATCTTGGTGTATATCTTGGTGTCTGTATTGAGCAGGGTGATAGGAAGTAATGATGCGCATAGACAAGGCTCCTTTCCCGGTTTAGGAATGAGGAGGACCTCTGCCTCAGACAACGTGGGGGTAAGGCCCGAGATTTTAGAGAATGCGTTGGAGAGGCGTAGGAGGTGGTCCTGAAGCTGGGGAAGTAAAATGTGATAGAATGAGATGAGGAGGCCGTCAGGACCAGGGGTTTTCCCGGTAGGGAGGTGTTTTAGCGCCCTGCGTAGCTCGTCCAGCCTGACTGGGTCATCTAGTAGTTGGGTGTGTCGTGAAGGAACCAGAATATTAGACTAATGGACTATACTCACCAATAGCCCATATACCTTATTCATGAATAATAAGTAAGTCGGCAATGGAGAAGGTTCAATCGTTTATTCTGCAGATACAAGCCCTGACAGGGGAGCCTCAGTCTACACGACCCTCGGAGGTGCGCAGAGGAGACTGACTACATACAAACAGAGAAAAGCATATATACGTTTCACACACAGCACAATGTCACCTTACTAGGAAAGATACAAGTTGTCAGTGAGCCAGCAGGAAGACCCATATAAAGCACAATTAATTGCTAGCAGCTAGGCCTAAGCTATTCCGGGGGCAGGCCAGTAAGGTGCCTCCCTTTCTATCTGTAGCTCGGGGAGTACAGGAACGGACTCTGCTAGAATGTGCGCATCCCACAAGAAGGGCAGGTGTGACCTTGGGTTTCCCTGAGCTACAAATTAGCGAGTGGAGCAGACAGCTAGGTCTGCCATCATGGTTTCATGCAGAAAGCCTAATCACGTGATTTCAGAGAAACAGTACTTGACACAGAGAAACTAAACAAGATGGCTCCGGTCATACCAATAGGTTTAGGCAATACTAAAGTGACTCGTTCCTTACTATAATAATACAGTGTAAATGATGCAAGGCTAACGTGTGGTTATAAGGTTATATTGTATATATTAGGCCAACTATATGTATTTATCGTATTTATATCCCATCAGACGGCCTTTTTGGCCTACTATAGCCAATATAACTAAATCTATTCTACAAATACTCCCTCATCAATCTGCATAAGACCTGAGACCTCCTTCTGAATCATTTGCTTGTCAATTTTAGCCTGTCGAGAGATCTTCAAGGTGGACGTTATTCTAGCTGCACAGAAAGAACAGCAAGCCGGGCCACAATGGAGACACAGGCAGCAAGTAAATATGACTCCAAAGGCTCCAGCAAGGTTCATAAATATCTTCCAACCCCAAGTAGATAAAAGACCCCGGAACCTTCCACTAAGGGACCAAGTACCATTGTCGACATGTGCTTCACTAGCTAACCGGTGTAGTTTCTGAATTGCAAGGTGTATGGTAGGGGCTGAATCAGGAATGAAAACACAGCAAGAACTGCCGATCACACGACAGGCTCCACCCCTATCTGCTAGGATGAAGTGAAGAACCATTCGGTTCTGGAGCGAAACAAGCCTCGTAGCCTGAAGCTCAACAGTAATATTGGTCCAAATCCCAGCTGTGGTCTGAACCACGTTTTCCACTATTCTCGACAGGCGTCGTATACTACGACTATTGAAAATCGGTCCCCAAAAAGGAGTGAGACCTTTGGAAATATCTTCAAACTGTTGCAAGGAGGTGTCAGTCTGATCAGTACTATCAGTATCAAAGCTCCTAATGCTTCTATTAGATTCCACTTCTTGTCTAGCTAGTTGGTGTGTCTTATGATAATCAGATGGGGCAATATAAACTGGGGGGTAGAGGAATGAGAGGTAACACCGCCCTGCCCATCCCCGGGGGAGGCAAGTATATGCGTTTTCACCGCATACAAAATATACATTAGGGGGAGTAATCACAGGAGGAGTACTGAATGTGTGCAAGATGTAAGTATAGTTACATCTACTGTGTCCTACCTTAATATGACCTTGTCCCTGTATGCAAAAGGGGGAAGTGCTATTTATGATGGGAATTGGCAAAGCTTTATCATTAGTGACATTTCGTTCTTTAAAATGCTGTAAATACATGGTAGAGTTGAAATCCTGCATTTCCTCTTGTAACCAGGTAGCATTTTCATATTCAGTATATACATTCATACACGCATTTGGGTCTAAGGATCCCTCTCCTCCATTTCCTTCAGCATCAAATCCTTGGTGCCGCTCTATATACTTCAGAATAGCCTCATAGTCTTTTTTAGTATATATCTTAGGTTCAGCTATATAGTGGAAATACATCAACGACAATATTTGAAACCAGGCTTCACAGCTAGCTAAGTGGGACAAGGGCAGGGAAATGAAAATTCATGCTGGTGCATTACTGACGGGAGTAACCCACAGACCCAACAATTCGTCTTGTTGGTGGTGCTATGGGTAACATTTCAATAAAAACATTTTTAGCATAAGTTTCTCGGTGTCTAGCCTTATGTGGAGGTAAGGAATAAAAGAGATGTTCTTCTGGGGCAGGGGTAGTTCCTAGCAGTTTCTGTACAGGGTGCAGAAATTCTAAATACACAAATACACACATTAAAATTATGGTAATTACAACAAAAAAAGCAACGAATGCCACCTTCACTCTGGTGGTCCATCCGGAAAATGATTGCGTATTATCAACATATCGTCGAGGGGCAATTGGTCGTTCATCCTCCATGACAAATCGGGCAAAAGGAAACATACTCTCTAAAAGTCCAAATTCTAACTCGGATCCTCTCTAAAAGTCCAAAAACTAATCTTTGTATCCACAAAGCACGCACGCCACCAGAGGTTTCTTCTTTACGCTGAGGGATCTTCTCCCTGTGTCCGTCAGAGTCTCACAGGCAGACTCCTATCGTTCATCAAAGAACAAACTTTTGTATTTACAGCAGTACGATCGCGGCCCTTAACTCAGTCTTTCTTTCTGAACAGAGCTATTTAACACATTGTTCCAAGCTCTCAACGGGTTCAGTCCAGTGTCTCGCTCAGTACCCCAGTAATTCTATCCGATGTTCCTCAACTCAAGTCTCTGTCTAGCTCCTACAATTGGAAACTGGGGTACTGCGCTGTCTTCGGGCCGCAGGTCGTATTTACAACAGCCAGGTTGCTCCCGGTCAGAAAACAATTCTGCTGCATGGGCATCTGCTACATGCAAAATTTGTGGTGCCTTGGAAATGACAGCCTCCGCTGATTGGGCTGTCTCACTTTCAACAGTGGGCAACTCCACACTTGGTTGCCCTACTTCTTGGGCGTCTGAAAAAGGCACGAAGCTTTGAATCAGCTCTCCTTCCTGACTCGGAATTCCTTCTCGATTTTGTAAATCAAACGGTAAAGGCAGCGGCAGACGTTTTAGATGGCTGACGTGGATCCAGTGCTTTCTTCCCTGCACTTTCACCGCTGTTCTCGTAGCCAGGAGGATCTGATAGGGCTCAGACCACCTGGGCTCCAAACTCGATTTCCACTGGTAGTTCTTCACCAGTACCCACTGGACAGGTTCCAATCGATGTCCAGGACCCTCCGGTAGTGGCTGCAATGCTTCTGATACCTGTTGATGAATTGAAAGTAAATCTTTAGTCAAAGCGTACAGGTAATCTGTCATCAAAGGGTAATCAATATCTCTAAAGGATCGGGGTCTGGGAACTCCCCACACATTGGCAGGTCTGCCAAAGATCACTTCATAAGGAGACAATCCAGTCCTAGTGTGAGGGGTTGTTCTTAGAGATAGTACTGCCAATGGGAGGGCATCAGGGCAATTTAATCCAGTACTCTCACAGATTTTAGCCATTTTTAATTTCAGTGTGCCATTATATTTCTCGACTAGTCCAGCCGACTGAGGATGTCTGGCGGCATGGAACTTCTGTTTAATCTGCAATCCTTTACAAACACTCTGTACTAGCTGAGCATTAAAATGGGGCCCGTTGTCGGACCAGATGACACGGGGCAAGCAGTATCGTGGCAAGTATTCTTTAACCAGGGCTTTAGCAGTTGCAACTGCAGTGGCTTCTTTTGTAGGGTAGGCTTCAACCCATTTGCTAAAAGCACATACCACCACTAATACGTATTTTAAGTTATTTATTCTTTCCATCTGGATGTAATCAATTTGTATTACCTCAAAAGGTAAGGACGGTGGGGCAAAATTTCCACTCAGAACAAATTCTCTACCTCCTGGATTGTGGCGTAAACACACCAGGCAATATTTCACTATATGTGCTGCAGTTTTGGAAATGTTTGGGTAATTCCATACTGGATCTAATACAGCACAAATACCTTTCGCGCCTATGTGGGCTGGACCATGGGCCATTGTCACTACAGCATATACTAATGCATTGGGCAGTAACCATCGCTGCTTTTCAGATAGGTCTATCCAACAATCATTCTTGTCCAGTTTTCCTACTTCCTGCTCCCATCTCTGTACTTCATCTATTGTTGCTTCCTTCTGTAGTTCTCTCACACTTTCAATAGTATTATCAAACAGGGATGTTTCTGCTACCCATCGGGCCGATGTGCTAGGGAACATGGGGTTCATTCTAGTCTGGGCTGTTTCTTTCGCTACTGAATCAGCAAAAGCATTTCCCTTTCCAGTGGAATCAACAGCTTTTTTATGGGCGCTACACTTAATGATTGCCACTTTCTCTGGTAGTGTCAAGGCAAATAACAGTTGATCAATTAAGGGGCCATGTTGGATTTTCTGGCCATGCGTAGTAAAGAAACCCCTCTCCCTCCACAGCCTCCCAAATCTATGGGCTACGCCAAAGGCGTACTGGCTGTCCGTAAAAATGTTCACTCTCAATCCTTCACTCAATTCCCATGCTCTTAACAAGGCTATTAGTTCAGCAGCCTGGGCTGAGTGATGAGAGATCCTTGCGGTCTCCACCACCGTTTTCAATGTCGTGATAGCATAAGCAGCTGTCGCAGTGCCATTTGGTAACTTAAAACAAGAGCCATCCACATACAACTCTCCTTGATGTTCAGATAAAGGGATTTCAGTAAGATCTACACGTCCCTTCGTTTCTTCTTCTGTCCTAAATATACAATCATGGACGTCGTCCTTTTCATCATTTGAAGGGAGAGGTAGTAATGTGGCTGGGTTCAGAGTGGCACATCTTTTAATCGTGATATGAGGTGCAAACAAGGTCAGCTCGTACCCTGTCAATCTAGCACTTGTAAGGTGCTGGGTCTTAGTTCTGTTCAAAAGGATATCCACAGTATGCGGTACCATGACTGTGAGGTCTGTATTCAAAACTATTCCCTCTGATTGCCGAATGGCCACTGCTACTGCAGCCGTGGCCCTCAGGCAACTTGGGAGGGCTCGTGCAACATTATCCAAGACTGATGAAAAGAATGCACAGGGTCTCTGTTTTCCACCAAAACCCTGTGTTAATACTGAAAGCGAACAACCGTCCACCTTGTGCACATAAAGTGAAAAAGGCTTCCGGTAGTCTGGGGTACCCAAGACAAGTGCAGATCAAAGAGCAGACTTTAAAGAATTAAAGGCTTCTTGACATTCATCCGTCCAGGGTAAGCGTTCATGCACATCTTTGGTTGTCAAATGCAACAAGGGTTTAGAGAGAAGTGAATAGTTAGGAATCCACTGACGACAGTAAGAGGTTATGCCAAGAAAAGCACGAACATCACGTTGAGTACGAGGTATTTATTTATTTATTTATTTATTAATCTTATAGAGCGCGACAGCTACCCGTAAGGGTTTCCCGGCGCTAATTGACAGTAAACAACATGATTGATCCTGAAGGAGAAGGATTATTGGGCAAACAGCCAGGTCTTTAGGGCTTTTCGAAAACGGAGATGGCACTGCTCCATTCGTAAGTCTATGGGAAGAGAGTTCCACAGTTTGGGTCCCAGTGCGGCAAAGGAACGGCCTCCCACTCTGGAAAGCCTGAACCTAGGTACGCAGAACAGATGTTGGGAAGAAGAACGGAGTGAACGTGTGGGTAAATAAGGCTTAACGAGTGCTCGAAGGTAAATGGGAGCAACATCAATTTTAATCTTATGCATAAAGCATAGTGCCTTAAATTTTACACGATTTTCAATATTGAGCCAATGAAGTTGCTTAATGCGTTTCGTGATTGGATCATATTTCCGGCATCCACACAGGAGCCGGGCAGCAGCATTCTGAACCAATTGGAGACGACGCAAGATCGCCTTGGTAACCCCCAGATAGAGCACATTACTGTAATCTAATCTAGAGGTCACCAGGGCCGTCACAACAGATCTTTGGGTGTCAGATGGCAGAATCCAGAAGATCTTTCTCAGCCATCTAAGAATAGTAAAACAGGTGGCTGAGACTTTATTGACTTGGTCCTTCATCGACAGATCCCTGTCAATGAGAACCCCGAGGTTCCTAGCACGTTCAGATGGAGTAGGTAGAACGCCCATGGTTGACGGCCAGTGTTTCGGACTCCAAAGGTCAGGCCTGTTGCCGAAGACAAGCACCTCCGTCTTATCGCTGTTAAGTTTTAGAAAATTACGGCTCCTCCAGCGAGAAATGTCACTAAGACCAGATTGCAGAGAGGAAGGTGAAGAAGGGTCTGCTTGAGATAAGGAAAACACAATCTGAGAATCATCAGCATAAGTGAAAAGATTGAGGCCAGAAAGCTGTGCAACATGAGCCAACGGAACAACATAAAGATTGAAGAGGAGAGGGCTAAGGATAGAACCCTGGGGAACACCATGAGGGGAATTGTGGATGTTCGAAGTGGAAGTATTAGAGAAGATTTGAAAGGTCCTATCAGAAAGAAAGGACGAAAACCAGAGTAAGGCTTTGTCACAAATGCCAAAAGAAGCAAGGCTATCGAGAAGGATACTGTGGGAGACAGTATCGAAGGCTGCACTGAGATCAAGCAAAATCAGTGCAGCTGTTTGACCTTGATCTAATAATTGGTACAGACATGTTAGTTATTACAGATATTCGCTCTGGAGTCAATCGTCTCCCCGCTTTCGACAGTTAGTGGCCTAGGTAAGTCACTTCTGTCGACAATATTGGAATTTAGAAAGGGACACTTTATTACCCTTGTCAGCCAAATGTTTCAATAATTTACCTGTGGCCTCTTTGCAGCCTTCCTGTGTATTGGAGGCCACCAAAATATCGTCCACATACTGGATGCTCGCGTTCACCGCAGGCAAAATTAATTCATCGAGGACTGCTTTCAAGGCTTGGCTATAAATGCTAGGACTCTCTGTATAGCCTTGAGGGGCCCGTGTAAATCTAAAGCTTCGGCAAGATAATGAGAATCGGAAGATATGTCTGCTATCAGGATGAATCAGAATGCTAAAGAAAGCATTCTTTAAATCGATTACTGAAAAATACTGAGCTATAGGGGGAATCATTGTCAGAATAGCAGTTATATCAGGTACCACCGGATATTGTGGAATTACAATTTTATTGACTTCTCTAAGGTCAATTACAAAACGGTATGTATTTTTATAATCCGGGGCACCGTCAATCGGTGTTTTCTTCAAAATTGGTAAAATCAGACTGTTACAAACATTCGCAGCTGTCTCTTCCACCACTCCCCTCTGAATGAGGTCACGTATAATGTGCAACATGGCCTGTTCACCTTCTGGTGAAATTTTAAACTGCGGAATGCGAGGCAGCTGGACATTAGCTTTCAGGGTTATTGACACAGGGGCTATTCTTAACAGATCAACATCAGTATCTCCTGTAGCCCACAGTGTCTGAAGAATCGTAGAGAATTCAGGGGGAAGGCTTTCATTTTTGGCAAAGTATTGGGCTACATTTGGGGGTGGTTTCTGCATTGTCAAATAGACACCATCGGGGGAACAATACATTTGTGCATGTAACCTCTTCAAAATGTCCAGACCCAAAAGGTTTTCTCCACAATTTGAAGTTAAAAGAAAAGGTGCATGTATAGAAATGGGGCCTACAGTGAAAGGCAAAGGTTTAGAAACAGGGCTTACCACCGGTATTCCAGAGAATCCCACTGATACGTTATTTTGGCCAGACAGAGCAGCCCCTGGGACCAGTGTATGGGCAACTGAGCTATTCATTGCCCCAGTATCCACTAGAAATTTTCCCGATGTTCCCAACAGTTCCCCTTGTACATAAGGTCCCTCCTGGTCAACTGGTACTGTAAAGTGGCCCCCGCTCTGTCCTTGGCTGTCTCATGCATAATCCTGTCCGTCGTACCCATCATCCCTATAATTTTGGTTGTAGTACTGTCTGGTTTGGGGATTGTCAAAGTAATTTTCCCGGGAATCCTCATGTTGCATCTCCTCTCGTCTCATGCTATTTCGGTCTATATTCCCTCGACCTCTTCCTCGTCCTCTATTAGGACCATTCTTTGTCTGCAACAGAGGGCAATTTGCCCTCCAGTGCCCTTCCTGTTTGCAATAGGAACATTGATTTATACCAATGTTCAGGGGACCTCCTCTACCTCCTCCTGCCTTCGTACCCCTCTGGAATGAACCACGCCCACGCCGTCCTGAGCTCTGCCCCCTACTTACTTGCTGCAACAAACCCCTACTCTTCAAATCCTTAGTCTTCTTTTCTGACTTTTTTTTACTTTCATTCTCTCGATGTTCATAATATTGGGCCATACTGAGAATCACTGACGGGGCAGCCGTAGTCCATGTGCTCTCGGCTGCTTGAAGACGGGACATACGGGACATAACTTCGGGGAGTAAATTCGTAACAAATCGATTCACAAACAACCGTACCCCATCTTCCGTGGATAGGTCTTGCCCACTAAAGTCTATGAAGACTTTCTCAAACCGGGTGAAGAAATCTGACACACTTTCATCCTTCTTCTGTCTACAGGCGGTTAATTTGTTCCAATCAACTTTTCTAGGAGGGAAGAGAGTCTGCATGTAAGTAATAATTTTAGCTGGTACGGCTAGTACCTCATCTCTAGGTTTTTCTCCAGGCTTTCGTTCCTTGTCCCAGGTTTTTAGTTGATCCCATGTCCCTCCCAACTCGGGGGCATGGTCCGTGTCATGTATTTGTCTCCAAATATCTACCGGGATCAAAAGGCCAAAGAACAACTCTATATCGGGTATTGTCATGATAGCGGAATTGGCGGCCTCAGTCAATTCCTTATAGTAAGCAGTGGGATTTTTACGGGGATTGGAGTGCTGAGCTTTTAGAGTGAGGACCTCGCTTCGTTTCCAAGGGGTATAAACCCATTGTTCCTGAAGCCTAGAATCCACACGAGCCCTAGTTACTGTGCCAGCGCCATCCCTTAATTCCTTAATTCAGGTAGTTCAGGATGAAAGAGTGGATGCACATCTCTCATGGGGTGCTGCGCTCCCCAATCGGCGCACTTTTAGTGCATCCGTTTGCGATAATGCACCAGAGTTGCTACATTATGATATACTTCATCTGCCTGTAATTGAAATTTAAAAGCTCGATCTCTTATATCACGCAGTATCTGAGGAGGTATTCCTTCCTCGAAACACTGCTCCCATAGTGAAATCAATCGGATTGCCATATTCTCCAAAGCCAGTTGCTGCGCAACCGGTTCAAAATCTTTCATGGTACTCCAAATGTCCTCAAAGGTGTAAATGGCGTGCCACATCCACTGAGATGCCTGTATCACTATGGCCTTCCTTTCTCCCGCACCCAATAACGAACAAGTATAGACTCGCTGATCACTCAAGTCCGGTCTAAGGCGTTTGGGCGTGGTATCTAGACACGCCATGTATCGGGTATCTATGGCGGTCTGGGTTGGAGGGGAGAGAAATACCGGGTGCAAAGGGGAAGGGACAGTTGCGTCCGGCTGCAGGGATATCAAAGGTGAGGTAGTTGGTCGGAGAGTGGGAGGGGGAAGTAACGAACTTCGCACTGATCTGTCAGCAGGGGCCGTGGCAGCCGTTACCGGTGCTCCTGCGGCCGCTGCTGCTCCAATTTGGCCCGCTCTTGGCAAAGGCATGGCTGGGTACAATCCCTGCGGGGCATAAGGAGGAGGTGGTCGGGCTTCTAATAAATCCTCTATTTCATCTCCGGTCTCAGGTCGAGTCATATAACTTTTGTCCATCTCTAAACGGAATTGCGTATCTATTTGTGCGATATTCTCTTCCACCTTCCCTTTGTCATAAGCTATAGCTTTCTGGGTGACTTTCTGTCCTGATTTAAGCTTTCCCAATTTCTCTTCTCTTATCCGTCGTCGCTTTGCCTCCTTCAACTATAGGTTCAAGGAGTCAAACATCGACTGGCGGCTTTTCTTCATAAACAGTTTGTTTTGAATGTAATTAATCTTTTTCCCGTCAAACGACCCTGTTAGAGGCCATTACAAATCGGAATTATCTTTGGTGTACTTATTCCAAATTGTATTAAACAAAATCGGTGTAAGACCGTGTTTCACATACATATCATAACTGGGGCTGCCCTCAGGAGGGGCAGGCTGTTCCTCTTCCAGCCGTTTATTTCGTGACAGCAGCACCCAAAACATATTTTACTAAAACAAGACATTTTTGTAATGTTCACGCAGTTCTATTCATATACTCCAGAAATCATTCACATTCGGAGGCGTCCTCTTCACCACTCACACTCTCATATTCTTCTATTTTCTCACAATAAAATGCTGTAAAGTGTCGCAAGGCAATAACGTTTCAGTACTGGTTACTTGTTCTATGCAAATGACATGTCTTCAAAACGAACAGAGCCCGTCGACTCCTGTTCGGGGAATCGATTCAAAAGAATTCTGGACCAACAAAATACAACAAAAGGAACAGTTGTCAGACTGTTCTGAGATCACCTCGTAGGCGAACCACGAACCCTCTTACAGGCCATCCCATGGTCCTGTTCTGGTTGGGCCGGGCGTCTGGGCACGTAGCTCCAGAACCCTAGCTTACCCAGTTGCTCCCAGGGCTTTCCTGAAGAGGATTTGGCCGAGCGAGTAACTCAGTACACCGCTAAGGCACCAGGTGTTGTTTCAAGTTTTCAACAAACAAGTCCGTGAGGTATCTACCCGCGCTGCCACTTCGCTGCAACGTCAGACCCTCAGATCCCCTCGTGGTCCGGCTTCCCCGGCCACCTTCAAAAAGCAGTTAACCGTTACCAAGGAGACACTTCTTCCAAGTGTTTCTCATCCAATACAATCAAAAGTCACTCACCTGGTGCACTCAGGTCGATTACGAATTCTCCACTGCCGACTCCTAGACAGACCGGCACAGTCTGTTTTTCTCTCGGGTTAAGCCCGTAGGACTCCGGCGTAGGGTCTTCAGCAGCTGGGAGGGCTACTGGGCTCGAGAGTGGAATTTCTTGTTTTCGTACCACAAAACGGGTGTTCCAGATCAGGCTTCTTTTTCCGTCCACCCACTCGGCCAGAACTCCTCCCTGTCCCCTTTACTCCTGTTTATAGGAGGGGACGACCCTATCGCGGAGTCCCGGCGGAGTCGCCAACTGAAGGAACCAAAATATTAGACTAATGGACTATACTCACCAATAGCCCATATACCTTATTCATGAATAATAAGTCAGTCGGCAATGGAGAAAGTTCAATCGTTTATTCTGCAGATACAAGCCCTGACAGGGGAGCCTCAGTCTACACGACCTTCGGAAGTGCGCAGAGGAGACTGACTACATACAAACAGAGCAACGCATATATACGTTTCTCACACAGCACAATGTCACCTTACTAGGAAAGATACAAGTTGTCAGTCAGTCAGCAGGAAGACCCATATAAGGAACAATTGATTGCTAGCAGCTAGGCCTAAGCTATTCCGGGGGCAGGTCAGTAAGGTGCCTCCCTTTCTATCTGTAGCTCGGGAAGTACAGGAACGGACTCTGCTAGAATGTGCGCATCCCACAAGAAGGGTAGGTGTGACCTTGGGTTTCCCTGAGCTACAAATTAGCGAGTGGAGCAGACAGCTAGGTCTGCCATCATGGTTTCATGCAGAAAGCCTAATCACGTGATTTCAGAGAAACAGTACTTGACACAGAGAAACGAAACAAGATGGCTCCGGTCATACCAATAGGTTTAGGCAACACTAAAGTGAATCGTTCCTTACTATAATAATACAGTGTAAATGATGCAAGGCTAACGTGTGGTTATATTGTATATATTAGGCCAACTATATGTATTTATCGTATTTATATCCCATCAGTCGATGGTCAAGTGGTTCCCAGGGGCATGTGGCGAAGAAGAAGGAAACATCCTGTAGAGAGTGGGAGTCCTCAGCGTAGATATCCGTGTAGAAGTTGCAGAGTGCTTGCTTTTTATTGTGCTCGGATGTAGCCCAAGTGCCCTCTGCTTGTTTGACCTTTGAGGTGTGGGCTTTAGCTAACTGGAGCCCTGGTAGCAGGAGCCCTGCTTAAAGAACAGCGTGCCTCATCCCTAAAACCTATTGGGGCACTCCTAGATATTTATAGGGCAAGGGTTGTAAGCGCAGCACTATACGGCGCAGAACTGTGGGGCATTCAGAGAGTTGACACCTTGGCCTCCCTCGATAACAATTTTCATAAAGACCTCATGAAGCTACCCCACAGTACCCCCACAATCCCCCTCTTGCTAGATGCGGGCTCCCGCCCAATATGTGAGCAAGCTAAATTACGTCCCCTTTTACTATGGTCCAGAATATGGAATGTCCCTGAACTCCGCAGCTACGCAGATGCTCTAAATGATCTCCTGTCCCTTCCGGGTTGCTATAAGATCACCTAGCTTAGGGAGGTCAAGTGCCTTCTCTATAAACTGGGTCTAGGAGATGCTTGGGACAACAAATCAGCACCTCCAAAACAACTGCTAAAGAAGGCTTACTGGTCATGGGTGGACAACGAGAGAATGTGCAATCCAAATCACTGCAAATCTGTTGCCCAGTTTTTGTTAGTAAAAGAGCTCCCTTTTAGGGAACCCTATTTGGATCTTATCCATAATTCTGGCGACAGATCTCTGTACATCAAATTCAGGGTGGGGGTACTCCCTCTAGGCCAGTTTACCTGGACCTGGAAACCACCCTTACAAACTGTACCATTCTGTCCTTTCTGCGATATGAGGGTTGAGTCCGTTGCGCACTTGTTGTTCGAGTGCAACACTTATGCAATGCCTAGAAGGTTGTGGTTGAAGCCCCTATGTAGGAGCTTGGGAACGAGATCATATCTGGAAGCCCTGCGCATATTGCGCACAGATGCAAGACCTTTCTTGCTTGCTGTATGGCAAAATTTCTAGGCTGGGCTTGGCGTTTATGAACTGCAAAAAAGCTGTTGATCCAGTAATATGCTCTTTCCCTATCTTGCCCTTTCTTAAAATTATTGATTGTTTTTTAAATTTTTCATGTTGATTCTGTCGGTCATTGTATTGACTGTGTTAAAATGTCTTTTAATTGATGTGATGTGTTGCTTTTATGATATGTTTTTATGTCGAAATAAAGCTCAACTACTAAGCTAACTGGATATGGAGACAGCGGGTCAAACATGATCCCACCTTGCTTCCCTTGTCGCCGTCCCTGTTGTGTGGGCACACCTTTGCCTCGATCCTGGCGTTCCCCACCACTGACTTGAGAGTCCAATGTGTCCTGTAAAGAATGAGGCGAGCACTGATCAGGGACCTGAAATCTATTTTTGTGCCGTTGCGCAAGTCATAAGTATGCTCAGGAGACTCAAGTGTCTTGAACCAACACGCGAACCCTGCTTCTGTTGTTGCTGCCACTGATTTTTATTTCTCCAGTTCTTTTTAGGAAAGAACGGGCGCCCATCTTTATCAGCCTGAGCTTTTTGTTGAGTTTGAGCTTGAGCTTGTCTTTGAGTAAAAGGCTTTAGCAATAATATTTGGCAATTTGCTCTGTTTGTCTGCGTCAGCAACAGCCTCCAAGCGTTGTGCCACTTGTAAACTTACAGCAGCACCCTTAACATTAGCAAGGACCATATCGCAAACAATATCGAACACTCCCACCAGTCTCATTACCAACTCAAGGGCCGCCTCGGCCCCATGTTCATCCTGAATAGGTTTAATCACAGAAGGGAGAATGGTCATTGAGGGAGTGCCGAAACACATAGAATACACCGCGGCAAACACTCTACCTCAAATGTTACAATCAGCCAATTCGGGAACCAGGTCTTTAGGCAGACTCATGGTCAATATTCTGTGTTTCTCCACAAGCGTGATATTTGGAAAAACAGCTTCGAGTTGTCCATACTTCTCAGCAAGCCAATAAGGAAGTTCATCCTGATTTTGCGGACGCTTGCCCATCACAGAATTAATCATTAAGGAACTGATGAACCCACCACCAGGTGCAGGTGGTTGCACAGCAATGCCAGGTGGTCCCACCTGGAAGTTGCGTGACATGAACTGTATAACAGCTCTATGTACATGTATCAACAAAGAATGTAATATTAGGAGCTCTGTGACTGTAGAATTGAGATAATTTGGGTGCGGGGTATATCCAGCCAAAATGGGCCACGTGGCCCAATCTATCGATAAGGGGCCTACAAGGACCGATGTAATAGGGTGAGGAAAGGCACCATTAAACCATATAGTGTGTTGCCAAGCCATTCACGGAACATCAAGAGATCTATAAGTTGATAATCCAGCGGTACCGCAGTGGCAGTAGACTCGTGAAATAAATGATCTGTTCCATCGACTGCCGGAAAGGTGACCCAAGAATAAAACACCTCGAAGTGGTAAGCTGCATTCGCTTCTACAACAAAAATTAGCACAGCACCAATATTAGGGGCTCCAGGTTGGGCGCCCTATTGTGGGTATTCTGCACATACACAGAACTATGCGCAGGAAAACAGGACCCCTGTGTATGGGGGTTGTACCTTCCTACCACCTTAGTACCCAAAATCCCAAAACCGACTAGCTATAGTGTCTCATTCGTTCTCCAACATAATCACAAAGCTTAAATTGATTATACAACCCAGAACACAACACTCCTGACTCTCTCAGGAATTGCTGTAGCAAGACATAGCCTTTCGCTCACTCACTTGTATTTCTACACAATAAGAATTGTCAGAGTCACGGTTATAGTTCAAAATTATTATTTTAACTATTGTGCTAATGCAGTATATGTGCCACTACCAGCAGCGAAATGCATAAACCTAATACAGTAAGCATTGTTACAATTCCATAGAATATAAAGAGGGATGTCATCATATACAGACAGTGGAAAAGCTACTATAAGACCTAACCACCATACCCTTGGTTAGGTGAAGTTTATTATATAAAGGAAGATCTCTGGGCTTTGTCAGCAGACCTCATACCTTAGTGCCTAGATGGAGCTTTATATCATAGGAATAACAAAGCTCTACTCGCTGGAAAGGTCCCTCTCCAAGTATGGGTTTGAACAACATGCATCTCCGTAATATTATAGCACGAGTTTCCGGCAGTGCAGCTGTGTTAGCATGTTATCTAGGTGCTAGGAACTGACCAGAACAGGTTGCCCACGCGCCTGATGAAGGCACGTATGCCGAAACGCGTGTAGTTTGACACCTGCCGCACTGCCTCCATCATCTTCACGTCTGTTATGTATATTGGATATACAATTATAAATGTATTTATGTGATGAATATAAAATATAAAAAAGAAATAATATATATATGAAACAAGAAAAATAAAAAATATATGTTTTGATACTTATATCTGTGTATACCCATTTTTAAGGGTGATACTTTCATGGTCCTTGTCTTTTTCACTGTAACGTGATGTAACATAAAATAGACAGAACTTTTGAATGAAATATCTAGCTAAAACCTTTCTTAATGGTATATTATTCCCTATTTTTAGCTAGTTGTTAGATAAAAATAGTAAATTGATACTTGTATAGCGCACTACTCACCCGCAAGGGTCTCAAGGCGCTTGTACGAATACCGCTGTGGAACCCATCCTGGCTTTCCCTGTGAGGTGTCCACTCCTGGGCACCCCCAAGGTGGAGGCCAGGCATCCTTAGCGTTGTGGGGGCCGTTGTGGAGATTAAGCAAGCTATTGCCCAGAGTTGCAGAGTGGGACTCCATGATTGGAATAGGCACCGAGGCGAGAATTATCAGGTCCGTGGAATTTTTTAGCCCAAGACCCGCCGAGGCAGGGAATTGAACCCTGGTCCCGGGCTAGACCTCTGCATCAGGGTCTGCCGCTCTACAACAAGCCCACCCCTCCAGCCCCTGGCTCAGTGCCGTGTGACGACGCTCAGACTAATCACAATCCTGCATGCAGCATTGTGATTGGTCAAGTTATCCTGGGTGCTTACTAATCACAATTCTGCATTACAACGTTGTGATTGATCAGTGGGGCCTGGCTGAGCTTCCTGACCCAAGACAAGGAGATCAGGAGCAGAGACGTGGGATCCGGCGGCAATGTAAGGTGAGTTTATTCTTTTTTTATATTGCTCACCCCACCCCGTGAGCCCTGTCCCCCCCGCCACTACGTGACTGTACCCGCCCTGCCCCGCCACCCGCGAACATGCCGGTGCTATTGCCTAGAATTTCACACATGTGCACACTGAAAACATGGAAATGTCACACATAGGCAAATTTAAAACTTGCCAGCTATGATGCCAACTTCCTACATACGCCCCTGTCTTGTCTTTGTCACTCTTTCTGGAGCAACAGCAGCTTGTAACAACCACGATCACTGACTATTAGCGGCACAAGGCCTTTTTCTTAAAAGCTCGAGCTAGATGCCCGCCTCTGGCTCAGCTCGGGGTCCTCGTGGACCCTCGAGCCCAACAGGATTTGAGCCCAGACCCTTCCTCTTCCTGGGTCAAGGAAAACAAATCCAGACGCATTGAATATCGGGGTCTCTTACCACTGGACAGTGTGTTCCTGTTGGTGTTTTTTTAAGTTGTAACAGAATGTTGGTTTACACAGACAGTGAAAAGCACCTTTGTGCTAAAACTCTAAAAACATGAAAATGCTGAAACTCAAAAAACACCAACACAACCATAGTGCCTTCCATAAATTATCTACTGGACTCGGAGACCCTCAGGCTAAAGCCCCCGGGGAAGGGCTGTGTTATTTACTTAACACCTTGGCTGCTAAGGCAATTCCCAACCTGTGCTGGAAATTGCTATTCTTCTCTATTCATGACGAGCTCAGCTCGTCATAAGCACAGCTCCAGTGTGCCTCATGACGATCTGAGCTCGTCATGAGCAGGGAAGGGGTTAAAAACTGAAGAATGAGCTGGGCAGGCTGAATTCAGAGGGCTGCAAGTCGGGTTGCCACATGGCTAGTTTACTACCAGCAATTTAATGACTGAAAAATACGTATGTTTTCTACAAAAGTAATATCACCCAAAATAAGCTTCCCCCCCCCCTTAATAGAATATATTTGAAACAAATATAGTATGAAAGCACTGTAAAATGGCTCCACAGCTGCCTAACGTTCCCTGACTGGTAAGTAAAGTAAACAAAAACAGAAAGGCCATGTTAGAACTGAATACTGACGTCTTTTGACTAAGATCAGTTTAGTATTTATTCTCTTTAAGACCAGGCTCTTACAAATGGCTATTATTCTTATTTTTGGAAGGTGGCAACCCTTGGAAGCCAATGACAATGCAGAGAACCATGGAATGTTCAATCCCCCCTCTAGCACTGCCCTCTCAGGCCCGGATAGGGTGGAAACCATCTGTGATGAGCCGTTCATGCAATAAACAGACCACGCTGATGTCTTGAGCGTAAAAGGCCATTTATTAGGACCAGGCTCCACAACATAATCAATAACCAAATAACAGCAAACATCAATACCAAAACCCCAACATCAACTCTTCATCCCTTCACTCTCTTCACCCACTTCGAACTCACTTCTCCTACCACTCCATGACCCGTTCCGTTCTTCATCCTTTTCCACAGATCTCTTAGCATCCTCCCTGGTATCACCTGGCATTCCACTCATGCCTCCAGCTTCCCGCATCATTCACCCCCCTTGAGGGATGGGTGCACCGCTATTGACTCCCCTGCCCCTCCAAAGTATCGCCAACCAGGGAACACCCTTTAGGGCGGTTACTTGCCCCCCCCTGGGTCCAAACTGTGCATCTTTCGCCCCCACCTACTCAAGCATTCCTGTGACACCAAATCGCCTCATTCCATAAGTTGCTAATCACGTCTCTCATCTCCATCATGTAGTAAGCATTCCCCAATCTCGAAAGATGCACACCGTCGTCCCTAAACAGTAGTGGTTCCTCCAGTCAAAGTCCAGTATGAGCAATGACTTGGATGTCCTTTTCCCCACAGAAAACCTGCATTGCTCTGTTGAGCCTCCTTTGTGCTTTTTCCACAGCCCTGTGGTTGATTGCCCCCTCCATACTTTACGAGGAACAAATTCAGTCCCAGCCAACCTTTGTTTCAAAACCTCCAAGTCTCTTTGCATCAGCTGTAAGAGCGCCAAACCCGACAGCTGAATCAAATTGTTCTCTCCCAATGGTTTATCAACAGATCAGGGCATCCTTTCTAGGGGACCATCTTCGCGAGCCAGGGCAATAGTGCCCCCCATGGCATCCCCCCTTTTCCCCACCAGTGCACCTCATGATGTTGTCCTTTGAGTCCCAGGTTTTGGCCGTACACCTGTTGCTCTGCATACTTGGAGGCCCAATGCACAAACGAATGCCCCACAATCCAAGTGACCTTCTTGGCCCCCAGTCCACCCACGCAACCTACAGGAAAAAAAGACATTAGTTACACAGCCTGAAATGTTCCACACCAATCCCCTTCCTTTACGAACACACCGCTCACAGCACCTAGATTTTCACCTCCCAACCTGCCGAATCCTATCCCAGGAAAAACTCAGCCGAGCTGCCGCTGTCGCCGCCCCTATATGGAAGGAATGCGTCCCAAAACCCGCCGGGTCCAGACCCAGGTGCCTCAATGCCATGCACAGAACCGCCAATAACTGCCCTGCTGTCACGTTCGCCCCAGACGCGAGACAAAAAATCTCACCACTCGCTGTTCGAGTGTTCAATAGAAAAGTCAGCCATTCAGCCACTGGGCACACACGCCCGCAACCATTCACACACAGCCAAACCCACTTTCCTCTCCCCAATTGATCCGTTTTAGACTGCTCCAACCAAATCCCCAGACGCCCCGCATCCAACCTGATCTCCTCATACCTTCTGCCACACACCTTCCGCATACCAAGCAACTCAGAGACCCAGAAAGCCCCAAAAAACATCCATATCATGCACAAACGGAAATCCCGAACCTCAAAACCATCATAACAACACAGCGGCAAAGCCTCAACCAATCTGACCAACAGATAAAACATAATCGCCTCCCTCAACATCCCTCCCCCTTCTCTCCCTGCCCCAACCTCCGAGTACCCTACTTATAATCACATCTTTTGTATGGTCAAAACTAAAAAACAAACAACAGTAAAACAACACTCCCACCAATTTTACCGTAATCGTCGCAGACGTCAGTCCTTTGTCAATACAATGCAATACAAACTGCAACACTCCTTGTTCCACACTTGAGTGATCTCCAAAAGCAGAAGCCCAGCGCCATCTCATAAAGGATCCAAAATCTGCCCAACCCAGTCGGTTGGTCTGTCGTGTAGTATCGGCTATAGAGTTCTCGACCAGGCCTATCACCCTCACTCCCCAAAGGCCCAGATGCCGTCCAGCAGCTCGGTCTTGAACCGATCCGCTCCTGGTGCCAATTGCCGGAACCACTTCCACTGCGAACGAGACAAAGCATCCGCAATGTCATTATTCGCCGCGGGGACATGCTTGGCTCGAAAAACCACATTAAATCTCAGACATTTCAACATGAAACTCCACAACAAATGCAGCACTCTCATTTCTTTTGCCCTCTGTCGGTTGACCAACTTGACCATGGTCATGTTGTCCACATGGAACAGCACTGACCTGTTCTGAAACTCGGACCCCCACACCTCCAGTGCCACCAACAAGGGAAAACATTCCAGAAACGCAATGCTCCTCCCCTGCTTCACCCAATGAGCCGGCCATTCTTCAGTGCACCACCTGCCATCCCAGAAGATCCCAAAAACCGCTGCCCCGGCTGCATCAGAGTAAATTTTCACTTGCCAAACCATCCTCTCATCATCAAAATCCAGTGACCCCCCATTGAAATCACTCAAGGACGTCAGCCATGTCCTCAAATCTGCCCAGACCCCCATGGAAATCCGGATCTTGTGGTGTGGTAAAACTGCCCCCGACATGACCATGCCGAGCCGTCTGCAGAACGTCTGTCCAGCCCTCACCACCCTGCATGCGAAGTTCAGGAAACCCAGGAGTTGTTGCACCACTCTCAACACGATCCTCTTTTTCCCAATTGCCCACAAAAGGCACACCTGTATCTCTGACACGTTTGTGTCAGGGAGTCGAGCGATCCATTGAATGGAGTCAAGCTCAATTCCCAGGAATGTCAGGCTGCAGCTAGGTCCAGCTGTCTTCTCTGGCGCCAAGGGGACTCCGAAATGCTGTGACATCTCCTGGAATTGTCACAGGGCCCTGCCACAATCCCCAGAATGGGCCTTCCCCAGAAAGAGGAAGTCGTCCAGATAGTGAGTAACGTCCCGATGTCCGCTGATCTGTGTAAAAGCCCAATGCAAGAATCTGCTAAACATCTCGAACAGCGCGCAGGAATTCGCACACCCCATGGGCAAAACCTTGTCCACATAGATGGCCCCCGCAAACTGCATCCCCAGTAGAGAGAAATCCGCTGGGTGTATTGGCAGCAGGCGGAAAGCGGATTTCACATCACACTTCGCCAGTTCCGCCCCCGGCCCACACACCCGACTTAAACTCCCCCCGGTTTGTCATCCACCTTAGGTCTGTCCTTCGTTAACCCTTCAACATCCCTCACAGACCCTGCCCCTACACCCACCGACCGGCAAGCCTTCTTCCTACTCCCTTTTGGCCTGCCATCCCAATATGCCCACCAAGCCCCCTCACCTGACAACAACAAGTGCGCCTCTCCGGACCGCCCTTTGGTGCTGGTGGCCATGGTTCGCTCCCCCTTCGCCTTGCCCATCGCTGGCTTAGAGGCCTGCAAAACACCAACTCCACTGTTGCTCTTCACTCCCCCGTCCTGTCATCGTCATCCCTCACCTCCCCGTCTTCCAGCTCCTTACTCTCCTCATCATGATCCAACTCCACCTCAGGCTCCCCATCCACAGGCGCCCACAACACCTCTCTCACCGCTCTCTTCACCCCCTTACTCTTTTTGGCACTCAACACACTCCCACTCGCCACACAGAACGCTGTTGCCCACTCCTGCGTTAAGGGGATGGCCGCTGCAGAACCCCCTGCTGCTTCAAGCCGACGTCCTGAAGCCACCTTGCACCCCGCCGTGCCACCCCGCACTCCACCGACCTCTGCCAGCTTGGATCCCTCCTACCCACCGGGTCGCTCCAACCTGGACGGGCCCCGGCACAATCGAGCCTCAAAGCTGTCTTGGCTGTCCCTACCTTGGACTGCAGCCCCCTGCTGCTGCCCCCCCACCTACCCTTATCTGCCCTTTCCCTCTCCTCCTGCTATGCCCACCTTTTCTCCTCCGAAGTGGGTGTAGGGGGCCCCTCCACCTCATTATCCCAGACCGCCCCCACCCTAGTCGCATTTAGCTCTGCCCAATGTGCCTCCATCTGCTGGACCAAGAGGCGCTGCTCCCTGATCCTGTCCTCCCTGGCCAAAGCCTCCCACCGGGGGAGGTGGAGGGGCAATAGCCCTGGGCCCCCCTACCAGGCTGCAGCATCCCTATCACCGGTGCCATAACCTGACTGGAGTCTCCCCTCTTACCCCCTTCTTTGCCAACCACCCCATGAGTCCCCACCACGCCCCCCTCTGGCACGGGTGTACTCACTCTCGACCCCATAGAGAGGTCAATGGGAGTGTCCTCCCATTGCCCCATATCATCTTCCAAAACCACCTTGTCCCCCCTGAAAACTGGTGCCTCCAAGCAGCGACCCCGGGACCCCCCCTACCCCATAAACCACATTGCCTTGCCCATGAATCAACAACGTTGCCGCCGGGCCAAGCAGAGGCCCCGCTGCCTCCTCCTGTTCCATATCCTCCTGTGCACGTCCCATGCTCCCCTTCAGCAGCTCCCCTGTGGGGACCGGCACTATCAAGGGCCCTTCCGCCCCCGGCGCCAAAAACTTGAGCTGCGGGAATTCGAGCCGCGAAGGCAGGCTCTTACGCCGGCCCCGCACCCAGGCTCCTTCTTCCCTGGGCCCCTCCCCCGCCCGACGAGCCTCTGCCCAGCGGCAGCGGCTCATCAAGGCAAGCCACTACTGCCGCCGAAACACCCGTGGAGGCCTCCCGCGGGGCACGCGACATCCCTACCCACGCCTCACCCAGCACGCCCGGCCGGAGGAGGTCCTCCCGGCCGGCGCAGCCCAACAGCCTCAGGGCCTCCCTCACCTCTTCCGCAGAAACCGCCGTCATGCTGGAAAACCTCTGCGATCTCGCCCGCAATGCTGACGCCCGCAATGCTGACGCCCGCTACCACCGGCCAGTGGCTCCGCGATTTCTCCTCCTTGCCCTACACACACCTAACTGGGCCTACTCCTAATCCCCTTTGCTAACTACACCCTCCCAAAGGTGCCGAGAATGCAGGAAGAAGAAGTTGCCTTCCTCCCCTGCATTCTTATATCCACCCCCTAAACCCCACCCCTTGACCCTGCCTGGTCCTCCCCTGCGCGAAAGACCCCGGGGGAAGACTAGTCTGCGACTGTGCTTCCCCCGGGGCCCACCATAAAGGACGTCCCAGACCACAGAAAGGCTGGCTCCTCAGAGCGCTTCAAGGGGGTGTAGCATGGTCCCTCCACCATCACAGCTGCTACAATTATGCATTTGACAACCCTCCCAATGGCACACCTGGATTGTAAGATAGGAGTGGGAGGGGTGATGGGGACAAGCACTGGGATAAAGGCGCACTGAACCCCCCAGAACTGTCCATTCATCCTTATTCAGCACTGCAGCATCACATGCCAACAAAGGAGGGGGACCATGCCCTCCCCACCAGCTCTTGTCTGGTATGTGTCAGGTGTATGCTAGAATATGTAACTGCTGTCTATATTATATTATGTACTTGTTAGGTGCCTGCTGGTTTATGTAGCTGCTGTGTGTTATGCTCTGATTTTTTAATAGCTCTTTATTGTCTTTTTATTTTTTTTATTCCACACTAACGTAAGTCAAGCTTAAGTTTTCGTCATCGTGAACACAAAGGCCTGAGCAACTGTTGTCTGTTATGTGGATGCTGTTTAAGTTCTGTTTTTGATTTATATCTGTTTTATCTGTTTAGTGTAGTATGAAGCAACACTTTTTATATTATGTAGCTTCATAACATGTCACTGCTGTCTGCTATGTTGTGTAGCTGCTATTGCTTTTTAATCTGCTGAACATGTTATGTTAACACGCTATGTGCAACTGAATAGTGCTTACCATACAGATCAGTCAAAAAGCGCTCTTACTAACACCGATCTTGTATTTGTTTTCAGCCCCACACCTTCCGAACAACTCCCCCTAACTCACACTTCAGTCAGACAGGGATAGGAGAGAGCCATACAACGAAGAGACATAGCAGGGAAGAGACTGAGATAAGAGGCAGAGTACGTTGGGCAGCAGCTAAGAGAGGACAGGGAGGGGGATACAGGTGGCAACGTTTTGAGTGACATGTGAGTGACAAATAGGGGATTTGGCATTGGTGGCATGGTGAGCAAATGAATGATGGATTTAACCCAGATCTCTTGAATGGTGGTGAATGTTTTGATTTGTTCTGCATTCTGTCCATCAATTGTGTGTCTTTTGCTTTCTCACCCTAAGTGCGCCAGGTATGCCCAGACGTGGGTCCTGGGCTCACTGTGCCACTGGAATCAAGCTATCCTGGCTGAAGAGGGGTGAAAACCTGAAACCGGTCCTAGGATGCTTGTTTGCGGTCCAGGTAGGACCTGGCTTGGCAGTTCGAACTGGACTGTACCCATGAGGCACAGGGTCAAGACTGATTTGCGTATGGACCGGTCTAAACTGGGGTGGCATGGTGAGAAAAACAATGATGGATTTAACCCAGATCTCTTGACTGTGAGTGAATGTTTTGATTTGTTCTGCATTCCGTCTATCAATTGTGTGTCATTTGTAACTTGCTAGGCATCGATGGCTGAATTTGTTTGCAGTGGCATTCAAAGAGCCTTCCAGATGTTGAACCACCAGAAATATGTGATGACGTTCCAGCCATCTCCTGATGTGAAGAGCCTCTTGACATAGGGTGCACAACATCACCCCATCCTTCTTGTTGCAGTACCTCTTAAGAGCAAACACGTAAGGTGGCAGCCTGCTGTTATGGGATTCTAAGAATGTTAAGAAAGATCCTTTCCTTGCTACCCTTCTCTGCTAGAAGACTGCTGGTACAAGTGTTGATCCTGTCATGCCTTGACTATGCTAATGCTTTATATCTGGGAGCCCTACTCACCACCACCCAAAAATTTCCGATAGTGCAAAACTGTGCAGGAGGTCTGCTTACAAATACTTCCAAGCGCCTATCAGCACTCTCAGGCAAAGGTCCGCCAATTATTAGCTCCATTATTCAGCCCTATTGCTCTAATAGGTCTCTAAGATCAGATAATAAACAATTGGCAGTAGTCGCAAAAATAAGAAAAATATGAAGCGGAGGGCGTAGCTTCTCGTACAACGCCACAAAACTATGGAATCTTTTGCCTCTTGGTATTCGCCTTGAGCCAAATTACCTGACCTTTCGAAAGCAGTTAGAAACGTATCTGTTTCCCTAACTACCACCCAAACTGAAGCTGCACTGCTACTAGCGCTGGGATGCCTTCGGGTAGCCATGCGCTTTAGAAATGCCTTTTCATTCATTCATTCATTCATTCATGGTGGTGGTGATGTCCGTAAACACCTTGCACTAGGCTTCACTTGATGAAAGAAAGAAAGGCTTTATATGCCAGTAGGATCTCTCTCAGTACCGACGGATTGATGTGGAGCGGAGATTCCACCAGAGATCAGAGGCCTCTGATCTCCACCTCTCCTGTCGTGTTGTTCCTACTAATTCGTAGGATCTGCGCAAGGTTCGGACAATATAAACTAAGGGCTTGGTGTTGAGATTGATTCCAGACACCCCCAAGGGATATGTTGGCCTATAGATCAGCTAGCTCACAGTGCCACCGTAACCCCCCTAACCTAACAGGGAGCAAATGGTTTCTGGCAACTACTGAACATGACAACCCTGATTCCTCAGTAATCATGGAAACAGTACAGTACCTTTCGCTCAGTCACTCATGCTTACTTTTTCTCAGAGAAATATACAGAGAATGCGCAGTGGGACGTTTTCAATCATATTTATTGAACCAACGTTATTCTCTTATAAAACACATGTGCTGCAATGATTAGGAGACAGAAACAGAGGAATGTGAATATAACCACCAAAAGCATAAATAGTAAGTAGAGTTCTACCATGGTGCTAAATGAATGTATATATGCAGGCAAATTAACAAGGTGGTAATCTGGCGTACTCCTACGATGGGGAAGAGTGAAGGAACCCATATTGGTCACAAACTGGACACCCCTCTCGACATGTCAGGCCACTGCATGATGATCTCCCAGCATGCACGGACCCTCAGTGTCAGTGGAAGTACCTCCTCTACTAATCTATCAGGATGCTCATCTTTTATAATAGAGAGCAGCCTTGTGATGCGCGTATGGATTAGTGATGTTGTGGATATACATAGTCCTGACGCTCCATGGATGAAGATTGTGCTGACATTTGTACACAGTAAAGAATGAGACCTTGTACATGATGTTCAGGGTGTTGAGATAATGTTGCACGAAGCTAAATGTAAAACAAGTTTAGTTTCAGAGAAACTAATCCAACATTGTCGTGCGTGCAAATGTATGCAAAAGGTCCCAGCTTGGAGACTGTTGTTCATGAGAACAATGTATGAAATAAGCTTGTTTGCTACATGGGCTCACCCGGGAATATAACACTCCCAAGTGGCTGCCCCAACCCAGAAGTGCTGCATCTGTCTCTACCTTGAGCTCTGGGTGGGGAAGAGAGAGGGGACTGCCGTTGACCCAATCAGTGTTACGTGATCCACCACTGCAGGTTGTTTGAAGTTCTGTCCAATATGTGGACAAGGCTGCAGAGATTTCCCTGATGCTGTACCCACTGGGTCTTCAAGCCCCACTGCGGAGCCCGCATATGCCATATTTTCCCAACAGGAGGAAGAAGGTGATGATACCTAGCAGCCTCAGAGTCAGTCTCACCAAAATCCAGGATAGAGGCTGAAACATGAAATTTATAGCCCAAATATCCTGGACTCGGTGTTCGGAAGGATAAGCCCAAAACTGCACTGTATCCATAAAAGCTCCAACGAAAGGGTGAGTTTGAAAGGCTGTCCGGAGTGACTTTGGCATGTTGACAGTGAACCCTAGCGAATGCACTAAGCCGGTAGGTGGGAAACAACTACCTGCCTTCAACAGCCAATCATCGAGGTAGGGGAGACAGGAACCCCTGACCTTTGCAGATGTGCTGCAACCACTGCCATCATCTTGGTAAACACCCAAGAGGCCCTGTTAAGGCCAAAGGGGAGCATAGCGCACTGATAATGCTCCTTGCCTACCATGAACCACAAGCAACGTCTGTGTGCAGGCAGGATGAGAATGTGGAAAAAGGTGCCCTATAAGTCTAACACTACCATCCAGTCTCCAGGGTCGAGAGCTGATAAGACCTGAGCCAGGGTGAGCATCTTGAATTTTTCCTTTTTCAGGAAGTTATTGAGGAGGAGCAGATCTAATATAGGAAGAAAGCCTCCATCATTCTTTGGCACCAGAAAGGTGCGGGATTAACAACCACGGCCTACATCTCTCTTGATAGCTCCTCTGGCCAAAAGAGCCAGTACGTCCTGTAGCAAGATCGCACGGTGGTCATTTGTCAGCTGATCCGGGGACAGAGGAAGTGACAGCGGAGTTTGTTGGAAGGGCAGGGCATAACCGCGGTGGACAATCTGGAGCACCCAATTGTCTGTCATAATCTGCCGCCATCTGGGCAGATGGTGTCAGGTTCTTCCACCAAGAGGGTGCCAATGCTGGATTAAAGGCACACCAAAGAGACTTTGTCTGTGTGGCTGCCAGAGGGGGAGTGGACTGGGCGGACCTCTGGCATTAAGGACCACGAGGCTTGTGGGAATCATGCCCTCAGCCACAAAAAGACTGAACATGCTGGCCATGGTAACTAGGGGGAATGGACATGGTTGATAGCCACTGCCATAGTCACGGAAGGGAAGTGAGGTGGAATGCAGCTGTTGCGGGTCAGTATAGGTATAGAGATTCTCTGATCCTCTCCATTTGTGTTCCTCAGCGAGCCACTCAGTAAATAGGGCTTGATTTCCAATGCGATAGTGTGGGCCTGGTCAGCACCGAAAGTGACATCTGTATTGGAGTCAAGAATCACGATGGGCTTGTCACCGCCACTGGAATGGTAGCTGGAGGAGGTCGCATCTGGGACTGATCCGGTCCCGCTAACAGATCCTAAGGGGTCCACTAGTGCCGAGAGCGGACCCGCCAGCAGGGCCCGAGTCAAAGGCCCTCTCTGACCCATGGGACCTGAAAGTGCACCAGTGTGATTCAGCTAGTTAAAAATGAGGCTCATTTTGTCATAAAACTCTTATAGTAGGGCGGAGATTGCCCCGGCTTCAGAAAAATCGGGAAAGCGCAGAGCGGACCCAGTTTTTGACGCTGGCTACACAGGAACCACCTGTGAGCAAAGTTCGGATTTCTGGAACTGTTTTCTTGCATCCTCTGAATAATGGAAGCTATGCAGAGAAGCAAAGAGTGCTTCGGCCTCCTGGACTTCTTCTTATGGGAGCGACCTGAAGAAGTCTTAGAGTGTGATGTGGATCAAAGCAAGTAACTCCGGGACTGTTCCCGAGACCTCATACCCGAACGGGTCTTGCAGCAACGCGGAGTCGCATGGCGAGCAGCCGCTAGCTTCATGGCCTGCTCGTGGATGGCCTTGGGGTCATAGTCTTGCACTCTGCACACAACACAAAGTCGTGGTCCCTCTCAAGGCACCACAGACACATCAAGAAGGGTCTGTCAAAGATATCGGTCAATGACAGGCTTTGCAAGGTTTGAGCCTGGTGGGTCTCTTTGGGGACATCTAAAAAAATAGAAAAAAGGCACACTAGTGCTCGACAAAAGTGTCAAAAGAAGTCAGTCAAAAGGTGCCTGAGGGGAGCTCCATCTGGATCCATGCTGACTGACCAATAAAAAAAGGTGCCTGAGTGGAGCTCCATCTGGATCCATGCTGACTGACCAAAACAAAAGGTGCCTGAGGGGAGGTCCATCTAGATCCATGCTGACTGTCCAAAAACAACAGGTGCCTGAGGGGAGCTCCATCTGGATCCATGCTGACTGACCAAAACAAAAGGTGCCTGAGGGGAGGTCCATCTAGATCCATGCTGACTGTCCAAAAACAAAAGGTGCCTGAGGGGAGCTCCATCTGGATCCATGCTGACTGTCCAAAACAAAAGGTGCCTGAGTGGAGCTCCATCTGGATCCATGCTGACTGACCAAAACAAAAGGTGCCTGAGGGGAGGTCCATCTAGATCCATGCTGACTGTCCAAAAACAACAGGTGCCTGAGGGGAGCTCCATCTGGATCCATGCTGACTGACCAAAACAAAAGGTGCCTGAGGAGAGCTCCATCTAGATCCATGCTGACTGTCCAACAACAAAAGGTGCCTGAGGGGAGCTCCATCTGGATCCATGCTGACTGTCCAAAACAAAAGGTGCCCGAGGGGAGCTCCATCTGGATCCATGCTGACTGTCCAAAAACAAAAGGTGCCTGAGGGGAGCTCCATCTGGAGCCATGCTGACTGTCCAAAACAAAAGGTGCCTGAGGGGAGCTCCATCTGGATCCATGCTGACTGCCCAATAAAAAAGGAACTGAGGTTAGCTCGCTGGGGTGGCGTGTATATAGGCGGAGGACACATCACTTCCGGCACTTTTGATACCACGTGTACCCTACCCATTCCACCTACCAGCACTGAAGGGGATTGTTCAAAACATTTCTAGGCCCAGTATGATTCTAGGGAATATTCTTGGAAAAGAAATCTGTGGCTGGAGTCTCTATCACATTAAAGAGGGGTGAGGAAAGTAGCGCCATAGGAGAGGGATGTAATAGGAGTGAGACAGTGGCAGAGTAAAGTGAAGAGAGACAAACAGAAACGTGAGAACAACAGGACAGATTACTAAAGAGAAAAGACACATGGGACACAGGAAAGAAAATTCTGTTTCTCTGGTGAGGTGGAATGTTAGTACGTCCCCTGTGATGTTTTTAAAGCTCATTTTCGAAAATCTAATATTTTATATAGCTTTTGCCACCATTTCTGACCATGGTTTTACTTGGCAGGCCTAGTCCTTGCAACAAATCATTATTGTGTGTCTCACTTTTGGAACTGAATACAAATCTTCACACTTAGGCACTTGCATACAGAGTGCGATCCATTGAAAGGCGTGCAGATCAGAAATTACCCGCCTGAAGCAAAATTAAAAATGCATGTGGTTACTAGGTGGAATAGTCTTTCTGCGATGAGAAAGAGGATATTTGCTCTTGATAGTATCATTAATGCTGCATTATCCTTCAGTCAGTTCTATGCGGTTTTTTGAGGACATGAGAGCCGAACATGGCTCAGACCTATAATTATTCACGTCTCCCCTACATGAGGGAGTACTTGATGTCCACAAGAGTTAACGGGACGTTCCAAATGGATCACGCTATCGGAGACACAATGGGCCCGATTCACAGAATGAACTTAAGACTCAATCCTAAACTTACTACTATTTTGGTATTCACAGAATGCACTTACTACTGTTGGCATTCACAGAATGAACTTACTACTTTTGGTATTCACATAAGTTAGGATTTTGTCTTAAGTTTGTCTTAACCTCATCAGCGCGGCGCAAATTCGTGCGCTGTGCTGAACGTTCCATTGGGCTTATGGACTCATGACGGAACGGTTCCGTCATGAGCACAGGCCAACCGATGCTCATGACGGAACCGTTCCGTCATGAGCATCGAAGGGGTTAAGACAAACTTAAGACAGACTTAAGACAAACTTAAGACAGACTTAAGACCGACTTAAGACAGACTTAAGACAAAATCCTAACTTAAGTCTGTCTTAAGTCTGTCTTAAGTCTGTCTTAAGTTTGTCTTAAGACAAACTTAAGACAAAATCCTAACTTCTGTGAATACCAAAAGTAGTAAGTTCATTCTGTGACTACCAAAAGTAGTAAGTGCATTCTGTGAATGCCAAAAGTAGTAAGTGCATTCTGTGAATGCCAAAAGTAGTAAGTGCATTTTGTGAATACCAAAATAGTAGTAAGTTTAGGATTGAGTGTTAAGTTCATTCTGTGAATCAGGCCCTATCTTTGCTTCCAATTGAACCTGAATCAACCCATTGAAGGTTCTTTATTGATTGACCCAAAGATCTCAGTATCTTGAGTGGGACATCCTTTCTGAAGTGACTCTCCACACCCCAAGAACCGTTTGGTGGTGTTACTGTTGCCATGATGAAGCCCTGTTTAGTTAGAGAAACGAGTTGGCTGCACGTGTACAAGCCAATAAAGAAGATCCTTATATATCATCTGAAGACTCAAGAACATTCCTTTGGCCATTTGACTGCCTATTTCTGCTGGCTCTCTTTTTGGTATATTTTAAATCCCTTAAAAGAAGTGTAAGAGCTTTTGGAGCCATTTTAAATTTTCCCAGAAAAATGATCTGGCCAGTCACATGCTACATGCTCCTTGGTGATTCCGATACTAAATGAATTGCTACTTACCTCTGAGTCAAATAATTGAATGTTGCACTGTCAGAGAAGTTGAAGAGGAACAGGACATTGATGATGGCAATGAAAGCCATGTTGATGCTGCAGTACCTCCACAGGAGAGTACCTACAACAGCCATAAATATGTCATTAGCTTGTAATGTTGAACTGAAAAGAATCTTGTATATGTTTGATTTGAAAACATTGAAAACCATGGCATTTTAAGTAGGCAACCATATTGTATCCTTGTTGAACATTGCCTTCTTAGGGGAAATAACTCAAAAAAATTTGCTTTTTCGTTCTAGTCTTTGCTGACTCTCTCTGCATGACCTTAGGAATGTGGGCACCTTGCCCTTGTTCTGCAGAGGGAAGGTGAGCAAGCCTGCCTTGCCCACACTAGGCAGGGTGTGCGCATGCAATGGGTTTTGGTGCCGAACCTCCGTTAGCCACATAAACAGGTACCCCACACACACAGGGCGGGTACGACACTGGCAAGTAGTGGGATGTCGCATTTAGGGTGCCATCCACTGGATAGCCTGTCAACTGTGTATCAAACCTGCCATCGCTGGCCTGAGGGGAGCCATTGCGACCCTGCGAAGGTTGGAATCACTTACGCCTTAGCCCAACCTTGAGTGGGCCATCCTTATAATGAGGGCACCCCCCTCACCCGGGAAGCCCTGATGGATGCAGGTGGGTGTGGTAAGTGGAAGGCCGGCGGGTACATATGGATGTTGCCTGCCCAGGTAGTGACAAAACCCCCATGGGTGACTTCCCCTGCCTTGGAGTTTGGCTCATCCCAGGAGGATGCGTGCACCTTCCTACACAAGCTAGGTAGAGGCGCTGACACGGCGTCCTGGAAAATGGACTAGTTTGCCAATGCAGACAAGGGAGTGCGCACAAGCCCATGTGGGAGGTCAACTATGCACCCAGCCTGCCATTACAGACCTGGGTGTATGCACCGGCCCTTACATTGTTTCGAATACGTGCCTAGCCTACCGTTGCAGGCTTGAGGTAGTGCCCTGACCCCTATGGAATTTTGGATAGGTGCCCATCTGGCCATCGTGGGCCAATAAGTGCATACCTGATTTCCCGGTTTGCTAACACCTGGGTCGGCCTGCTGTTGCAGGCCTGGGTCCGCGCATTTGTGCCCACAGTGCTAGTAGGATGCCCGGTACGCTGTCGCAATCACACCCATATAGAGTCAACCTTTGTCTGGCTGACGCATGCAGGGGTGTGTGTGCACCTGCACCTAAGGTGCTAGGGGCCTGAGAAACCTAGTTCACCCTTCCATCTCAGACCGGTGAGTGTGCACTGGCATCTATTATGATTAAACTCGTCAGCAGCCTGCCATTGCAGAACCCTGTGTGTGCGCACCCACATCTATGGTGCCCGTGATTGCAGGTGCTGCCTGCCAGGGGGGTGCGCAATGACCCCCGTATTAGTTAAACTTGTGTCCAGCCTGCCGTCGCAGACTGCTGTGGGCGCCCTCGCACCCTGGTGCTGCGGACTATGTGTCCAAACTGCCATTGCAGGCGAGTGTGCGCACTAGCGCACGTGCACCCGGCTAGTGAGGAATACCTGTGTGTGTTTTCACTGACTATGAGGCTCGCTCTTCCCTTAAGTTAACTTTGGGAAGTAGTTGACACTATTGCAGGCTACAGTAGTGGATTGCAGTGGAGCAGCCTCATGATGTTTCCTATCAATGGATTCGTTGTGCCAAACCCTTTCCTGTGGTAAAGGTGGTTCTGGCATAACACGCTTAGAAAAGCCACTTATAGAATATGGCCATTTTTATGGTCTCAGAGTCACGTGTGCTGTGGTGCCTGGCTCCAGTGGACACTGGGGTCAGGGAGCACATCTGTGCATTCCCCAGAAACAGCAAAAAACCATGGAATACAATGGGAAGGACAGACCTCTGCTGTTTGAAGGTCGGATGGATTAGATAGGAGAGAGAGGTTTTGACACTTGGCCACTAGGGGCCCGATCATGGCCCCACTAAAGATTAAGATCTACATTCTACTTCCAGGACCCCATTGCAGACAGGCCTACAATTTAGGGGAGGCGTCTGTGGTTCAAAGGGAAACCCTTAAACACTGGTAACTTCGAAGACACACAGTAGTATAACTATGGGTGGCATCTATCAGCACGCAGTGAGATACGCTTTTGGGGACGCGGGACGGAGAACCTGGACTGTTTGGTCCACACTGCCAGAGAACTCTGTTGTGCACATGGAGGATTACTATATTTGTAAAGAAAAGGGTACCCCGACTAATATTCCTGAACCGGGGCAAGTAAGTCAGATGTGAGAAAAACACGTTTAGGAAGATAAAATAATATTTCTGGACCTAAAAAACATGCACAATGCAATGCAATACAATATAGATGCAGCCTGTCAAATTCAAGATACATAACTAATGATTATTTTATTTTTATTTTATATATGAATAATTTGTATTCAACTCTGAATCTTCAAGACACTGTCCGGAAATTACACTTTTTAGAATTCTATTGCCTAATACAATTCTTATCACTGTGTTCTCATTTTTATTACTTGTTTTCACAGTTTTGAATTCCAAAATATAGATAAATTCCTAATTAATTGAATAAAGTAACACATTTACAATATAGAAACAACATTCAATAATGGCATGGCTATAAATTTTGTTAGATCCAACGTGCGTTTCGGCTGTAAGCCTTCATCAGGAAGCCATGAATATGGTTCAGTTAGAACCTTGTTGTAAATATGAGGCACTCTGACATCTAATTAGAGCAAACGACTGTGGCAATACTGCCAGTCTGTGTCTACTAAAAACTTTACAGGCCGTTTTTGAGCAATGAAAATGACCAAAGTTGATCATGTTTATGGATATAAGGTAAAGTAATTATCCACCAACAATTGCCTGGTGCATCAACACGGATGAACCTGTTAGAATTCTGATGTTAATCGCGCCTCCGGGATATAAGTACGATATAGTTCAATCTCTGGAGGGCGGATAACGTGTAAATCGGGTTCTCCGTTGCACAAACAATGAATAGCATAAATGCTAGTTAAAAATTGGGCCACAGGCACTGAAAAAGGTAATGGAACCGGATGCCAAGTAATTGTGGGGACCGTCTGACAAGAGCAGTCCGACTGTCCGAGCATAAATAGTGGAGATCTGCCTGTTCGGGATCACAGGACTGTGGGTAGCATACTTCTTCTACTCGTCTCTCTCCGTTTCTATCGCACATGAAGGATTACTGCCATTGAAGGGGACCATGTGCCCTTTCTGGACAGTGGATAGCCGGGGTTGAAGACCTGCTGAAGTGTGGCACCCTGAAGTGTGCTCTCCAAGGGCCCCCCTGCGGGCCTTCTGTTCTCTCTGGGATATCAGGTAACCCCGGGTGGAGACCATCGCTCCGCCCGTGGAGTGTGCGGAGATTTGCCTCCTCTGCGTTCCACAGAGAACGCAAATCTTTGCACACTCCGCAGCATAGCAGAGTGGGCCAGCCCCGCCTTCACTTCCCTATATTAATTATGAATTATACAACTAAAAAGTCCATTTAAACCACTTACCTGAACTGTGGCGTCCCCAGGCTGCTCTCCTCCTCTTCGTCACCGTTTCTGCTAATTCTTGCAAAAAATGCGAATGCACGCACATCCGCACATCTTGTGAGAAATGCGCATGCGCAGTTTTCGCAAGAATTAGAAGAAACGGTGACGAAATGGAGGAGGGCAGCCCGGGGATGCCGCAGTTCAGGTAAGTGGTTTAAATTTACTTTTTAGTTGTATAATTCATTTTAATAATATAGGGGGGTGGAGACGAGGGTGTAGCGGGGCTACACAGAGGGCCACGGACTTTGTTCATACCGCCGTGGCCCTCCGCGTAGCCCCACGCACACTATGCCCAGGGTTAATCTCAGGGACATCAAACATCTCCTGCAAGGGACCAGCACCATCTACCAGACATCTGGAGTGATGTGCCCTCTCAAGTGCCCAAATGAGGTACTAAATTGCAACAGGTAGTGCGGTGTGAGCATGGATCTAAGACTTGTGCCTAGAGATTGGATTGTTTAATGCAGAGCCCCAGAAATCCTGCCTGCATCTAAGGTATGTGGTTCCCATATTGCAGGAACCCTTACACTCATAAGCATCTTGTTGGTGGTGAGCAAATTCACCAGTTGCAGGATCCAAGGTGACCCCCTTTGTCGATTGTGTTGCGTCTCTCTTTCGTGCGACACGCCAACTGCATGCTCATTGCATGCGGTGTCCAATTCACAGGGTGCAAACTGTACACCCTGAAAGTGGGGGTCTTCCTGTAATAGTGCCTAATTCTAACTCATGTGGCTCTGCTGAACTTGCATCTGTGTGTGTGTTACCAGACTGGTCTAGCGCTACCTGATCATCGTGCACTGGACGTGGTGTCTCCTTTCACAGAGAGGTACGTACCTTTCAACTATTCGTTGTGTGTGATGGAATTGCCTGGTGCAACCCATATTAATATGCACCAGTCAATGTGCCTCATTTACGGGGAGGAACGGAATTTGTAACTCATGTTTGAGACCTGAAGTGTCTGGTGAGACTCATACTAATGTGCACCAGATGCTGTGCCCGGATTGCCTGGGCATGACCCTGATCATCGTGTACCTGCCGGGTTGCCTCCTCCTACCTAGAGACCCCTTGTGGCATACATTGGTTGCCCCCTTTTTGGCCCTCATCGCAGAAGACCAATGGTCCTCTTCACACCTGGCCCCTCCCAAACAGCTTAGCACCAAATAGGAGCAAGAACAATTGACTCGGTTGAAGGAACGCTTCAGAGACTGTTCGAGTCTAGAGACTGCGTGACTCCATTGTGTTTTGAGTCTTGTGGGTGAACTTCCTGAGTGGCTCCTAAACTCCCCTTGTTTAAGTCTACCTCTAAATTAAAACTTGCTACATATTCCCATCATCTTCCCGAGGACCCAGAGTAAGTGAGTTTGACCGCTTGTGGCCTAGTATCCGGAAAGTGGGGTGGGTAATCTTCCATCCGGGGTTCTAGGACAATCGAGGTGAAATGGATGGAGGCGGGAAGCTGGGGCTACAGAGTCTGCAGTGTTATCCATTGACCTGCCGGATACTAGTGGCACTGCATTAGAGTCCGTACGGAATGTGCTGAATACCTGTCGGACCATAGATTGGTGTGGAGAGAGTTTGTAGTCAGTGGCGCAACCATGCCCGAGCTTCAGGTGGGGATAACACTCCTTGCGAGGCTGTCCCTAGCACTGGTCGCACACGGTGCAACAGTCTTTTTTGGCACCCCCTCCCCCACTTCCCCTTTTCTCCATGAATTCCCTCACTACCACACACTAACAGTGCACCTCATCTCTCTATAGCACCTTTCTGACGAGCATTTCATTTTTTATAGCGCTTCCCACTCAGTTCTGTGATCTGTATGGTAGTTCAAGTTCAAGTTCCGGAATTTGTATAGCGCACTACTCACCCAGAGGGTCTCAAGGCGCTTGTGGGAGGGCGCTTTGTAGCAGACACATTAACCCTCTGCACTGTCCTGTGTAGGTGACAAGAGTGCCCATGTAAGTGCACAGTGAGCGATGCAACAGTGTGAGAGTAGGGTAAGAGGAGTGGCTGCAGGGTGAGTTAGGTGCCCATATGAATTTGAGTGAAGATGTAAATGCAGAGTGAGATTAATGAATGCATGGTTAGTGATAGGCTTGTTTGAGTGAGATTGCAGTTGAGCAGTGAGGTGGACTGGTGGGTGTAATGTCACATGAGTGCATGGTGAGTAGTGTGCTCGTGTGACTGCAGGGTGAGGTACAGGATGAACAGCGTAAGTGCATTGTGAGTACAGAGTGATTTTGTGGTTCTTCCACGCTATAGGATTTTGAGAGACCTTTCTCAGTCTGGTTCAGCTCCTTTATAAGGTGCCAACAATGAGAGTACAGACGGGTCCTTATATCTCAACCCTCATCAGAGTGAGGCAGGGGACCAGAAAGGGGTGTCCACTATCCCTGTTGCTATTCTAACTGGCCATTGAGCCGTTGGCAGCAGTCATTTGTGAGCGGTGGATGGGTTGTGGGATTTCGTTGGGTGATGGTGTACATAAGATTTCTCGCTATGCTGATGACCTCCTCATACATCTCAAAGACATGCATTCAATTCCCGAGAATGTGGCATACATCTTAGGTTAATTTGTGGACCTGTCTGGGTTAAAAGTAAACGCGGGCAAGTCCTGCCTTTATCCGTTCAACAGGGCATGCCCCAAACTACAATACACACTCAATGGTGTTGGCATAGACTGGCAGATGGATTCCTTTCGCTATTTGGGGGTCTGAGTTTATCAGCAGCAGACTGACTTGCTAGACTGTAATTTTGGTAGATCGGTTACCTCGATTAGCTCCCAAGTATCATTTTGGGGCACACTTCCCTTGACGGTCATGGGCCGAGTGGCCTTGGTCAAGATGGTCGTTTAGCCAAGGCTCTTGTATTTTTTTACTAATCTACCCCTATACATATCACCACCTTTTTTCTGATCTCGGAAAAGATTGATAAGGGAATTCATTTGGGGAGCATATCACAGCAGGGTCGCCCTCCGGAATCTCTACCTGCCGACAAATCAGGGGGGCTTGCATTACCCAACTTTGAACAATACTACATTGTGCCACAACTTCAAAGAATGACTTGGTGGCTTGCCGTGCTCTACCTATCAGACAAGCCAACACACGCACCACCCTTATCGCATCAATCTCTTCTCACATTATTCCACCCATACGACAGGCTGAGGGCCCCAACCCAGGTACTGCTTAACATAGTTTATAGATGTTACCGCAGAAGCTTATACATTAAAAGAGACACAAAACTATACACCCCTGCACTACCACTGTTAGGCATATCCAGAGGTCCCACAGCTATCCCAATTCACGAGATGCGGCACTTGAAGGAGGCTGGGATTCTTGACATTGGCGATTTTTATCATGAAAGCAGTCTCATGCCATTTGCCTCCCTAGTGGCAGGTAATGGAGTCCAGCCAGGCCATGTTCCTCATACACCACATGATAATATCAGCACTGAATAAACATTGGAGGGATATGTCTAGCGAACCCCCAACGCATCTAACTATTCAATACTTGCATGTCATACGACAGGGACGTCACCTCACTGGGTGGTTTGCGACATCCCTTAGGCATCACACGCAATAGTGCTACTTCCATTAAGCATGAGCTGGCAGAGAGACCTTCAGCGTCCTTTTCAGACTCTGAATGGATCAAGGTGATGGAAGGTCCCAACAGTGTTCCGCGTTATATGCGATTTTGCCTAATCCAATACTTCATTTCACAGAGAGCATATCTCACTCCAGCAAAGCGCACAGATTTAGGATGCCCGCCCTGCCATGCAATTGATGCTGACCGGCTCAACATGATTTGGAGCTGCCCAAATCTAAGCGGCCATTGGGAATCAATGGCTGCCTCCTTAAGTTCTGTACAGACCACACCGTGCCCCTATGCTGGAAAGCTTGAATTCTGCACATTTATAGTAAAACCAAGAGCCAAAAGGTGACTTCCCACTCTATCGCTTTAGAGCTGATAGTAGCCAAGCGTTTGATTACAAAAAGGTGGTGGTCCTCAGACCCCCCTCGTCATCGCTTGGAGGCGCTCCCTTCAGGTGTGGGCCAAGGCCGAAAGTGTTGCGTTGCGCAGAGAGGGTGCGCCGGGGTTGCGTAAAACACGAATTGCTATATCCTGGGACACGATTATGCAAGAGCTACAGGAGTTAGATGTCACAACTGATTTGGGGTTTGCGGCCATGCCGAACACGCATCCAGACTAGGTTCTATGGGCCTCATTTATGAAAAGTGACGCATCGCTGCGTGAAAACAGCGATGCGTCACTTTTCACTGCGCACTCCTTGCGACACCAATGATGCATCATATTTAATGTATGACGCATCATGTCGCAAGGACTTACTGATACATCAGTATTTCTGAAGTATCTGTAAGCGCAAAAGTGACGCATTGCTGGAGTGTGTCACAAAAGTGACGCAACTCCAGCAATGCGTCCTTTCACATGGGGATAGCCCCATGTGAAAGGACCTGCGTCAGTCTTACGCCTGCGGTGAGGCAGGCGCAAGATTTTGACGCATCAGCATCCTAAAAGTGACGCAGTGAAATCTCATAGATTTCACTGCGTCACTATTACGAGGCTTTTTGCGGGGGAACGCCCCCTCTGCTTACATTATACCTGACGCAGGTATAATGTGGCGCAGGGGTTTAAAAAGTGACGCATCTACCTAGATGCGTCACTTTTTAAATATGGTGCAACAAGGCGCATATTTTACGCCGTTGGTGCGTCACAAAAAGTGACGCACCGGCGGCGCAAAACTGACGCAAGGCCTCATAAATAAGGGCCTATGAGCGCACTGCCACGGTCCATTGCCATTACAAAAGCAGAGTTGGTACCCCAGATTGAGTACCCTGAATACAAACTTAGTAGATCTTACGCGCTGGGAAGTAGAGGTACACTTCTGGCTGTTGTTGAAGGGTGCTGAGGGGCGGGTCACCTGGACCCACAGCTGGTGCTATGTTACATAAGACATACAATCCTAGTTATGTTTGAGTTGTCCCCAATATTATTCCCTGTCTCCCAAGTTAGCAGCTCTCACTATAGTGTGCTTACTGCCACTCACTTGTCAGATCGAACAGTAGGAAGTCACTACCTTTCATTCTTAGCATGCAGGAAACTTGTATGAGCCACAAGACAGTAGACGAATTGAGGTAAGCAATGTCGTATAATACTGTGATAATTACATATGTAAGGGACATGAATGTATTTGCTTCAGCCTACTTGTAATTTGCACTGCATTGCAAATATTTGCTGTGTTATTTGTTATACAGAAAAACAATAAAAACAGATTGAAACTGAGTGCAGAGTGATCACTGTGAGTACAAGGTGAGCGGGGGAATAGTGTGAGTGTAGAATGGTGTGAGTGTATGGTGTTCAGAGTGAGTGCATTGTGATCTCTGTGAGTGCAGGGTGAGCACGTGAATGGTGTGAGTTTATGGTGGTCAGAGTGAGTGCATTGTGATCACTGTGAGTGCAGGGTGAGTGTGTGAATGGTGTGAATGTATGGTGGTCAGTGTGAGTGCATTGTGATCACTGTGAGTGCAGGGTGAGCGCGTGAATGGTGTGAGTACATGGTGGTCAGTGTGAGTGCATTATGATCACTGTGAGTGCAGGGTGAGCGGGTGAATGGAATGAGTGTATGGTGGTCAGTGTGAGTGCATTGTGATCACTGTGAGTGCAGGGTGAAAGGGTGAATGGTGTGAGTGTACGGTGGTCAGAGTGAGTGCATTGTGATCACTGTGAGTGCAGGGTGAGCGGGTGAATGGTGTGAGTGTATGGTGGTCAGAGTAAGTGCATTGTGATCACTGTGAGTGCAGGGTGAGCGTATGAATGGTGTGAGTGTATGGTGGTCAGTGTGAGTGCATTGTGATCACTGTGAGTGCAGGGCGAGCGGGTGAATGGAATGAGTGTATGGTGGTCAGAGTGAGTGCATTGTGATCACTGTGAGTGCAGGGTGAGCGGGTGAATGGTGTGAATGTATGGTGGTCAGAGTGAGTGCATTGTGATCACTGTGAGTGCAGGGTGAGCGGGTGAATGGTGTGAGTGTATGGTGGTCAGAGTGAGTGCATTGTGATCACTGTGAGTGCAGGGTGAGCGGGTGAATGGTGTGAGTGTATGGTGGTCAGTGTCAGTGCATTGTGATGCTGTGAGTGCAGGGTGAGCGTATGAATGGTGTGAGTGTATGGTGGTCAGTGTGAGTGCATTGTGATCACTGTGAGTGCAGGGTGAGCGGGTGAATGGTGTGAGTGTATGGTGGTCAGAGTGAGTGCATTGTGATCACTGTGAGTGCAGGGTGAGCGGGTGAATGGTGTGAGTGTATGGTGGTCAGAGTGAGTGCATTGTGATCACTGTGAGTGCAGGGTGAGCGGGTGAATGGTGTGAGTGTATGGTGGTCAGTGTGAGTGCATTGTGATCACTGTCAGTGCAGGGTGAAAGGGTGAATGGAATGAGTGTATGGTGGTCAGAGTGAGTGCATTGTGATCACTGTGAGTGCAGGGTGAGCGGGTGAATGGTGTGAGTGTACGGTGGTCAGAGTGAGTGCATTGTGATCACTGTGAGTGCAGGGTGAGCGGGGGAATGGTGTGAGTGTATGGTGGTCAGAGTAAGTGCATTGTGATCACTGTGAGTGCAGGGTGAGCGTATGAATGGTGTGAGTGTATGGTGGTCAGTGTGAGTGCATTATGATCACTGTGAGTGCGGGGTGAGCGGGTGAATGGTGTGAGTGTACGGTGGTCAGAGTGAGTGCATTGTGATCACTGTGAGTGCAGGGTGAGCGAGTGAATGGTGTGAGTGTATGGTGGTCAGAGTAAGTGCATTGTGATCACTGTGAGTGCAGGGTGAGCGTATGAATGGTGTGAGTGTATGGTGGTCAGTGTGAGTGCATTATGATCACTGTGAGTGCGGGGTGAGCGGGTGAATGGAATGAGTGTATGGTGGTCAGAGTGAGTGCATTGTGATCACTGTGAGTGCAGGGTGATCGGGTGAATGGTGTGAGTGTATGGTGGTCAAAGTGAGTGCATTGTGATCACTGTGAGTGCAGGGTGAGCGGGTGAATGGTGTGAGTGTATGGTGGTCAGTGTCCGTGCATTGTGATGCTGTGAGTGCAGGGTGAGCGTATGAATGGTGTGAGTGTATGGTGGTCAGTGTGAGTGCATTGTGATCACTGTGAGTGCAGTGTGAGCGGGTGAATGGTGTGAGTGTATGGTGGTCAGAGTGAGTGCATTGTGATCACTGTGAGTGCAGGGTGAGCGGGTGAATGGTGTGAGTGTATGGTGGTCAGATCGAGTGCATTGTGATCACGGTGAGTGCAGGGTGAGCGGGTGAATGGTGTGAGTGTATGGTGGTCAGTGTGAGTGCATTGTGATCAATGTGAGTGCAGGGTGAGTGTGTGAATGGTGTGAGTGTATGGTGGTCAGTGTGAGTGCATTGTGATCAATGTGAGTGCAGGGTGAGCGCGTGAATGGTGTGAATGTATGGTGGTCAGAGTGAGTGCATTGTGATCACTGTGAGTGCAGGGTGAGCGGGTGAATGGTGTGAGTGTATGGTGGTCAATGTCAGTGCATTGTGATGCTGTGAGTGCAGGGTGGGTGTCAAAGGGGAGGGCAAGAATGAGGAGTGAGTTGTCTGAATGCAGGGGGCATTCCCAGACACTTGAAGTAACTCAGCATGTTTTTGGCGGCGGCGTAGGGTTTCAGATAGAAGCTAAACTATTGCTATTATAGCATTAATCGGGGATCGAGGGTGGAGGAAATAAATAAGATGCTGATCCTGCAATAAACTGCCAGTCTTGTGATTAGGTTGCCAGCTCATTATTTTGATGTACCAGTACAAAAATAAGCAGTCACCTAAAGCCGTATTTTCAGAACTTATCTGTGCACACTTCGAACAGCAAATATAAATAGAAAGCACTTTTAATTGTGTTCTAGGGCTGCCTGAATGATCCATGACTGATAATTAAAGTGAACAAAGACAGAAAGTCACATTACAAATGAATACATACTTTTTAATGTATAACTTTATTTAGTGTCAAGATGAAGTCTTTGCAGGCTCTTCAACCCGTTGAGTGCTCATGACAGCACCCCGCCGTCATGAGTCATGGGCGGCGTGTGCTCAAGACGACGTGGTGCCGTCATGCCTCTGCCGCTCCGCCCATGCAGGACTAATTCACCACCTGTGCGGGCAAACTAATGAGCGAGTGCAGTCATGACGGCACTACGCCGTCATGAGCACACGCCACCTGTGACTCATGCCGGCGTGATGCCCGCCCCCTAAACCCCCGCGCCGCAGCAGAGTTTGCGCTGCGGCGCAAGGGTTAAAAACTACATGCCTGGCATTTTTCTTTTGGCAACCCTACTTTATATTCCTTTTCATGAAGTGCATTCTCACACCTCAGCAGTAAATATAAAATACAAATTGAAGGAATAGGCAGAGTGGGGGTCTATGGGGCACTGGAACCAGAAAAAAAACTAAGCCTCGGTATCCAGTTTACAGAGGTATGTAAATATGCTAAAGGTCTTTAAAGACCTGTAAAAAACGCAGGTGTTCCGGAGATAAACCTCCAGACACTTCCAAGCCAGGCCAACAGCAGCTCAAGCTGCAGCAGCCCAGGCTGGGAGACATGACTGGGTTGGGGGGGGGGGGGCGGCTGAAGCCCTTTTAGCCCTATGGGTGTTGTGTGCCTGTGGGAGCGATAGTGTGCAAACCACCTGAGATTCATGACACTGGGCGCCGGTGCCACGTTATACGTTGATTTCATGCTAAAAGCATAATTCATTTGACATTCGTTTTTTTTTATTATTATTTTTTATTATTTTATAAAGAATGCAATCATATCCATTGACATTAGTTTTATCTGCATTACTCCAGCCTGCAGTGCTGCTGAAAAGGGTTCTCATTTTGTGTATGTACATATTTTGTATTTCATTGTGAACTCGGTTGTGTCTTGTAACTGTGTGGAACGTTATTATCAGGATTGCCAGAGTGGTCCTGGGGTGGACAGCTTGTCGCATGCACACCGGTAGGCTCTCTGTGGCCCAGGGGGGAGGGGTGGGATTTAGATTAGAAATGGTTGCCAATGTGTATATTATTGATATCATAACTGTACGTGTGTGCCTGCTTGTAATAATTCCAAATGTTTTATGCCCAAAACTTTCTGATGTTCATGTTTTAATGACTGAATAAGTGTGTTGAATACAAGCATTTTACATACATCCTGTGTGAACTCTCTTTTGTGACGCTCAGTGTCTTTATCGCGACTGACTGCTGTGCCTTTGCTTCACACATTGCCTCTGGATTAAGCCTGACTGCTCAGTGCCAAGCTACCCATGAGTGAGCACAGGTTATACAGCACATGTAATCCCCCACCATTGATGGAGAGGTAGGTTCCGCCTGGCTTGGGGCATCGACTCAGCCAACCAGAAAGTGCTGGTTCCAACAATCCTAGGTCAAAACATGGGTTTAAGGAACAACATGCAGCTGATATACATGTTCAGGAACTGGAATTAGAAATACAGCAAATAATGGCTAAAACAATTTCTTGCACAAAATATTATGAGGATCGAACACCAACACCCCTAAAAAGTCAGGATCTGACCTCTGAAAAGAGATTCTAGAAAGATAAGAGGAATCAGAAAAAACAAAAAAGTCTTCCTAGTCTGAAGAAGATAAGTACATTGCTGAAGGTACAGAGAATCACACAACTGAGGTCTCTCTAGGGTGGGGGTCAACTCGACAAGCCATCCTCTCCTTTCACAATTACCCCTGAAGTATCTCTGTGGAACCCCAACCTCTGTTCCCACTGAACAGCAACTTAGCAAGATTGGTGACATCATTCGCAGCAGGTTGCAGCCTAAATCCTGCATAGGTTGATTTGCTGACCATGATAGAAGCAAACCACTGCAATTGTTGAAGAAGGTTGAAACTCACATGCTCACTAAACAGACATTAATTTTCAACATTTTAAGGAGTTGTAGCTTATATCTCCACTTATGCAGCACAATGTAGGTCTTTTCTGTGAGTTACACTTTCACGGTTCTCATGCAGCTTGTTTGTTCCGTGCTCGGCTTGTTCTTGGGCTCTTAGAGCCAAGCCTGACCCCTGGCTCGGCTCTTCCCATAAATTCTAGGGCTCTTCAACGCCTACTGGCTACATGCAAATTAGATACTCTGGTTTATACTAGATCCATTTCTGACAGCTAAAGGCATCACAGCAGTGGGGTTGTGAACCCACTTCCTTTTGCAGCTTAAATGGGTGTGTGATGATACACACAGTTAATTATGAGCATTTCCTGTCTGCAGCTGCAGGCCAAATTCCTTGAAAATGCAAAAATATGGGACACAGATAACAGAGGTCTAGCAAGGAAAGTTAATTACAACAAAGAAATGAGAGGGAAAGGGAAGGAAAGAACGGGGGCGAGGGGGAAGGGGAAGAATGAAATAAAAGGCATATGAAAGTAAGTAGGAAACGGTGATGAGAAGGAAGGGTAAAACGGATCATAGGGTGGATGCAAGAGCGAATGGACCGAAGGATGTAAGGATAAAACAATATTTGCATGAGCGAGAGAAAGAAAATGGCTGCATTGATAATGGAGTGGATGAATGGGTGAATGGATGGATGCCACCCTGGATGGAGGCGTGAAAAGATGGATTACTGGATTGATAGCCAGAGGAAGATTTGGTGGATGGATGAACAAGAATGGATGGATGGGTAAAAGGATGTATGAGTGTTTGGAAGTGTGAGAGGGTGGATGGATGGATAGATGAATGAAAAACTATCAATGAAAGGGTGGATGGATGGAATGGTGAAAGAATAGATGAAAGTATCAAAAGATGGATGGATGGATGTGTACATGAAAGGGTTAGAGATGAACGAGGGTGTTAAAGGCACCTCATCTAGAGTGGGTGGGCTTACTCGCTTCACTCACCCAATGGCATTCAAAGTGTGGATCAAAGTGTGGGGGGAGGGATATTTTAATTTGCTGGCTACACCCTTGCACCTCAAGACTGGGTAAATGGCGGTGCTGCCAAGGTACTAGAAAGTGCAACCTCCACTAATAATAACTAGCCGTGAAGAGTCTGAACACTGCACCCCGTAGAGCAGTGTGCTACCTGTCGATCAGTAGGCGCTATACAGACGCTGATAATACACACCTGGCATTGGTTTAGCATCAATCAGTGAATGAGTGAGCGAATAACACGTCTGTTGAAATTGGCTCGCAGTTGAAGAGGCTTCATGAGTAATCCTCGGCCACGCTCCGGGGGCAGTGGGATGGTGATACCAAGAAAGGAGGCCCGAGGGGGCTTCTAGGAATATCAGAGGTGGGCGCTGTGCCGGATGACACAACATTCCTCAGGTCGTGCCAAGGGACCTCCCCCATCCTCCCCGGCGTGTCTTGCTCCGGGGTGGGAGCGGGGTTCCCAGGCTCTGGCTTGCACCTGCGTAAGGGTGAAGCCTCGGCCTGATGGAGCAGACGATAGGAGGGATGAGAGAAGCGAAACACAGCCGGAGGGGCCGCGGAGAGGAGGGGCGGCGGCGCACTGAGAGCAGCTGAACGACCCTGCCCTATGCAGTAGCAGAGCTGCTTTTTATAATCTTTCATTTAATCTAACTTTTCACTTCCTGACGTTCCTTCTTGTCATGTTTCCCCTTCATACACACCTTATCTTTAAGGCTTCCCTACTTGCCTCTTCCTTCAGTTCTTTTTCCAATCCTACCTTTGTCCTACTTACCTTTTACCCTTCATTCTTTCCAACGTTCTTTGTATTATCTTCATCTCTTTGTCTTTCACTTCCTTCCATTCTTTCTTTTCCTTACTTTCTTTCTCTTTATATCTTCCCCACTTTCTCTATTTTACCACTTTATTTTGTGTTAGATCTTCTCTGTCTCTTTACTTATGTTTTCTTCCTTTTGTTGTTTCTTCCTATTTCGTTTCTCATTCTCTCCTTCTTCGTTTCTCTTTCACTTTGTTTCTTTTGTTTCTGTTTCGCTTCCTTTATTCATTCACGTCTTTCCATGTACTACTTTCTGTTCCTTGTGTTCTTTCTTACTGCTTCTTTCACTTTCCAGTTCTCCCTCTCCTTCTTCTCTTTCCTTTCAGTTGTATTCCTCCTCCCTTCATTTCTTGTCTCTTGATATATTCGCTCTTGCCTTTCTCTCTTTCTTCTCCGATCCCTTCTCCCTGCTCGCCCTTGCGGTCAGTGGGCGGTCAGCTGTCACTGGACAGGATCATTTAAAGGCACTGTGTTTCATTGACACCACTTCTACTGCACTCGAACTAGACTACAGAGTGGCTCCCTCAGGCGTCGGACTCGCCATCGTTAGCGAGAAGAGCCGTCCAGCAGTGCTTAAGTTGTGCCAGGGCCCTGCACCCGCCATTGCCCCTGCCAGCGCTGCCAATGACAGTGCGGACACAGCTATTAAACATCACATTCTTACAAGTGTGACAATGTAGATGATTCCAGGCGCCCACCACTATAAGAATGGTTTGGGCGGCAGGTATCCGTCCTTTATAATGTACATTGAGTTAGTAAACAACCTCGGTTTGCCCATTTCTAAATTAGACAAACAGCGCCGCCATGTGGTAGACTGTCAAAGGGCTAGTGTTGACAAGTTCCGGTGCTGAGTACCAAAAATCACCGGCTCAAATTAAGCACTGCTGTCAAGGTTTATGCAGGTGGCAGTAGTTAGAAATGCAAATAAAACCTGATATAGTAACTCATTTTAATGTCCAGTGGGTGCTTTTCCATTAAAGATGAACAGGTCTTTAATTTAAATGTGAGTGAAAGCAGCAGTTAAAAGTACTATATGCTAAATTACGACCTCAAACGTCTATAGCGGTTAAGTGGTAAGGCACAACTTTTCTATAACATTAGTCTTTCAGGCAGTGCTAACCCATTGCCAGGGCCACTGGAATTATGCAGCACGGAAAGGTCAAATTATGTGGCAGTGTTGACTAAATTATTCAGCAAGAAAAAGGAAATTATACAGCACATTTTGTGTTAGTATTACTTCATTATTTCATACTTGTTAAGCTTGTTAATACTATCTGAGCATTAGTTGTACGCCATTAGTACCAGTTTAACATCCAAATATCGCAATAAGCAACAGAAAGGTGGCCAGTCAACCTTTGCAAACAGCCTTCCATGTGAAGCAACACGTGTTCCTGTGTTTATATTAACGTTTGAACTGTTTGACATAGAAACTGTTAAAATCTGCAGATTATGCGGTGGACGATGGATTATTTTGCAAATCTCAAATTATGAGAAAATCGCTATGACCGAACAATCGCATAATTTCAGTGGTCCTGCCTACAGCGATGTCCTCTGGTCAAACTTGGAGGATTGATTGCAGCAGTTTTCAGTTTCCCTGCCACGTTTAATAACAAAGTCTCAGAAAATGGGAAAGAGGTGGCAGCCAAAGGCAATAGGACGATGCATGTCTGCCCATCTCTTTCAGTGTACTTTGGCTTGTGTTCTAACCTGTATAGATTGAAGGGCAGAAGCCCCTCCTGACAACTCTCAAGTGTAAAAGTAGCAGACATCCTGAAACCAATAACCTGCCACCAAGTCCAATGTAGAGCTTAGGATGCCAAGGTCATCAGGGAGCTACAGAGGAGCCGTTGTCCACACAGCACACAGTCAAACATTTCTAGGGACAAGTTAAGGAAACAAGAGGCTCAAATGTTCTCAGAAATGCAGACAGAATGTGCCCAAGAGGAACTTCCGCTCCGCCGACCTCGCCGAACCCCCAGCACATGCAGAGCAAGGACGGGTGAAAGAACCTTCTCCTACATCACAGATGAGACTTGGAAGGAGCTACCGATCAACATCAACGACAGAGGGAGAAAGAAACACTAACACAGGAGAATCCATTTAACATTTGTATACATTTTTTGACCAAAAGCAATATAAACATAATTTGAAAATCAAAAAACCGTAGTGCATTGTGTTCCAAGTGAGAACGGGAACCCAAAGTTAAGTGACAGTGTGAAACCGTTTGTATCACAGCTACACAGCACCTTGAGCATTGAAGGTGTGGCCAGTCATGAAAACAAGCATTGGCAAAGCCAATTAGTCTTAAATATTGGAGATCTATCGACTTTGTCAATATTTTTAGCCATGGTGTCCCGCAGCGCGTCTCCTGTGCGGCATGGTTGAAAGTAAAAAGAAAAAAAGTGCTATCTCGCAGCCAGTGTTGCTCGCATCATACTGCTTTTTTTTTGCTTGTTTGCATCCCCATTCTTACACAGCCTTGAGGCCCACAACCCGGAGGTCAGGCGGCGATAAGAATGAAAACTTTCCACTTCCTGGTAATATGTAGTCAGTGTAACCCTCCCTCTTAATTATGTGCTCTTCTGCTTTTCTGTAGTTCCACCCCATAAACTCCCCAAACCCCTACAGCATGACCTCAACTCCCCCCCCTCCCTTCCCAGACTTCCACCACCCACTCAGGAGTATTCACCTCTTTCTCTTCTATGGGTCCAATCAGGAGTCACCATCTAGTTTCTACCTAGTTTTGCGACGTCCCTGGTTCTGTGCTAGGGCCTTCCCCAATGTCCTCTAATTCTGCCTCTTCCTCTTGCAGTGCGCTGCCTCTCAGGGCTTGGATCAGTGTCTCCCAAGCCGCCGCAGTGTCCAATGCCCTATCAGTCGGTTTACGGCGCGCCATCTGGTATCTGTGTGTACTATCACAAGTGGCCCATTTCAAGAACTGATTAGCCCATCTCCTATGTGTGGGACCTACTCTCGCCTTCCAGTGACATGTGATTTCCCTTTTGGCTACCAACAAGCCCATGTCTATAAATTTGCTCGTAGTTTTGTTTTTAGGCGTGTGGGGAAACCAGTGCAACAAACAGACTGCTATATCATACTGAAATGTCCTCTCCGTCACCTCCTTCAAAGTGTCGCCCACCTCTTGCCAGTATTCGCGGAGGCTAGGGCAGGACCATAACATGTGTGCCAGCTCCGCTCCCTCGGAAGCACATCTCGGACATTTTGCATTATCCGTTCCGAAGTATTTCTTAATTTTCCCCAGTGTTAAATATGCCCTGTGCATCACATAAAAATGGATCTGCTGAAAGCGCGCGTTTCTCGTGCTGTTTCTGGCCCGTCTCACTAAACCGGCCCAAGTCGTTTCTGGGATCTCCCTGTCCAGATCTACCTCCCATTTGGCTTTCAGCGCCGACAGTGGTGGCAAATTTTCCCGCAACATTCTCGAGTACAGACAAGTCACTGCTTTATAGGTTCCGGCTGCCATCATAGTATATTGGCAGGCCATAGTTGTCTTTGGTTCTACAAGACCTTCCCTCCAATGCGCTTGAATAGCTCTAATCACAGCAGCGTGCACCAAGTATCCACCCCTAGGCAGCTCATATCGTTCTTGTAACTCCTGATACGGGATCAGTGCCCCATCCTCGTAAAGGTCGCCCACCACCTGTACCCCTGCTTCTTCCCAGCACTGCAGTTGGGACCAGCCCACGCCATGGGGGAGTGCCGTCAGCATACCTAAGGGAATCTCCGGGGCATACGGGTGCTGCTCTCCCGCCCTACGCCGAGATCGATCCCAGCAGAGTTTGAACGTTCGTTCCTCGGGTGACAGATCTCCCCGTGCTATTCTCTGCTGCAAAGCTATGAAAGCTAAAACGTGGCGCGGAGTGCCCTTAGTTCTTTCGCATTCCGGACCACGGTATACTCTCTCCACCTCCTGTGTAAAGATCTGCAGTTGTGCAGCCAAATAGTAGAGTTCAAAATCGGGTGCCGCTAGACCTCCCTCATCTTTCGGGCGGGTGAGTGTCGCCAGTGCAATCCTACGTCTGCCCGTCCCCCATATGAAGGAGGTCACCTGGGATTTCAGCTGAGAAAACAGGGAGCGAGGAATCCAAACAGGGAGGGTACGAAAGAAATAAAGGAGATGCGGCAGGGCAATCATTTTCAATAAGGAAATGCGCCCCGTGACTGTCAGGGGTAGCGTGGCCCAAAAGGCCATACAGCCCTTCAGCGCTCGTAAGCATCTGCCTATGTTGCCCTCTAGCGCCATGTGGTAGATATATACCCCTAAATATTTCAAGCAAACAGGCTCCCATCGAAGCGCCGGCCGGTGGTCGGGCCGTGCTGTGTTCCGCCTCAGGGGGAACAGGCAGGTTTTCGACCAGTTGACCTTTAGTCCTGATAGGTCTCCGAATCGATCCAGTAATCGTTCCGCCCCTTCCAGCGCTTCCGTCCCGTTTTCCAGGAATAACAACAGGTCGTCCGCGTACAAGGAAATGTACTGTTGCCCTCCTCTGCTATCTATTCCCCGAAAATGCTTTCCCGTGCGGGCTTCGGCCGCAAGGGGTTCAATCGCCAGGGCGAACAAAAGGGGGGACAGAGAGCAGCCCTGCCGGGTACCCCTTTCCACCGGATACTGATGTGAAACGAGAGACCCTATCCGCACTCTAGCTACCGCTGCCGCATATAGTACTTGCGTCCATCTGATGTATCCTTCCCCCAGTCCAAAATGCCCCATGACCCTATATAAATAAATCCACTCCAGGCTATCAAACGCCTTCTCTATATCCACCGATAAGACCAGGGGCGTCTGTGCTTCCATGTGTGGGCTGTCAACCAAGCATGAGAGTCTCCTTATATTTACTGTTGTGCTCCGAGCAGGTATAAACCCCGACTGGTCCTCGTGGACCAATTCGGGCTTGTGCTGTAGGAGCCTCTCTGCCAGTATGGAACTTAAGATCTTGTAGTCCGTGGTCAACATGGACAGTGGCCTGTAAGAGGCCGGGTGCACGCTCTCCCTCCCTGATTTTATTAGTGGAATCACTAAGGCCTCACGCATGGATTGGGGGAGTTGACCGGTCTTCTTAACCTCATTGTATACCGTCTGTAACCTAGGCGCCAATAGGTCTACGTATGTACTGTAAAATTCAATGGGTAGCCCATCCAGGCCCGGCGTTTTATTGCGAGCCATCCATTTGATTGCCCCTCTAATCTCACCTAGTTCTATATCCCTTCCTAGTGCGGTCGCCTGTTCCTCCTCCAAGTGTGGTAACTGAAGATCTCCAAGAAAGGCGTGTATATCGTCCTCCCGCCCCACTAGTTCACGGCTATAAAGGGTCGTGTAATAACTCTGAAAACAGTCCAGTATCCCCATCTGGGAATATTGCATTTGTCCGTCTGCCCCTTCAATCGCCAGTATCGGAGAGCTACGCCTGGCTGGATCAGCTAGCCGCGCAAGTAAATCTCCAGCCTTGTCCCCCTCCACATGGGCCCGAAGCATAAATGCCATATAATCGAAGCTGCAGAGGCGTTCCACCTCTACCGCCACTGCCTCCTTAGCCGAATTGACCTCTTCCTGCAAGTCAGGGTGCCCCGGCCTAGCCCTCTCAGCGTCCCTCAGTGTGGCGTCCACCTTCCGTAGATCCTCCAACAGTGCCCTGCGCGCGCCCACGTGTTTCCCCATGCACTGGCCCCTAACCACCACTTTAAAAGCGTTCCATTCCGTCGCCCTGGAAGTCGTGGACCCCTCGTTTTCCCCGAAGTATTGGGTGATTCCCTCCTCTAAGTCTGCTCGGAAGGGCGGATCTTCCAATGTTTCGGGTCGCAGTCTCCAGGTCGGGACCCGCGATACCTCCAATACCCAGCCCAGAGCAAGCAGCAACGGATTATGGTCCGAGATTGTCCTAGTCAGGTATTCGGTTCTTACCACCGTCTGCCCGACCTCCCTGGAGCACAACATTGTGTCGATGCGGACATGTAGGTCGAGGAGGCTCGAAAAGAACGAGTAATCTAGCTCCGCAGGGTGTTGTACGCGCCATGCGTCCACCAAACCCCACCGGTCCTGCCAATCTAGTCTTCCCTTCGTGAGGCGGTGAACGGGGGAATCTGCCAGAGGCGGGTGGGATCTATCCAGTGCCGTGTCCGCTACAGAGTTGAAGTCCCCCCCAATTAGGATCGAGCCTTTTAGGAAGTGTGCCAGTGACCCCGATAGACTAGTGAAAAAGGACACCTGATCAGTGTTTGGTGCGTAAATGCTACACAGTATAATGTCCCTGCCCCTCAACCTGCCCTCCACTGCCACATATCGTCCCTCAGGGTCTATTATGTGCCTGGTCGCCTGGAATGGGACCCCCGCTCTGATCCATACCAATGCCCCCCTAGCAAACGCTGAATAAGCGGTGTTAAATATCTGGCCCCTCCATCTCTTTTGTAGCGCTATCCCTTCCTGCTTTGTGATGTGTGTCTCCTGTAGCATAGCAATGTGTACCCCTCGACGGACCAGGTAAGCGTGAACTTTGTGTCTTCGTGCCATTGAGTGCAGCCCCCGCACATTCCAGGTTATACATCTCACCTCATTTACGCTAGTCATTGTCCCATAGCTCGTAGTTCAGTTCTCGTCACTGTCCTGTGTTATTGTGAGTGGTGAAGTCCCCCCAAAGAACCTTCCAAACGTCTGGCATAGTATTCCCCACCTGTTTCTGCGTTAACCTTTGCCCAAAAATCAGAACAACCCCAACAATACCCACTACCACCCCCCCAGAATAGGCCCCAATGTCAAACTATCAGTACCCATCCAAACCAGATCAATCCCCTCAACTGCCAGACTAATTCACGGTCGTAACCGTGAGCGCCTTAAGGGCAGGCGGGTTGTGGCTAGGACCAAAAGTGGAAACAATCGCCCTCCCCACCCCCACGCAGTAGCAGCGATCTGATCACCCAATCCAAGCCCCCCCACAGCAATACCTCACATTTCACGCCTTCCTTCCTCAGTAGGAGTGTCCCTCTAATGGTCGTTGCACATCAAATGTTCAGGATCTCTTCCGAGGTTTGTGGAGTCACCAGCTGGCCTCTGAAGCTGCATGTCTCTGAGGCCTCAGACTCCGACCCTGTGTCCTTTGTCTCCGAGTGCGAACCCCGCTGCGAGTGGGAGGCGTCTGCATTCGACATCAATTCAACTGCCAGCAGTGCAGCCTGTCTCTCCGCCTCTGTTTGAGACACCGATGGTTTTTTCGAGCCTTGTCGTCGCCATCGCAGCCTCTGTGATTTCCGTGTCTGTGTCTTCGCTCGCTCTCGCTTCTCCCGGATTTTGGCGCCATCCGTGCCCGCTTTATATGTTTCCCACCAGTCCCAGGCATCCGCCGACGTAGGAAAGAAGTGTGTTGTATCATCCAGAACAACCCTCAATTTGGCCGGGAAGAGCAGGGATTATCGAATTCCCTCAGTTCGCAGTTCCCGTTTTATGGACAGAAAAGAGGCCCGCAGCTTCTGCGTCTCAAATGTATAGTCCGGAAACAAAGTCACCTTACTGTTTGCCACTTGGAACGGCCCCGCTTCTCGGGCCCGCTGGAGCAGGAGGTCCCTGTCCCTGTAGTGTAACAATTTGGCCACTACTGGTCTCGGAGGCAAGCCTGGCTTGGGGGGTCTAGCCGGAACTTGGTGAGCTCGCTCCAGGGTAAAGAATAGCGATAGTCCTTCCGGTGCCACCGTAGTCTTGAACCAATCGTCCAGGTACCCTACCATATCTTCCCCTTCAGTTTTTTCCGGCAGCCCCACTATCCGGACGTTACTGCGGCGACTTCTATGCTCGGCATCCTCGGCCCTCCTCTCCAGCGTTTGTATGCTCTCCAAAGCGTCCGATAACGGTGCTTCCATGGTTTTGTGGGCCGGGGCTAGGACCTCTAAAGTGTCTTCCGTTTCTTTAACTCTGTCCTTAAGTTTGTCGTGGTCAGCTCGCAGGAGCCCCAACCCCGTCACCACCTGCGCAATGTCCTGCTGCAAGGCATCTCTGGTTGCAGCAATAGCCTCAAGGATGCGGTCCTGAAGTTGCTGTAGGTCCGATGGTCCCGCAGTGCCGCCCTCCAAGGAGTCAGTGGTCGCGGCCCCCTCGGTTTTGCCTTTGGTTTTCCCCATGGCGTGACAACTGTAGACGCCTGGGTGTCCGTAAACTGTGTTAGTATCCGCCCGTCCGCCACAATTTGCTTCTCCTTCCCCGCAGCTCGCCAGCGCCGCGGCCGGCACGTCACCAGTGAGGGTCGTCCTCTCCCGCGAGCTCAGCTAGGGCTTCGTGGCTTCCGTGTCCTCTCCAACCCTTTGTCACCGTCACTGTAGTAGCGCCAGCCACTGTGCGCTCGGTTCAAGCACTCCCCTCAGTGTGCCTCCACACCGGATCGCATAATTCTTTTCCTTAATACATGGGTCCGCATTCATCTCCGTCCAATGCAGTCAAAGGAGCTTTGGGCCCAAGTCTCATTCCTGGCGCTACAGGGGCCTGCACTCCGATGGCGTCTCCTCAATAGGGCGGCCCCCCGTGCCTTCGCCGCCGGCTTCCCCCCAGGGCCGCTCAACAGGGCAGAGGGTGCGCCGCAGCCGATCCCAAGTCAGGCCTATTAGTCAAGCTCCCGACGTCGGAGCCACTCCGCTCCCACAGGAGACCAGCCAAGCCCTGGATAGCGCCGACCGCGCTCGCTGATCCGCCACTTATCTCCAGCGCGGGCCAGGGATCAGGAGCCTCCACTGGGGGCCAAGTCCGCGAGGTCCCCTCACCGCTGGAGAGTTTCCCCGGAGGTATCCGGGTTGCAGGATCCAGGCTTCGCGTGTGCCTGTATGGCCCGGGCGAAGATCCCGCGAGGCCAATTCACTCAGCCTCCCCACTCGGTCCTCCACAAATCACCAGTGTTCGCTGGGCTGCCTCCGAGCCTCCGAGCCTCCGAGCCTCCGATAGTCCTCAGGGCCGGTATCCAAGGGCAGAGCCTCTCTCATGCCCCAGTGCGGGCAGCGATCCCCGCATCAAGCGCGTTGTCTCCTGCTACAGCATGTCGGCCCCATGCTCCCCTGCCTCGCAGAAAAAGTCATCAGGCGCCTCTCTCGGCTAGGGCCGTCGTATATGAACTCCGCTCTGCCCTCTCTGCGAGCTGGGAGCCTTATCGACCCTCAGGGACCCCTCGATCGTTCTACAGCCGCTTGGGGGGCAGCCGCCACCTCGAGTAAACCCCATCCCGCCAGGGATCGGGCAGGATTACCATCTCCTCCGCCTCTCAGCACCTCGCAGCACCCTCTATCGCCTTCTCAGCGCCGGAGTCCCAGCCCGATTCAGGCTGAAGCCCGGCAAACCCTCCAGTCAGCTCTGGGCTTACTGCAACCTCGCCCAGTCTCTCGCGTTGCGGGCAGGACGCTTCACCCGGCTGCACCGCCGATGATGAGGCACCTCCTTCGCAGTTATGCTGCTCCGTCTCCTCCGATCACAGCACCAGCTGCCATTTTGTGCTCCGCCGTGCTCTGGCCCGCGATGGTCCTGTACCCCGCTGGCAGGCTAACACTCCGCTTCTCTGTCCACCCGACGCTGCAGTTACAGTTCGTATTGCCTCCGGACTGCTTGCGGGGGCTTTCGCGGGTGTCTCCGCTTCTTTTAGCAGGTTGATTACGGGGATCGGGCGCGGAGCTCCAAGCTCACGTCGCCATTCCCTTCGGATCCATAGCCACGCCCCTCTTGCTTGTTCCAGCCATGCTACACACAAACCGAGCTGCTGTACAACATGGTTAAAAAACATTGACAAAGCTAATAGATCTCGCACAAGCAAGACGTACTGGCTTTGCCAATGCTTGTTATCAAAGCACTCTTCTCAGCACAATCAGCTAGCATTCCCACCCTCGCCCCTCTCCAGCCAGAAATACAGATCTCGAAAAATGGTGGGCTTGGGCATATTGAGTGCAAACTATTAAAAATGCAGTACCCAACTTTGCTCTTACAATGATCACACGAGCTACGTATCTCTTTCCACCTTGCCAGAGAGAGGACTGTTCTCTAGAATGGACGGGTGCCAGTTTACAAGAATATAGCACTTTACAATGTGGATTTTACACCGTGATGCATTCACAACGAGGTCGTTACAACGACTGCGTTGTTACAATGCATTGCCATTACAACGTTAGTTGTTACAACGACTTGCGCTAGATGGTGCGCTGGACTTAGGAATGGTATGATTTACTGTTCCAACTCCAGTGTGTGCAACAGGAGGGAAGGCGTTGGTATAGTAATTCATACTATTCCTTAGTCTAGCGCAAATCGTTGTAACAACTTACGTAGTAATGGCACTGCGTTGTAACAACGCAGTTGTAGTAATTACTGCGTTGTGAATGCATCACGTTCTAAAATCCACGTTGTAAAGGTTGTTTCCCAGTTAACACTGCCAGACTAGGGGGAGGAGCTTCGCGGGCAACCAAGATGGCCGCGTAAGCTCGGAGCTCCACGGACCTTCCGATCCTCCTCATATATCCTGCTTGCTATCCTGTTCCACGAGGGTGGATTCTTATTGCTGATGGTCTACTGAGGCGAGAACTGCTTTCCGTTTTCGAATCGGTGGTTCCTGCGCTGAGCGAGTGGAACTCCGTGCCAGTACTGTGCCATTGTCTCTCCGGTCTCCGCCGCTCCGCACGATTGATCTGCAGAGTGCCTGCCTGTCGCCTCTGCTGGCGGAGTCCCAGTGCCTGCAGCGCGTTCCTACGCCGGCCTGATCTAAATTTCCAGCCCGGACACCCCACTCGGCTCGCTGGGTTCGGGCTTGGCTGGCACAGCCCTTTGTCCTCATCGGAACCAACATGGCGGGCAGAGGTGACCCCGACAAGACATCGAATAGAGGAGTCCGCGGGAAATCACAGTCGCAACAGAGCAAGATTGAACGCTATACCCAGCCGAAGACCCCGCCTGTTACGGGACCCTCTGCCAAGGGCCTTCCACCTACGGGCTCGCCCGACGGCTCCGAGCCTACCCTGAGCGACATTATGGGAGCCATCACCAGTTTTCGGGCTGACATGCAACAGCAAAATGAGATCTTGGCCCACAAGGTGGATACTATGGCCGTTGACCTGACTCTCATTAGAGCCGATCTGGGCAAAACTAATGATAGAGTGAAAACGTTGGACATTAAGACCTCCAGCCTGACGGCCGATGTCTCGGACCTGCAAACTGAGGTCCGAAACCTGCGGATGACCGCTGATCAATTCTCGAGGAGGCTGGAGGACTTTGAGGGACGTGCCAGGCGGCAAAATGTACGCATTGTTGGTGTCCCGGAAGGATCGGAGGAAGCGGCGACGGACCTCTTTGTTGAAGAACTGATAAAGTCCCATTTGTCACCGTCTGGCCTTAGTAACTTTTTCTCTGTGGAGCGTGCCCACCGGGTGCCGGGCGGCCCGCCGAAGACAGGCGTGGCGCCTAGACCCATTGTGGCACGACTTCTCAACTTCCGCGACCGGGACGCGGTCCTGAAAGCATCCAGACGACATGGACCGCTTCAGTACCAGAACGCCGAAATTCATTTTTATCCGGACTTTACCAGGACGGTACAACGGCAGCGCCAGAGCTATGCCGGGGTGAAGAGAAGATTGCGAGATATGGGATATAAATATTCCATGATGTTTCCTGCCAAACTCCGGATCGAACATGAGGGCGACGCCCTGTTTTTTGACTTTGCCGAGAATGTGAGTGACTGGTTGGACACATTGTCGCCGCATCGAGACGCCCGAGATGACCATGATGGAGGTGCGGCTGGTGGCCCGGATCTATGAGACTTGGCTCTACAGTAGGGACACCGACGTTCGGTGACCCCGCTTCATTAGACTGTCGGGTATCGTTCTTTTACCCTGTTGGCTTTCCTGTTGATACATGGAGGGTGGCGGGAGGAGTTCGCGGGGATTCCTTACTCCTCTGGGTCTCTTTTTGTAGAGTAGTTTCTGGGGCGACAGGCACACTGCTGGTTGGGGGGGCTTTTTAGTCTAATGCAGGGGTGCAGGGTGGGGGGTGCAACTATGCAAGTTTATTTGTTTGTTCGTTCTTTCTCTTCTCTTTCCTTCAGGCAATGGATCGTTTTTACTGCTGTTTACTTGATGTCTGGGTTGGCTGGGATTGGGTGGGACGGGTTGCGGGACGATGGGGGGTAGGAAACTGAAAGTGATCAGTTGGAATGTTAATGGGTTGGGTGATCGAATTAAGAGAGGGGTGGTGATTCAACTGCTTAAACGACATATGCCCGATATTGTGTTTTTACAGGAGACGCATTTGGTAGGCAACTCTTGTAAGGCCCTTAATCGTAAGGGCTACAAGATGGTGGCCCACTCTGGGTTCTCTTCGGGCTCCCGAGGGGCGGGTGTCTTGGTGCGTGCGTCCCTTCCCCTGGAGATAGACGTCACTGTGATTGATGAGAGGGGACGCTACGCCGCAGTGGCGGGGAGGTGGGAGGGGTGTTCCCTAGCGCTACTTTCGGTTTATGTTCCCCCGGGCCTGCAATCTAGTACGTTCCAAGACCTTGGTGCCGCCATATTGTCTCTGCCCGCTGGCCTATTGATAATGGGGGGTGATTTCAACTCAGTCTGCTCTGGCTCCCTTGACCGCCAACCGCCGAGAGATCTCCGCAGTTCCCAATTGTGGTTGCCTTCCTTCCTTGATTCTATGGGTTTGGTGGACAGTTGGCGACTGCTACATCCCGCGCTCCGCCAATTTTCCTTCCTGTCGAGTGCCCACGGCAGCCTTTCCCGTATAGACTATGTACTGACCCTTGCCGCGCATGCATCTGCCGTGTCTGAGGCCCGCTTTCTGGCACGGGGTATTTCGGATCACTCCCCGCTGTGGGTCTCGTTTGATTTTACCATCGCGCTATCTGATCGTCCGGTTACGGTGAATCTGTGGTATTTCCGTAATCCCAAGACTCGGGCACTCCTTGCTAAGGCCATCGACCTCTATTTCTCCGAAAATGTGGGCTCTGTTGGCTCGGCTATCACCTTGTGGGAGGCTTTCAAGACTGTGTTGAGGGGTGAGGCTCTTGCTCTCATTGCCGAGGCCAGGCGAGTCAGAGATGCCGACCTCGCGCGTATTGAAGACGAGGTCTTGGACCTCGAGTCCCGTTTGGGGCCCGAGCCCGACCCCTCTCTCTTGCATGACCTTTCCCTTAAACAAGCGGAATATCACGATCTCGCCACAAATGTTGCCCTTACCCTTGCCAAAGAACAACAAGGTCGTATTTACGATGTTGGGGACAAGGCCGGAAAGTTGCTGGCTTGGCTGGACAGGCGTGAGAGGCCAGCCGTGTGGTACCCGAGATTCTGGGCGACGACGGTGTGGCCGTCACGGACCCGAGTGCCATTGTCGAGTCCTTTGCGGATTATTTCCGGGGTGTCTACACTTCCAACTCCGACCGCTCCGAGGCTGACTCGGCTGCGTTCCTCTCGACGATTGACCTTCCCTGTCTCTCTGAAGATGACCGTGCCGACTTAGATCGAGACATATCCGCTGAAGAGGTCGCCTTGGCGATCCGTGCGTTAAGGTCGGGTAAAGCAACCGGCCCCAATGGTATCCCGGTCGAGTTATATAAAATTCGTCCGGATGTGGTATCCCCGCACCTGCGGACTATGTTTTTGAAGGCACGGGACGAGGGCCTCCTCCCCTTAGATCAGCGGCTAGCCACCATCGTGGTTATTCACAAAGAGGGCAAACCGAGAGATGTGTGCCGATCGTACCGCCCCATCTCTCTCCTCAACGTGGAGCCCAAGATCCTGGCTAAATTACTCGCCAATCGGTTGATTGGAGTCATTGGCGATTTGGTACACCCTGACCAGTCGGGCTTTATTCCCCGCCGTAACACTGCCCTTAATCTGCGTCGGCTGCATGGTGTTATGGCCAGAGCTCACACCCTGAACGAACCGGCGATACTTGCCTCCCTTGACGCCACGATGGCCTTTGACTCCCTTGAGTGGAGTTATCTTTGGGCGGTACTAGCGAAACTTGGCTTTGGACCGGGCTTCCTGAGTTGGGTGCGACTTCTCTATGCTTGCCCACTGGCTAATGTCACAGTTAATGGCCGCGTGTCGGCTTCCTTTGCCCTTCACCGGGGTACCCGGCAGGGCTGCCCCCTGTCACCTCTCCTCTTTGCTCTGGCTCTGGAGCCGCTTGCGGCCATGCTGCGTGTACACCCGGACTTGCATGGCATAACCTGGGCCCCGGGCTTTGAGGATAGAGTTTCCCTATACGCAGATGACATCCTGCTTTACCTTACTTCCCCCAACAAGTCGCTCATTGTGGCATGCGACGTGATCAGACTGTTTGGCCGCCACTCTGGCCTGATCATCAATTGGGCTAAATCTTCCCTTTACATTCTAAAGGGAGACACGCCTCGCCTCCCTAGAGGCTGCAATATCCAGATGGCCGGTCAGGGCTTTAAGTACCTGGGAATTTACATTTCCGGTAGTCCTAAGGCGCGATATGATCACAATCTCCTTCCCCCTCTCCAGCGCCTACGGAGAGATGTGGAGAGCTGGCGCAAGCTCCCGCTCTCTCTCCTGGGCCGGGCAGCTTTGTTTAAAATGATGTCTTTGCCCAGATTTCTGTATGCCCTATAGAACACTCAGGACCCGGTTCCGGCTCGCTACTTTCGTGAAATTGAAAGCTTACAACGCGCATTGCTCTGGGAGGGTCAACCCCGTGTAGCCATCCAGAAGCTCACATTGCCGTGGTACGACGGGGGCATCGCCCTACCGGATGTGCGTCGGTACTACTGGTCCTCCCAGCTCACTGCAATCAACCATGGTTTCTATGGCCCCGTGGATAGTCCAGGTTATGCAATGGATAGATGGCTTTTGCGCGGTGGTAATTACTATCGCGCCCTTTACTCTAGATCCTTCGATCGGCGCCTGTCGGGCCCAACCAAAGCAGCGGTTCACACTTGGCGGACGATTACTAAAGCACAGGGTTGGCAGGGCAGACTGACTAGATTTACCCCACTGTACGACTCTGATATTCTGGGCAGGCTATAGCACATCAAGGGCTTTGACAAATGGGACCTCATAGGTATCTCCAGGGTGGACGACATGGTTATTAAGGGCGAATTCAAGACCTTTTCTCAACTGCAAGCCGAATATCAACTGGGTGGTTCGGAATTTTTCCGGTACGCTCAGCTGAGGCATGCGTTGCTCTCTGCCGGCCCGGCGGAAGGTGAGATTCCCGAAAGTTCCCCCTTGGAGGACAGGATTCTGGATGGCCATATGCCTGACAGTGCTATTTCACTGTCCTATAAAAAGTTGATCAATGTTCGAACTGACCTCCTCCTGTGCTTGAGAGATCAATGGATGGCGGACGGCCTGGAACTTGACGACGAGGACTGGCAGAGTGCGGTGGCCTCCCCTAAGGAGGTCGCTATCTCCTCCCGTCTTCGCCTGGTACAATTCAAAATCCTCCACCGGGTATATGTTACCGGCCCCCGTCTCTTGCGTATGGGATTTTCGCCCGATGGCCTTTGTCGTCGTGGTTGTGGGGCGCTTGCAACCTTTATGCATATTCTGTGGGAATGCCCCGTCATTGCCCCTTATTGGGCGAAAGTGCACCGCATTATGGGAGAAGTGACTGGTGTGGTCCTGGCAGCGGAGATGCCTTCTTAACGTCTGGGAACCGACTGATTGTAACACTGCGCAGACTCGTTGGACGACATTGGGTAATATGATTGCCAAGCGTGATATTGCACAAAAGTGGGGTGCTGCTGCGGCCCCCCTGGTGGTACAATGGAAAGCCAACATGGACTGGTGCATGTTCAGGGAGAAGACGGTTTATACTGCCAGGGGGAGGCCTCAGACATGGAATAAAGTATGGGGGGCATGGAATGCATACAGGGGAGATGTGTGTCTGCCACCGGAACCTGTCCCACTGGATGAACAACTATCACTATAGCCTGTAACACCAACTGTTTTCTGCAGTTTCTATTTCTCCTGATCTTTCCTCCCCCCCCCCTTCCCCATTCTACCACTAGTTCTTTCAACGAATCTCTACCTGTCCTCCCTTGCCTTTGACCGACTCCTATACATCTCTGTTGTTCCATTGGCAATCTTTCGCGCCTTTTGGCGTTTTCTTTCTTGGTTCAGTTATCTTTCTTATTAAAATGAAAAAAACAACCTGCAATGTTCTGATGTGAATAGCCTTGCACTGTTTTCCTCCTGAGTCTATGCTGCCTTGCCTCCGGGATGTTAGGCTGAATAGCTGTGTGCTCTTTCATAATAAAGGTTTTAAAAAATTTTTTAAAAAAAACACTGCCAGACTAAAAGGCCTGAGCAAAAGTGCAATGCGCACAACAAATAAACACACACACCCTATTAGCAGGGCGATGCAGATGAATTAAGAATGCACGTGACAGCCAGTGAACCAACTAAAAATACCAAGTGCAGTTCCTGGGACAGTCGAGGCTTGGGCAGGATGGGGGCGTGGGGGCAGTGGGTGAAATTCACTCTATGATATGGAGTTTGTTAATGAAAGTATGTGACTTATAAATATGCCCAAACTCTGAACTCAAGAAGTGGCTGTCCATCCCTGTCATAATGAGACAGCTCCTAATTTGTCACTCGACGGTCAGGTCTATTCGAAGAGATGCACTGCCTTTCCTGTGGTTTCAGAGAGCCCATGCTTCGAAGACACGTACGCATTAGCAGGGTGTAGCCTGGATGTTGCCCCACATAGTTGGGGAATACCCACGGTCCTTAGACATGGAAGTAGGTAACTTCTGGGCAACACAAGAATGCCTTATGAAGTCTTATAACTTTGTGGTGTGCCATATTTCACTTTATGTTCGGATATAAATACTACTCTTTTCATAAAAGCAAGTATCTGGCTGGAGATTCAATGATTGTGGTTGCAGAGTGCATTTAGAGTCTTGTGCCCTGCAAACATCACACCTACCTCCCCTAAGAAGCCTTGGACGGTCTGACCCACACTGCCACTGACAGTCAAATGCTGATAGGATAGTGCTTGGCCCAGTTAATCATAGGTAAAAAAAGAGATTTCTCCTGGGACTGTTTAGTTACCCTGTAATCAATATTATTGATGGGTAATACTCCTGCTAATGATCTCTCACTCTTTCATATCCTTCGTACATTCATCACATACTCAGTTCCTCAAAGGTAGATTATTAAAATCAATTTAATGACAGAACTGATTTGGAAAAACACAGTATATCTTTAATAAAAATCCATAATGACATATAATACAAAAATATATAATAAATATAAATAACAATTAAAAAGTCCTATTGACAGGAAGATATGACGGTGCATGAAATTAAAAACACAAGTTTGTGTGCAATAACAATGTACAATTTAGTTCTGTCATTAAATTGATTTTAATAATCTACCTTTGAGGAACTGAGTATGTGATGAATGTAGAAAGGATATGAAAGAGTGAGAGATCATTGGCAGGAGTATTACCCATCAATAATATTGATTAGAGAGTAACTAAACAGTCCCAGGAGAATTCTCTTTTTTTACTTACCAGTGGTACCACTTCTCTTGTGTGTGGGGTCGCTCCCATCTTATATTTTCACCAGTTACTCATAGCCCTTAGTAGGTCGGGCCCTGGGACATCAGAAGTAAAAGGCCCGCCCTGAACGCCCACCGTTGGGCCCAGAAGCCCCGCATGTCCTGTGGTCTTCTGAAAGGAGTTCTGACACTAGGCTACCTCCAGCATTCCTTCTCAGCTCTCACTGGGCTCCTTCACTCAAGGTGGTTTCAAGGCAGCTCTACCTAGCGGTTACTGAACAGTACACCGCCATGGAGAGTTGGCAGTCAGTAAACCCAACACTGGAACGCAGTAGCACCTATTGGCCTCCACTAGTGTGGAATCTCCGCAGTGATTAATGCAAAGTCTTGGCCCTTTGACTAAGGGTTTCTGCCCCACAGTTACTAGTTGCCGCTCTGGGGCTAGTTTCAGTCATTTGTGCGTATTCCTCCTAGACTAGCCATTCCACAGTGTTGTTCTCAAATGCCTGTAGGAATGATGAGTGGGGTTAGTATCACTGTGAGGAAGATGTGAAAAAAAGAAAGGCCTCCCCACACAGCTACCACTCAACTTCTTGGGGAAACACCTCTGTGGAAGATGGAGTAGGAAGTTAGCAAAGACTTACCCTGTGCTTCAAAGGTCCTCTCTGTCAACTAGCTTCTACACACTAGAGTCTGGTCCATTTCACAGGACCTAGAAAATGCTTTGGAAAAGTCCTGTGATTCACAATACTCTCTGGCATGCCGTCTCCAACATCCATCTTATACACTCTTCGTACATTGGTGATCAGAATTGGATTTCTCTGTTGGCACAATCGAGTACAGAAACATACTTCTGGGGAGAGGATGTAGCCAGGGCCGGTGCTAGGCATGGGCAGCGTGGGCAGCTGCCCAGGGCCTCGCACCAGCATGGGGCCACGCACTGGTGATGTGTCCAGTCGGTTCCCTGGCGATCCATTTCAAAGAAAGGTGTCACCTTTCTTTGAAATGGAGGGCCCCCCCTCCCTTGGCCTCTCAGGGATGGTATCTGGATACATAAGGGAGGGAGACGCTCCCTTCAATTGAAAGGAGACCCATTCACAGACCCTGTGGGAGGCCCATTGTCCATCATTTTGGCGCCCCCATAGTTTTAACTTTTAGCCCACAAGCGATTCTCACACCTATCGGACTGAAGGTGTGAGAAATGCTTATGGGCTCAAAGTTAAAACTGTGGGGGGCGGAGGGAGGAGCTTAGCGCGCATCCAAGATGGTCCCGTGAGCAAAGTGCTCCCGGGACCCTCGCCGCCTCCAGCATATATCCTGTCACGAATCCTGATACAGACGACGGGTTATCACGGACATGACCCTGCTGACATAAAAGCTCTTTTCAGGAATCGATTTGGATGCCGGGAACCGGAACTCACTCTACTCCGATAGTTGAAGGCCTACACCGAGGAGCAGCCGGGACTCGAGTCCCCGAGATACCCTGGAGGCAATTGAACAACAACGGCCAGTGGAAGTCGACTGATGCCCTTGATGTACTTTCGGTTTCGTTTTCTGGTTCTTGTTTACTGAAACCGGCTGCCCTCTGACTTTGTTGGCCCATGGTCTAATTGGATTGTACGCTTGCATGCTGCGCCTCGTCTTCTGACTTTTCTCAGCTTGATTCGCGAGGAGCCATTCACACCAGATCCCAAAGGCCCCTTCGGGGCGCGTCGCTCAACATGGCGAGCAAGCCTAAAAGTGAGAAACGGACGACCAAGACCACGCTCCGAGGGGGTGCCATTCAAACCAATATCATGGATCGCTACACTCGCCCTAAAGGATCCCCCAGTGGTATTGGTAAAACCTTGGACGAGCTTGGAGATGGCTCCCCAGTGACGGAGGAGTTGACTTTATGAGACGTCATGGGCGCCATTGCGAGCATGAAAACATCCATGGGCCAGCAATACGAGACATTGGCCTTAAAGCTTGAAACAGTGGCTATTGATGTCAACTTGATCAGGACTGATCTGGCGAAGACCAATGAACGGGTCAAGTCTTTGGATATCAAGACCGCCAGTCTTACAACCGACATGTCCGATCTCCAAACCGAGGTTCGTAATCTACGAACCTTGAATGATCTGTTTGCCCGCCGGCTGGAGGACTTCGAAGGTCGTGCAAGGCGCAACAATGTACGTATCATTGGTGTTCCGGAGAAGTCCACTGAATTGACGACGGATCTCCTTGTGGAGGACCTGATACTTAATTATCTCGCCCCTAAGGGCCTCAGTAACTTTTTTGCGGTGGAGCGTGCACACAGAGTTCCAGGCGGGAAACACAAACCAGGCGCCCCACCACGGCCCATAATAGCCAGAATTTTCAATTTCAGGGCTAGAGATGTCATCTTGCAGGCATCGAGGGCTAATGGCCCCACGAAATTTGAGAATGTGACTGTCAGATTCTACCCTGACTTCACTCAATCTGTACAGAAGCAGAGGATGGGATTTATGGGGGTGAAACGGAGACTGAGGGACATGGGCTTGAAATACGCTATGCTCTTCCCTGCCCGACTACGTATTGAATATAATCAATGAGCGCTCTTTTTCGATCGCCCTGAGGTTGTTGGTGACTGGCTGGATACTCTACCGACGCATCGAGACCGCACGGAGCAATCTGGAGGTGCAGATGGTGGCCCTTTGGAACAGGAGGAGTGAGTGATGACAGGTGCGTGCTCTACATGGACTTTGCAGCAGTGGTTTGTTGACTTTTTGTGTTTGTAAATATAATGGTATATACCCAGAGGCGGCAGGGAAGACGGGACTCTTCCTCCTCCCGGGGTGTTTTTCTCTCTTTTTGTAGACTAGTTTCAGGTCAGGGCGACAGGCACACTGCAAGTTGGGGTGGTTTTTTGGACTAACGCAGGGGTGCAGGGTGGGGGGATGTGTTCCGGGGTTTTCTTGGGGGCGGCGGGGGGAACTTAGCTTTATTTTGTATTGTTTCAGAGGCAATGTATCACTGCATAATTTGACTTTTGTGTCCTTTTCGTTTTTGGGGGGAATCCGCCTTCATTATTGGGATGGGGGGTAGGGGGTTGAGGGTACTAAGTTGGAATGTTAAAGGCTTGGGAGACAGGATAAAACGGGGGATAGTGCTACAGTTTTTGAAACGTCTTTTCCCTGATGTAGTGTTGTTACAGGAAACGCATTTGATAGGGAACACATGCCACGCAATGAATAGGTGAGGTTATCGTCTAGTCGCGCACTCGGGATTCACCACTGGGTCGAGGGGGGCTGGTGTCCTTGTTAGGAACTCCCTCCCCTTGGAAATAGATGATACTATCCTAGATGATAGGGGACGATATGCCGCTATCACTGGCAGATGGGAGGGGAAGACGATTTCCATACTCTCCGTGTATGTTCCGCCAGGTTTACAAACTGCGACATTTGCTGACTTGGGGAAAGTGGTGTTGGGGTTCCCCGAAGGGATTTTGGTTGTGGGTGGAGACTTCAACTCTGTTGTTTGTGGTAGAGCGGATCGCAGCCCCCCTAGGGATCTTGCGAGATCGCAATCCTGGCTGGGTAACTACCTGGAGACACTGGGTCTGGTTGATTGTTGGAGGCTGATGCACCCTGGACAGGCACAATACACTTTTCATTCAGGTGCACACGGGAGCCTCGCTAGGCTTGATTACGTCCTTATGCCGGCGGCGCAGACAGTCTCGGTGAGAGAGGTTAGATACCTGGCCAGGGGTATTGCGGACCATTCCCCACTGTGGCTTTCCATTGATATTCAGCTGGGAGCCAGGGGTCAAGTGGCCCCGATTAATCCCTGGCATCTCCGTAATCCTAAAACCAGGGCGGGCGTGGTCAGGTCCATTGATCATTATTTCGCTGAAAATGTGGGGTCGGTGTCCTCCTCCATTTCACTATGGGAAGCCTTTAAGACAGTAATCCGGGGTCAAACTCTGTGGTTGATTGCCTGTGCTAAGAAAAGCAAGACTGAGGAGGTTGTACGACTGGAGGCTGAAATCACTGCCTTGGAGAAAGAGTTGGAGTCTGGTGCCACACAGGATAAGCTGCATGCTTTAAACCTCAAACAGTTTGACTATAGAGCCCTGGTGACTGATGCTGCCAAGGCCATGAGTCGTGAGCAACAGGGGCGACTGTATGATGTGGGAGATAAAGCGGGGAAGTTGATTGCCTGGTTGGATAAAAAGGAAAGACTGAACCGTGTTGTGCCTGTTATTGAGAGTGCGGATGGAGTGCGTATTGTTGATCCTGTGGAGATAGTGGAGGGTTTCACATGCCATTTCCAAACGGTGTATGCGCCAGACTCAGACAGACCGGAGGAGGACTCGCACTTATTGCTTAGAGATATCACATTGCCTTGCTTGTCTGATTCTGACAGAGAGCTTATGGAGGCGGAATTTTCCAACGATGAAATAGCGCTCGCTATTCGCTCCATCCGCTCGGGAAAAGCTACGGGCCCAAACGGTATTCCTATTGAATTGTATAAGCTGTGTCCGGACAAAATGGCGCCGTATCTCCGTGAGATGTTTCTGGAGTCGCGAGATGTCGGGTCCCTTCCTCGAGACCAGATACTTGCGTCCATTGTTGTAATTCATAAAGAAGGGAAGCCCCGGGACCTATGTGCGTCCTACAGATCGACATCACTTTTGAATGCCGAACCTAAGGTCTTGGCAAAACTGCTAGCAAACCGGCTAATAAAGGTGATTGGCGACCTAATACACCCAGATCAGTCCGGATTCATTCCTCATCGCAATACCGCGCTGAACCTGCGTTGTCTTCATGGCGTCCTCGCGAGAGTCATTACGTGAGCCGGCCATCTTGGTCTCCTTGGATGCCACGATGGCCTTCGACACTGTGGAATGGCCATACTTGTGGGCAGCTCTCGCGAAGTTCGGTTTTGGCCCAGGGTTCATCGGTTGGGTCAAACTCCTTTACGAGGAGCCGCTGGCCCAGGTGGTGGTTAACGGCAGGGTCTCGGAGTCCTTTGTTCTCGGGAGGGACACGAGACAGGGATGCCCTTTATCTCCACTGCTCTTCGCGCTTGCCTTAGAACCCCTAGCTGCTTGGCTGCAGTGGGAACCATCGCTTAAAGGCATTAGATGGGCCCCCGACTTTGAAGACCGCATATCACTATATGCGGACGATATCCTCCTATACCTCACTTCCCCTCGGAAGTCACTGGGGGTACTGTTTGACGTACTTAGCTCATTTGGAAAGAACTCCGGCCTAGTGATTAACTGGGCTAAATCTAGTGTTTACTCACTCACTGGGGAGGTACCACCCTTGCCGCGTATCTGCCCGATACAGATATCGCAAACCGGCTTTAAATACTTGGGGATTTACATATCGCTGGACCCTGCGGTTCGATATGAACGCAACCTGCTTCCTCTGCTTCTTAGGCTCAAATCCGATGTAGCGGCTTGGTGTGGCCTGCCGTTGTCCCCGGTTGGGAGGGCAGCTTTATTCAAGATGATGTCCCTGCCCCGATTTCTATATGCTCTCCAAAATACGCTCGACCTCCTACCTGCCAGTTATTTTCGCGAGATAGAGAGCCTACAGAGGCAGCTGATATGGGGCGGGCGTCCTCGCATTGCCCTAGCGAAATTGACATTGCCCTGGTACGATGGGGGTATCGCGTTACCGGACATCAAACGTTATTACTGGGCATCCCAATTGAGTGCAATCAACCATGCAATGTACGGCCCTATGTCAAACCCTGCATTTGAAATGGATAAATGGCTGCTCCCGGGAGGGAACTACAACAGGGCGCTATACTCCAAATCGACTGGCAGGAAATTAACGGGACCCACTGGGGTTGTGGTGCGGGTGTGGTGTAGCGCGAACGTAGCTATGGGGTGGTCGGACAGATTGACTCGAGCGACCCCGCCCTACATTGCTGATAAATTGGGTAGTCTGTGGACAACTAAGGGCTTCGAGAAGTAGGATCTCATTGGCATCAGTAAGGTCGGGGATCTCTGGGTCAAAGGTAGGATCAAGACCTTTGAGGAACTGCAAGCGGAATACGCGCTCAGCGATAGGGAAGATTTCCGTTATATGCAGATCCGACACGCACTTGGTTCGGTTTTCCCGGCCGGAACCTCAATCCCGGAGTCTTCTCCTCTTGAGGATAGGGTGCTTGACGGACACGTCCCGGACAGCACTATTTCCCTAATATATAAAAAACTTATTAATGATCGAACGGATATACTCCTGCAGCTTCGGGAAGCTTGGACCAGTGATGGACTGGAGCTGGATGATGAGGATTGGCAGGCTGCGATATCTTCTCCTAAAGAGGTCGCGATTCCGGCCCGTCTCCGGCTGGTGCAATTGAAGATCCTACACCGTATCTATATAACAGGTCCCCGGCTGCTGCGTACGGGTTATTCTGTGGATTGGTTGTGTAAGTGTGGGTGCGGTATGATGGCTACCTTCCTCCATATCATATGGGAGTGCCCGGATGTGGTGTTATTTTGGAATCGGGTGCATGCTGTGATGGAGGAAGTTACGGGAGTCTCGCTATTGCCTAAAGCCCGACGATGCCTACTGAATGTGTGGGAACCAAATGATTATAATGTGGCACAGACGCAATGGGCTACCCTTGGGAATATGGTGGCTAAAAGGCACATAGCGCAAATGTGGGGGTCTCAAAGAGCACCTACGATCTCAGCTTGGAAAGAAAACATGGATTGGTGCATGTTTAGGGAAAAAACCGTGTATGTCGCACGTGGCAGACCCAAGAAGTGGGGGAGAATATGGAATCAGTGGAACCTATATCATGGGGAGATCTGCACTCCTCCTTTCGTGGATATCCTGGAAATGTCGCCGTCCCCATAGCCCAACATTCCTTGTACTGTGTAGATTCTTGCTGATGTTGTGATTGCCTGCTCCCGGACCCCGCTCCCCCCCCCTTCCCATGGCTTCATCTACTGACATCTGCATATATTTCTCTTGATACGGCTCTTCCCCTCTTGGGAAGGACACTCACCATATAGCCCCTTTTTTGCCTCGCTTTTCTTTTGGTTTGTTTTTATTGTTTATTTATATATGTTTAAAAATGTAAAACCTTAATTTCATCCTGCGTAATATCCTATGCTTTCAAGAACAATATGCTGAATCGCTGCCGGACCCCCGGGTTGTCGGCTAAAGAGCCGTGTATCAGTGTAATATTATGTTACTGTCTCGTTTTAGCGACTGCCGGCCCCTGTATTTGTAGGCCTGCAAATGTATTATTGCAACTGTAAATAAAGGTTTAAAAAAAAACAAAAAAAAACCGTGGGGGGCGACAACATGATGAACAATGGGCCCCCCAAAGTGTCTGTGAATGGTCTCCGTGCAAGGGGCCACTTATCTACATTAGAGGGGCCTCACACATTTTCTTTTAGCCCAGGGCCTCGCAAATCCTAGAACCGGCCCTGGATGTAGCCTTATGGTTAGAGCGGTTAAAGAGGTCGACCTAGAAGCTGGGGAACTGGGTTCGAGTCACCGCAACAACGCTCAACATCCTGTGAATCTGGGCATATCACTTAATCTCCCCGTGCCTAACAAAAATGAATGTGTCCTTATGTAATGCAACTGGTGCTCATGTAAAGCGCTCTGATACTCGATATCTCGGGTCTAGATTGAGCTAGATAAAAATCTGGGACAAAAAAAATTCCCATGTTATGTTATGTTATGAGATTTGTAAAGCACACAGCTGCCCCAGCAAAGGGGCACCCCGGCGCTAATCCTGAGTAAAACGAAACTGAGAACAGAAAGGACACAATTATTTTAAGGGAATAGATGAGTTTTGATGGCTTACCTGAATTAATACAGCTCCTTTATTTCTCGAATATGGAGTGTTCCATAACTTTGCTGCTAAGAAGCGGAAGGAATGTCCACTGGCTCTGCTTCGCTTGAACCGGGGGATCTCAACCAGATTCTGGCCAGCTGAACGTAGGGCCCGCGTAGGCACATACATCTTCAGCAAAGGCCTCAGCATTTTAGGGGTCGACTGTTTTAAGATTTTAAATGAGATACACAAGACCTTAAACTGTATCCGCTGGGCTACTGGAAGCCAGTGGAGTTTCCGGATGGTTTTGGAGGTAGAACTGAAACGAGGCAGGCCTATTAAGGCTCTAGCAGCCGCATTTTGAATGCGTTGCAGACGGGCAATTTCCGCTTTATTGGTACCGAGAAGCAGAGAGGAGGCATAGTCCAATCTGGACAACACCGTAGATTGAACAATTAGTTGTCTGGTAGCAGGGTCAAAAAATTTCAAAACTGCTTTCAAACTACGTAGTATGCCGAAGCAAGTAGCGGCGACTTTTTTTGTTTGGGTGCTAAAACTTAATGCTGAATCTAACCAGACTCCCAGGTTCTTAACTTCTGGCTTGGGTGTAGGAGCTTTCCCCAGAGTAGAAGGCCACCAGTGGTCTCCCCATAGTTCAGAGTTTCTACCTACCAATAACACCTCCGTCTTGGCGGCATTAAGTTGTAGGCAGTTGGCTGTCATCCACTCTGCTACAGCAGCCAGGCCTGCATTAAATTTGAGATGATCCATAGCAGTACCTTCCGATAGGGCGACCACTAGCTGCGTGTCGTCAGCGTACGACACGATGTTAAGGTCCCACGCTTTGGCGACAGCAGCCAACGGCTGAACGTACAAATTGAACTGGATGGGGCTCAATGCCGAGCCCTGAGGAACCCCCTGCTCAATGGAGTACGCCCTAGAAAGGAAGGGAGGAGTGGAAACACGAAATGATCTGTTGGTTAGGAAAGACCTAAACCAAGCAAGAGCCATATCTGTGATCCCTGCCTCTTCAAGCCGGCAGAGCAGGATCTGGTGGGAGACAGTGTCAAACGCGGCACTGAGATCCAGTAGGATCAGTGCCGCCGTTTGGCCCTGGTCAAGAGAGGCCCGAAGATGCTCCGTCATAGCCAGGAGCGCCGTCTCCTTGCTATGACCGGCACGAAACCCGTGCTGAGTTTCATCCAGAATGTCATTAGAGTTTAAAACATTGGTAAGGATGGAATTTACATGGGCCTCAGCAATCTTAGTGGCCCAGGGAAGCAACGATATAGGTCTAAAATTTTCGGGCTTCCGAGGGTTTAAGGTGGGCTTTTTTAGAATAGGAGAGACCCATGCCTGTTTCCACTTAGCTGGCACAGTTGCGGCTGAAAAGGAGTCATTAATAAGGCTATGTAATGGGGCAAAACAGTACAGAGAAGAGTCTCTGAATTGGGCAGGCTTAAGGGGGTCCACCGGGGAGCCCGATTTAATAAGCTTAGTTAGCTGATCGAACCTTTCATCAGAGATTTCGAGGATAGCTGATAACCTAGAGACAGAACTGAGTCTCGTGTCTAAGCCACAGCAGGGCTGAGTCTCAGGAGTGAAGGCTTGATAGATGCCCCGGCTCTTCTCCACAAAGAAGGAGGCTATCTCTTCACACTGAGCCACCGAAGTAACAATATTGGCAGCGGGTTTCTTTGTGTTAAGTTCCTTAAGAATTTTAAAGATCACCTTAGCCGGATTCGGGCTGATTTTTATTTCGGTGGCATAGTGTTCTGCCCGAGTCCTGCAGATGGCTTTGTGATATATCTTAAGTTGTTTTAGATAGCAGGCCTTTTTCTCGGTGTGCATTGCATTCTACTACAGATTTATAGTGATCAAACATCACATTCATAGTGTGAAAATATATACAAAATCCATGGCTCCCATGGCTGGAATGAAGGTCCGCCTTTGTAGGGACTAACAAACAATTTATCCAGGAGAAGCCAGTAGACAACTCTCCCAGTGCAGGCAACAGGTATAAAAAGGTCTGTCCCGAAGTATATTCTGTCGCAGCCACCACTGTCATTCCTCCCCAGCACAGAGACTTGAAGGAAAAGGAAGGGTGCACACGATGCGCCTGGGACGGCGGGATTTTTGATCTCGTATTTGATTACTCTAGATCTAAATCCCCACTTAGGTCGACTGAATCTTTGTTGCCTGTCATAGAGTAAAAAGCAATCCACTACCAGGTTAAGCAAACTCAAAAGTTGGCACGACTCTGAAGAATCACTTACCACGAATAAGTTTAAAAAGGTTTATTACAAAGCCAAAGATAACTGGAGATACAAACATCTCAATATAAGGTTCAAAAGGTATACTGGCACCAACACAAACATGAATTCTCTGAATGACCTTAGGCGACAGAAGAAAATTACCAAAACCAGTTCAAATACCAACAGGTTGGCAAGAATAGACACAAGTTGTAACTTAAGCGTCATTTACAAAAGAGGAAAATTCGGGTTAGACTGTCCCTACACTAGACTAGGTGACATCCCTACTTAGCAGGATTTTATCCTAAAAAGGTGTCAGCCGTGGTGACTTCCAAAGAAGTTCACTCACTTTCCCTTAGTCTCTGGTGTAAATCTGTGCATCACAGTCATGTCCTCTCTTCCTACCCATCCGCTCTCTAAGGGTCCTCAGGCCATCTGCTCTGCCTCCACCCAGGGGTGCTGTCCCTAATGCAAAAACCCAATTACAGTTGAAACGCCCCTTAGAGACGCCCATCACGTACACCCCTCACGTGGTTTCGGTTCTGGTTTCTTCCATGCTGATACTCCTCTGGGCCTTTCATTAGCGTTGACCTTGCTTCCCAGGCTTCTTCTCCGGCAAGCCGGTACCCCCCAGGAAATTCCTGAGCCCTCCTCCAGGCCCGTGCCTGTCTCCCAGAACAGAGCCCTATTCATTATTTTCCTGATTGGAACCCCCTCGTGTGGAAAAAGGTAGGGCTGATGACCTTTTTCAGAGTTGCCCGGCGTTAACCACCTCTATACCCACTCAAGTTACCAAACAAAGAGGCAGGCGCTGGAGACTGGAAGGCAGGAAACAGAAGTTTTATTCCGACGGAGCAGAACACATCAAATCAGACAACAAGGTATCTTCTCGAGGTGCTCCAACCGCATCTCTGAGGCCTAGCCTCTTATACACAAGTTTATTGTTTTATTACGTAAAACACATCTCTGTCAATACTTTGAAGTACGGAAAGACATCCTCGGAATCCCCGCTTCAGGCCCGTTCCCACACACATTTACAGTTGAAGTCCCCACCCCGGTCACAACAGATGATGATTATCGCGCAGCTGGACATTCCGCCGATTCACGGAATGTATGTGGTTGATCGGATCTCATGGGGTGGGGGCTTTGATCAACTCGTGGATCCTTTGATGGGGGAAGCTTCCTACTGTACAGGGGGGGGGGGCAATGAACAGTATCCGCAGGGCCAGGTGGCGGCCTGGGAACGAGTAGGACAAACGGGCTCACAGGAAAAAGGGGGTGTTATCAAAGGATCCGGGACCATGAAAGGAATGGAGGGAGGTGTCGCGCTGGGAACAGGATGGGGTTCCGAGGCAGAGCTGCGCTGAAGAGGGGTTTATGACCTAAGGCATGTGAGAGCGGGGGCTGTCAGCGTGCGGGGGATGCTTGCGAGGTCAGGAGAGAGAGAGAGAGACGCGCTGGCTATCAGCGATGGGCAGAGAGGCCATGGTACTCAAAATGGCTGCCGCTTACGCACACGAATGGGCTCGAAAAGGGGGCAAGATGGCGCCGATAATGTTGATGCTGCAGCCTAAGTTTTAACAGTCCTCCCTTTTCAACATATCTAGCCAGCTTGTCTACTTGATATCGATCTTCATTAAATTCCTGACCTCGGCATCATACAATGCTCCCATGCGTTCATTTCCAAAGTCCACAGTCTTAGGGCAAATACAATTCGTACATAATGAACACAGAGGCGGCAGGCATTGAATTCCTAAGCATAGTCCACATATTACAACTACAGGAATCAGAATAATGGTAAACAGTCTCCAGCCCCAGTTCTTAACAGTACTCCAGAACCATCCACCAAGCGACCATTCTTCCTGCTCCGGGTGGACTTCTGAAGAGAGTCTGTGGAGATGTTCGATGGCCTTGTACACTGAGGGTGAATTGTCCGGTATATATGTACAGCAGCTGGACCCAATAATGCGACATGCTCCACCACGGTCCGCAAGAACCACATCTAGAACAAGGCGGTTCTGGAGAGCCACCAAGCGGACCGCTTGAAGCTCGGCGGTGTTGTTAGCAAGGATACCAGCTGTGATGTTCATTGTTGTTTCGACTGCCTGAGTCAGATGTCGGATGGCACGGCTGTTTGCCATCGGGCCCCAGAGTGGAACAAGTCCCTTCATAGCATCGAGGAACTGTGCTCCTGTTGAGTCGGCTTGTTCAATGTCCTTGGCTCGTTTTTGTCTATGGTGATTCGCTGGAGCCACATAAGTCGGAGGAAGGATGAAGGAGATGAAACAAGTGCCCCCCCAGCCTTTGGGGAGCCAGGTGTAAGCCTTTGTGCCGCAGACGAAGTACGTGTTTGGAGACGATACGAAGGAAGGTGGATCGGTGGAGTCCAAAGTTCTGGTAAAACGGCAAGCACTGTGGCCTACCAGCTGTGTCCCAAGCCCTTCTATGCACATGTGGCCTGTGACGTTGATGACAGATAGAGCCACAGTCAGGGTGGCAGCCGTTCGTTTCCGTAGGTAGGAGAAAGTGGGTCTGGTTGGATTGTTGAACACCTGCATTTCAATTCGTTCTTTAGCAGGGATGTCCAAGTGGATAGAGTCGTTGGAGGTCTGCGGGCAGAAGTGAGTCTTGGTTTTGTTTCGCCAGACCTCATGAAAGAAATGTGTCATGGTTTTGCTGGAGGTGGCATTGTCCTTATAGCTTTCTTGCAGGAGGATCAGCCAAGCAAGGCAGGAGCCGTGAATTGAGAAGGGTGAAGGGATGAAAGGTATCGAATGTCCAGTGGCATGGGGTAGCAACCCACAGATCCAGCAGTTGGTGGCATTGGTGGCAAGATTGTGCTGGTGCAGCAGCTGTACAAAGGAGTTATTCCAAAACTCATTTCGCCTCTCTCTGAGTTGAGGAGAGAGCGAAATCAGATAATGTTCCTTCATGGTGGTAGGCTGTGCAGTGGTCAGGAATGTTTCATGAGCAGGTGCATTTTCTTCCACAATCCAGAGGGTGGTCATGAGGAGAAAGCAGAAAAGGATTGAGATGAAAAGTGCAATTGTCTTTGAGCTGTGGAGTCTGTCTGTTTTTGGGTTTCTGTAGTGGGTATTTCCAGTTGCTTCCATCATCTTCTTATTTGGCGCTTCCATCATCTTCTTATCTGGCGCTTCCATCATCTTCAAGGTGCTCGGTAGCGGGCAGAACCACAGACTTCGTTTGGTTTCTCTCCGGGTGACCCTTGGTGGTGTTTAGGTCACCGTTCTGAGATTTAACTTAGTCCGTGGTCTACTTAGCCGAAGCTCCCTCCTTTCGACGCAGGAAATACCCTTCTCTGGATGGCACAGTGGGATCAGGGAATTTTGCAAGTTCAAGTGCCTCGGTATCGGGATAGCAGTTCAGTGATGGTCGGTCTTTGTTCAGGAGCTCTTCCTGGTTGTCGATGTTTTCTGTTGTGGCCAGGGTCGAGGAGACCTTCTTGCAGTGGTGCGCGTGCAGCCAGTGCCGCTTCCCCTCCACTCGAAGAGCCGTCCGGGTGGTGATCAGTACTTGCCAGGGGCCCGTCCACCGGGGTTCCAGACTCTTCGCCCGTTGAAAATTCCGGACTAGCACATAGTCCCCCGGTTGGATGTCGTGGCCCGGACCCCTGAAAGCATCAGGGATGGCCTGCTGCACCTGCTGATGAATGACAGACAGAGTTTCAGTCAACTTATACAAATAATCAGACATTAGGACGTCCGGGACGTCATGAATGGAAATCGGTTTTGGTGCAGACCAGACGCTCATAGGTCGGCCGAAAACGACCTCGTAAGGTGTCAAGTGGTGTTTGGTGGGGGTGGAACGCATCAATAGCAATGCCAGTGGGAGAGCGTCTGGCCATTTCAGTCCTGTGGTAGCCACTATCTTGGCCAGTTTTAGCTTTAGTGTGGCATTGTGCCGCTCGACAAGTCCAGCAGACTGGGGGTGGAAGACTGCGTGGAACTTTTGCTTGATACCCAGCCCCTGTAAGATGAGCTGGATGACTTCGGCTATGAAGTGGGGGCCGTTGTCGCTCCATAAAATTCGACAAAGGCCGTAGCGAGGGAAGAATTCTTTTAACAGTACTTTTGCAGTGGCCATAGCAGTGTTGTCACGGGTTGGGTAAGCCTCCACCCACTTGCTAAATGCGCATACCACAACAAGTACGTATTTCAGGCCTTGGCATCTGTCTAGCTGGATGTAGTCCATCTGTTGGACTTCAAACGGGTGATTTGGGACCCCAAACCCTCCCCGGGGTACCACAGTTCCTTTCCCGGGGTTATGTTGCAGGCATATCAAGCATTGTTGGACCAGACGTTTGGCGGAGTCTGTGATTTTATCATTGTGCCAAACTCTGGAGACAAGTTCAATCATGGGGGCTGATCCTATGTGAGCAGGGGAGTGTGCCATAGTCAGTATGGGAATCAGGTATGAGTCAGGTAGCAACCATTTGTTTGTGTCCTTTGTCCGCCAGCAGCCTTCGTCGTCTTTCAATCCCACCCGTGCCCATTCAGTCAATTCGTGTTGTGTGCTAGCCATTTGAATGTCTCTAATAGTGTCCCTAGCGTCGGTCCATTTTTCTGCTTGTGACCTGGTCACGTACATACGTGTTGTCGTCCTATTTTCAGCTGTCGTTCGAGTAGTGAGGTCGGCTAGTGCATTTCCCTGTCCAATAATGTCTGTCACCTTCTTGTGTGCCTGGCATTTGATGACCGCAAGTCTTTTGGGGAGAAGGACAGCTTCGATCAAGGCGGAGACTAGATCTCCATGTAGGATGGGAGTGCCGTGTGAGGTCAAGAATCCCCTTTCCTTCCAAAGGAGCCCAAAATGGTGAACCACCCCGAAGGCGTACTGGCTGTCGGTGTAAATGTTCGCTGTCGTTCCTGCTGCTAGGATGCAGGCTCGTGTCAGGGCAATCAGTTCCGCTGCCTGAGCAGATCGTTACGTGATGCGGGCTGTCTCGACTACAGTTCGAGCCTTGGTGACTGCATAGGCAGCTGAAGTGGTGCCATCGGGGAGTTTGATGCAAGAGCCGTCCACCCACAGCTCTCCATCGGGGTCAGGAAAAGCCGTGTCTCTGAGGTCAACTCTACTTCTAGTCTGTTCGTCCGTGAGGGTCACACAGTTGTGTACAGGGGGCACATCAGGATCATTCTCTGGTAGGGGTAACAGAGTTGCTGGGTTCAGGGTGGTGCATCTTTTCAGGGTGATATGGGGTGCAAGCAGAGTCAGTTCGTATCCAGTCGTGCACTCGTCAGGTGTTGTGTCTTGGTCTGGTTCAGGAGGGTGTCAACTGCATGGGGTACTAGTACCGTGAGGGAATTCGAGAGCACGATCCCCTCACTCTGTCGGATTGAGATAGCAGCGGCAGCTACAGCTCGAAGGCAGGCAGGTAAGGCTCTGGCTACAGGGTCAAGAGTGGCAGAGAAGTAAGCGCACGGTCGTTGCTTTGGGCCAATGGACTGGGTCAGGACAGATAAAGCGCACCCCTCCCTTTCGTGAGTGTAGAGGGAGAAGGGCTTTGTGTAATCGGGGGTACCTAGGACAGGGGCCGAACAAAGGGCATCTCGTAATTCCGTGAAGGAGGATTGGCATTCAGTGGTCCAAGGGAGGGGGAAAGGGACATCTTTGGCTAGCAGAGAAAGCAGCGGTTTCACAATGAGGCTGAAGTTTGGCAACCACTGTCGGCAGAAGGAGGTGAGGCCTAGTAGGGAGCGAACCTGTTTCTGAGTCTTAGGGACAGGGGTTTCAAGAATGGTTTGGATCCGGTCGGGAGTAAGTTTCCTTCCGTCTTTGGACAGAAGGTGGCCTAAGTAAGTGACCTGGGGTTGGCAGAATTGCAACTTCTTTTTGGAGACCTTGTGGCCATTTTCCGCAAGGAAGTGCAGGAGTTGAATGGTGGCTGTGACTGCTAGTGGAGTGGTGTCAGCTGCCAAAAGGATGTCATCGACGTATTGTACTAACACCACTCCATCGGGTAACTGGACTTGATCCAGCTGTCTCTTGAGGGCCTGGCTGTAGATGCTGGGGCTTTCCGTGTAGCCTTGGGGTGCTCGGCAGAACCTATATGAGCGGGCTTTTAGGGTGAAGCCGAAGAGATATCGGCTGTCTGGGTGGATGGGGATAGAGAAAAATGCGTTTTTGAGGACAATGACAGTGAAGGTGGTGGCAGTAGAAGGAATCAAAGTCAGGATAGTGGTGATGTCTGAGACCACGGGGTACTGGGGTACAACCACTTTGTTGATCTCTCGAAGGTCAATGATGAAGCGGTATGCTTTCTCATCTCCCTCTCCTTGTTTCTTGATGATGGGCAACATAGGGCTGTTGCAAACATTGCTAACCACTTCCTCTACCACTCCTGCGTCTATCAGTGACTGAATAATCTTTGCCAATGCCTTCTCGCCCTCGGGCGATATCCGATATTGTGGAAGTTTTGGGAGTATCGTGTCCGGTCGGACAGTAATGTGCACTGGGTCAATCATCATGCGCCCTACGTCCGAATCTATCTTGGCCCACAGATACGGAGGCAGAGTGTCAAGCAGGGATGTGTCAGCGTCAGTGATGGAAAACATGCGTCGGGAAGGGCAATGTCTAAGCAGAACGGGGTTGTCGTACAGGAAAACTCGAACTCCGTCTTGGGAACATCTAATGGTCGCTCGGAAGTGTTTCAGTAAGTCAAGTCCCATAATGGCGTCAGGACTATTGGAGGAAAGCAAAAACGTTGTGTCAGTGGTGTTGTTTTCTAAGTCGAAGAGGATCGGAGCGGACAAAGGGTTAGTGGAGGGCGTTCCATCGAAACCTGTCGATGTTATAAGTGAGCCAGACAAGGGTGCCCTTGGAATCAGTCGTTTAGATAACGCACTACGTGTTGCGCCAGTGTCTACCAGAAATGGAGACTTTGTACCCAGGACCTTAGCAGTGACATAAGGGCCTTGCTGGTCAACATAGAGCTCGACTGGATCCCTCCCTTGCCCTTGGCAGTCCTATGCGAAGTCGTGGGCATCGTCGTAGTCAGATTGCTGGTACTGGTTCTGTCTGGGTCGGTCAAATGTATTTGGTCTGCTTGATCTATCGTTAGTCGTGTCATTTGCGGGCCCTCGTTGCTGTCCTCTATTTCTCGGTCCACCTGCTACGTCCTTGGGGTCCCTATTTCGGATCATTTCCAAAAGAACCGGGCACTGAGATTTCCAATGGCCGGATCCTTTACAGAAAGCACACTGGTCCTCTCTAATGTCTGTACGTCCAATGTGGGGAGTCGAGGTGCAGTCTTTAGGAGGTGCGGTCTTAGGGACATTCGTCTGATAGTTTCCTTTGTATTGGTCTCGTCCTATAGTCACCCCTTGCAGTTGTGCAATCATCACCCTCTCTTTCAAGTCTTTCTTCTTTTTCTCTGTTGCTCTATCGTTTTCATTTTTCTGGTGTTCGTAATATTGGGCCATCTGAAGGATAGCCGCAGGTTTGGAGGCTGCCCAACTACTCTCGCTGGCCTGCAGTTTCTGGGAGACCTCCGGTGACAAACCCTTAACATAATTCTGGACAAACAGATGGTGTCCGGTTGCAGTGGTCATGTCCTGGCCGCTGTAATCGGAGAACACCGTTTCAAACCGGGAGAAGTAGTCCGATATATCCTCCTGGGGTTTCTGACGACAAGCCGTTACTATCGACCAGTCCACTTTCTTTTCTGGAATCAGGGTTTTCAATTTCTGTACGATTTTATCTGGGAGGTCTAAAATGGATTTCAAAGGTTTCTGTCCAGGTTCCCGTTGTCTGTCTATGCCATCGAGTTGTGACCAGGTATGTCCAAACAGCTCAAGGTGGTCGACTTTCCGGATTTGCTTCCACACATCAGCTGGTAGACATAACCCGAAAAACAAGTCGATGTCAGCCAGGGTCATGATTGTTGAACCTAGGGCTGTACCTAGTTCGGTATAGAAGGCCGTGGGGTTTTTACGTAAATCAGGCAGAGATTTCCGGAACGTCAGAATATCTTGCCGATCCCATGGCTGGTAGACCCAGTTGTACACTACCCTCCCTCTTGCATCTTTGTGGTTGACGTCATCGTGAGTTCCTTCACCTCGTGGAGGAACCCAGTAAGGGGCAGCCTCTCTTATTGGCATCATGGCGTTAGCTCGCTCAGTTTGTGGTTCGGTTGCTACGGGTGTCGTGGGTTTAGCTTCCGATTCCTGTTCAGTGAGGTGGCGGAAAACCTCAAGCGTACGCGTAAGGAGGTCCGTCACATCACACTCGCCCTCATCCCCGATATCGACCTTCCTGTACAGAGTCGTTAGGCTCTCGGGACCTTTGTCTCGATATCGGTCCTCGTATGCGTTCAAGACGTGATAACACAGTCGTACGGTAAAATGTCGTCTGTGACTCCCTGCATACGAGTTGAACATATCCGTGATGTACTCTTCACTTTCCTTTCTTTCTACCAATGTCCTCACTATCTTGTCAATCCCTGCTCGCTCATCCTTGCTTAATCTGTTTGTTCTTGCGGAATCAGCCTTTCGGGTCTCAGGGTCACCTAACGCTGTCGCTTGTGTTGTATCTAATACAAGGAGTTCGGCCGGCACAGAGGCCATGGGGGCCGAAGCTTTGGTGCTACTCTCGTTTGTGTTTGGGGGTAGCGAGGGCTGTGCTAAGGGTTGGGAAGGGGCATATGGAGGGGGCATGTAGATGATTGGAGGGCCTAACAAAAGATCATCGTTGACCCGTTGTTTCAAGGGCAATTCAGGATAGAGCGTAGAGGGCGTTCTAACCGGACACTGGTTTGATGTTTCTGCCTCTGGTTTCTGTTTGGCTTCCTCTCTTTCCTTAATCTCTTCTTCTAGTTTCTTAGCAGCTAGGTGGGCTGCCTTTCGCAGCTCTTTTCCCAACCTACTCTCATTTCTCTTTTTACGCTGTTCGGTTTCTTTGCGCCACATGCCGAGACTATCAAGCATAGTGGGCGTTGTCTTGTGTTTCCCAAGGGCTGTTTCTAGCGCGCTTATTTTATCCTCATCAAAGGACCCTATCAGTGGCCACTGACTTTCTCGATCCTTTTTCGTATATTTATGCCACAGCTTGCTATACGCTATAGCGGTCAATCCATGCTTCATGAACATGTCCTTATTAGGGGTGCCTTCCAGTGGAGCTGGATGGTTCACCTTTAATAAGCGGTCCGGGCTAAACAGGCTACCAATCAGTGGGGAGAAGACAGCCATGACGGATTACAATAGGGACAAAAGTCTGCACTACCTATCTTATCACTGCGTGCAAAGACTAGACAGAATATTTCTATTCTTCGTTGTTTGCAGGCGGTGAATACCTCAAAAAGAACCAATATCGAACAGTCAATGTTCGGTCAATCAAACAATCAATGGGGAGAATAAGTAGGCACGACGGGTTACAACGGGGACAAAAGTCTGCGTTACCTACCCTTTCACTAACTGCAAAGAGAGAACCTGTTCTTCCCTGTTTGCAGACAGAGAATCTCCAGAAAACAATCCGCGAACAACAGTTCGGGCCAAACAATCAATCAGTGGGGGAGAAAAGATAGGCACGGCGGATTACAACGGGGACAAAAGTCTGCGTTACCTATCCTTCACTACTTGCAAAGAGAGAGCCTGTTGTTTCTCCGTTTGCAGACAGTGAATCTCCAAACAAATCAACAAAAGAGTAATACTAGTATTTTCCAAACAATCAAACAATCATTTCGCAATTCGTCGTGTTTACACGACCTTACCCGGACCGCTTGGACAGTTTCTTGTCTTCCGAATCCAGCGCCCGATCGTCCTCTATTCTTCGTGATCCTCGCGGCACTCCTGATGGTTCCCAGTCAGGACCGTAGATCACTCGAGAGAGGTCTGTTCAGAACCAGTGAAGTTCGGATGATCGGCTGTCAGACGAGGGTCTATCGGACAGGAGCTCTCCCGATCGTTGCAGTCGTTCACTCTGTCGTCGGGACCTCTCCCACTGGATCCACGAGTCGCTGATGGGCCCCACGTTTGGGACGCCAATTGTGGAAAAAGGTAGGGCTGATGACCTTTTTCAGAGTTGCCCGGCGTTAGCCACCTCTATACCCACTCAAGTTACCAAACAAAGAGGCAGGCGCTGGAGACTGGAAGGCAGGAAACAGAAGTTTTATTCCGACGGAGCAGAACACATCAAATCAGACAACAAGGTATCTTCTCGAGGTGCTCCAACCGCATCTCTGAGGCCTAGCCTCTTATACACAAGTTTATTGTTTTATTACGTAAAACACATCTCTGTCAATACTTTGAAGTACGGAAAGACATCCTCGGAATCCCCGCTTCAGGCCCGTTCCCACACACATTTACAGTTGAAGTCCCCACCCCGGTCACAACAGATGATGATTATCGCGCAGCTGGACATTCCGCCGATTCACGGAATGTATGTGGTTGATCGGATCTCATGGGGTGGGGGCTTTGATCAACTCGTGGATCCTTTGATGGGGGAAGCTTCCTACTGTATAGGGTGGGGGGGGGCTAGGTGGCGGCCTGGGAACGAGTAGGACAAACGGGCTCACAGGAAAAAGGGGGTGTTATCAAAGGATCCGGGACCATGAAAGGAATGGAGGGAGGTGTCGCGCTGGGAACAGGATGGGGTTCCGAGGCAGAGCTGCGCTGAAGAGGGGTTTATGACCCAAGGCATGTGAGAGCGGGGGCTGTCAGCGTGCGGGGGATGCTTGCGAGGTCAGGAGAGAGAGAGAGAGACGCGCTGGCTATCAGCGATGGGCAGAGAGGCCATGGTACTCAAAATGGCTGCCGCTTACGCACACGAATGGGCTCGAAAAGGGGGCAAGATGGCGCCGATAATGTTGATGCTGCAGCCTAAGTTTTAACAGTCGCACCTGTGAACAGACACTCTTGAAGTGGGCCCCAAATTCCGGCATCCATCTTATCTTCTTGCTCATAAAACTTCAAGCTTAGTTCACAATTTATGCTTAACAAGACCCAATTCCAACGAACACGTGCAGATCAAACGAAACGGCCTTATCTCATCCGGCCAGTTAGGATTGCATGAAATGGCCTGTGCACTCTATGAACCCTCGTTCTTAGTTTAAACAATATTCTAACTTATTTCACACTCTGGTTACATATAACACTTCTATAAGACTTATGATTTCAATTCTATGATTAATAATGGTATACATTGGGACATCAATACTCCATATCATGTGAAACTGTAAAGTACATTCTCTTCTCTTCAGCAACTGCCATGTGGCCTACACGTCCTACGTTTAGCAGCATTACATTTTGTCTCTTACCAGTCACATAATATGAACTTAATATCAGCCTAACATTGTTAACACACCTACATTAGTTTTGCACACACATATATGTATTATATAATGATTAAACACCCTCATCGTTATGCATTACTGTAAATTTAACACTCTAATACATTGCTTGATTATACTGGTGCACTTGGCCTATAGATATGGTGCACTTCTACGTTCTTCTTAATTTGCGCTCTCTCACGCCCTTCAAAGTTCATACAGCCCCACCTTGACTTCCAATGTCTCAAGATAATATTTTTTTGAGACATGGGAACTCAATATTAAGATCCAAACTCTTCTTTTAGTTATTTCTCTACTTACCCTTGCTTAACTTCTAGATCCCCTCCACATATCCAGCTTTGATTTATATAAGAACTCCTGCCCTTTTTTGGTTGAGTCTGTCCTGGTTGCACCATCATACCAGGGTGTGGATAGGCGCCGATGACAAAGCATAGCACTATGAAGTGAGTGAGGCGTCTACTCCAAAACCTTTGGATTTCCCCCACGACTAACCTTTCTGGCTAGTTTATCCTCGCTGCCCTTTTGTGTTTGTGAAGGCCTGGCACTGGTGTGGCACTGGCTGGGACGCTGGCACTGTGTCCCTCTGTGGCGTCCATGCCTCTTTGCTATAAATAGTGCCCCAGCTCTGCTCCTCCTGGCAGGTTGTGCATTCTCAGTTCTAATAATATCTGCGCATTCCTTTCACCTGCACTTGTTTTCACAGAGGCCTTGCAGGGGTAAGGACGTCTTCAGCAGTGATGGCTGGACATGGGCCAGGTGGGAGTTGAAGGCGCCTTATCTCCCTTCTCTGGAAAATGAAATATGTTTTTCACGTGAGTGAGCTTAGGAAGGAAAGATCGTTTTCACTTTGTTGCTGAGAAAGAAAGCTCTGGAAGAAGCAGCCCAGGGCAGGACTGAGGACCAGTCATATATGTTCGGAGCATGCAGATGTGTTGCAAAGGAAAGAGGGATTTAAAGGGACAGGAGGAGGGATGCCCAGCAGAGGACACAGCTGGGTGAGAGATAGGACAGGCTGCGAGGGCGACGGACACAGCCCCTCCTGTGAAGGCTCAACCAGTGGGTGTGACGCCAGAACCAGATTTAATTACAAACAGTTCATATTGAGAATGAGGAGACTATTGACACACCGGGTAATTTAGTTGGGACACACCGATTTTCGGCAGTCCAATTCGGATAGAAACTCCTTTTAGTGGTCAATTTGGAACTATATCCAGCACTTCGAACGAGAAGCACTTCGAATGACCTTTGCCATGTGACACCCTCTTAACTAACCTTCACGGAACAGGCACTTGAGAGCAAGGCAGCCACTCCGAGCAGCACTGCCCAATGCCACAACCATCCGAGGAGCCTAGAAGCCGAGGGCAGTGGGCCAACCTTGGGGACAGGCCCACCTCCACTCAGAACTAAGAGGGCAAAACCCCCGATCGGGTAACAGGGGACAAAGGGAAAGAGTCCGCAGGGAAGGATCCATCCAAAGCACTCCACAAGCCACCTTTGGAGAGGACTCCATCCTTCCCAGGATGACGTCAGCAGAGGTTTAAGGGACTGCCCAGAGCGAGCTATGAGGAAGGGGTCAATGCTGAAATGGTGTAATGCGGACAGCTCAGGTCTCACGCCCCGAGCGTGAGACTCACCCACACATGGCCACTCATTAAGCCCCTCTTGGCTATTATCAATGGGTTCACTGAATTGAAGAGAGGCCTGCAGCGGGTTAGCATCGTTGAACTGTCCCCTTATTCACTCTTTGTACAGATGCCTGCTCTTCGACCTGAAGCTCTTTGGCAGGTGTAGGCAGAGGCAGCATGAGGAACACTCCTTTTTAGGTGGGTGTGCACATGTGATGAGAAAAGGCCGTCATTCACAGGTCAAGAGAGCCATGGCTGCTGTGGATTGAACCGTTCACCACATCCATGAAGGCACAGTGTGAATGACACTCAGACGGACCAGCGGCAGAAGAAAGCAGTCCCAAAGGTCCTATTTGTAACTCTTTGGATACATGTTTATACACATGGATGCATGTGGTATTTAATGATTTTCTTGAATTATTACAGTGCAAATCTTCTCCCCGCAGGGTGTGTCAGCGACAGTAACCAGCACCAAAATCCTTCCCTACAAAGATAATTGGTGACATATCATTTAACAAAATACCTATCTGTGGGCTTTAAGAAAGAGAAATAACAATACACCCTTAAATACCTATTGATGTAAACATAAACATTTCACAATCAAAATATCAGGCCTACTGCATTAATCATAACTTTTCATAATAAATTGATCAGATCTATAGCATCGGAAGTAGTTTTTCATAGTGATCCAATCAGGCCTGCAGCTGGTATCATGGGGATGTCAACATGGCCAACTCAGACCTACTGTGAAGGTTATAACCTCCCCACAAAGCAACCATCAGATATACAATAATACAATTACAAAATGGGCAAAATGCAGTTGTCAAAACAATATAAATCCCTACAAATAGAGTCTTTAAAGGATTACCATAGTGCAAATCATCAAACCCCCATGGTTTGTTTGGGTGAGTCACCAACACCAAAACTCTTGTCGAAAACTGTTCAGGGTTTTTTTTTGGCAAAACTCAGATATCAGGGGCGCACTGCCTCAATTTCTACGTTACAGTGTGTCGTTAGGATAATCGATTTGTAGTGCGTAAATAGCAGGTGGAAAACACCCTTAACCGCCTAATGAGTCAAAGACCATACAATAATTACACAGCTGTGCTCTCGCAACTACAACAAGGTATCATAAATTTAAGTACAATGACAAAAAGTAAACAAATAAACAAAAGCAGATTCTTTAGTGTGTTTCTTGTCCCAGCAAGATGATGATTTATTGTGTCCAGACTTGAGGAATATCACAGTAAGCCGACACGTGTTTCGTCGTGTGCCGTTGAGTCAACTCGACTCTTCAGGGCTAAGACTCGACTCAAGATTGTGATTTGGAAATGGTCTGGAACTAGTAGTTGTGTTCTACGTAGGTAGATTTAGAGAGAGACAATGAGTTTATTGGAATCGGATTGATAAGTAAGTAGGAATGGAATTTCCAATGGAGTCAGATGCAAGATGTTGTTCTTGCCGTTCATGGTAGACGGCGACCGGGAACTAACAGAGGAGGGATACCGCACTACCGCATACCGCTAAAACAAGAAAACGAACCCGTTTTCTGGAGCATTTCGACTGATGGATCCCCTCCCGGTTAATGCCTGAAACATACCCGTATTCAGCGCCTTAATTTTGAAGACTGTAACACACCCAATAGGACGGATCACAGCGGCAAGAACAACCTCTTGCATCTGACTCCATTGGAAATTCCATTCCTACTTACTTATCAATCCGATTCCAATAAACTCATTGTCTCTCTCTAAATCTACCTACGTAGAACACAACTACTAGTTCCAGACCATTTCCAAATCACAATCTTGAGTCGAGTCTTAGCCCTGAAGAGTCGTGTTGACTCAACGGCACACGACAAAACACGTGTCGGCTTACTGTGATATTCCTCAAGTCTGGACACAATAAATCATCATCTTGCTGGGACAAGAAACACACTAAAGAATCTGCTTTTGTTTATTTGTTTACTTTTTGTCATTGTACTTAAATTTATGATACCTTGTTGTAGTTGCGAGAGCACAGCTGTGTAACCAAAACTCTTGTCCATTAAGATAATCTCGAGATTTCATGTAACAAGATACCTGCCTCCCGGCTTTATCATTGCGTCTTATAAAGTGTGCGTCTACCCCCGGAGGAGGGGGGGGTTCCGGCATGCTAGCCAAGTAGTCAGTGCAGACTCTAATCTAAAACAAACAGGTCGTAAATCCCTTGCGAAAAACCTTGTGAGAGAGGAGAAGTTTTGCAGAGACTCTGGGAAGATCATTTTTTAAAGCATCCATCGGGCCAAGATGCAAATTGTATTTGTTAGTATCAACTTGATTTTGATACAGTAACTTTTATTTGTAATGTTATTGGCTGTTGCAAAAGCTTTTTGTTTGACATGGTCAGGGTAACCTCTTTGAGCAAAGCGTTGACGAATATTAGCTTCTTCCTAAAAGTCAGGGTCTTTATTGCATATCCTGCGGCCTTTAACATTTCACCAAAGCTAATATTATGTTTCTGATGTATTGGGTGTGCTGAACTTGAGGGCAGGATACTGTTAACAGAATTGGGCTTTCTATGGATTTTTTTTAATAACTTCTTATCCTCAATGTAAAAAATACAATTCAAAAAGTGAATCATATTGTTGCTGAATTACAATGTTAATTCTCACAACTGCCTCACAGTGTCCTAAATCACTACTCAAATTATGATATGTGGTGCTGTGTCTGCTAGTCTGCCGCCCCATCAATGTGCAAAGTACCTCGAAGAGAAGAAAAAGGTGAGGGAAAGTTGGCAGAGCCTCACAAGAGTAACACCATGGGAGGTTACTGGCTGGTACTCGCCTGTGACCTCAGGTTCTCATCATTAGCATCTGCCAACTGTAAGAAATAATGAGTAGATAGTGCAGAAAAAGAAAAACCCATAAATGTGGTGTTTATACTAAATGTGACCCTATAGGGGCCCCAGGGATCTAGCGTGGAAACCCGGTATCCCCTAGTTTAAAAACAAGCTAGACAACACTGGCTATACTATTTTATTCCTTGCTGTGTGTCTGCTCAATTACAGCCAACATGTTTCATTGCCTTACAAAATTTGGAGGCTATTTCATCAGGGTTATGGTCAGTGTCTTCACTGCACCTCTTTTCTCTGTTTATTGTACCTGCAGGGAACAGCATACCACATTTCATCAACATATATACCAGACAGGCATCAGATTAAAAATATATAATATATCTGTGGGGAATCGAAGATACCACGTGTGGTGTATTTACCGGGTAGTTGCCACTCTTCGGCATACCTGCAACCCCTTAGAAGAAACTGATACACACCCTGTAAATTGTTTACAGGTCCCGTTTTGGCCGCTGCAATAAGTCAGTCTGTGTAAGAGAGATGGAGAAATTATTGCCAGTCTTATCACCCTCCTTGAATATTCATAATCCCCTCATCACTTTCATCGAGCCCTCAGGTCAGGGTGTGCCAAACGCTCTAACTCACACTGTTAGTTACTACTCTATGTGTGTCTCCCATTTATTTATTTATTTATTATTGACATTTATTGAGTGCATGGCTACCCCCAACGGGGGTGTCCCGGCGCTGAGGACCCGGTACGAAAGAAACCAAGGTTTAGCAGCTGTAGAATAGAAATGTCTTCAGTTTGCTCCTGAATTATGATTCTGCGTCAGTCAGGCGGAGATTAACTAGTAGGGCATTCCAGAGTCTGGAGGCCACCACAGCGAAAGCTCTGCCACCCTTTCTGGCTAGATAGAATCTGGTGGGGAGCAGGAGACGGAGGTGGTTAGATCTAAGGGCACGTGACGAATGGACTATCTTTAAGCTTCGTCTGAGATATCCAGGACCCTTTCCATTCAGTACCCTGAAGATAAGTACCAGGGCTTTAAACTGGATACGTGCTGCAATAGGCAACCAGTGAAGGTTCTTCAGATGAGGCGAGATCGAATGACGGTATGGGACCTTACAGATCAACCTGGCCGCAGCATTCTGCACGATCTGTAGCCGGTGTAGGAGGTAGGCTGGCACTCCCACGTAAAGGCTGCTTGAATAGTCCAGGTGGGAAGTGATGAGAGCATGAATTACTGTCTTCATTGCCTCCAAGGGGAGGTAGGGGGAGATCTTTTTTATCATATGTAGTTAGCCAAAGCAGGCCGAGGTAACTTTGTGAATTTGAGTTTTATAGGATAATTCGTTGTCGATTTGGACGCCAAGATTGCGTGCAACTTTAACCGGGGACGGAGGAGGGTTCAGCTCTGATGGCCACCACTTGGCAGGCAGTAGGGGGATCAATTGGTTAAAAAATAGCACCTCAGTTTTGTCGGTGTTAAGTTTTAGCGTATTCTTAGTCATCCATGTGACAATGTTGGAGAGACATGATTTAAAATTCTCCAGTCCATGGTCCGAGTGGTCTCTGAAGGAGAAAATAAGCTGCGTATCGTCAGCGTAAGAGACCACTCTGACCCCAAATGCCTCTATCACCTTAGCCAGGGGTGCCAGATAAATATTAAAAAAGAGAGGACTGAGAGCTGACCCTTGAGGGACGCCACAACTGAGGGGCTTTTTATCTTTGGACAAGAAGGGTCGACACCACACCTGTTGAGTTCGGTCCATCAGGAAAGATGCGATCCAGGCCAGAGGGGTGTCACAGATCCCAATATCATGGAGCCTATCCAGCAGTTTGGAGTGGGAGACCGTGTTGAAAGCTGCGAACAGGTCGAGGAGCACTAACATGGCTACGTCTCTCCTGTCCACACTTTCTCTTATGGTCTCTGTGACCTCCAATGTTGCCGTCTCCGTGCTATAACCGGACCTGAATGCGGATTGTGAGTCGTTGTAGTGTAGTTCCTATTTTCCCACTAGGCCCTGCGCATTGGAATAACATAAACAGTAGTATCGACGTAGAAGTGCGGATCTTCCAGGCCTCCACTGACTATGCTAAACTTAATTGGGTTTGTTACCAACTAGCTCAGAGGTCACTGGAAACTTTCTTCTCTGAATAGGAAGTGATCAGCTTCCTTGGTACAGACAAGAAGGGATTTAGTTTTCCAACAACCGTGCAACATGACAACTTTGCTCCTCAGATAAGAGTCAATCTCTAGGGTCGTGTGAAACAATAGACAGTTATTTTACTCAGTCAGTAGTTGTGCAGTTTACTTTCACAAAATGTAGAGAATAGAGAGACGGGCGTTGTCAATAAAGGGTAACATTTATTGAACAGTCTTTCTTCTCGTACAAGAGAAATGAATTGCCACAATTGCAAGACTTGTTATTATAAAAAGTACGTACAGTAAGATGAGTATTGCGAAATAATACTGTAAAAGCATTGATATGGTTTCTTAGCCATACAATGGTTTAAAATGAATAAAACATATATACATTCATGTATACATTAGGCTAAAATACTCAACTGGTGCTTCTAACTATGCCTACCCCAGTGTACCTGACCTAAGCCTAATACTTGGGAGGGGAGTAAGTAAGTAGCTTTAAGTTAAGTTGGTTTTGCCAAGGTTTGCTTCAAGAATTCTCCCTAAGGGTTTAGTCAACACCATACCTCTGGAATAGAATGATGGAGGTCTGGTATCTCCTTCAGGGAACTCGATATCCCAGTCACTCGCAAGAGTAGGCTGGAAACGCTGGAGCTGGATTTCTCGGCAAGAGAAAAGACAGCGTCTTTCTCAGCGCGTCGAGGAAGAGGAGGGGCAGCGTCCATGGGCAGCTTGCATCTGCTGGGCTCTTGCAGGGGACGGCTGTTCAGCTCCTAAGTATACCACACCATCTTTCGCTCGTTAGTAGCGATAGCAGTAGTGATAGCAGCGATGCTATCATCAGCATAACGATTCAGAAAAGGGGGTGGTGATGAACAGAGTGTCTGAATTAAGCAGACCACTCTTACCCAGTCCAAAGATCAGGGCTTGATCCATCACCGTTATTTATCTCACTGAACCATCCCAGCTCAGAACCTGACTATATGCAAATCAGTCTGTCCCTGGCCCAGTGCATCATGGGAACAGGGCAGAGTAAACTACCAAGCCAATTCTTCACCAGAAAGGAGACAAGCTACCGGGGACCGGTTTCTGGCATTTCAGCCGTCTTCGGCCCGGCTTGCTTGAATCCTGATGGTGCAGTGAGAAAGGGACTCATGTCTGAGTATACCCTGCCACACCTATAGTGGCCAAAAACGATTCAGAAAAGGGTGTGGTGATGAACAGAGTTTCTGAATTAAGCAGGCCACTCTTACCCAGTCCAAAGATCAGGGCTTGATCCATCACCGTTATTTATCTCACTGCACCATCCCAGCTCAGAACTTGGCTATATGCAAATCAGTCTGTCCCTGGCCCAGTGCATCATGGGAACAGGGCAGACTAAACTACCAAGCCAATTCTTCACCAGAAAGGAGACAAGCTACCGGGGACTGGTTTCTGGCATTTCAGCCGTCTTCGGCCCGGCTTGCTTGAATCCTGATGGTGCAGTGAGAAAGGGACTCATGTCTGAGTATACCCTGCCACACCTATAGTGGCCAAAAACGATTCATAAAAGGGGGTGGTGATGAACAGAGTGTCTGAATTAAGCAGACCACTCAAGCCCTGATCTTTGGACTGGGTAAGAGTGGTCTGCTTAATTCAGACACTCTGTTCATCACCACCCCCTTTTCTGAATCATTTTTGTCCACCATAAGCGTGGAAGGGTATACTCAGATGTGAGTCCCTAGCTCATTGCACCATCAGGATTCAAGTAAGCCGGGCCGAAGACGGCTGAAATGCCAGAAACCGGAAAAATACCCGGTAGCTTGTTTCCTTCCTAGTATAAGAATTGGCTTGGTAGTTTGGTTTGCCCTGTTCCCATCATGCACTGGGACAGGAACAGACTAATTTGCATGTAGCCGGGTTCTGAGCTGGGATGGTGCAGTGAGCTAAAAAACGGTGATGGATCAAGCCCTGATCTTTGGACTGGGTAAGAGTGGTCTGCTTAATTCAGACACTCTGTTCATCACCACCCCCTTTTCTGAATCATCATCAGCATAACAGCAGCAACTTCAGCGAGACAGCTTCAGCGTTTGCTTAAGGCAACGTTGGTAATATTTATACCTGAAAGGTGCCTTGTTTGACGTAAGTTTTTGGACATAAGACGTCAATAAAGATGTCACTAGGAAGTGATCGTCTATCAGTGCTCATTAGAGTTCTATTACTAATCAAAACATAGCACGCGGGGCTTTCCCAGGTTGCTGAGTTTTTATCTTGTTGAAGAACTCGGAGTGTTAATCTAGGAATCTTAGATAGTAACTTCTGCTATGTCATTGCACTAATTAGCTGCAAAGGAAGTGGCAGAGGAAGCGATTCTGAAATGTGGCTCTGTTCGTGTGAGGCCAGAGACGAGTTTCTGAATATTGCATTTGATCGGTTATGCCAATATAGGGGTATAAGGGGATTATAGCCGCATAGGGGCATACGGTCACAGTATCGATCAGGGTCCTGGATTAGAACGCAACACCCACTCCACGAATTCATGTCCATCAAATTACTAAAACTAGAGCAATAAGATGCACGTGTAACATTGCCCACCCCAAAACACATATATGCATTTGAAATAGGCGTATTTGTAATACGTGAAAATGTAGGTACTGTACGTTTTTGAAGCATAGAAATCATTCAAAATTATAGCACATGAAATCAATGAACGATTTTGCAAAAAGAATTACACATGAAATATCTCTGAATACAGAAAAGAAGGGCGAGATAATTTCATCACATATAAATGCATTGCAGTAAAATGTGCTAAAGGCTGGTGTAAAGTTATTATGTCTCTAGATGTATCTAAAAATAGAAGTAGAAGCTTCTGTTCTCTATGAATAGTTCTACTTTAAGCAAAGAATTTCTCGTGCCAGAAAAAAGGTAAATATTAAAAAGTGTTTAATTCAAAAGAATTATTGCTTGAACGGGGAAAATAGAGTTCCAACGCTTTTAGCAGTTTTTGTTGTTAAAAACTGAAGGCCGAATTCAGAGTTCACGGGAACGCTGTGTGTCGGAATGCTTCTCTAAAGTTATTGTTTCTGTTCGGGTGAGAACATCATATCAGACAGGCTCTCAAAGAATTGGTCTACAAAATCAGGTGACAGTTCGACCAAATTCGATAGTGCTGTAACTTGACAGGTGTGAGAATGATTGCTGTCATCAAAGGCTGGATCAGCAATGTTCACAGAAGGTCGTACCTGGGTGATGTTGCTTTTGTCACTCGCTCCACTGATACCACCTAGTCGTAGTACAGGAGTCTCAACGAATGCCGTCATCAGGATTGGTAGCCGCTGGGGACAACACAATGCGTGAGCCGTTATCGGACTTAGCAAAGTATCGATATCCATTGGTACTGCTGATGGAAGTGCAAGACAGGTGTCCAACACTTACTCATCTCCGCATAGCATACATCGAAGTACAGGTAAGATGCAGTTTTGCCATATAGGTCTGAATGAAAGGAACCAGGTCATGTTTAGATCTCTCAGCCTGGCCAATCCAAGGACTCTAGTTATTCTGTCCCGGTAGCGCACTGCTAGGATTGTTTCTTCCATTCCCATAGGAGTCATGTCTGAGCTATGGCTTGCCATATTGGAGCAGGAGGGTCAAAAATAAAATGCCTGCTACAAGTCCCAAAAATAGGGGTATGCCGCCAAAGACTGAATGGACAAAATTGGGAACGATTCCCAGAATTGCTTGAAATGGTGTTAGCAGTCCAGTAAAAATCGTCTTAAATATGCCTGGGATGCCTGTGGCACTAGACATGTTAAGGAGTTGGCTCAACATTTCTACGAAATGCACGGGGCAATTTGTTGATAAAAGGTCATGAACCTCCGTAGCTGTCCTTGCAACTAGGAGATCATACGTCTCTTTTGATGACGTGATGGGCACTGTTGTCTGCAACAGCACAGACTTCATTTTGCTTAAAGTATCAATTCGTATAGAAGAGAAATGCAGACGAGGCCAGATGGGAGTCTCTATGTCTCCAGGGCCGCTCGGGAACAATGCTTGCATACAGCATTTGACCATGGAAGTTACGCTTACGAGATACGCTTTTCCTGGCAAAAGGCCACAACATCTGTGATCCGTTCTTAGAATGTAACTCCCATTCGCTAGTTGCATAAAGAAAGGCTCTATCTGCGTTGCAGGTGTGACAAGCTGGTGGCATGAAAGGTTGTTAGAATTACCTTCACAGGCTCTGTGTAAATTAATACCCTGGCACAAAAGTATACCGCTTAGTGAACGTTTACAGTTTTCACCACTAAGAAATACATTTTTGTCGCTGTCACTGTAGCATGAATGTGTGTATGGTAATTTCCATGCTGACTTAACATATCCTTTACCTAATCGTTCATACTGGCCAGTAGGTATGTATTCAAGGCACTTTTTAAATCGGAAAGTTGTTATGGGAATAGTGATAATTCCGTGTATTATCCATTCAATGACAGGACTTTCTGACATTGTCAATGGTAATCTCTCAAGTTTTTTGATGCTCAGGATTGTATAGTCTGCTCCTTTCTGTGCCAAGCTGATTTGTTTATCAGTAAGGTTAAAAATGGAAAATAATGACGTTGTGTTGATTAAACGCCAAGGCACATAGCCTGAACGAAGATTTTGCAGCGTCCAGCCTAATTGTACAATAGAACGTAATTGTGACTGGCCATGCTGTAACGTTAGCAAGTCTCTGTCTATTATATCCAAGGCAGAGGATACAATATTGTCCAACGAATATATTCTGGAGGACAGAGTCATTAACCCATTGTCCACTACAGAAAGTGATTTTTCCAAATTAATACGGTCAATTTCTCGTATTTTTTCTGCTGTTTCAATTTGTGTGACTTTCCAAGCCTCGTTGTATGCAGCATAGATACTGGTCGCTATGAAACGCTTTGACGCTGTTTGCGTGGTCCTATATTAAAATCGCGCAAATCAGCACCCTCTTTAAGTAAAGACAAGTGTTGCTTAATTTCAGCCAGTGTGGATGATCCTAGCCATTCGAGGCATAGTTTCCTTACACTGTATGTTGTTACTATCCCTGGATGTTGTCTCTGGGAGCATCTTGGGTCTTGTCTGGTCATTTTTAACCCCTGCGTTTTATTCAGGAATCTATCTTGACAGTTGATTGTGTCAGTAGGCCAGATTAACCACTTTTTCCAATCAGGATGTGTTCTGTTTAAATGTAAAATTTTATATACGTCTATCTCAATATCTGTTGTATTTTCAGGTATTGGTTTTGGAATAGACGGTTTGTTAAGGTCTTTAATCTTAGCTAGGCCAAGACAGGATGTTTGGTGAATTGTGTCATTTAAAAACATCATTTGTTCTGGTATCATGCAGGTTCTGAATAATGCTTCTAGGCCTTGTACCTGCCAATCTTTTGTGCCCCAAATGGTTTTTGTTTCAATGTTATTTTTCCAATAATCAAAACCAAATGTCATCATTTTTTCATAAAATTCTTCTGAATATATCAATTTAGTGTTTGTCAGCATTGTTTTCAATCCTGTTTTATCTAACAGTTTGTAATAAAACGTTTCTGCATCACTGGTGTTAAACCCTGAGAAGTACTTGAATTTCTCAAAGAATGTTTTAGAACTGCTTTTAGGTGGAGTAGCATAATGTTCCCATTGATTATACTAAAAAACATTTCTAGGCTGTGCAGACTTATGCAAGTAATGATCGCCATAATGTGTAAAACAGAACATTTGTTCATAAGTAGACGAACCTTATAAATAATCATGTTCTGTGAATCTAGCTGACATTACTAAATCAGACATCATGTTATTAATACTGTCAAAGTCCCAATCATCAGAAAATGTACTAGGTTTTACAAAGTCACTTAAGGAAATCTTCAGTTGATGAGGATACTTCAGGATCTCGACCGGACCATAGATCTCATAATCAGTTTTCTCCCATACTACCCCACCGGGTATTGGAATGGCTGTGACATTCACTGTTGACAGTTCTCTTTTCTTCACGTGGGATGATTTGTGTGGTTTGAGGACTAAGTTGATGTTCTGACTTACTGTGTCCATTGTATTGTAATAAACTTTCCTAAAATTAAAACTAAAATTAGGCATAGCAGGAGTATAAATACCCCCGAAATAATCCAATGCTCAAACAATGGTGCATCCAGATATACTTCTTTGATTTGTTGAACAAGTTCTGTTGCTTTTTCTTTAAAAGTCTTTTTTGTTTCTGGCATCACTTCGGGGTTGCTTTGATCCTCGGAAAAGTTGTCGCAGTCGATGAAATAACCAGAGGCAGTTCTGTCAATTGTTGGAATTGTTCTTTCAATTTGTCTTTCGGTAGCACTTTCTGATGCCACATCATTGTAGATTGGTGTTTCTTGACGAACTGTTTCAATCTGTGTCTCAAGAGGCACGAGTTCCATGGCATTATTGCATAGTCCCTCTCTGTGCACTGCAGGCTGATCGAATGTGATTAGTCTTTCAGTTTGAACCTCTTGGATTGTTGCAAGTTTGGGTATTCTGTTGTTTCTCGGGAGTCCACTGGGCCTACTGTTGATTATAGGCCACATGCTTGTGGTTTTACCAGGTCGATTGATACAACTCTGTTCTCCTTTTTACCAGCAAGGGGCGGTAGTACTACTGATCTTGTTCCGGTGACTGCCAAGACAGGTACTGCTTTTCTGTAAGAAGGCCCAAATTCCTTCTTCACCGCTATTTTTTCTCTGACTAGATCCCCAATCTTTGGAATCCAGACAGGCCTTGCAGGGGCTGTTGCTTGTGGTGCCTCGTCAGTGGTAGCTGGCTGTTGCTTTAACTTTATGTTGCTTAAGGATTTTCTTGTTTCATTCAAGTCCTGTAAAACAGCCAAACGATCTTTGATGTCAAAGTCTGTTTTCTTATCTTCTACCACTGATACTTGACTATCTAGGTCCTGAACTCGCATTCTAGTTCCGAACAATAGTTTGTATGGGCTGAAACCTTTTAGAGAATTTCTTGGCAAATTATTAAGACTGATTTGGACACTTATTAAATGTTTGACCCACCCAGCACCCGAACCTAATACCTTCGCTGTTATAGATTGCTTTATGTCCCGGTTTTTTCTTTCTACCACACTATTCCCTTCGGGGTGTGACGGACAAGAATACCGCAACCCAACACCCATGCTGGCCATGGCCTCCTTATAAGCTCGAGAGCTGAAAGCAGGACCCTGGTCAGAATGGAACATGGCAATTGCGTATGTGCCGATAAAGACTCGCAGATCTTTTATAACCGTTCTGGCGTCAGCCGAGCGCTGGGGCCACATTTTTTAAGTGTGTTTAGCCTTAATGTTGTACAATGGGACGCGTTTCTCTTTTTTGATAGTGCAAATAGATTGCCTAATGCTTTCTATTAGGGCTTCTGACACTACACTTGCCGGTTCTCCACTGCGATCTCTGTTGCAGTCTTCACAGTTTTTTGCAAAGTCATGAATACCTTCACTCATTTCCGTCCACCAGTGCTCTGATTGCAATTCTCTCAGAGAGTCCCTGATTGTTTGGTGTCTCAGACCCAACCCCATATGTGCTTCCTGTAATAGGAAACCTCTCCGGTTCCTGTTTGGAATTACCCTATCCCCCACTCCAGGGATTCGAGCAAAAGGAACGGAGTTTGCATCGATTACGTATGCATAATTGAGTGGATAGTTCACGGGTAGTGCTGCACAGTCGCCTTTTACGGACGTTTTGACTGCCAGCATGGTTTCCCCGTCTATGTATTTTTCTGTACGCTTTTTTGTGGCTACTGAAGCCGGTTTAGTTGCTTCCGCCGTGGCTGTGTTAGCCAATGAATTCCCTGCAACGTGAACGCCATCACGTTGAAGACTCTGTGCGTGTATCACGTGAGTCTTTTGTAGTTCTTTCTGTAAAGGAGCTACCTGGTTCCAGAGCAATTTATGCTTTATTGTGGCACCTGTGTCATCTTTGTAATCGTTTTCAATCCAGCTCTGCAACTTATTATTGTAAGAGTTGACGCATAAATGAGAATCGCACACGATTAGTGTCGGGAATTCACGTTCTGCATTTTCGAGCGCCATCTTTAAAGATCTGATTTCAGCTCTCTGAGCCGAACAGTTTCTTACTGATTCAGTTTTTGTTATTTTCAGTCTGAATTTACTGCACAGCCAACGACCTTTAACAATCGCATAGGCTGCATTGTAGGATTTGTTCTCTACGTTGAAATGCTGTACAAATCTATCTGTATAGAATATACAGGCGTACTGTGGGAGAGGCAGAAGTTCGATTGGCAGAGGATATTCTTCTTCATATTCTAAATCATTCAGCTCTTCGAATTGCGGGGCGAAATAGTATTTCACATCTTTCGATCCAAGAGAATCTACATACTGTATCCATTTCGGATCCAGTGACACTGTAGGCAGGTTTACTGGGCTGAATAGCGCCTCAAAGGCGGATTCTGCTGTGAGGATATTAATCCGTTTGCTGTGTGCTAGTTCTCGTTCATTGGCTAATGCAATTTGCACTGCTTTCACAGTATTTTCTGTGTGACTGAATGTTTTTTCTGCTTGTATGTACAAGTGAGATTTAATTGAAATCGGTACCTTTTCTCCCTCATTAGAGGTCAGGTACATGAATCCGCATCTTCCTGGGATGACTCGGATTATAAGATTGCGTGTGTTGTCACGTGTATCTAATTTTGTTTTTGCTAACATGTCTGTTTGCAGTGATCTCAAAATTTCTGTGTGTTTTTGAGTCCAGGTGATTTGTTTAAAATCAGGTTTGATTAGTTCGTAGAGAGGTTTAACCCTCTCTGCGTAATTTAGAATGTAAGTTCTACCGAAATTCAGAAAGCCTAGAATCGATTGTAAATTCTTCAGCTTTTTTGGAGCTTGAAGTACAGCGCACTTCTCTAAGAAGTTGTCCGCTAGACTTTTCCCTTCACTTGATAATTCGTATCCTAAAAATAATACTGTCAGATGGGCAATTCGAGACTTTTTAAAGTTGAATTTGTAACCCTCTGCTGCGAACCCAAGTATAATGGTGTTCACTCTTTTCAAGTGAGTATCCAAGTCATCATCTGTGAGATAGATATCATCTACGTAAGATAATGCCTCATCATCATATATTTGTAGTAACTCCGTTACTCTAGCTGAGAATAGTCCTGGGCTGTTCTTGAACCCCTGTGGGAGCCTACAGAAATTTTTCTGAGACCCCATTACGGAGAAAGCGGTCAAATACCTGCTTTCTGGTGCAATGTTTTGACAAAAGAAACCATTAGATATGTCTAATGTCGTTTTATATTTTTTCCTAATTATGTTGTTCATTAGTGCAGCACTATGCGAATTTTGTACTGCAAAAGTTTTGCAACATGCATTAAGGTGTCTGTAGTCCAAAACTAGACGATATGAATTGTCTGGCTTGGAGACAGGAAACAAAGGATTGTTCATTTGAGAGGTGCATGTTTCAATCACCCCCTGGTATTCAAGTTGATCTAAGATCTCCCTGACTTGTTTTTTAGCTTCTTGCTTAATGGAATACTGCCTTTGGGCAGTTGGTTCACTTTATAACTGGATTTTGTGAGGAGGTGAGTCCTCATCCCATCCTACATGATTTTTATATAATGCCGGTGCCTGGGCTACTGCCCATTTCCTTGCATAAGTATATTTTTTGTGAATCGGAATGTGATTCGAGAAGGCAGGCATAATCATTTCTTCGCCACGAGGGCACTCCCTGACAAACTCTGGGGGCCAATCCTTTTCAGCTAACAGAATATCATAGCCTTTTGAGAGTTTATCCCAAAAGAGACCCTTTATTTTCCTAGTCTTATCACCCTCTATACGCAATGTTATTTCGTATATCTTATGGGGCTCGCTAAGTCTGGTGTCGGCAGTTTCAACCTGAATGTGTTCATTCGTGTCCATTGTCTCCAGATGACTCATCAAGATCTTGCGGGCTATACTGATTTCTGCTGCACTGTCTAGCATTGTCTGTGCCCACTCCTTGTTTTTCAACTGTGTCCTCAGTATTCTCGGCATGGTTGATTACTCTAATACTGGCTACCTTTTTTTTGGGAAATTGAGATTTTTTACTCTGAGCAGGTTCCTTGTCTTTGGACTTGGTGTGCTCTCCTGGGTCTGACCGTCCTCTTCTTTCCGATTTCTGCAAAAAAGATCGAGAGGGACGTGTATCAATACTTTGATATCTATCAGGTTTTTTCAAATTATCCCTATTTCTAAGGTTATATCTTTTCTCAGAGGGCTCCCTCTGGGGAGACTGGTGTTCTCGAGTCGGAGTTCTTTCCCCCCGTCGAGGAGACCTTCCTCTGGACTGGAAAACTTTTTCCTAGGGAGTGGATTGTTTATTTCCATCCCAGCTCTTTTTAGGAGTGTTTGAATTATTTTTAATAAATAATTTAACTAACTCTCTATATGCTTTTGTTAATTCTCTTATGTTAACTAAGAGTTCTTCTTTTGAAATTTTTTCAATTTCTGGATGTGGTGTGTAGCTGGCTAGAACAGGCCAAGTTGCTCCTGGTCTACCTAGTGGACCGAGCCTGGTAATATGATCATTATGTTTTAGGGCGCCTTTAAACCAAAGTAAATGTTCTTGGTATTTTAATGGGATTTAAGTCTCCTCGAAAGGAGCGTACTCTTCCGGTGGAACTCCTACTACATAGTAGTGGAACTCGTGTGTTGCGGCGTTTGCCGCTGGAAATTTTATCCATGAATAGAATACCTCTGTCTGCCGATATTCGTGTGCCTCTATCACGAAGACGACTGTGCCACCTTGTGTGGTCAGTCCATTTTCTATAAGTTTTAAAGTTATAGATTTTCTTAAATGTGCCGGGATGATTATTGCACCCGGTTCAGTAGTACCGTCAGGACCCTGCTGAGTCGCATCTGCTGCGGCATCAGCTCCGTTGTTTAACACTGACATTTTATAAATGCAGGTTTTGCAGAGTAGGTCTCCAAGGAGACAAAGATTAGGTGCACAATATTTTGGAACACTGTATCCTTCAACGTTGAATAAACCAGAGCTTTACATAGGAATTTCTTCCTACTAAGGTCGGGCGGATTTTAACCTTTCACCCACTCCAGACGTCTATTGGAGTATTTACGGGAGAAAGGGGTCTGTGTGAAAAATGCACGACTGAGTTACTCTAACGTCTTGCGTTAGTTTATCACCTTACCAAACGTTGGGCGCCATGTAGTGTAGTTCCTATTTTCCCAATAGGCCCTGCGCATTGGAATAACATAAACAGTAGTATCGACGTAGAAGTGCGGATCTTCCAGGCCTCCACTGACTATGCTAAACTTAATTGGGTTTGTTACCAACTAGCTCAGAGGTCACTGGAGACTTTCTTCTCTGAATAGGAAGTGATCAGCTTCCTTGGTACAGACAAGAAGGGATTCAGTTTTCCAACAACCGGGCAACATGACAACTTTGCTCCTCAGATAAGAGTCAATCTCTAGGGTCGTGTGAAACAATAGACAGTTATTTTACTCAGTCAGTAGTTGTGCAGTTTACTTTCACAATATGTAGAGAATAGAGAGCCGGGCGTTGTCAATAAAGGGTAACATTTATTGAACAGTCTTTCTTCTCGTACAAGAGAAATGAATTGCCACAATTGCAAGACTTGTTATTATAAAAAGTACGTACAGTAAGATGAGTATTGCGAAATAATACTGTAAAAGCATTGATATGGTTTCTTAGCCATACAATGGTTTAAAATTAATAAAACATATATACGTTCATATATACATTAGGCTAAAATACTCAACTGGTGCTTCTAACTACGCCTACCCCAGTGTACCTGACCTAAGCCTAATACTTGGGAGGGGAGTAAGTAAGTAGCTTTAAGTTAAGTTGGTTTTGCCAAGGTTTGCTTCAAGAATTCTCTCTAAGGGTTTAGTCAACACCATACCTCTGGAATAGAATGATGGAGGTCTGGTATCTCCTTCAGGGAACTCGATATCCCAGTCACTCGCAAGAGTAGGCTGGAAACGCTGGAGCTGGATTTCTCGGCAAGAGAAAACACAGCGTCTTTCTCAGCGCGTCGAGGAAGAGGAGGGGCAGCGTCCGTGGGCAGCTTGCATCTGCTGGGCTCTTGCAGGGGACGGCTGTTCAGCTCCTAAGTTCACCACACCATCGTTCGCTCGTTAGCAGCGATAGCAGTAGTGATAGCAGCGATGCTATCATCAGCATAACAGCAGCAACTTCAGCGAGACAGCTTCAGCGTTTGCTTAAGGCAACGTTGCTAATATTTATACCTGAAAGGTGCCTTGTTTGATGTAAGTTTTTGGACATAAGACGTCAATAAAGATGTCACTAGGAAGTGATCGTCTATCAGTGCTCATTAGAGTTCTATTACTAATCAAAACATAGCAAGCGGGGCTTTCCCAGGTTGCTGAGTTTTTATCTTGTGGAAGAACTCGGAGTGTTAATCTAGGAATCTTAGATAGTAACTTCTGCTATGTCATTGCACTAATTAGCTGCAAAGGAAGTGGCAGAGGAAGCGATTCTGAAATTTGGCTCTGTTCGTGTGAGGCCAGAGACGAGTTTCTGAATATTGCATTTGATCGGTTATGCCAATATAGGGGTAAAAGGGGATTATAGCCGTATAGGGGCATAAGGTCACAGTATCGATCAGGGTCCTAGATTAGAACGCAACATCGTGAAGGAGATCATTTGACTCTAAATAGTCGGAGAGTTTTTCTTGGACGAGTTTTTCTAAAATCTTTGCTGGTTTGGGGAGAAGCGATATTGGGTGATTATTGCTGTACACTGCCGGGTCCGCTTCTGACTTTTTCGGAAGAGGAATCAATATGGCCTGCTTCCATGAATCCGGGAAATGACCGACTGAAGGGAGGCATTCCATAATGTTGCCAGGAGTTGCACTACAGTTGGCGCCACGGCAGTGAACACCTGGGCGGGCATGGGATCTAACGGGGAGCCTGACTTACATTGCTGTATTTTTTGCACGGCCATATCCACTGAGATAGGTTTGAATGTGCGCAACCTTTTGTCACTAGTGGGAGTGTGGTACAGGGGAGAAATCGCTTCACTAGACCTACCAGCAGTGTAAAGGAGGAAAAGACAGGGCTCAATTGTGTGAGAGAGGTCCGCTGGTTTGGTAAAGTTTTTCACGATTTGATAAAGCATTTTTGTTGAGTTATCAGCGGTATAAATTTTGCTAGAAAATATTCTTTCATAGTAGTTTGTTTAATTTTGTGGAACTTTTTTAGGGCATCTTTGTACGATGTTTTAGCGGCAGGGTCATAGGTGCGACGCCATTGGCGTTCGAGCCTTTTACATTTACTTTTTTCTTCCCGGCGTGTCTGGGAAAATCAAGGCGCAGAAGGTTTAGTCCTGGCCGAAGAAAGAGTAATTAGGGGGGGCAATGGTCTCTATGGCTGTAGTAAAGTGCTGGTTGAGTTTCTCGACGTCGGCATTCAAGTCGTTAGAGGGTTGCCAGTTTAGCGTAGCCAGTGCGGGTTCGAGCGTATCACACGTGACCTTATACCACTTTCTTCCTACGTTCTTTGTCCTGCAATGGGGGGTAGGGAGGGGGAATGTCTTAAGGTTAAAAGGGATCAGAAAGTGATCTGACCATGTCAGAGGAAGTGGTGCTAGGGTGGTAAGGCCAGGAAGGTTAGAGAATATAAGGTCCAGGGTGTGACCCGCTATGTGGGTGGGACCATGTACTTTCTGGTCAAGATTTATACCCGCCATAGTTTCCACTAGGGACCTAGCTTTTCCGCAGGTATTGTCGTCGATATGCAAGTTAAAATCACCAAGAATAGTGAAGTGAGGGTTCTTTAGGGAAAGATCTGCCAAGGTCGCTAGTAAGTCTGTAGTGTATATGGGCTGAGTGTTGGGCGGATTGTAAATCAGCACCTCTGCACAAAAAAGGTGCGAAGCCTTGGAAATGCCGAAATAGATTGATTCAATCGGCCCAGTTTTAACTAATTTCCTGGATGTTATCTTCCAGTGCGCCTTAAGAATTATGGCGATCCCCCCTCCCATTTTTGTGCCAGGTCTATTAATCCCGACGAGTTGGTAGTCAGAGGGGACTGCTAGGGTGATGTTTGGGTTGGAGGTGTCTTTTATCCATGTCTCCGTTAGGAACATCACATCCCAGGAGTTGGAGGCAAGGGAGAGCCAGATGTCACTTGCATGCTTTGTCAAGGAACGGCAATTGAGAAGACACGCTTTGAGTTCGCGTGGGAGTGTAGGGCATGGTCCTTCTGTAATATCCCATCGCAGGCGTGGCACAGGCGGGGCGAGGGAAAAGGAGCAGTCCTTACATATAAACTACTTACTCAGCAGTACGGGGTTGCACTTGGTGTGATTGCCTTCGGTATTGGGTCTCAGTTCAAGAAGTTTCATTCTAGACCAGTTGCGATTCTTTATAGAATGGATTTGGGCAGCATGGTGACGCTGGACGCGGCACAGGCGCGGACGGGCTTGCCTTTGGCGCGTCAGCGGCGCGCCTACGCGCCCAGGCCCCTGGCTCCACCCTCCCAGCATTCAGAGTCTTAATTGGTCGCCCTACCCTCCACAACAATCGGGACAAGCCCGTGGTGGACCGGGGTAGGGGCAGTGAAGTTGTTACTTGCTGGCGTTACGAGTGGGCAGAGAACCGGCACATATACAGGTAGGATGATTACACAACAATAATTTTAAAAGGAGCAATGTGAAACTAATTTTAAACAGAGCTGCGTGAGCCGATCACCTTCTGCAGCAGCTAGCGCAACAAATTGCTATTGCGCCTCCACACCGAGCAGTTCGCGATCACTGCCTTAAGTGCACACACGCCCTGGCCCCTGGCTCCACCCTCCCAGCGTTCAGAGTCTTAATTGGCCGCCCTACCCTCCACAACAATCGGGACAAGCCTGGGGTGGACCGGGGTAGGGACGGTGAAGTTGTTACTTGCTGGCGTTACGAGTGGGCAGAGAACCGGCGCATATACAGGTAGGATGATTACACAACAATAATTTTAAAAGGAGCAACATGAAAGTAATTTTAAAAAGAGCAGCGTGAGCCGATCACCTTCTGCAGCAGCTAGCGCAACAGATTGCTATCGCACGTCCACAGCGAGCAGTTCGCGATCACTGCCTTAAGTGCAAACACGCCCTGGCGCCACCCTCCCAGCGTTCAGTCTTAATTGGCCGCCCTATCCTCCACAACAATCGGGACAAGCCTGTGGTGGATCGGGGTAGGGGCGGTGAAGTAGTTACTTGCTGGCGTTACGAGTGGGCAGAGAACCGGTACATATACAGGTAGGATGATTACACAACAATAATTTTAAAAGGAGCAACGTGAAAGTAATTTTAAAAAGAGCAGCGTGAGCCGATCACCTTCTGCAGCAGCTAGCACAACAGATTGCTATCGCGCGTCCACCCATATGTCGGCATGTGGCTCTTTCTACAATTGGTGCTCCTTAATTCTCATGCAACAATAGTGGGATACCCTCTGTCTTTTCTGGGCATATCCCTGTCACCAGGTGCGGGCTACAATCATTCACTGCCAATCGTAATACTCCACATTGTATGTACACTACTGAAAGGCTATCGTTATTAATATCGCACACTCTGCCCGGTGCTTTCACGCTACCTGATAACCCGATCGGGGGCGGTATCAACTCGTCTCATAAAATAGTACTGGATGCCTTCAGTACTCCGGGGACTGTTGCCGTTATAGATTCACCCACCCCAATGCAGGCGAGGGATTGAGCCTCGGCCGCACACCCGTGTTCAGTCCTCTAGTCCCTCTCTATCGAAAAGACTCAAATCTGCTTTGTTGTAAAGAGCCCAATGCTTGCGCTGTGTCTGTGTAAGCTTTGATGCCTTGAAGGGTCTCATCAATGTGTTTTCCGAAGAGATTTTCTCAGTCGTACGGCATGTCTATTATTTTTGCTTGGACTTCTGGTCTAAACGAAGTGGCTTTAAGCCATCCTTGTCTTCGTAGTGCCACTGCACCTGCCATTTGTCTGAATGCTATAGAAGACATATCCATCGCAATATCTATAGATTCGGATGCCGCTCTAGAGCCATCTTGTATTATGGCAGCAGCTTCTTCTTTTTTATCTTCAGGCAAATGGGCCAACAATGGTGCTATATCTGACCACATTTGCCGATTGTACCAATTTATGAGTGCTAAAGCATTCGCGGCTCTAATGGAAGCTACTGCCATCACAGCAAAGCGCTTCCCCACACCATCCATTTGTCTTCCTTCTTTGTCAGGGGGAGCTGCAGATGTTGAAACTGGATTTTTCGACTGTCGTTGTGCAGCTTGCATTACCACGACTCTGGCCGCGGATGCCCAATTAAGCATGCTGGAGAGGATTCTGGTGCCCAATACTTTTTCTCAATCTTGGGTACCGAGGCTGCAACTGAGGCCGGGTTTTTCATAAGTTTTAATCCCTCTTCCCAAATGTACTCGATAATAGGTATTGCTCTGATGATTTTTGTTGACTCCTCTTTAAAATCATAGAGAAAGCATTCCGTTTCCCTGCACTGGAAGTGGAAGTTCAAATCTTTTCGAGGCTTTTTCCATAATATCATGGAATCCTCCAATGTCCAGTGGAGGGGAGTTTGCTGGGTACGGCGATGGAGACGGCGTAGTAGGAAGAATATACTGATCCCATTCTATCCCAACTGGACTTTCCTATAGAAGTTCTCCTTCTTCTGGTTGTTTTCCATCACTGTCTGCTAAATCAACTCTAATTGTTATAATTGGAGGAGATCGAATCTTTTGAACTGAAGGTGGAGGTTGAGCTACTTGAACTTGAGTAGGACTGGCTGAAGTCTTCGAGGCTGGGGCGTTAGCTTCTGGAAAACGACGGTAGTAGTCGTTAATCATGTGACATAAATCAGTCACGAGAGAAATTGGCATTGAGACAGACTCTTCTCTCACTTCAGGATGTACTTCTTCCTCCTCCTCATAAACATAGGATTGTTGAAATGACTCATATCTTTTTGATTCAGGCACTGGACGATCCTGGAATGAAAACACCTCTCGAACTTCCTGATATTCCTCATCATCAGTTTCCTGACTTTTTATTTGAAGCTGAGAAGGGCTATAAGCCACTCCCGTTGACTCCTCATCCTCTGACTGCAATTCCAGCAGACTTGATGGAGGAAGCAGTGAATTTTTTGTACAGCCTGTGAAATCCGCTGATTTCTTCACCGTCGACGAGTCCGTCGAAGGTGGAAGGGACTTCAAAGTTATTGATGACTTTGCCTTTGGGGACTTAAAAGACGTTGTCGATGGAGCTGTTCCCGAGGACGACGAAATACGTATTATCGTTGACGAGGTAGTCGACGCCAACGGTGCCGTCGACGAAGATGTCGTCGACGTAGTCGTCATCGAGGTCGACGAACCTTTCTTCGATAACGTTGTTCTAGTTGTCGACGCAACTATTGTCGTCGAGATCGTAGTCGTCGACGAAGTTGTCGTCGACAGTGTCATCGACGAAGTTGTCGTCGATGGTGTCGTCGACGTTTTGTAAGATAAAGAACAAAATTCTTTGGTTGGCGCACAGGCTTTTAAGTGATCAATTTGTGCTGGTGGAGCGTGCTCCAGTGGTATCACTGTCTCCCTCTTAGAGTGTTGCACCTACAAAGATTTGAAGCATCCTCTGTGTAGAGGATGACCCTCTGGGCACAGCATATAGTTCGCTATAATGCGTTCAAAGTTTGTTCAAATATTTAAACCAGTCAAGGTGCACTTTTCAAAGTGTTTATTTGGTTGAAGGTAATTGTTGTCCTTAGCTTCAAAGTTAACTTCTTTTCAACATTATTCTCATGTTACTTCATGTTCACGATTTTTATGAGATGTTCCCAATGCATTTCGTGCACAGGGTGCACTTCATCAGGGGAATCTAAACAACAAAGATTACATAATCTCAGTATGAGGATAACTTCCTACTAAGCATGTAGGTAAACATATTTACATCATCCATACAAAATTAAAGCATCAAATAGAAAGACATTCTATATCCTATTGTTATTGACAAGCGAGATCTTTTCAGAATCAAAGCATAAATAAAGTTGTTGCTTAATGGCTAAACAAGATGTTAAAGGGTTCAGATTGTAAACTCCCTCACCCGTGTGTTGTTATTCTAAAAACCGATCAGACTATTCTTGGTATATAGCATCAAGTTTAGAAATGATAAACGAAAATAAAGATGCCCATTAGTTCGTGTTCGAGAAAATTGAAAGAAATGTGCGCCACGATCTATCATTAGTGAAACAAGTGAGATGCGTGCTCGTGCGGAATCTCCTACCTTCTAATCATGCGAATATAGAGTTGAGTTTGTCCGTGTTCATGCCGAGCTCAAAATGCGAACCGGCGATTCAAGCGATGTGGGTGTGTTTGGAGGTAAAAATAAGAATGGCTGTGGACACTCAGAGTGATCGCCATCTTGGAATGGTGAAAATCGTGCATTACGGAAAGGGTGGAAACAGATGAAGGAAAGAAATGTGATTAAGTGCCATATTGCAGTGAAGGAAATTTGGAAAACGTTAATATATAGAAGAATCTTAAAGATATGATGGGAAAGTGAAAGGAAGTGCAAACAAACATTTACTAGGTGAATTACCCTGTATTACTAAATCTGGGGATACCAACGTAGATGAAAAATAATAGTGATGAGCATGTGAGAAATTCAATGGCAAAACCAATAAAAAGGAATAACTGAATAAGGTTATTATACTGTAGTCACGCCTTAAGTCATACTGTCTATTTATCAAGTTATAGGTAGCAAGAGAATTCTACTCGGTCATTGAGCCCATTTGGTTTCATTGCATTCAAAAATATATCCAATGATTTTCTCGTTGTAATAATGTTCGATTCATGTCTCTGCCCGGGATTTTAACAATAGCTTCCAATATTGCAAACTTTAGTTGGCTGATATCGTGGTGTCTTTAGTTAAAGTGAGTAGCAACACTGGATCTCAAGTTGTTGGTTCTGATATTGCTCTTATGTTCAGATATTCGCACTTTAATTTTCCTGTTCGTTTTTCCCACATATATGAGTCCGCAAGAACATTTCAGATAGTATATGACATTTTGTGTGTCACAAGTTGCTGTAGTCTTTAGTTTGATCGGAGTCCCTCTCTTATAGGGTGTGTCATGGTATCACCCCGTATTATATTATTGCAACTACTGCGATTATAGCAAGGTATTGTCCCCTTGTGTTTAGGTGTCTCAATGCCTCCGGTGTGTTTTAAAATGTCTTGTATATTTTTACTTCGGGTATACCCAAATGTGGGTTGTTGAGCAATTAATTTTTGGAAATCTGGTTCATTAGTGAGCAGTGGCCAGTGTGTTTTGATGATTTTTTTGTATTGGTAGCTCGTGGTCGAAAATTTGGATATTATCACTGTTTTAGATGATTTATCTTTTATTGTTGGTTGTAGAAGATCTTTTCTAGTCTTGGTGATGCATTTTTCTAATGCTTTGTCCAGGATTGGTTTAGGATATTCTCTGTCCTCAAACCTAGCGATCATGTTTTTCAATTGTACTTCCAGTTCTTGTTTTTCAGATACTATTCTTTTCACTCTGTATAGCTGCGATGTGGGAAGATTGTTCTTGAGTTATGTTTGGTGAAAACTCCTGTAGTGGAGGAGATTATTTCGATCTGTTGTTTTTTTGTATAAGGTAGTCTCAATCTTGTCTCCTTTCCTTGTGAGTTGAACATCCAGATATGCTATGGTTTTGTTGTCTATGGTGTGGGTGAAATGAATACGATTGTTTATCTCATTAAGTTGATTCACTGATGTGAGTAGGTCTTGCAATGTCCCTTGCCAGAGTACAAAAATATCATCGATGAATCTGAAAAAGACTAGAGCGTGTTTCTTCCTGGAGTCTTGATTCAAAATGTACTTATTCTCAAAAATGTTCATGAAACTGTTCGCATATGCTGGGGCGGCACAATTGCCCATAGAAGTTCCTGTGAGTTGCAGAAAATGTTCATTCTCCCATCTGAAGTAGCTTTGATATAAGCTGAAGGCAAGTAGTTCCATTAAGAATATCTGAAAGTTTTGTTCAAGGTTAGATGACATGAGAATCTCCTCTATGGCTTCTAATCCTAAATTGTGCAGTATTGAAGTGTAGAGGGACTTGGCGTCAATGGTACACATCCAGATCTCTTGATCCTTCTGTAGTTGGACGGTGGACATTTTGTTAATGAAATCTGTTGTGTCTTTGATATATGTATTCATCTTTGTTATAAACGGTTGAAGATGAGTATCTAGAAATTTGCTAATGGGTTCATGTAAACTGCCTTTAGTTGATACAATGGGACGAAATGGTGGGTTGGTAGGGTGCTTATGCATTTTCGGCAGCATGTAGATAACCGGTGTTTTGGGATTGTCCTGTGTGAGATATTTTTTGGTTCTGTTGGTGATGATACCATCATCCTGGGCTTTCTGTAAAATTAGTCTCAATTGTTCTTGATATTCATGAGTGGGGTCTTGTCCCAACTTCATGTAGGTCTCTTCATCATATACATGTTGTTGAACTTTGGTTCTGTAAAATGTAGAGTTCATAACAACCAGAGCTCCCCCTTTGTCTGCATGTTGGCATATGATGTTGGGGTTCTTCCCCAAATTTTGTAGAGTGTTCCATTCTTTTTTAGACATGTTTTGTAGTTTGCTTCGTCGTTTGAAGTTTAGTTTGTTGATGTCATTCTGCACTATTTTTTCAAAGTTGTCAAGAGTCTTCTGACTTACTGGTGGTTGAAAAGTGCTCCGAGGTCTTAGTTCCTTCAGTTGGTCATCAGGTTCTTTAGCAGTTAATGATAAAACATTCTCAAAGTAGTTTCTTTAGCGAAGGTTTCGCATCAACTTAAATAAACTTACATCCAATTCTAGTTTGTCAGTGTTGGAAGTTGGAACAAAAGATGATCCTTTTTGCAAGCTATTTAGTTCCATTTTGTTCAACTGGTAGTCTGAAATGTTAATTACTAGTTGTTTTGTTTCTTCGGTTTGTTCCGACGATTCAGTTAAACTGGCTGTATGATGGGTGGAGTCGTGCTTCCTTTCTCTTTTTCTTCTCCTGGGTCTGTGTTTACTGTGCCCAGAGGGTCATCCTCTACACAGAGGATGCTTCAACTCGTCGTCGACGTTTTCACAGGAATCAGTGCCGGCGACACCCCAACTTTCGTAGACGGAGCTAAAGACACCTCCCTTGATACTGAGGAGTGTGAGGAAGAGAAGATGAAGAGGCTTCTTTGTCTTTGGTTTTTTGCTTTTTTGGTTCCACTTTCTCCTCAGGAGCAGAAGACTTCCTCTTCTTGGAAGACTGAATATCAACTTCTTCCTCAGAGTCAGAATCTGAAGTGGCATTCTTCTTTTGAAGCCACAATAGTAAACGGGCCTCCCTGTCTCTCAAGGTTATTGCCGAAAAGGTTCTACAGTGCTTGCAGTCTTTTGGCACATGTTTAGGGTGGAGGCAGTACAAACAGTCCTGGTGTGGATCCTCAGAATACAGTCTAGGTTTTCCACAGGATCTGCAAGGCCTGAAAAACCGTTTTTTAGAGCTTTCAGCCATAGTAGGTAAGAGAAGTAACACAGTACCTTAAATCCAGCAGAAAGAACTTTCAGTTGAAAAGGTGAAAAGTTCACACAGGAACAAAACTGAGCAGGGATCAGGGAGACTCCTTCTCACAAGAAGGCGGTTGGAAATCTGAGGTATGATGGCTCTGCTTGGGAGTGTGATGTCAGGGCTGGCAGTTGATTGGCTTAGTTTTGGACCAAATAATGATGAGGTTTGGTTACCAAATAATATGATTCTCTATGGGATTTTTTCTATGCAGTGTTCTAATACTGCTATGGTCATCTTGTTACTGTGAGACTCCCACCATGACAACGGAGAAGATACAAGCATGTGAATCTATGAAAGATTCAATACTGGAGAATCATCCATTCCACTCCATACCAATCTACCCTACCCTACTCTACCCCAAACGTCCATACTAAAATCTACCCCATCCCATCCGCCCCACTCCATTCGACTCCATTCCAATATACTCTACCTCACTCCAATCTACACTGCCCTAACCCAATCCAACCCACTCCATTCCAATCAGTCCCACACCACTCTATCCAACTCCACTCCAACCCACTGCACTCCAATCTGCCCCACTCCAAACGAATCCACTCCTATCTATCTCACTCCAATGTACCCCACTCCACTCCAGTCTACCCCACTTAAATCCAGTTGACCCTACCGTAATCCACCCAAACTATCCCACTCTAATCTACCCCACTCAACCCTAATCTACTTCACTCCACTCCAATCTACCCCAATTCACTGCACTTCACTCTTCCCTAATCTATCCCCACTCCACTCCAATCAACCCCAATATATCCCACTCCCATCTACCCCACTCCACTCCAATCTACCCTACTCCACTCCAATCTACTGCACTCCTCCACTCCATTCTACCCCATCTCCTCCACTTCAATCTGCTTCACTGAACTCTATTTTACCCCATTCTATCTCAATCTACCCACTTCAATCTACCACACCCCATCTCAATCGACCCACACCACTCCAATCTACCCCACTCAACCCTAATCTACCCCACTCCACTCCCATCTACTCCTCTCCAATCTACCCCAATCCATCCCACTCCATTCCTCCCCACTCCACACCAATCTGCCCCACTCCACTTTACCCCATTCCAACATTCCATTCTATGCCAATCTACTCCACTCCAATCTACCCCTTCACACCCTATACCAATAACTTGTTGCTGGGCAGCTGCCACACTGGTGTGTAACACGGGTAAAACACATTGCCAAAGCCATTAGCTCTCGCATAGGCGAGATATATTGGGTTTCCAAATGCTTTTTTTCTATTTTGTTCCTGCACTGGCACCTTCGTTCTCTTAAAGCGTCAGTGCTAAACGTTTTTTGATGGGGGGGGGGGGGGGGGTCGGGGGGCGGGGGTTTAGGAATATTAGAATTTCCCTTTTGTTATAGTGAACCAGTTCGTTTTAGAACCTTCGATGTTACTGCCAATAAAAAAGAAGTGAACGTGGAAGCAGTAGAAATGTAAAAATTGAGGCACTCGCTGTCTCAGAGCACCTGTTTACTTCTGAGAAGGCTCATATTCTCTAAATTAAAGTATGCACTGTCTCCTGCTAAGAAGTACGTCTCTGTCCTTCTGGAATGAAAGAGGTGATAGAAGGTGGAAGGATGATTTAATAATCTCTGGGGCACCTTTCCCCTATTTCCCCGGCTGTTGCTCTCTCTGGCCGTCCCAGATGTTCCTCCCACCCTATGGTTACTCCCCTGTACCTGCCACGTGTGTTTCCCAGTCACTGCCGGGTGGGTGAGCGGGGGGCTGAGTCCTGAGAGGGTTAAGGGCCTCTTACATCACTGGTTGTGGACGGACTCCCGCCCCTTGGAAGGAGCCTCTGGTGTGAAAAAGTGTCCGCAGGGCAGGAGCTGCTCAGAACCGTCCAACGCGCAGTGAAGATCCGCTGCAAGTAACCCCGAGAGCGCTGCGAGCCGGGCCCTTCCTGGCCAGAGAGGTGAGGGGGTCGCAGACTCTACTCCTTAGCCTGGCTGACAACGCTCCTCTTACAGACCTGCGCAGACCGAGGCACAGACAGGTGAGACCGTAAAACACCTGCTCTGCCTAATGGAGCTCGCACCTTATGGCCACTCTGCTCCCATACAATTAAAGAGGGGGGGGGGGGGCGATACACAACCTCCTGCCCAAGATTAGAACTGAACCCACGGCGTCAGAACTCTTCACAATCCATGAACTTTTTTTATGGTTCTTGAACTTGTTTGTTTGATTGTTTTTGTTGTTATGATGTTGTATGTGTCTCTTGGTCGAAAAGTATTTCTATGTCTGTTAATTGATTGTCGGTCTCTCCACCTCTCTCATTCTCTTGGGCTCTCAGAGTACCTGTCTGCTGCTGAAGAGTATGGGTACTCCGAGTGAAAGTATTGCATCTCTACTAAGAAATACCGGCCGGCCCCTTTTCAAATGACATCGGTGCGGGTACGGAGTACGCGTGAGCCCCGGCCCACTTACAGCAGCGCCCACATGCTATTCCAGAACCCTGCTTCGGTGCACGCTATGCCCTGGAGCCGCCCGATAGTTCGAGTGTGTCCGCCAGGCAGGGCTGTAGACCTGTACACAGCCCCTGCTTCACCCGCCAGCCACTGGCGAGTGGGCAGGATGGGGCGATGCGCTCTTTTCTTTCGGCCCCGCAGACGAGCCGCGCCGCTGAGTGTAGACTCATTTGAAGGGGGTGCGATGGGGCCAGAGAGTTACAATCCTCTCTCCAACGCCTGCTATAGCGCCGAGCGGTTCCACACGAGCACACATCGATAGCTCACTGTGCTCCTCGAGATGATGGAGACAACGAATACAATGATGCACAGCACAAGAGCAGCCGCGAAGCTAGCACCAGAACAGACCATATCAAGCAAGATGGGGACAAGAAGAAGACGCGAACAACCTGCCGGTATTTACACGCCAAACACCTGCTGAGCTCTCCCTAAGCCCCGAGCCTGCGGACCCAAGGTCACACAGACCGCTGCCGGAGGCGCTGCGCGGGTTCCAATCTGGGGCCAGAACTTTACACGTCTGTAGTTCTACGACCGAGACACTCGTCTGAGAAGAGGCACTACCAGCCGACGCATCTCAGGGGCCTGGAAGTTACATGGAGGTCTCTACAGCAGGCTCATTAACCTGCTCAGCTAGCAATCTGCAGCCCCCACGTGAGACACTGAGGCTAGACCCAGATGTAGCCAACAGGACCGTTAACAGACCGAGCATCGTAACCTTTCACCTGATGATCTTACCCATACGGTATGGCAAGTTGGTTCAGAAGGTTAGCATACGTGTAGGTATGCTGGGATCTGAACCCCTGGCCTGAAGCCTACACGCAGGCAATGGCAACAGGAACTCCAACCCGCTCGGCTGGCTTTCTTAGACTCCGTCAATCGTGGCAGTGCGTCCTGCACGCGGATCTATCTCTCCAGCGCGTGCTGTGCCAGCGATCCACCACGCGGTGCTCTGCAGGAGATCGAAAGAGATCCTCAGCAGGTGCGACAACCACATGAGCCTCCCTAAAAGGTATCTGATCTATGACACGACAGTCACACAGATCTCTGCAGCAGGTGGGTTATCCGACGAGTTATCTCGATGCCTTCTCAAGGTTAGGGCATTGCAACAGGCGCTTTGACCCGATACGTTTTGATCCGCAGCCAAAACTTGTGAAACGAAAAGGAAAGGCAGATCACCGCGGCGGCTGCGCGGATGCCCACGCCTGCCACTTGAGGGTCGCACCCACGCACATTTCTGCAGGAGGGGGGCTCACAGTCACAGGGATCGCTGTGGACCTGTCTTGCCGTCTCCCCTCTGAGCACGGCTCATTCTTTCTGTTTCGCTCTGATCTGTCGAGAGTCCTCTTCTCCTCGCACCATCTCTTGATACTTTCTGGTCCACCCCCCCATTCCATGAACCTGTTTAGATCTCCGATGAATGCCTGGCTTGGCACTTTCATGGCCGTCACTGTCACACCCTCTCTTCCGATCACCTCCCCTTGAGACTCGCGCACTCTTCTTCTCTAGTAATGCATAACTACTACACCATTCATCCGATCGCCATGAAACTTTGTGAAGTTGTTGAGTACACTCCAGCGAAGGTTTCTGGCAAAAAAAAAAAAAAAATTGTTAAATATCGGCCCCCTGGGGCCCTCATAATCTTTCTAATACTGAACGTTTACAGTTTCCGGTGCAACTCGTTTTTGCAATGACCATCAACAAAGCACAAGGACAATCACGGCAAGTGTGTGGACTAGATTTGGACAATCCGTGCTTCCCACATGGACAACTGTATGTGGCCAGCTCACGTGCCGGAAAACCTTCCGATTTATTCGTGTACGCACCAAACGGAAAAACAAAAAATACTGTGTATCCACAAGCACTCGAATAACTAAATAGAATTAAAACAACACTTCAAAATGTTTTCCATATTAAAATGAATAATGTTATGTTATGTTATAACAATTTGTTATGCGCACAGCGACTCCAGCGAAGGAGCATCCCGGCGCAGAGTTATAAATAATAAGAATAAGTTTCAATAAAAATGACACAATGTAAATTGAATGTTATCATAACTAGTTTCCTTAAATTTCCTTTCTTCTGAGATCGCAGCAACGCGTGACGGGTAAGCTAGTCCGATATAAAGAAACACGTTTCGTAATTTCAAAAGCCGTGCCTCGTCGTCCCTCTATGAAAGTGTACTCATTCTGGAAGGAGTTATTGTTACTCGCATGAGGCATTATCATACTTTACAGAAAGAACACATTTCACAACAAGATAGAGTTTTAGAATGAAGAGGAACTCTGGAAATATAGATCAAGTTGTAATGGCAGCCAGTGAATCACTTGCTTAATAAAAGCTGAAGAGCGGTGCCCCTTTCCCTCCATTCTCTCCCCCTCGATCATACAACCAGGGCAGGCCAGCTGGCACCTGTCCCCAGGTGCGCTTAATGTGCCGCTGTTAGATAACACTTAGTGGACATCACTCCCACAGCCATAAAACCACTTTTAAATCTGTTCTGTCCACGTAAAATTCAATCCTGAACAGTGCGTCCCACCACCACCCATTTGATTTTACGGCCCCCTCTCTGCCTCACTGTGAAAAGAACAATGGATCCGATAACAACTCTGCAGACCCTCCTTCCTTCCCCGCTCTGAAGACTTCCAAACTTCCAAAGCAGCTCATGCTGGTTCCTGGTGACAAGCGCTCCCATGAAGGAAGCTCTGCCTGGGTTGAAGTCAGGTCCCATGAGTACTGGTGCTCTCTTCCTTCTAGGAAAAGTGCCGGTACTCAAGGGGAGAAAAGGAAAAAGTGCCGGTACTCAGTACCGGCAAGTACCGGCCCATTTAAAGCACTGGGTCATACAATACAGAAGACGTAGGAAGCAAGGTGACGCAAGTGACGCCACTGACCTGGTAGAGGATACGGTTTACAGGTGATAAGACCAGCCTGGAGAAGATGCTGTGGGTGTTGTCCCCATGCCTGCAGAAGATGCTGTGAGTTTTGCCCTTATGTCTGTGGAAGGTGCTGTGCGTGTTCCCCCATGCTAGTAGAAGGTGCTGTGGGTGTTGCCTTCTTACATGTAGAAGGTGCTATGGTTGTTCTTCCCATGCCTGTAGAATATGCTGTGGGTATTACCCCATGCTTGCAGAGCATGCTCTGGGTGTTGTCCCCATGCCAGAAGATGCTGTGGGTGTTGTCCTTATGCCTGTAGAGGATGCTGTGGGTGTTAACCCCATGCCTCCAGAGCATGTTGTGGGTGTTGTCCCCATGCCTGTAGAGGATGCTGTGGGTGTTGTCCCCATGCCTGCAGAGGATGCTGTTGGTATTGTCCCCATGCCTCAGAAGCATGCAGTGGGTGTTATCCCCATACCAGTAGAAGATACTGCTGGTGTTCTGCCCATGCCTGAGGGAGGTGCTGTGTGTCTTGTCCCTATGCCTCCAGAGCATGTTGTGGGTGTTAACCCCATGCCTCCAGAGCATGTTGTGGGTGTTGTCCATATGCCTGCAGAGTTGTCCCCATGCCTCCAGAGCATACTGTGGGTCCTGTCCCCATGCAAGTAGAAGATGCTGTGGGTGTTGCCTCTCATCACTTGTGTTCTATTATATATGTTGTATGACCACTTGGTAGCTGGCCATTTGATGTGAGCAATATTGGTGTAGAAAGACATATTTTGTGACTTTATTGGGTGGTGCAGCGATTAAGTCCACCTAGCTGACACTATTTCTTCTGTTTGGTGTTGTCCCCAGACCCGTAGAAGGTGCAGTGGGTGTTGTCCCTATGCCTGAAGAAGAAGCTGTGGGCCTTGTCCTTATGCCGGTAGAAGGTGAGGCAGGTTTTGTCCTTATGTCTGAAGAAGGTGCTGTGGGTATTGCCCCCATGCCTGTAGAAGGTGCTGTGGGGGGTGTTCCCTTGCCCAAAGAAGGTGCTGTGGGTGTTGTATCTATGCCTGAGAAGAAGCTGTGGGTGTTTTCCAGATGCCTGTAGATGGCGAGGCAGGTTTTGTCCTTGTGGTTGTCGTTCTTATGTGTGTAGAAGACGCTGTGGGTTTTGTCCCCATGTCTGTAGAAGATGCCGTGGATAATGTCCTGTGGTTGCAGAAGATGATGTGGATGTTGTCCCTATGACAGTAGAAGGTGCTGTGGGTCTTGTCCTCATACCTGTAGAAGATGCTGTGGGTGTTGTGCCCATTCCTGTAGAAAATGCTGTGGGTTTTGGACCCATGCCTGTAGGAGAGGCTGAGAGTGTTGTCCCTATGCATATAGAAGGTGGGTGTCGTTCTTATGTGTGTAAAAGACACTGTGGGTGTTGTCCCCATGCCTGTAGAAGGTGCTGTTTGGATTTGTCCCCATGCTGTAGAAGATGCTGTGAGTGCTGTCCCTCTGCCAGTCGAAGGTGCTGTGGGTGTTGTTCTCATGTCTGTGGAAGTTGCTGTGTGGGTTCTCCCCCATGCAAGTAGAAGGTGCTGTGGGTGTGGTACCCAAGCCTGTAGAAGGTGCTGTGGGTGTTATCCCTATGCCTGTGGAAGATGCTGTGGGTGTTGTCACCATGTCTAAAAAATATGCTGTGAGTGTTGTCCCTATGCATGTAGAAGATGCTGTAGGTTGTGTCCCTATTCTGTAGATGCTGTTGGTGTTGTTGCCATGCCTGTAGAAGATGATTTGGGTGTTGTCCCCATGCCCGAAGATGCAATGGGTGTTGCCACATGACTGTAGAAGATGCTGTGGATGTTGTCCCTATGCCTGTGGAAGATGCTGTGGGTAGTTGCCCTATGCCTGTAGAATGTGCTGTATGTTGTTCTTATTTGTGTAGAAGGTGCTGTGGGTGTTGTCCCCATGCCCGTAGAAGAACCTGTGGGTCTTGTCCTTATGCTTGTAGATGGTGAGGCGAGTATTATCCCAATGCCTATAAAAGGTGCTGTGGGCATTGTGCCCATGCCTGTAGAAGGTGTTGTGGGTGTTGTTCCCTTGCCCGACAAAGGTGCTGTGGGTGTTGTCCCTATGCCTGTAGAAGAAGCTGTAGGTGTTGTCCATATTCCTGTATAAGGAGAGGCAGGTTTTGTATTTATGCCTAGTAGAAGGTCCTGTGGGTAGTGTCCCCATGCCTGTAGAAGAGATGCTGTGGGTATTGTCCCCATGCCTGTAGAAGGGGCCGTGGGTGGTGTCCCCATGCCTGAAGAAGCTGTTGTGGGTGTTGTCTCCATGCCTGTAGAAGAATTTGTGGGTGTTGTCCATATGCCTGTAGAAGGTGAGGCGGTTTTGTCCTTATGCCTGTAGAAGGTGCTGTGGGTAGTGTCCCCATGCCTGTAGAAGATGCTGTGGGTATTGTCCCCATGCCTGTAGAAGTGGCTGTGGGTGTTGTCCCCATGCCTGAAGAAGCTGATGTGGGTGCTGTCCCTATGCCTGTAGAAGGTGCTGTGGGTGTTGTTCCCTTGCCCGAAGAAGGTGCTGTGGGTGTTGTCCCAATGCCTGTAGAAGTTGTGGGTGTTGTCCATATGCCTGTAGAAGGTGAGGCGGTTTTGTCCTTATGCCTGTAGAAGGTGCTGTGGGTAGTGTCCCCATGCCTGTAGATTGTAGAAGATGCTGTGGGTATTGTCCCCATGCCTGTAGAAGTGGCTTTGGGTGTTGTCCCCATGCCGGTCGATGATGCAATGGGTGTTGGCACATGACTGAAGAAGATGCTGTGCATGTTGTCCCTATGCCTGGAGAAGATGCAGTGGGTAGTTGCCCTATGGCTGAAGAATGTGCTGTGTGTGTTTTTCTTATTTGTGTAAAAGGCTCTGTGGGCGTTGTCCCCACGCCTGTAGAAGATGCTACGGCTGTTGTTCCAATGCCTGTACAATATGCTGTGGGGTTTGTCCATATGGGTGGAGTAACCAAAAATGGAGAGCAAGGGTTTGAAGGGGCGAGTCCTTACCCCTGAGGTATAATCAAATAAACAACGAGGACTAGCCCACAGGATTGAAGAGATGGGATCTGGTTAGTATCCCATGTCACCTGTAAATGTAGCTGTGTCAGCTAGGCACAAACAGTCTTTGTTTAAAAACCCCTCACACACCAACCTGGTTGGTGTCATGCTTCATCATCGGGGTCCAACCAGGCAGCAGAGTGCCGCCTGGTTGTGCTTCAACGCCTGACTACAGCGGAGCAGGTGTCGTGCAGTAGTGTGAAGTGGGTGATGGTGAGTGTTAAAATACACCTCTGGGGATCCTTGCCTTATTATTTATTGGTGGCGGGCCAGGGTGTGGATAAAAAACTATGTGTTGCAACTAGTAGTAAAAAAATTATGATTACTCAGTTGTCTTTAGGTCGCGGTCTACATGTTTCAGTCCCTGTAGGATCTGGACGGGACTTTCTTCAGGACCAGAATAAGTGAGTGGCAAAAAGGAGGGCCACGTGTTTTAATATCCAACACACGCGCTAAGGTGTGTGAAAAAAGGTAGTGGGCGCGTCTGCCAGTTACAGGCGCCTTCGTTGAAGCGAAAAAATCCTGTAGGAAGGAAACAGAAAATGCACATCTAGGCGTTAACGAGGTTGCAGCGAACGTGCATTAAGTAGGTTACTACAGGTGTTCTATAGCGTGCGTTGTGATTGCTGATATCAAGAAGGACAGGTGACAGTGGGAAAAGCACAGCACGTTGTGAGTGTTGGCATGCCTGTGCTGTGGGCTGTAGAAGTGGCGCTATAGGGCCTGGTGGGTAATCGTTGTGACCTACATGCCATCAAAGTCTTAGCCGTAGTGATGCCGTCATCTATGGCGGCTGGCCCCTGCGCCACCCAAAATAAAGTGCATGGGCTTGTATACTCATATGTGCAACATATTTGCGCTGTTGTTGCAAAGGTGAGACTCACATACAATTACAAATTACGTGGTGACGAACACACATATAAAAATTATGATGACGTGCTCATACGTAGTGACAAGCACACATATGTATATTATGGTGAGACACACAAACAATTAAAAATTGCCAAAACGTGAATGTATAGATAGTTACATCGCTAGATACGAAGATCCAGAGAATCGGGGCACAGGGGGGAGTCACTCCTGTCACTATCTACGGATAGATGAGCAATATGGGAGTACGTGCTGTGCGCTCGGCAGGCGTTAGAAACAGAATCAGGGCGGGATGCGAGACCTTACTTGTGTCTAGAGAATGCTCCACTGGAATCCTATCCGAACAAAGAGGACTACAGAAAAGAATGCAACAGGCTCCTGAATGACACCAAGAACTTCAGAAGGCTAACAGAGGATCCAAGTACCAAACTGAGAGCCACCATTGCCAGCCTAATTGAGGACGCAGGGGGGAGTCACTCCTGTCACTATCTACGGATAGATGAGCAATATGGGTGTAAGTGCCGTGCGCTCGGCAGGCGTTAGCAACAGAATCAGGGCGGGATGCGAGACCTTACTTGTGTCTAGAGAATGCTCCGCTGGAATCCTATACCATATCCCTCCGTGGCCCGGCTGGTGTTGGGCGGCCGGTGGAGACCGAATAAGTAGCGGCCATAGCCGGGGGCTCGGGGGAGGTAACTCGATGGCGCGCATGCGCGGTGTACCTGTGTGTCGGGCGCATGCGCGAAGTGAGACACTTCTCGTTGGTGCATGCGCGTTGTCCTTTGCAGTGATCAGAGCGCAGGTTCGCGACTGCTGTAGGGACAGGGAGGTGTAAACTCTGTTTGCCTAAATCCAATGATTACTGGGGCAGAAGAGTAAAATGATTTAAAAGAGCTATTACAAGAAGGGGAGGAACTGGATCGCAATGGGATCTCAGATGCTGGGGAAAAGGGGTGTCAAAGGCGGCAATAAGGGGGCCTCACTGAAAGAGGAGTACTAATTCAAGGCGCAATAGGAAAATTGCCTAGTTTCTTGTCTATGGAGATATGATGAGACCGTGGCTGGGCTTAAGCAGTAGTCAGGCAGCCTGCATGTGCAGATGAGGTCATGATGCATAAAGGCACATCTCAGCAAATGCACGGGGGATCATTGCTCAGGGATCAGTAGCATTATAGGGGGGGGGTTAAAAGTAGTATTATTAGTGGACATGGAAGCTGTCACCATCAATGCAGGCCTCGGTGTGCATGAGGGGTTCGGAAGGGGTGGTGCACATCACTGGTCCGATGGACCAGTATCAGAACAGTGGTTAATGGTTACTGAGACTGTTCCATGGTATGTTATCATTAAGCCCACTCTGGTGGGTAGACAGACGGTAGACCCATCGCTGGTCCTTGTTAAGTAGTTTCTCATGGACATTAGCAATGTTTGGGTCAATGCTTTCGATCACAACCCAACGCATGTCGTTTGTGGTATGGCCCATTTCCAGGAAGTGATTGGTGAGTTTAGTGATGTTTTTCTTACACCGGATAGTGCTGCGGTGCTCACATATACGGGTCTTGATTTTCCTGCTGGTCATGCCAATGTACCACAGATTGCACGGGCAAGTGATGCGATAGATCACGTGTGTTCTGTTGCAGTTGGTGTGACTGCGCAATTCCCATTGTTCCCCTGGTTTGAGGAACAGGGTTTTGGTGGTGGTTGTAAGATGGCAGACACTGCAATCTCCGCATGCGTAGTGGCCTGTGACATTGGGAAGACCCCACATGTTGGTGATTGTCTGTTTGGGCTGCGATGAGTGTCTGGGTCTTGTTGACACTATGGCGTCCTTTATTGATCTGTCTTTTTTGTGTGAGATCAAAGGGTGGTCCCATTGCAATTTCCCAGTGTTTATGATATTCCAGTGTTTTCTTATAATTTTGGATACATGGATGGATACTGTGTTGAATGTGGTCACACAAGTAAGAGGCGGGGCCCTGGTTTCTCTTGTGCAGGTTTCGATCAACCTCTCACGGTTTTGGTTTCTTGCACGCTTCTGAGCTTTTTCTGTGATTCTTTTGGGGTACCCTCGTTGTTCGAGTTTCACACTGAGATCCTTGGCTTGCTTCTTATAATCTGTGGTTTCACTGCAGTTACGTCTGAGTCTCAAGAACTGGCCGTAGGGGAGGTTTTCTCTTAGTGGCCGTGGGTGGAAACTAGAGGAGTGTAACAAAGAATTACGGGCTGTCGGTTTGAAGTGAGTTTTGCTTTTGAGTAGGCGCCCGGATGCTTCTATGTCTAAGTCCAGAAAGGTGTTTTTTTCTGCATTGAAGCTGTGGGTGAATTTTAAGTTGCAGTCGTAGGTATTGAGCCATTGGCAGAAGTTGGTTAATGACTCCGTATCCCCCTGCCAGATCATGAGGATATCGTCTATGTATCGTTTATAAAACATGATCTCCGGGAATTTTGGCTCATTGTTATCAAACAAATGTACGGACTCAAAATGGTGTACATATAGTCCCGCTATGCTCGGGGCAAAAACACTGCCCATGGATGTACCATACGTTTGTAAGTACAGCCTGTTTTCGAATTCAAAGAAATTGTCTTTGAGGGCTAGTTTGGCACAGTCCCATATGAATTTGGGAGAAGTGCGGTAAGGCCAGGGAGCGCTAGCTAGGGCAGTGTCTAGTACTGCAAGGGTGTCGTCCTGTGGTAGGCTGGTGTATAGGCTTTCCACGTCTAAGCTGACCAACAGGGAGGTGGCCGGGTTGTACCTCAGTCCATCTAGGAGTTTGAGGAGATCCTTGGTGTCTTGTAGATAAGTGTTGGTAGATTTCACTAGCGGCTGTAGGAAGAAATCACAGTAGCGTGAAAGCGGTTCCAAAAGGGAGCCAATGCCGGAGACGATTGGTCTACCGGGCGGAGGGGTTTGATTTTTGTGTGATTTCGGGACGATGTAAAAATAGGGAATTTTCCCTTCAGTGGTGGTAACGAATTTTGCTTCACTTGATGTTATAAGATCCGCTGATTCTGCGTCCTCAATTAGGCTGGCAATGGTGGCTCTCAGTTTGGTACTTGGATCCTCTGTTAGCCTTCTGTAGTTCTTGGTGTCATTCAGGAGCCTGTTGCATTCTTTTCTGTAGTCCTCTTTGTTTGGATAGGATTCCAGTGGAGCATTCTCTAGACACAAGTAAGGTCTCCATCCCGCCCTGATTCTGTTGCTAACGCCTGCCGAGCGCACAGCACGTACTCCCATATTGCTCATCTATCCGTAGATAGTGACAGGAGTGACTCCCCCCTGTGCCCCGATTCTCTGGATCTTCGTATTTAGCGATGTAACTATCTATACATTCAAGTTTTGGCAATTTTTAATTGTTTGTGTGTCTCACCATAATGTACATATGTGTGCTTGTCACTACGTATGAGCACGTCATCATAATTTTTATATTTGTGTTCGTCACCACGTAATTTGTAATTGTATGTGAGTCTCACCTTTGCAACAACAGTGCAAATTTGTTGCACATATGAGTATACGAGCCCATGCACTTTATTTTGGGTGGCGCAGGGGCTAGCCGCTATAGATTACGGCATCACTATGGCTAAGACTTTGATGGCATGTAGGTCACAACGATTACCCACCAGGCCCTATAGCGCCACTTCTACAGCCCACAGTACAGGCATGCCAACACTCACAACGTGCTGTGCTTTTCCCACTGTCACCTGTCCTTCTTGATATCAGCAATCACAACGCACGCTATAGAACACCTGTAGTAACCTACTTAATGCACGTTCGCTGCAACCTCGTTAACGCCTAGATGTGCATTTTCTGTTTCCTTCCTACAGGATTTTTTTGCTTCAACGAAGGCGCCTGTAACTGGCAGACGCACCCACTACCTTTTTCCACACACATTAGCGCGTGTGTTGGATATTAAAACACGTGGCCCTCCTTTTTGCCACTCACTTATTCTGGTCCTGAAGAAAGTCTCGTCCAGATCCTACAGGGACTGAAACATGTAGACCGCGACCTAAAGACAACTGAGTAATCATAATTTTTTTACTACTAGTTGCAACACATAGTTTTTTATCCACACCCTGGGCCGCCACCAATAAATAATAAGGCAAGGATCCCCAGAGGTGTATTTTAACACTCACCATCACCCACTTCACACTACTGCACGACACCAGCTCCGCTGTAGTCAGGCGTTGAAGCACAACCAGGCGGCACTCTGCTGCCTGGTTGGACCCCGATGATGAAGCATGACACCAACCAGGTTGGTGTGTGAGGGGTTTTTAAACAAAGACTGTTTGTGCCTAGCTGACACAGCTACATTTACTGGTGACATGGGATACTAACCAGATCCCATCTCTTCAATCCTGTGGGCTAGTCCTCGTTGTTTATTTGGGTTTGTCCATATACCTGTAAAAGGTGCTGTGGGTGGTGTCCCCATGCCTGTAGAAAGTGCTGTGGGTGTTGTCCTTTTGCCTGTTGACGATACTGTTGGTGTTGTTCCTATGACTTTAGAAGATGCTGTAAGTGTTGGCCCTCTGCATATAGATTGTGTTGTGGTTGACGTTCTTATGTGTGTAGAAGACGCTGTGGGTTTTGTCCCTATGTCCGCAGAAGATGCCATGGATATTGTCCTATCGCTGCAGAAGACGATGTGGATGTTGTTCCTATGCCAGTAGAAGGTGCTGTGGGTCTTGTCCTTATACCTGTAGAAGATGCTGTGGGAGCTGTCTACATGCCTGTAGAAGGTGCTGTGGGTGTAGTGTCCATAGGTGTGGAAGATGCTGTGGGTTTGTCTCCATGCCTGTAGAAGATGCTGTGCATGTTGTCCCTAAGCCTGTAGAAGATGCTGTGGGTAGTTGCCCTATGCCTGAAGAGTGCGATGTGTGTATTATTCTTATTTGTATAGAAGGTGCTGTGAGTGTTGTCCCCATGTCTGTAGAAGAAACTGTGGGTCTTGTCCTTCTGCCCATAGAAGGTGAGGCGGGTATTGTCCCCATGCCTGTAGAAGGTCTGTCCAAAGTGTTGTGCGTGTTGTCCTCATGTCTGTGCAAGTTGCTGTACGTGTAGTCCCCATGCCTGTAGTGCTGCAGGATGTAAAGAAACCAGAAGCGGATGAGTGGGGCAACGGCACCCAAGCCATGGAGTATGCTCTGAAACTAGAAAAGACAGTCAAACAGGCAGAAGGTCTTGTCCTTCTGCCTGTAGAAGGTGAGGCGGGTATTGTCCCCATGCCTGTAGAAGGTGCTGTGGGTATTGTCCCCATGCCTGAAGAAGTGCTGTGGGTGTTCTTCTCTTGCTCGAAGAAGGTGCTGTGGGTGTTGTCCCTATGCCTGTAGATGAAGCTGTGGGTGTTGTCCATATGCCTGTAGAAGGTGAGGCGGGTTTTGTCCTTATGCCTGGAGAAGGTGCTGTAAGGTGTTGCCCACATGCCTGTAGATGCTGCTGTGGGCGTTGCCCCGTGCCAGTAGAAGGTGCTGTGGGTGTTGTCCCCATGCCCGTAGAAGGTGCAGTGGGTGTTGTCCCTATGCTTGTAAAAGACGGTGTGGGGGTTTTCCATATGCCTGTAGAAGGTGAGGCAGGTTTTGTCCTTATGCCTGTAGAAGGTGCTGTGGGTGTTGTACCCATGCCTGTAGTAGATGCTGTGGGTATTGTCCCCATGCCTGTAGAAGATGATGTGGCTGTTCCAATGCCTGCAGATTATGCTGTGGGATTTGTCCATACGCCTGTAGAAGGTGCTGTGGGTTGTGTCCCCATACCTGTAGAAGGTGCTATGGGTGTTGTCTTTATGCCTGTAGACAACACTGTTGGTGTTGTTCCTATGCCTTTAGAATATGCTGTGAGTGTTGTCCCTGTGCATATAGAAGGTGTTGTGGATGTCGTTTTTATGTGAGTAGAAGACGCTGTGGGTTTTGCCCCCATGTCTGTAGAAGATGCTGTGGATATTGTCCTATGGCTGCAGAAGATGATGTGGATGTTGTCCTTATGCCAGTAGAAGGTGCTGTGGGTATTGTCCCCAACCCGGCAGAAGATGCTGTGGGCGTTGTCCACATGCCTGTGGAAGATGCTGTTGGTTTTGTCCCCATGCCTGTAGAAGATGCTGTGAGTGTTGTCCTTATGCATGTTGAAGGTGTTGTGGGTGTCGTTCTTATGTGTGTAAAAGATGCTGTGTTTTTTCCCCCATGCCTGTAGAAGATGCTGTTTGGATTTGTCCCCATGCTTGTAGAAGATGCTGTGAGTGCTGTCCCTCTGCCAGTCAAAGGGGTTGTGGGTGTTGTCCTCATGAATGTGGAAGTTGCTGTGCCTGTTCTCCCCAAGCAAGTAGAAGGTGCTGTGGGTGTGGTAACCATGCCTGTAGAAGATGTTGTGGGTATTATCCCTATGCCTGTAGAAGATGCTGTGGGTGTTGTCACCATGCCTGAAAAAGATGCTGTGGGGTTTGTCCCTATGCCTGTAGAAGATGCTGTGGATCTTGTCTCTATGTTTGTAGAAGATGCTGTGGGTTTTGTCCCTTTCTTTGTAGATGATGTTGATATTGTCCCCATACCTGCAGAGGATGCTGTGGGTGTTGTCCTCATGTCTGTTGAAGTTGATGTACGTGTTCCTCCCATGCCTGTAGAACATGCTGTGGGTGTTATCCCTATCCCTGTATACGATACTGTGGGTGTTATACCTTTGCCTGTATAAGATGCTGTGGGTGTTGTCCCCATGCCTGCAAAAGAGGCTGTGGGTGTTGTCCTTATACCTGTAGAAGATGTTGTGGGTCTTGTCTATAAGCCTGTAGAAGATGCTGTGGGTTTTGTCCTTATGTTTGTACTTGTTGTTGGTGTTGTATCCATGCCTGTAGAAGATGTTGTGGGTGTTGTCCTCATGCCTGTAGAAGATTCTGTGGATGTTGTCCCCATCCTATTTATCAAAAGAGGGGGCTCTAGGACCTATTCAAAAGGTCTGCTGACCTGTGCTCCCAAAGTTAAACTTATACCAAAAGGGAGTCACCGTTCCTAAGTAGAGAGAGAAAAAGAAGGGAAGTAAGAGGTATTCTCGTCATGTGCTACTCTACTTGTGGGGGGCAGTGTGTCCTCATCTTGATGCCCTCACACACCCGAAGGATGTCATGCTTCATCATTGAGCTTTTGCTCCTCGTCAGGCTGGCGCTACAGTGCCTTACGGGTTTCCCGAAGGGTCTCTTTTTCGGAGATCTTTTGATGAAGCGGTATGGGTGCGTGGGTGTAAGTGGCAGTGAAGTCCTAGAAGGTGTATTAAAAATTAGCTGGAGGGAGAGTGATACAATTTTATTAAGGTGATCCGTCTGTCCTTATTAAAACACAGTGTATGTTGCTGCTTTTAAGGGGTATTATGTCCCTTGGTAGCTGGGTAACTATATGTCCCTAGGGGTCATATGTTCTGGTAAACATGTTTTGTGCTTTAATGTTCTCAGTGGGAGATCCAGGGCGCTTCGTCAGGACCGAGTGAGAAAGTTGTATCTACAGTGGCCCGGAAATTTCGGTGCCCCCAAATAAATGAAGGGAGTAGAACTTCTGAAACGACAAGAGTCCAGAAACAAAGATACAGTTTACCATTAGGGTATCTATACCAATGGAAGTTTTGCTAAGGCCTGGGTTCTCCATTGGAGGACCAGGTGCCTGTAGTACCAGGTGCTTGTAGTTTGTAGCGTGATCATTACTGCTAACAGTCGTGTTATATATACGTGAGCTAAAGGTGCTGTGTCATTCTAGAAATTATTAATAGGGAAGTTATAGCTCAGTGACAGACAGACACATATGATCAATGATTATTGCCAAGAGAATGGTGTCAGGGTTGTTCTCTGTATCAGTATTTTTATTTGTAAAAATGCCCTGGTTTTATCAAGTAGTGGAAAAATGGAAAAGGTTATATTATCCAGTAAGCCTGTGAACCTTTTAAATCTAGGTAATTGATACCGTTGGGCCCAACCATTGATGGCAAACCTCAAGACGCTGTGTTTATATGCACAAATGCTTAGATAATATATCTAATCCTATAGTAGGTAGAGTAAGATCCCATGAGATCAGTGAGGGTCTCTTGAGAGCTGTAATGAAAAAAGAAAACAAAAAACCACATGTGACATTTTGGAGGGCTTCCATAGGCTCTAAGGTATAACCCACATCTGGTTTTTCAAATGAAGGGAGGGGATGCAGCCATGTGCAGTATCTGTCTGGGACCGATCTTACATCTTAGTTACCCATGGTTCTCTCGGTGCATATGTGCTATGTCGCCTGTGTGTGGTGTCGTTCTTATGTGTGTAGAAGACGCTGTGGGTTTTGTCCCCATGTTTGTAGAAGATGCAGTGGATATTGTCCTATGGCTGGATAAGATGATGTGGAAGTTGTCCCTATGCCAGTAGAAGGTGCTGTGGGTGTTGTCCCCATGCCTGTAGAAGATGCAACGGGTGTTGCCACATAACTGTAGAAGATGCTGTGGATGTTGTCCCTATGCCTGTAGACGATGCTGTGGGTAGTTGCCTTATGCCATTAGAATGTGCTGTGTGTGTTGTTCTTATTTGTGTAGAAGGTGCTGTGGGTGTTGTCCCCATGCCTGTAGAAGATGGTTTGGCCCTTATGCCTGTAGATGGTGCTGTGGGTGTTGTCTCCATGCCTGTAGAAGGTGCTGTGAGTGTCGTCCTTATATGTGCAGAATATGCTGTAAGTTTTGTCACTATGCTAATCCTTTTTGGGTTCCAGCGTGGCCTGCTACTCTCCGAAAAGTTCTACAACACCTCATCAGGGGAGTACGCGCTATATAAATGCAAACCCTTCCTTCCTCCAACCTACCACTATCCTTTTCATATTTCCCTAGACTAATTTACCACTAATCTTTTTCTGGTTTCGGAGTAGCATTCTACTTGCAGAAAAATGCTTCTATACCTCATCAGGGGTAACAAGCCCTATATAAATGCAAACCTTTTCCTCTTCTATCCTTCTCGATTCAAATAACAGACTAACATATCCACCGCTCAAATTAATCTCATATTTCACTATACTAAATTCCCCACTAATCCTTTTTGGATTCAGGAGTAGTGTGCTACTCACGGAAAAAGCACTTTGACGCCTCATCAGGGTTAATAAGCGATATATAAGAACAATTGTTACTAACCTGTAAACAGGTGGTTCTCCAGTATTGGTGTCTTTCATAGATTCACATGCTTGAATATTCCCCGTCGTCGGAGTGGGAGTCCCACGGTAAATAAAATAGCAATAACATACTCATAATATGTATATGGAAAAACATAACAAATGAAATACACATTATAAAAGAGGCAGTAAATGCCTAGACCTAATTCCACATAGGAATACATGGAGAGAGAAAAAACACATGTAGTCTATTCCTGTCATTATGTTGGTCCAAACTGTAGCCAATCAGGCACCAGCAGCCCTCCAGAACCTTCTCCTCAGAGCTCAGTACCTCAGATTTTCGTAGCACAAGACTGACCATAGAGTCTATGAGGAGAAGAGAGCCTCTGAGGGGAGGAGGGTGGGTCGCATGCTAATCTATGAAAGACACCAACACTTGAGAACCACCTGTTTACAGGTAAGTAATAATTGTTCTTCTCCAGTATTAGGGTGTCTTTCATAGATTCACATTCTTGAATATAGAATACAAAGCAGTAATAGCCGGAACAGGCTTCCATAGTCATAATACACGTGAACAGACCTATAAGACCAAAATATATAAATATATATATAGTCATGAAAGTCATAACAGTAAAATGGTAAACCATAATGGAGGAGGGAAGACAGAGGCTCACCTTATTGAAAAAGATTGCGAAGCACAGCCTGTCCTACTGCAGTATCTGCTTCATTGATGGCACCCAGGCAGTAGAGTTCCGTAAACGTGTGCCTGCTGGACCACGTGGCTGCTCTGCAGATCTGATGCAGCGGTACACCGGCGAACAAGTCAGTTGAAGACGACATCGCCCTGGTGGAATGGGCCCACACTGAAGACTGTAGAGGCTTGCCTGCCTTTTGATGGCAGAAAGCAATGGTCGAGGAAACCCAACGAGCAACAGTAGGTTTGGTAACTGGACGCCCTTTGTGGAAGCGTCCATAAGCTATGAACAGTTGATTAGATTTGCGAAAAGGGGCTGTTCTGCTGATGTAGAACTTTAGGCACCTTTTAATGTCCAAGGAGTGCAAGCGCTGCTCCGCTGGCGATTGTGGGTTAGCAAAGAAAGTCTTTAAGAAAACAGGTTCGTTGATGTGGAAATCCGAAGGCACCTTAGGCAGGAAGGTGGTATTAGTGCAAAGCACTACGCAGTCTGGCTGAAATTGAAGAAAAGGAGGATTTATAGTAAAAGCATGAATATCACTTATGCGACGTGAGGATGTCAGTGCAAGGAGAAGAGCAACCTTCCAAGTGAGAAACTTCAAGTCAGCCTTGTGTATAGGTTCGAATGGTTCCTTCATTAGTTGTGCTAACACGATTTTAAGGCGCCAAGAAGGAGGAGGGCGCCGAATTGGTGGGAATTTGCGGAACAATCCTTTGAAAAATTGACGCATAATCCTGGAAGAACAGAGTGAGGTGGAGCCATCCCGGCGGAAGCGGGAAATTACCGCCAGAAAAACTTTCAAAGTTGAATGAGAAAGCCCGGACTGAGCCAGTTGTAAAAAGAACGGGAGGAGCTGCGCAGGCGTTGAACGAATGGGATGGACATCAGCAGCTGCACACCAATGGCAGAATATTTTCCATTTAAGCTTGTAGGTTTTAGCAGTGGACGGAGCTCTGGCCTGAGCGAGAATGTCTCTACAGTCTGGCGGGATGTTTAGATGGGCAAATTCAAGGTGCTCAGGTTCCAGGCTGACAAATTCAGAGAAAAGGGGTCCGGGTGGCAAATCTGACCCTTGTCCATCGTGAGGAGGTCCATCCGAGGATGAAGAAGGATGGGCTTGCACTGGGATAGAAGAAGTCGCTCCGAGAACCATGCCTGTGGAGGCCATTTGGGAGTGATCAGAAGAATGTGGCAAGGCTGTCTTCGCATCTTCCACAATACTCGGGGCACCAGAGGGATTGGAGGAAAAACGTAAGCAAACAGATTGCACCAGTTCATCAAAAGGACATTGCCCTGTGATGCCAGCTTGCATAAGACGGGCATTTCTGGTTCTCTGGTGTGGCAAAGAGATCCAGTGACGGACGACCCTATCGCCAAAAAATCAACTCGAGTGTTGGTTGATGTAACTCCCACTCACGGGTCGATGACGTGGACCTGCTGAGGGAATCCGCTAGGATGTTGGAGACACCTGGAAGATGAACTGCGGTGAGAGCGATGCGGTGACTTAGAGCCCAGTTCCAGATCGACTGTGCCAGTTGAGACAAGATTGGAGATTTTGTTCCGCCCTGCTTGTTTATATAACGCATGCTGGTTGTTTTGTCCGTCTGAATAAGGACTGACTCCCCTTGAATCAATGGATGGAATGACTTGAACGCTAGAAAAATGGCCATCAACTCCAGCCTGTTGATGTGCCAGGCTCTCTGAGGCAGAGTCCACTTGCCCTTTATGGATAGGCCTTGAAGATGTGCACCCCATCCTTCCAACGAGGCGTCCGTCTTTAGAGTAAGGTCCGGAGTGGTGGAAAGGAACGAAGTCCCTGCCGAAAGATTGGATGGCTGCGCCCACAATTTGAGAGCCGCCCTCATGCGAACAGTAACACAGACTATGTCGTTGAAGGAACCGGTGACTTGACGCCACTGTCCATCCAATTCTTCTTGAATGGGGCGTGTCCGTAGTCTGCAATTTGGGATCAGTGCGATTCACGATGACGCCATCCCTAGAAATGACTTTAATAGACGGCTTGAAACTGACTGTTTTGTTCGTAGAAGAGACACCAATTGAAGAATCGTTTGTTGACGCTCCTGAGACACAAATGCTTTTGCAAGAGTTGTATTCAATGTGGCCCTTAGAAAAATCTTGCAGGGAGCTGGATGTAATTGGGACTTTTCGGTGTTGATAGAAAGTCCGAGGGAGCAAAATACCTCCTGACAAAGGCATGTATCCTGAAGCAGCTGCATGCGAGATTGTGACTTTAGGAGACAGTCGTCCAGGTATGGAAAAATTTGTACACCCTGAAGACGCAGATAAGCTACCACAGGAGCTAACACCTTTGTGAAGACGCGAGGGGCGGAGCGTAGGCTGAAAGGCAGTACTTTGAACTGGAAGTCCCTCCGTCCCACGCGGAATCGTAAGTACTTCCGATGTCGTGGAAGAATAGGGACACAGAAGTAGGCGTCTTGGAGGTCGATAGTTGCCATGAAATCTCCCATTGAGAGTAAGCGCAAGATCTCCACCAGCGTTAGCATGCAGAAGGATTGGCACTTGAGATACTTGTTGAGTGCTCGCAAGTCCAATATCGGCCGCCAATTCCCATTCTTCTTGATGATAAGGAAAAAACGGGAATAAAATCCCTTCCCCCTTTGAGACTTGGGCACCACTTCGACTGCACCCTTCTGTATCATAAGGCGAACTTGATAGAAGAGTTTGTTGATGTGGGCTGGTGGTAGGCCGGAAGGTGGAGTGGGAGGAGGAAGTTTGATGAATGGCCCTTCTCTACAATGTCCAGAACCCAACGGTCCGAAGTGATGGAGGACCATTGAGAAAAGAACAGGAAGATTCGACCTCTAACTATTTGGGATAAAGGCAAGTCATTGTCTCTTAAGAAGATTTCCCCCTATAGGTCTTAGAAGACTGCTGACGGGAGGATTGTTGCTGGTTATTGGAGTAGAGTTGGTTGCCTTGGTTGTAGGAGCGATATTGATTGCTTCCTCCTCGAAAAGTAGAATAGGTGCTGCGTCCTCGTGCACCCCGAAAGGGCTGTTTCCGAAATTGTAAAGTTCCTAAAGAGCGAGCAGTGTCAGTGTCTTTTTTGGTAGATTGCAATGCCTCATCAACAATGTGCTCCAAAAAGTGACTCGCCGTCATACGGCATATCCAGGATCTTCGCCTGTACCTCTTGGTGAAAGGATGTGGAACGCAACCAACCTTGCCTGCGTAGAACGGCCGCTCCAGCGAGCTGCCGGAAACCAGTACAGGCAATATCCACTGCACAGTCGATAATCTCCTCCGATGTTCTCTCCCCTTCTTGGAGAAGTTGTAAGGCTTCCGCCTTGGAAGCATCTGGAACCAAAGCCACAAAAGCAGTCATGTCTGCCCACACCTGGCGGTCGTAACGCCCCAAAATGGCCAAAGCATTGGCCGTTCTCACTGTGGTGGAGGCCATTGTGGAAAACTTACGGCCTATAGCGTCCAGGCGACGACTTTCGCGATCTGGTGTGGCAGTAACAGCAGACGCAGGGTTCCGAGAATGAAGCTGAGCTGCCTGCGTAACCACCGAATCTGGGTTCGGCTGTCCAATGAGGCACGCTGGAGAGCCGACAGGCGCCTTATATTTCTTTTCCAATCGGAGCATCTGTGCCGGTAGTGAATTTGGGGTCTGCTTCAATTTCACCCCTTCAGACCAGATAAAGTCAACAATTGGAATGGTATGGACTTGTTTGAATGGTTGGTTCTTAAAATCATAGAGGAAACAATCCTCTTACCTCTGGACTGTTGGTAACTTGAAGCGTTGAGCCGCCCTATCCATCAGCTGATGGAAACTCGCAATGTCCACAGGAGGAGAATCTCCTGGCGTTACCAAAGAGGGGGACGGTGTCTGAACTTAATAGTCATCCCACTCCGCCATATCCTCATCATCATCTCGAACCTCACCATCTTCGCGGTCTGGAGGAATTTCATCCTCGTCGTCGGCATACACAGTCGTGTGTATCCGAACTGAAGTTTGTATTTGAGGAGCATAAGTTGGCAGAGGCGACAGAGGAGCCGAAGCAGGTACTGCAACAGGCTTCAGGACAGAAGGAACTGCAGGTACCTGTGGAGACGGCGGGAAACGCCTATTATAGTCGTCCAACATATGCTGGAGATTAGAAATGAGCGACCCAGGGAAAGTCGCAGTAGGAACTTGAACAGGCGTTTCCTCCTGTTGGAAATATTGGTCCTCATCATCATTATTATAATCCTTGCACTTGATGACTAAATCAGATGGACTACGTGCCGCTCTAAAGGACTTGTGTACATCTTCCTCCAAATCTTGGTCCGAATCCGTGGCAAACAAGGGCGAAGGAGGCTGTGGATCACTGGTGATAGAAATCTGGTCAATAGGCACCTTGGGGCGCTGGTGAAGTGGGTCGACAGTGGTTGATCCAGTGGATGACAGGGGCAGCAAAGGCAGAGAGGCAAATGCAGAAGAAGTCGTAGACGGAGCCGACAACGACAATGGAGTTGATTGAACCAAACTGGAAGAATCCGTAGTCGACGGCATCGTCGTCGATGGCAATGGCGCCGTCGACGGAATTTTCGTCGACGGAGACGACGAGGAAGATGACTTCTTCTTCGTCGACGGAGCGGTCGTCGAAGGAACGATCGTCGACGGAATACTCGTCGACTAGGCCGTCGACGAAGCTGATTTCTTAGCACTCTTTGTCAACGATGATTTGGTCGTTGACGACGAAGCAATCGGGATTACAGATGGCACAGTCTTGAAACTGAGGGTTACCTTCGTCGACGACGGTGACGTCGACGAAACAGCCGTCGACAATCCTGAAGCAGACGTCATCGTCAATGTCGTCGCCGACGAGCCGGAGATGGCAGATTTCGTCGTCGGGACGACCGTCGACGCTGAAACATGTTTTCTCACAAAAACATGAGAAGGAGACGCAGCAGACGCCTGAGAGCCAGGTCTCGTGGGCGTGGAAGTAGTAGGAAGAGGTGAAGACACTGCAAGGGCCAAAGAAAGAGGCAATATCTTCTTCTTAATAAATGGAGAAAGAAACTCCTGCACACTACTACGTTTTGAAGCTGCTTGGGAACGACCAGAAATGAGACTTTCAGCATCAGAAAGTACATTATCCTTACCCTTAAGTCTCTGAAGCCACAGCAGGAGACGGCCTTCTCTGTCCTTTAGAGTCTTTGTAGAAAAAGTTCTACAGAGCTTACATTTACCCACATCATGGTCGGGGTAGAGACAGTACATACACATACTGTGTGGATCTTCTGAATAAAGGCATAGCTTTTCACAAGAAGAGAAAGGTCAAAAAAGATACTTCTTACTTGAAGACATGCTGAAAACCCAGGAAAACCTGAAGGAGTAGAGAAAAACTGAGCAGAGCTCAGGGAGACTCCCTTTCACACGACGTGAGGTAGAAAATCTGAGGTACTGAGCTCTGCGGAGAAGGTTCTGGAGGGGTGCTGGTGCCTGATTGGCTACAGTTTGGACCAACATAATGACAGGAATAGACTGCATGTATTTTTTCTCTTTCCAGGTATTCCTATGTGGAATTATGTCTAGGCATTTACTGCCTCTTTTATAATGTGTATTTCATTTGTTATGTTATTACATATACATATTATGAGTATGTTATTGCTATTGTATTTACCGTGGGACTCCCACTCTGACGACGGGGAATATTCAAGCATGTGAATCTATGAAAGACACCCTAATACTGAAGAAATTAAGTTACGATACATCTAAAGCTGTTGCTGATTTATTCCAAGATATTTCACGCCACCATAAACAAGCTATATTTCTTTACTATACTGATACCACCTCATCCATGGATTATGTTCAGTTACCTTTTCATTTTATGTAGATTGATATATACTTTTCCACTCTCTTTAAGTGTCCTGATAATGTACTGTCTAATTACTCTGCAACCTCCCAACAGATCATTCATTTGTGACGATGATTCCCTTAATATTTCTATACCTCGATGCATGATCACAGTAATAGTTTTCCATTTTACAATCCAGTATGTGGGAGTGGTGTCTCGTTCCAGGACCAGGGTCTCTTTATGCTATTTTTTTTAATTTCTAATGTAGTCCAGAGACATCAGCCCACAAGTTTTCTTTAATTATTGTGTGCAAATTATCGAATGTCGAACACTACAGCATCACCATGAGCCCTTTTATACCATGTACTTTCAGTATTTTCACAACCAAACATGAGATAATTGCAACATTCCAAGATCAGGGGTCCTTCAGAGTATTTCTTTTATTTCAATTGTAGTCCTGAGACATCGGCCTACAAGTTTTGTAATTCAACACCTTAAATTGTTATGCATGCAATCTTCGATTGTCCAATAATACCATACCATTTTGAAAATCAATGTTGGAAACTGGGTTACTGTCTGAGAGGGTGAAACCCTACTAAAGCAGCAGCCACAATTTCTGGCAGAGTGAAGTCACAAGTGTCCTGCCCTCATGGTTGCTGGAGCGATAACAACACGGGTCAAGGGAGCTATTTCAGAACCGTCTTTTTCTCTTTAATAACAAACTTTTAACTGCTCTTGTATCACATGTGTATCCACTTTCAGCGAGCGGCCACGCCTATGCGGAGCCTCCGCGGAGCGGGATGACAATTCCTGCAGGGTCCTAATGACCTGACAGTACTTCTCCCCTCAGTTTAACAGAATAACAACATGTAAAAAAACTACACCTCTCAGTTAGTCTTCTAGGCGGATGCCCATGCTGACCGGACTACAGCTGGGCTAGAGTTGTCTTCATACAACCTCTCGGGGAGCACCCGGGTGTCAGGAGTCGCAGAAGACAGAAATGAGACTCATCAGTCATGGTTAAATGGGTCTGAAGAATGACTAATTCGTTTGAAGTGGGACACATCTCTGGGGATGGATTTCCCAGTTAGAGAATCAGTGACCATAGGCTAGATGTAGGTAATTTGGATTTACCGATTAATAAATACCGAATTTTACCAATTAGGTATTTATGAATCTGTTAAATCCAATGTAGGTAATAATTCGATAAAAAATACCGAATCCGTAGGATTCGGTATTTACCGAATCGGTATTTACCGATTCAGTATTTGCCATTGATTCCTATGGGCCTAGTGGCCCATAGGAATGAATGTCAATTACGAATCCTTAAAGCCCTGTGGCACTGTTTACAGTGCCACCTACATCTTAAAATACAGATTTGGTAATTTTACCGAATCAGTAAATTTACCGAAACGGTAAAATTACCGAAACGGTAAAATAACCGGTTCTGTAGTTTAAGATGCCCTACATCTCAGTATCCAAAACACCGGTCGGTAACGGCCGAAAATCGGTATTTTCGGCCATTACCAACCGGTATTTGCATACCTACATCTGGCCCCAAATGTCCTTTTCTCCTCATGACTTGTTGAGGGTCTTTGGCAAATGGGGTTTAATATTTCGTTCTTTGTTTTTGTTTGACGAGACCCAGTGCCCTTTAACAATGGCAATCTCTTGAGCTTGAAGTTACATGGTCCACATATACTTCAATTTTCTCTTTCCTGTTCCTGCGTGAGTCATTAGCTTAAAGCTTCTGAGTATCCATTGGCCTCCTAGCAGTCCACTCAGAAAGACTGACCAGGATTTCCCAGGCAAACATGACAGTGGCTGAGTTCTAGGCGGGTGTGGAATGAGGCTTCTAACGATAGGCATTCAGAACATGGCACAGTGCTGGATTCAACTGGATCTTCTCGGCAGATGGTCTCTGAATGGTTTCTCCATCAAGCTTATGAACCATTAAGCAACACCACTGGCTTGGGTCCTGTTGGGTTACACCCATTTGAGTTAGGAATTCTTTGCTGGTGAATGGAGGTCTGACTTTATTGTTTGAGGAATTCCCAACATAGCAAAGATGTCATCTAATATTGTGATGAGTGTTTCATGACTTGCTGATGAGATGGGCTCAACTAGTGTAAAACAAGAATATTCCTCGACCAGGACCAACAGGTATTGTCCATCAGTTAGTGGTAAAAAAAAGAATTGATGCCAACCTCATGCGCCATTAGGGCGAGCGCCACAGTGATACAGGTGGAGTCGCCTGACAAAGTGCTACAAATGAGAGAAATGGAATGTGCAGTGAATCAACATAAAACACAACGTGAAAGAGGGTCTAAAGGGGAAAATAGTTTAATGACCTAAGTGCACCCTATCCCCTAGTCTAACTCACAAAAACACAGAAGGGGTGCTACTGGTCTAAATAGGCTAGAGAGTGTCTGCTTTCTCATAAAGGGTGTGTGTATAAACTAAAGAGTGAAAAGAGGAAAAGGAAGAAAACCCATCAGCCCACCCATTGGCAGAGCTTCATCATCTGGGATTTTAAAGTACGAGTTGGTATCCACTAGGTTACTCACTATTAGTATCGTGAGAGAACCCTAGTATCGGATCCACTAGTGATGGAAAGCCAAACAGTAATTGTGTTTAAGAGCTGTGGGAAAAAGTTGCAGTGCTCAAAGAATATGTGCTAGTAGAAAAAGTGGTGTTAAAATTGACTAACATGGTGCCTAAGAACAAATTTTATTATGATGGTCACCATGATGACAAGTGTAGATAGTGTTTCAACAAATACTACTATCCTGTTGGTAAGTTAACTGGTCGACATGTTTCAGCCAAAAATGGCTTTCTTCAGGACCTATGATAACAACACTACTGCAACTGTAACCCAAGTATAGTGAGAACTAAATACCATGCATGAATGATTTTACCTACCATCTGGCGAGGTAGTAAATGGTAGGCTCTGAAGTTATGGTTATAAACAGTGTATACAGACACACAGTGTAACAGATGAAAGCAACATGTTATAATGAAGACATATAACAGCCAACGAGACATTGCTCATTCATTATTTCTTGTATAACCACTCACCAAAAATGTACTTGGGAGTGGCCTCACCTCGCCTGGCACTCGCTCAGGTAATGAGGCCCGCTCTGAAGAAATGGAAACAAAATACCTTTTGAGTCACTTTCATGGTATAGATTCACTTCATAAAGATATCTCCTGGTGTCAAAAATGGGCATAAAAAAGACAGCGGTTCTCAGCTACCCTAGCAAGCTGATGATTGATGATGTTAAGTATTAAAAGTTGATAAGACCAAGAGCATATGCAAAATTGCCGCATGGCAGTTATATCGTTTCAAATCTACAAGTGTCCGAGTAAGCACTTTTGACTCAGTCCTACGCCATGGTTAACAAGACCTGATATCAAATGGTTAGATTAGGTAATCAGTTATAAGTGTGTAACCAAGGTGTGGAGCGAAAAGGAAAAAGAAGCGCTAAAAAGACCGATCTTAAATGGAGGGTCCGTAGTTCTACCAGAAGTGCTAGGGAAATAGCAATAAAGAGTCCCCCAACAACAACTTTGAATAAATGGACCTCCAAAGGCCTATTCTGAAGGTGCCATAAGCCGCTGCACTCACCTGTCCGTCGGTACCTCGAACCCCTACTGAGCTGAGGGGAAGGAGACATGATGGACAGGGCGGGCCACTTAAATGCAATATCTGCGGACTGCAGAGGAAGCGTGTGGTTAATAGTTACCGCCTCCCAAGGCATGCCTCAATGCCGTACTGTTCTAATGCCGGCAAGAAGAAGCGGACCAGAAAGAGTTTTATTCGCCCGCAATGAAGCACTAATGAAGATAGGCAAAAGTATGTAAGAAAACACCTGATAGGTCTTCATCGTCAAGGGGGTGTTACCACACTCTCTATTGGTTCAGAGAATAGCCAATCAGAGACTAGCCTTCGCCAAATGGCTCCATCGGAAACCGGCAAGGCGTCCCGAGTCTACCTCACCCCTCTGCCCATAAGCAACTCAAATGTTTTACAATTGTCATGACAAAAACAAAATGAGTACAAAATCATGAAGCTGTCGCCCGGAAAGAACCTACAATGGTAGGCAAAAGGCGCGCGAGCACATAACCAAAGGGACTGCATCGTCAGAACCGGTACACCCGCGCTTGGTCAATTCCGGACGCTTTGCCGGTTCTAGATTGAGTCGTCTTGTAATGAGAAGGCTCTGATTGGCTACTTACTTAACCTATGTCAAGGCTGCACTTAGGTCCAGGAGAATAATAGCCGCCGAACCTCCTGTGTCCATAATTTCTCTGGTTTCCTCATTGACAGCGATCAAGGCTTTCTCTGTGCCCTGCTGGGGTCTAAAACCGGTTTGTGTGGAATGAAAACAGCTGATCTCTTCCAGATATGAGGACAGTATAACATTCACATGTTTCTCTGCGATTTTTGCAATTCCTGGCAACAAAGAAATGGGGCCAGAGTTGGAGAACACTTCTGGGTCGGCTCCTGTCTTTTTCAGCAGTGTTCTGATCATGGCTTGCTTCCATAAAGATGGAACCATGCCTGTTCTTAAGGATAGGTTGATGAGTTCTAGAATGGTGGGGGCAACTGTATGGGAGACTAGATTTAGGACGGTAGGTGGAGCCATGTCTTTTGGAGATCCTGACTTTAATTTATTCAAAAGAATTATTAGGGAGTCCAGGCCCATGAGAGGGAAGCCTTCTAACATGGTTGCTAATTGTCCCCACTCATTATCAGTCTGGGTGAGAATATGCGTGGTGGTAGGCGAAGGAACGGTTAGATAGATGGATTGAATTTTTGTATGGAAAAATTCGGCAATGTCATTACAGCGTTTGAATGTATCAGCTACAGGGGGTGCTGGTGGTGTCGGGTAGTTATTGTTTTAAAAATCCTAAACATTTCTCTTGGGGCGTTGGCGGCTCAGGAAATTTTTGTTTCGTAGAATTTAGCTTGGGTTTTTCGGATGTATATGGATTTATTTAGTGCATCATATTGTATGTGAGGACATACCTGCATGAGCAGGTATGCCCCTGTGATGTTTAGTTCTATTACTACATATATTACAAGTGAACAGGGAGGCTATCTTAAAGTATGTACTGGGTACGGTCAAAACGAGTTATCAATCTACATAATGGCTTCTCTGAAATCTATGGTGTTTGGTATCAAACACCTTGTCTTATACCAGTACTAGATTTACTGAGATTCACCTAGAGGGCACCTTAGAGGTGCCCTCCTAAATCCTTATTAATCTAATAGTGTGCTGTCTGACCGGTCTCTTCCAGCCTTCCATCACAGACCCCCAGCAAGTGAGAGCCCACGCTCTCAGAAGGCCATGAACAATGCCTGCTCTGGCAGGTGTTACCACCTCCTCCAGCAGGAAGGCTAGTGAATTAGCATGTCAAGGCCGGAGGCTTCAAAGGTCTCTGCCGCCTCTGATATGCGACCCTGCCTTCCCCCAACCTTTGGGAATGCCACCCCCTGCCCTGAGGTCCATTTGGCACTAGGTCAGGCAAGCCATTAGATAGTCAGTAGGCGTGTTGCACTGCCAAGCTGGACACACCTCTAGTGTGAGCAGCTTGAAGTGAACACAGAAGAAAGGATTCCACCATCCTGTGTGTTGTGGAATTAGGAACTCTGGGACAGGGTGATGCCCATTCCCCACAGGAAGAGGTCATCTAGGATGTGTAGCGACCCCAGGGGTAAGTAGCCCATTGCTACTACCCTTCAGTCCCCTTAGCACTCTTACATTGAGTATTTAGGTGGCCCCCTGACAGCAGGACATCAGATTTCTCTGCTTGAAGAAGAAAGAAGGACAAGGAAGAGCCTATGAAGCGAGAACTTGGGACTGCACCACCATTTGACGAAAACCCCTGCCTTGCTGTGGACATGGACAATTGCACGGACCCGGCTTATCCAGAAACGGGTGTCACCTTCCAAAGCTGTGGAGGAGCAAACTACAACGTCAAAATCATCTCTGCACCCAAGCTCCACAGCCCGAGCCTAAGTGAACCTCACGGTGCCAACGGGGTCCAGAGATCCTCTAAAGCCGAGTCTGGCTTTGGGTTTGGCCAGACTGGTCCCAACTGCAGCCTCTTTCTGCAGGAAACTGAGAACCGCAAGAGCCTCCTGCAGCGTGACCCCACTCAACAAAGCACCACTGCACACGAGCTCCCCAACCCAAGTACCAGTGAACAGACTGTGTCCCTGAGTGCCAGAGACCCTTGAGATCTGAGCCCCTCTGTGGGTTCAAATAGACTGCACCCCAGTCCCTGCTTACAGCCTCTTCTCATCAGGACAGTTTCACATTGACTTGAAAAGGGCATCCAACGCTGAAAAGCACCTCAGCACCCAGACGCCCGAGCCGACCGAGGTGACCTGTTGGTGCTGTCTTGGACCTTGCCCCCTACTTACCTTAAATCCAGAAGAACAGTCCTGTAAGTCGTTGACAACTGAACATATACAATGTATGTTTCTCGCTTATGATAACATTACCACTTCAAAGCTACAAATACAAATGTATTTTTGTATACTTAAAGTGACAACTCGAAAAGCACTTACCTAATTATGAGGATCTTGGTGTCTAAATTTATATAAAAATCAGTGTAATGTTTATAAATTGGTGTCAAATATCTTTGAGCGTGTGTCTCGCTTACTGACTGTGTGTGCAACAAGTGCTTAACACTATCCTCTGATAAGCCAAACTGTTCACCAACACTACCACAAAAGAGAGCATTTGGGATTATTATTATAACCCCTGTAAACAAATAAGGTCCACCTGGACTCTGCACAATGTCTCATTTTGGTGCATTATATAGAGAGCAAGCTTCCTATGCCTGCTCTATGGGCTGCTTAGGGCCTACCCCTAAGGGTGACCTTATGATTTTAAAAAGAAGGTAAGCCTGTTAAAACTAAGGTTTATTTAACCAGATCGAAATGGCAGTTAAAAACTGCACACAAAGGCTGCATTGGCAGGCATGAGACATAATTGAAAGGCTACTTAAGTGGGTGGCACACCCAGTGCTGCAGGTCCACTATTAGAATGTAATGTACAGGTCCTGGGTACCTGTAGTACCACTGCACTAGAGTCTTTCAAGTAAATGAAATGTCAATTGGCTGCAAGCCAGTGCTACCATGTTTTAGGGAGTGAGCTCATGCAGTGGAGCACTGGTAAGTAGTTGTAAAGAACACAGAGTCCTATGGCCAACAAAAACGAGATTAGCAAAAATGGAGGCGTAAGGCAAAAGGTTTGGGGGGTGGGGGGTGGGGGGGGAAGACATCCTATGGCTGCCAGGTCCAACAGTAGCCGTCAAAACACAGCACATTTCAGATAGAGCTCAACCTAACTTTGCAGCACATGCTGTTCTTACTCCATCTAACTCCACCATGTACGTTTCAGCTCCTATCTAATGATTACATCAACCATTGGCTAAATCAAAGCAATAAATGCCTCCTCTTTTCAGAGATTCACTAATTGCTTCAAATCGATCCACAGCATTACTTTGCCTGATGTAGTTTGTGTTTTATTCTACTGTATGTTTTATCCAATATCTGTATTCAGCATGACCCCTGGAACGAGGAAAAATTCAAATTAACTAATGATATGAGGAGTTTATACCCCATCTCGCTCTTGCCTGCACCTCCAAAAATCCTGGAGAAACCTTAAAAGGAAAATCTTTTATTGATGCCTGTGACATTCTAGATTCCTTGCAGAATGGCTTCAGAAGTGGCCATAACACGGAGACAGCGCATGTGGCCGCCACTGATAGCTTTAGGCACCAGGTTGGCCAGGGTGGGAAGGCTGTCCTTGTGCTGCTAGATCAGCAGCCCTTGACACTGTCTCACCTGCGCGCTGGTACAGCGTCACCATCAGACAGGTGTAAAGAGGAAAGCCCTTAATCTTCTCAATTCCTTACTATAAACAGGGTGCAAGTGGTCAGTTGTGTTGGCTTTAAAGCTAAGGCTTTTAGTCTTCATTTGTATGTCGCCCCGCTCGCTGAGCTAATCCGTTTGTTTGGCTTTCAAGCACTGTCTTATTCGGAGGACATGTAGATCTATAATATCTATCTCAGACGACCTGCTCATAGCAGCCAACACATTTAATCACTGCATGACAAGAATAAACATCTGCGTGAAGGAAACATTTCTTAAACTGAACATTGAGAAAACAGATGCTGGTGTTCCGAGGACAGGACTCCACCTGGTCTGGCAGCCAGAGGAATGCGGCCCTCTACCATCTGCAGCTAAAGAGGCTAAAAATCTTGGAGTGGGGTCTGATACCCTTTTGAATTTTGAGTTGTAGGTCAATCGACCACTGGCACCTGTGTCTACATTATTAAGACTCCTAAGAAGATCTTTCCTTTTTCCTGTTGAACTCGGCCATGTGGTGGTCCTTTCTTTAGTATTGTCTAGACTTGACTACATCAATGTCCTTTATTTGAATATCATTGTCTCCTCATTGAACAAGCTGTAAGTGATTCAAAACGCTGCTGAATGCATTATTCTTTTTTTCCCTAAGCATGCATCGGTTAGACCGGGTATCAAGGCGCTGCGTTGGCTCCCAGTTAGGAAGTGCATCTTCTTTAAGGCTATCAGCTTAGTCTTTCAAGCCGTCCATCATAAAGGGTCTAAACATTTCTCAGCCCTGTTTAACTGGTATATCCCGGGCAGGTCCCTCAAATCCTCGTCTGGTAGGAAAGTCAGTATCCCGGTAGTAGTGGGCCTGAGCAAGGTCTACCAGTGCTAGGGGTTCTCCCTTCTCTGCACAGAGTCCTCAGACCAATAGAAAGAAGTTGGCACAGAAACTGGAATAGAAAAGACAGAGTTTATTAAACCTCATGAGGTGGACCTACATTCACACAGCACCCTTTGGTAATGTATGAAGTAGCACACTGAATGGAAGGAGCTTGGTCCTTTTATACTCACACAGAGGCTCAAATGAAGGCGGTACAAGTACAAAATGCTGGTTGTAGGTACATATAAGGTCATACAGAAAGTGTACAGGCAACAAATGGGAGGAGCTAACACTTTGCTAATTCTAGTGGACACATCCTGACAGTTACAGACTACAGCAGCTGCAAGCTCAACTGAGAATGTGCGAAGGTGGAAAATGCTAAATATATCTCGTCTCTAGGCAGATTTCAAGAGCAGTTAACAGAAAGGTAGGACAGAGCACATGGCGAGCACATGGCAAACAAAATGGCTGACTAAAATACAAAATGGATTCCACAAAACGGACAAGATAGTCTCTAAATACAGGATGTCTTCTGCTAATGCTTAACTTAACTGCTGCCAAATTACAACATCCCTAGATTTTGAAAAGCTAGAAGGGCTGGCCGGTCTTTCTTCGGGCTGCTGCCAGGCTCTGGTATTCACTGCCTAACCAGATTATCAATTTGGATTTTTTTTTCTATGTGTTAAAAATCTCTGAATACTTGGCTTTTTCCAACTTAAATCTCTTACGTCTGCTGTGGTTGTGCTCTGTTTCTGGTATAGCGCTTATCAACCCTCAGATTTCATACGTTTTATAGATTTTTTTTACATTTCACTGAATCTATATTCCATGAAGTCCTGCAAAGATAACTATCATGTCATATCTTTTCCCACAGGCCGCCTGACGACATTCCCGGTTGGAATAGAAAGTGACATTTGCTGCTTCAGAGCGAAACCAAGGATACGACAGAGACTCAAAAGTGCTCCCACAAGCTCATTGAGTCAGACAGACAACAAGAGAATAAAGACGCCTACCATTTTCCAGTAATTCAGAAGACGACAGGCACCCTCTGCCCAAGACCTTTCGTTTCTGTAACAGCACTGTATTTTAACGTGGATGTCAGAAATGAGTTTCCAAGGTGTATATAAACTGGGCCTTCTGGTTAGCTCCCTACTGCTGCTGCCTTCAATGCATGGAGAAAGACCAGATAACAGACGGGACCACTCAGATTTCCAGCCAGTGGGCAGCAGGCAGACATCCTCAACGCTGATGCAGAAATTTGCCCAGGTGGGTCTTGTGTTTTATTCCTTAAACTCAGAGGGCTGGGATCAATGCCTCACAGTCAGAGTGAGGGAGATAAGAAGGGGTGTTGGGTATGAGAGTCAATATTCAACTCAGGCATATACTGAGCATATCACGTAAGCTTCCAGCTGTGGGTTGAGGCCATCTATTTCAGAAATGCAGGAAACCTCTGAAAACGAATCTCTTAAGATTGGATTGGACTAAGCCCTTGTCAGGACACTCTCTTTCATGTTGACTAGACAGGCAAGTACTCTCTAATCTGTGGTTTTTGTTTCATCGTTTCTCAATCTCTGGTCATTATCTCTGCAACAAAGGCTGCTGGCATTCTTAATGATCCACGTCTGACCAGAGGAAACTGCTATACTTTTACAACTACAGCATTCCTTCCAATGTGGAGAATGCCATAATAAACATATGTTTTGTGTTGTGCAAAACCATTTTGAGGATAACTATTTGATTGGTAGAGACTAAAGTGAGAAGCCTCTTTCATTTATTAATGAATATTTTTATAGGTCGTTCCGTAGTGGCAAGATCCAGAGGTGCTGATAGAAGTATAAGCATGTCAATTGATCAATAAAGTGTCTCATAACTGCAAAGGCCACTGACTATATCTTGACTATTGCAGTTGCGGCTGGCATGTCCCGAGGGTGGTGTATACAACAAAATAAAAAAAGCACTTACCTTTTCCCGGAGCGCAACGTCCTCCTCGATCCTTCTCTCCTCGAGGCAGGTAGCAGGCAGGCTCCCAACTTCCAAGCCAAAACTGGCGCTTCTCCCATGCAGGTTGAGAGCAGTGCTTGGATTGGTGGGAGCGGCCTCTATGAGAGCTCACAAGAGCACTAGAGGCTTTTGCGTTCTCAAACCCAGCTATCTTAAAGACAGCAGGGTTAGAGATGCTTAAAATGTGAATGCCTGGCTGGCCATCGTAAGATGGCAGGCAAAATAGACATGCAGATTTTAAACTCTGGAGCGCAAAGCTACCTGCTGCCACTCGGCAGCAGTGGCCTACCCCATCGTGACGCTTAGTTCTGGATGGGTCAGTTACTGAAAAATAAAATGTTCATAAATAAACTTTATTACCATTTTATTTTTCAGTTCTGGCCTTGGAGTTTTGTTTGTGGAGCGAAGATCCTCTGCTCAAACGGAGGAGCCGCCCGGCACTATTCCTGTATCATTCGAATCCTTGGAAAAGCCAAATAACCTAGTAGCCATTGATCGTTTGGTGAACTACAAATCGCTTTTTCACACCTAAGGAGAGACAACAGGGAGCCCATGTAGTTGTGTATATGGATGGATTTGAGCATGCATGCATACTCCCAGTGCAAAACTCAGCATTTGAATGATTAAAAGGATCTGTTGTGTAGTTCCTACTAATTCGTAAGATCTGCGCATTGTTTGGACAACAGAAACTAGGGGCTTGGTGTCAAGACTGATTAGGGCAAACCCCGCAGGATATGTTGGCCTATAGAACAGCTAGCTCACAGTGCCACTGTAAGCCCCCCTAAACTTACCAAGGAGCGAATGGTTTCTGGTAACCACTGAACATGACAACCCTGTCCCCTCAGGGATTGTGGAAACAGTGTAAGGTCCTTTTGCTCAGTCACTCATGCTCACTTATTCTTAGAGAAATATATAGAGAATACACAGTGGGACATTTTCAATAAATATATTGAACCAACTTTACTCTTGCACAAAAGGCGTGTGCTGCAATGATTATGAGACAGAAGCAGATGAACGTGATTACAAACACCTAAAAGCGTAAATAGTAGACATAGTTCTGCCACGGTGATAAACAATGGAAATATGCAGGCATATAAACCAGGCAGCAATCTACCGTACTCCTAAAATGTGAACCATACTCGAAGTGTACCTAGTGTGTGTGTAGGAGTAGAGCTAAGAATCCTCCATGGGACAAACCAACCCCATTACCTGATGGGATAGAGTGAAGGACCCTGTCTTGGTTATGAACTGGACCCCCCTCACAAGATATCAGACCGCAGTGTGGTGATTTCTCAGCCTGTGAGGACCCTCAGTATTAGCGGAAGTACCTTCTCTACTCATTTATCGGGATGCTCATCTTTTATAATAGAAATATGCCTTACGATGGACCTATAGATTAGTGATATTATGGATATGTAGATAGCCCTGTGGCTCTGTGTATGAAGATAGTGATGACATTTATACATGGTGAGCAGCAAGACCTTGTACATGATGTTCACGGTGTTGTAATATTGTTGTGCGATGCTAGATGTGTAAACAAGTTTAGTTTCAAGTAAACAAATCCATCATTGTCGGGAACCCAAATATGTTCAAAAAGTCACAGCTCAAAATGTTATTTGTGAGGACAATGAAAAAAAAGCTGCTTCGCTACATGGGCCTAACCTGGGAATATAACAGGCACATCATTTAGGAGTGAGAGTCCACTGATTGACCTCAAGTAAGGAATCAGCAGTACTTTGACGATGCCGATTGGAACAGGATCTTGGTGCCCTTGGACATAAAGAGAATGTGCAAAACCGAGCCGGTATAAGAAGGCACTAGAACTGTGATGATAAGGTTTTATACTGATGTGGGGACATTCAAAGTCTGCAGGTGGGGTTGTGTGAAGCTGCAAGTTTGTCAGTTTCTTACAACACTGCTTGGTGGTGTAAATTTCACGGCATATTTTTCCTGCAAAAAATATTTTGTTGTGATATTTTTCCTGGAAAACATGGATATTCAGGAATTTTCATCTAATTTTTTTAACTTTGTGGAAGTTGGCAACTTTTTAAAATAATCTTCCTAAATTTGACAGAAGAGTAGCTCACCCCTAGTTTGGCTTCCATCATTGTTATCATAACGGACTTACTTGACTCTACTGTATTTCTAACGTGAGAAGTTTGTTTAAATATCTTTGTGTAACACAAGGTATTTTAGAAAAATAACATAGGACCTTTCAAAATCTTTTGACGTACTTGCAACTGACACACAGGATTAGCAGAAGCTGCAAGAAACACTTAAAAAATTATGTTTATAGGAGTAAATATTACAAATATCAATGGGAGAAGTTGAGATGTAGTAAAACAATGTGTTTGTAGAGACACCCTGGTCATATGACTTAGCTAGGAAGAAAGAGAAAATGGAGACAGATTGAGACAATATATGTTAGAAGTATGAGAAGTGAGAAACCTCTTGTTCCCCTTGGGTTCTATACTTAGGTCAGCGAGCATGGCTCAGCGCGACATGTCCAAGGAGTAACCTGAACCTTGCACAAGGATGGTAGCCATAGGATGATCTTTAGTCTCAGCATCCTTTGAACCTCAGTCCTACTCTGAGGTCAAAGTGCTGCTGCTCACTCGAGCACATCAGCAGAAAGGACAAAAAGCAAGGCAAGCGAAAGTCGCGAGTTATCCTGCCGGGTTGGACTCTGCTCCAGTTAATAGATGATCTCATTGGTGCTTGTGTGACTGAGTAACTGGTGTTGGCCTTCGCTCACTTCCCCTCTCCTCACTCTACACTTCTGGCTGCAGGACTTTGGAAACTGGCGTCGTGTGAATGGTTTGATCATGGCCTCCATGAGTCAGAGGGGACATTAGTCCTAAGTCGTGGTGCCTGTTCTCTTTGTCCTCTTGTGCCAGTAAAGTACATGAATCCGCTTGACAGGCTGAGACAAGGAGGGCCACAGGCTTGATAGATGATTACATTGAGCTGTCAACCAACTTGGAAACAGAAGCTCGATCGTAGCAGATCATCCTCTTCTGCGAATGGTATCCCCTGGCCCATGTTTGCTAACTTGCCGGAGCAGAAAGTTAAGCGATGAAGAACTTAAAAGTTCTCAATCACGTTTTCATAAAAAAGAATAGAAATATATAACCTAGAAGCCACGAGATTATGTTCATGTAAAGATGAATAAAGAAAAAGTGATGAAAATAGCCATTTTAGTAATATTGGTAACAAAACGGCCAAAAAACAATCTCTTGGGGAAAAATGGGCCGAGCAGAAAACTGTATCACTATGAACTATTTTTCAGCAGGAGAGCACCAAAACCAGATGTTAGATGTTCTACTGAACGCACTAAAGCTTGATTGGAGCTTTTGTATTTGCTCATTCTTACATCTCCTCATCATCTGGTCTGTGCCCTTTTTTTTTCTAATTGTTCTTGTCTCTGCCATTATTTTGTTAGCTAAGTATAGTTTTCTGACTCCATATTTGCGTAGCATCAAATCAGCTCCACTGCTCATCAGCACCTCTGGTACTTCACACGTTTTCTTCATCACACTCCACGGCTTCTCCTCTCTAGCTAGGCTCTCCCGGGTACAACAACACTCAAGGTACACGGAGGACTCTCGCGGTGTGGACTGCGGCTAAGTACCAAGTGAAAAGGTGGCTATTGCGACCAAGTGTAGGTGACCCGCTCAGCACGCCTGATCATCCCTAAGCTGTCACAAAAATGGGCCTTGTAGACAAGGTTACATCTCAAGTATGACAGAAAGTCACTGGGTGATCTTTTTAAGTTTGAATACTCCTTGTTGCAGGATTACGCTTTCATCCTTACCAGTGGACAACGGCAGCAACGTTGCAGTGGGTTCAACGATTCCCAAAACAACTGGGGCCTCAGTTAGATCTTCAGGTTACTCCTCACAAGAGTGGTGGGAATCCCTTCCGACGAAATATAACGGGATTTTTACTTCAGCAGAAGGGATGGGATATCCGTCACCGTTGTGATGGAGTAACCCGTCCACCAAGATCTAAATCAGGACCATAGTTTATCATTCGACAAGCGCCAGTCCAAAGTGCTGATATACAATTTTATTAGTGAATAGCCACATGCTACCTAGTTAAGGTTTGGAAAGACAATTTCTATATCTAACTGGGCACCTAACCTCAGGCAGGCTATGTGAGGTATGAGGGCACCAACAGGTTTTGCCCAATTGTGAGAAAACATTAACAATGTTTACTGGAGCTAACTGGAGCGATGGCTATTCCCACTCTTCATCTTATTCTTTGCCAATCCAAAAGAGTTGCAATATGTTAGTTTCTGGTGAAAGAGATCACAGAGCGAAAACAGAGATACTGGAGAGTGCCACTCAGTTCTGCTGGTCATGAACTTCTCAACTAGTTATACACGTTATCTAAACGAGATAAGACTGCTAGTGCCTATGAATTATCCTGCATATTACTCTATGCACATAAATAACCTACAATGTAGTTTCTGTTTATCTCTAAATTATGACTCTGAGGAGGTGGTATTTTCTCAGGTAAAGTGGATTATCTGATATTTCTGAAATTGAAAACATCAATAGGAATTTAATGTCCTAAGTATGTTGTAGCCTTTTCCTGTGTCTCTCCTATAGTTTTACATTCAACTACTAATGTGTGTGAAAAGAGGGGCACATTTAACAAATAATCACGCAACGCACCAAGGCGCCTAGCTGTGCTGCACTGCGCTGCTAATAGAGAAATGTGCTGTACTTATCAATATACAACTCATTCCTGTAATTTTTCAGCACTGGCTCACAATGTGCTGCACAGCGCCACCGTAGACACCCTTGCACCATAATGCAAGAGTGCCTGCTTTGTGAAAAAGCAGCAATTCTCTTGTAAATACCAAACTGCTCGGCGCAAAACGCCTCTAATTCACTTTGTTGTTATCTATCAAATAAAGAGGCAGGCGCTGGCAACTGAAAAGCAAAGAACAGGTTTATTGCTCCAGAGGAGAGCACATCAATTCGGACACACAGAATGTCTTCAGGAACTGCCTCTCTGTGGCAGTGCTTCTTATACCCTGTTACATTGGTTTATAGCGTGGTTAAACATTCCTGACAGCAGTTTATTACATGTTCAAACATCCTTTGAATTCCCGCGTTCAGCTAGTTCTCACACAATTCCAGCATCAATCGTCCCTCCACCCAGATCTAACAGATGATCGCTATCTCGCAGCTGGATATTCCGACAGGATCTAAAAACATGTGGGATCGGTCAGATCTAAGGGTTTGGGTTATCGATTAAGTCAGGGCCCTTTGTTGGTGAAACATGTCCAGCTATGTGTAGGCAATAAACTATGGAAACAAACAAGAGTTACCTGGTCAGATCGCTTACCTAAGTGTTGTGTCATGCCCAAAAGACCACTAGACCAACATGTCCTCACAGTGATAATACTGGGTTAGAAAAGTTCCCATCAGCCCACCCTTATTGGCGGAGTGTCGTCATGTGGGATGCAAACCATGAACCATAGTTTCTCCCAATGCACCTGGTAATGATGCGGAGATAGGTTCTGGACGGTGTTGTTCTGAACCACAGTATTTCAGAGGTAGGACCGATGGAGTGCAGTGCTCGTGCAAAAAGAAACAGTAGTGAATAAAATTGGCTCCTGAGACAAAAAATATGTTTATTCAGTATTGTCCAGGGTCAAGAGTAAAAACAACGCCGCTTAGTCTAAAAAATAACTATGTCATGGCGTAGTGCGTGGAGGTCGACATGTTTCAGCTGGGAGGACCACTAGTCCAAGCTTTCTTCAGGACCATTAGATGTTACGCATCTGCACTGTGTAAAACATAAAGTGTGTGCACATTTTGGATTAATCCTACCAGATCTTTGAGCCCAAAGTATTCCCTGGTGTTTATCCAACTGGTCGTGATTTTCCTAAAGTGGAAAAAAGCGATGTGAGAGGCATTTGTGATATAATGGAAATTAAAAACACAACACAACAAAGATAGGCAGGGCGGCAGAAAACTATTCTCCGCCTATCAAAAGTTACATAGGTCTCCTGATTTGGAACTGATTCAGTTACACAGTATTAATTTATCTATGTTCTACTCACCCAACAATCTGTGGGAGAACACCTCACCTCACCCAGCACCTACTCGGGAAGAAGGAGGCCCGCTCTGTTAGGGATGGAAAAGTACAATGACCTCAGATGAAGGTTCTATTGAGGTACAGAGTGAGCATACTCTACTTATCCATATGTCTATACTAACAGATACTAGTTGATTAAAAAGAGAGACTCAACCCAAACAGAAGGCATGGTCATGACCAGGTTTGAGAATGATGCTGATTGTGAATGGTTCTGTAGATCAGCTATAGATACTGACTAAACCTATAAAAAACAATGTCTTGAGAGCATAGTATAGAAAAGACCAAAGGGTCTATATTGGTGCATACAGGACAACAAAAGTTAAAAATTAAGTAAACAGGGCTTCAGGTGATATTCCTAATTGCTAGATCTTAGGTTTGCAGGGAGCCATACCTGTCCGTCGGTACCCCAATGGCCAGCGTCCGAGTGGGAGTGGAGGGGGTTTGAACTGTGAAAACCTCCTTGTTAAATACCCACTTTAATTGGTCAATTAGCGCGAAAATCGGCACTTTTTATGGGAGGGCAATGTCTATTGGCTGGCGCTGCCTGACTATCATCTTCATTCGCAGCAAACGCTAAACGTGCATGTGCCGGTGATTAGCCTCAATCCTGCGCGCTGACACTCTAGCGCGATTTGTATTTTGAGCCGAATTCGATAGATCGCGCATGCGCCGAGGGGATAATGCATCGCGCATGCGCAAGGCGAAGACAACGCTCGCGTGTGACAGCGGTAGCGGCCGCACTGCAAACTTGTGGTGCGCATGCGCAGAGCGAACAACATCGCCCGCATTCGCTCGCGCTGTAATAGCTTTATTTCTTCTCTGCGCATTGCCATAGTGTTATTCTCGCCCTCAATTGAATGTATTTGCACAAGAGGACGTGTTAAAAATGAGCTATATTAAACATATAATTAACAGGCACGGTGTATGAAAAACGAGCCTCATGATTAATACTATGCATTGAAGCATAACAGTAATACAATTTGAAGGTTGTTAATCCACACACGGGGGGCTCAGAGGTTAGTGTATGACCCACAGGTATGTTTGTTGTGTGCGTAAATGACTGGTTCTGGAGTGCATATTCCAGATATATAGGGCAACACAAGTATAGGAATGTAAACCTAGCGAGTGGCTAGGGGAAGATGTAATCCCATGATACCTAATTGTATATGTCTATCAGTAATTGTATTGAATATAGTCCAAACTTCAAAAACACTGTATGTTTAAGAGGGCAGATAGGATGTTGTAAACGCAACCTTAGTAAGTTATAAGGATGCCCAAGGTATGTCGTCATTGAGCCCCCTGGAGTCACTTTGTAATTGGAAAACCCATTTCTGCTCTCTTCTGAATAGAAATTTCGAGACATCAGTTATATGGGTGGGGATGTATGGATGTTCTAGAACCACCCATCTCATGTCCTCTGCTGTGTGTTTGCAAATCAAAAAGTGATTAGTGAGTTTAGTTGCCTGTTTGTGATACCTAATAGTACTCTTATGCTCTCCAATCCTGAGTTTGATTTTTCGAGTTGTATACCCAATGTATCTGAGAGAGCAAGGACAAGTGATCATATAGATCACGTTCTCTGTATTGCAATTAGTGTGTTTCTTAAGGACCCAAGTCCTCCCCGAACCTAAATCAATAGTGTTGGTTTTACTAGTCTGGGGACAGACGCTACAGGATCCGCATGGATGATGGCCAGTGACCGGAGGAAGATCCCAAAGAGTGGTTGGTCTTGCGGTATTCTGTAACCTGGGTCTCGTATGGACCAACGTGTCGCGTAAGCTTGGTGCTCTTTTAAATGAGAAGAGAGGTAAGGGGATGTTGGCATTCGTAGTATTGAGAATACTCCAATGTTTTCGCACCGCTTTCTGAAGTCTGTTGGATTGTGCGTTGAAAGTACTCACAAATGTTAGTCTCTCAAGAGGTGGTTTTGGAGGACGTCTCTCCAACAGTGCCTCACGATTGTTGTTGGAGGCCCTTTTCCATGCTCTTTTCACAAGATGTTTTGGATATTCCCGTTCCTGTAGTTGGTTGGAGAGGGTCTTTGCGTGTTTTTTAAATAGCGCCTGAGATGAACAGTTCCTCCTCACTCTGAGGAATTGCCCCACGGGGAGGTTTTCCTTCAAGGAGCGTGGGTGGTGGCTATTGAAGAGCAGCAGAGAATTTCTCGCCATAGGTTTGGTGTATAATTCGCTCTGTAGACTGCCAGCCTCACAAAAGATGGACAAGTCTAAGAATGAGAGTCTGACACGACTATGTTCCAGCGTGAATTTAAGGAACTGATTACGTTCGTTCAGCCATTGATGGAAGGACTCGATCTCGCTCTCGGTGCCTCGCCATACCATTAAAATGTCATCTATATATCTCTTCCATAGTACCACTTGGTGGAAGAAGGGATTACTATGGTTGAGAACGAGATCTTGCTCAAATTGATGAACATAGAGGTTGGCGAGGCTAGGGGCAAAAACACTCCCCATCGATGTCCCGGAGACCTGTAGGAAAAATTGTTCCTCAAATTTGAATTTTTTTTCTTTCATTGCTATTTCAGCACAAGCAAGAATGAAGTTCACAGGAGTGATACTGTCCAACTCTTCCAATGATAGAAGGTGTCTGATGGTGTCCAGAGTGTCCTGCTGGGGTATGCAGGTGTAGAGGGACTCGACATCAAAGCTGGCTAGTAGGTCGGTCTCTGCATGGAACTCAATATCAGGTAGTAATCGAAGCACATCAGCAGTGTCTTCCAAATACGTAGGCATTTTCTTGACGAGAGGTCTAAGAAAGACATCTACGAAGGTTGACAGAGGCTCTAGCAGAGAGCCAATCCCGGAAATAATGGGACGTCCCGGTGGTGGTCTGGTGGCCTTATGGATCTTAGGTAAACAATAGAAACCAGGTGTGACCGGGTTCACTGTTACCAAAAATCTTGCCTCCTGAGATGTGATCCACCCTTCATTCAGTCCTTCATCCACCAGATTTTTAATCAATGATAGTAGACGAGGGGTGGGGTCTTCAGACAGACGGCGGTAGAATTGCTGGTTGTCTAGTTGTCTAAGACACTCTTGTCGGTATTGGGCCATGTCTAAGACTACCGTCGCACCCCCTTTATCTGCCGGTTTTATTATGATTGTCGGATCTTTAGTGAGACTGGTGAGGGCCTGTCTTTCTGCTTTGGAAAAATTCTGGAAGGTTCCGGACTCCATATCTTGTATTTGTGCTACGTCATATCTGACTGCTTGCTCGAAAGTGGTAACAAGCGATGGCACTTGATGACTCAGGGGGGTAAAGGTGGATTTTGGTCGCAACCCGGTGTTCCTGGGTTCATCACTGCTACTGTCAGGAGTTTCAGTTCTATTCCTGAAAAAGAAATGCAAGCGCACCTTGCGAAAGAATTTTTCAAGTTCAGTCCTCGTCAGGAAAGGGTCCCCCTTGTTGGTGGGGACAAAGCCTAGGCCTTTTCCCAAGACTGTCTGTTCAGCCGGTGTCAGAGTACGGGAACTTAGGTTCACTATTAGATCCCGCTCGTCTCTGCACTGTTGCTCTGTTGAGCTGCCTTCCTGCTCCGTGTGTTGGGAACTGTGATGTCGGGGTCCCATTGAACCGTTTGTTGTCCTCTTCTCTTGCCTCGGTTTTGTCCCCGGCCACGTCCTAAAAAAGACTGGTTAGGGAAAAACTGGGGAGGTTGTCCAAATGGATTCATTTGTTGCGGGAATGGTGGTGGAGGTTGAAAACCCCACGGCCCTGGATGCCACCAAGGTCCTGAGTGCTGATAATTTCCTGGGTATTGATTGTACATACCTCCTCTCTGTCTACCGCCCCTTCTAAAGGGTCGTTGTTGTTGCCCATCCAAACCGGCAGATGTACTTGCTCGGTTAGATGTATCTGAATCACTTGACTCGGATCCAGAGGTAGAGTAATTTGACCCGTATCGTTTATCCTTGTTATTAAACCCTGGGGGTTCATAATTGTCACTAGTATAGGGATAGACTTTGGTTAGGGAGAAGCGTTCTAGATCTTTTTTGAATTTCTCCATCTTGCTAGTAAGTATGTTGTCTTTGTATTCTTTGTTAGCTTTGTTAGTTTCATCCATGCGTTTTTTGAACAAAGTACTGCAAGTGGCCTTAATCTGGCCCTCTAGAGTCTGGATCTCTCTGAGGATGGCGTCCGCCACCCTCTTGGCCGTGTTGATTTGGTCTCTAATAGCGTGGCGCTGTACGCGAGATTGGCTCATATTGATCATCAACACGGCCAAGAGGGTGGCGGACGCCATCCTCATAGAGATCCAGACTCTAGAGGGCCAACAAAGCTAACAAAGAATACAAAGACAACATACTTACTAGCAAGATGGAGAAATTCAAAAAAGATCTAGAACGCTTCTCCCTAACCAAAGTCTATCCCTATACTAGTGACAATTATGAACCCCCAGGGTTTAATAACAAGGGTAAACGATACGGGTCAAATTACTCTACCTCTGGATCCGAGTCAAGTGAATCAGATACATCTAACCGAGCAAGTACATCTGCCGGTTTGGATGGGCAACAACAACGACCCTTTAGAAGGGGCGGTAGACAGAGAGGAGGTATGTACAATCAATACCCAGGAAATTATCAGCACTCAGGACCTTGGTGGCATCCAGGGCCGTGGGGTTTTCAACCTCCACCACCATTCCTGCAACAAATGAATCCATTTGGACAACCTCCCCAGTTTTTCCCTAACCAGTCTTTTTTAGGACGTGGCCGGGGACAAAACCGAGGCAAGAGAAGAGGACAACAAACGGTTCAATGGGACCCCGACATCACAGTTCCCAACACACGGAGCAGGAAGGCAGCTCAACAGAGCAACAGTGCAGAGACGAGCGGGATCTAATAGTGAACCTAAGTTCCCGTACTCTGACACCGGCTGAACAGACAGTCTTGGGAAAAGGCCTAGGCTTTTTCCCCACCAACAAGGGGGACCCTTTCCTGACGAGGACTGAACTTGAAAAATTCTTTCGCAAGGTGCGCTTGCATTTCTTTTTCAGGAATAGAACTGAAACTCCTGACAGTAGCAGTGATGAACCCAGGAACACTGGGTTGCGACCAAAATCCACCTTTACCCCCCTGAGTCATCAAGTGCCATCGCTTGTTACCACTTTCGAGCAAGCAGTCAGATATGACGTAGCACAAATACAAGATATGGAGTCCGGAACCTTCCAGAATTTTTCCAAAGCAGAAAGACAGGCCCTCACCAGTCTCACTAAAGATCCGACAATCATAATAAAACCGGCGGATAAAGGGGGTACGACGGTAGTCTTAGACATGGCCCAATACCGACAAGAGTGTCTTAGACAACTAGACAACCAGCAATTCTACAGCCGTCTGTCTGAAGACCCCACCCCTCGTCTACTATCATTGATTAAAAATCTGGTGGATGAAGGACTGAATGAAGGGTGGATCACATCTCAGGAGGCAAGATTTTTGGTAACAGAGAACCCGGTCACACCTGGTTTCTATTGTTTACCTAAGATCCATAAGGCCACCAGACCACCACCGGGACGTCCCATTATTTCCGGGATTGGCTCTCTGCTAGAGCCTCTGTCAACCTTCGTAGATGTCTTTCTTAGACCTCTCGTCAAGAAAATGCCTACGTATTTGGAAGACACTGCTGATGTGCTTCGATTACTACCTGATATTGAGTTCCATGCAGAGACCGACCTACTAGCCAGCTTTGATGTCGAGTCCCTCTACACCTGCATACCCCAGCAGGACACTCTGGACACCATCAGACACCTTCTATCATTGGAAGAGTTGGACAGTATCACTCCTGTGAACTTCATTCTTGCTTGTGCTGAAATAGCAATGAAAGAAAAAAAATTCAAATTTGAGGAACAATTTTTCCTACAGGTCTCCGGGACATCGATGGGGAGTGTTTTTGCCCCTAGCCTCGCCAACCTCTATGTTCATCAATTTGAGCAAGATCTCGTTCTCAACCATAGTAATCCCTTCTTCCACCAAGTGGTACTATGGAAGAGATATATAGATGACATTTTAATGGTATGGCGAGGCACCGAGAGCGAGATCGAGTCCTTCCATCAATGGCTGAACGAACGTAATCAGTTCCTTAAATTCACGCTGGAACATAGTCGTGTCAGACTCTCATTCTTAGACTTGTCCATCTTTTGTGAGGCTGGCAGTCTACAGAGCGAATTATACACCAAACCTATGGCGAGAAATTCTCTGCTGCTCTTCAATAGCCACCACCCACGCTCCTTGAAGGAAAACCTCCCCGTGGGACAATTCCTCAGAGTGAGGAGGAACTGTTCATCTCAGGCGCTATTTAAAAAACACGCAAAGACCCTCTCCAACCAACTACAGGAACGGGAATATCCAAAACATCTTGTGAAAAGAGCATGGAAAAGGGCCTCCAACAACAATCGTGAGGCACTGTTGGAGAGACGTCCTCCAAAACCACCTCTTGAGAGACTAACATTTGTGAATACTTTCAACGCACAATCCAACAGACTTCAGAAAGTGGTGCGAAAACATTGGAGTATTCTCAATACTACGAATGCCAACATCCCCTTACCTCTCTTCTCATTTAAAAGAGCACCAAGCTTACGCGACACGTTGGTCCATACGAGACCCAGGTTACAGAATACCGCAAGACCAACCACTCTTTGGGATCTTCCTCCGGTCACTGGCCATCATCCATGCGGATCCTGTAGCGTCTGTCCCCAGACTAGTAAAACCAACACTATTGATTTAGGTTCGGGGAGGACTTGGGTCCTTAAGAAACACACTAATTGCAATACAGAGAACGTGATCTATATGATCACTTGTCCTTGCTCTCTCAGGTACATTGGGTATACAACTCGAAAAATCAAACTCAGGATTGGAGAGCATAAGAGTACTATTAGGTGTCACAAACAGGCAACTAAACTCACAAATCACTTTTTGATTTGCAAACACACAGCAGAGGACATGAGATGGGTGGTTCTAGAACATCCATACATCCCCACCCATATAACTGATGTCTCGAAATTTCTATTCAGAAGAGAGCAGAAATGGGTTTTCCAATTACAAAGTGACTCCAGGGGGCTCAATGACGACATACCTTGGGCATCCTTATAACTTACTAAGGTTGCGTTTACAACATCCTATCTGCCCTCTTAAACATATAGTGTTTTTGAAGTTTGGACTATATTCAATACAATTACTGATAGACATATACAATTAGGCATCATGGGATTACATCTTCCCCTAGCCACTCGCTAGGTTTACATTCCTATACTTGTGTTGCCCTATATATCTGGAATATGCACTCCAGAACCAGCCATTTACGCACACAACAAACATACCTGTGGGTCATACACTAACCTCTGAGCCCCCCGTGTCTGGATTAACAACCTTCAAATTGTATTACTGTTATGCTTCAATGCATAGTATTAATCATGAGGCTCGTTTTTCATACACCGTGCCTGTTAATTATATGTTTAATATAGCTCATTTTTAACACGTCCTCTTGTGCAAATACATTCAAATGAGGGCGAGAATAACACTATGGCAATGCGCAGAGAAGAAATAAAGCTACTGCAGCGCGAGCGAATGCGGGCGATGTTGTTCGCTCTGCGCATGCGCACCACAAGTTTGCAGTGCGGCCGCTACCGCTGTCACACGCGAGCGTTGTCTTCGCCTCGCGCATGCGCGATGCATTATCCCCTCGGCGCATGCGCGATCTATCGAATTCGGCTCGAAATACAAATCGCGCTAGAGTGTCAGCGCGCAGGATTGAGGCTAATCACCGGCACATGCGCGTTTAGCGTTTGCTGCGAATGAAGATGATAGTCAGGCAGCGCCAGCCAATAGACATTGCCCTTCCATAAAAAGTGCTGATTTTCGCGCTAATTGACCAATTAAAGTGGGCATTTAACAAGGAGGTTTTCACAGTTCAAACCACCTCCACTCCCACTCGGACGCTGGCCATTGGGGTACCGACGGACAGGTATGGCTCCCTGCAAACCTAAGATCTAGCAATTAGGAATACCACCTGAAGCCCTGTTTACTTAATTTTTAACTTTTGTTGTCCTGTATGCACCAATATAGACCCTTTGGTCTTTTCTATACTATGCTCTCAAGACATGGTTTTTTATAGGTTTAGTCAGTATCTATAGCTGATCTACAGAACCATTCACAATCAGCATCATTCTCAAACCTGGTCATGACCATGCCTTCTGTTTGGGTTGAGTCTCTCTTTTTAATCAACTAGTATCTGTCAGTATAGACATATGGATAAGTAGAGTATGCTCACTCTGTACCTCAATAGAACCTTCATCTGAGGTCATTGTACTTTTCCATCCCTAACAGAGCGGGGCCTCCTTCTTCCCGAGTAGGTGCCGGGTGAGGTGAGGTGTTCTCCCACAGATTGTTGGGTGAGTAGAAAATAGATAAATTAATACTGTGTAACTGAATCAGTTTCAAATCAGGAGACCTATGTAACTTCTGATAGGCGGAGAATAGTTTTCTGCCGCCCTGCCTATCTTTGTTGTGTTGTGTTTTTAATTTCCATTATATCACAAATGCCTCTCACATCGCTTTTTTCCACTTTAGGAAAATCACGACCAGTTGGATAAACACCAGGGAATACTTTGGGCTCAAAGATCTGGTAGGATTAATCCAAAATGTGCACACACTTTATGTTTTACACAGTGCAGATGCGTAACATCTAATGGTCCTGAAGAAAGCTTGGACTAGTGGTCCTCCCAGCTGAAACATGTCGACCTCCACGCACTACGCCATGACATAGTTATTTTTTAGTCTATGCGGCGTTGTTTTTACTCTTGACCCTGGACAATACTGAATAAACATATTTTTTGTCTCAGGAGCCAATTTTATTCACTACTGTTTCTTTTTGCACGAGCACTGCTCTCCATCGGTCCTACCTCTGAAATACTGTGGTTTAGAACAACACCGTCCAGAACCTATCTCCGCATCATTACCAGGTGCATAGGGAGAAACTATGGTTCATGGTTTACATCCCACATGACGACACTCCGCCAATAAGGGTGGGCTGATGGGAACTTTTCTAACCCAGTATTATCACTGTGAGGACATGTTGGTCTAGTGGTCTTTTGGGCATGACACAACACTTAGGTAAGCGATCTGACCAGGTAACTCTTGTTTGTTTCTTCAGTTGATAAAGGGGTTTGAGTTACCGTGGTCGTTAAACTTTCCCCTTTTGACCCCCCTACCTTCTTTTTTCTAAGGCAATAAACTATGTCCACAGGGGTCAGTTAGTGCCTGGGACCAGGTTGAGTAGCCAGGTGCAGTGGAGGAGGATATCAAAGGGATCTGTCCATGCACGGGGGATGAAAGGACAAGTGGGTTTGGCACGGGAAGTGACTCTGGGGCATGGTTGCGTTGAGGAGGTTTTACGACCCAAGCATGTGTGCTCGGGTTTAGACAGCGCGTGCAGGGCCGGACTGGCAAGCCTGGGCACCGGGCAATCCCCCGGTAGGCTGCCAGGGGTGGGGGCCGGTTTTTTGGCCGGGGGCCGGTTTTGTTGCTGGCGGCCGATTTTTGGTGTGGCGAAAATCAGAGAATTTCGCTCACAGTAATCACTCATTATCCCTCGTGTCTGCTGGTCCCGCGCTCCGTGGGGGCATAAAAAAGCACAACTATCACCAATCTCTGCGGAGTGGATTCTGTACTACAATGATCCATAAACATAATGCATTGGAGAACCAACTGTGCAACGTTTAATAGGGGCGTACGCAGCACGCAGACGTCTCTGCCGCGTGCCTTGCGCAATAAAACGTGCGCGTGACCCCATGAGCCCAGGGCAGGTCGAGAGGAGCAATCCAGAAGTCAGCCAGAGTCCGTCTAAAATGAGTCGACTCGAGGTAAGGCAGCCCCCCTTAATTTAATTATTTCTAGCCCTGGGCTCTGCCTGTCCCTGCTGCCGCCCGCCGCAATCAGATTCCTAATGGCAATGTGGACTGGGGCGGGCCGGGATTAAACAAAAGGTATAACCCCCGCACCCCACAGCGCTGTCCCGATAACTCAGACGAGGCTTCTAATACTCCTCTTGTGCCTGTGCAAAGTCGGCCTGTGCATCGGAGCTACATGTGAAAGCGCTGCACGTTAACGGTACCATGATTCAGTGCTGTGTGATATCTTTTTGGCATCCCATGAACCTGAAAAGCAGGAGCAGCAGAGGCACGGAGATGAAATAGCAAACGAAGCCGCTGCATCGAATGTACTTTGACTTTCTCATAAGGTATGACGGTATCAATGTCAAATACATTTGTTATTACAGTGATGAAGATGATTTGAGGAAGCGGCCCTGGGGTTATCAGGCACAGCCTGTAAGTAAGAAAAGACAAGGATAGGACGTTATCTCTTTTAAAATCAAGTACATTTAAAAAAAAGAGTAATTTAACTGTAAGAAAAAAATACTAATTCCCGGCCCAGGCCCAGGGCCTCGGCCTATACTTTTTTGTTTAACCCCCGGCCCGGTTCGGCGCAGGCAGCACAGCGCACTTCTAGCACCCTGGCCCCCTGAGTGTGACTTCACTAATTTAAGAGTAAAGCTGAAATCTGTGATCTCAATCATTTCAGTGCAGCTAGTTCTGCATGATTATTATTTCAGCGAGTTGCCTCTTTCTCCATTTTAAATATTTTGTCATAACTATATTGGGAAACGTCATGCTGCTGTGCTGATTAAAGACTGTAGCGTTGATAAATACTGCACCGTGGTTACCGTTTGTCTGGGAACTAAAATCAACCCTGGCAAATATGTTTAAATCAATTGCACCGGGCCAGGGGCCGCAGAGTTAGCTTGGGCAACATTTCCCGGAGAGTTTGGGTGGGTTCGCCACAATAAAAATGGGCATAGTGATGTTCTCCAATAAACTTTGTTGTTCACCTTAAATGGATAAAAATATACAGAATTTGTAGCCAGATCTGGAGAGAAGCCTATGACGTTTTCCAAAAGTGCAGAGTCCACTACTTTATTACATGGGAGCTATATTTATCCAAAGCATGAAGTCTCGTGTGAGTGTACCATTGAGAAAATAAAAGTGACAGGTGAAATTGAACTGCATGCACAGAAGGCAAATATTAATGGCCCAGGAGATGCCATCCCCGTTTAATGCAGTGTTTCCTAATGAATATATTATTATACAACATCCTACACTGAAAAAAAAAGCACGAGTTTTAAATTGTGTCAGGACACAAGGCCCATCAGTGTACCTGTGCCTAAAGAGACCATAGTCAACTTGCGTTAATAATATGATCACAAACATGCCAGCGTTTCAGGGGCTCCCACCTGTTAGGCTTGATCACTGAATCACAAAACGATCAGTGCTGCCCACTGTGGCACAAGAGACAGCTCACATTGCCAGGGTGCTGGTCAGAGTGCCATGGTTGTTGTTCGCAATGCTAGGGCTGGCCGAGGTTATTCATTATAGAGGCAAACTCTCATATAGTTAGCAATTACGTTAAATGTATTCACATGATGCAATGATCTACAATTTCACAGAATGGAAAGCAGATATTGCACTGACAGTTTACTACGTTCATGCCAGCAATCACATTGTAGGGTTTGTAAATCACCATTGACAAGCCATTATCCACATTGCCAGCATATGAACAGTACCAGTGTCATGCCAGACATATTCCATATAAGGACCTGCTTCATTTTGGTTTTCTGTGGTCTCCCCTTCCAGTCCACAGGCCTTTACAATCCATTATGGACCGTGGTGGACCTCGGTTTACCTGGGGGCTCTTGAGCCCCAAGGGGGAAAATAAGGCATGCTTATTATGGCTGGTCTGTGAACATGCCCCACTGACTGGCATGTTCCCTGGACCATCTGTCCATTTTGAGGGGGTGGTGCGGGCCGCAACCAAGTTGCTACAATGCTGAAACTGATCTGTAGTAACTTTTGTTTGTCTGACTAGACACCCTTCATTGAGGAGATTGCTGTGCCTTTGCCATCTTGGAAACGGACTGCAGCATGTGCTTTGGGGGAGACCATGACCACAAAGTTATTATTTTTGCTGGAAATGGCTAGAATATTCATTTAAGGTCTATTTTTCATATTTATTAAACAGCAAATTAGTTAGTAAAATTTGATTTGCAGAAGATATTTAGGTAAAGGCCATTTGAGAAAGTTATGTTTTCCCTGTCTGTAGTTTCTGGAGGCTGATATCCATTAGCCTGCCAGCAACTGCCCAGTAAGTACATCACCTTAATGAGGTGTGTAAAAGTTTCCCAGAGCCGAACAATTGCTTAGGATTAGTGACAGGATAGACTGAATGTGAGACATTGGTCCATGAAGGACAGTTGGGGTGGGCGCAGGAACTTTACTAACTTGCAAGGGATAGAGATTAGGTCTCTACATTCATAGTTTAGTATATTGAGAGAGAAGGGAAAGACTATTTCTTTACGACCCTCACTAACCAGGGTGGCTCTGAATCAGTTGGGAGGGAAGGTGCCCCCAAGAACTGGTTTGGAGTAGATTCTAGGGTGGTGGCTTCTCATTTCCCTCGCTGCATCTCTGGGTGGAAACAAGAGCTCTGTAAAAGGGAGAAAGGGTTACCCCATTTTGAATTTTAGGTGTAAGGGGCACTGTGGGAATGTTTGCAGTAGGGCAAACGGGTACTGCTGGTGGGTAGGTTTGTCCCTGGGAACGTTTTCCCCGTTGGTTAGGGAGCCAAGGATTCACCCCTAACTACTGGCTAGTGTGAATCATAATAGTGGCACCCTAAGCAGCCCTCCTCAGACCAGGTTTTGGACCTGTGGAAAATCAGCGGAGGACTGGACCTGCTGTCTGTAATCTGAAAGAAGCCCTGAAGGGCTAGACCTTATCTCGCTTGCAACGAGGTCAAAGAAGCATATGCCAAAGGGTTATGAGGTTGACTTGTTCTCGGACATTACAAGCTGCAAGAGGGCTTTTTTCAAGGAGTGACCATTTGGCCAGTACCAACTGGATATGGACTGGACCTTGTTAGTGGCCTCTGTTGAAGTGATTCCTGGCCCCTAATTGCTGTCCTTTAGGTACTCAGAGCCTTAGAGGTGACCTAGAGGAGCTTCTCCAGAAACCCTGCAAAGTTGGGTCTCTGAACATTTTTGGACTTCCAAGACCTCTAGATCTGTTGGTGGGGGTCCTCACAGTAAAGATGTTCATTTTATTGCACCTGCCTCTGGTAGGGTTTCAGGCTTGCCCTGCTGGAGGCTTTAGAGCTCCATAAAAAGTCAGAAGTCAGGCAGTAAAACCTTTGACCTGGATGAAGTGGCTTGGTGTATCTGGTCATCGTGGTCTCCCCGATATCAAGCCTAGGTCTAGGTCGACCACTTCTATAGGCTATCATGGGTGCTTTGTGCTTTTAGGTACTATTTTTACTTATCCTCTTCGCCGCGCCGGACTTAAAAAATTACGCGTGCAGTTCGGACAGCCCCCGGCTATCTTCCGCACATGCCCACTGTGACGTCAAATGGCCGGGGGCCGTCCGACGCATCAACAGAGGTTAAACATTTAGAAATTGGCATCTCCGGATCCACTTGATGAATGTTTGTTGTTTTGGTGTCATTTTGATCATTAAAACGTACTCAATTTTTCTTAATTGGTTTCAGTCATTTTATTGTTTCATGTTTGAACTTTATTACTGTTTTGATACTGCATAATTACTCCTCTGTACAATAGCCACCTGGGGGTTAAGCTCAAGTGAATTTAATGACTTTAGGGTTCACCCTGACAATTGTGTTATTTTTCCTTGAGGTGGGTGACAGTCCACCACAAACAATAATCTACTACTTTCTTACAGTAAATAGGTAGGGATCGATTTAGCATTCTTAACTCCACATCTACATACTTTGAAGAAGCATAAATATATATTGTCAAGGTATATATATGTGGAGTTAAATATAAAAAATGCTTCCCTATAGATACCTACTTTCACAAACCTTTGGTTGTCAAAATCAGTATTTTGATATTGGTAGTATAAATCTGCTACACTGCATTTACTAGCTTATAAGGCATACCCAATTAATTTCAGAATCTGGGCTAATTAACGTACATTGGTGCTGGTGCATACCCAAGCTGATGAGAAGGGGACATATCAAACTAGATTAAATTAAATAATAAAATAGTTTGAGCTTGCTACAAAATACTTTGTAAATCAATGTATCTGTGAAGGTGTACTGTAAATTGCACCAGTTGGTTTAATTATATTCTGAATGTTTGTGTTAGCCGTCCATGAAGTAGTGGATGATTTTATTAGTGTCTATCAGAGCTAGAATCTTCAAATGATACTGTAAAATGTATCGTTTAATTAATTGTTTTGCATACTGTCTCATGGATAGACCCACCTCCCTTCAACCTTTTGCCCTTTGTGACAGTCAAGCTTACCTTCTTCCTTTGTTAACTCAGTGCAGTGCGGGCAGGATGTTCATGCGACAGCTGTTTGAATGTTCTCCATCCGCCACCACTCTATTGACATTTTACTGTTTGTAAGATGTGTTATTCAAAATGGCAAAGAGACAGATGCCTGATAGTGCATACACTTCTAAGCTCACTCTCAGTATACCATTGCAGCTGCAGATAACTGTATATTCTCATCAAAGACTGAGGGCCACACTTATCAAGGTTTTGTGTCGCCCTTTTTTGGAGTTGTATATAGCACGAACTCAACTTGAAGGTATCAGACTGCTTTACATGAGCACCAGTTGTGTTGCAGACATACACATTCATTTTGTTAGGTACGGGGCGATTATGTGATTTACCCAGAATCACAGGAGGCTGAGCAATGGAGCTGGCAGCCCTTTGGTTCCTCCTCTCAAGGCCCATGGGCCACCACCCCAGCAGTGCAGTACTGACCTCACACATGATCTCAGGTCAGATTCTGTATAAATGGGTTTTCTTTTTGTCAGGTGGAGTTTGTGTGTGTGTCCATCTCCGAGCAGGGTCAGCCCAGCTGAAATATTCAGATCCAGCAGGCAGGATATGTGTGCTGCTCCCTTTGGTGGTGCTGTGCTGCTTGACTCTTGGGGGCTGTAACTGGGGCGAAGGTTGGAGTCAGCAAGTCTGCTTAATATATATTTTTCAGCACAAGGCTTGTGCTGAACAATATATTTTAAGCAAACAACAGGGCTTTCTAGTGTGTTTTTTGGTTTGTGTAACACAACTGAGTCCTTTTGTGTTGTTTGCCACTGGTGTTGTTGCCACTGGCACTTGCCACTTAGGCTAACATGTACATTTCTGGGAGCCCTCAGTGAGTTCCCTTGACACTGGCTCAGTTGGTTCGTGACCTCTATATTTTTTTTGATTGTCCGGATTTCAGTCCGGATTTCACATGAAAGGAGTTTGCGCTGTTAAAATGTGCACACTTTGGTGTTCAGTGGATGGTTCACTTCTAAAAGATGCAATCGGCCACAGTGATGGTACAGTAGCTGCAGATCCCAGTGTGTAGTCTGACAGAGGTTTTCGAAAGAGACTTGCTGTTTCATAATACCCAATTCTTGTGTGTTCTATGATGTTTTGTTTTCAATGTCTAAGGAACAGATTATCCAGCTGAATAGTATTAGTGTTTTTTGGCCTCAGAAAGCTGAACGACTGGGTCTGCCTTGCATTGATTACAATCTGAAACAAATTAGCTGCACAGAGTTCTCTACAGAAGGCACAGTGTTAGGCAAATTACATCACCAATCCTCTGATGACATCACAGAGTTGATCTCTGATCCCAGCCCAAGCCCTTCAACAGCCTCCTAGTCCTACTTGCACCTAAGGGCCCGGGGCAGCAAGGGCAAGATGTGGAAGCTAGAAATGCTACCTCACGCGGTGTGAGTGTGTGTCTATTGGCTCCCTTCACATGGTCACCCGGGAAAGAGCTATTCTCATAGTGCTAGACAAGGTGAGCTAGAAACCCTTGCACAGAGCAGCCTTCCAGCTTGTGTGTGTAGGCTCTGCATTGCTGATGTCCATAAAGCGGGTTGCAAGCAACCTCCCTAGGAAATTAGTGGTAGCCTCTGAAGCTTTTGCTATAGTGTTTAGGGTAGAGAAGGGTGTGGCTCTCAGGCTACTTGCCAGCCATACCTCTCCTTGCTTATGCCCCTTCTCCTCCTCTCTCTTATAGTGAAAAGTTTTAAAAGTCTTCAGGTATGGGGCACTTCACACACTAATAGGCCCTTTAAAACATTCCGTAGTTTCTATTTCTGCCTCCCTTCTTCATTACCCCTTGTGCAGGGGTAGAAACCAACAAAGGCAGTGCCACACCATGAGTACCCAAGGGCAAGCCAGGGGTGGGAGCTGCTACTCCTGGCCAATGGCCACCCCTAACTGAGTTTCATTCTTACCAGCCAGAGTCTCTGAGATAAGGTACTTATATTAACTCACCTGAAAACGTATGGTGGAGATCAGCATTTGCTATATAACAAGCAATGACACCATTCAAATCATTGTGTTTTGTGCTAAAATACCAAGCTCATAACAGCAAATCTCCCAGTGACTGCCATGCAGCAAATGAACTCGAGTTTTGAATAGTGTTTAATTACCGTCACTGCGTTTAAGATTTAATAATACTGTGCTTTCAAAGTTAATTGGCATAAATCTTTATTAAGTGACTTTAGCCTTAAGCATATATTCTGCATGCGAATTTCATAAAGTTACTTGGTTGGCTTATCTGGAAAAAATGCAATTGAAGATGTGAAAGGAGATGTATTATAATCAACAGTTAAGGCTCTCTGTTTAAATAACGGCAGGAAGGTGTGGAATTGCAAGTGAACATTGTTAGAGCCTTTCTCGCACAGCCTTTGGGTACTAAGGCATTGTAGCACACAGAGCATAGAAGAAAGACAATTGGGAGCCAGATGAGGAACAAATTGTGCTGCAGTGATAAGGCACTGTGACTTACGAATGATGGGTGGTTCTAGTGTACAATGGCACATGGATATGATTTTTAAAACATGGCACATGGTTTAATAGACTTAATATTCAAGCTAAGAATGTTGCCAATTTTGTACATATTCTTTCTAGCTGCCAATTTAAAGTTGTATGGAGAAGGAAGCTTTACATTAACCATCAAAAACACTACATCTATTATTACAAAGGGGAGTAGGTCAGGTTTCAGTATGGTTCAAGTAAGTGGGTAGAACTGATTATATGTTCAAGGTCTGTTAGGTGCTTTGTTTCTCCCCTGACTACTGTATTAACGATGTATAATGAATTAACAAGGATGGCATGAGTAATTTGCATTAGATTTAACACATAGATTCAGAAATATCTGCTTTATAAGGGCGCCTGAGTAGTTCTTCTGTGCACCAAAATATATGTTGGACTCGGGCTGCCAATTTCTGGTAAAAAACACATAAATTAAGACACACTGTCATATTTTCTTCATGGACTGAAAAACAACGTAAGTAATTAATCCCATGATTGAACATGGAAAGGACACTAACTGATGATAAATGCCTGCATTCTAAACTGCATCATTTTCATACGGTACTCAAGGAGATATAGAAGGAAGCTATCTCAGAAAAAGTCCCAGCACCATTAGCAGATGTAAAATGTTTTTTAGATACATATTGCTCATACTGACTGCTGAGACATGGTTAGATAAGTCCTTGTCGGCCTCAGATTCCTCCAAATTAAAATCCGGTTTGATCTGCTTTATTACATCAAAAAAGGCCATTTTTGTTGGCTCTTAGGGCTCAGTGAACTTTACACCACCAACCAGTGCTGAAGTGCTTGCGCTTTCCTTTCAAACATGGTAAAATTGGCTTACACCGAATTGGCAAGTTCAACACCCCAAACTCCCCCTAGTAGAGGTTGCTCCCTGCGCTTGCTTGCTACACACCATGTGGGGGCTAGTCTCACTTTTACTTTGTTCTCTCTGATTCACAAAGTGTGTTTATTTTTGGTGCTCTCTGAAACAATGTCGATGGGTACATATGACTGGGTGGGTAACCTGGTGCTCCTTAAGGTCATCATCTACTATTTACTGTGCTTTGAAAGTTGATACAATTGAATATGTAATGAAATATGTGCTGTAAAATTCACCATTTTGGTCTGTCGTTTTCTAAAATTTTCTAGGGGGGAGAAGCCCCCCAAACCCCCCTAGTAGGGGTCTGGCTCGCTCGCTGCGCTCGCTCGCTACGCGCTAGACGGGGGCTGGTCTGGCAAAATTTGCCAGGGCTGCTTTCAATTTCCAGTCCGGCCCTGAGCGCGTGGGGGATGAAAGCGGGGTCAGGGTGACACACAAGTTACTAGCAATGAATGAGATGGCCGCGGTATCTAAAATGGTTGCCGCTTACGCGCTCACGGAGGCCTATGCTAAGCAAGATGGAGCCGGCAATGTTCACGTTATCATATTACATTTTAACAGCTTTGTAAGCAGGATTGGTTTTGTGCAGGAAGAGACACCTTCCACAATGCAGCACACATAGGAAAAGGAAGTAACGAGGAGAAATAAAGATATTTCTCCTCGTTATGTCTCACTTGGAAAGGCGTAGCATTTTGAGGCATTCCCAGTGTACCACTGATGGCAAACCTTAGAATGCCTGCGAAAGTGTGGTTTGGGGGCGCAAAACAAATTCTTTGTAATTTGGATTATCCTTCTTAAAAGATTGGGTGCTCCAAACAGGTGGCGTGTCGTCCGGCACACGTCTATGATAAATGCGATTGATGTGTCACCATATCACCTTGGTGACATCCCTGTATTTTGTGCACACCTTAGGTGCTTGAACAAGCAAGCTTCCACAATAAAGATAGTTTTCAAAATTTATTGAAATGTCGTCATTGATTTCATGATGTGGGACATCTTTTACAAATTATACGTTTTTGAAACGGCTCCAATGCATTTCGGGTGGTATACCCTTCGTCAGGGAGCTTCTGTGAACAAAAGTAGAAGAAATAGCTCTAAAAATGGGTTTGTGTCTAGGGTGTAATTAACGTAGCATGCGGGGAAGGTCAGTGAGATAAGTGACCGGCTTTTAACACGGTGTAATCGGGATTCAAGAAATAGTGATGTGCTCAGTTGTGCTTTATGTATCAAGGCAGGTGAAAAAGGGTAAGGGTAAGGGTAACATTTTTAAATTACAGTCCATGAAACCTATGGGACTGAATGATCGTTTGGAATTTTCTTGCTATTTATAAATCACCAATCCATGGTGCCATACTTCGCCTACAGACATTCCTGAAGTGCTGCTGTTTGTTTATTTACTTTTTGTAATTTTCACTTTTTATTTTTATTTTTTTCCTATTGTTAACTTCATGCTAATGTTCTACCGCACTATCCAGTGCCATTCTCAAGTGTTTTATTTACACTTTCAAGTGTCATTACCATTTATTCACCCAATATGGCTGCCACTCCCCAGTCCTACCTTTATATCTATTGCACCTCGCCTTGGCTTTACACACTCACTTCCTGGTTCCACAGGGATCACAAGCGCCGGAGAGATGCCCCACAGACACAGAGCACATTAACCCACGAGTAAGTCTATGCGTCGCGACCCAGTCATCTTACCCGTATAGGCACTTTTACGCGCTATGTTAAACGCATTAATAAATACTAATGCACCTTCGTGCGAACCTTTCTTTAGATATCCCGACCACCGTGGACACGCGAGTGCTTAAAACGCCCTCCTTATCTGCCTTCCTAACCGCATTTAGACACTTAAACCACAACCGAGCACGTTTTATGAACTAGTCACCGTTACATTTTTTTCACCTGCTTTGATACATAAAGCACAACTGAGCACATCACTATTTCTTGAATCCCGATTACACCGTGTTAAAAGCCGGTCACTTATCTCACCGACCTTCCCCGCATGCTACGTTAATTACACCCTAGACACAAACCCATTCTTAGCGCTATATCTTCTACTTTTGTTCACAGAAGCTCCCTGACGAAGGGTATACCACCCAAAATGCATTGGAGCCGTTTCAAAAACGTATAATTTGTAAAAGATGTCCCACATCATGAAATCAATGACGACATTTCAATAAATTTTGAAAACTATCTTTATTGTGGAAGCTTGCTTGTTCAAGCACCTACGGTGTGCACAAAATACAGGGATGTCACCAAGGTGATATGGTGACACATCAACCACAAACCTTAGAATGCGCCACATTCCATAGGTGAATGCGTGGGAACACCCACGCTCCACCCATGGAGCACCTCCCTGGGGCAGAATAGTGCAACACAGCGATTTGTGTTGTGTTACTGTAGATTTATCAAGCTACGCAATCTGGCCTTGCTTGGTTGATAAATCAAATTTGAGAGTTGCGCCGCTCTTGTGCCCCGTTGCGTGGCACAATGGCGACGCAACTCTTTAATGATTAAGGCCCCAGAATTTCTAGTTAGGGCTTCTGTGAACTGAAAAATACAACATGAATTAGTACTGTGTTGCCTTGCTGACCACAGTAATTACCCTGCCTTAATTATCAATTACTTAAAGCATTAGTTACTTACCAGTAATCCAAGTTCTCTTCCAGGGGTATCCTCATCAAATTCATAAGCACATAAATATTCACGCCCATGCGCGGGACCCCCGAAACACAATCATATATGTGATAAACATATATGCATCTCTCTCTATATAATATAATTATTGTATTGCCATTGTAAGTGGTATATACACAGCAGGAATCAACTGTTGTGGGACAGAAAGGTAAACGGTGAGGATATGACATAATGCATATAATGTTTAATGTCTTGAGAAACAATGGCATTTTCACTATTTTACCACAAAAAATGCATTCATCATTTTGAGCAATTTTAGAAAAATATTTGCGAAGCTCTGCTCACGAAATCTGAGCCATTGTGCAAGATATTATTAGTCTGTTCTCCAGTTTCATTAAGCAATGTAACACGTGATTAGTTTCAAATGCTGCACTGTCACTTTAAATAATGCACTAATGCACCTCACCATTGTCATGTGATCAAGGCTCTGGCAAGCCGAAACGCGTAATGGCGACGAGTGAGGAACAATAAAGAAATCTTCGGCACGAAAATTGGGTCCGTGTTTTGGGAGAGGCGATTTCCAACGGTGAAGTGTGATAGAATTGACCCGATCGTTCCACAGGGTCATACACGGACCCCCATCTCGGTTTTGATCGGCGCTAGAAGTGGAGCAACGCTTCCAGGGCGACCCGGAAGCACTTCAAAGATCTGAAGAGGATACGCAGCGCTTGACCCCCTGCACCCCCGGAGAAGCTGTGATAGACCTGTGGGAGGAAGCAGACGCCGAGTCGGAGGACTCAGAGGAAGTGAAGAACTCGACAGGTAGGAATTAACCGGGCAAACGCAGGGTGAGGTGGTGTGCCAAACGTTGTTCAGCGCAATTAACCCAGGCACCGCGAGCAACAGAAAAAAGTATATTATCCCTCCTCATGTCGGCCGACGTGGTAAGAGAACAGGAGATGGCGGCAGCGGAGATGTTCTCTGACTCTCTCCCGAGGATGAACACAATCAGTGAACACAAGCAAACAAACCCACAAGCCAACTGCACAATCAGGGATTTATTAAAAAAACTAGAAAAGAAAATGAGAACTGAACAAAATAAATGGTGGGAGTCAAGGTCATTACAACGTTATATAGATGTTGAAAGAATACCCAGAGGTCTGCGCCTACTCAATGCCCCGAGTTATGAAGAGCCCAATCCTGAACTAACGAAAGTGTGGGCAGCCTGTAACCTAGAATCATCGCTCAGACTCACACTTATCCTAGTCAAATATGCAGATATTGACCGTGCAAGGTTGTTAACAGAAATTGAGGAAATAGAGGAAGAATTGGAAACATTTGACAACAAGGATGATAAAGATAAACTAAGAGGTGAAATGGCAATTCGTCTTAAAAAAGAGGAGTAAAAAATTAAAGCAAGAAAAAACGTACAAATTTCAAAGAGACAAAAGTGACTAAGATCTAGGGCAGATATTCACTTTTGCTAAAAGGTATGATGCCATGAGGAAATCAAAATTTCAAAGCGGGGGAGCCACTACACAATTACTCGCAAAGCCAGCTATGAGCACGTCACAATTAGAACTCAGCTCTGGGGCAGTGAGTCTGAATCTGAAATGCGCAACACCACAGGAGCTGCTCAAAAGTTGATACCATCACCAGGTGAAGAGCTTGATTTTTTATGCGAGGAGCGGCGCGCAACGCTAAGACCAAGCCTGCATAAAAACCCAGAAGTTCCAACTACAAAAGGAGGCAACGACGCAAGGCAAGCGCAAGGATAACAGCCCAGAAAAAGAGGAAGGGGCTATTGGAAAAACAAGTCATAGAACCAGACGATAATCATAACACAATTGTGAATCTGGCCAATGTCGACCTATCAAAACAGGAACAAAACATTTTAAAATTGGGCCTTTTGTATGCTCCCCAAGCTGACTTTGACTATGCCTCATCTCTTTTTTATTTTTATTTTTTAACTTTTTTATTGCATCTCATGGATCAGAAGGTACGCCTTATAAAAGGAAATTAACAAGAAAAAAAAAAAGGAATACAGTGTGAAAATCTCTTTTGATACAAAATTCAACCATGAGTCCACACAAAGAAACCATATAACCAAACCGAATGTTGCAGGTAATAACAACAATTAGGACACTTACGAGATTTCTTTTACAAAAAGGAGTCCCAAATTTTCTCAAATTTCATTAACAATTTTGTACCTCTTTGTTTAGCCAGAGCAAATTCCATCACATAAATTTCGTTAAGAAGAGACCACCATTTCATGAAATGTGGAGGAGTAGGAGAAATCCATGCACGGGCAATGGTTAACTTAGCACATGACAACATAATCATAATTAAGGTTTGCTGGGTTACGTTAACAGAACAAATATCCAGTAAGATTAAAGGTGCAGTATTAAACGGGGGGCAAGTTAGTTTTTGTTTCATTGCTTTGTCTAGGGCCGTCCAGTACTCAGATAGCGTAGGACATGAAAATAACATATGTTCCTAATTCGCTGCGACCAGAGCACATTTGGGGCATTTAGTTCGTTCAGTATATAAAGCATTTATTGATCATTTTGAAATCTTACCGGGAGTGTGATACAGCATACAAGTAGTTTTAAATTGCTGAAGCCTCAAGCTAGAAGAATTTGAGCAATTGCTATTACGAAGAGATTGACTAATCATACTCGGGGTAACATTAATCCCCAACATTTGACTCCACTTTACCGCCAGCTTGGAGCAATCAGCTAACTTATACGTCCCAAAAACTTTATATCCATCTCTGATTAAAGCTTTATTATTATCAGAATACAAATAGTCCCAGATATCTGAGTCCAATAACTCAAAAAGTTTCATTTTCCGAATAAAAAAATCATACATCTGTATATATTTAAACCTCATTAGTTCCGTGACCTTGTACAAAACCTTTAGTGACTCAAAGCTCAGAAAACCCTGTGCCCCGTATAAGTCTCCCAATGTTTTTATACCACATGTAACCCAGCTGTTACTTGCCCCATCATTAAAAATTTCGGGAAGGCCGGGATTCCCCCATAATAAAAGTTTAGGATGATAAAAGGAAGTATGACAAAAAAACAAAATATGACGCCAAAATTTGACCAGATCCTTAACCGTCTTAAATTTCACTCTTTTAAAGTAGTTAGGATCATTTACCCTTATCAGAAATAAATTAGAATCCGTATATAACATGAAAATAAAAAAATTAGGTTTATTATCTATGCCAAGTAAACCCCGTAAGCGTCCTAAAAAAGTTGCCCAAAAATATAGTTTAAAATCTGGGAAGTTCAGCCCACCGTCTTCAGGGGCAACCTTAAGCAGCTCCATAGAACGCCGGGCTTTCCGATACCCCCAGATAAAGCTGCTGAAAATTCAGTCCAGCTTCTTAAAAAAAGAATTGCTCAATGACAGAGGGATAGAGCGAAATAAGTAAAGAAATGTAGGTAGTATTTTCATTTTAATCAAATTAATCTTACCTATAATGTTAAGGGGAATTTTATGCCATTTTTTTTAACATCGTTAATCTAGTTTTAACTAGGGGATCGTAATTGATAGTTATTATATCTTTAATTTTAGATGAGATTCTCACCCCTAAGTATGTAGCTGCTTTACACAGTCCAGATATTACAATCGCCGGTTTGTAATTGGCGATAATTTGGGTTTTGTTTAAGTTTAATTTGAAGCCAGAAACATCTCCGAATCTACTTGCCTCACCAATGATTACCTTCATTGCCTTTATAACATCCGTGGAGAATATGGCAATATCATTGGCGTATGTCGTAATCTCCAATAAGTGAGGACCCCGCTTGAAAAGAATAATATCAGATTGTAACTGTAAAGCATAAAGAAAAGGTTCCATAGATAAAGCAAACAAAAGTGGTGACAGAGTACACCCGACGAGTGCCGCGTGATATAGAAAAACTAGTAGAAGTCGAACCCGCGTAACACACTTTCGCAGTTGGATTATCATACAATCACTGAATCCAGCTTAAAAATTTGCCACTGAAGCTAAATCTAGTCATTACTTGCCAAAGGTAATCCCACCCCACTCGGTCAAAAGCCTTTTCTGCATCCAGCAAAATCATACCGAGTGGGGTGGGCTCTGTCTCTGCAATATCAAAAGCAATAATGGCCATATTATTGTGAGCCGTAGTGTCTCTACCTGTTACCAACCCATGTTGTTGCGGGTTGACTATTTTAGGCATGAGAGGGGCCAAGCGAGTAGCTAAAACTTTAGCAAACACCTTAGCGTCAGAATTCCCTAACGAGATAGGACGGTATGAGCCACAGTCCTCTGCTGGTTTATCTTTCTTTAAAAAGAAAACCAACTTAACCACATTCCAAGAGCTGGGAGCTTTTCCGTTATCACCAATAAAGTTAACAACTTGATGAAAGAGAGATAATATTTCTTCAATACAGATCTTATAAATTGTAAAGGGAATAGCGTCTTCCCCGGACGCTTTTCCGGAAGGTAAGGCATAGATCGCTTGCCTGATCTCTGACTGACTAATATGATCAGATAGCTGGTCTAGCTCAGGTAAGTTTAAGTTACCCGAAGTGTTATCAGATAGGTAATCCTGAATGCTAGTCATAGTCAGATAAATTTCAGGGGTGTATAGTTTCTGATAAAATTTAGAAAATTGATCCAATATCTGTGATGGTTCTTCGTATATAATATTATTTGAGCCAATCAGTTTTTTAATCCGGGTATTAGCTCTCTCATCCACCACCTTATAGGCTAGTAATTTCCCAATTTGGTCCCCGCTCTCATAATGGGTGATATGATATTTATTCCGTTTTATGCTACTTTTTCCCCAAAAAATTGTCTTAAAAGTCGTTTTTAACCTCCCTAGTTGTAATCCTAATTCAAGGGCATTAGGCGAACGTAGCCTAAGTGCCTCAGCCAACATACACTCGGCCAACAGGATCTCATTAATCAACAATTTATCTTTTTCCCGAGATTCGAAATTCTGTCTGAAGAGAAACTGCTGAGTGAACCCACGTATACTTGCCTTACAGGCATCCCACACTGTGATACAAGTAGTAGAATTAATGTTAAGCTCAATAAAGTCTAAAATATGTGCTTTAAATTGAGATATAAATAAGGTCTTTGTAAACAAGTGTCTAGGGAAAGAAAATGTCCGAGGTGTAGGGTGGGTGTGCTCGATATTAAATGAAAATAGAATAGGGTTATGGTTAGATGTTACACGAGGGAGAAGTTCTATAGAACAGGAGTTCAAGAGAGTATTTGATGACCAAACCATATCAATGCGTGAGCAAAGTCTATGAGGGGCCGAGTAGTATTTATAACCCGGTGCTTCAGGATAAATACTACGCCAGACATCTTTAACATCGTGCATGCGTCCTATTTCGAGGATGGCAGCCCGAGTTCTACACATACGTTGGAAGGCATCTCGCAGGTAGTATCAAGTTGGTAATTCATAATGCAATTGAAATCACCCATCATCACTAATTCTCCCTCCCATCCTAGCAGTTCTATATTCAGTTGGTCAACGATAAAGGCTTCATCAGTGTTAGATCTGTAAACCACACAAAAAACAAACTTACGTTTCTCAATTATTAATTAAGTAATAGCCCATCGGCCCCTCTTATCACACATGGATTTACAAATTTCCGTCTTAAAACGAGTATCTTTAAGAATAGCGACTCCCCTAGTAGAAACATTGTAGTTAGAACAAATTATAACCTCATACCCCAACTGTCCCAAAATCTTTTTATCCTTATAAGCAGTGTGAGTTTCTGATAGAAAGGCAAAGAAAAGGTTTATACAATGCTAATTCTTCCCTAACCAGTCGTCTTTTACTTTTATTATTAAGTCCGGCAACATTCCATGCTAAACATTTTAGCAATAGTGACATGTAAAAGTAGAAATCAAGTTAATCTTTTCACTATGTAATCTACCTTCATACAATTCTCCTTCAAACATTTTCAAAAAAAGAAAAACTTCCATCCTGAGAGGTTTTTTCCAAAGTAAAACCCACCACCCCACCCATCCCCTCCCCAACAAGCCCACCCCACTGTCACCCAGCTCCCGCCCCTCCTTCGAGAAGGAGCAACCCCCCAGGACCTACTGCCGAGGTTTTGGCAGCTAACTGGAGAAGCAGCATCGGCTCAATCTACCCTTAACATGCCTTTCTAAATGGATAAGCCTAAAAAATAAAATTAAAAAAAAGGAGGCATCCCAGAAAAAGAAAGAGAACACCTATGAGAGTACATAAACTAGAGCAAGAACTAGAGCGATAAAATTTCCCCGGCTATCTAATTCAAGAAAATGTGCTTAACACCCTTTCGGCTTTCTTTACATCTGTAAAAAGAAATGTATTTCCTCCTTTGATAACTTTTAGGCGAGCCGGTTCCTGCAAGAACACTTGGGCACCCAAAGATTTAAATGGATCAATACGTTTACACAATTGCCACCGTCTATCCATGGTGGCCTTACTAAGATCCGATTTGACAAAGAAGGACCAATTTCCTACAACAACAGGAGTGTTAGATTTAGCCTTTAGGGAAACTGCCTGTCTTAAAAGGAAGTTCCCGAAATAATGAGGAAAGGCCAGGGGAATTTACCCTGTTTATTCCCCAAAACAAAAGGTAGCCTATGAACTCTCTGAAGTTGGGAGTCCCAATCCCAATCAGAAAGATATGAAAAAGCCTTCTGAAATAGGCTCACAACAAATGCCCTAGAATCCGCCCCCTCGGCTCCCTCTGGTATTCCGAAAAGTCTCAGATTGGATCGCCGTTGGCGATTTTCCAGATCTTCAACCTTTAATTGTAAAGTTATAAGCTGGGCGTCATGCTGACTAATAACTGATTCTGTTCATTTCGATCCCTCTTCTACCTTAACCACATGCTGCTGTAACTCATCTATTTCTTGAGAGAGACTCCCAATTTTAAGGGTAATGTCCTGCAAGCTACTCTGTAATTTAGTATTATCGTCCCGTAGCAGCAAAAAATTTTCTTGAGCTTCTTTCCGATGGTTTGTTAATGTTTGCAGGATAATGTGAAAAGATGAGTTGGCAGATCCCTGCTCTTCTGTTGATGTTAATCCAGCAATATTTGCAGGTATTGAAGATCCCAAATGGGCTGGTAACGTAGATAGGGTTAAAGGTATCGGCTCAGCAGCATATATAAGATCATTAAACATTAAGGTATCCGAGGGGACCACCTCAGTTGGTATATCCATTTCGGGGTTCTTAGTTTCAGAAATCAGTTCCGGGGATAGCATTATAGGAGCAGAGTCTATACAGTATAGTGCGACAGATCCGCATTGGGTGAAGATTCTTCTAATAGCCCAGCAGACGCCTGAGCACCATCCTGATCAGAAGGGAAAGTGCCAGATAGCCTTAGCGTCATACTTTTTAACAGTCCCTTGGCTTGTATCCACTTCCTTAGGGGGCTTTTCTCCACCAATAAGGATTATTTTACGGGAGGAGCAGAGATTAATGGGGGAGCCCCTGTGTAACCAATGCCAAGGCCTTTACCCTTCTTATTTTTATTTTTTTAACTTTGCCTTATCTCTCCTTTTTGCCAGATATTTAGCAGAACCTGATAGGGAGCCAGTCTCGGTAAGATCTGCATCTTCATATTCATCATTTGATATCTCTCCCCCCCTACTGTTTCTTCCTCCAGTTGTAGATTTCTGGTAGTGGTGCTTCCTGCGGCTGTATTTGCATCCTGTAAGTTTCCCAATAGTCCAGCCTCAGTGGCGTCCTCCAGCAAAACATCAATAGGAGTAAAGTTTAGGTCTTGCTCTCCCCCTCCGATCTCTGCTCAGGGGTAATAAATCAGCATGAGCCCCTTCGAGCACTACCACCTCCCCAGGGGTTTCCCTGGTAGCATTTCCAAATACCTCTGCTTTCCGTTCGGTAGAGGCGGGCACTATCAGAACTGGCGGGTGGAGAACCTGTTTCCCCACACCAGGTACAACCACTTCCCTTCCCAAAGGTGAAAGTACCTCCTTTGTCGCCGTCAGTGATTCAGCTGCAGCCTAAAGAGTAGTGCTCCCGGTAGCCAAGGAGGGCGCCGGCATATCCAACACCGGATTCTTGGTTGCCCGTGTTGATCTTGGTGCATTTTTAGGCGCCATCATCCACCCGGCACCCGACGCCAAGCCCTTCGTCTCCTGTGATTCTGAGAGCACCTGTGCGGGTTGCAGCTGAGATACGAGCCCGAGTCCGAGCCTAGGCCAGCCAAGCGCCGAGCCCACGATCAGTCACGGAATGGAATGCCGGGCTATCGGGAAACAATAACCTAACAACCGCTGCATCCGTCCTCAATCCCCCGTTCAACTCGCTACTCAGCTCCGTGCACCGCACTCCGCTCTTTCGTTCTTTAAAACGGAAAAAGTATGTGATTGAGTCCAGGACAGCTACATCTGGGTTGCCTGCATTCAGAAGTTCTTCATGTGGGTCAAAGGTAGGGAGCACCAACTAGCCGCTGCTACTCCGCGGCGTCTTCAGTCCGCCATCTTGCCGACTCAAGGAGTTGAAAAAGAGGAAACCGAATATGCCTAATCTCGAACGGATCTATAGAAAGGAGTGCGGAAACTCAAATTAAAAAAATATTTTTTGACAAACAAAGTACCACCCGAGAACGTGATCTTGCTATCTGAGAGAGCAGGAACAGTATCACAGTCAGATGAACCCTGCCTAAGAGTGATGCAGGAATTATATGATGAGAATGCAGTTGGATCTACACCTACTAAAACAACTCCGACACATGAAGAACAACATAGAAATGCATCAGAAAAAATTTCCAGCCCTTTCAAACCCAAATCCTCATTTAACCCTATTGCTATACGAGATGCCATAGATATTTTCCATGAAGCTGTAACTGCACAAATGAAAAGTCTGAATAAATCAGTGCAGCACAAAAAGAACAATTCAAACAGGAGTAACCAGCAATACAAAAACCTTGTCACTAAATTACAAAAGAATAAAGAAATTGTTATTTGCAATAGTGACAAAGGCGGAAATATTGTAATTTGGTATAACAAAGAAGCATTTCACCAGTTAAATAATTGATCCTGTTACGTTCGTTCCAATGTCAACAATCTGAAAGCACCATACAAAGAATTTTACAAGAAGCTTTCAAATTGGAAAGGGGCAAATCTTATCAACATGGATGAATACAAATACATGAAGAATAACAATCTAACCACCCCCATTATGTATTTTATCCCGAAAGTACATAAAAATCCCACAAACCCTCCGGGAAGACCCATCATCAGTGCAAGAGATGGACTAGTGGAGCATGCAACTAAATATATTGACTATTTTTTGCAAGGTTTTGTGCAGGAGTTACCGTCTTATGTTAAAGACACTAGTGACTTTTTAAGAAAAATTTCCAAGTGTCCAAGTGTGACTGGCAGAGTGACTTTCTTCTAATTGCATTAGATGTAACTGCTTTATATACAAGCATTGAACATTCCGATGGTTTAAAGGCAGTTGAATTCTACCTGAAGAAGAGATCGAGGGAATTCAAGGATCATAATGACATGCTGATCCAGATGATTAGGTTTTGTTTATTTAACAATATCTTCATGTTTAGCAGTCAATTATACCAACAGACCAGCGGTGTTGCCTTGGGGGCCAGTTTTTCACCAAGTTATGCCTGCCTTCATATGGGCAGGTGGGAAGAACTGGTCCTCATGGAAGAACACGGTCATTTCATGCAAACGAATGTCAGGATGTGGTTACGATATATCGATGACCTATTCGTGGTTTGGCAAGGAACGGTTGATGAGGCAAACAGATTTGTAGAGGCAATTAATATGAACAATGTTAATCTACATTCGACTGCAACAATCAGCCAAACCAGCATTGAATTTCTTGACACCCAGGTGTACATTAACAACAATAAGATAGAAACCCTTCTATTCAGAAAGCCAACAGCAGGGAACTCTACTTTGCATGCGAGTAGCTTGCACCCCAAACATGTTATAAACAGCATCCCCTATGGGGAAATGCTACGTTTACGTCGCATCTGTAGTAACAGTGAAGACTTGAGGGTGGCACACTCTGATAGTAAGAGAAGATTTACACAGAGGGGCTACCCAATCAACATAATAGATAAAGCAATCATGAAATCTATGCTTAAAAGTAGAGAAGAAGCACTTCAGGAGAAGATCAATGTAACTAGAATAGAGACCGATCAAACCAATTTGGATAAAGAAGATTTCAGATTAATCATGAAATATAGCAAACAGAACAAGTCACTCGAAAAAAATACCCAACACAACTGGCCTCTGGTACTAAGTGATCCAGTGATTGGACCCCTGCTACCGCAGAGGGTGTCCATCACTTACAGTAGGGCTCCCTCTATGAGAGACACTTTAGTTAAGACCAGTGCTGAGGTAGTAAATGACAATAGTTGGATCAAGGCCAGCAAAGGGTTTTACAAATGTTAAACCTGTAAGGCTTGCATACATGGAATAAACTGAAGCACATACAGTACTCCATTTAGTGAGAAACCATATAAAATCTCGAAATTACTAACATGCAAAACTGAGTATGCTGCCTATGTCCTGCAGTGCCCCTGTGGCCTGCAGTACATAGGCAGCACCAAATTACCAGTACAAAAACGAGTGTTGCAACATTAAAGCGCGATTACAAATCAAGACAACACTTATCCTGTGGCACGTCACTTCAGGGAAGTACATGAATCCAACAATATGCACCTGAAATATTTTGTGATTGACACAGTCCCCCCGAGCAGAAGAGGTGGCGATAGAGAAAATAAACTCAGAAAACTGGAAACACGCTACATTCTGCAGTTAGATTCAAAACACCCAGGGGGGCAGAATGCCAGAGAGGTCTTGCATACATGTCTCACATAGAACAGACAGATGATGTGGTATATTGAAATGAGAGGATTGGTTTTAAAAAATGGGTTTTTTATAAAGAATATTTTCTAAAGAGTATTTCTAAGGCAGGGTATAGTTTTAGAACATTACATTGGTTTTCAGCTTTTTTATCTCTCTAATGTGTTTACATTTTTTTTACACTTTTTACAGGCTTTTTAGAACTTCTTTATAGGTTTTAAATGGTAGATAAACTTTGATGAGCAAGATCTAAGATATACAAAAGAATACGCATCTGGCACAATATTTTTTAGATTGTTTTCCTTCCTAGAATTATATATCATTTTCTAGGCATCTATTATTGAAAGATAGGAACTATATATATATATTTTTGTATTAAGCACAAAATTATTTATTTATACTGTTAATTATGTATTTATAAAAAGTGTTTTTTAGACAAAACTATGACATTTTGCACATATTTACGAATCAACAATTGATTATTTACTCGAGTGTTGTATTAGCGGGATTGAAAAACTGGAGAGATAAGATTTAGGTAGAGAACCAATAAGAATTGCCCTATATGACAAACTACTTAGATAGTGATAATATTACACAGTCGCTGGCGGAATTAAGACCAGTTGATGGTACCCCACCAATCTATGAGTTCAGGACACAACGATGAGGTAAATCCTTGTATATTTTGCACTAGAATTTGCCAATTTTGCACAGATCGATAAGCACTTTTATGTCACTTTAATTTACACTCAGGGGTTGGTTTGTCGCGGTTATTAAAGAATAGATGAGAACTAATGGAGAACTATTGTAAATAATGGATTTAACCAATTATTGTATTGCCATTGTAAGTGGTATATACACAGCAGGAATCAACTGTTGTGGGACAGAAATGTAAACGGTGATGATATGACATAATTCTTATAATGTTTAATGTCATGAGAAACAATCGCATTTTCACTATTTTACCACAAAAAAATGCATTCAAACAGTTTGATCAATTTTTGAAAAATATTTGCGAAGCTCTGCTCACGAAATCCGAGGCATTGTGTAAGATATTATCAGTCTGTTCTCCAGTTTCATTAAGCAATGTAACACGTGATTAGTTTCAAATGCTGCACTGTCACTTTAAATAATGCACTAATGCACCTTACCATTGTCATGTGATCAAGGCTCTGGCGAGCCGAAACGCATAATGGTGACGAGTGAGGAACAATAAAGAAATCTTCTGCACGAAAATTGGGTCCGTGTCCGTGTTTTAGGAGAGGCGATTTCCAACGGAGAAGTGTGATTATATATATATATATATATATATATATATATATATATATATATATATATATATATATATATATATATATATATATATACACACACACACATACACAGTAAACAAGCAAATGCAGCCTTCCACATCCTAGAGCTGACTAATGCTGTAAGGACTTCCCTGTATATCATAAGCAATGCATTAAAAAACAGGGAAAAAACAACAGCAAAGCATGTTTGAAAACTGTTTTAATGCTTAGCCCTCAGCACAAACCCATAGATAGGACTGAAAGCATTCACAGCTCACAGGCTGCATTGCAGAAAACATAGCCAAAGAAGGCTGAAAAGCGAACTCATGGCAATATAGTAATAAACTGGCACCGTTCCCTTAAAGCAGCCATGACCCCTAGCTTCACATCATGCCTCAGGGGTGACAGTTAGGTCAGTTGATCTTTGCGGAGACTCAAAAGCCATGGCACAAAGAGCTGACAATTTCTTTAAAAGACAAGGATCCTTTGCCCGGGGAGGCGGGAGGGTTGCTTATGACTTTGATGAGGATACCCCTGGAAGAGAACTAGGATTACAGGTAAGTAACTAATCCTTCTCTTCCAGGGGATCCTCATCAATAGTCATAAGCACATGAATAGAATAGCGAGCCTCCACTCTTCCACCTGCGGGCAAAGGAAAAAAAGGCACTTAATAATAAAGCTCAGATAACTAAACTTGAAAAAACATAGACATCTCATTATCTGAACAGATTCCTCAAGGAGGCTTGGCCAACTTGAGTATCCGCCCTGGAATCGGATTCAAGACAATAATGCCTCGTGAAAGTGTGCACCGATCTGCAGGTTGCAGCCTACAGATCTCTGCCATTGGAACATCATGCAAGAAGGCTATTGTAGCCGCTTTCCCCTAGTGGAGTGTGCTTTAGGTGACAACAATAGGGGTTTATTTGCTAACTTGTAGGCCAATGTTATACATGACACTATCCATCTTGAAATGGACCTTTTGGAAGCTGGAAAGCCTGTCCTCATGGAACCATAATTTACAAACAATTGATCTGATCTGCCTATGGACTTTGTTCCATCCAAATAGAACTTGAGCACTCTCTTAAGGTCTAATGATTGAAGGGACCTTTCCGCAGAAGTGGTAGGATTGGGAAAAAAGGATGGAAGGGAGATCGACTGATTAACATGAAAATCAGATACCACTTTAGGGAAAAAACCTAAAAGGGGGAGTCCTTAACACTACCCTGTTGTGGTGAAAAACAGTATATGGTTCCGTGGCACATAGTGCTTGGATCTCACTTACTCTGCGCGCTGATGTTATCGCCACTAGGAAAACGGTCTTCCATTTCAAATGCTGCAGCGTGGCCTTATGAACGGGTTCAAAGGGAGGACCCATTAATTTAGAAAGGACTAAATTCAACTCCCAAGGAGGAGATGGAGGCCGCAGAGGGGATAGACCTTCTTCAGCCCCTGTAGGAAATCCTTAACCACCTGCAGTTGAAAGAAGGAAGGCTGGTTGGGAGACTTTCTGTAGGCCGTAATGGGCGCCAAGTGCACCCTGATTGAGGGGTACTTCAAACCTGCTTTGCTAAATCAAGGAGGTATGGGAGAATCACATCTTCTTGCCCCGTTGTAGGATTCAAATGATTTTGCATACACAACAAATAGAATCTCTTCCACTTAAGAGTACGATGCCCTCGTGGAAGGCCTCTTTGCCTCTTTCAGGATGTGAATGCAGTCCTGCGGTAACCTCAAGTGTCCATATTGTAGGACCTCAGGAGCCATGCTGCCAAGTTCAGTGAGGGAAGGCTGGGATGGAGAATCTTCCCTTCCATCTTGGTCAGCAGGTCCGGTCTGTAAGGCAGCCTCTTGTGCGGGAGTACCGACAACTGCAACAGGTCCGGGTACCACCATTGACGCGGCCAATCCGGAGCTATCAAGATCCTCGTCATGCTGTATCGTAAGAGCTTGGACACCACCTTCGGAATCAGAGGCAGGGGAGGAAAGGCGTACGCAAATATTCCAGACCAATCCATCAAAAGCGCACTCCCCCTCGTCCCTGGACGATGGAAACTGGATGCGAAGGAGTGGCATTTTTTGTTTTGGTCGTCTGCAAACAAATTTGTGGAAGGTTGACCCCATTGATGGAAAATATCCGCCACCACCTCGTCGTTTAGTACCCAGCCTGGCTGATCTTCGTAGTGCCGACTGAGTGCGTCTGCCCGCAGGTTCTGCTCCTCTGGTAGATGCACTGCTGTGATGGAGAGGCCGCGGGCCAGGAGCCAGTGCCAAATCGCTGGAGCTTCCAGGGAGAGCGGGCGAGAACATGTACCACACTGTTTGTTGAGGTAATACATGGTGGTTGTGTTGTCTGTTTGGATCAAAATTGAGTTGGTTTTGATTGAGGGCTGAAAAGCTTTCAGAGCTAGGTGTATAACTCGCAGCTCTAACATGTTTATATGATAGGACTGTTCCTTGATGGACCACCGGCCCTGCATCTGTAGGCAATCCATGTGCGCCCCCATCCTTGAAAAGATGCGTCCGTTATCAAGGATTGCATCAAAACTGGTTGATGGAAGGGAACTCCCCCCAAGAGGTTCTTCGGTCGAGTCCACGATAGAATAGACGACCTCGCTGCTTGAGAGAGAACAATACGGTCTTCCCAGCGACCCAATGCTTGGTTCTACTTGTCCTCCAGGTCCTGTTGTAAAGGTCTCATCCTCAGCCTGGCGTTGGTAATGAGAAATATACAAGAGGCCATTGATCCTAGCAGAGATGCCACTTGCCAGACCGTTGGGTGATCTGACTGGAGAAGAGTCTTGCACTTCCGTTGCATCGAAGAAAGTCTCTCCTTTGAAGGAAACACTCTTCCTTTGTTTGAATCCAGAGTGGAGCCCAAATAATGGATTGTCTGGGTAGGGTGGTGAACGAATATGCTACTTACCAGTATGCATCTGTTCTTGGCATGTAGGGTTGCTGACATTCATAACTGTGCATAGATCGCTGCCTAGTGTTGGGTCCGGATGATCGCACATTGTTGTCCTGGAAGAGTCTTCAAAGTATCACGAGATAGGTGGCTCCTCCCCTGGACTACAGTGCGCATGGGCATCGACTCCATCCTCAGATTGTTTTTAGCCATTGTGGCCAAGATAGAGTGAAACTAAGTGAATGATGACCGTGCTAGAAGTATGTGTGAATGCAGCAGCTGCTACAGGCGCCGGGGAGGAGGGTGGGCGATATGAATGTCAGCAGCCCTACATGCCAAGAACAGATGCATACTGGTAAGTAGCTTATTCGGTTCGAGGCATGTGGGCTGCTGAATTCATATCTGTGCATAGAATACATAGCAGTCCCTCCATTTGCATATAGCCAGGTTCTGAGCTGGGTTGGTGCAGTGAGATAAATAACGGTGATGGATCAAGCCCTGATCTTTGGACTGGGTAAGAGTGGTCTGCTTAATTCAGACACTCTGTTCATCACCACCCCCTTTTCTGAATCGTTTTTGGCCACTATAGGTGTGGCAGGGTATACTCAGACATGAGTCCCTTTCTCACTGCACCATCAGGATTCAAGCAAGCCGGGCCGAAGACGGCTGAAATGCCAGAAACCGGTCCCCGGTAGCTTGTCTCCTTTCTGGTGAAGAATTGGCTTGGTAGTTTAGTCTGCCCTGTTCCCATGATGCACTGGGCCAGGGACAGACGGATTTGCATATAGCCAGGTTCTGAGCTGGGTTGGTGTAGTGAGATAAATAACGGTGATGGATCAAGCCCTGATCTTTGGACTGGGTAAGAGTGGTCTGCTTAATTCAGACACTCTGTTCATCACCACCCCCTTTTCTGAATCGTTTTTGGCCACTATAGGTGTGGCAGGGTATACTCAGACATGAGTCCCTTTCTCACTGCACCATCAGGATTCAAGCAAGCCGGGCCGAAGATGGCTGAAATGCCAGAAACCGGTCCCCAGTAGCTTGTCTCCTTTCTGGTGAAGAATTGGCTTGGTAGTTTAGTCTGCCCTGTTCCCATGATGCACTGGGCCAGGGACAGACTGATTTGCATATAGCCAGGTTCTGAGCTGGGTTGGTGCAGTGAGATAAATAACGGTGATGGATCAAGCCCTGATCTTTGGACTGGGTAAGAGTGGTCTGCTTAATTCAGACACTCTGTTCATCACCACCCCCTTTTCTGAATCGTTTTTGGCCACTATAGGTGTGGCAGGGTATACTCAGACATGAGTCCCTTTCTCACTGCACCATCAGGATTCAAGCAAGCCGGGCCGAAGACGTCTGAAATGCCAGAAACCGGTCCCCGGTAGCTTGTCTCCTTTCTGGTGAAGAATTGGCTTGGTAGTTTAGTCTGCCCTGTTCCCATGATGCACTGGGCCACGGACAGACTGATTTGCATATAGCCAGGTTCTGAGCTGGGTTGGTGCAGTGAGATAAATAACAGTGATGGATCAAGCCCTGATCTTTGGACTGGGTAAGAGTGGTCTGCTTAATTCAGACACTCTGTTCATCACCACCCCCTTTTCTGAATCCTCCATTAACGGCGGCCGCCCGTGCCAGCTGCAGCAGTTTGGAAAAGTGTTTTTAGAACAGCCTGCCCTACAGCTGCCTGCTGTTTGGAGTGCACATCAACACAGTAATGTTTTGTAAATGTGTGTGTGGTAGACCATGTGGCTGCTCTACATATGTCTTCAAAAGGAATATTTCCAAGGAAAGTCATGGAGGCCCCCAACTTTCGGGTGGAGTGGGCCCGTGGTGGAATGGTGAGAGTGCGCTTGGCTTTCTGATAGCAGATCTGAATATATTTAACGATCCACCTGGCTATGCCAGCCTTGGAAATGGGGTTACCTTTGTGTTGTGGCGCAAAGGCAACAAAGAGTTGTTTAGTTTTCCTAAAATCTTTGGTCCTATCAATGTAATACATTAGGGCCCTTTTGACGTCAAGTGTGTGGAGCATTCTCTCCGCCAGTGACTCTGGATTTTGGAAGAACACAGGTAGTTCTATAGTCTGGTTGATATGGAACTGAGAAAATACCTTAGGAAGGAATTTAGGGTTAGTGCGAAGCACCACCCTGTTGGAATGAATTTGAAATAATGGCTCTTGGATAGTTAGTGCCTGGAGTTCACTAACTCGTCGTAGCGACGTAATCGCTATAAGGAAAGCCACTTTCCATGTCAAGAACTGAATCTCGCAGGAATGCAGTGGTTCGAAAGGGGGACCCATCAGCCTGGTGAGGACCACATTTAGGTTCCACTCGGGAGCTGGTGGCGTCCGCGGAGGAATGACTCGTTTGAGTCCTTCCAGAAAGGCTTTAATGGAAGGCACCCTGAAAAGTGAGAGGTGCTGTCTGTTTTGGAGCTAAGCAGCCATTGCGGATAAATGTATGCGAATGGAAGCATAGGCCAGATTACATTTGTACAGATGTAAGAGATAACAAATGATGTTCTGAATAGATGCATCCAGCGGGTTAATGTTGTGGGCGGCACAATAAATGACAATCCGCTTCCACTTCGCCGCATAGCATGCTCTGGTGGTGGGCTTCCTTGCCTCCCGGATGATGTCCATACAGTCAGGAGGTAAGTTGAGGTAGCCAAACTCTAAGACCTTAGGAGCCAGATCGCCAGGTTGAGCTGTTGCGGATCTGGATGCTGAATGTCGCCATGGCTCTGCGTCAAAAGCCTGGGTGTGAGGCGCAGCCTTTGATGCGGTACCACGGACAGTTCCAGAAACGTGGTGTACCATGGTTGGCGAGCCCACGTTGGAGCAACCAGGATGAGAGTCATCGAGTGCTGCTTCACTTTGCGTGCCACCAGCGGTATTAGAGGTGCTGGGGGAAAAGCGTACGCAAATTGGCCTGACCAGTTCATCCATATCACATTGCCATGCGACTGTGGGTGTGGAAACCTGACGGCAAAGCTTCAGCATTTTGCGTTCTCCTTTGTGGCAAATAGGTCTATCTCTGGATGACCCCACCTTTGGAAGTACGGGTGGAGTACCGATGGATGTATCTCCCACTTGTGCATTTGGTGGCTGTACCTGCTGAGCAGGTCCGCCATCTGATTGTCTTTGCCTGGGAGGTGTTCTGCCATGAGGAAGATGTTTCTCTGAATGGCCCACTTCCACATGCTCTGAGCCAGATGAGACAGCTGTGGAGAGTGCGTTCCTCCCTGCTTCTGAATGTAGTACATGGCCGTCATGTTGTCCGTCCGGATCAACACGACCTTGTTGCACAGATGTACTTTGAAGGCTTTTAGTGCCATGAAGATCGCCATCAGTTCCAGAACATTGAAGTGCATCTTCCTTTGCTGTGGTGTCCATAGTCCGTGCACAGTGTAATGGAGTACATGAGCTCCCCATCCCTGGAGACATGCGTCCATCATCAGGATGATCTGTGGCACAGGCTCTTGGAACGGTCGTCCCTTGCAAAGGTTTTGTGGATTCCACCAATGCAGAGAGTTGTATGCCCGACCGCTCACCAACACTAGGTCTTTCAACTGTCCGTGAGCCTGAGTCCACTGACGTGCTAAGCACTCCTGAAGCGGACGCATATGTAGTCTTGCGTGCGGGACTATGGAGATGCAGGAGGCCATCATGCCGATCAACTGCATGAACACTCGCGCTGGAAGTGAGTGTTGAGGTCTGAATCTTTGTATCAGCGATTGAATGCTGTTGACCCTCACTGAATTTGGCTGTGCTGTGGCTGCCAGAGTGTTTATCGTCGCACCCAGATACTGCCGTATGTGGGCGGGTTGCAGGTAGGACTTTGGGTAATTCAGTGAGAATCCCAGATCGTGAAGAAGGTGAATGGTTTGGGACATGTGGGCGGCACACTGCTGGGCTGACTTTGCCTGGATGAGCCAGTCATCCAGATAAGGGTAGACGTGAATGTTTTGTCTCCTTAGGTGCGCCGCCACCGTCGCCAGGCACTTTGTGAATACCCTGGGTGCCGTTGTGACCCCGAAAGGCAAAACCTTGAACTGGTAATGTTGGTTTTGGATGGTGAACCGGAGGTATTTTTTGTGTGACGGGTGCAGCGGAATATGAAAATACGCATACTTCAGATCTAAGGTTGCGAGAAAATCCCCCTGACTGAGCAACGGGAGTACTTGCTGCAGGGTCAGCATGTGAAAGTGCTCCAATAGAATGTACTGATTGAGGGGTCTGAGGTCCAGTATAGGTCTGAGGGACCCATCCTTTTTTGGTATCAAGAAGTACAGTGAGTAAACTCCTGTGCCTCTTTCTTCCACAGGCACGAGCTCGATTGCCCCTTTTTGCAGCATGACGATGACCTCCTGCTGCAATAAGTGCAAGTGCTTGGCGGACATAGGACGGTGTCTTGGGGGTTTGTTGGGTGGAGTGGATGTTAACTCCAGGGTGGAGAAGTGTGGCTCAGGGGTTTGAGGCGGCAGACCCGGAAGCTGAGATCGGCCCTGGACAAGGGTTCAATTCCCCGCCTCGACGGGTCTTGGGCTCAATAATTCCACGGACTCGATAATTCTCGCTCCGGTGCCTACTCCACTCACGGGTTCACACTCTGGGCAATAGCTTGCTTAATCTCCACAACGGCCCCTCGTGGCGGGATGCCTGGCTTTCACCTTGTGGATACCCTGCCGGGGTCATCTCACAGGGGAATACCAGGACGGGTTCCCTAAGCAAGCGCTTAGATGCCTGCGATGTGGGTAATTTGCGCTATATAAATACATGTACATTTACATTTACATTTACATTTACAACTCCAGACAATAACCGTACTGTATGAGCTGTGTGACCCACCTGTCTGTGGTGATGGATTTCCAGACTGGCAGGAACTGTTGAAGTCTCCCCCCGACCAGTGTTGCGTGGTCGGGGGTAGTGACAAGGCGTCACTGTTTGTTGGTGGCAGAAGATCTGGAGTTGTTGTTTCCACGACCCCTGCCTTTGGCGCTGTTTCCACGATATCCACCTCGACTTTATTTGGTGTATGTGGACTGCGTGTTGCCTTTATAGTACTGCGTGGTTTGGGAGAGCTGGCCTCTGGAAACACCTCTAGTGCTTGAGCGACAAAAAGAACCACCCCTGAATTTCTGGGACTGCAAGGCCCCCATGGACTTAGCAGTTTCAGTGTTCTTTTTTATATTTTCCAAAATGGTGTCCACCTCTGGGCTAAACAGATGGTCAGGGTTTACTGTCTGATTAAGAATAGTGGTCTGTATCTTTGGCTTAAATCCCGAGATTCTGAGCCAGGCATGTCGTCTCAGCATGGCGCTAGTGTTGACAGCTCTGGCCGCGGTGTCAGCCGCGTCCAGTGCACATTTAATAGAAGCATTGGATATTAGCTTTCCCTCTTGGATGAGCATCTCAGCTGCCTCTTTGTAATCGTCTGGCTGGTGCTGCAACAGGGTCTCCAGTGTATCATAGTGTGCCCTGTCATACCTCGCTAGAAGTGCTTGTGTATTTGAAATGTGCCAGATATTGGCCACTTGAGCTGCCACCCTTTTCCCTGATGCCTCAAACACCTTATATTCTTTATCTGGGGGAGGAGCATCACCCGTTGTTTGAGAATTAGCCCTCTTCCGGGCATTTGAAACAACAAGAGAGTCCAAAGGTAACTGTCCCTTGATGTAAGTAGGGTCAGTAGGTGCTGGTTTATACTTCTTCTCAATCCTAGGGTTTATCACCCTGGCTCTGGTAGGCTCTTTAAAGATTTCCCCAGCATGTTTTAAGACACCCTTCAACATAGGCAGAGTCTTGACAGTTCTCTCTGAGACGGAAAAGGTGTCAAAAAGAAAGTCCACTTCAATGGGGTCAGCATGGAGCTGGACGTCATGATTTTTAGCCGCTCTTTCAATGAGGGCATTAAATGCCGCTGAATCCTCTGTAGGCAACGTTTTTACAGCATAGAGTTGAGTGTCTGGGGCAGAGTGAGGATCACCTGGGTCAGCACCAGCTGCCCAGGGTTCATTGGTATCTTCAGGGTCTGTGTAGACAGGATAGCTGTACTCTTCATCATCATCACCTTCCCCAGCGTCCACGTCAGAGTAAGTGGGTGAGACATCATGGCAATGTGGAGAAAGTGGTTCCACAAGAACAGGAGTTGAAGTGGAATCCTTCTTTTTCTTTAAAGGAATTTTATAGGACATTGGCTGTTCCGGGGCAATTTTCCGTTTATGGAGGGAAAGTCTGCCTGTTTCGGCATCGATAAAGTGTTCTTGTTGTTCTTCCAAGGAAGACTGTCGATGCTTTAAGGTTGGTACCACAGTCGTCGACTTCGGCACTGAGGGCACCTTCTCAGGCACGCTGGCGCCCATCCTAGGAGTGAAAGCCTTTGGCGCCACTTTCGGCGGCAACGTGAAGTGAATGGGCGTCGACGCTTTTTGACGTTTCTCGACCGGCTTTGAAGGTGGAGGATCTTACGGGCCGACAGTCGAGGCCTTCTCCTTGATGCGCTTTAGGGAGTCCGCCACCTGCTTGGAGAAAGCGGCGGCCGGCTGCGCCGAGTGGACGGGATCCTTCGAGGCACCACTAGACGTGGACTCGTGGGTTGTGCCGCTTTTGGCCTTGTCATGTTGACGCAGAGTCTCGAGAACCTTTGGATCACTGAGTCCCTTGTTTGTGTTGACCACCTTCGACGCCGATTTACTCGGTTCGACCACCTTGACCTTTGTCTTCGGCGTGGCAGACTTCGTCTCGACGCCCTTGACCTGTGTCTTCGGATCGACAACACCCTTCTGCTTCGTCGGTGCCGACGGCTCCGAGGCCTTCGATCCGCCCAAAGTAATGCGCACTTTCGGTTTCAAGGGGGCACCAGTGCTTTCGCTTGCGTCGAGACCGTTGGTTTTACTTTCGGTTTCGATTTTGCAGGGTGCGGCTCAATAGTAATGTCCGTAGCCGAGCCCGAAGGCGGGGCCGTAGAACCCATTGTAAGATCTTGGGTAAGGCCTAGTGGCGATCCCTCGACCTGAGCCTTTTGAAGCTTTTCGGCCCCAATGTCAGTTTGAGTTAGCTCTTCGCTTGAGCTGTCTTCCATGGCCCCAAAGGCCCCGTCGTCGTTTCCTATCTCGTCGACGACTTCTTCCGCTTCGAGCATTTCAGCGTCCGCGTCGTAGTTATAGTCGACCTCCGACGCGGGATTCGACAGGTTTTCACCAACTTCCCGGTCAGCTCCCTCATCATCCCCAGCATCGAAGATGTCCACAGGCGCCGGTGCAGTTTGCTGGGCCTCCTGGCGTGCAGCGCGTCGATGCTTAAGCGTCTTCTTGGATCTAAAACGGGAATAAGCCATGCAACTGGCTTCATCATGATCCGGCAACTGACACTTGCTGCACACCAGGTGGACGTCGATGTGGGGATACTTGGAGTTGCACATGGGACATCTCTTGAACGGGCTCCGTTCCATGATGATCAGTCGATAGGGTCTGTAGCGTCGACTGGGCCCTCCGCATCGAAAGGACGTGGTTCTCTGGAATCCGGCTCGGAACCGAGCTGGAAGAATCAGGCACCGAACGCAAGACTATACCGACGAAGAAAACTAAAGGCCTTTTGGCCATAAGAAAGTTTTTATCGATTCCGACTAGAGTGAACCAATATACATCCGAACCCAATGGCGGAAAAAAACAATCTGAGGATGGAGTCGATGCCCATGCGCACTGTAGTCCAGGGGAGGAGCCACCTATCTCGTGATACTTCGAAGACTCTTCCAGGACAACAATGTGCGATCATCCGGACCCAACACTAGGCGGCGATCTATGCACAGATATGAATTCAGCAGCCCACATGCCTCGAACCTGATTTTTCCATGTTCACATGAAGACCCAGCCTGCGGAGTTGCATCAGGCAGACTTGAAAATCGGTCCTTACTTTCTGAGGAGATGGCCCTTTCAGGAGCCAATCGTCCAAGTAAGGGTAAACAAACAGACCCCTTCTGTGCAGAGCTGCCACAACTACTGCCATGCACTTGGTAAAGACTCGTGGGGCAGATTTCAGCCCGAAGGGCAGGGCCTTGAATTGATAATGCTTGCTGCCGACTACGAATCGTAGGTATTTGGGATGACATGGCACGATAGGTATGTGCAAGTACGCGTCTTGGAGGTCCATCGAACACATCCAATCTACTGCTTGCAGATGTGGACATATTTGATGAAGCGCCAACATGCAAAACTTTCCCTTCAAGTTGAGTTTGTTCAGCAGTTGAAGGTCCAGGATATGTCTGAATAGGTACTCCTGATCTCGTTTTGGCAGAAGAAAATAACTGGAATAAACCCCCTTTCCTCACTGAGAGGGAGAAACCTGTTTGATGGCTTTCTTTCGTAGAAGGGTTATCACCTCCTGCCGGAGTAGCTATAGTTGGTGAGGACGAGATCTTTTCGGAGGAATGTCCTTTGGAGGCAAACGAAAACGTAGTGCGTATCCATTGCGCAGTATACTGAGCACCCAACGATCTTATGTTATGTTGCACCACTCTTTCAGTTGATGTGATACACTTCCTCCCACTGGAGTGGGCAACGGCGCCAGAGGAAGCTCCTGATTATTGCTTCCCTGCTGATCTGGCTGTATTAGAGGATTGCTGCTGGTGACCTCCTCTACCTCTGTTCGACTTACGGCCCTGGAACTGTGATTTGCCTTGGTTTTTGCTTTGGGACCATTGAGGGGTTTGAATCCTCTGGTGGTAGCCCTTGCGCTGGTTGGGTCTGTATCTCTGTTTGAATTTCTTCTTCTTCTCTAATCCCACCGCTTTGAGAGTGTCTAGTTCAGCTTTCATCCTAGCCATCTCTTCATCGGTGTGGGCGCCGAACAGGGAGGAGCCCCTAAAAAAGAAGGTTCAGAATTCACTGCTCTGCATCTGGTTTAAGAGCTGTTGGTCTTAACAAGGCCGACCTTCTAGCTCAAATCTCATGCGCATATGAATGTGCCGACAGAATAGCACCATCCGCTCCCGTGTTAATCATCTGGTTGGCCACAAGGGATCCCTCTGTGATGACCTCCTCAAAATCCTTCTGATCTTCTTTAGAAAGTTTCGCCTTGAAACGTGCAAAGGAGTCCCATAAGGCTCTGTCATAGCGGCCTAATAAAGCTGCTGCGCTAGATACTTTTAGCGATGATGCTGCAGACCCGCAAACCTTCCGTCCCAAAGAGTCCTGGGACCTACTTTCTTTGTCCGGAGGGACTGATGAAGATGCCGCAACTGTGTGCGTTTTTCTTGCCGCTGCGATGATAACAGAGTCCGCAGGCGGGTCTGATTTCAAGAATACAGGGTTTGTTCCTGCCGTCTTGTACTTCTTCTGAATTCTAGCCGGTGCAGCCTTAATAGTGGACAGAGTTAGAAAATGTCTATTACTGGTTCCAGAAGACCAGGAACCAGCGGGAGCAACGGTCAGGACGCAGATTTTTGATGCAACGTCTCTAAAATCACTGTCGTTACAACCTGAGGAGTTGACATCTCAATGTTAAGTCTTTTTGCTCCTCTCTGAAGTACATCGTGGTATGTATTTATGTCATCTATCGGAGACACTCTTGATAGAGGACTATCCGATAGAGTGGGTGAATAGTCCCTTTTAGAGGAGCGAGTGGAGGAGGAAGACCATGTAGGAGACCGTCTCCTTTTGTGACGGGAACTGGAAGGCCTGCGCTCTCGCGATCTGCCCATGCGGTCCCTATGTCTGGCTGAAGGCGATCTATCCACCTCTTGCACTAATCGCTGCAAAGGTGATCTGTGGAGAGGACTGGTGTATTCCTCTTCTCTTTGAGATGCTCCTGTAGGATTTTTGCTACAGTGATTGAGGGGAAGGAGCCATCTCGGAGATAGGTGAACAGAAGGGGAGGCCTCCCTGTGATGAGAAGGTGATCTTTGTCGCAACCTCTCTGAATGTCGCTATGGGGCTGCAGATGGCGAGTGCGATGAAGGGCATCTCAAGGAGTGAGAGGATGAGTGCTGTGACGCTGATTCAGTCACCAAAATCACGAGCCCTCTCTAGATATTACTGATGCCGGCCTCGACGTCGAGCGTATGACCTGCTCTGACAGAGCCTTCCTCGACGCCGACTTTGACCCCCTTCTCGACGTCGATTATCGGGCAGGTGTTGGAACCGGTCTCGACGTCGATTCTCTGTTCCTCGACGTCAACTCTCGCCGAAGACGTCGGAGTATCTCTGTGCCTCGACGCCGAATGCCATGGAGCCGGCGACGGCTTCTGCTCTTCAACGCCGATCGTCACTGTGTTGATGGCAGCGGAGGGCTTCTGATCCTCGACGCCGATCGGCATCGAGATGACGACGGCGGGACCTTCAACATCGAACGACGAGAAGACGACGGCGGTGGACTTCTGCCTCTCGACGCCGATCGTCGCCTGGTTGACGACGGCGGAAGGCTTTTGATCCTCGACGCCGATTGTCGCCGAGATGTTGACAGCTGAGGGCTCCTGATCCTCGACGCAGATCGTCGCCGGGTTGACGAAGGCGAAGGACTTCTGCTCCTCGACGCCGAGTTGACGACGGCGGAGGGCGTCTGCTCCTCGACGCCGATCGTCGCCAGGTTGACAAAGGCGGAGGATTCTTTGACGTTGAATGCATTGACATACCTGAGCGGTGTTCTCTCGACAGCGTGCCCGCCGTCGACGCTCTTCTTTTGGACATATGACCCACCGGTGGTAGCTTTCTCAGCGCCGAGCCTGACGCTGAAGAGGAAGAATGACGAATCCTGCTCCTAGCAGGAGATCTAGCCCTCTTGGAGCCCTTCCTCACCGGTGACCTGCCTCTGGAAGAAATCTTCTCTTTTTCTGCCAGTCCAAAAAAAGGGGTTCTTTCTCTGTCTTTCAGAGTCCTCCTAGATAAAGACTGGCAATGGGGAAAATTGTTGGGATCATGGTCCTTGGGTAGACAAAGTATACAGACTTCATGAGAGTCTGACCTGGCCTTTTTTCCACAAAAAGGGCAGGGGTCAAAAAGAGATGGCATATTGAGTGGAAAAAATGCCAAATCTTGTCAAAAAAAGACAGAACCTTACTTCCTAAGAAGTAAAACGTTGAAGTAAGGCACAAAAATCCAGAAAAGAAGATTATTTCTGACAAAAATCAGAAAGACGTGGAGCTGTGTAACCAGGGTCCTTCCTGAAGGAGCCGGAAAGAACAACTGACCTAATTGTCACCACTGAGGCATGATGGGAAGCTAGGGGTCATGGCTGCCTTAAAGGCACGGTGCCAGTTTATTACTATGTTGCTATGAGTTAGCTTTTCAGCCTTTTTGGGCTATGTTTTCTGCAATGCAGCCTGTGAGCTGTCAATGCTTTTAGTCCTAATGATGGGTTTGTGCTGAGTGCTAAGCATTAAAACAGTTTTCAAACATGCTTTGCTGTTGTTTTTTACTGTTTTTTTAATGTACTGCTTATGATATACAGGGAAGTCCTTACAGAATTAGTCAGCTCTAGGGTACGGAAGGCTGCATTTGCTCGTTTATTGCATATATATATATAAATATATATATATATATATATATATATATATGCACAGCAGATTCTGTCTCTCCGGTTCGCAGCACAGCAGAAATCATGGACCACCAGGCAGCATCGAATATCAGGTAAGTTTATTATCTCTTTGTTTCAATCAGGTATATATATATATATATATATATATATATATATATATATATATATATATATATATATATATATATATATATATATATATATATATATATATATATATATATATAAAGGCTCACGTGTAAAAACACAAGCCACACTCGCAGGGATTCCAGTCAAAAGCTTATTCTCCCAACAGCATGCTAGTATAGCTTGGAGACACAGGAAAAAGTTAATTAATTGTCCTGATTCGTCTTGTATATCCTGACGCGTTTCGAAGGCTCCTGCCTTCTTCTTCAGAGGACGACGAACTGATTACAGGAAGATGGCAGGATACACCATTCTTTAAATTTGAAGACACGCTTCTGGATGGGCTGGGCATTTGCCGCAGTGCCTGGTGGTACTTGTATTCCTGCCCTTAATCTTTATCGCGTATTGCGTCTTTTTTCCCGGGTCCTCAGCTGCAGTCGAAAAGCAGTTGTCTGGAATCCCCTCGCCAGCCAGGCGGCGTCGCGGTGATGGAGCAGGGAACGGATGTATAGCCATACTCCCAACAACCTGTATGCTTGCCGTTTGTCGACTCCTCCCTGGTCGTCGCTTGGCGGTGCTTAGCGTTTGCAGTTTCTGCTGCGAGGCTCCCTTTCCCATCAAGGTGCTCATGCACTCTTCCATGGCGGGTGCGGCAACGAATGGTGATGGGACCATTCTATGTATGAAGGCTCGCGTGTAAAAAACACAAGCCACACTCGCAGGGATTCCGGTCAAAAGCTTATTCTTCCAACAGCATGCTAGTATAGCTTGGAGACACAGGAAAAAGTTAATTAATTGTCCTGATTCGTCTTGTATATCCTGACGCGTTTCGAAGGCTCCTGCCTTCTTCAGAGGACGACGAACTGATTACAGGAAGATGGCAGGATACACCTTTCTTTAAATTTGAAGACACGCCTCTGGATGGGCTGGGCATTTGCCGCAGTGTCTTGTGGTACTTGTATTCCTGCCCTTAATCTTTATCGCGTATTGCGTCTTTTTTCCCGGGTCCTCAGCTGCAGTCAAAAAGCAGTTATCTGGAATCCCCTCGCCAGCCAGGCGGCGTCGCAGTGATAGAGCAGGGGACGGATGTATATCCATACTCCCAACAACCTGTATGCTTGCCGTTTGTCGACTCCTCCCAGATCGTCGCTTGGCGGTGCTTAGCGTTTGCAGTTTCTGCTGCGAGGCTTCCTTTCCCATCAAGGCGCTCATGCACTCTTCCATGGCGGGTGCGGCAACGAATGGTGATGGGACCATTCTATGTATGAAGGCTCGCGTGTAAAAAACACAAGCCACACTCGCAGGGATTCCGGTCAAAAGCTTATTCTCCCAACAGCATGCTAGTATAGCTTGGAGACACAGGAAAAAGTTAATTAATTGTCCTGATTCTTCTTGTATATCCTGACGCGTTTCGAAGGCTCCTGCCTTCTTCAGAGGACGACGAACTGATTACAGGAAGATGGCAGGATACACCTTTCTTTAAATTTGAAGATACGCCTCTGGATGGGCTGGGCATTTGCCGCAGTGTCTCCTGGTACTTGTATTCCTACCCTTAATCTTTATCGCGTATTGCGTCTTTTTTCCCGGGTCCTCAGCTTCAGTCGAAAAGCAGTTGTCTGGAATCCCCTCGCCAGCCAGGCGGTGTCGCGGTGATGGAGCAGGGGACGGATGTATATCCATACTCCCAAGAACCTGTATGCTTGCCGTTTGTCGACTCCTCCCAGGTCGTCGCTTGGCGGTGCTTAGCGTTTGCAGTTTCTGCTGCGAGGCTCCCTTTCCCACCAAGGCGCTCATGCACTCTTCCATGGCGGGTGCGGCAACGAATGGTGATGGGACCATTCTATGTATGAAGGCTCGCGTGTAAAAAACACAAGCCACAATCGCAGGGATTCCGGTCAAAAGCTTATTCTCCCAACAGCATGCTAGTATAGCTTGGAGACACAGGAAAAAGTTAATTAATTGTCCTGATTCGTCCTGTATATCCTGACGCGTTTGGAAGGCTCCTGCCTTCTTCTTCAGAGGACGACGAACTGATTACAGGAAGATGGCAGGATACACCTTTCTTTAAATTTGAAGACACGCCTCTGGATGGGCTGGGCATTTCCCGCAGTGCCTGGTGGTACTTGTATTCCTGCCCTTAATCTTTATCGCGTATTGCGTCTTTTTTCCCGGGTCCTCAGCTGCAGTCGAAAAGCAGTTGTCTGGAATCCCCTCGCCAGCCAGGCGGCGTCGCGGTGATGAAGCAGGGGACGGATGTATATCCATACTCCCAACAACCTGTATGCTTGCCGTTTGTCGACTCCTCCCAGGTCGTCGCTTTGCGGTGTTTAGCGTTTGCAGTTTCTGCTGCGAGGCTCCCTTTCCCATCAAGGCGCTCATGCACTCTTCCATGGCGGGTGCGGCAACAAATGGTGATGGGACCATTCTTTGTATGAAGGCTCGCGGGTGAAAAACACAAGCCACACTCGCAGGGATTCCGGTCAGACGCCTTGCGTTTCAAGGTTGCTGTACACAGAGCACTGGAACTAATAAAAGTCAGCTGCAGTTTATCCCGGAGATGTCTCGCTCTTTTGTCCTTACCTGGAGAAAGACTAGCTGTCGTGTTTTGCCAGCTTGCAGGTGCTGGCTTTAGCGAGACGCCCTCTCGTTCTGGCAGTATCGTGGGACACCTGCAACCCTTGGTTGAAGTATTGTCTACACCGCGATATCCCCCCGACGCTCTACATTTCCAAACGGAGGTTACCGGCACAAGGGGAGAGAGGAGGCAAAGCTTTTACCTGAAAAGGGAGACTGGAACTGACTTACACCCCTCAAAGGAACTGCGAAGGAGTGGGGCCCACCATCCAACCTGGTTTGGGGCTTCACCTGTTGCCTGAGAGACCCTATCACTGTATAGGCACTCATGGAGGACTCCAACTCCCAAGATGCAGCAGCCGGGGGGTGGAGAGCGAGATGTCCTGCAACCCCTTAGGTGGAGGAGGGGCAAGTAACCACCTGACTGGGCGTGGCCACAATATCAGCTTAAACATCAGCAGATCCCAAGGACATTGTTTTAACTTTGAAACGGGCACTGAGGAAGCTATTTATGCGAAACGCGTCTGCCTTGCGTTTCAAGGTTGTGGTACACAGAGCGCTGGAACTAATAAAAGTCAGCTGCAGTTTATCCCGGAGATGTCTCACTCTTTTGTCCTTACCTGGAGAAAAACTAGCTGTCGTGTTTTGCCAGCTTGCAGGTGCTGGCTTTAGCGAGACGCCCTCTCGTTCTGGCAGTATCGTGGGACACCTGCAACCCTTGGTTGAAAATATATATATATATATATATATATATATATATATATATATATATATATATATATATATATATATACTAATATAATAAAGAGAGAGCCCAAACCTTTGAGGCGGGTAATCTCAGGAACCACAGCACCAATCACAACACCCAATACAGCATTGGAAAGGGCAGTTGCAGCAGAAGGACGTAGGCTATGCAGACGCCCACCATATACATTTAAAAGGTAAAAGAACCATGCCAGCAAAGTAGTCCCTTGTGGGCGTGTCTGCGTTGTGATGTGGGCGTGTGCTGGGGGCATGACAAACGCTGGGGGCATGTGGTACGTTCTGCCCTTAATGCCATGTCTAATATCGTGTGCTGGGAGTGTGTGCTGGGGGCGTGGGCGTGTGCGGGGCGCGGGATTATGGAAGCAAAAGCGAGCGTTGTGCCCGATATTTCCTTGTTTTTTCTTCCCACGTTCTGTACATTCCAGCTCCGGGTGTCCACCCTGCTCCCTTTAAATACCCTTGCACCCCATAATCAGAACCCACCCTTACTCCTTAAATACCCCAACACCCTTAAACACTAACCCATCTTAACCCTATACATTTGTAAATGTATTCAATGTATACACCCCAAACATGGAGCAGTAGAACACATTTTACAAATGTGTTGGATTAAATAAAGCAACTTCAATTTACATCACATAACCAATCACAAAGCAACAGAAAACATTATTCGGACTGATTTGTGTTAATCGGCTTGTGGAAGACCATCATTCTTCTGTACAGATCACTGGGGGGGGGGGAGGGGGGTGCTTTAATAGTCAGGTCCTTCCTTCTTCAGTTTCTTGTAGTCTATGGTCTCAGAGTAAAACTTGTACTGGTAGTTGGGGCTGTTTTTGCTCCAAGGTTCTGGGTATTCTTCCTGTCCCAGGAGACGTCAGGGCTTCTCATCGTCACACAAAGTGCATACATAACTGAACCAACAGCTCTGAGTCCAACAAAGGCAAACAGAGGGATCAAGCTCGGATGCTTCTTAGCATGGTTCAGCATGGTAGGAAACATGGTGGAGGCTGTCCTCTGTCATCTTAACCCTATAAATATACCCTGTACCCCAAAACCCAAACCTACCCCTAAACCCTAAAAATACCCCTGTACCCCAAAACCCAAACCTAGCCCTGAACGCTAAAATAACCCTGTACCCCAAAACCCAAACCTAGCCCTGAACCTAAAAAATACCCCTGTACCCCAAAACCCAAACCTAGCCCTGAACCTTGAAAATACCCCAGTACCCCAAAACCCATAGCTATCCCTAAACCCTAAAACTACCCCTGTACCCCATAACCCAAAACTATATCTGAACCCTTAAAATACCCTAACACCCCAAAACATATACCTCAGTACCCCAAAACATATACCCCAATACCCATACTTACCTTATCCAAACATTTAACAAAAACATGCTTTTACCATTCATGCATTTACAACAAATTTCGTTGTAAATGTATGCGTGGTAAAAGCATATAAAATGTAATGCCATACGTTATAATGGCATTGCGGAGTCATGGTACTTTCGTAATGAAAGTATGCGGAGAGATGGTATGCAGAAAGAAAGTTGCGGAATAATGGGTGTTCACCCTCCCCCGGTAAGTACATTGGTGGCACGGCGGCCCACTTCTCCAGCAACATACTCATATTTTTTCACCACCAATTTTAAAAACGCACAGGTCTCTCTCATTGATGGCCAGCACCGACATACACTTTTAGACACACCTCCCGCCACAAGTTCTAGAATTGCGAACTTTAGAGCTGGGGAGCTAAGTTCGAATCTCGGCATCAGCTCAACATCCTGTGATTCCAGGCAAATCGCTTTGCCTCCCCGTGGCTACCACAAATCGATGTGTTCTGTAATGTAAATTGTGCTCATGCCATGTTGTCGAGTTTGCGCTATATAATATTGCAAGGAAAAATAAAGTAGGGAAACTCGAGTTCACACACTACTGAACGCGCACTCTTAAGTGCATCAGAAGTGCACTGTGAATTGGAGCGTTTCACAGGCCTGTCACAGATAAAAAAAATGCTATCAAAACGAAATCCTACAAAACAATATATATATATATCACAACAACTTTTTTCCCGAAGGGGAAAAAACAACGGGTCGCACAACCAGCTTGGATTTAAACAGCAATCCTTTTTATTTATTTCTTTCAAAGGGCAACAGGCGCATTAGATCTACGCGTTTCGGTGGAGTGACACCGAAACGCGTAGATCTAATGCGTCTGTTGCCCTTTGAAAGAAAGAAATAAAAAGGATTGCTGTTTAAATCCAAGCTGGTTGTGCGACCCGTTGTTTTTTCCCCTTCGGGAAAAAAGTTGTTGTGATTATTAGCGGCTTGGTTCTGCCGCAGGATACCGCACATGCGAGAGCGCTGCAAAAAACTCCCGCGAAGGAACCGCTCTGGAGGTGATATATATATATATATATATATATATATATATATTTCACACGAGAAAATTAATTCCAGCACTCCGTTAGTTTTAAGTTTTAGGGTTTATTTCAGTGCTCAAGTACAAGCCTACGCGTTTCGAACCTAATGGTTCCTTCTCACGGCGGCATAAACAGTTGTCCTACTTCACTTTCAGTATTTAAGTGATTGTAGTTACTTAGTGCATTATGGGATATGTAGTTTTTTTACTTACATTTCAAATATAGTAAATTATACATTTGTTCATGAAATTCAAACACAAGCATCTTGAATGTCTCAATTAAGGCTGAGTGCCCTAGATGTAATTAAAGTCCCAAAATTTGCACTTATTGGCAACCAGGCAGTGTTCAGATCTGCACCTTTTGTGAACAACGCATGTTCCAATTTACAAGAATTGACATGTTTTTTGTACTATCATGTGTGCAGAGTTATTTCGTCACTCGGGCTGAGTGCCCTTGCCACTGCCACTATAAGGTCGCCATGAACAAAACTAACATCAAATGTCAGCCAAGAAAAGAATATATAACATTAAGGTAATGATTGCTGTGTTATATGCAATTCTGGAGTCTGTCAATTGATTGCATATCTCTAACAGTGACACAATTTATACTGATACATAATCATTTGCAGTATATAGGAGGTGTCAAGAAATGTTTTTACAGGTGGAAATGAAGCTCCTCATCCCCGTTCAGGCCTGTCGGGATCTTAGTCCTGAACCTCATAATTAGTTTGGATTCCATTCTGCGTAGTTTTTGTTTTCTGTTTCCTCCACGTTCATGTTGTGGGATGGTTGCAAGACCAAAAAATTGCACATCTAGCCATGATTTGTTGGCGTGGCTTGCTATGTGTTTGGCCATTGCATATGTTGAGTCCCCATTTTGTATCGCACGAATGTGCTCCAGGATGCGCTTCTTTAGCAGGCATGTAGTACTACCTACATATCTCTTTCCACAATAGCATTGCAGCATATATATCACAAAGCTGGTTTCACAGGTTATGTTTTCCCTTATTGTGAATACTTTGCCCGCTGGGTCTGTTACAGTCTTGACATTTTTTCCTATTTTGCAAGCTTTACAGTTTTTGCATCTTACAAATCCTTTATTTTTGTCTGATAGCCAGTTGTTGGTTTTTTTAGAGTTTTCAAAATGGCTATGCACCAAATGATCGGAAAGGTTCAGTGCTCTCCTATAAGTTACTAGAGGTCTTTCTCCAATGTTTTTGCCTATGTCTGGGTCTTTTTGAATTAAATGCCAATATTTTTTCAAGATTGTCTGTATCCTATAGCTTTCTTTACTGTATGTGACAATCATCCTTGGCAGTTCGTCATCTTTGTCTCTATCCTGTTTGGTGAATTTTTTCGTGGGTAGTAGGGTTTCAGCTCTGGTTTTCTTTCTGGCTTTTTCTTCACCTTTTTTGATATCTTGATATTTGTATCCTCGTTGTGAAAATCTTACTGTAGTTTCCCTGAAGTTTTTTTCTTTTTCTGTTTCCTCCGAACAATTTCTTCGCATTCTTAACAGTTCTCCATATGGAATGCTTTCTTTCAATTTTCGAGGATGGAAGCTGCGTCCGTGCAATAGGCTGTTTGTTGCTGTTTCCTTCCTGTGAGTTGTTGTCTGGATTTGATTATTGTTAACATATACTTTTGTGTCCAGGAACACAACTTCCTTATTGCTGATGGTATGTGTGAACCGCAGGCCTACAGTATTATTATTCAATTCATCGAAAAAATCTTGGAATTCTGACCTGGTTCCCTTCCATAATAGGAAAAGGTCGTCGATGAAGCGTAGCCATAATGCTACCTGTGCCATGTACTGGTCGTTTTCTTCTCTCCAAGCCACGCTCCTCTCCCACCACCCCATCATGAGATTCGCATAGCTTGGAGAGAAGGAAACTCCCATGGCTGTACCACACTTCTGCCTGTATACCTTTTTGTTGAAGAGGAATACATTGTTATAGAGGCAAAGTCTGATCATTTCGATCAGCATTTTGGAGTGTTCTCGTTCTTTTATTGGGCACTGCTGCAAGAAGTACTGTATCGCTTTCACGCCTGTCTCGTGCTCTATTGACGTGTATAACGAGACGACGTCTATTGTCACTAGTAGGTAATTGGACTGCCATTCAGTGTTCATCAAAATACGCATGAAATCCCCCGTGTCTCTGATATACGAGCTCAAAGTCGGAACTATGGGGGCCAAAAAATAATCAACAAAGATTGACACATGTTCATACAGGCTGCCACAACTGGAAATTATGGGTCTTCCGGGAGGTTTTTCTAAAGTCTTATGAACTTTGGGGAGGAAATATATTGTGGGGGTGATTGGATGTTCCACCATCAGAAATTTTCTTTCCTCCTCTGAAATAAGTCCATTGTGACGAAATAACTCTGCACACATGATAGTACAAAAAACATGTCAATTCTTGTAAATTGGAACATGCGTTGTTCACAAAAGGTGCAGATCTGAACACTGCCTGGTTGCCAATAAGTGCAAATTTTGGGACTTTAATTACATCTAGGGCACTCAGCCTTAATTGAGACATTCAAGATGCTTGTGTTTGAATTTCATGAACAAATGTATAATTTACTATATTTGAAATGTAAGTAAAAAAACTACATATCCCATAATGCACTAAGTAACTACAATCACTTAAATACTGAAAGTGAAGTAGGACAACTGTTTATGCCGCCGTGAGAAGGAACCATTAGGTTCGAAACGCGTAGGCTTGTACTTGAGCACTGAAATAAACCCTAAAACTTAAAACTAACGGAGTGCTGGAATTAATTTTCTCGTGTGAAATACAAACACGGAGCCCTGTCCTGGCTTCGACTCCAGCACCAACCAGCTAAGCGCTCCCTCTGCGACAGGACAAATTGTGTTGAGTGTTTATCAACAGAGGAGAGCCCGACATGTAACCAGCCCATCTCCCTTCGTGACAAGCGGAAACCCGGCGAAACCCGCCTGACCCGTGAAAACAACGAATAAAGCGGTGTCGAGCGAAAGGGCTTCCTGACCGAAGAAGAGGAAGAAGAGAGATCGTGAAGCCGGAAAAATTTCCTCCCACCGACTGGTAGAGCGCCGGAGTGCCGAGTCGGAGGACGCGGACACGACCGGGAGTCTCCCAGGTAAGCGAGCGTTTGTGTGTGGGAGTGAAACGCGGCGAAAGCACATGTCGAGGTGCGGCCGAATCTACCAATGACTCTAAGTAAAGAGATTTGAAGTGACAGTAGCGATACATTATCGTTTTTACTGAGGTCGCGTTAGTGAGAATACAGTGCAGTACCAAAAGGTTCCCAGCAGAGGGAAGACTTTGTTAAACAATAGTAATTGGAGCAAACAACAGCAGTTCCTACGCTACAAACTACACCAAAACACAGCCAAGTGTGAAAAAATTGAATCAGATATAACAATTGGAAAACAATCAGTAATTCATCATGGAGGAGCGCGTAGCAAAAAGAGCAACAGCAGCAGAGAGTCTGTTTGAAAAAGGAAAAGACAGACCAGAACGCAGGGAAGAAGCCGGCAAAGAACAACAACCAACAGTAACCTCTGGAAAACAACTGTTTGCACAATTAGAAAAACTAATGCGCAAGGAAATTTCCAGATCTTGGGAAATAATCACTCTGGAAAAGTATATAGAATACAAGATGGTTCCGAGAGGCTTGAGAATTTTCACACTTCCCAATCACCCTGACACCAAACCAGAGATGCTTGAAGAATGGGGCATTAACAACATGGGTTGCTCGCGCAACATGATGCTAATTATAATAAAATACGCTAGGAAAGATGTGGAAGAATTTCATGACAAGATAAGGGATATAGAAAACCAAATTACAGCCATCAAGGAAGATGAGAGCACCCTTAAAAAATTACGCAGTGACATGGAAAAAAATCTAGACAAACACGAGGAAGAAGTCAAACTGAGAAAGCAAAGAAAGTTCCGCAGGGACGAGGATGACTATGAATTTGGTACCATCCTGACGTTTGCGAAGAAATTTGACATCCTCAAACAACACTGGAAACCAGTGGCAGATCCCACAACCTCTGGAAGTGAGCCATAATCTGAAGTCAGTGATGGCGAACAACGACCCAGCAGAAACATGAGAAGGTTCACTTTTTTAGAGGAACTAACCCTGACTTATCAGGAACAACAAGCTCCGAAAGGAAAATCAAGAAACAGAAATTATCAAACATCCAGACCAATGGGGAGAGGAACATTCCCATCAAGAGGACAAAACGCAAAACAAGGAGAGGACGAAACAAAATCAAGCGGGTACAACCTGCGGAATCGCAAACAAACCAAAAAATAAGAGTAAAACAGCCTTGCGATAAAACACCACCAAATCTGATTATAAACTTGTCCAACTATAAACCAAATCAAGCGGAAACAACTCTCTTGAATAAGGGTCTATCGTTCTGTCCTGAATCACATCAAGACATTGTGGATACGAAAATTGATCTGTACAAATATGTGAGGAAGTTGAAACTCAGGAAACATTTTACCAAGCATCCTCAACCGAGCAAAGAACCGGCACAACAAGAGGTCCAACCCACAGATGAAACAAGTGGGGAACTGATTATAGGTGAAATTCCATGTCTACGCACTGCATATGAACTGACTCATGACATCACATCATCCCAAATCACGGACACGCAACTACTAATTGAAATGGACACCACAACTAACAAAAGAAGATCGACCGGACTTAAGAATAAATCCAAATTTTGTCCAATCATGAACCCAGGCAACAAGATAGACACATTCTATGAATTGGTATTGGATGATTTGGATAAAATGAAATCGATCTCATCAAAAGGAAAAGAAAACCTCAGTAAACAAGAACGGCTAGCCATAACAACTTTGAAAAATAACCCAACTATAGAAATCAAACCAGCCGACAAAGGCGGAAACATAGTGATAATGAACAAAACAGATTATATCGAAGAAGCTATGCGCCAGCTGAAGGATCCCAAAAACTATGAATGTCTATCCAAGGACCCAACATTGACCTATAAAATAGAACTGGGAACCAAACTGAATGAATGGAAGGACAATGGACTTATTTCAGAGGAGGAAAGAAAATTTCTGATGGTGGAACATCCAATCACCCCCACAATATATTTCCTCCCCAAAGTTCATAAGACTTTAGAAAAACCTCCCGGAAGACCCATAATTTCCAGTTGTGGCAGCCTGTATGAACATGTGTCAATCTTTGTTGATTATTTTTTGGCCCCCATAGTTCCGACTTTGAGCTCGTATATCAGAGACACGGGGGATTTCATGCGTATTTTGATGAACACTGAATGGCAGTCCAATTACCTACTAGTGACAATAGACGTCGTCTCGTTATACACGTCAATAGAGCACGAGACAGGCGTGAAAGCGATACAGTACTTCTTGCAGCAGTGCCCAATAAAAGAACGAGAACACTCCAAAATGCTGATCGAAATGATCAGACTTTGCCTCTATAACAATGTATTCCTCTTCAACAAAAAGGTATACAGGCAGAAGTGTGGTACAGCCATGGGAGTTTCCTTCTCTCCAAGCTATGCGAATCTCATGATGGGGTGGTGGGAGAGGAGCGTGGCTTGGAGAGAAGAAAACGACCAGTACATGGCACAGGTAGCATTATGGCTACGCTTCATCGACGACCTTTTCCTATTATGGAAGGGAACCAGGTCAGAATTCCAAGATTTTTTCGATGAATTGAATAATAATACTGTAGGCCTGCGGTTCACACATACCATCAGCAATAAGGAAGTTGTGTTCCTGGACACAAAAGTATATGTTAACAATAATCAAATCCAGACAACAACTCACAGGAAGGAAACAGCAACAAACAGCCTATTGCACGGACGCAGCTTCCATCCTCGAAAATTGAAAGAAAGCATTCCATATGGAGAACTGTTAAGAATGCGAAGAAATTGTTCGGAGGAAACAGAAAAAGAAAAAAACTTCAGGGAAACTACAGTAAGATTTTCACAACGAGGATACAAATATCAAGATATCAAAAAAGGTGAAGAAAAAGCCAGAAAGAAAACCAGAGCTGAAACCCTACTACCCACGAAAAAATTCACCAAACAGGATAGAGACAAAGATGACGAACTGCCAAGGATGATTGTCACATACAGTAAAGAAAGCTATAGGATACAGACAATCTTGAAAAAATATTGGCATTTAATTCAAAAAGACCCAGACATAGGCAAAAACATTGGAGAAAGACCTCTAGTAACTTATAGGAGAGCACTGAACCTTTCCGATCATTTGGTGCATAGCCATTTTGAAAACTCTAAAAAAACCAACAACTGGCTATCAGACAAAAATAAAGGATTTGTAAGATGCAAAAACTGTAAAGCTTGCAAAATAGGAAAAAATGTCAAGACTGTAACAGACCCAGCGGGCAAAGTATTCACAATAAGGGAAAACATAACCTGTGAAACCAGCTTTGTGATATATATGCTGCAATGCTATTGTGGAAAGAGATATGTAGGTAGTACTACATGCCTGCTAAAGAAGCGCATCCTGGAGCACATTCGTGCGATACAAAATGGGGACTCAACATATGCAATGGCCAAACACATAGCAAGCCACGCCAACAAATCATGGCTAGATGTGCAATTTTTTGGTCTTGCAACCATCCCACAACATGAACGTGGAGGAAACAGAAAACAAAAACTACGCAGAATGGAATCCAAACTAATTATGAGGTTCAGGACTAAGATCCCGACAGGCCTGAACGGGGATGAGGAGCTTCATTTCCACCTGTAAAAACATTTCTTGACACCTCCTATATACTGCAAATGATTATGTATCAGTATAAATTGTGTCACTGTTAGAGATATGCAATCAATTGACAGACTCCAGAATTGCATATAACACAGCAATCATTACCTTAATGTTATATATTCTTTTCTTGGCTGACATTTGATGTTAGTTTTGTTCATGGCGACCTTATAGTGGCAGTGGCAAGGGCACTCAGCCCGAGTGACGAAATAACTCTGCACACATGATAGTACAAAAAACATGTCAATTCTTGTAAATTGGAACATGCGTTGTTCACAAAAGGTGCAGATCTGAACACTGCCTGGTTGCCAATAAGTGCAAATTTTGGGACTTTAATTACATCTAGGGCACTCAGCCTTAATTGAGACATTCAAGATGCTTGTGTTTGAATTTCATGAACAAATGTATAATTTACTATATTTGAAATGTAAGTAAAAAAACTACATATCCCATAATGCACTAAGTAACTACAATCACTTAAATACTGAAAGTGAAGTAGGACAACTGTTTATGCCGCCGTGAGAAGGAACCATTAGGTTCGAAACGCGTAGGCTTGTACTTGAGCACTGAAATAAACCCTAAAACTTAAAACTAACGGAGTGCTGGAATTAATTTTCTCGTGTGAAATACAAACACGGAGCCCTGTCCTGGCTTCGACTCCAGCACCAACCAGCTAAGCGCTCCCTCTGCGACAGGACAAATTGTGTTGAGAATATATATATATATATATATATATATATATATATATAGAGAGAGAGAGAGAGAGAGAGAGAGAGAGAGAGGAGAGAGAGAGAGAGAGAGAGAGAGAGAGAGAGAGAGAGAGAGAGAGAGAGAGAGCGATGCATATATGTTTATCACATATATGATTGTGTTTCCGGGGTCCCGGGCAATGGCGGGATAATTCATGTGCTTATGACTTTGATGAGGCTCCCCTGGAAGAGAACAACATATTTATTGTAAACTGTAAATATATACATATTGAGCTTAAACAATAAAATAGTTCAGAAATCTCTCTTAATTGTAGTCCATTTTTCGGTTCTAGTTCTAGTAGTGGATCAAATGGAATGCTGAATACAAATGTTCACAGTCCCTTCCTTTATACGAGTGCATCCTTAGAATAGCCTGGTGCTTTTTCAAGGCGAAGCAAGAAATGCGTTACTTACATGTAACTGCAGTTATCCAGTATTGGTGTCTTTCATAGGTTCACATGCCTGAATCATTCCCCGTCGTCGGAATGGGAGTCCCCGGTACATAAATAAAGTAATGTCCTTTAGACATATAGAGAAATAGGCCTACAGGCCTCACATTAGAAACATATCTATGTAATTTTGTAAAAAGGACCACACTCTAGAAAAGAGCCAATCAGCCGTCACCTCCCTCTAGAACCCTCCTGGAAGGAGCCTCAGTCCCTCAGATCTTCGTACGCACAAAGCTAAGTAGGCGTATCACTGAGAGAATTAGGTGAGCCCTTCCAGGGGAGGCGGGAGGGTTGCATGTGAATCTATGGAAGACACCAATACTGGATAACTGCAGTTACAGGTAAGTAACGCATTTCTTATCCAGTATTATGGGTGTCTTTCATAGATTCACAAGCCTGAATCAGAGTAGCAAGCAATGCACAAAGCACATTTCGGATGGTACAGTATATGCAAGTCATTAGATAATAACATATCCAGCGACTAATAGGAGCACATAGTTGCAAACAATAAATACCATCAAATTACAAAATAGAGAAATGTGCGTACATGAGAAGGATGGAGGGATGAAAGAAGGCTCACCTCTAGTGAAATAGATGACGAAGCACTGCTTGTCCCACCGCAGCATCCTTCATAATCTCCGTGTCCAGGCAGTAATGCCTAGTGAAGGTATGCGGCGACTTCCATGTTGCCGCTCTCCAAATGTCAATGACAGGCACACCTGCGAAAAGTGCCATGGATGTGGACATCGCCCTAGTAGAATGAGCTTGTACTTTAGAGTGCAGGGAATGTCCTGCTTGTTCATGACAAAAAGAAATAGCTGCCGAAATCCAGCGGAAATGCTCTGTTTAGTGAGCGGAAGACCTTTCCTGGGCGTGCTGTAAGCCACAAATAGCTGATTTGACATCCTGAAAGCCTTTGTCTTGACGATATCAAATTGTAAGCACCGCTTGAGATCCAATGAATGCAACAACCTTTCCGCTACAGTACTGGGATTTGGATTGAATGAACGCAAAACCACAGGCTCATTGAGATTGAAATCTGATGGGACTTTTGGAATAAACTTCGGATTTGTCCGCAAAATCACTCTGTCTTGTTTAAATTGCAGAAAGGGATCCTGAATCGAGAAAGCTTGCAGCTCACTCACCTGCCTTGCGGAGGTGAGCGCAAGTTGGAGAGCTGTCTTCCAAGAGAGATATTTCAGGTCAGCCCTGTGCACCGGCTGAAAGGGATGCTTCATGACCTGAATAAGGACTTTATTAAGGTGCCAGGTAGGTGGCAATGTTTTCACCGGAGGGAAAGTCCTGTATAATTCTTTCAAAAATTGTTTGACCTGTCTGTGAGACCAGAGAGAAAGACCAGCTGAAGATCTCTTGTAACGGGATATTGCAGCCAAGTGGACCCTGATGGAGGAGTGAGCAAGGCCCGACGTTGCCAAGTGGAGAAGATAAGGCAAAACTTGTTCCGGAGAGGAAGAGAAAAGGTGTATTCCTCGATCTTTACACCAGATGCAAAACCTCTTCCATTTCAAAGAGTCTGTTTTATTGGTGCTATCCGCTCATGCTCGAGCTAGGATGGCTCTACAGTCTGGTGGAATATTAAAATTCTGAAGCTCTCTGAACTCAGGAGCCAGGCGGCTAACCTGAGATATGCCAGATTTGGATGCTGGACTTGCTGGTTTCTTATCTTGAGCAGAGATGGACACTGTTTCAGTGGCTCCAAAGATAGGCGGTGGAGTTCCGTGAACCAATGTTGGCGTTGCCAAGTTGGGGCTATTAAAATGAGAGTAAAAGGCTCCGCCTTCAATTTCCTGAGGACTCTGGGAAGCACCGGGAACGGCAGAAAGGCGTACGCAAAGACGTTGCACCATGCGATTAAAAATACATTCCCTAGAGAATCTGACTGGGGATGCCAACTTGCGAAGTGTGGGCATTTGGCGTATGATCTTGTGGCGAATAGGTCGATCTGTGGAGTGCCCCATCGTGAGAAGATTTGGTTGAGGATCTCCTGATCCAGTTCCCACCCGTGAGATGTTGTCTTCTGTCTGCTCAATGAGTCGGCGAGTACATTGTCCATCCCTGGGACGTACTCCGCCCGAAGAGATACCTTGTTTGTGATTAGCCAGTTCCAGATTCTCTGCGACTCGTGAGAGAGTGTCAGTGAGCGCGTCCCTCCCTGCTTGTTGAGGTAGTGCATCGTCGTAGTGTTGTCTGTCCGGACAAGCATAACAGAATTCTTGATTCTTGGAAGGAAAGCCTGAAAGGCCAGGAAGACTGCCCGCAGTTCGAGGAGATTGATATGAAGCCCTTTCTCCAAGGGAGACCACTTCCGCTTAACCGCAGCTCTTGCAGAAAGGCTACCCAACCTTCCAAGGAGGAGTCTGTTGTGATAATATGAGGAGCAGCTGGAAGTAGGAATGTCAAGCCTTGAGAAAGGTTCCGAGATGACATCCACCATTGCAGGGCCTTGACTATCTGGGGAGTCACTTTTATGAGGTTGTCAAATGACCCTGTGCATTGGACCCACTGCTTCGAGAGTGCCTCCTGTAGAGGTCGCATCCGTAGACGACAGTGAGGAATCAGGAGGATACACGATGACATCATCCCCACAAGGGACTTGAAAAGGCGTACCGGCAAGGCCTTCTTTGAAGCCACTAGAACAGCTTTGCACCTAAGAAATTGATGCACTGAGAAGGTTGCAGTACTAATTTTCCTGATCGAGTACGAGACCCAAACAATTGAAAAGCCGTAGACAGGCATCGGAAGTCCCCTGGACGCATCTTCTAAGGATGAGCCTTAATCAGCCAGTCGTCCAGATACGGACAGACTTGGTGATGACGCTGCCTGAGATATGCAGCCACTGGGGAAAGACATTTTGTGAAGATGCAAGGTGCAGACTTGAGCCCGAAGGGCAGGACGCGAAATTGAAAGTGTCTGCCTGCTACTGCAAATCTTAAATATTTTTTGTGATTCCTGTGAATCGGGATAAGGAAGTAAGCATCCTGAAGGTCTATCAAGTTGTAAGACCTCCTGGATCGTCACCATGCGAAACGACTGCTTCTTCAGGAATTTGTTGAGGGCCCTGAGGTCCAAAATCGGTCTCCACTTCTTCTCTTTTTTCTGGATCAAAAAGAAGCGAGAATAAAATCCCTTTCCCCTTTGAGATGGAGGTACCTTCTCTATTGCTCCTTTCTGAACCATAATAGAGATCTCTCGCAGAAGCAGCCGTAGATTTTTGTGATGCATTGGGTGGGGAGGGGTTTGAGTAGGGATTTGCATGAATTCCATAGAATGGCCGAATTGCACTAATTGAAGGACCCAATGGTCCGTGGTAATCTTTATCCAATTTGTTTAATAAGTGGGAAATCAATTTTTAATGAGTGAAATGAAGTCTGGACTGGCTGAAGAAACATGTCATTGTCTACGTCCGTTGTTCTTTCGCTGTCCTTTACCACGAAAGGACGACTTGCCATAAGAAGATTGCTGACTCTGTTGTTGGTGCTGTTGATATTGGGGTCGACCATGGCCGGAAGAGTATGAAGACCTGTATTGGAAATTTCCTCTATAGGAAGACTGCCCTCTTCCTCTAGTTCCACGAAAGGACTGGTTCTTGTACTGGAGAATGCCCAAAGCTCTCGCAGTGTCCGTGTCCTTTTTTATATTCTGTAGTGCTTCATCAATTTTGGAGCCGAATAGTACCTGGCCATCATAAGGCATGTCCAATATCTTCGTTTGCACCTCAGGTCGGAATGAAGTTGTTTCAGCCACCCCTGGCGTCGCAAGACTGCTGCTCCAGCCAACTGGCAGAACCCTGTCATAGCGATATTCATCTCACAATCTATTATTTCTGACGCCGATGTTTCACCATCTAGCAAAATCTTCTTCACCTCCTTTTTGAATGTATCTGGTTACTCTGACAGATATGGGGCTATATCCGCCCATAATTGCCTATTATAGCGTCCCAAAAGCGGTAAGGCATTTGCAGCCTTCACCGTCATCGCAGACATTGAAGAAAACCTTTTCCCAATGTTGTCCAATCTTCGTCCTTCTTTATCAGGAGGAGCCGATAAAGGGGCCGAAGGATTCCTGGAGTTCTTCTGGGCCGCCTGCGTTACCACTAAATCCGGTTTGGGATGTCCTGTCCAACAGACCGGTGCAGTATCAGGCGAGGTATCACTGGAGGTACAGAGGAGGGGGTCTGAATGATTTTAACGTCCTGGCTCCATAGATAATCGATAACAGGTATTGACCTAACTTATTTTTTGAGAGGTTCTTTGAAGCCATACAAGAAGCAGTCTTGTTCTTGAGAGACCATTGAGATCTTAAAACGTTGAGCAGCCCTCTCAACCACATTATGGAACCCTCCAATGTCGCCTGGTGGTGAATCCATGGGCGCGGGCACTGGAGATGCGGCAGAGGGAATGACAGTCATCCCAGTCATCATGTACGGATTGAGTATACTGCAGCTCTCCCTCTTCCTGTTGGTCTTCCTCTTCTCCTTCCTCATCAGACATTGGAGGATGTGGTAAATCAAATCTTTCCGGCTGAATATTCAAGGGTGGAGGCCGTGGTCTTGGAGACGGAGTTACTGTGGCAGGCGGAGGAGCCGGAGACTCTGGAAACCTCTGTTTATAATCCTGAATGAGGTACCGCAAATCCGTAACTAAAGATGCTGGAAGACAAACCATAGGAGTAGGTGGCGGATGATATACCTCCTTCTGATCTTCCTCCTCATCTGAACTCTGACATTTCACATGAAGTTCCGAAGGGCTTGTCGCCATCTGGAACATGTCGCCCTCGTCTGAATCTTCCTCCTGGAGGAGACATGCTGGAGGAATTTGTTGAACCCGGCCCGGTGATGTTAACGCCGGCGTCAGCGCCCTTTTTGTGATTTTTAGGCGTACGCATGTCTCTTGTAGGCCAGATTCCATCATCGTCGACGGGCTTGTTGGCGGTAGAGCGTCGACAGTTGTCATAGTCGGTGGAGTCATCGTCGACGGGGCCGCCGATGACGGCAGAGATAATCCTGTCGTTGACGATGTCTTCGTCGACAGTTTTTTCGTCGACGAGCCCTTCGTCGACAATGCTTTCGTCGAGGGTGTGGACATTGACAATATTGGCTTCGTCGTCGAGGTCGTCGCCGATAATGTCGTCGGCGAGGTCAGCGTCGACGGGGTCTTTGACGTCAACGGTGTTTTCCTAATGGCTTTCATAGACGACAAAGCCTTACCTGCCGTCGACGATAGGGTCTTAGTCGTCGACGAGGATAATGACGATGATGCCGTTGATGTAGAAACAGTCCTCGTCGACGTAGATACATATGAAGCTGCAGACATGGCTTTCTTCGACGATGAAGATGTCGTCGACGATATCGTCGTCGACAATGTCAAAACTGGTTTCTTGAAGGTGTGAACTTCCTTCATAGAAGTTGTCTTAGCCAGAACCTCTGAAGACTCCTTTGATGTCTTCTTTTGAGGAGGAGCCATAGGGCTAGGAGAAGCCACCCTTGGTCTCTTCAGAGATAATTTTGAAGAGACCGAAGAACCTTCACTTTCATCAGAGGAATCAAGGTGGTCTCTGTCGTTCAGCCTCTGGAGCCAAATTAAAAGGCGTCCTTCACGGTCCTTGAGGGTTTTAGTGGAAAAGGTACGACATACCTTGCAGTCCTTAGCAGAATGGTCAGGATACAGGCAATACAGGCAGTCTTTATGCTGGTCATCAATATGTAGCATTTTATTTCCACAAGAACCACAGGATCTAAAAATACTCTTTTTTGGTGTGTCAGCCATATTAAATAGCAGTCACTGAAGAAAATAGGAGAAAAATATCCCAGAACACTGGAAACCAGTTGAAGAAACAAACCTGAGCAGAGCTCAGAAGAGACTCCCTTAGCACAACGTGCAGTAGAAAATCTGAGGGCCTGAGGCTCCTTCCAGGGGGGTTCTAGAGGGAGGTGACGGCTGATTGGATCTTTTCTAGAGTTTGGTCCATTTTACAAAAGGACATAGATATGTTACTAATGTGAGGCCTGTAGGCCTACTTCTCTATATGTCTATAGGACATTACTTTATTTATGTACCGGGGACTCCCATTCCGACGACGGGGAATGATTCAGGCATGTGAATCTATGAAAGACAGACCATAATACTGGATAATAAACATATATACATACACATGCACTACTAATTTGCCTATTGTTGCAGATATTATCCTTTAGAAAACATACAAACCTGTGTATTTTACCTCTTCCATGCGTCAGACGCCCGGGGGCTGTCCGACGTCACGGTGGGCGTGTGCCTTGGATGGCCGGGTGCCGTCCGATCTGCGCATGTGTGGAATTCGCCCGCACAAGGGGAAATCTTGCGAGCAGCGAAGTGGTTAAGACACTGTAAACAAGTGCAAACATTACCCAACAACAACCAAGAGTCATGTAGAATCCCTTGTGCTCTAGACGTAGGATACAGTCTACAGAAACTGGTTGCTGAGGCACGCTGGTTTTCAACTCAGATTAGTTTAGGTGCAGCAGGCTGGGATTATGATGCAATGAGGTTTTTTGTTTGTTATGTTTTCTCCCTCCTTTTCTGATATTTTAACAAATACAGGAGTAAAAGTTTTACATTTAGTAAAGTGGACTGGTATAGGCTACAATTTCTATGTTAGTGGTAGCACGTTGGCTTCTGTTAAATTCACCATTTATAGATGTTGAACAAGAGTTCCAGGACCTGGCGTGGCATAGAACAAATACCAGTGTTTGTGACTGCAGCAATGATCATGCGATGCAGAACTGTCATTCCAAAGGGAAATGCTGTGAGCAGACCCACAGAAAGGTAGACAACGAGTCGATGGAAAAATAAGTTCTTAATTGTGTTGTGCGCTTTCTATCTAAAGGTTGTATTGAAGTCTATGTAAATGATATGCATACTCCATCTGTAGATTTGTAAATGTTTATTTTCATGGAGAATGAGGATATCCAATTTATTAGTATTAGCATGTTCGCAAGCTTTTACATTTTGAAGTACAGAAGAGTATGGGCTGCATTCTGATATATGGTAATGTTTTTATCTAGCAGGACTGAACATACTGATTCCAGGTGTAAGTTGAGAGTGAGCAAAAGGGTAGACCCTTGGTGTACACCAGATTTAAGGGTGATTGTAAAAGGCAGTTTTTACTAACTGGGTTCTAGAGGACAGGATGAAGGAGACTATATCAGTATATAGCCCTCCATCTCCCTTCTGGGTGAGTGGGTATTTAGTAAAGTCTTATAGTCAGGGGAGTTGAATGCTGCTCAAAACCTAGAAACTTAAGAAAGACAATAACAAGCATTTACAATGCAATAGGTCTCACAACTGCGAGTTTTAGAGCTATTGGTATTGTAAATGGCAGTGCCTTTTTAAAAATTAACAGGTATTGTAATTTATAGTAGTACTTTTTCACCAGTACCATAACTACCACTATTGTTATTACTATCACAACAGAGTAGTAATAGTAATAATTGTAGTGGTGGTTATGGTACTTGTGGTGGTTGCAGGGGTGGCGGTAGTGGAATTGGTACTGAAGGTGGTGGTACTGGTGGTTTTAGTGGTGGTGGTACTGGTGGTCTACGCGGGTTTTATTTCATTACTTATGCTACTGCTGGAATATTTTTTAACAAAAGCTAACAAACATTATCATTTGCAACACCAAAAGCTCAAACCTTTAGTAATGCCAGCCCTATTGCATTGCAAATGCTTGTTTTATGTTGCAGGCATGAGGTGCATCATCTACTTCCCAAAATCAAATCGTAGACTTGTAGACACTCGTAACAGTCCTATGGTAGGAGGCAGTTGTTCAGCCAGTGTAAGGCTAATAGCTCACACAACTTTGTATTTTGATACCTAATGTTTTAAATTGCAATAAATGTAGTAGACCTCAGGCAGGAGACTTGAGTTACCGGTAACTGTGGAAAGAGCAATAACTTTAGAAACTGGTGCTTTATTTCACATTTATTTTCCGTGGTGTGAAGGTTACATAACTGCTTTATTACGTTCGAATGGGCACAATGGGGCTTATTTACAAGGCCCTTGCACCGCCGGTGCTTCACTTTTTGTGTGGGAAAAAGTGATGCAGCGACGGCGCAAGGGGGGTTGTAAATAAGCCCCAATGTCCTGTTTCTCTGGCTCTAAAGCAGCTTTACTGACCTGGTTCTCTCCCTCTAAAGCAGCTCTGCTGACCTGGTGTCACTGGCTCTATAGCAGCTCTGCTGACCTGGTTCTCTGGCTCTAGAGCAGCTCTGCTGACCTGGTACTTAGGCTCTAGAGCAGCTCTGCTGACCTAGTCCTCTCCCTCTAAAGCAGCTCTGCTGACCTGGTTTCTCTGGCTTTACAGCAGCTCTGCTGACCTGGTACTTAGGCTCTAGAGCAGCTCTGCTGACCTGGTTCTCTTGCTCTAAATCAGCTCTGCTGACCTGGTTCTCTGACTCTAAAGCAGCTCTGCTGACCTGGTTCTCTCCCTCTAAAGCAGCTCTGCTGACCTGGGGTCACTGGCTCTATAGCAGCTCTGCTGACCTGGTTCTCTGGCTCCAGAGCAGCTCTGTTGACCTGGTTCTTAGGCTCTAGAGCCGCTCTGCTGACCTAGTGCTCTTAGAGAAGGGTGGGGTTTGTAATCAAATAAGACTGCATTGCGAGAGCCCCCTTTTCTTTCTAAATGCTAGACGATGCCCCCTGTAATTCTGGTGGGTATAAACAGACTGTGTTTTTGAAAGTGCAGAGATCTTTGTGAGGAAGTAGAGGTAGGAAGAGTGCGTGCATATGTTTTAGCAGAGTGCGTGCATATGTTTTAGCTGAGCGCATGTATATGTTTTGTCCTGGGTGCGGAGAGAGGGAGCAGAGCGCTTGCATATGTTTTGTTCTATGTGCGGAGAGAGGAAGCAACCGAGCAGAGCCATTCGCGTGCACATCTTGTTTAAGCCGTACGCGCACATCTGTTGTGTCTTCAGCTAAGATGTTAGACAGACGTACGCGTGCACATGTCCCGTCTTGAAAGCGTGCACATCTCCTGTCCCCTTCGCCCACCAAAACGACAACAATAGGTCTGGCCAAGGCGAGCAGCGCCTTCACTGGGTCGCTAGGAGGGACCTAAAAAGTAGTGTAGGTTGCTAACTGTAATCTAAAGCCAATGAGTGGGCGGAGATCTTTTAAATCAACAAACATATTTTCATTTACCTAGCTTCTTGGCTAATGTGAATAACTAGAATGGTTGGCAGCACATTATTCATGGAAAGTTTGTTGCTCCAGAGTCATGGATAGAGCACATCGAAACATATACGTTATAAGCTGCCCAGTAAGGGAACAACACTTACAACGCAACTTTTACAACACGCTACCTTTACAATGAAACTTTTACAACGCAACATCCTGTAGGAAAGTGGATATCTGACTATGGTTGCCCCCAACTTTTTGCCTGGTGTTTTGCTGGTTTTTCGACTTAGTTGACCTGGGACCCTGCTATTCAGGGCCCCAGGCCTACTGCTCTCTCTGTAAAATGGATTCCATGTACCTTAGGTACATATCTAATTGGATACTGAGTCACCTTATCAGTCCCTGTACAGTGTACCTTAGGTACCCAGGGCATAGGTGTTCCCAGGGCCTACCAGGGGCTGCAGCATGTATTATGCCACCCCTGGCTGGCCATCTAAATCTGACACAACTGGCTGCACGACAGCTGGGGCAAGGTGGTGTAATCACCCTTTGTTTTAGATATAGTATACCTATATCTAACCCTAAAATGGACACATGTATTCCTATCAGTCACTCCTATGGCAGGCCTTATCAATCCTGAAGGCAGAGTGCTTGGAATTATGTGAGATGGTGCTTTGCCATGAACTGAGCCCGTTTGCATCTTGCGGAACCAAGTCCTAATAGCTGTTCCATGATAACGCGTACCATATACTCTTAAGTGCATTATAATCCTCGCGCTTATTTGCCAACTTTGGTATCGCTTTATCAAAACATGTCGAGTAAGGTGTCATACGAATTGGAATACTAACCCCTCGCCAGTGCGCCGTTATATAGTCATTTGTTAAGACTATTAGGCGTTGTTTTTAACCTTTGACCCTGAGATAATACCTAATAAACATATTTTTTGTCTCAGGAGCCAATTTTATCTACACTTTACCTTCTTTTTCACGAGCACTGCACTCCATCAGTCCTACTTTTGAAATACTGTGGTTTGGAAAAGTATTTTTCAAAATCCATCTCCGCATCATTACCAGGTGCGCTGGGAGAGATTTGGGTTTATGATATGTATCCCACATGACGATACTCCACCATAATGGTGGGCTGATGGGAATTTTTTCCAACCCAGCATTATCATAGTGGTGACATGTTGGTCTAGCGGCCTTTTTGCGCAACACAACACACAAGCAATCGTTTGGACCAGGTAACTCTTGTTTGTTTTTTCAATAGGCATAGGGGTTTGAGCTACTGTGGTCGTTAAAAATTCCCCTTTGACCCCCCCACTTGTTTTTTTCGCTAGAAGAATAACTACCATATAACTTTTGGTTGTGTCCGAACATTTCACCAAGGGATCCCTTTCTTTTTACTATGTACTAGTACCCTATTCCCCTGGCTTGTACGGGGTCTCTCTCAATTTATTACTCAGTATTGCAAACAACACTTTCAAAATGGCCAAAACAAACCTTTTAAAAAAAAAAACGCCCACCGCCGCAATGACGATCGCAAAGGGGCGGAGAGCGAAAAAATCGCCGGAACGCCCATGAATCTGCTCCGACAATGACGGACAGATCTCTCTTCCAATGGCTAGCCTCCATTTATGGAGCTAGACAATGGAAGAGAGAGGCGGGGCAAAGCCCTGTAGTGGTAAACATAAGATTTCGCCTGCACGAGCATTGCTGCGCAGTGCTACGCCAGGCGAAACCTAAAAAGTGCACCAAACTAACTTAAATTAACAGAAACAAAACTATACATGTACCAGAGCCATTCGCCATGGGTGTAAAAAAACCACAAAAGGCGGGAGAATTTGGACGATTTCACCACCCAACATACACGGATTTTACAAGACACACAAAGGCACCAATGAAAAGCGAGAGATGTGATGGAAGCCCATAGCGGATATACACCATGACTCGAACGAGACAGCGCATGTGAGTCCAATTATTTTTCACTTTCCAATTGCAACGTTTGTCTGAAAGAATTTTGCATAAAGCTTCGTTTCGAAGTCAGCCAGTGAAATTAAACAGTAAATAGATGGTATACCCAGAGAACCCTTCTGGCACAGTGGATGTAGCATATGGAGCCTGCCTGTAAGAACAGAATTTATTTAGCCTGCAGATAGCCACGAGATAGTAGGCGAAAAACACTGTGCCCAGAATTTTTAAAATTCTTTAATAAGGTCTGTGGGCTTCAGTTTGAATTGGGTAGAAGATTTGAGTGACTGCCCCTAATTAATGGTTCAATGTCATATAGTGTAATAATAAAATCTAAGTTGCCTTACACTGTTACTGGGGGATGTATGTCGTTACACCGCATACTTTTACAACGCCTACCATTACAAAGCAGTTTTTTACACCGCAACATCCATTACAACGCATTCCATTACAATGCATGCCTTTACAACAAATTGTTACAACGCATACTACATTTACAACGCATACCATTACAACGCATAGCATTACATTGCATGTATGGTAAGTATTGATAGTGTAGGGGTAAAAATTACTATTCTAACTCCAGGGGGTGCAACAGTAGGTTAAGTGTTGGATAGTGAAGGGGTAAAAATTACTATTCTAACTCCGGGGGGTGAAACAGTAGGGTAAGTATTGGATAGTGTAGGGGCAAAAATTACTATTCTAACTCCAGGGGGTGCAACAGTAGGGTAAGTTTTGGATAGTGTAGGTATGCGTTGTAATGGTATGCGTTGTAATGACTGCATTGTAATGACATGCGTTGTAGTGGTATGCGTTGTAGTGACATGTGTTATAATGGTTGCGTTGTAATTGCATGCGTTGTAATGGATGTGTGAGAAGTTGGCCTGATATATAGTGCTCACTATTCTAGTGATCACTTTGTATCATACCAAACGACCCTTATTGATGATTGGTTGTAAGTCAACCTTATAGACCAGCTATCCTAGTAGCATGGACAAGAGCAGTCTTTAGGCTAAAATCTAGAGGGCGTGTTAAGCCAGCTGTTATACCATCACATATACCCCTTGAACACCAAGTGAAAGGACACCACACAAGTTGTTATGAAAATAAAAGGATATTTATTTATAACAAGTCTACCCTGAACTCTTTATGAGTCAGGGAGCTAAGCACACAACAAAACTCTTAAGAAAATACTTTAAGTTGCACAATTTACACAAATGCCCGAGGGGCACGAAAAACCATATACTACAAAAGTGGAATGCGAAATACTAGCAGGTAAGTAACTAGATCCAGAGGCTTCAGGATCGCTAGGACTACACTACTGAACCTTCAGGTTAGGAGCAGGAGGCCTAGGGAGATCGGGTGCAGAGTGTGCACTCTCACGCGGGATGCGGGACAAAGTCTATGGAGGCTAGATTTCGTAAAGTTAGTGTTATCGGACGAATCCGACTAGTTAGGCTGAAAACGAAAAAGGATCTGGACACTTAGATAGTGAACCTACGTTGGAGCACCGAAATGCTCAAGTTACCTAGCCCAGGGGCTGCGGCTGCATAGGGTTCAAAAGAGGTCGGGAATCCTCGTTACAGTTTATGGAGCCTGAAAGAAGAAGTTGCTGGCAGGCGACCAGTGATGAAGTTCGATGTGATCCAAGCCTGGATCGATGATGGAGACGACCTGAAAGCAGAGGGGACTCAGTTCTTAATCACTAGCCAGTGATCAGATGGGCACCAGGATGGCACCGGATGAAGTCACCTCGACCAGGTGAGTGGGCGACGCTGGGCTCTGCAGTCTCTCGGACCAGAGGGGCGTTGTCGGCGACCAAGATGGAGGTGCGAGCTGTCCCACGAAGGTATCTGCTGTCAGCATTATCATAGTGGTGACATGTTGGTCTAGCAGCCTTTTTGCGCAACACAACACACAAGCAATCGTTTGGACCAGGTAACTCTTGTTTGTTTTTTCAATAGTTATTCTTCTAGCCCATATATTAGAAGTGAGAATGACTCACAAGTCCGTAAAATTCTAAAAAAACTTTAGAACTTTAAAAAAAGATTTGTGTGTATGTTACACGATTTTAAAAACAGTACATAATAATTGTATTCAAAAATACATCTGTATACACTTCAATAAAAAGGATTTTACAATAAAATACACAATTTTTGTTAAAAAGGTTCCTAAACCAGTTCTAATCATAGACGAGAGAAAGACAGAGGCGAGAACAAATAACAGACAATCCTATTTGTCATTTTAGTACATATCAGGGAGTTTTAATATAAGAGGCTAATCCAGGACACACTCTTGTAATGTCTATGGAGAGAGCTCTATCCCTTGATTATGTAATTCAAGACGCCTGGAATTACATAGTCAAGGGATAGAGCTCTCTCCATAGACATTACAAGAGTGTGTCCTGGATTAGCCTCTTGTGTATTTTGTTGTAAAATCATTTTATTGAAGTATATACAGATGTATTTTTGAATGCAATTTTTATGTACTGTTTTTAAAATTGTGTAACATACACACAAATCTTTTTCTAAAGTCGAAAATAAAATATGATTATAAGAATTTACGGACTTGTGAGTCATTCTCACTTCTAATATATGGGCTAGAAGAATAACAACCATATAACTTTTGGTTGTGTCCTAACATTTCACCAAGGGATCCCACTTGTTTGCAATACTGCCATGTTTTGTTTCACCTTCAGTGCAGTGGGAAGTGCATGGTTACAAAGGCCTCCCCGAGTGACTGCCTCTCATTCTTCTACTGAAACAACTCAAACTCCGGCCCAGGGCGCTGCACTTTATCGTCCTGCGGTTTATGGAGCCAGCTCTTTACGAGCTGCCATTCTCGCTTTCATTGAGGCGGCGTATCTTCATCTCTCGAGAGCAGGCGGGAACAAAGGACAGCGCAGCACTGGCACAGACGCGCAAGTGTTATCTGTACTCCTCGGCGGCCAAGTCATAATGACTTCTCACGTGCACTGTATACTAGCCAAGGCTCCTTACCCTGCACTGCTTGAAAGGACGAGATAGCATTCCGTGCATGGTGCACCGGGACGATTGACGGAATGTGCTGCGCACACAGAGACAGGCTAGGGCGCCTCTTGGGTAGCACGGCATTCCCAGGCATGCCCCCTGATCACCCTGTAGTGAGGGCGCGCTTTGCAAGGGATCATTCTAGTGCTCAGACAGGAGCCGATATGCTATTTCACCACTTTGGATCACTTCCGGGGTGGAGGCATAGGGGCTACGAGTAACCAGCTCCCACCTGTGACCTCCCTTTCTTTTGGCAGGTGCAGCGAGGAGCACAAGTATCCCCCTCATCCCTTAATTCTTCGTCTATGGTGCCAGTCGCTCCCCAGGACAGATGTAGTTCACATATGTTTGTGCCCCCAACATTGTATACTCCGTTACAGTGGGATCATGACAGTCAAGTTGGAGTTGTAGAAACAATATTTTAAATTTTGGAAAAGGTGATGGACAGAGTTTCTGAATGATGCAGAATTCTCCTACCCAGTCAAGAGATCAGGGCTTGATCCATCACCGTTTTTTAGCTCACTGCACCATCCCAGCTCAGAACCTGGCTACATGCAAATTAGTCTGTTCCTGTCCCAGTGCATGATGGGAACAGGGCAGACCAAACTACCAAGCCAATTCTTCACCAGAAAGGAGACAAGCTACCGGGGACCGGTTTCTGGCATTTCAGCCGTCATCGGCCCGGCTTGCTTGAATCCTGATGGTGCAATGAGCTAGGGACTCACGTCTGAGTATACCCTCCCACACTTAGTGTGGATAAAATCAATTTTGGAAAAGGTGATGGACAGAGTTTCTGAATGATGCAGAATACTCCTACCCAGTCAAGAGATCAGGGCTTGATCCATCACCGTTTTTTAGCTCACTGCACCATCCCAGCTCAGAACCTGGCTACATGCTAATTAGTCTGTTCCTGTCCCAGTGCATGATGGGAACAGGGCAGACCAAACTACCAAGCCAATTCTTCACCAGAAAGGAGACAAGCTACCGGGGACCGGTTTCTGGCATTTCAGCCGTCATCGGCCCGGCTTGCTTGAATCCTGATGGTGCAATGAGCTAGGGACTCACGTCTGAGTATACCAGAATGCCAGAAACCGGTCCCCGGAAGCTTGTCTCCTTCCCAGTATGAGAATTGGCTTGGTAGTTTGGTGGGGTGGGGAGTTAGTGGGGTAGTTCGAGTGAGGGCAGGTCCATGAAATGACCCCCTGCCTTGTGATGGCGACAAGAAGAAAGGCTTTAGGCTACTGCTTACTGGGCATGTTTATCAAAAAGGCGGCTCTCGAAATTAGTTGCTTTGCTAGCTCTCCCGAGAGTAGTTGTGCATCCCCAGTCAGATGAACACTGAGATGCGAGCTTGTGCCATTTCAAGATCGCTCTTGCCCTTTATTTATAATTGTGCACTGTCAAATAAATATTATTCACTCTACGTTTGAAGTGGTAACATTCAGTTTCCGACTTCTCTTATTTTGCAGGGCTGCTGCTTTGCAATTTTAAAATAACCACCATCTTGTGCTTTATTCTATGCTTTATGTTTAGTAATTCAAAAAACGAAACTTTAGCATTATATTACAGTGCAAGGTATTTATGATAATTAATGCTGCTCTGTGTCGTGGCTTGCTCTTTAGCTTCATATTTAGTCATAACATACCTATAAATTGTCCAGGCACAGCATGTTAGTGGGGGTGGATATCATTTAAAAGCAGGGGGTCTGTGTGGTGGGTGGGTGCGTGTGTCTCTGTGTGTGTTTGTGGGTGTGTGTGGCTCTGTGTGGTTCTGTGTGTGTGTGGGTGCAAATGCAATAGGTCACGCATTTGCGAGAGATTAAGCTATTGGCATTGTAAATGACAATGCCATTTATTTATGTTTTCAAAAACAACAATGTTTGTCATTTACAATGCCAATAGCTCTAACTTTTGCAAAGGCGAAACCGTTGCATTGTAAATGCTTGTTTTTGTTGCTTTCTGAAGCCCACCACAGGAGTCAACCTCCGATAACAGCAGATTAATGTATGTGTGGTCAGTTTGCAAAGGCAGCCTGGCTAGTTCCAGCCTGAGCACCGCAGGAGCAATGCGACACTCCCGCAGACAGCTTATCTCTTTAAACACAGTTGCTTTTTTTATTACAGCTTTAGATGATGTAATATTCTTTACTTACATTTTATTGGGAATATATTATAACTTGTTTAGATTTGGCCCCAATTCCGAAATAATTTGTAATAACAAAACATGCAACATCTCTCAGAAGTCCAGTGCTGGAAGTTTGTCTGTGGTTCGTCAAACTTGGAACAACATATCCAATCAACCTCCAATGCCATGCCGAGATGACTCGTAATGCGATAATGCCATTGTCCCACAACACAGCACACCAGTGAATGTTAAATGCCGGCCTTTGCACTCAGGCACATACCCTTGAAGATGTAAGTGGGACCGGGGTAGATAGTGGTGGCCGGCATGGCTTGCAGGTGGGTAGGTGTGTACACAGTAGTAAAAAAAACCTTTTAAACTTACTTTGCCGCCGGTTCCTGCATCGCTGCTCCTACTCTCTTCGAACTAGAGGAACAGGGAGCTTTGTGATTGTTAAGCACCCAGGCTCCCTGACCAATCACAATGATGCAGTGCAGATTGTGATTGGTCTGAGCGTCCTGTTTCGATGCTCAGCCAGGGAATGGGGGCCTGGGCATATCCCGCAAAGAGAACAGGGAAAGTGCGCATGACTGGTTTGAGAGGCATTGCGCACTTTGGAGTTGGCAAACCACTCCTCCCCTGCCCTGCTTCTTGAGCTGAGCGGAGCTGCCCCACCCACTTGCCTGCCCGCAAGGAGGCAGGAAACATAAAATGATAACTGAAATGTATGATCATTTTAGGTTTCTGCTTCTCGCACTGCTTGAAAGCAGTGGGGCGACGCTCCTCTGCCATAGTGGAGGATCTGCCATTGTGGAGTAGGGTTAATATTTGGATCAGACCTTATGGATACTTAGGGCTAGATGTAGGTGGCTAAATACCGGTCGTTAACGCCGAAGTTCGGTAATATTCAGCCTTACTGACCGGTATTTAGCCATGTGCGATGTAGGTATTACTGAACGCCATCAGTAATAAGGAATCTGTAAAAATAAGGGAAACCAGACACGATTCCTTATTTATCGATTGGCGTTAAAAAATACTGAATCAGTAAATAAGGAATCAGTAAAAAAATCACAAATGCGATGTAGAAAAAATCGGTAATCCCGGATTAGCTAAAAATCGGTATTTAAGAATCTGTATTTAGCACAGATTCAAAGCAGGTGGTAATCAGGTGCACTGCATAAAAACAGCCCCAAAATGCAACAGTGTGAACACAATGGCGGCCCTCTACGTGATAGCAAGACGTCACCGTTTGCGAGCAGCAGGACTGAGGATCTGGAGACGAAATGAGCGCGTGTACAGACTGCGTGTTACACTCTTCAAACTAACTGAGGCTGAAATCCATGTGAGGTACAGGCTACACCCAAACACCATCCTGGACCTGATACAAGACCTGCACCCACTCCTGGAGCACCAGACACCGAGGGCGCACGCAATACCCACTCATGTACAGGTACTATGTTGCCTGCACCTCCTGGCATCTGGCAGTTGCCAAGGGGTAATAGCTGTGACAGGTGGAGTCTCGCAGAGTTGCCTGTTGCATTTTTTCAATAAATTCCTGGATGCCATGTTGCAAAGGATGCCACGCTACATCAAATTTCCTGGGACACAAGCAGAACTGCTGAAGACCAAATTGGACTTTTATCAGAAGGCCCAGTTCCCACATGTCATTGGTTGCATTGACGGGACACATATACCAATCTGCCCCCCTGCTGCGACTAATTTCCAGGTCATATGTGATGCATCTTTCATCATCACCTACATCGTCGCAAAATTCCGAGGGAGCACCCATGATTCATACATATTCAGGAACAGTGGGATCTATACCTGTCTCCTTTCAGGGGTATTCGGAGAAGGCTACCTGCTAGGTAAGTACATGTGACACCCCCTGAAGTATACACCTATTGCTGCGAATGTACACTGAATTACTTACTTACTTCTCACACACAGGTGACTGTGCCTATGTGGTGCGCTCTTTCGGTGCACAGACAAAATATCGACTCCAAAATATCGAATGGACAAAATATCGAGTTAAAAATATAGACAATAATAAAATATCGATAACAAAAATATCGTTGGTCAAAATATCGAATAAAATAATGATAAAAAAATATCGAGTACAAAAATATCGACTCAAAAAAATTGACAAGAGAAAATATTGATAAATAGTCAAAGTAAAAAATATAGATAATATGTAGAAAAAAGGTTAAAAAAAAAAATGTATAGTAATATAAATTGTAGTTAATGTTTAGGAGCGGGATGTTGGGTTAATAGGGGATAAGGGTGGGGAGTAATTTAATAATAATTAATTAATTAATATATGTTTGTAAATATTTTTATTAATAATTAATTGGTAATTAATTATTATTAATTAGTTAATTAATTAATATAATTTTGTACATATTTTAAATGAGTAATTAAATAATATTAATTAGTTAATTACATTAATTCGAGTAATTTATTTATATATATAATTTTTTGTTATTGTTAAATAATTAATTGGGAAAAAATAATATTAATTATTAAATTAAATTAATTACAGCTAATGTGCTAATATATTTACTTTATTGTTATTGTTAATTAATAATGAATTGGTAATTAAATAATAATTAATTTTGGGTAAAGGAGTATTTTTAGGGTTCAGGGTCAGTTTTGGGTTTTTGGGTAAAGGGGTATTTTTAGGGTTCAGGGTCAGTTTTGGTTTTTTGGGTAAAGGGGTATTTTTAGGGTTCAGGGTCAGTTTTCAGTTTTTGGGTAAAGGGGTATTTTTAGGGTTCGGGGTCAGTTTTCAGTTTTTGGGTAAAGGGGTATTTTTAGGGTTCGGGGTCAGTTTTCAGTTTTTGGGTAAAGGGGTATTTTTAGGGTTCAGGGTCAGTTTTCAGTTCTTGGGTAAAGGGGTATTTTTTGGGTTCAGGGTCAGTTTTCAGTTTTTGGGTAAAGGGGTATTTTTAGGGTTCAGGGTCAGTTTTGGGTTTTTGGGTAAAGGGGTATTTTTAGGGTTCAGGGTCAGTTTTCAGTTCTTGGGTAAAGGGGTATGTTTTTGGGTTCAGGGTCAGTTTTCCCTACTGTTGCACCCACTGGAGTTGGAATAGTAATTTTAACCACTACGCTATCCAATGCTTTCCCTACGCTTGCACTCTTTGGAGTGGGAATAGTATTTTTTACACTTCTGGTATCGTATGGTAATATAATAGTATCTTATTTAATTATAGTATGTTACTATATATATATGTTTTAACAAATAAGATTTTAAAAAATTATTTTTATTATTTTCATTTAATATTTAATTATTATAAGTTAATTTAAGTATTTTTAAGTATATTTTAGTAATTAACTTTGAATATTAATTTAATTTAACACTGTTTTTAATAAAGTCGATATTTTTTACAACTATATTATTGTAAACGATATTTTGTACTCGATATTTTTGTACTTACCTGTTTGTAGATACAAACTCGATATTTTGACTGTCGATATTTTGTCCACGATATTTTTGCAAGTCGATATTTTGTCCCTCGATATTATTTCAGTGATCCCGCTCTTTCATCCTGACTCCGTACATGCACCCATCAACCCCAAGTGAAAGGCGATACAATGTTGCACATAGAACAACACGCAATGTGGTTGAGCGAACATTTGGACTCCTCAAAAGCCGGTTCCGCTGCCTGCACAAATGTGGAGGTGCACGGCTGTACCAGCCCCTGGTCTGCTGCAAAATCATAGCTGTATGTGCCATGCTGCATAACCTTGCCACTAAGAGGGGGACACCTGTGTAAATGTGTGATTCTGAAGAGCAGGATGAGGATGAGGAAGGTATACTGCCACAGCACAGCACAGCAGGCGGCGCAGCTGCAGCAGATGGGAGACAGAGACAATAGGAGATCACTCAAAATTATTTGAGTAAGTAATGAGACAAAGCCAGTTACTGCATTTGTGTCAGAGTGTTTAATAGACCTTACAACAGGCAATTGTCCAGAACACCGTAACACCAGCAATGTGTCCAATGGGTTACATCACCCACAACTGAATGAGATTAGAGGGCCGTGCCTATCTCCTGCGCCCCCGCACAACAGTGCTGCGTTCAGCATGCACACTGTCCTCACCAGCGCTGTGTCGTGCAGCAGAACCATGCCTCACACTGCGCCTCCTGCTCTCTGGCAAGGGGGTGAAGGGGGTTTCAGTGCCGCGACTGCTTGCCTCCTCACTCTCGTCCACATCCCCTGTACCAGTGGCAGCAATTTGGCTAGTCTGCATCACCTCCATGGCACTGGTGACTGTGACCAGGCCCTGAGTAACCTCACGGCTGCACTTTGCCATTTCAAGTTGCATGGCCACTGATCTCCAACTGAGCACGTGGGTAGCATTGCACAGCCTGTTCACAGACTTGGTGAAGCCTACAAGTACCTGCCTGTCTCTCCGCCTTGCAGCGCGCTCACCATCCATCCTGCCACCTAACTGCCTCACTGCCTCCAATACCTCCTTCATTCCCTCTGCCACAGTATTGTTTAGGCAGTAGATGGCCTCCTTCATGTCGTCAACCTTCCTGTTGTTAGCCACCGTCTGTCTTTGAATAGCCCTCATTGTCTTCCCCTGCAGGTGCTGCACTTTGAGCATCTGCCCCTCCAGTCCAGAAAAGACACTGGATCCATCAGCATCAGGACTCTGTGCCTTCTGTCGCCGTCTACGGGCACCTGTGGTGGTTTCCTCCACGGGGTACTGTGCCCTAGATGCCTGTGTGTCATCGCCCGTTGTTGGCTGTTGGGATTCTGTGGCATCCTCTGTGGCATCCATCTCCTGGAGTGTAGCCACTGTGTGCCTCTTTGATCGTGGTGGTGGTGGTGGTGATGTTGGTGTAGTGTCTGGTGGTGACATGGCTTCCTCCACAATTGTGATTTCCTCTGTGAAGGCCTCGCCAGTCTCCCCTTCTGCAGCCTGGGGCGCTGTTCCGCCTGTGGATACAGAATGTACTATTACTCACTTTTCTGCCAGCATCTATCTGCAAATAAATTTCACAACTGACATTCAAGCTGTCTGTCCTCTGCTATCATCTATTGATGTGTGTGACATGCCTATGCTCATTGGGGACTGGCTGATTTGCTACCACTTGATAGGGACTACATTTCCCATGATGCATTGCTGATCTTATACAAAACATGTTCGGGAGTGGGATTCTTGCAGGGGTATTGGGGTTAGGGAGGGGAGACAGCATGCTGTGCATGCATCTTACCTTGTCTCGTTGATGCTGTTGCTGAGCTATCCACGTCCTCGATGCCACTGACACTCTCTGGCTGGAGGGTGGACTCTACCAGTTGGTCTAGAGCAGTTGGAGCAGGCGCTGTGGAGCTTCCCCAGCCTGTCTTCCCCCCTAGTTTCTGACGGTCAGCCACCCTCTCCTTTGCATGTGCCCTCACGTCATACCATCGCTTTTTTAAGTCCTCAGTTGTGCGATGTGTGACACTAATCGCATTGATCTTCTGCTGGATTGTCAGCCAAATGCTCCTTTCCTGGGACTCAGGGACGTTCAGTGATCTCTTGCCAAAGAGCTGGTCGTGGTCTTTGACTACTTCCTCGATGAGGACCTCCAACTCCCTCTCACTGAACTTGTGCTTCCTTTTCCTTCCTGCAGCATCTTTCCCCTTCTCCTGTGAGGACCTGGTGCAGTTCCTCTGTGTAAGCTGGGTGGTGGCTTTGCAGCTCCTCTGCTGTTGCTCCTGCTCCAGGTCTCTCCCACAGCTACAGATTCAGTGCACCTTCATGAGTGTGGCCACTTCCTGGTTGGGAGGTCATGAGGATGCACAGGATTGGCTGATTCGACAATTACAGAATTTTTGAATTACCGATTTGCTAATTACCTATTTGGTATTACAGATTCGGTAATACCGATTCGGTAATGGTGAATCGGTAATTTTTTTAATTGATTTGTAGGAACTCGATATTATTTGCGATTATTACAGACTCTGTATTTTTGTATTTTATATCGATTTTTTTACCTCCATCGGAAATACCGAGTCCTTAATAGCGATTCAGTAAAAATCGCTATTAAGGACTCGGTATTACCTACATATAGCCCTTAGTGGTCTGTGATACGTTGGGCCGCTCATTTTTTATATTAATATAGTAAGGCAACTGGCAGCTGACAAGCACCCAGCAGGGAGCAGCTTGCCGATTTTAGTCACTCTTGGTAGATTATAATAGACGCAGGATACCACCGGGTTTAAAAACATGCTAAACCCGTCTCTACCACCAATTACGGTTCCTACGCATATAATACAATAAGTACCTTGAATGTCATTATGTATGTTTGGCCTACATGTTTGCTTGGCTGTCTAAGTTCAAGTGTAACACATCCATGAGGTGGCAATGTAAACCATACATTTGCGAAAACGATATGCACATCGTATCATAAAACGGATTAGAGCAAAATATGTTCTCCCCGTCCTGTTGTTTCTATTTTAAGGACATTTATTTCCAAGTTTCAGCGTCTGGAATGACGCAGGCCGGTCACCATGTACCCTTTATATGTGATGCACGCAGCCAAGGCCCAGTGGTTCTCTTGTGCACTTATTTGTTATGGGGGTCTGATGTTGACATTAGCAGAGTGATTGTAGGACCCCTTATGCAGGGCTTTAAGTGGGATGAAAAAACTGGGGGGTCTCTCAAAGGGGCGTGGCCAATGTAATTAGGGGCGTGGCTTTAAATCACTTACGCAAAAAATCTGTGCTTAGCATAGTGTGCTGCCCGACTTGTATTTTGCTGTTTCCGTCATTGCATCCAGCTATTTGATACAAGTAACATCATACCTACAATAAGTAAGGAATATTTGCTTTGTCAATGGTTATTACCTGCAGAAGATAAATAACTATGACTATGACTTGTATATAATATTGACAAAGCTTCCAATTAAATCCCTGGTGACCCTACCACAATGTTGCTGCTCCCGAGTTTCAGAAAGAGAAGGGAAATCCAGAAAGAAAATGACTCTTAAAGGATTTCCCTTAATCCACAACGCTCCCCTGGCATGACGTCACGCTGTAACTTCTCTACTACTGAGAAGTGAGCAGTGTGAGCAGCGCACATCCATGTGCCTGGTGCTGTCTCGAAACGGGTCTCTCTCTATCAGGCTTTGTTTTGAGCCACGGCACTTTTTTCCGGACTGCAGTGACAGCAAACAGCGGTCATTGCAGTCCGGGAAAAAAAACGGGGCCGCCTGTGTCAGGGCTCAAAACAGAGCCCGATAGGATAGAGACCCGTTTCGAGGCCCCCTGAAAAAAACTGCCGGTGCTCAGACCTTAAAGCCCTGCCCTTATGACCTTACAACCATTCATCTCTAGCAGTACAAGGCGGGCTGCGGTAATCCAATCGCTCCCAACAAATACCGCCTTCTCTAGCTCCATTGGTCGATCCCGTTTGATATTTCTTAATCTCTGCCCTTTTTCGTAATTGATCTGTTCATTCCATCTAACGAATACTAACATAACCAGGAACATCAGCAGCCGCATTTATCAATATGGAATGTAATAATCAATGACCTTTCAACAAAAAGAAACATAAATATGCAAATAAGGGCTCATTAACATTTGCATGAGCTCTGTGAATAATCACGGTGCGAACAAGGCTGTAATGAAGTGAAACTGATGCGGAGTTCGGGGTTGGATAGTGTTTTTTTCTCAGTATTTGGGCTTTGTCACTGCGGGGCTGACATAGTGCTGCTCTACCTGCACCTTGCCTCAACTGGGATGTGATGGGACTGGCAGGTAGCAGATGCTTCTGGGAGCCCTTAACTCGTCTGTGACCTGCACTTCACAAAGCATCGCTTACTTTCTTTTATTTTTAATGACCATGCTTTCTTTTTACGAGCTGTGCAGAGGTGGCAGGAGCGAGAAATTGACACACAAATAATATTAAACTTTCCACTGTAGTTCACAATAAACTGACCATTCATATTAATGGGGAATCGTTTTTTCTCCTGCCCAGCACAATTCCTTTTCCATCATCATCTCGCAGAAAACTGGGTACCAGTCACTCTTGGTGCCTTTACTCCACGAATTCTGCACTCAGTGTTGGCCTACAGAAGTGTGCGTCACTCTGTGACTGAAACAACAACGAGGAGGGTGGAGGTTCTAAGGAAACATTTTCAGACCACGGCATGGACATATTCCCCAACCACAATATAACAACAAACAAGAAGTCCGTAGGTCTAATCAAGCACGAAGATCAAGCTCAGCACTACTGGCACAACAAAATAGACCAAGAGAAAAGGAAAAGGAAGAAAAAGAAGCAAACCATATTATCTATGGAAGTCCTTTTAAAAGGACGGAGTCCCATCACTCACCGTGGTGACATGCTTCATCATCTGGGATCTCCTCCTGACTGCAACCTAGTGCAACCAAGGCCTAAAACACCCTCTCTAAAAGGGAGGAGCTCAGGGATATTTAGAAAAGAGAAGCCTCAAGAATTTACTACAATCCAACAGATGTAAAGGACTAAAAATTCTGAGAGTGATGGCGCAGTGCAAAAAATGTGAACAGTAATGTTCAGCAATAGAGAACAACTTTATTCCGCTTCTATTGATCACCAAATTAAAAACAGTGCAAAAGCAGTTTGAAAAAATAACTGCGTTAGTCTAAAACAACAACGCAGGTATGACCAATTACTACGTACTAACCGACGTAAGTTCTCTGGTGAAGTATGGTGCAATGATGACACCTGTATTTGAGTGAAACTATCGACTTCAGCCTTGACGAAATTGAATAAAACAGACACCATATGTCCACTAGTGAAATCCTATCCTTAACACTTGGAGAAATGTGTGAATAGGATTAGGTTTATACAAAATTGTACCTTTGGAATGAAATGAGATGTATTGTATTTTAAATTGTATATAAATAATGAAATATAAGTGTTGATTTTTCAGTATTAAATAATGGGAAAATTAGAAAAAATATTTATATCTCCAAATAAAGAATTAATAAATAATGAAAAAGATTTGTACACAGTAATTGCATTTGTTATGTAATTGGTTGCAGTTATGTTAATGTTCCACTTAATATTCTGCTTCCTAAATGTTTTTCACTCAAATGTTACTTTCTCCATGATTTAGGATTAGTATTTTCATTTTCTCAAAAGCAAAGACGACACTTAGACAGGAAAGGAAAAAGAGAAAGAAAAACAATAACAGAGTTGTGCATGTGTGCCTAATACTTCAGGGGGGTTAAATTAACCCTTCATTACTGCCAACACTGAGAGATGCTCCTGAGAGTATGCAACATCTTATGCTTACCTATAATGCACAAGGAAACTGCCTCGCCTCCCCTGGTTACAACTCAGGAAATGAGGCCCGCTCTAAAGACAGAAAGAAGAAGAAGAAAGGCACTAGGTGATATCAAACGATCTTTCTCACTTAGGCTGCTTGCGTGAATACAGAAACCAAACGATATATGCAGAGTTGGACATGGCGATGTTCTAATTTGGGTTGTTGTCAAGGCATTGTATTAGTTTGTGCTGATGAGTATCTCAATGTTATGCTTGTATGGTAGTCCTGGATGGAGGATGGAGCTACCAATCCAGCTGCACGTTGAGCACAAACGAGGGTGTACAGTGTACCGTAAATAACAAACATTTAGCCCGCTGAAACTGCACAAAAAGCACTTAAATATGATTATCTTGGGCAAAGTGCAAATACCAGTCAGGTTATGCAAGGCTTGAATTAAATCCTGACCTAGTCTTAGTATTTAATTTGACAATTTGCCATGCTTGGCACGAGAGCGCACTTTATTTGTTGCTGTAAGATGGGAGTGGACCTTGTGTGGCTGGAAAGGCAACTGCTGAGGAAAATTGACTTTAGGCCCTAGAGAATCTTGTCCCACTACGCGGCCAGCAAAGCACACCTCTCCATATATACTTGCATGTACATATTGTTTTGTTTTTAGCCTTCATAGGGCCCCAGTGCTATGTGTTTCAACACATATTAACCACACGTTGGCTTCAGTACAATATATTGAGCCATAAGTGTCTGCTTTTTTAACAAGGAACAAAAACATGAAAGCCATTACAGAGCTACTTATTTCTTGAACGGGATTTCTGGACTAAGACTAATGCAGATTTGTTGAAACTATATTTGCAGTGTTATCTGCTCCCTACTTTCTCTACACACTCATAGCATAATCTGAGGGTGCAAGAAGGGCAAACATATAATAATGCAGGGAAGAGGTGTGGCGCCGCGGCTAGGGCGACTGACTCCGGAATCTGGGGATCACGGTTCGACCTCCGGCACCGGTGGCAGATTATCCCAGCACCATGTAACTCAGGGCAATTGCTTGCTTAATCTTCCCGACGGCCCCCAGTGCCTAGAGACCCTGACAAATGTGGATTATTATTATTAACTCCTGCCACTGACGTCTTAAATATCTCGAGATCATGTCATTGATGTTAGCTTCACAAGAAATGTATAGCGTCTTGAAACTGAGTTGAAGACAGTTTGCCTCCGTGAATATACGCAGAAATCCATACCCTTCAGAGCTGGTGCAGCAGTTACAACAGACATAGCAAAGTATTACTTCCTTGGAAAATGCAGGCAATTTGTGTGGATGCTCAGTATTTGTTGCAACAACACCTTGGGGGGTGGAGAGAGAGAGAGAGAGATATGGCTTGGCCTCCTGAGCCCTTTCGAAGCTCAGCACACAATAATGAGAACTGGTTTCAATGCAATTATTAAGACTACCTTAGACTAGCTCTTTCCCTGATGGGGTCGTGCGTGTCTCGATGGACAAAGTATCAACGCCTGTACAATGCTCCATGATCTCCACACAGTGATTGCTTTTGGGTTCGGGTCCTGTTCTGTGTCAGATCCCAAAGTTTCTTGTGAGGGGGTGGCCTGGGAGATACATTGCCAGGAACCTCACATATGACTGATGGACCTGCTAATTTCTCCTGGAACATGAGCCAGCTGGACTGGCATCAGCCATACCCAGAGAGACAAAGGTTGTGCCTCACCTGGTCTTTTCAGGGGCAGGGAGGACTGCGGAAATCTTTTTCCTGGAACTGTATCCATACTGCAGTAACCTACAGAGCAGCCTTATGCGAAGGATTCAGAATAACTGCCCAGGCTTTCAACTTATCCCTAGAGGCATATAGAAATAACTCCGAATCTAGGAGTGATGCCATCGTTTTGGAAAGCACAAGTTACAGAGGGAAGCACAGCAGATTAGTGTTTCATCTGTCGATCAAGGAACTGTTCTTCCCAGAGAGGTGGGGGACAGCACAAGACTCTTATTCGTTTTCGAGTCACGAGAAGAACTACTAAGACCGATTTTGATTCAGAGGAGAGCTGAAGCTTCATATTATATTTGATGCTATGATGTTACCTTTCGCCCCCAGCAGCATCCAGTGCTAACTAGAGAACCGTGATCTCCTAGTCCCCTGGGTCTGATGCTCTGCATCATAGCGAGGGGGCTACACTGGGTATTGCAGGCTTCTTTCTCTGCCTCTTCCGAAGAGTCCCTTCACTTGTCTGCAATCTTCTTAACAGCCTCCCACAGACAGCCAGAGCTGACCTCAGCTGTCAGCTGCTGTGTGTTTCAGGTGGTCTGGAGAAGTGTGGCTCAATGGTTAGAGCGGCAGACCCTGATGCATAGGTCCGGCCCGGGACCAGGGTTCAATTCCCACCTCGGCGGGTCTTGGGCTCAATTTCCTCGGACCTGATAATTCTCGCCTCTGTGCCTGTTCTAATCATGGGTCCCACTCTGCAACTCTGGGTGCGGAGTAGTTTCCTCACAGCTTGATTACTCCTGTTAATGAAATCCAATGCTTCCAGTGGACAGGGTCCCCCCTGTTCCACATGCTGGTCAGGGTTTCGAGAAAGACACCACCTGAAGTTACCACGTGGCTCAGGCATGAACCATGTATGGACGACTGTTCTGAAAACTAGAGGCCTGCGGTATGCACACAAGCTATTGAAAATGGCTGCAACATTAATTAATAAAGCTGAAAAGAGAAAAATGGCAAGCTAAACAAGCATTGGCATTGCCAATAGGTCTCGCCTTAGGGACCTTATAAGTAATTCGCATTTGTAGAGCGAGTTATCAACGTCAGGTCTCTAAGCGCTGTCAGGAGAGAGAGGCACGTCCTTGCCTGGGGATGCTTGTAGATTTTGGAAAGGCTCCAAGCTTCTGAAAAGAGAAGTGTTTAGCCTTGCAACGGTTGATGTTGTTGCACCAAGGATATTGTGCTGCATAACTAAATACTTATAAAGCCCCAATGGCGAGACCTTTGGCTATGCCAATGCTTGTTTTATGCTACT